>NC_134213.1:30225000-32725000 GCF_965140235.1 Caretta caretta
ACAATATTTAGGAGAGAATGTAATTTTTTTGGTCTGTTTTCTGGCTCTTGAACTCCCGTTGCCCACCACCAATGTGTGTGATAATTACAGGGTGGAAACAGCCTTAATGTGTGTACACAAAAAATGATGTCCACGGCTCCCCTGTGCACCTGCTTCCCAACTGCCCCATCCTCCTCCCTAGCTTGCTGCGCACACCCCCCTACCCCAGCAGGCTCCCTCCACACCTCATTGGCAGGCTCTCAAAACCCTGCACTCCTCCCTTGTAGGCTCCCACAATCCCCACAACTCCCGCCTGCCTTCAAGGGAAGGAGCTGCCCTGTGCTCCTACCTGCATTGTATTATCTCCCTTTCCTGTACTGGGGTGGTGGGAGGGGTGAGGCTGCTCCAGCTCAGCTTGTGGCTGGGAGGGAAGCGGGCAGCTCCACTGTGCTGTCCCACTCAGCGTGTGTAGGGCACCAGTACTGCAGACAGCAGCTACAGCTGCCTGAACACTAGTGGCACAGACACTTCTAGCACACAAAACAAGAAACCAGAAACAGTGCCGGCAAAATTCCTGGGCTGCTGTTGTTTCTCTCAAAGCAACCCCTCAAAAGTCAGCCCAAAATTGTGACACTCGGAATAATAATCGTGAGTGCTGGAAACATTACTTAGGCACCCGAACAACTTCACTCCCACAAATGGCATCAATGACTGTGTCCAATTCTACGAGTGTCCCAATATAAAATTAACTGAGACACCTTACACATCTATCACAAATATTTCCAATGCACTAATTATGGTACTTTATTATTAAAGCATATAACTCAGGTCAATACAAAAATGTGTACGGAACGCTGACTTGGCGTTTCCCAGCTTCCGGAGCTCTGGTCTGAACCTCTAGGGATCCCCACCAGGACTACAACTAAGATGGCTACCAAATACCCCTGGTCCCATTCCCAGAAGGGGTGGAGTGATAAGTGGGGATAGAAGAGAACAGAAACCCCTACTGGGGCAAATGGGGAGGTTTCAGCATGGGCTGGATCTAGATGAGCAGCCCACAAAGCCAGGGCTTCACAGCCCCAGCACGCTAACTGGGGAGGGGCAACAGACTGTTGAGAAAGAGTTTAAGTTTGTAAACTGAAAGAGAGACATTGTTGCTGAGGAGGTTCCTCATAAAATCCCACTTTTCCTGGGAGTTTGTGCCATTCTGAGACTCATTGCAGGGATCAGACAGCTTCAGCAATACAATGATCAGCATCCAGAGAAAGACTGATCAGATCCCAGCACCAACTACTAAGAGGCAGCCAAGATCCAAGAATCATTCCAGACCACGGAATGGAGAGGACACTGCCCAACACAGGGGTGAAAAAAAAACAAGGAGAGGGCTTTTATTTAAACCAGTCAATGCCACAGAGCTTCAACACTCCATCTCCGGCGACCACATCTCATCTAAACCATCCACCTCAGGAAGGCGCAGGTAAAGGAACTGAGGTTTGGAAAGTTTGTGAGTGTAAGGAAGTTGAGAATTGGCTTACTGATAAATGTTTATTAGTTAACCTTAACTGCTTCCTTCCCCAAAGCCTATTTTTCCTGTTCCCAGTAAAGTCACCCCCACTGTTATGTTATTTTTGGTGTGTCTTTCCTTTGCGAGGGTTTGTTTCATTTACCCCATGCATGCTGGACTTTACACTCCTTGCCAGCCTATAAAGTCACTGATTTCTCAAGGAACAGTAATCCTGTGCATCCAGCACAGTGAGGAGTCACATCAGGTGGAGGCACTAGGTGCCAAGAAGGAACCTGAGACCTGACCCCTATGAGGTAAGGGAAAAAGCAACTCCCAACACTGGTGATAACAAGTACCAGGAACACAAGAGAAAAGGGAGAAGACTTATGACATACCTCAGGGGAGGAGCAGATACCTCATCTCTGGTATTTTCCCATATGGAAGTTAGAAGCTTTTCCGGTCTTGAACTGAATGCTAAATTGCAATGTCTGGCTTCTGACAGCTAACAGCCTTCCCAGAGCTTTTCACAATGTAAAGCTTTTGGGGAAGGATTCTGGCACAAATATCTTACAGAAGTAGGACATCACCTTTTTGTCACACTAATTTTTTTAATGAGCATTTCCTCAACTCCAGCAATCATTATTCTGATACCCTTTGTTTCCAAATACATATACTGTTTTTTCTGCCACACCTACCCACACAAAAAAATGTGTTACCTCTGTGGAGGGAAAAAAGTGACTGAGAATCTAGGACCCCCAGCCTGCTGGTTTTAATATATCCCATGTGTGGTTGTTTGCACTCAGGCTCTCATTGTGACTTTTTATTCCCAGGAGGCAAACCCACATGCAGGAGTTTGCAGAGTCTTGCAGGCAGACCTGACTACTTTTGTCTGCATAAAAATTTGTAGGAATTACTACACAAAGAACATCAAAATCCAGCCCCTTCCAAAGCATGACCCTATACAAAATGTAGATCAATGTGCAGAACTTAAGTACTGCATGTGAATGGATAAACAAAAGAAATCTGCTTGAAATAAGTATCATATAAATCTAGTAACAAATACATTTGACTTCTATATGAGAGAGAGGTACAACAAAGAGATGATAATCACCTTGTCACACAGAACAAGTCAGACTGCCATAAGCAAAAGAGAAGCCTAACACACACGATTAAACAGCTGTGATTATACTGTTTTCTCTGAGTCACTTTGACAGAAATGCTTCCTCATGCATAGTGACCTAAGAATCCTGCTGCTGTCATGCTGATATTATACAGTCATCTACAACTAAACTAACACTGAAAAAAGCAAAACTGGTTCTCTGAATCCTTCCTGAAGGTAACAGCCATAATTACCTGTAGGATTCTTCTCACTTGGATGCAAGTAGCAATTACAGGCAAAGAATGGAGAAGGAAATGAAGGTGGGAATAATTATGCCAATGGGGGGTCAGCTTTAATTCGTAGGTCTGAATAAAGACACGCTATCAAAAAAACTACTGGAGCGAAGTATCTACAAGGAGTGTAGGGCAACTTCCTTAACAACCGCCTATAGCCACTAAATACAAATCCTAGAGAATGTAGGACAACTATTTCCTTTATGAATCTCAACTTCTGTGTTTCATAACATTGTATGTTAAAAAAATCTCAATGGATTTCAAGCACTGTAAATATAGATTGGCCTCACCATGCTTTAATGAAGTCTGCTCCAGTAACTCAGAATATACTCTCCCTGTACATGATGATTGTAGGATTGTACCAACTACTATAAAGAAACTAGCTTTCTATGGTTGTTGCCTGTTCCAAAATAAGCACTCCCCTTCATCAAAAGTACAACAGTGCACACATGGAGGAAAGTGCATACGAGACAGTGCAGTGTCAGTTCTGCTAAGATATAAAAAAAAGGCAGCAATTTCTGTTACGTTCAAAATTTACAGCCCTTACCACGGCAATGTGACATATTACTTATTCACACTCAGGACAGATTAGCACTGCACTAATTCACTATGTTGATGCAGCATGCAGACTGCAATTTACAAGGAGCCCTGAAGTAGCGTTCGTAAGGAAATAGCTACCTGCAAAAATATCTTAGTAATAATAAATACAGGCCACAATATTTTAATAGTTAAACCAAGAAAAGAGCATATAATTAATAGAAAACTTTTATTAAATACTGATTACGTAGTGACAGTACAATAGGGAAGAGTTTGAGACAGCACACTAAATTTTCTTTAGCACAGCCCAATGCATTTATTATACAAGTGAGTTTACTTAATAGGTAATAGAATATTTACCCCCAGATCAACAGTGGCACATCTTTAACAGGTTGTATTACAAAAAAATAAAATAAGAAAGAAAAGTAAAAAGAAATGTGGAGGTGACTATCTGAGATCCCCCAGCCAATGAGGAAATAAAACTTGCCCCTACACCTCTCGCTATGCAGTACACAGATTTTACAGACCACTGGCAGGAGAGGCAATCGCACAGAAATCTCTGTTCACGAACTGATTTAAAGAGCTACCCATGTACTCTTGGGAAGCCATGAATCAGTATAAAAATCTCTGTAACAAGATACACCAGAAGAATGCTGACCCCTGGGTTGGTCATTAGATACTGTACCTTTAGCAAACCCTGCAGATCAAGAAGTCCTGCTATGTAGTAGAGGAGGTAGAGGATTTTTTTAATTGAATGGGATTACTTTTCAAGTGCTCCCAAACAATCTGTAACTTATTTGGTTGACAAATAGGCTGAAGAACGGCAAAGTGCTCTTGATAATAAATAAAATTAGGTATTGCAAAAGCCATTGGCAGTATTTTATCTTTATTTTTAAAATGAAATGTTGGAACAATCCTAACAAACTTTAGGGATGATGGATCACTGCTCTAAAAGGATAAAACGGACAGGGGGAAAAATAAATACAAAACGAGGCCAGGTTTTGATACATCTTTAGTTAAGAAGAAAAAACGAACTTTTCTTTCCACTCTGAGCACTGCAGCTGTAACAGCTTTATTACTGGATGGAGCTTTATATATGTTTACATTTTTAGCTGATCATTGGCATCCCAGCCACATCTGGTATCATTTCTCTTAATGTAGTACTATTTTCAGCATACTTCCCTCAATCCCTGAGCCTCTTGGGGATTAATCATGCCTATATCCCTCCCTCTCCTTTTCACCTCTTACCTTTTCCTCCAACTCTAACACTTTGGTGGCCTTCTCTTCAAAGGAAGGACGACAACATACAACACTTTTTTTCCTCTACGTTCTCCTAGCAGGGAAATACAGTGCCAACTCTGCATTTTTGTTATTACAGGCTAGCCAGGAACATGATCGTAACCTTTACTATGCCCCCACTCTAGTGAGCCTGGCCAAACGCTATATATTTAACCCTTTTGTGCAATTAGCATTGCATCCAAATAAACATGTTTTTTCCAGCAGGTTTTTCCCATCTCCTTTATTCACACACACAACATTTTTTTTATAAAATGTCAATGAAATCTATCTACACTTCCCTAATAACTGCAAAGGTATGTAAAATAAAAATAGCCATCAATTTCTGTAAAAGAAACAACAAAACAACTGACCAACACATTATAAGCTAAATACCAAATCACATCTGTCAGCTTGATTTTTAAAAGGGCTACAATATTTATGACAAACATTTGTGCCTCTGTGAACTTAGGTAACCAAATCTTAGGCTACAGAACATGAATTTATTGCCCACAGTGGGTCAGAAAGAAATACCCTACCTCATGTACAGCAATGAATTAAAGAGGAACTGCCTTCTTTTAAAATATTAAGTATTAGGGCCACTGTCAAAGGAAAGATACCGGACTAGAAGAACCTCTGGTTTGATCTGCTATAGCATATCCCATATTCTTAGTCTCAGGTGACCAACCTGTGAAGTCTTTGTGTCTTTTCACATAATTCCAGGTAGTGAAAAGGCAGCTTTTGTCACCATCGTGGCTTTTAACAACCAAATAACTCTCTTTCCTCCTAACCATCTGAAAACACATTTTTGGATATTGTTAAGGCTCAGTTAGTTGTTATTTGAAAACCACACTTTAATGCTTCCCTAGTGGCTTACGATGTCAGGAGGTGGCTCACTAGAATCATGGAAAATGTATTTCACACGCTGACTCATGAGCGGGCAACCTGTAACCAAACTAGATCTGAGTGAGGCTTCCATAATTGGAACTAGCCAACAGCAATTTGTAGCATTTGGGCAGGTGAATAACCAGGAATAGCCCAGGATACCACTATCTTCACCAGAGATCGTTAGCATCACAAAAGAAATGAGGCTGGGGGATAATTGATGGCAGACAACTATCCTTAAAGGGTGGTTAGGACTCAGCAAACCCTCCAAGACTGGGTTGTACAAGCTACTAGAGACCCCACAGAACTTGCTCATGGGCACTAGCCCACTTCCAGTTCTCTGCAGATTCACTGCAGATTCACTGCTGACCAAGAGAAACCATCTACCCTCCACCCCAAAACAATACAACCTTGCCTTTGCCAAACTCTGCAGCTCCACTGCTACCATTCCATACCACACGTTACAAATCCCTCTTGGTGTCCTGGTATCTTGCTCCATGTCCGCTGATAGGCCTTTTCCAAAGTTTTTCAAGGAAGGTGGGATGGCTATTCCCACAGTATTCTTTCTTAGGATCAGCAGGATGTAAGGGAGATTGCCCCCACTCCCCGGCTCAAAAAATCCTAAATGGGGAACAGGAAAAGTCTGTCCCTTTCTCCCAAGGCACCAGAAGCACACACTTGCCCTGCTGAAACCATCAGCTTTACTGAGTTGGCAGTACAAATATCTTATAGTTCTTTGTTAGGGTTCCCTGGCTAACATTATCTGGTAATTTGTGTGTGTGTGGCAGGGAGGCTCCCATCATGGACCCAGCACATTTGCATTAGGAACATTCCTCCTCTTCTGCATTTGTTTTTGTTTGTCATGGGTAGAGATTCCCCGCCCCCCCAAGACAGCGTTAAAGGGAGCAACCCCCCGGCACTCCCTGAACACATACAGAGAAGGGGACGCTTGGTTCCAGGATGGATTGTGGGGAAGTCTGGAGGGGTTGGGAGGCTGTCACCACTTCATCTTCCAGAGACATCTAACATAACCTGAGGTCATGAGCTGGCAGGTTATGGTGGCACCTTTAGATGGGGTAGTAACGTCAACAGTCAAGACCTAAAACCCTCTCACAAATGTATGTGTTATTTCCATGAGGTAAGATCCTGAGCCCACAAGGATTTTCAGGTGGTTCAGGGCTAAATGCCAATCTTTCATATGGCCTTATACAAGGCTCCCAGTTATCTATGAACTCCCCTCTCCACAATGTTCCCAGCAACACATATAATTTATTGCATGGGATAGAGGCTCATAAATAAATACTTTAACATTCAAAAGGTGAACACAGCTTTCCTGAGCTCCCATGTAGAGGCTTATAGTCAAAAGGGGTAGTCCTACGAGGATTAAAGGATACAGAGGTGACACCTTGTGAAGGTTTAGCTCATTAGGACATGGGTGTGCTGCCAGGTGTCTTGAAAAGTGGAAGAAGGAGAGACTACTTCACTTGAAGATAAAGCATTTAAATTATTTCCAACTCTTTTCCTGTACCTGTAATACTGACAAACTTTCATTAAAATGTCAGAATTCCTTCAGATGAAGGAGACCAGGAACGCAAAGATCTTTTTTTTGCCAGAGACTTCATGTAGTGTACTTCTGGTGAGATTAAACCTATAGAAGGTCTAAGCTCTGACTTTCTACTTACTCCTGCCACATAGTGGCACTCATGATCTTTAAAAAGGACAATACAAGCCAGAATAGCCAGGTGTTTTCTATTTAATTTTGACAAGCAGGTTTTAACAAGATCAATTTATGAGTATGACAGTGTCACTGGTGGTCTGTGTGGTTTTGAAAGCTATACAAATGCTGCCAAAATACATTAACAGATCAATGGGGAAGTTTTTATTTTTTACAGGTTGCACGATTATGCTCATTCTCTGGAAACTAATTTAGCTCAGGGCATTTGAATTATTTCCAGGGGAACTGGAATGACTGTTATCTATAAAGAAAGGCCCTCTATTGATTCTATATGAAAAAAAGTGGATGTAAAAATCAGAGTAACCCCTGCCTTCTGTTTCACAATAGAAAAACACATCATAAAAGTGAAATGGCAGCTGTAATCAAAAGACGAGTATTGATGCAAAATGAACCATTAATTTTGCTTTCCTGTCTCTGTGAGTATGTACTAACTAGAAGATTACCACCACCTGTTCAGTCTCCTGATTTTCCTCCCTACCTTAGAGATTGTTGCAATTCTTGGAATTCACATATCTATAATCCATTTAAAACTCACATTGATGTCTTTTCAACTATATCTGCACCCCATTACATCTGAGCTGTTCACCTGCCATACCACAGCACTGTATATCCATCATGCAGTTGCACAATATCAGGCCAAACTCTTTTTTTTTTAATCACCACAGTAATAATGAAAAACCAACCACCCCAAAATGAGCAACCTATCCATAATCTCCTCTCCCCCCGAAACAGTATTTACCCTAGTGGGGGTATGAATAGAACTCTGCAGGGCTAACATATGTGTCTAATTAAGACACCACTTCTAAAGGAAGGGAAGACCTTGTCTTTCATGTCTTTGTAATGCACTGTCTTCACTCTGTTCATCATTATTTACGCAAATATTATCTCCTATTCTGAATCCTTATAAAATCCTTATTTACAACCAGAAAGAAAATGATATTTTTATTAAAGGTGGGTTTTATGAAAATCCACAACTTTTCTCAACAGAAGGTATGTAGGAAATTTGCCTTAAAACAACTGAGTTTTGCTAGATTTGTCATATTTATTATGGTCTTCTGAAATATTTTCTCCTGTAATTAGTGGTAAACATGAATAAAACTACATGCCACAGCTTTCATCTAAAAAAACGTCTTCTTACTCATAGTATCCATCTATTTTTAGGGGGGTTACCACCTTCATATCTAAGCACTAGGGTATATTTGTCGGACTATTTGCTACCAAATAGGCAGAGCTTGCATAAGACTTCCATGAAATATAAAAAGCCTTTAAAAACGAGGGAAACAATTATACATATTGTACAATAACCAAAAATTATTTTTGCAGGTATAAACCAGAACAAGTAATCCTCACACAAGTTAATACAACACATGGTACATGTTATTCCATATATAACTTATATCTTTTAGACATTTAAATAGAGGGATACACCAAAAATAAAATTTTCCCCAGTCTAACACTACATCTTGATGACTCACTGGACAGTAAAGTTATGTATTATTCGCAAGTAGTCTTTTCATTTGGCAAACATAGGAATGAAACAGAATTTATCTTATTTGCAGCATTAAGACATGAGCCAAAATACAGTTTGGATTTTAAAACTCAGTGCAATTTATATTGATTCTTACTAAGAACCACAGGCCTTGCAAGCTTTCACAATTATATGGCACAATTGTTTTGTTTTGTTTTTTGCTGGGAAAGTTCTATGAAAGCATCATTATAAAAGCATCCTCAGTCAGTTCCTCAATACATTTACAAAATATCTTTTATCCCAAAGAATCCCTAACCAGTTTACAAACCTACATATGCACATAGACAACATGAACAGAGAAATAAATTAATTCACCTTGTTTACCGTCACACAGCAACACTACACACCAATTCAAGGTAGTGAAGAACTTAATTCCCAGCTAACATTGCAGTGAGAGAAATAAGGTACTAGAGAAGTTGGGATCTGACTAGGACACCAAGACCAGACCTCCACTGTCATAAGAAGTGCCCAAAGATCTTTTGTGACCTGAATTGGTCAGAACCTTGATTTTGTAGCCTCTACAAGGGCAGAGAAAAAAGACTCTAGAGTCAATGAATAAAAAATGAATTCTTCATTCAGGTTGCTGGACACAATTTCTTTTCTTCTTCCTCACTCTCTAGGTCCCCAACTAATAAAATAAAGCTGTGCTTTTTATGTGAACCCCCAAAGCTGAAGTAATTTTGACGTAACATAACCAATCCTATAAGGGACTGCAATACAAGCTTAACATCTCATTTGAAAGATTGCATCCAGAAAGATAGCTTTCCCTTGCTCTGTTTTGGAACACTGGTTCAGTTACAGACTCAGAATGCCAAAGAATTCATTCTCCAAAATACCAAGTAATGAACCACCAGCTCCATTACCTGTGCCACCCTAGGTTTTCCTAGAGACCTAGACTATCTCCCATCCAACTGTACTTAGCTTCGGCGATGACCAAAATCTCAGTTCAGGTTGGTATAGCTGCATAAACAAGAGTTAAGAAACTACCAAGTCAAGCTCTTCAAATGTACTTGAGGAACGAATAATGTAGCCTAGACAGAGCTCTCTTTCACATTGACGCTTTTAAAAATATTAGGCACTTGAAAAACAGTAACTGAAGTATGTTACTATAACATTCAAAAACCAGTCGGAGAACAGACCTAAAAGTGGCAATTCTTCAATAAAAAAACCTCAAAAACAGACTCCAATGAGAGACTGCTGAATTGGAATTAATTTGCGAACTGGATACGATTAACTTAGGCTTGAATAAAGACTGGGAGTGGATGTGTCATTACACAAAGTAAAACTATTTCCCCATGTTTATTCCCCCCACCCTGCTGTTCTTCAGACATTCTTGTCAACTGCTGGAAATGGCCCACCTTGATTATCACTACAAAAGGTCCCCCCTCCCATCCCCCCACCCCACTCTCCTGCTGGTAATAGCTCACCTTACCTGATCACTCTTGTTACAGTGTGTATGGTAACACCCATTGTTTCATGTTCTCTGTGTATATAAATCTCCCCACTGTATTTTCCACTGAATGCATCTGATAAAGTGAGCTGTAGCTCACAAAAGCTTATGCTCAAATAAATTTGTTAGTCTCTAAGGTGCCACAAGTCCTCCTTTTCATTTTGCGGATACAGATGAACAGGGCTGCTACTTTGAAACCGAGTATATGTACAAAGCACTAAAAGTGAAGGGTATTCTGCTTCTTCTGCCAACATCCAGGCCTGTCCATTCCAGAGACAAAACCAGGCAGCGATATTACAACCTTCCTAACAGAAGGACAATTGGGGATCTCTGAAAATAATATACACAGCTATGCAATATTATCCAATATTTAAACTTCTTTTCTGATAAGTTTTAAAAGCCTATTGTCCCATTTGAGTTTAAAAAGCTCAAACATGTCAGTGTGGACATAATGTTAAGTGTACCTATACTGAAAACTAAAGCTTTCATTTTCTTGGCAAAATGCAAGAACTAGTTATTTTAAAGTTGATTTTGTCCTATTCCAGTTATGGTAAATCCCTTCCTATATTATAACTTTCAGTTGCACTGTATCTGATGTATAGTGAATTGTTTCAAATCCCCTTAATGCAAAATCAGTGGTCAAGTCTTTAAACTATATAGACACACTTTCCACTGGTCCAGTTTTCATAGAGACTAGATAAACACCGTGGGCACATGCCACTATGGATCAAAAATTGACTCTGGAAAAGTGATGAGCTTGGTCATACCATAATTATTTTTATTTATTGAACAAGGCCTTGCTGCTGGCCAATGAGAGAGGGGAAATAATATAAATGTTAAATGGTGGTGAAGGGCAATTATGATCCTTCTGATGAGAGACAGGGCGAGTGTTCACTTTCCGACAGTTGGGAGTAGAAATCATGACCCTTCGTCCCCCCCGCCCCACCCCAATGGGAATAGGATAAGAACATGGGATTTCCTGGCTCCCTGAATGGCTAATTTCTTTCAAGCTTTGAGGCAAGAGGAAGCCCTCCTGGTCATAAGACTAAACAAAAGGAAATGGCATAATAAACTTTAATCTGGGATGATAAAGCATCTCTTTTTAAAATTCCTTTCCTGTTCTGAACTGAATGCTTTACATAACTTAACATTTTGTATCCAGCAAGGGAATGTGAATATTATACAGACAAACAACATATCTGTGAACTGAGCAATCTAACAAAAATTCAAAATCTGGAAAGCATATTGAGCATGTTCACTTACAATGACATCATAAAGAGTCTGACAATGTGAAACATATGTCAGCAGTTTTCTGCATTCCCTACCCAGTATGCATGAATATTTACTGAACCTTGATTATTTCAGTGGAGAAATTAAAGACATTTAGGACCTAAATTAAGAAAATACATAACTTGAGCACCAGTTAACCTCGAATTTCAGGTAAAAGGTTATAATATGGCTATACTTTTTAAAAACAGAGCTGTATGCTTTACTTCACCATAATTCTGAAGTTTAACATAACACTTTGAATCTACTTTTGAAGCAAAAATTAGACAGTGCACTTGAGTCAGCCATTTATTACAAAGGATGCACACGAAGTGATGACAACAAAAAAAACCCTCCTTCCTCCAGCACAAACATGCATGACACACCGAAAAATCTGGCAAAGAGACTGGCATAAAAACTAAGTTACCAGATGTACCTATTAGTGTGGCTGCCAAAGCTCCCTGAAACGTTCCATCATGCTGAGCAATGATATCTCTTAGATGGGAGTTAGTGTTGCCCCCTTTGCGTATGAGGCATTTCTGAGTCTTCCATGTGTTGTGCACACACAGGAGCCATTCACTTTTTCTTCTGTTGTACGTATTTGGTGCAGTTCATCTGCTTTCCCTTTCATCTCTGACACGGTTCATTGCAATTCTGCTGCCACTGGAGTGCCAAGCCAGATACGGCTGGAGACATATTTGAAAATGCAGAAAATTAATCCCTGACATTATGTCTCCTGCTGCTTGTATCAAGGCTTTATCATGTCATGATTTAGAAAACGTATTTCATGTAATATCATCCACACTTCGCGTCACCATCAGGAGACATGAAAAGAATAATGTTTGCTGCCCAAAAACAACCTTCACCAATATTGTAGAACAGAATTTCTTTTCCTTCCACCTCTGGGAGAGAGTACACATGCCACTAATACCGTGTTTCAAGTAAAGGTCTTTCTTGTCTCTAAATTTTATTTTTAAAAAAGGTTCTATTCAGTCCAAAAGTTAATTACAATATTGTTTTGATAACAGCACATCTGTGTTTTCTATGGGTGCCTAATCCTGAATTAGAAGTAAAATTCCTGGACAAATTTTTGTTCAGAGAGGGGAACTGGAGAATATACCTCATTTATAATAAAACATTAAATACCCAAATTAAGAAAATTCAAGTCTAAATGTCATAAATTAACCTTCTGTCCTCGCATACTCCCACCAGAGATTCTTTCTAGCTGTCACATGAAATTTATGTCTGAGGTCACGTGTTAGACTATATGACAACCGTACCTACATCATACTAAAGGAAAGAAGTTATAGCTCTGTAGTCCCTTAGTTGGTTTTGAAGTATTGTTTTCTTTTAAGTCTTTAAAATTACTGAAATTACTAGTACCCATGTCTAACTTTTCCAGAAGAGACAATCTTTTTGCCATTATGCAGCTATGGAACATCTTGCTGCTTGCAAGGGAGAAGACAGAAGCTTAGTATTTTTCATTGGCTTATCCCCCATTCACAGAAAGGAACAGTAATATCACTCAAGCGCCAAAGGGCAGTCTGGATTCCATGACTGAAAAGATTAAATTGAAGATATGAATCCAAAATTTAGATACTCCCACCAAACCCCTCCTGACACACTCTTAAGGAAATATAAAAGATTTATCTTTCAACATTTATCCAATTGCACTCTTGTCTGAGTTCATAAACCAAGAATCTAGGCCTTTAATCAGGTTTGTAATAATGCTGCTTTAGCTGCTGGAAGACTCTTTCTGCATTAGAGAGAAAGATATTTAATTGGTCTTTGTCATAAGTCACTAAAATTTATTTTGAAACACTCTTTCAATGTTATTTTCTGTAGGGTTACACAATCCATTAGAGTTATGCAGGCAATTGTTGTGAGGTCCCTATTTGTTCTATGTTGACAAGGTGCAGACAGATATGTCTGTGATGGTTGCTTTCTAAGATCTATGGAGAGTGCAGAATGGTGTTTTTTCTACATTTGGAGGGTGCATAGGATACAGCAGGTTATCTTTCATTAAGAGGGATGTTAGTTGGGGAGAATATGATGTGTCCTGCCTGTATGTGAAAAATAAGACAAGACAGTTTCCAGACTTCAGCAGGACAGTGACCTGATGGAAGGTAGAGTCTCAATGCCCCATACATAGTAAGTAGCTCATAAGCAAGTATGAAGATTTTAGGCTTATGTGAATTATGAGTAGACAGATATCTTACAACCATTTAAAAAAAAATCCAAGTCCATTACTCACAAATCACTTATTTGGCTATCTTCAAGGGCTTTCCCAAATTCTCCTCTTTGGGCCTAGTGTCATGGGGTCCACTTATCTCTGAGTTGGTGTGCCCTCTTCAGGTGGTACCTCTCATGTCATCCTCTCATCCTGTGGACCACCTCATTCCAGGAGCCACAGTATGCTCCTTTCAAGACTCAGCCCTCCAGCTGGATCACTAGCCACGTTTCCCCCTTCTAGGGTTACCCAAATTCTTTCTATGCAAACAGTCCCAGGCAATCTTCTCCTGTGCTTTCCTGGTGGTGCAGTCCAGTCCAGTCCACGGACCATCAGCTCAGCAGTTCTGGGCTCTACCCTCTCAGCCTTTACTGCTCCTTCCCCGGACTGCTTCCTGTTCTTCCTGATCTCTGCCCTTCTCTGCGAGTACCAGCTCCAAACCAACTCTCTTCTCCCTCTTCTGAAGGGGTGACTGCCCTTTTGCCCAGCAGCCCTGTCTGTTCTCAGCTCCTGGGCTTTACAAGCCTGGCCTATTCCTGCCCAGCTGAGTCTCCTTTAATCAACTCCGTGCTTCTTGGCTACTCTTCCAGGTGCAGCCTGGGCCAGTTAATTGGCCTACTTGGCCATCTTAACCACTTCTAGTCCTGTGTGTGAGGTGAACCCCCTGTCACACCTAAGCTTGGATATAAATATATGCATGCAGAATGTCTTGCTGAAAGGAGAACCTGGAGAATGGGGATAAGTCAACCCAATTTCACAATGGAAACAGTCAACCTCTGAAGACTGCAATGCAGTGCTGGGTTTTTCAGCATATTACCACACAGCATAAATCAAAGCTTTCTCAATCCCTCTCTGCCCAGAATACCAATATGAAGGAAGCCCCATGCTTTACCTGTGAGGCTGCAGTCACGTAAACTCACTGCTTGTTCTTGCAAATATCTAATAGGTTATTCATATATTTGTCTTTAACTGGATGCCCAGACATAGTAGCAAACCCACAGAGCTGGAATATTGCCACAACCGCTATGCTGTTGTACTTGAAATAGGTTTCAGAGTAGCAGCCGTGTTAGTCTGTATTCGCAAAAAGAAAAGGAGGACTTGTGGCACCTTAGAGACTAACAAATTTATCTGAGCATAAGCTTTCGTGAGCTACAGCTCACTTCATCGGATGAAGTGAGCTGTAGCTCACAAAAGCTTATGCTCAAATAAATTTGTTAGTCTCTAAGGTGCCACAAGTCCTCCTTTTCTTTTTACTTGAAATAGTTTCCCTAAATACACATATTTCTTCTATACTGGAGCTACTGCTCTCTCTCTTCCAGTAACTGCTGAGACACCTAATATCCAAACTAATTTTCTATGACAGTGCCGAAGAAGTAAATCAGTTTCTATGAGTGGACTAAGTAGTACAGCGAGTTAATACTTTGCTCTATTGTGGAGATGAGCATTCAAAACTTGACATATGCCACAAAATGCCACAATAAGAACTAGGTGGGTGAAACCAAAACAGTCACCATGCTCTCAAATGAACTAATAAAGAAAAATGATAAAAGACAAAAAACCACCATATCATCTGTGTGTGAACACTTTTAACAAAATGATCCAGCCACATCTGACCTCTCAGTCTTCATCCTCAAAGGAAAGCTGCACAACACCTTCAAAAGACGAGCATGGGAACTTAAATTCGTATCTTTGCTAGACATTAAAAATTATGATCTTAATAAAGACGCTGAATATATGAGAGGCAGGGTGGGATGAGGTAATATCTTTTATTGGACCAACTTCTGTTGGTGAGACAGACAAGCTTTCAAGATTTCAGGGAAGGGGTTGGAATGGGGACAGGGAAGGAGTGGGAAGAGGCGGGGCAAGGGCGGGGCCTCACAGAAGGGGTGGAGTGGGGGCGGGGCTGGGGCAGCGGGGTGGAGGGTCAGTGGTGTGTTCCTCAGGCCAATGTACTAGTCCTCATATGGCCCTCATCGTCATTTGAGTTTGAGACCCCTGGTCTAGACTGAGGTGTATTGGAAATTTTTTGTGGAAAAGCTAACATAACGTCTGCCTTCATTTTGCTTGGCTTCAACCAGAACTCCAACCAGACCCTGAACTCCAAATATTTTATATATATTTAAAAAAAATGCAAACTACGAATTTTTTTAAAAGAAAAATCCCAAGTCATCTAAGTTTTAAATGCTCTTTAAAAATACCTCTTCTCTCTTCTATTAAGGAAAATATAAGGTTGCAAAAATCATGAAGCATTTTCATGTGTGGCACCTGAAAGTTTTATTTTTTTCTCTTGCTTAACACATAACTTCAGTCATAAGATATTGCTACAAGACAGGTGTTAATTTACAACCTACTTCCCAGATGTGAAGGTTAACAGAGTACTAATTCGTAGTAATGCCAGCAATCTCCAATTTATCCTGCAGCTCTCAGTGGTCTATCATTAGGGCTATAACCTAATATTTATCCTGACAAGGAGATTCCCTCCTTAGGAATAAAAAAATATACCTAACATAATTAGTGAAAACTTCATCTCCCAGAGGAGTTATGATTTATACCTCATCTCTCAGATTGATTACACTTAGGTAGGACTTTGCATGTGGTTTTACTTAACCAGAAAGTTGTTTAACTCTTGTCCTGGTCAGTTGATACCTAACAACAAGACAGGTCTTTCCCCATTCTGTGGTTGTTCATGGAGAACTAATGTAAAACTTACTCCAAAGGCATCAGAAAAAATTAGAACAAACAGATTATAGGTTATCTTAAAGAGCAAAGGATACTCCTGTCTCTTGCTGAGATGATTCATTTGCGCTTTGGTTTTACAAATTAGATTAACAACACAGGTGACGTTCTGCCTTCCTAACAGACTATTTCATTTAAACACATACACACACCCTTTTGAAGAAAGTCTGAATGCAAATACAAAATTATAAGCATCATTAACTCTAATGCATGATGCATATGTTGGTGCTTCAGTCATAACAGCACCTAATGAGATTGCCTTCCTGAACTGATTGATATAGGTTCCTAACAGACAGATTCAGGAATAAGATCTGCTTGATTTCTCTTCAAGACAGTACACATCTATCTGTGATAGACAGCAAAAACTTGGTTAAACATTAAATTTAATGAAGCATTTGGGAACCCACTTTTTTACACAATAATGACTTGTTGAAATTGCCTTGTCAAGCCAACATAAAATTAGTAATGGCCTTAAAGAGAGATGCTGCAGAAGAGAATACCCTATTAATTTGGTCAAAATAATTGAAAGTCGTATATGATGAGAAGTTTGATATTATCATATTTGTGGAGAGGGTTGTATACTTTGTCTTCCGTTTATGCTGCTTTGAGGTAAGAAGGTGTTGGGAGGCAAGATACTTCCATAATTTTGTTAATTACTTTTACCATTTTTGGTGACTGATAAAAACTCAGACAATAATTTTTAAAATGAAAGTCATTTATCAGGCCTGAAGGGTTCTAAATTTTCCCTGAAGTGCTTCATAGAACACAGCCCCAGACACTAAGATTTAAATCTCTTTGGGATGAGTTTGTTAAAACAGGAATGCAATTTGCTTTTGGTATTATTCATCAAAGCCTCTATTCATGAGACTAATACATGTTCTGAAATTATGATGAAGCCCAGACTTCTTTACTCTTGAAATTGGCTACACAATACGAGAACAAGTGGAGGTCCCCAAAATTGTGAATCATTAGTGGGTGGGAGTGAATATAATGTATTAAGGTTAGGATTTTCAAAGGATGCTAAGAGGATCAGTTGCCATACTCCCACTGACTTTCATGTATATTTGGGATCCTAATTCCAAGAGGCTCCTTTGAAAATTCCAGCTGAAAAGCTTAAAACATCTGTATATTACTGAGCTAAAATGTAGAATAATTTTTACTGCGTTCTGGACCAGTGAAGATATAGATTAGGAAATAAGATCTAGTTGAAATAGGGAAGAGTAGCTGCTGTCGAAGTTAAGGCTAAAATTATGTTGGTAATCATACTGGACATCCCTGTGTTGAATCCAGTCCTAGAGCCAGCATTGTGACCATGTGTATGTTTGTTAACAGCTATTAACCAATTTATTTGTTGGTATATGGTCAGGAATGCAAAAGTCACATCTGAACATTCGGTCAATGTCTGGACACCAGAATATTTATGAATTGCTGATGACTGGCAAAAACAGTAAGCAAGTGTGACCTAATTCTGCTAATTCTAGGACACTGGAATCATATATATATAGGCTTTACTGGTCTGTGTAAAACTACTTCAGATTGGGCCTAACGTTGATTTCTCAGGGACCCTTAGGGAGGTGCTATGGGAAAGAGTGACCAAGATCCTCAGGGATAAAAACTATTTCCACACGTCAAAACTTTACTTTCTGATCCCTCTTACCATGATTCCTGAGCTTCCAATCCAAAATACCAAAGAAAGATTCAAGTATGAAACCTGGAAAGACGGGCAAACCTGCAGAGACCCAGAACATGATTCTATTGACATCATTATTTCAAGTTACATGCTTTCCAGAAAGTACATAAATTTGTTTGTATTTATACAAAAAAGAAGCTTTACATCATTATCAGCATATTTGGGGTTTGATGTGTGATTTATTTATATGTGTGAATTAAACGACGTGGCTTTCAAAATCACTACCTGGAAGGTAATGCTGAATTATATTGGTATGTTAAAAAATTAAGGAAGTACCTATCTACATTCTAACTAGATTCTAATGTAGTTATTTGGTTGACTTGATATGACCAAGTTATATAGCTTGAAAATGGTATTCCAGGTTGCTTGGCAAATGAGGGACCTCATTCAAGATCCATAGTTATATACTAATACAAAATTTATCTATTCAAAATATTTTTGAATAATTAAAAATAAGTTACTGCAGTGCAATAAGCTTTACTGTGAAAAATATAGCTTTGTGGATTCAATTTATGGTTACTTGATGAAGTTCTAGTATTTTAAGTTAAGTTCAGTCTTTGAAACATTATAAACACTATATAGCCATCTTTGTTTTCCATTCTGTAACTTCCACTATACGGTAACCTTAATATTTGTAATAAAATGTTATAAAAGTCTATAAGGTGCCACAGGACTTTATACCAACAGACGTATTGGAGCATAAACTTTCGTGGGTGAATACCCACTTCATCAGACATGCATCCAACAAAGTGGGTATTCACCACGAAAGTTTATGCTCCAATACGTTTGTTAGTCTATAAGGTGCCACAGGACTCTCTGCCACTTTTACAGATCCAGACTAACACGGCTACCCCTCTGATACTTGATAAAGGTAGAATCTTGAGTCTATACCTTAAGCCAGAGGTCTAATGAATGTGTAGAATTGCAATATGGTAGTCAATTACTTAATCAACATAAATTTCATCCCTTGTTTACTCTATCATTCTCATTACACTCAGTGGATCATATATATGAAGAATCCATTCATTATTCAGTGCACATTTCAGTAGTTCAACGTTGATCAAAATTGACTGGAAACTTTTTTAAAAAAAAATTCTCTCAGGAGTGCTAGTGTCCTGGACTGAGCCTAAAATTTTCCCAAGGTGACATCATAACTGGTTTTGAATAGCCAAATATTGTAATGCATTAATGAATTTATATTTTTGTAAATGGCTGATTTATTGGAACTGCATTGACGACTGGCCTATAGAGTAAAATTATTTCATGTAACGTGTATGTTTTCATAAGCATATATAAAAACATAGTTGGATTTAGCAAGTGCCTGCTTGAAAAGCATAATTTGATAGAAGCCATCAGCATAGAATTATAAGAGAAAGGGACACTCTTTGACTATATATTACAGCCAACAGGGACAGAAGACAAGAAAGGCTTCCATTTAAATACTCTTCATATGATTCCATACACAATTGCCTAAATTAATGTCCTTGGCAGGGGGCAAAACAGCTTGCAGAATGATCAAAAATATGAAAGGCTTAGCAGCAAATTCAACAAGAGTGTTTTGGAGAAACTTTGTCCACAATAAATGATGAACAAAAACAGCCTTGATAAGATGAGAAAGTTTAAACTCTAATCAAATTAGAAAATTTTAATGGATCGTTAAAGAGCTTTGAGATACCCAAATAAAAGGTGGTCTAGAAAGGAGAAATACTACTAATATTGCTAAACTAAAAGGTCAAGAAATAATCCAAACAGCTAGACCGAAATACAGTTATTCTAAGTTGATGGGCAAAAAGAATAAAAAAATAAAAAAGGGAAACTTGCAATTATTAAGTAAGTAATAAGTCTGGGGGGAAAACAAATGAAATAGAGAGCTTATTTCTAATGCAATAGCTGTACGATTTGTAGAGAATCAGGGAAAAGGATTTAGGGGTATTGTATGGAAGTCCTTGAAGCAGTCAGTGCAACATATCTGGAGTACAGAAACCAAACAGGATACCAGGATGCCACTGTCTAGACCTCAAAAGACAAAGCGTTAAGAGACAGTACAATATAGCACAAGCAGGCCAACTGTGGGATTAAAATATATTTGTATTGAGGAAAAGGCTAAACTTGGTCATTCTAGTTTCAGGGGAAGAGAGAAGAGCTTGAAGTCATCAAATGGAGGAATTGTGGCTGGGATTTTCAAAGATGCAGGGGATTTTGATGCCAAACTTGCCAACATTCCTTTGAAAATACCTGCCTTGAAGAATTATGAAAGGGTTTGGCGAAGTGCAAACAAACTCTAGTGCACCGGAAAGGAGTTCAAAAGCCAGGGAAAATAAGAGTATATCATCAGCTCTGAGGCAGATTCCACTAAGAAACAAACATGTGAAACAAATTGCCATTGCCATTGAAGCCTGCAAGCCAAGGATTCTAATTAGAGATAAGAGAGACATTTTTATGAAGAAAACAGGGAATTAGATGAGATAAAACAGATTTAGGAGGGATTAATGCTCAAGGGGACGAATTCTTCAGGACACAGGGACATTTCCTGTCCAGCTCATTCCTGGGGTCTTGCAGCTTTCCATTCAATCTCTTAACTGAGGAAATCACTGCAAACAATCCACATTAAAATTTGCTTCAAAAAGGGAATAAAATATTGGTGCAGACATTGACCATGTTCTCCTTTAAAAGGTGACTACATTTACAGTAATACTCCAAAAACCTACAACTTACAATAATGATATTACATGTTAGTTGGTGAGAGAGACAAGCTTTTGAAAGCTTGTCTCTCTCACTAACAGAAGTTTGTCCAATAAAAGATACTACGTCACTCATCTTGTTTCTCCAATAATGCTATTAAAATATTTGAGGGAAAAATGTATGCAACTCCTGAGTTCCTTTTCCAGTTGTTTTTCAATAATTAGAATGTTAGCTAAGAGAATCTGTGCCGCTGAAAGTTCACTCACCTATTTGCCAAGAAGAGGGTTTATATCCTCAGCTTGTATAAACTGTCATAACTCCACTGGCTTCAATGAAACTATGACAATTCATATCGGCTAAAGATATACCTCAAAGCCTTTGGAAACCAGTTCTGTTATCCAGAAAAGTACTCTGCAAAACCCGAAAATAATGAAGTGTTATAATCATTGTCTTACATGAACCTCTTTCTTTCCATTTTGTGCTTTGGTACTCAATATATATTCATGTTCAAAAGGACCTGGATGCAAGCTTTGAATGTTCAAAGTATCTCCATAAACAACACATCTCCACAACAGTCTCCCTTATCTGAGAGTGGTCAGAGCTTAGGAAAACATAATGTGCAATAAGTGCTTGAAGATATGCTATATTGATCATGAGATATGATCATGAATTTTTATTACCCTTCTGGAAAAAAAAGGAACATAAAAGCAAGGAGTTCTGTTCCAGATGTAAGAGTTTAATACTATTCATATCTGATTAGCATTAGGAACACATGCTTTGAATATGAAACACTTGTAAGTCTCCCCAGGTGAGTACTCAATCTTATCTTTGCAATTTCTGTCAGACATTTATATACTTGCTTCTTTTTAAACAGGACACAGATGAAGCCTGATCTAGCAGCTAAATGACTTGGAGAACTTGATTGTTCCTCACGTAAATATTGCAATAGAAAAAAAACAAAAGTTTCACTGCAGTTTCATCTAAGAGTGTTCAAACAGAAATAGAGTAGGAAGTCATCTTAGGTTTCTCTCCTTTCTTTTTTTTAAATTGCCCTTTCACAAAATACTTTCTATTTACTGTGAATACCATCCTTAAATTTATTTATTATATTTATTTAAATTTCTCATAATATTATTTTTAGTTACCATACTGTAATGTTAACTAGCTATGAAGAAACTGGTTGGGGTAACATAACTCACATACAAGTCATCTTCGCAAACTAATCCAATCACATACCTTCACTTAACAGGTTTCAGAGTAGCAGCCGTGTTAGTCTGTATTCGCAAAAAGAAAAGGAGTACTTGTGGCACCTTAGAAACTAACCAATTTATTTGAGCATAAGCTTTCGTGAGCTATAGCTCACTTCATCGGATGCACAAAGTGGAAAGTACAGTGAGGAGATTTTATATATACACACGACCATGTAAAAATATACATTGTAAGGAGAGTGATCACTTAAGATGAGCTATTACCAGCAGAAAGAAAAGGAGTACTTGTGGCACCTTAGAGACTAACCAATTTATTTGAGCATGAGCTTTCGTGAGCTACAGCTCACTTCATCAGATCATTCATCTGATGAAGTGAGCTGTAGCTCACGAAAGCTCATGCTCAAATAAATTGGTTAGTCTCTAAGGTGCCACAAGTACTCCTTTTCTTTTTGCGAATACAGACTAACACGGCTGTTCCTCTATTACCAGCAGGAGAGTGGGGTGGGAGGAGAGAAAACCTTTTGAAGTGATAATCAAGGTGGGCCATTTCCAGCACATTTCCAGGAGTCGTTCCACCCCGCACCCGCCCCCACTTCCTCAGACTTTCTTGTTAACTCCTAGAAATGGCCCACCTAGATTATCACTTCAAAAGGTTTTCTCTCCTCCCACCCCACTCTCCTGCTGGTAACAGCTCATCTTAAGTGATCACTCTCCTTACAATGTATATTTTTTCATGGTCTGTGTGTATATATAAAATCTCCTCACTGTACTTTCCACTTTATGCATCCAATGAAGTGAGCTGTAGCTCACGAAAGCTTATGCTCAAATAAATTGGTTAGTCTCTAAGGTTCCACAAGTACTCCTTTTCTCTTCACTTAACAGTACCTCTGGTTTCCAGATTGGAGAAGAATTGTTAAAATACAATAAGAAAGGTCACTTTCAGGAGACATCCAGCCAATTATGTGTTCTAAATAAGAATCTTTGGAACTAAGCCTCTGAACTTTATGAGGGTCTCATTTAAGTAAAGCAGTGACTACAAACTATAAAAACATCACATACTGTAACTACATACATGGAGGAATGAGGATATGATACACACATACACAGTTCTGTACAGAGTTGCATGTATGAAATCTACCTCAAAGGTGGAATAAAATCTATCTGTAAAAAAGTTATTTTACACCAGAGCTGCTGTTGTGTTTTTCTTTGAAGCAGAAATGATGGAGACAGTTAAATGAGCCTAACTTTAAATGCAGACGAGGAGTGAATCAGTTTTAGGTTGTGATGAATAAATTATATGGAGGTTTATTCTCCTCAGATGACATGAAGCATCTGTAGTGGCTTAACTTCTAAAAGGAGACATTAAGCTCAATACCAACAGACAAGTGTAAAGTATGTTGCTAATGAGCTCCGTGTTCTCCAATTGTTCCACATTTATGATAGTTATTAAATATTTTTATTATCGTTTCAGCCAGGGGGCCCAGATTCTCTTTCTACTTTCAATATATTTTAGCTCAGACGAGGAAGGTAAGAACTATTTTGCCTTTAATTTTTGTACAATCCTATAAAGTTTTTGTACAAAAAAGAAGCAATGTGCCCATGCCACTGGACAAAGCTGATAAACATATTCACCTGATTTTTCTGACAATTTACTAGCCGACAGCTTGATAAATGGGAATGAGAGACACTGTAATGGTATTTGACAGATACTGTTTCTATTAATTCCAAAATTCCTGAATATTTCCAAAAACGCAAGGGGAAAATGATTTTTTCTGTTTGCTTTAGAGTTCAGACAGTAATATTTTTGACAGCACAGCCCTGTTAGTTTACACTATGATATTTTATATGCAAATTCATATGAACATAACTGACTGAAATAGATAGACGCAACTGTTATGCCAGGCTAGACTATTTTTCTGACCGAAAAATATATTACTGAAAATTAGGCATAGCAGAAAGTCAGTGGCGGACAACTAGAATGATCAGTGACACCTTACAGTATGTTTGAGATGTATTGTCCACATGGATCTCACTTCCAGTATCCATGCCTGTGAGGTCACATTATTTTGGACAACAGTGTCCATTAGGGCTGCTATTTTGCATTTTGTTTTCAGGCTTTAATCACTCTATGTAGTGATATATATTAGAGCTGGTTTTTAATTTTATGGGTGCTCTTCCTCACACATCCTCTCTCTTATTTAAACATTGTCAGCTAACTGAAAGTTATAGATGACACTGCCAGTGATGCAGAGATGCATCATGGAAGCAACCTGGAAATTAGTGGCTATAACCAGATTTTGAGAGACTCTTCCTCCCTACCCACAGGAACAGCCTATCCCCATTGAATGTTTATGAAATCAAGCTGAGAAAGGCCTCTCTTTTCCCCCCAGTCAGCACTGACCTATCCCGCACATGGTAGAATAGCTTCATCCTTCTGTGACATTCCCCTCCCACCCCCCAATAGTTATTGCCCAACATATCAAGCTCTGGGGATAACATAGCTTCAGCCTGCCTCTGCTCAAATACTTATCCATACCAATTATACCATATGGGGAAAAAAAAGACCCAAAGAAAAATTATTATGGCCCCAATAACAGGCAAGAAAATCATTATGAAATGTTATGAAAATAATTATTTACTAGTAAGTAGACTGGCACATACGTTAACAAAGCAGACACAGTACAATGGAAATATTCACAAAAATACATCTTTATTGTGATTCCTTGTTAATCACACAACATGAACATTTCATCATCTATTACTGCATATGTGGCAAAGGAGCCAAGAGTTGCATATAAGGGTGCCACACAGCTATCATTGCTGCATCTGACTTTCATGCTGGGTAAAGCTTCGGGGTAATGTTTGGCTAAGCACTTCAAGGAGGAATTCTTTAGCCACGCCTATTGACTCTTCAAAATTTGGTTGGAACTGCCAAGAGGGCCAGATCTCATACAAGATACAGCGCTCTGTGGTTCTTGTTGGGGATAGATCATTGGAAGAAGCATCCCTGTACTTTTTCCTCCCAGCCCTGGCTGGAGCTAGAAGGTGGAAGAATTAGAGCTGGTCAAAAGTTTGCCATCAAAATGTTTCTTTTAAATGAAAAATGGCTTTTCAAGTCCACGAATTTTTATGAAAAAAAGTTATTTTAGTCAAAAATACGACTTAAAAAAAACAACAACCAAAAATGCAGAAAAAAAGGAAAAACAAACAAACGTTTGTCTTTGTTGACATTTTTCAAGGAACACAAATCATTTCCCGACCAGCTCTGGAAAGAGTTCATTTTCACACCCACTCAGAAACTTAAAGTCTTGGGAGACGTGCTGAGGTATATATTTTGTCCAGGTTGTTTTGTCTATCAACCTCAACACTTCTCAAAATTGTGCTCCGTGGACCTTGGCCAGGTGGTCTGCAGAATACTGGGTGGAAACGCAGCACTGACTTCTCGCTGACTCCTAGCTCCTAAATTGCAATAAGAGAAGCGAAAAATACATTCTCTTCCTTTCCCACCCATAATAACCATACACAGATCTTCCAGCCAGCAAAGCTGCTGGTAGAGCTCCTACTCCCAGCAACAAGGCAGAACTTGCTGCAGTATGATCCAGGGGGTCAGCTCTGCTCCTTCAACACCCCACCTGCTTCTTGTTCCCTGTGTCCCACACCTGCCTGACTACCTCTTCCCTACATACCCCTCTCCCACCTTCAATTCCCTCTGCCCCACATACTCCTCTCCCATCTCTAACCTTCCTATCCCAGGCCTCTGGCTCCTCTCTAGTAATTTACTTTGCCTCACTAGTTGTTTGTTTCTGCCTCCTCAGTACACCACACCAAGCCTCTCAATAGGTTCCAGTCAACTGCTTTCAGGCAACCTCCTCCAAGAGAAAGGAAAAAGAACAAGAATAAGAGTGTCAATGAAGAAGAAAGAAAACTTTCCAACTACACATACACTAAAGTCTCTCTCCGGAGTTTATCCCAATGAGCCATTCAAACATGTAGGTTCAAATGTATGGGAACTTCTGTAGAACCACATAGATTTATAGATTTATCCTGCAAAGCAGAAAGCCCTAACTATATAGCATTAACTTCTCACATCAGCTTTCACCTCTCTTTGACCATCCACAAGGCTCTCTAGAATGATATTTCATTACTTCTCACAGTTAAACATTTATTTTCTTTTGTTAGTCTTCCATCATGACACATTTTTATTGTGTTTTTGGAGGTGGGGAACCAGGAGTACAACTGTTTATAATCTGATATCTAATAGCTTATGCACGAGGCTCAGTACAGATGCAATCACTTCCAGCTTGCCTTACACAGCCTCTTTGTAACCATGCTCTAGGACAGACTGTGTAAGCTTGCATTCACCAGAGATCAGCATGCTAGTTAAAAGCTGGAGGGATAAGAGATCCTGGAGAGTATCCAAATCTCTAGTGGGAGTTTGCATAACTGATTTAGGTAATTCTCCCTGGAATTTCTTTTCAATTAGGCTCAGTGAATACACAGCATGCCAGCAAGCACTCGTTTGACAATTAATTTACTTTTCAATATAGATTTGCTGGTTTAGTTAAAATGGACCTTTGATCGATTGAAAGGAATTCTGTTGTTACAAATGCTTTCTAACATTTTTTCCTCGTTTCCTCCTTCCACCTGATCTAAAATGCTTTCTCTCTGGGAAACCTTTATCATTCCCCACAGGGATATAGGATTTTAATAGGTAAACAATTCTTCTAAGAGAACAGGAACTCTTTCCTCACTTGGTCTCAGGTATTTATTTGCACGTAGTTAAGGGAAATTGCTTTATTGTCTAAAGAAATCTGACATGATTGTTGAAGAGAAACCATCAAGGTTGACACACACACAATATTTAACTAACTGAACCTTAATTATGTAATACATACACATATGTATATAGTAAACTGCCTGATTGATTCCCCCCATCCCTATTTCATAACAAATGAAATATTGTTAAAAATCTAATTCCACAACCATCAAATTACCAAAAACAAGCCCAGAGCAACTACCCTACAGAGACACAACATGTGATGTTTCGAGAGTTAGAGAGCAGTGTGATTAAGGCCCAAGATAGGAGGAGATCTAGGTGCTATTCCAAGCTTTTCCACGCAAGTCCTAGGTGTGCTTAGCCAAATCACCTCTCTGTTTTATAAATGAGATATTACTACCTACCTTCTTCAGGGGTGTTGGGAAAATTAATTAATATTTTAAGCCCTTTGAAATTCTGGAAGGAAGCACTATAGAATTATACTATTCTTATTACTGATGTGCTTCTAGTGACACCACAAGCATGCTCACGTGTAGGAATACTGCTAAAAGTTTTCAACAGTACATGTGTACAGAGTACTGTTGGGCTTCATGCTGCCTGCCTCATTGAGCCTCATGGTTTGAAATATGCTTATTCTAACTAATCTATAAAGTCAAATTAATGCACAGATTAAACCCAATAATGACACGTACGTGGGGATACAGTGGTTAAGAGTATGCATGTGTGTGCACATGTGCGTGTGCCTCTCACGCTGGCAATGGAGCAGGAATCCAAACAGAAGAGACACACTATCTCAGTGCATACATGTTGTCTTTCTAACATCTGACTAATAAGTCAGGGTTATGCATTTAGAGCACTCAGCACATCCTGACCATCTCCTAAAGCCATTAACAGCTTTTTGTTTGGTTGTTTGTTTTTAAAAGGAACACATGGATGATACAAGATTTTTGGGAGACAAAAGTCGAGTTACAACAATGAATGTCAAAAAAAAAAACAATCTGATGCAGTAGCTTTGTATGTCTCTGACATGACTCTCTGAGAAAAAAAGGACAAAAAGCCTTTTCAGTTCCAGGAACTGAAGCATTCCCATGTTAACCAATCATCTGAAATCCTTCCTATAAAGCAAAAAATAAAACACAGCAGAATCATAGAATCATAGAATATAAGGGTTGGAAGGGACCCCAGAAGGTCATCTAGTCCAACCCCCTGCTCGAAGCAGGACCAATTCCCAGTTAAATCATGTATTCCCAAGTAAATCAGAGTAGCTAATGTGGCTACCAACTAAACAAACTAAAATAAAATAAGTAAAGAAAGCTGATTTAGCACAGAAAATTTATTTTCATATTTACAGCTGTATGAATTAAATACGCCATCTCTTTCCATCTATAAATTAAATACATCATCTATATCTTTCCATCTATAAATTTATTCCTCTCATTTTTCTATCTGTCTTTCAATTTGGAAAAAAGACACTGTATACTATAAATTATTAATTTTCTAGTCAACTAGTTCTAAAACCAGTTCCTTTTTTCCAGTTCACTGACCTCCATATCCCATTGATTTAACCAATGAACTATCTACAGTGTTATGTATTATTAACTATATTTGGTCTTTTAAAATACTTCTATACCAATGCATCAAACGAGTATGCAAGCTTTTTCCTTGGGAAAAGGGTTCCCCTTCTGTCTTCAATAAAAGGTATTAAAAGTAGTATTGTCTGTTTTTTTAATGCCAGCCAGATTCATATCTGAATGGCAAAGAGAGACCTAATCCTACTCTCATTGGAATAAACTTCAAAGCTCCTAACTTACGTTAGGGTCCTAAAAATCCTATGCCATGGGTCTTATTATAAAGAAAGTGTCTCATCACAGTGACACCCACAGGTAAAAATATAAGGCTTGACTCCTCATGTTGCAAAACATCCTCAACTCCCACTGACTCCAAATAGAGGGAAGGGCACGCTACATTTCACAGGATGGAACACACAAATACTAAACAAAAGGACCTTTTAGATTCACAAGGACTGCAAAAATGCACTGAGAGGCTGCCAGGAAAAGCTGCAAATCGTTTGCTCTCTCTCATCTAGGGCAACTGACTTCTACCTGCAGGGAAGAGAAACCCAGCCAGCACTAAACTCTATGCTTTCCGCAAAGTCACTGTATGAGTCTCCCACATAACAATGTAACAGACCATAGAAAATAATAGGACATGATCAGAAAAGCTAGGAACAGCTTGGTAAACTATGTTTAGCAATGCATTATGGTGAAAACAGCACAGCTAACTTTCACAGGTGCAGGGAATACAACAAAAATCTCAGACCCCACTAAGTATTTGACATGGAAATTGGAATTATGTTTCTTTCCCTCTTTGCATATGTATTGAAAACAGCATTTTGTTCTCTTGGATATTGGTTTATATTAGTTTGAGAAAGTTAGAGCGCTTTCCAGCTAATACAGTGACATGGAGCTGAAACACCTGGCTGCACCACAAGAGGGAGGGAAGTACTGTGACTCAGACTCACAGACTTGAGGGTCAGAAGGGACCATTGTGTTCATCTAGTCTGACCTCCCGCACATTGCAGGCCACAGAACCTCACCCCTTCCTGAAATAGACCCGTAACCTCTGGCTGAGTTACTACAATCTGAGTCTATTGCAATGAAACCTGTGAGCTTCCACTGCTAAACACTGAGTCCGTTAACAGCTTTCATGCCACGCATCTTCCCAGCTCATCTAGGGATAAGTTTCAACTGACAAAAACCTGACTGTAGCTGAAATGGAAGAGAAAACCTGTAGGTGATGTGATTTTAGAAAATATTTGTTCATTCCTTTTCTCAAGTACAGCAATGGCAGGATGAATTCTACCCCTCTCCTTCCAGATGAAACAACGAACCTGTCCGGTTGTGCTTTCTTAACCTTTTCTCGTTTGAAGTATGGGGATGGGGCGGGAGGGGTGGATGGCTTTAGAAGTTTAAATGAGAGCTGAATGATCCTGCCCAAACACACACAGCAAGTAACTAAACCCCTAGAAATACTTAACCAAGAGCCTCTTAACTTCTGGAAATGAGAGCCTGGAACCAACTATTGTGCTGGAACATTCTTTTTAACAGCTTTGGTATAAGGTTCAAACTGTTTTTTCTTTACAGACAGAAAGTTTCAATACAGGAAAGGCATACGTAAAACATTACAATTTTTGAACCTTAATCCGTGCTGCAGATCAAATACACGTACAAAAAGTTCTTAAAAAATAGCAAGAGAAATATGGAAACTATTGATTTTTAACAGGCAGAAAGTCAGTGCTGGTGGGATACAGTGCCCTCTGCTGACCACAGAGTATTTTACAGCCTAAAGCATAATGTTTGTATATAAAAAAATATGTTAATTAGTACTGTAGTTATGCTAAACTTTTCTGAGCTGAATTTCTCTTCATTTATTTTATAAATGGGCCAGATTAACCCTCAATTAACTTCTTTGTACCAACAAAGCGCTTTGTGTCCTGCGTTGCATGGACATTCACAGGAGCGGAAGGCAGGCAACATTCAGGTTATGCCTACACTGGAGCTGGAGGGTGTAAAATCCAGCTCCAGGAGACACATCCACAGTAGCTCACATTGAGCTGGTATGCTAAAAAGAGAAGCATAGCTGCAGCGGTGGGAGGGGCTAGCTGCCCTGAGTGCGAACCTGTCTGAGACCACAGGTATGTATTCAGAGCAGCTAGCCCCTCCTGCTGCTCACGCCACCACCACAGATACACACTATTTTTAGCACACTAGGTCAATCAGAGCTAGTGCTGGTATGTCTCCTGAAGCTGGAATTTACACCTTCCAGCTTCAGTGCAAATACACCCTTAGATACACCGAAGGAGGCTGCTTTCATTTCCACATGGAAGCCCAGAGAATCCCTGCTGTCAGATGCCACTGAGGGGGTAAACAAAGTAAGCACAGCTCCTAGCTGCCATCACCACTCCAGCTTCTTGGACAGCACTGCCCATGCTTCAAGAACAGGAGATTATGGCTTTTTGCACTGTCACTCTTCCCCCTCAGCAAAATACTAGGAGTCCTATCCTGTGGATTAAATCAGCAGATGAAGAGATAAACCAGGGAGAATTTAGCACTCCATTGCCAATTCAACAATGCCCTACGCTGCTGATGAGTAAGTATGCATTGCTTGCAGTTTTTATCCACTACTGAAACCTGTACAAACTTATACTACTTGTATCATGTTGGTGGATTAAAACCATGACTAAATCTAAAAGCAAAAGAATAAACACATTTTTATTGTCTTACTCCTCCTCTCTGATATTTCGATACAGATACCCCTGCTTCCAGAACATAAAATCATATATAAACCATTGACCTCACTGAATTTGCCAGTGCAGTCACAATTCGTGACCCAGCAGAACCGGGTACTTTGGTTTTCGATGATAATGTTTGAATCACTAAGGTTATCAGGGTTTCTGCTAGAGCTGGGATAATAATTTTCAGCAAGTAAGTCATCCAATGAATTTTGCCTCCTGCTCTGTTCACTAATTGTCCACAGTCTAAAATTTGTCCAATTAAATCTACAAATAGACAGGTTTTGAGCATTTGGCAGAATATTTTTGATATTTACAATGTGAGCTGTGCCTTGGCCACATGGTGTGATTCTGTTCCCTCCTTGGGGAGTGTCTCTTTTAGAATCAGGTTTCCAGTGCAAATACTCAAATTTATAAAGTATAAATTATCATTTTGGAGACACTCTGAAATTGGCTAAACATTTGCTGTTCACATAAATATTCCCAGCAGGAAATTGACTGTTGGAATATTTGTAGGAAGTGAACCTCGAAAAAGGAAGGAAAGTGGGTCATCCCCCTCCTTATTGCTCAGGTCTAATTTCCACTCTCTGTGGTTGTGCCAGAGATTCCAGTTAAACCCTTTCTGGTATCAACTATTAAAAACAAGACAATCTAGTATATCCTGGCTTGACATTTTGCTCTCAGGACAAAACTTCCAAAAGGAGCACAACACAGGCAGAAAACAGGTGATATCATAGATGCTGGAACTAGGGGAGCTGCTGCACTCCCTGGCTTGAAGTGGTTTCCATTATACGCAGGGTTTACAGTTTGGTTCAATGGCTCTTAGCACCTCCACTATAAAAATTGTTCCAGCAGTCCTGGCTGATATAGTCAACACATATTCTATGAAAGCTACCATGGGTAGGGCTTGAACTCTCAGTGCATGAGTGAAGCACTGGTTCAACAACCACAGCATGTCATGGTGAGCCATCTAGTTACTGTGATAATATCCTGCCTGCAATACATTTGGCTTCAGCAGAACTGTAGTCTTATTGCACATGCACATTTCATTCTTATAGGCACACTGGTTTAGCTCGTGCTGACCTGGAGTTTCAAACTTTTTCAATATTGCTTCCCTAAAGGGCCACTGGGTGCTGGGTATCAACTGAGCTGCTGGGATCAGTGTGGAGGGAGGATCGGAGCCACAGCTTGAGTGCTAGCTATCCCCCGCTCCTCCCCCCGCCCCACCAAAAATAAAATAAAAATCAGGCAATTTTCTAAACAGCTGATTTTATGGGAATCCCCGACTCAAATAACCCCAAATTTAGATCACTAACCTTATCCCACACTCCGATGAATTACAGCAAATTTCAAAAAAAGAAAAGGAGTACTTGTGGCACCTTAGAGACTAACAAATTTAGCTGAGCATAAGCTTTCGTGAGCTACAGCTCACTTCATCGGATGCATTCAGTGGCAAATGCAGTGGGGAGATTTATATACACAGAGAACATGAAACAATAGGTGTTACCATACACACTGTAATGAGAGTGATCAGGTAAGGTGAGCTATTACCAGCAGGAGAGCAGGTGGGGGTGGGGGGGGGATCTTTTGTAGTGATAATCAAGGTGGGCCATTTCCAGCAGTTGACAAGAACGTCTGAGGAACAGTGGGGGTGGGGGAATAAACATGGGGAAATAGTTTTACTTTGTATAATGACCCATCCACTCCCAGTCTTTATTCAAGCCTAAATTAATTATATCCAGTTTGCAAATTAATTCCAATTCAGCAGTCTCTCGTTGGAGTCTGTTTTTGAAGGTTTTTTTGTTGAAGAATTGCCACTTTTAGGTCTGTAATCGAGTGACCAAAGAGACTGAAGTGTTCTCCGACTGGTTTTTGAATGTTCTAATTCTTGACGTCTGATTTGCGTCCATTTATTCTTTTACGTAGAGACTGTCCAGTTTGACCAATGTACATGGCAGAGGGGCATTGCTGGCACGTGATGGCATATATCACATTGGTAGATGTGCAGGTGAACGAGCCTCTGATAGTGTGGCTGATGTGATTAGACCCTATGATGGTGTCCCCTGAATAGATATGTGGACACAGTTGGCAACGGGCTTTGTTGCAAGGATAGGTTCCTGGGTTAGTGGTTCTGTTGTGTGGTTGCTGGTGAGTATTTGCTTCAGGTTGGGGGGCTGTCTGTAATCTCTTTGGTCGATTACAGACCTAAAAGTGGCAATTCTTCAACAAAAAAACTTCAAAAACAGACCCCAATGAGAGTCTCCTGAATTGGAATTAATTTGCAAACTGGATACAATTAATTTAGGCTTGAATAAAGACTGGGAGTGGATGGGTCATTATACAAAGTAAAACTATTTCTCCATGTTTATTTCCCCCCCTACTGTACCTCAGAAGTTCTTGTCAACTGCTGGAAATGGCCCACCTTGATTATCACTACAAAAGATCCCCCCCACCTGCTCTCCTGCTGGTAATAGCTCACCTTACCTGATCACTCTCATTACAGTGTGTATGGTAACACCCATTGTTTCATGTTCTTTGTGTATGTAAATCTCCCACTGTATTTTCCACTGAATGCATCCGATGAAGTGAGCTGTAGCTCACAAAAGCTTATGCTCAATTTAATTTGTTAGTCTCTAAGGTGCCACAAGAACTCCTTTTCTTTTTGTGGATACAGACTAACATGGCTGCTCCTCTGAAACCAGCAAATTTCAAGACAATCTGAATTACCATGTGAATTTTAGTGCATGGTAATAATAAGAATAATAATCTCTTAAACAGTAAGCGTCTCAACCTTTATTATAGCTGAGCTGTCGTTCCATTTTAATCAGAAAGATATTTGTTCTATTCAACAAACATTAATATGTTGACTCTAAGCAATATAACTTCTGATGCTGAACCAGCATGCCAGCCAGCCAGAAACAGAGTTACTGACGCTCTGACTTTTTTGTCCAAATAATCCAGACTGCCAATTGAAAAAAGAGACTTTTGGAAAGATGGTACATTCCCCACCGCAGCAAGTTTAGAAATGTATAGTTTATTCAAATCCTTCCAGTTCAAATGCAGTTCATATTTTGTACTTGTTGACATAATCTGAGGCAACTCTGGATGTTGGGATTTTTCCAATTTTTGCCTGAATTTGGGAGACTTACTTTGTCCTTTTTGAATGCTTGATATTCTCTCATATACATTTCTCATTTGAATTTACCAAAAACTTATCTTGAAAAGAAGCCAACATTCATGTTTTCCAGTGTTTTGTGACAGAGTAAAACAATAATGTAGTATCATTTTTGATTGCACACCCTGGAAACGTAGAGGGCACTGTTAAAAAGTCAATTTTTGCCAACAGGTACCGCAGAGGTTTTTTTTTTTTCCCCTCCCCCACCCGCTTTCTCCACATCTTTTTTCCACATATAGATGTGCCACACATATACAGCTAAACTAATCTCAGGTATGCAAAATTCTACTCCTTTTAGTGCAAAAGGAATTTACTCACCAATCAGAAGAAATCATTAGTATGTTTTAGCATTATCAAAGATGGAAAAGAGTGGGCTAGCAGAGTTTGTGCTTTAGCTTTACCGACAATACTGCAAAGATGCTATTTTAAATATATTTTAGCAATTGCCAATAAAATTGACATAATTTCAATCTTTACCACTGAGTAAGGTTAACACAGTATTTGTATTAGTCTCCAAACAAAGTACAGAGGAACACACGAAGATACGGTGTGACCTAGTGGATAGAACACTGGACTAGAAGCAGGAGACCTGTGTTCTATACCCGGCTCTGCCACTGGGTTGCTGGGTGACCTTGGACAAGTCACTTTGCCTCTGTGCCTCAGTTTCCCCATCTGTAAAATGGGGGTAATAATGCTGATCTCCTTTGTAAAGCACTTTGAGATCTATAGATGTGCTACTTAAGAGCTAAGAAATATTATAGTAATACTGTTACTTGGAAAGGCAACTGTAAAGATTTTATTGGTGCTCACTGTACACATCCTGTAACGTGTGTAACAACTGAAGTTTCACATATATTAGGTGTATGGATAGAAAGATTCCCTTAGCAGATCATGTCTGTCTTTGGGCTACCATAATACATTTTCCAATTTGAGTGTGATTTTTCACAAGCTTCACCCCCTAGCACCCACTCACACACAGTCCTGCAAACTCATGACTTCAGCATATTTGTTTTTAAACTAATACACAGAGGGGATCCAAACTACATCAAACAAGTCACCTAGGAGAATATAGGTCTACAACCAGCTCAATACCCAGATATCCTGATTTCGTACATTATATATTTCTCCTAAATTTGCCGTTCTAATGTCTTACTTCAGTATCTATGCAGACAGGGAGAAAGTGGAAAGTTGGTTTCCAATGCATTCAAGTGTAAAATGATACCACAACGAAACCTGTTAAAGCTGGACTCTGGCGCAACTGAAAGGTAATAAATCCTTGGAAAAATAAGCTAATGTCTGAAATATTAACTAATGTTTTCATAAATATTCCAGCAATTACTTATAGATCAATTCTGATTATGGAGACTATATGGAGAAGGCTACATACATTGAGACCTTCATTTAATGTGCTGAATTCACATCTTCAAAACTTGCTGAAAAATTCTATTTTTGGTAAGAAATGTTCTATGCTTGAAGGTGAACTTTCGTAAAAAAACTTGAGCAAAATTCCTTCCATCATTGTTTCCCGGTTATGGAAGAACTAAACAAGATTGTACTTTTCTATTTTAATGGAATGTAAGGGGATTTTTTTCTCACTAATAACACAGTTAAAGACCAACATCTGAATTTTTTTAAGCTGGCTAGTTATCAGGGAAAGACTTATTTTATTGTATGCAAAGAAAACTTAGATTATTTCCACAGTAAATGGATGTATAACATCTGTTGTGTTAAATTTTTAAATAATACTCTCCTTCTGTTTATTTCTCACTCACTCTAACTCTGGTACTTCTCAAATGATGTCTTTTTATTGTCTGTTTTACCCCTGCTGGAAATTAGTCTCTTTACTCTGTCCCTGCTGGATTTTTAAAAATATCTATTACCTTTGTGGAATAATCGTTTCGGGTCAGAAACGGAGACTAAATTAAGTCCATGGGGAGTTCCGAGTAGAAATTGTAGACAGGTGGCAACATACGGACTGTGAAGGGGGATGGTGATGTAATTAATTCAGATAGCTACATTTATTAATGCACAGTATGCTGCCTCTACCTGCTCAAGGAGAGAAAACTTTATATACTCACAGCTAAATACCTGGACCACCACACTACGGAAAGCAATATTGGTTTTCAGTCCATCACCTTCCCATTCTTTTCAGAAGAGAGTGAGTGATAAATTCTCTCAACTTCCAAGAAGCGCCGGGTAAAGGCAGAAAACAGATTCAACCTCAATGATGACTGGCGTAACCAGTGTCATGGCAACATTACCCCTGTATAAATCAGATTCTAAATGACCTCACTCAACAAAAAATACATACCATCTCTTATTCCATATTTTACACAAATAATTACACTCCTGATGTTGGAAGAAGAAAAGGAGTACTTGTGGCACCTTAGAGACTAACCAATTTATTTGAGCATGAGCTTTCGTGAGCTACAGCTCACTTCATCAGATGCATACCGTGGAAACTGCAGCAGACTTTATATACACACAGAGAATATGAAACAATACCTCCTCCCACCCCACTGTCCTGCTGGTAATAGCTTATCTAAAGTGATCAACAGGTGGGCCATTTCCAGCACAAATCCAGGTTTTCTCACCCTCCACTGGTTTATGAATGTTATAATTCTTGACATCTGATTTGTGTCCATTTATTCTTTTACGTAGAGACTGTCCAGTTTGACCAATGTACCTGGACAGTCTCTACGTAAAAGAATAAATGGACACAAATCAGATGTCAAGAATTATAACATTCATAAACCAGTCGGAGAACACTTCAATCTCTCTGGTCACACAATCACAGACATGAAGGTCGCTATCTTAAAACAAAAAAACTTCAAATCCAGACTCCAGCGAGAAACTGCTGAATTGGAATTCATTTGCAAATTGGATACTATTAATTTAGGCTTAAATAGAGACTGGGAGTGGCTAAGTCATTATGCAAGGTAGCCTGTTTCCTCTTGTTTTTTCCTACCCCCCCCCCCCCCAGATGTTCTGGTTTAACTTGGATTTAAACTTGAAGAGTGGTCAGTTTAGATGAGCTATTACCAGCAGGAGAGTGAGTTTGTGTGTGTATGGGGGTGGGGGGGGATGTGAGAAAACCTGGATCTATGCAGGAAATAGCCCGACTTGATTATGTAAAGAGTTGTCACTTTGGATGGGCTAGCACCAGCAGGAGAGTGAATTTGTGTGGGGGGGTGGAGGGTGAGAAAACCTGGATTTGTGCTGGAAATGGCCCACCTGTTGATCACTTTAGATAAGCTATTACCAGCAGGACAGTGGGGTGGGAGGAGGTATTGTTTCATATTCTCTGTGTGTATATAAAGTCTGCTGCAGTTTCCACGGTATGCATCTGATGAAGTGAGCTGTAGCTCACGAAAGCTCATGCTCAAATAAATTGGTTAGTCTCTAAGGTGCCACAAGTACTCCTTTTCTTTTTGCGAATACAGACTAACACGGCTGTTCCTCTGACTCCTGATGTTATACTCTGTGACTTTATACTAGTGTTTTTTCATAATATAAAATGCATGATATAATATTATTTTGTTCTATGTTATCAGTCTAGGTGCTGTCCTCTTTGAAAGAAATAGGTCAGTCATAGGGACGTGTGAACTGCCACATCAGAACTAATCGTCTGTTTAACCTGCTCTCATATGGCATCTTGTCCAGCGTGCTTCTTCAGAGGAGAGCAAAAGGCCATTAAGGAAAGCTGGCTAATACCATGGTGATGGTATGTATTTCTTCCCCAGACTCCAAGATGGTGATCACCTTATCTCTGGAGAATGATGGAAGACTTAGCTAATTAAACCACTCCTATTAAAAAAAATTCTCACTGTCTTTTTTTTATTCCTAGGCATTATATAAATATCCTCCAGCTGTGTGTTCCACATGTTAATTTTACAATGCATAGAAACACGATACTTCTCTTCAAAACATTAGGGCCTGATTCTCATTTACTGTAAGGCCTCTTCTCTGTTGCTAGAGTGTTATAAAGAGACTTAGGCGTTAATGAGAATCAGGCCCTCTGCCTTTAAGTATCTTTGATTGTCCCACTGTGCCCCTATGGGATAATAGGAGCTTTCAAACAATCTTCTATACAGCTATTAGTTATTTTAGAATACTTGCACCACTGTTGCTCTTATTCTTTTCCTTTCCAAACTATACAATGTGAGTCAACTGATTAATTAAAAACTTTGGGCACTGAGCTCAAATGTTAAACCTCTTCATATGTACACAACACCCCTCACCCCAAACACAACCAATGTAAACTCCCAAATAGTTTACTATTTCAGTGCTTTAACTCAGCTTAGCTCATGACCCCCTCTAATGCTGGCCAGTCTGAAGAATGGTTTACTGCTATTAAAATAGTTACACTAACTTAAAAATTCAGCTGAGAGCAGGCAAAATTCTTCCCTGTGGAGACAATATTTGTGGGAGACAACAGCATCAAGAATTAGGAAGTCATCTTCTCACTGTGCTTTAAAGATTTTTGCTATTTGAAGAAAAAAAATTAAAAGCAAATTACTACTATCTTCTCTTTTCCCCCATGGACTTTCTCGAGGGATTTCTCTTTACTTAAAAATAATGTTTTACTCACTGTAGCTTACCAAAAAACAAGCAAACAAACAAAAACACCATTGCAAGCTTGAAATGGAAATCTGTTTCTTTCAAATGGTCCACTACATTATTCACCAATTTCCAACCTCATTTATTATTGTAGGGTGGAAATGAATGTTAAGATATTGGCACTGTTTTTTCCCCTCTTCCAGTGGAAAAAAAAAAAACCAGCAGCCACCCTTTGCTTCTAAAACAAAATGCATACCTCAAAGCATTACTTGGACTAAACATACGAGTCTCTATATATATATGTAAAGCTGATTTAAGCTTTTAACAAACTCAGGGCCATTTTTTTTCTCTTTAAAAACAAAAACAAAAAACCCCTCTTTTTTGTAAGCAGTGAGAATTTCATTTTTGAGTTTGAGCTGGTTAATGACAATTTATAGTGCTGGTGAAAGGTGCTGGAGATAGTCCGGGAAACTGAAGTAATCTATTTGTCCACAGAACAAGCAATGGCAGCACAAGACTTTTCCTAAGAGCCCAGTTAAACGTGCTGACTTAGAGAGACTAGTTCCAGAGATGAAAGTATGGTTCATTTTCCACCTTCATTCAGTCCTTGGCCTCTTCGAAAAGAATGACATGTTTACCACCTATTAGCAGTTCCATTAGCTATTTTGGAATGTGGACAAGAAAGTTCTCTACTATTGTACTATTTCATGTAACAAAACCACGGCACATCCTGTGTTGTCACCAATGTGGCTTGAAGCCTGTGCTAAAAGAGACAGACGAACTTGGAGTAACAAATCCCTTCTGAAAAACACAACGTGCAATACCTGGAACAATAGCCACGTCTATAATAATACAACAATAGACACTGCATTATTTACATTTATTGGCTGTCATTCCTTCCAGAGGAGCTGTGAAATTGACAAGAAAGCTGGCTTCTGGCTCCCCAGCTGGGCTGCTGCCGGTCTCTGCTCCAAGCCAGGCTGCCACCCAGGCTCCCCAGTTCAGGCTGCTGCATGGGTTCCCCATTCCCTGCTGTCCCCCAGGGTGCGAGCTCCCCGCTCCTAGCTGGGCTGCCGCCTGAGCTCTCAGCTCCTCAGACTCTAGGCACGGATCTCTCTGTGGGAAGCCCGGCTTTTCTCCCTACCCAGCTTTCCACTTCCCGCCGGGTACACAGCTACACCTGGTGGGGAGCTTCAAGCACCTATGTTAGGTCAAATTACGTTCATAGTGTAGATATGCCTTCAGAGGTGCTAAAATGGGGGAGGGGGGATAAACACAACCACCGGATATGTCTACATTTCAGTTAGACAACCTGTGGCTGGCCTGTGCCAGCTGACTCAGGCTCACAGGCTGTTTAATTGTGGTGTAGACATTCAGGGTTGAGCTGTAGCCCAAGCTTTGGGACCTCACAGTGTCCCAGAGCCTGAATCTCTACATCACAATTAAACAGCCCCTTAGCCTGATCCTCACAAACCCAAGTCAGCTGGTATGGGCCTGCCATGGGTTTTTAATTGCAGTGTAGACATACCCATTGAGATACAAAGAAACCCTCTTTAGTTAAAGGTTTATCTGCATGATCCAGATTTTCTGACTATTCTAATCTACTGCTTCTATGTCTACATTAATGTGGCAACCATCCTTCCAAACACAGGACATGTTTCTTTCAACCAACCTCTTATTGTCCTACTTTGTCCTTACTACCATCCATTAATATTCAATTTCCATCCATCTTCTCTACCTTTTCTTCCAAGTGCTCAACTGCTTTCAGTTTAAAGTAGAAAACAAATTCAGGAAATATTTAATATCCTGCATGTTTGTAACATGCCACATCTTTTTCTCAGGACCAAAATATGAAGGTTACACACACAGGACATATTATATAATGTAACATACGGAAGTGAAGCAAAGCTATGAATGACTAAGTTAGAGCTAATTCTGGGAATGGAAATCTGTCTCAGCACACATCTATAATCACCATATCTCTTTTCCAGTAACTAAATCAGTATCATGAAGTAAGCAAGCACTTTTATTACTAGAAGAAAAAAAAGTAGCTTTTTACTACTAATTAGGAATTTTTAAAACTTAAAACTAATTTGGGTTTTAAGAGAAAACAGCACTGCAATAAAGTAGCACAGTGAATTGCAAGTGAAAGTTGGAGATTTGATGAATCCACCGCAAAAGCGTTGCTATGGAAATTTCTGATTATAGCACAATATTTCATATTTTTATCCTTGTTACCATAGTTAACTTCCCCAAAATGCTATGCTTTCAAACCTAAGGTTTTCCTGATCTCCTTTTTATTTCACACTGACTACAGAGAAAAAGCCTTCCAACCTTAAGGAATGCAGACCCACACTTGGCCATGCCCATGTTCATCCACATCCAATACCTGTGCCTTGGAAATTAAAATGTTCAATATCTAGTGAAGTCCTCTGTTCATGCCAGGGTTTTGCTCTGGCTACCATTAAGGTCATTTGCAAAACTTCCACTGGCTTAAACCAGAATAATAATCTAGCTTCTGTATTACAAGAAGGTAGGGCTTTCATAAGAGGGGTTTGTCGTCCATACCAAGGCTGGAATGGTTCATAAGTGGTGGATACCACCTGTGCTAGGCTTGGTACAGCACCTTCCTCAGGCACAGTGACCCCTCCCTTGGCTGGTATAGAATCCTTATTTTCAACACCACCACAGGTTCATCCAACTGCAAAAGCAAATAATGCTTCAGAAAATGAAGGATACTAAATGGATGTGGAAATGATTTCTCTACAGAATTACAGCATGATTTATAGTTAAATCAGGACGAACAGCTTCTCTTGACAGATTAAGTTCCTAGAGACAGAGAGATCGCCTTCCCATATGCACTGCAGCTCAAAAAAAATCTAAGTAGTAACATTCTCATTGTTGCTACTGAATGAAACCAAAACACGTATAAGAGCGTACACACACACAAACACACACACGTACGTAACATTTTAAAAAATCAGCCAAGCTTTTACAAGCCTCAAGTAAAGTTCTGCTCAGATTTGAACTTGAGACAGTCACTTTCTTTGTCACTATCAAAAATGGGATCTTTATTTTTGTGGGTATCATAATAGATTGCTTAGTTATTCACAGGTAGTTTACTATCATCACACTTCCAGAGCCCACTCAACTTTGCCATATAAATCTCATGCACCCTATCGTAAATCCCCAATCCTGCAAGTTGATCCATGTAGAAGAAACCTTGTGATCATGCAGAGCCAAATAACATGGAAGGATCCAATTGCAGGGCTCTGCTTTTCATCCTTTGGTTTAGTCAGAAACACAGAAAAGTGAACAATTGCTCCAAAATAAGGTGTGCAACAAAATACCTGCAAGTACATTCTTTTATTTAATTATATAAAGTGTCACCTCATATTTTCAGGTAGAAATTTTAAATGGCAAAACCCAGCATTGTGCTTTTCAGCCTATGGTAACAGCCAGTTTAATATCAGTTAGTTTCCAAACAAGATAAAGAAACCAGCCATTATTAAATTATGTGGAAGAGGGTCAAAGATTAAAAATCCTCTGCCTCTCATTATTAGACTTGAGATGACAGATTCATTCCAGAGCGCAGAAGGAAATATATTATCCCAAAACAGGATATGAAGTTCAGTCCCAGTAGATTAGTCTCTGTTAAGTAAATTTACCATCCAATCTTTTAACTGTCTCCCTAAAGTGCTGTCCAAGAAGCTCTTTCCTATCAGCTTTAAACCCACTCAAAAACCAGCACTGCCTTCTGGTCCTGCTAGGACTTTGATGGAGCATGAACTAAAAACAGAAAAACAAGAGGGGGCATGGGTAGGAGGGAAAGGACTGTAACTGTAATCAAACAACTAATAAAACCATGATTTATAGAGTGCAGGAGCTTTTTTGTGGGGGACTGGATAGGTAGAAGAAGAGAGAGAATAAAGTGAGCACATTTTGCCTCCTTTGAATAAAAGCTGAAAGTCCAATTGACGTGTTCAGCTGTGCAGATTTCTCCTTTGTTATGTTTACCTAGTAACATCACTGTTTAAATACAAACATTGAAGAAAATGTGAAAAAAATCTGCATTTGTACAATGGTAATTTCTGAGCAAAATTAAATGCAGCACACAAAGCTAGAGGGTACATCAAACAGACAGCAATTCTATCTCCTTCATTGTTTACCAAAGAAGAAGCAGTCTTCCATAGAATGCTACAATTCTAATTCCCTGTTTAGTCTAACTGTAGCTCCATGAAATTATTTGCAAAGACAGGGATTCCCGGCAAATACCATTTAAAAAAAAAAAGATTTTCTAAGCAGCTTTTCCCCCTCTCTTAACTATTTCTTTGTTGGTTTATTCCCTATATGAGAAACGGAGAACAAGGAATCAGGCCAAGGCAAAAATAATACAGTAAAATGAACTAAAAGAGTTGCATGGCCATGGAACCATTACTAGTGTCCTTGATACCAATGAGGAAAAAATACTTCACAAAAACAATTACAAGCAACACCTAGCAAATGCACACTGGGCTAATGGTTCATATTGTAGCTGGTATCTTGTCTTTTGTGTCTCTCAATAAGTCATACAACTACTCCTTGTTCTGTCTCTGGTCTCCTTTTATCTGGTACTTAATCTCTGTACTCCACCCACATGTTTTTCCTTGTCAAAGCTGCCTTGTCGCTTTTTAATTTAATACTCTCAAATACTGCAATTGACTTGGTTTCACCGATTGAGTGTGCTGCCTGTCTGGATGTTAAATCTAGTGTAACACCACTCAGGAGTGTGTGTGTATGCATTCAGCGGGAAAGCGTCTATTGCAAATACTTGATATCTTCAATAAGAAGTTTAAATAGATACCACCCTGTCATACCTAATGTCCAGTTTCCATAGGGCCTATTCTAGGCTACAATTCTCTGCTTCGGAAGGGTTATGGAGGATAGGGTCTTGTAACTTTAGTGCTTGTGGTCTCAAGCAGCAGTTAGGTTTCTTTACAAGCCCTCTTTATTAGAGCTAGACAAAATGTTTTGGCTGGAACTTCTTTTGGGGGCGGGGGGCTGGTATAAAAAAAATAAATCAAACAGGTTCAGTAATGCCAAAATATTTTGTGAAGTCATGCAGTTTCTCCAAATTGTTTTGGTCAGAAAAGACCTACCGGTAAAAAAATTTAAAAGAAACTGAAATGTTTGATTGTGACATTTTCAGAATGAAACATTTTGATTTTTCAGTTCAAAATGACTTTGTTTTTAATAAAATATAAAATGAATCAAAATCAAAAATGTTTAAAGAAACCACAAAATATGAATGCAACTTTACATTTAACCCAAAACATTTTTTTCCTGACTTTTCAGGAAGATTTTTGGATCTACCCAAAATTTATTATTCAGAATATCCAGCAAACCAAAAAAAGGTTATTTGCCGAGCTCTACTCTTCATTACTTTCTTTTTTTGGGTCAGCAGCGGTGGGGAAGAGGTTGCACCAGTTTGATCACAAAGTCTCTAAATTAACTATTGTTACGTTGGCCAAGGGAAGACTTTTTTCCAGATTCAAGAATAAGAAGGACCACAGCATGCATTTCAAATGCCCCTCATTTCAGTCCCAAAGTTAAATGAACTCAATGCATATTTAATACAAGTTCACTTATTGTTGGAAACTTACACCAGAAAAAGAATCATGGAAAAAAGTTATTGGGAAAGTTATTTGCTCTGAAGAATGGAATCTCACTGCATTTTCTGTGTCCTCAATGGATAATTTGACCCTCTTATGTTCTTTTAATACATTATGTCCTATCTTGGGACCTTGGCAGAATGGTCACAGATACAGTAACTGTGTTACTCTAATATTCCTTGTTTTCAGTGTTGTACACATATTTGATCCCAGGTTTCTTGTAACATGTGTTAGCCTCTTATGCTTAACCATCTGCCCCACCTAGTATTTAGCTGTGACAATTGGATTACTGTTCCAGACTGGAAGAAAAACTCCATGAAGCTCCAAAGTTTGTCTCTTCCACCAACAGAAGTTGGTCCAATAAAAGATATGACCTCACCCACCTTGTTTTTCTAACACCTTTTGTCAATTAATTCTCAGGAATGCTCCCCCTAAGATAAGCAAGGAGATTTTGAAGGTGCAGAACGATAACATTCCCCCTCACATTCACCGCACCGCACTGTAATCAGTATGGAAATTATCATAAAGAGTGGGGAAAACACATAAGAAGGAGTACAGGAAACTAGGCAGCCAATCACACTATGTGAAGTCAATCACACTGTCCTTTCCTTATAGCTTAATTCCGAAAACATTTATACATTGGGAAATTAACTAACAATACATTTGTTTCATTGTGTTGATGAAAGAGACTTAGCAAGCAATTTACCTCTGTTTCCTGCACTGAGATGCCACTTGGAAAACAGGTCTTAAGTGAGCAGGCTAAAGGGCAACAAGTGGACATGCCAAGCACCTGTAAAATCAAACTCACAATCCAGCATACAAAGACATTTACACGTATACATGCAGATTGCAAGTCCCAACCCTGCAGGTGTGCTCAATGGAGCAACGCTGCCAGGGTCCCCGCATTTCCACCTGTAACCCCTGTGCTCAGTGGAACAAAGGACATAAGCTCTAACCAGTGAAACTCATGAGTATGGAAAGAACTGCACAAATCCACCGCTAGCCTGAATAATGTAATGTTACTGTAGTGTGTAGGCTCTCAGGAAGTGCAGTGTTTATGGATACATTCCATCAGGACTCAGAATAAAGTCTAATATTCATTTCCACAGGCAAAAACAGAGGAATGGTTTTGGGGGCATCTACAAAATTATATTGTAATAATAATGGAGGAAGAAAATAACAAACAGTAAAGGAGCTTATCTGGTGAGGGAGAGCATATATTGTTATGATACAAACCTAGAACTGATTCAACCCAAAATCAACACGCTTATATCCTTATCTGACGGATATATGCTTCTAGCTAAGGGAAAATATTACAGATTGGTTTTGGAGCCCAACAGCATCTCTATTAGTCACAGATGATGTGCTCCTTCCTACCCAAGAGCTTAAGGTGTATTCTCAGCCCAGAGCCAACTGAACTCAACTGTCCTGCATGGTGATAAAAAGCAACAGCAATCACTAACCACTGTACTGGACCAGAATTTCATGGCTTTCAGGAGCTTTATGGTGTACAGAACTCAAAACACCTGATAAGGTTTTCAGCTAGAACATCCTTTTTTGCCCTCAGGTTAATAAACTCCTGCTTAAAACTGCTCAAAATTATATTCTCTCTGTATCTCATTTCTGTTTCCTACTACAATCTATAATGGGTGCGTTATAATTTCCCTTAACAATGGGCAAACCAAACTAGTATTTTTCCCTCACAAGTTCCATGAATATTTTGACGAACCATATGTTTAAGGCAAGGATTTTCATATTACAAGAGAAAACTCACTACCAAAATAAGTCAAACTTCAAATTCAAGAAACAGTGAACCAAAAACAGAAACTAAGTGACAGACATATTGCTTTTAATATCTTTGATTTATACTAAGCTGTCAGCTACCTTTGTTTAAGCAACATACACTAAGTCACAGAGGATTATTTTAGTTTTCTGATCATAAGTAGTAAGATTTTTTGGTATGTGTCAAGAGTCTTCAGATAAACATGTACAAGCTGCACTGTTTCAAATATGATTTTTGCCAAATTTTAACAGCAGCAATCTCATCCAGGATGTGGCTTTTGAAAGTTCATTCAAAATGTGCTTTAATTTTTGGACTTACAATCAATGACAGTCTCCAGAGACACATCAGTGCATTTATGCATATTAAGACCAGAAAAGACCATTACGCTCATTCAGTCTGACCTCTTGCATAATACAGGCTATGTCATTTCATTTAGTAATTGTTTATGCTAATCACTGTTTGGCTTTTCTTCTTCTTCTAGCCTTAGTCCCATCTATATGGAGTCAACTCTTCAAGTCCTTACAGTCTGTCTTGAAGCAGGTCCTGAGAAACTACTACGTGATCGTTCCCCTCTATTCGACATTGGTGAGGCCTCATCTGGAATACTGTGTCCAGTTTTGGGCCCCGCACTACAAGAAGGATGTGGATAAATTGGAGAGAGTCCAGCGAAGGGCAACAAAAATGATTAGGGGGCTGGAACACATGACTTATGAGGAGAGGCTGAGGGAACTGGGATTGTTTAGTCTGCAGAAGAGAAGAATGAGGGGGGATTTGATAGCTGCTTTCAACTACGGGAGAGGTGGTTCCGAAGAGGATGGTTCTAGACTATTCTCAGTGGTAGAAGAGGACAGGACAAGGAGTAATGGTCTCAAGTTGCAGTGGGGGAGGTTTAGGTTGGATATTAGGAAAAACTTGTTCACTAGGAGGGTGGTGAAACACTGGAATGCGTTACCTAGGGAGGTGGTGGAATCTCCTTCCTTAGAGGTTTTTAAGGTCAGGCTTGACAAAGCCCTGGCTGGGATGATTTAATTGGGGATTGGTCCTGTTTGAGTAGGGGGTTGGACTAGATGACCTCCTGAGGTCCCTTCCAACCCTGAGATTCTATGATTCTATGATACTCAGCTAATCACATTGCTTCATATGACATGTATCCATCCAAGTTCTTCTAAGTTTAACACCCTGCTTCGTATATATTCTTCTGATCTTCTTTTCATATCTCCCAAACCATCAAAGCCTCCTTTTTTCTATATTGGTATCATCTTCATACTTACCCTAATTCACTCATTCTGAACATGGTCCATCCTTGTAACTCCAAGCTTTCACCTTAACATTTTCATTTCCACTGCATTCACGTTCTGCTCCTGATTCTTCCTCTGTGCCCAACATTCAGAGCCATACAAAACTGCAGGCCTGTTTACTGTTCTGTAGATCTTACTTTTCAGTTTGATAGGCATTCTCCTATCTCAGATCACTCCACTAACTTCATTCCATTTAGTTCATGTCTTTCCTGTGGCTTTTGTCTATTCTTTGTTTCTGTATTCAGTTTCTTTCACAAGATGTTGCATTCTACATCAATTCTAAGCAATATAACTCAAGCAACAATATATAAATAAAATGCATGGTCACTAACATTTTAACAACCATTTTCTACAGAAGACCATGCCTGAAATGAAAGTTCCAGTGTGGTCCCAGAGAACTAGCAAAAAAGCTACATATAACACCTCAGCTCCATTATTAAATAAATCTAAACTAAAATTAGGTTAAGTTAGCATAACTCAACAGGATTCACTGATCTCAATTGGCTACAATAAGAGTTGATATTGATTTATTTCAGAGTAGCAGCCGTGTTAGTCTGTATTTGCAAAAAGAAAAGGAGTACTTGTGGCACCTTAAAAACTAACCAATTTATTTGAGCATAAGCTTTCGTGAGCTACAGCTCACTTCATCGGATGCATTAAAAATTCTTCTGCATACAAACAGAGCTCTTCGACCAGAGAAGAGTTGCTTACGTACATTATTCCCAGCAAAAAAAATTAAATTAAAATTAAAATAATCTGAAATTATCTAAAGCTGCAGGTTTCCTCTCTCTCCCTCCCCTCCAACTTCTGTTTTCACATAAATCCAATGAAGGCTTAGCATTCTGTCATTTTGATTGCAAGATCTGGAGTTCTTTCCCTTGTGATATATATAAGGGGCTCTCCGCCTCAGAAACTTAATGTCTAGAAATGGGGTCTTTTCCTTTGCATATATAGATGGGGCTTGGATTGTTTATTAAAAATATTAAAATGTTCTTTCGGCTATTTTGAAAAGATTACAACACACTTTCCTGCAGTAATAAAGTACTACATCCATAATCCACCTTCATTAAAGTCTTCTGGCTGAAATGACCACCAGGTCTTGATGACCTGAGGTCATTAGAAAAGCCAACCAAATTCTCTACAAGAACAAGCCTGGTCCAGCCAAATTCCACTTTTCATTATTACATCATGCCCTTTAGATTTCACTGATTGTGGTATTATTCTTCACTTCTGGCCCTCAATTACTGTGTGGTGCTGCTGCATATAAAACAGTAAACATGCCCCACAAGTGACTGCAATTCACTGGCCAGTGAAGTAATTTTTGACTCAATGACTTTAGGATATTATTGGATAATACTAACATGGTAAATGTACACATGCCACAACTCCTACTACAAATCAAGAACTTAGTAAAAAGTTAAGGCTTCTGTTGTTCTGGAACTAACTCGCGGAAAACTGATTAACTATTATGTTTCACCAATGGCTTCTAAAGACAAAGAAGCAGCACAAATCATAGCACTGAATGATAAAAGTATTAATTCAGATGCCAGCTTATTAGTGCTGACTAAATTATCTATGCACATTATTCTGAAAAATGTCATTATTTTTGCATTGTATAGTGTACAAAGTTTCAACAATTAAATGTAACATGCAAGCATGGCATTTGATTGCTGGTATCTAAAACACTGAATAACTTTATATATTTCATGTTGACTCCACCAGTCTTTGTAATAAATAATATTTGTGTATTTGAGCAACTTGCTTAATGAAAAGTACTACAACAGATGTGGGCAATTTATGAGGAAAAAATATTTTCCATTTGTTTTGGAAAAATGTACATCCACAAAAGAGGAACTGTTGTGATCCTAGTGGCTTTAGATGATGTTTGAAAAATGAGAACTCCAGTGTTATAATGAAAACCAAACACACTGAAAAAACAGTCCAACTTCTTTCAATTAGTAGATAATACAGCCAAGCTCATTGGTCATTTCTCTTTTGCCTCCCACTAACGTGCTGTTTTCAGAAGAATTGCTACAAAATAAGTGAAAGAAAACTAAGAGTTTTCCTTTCAGTTTAAGTATAAGAGTCATGATTGCTAACAGGAAGACTCAATTAATAGTGTGTACATTCTACAAATAGTATTCATTAGGGAAGAAATGTATGTACTATGCCACATGGAACCTCTTAGAACTGTTTATTTTCAAGTCATTTAAATGTATTAATTGGTAATAAAGTAGAGTTTGAGGAGGAGTTTGTGTCTACACTTCATAAACAAAGTGCAAAATAAAATAATCTGGAGTTAAAAAAGCCACTGAAGCTATGCTAATGACGATAGGGTACATGTGGGTGGAAGCAGTTTGGGACAGAGAAGAACTGATGCACACAAAAGTACTGTCTTGGTTATTTTTCGGCTTAAAGTGTGGCATGATGAGTGTTGCTATAGGAAATATAGAAAGCTAATGTGCTTGCTCTTTGTTTGGAGTATCTCTATACAATTCAGTGGAAGTTGGACTGGACTCAGTGCAGATACAGAAAGCTTTTGGCTTTATTGACAAGTGTGGATAATACTCAGCAGCATGAGCAAACCCATACTCCCACAATGGACTCATCACTGAGGAAAGTGAGAATTATGATGGACAGAAACAGCATTTAAGCACATACATCCTATCTACTGGGGCAAATGATGTCCACTGTTTTAGAAAAAGTAATGTAGGTACTGCATGGTACTATGCAAGCTCGCGAACCTAAGCTCAAATACAGACATCAATATTTATCTTGTAAAATCAGCTATTGACCAAGAATTCCCAACCACGGTGGTGATTCTGGAAGGAATCTTGCCTAGAATGTGACATTGCAGAAGTTACCTAAAGTGTTGTACCAAGTAGAATAGCTAGTCTGCAGAAAAACTTTTGGAGTGATGGCTCTCTATAGGGATTGGGTGACAAAAAAGTAAACAAACAAAAGATCAAATACAAAAGGATTTTATGTGAAATTTCTTTGCATCAAGTATCTAACTGAATTTTTTTGGCACTCCTATAATTTACAAATGGCCTGATAATTATTGCATTGCATGTTACTCAAAATTAAACAAAGTACATGTGCCTGTGGTGAAACCCATTAAGTCACATTTGGACTGGAGGGAAATTATTTATAGTTAAGTTACATACTATGTAGCTAAAAATGCATCTATGATGGAATAGCTGACAAACTCAACTACAGGACATCAGCATAAATGGTGCACTATAATTCATTTACTTACTTAGGTGTCAATCTTATCCTAACATTAATAATGCAATGGAAGTTGGGGAAAACCAGGTCTTATCAAAGCTTCTCAAGGCTGCTTAAAAAACACTTGAGAGATCTTTTTCTCTGTTTTGGGTCAGATTCTTCCTTGTTAGTGCAGGGAATTTTAAGTCACACCCTCCCTCTATTAGTTGCTCTCCAGAAGGGAGATTCACCCAGGGAAAGGCAAGTGGTTGTACTATAACAAGTATTCCTTGATGGTAACCGCCAGCGATTTGTGGGTTAGGAAATAGAACAGCTTTAATTTTCATCCCAGACTCCACAGGAGCCTCATTATTCATGGTGTATACTGGGAATACCCTCAATCAGCCAGTCCCCAGACTCAAGCTTCCTTCCTAGCTAGAGCCACTCACTTTTTAGTTGTTGTGGTGGGTTTTGTACCTCATCAACCCCTTTGATTCCAGGAGGAGGGGGGTGTGAGGTTAACCCCGCCTCTCAGCTTCTACGCCAGTTCTACCACCTCCCCGCTAGTCAGGGCTGTGTGGCCCAATGGCCAGAGTCCCTCTAAATCTTCTTCCCTGGTGGGATAGCGTGGCCTAGCAGCCGGAGTCTCTATAGTGCGCTCCTAAAGCGGTGTGGCCCAAGGGCCAGAGTCCATCTAAGTCCTCTTCCCCTCGTAGGATAGTGCGGCCTAGCGACCGGAGTTCATCTATCTCCTTTGAGGAGAGAGAGGGGTCGGTGAACTATGTCGTCACAAAAAAAAGGGGAGGGGGGGCTCGAGACCCCCGGTAGGGGAGCCTGGGCCCACCCGCCTTCACCGGGCTCCAACCCAGGGTCCTGTCATTGACAGTGTAATCCACCCTGGGTCAGCGGGGAATCCTACCACAACACGCTGCCCTCAGAGTGGTGGGAGATACCACTCCCTTTCCTTTACTGGGTCACTTCTTACCAGTTCTCCAAACATAGCAGTCCCTGTGGCATCAGGGTCTTCAGGTTCCTCAGCCCCCGGCGCTCCCTGGGGTTCCCACAGCTGCCAGTCTCTGGTCCACTTCCGGGCCCCTCGGCTCCCTCCTGTACGAGTCGCCACTGCTCATGGGCTGGAGCCTCTGCTGGGCATCCTCCTTCCTCAGCTGCCAGCCCTGACTGAGCAGCTCTGCAGGCTTTTATACTTTACTCCCTGTTGGAGCATGCCCAGCAGAGCCTCAGGGGTGTGGCCTCCTCTGCCAGCGGGGAAGGGTTAACCCTCTCAGTCCCAGTGCGGGGCCAGTCCGTGCCGTCACAGTTGTATTGCCTAATACAGGGACCCTGGCAAAGCACAGATGGTGGATGCTTTCCCTTGCATATTACTTCCCCAAGGCCCTCCTGTCTTCCAACATATTCCTGAGCTGATTCTATCCCTCCCTATAATCCTAAACTGATTGTATCCCATCATACTCAAATAAAGTCTTCATGTTCTAAGGGAACTATTTTAAAACCTTAGCCTAAAAAATAAGTAACACTCATTCTGAATGAGCATTCCTTGTCAGGGACTGAAATACAGTCCTTAGGAGAAACACATCCATTACACACACGAAGGAATTACACTTCATAACCAATCAAGGATTATTTACTAACTATACTGAATTGACAAAACACTTCTTTCTGGTTCCCATGCAGAGAGAATGGTATTGGTGTCTAGTTTCTTCCAATATTTATTTAATGAGGCTATTATAGTCACTAAAGGCTACAATGATTGCATATCTGTCGGTTTACTTCTTTGTTCTAGCACATGGTGGCCTGTAATTCAACTTGGGCAAAGCACCATCTGATCAAAAAGTGTTCCAAATGTTGGAAGTCACCTGTTTATTACTAACATTTATCACTTGACAGCTTTGGATGTCTCCTTCTCTGCCAGAACCCTCCATGTTCCTGATATATGTTACTTTCTACATGGCAAACACAGATGGTGTCTTTCCCCTTAGAATTAGGAGGTTACCCTTGCCACTCTATTTAGCTTTGGTCACTCTATATTTTAAGTACATTGTACTTCTAACTTGGTTTCAGGAACCACAGCTGATCCAGATCTTTGTGCTGCGTAAACTTTATATATATGTATATATAGAGAGAGAGCAAGCGCGCACTTTGCTCCAGAAATTCTTTATACGCCAGTAGTGAGGCATTAAGCTCCCAGGCACACCAAACACAGACAAAGTAACTGAGGAATACAATATTGTGTTTGATGCTTTCTGTGAAATTACAGATGTGCTATTTGCAAGTCCAATATGGGGATTAACTATTGGAAGTAGAGGCAGACGTGCCAGGTTCATCTTGGCTTTTGCTTTGATACAAATAATTTACTACAGTGGGAAGAGCAAACTCTCCTTGCTAGCATCTAATTTCTTTGCTTTTCAGCTGAGCCAACTACGTGAAAGAACCCTAAATAAAGAAATCTGCCAAGCAAGTGATGAAACCCTAAGTAAAGAATTAGGACACTGGGTCCCAAGATACCCTGTGAGAACGTATTCTCCCATTTACATTCAAGAAACTAAATAACATTTTCTTCACACTTCCACCCTATGATGATTATTGTATTTTTTTCTATCCCTCAGCCTTTCTAACAAAACGCTTAGAAATTTGCATCCAAGTACAGGTTACGTACAGGAAAACTGGGTGGCAAAACTCTAAGCAACATTTTTTTATCATGTAACTAAAAAGCGCACACTTCACAGCCAACTAGCTGGGGGCCCAATCTCATCAGACCCACTGCTCATACTCTGACACTGGTTTTGTTTTTTAGATGACGGGAAAGTATTTCCAGAAATATGTATTCAACACCTCCCCACCTCTCACCCTGAAAAAAACCCCCAAAAAACAAAAACCAACAAAAACTTGTACTGGAAATAATAAAAATCCTATTGACTCAAACCAAAGCATTAATATTGCATCTTTGCATGTAGGGAAATGCATAAGTATACTGCTAAGTTTCACGACATACAAAGATGTAATATTAATGCATTGCTTTAGACTACGAAGACTGGGTCAATAGTAATTTTCTATATTATATAAAATAATAGAAGTTGCATGTTTTTAAAGGGTCCAATTCTCTTAGGGGAAATCTTCTAACAATGATTCAGAACTATGCAGATTTTCTCAACAAAGTGACAAGTTGCAAATAAGCAACTTTGTTATAACTACATTTTTGAGGTTCTGTAGAGATCCTTATACAAAAGCAGAGAACTAAAAAATGGCTTCCTGACTCAGCAAGGGATCTGGATTTCAATTTGCTTGGTACTCAAGTAAACAAAATGTCACTGAGAATGTAAGTTCTGAACACTGAAGCACAGTAGTCCTGCAGTGATTTTCAACAGCTAAACATCCCTCACTAGGGACCCAATTCAAGTACGATTGAAAACTGAGCGAAAAAACTCCATAGACTTTGATGGAAGATGAACCGGCCCTTAAAGCATTCCTATCTCACATTATTTTTCAGGTTCCAGAGCACAACATGCAAGTTCCCTCTTTTTCCCTAGAAATTAAAGGCTTGTCTTCACAGCGTGGGAGTGCAAATGAGAGGGCTGTAAATTCTAATGTGCACCAATATGCTAATGGCTAAGTAGCTAATGCTACTACCTGGCCTGTGTGGACCCTGTTGATGCACACAAGAAGTTCCTTACTGTGCATTTACATAGCCCCTAACCAGTACTTAGTTAACATGCATGAGGGAACTTCTAGTGCATACCAGCACAATCCACCGAAGCCAGTTAGTGTGCAACATCCTGGTACACATTAGAATTCACACCCCACTTATGCGCTCTGTAGATAAACTGCATAGACAAATCCTAAGTGTTCTTATCATGAAAACTTCCTTTTATTTTACCAAATGCTAATCTTTAATCTTTTTAGAGCAACTAAATGAAGGACTTTTCTCCATGAACATTCCATTCATGGCAAGCTAGGGTGTGAATCTACCCCACACTAGCCTGCCAAAGATGAACTGTTAATGTGCATCAGCTGGGTCCACATGGACAGTTCTTCCATGGAAGGCTCGTGGGGAATAGATTTACACCCTAGCTTGTCACAAAGTAAATGTTCATGTAGACAAGATCAAAACTGTATACATGTGTAGTTCAGTTCTCTGCTGTGTAATTTACTCCCCGGAGAGCAGAAGATAAAAGAGCTATACTGCTAGACTATTGATATGCAGCAAGAAGCCAAGTGAAATTAGGGTAACTCACAATATATATAACTCAACTCAGCATTGTGAAAAGGCAAGGGGGGAACTGAAATAAGAGATTTTGACACAAAGGACGGATGGTTGCAAAGACCAACTGTCAAGCTAACAATTGTACACCTTTATAGAACATTGCATACATACTCTAACAACATAATCTAATAGGTTACTGATTATACACCCCGTTCCATGCAATGTTTTGTTCATGCACATCAGTGTAACATGCGAAGTGTAATAATCTTTACCCAACACATGTGCAAGAACACTCAAAAGCCACATTGAAATTCTTTGATAATTATCATTTTTCTATTTATTGTACCCTTTTTTTGGTTCTTGGCTTCATCTGCTTTCCCAAATTTCCAGTCATGATACCGAAAAGCTGCCCCACAGCTATGCCCTGGCTGGCTTGCGTCTTTTGGTAGCAGCAAGGTGCTGCAGCCCATCCTACCAAAGATCAACTTTCTGTTTGCACAAACTATCCTCTTCCCAAACCAAAGTCAAATTAACTTGAAGGCAGCATCTACGGTACAAGCCATAGGCAGAAGGCACAGCTTTAAAAGATTAGGAGAAGCCATTGTTTTCATGTCAGACATGTTTTTATAATACAGACCATGTCTATCCTTGTCATTTCAATTTAATCATGATGCCAGTTTTTCAGCAGTCACCCGACCCTTTCCCACACCACAGCTTTAAAGGCTCATAAACATTATCTTATTTAGGGAGACCCAACATTTTAAAACAGATGTGAACCTCCCTCCTGCCAAGAACCTACACACAGTGTGATTCAGAAGGATGTGCATGCTGTAATGCACAGAAGACAAGTCATTTTAAAATTTAGAAAACCTTGTGATCAACTTTCTGAAGGCTTTTTTTTTGTTCCTCCCCCTCAAAAAACCTGCCCAAGAGTTTCTGTATGGGTGTGACAATAATTGAAAAAAATTATCTGTTTAGGGACCCTTTTGCATAGAGAAAATCAGACATGATATTCAGGATGATTAATGTAAAAGGGAGAGAGACAGCATTTTAGGACAGTTGAATTTCAGCCCTTTGCCTGCTGATATGGCAGCACAGGACGAAGGCAATTTATCTTCTACTGGAAGCAGAAATGACATCACCTGTGGAGGCTGACAACAGGTAAGATTGAAGGGAAAATTCTGCCCACGTTTCACCAATAATCTTCACTGGGGCATAGCTTTATGGTTTGTGTTTAATGACCATCAGTGCTTTTACTATTAGTTAGTTTCTTCTGGGCGGGAAGCCATTTGAGTTTCCTGCTACCCCCTTTCCCTCCTTGTGGTTTTGGTTTTTGCCTGCTTTTGTTTTGTGCTGTACTTCCTGGAATACAGAGGGCTTTTGGGTTAGGAAGACATTTTTACCACAGTGCAAACTTGGCCAATCCGGCATGGGTATTTTTGATTACCTTCAGACACTAGAAGCTCTGTTTTCTTACATTTCAGAAAAAAACTTTTATGTAGCAACCTTTGCAGGAGTATTTCATGGTGATCAGGGTGGATAAAAATCAATGATTTTTTTTATTTAAAAAACAAAAAAAATCAGATGTTTTTGATTTAAATCGGATTTTTTTGATAAAATGCTTTTTGAGGAAAAAACACCTATCTAAAGATAGTTACATTATAGCTCAAAGATATTGCATAATGGAATAGGGATTATAAATTATAATTCTACAGTATGAGACAATATATGTATGTAATGTTTAAGAAAAGTTTTGTAAATGAGTTCCAATAGTTCATGGATTATGGACCCAATCTTATGGGGTTCCAGGGGCTTCTGTATAGATTATTTAGGTTAATCTTTCTATCTACCTGTCAAGGTTCCTCCCCCACTCTGAACTCTAAAGTACAGATGTGGGGACCTGCATGAAAACCTCCTAAGCTTACTTTTACCAGCTTAGGTTAAAACTTCCCCAAGGTACAAATTAATTTTATCCTTTGTCCTTGGAATATCCACTGCCACCACCAAACTCTAACTGGGTTTACTGGGAAACGTAGTTTGGACACGTCTTTCCCCCCAAAATCCTCCCAACCCTTGCACCCCACTTCCTGGACAAGGTTTGGTAAAACTCCTCACCAATTTGCATAGGTGACCACAGACCCAAACCCTTGGATCTGAGAACAATGAAAAAGCATTCAGTTTTCTTACAAGAAGACTTTTAATAGAAATAGAAGTAAAGAAATCACCTCTGTAAAATCAGGATGGTAGATACCTTACAGGGTAATTAGATTCAAAACATAGAGAACCCCTCTAGGCAAAACCTTAAGTTACAAAAAAGACACACAGACAGGGATAGTCATTCTATTCAGCGCAGCTCTTTTCTCAGCCATTTAAAGAAATCATAATCTAACACATACCTAGCTAGATTACTTACTAAAAGTTCTAAGACTCCATTCCTGTTCTATCCCCAGCAAAAGCAGCGTACCGACAGCCACAAACCCTTTGTTTCTCTCCCTCCTCCCAGCTTTTGAAAATATCTTGTCTCCTCATTGGTCATTTTGGTCAGGTGCCAGCGAGGTTACCTTTAGCTTCTTAACCCTTTACAGGTGAGAGGATTTTTCCTCTGGCCAGGAGAGATTTTAAAGGGGTTTACCCTTCCCTTTATATTTATGACACTACCCAATGGGGCTCAGCGCTCAGTCTGGAAGATACCATCAGAGATGCTTAGTTTTGCAGTTCTCAAACTGTGGATTGGTGTCTCCAGAGATAACATGCTTGTTAACAGCAAAAATGTTTTTAAATAAATAATGTATAGAGGTGAGAAATATCAGACCTCCACCCTTTTGTCCCTCTGCAAATTTGTGTACATAGAGTCAATCCCTTACCTCTCTGTAAAAGTGCAAAGTTTCAAAAAGTTCAATGAATAGAAGGGGTGGAACAGATCTGGACAAGGAGAAGAATTCTGGAGATAAATGTGAGAAGGGAGGGACAGGCAGTAGAAACAGAAGTGAAACTGTCTGAGCAGCATATTCCAGAAGTCTTGAGGTCTTTCTGAGTGTAGGCTTCATTGATTTGAGATCTACCATACCATCCTCTCACTAGAAGGGAAACCTATAATGGCAGCAGGCCATAAGAGACCCAGTTTGGGAATAAGAACCATTCAAGAAATATATGTTTGCTGATGATGTTTTAAAGAAAATCACACCAGTGAACAGGTGGAAATCACTTAATAACTAGGATTCAGAGACCGTTGAAGTGATAATCTCAATTTTAACAGCAGTAGCTTCTTCTGCCAGTGTAGAAAGAATATTTTCTTCCTTTGGACTAATTCATTCCAAATTGGGACCTGAAAAAGCAGGAAAGCTTGTTTTTCCGTGCATAATCTGGAAATAAAAATCAGGAAAATGAAGGTGATGACGACTGAGTTAGCAGCAGAAGCCAATATCTTAAGTTTCTCATGTTGACCTGGCTGCCAGTCTATTTAATTTTGGTTTTTTAAAAAATATTTCATTTAACTATTTTAGTTTAAAACAATTTTAAGAAAAACAAACCTGATTTTAAAAAACTTGAATGTTTAACTAAATTCAAAAATTTATATGCTTGTTTTGTTAAAATATTACATGTTTGCTGTTGAAGACAAAAGTCCAGAATACATAACGTTGTTGTTTTAGTTAAAGAAAACAATGTAAATGTCTGTCTGGTGATGTTCTCCTCCTAATACAGCATGGCAAGGAAATCCCCCAAATATTAATGATTAACCTCTCGACTTGGAGATAGTTCACCTCCCAATGACTTCATAAATATCTCCTTCAATTACCTTTGGTAAATAAAAAAACAAACGATCATTCATTTTCTGATATAGCTGTAAAACTAATCTGAGAAGTTTTCAAAATAAATCACTTTAAAAATGTAGAGTGTGTACCTTTTGAAAATTAAACCTACATCTATCTCTGAGTTGTAAGGAATATGTATTAAGGTTATAACAACCAACAAGAATGCACTTTTATGTAGAAATCCATTATTAAATCGAGTCTTCCTGACTAGTGATTTAAATCAGTTTGATTTAAATCAAATCCACCCTGATGGTGATTGAAGTTTCAAGGCCCAGTTGCCAAAATGACAGCTTAATTACTGAGGCAATCTGAGGGCTTCACATAATAAACTGGACAGGGATATGGATCTTAAAGGATTCATGCATCCTGAGATGCTCCTTTATGGCCTAGGAGTGCCAAGGGAATGTGTCTGCAGACCAAATCCCTTGTGGCTGGATTACCTCCCCTCTAATGGTTTATGGTACCCAAAATTGTTGTGTAGTAATTGTGACCACAAATGAAACCTATGAGAAAGGAGATAAAATTATATTGTTGCTTCCACTGCATCTCTAGAGAATGGTCACAGACAATACAAAACAATGACACATCAAGAGCAGAAGTCTGACCAACCTGTCAGTTGCATATATTCAACTCCCAGTGACTGCAATGGAAGCTGCATTCAAGTGATGGTAAGATCAGACCCCAACTGTTTGGAAAACTAACCTACAACACACACACACACACAAGCACACACACAAGGTAAACATCAATTTCCAGGGTGAAATTGTTTTGAAATTAAAATGGTACTACAAGCACTGCTGTTGGCCAGTAGATGGCAGCTATTTCTGCAGCCTCTAATTTAGAAAGCAAACACAGACATAATTTTGAAACTTAAATTAGAAACGATATAACCGAAGCAGTTGTGAAGATGGCTGAACACATTCAATATTGACAGTAAGGATAGGTTAAACATAAAAAAAAAATAAAAAAAAAATCTGCAATCACAAACAGAAATTAAGTTACAACAGCTGGAGTTACGTTTGGAAATATGTTTAAATAACTAAAAGGAAAGATTTCCTATAAGCACATTGCATTTTAAATAACCAATCTGAATATTAGTAGAGTCAAAATTAAGCATTTACTTAATGGAGATGGAGTTGAGATATCCTACCCACTTACATCCAGTGGGGATTATCCATTAAGAACCATTACTAGGCTTAATTGTGAAGTAGTATAATCAATGGTTCAATTCAGAAAACAAGCTCTGTGTTATACTATAGCAACACTTCTACACAAGTGACAACAAACATGTTAACTAGAGCCATATATGTTAATTTATATTGCATATTTATCTGCATAAAGATGACAAACAACGGAATATACGGGGGGGGGGGGGAGGCAGACCATCCCTGGAAGAGTTTACAACCATGCCTGAAGAGAGGAATTGGTGTAGGTAGGTATGCACATATATGCAATGTGCAAGATTGTATGTAAAATAAAAATATTTCCCCCCTCCACAGAAAGGATAATTTGGCAGCTAGAATTAATGTGCTACAAGGCATTATCACTCAAATTATTGTAATTAACTCTGTATCTGACATCACTTGCCCTCTCCTAAATAAAAGCCAAGCTGTTCCTTTGTGGGTATGTCTAAATTTGGAGCTGGATTTGTGTGATTTTCAGCTCAAGGAGACAATCTGAGCTAGCGCACTAAAAACGGAGCAAAGTTGTAACAGTGAAAGCTGCGGGAGGGGCTAGCCATCCTGAGTATGTACACATACAAGACACTAGGCATGTTCTCAGGGCAGCTAGCCCCTCCTGCTGCTCACACCAACATGGCTACACTTCATTTTTAGTGCACTAGCTTGATCAGAATAACGTCAGATATGTCTCCCCGAGCTGGGACTCAGACTCCCAACATGCAGCACAAACATACTTTCTCTGTCATAAACCCTATGCTGTTATCATCTAATGGAAAATCTTTGTTAGCTAAACTGCTTTCAAAACAAGAGGATATTAATTATATTTCTGCTGATGTCAAAACAGTCAAGGCCTATGACAGCAGGGCTGCAGAGGGCTCACTGAGCTGCCCCTGGAGGCATTCAGCAGCAAAATGGTAGTCCCCCATGCTGGGCCAAGATTTGAATAATTCAGAGATTCAGATAATAAGGTTTCGGAAAACTGGGAGTATACTCTACTTGCTAGCCGAATTAATTGCTTATTTAAAAGCAAAGTAAACACCAAATATATATATATATATATATATATATATATATATATATAAACAAAAACATAACAAGCTCAGTGTGCACAGTGGGACCTGCCTTGGACAACATTTTCTAATTGCATTTGCTCTTTGGACGAAAGCCATTTCTCCTTCTGGTGGCTCTGACCCCTCTGGGCCATGCACCACTCAGCTGAATAGCTGTGAGGTTGCCACTTGCAGGCAAAGAGGAGGTGGGTTTATTGGATCACATTTTGAATTTGGAGGACGTGTTTTCCACATTCTCTTCTTCTTAGTCACGTTTATAGAAATTCCACCCAAACCCTGTGTAAGTGCTGTACTGAGATCAAAAGTTCACTAACAGATCCAAGGGTTTCCCTACCAACCAAAAGGGGGTGGGGGAGAGGAACAAATACTTGCATGGAGCAAATTAGCCAATGCGTTTGCCTAAGCTTGCTCATATTCCTCCTGGGACCTATGAAGACTGATCTCTGAATGGGGCTGGCATATACATACAATCACAGCTTAGATCCTGTGGAATGCCTTCAACTATAACAAAAATTCTTTTGACATTCTTTCTCAGAGCTATGGAGAGGACCAGAAATAAAATTCCCATTACTGTACGTTTCAAATGGAGAGAAAGGAGAGGTTGTGTTGGAGGGCGGGGGAGGGAAAGCAAAATTTCACTTTGCTTTGTCCCATATCTAAGCAAACTAGTTTGACCCTGCCAGTTGCTTTTATCATCTCAAGTTGAAGGTTAACAGAATGTAAATCAATGCAGGAAAACTAGCTGTAGCTGAACTGATTCATATGTTATTTTTATTGGTGTAGTTACAAGCTGTGATGTTTCACACCTTGAAGAAGAATAGGAGGTGGGATGAGGGAAGAGGTATCATCTTTTGGTCACTGGTGGGTGGCATTTTGGCACAAAGTGGGGTGGCTGTAAGTACCACACATGTGATGTGAAATTATGATTGTGTTTCTAAAATCTACATCCTGTAAAGGTTCACCTGAAGTCCCTCACATTACAGGATAGCATTCTTTCAAAACTAAAATATAGATTTCCTTCTAACCCCCATATGGACTGAAGAAATTGGAGAACTAGAAAAAAAGAACAAAAGAAATCTAGATTACATTTCTTAAGAGGTATCAAACTAAAGTTCTGTTAAACTGTAACAGTAGGTTGCATAGATGTTACAATTCTAATATTCAGCTATATGTTTAGCTTCAAACAGTGGCTTTATAACATCACATGTTAATTCAAGTTCTGCATTATAGCACTCTGAATCACAGAAATTAGCTTAAAGGCAAGTTGGCTTGTAATATGAAAAAGCTTTCATTAATCCCTAATTAAATATTTCTGCACTCATAAGAAGTTAAGCAGACAAATAAGAAACATAATGAAAACAAAGATTTTCCAGGAACACAGATCAGTAAATGAATCTCAAGAGAATCTAGTTTCTAATTTCACCGTTTTTTATTGTTCTAACCTTTCCTCCAGTCAGATGTTCCTGAACGTTTTGATGAACAACCCAGTTATTTTTGAATAATTTAAAAAGAAATCCGGGGATACACCAGCACAGACTGACTTTGAAAAAAAGATCCCAAATGCAGACTCCCACACACACTACTAGTTCTGCAGAACCACAACAAAGGAAAGATTAATTCAAAACAGCAGTAAGTGTCGCTGTTACCTGCCTTAGTCAGTAGCTAGATAAGCTATAACATTATTATTTAAATTAACAGAAATAAAAACAGAGGCAAAACAAAACGTAGCAGATCAGCATGCCAACCTCTCTTATCCAGTTTTTATCCTGCCTCTGCTTTCCCAGTGCAAACAAGCTATGTTATTAACATCACAAACAAAACTCCCCTCCACTGAAAGAGCCTGGGAAAAAATAACCTAACACATAAGTTATAAAGAAGACATACTTTACATTTTAACCAGGTTAGTATTCTAAATTGTTACATTACATAAAAGAAACTTATAAAAATTCTTGAATTGAATTGGCAGAATAAAGTGTCACTGGTATAAAAAGAACACACTTGTATTTTAAAAATAAAGCCATGCAGAATAGGTGACACCTTTGCAGTCTGTAGCTTCAGTCTAGTATCTTATTCACATTTTCTCCTTAAAAATATTCTAAACTGGAAAGTAAGTGAATAATGCTGGGGTTCATACTGCAGCCTTTATTACCTGGTAAAGCAGTTCATGGTTGCTTTCTTCTGTCACTCATGCTGTTACAAAAAGTTGGCAGACATAAGGGTGATAGCCATGCAGTGATGCCCAGGCTATGGAAACAATTAAAGTAGTTTACCTGTGTTTCCACAGAATTAAGATATCGGACACCACAATATTAATTGAATTGAAACCAGCTGATGGTATGCATTGTCAGAGCTGGTTCTCCAAAAATGGGGGTTAACTGAAAATATTGTTTTCCACAGATACTGTCATTTTTTCCCCATTTTTTAAAAGGGAAATTTTAAAACAAAATATAAATGTTAATTTCATTTTAAATTGGCATTTTGCTTAGTTTTGGTTTGGTTTTAGAAAACTGATTTTAAAAAAAATCATATTTTCCTCCGTATTCTCTATTTTTCTTTTTGTTAATGAATGTAATATAATGAAAGTTCTTTAGCTTTATTTTTTTGTTTTTCCTCTCTAATTTTTCTAAATTTCTCCAGCTTTGGAATAGTTGCAGAGTAGCAAAGAAAAATAAAACTTTGCCACTCTAACTTTTCAAAGGTTGGAGAAAGTGCAGCATTAGAAAGGAAAAAAAGTGGGAGGTGGAAGAAACAATGAAAATGAAATGAAGACATCATTCATTTTATTTCACATACTGGCAAAAAGGGGGAAGGGGAAAACAAAAATCCACAATATACACATTCTAAAAACTATTTTTTAAAATTAATTAGAAAAATGGGGGGAGTTCCATTTAGAATCCAGTGAAATGGATACGACATCAGCAATTTTGGTGACATATTTTTATCCATTTTTACCAGCTGTAGCATAGACCCATGAAGCTCATGTCAGTATATTCCAGATAAAAATGGCAGAATGCTAATATATATATTTCAATCTTAAAAAAAAAATCCTAGTAGTTGGCACACAAGCCACTTTTTATTATGAAATGGTGAAAATATGCATTTGTGAAGTAACATCCGGATGGATCATTTGATTATGCTTTCCTTTCACTTTGCAATGTATCTTCAAGAAACTACACTTTGTGCTGGGAGGAAGCAAGCAACACACAACAGAAGACCAAACAAACAGTTCCTTTAAAAGGGATATGTTTATTTCCACATCACTGCCCCAATCCATGATACTCTGAATACTCAGAGCACACAGGATTCATTCATACGTTTTCTTTACATAAATACTGTCTCACACATACACACTTTTGTAATGTGCACCTCTCTCTGACCTTAATACTCTCTTAATTAAATTCTGAATCTGATTACTCAAAATTATTGCATCACCATTGCCAGATTCAAGCTCTGTATAATTTCACACACAGTTAAATCCCAGAAATAGCCAGTAGGTGGCTCTACACTACAATTTCCCCCCCCCCCCCTCCATTTAATAAAGCTCACAGAACTCCCCATGTTTAAAAGTTCTGCTTATATTAACATATGAGAAACTTAACTAAATTGAGATTAAACTCTATGTCTAATCATTACGACTTGTTAAATTCAATTTAACAGGGAAAGCTAAAGTTGGATGACCATACTGATTAGCCTGGGTAGGAAGAGGTTCTTTCAGAGAATTTTAGACTTTAACTGGAAAACGTGTGTCACGTGAGTTTATCCTCCAGTGTTTATTTAGAATTGTTCCCTGCACCTCTAGTACTTTTTCCAGTACAGTTTTAATATGTACTGGAGCTTTCATGCACACAACCCACCCTCTTGTCAACAAAACATAGCGCCAAATTGAAAGTATGGACTAAGCTCCGCAAACTTAAGTATGTTCCAAGGCACCACACCTGGATCAAGCCATTCCACTGCCCAGTCTCTTTAAGGAACAAGGTGCCAGGTTGCAGACCACCATCCCAGGACGTAGTAGCCCAACAACTGTGACTGGTGACGCTTGAAAGTGCTGCTTGAGTACACACCTCAACATACCCGATAAGGTTCCAGAGGCACAGTGGTAGCTACCGCTGAAGTCTTTAGAAATGGCTTATCAAGCAACTCGCATTTCACTGCTATTCCCTATGGGAGATGTATGGGTAGTATATATTAATGCTGCTCAGTTTTCTGATCAGTAAATCTGATCAGTTTTCTATGGCCTAACAGAATATTATTCCAATAAACCTGCACTGCTCCTTATATTTCTAAAGTAACTAGAGATGAGCTTGAATTGTAACTTCAGGAAGGTGTAAGTTAAAATACATCACCACTTACTTTAACTCAAAAGTTTTTAAGAGTCCCGAGGTGCAAGTAGCATCAAATTAGACTCATAAGGTATATTTACATTAGGGGCATTTTTGCTAATTTTTCCTATTTTTGCTACTACCAGTTGTAGTAACAGCAGCCACTAGCGTACACACAAAGCTAAGATGGCCACTGCTGTTTTAAGCACTATGTTGTGTTGACCTATTCTGAGCAGAGTTAGGTGACAACATACTTTAAGGTTTCAGAGTAACAGCCGTGTTAGTCTGTATTCTCAAAAAAGAAAAGGAGTACTTGTGGCACCTTAGAGACTAACCAATTTATCTGAGCATAAGCTTTCGTGAGCTACAGCTCACTTCCCCCCACCCCGTTCCTCAGACATTCTTGTTAAACCCTGGATTTATGCTGGAAATGGCCCACCTTGATTATCATACACATTGTAAGGAGAGTGATCACTTTAGATAAGCTATTACCAGCAGGAGAGTGGGGTGGGGAGAGAGAAAACCTTTTGTAATGGTAAACACCCATTTTTTCATGGTTTGTATGTATAAGAACATCTTCTGTATTTTACACAGTATGCATCCGATGAAGTGAGCTGTAGCTCACGAAAGCTTATGCTCAAATAAATTGGTTAGTCTCTAAGGTGCCACAAGTACTCCTTAACATACTTTAAACATCACATCTGCCTGAAGCCCTGTCTACACCGACTGAAAAAGTGTTAGCAACAGTGGGACATTTTAGCAAAAACGTCTTAGGAGAGACACAACCTTACATTTCCCCTTCCTCCAATCAATAAGTGGGTGTAGGTGGCTCCAAGGGAGACAAAGTAAAACTAAAGGATACAAGTTATTCCCAAAATGGTGCCTAGAAGCAAATTTTTCCATTCTGGTTTCATTACAGTAACAATCTTCTCACTCTGACTAAACTATGCAGTGTGTTTGTTCCTTAAACAAGACGTCCAATTATAAATAAAGCAATAGGAGGAGGAAAAGTGTGTGTAAGTGGTTCCACTCGCTGCTGTAGCCCCCCCTTGGCATCAGGTCGTGGTGTTACAGGGGTTCTCATCTCCAATGCCCACTCTAGCATCTAGTTTCTAACGTCCATTTCTTTGGCCTGCGATGGGCTCTTTGTTTATGACTTTCGCAGCCCAGCCCCCAGGGCCAGGTCATGTTTAAGCTCAGCCCTCTTTCGGGGTAAAAAAAGTTCTACTAAAGAATCCAAATAAGAGTCAAAACAGAAGACCCTTCTGCATACGTTACAGTTCCCTGCTCTACAGCCCTGCTCCCAGGCACTGCAGAGGTCTCTTCTTTGCCCCTTAGGGCTGACATGGCCTCCGAGGGCATTTTCCCTGTAGGCCCTTCTTAGCAGGGTTCCCCACTGTCTTCCCCCCCAGGCAGCTTCTCTCAGGGACCTCCCCTGCTTCTTAGGGTGCATCTTCACTGCAAAACAAACACTTGCAGAGGCAGCGATTCTGAGGGCCCGCATCTAAGGCTCAGGGTGGCGCTATAGCACTAACAGTAGCACTGCAGACATTACTGCGCAGACTCCATCTAGGGTTGCCAACTTTCTACTCGCACAAAACCAAACACCCTTGCCCTGCCTCCAAGGCCCCTCCCCACCCCACCTCCCACTCATTCCATCCCTCCCTCCCTCCGACGCTCCGACCCTCACTCACTCTCAACTGGCTGGCTCAGGGAGTTGGGGTGCGGGAGGGGGTGAGGGCTCTGGCTGGGGGTGTAGGCTGCGGGGAGGGGCCAGATATGAGGAGTTCAGGGTGCAGGAGGGGACTCCGGACTGAGGCTGTGGGTTGGGATGCAGGAGGGGAGGAGGGCTCTGGCTGGGGGTGCAGGCTCTGGGGTGGAGCCAAGGATGAGGCGTTTGGGGTGCAGGAAGGGGATCAGGGCTGGGGCAGTGGCTTGGGGTGCAGGAAGGGGTCAGGAGTGCAGGCTCCGGGCGGCGCTTACCTCAGGCAGCTCCCGGAAGCAGCAGCATGTCCCCCTTCTGGCTCCTATGCAGAGGTATGGCCAGGCAGCTCTGCACGCCACCCCATCCACAGGCGCCGCCCCCATAGCTTCCATTGGCTGCGGTTCCCAGCCAATGGGAGCTGCGGAGGGAGTTGCGCATGAAGCCCCCCTAGTCGCCCCAGCACCTAGGAGCCGGAGGGGGTACATGCCACTGCTTCCGGGAGCCGCAGGGAACCTGCCTTAGCCCTGCTGCACTGCTGACGGAACTTTTAACAGCCCGATCAGCAGTGCTGACAGAAGCGACCATGGTCCCTTTTCGACCACACGTTCTGGTCGAAAACCGGACACCTAGCAACCCTAGCTCCATCAAGAAGTGGGGGGCCCCCTAGCCTGAGCTCAAGCCTGAGCAGGAACATCTAGATGACTATTTTTAGTACCATAAGCATGAGTCTGAGTCTGTAGACTGGGGCTCTGAGACTTGCTTCTGCAAAGTTTTTTTCCCTTCCAAGCACTGTAGGCATATCCTTACAGACCCTAATCACAGGGTGTGCACAGGAACCCACTCTGCTTTCTATAGTTTTCTCCACCCTGCCTCCATTCGGCCGTCCTCAGGGACAGAGATCTCCCTTTGCTCCTCTCTCCTGGGTCTTCTCTTCCCGAGTTCTCGCTCATTGTCTAGTCCTCCCTGACCCTTTCATAGCTGGCATCACTGAATTTAGTCACCTGATCAGGATCAGCTGGGGGATAACTACTTGATCACAGGCAAAGCTGAACCCAACACCCCTTAAAGCCAGCCATCCTATGACAGTGTTACTGAACGTGGTGGAGTTTTTGTCAACACTGCTGAAATTCTAGCAAGTGTGAGACAAAGCTGTCCAAACTGTTGGGTTTGGGGGTTTTACAGGGCTATAGGCCTGCCATTTGGCTACTAGTTGTTTATTTATGTCTGGACATCAAACACTTTTGACAAGAAGGCTGAAATCTAGGTAGAGTGCAGAAAAGAGCTTGATAATCAGCTTTATTGTTTCACCTCTCCCGCTGGTATTTCTGTTCCCCCAGGTCAAAAACGTAGTCAAGTAAATTTGAAACAAACCAAACATCCTATTGATATAAATCAAGTTGAGTTAAATTAAATCAATCTAATAAAAATGATGGAGTACGAGTGCTCTGTTTATCAATGAGGGATAAGCATGCTTCCAAAGAAATATATTGCAAGTTATTTTATTCCTTAATGGCTCATCATCATACAGATTTGGTCACCTATAAAACGTTACATATTGATGAAACTTTTATCGTTAACCAAGCTAAGACAGCACTATGCATTTGCATCTGGTCTTCAAGTCTGTCATTAAACCAGACATCAACTTTCAAAATATCTGACTATTTTCCTATATGGATCTATCTTCCTTCCCCATAACAAGTACCTCCATTAGGTATTCACCTGATAACTGTTAAATGGGTAAAGACTGAAGTGGATCTTTAGAGACCTGTATGATGTCACTTAGGTTTGGTTAAGAGTTTGGCACAGTGCCACTTAATGCAAACACTTGCAATAGGCAACCAGGGACAACTGAAAATAATGCACGCTGACAGTCAAGGTATTATGACCATAAATCCCTTAATGGCACTGAGGGGGGATGAAGGAAAACGAAACCCATTCCTTGTGTGGTACAATGTCATTTCTCCATTATTACACAATACCTCTTTTTTTTTTTTCTTTTTTTTGTATTAAAAGCAAACCTGAACAAAGGAAGTGGCTTATCCTTTCTCAGATGGATGAAGTATCTGGCTTTTAGATCAGACAAGTTCAGGACCTATTGTGTCAGTGCAGAAAAGGGAAGTGACCTGATTTATCATATCTTTGAGACGCTAATGTTCTTACACTGCCTGAGAAAGTGCAGAGAAAAGTCTTTCTAGTATAGAGGAGTAAAAGGGATGTCTGATGGACACACTGCATGTTGCTATAAGTTATAAAATGGCATTTCCTCCAAGTGCCCAGAGTCACTTACATAAGAGGTAAGTCAAGCTAGACCAGGTATCACGGTATCCCTGGGCGATGATCTGGAACTACTCCATACGAAGCCAGTCAGCACTCTGTGGGAGCCTCCTCTCTGTGAGCATACTATCACCACGGCAAGAAGCTTACACAGCTTTGACCTTCCTGGGTCTGACCTCAGAGCATTCAGCATCCCCTTCCACACCGTGTGCTTCCCACAGTGAGTCCGCACAGGCCGGGCTCCTGGGGAAGCCAGAGGGCCCTGCACCCCAACTCCGCAGTCAGATGTGACTCTCAGCCAGCCAGGAAAACAGAAGGTTTATTAGACAACAGGAACACGGTCTAAAACAGAGCTTGTAGGTACACAGAACAGGACCCCTCAGTCAGGTCCATCTTGGGGGGCAGGGAGGCCAGAGGTCCATCTGGCCCTCCCTCCATTTCCCCAGCCAGCTCCAAACTGAAAACTCTCCAGCCCCGCCTCTGGCCTTTGTCTCTTTCCTGGGCCAGGAGGTCACCTGATCTCTTTGTTCTCCAACATCTTCAGTCGGCACCTTTGCAGGGGAGAGGCCCAGGCCATCAGTTGCCAGAAGACAGGGTGTTGGCCATTCTCTGTGTAGACGCCATTACACTGGCCCTCTTGGGCTCTGCAACAATCACACACCCTTATCCCCCCACCTAGATACTTAAGAAATGCAGAGGGGAAACAGGCACCCACACAGTATTCAGAGAAAGCATAAAGAACATTCCCACTTCGTCACACCAGGCAAACTTTTTGGCCTGAGGGCCACATCAGGTGTCCGAAATTGTATGGAGGGTCGGTTAGGGGAGGCTATGCCTCCCCAAACAGCCAGGCTTGGCCTAGCCCCCGCCCCTATCTGACCCCCGCTGCTTCTCACCGCCTCACAGCCCTCCTGCCCCATCCACCGCTCCCTGTCCCCTAACTGGCCCTGGAACCCACACTCCTGACTGCCCCCCCCGCCACCCCATCCAACCCCTCCTCTCCTTCCTGACTGACCCCCGGGACCTCTGCCCCATCCCATCACCCCTTCTCCCTGCTCCTCCCCGGAACCCCTGCCCCCATTCAACCCCCGGTTCCCTGCCTTCTGAGTGCCCCGACCCCTGACCACCACCCCGAACTCCCCTACCGTCTATCCAACCCCCACTGCTCCCCTTACTGCTGCCTGGAGCACCGGTGGCTGGCAGTGCTATAGCCACACTGCCCAGAGCACCATGACAGGCAGCCATGCCACCCGGCTGGAGCCAGCCATGCCACCACACAGCACAGAGCACCAGGTCAGGCCGTGGCTCTGCAGCTGTGCTGTGCTGCCCGGCAAGAGCTCGCAGCCCCACCACCCAGAGCATTGCATCAGCGGCGGCATGAGCCGAGGCTGCGGGGGAGGGGCCGGGGGCTAGCCTCCCCGGCCAGGAGCTCAGGGGCCTGGCAGGAGGGTCCCATGGGCCAGATGTGGTCCGCGGGCCATAGTTTGCCCACCTCTGAGCTAGACAAACCTTTCCATCTATTTATTAATGATTCTGCAGTCACATTTCAAGGCAAGTGAAGCAACAGCAATATTGAGCAGAAGAAGTTATTCTATATCCAAAGACATGTAAATTAATGCAAACTTAAAGTAAAATTAGAGCTAGACTCTTGGGCCCTCTTCAGCTCTTAAAGTAAGTAAATAGAACTAGTCAAGTTCAAGAAAAGGCACAAACCAAGAAACTACAGAAATGTAGGCTTTATGCAGTCTGGGGACATAGCCAATCGAGTAGTTACACTGATGTAATTTACCACAACCTAAGTTGTATTGCTACAAGCTGTAGTTTATGGCAGTGCAGCTACATCAGCATAGCTATGCTAGAGATTAAAAACCCCAGTGTGGATAAGGCCCTTAGTCACAAAAATACTTACATCAAACATTTGCTGTACCCTCTTCCCCACACCACTACCTTAAGAAGAATGGTAAATAGACACCAAAGGAGCACCCAAGATGGTTAAAGGAGAACCCAAAGGATCATGTCCCAAAAATGAAGAGGGCATGATTTCAAGGAGGAGGATGTGACTGACCATAAGTAGCAGCAGATAAAGTTTAAAAAAAAAGAAAACGCTTAAGTGATCCTATTGATTTTCAATTGGAATTGTTCTTCTAAGTCACTTAGAGGCTTTTGAAAATCCCATTCAAAGGGCAAAGGAGTAGGCTGGTGGATTTTTGTCTGGAAGAAAGCAGAGACCTTGATGAGAGCAGCTTCAACTGAGTGAAGAAGGTGTGTAATAAGTTTGACCGGAGGGGATTCACATGATGTTGATGAAGAGGAACTGAAGACAATGCTCTTGATGCATTTGAAGCAAATTAACTGAAGTTTGTCTAATTTCCAAAAATCACTCTGTTTGGAAAGAAAGTTTAACAAAGTTTTCAAACAAGCTCTGAAAAATGAGTTTAAGTGGAATTTAACATGTTTGTTTGAACAAAGAGTGCTTGGTAGTTTAAGCCCTAGAAGTCAGGAATTTTAATTTTAAAAATTAAATCTCATACAATTAGGAATCTTTTCATTTTTACTTTAGTTGGCAGGCTTTGGCTGGCTGTTTTTGTTAGTTCAAGGACATTCCCCTGCAGGGTTTGCAGCCCCAACACTGCAGTTTATAGCTAGTTCCTGATAACTTTTTATGCGTGTACTTTGTATTCCTTTTAGCGGGTTCCTACTATTCCCTTCTCACATTTTGCCATGTGAATGAAAATGCATAGAAATGTATTTTCTTTAGAGAAAAGGCCCGTATAAATTAATAGGAATGCAAATACTATATTGCATTTTCATATCATTTTCTTCAGAAATGAAGTCATTTCTGTACATTTTTAAAGAATCTACATAATTTGTTTCTACTGTATTAGGGCATTTCAGAAAAACATAGAAAGGACATTAATTTCTCTTAAATTCAATAAGACTTTTCCATACCATAATGCATAAAGTGAGCATTAATTTATATACTAACATACACTTCTGTGATCATGAAGTAAAAGGAAGGAAATCAAAAGTTAACTGTAGTTTTATGTATGGTCTCATGTTCTGTATCTGTGGGAATAGCTTGGTCTGTTTCTGGGCCTGTGATTGCTCGGTCAAATCAATCAAAGAAACTATAAAGATATAAGAGTCAAGCAGCACCAACTGGGGACTTTTTAAGGACTCTTGCCAGACATAACAAGAGTAAATATGAAATGGCTTCATATTCCAAGAATGAATTAATGTTGGGGTTGTGACCGGTAAACACAAAATAGCTAAACAGCCCCTGACTTACTGACTCTGCAGATTATGGAGCCCATATTCTCACTGGAAGGCTTCTTTTATTGATGGTATCACATGCCTTGCTGTCTGGGAGAGGTTTCCCTCTCCCAGGCACCCTGTAATGAATTCTCACATAAGCAAAACAGTGGTAAATCATCAGCATAATCCGGGAATTATTTATTTTTGCAATGTTAGCAAGATTCCATTTTTTTAATCTGCTTCTCATTTTCTCTACATGTGCTATAGCTATCCTATTACTTTAATGTAACCTTGGCTTCAACTCTGTTACCAGTATGAGAAAAAAGTTTGGAAAATTATGTAAGTTCAGGAAGAGTAAACTGAATTCACCTAAAATATTTACCTAGGGCTTCACAAAAAGCCACATTGTATTTCTTTCCAATTGGAGCTGCACGGACTGTTGGAAACATCTCTGTTTCTTTTTTGTATAAGTAGCTTGGCTTCTCACCTTATTCCAGTTAATGGGTGTGTTACCTTTCAACTATCCTAGTCTGAGATGACCTTCATTTTAGGCACACATTTTTATTTGGTTCCATACAAATCCAGTTTTCTCACATGGTTGTTTTTGTAAATTATTGACAACAGAAATCGGATCAAGTAATTGAGGTTAGGAAATGCTGTTTATGCTGAAGAAACAACATTTTGGTAGGCTTCACTGGAGCTTTCTTCTTATGTATACTTTAATTTTAAGTCTTTGTCCCAAATAACTTGAGTTGGGTTGAGACATGAGAAAATACTTATAAAAATGAACAAAAGAATGATTTATACGAAAATGCAGGAGCTAATAAAGATGATATTGGTTTCCCTTACTGATTAAGAAAATAAAAGGGATGAAGAGGACATAAATCAGTAAAATGTCACTGTAAAACAGCCTGGTACACATATATCAACAGGATTATTCATCTTTCCACCACTCTGTAAGAGAATAAATCATCCTTATTTGGTACCACACTGCCACAATCTAGAAAGCACATTTCTCCTTTTTAAGAAGATCTGAACTACTACCCATTTAGCTACACAAATCCTTATTGAAGTTCTTAAAAGGAAATAAAAGTTATGTAACGATTTTCATCACTTTGCATCAGAAAACTACGATTTTTTTGCTCCTGCCTCCAATTTTCTCTAAGTGAATCCCATCTAAAATCCAGTCATAAATGCCACATTGTATTACTTCATGAACTACCCCATGCAACTTTACAATGGTTTGTAATAAAATATGCTGAGGAGCTCAATGAATAGGTGCTAATATGGAAGAGCATAATTCCTCGGATTGGGCAGAGAATTGTCATTGCTGCTACATCGAGAAATGTAGGATAGATATCTTATTTCCTTTACATTAAATGAAGGCGTGGCCTTTCAGCCACTTACTCCCCCTTACAAGGGCACATTCCTGGAAAAAGCATTTATTTTTCATGGAAATTGTATAAGTGTTTATAAATCAATGTGTGAGGGGCATCATTTTCTGAGACGCTTGGTATCCTTAGCTCCCATTCTCTTCAATGGGAACTACAGATTATTCAGCATCTCTTGTGGGGCAAGAAATCAGAGCATAGGTGCTTAAGTTTTGTATGAGAACTTTGTGTCCAACTGACACCTGCTATGGATATATATGGTAGCACAAGACTGAAGACTAACTGAAAATGAGTGAGCCCCCACAAAACCCCAGGCCACTATCTGGCTTGACATAGCTTCCTATGTGTATCACCTCTGGGATTTTGGGTAACAGAGGACACCACCAGACCTGTAGCTGTGTCAAAGCCCGCTACACAAAGGAACATTTTGAAAGAGGGTTTCAACATAAGGGGACTGATGTCTCCTTACTAAAACTCAGTGGGGGTGTTTTGGTTGGCTAGCTCCCAGTACTAAAAGAAAGGGGAAGGGCCGATGGGAAATCAGGACCCTGAGACTAACAGACCCCAAGAACAATGGGGAGAGGCCAGTGCTCCAGGTTAGCCTGATTGACAGGGCAGGCAAGCTAATCAGGGAGTCAGAAGGCCAGGGGGCTCCTGTCCTCTGTGTGTGAGCTGGAATTCAGAGTGAGGCCAAGCTAAGGAAAAAGCAGGGACCTAAGTTGGGCTGGGGAGTAGAGCCGTGCCAGCCAGAATGGCCAGAAAAGCAGCCCAGGAAGCAGGTCAGTGCTGGGAGAGCTACAGAAGCAGCCCAGGAAGCAGGTCAGTGTTGGGAGCAGAGTCACAGAAGCAGCCCACAGACAGACCTGTGCTGGGAGGAGAGCTGCAGCAACAGAGCCAGAGATGCAGCCCAAGGAGCTGGAGGCAGAGCAGAAGCAGTGCTGGGGAAGAGTGGAGCTGAGGCTGGAGCAGTCCGGAGTCGGGTGTGGTGAGCAGCTGGGGAGAGCAAGGGGGACCCTGGGCAGCGGGCCCAGCACAGGGAAACGCTGCCAGTCAAGAGGCCTTGCAGGCCAGACTTGGAGGGGAATCAAAGCCCCGACGAGGCGGGGGTGATGCTGCGAAGAAGGGTCCTACCACCCAGAGCCTGAAAGCGTGTGGCCACCGTCAGAGCAAGTGTCTGACCTGCAGCATCCCTGCAGCACAGCCAGGAGTGGAGAAGGAGGCCTGGGACTTGTGAGGAACAGACTGAACTTCCCTTACATTCCAGAGACGCTGGTTGTGATGTCCCCATGCCACAGAGCGGGGTGATGTGTTTTCCTTTAACCTTTCCCATTTTTTCCTTATTTTTTAAAAATTGATTGCGGTCTAATGAATTGTATTTGCTTTGAACTCTCTGTAATGATCAGTGGGTCAGGGAAGCATCCAGTGCAGAGAGAGCACCCCGGAGTGGGGATGCCCTAGTCCTTGCCTTAAGTGACCACGACAAGGTTGGGGGGAAGCAAACTCCACAAGAATCCTGAGCCCAGCCTTGTTAGGGTTATGGGGCTCTGCCATACAGGAGAGTTGGAGGGGAACCCTTGAGGTCAGGCAGGCCTCTGGGTAAAGGAGCGAGGACTCAGATCCTTTCACTAGCCCATTTCACTGGGGTAATGTATAAGCCAGGAAACTGCCCCACAATAGCGGGACGATTCCCCCACTTACATAGGGTTTTACATTTTTTCAAATTATGAATATTAGAGTGTCAAGTTAACATAGATCTTTTGACATATTCATGTGAGACAAAACACTCGACAGAAATGGCTAAAAAGCCTCTCCTGTAAGTTACACATTCCTATATTTAGTCAAGGTCCATCCTTTCTCTTTTTTGAGAAAGACAAACCAATTCTATACGCAAGACTGGGGATATGTCTTGTATCAAATAAAATGGGTTCCACATCTCTCAACTGCTGCTGGAGTTATCTACATTAAGTATGAAGTCCCCACCTATCAAAAGGTAGAAGTCCTATCAAGTGCATTTGTAACAAGAAAATCAAGATAGTGTAGTGATTAGAGGTGACAAAATTCTGTTTCGATACAATTTTATGTAATTTTACAATTTGTGGTTCATCTGTTTTCACCTTTTCCAAATTGCATGGTTCAAATTTTAGAAATAGCCGAATTTCTGATATAACAAAATTGATAAATTTAGATTCACACAAGTTTGGCTATTTTGGATAAACTTTCATGAATTTATGTTTTTGTTTTGTTCTTCTAGCTGCATACATTAAATCAGAGTCCACTGCATCTCAGCTATAATTATATATCACAATTACAATTCTTGAGTTGTAAAATCTTTTACTATTTTTCCATCGGCGTTTCTCCCTAGCCATTTACAATGCTGTGTAATAGCTATCTTAACCAAAGAGATTTGATAAATTGTGTGTTCATACTGTTCTTGGTACAGAGACCCAATAATAATATGGATCAATTTCATCACCGCATAACATTTCTTAATTATTTTAGTTTCAGGAAGTGGCATTACTGATTTTAAAAAATGTAACACAGTACAAGAGTAAAAGTCAGATAACAATGAGTATGTTTAGACTGGAGTTAAACTAAAGCAAGCTGAGTTTCAGATATCACAACCATAAAGAAGTGTAACAATCAATCAGCTATACCAAATATGCAAATATAGTTTTTAAGTCAAGACCATTGCTACCATAGTTAATCAAAACTTTTAAGCAAAACAGCACTGTTTTTACAAAATATTGTTTATCGAGAAGCCTCAAGCTATGTTATAAAGAACCATGCACGTCATACAGTTGCAAAATTAAAGCACAGGGAAAAATATAGTTTTTCACTTGAGACCACTTGGAACTGTGCCAAACGCTAAGTTACAACATGAAGTAATTAGAACCAGTTATTATTAGGACACAAAGACACTACCCGAAGTAGCCCTCTCATTTTGGGTTCAGGAAGTTTCTTGATAAACTGATAAATTCATTGCATCAGAAACTGAAGAATAATCTGAATTCTTTGGGGTCCCCCTCACTGCTATTTCCAAATTCTCTGCACAGACCTATACGTGTTACAGCCATGAAATACTACACGTTAAGTCCGGAAACCAGGAACTGTGTACACAATACTATGTTATGGGTTTATAGTATCATTCTGACATCACTAGGTCTTTTGATGGAGAAAAAATAAGCACAAATTACCATGTGTGTGTGTATCTGAGGCTGCAAGTTCCCAAATTTTGGCCATTAGCAAGCATTTTTTTATTTGAAAGCAGAGAGTGTCTGTCAAGTTCTGATTTTTTCTATATGAAAATGATGAATTCATATAATAATTTAATGGGTAATTGTTATTTCAGGTATAAACCTAAAATGATCATCAAGGTCTTTGACAAGCTACAAATACACTCATTATTATTAAGTTGTTAAAAATAATAGAGAGTTTTAAAGTTCTCAATTATCAGCATGCTGCAAAGCCAGCTCATTTTTCTTCTTTCTAGAAAGCATTAGAAGTATTTGGTTTCCCCTACCATTCCCATTGCAAAACCAGCTATTTTCCCTTGATAGTGCCAGATTCAACATTCCTTGAAGCCTTTGAATACTGATTCACCTCTACTTCTTATCACACACAGAAAAAATGAAATTTATATTAACAGTAAGCAAGGCAATCAGTATATTGGATAAAATTGTCTGAGTGAAGGATAAAAGAAGAGAGCACCACTATCTACAGGGACCCTAATTACATTAATGTAATATTAAAAACTGAACTTAAAGATTTTACAAAGCCTGGGAAACTACACTACAAGAAACTGCTCCCTCGCTCATCCAGAGATCCTGATTTCTAGATGGACTACTGAAATGCCAGAAATAATTTTAATCTCCATTATTTAACTGAGATAAAGATAATGACCTATTAGTTCTGATATTGCCAAATGAGTAAGGCCTCCAAAATCCATGAGATTGGATTAAAAACCACTACATTTTTTATAAAAATTATACTTTTGGGGTTCTTTTGCCTCTGGTGCTGGAATATTTAGGATTCATGTTTACAAGCTTCGATCCACAGCCATAAAAGCTGGAAGCTTCCCTTTTCTTTTAAATGAAAACTGAGTTTCTCAATTAATAATCTGATTCCAATTTAGTGGAACTTTAAACGAAACAATAATTATTGTCAGACTTGTTAAAATCACAATAGACGGCTCTGTGTAATTCTAAACCTGCCTTTTCCCATTGTATTTATTTCAGTGTCAATTTTGGCGAAGATAGAACGTATCACGACAACTCTTTCCACACCATGAAGGACTTAAGAGACGCTGTAGTTCTTTGGAACTGTACCAGGGACCACCACTGCCTTCTTGGGGTGGCCTAGGCTCTTCCAATGTCCACAGTCAGTATTAGAGATTAACACATTTGTTGTCTCCTTGCTGAATCGTCTTATTCCTCATATGACCAAAGGGTTTGATCTCTGAAATCAAGTGAGTAACTGCCAAAGACATAGGATTTTGGGAAACCTGCCAAATCTGCTATTGTTATGGGGATCTCCCTCATTCTCAGGAGCATGCCAATCTTTCCAATTTACCTATCAAATTTCTTCTTTTACAGGAAATACATAAAGCCACTTGCCATGCTCATTCTACACACAGCACTCATTTGCAATAGTGGGAGTTGTACAAATGCATCAATGTCAATATACAATACTGAAATTATAAGGATGTTGGGAAGGGTGTAGAGACTATGTCTACTAGCTTTACAATTCCCAACACACAAGCTTGTTACAATTAAAGAAATGGAGGGAAAAGCTTCATAAAAGAAGAGAGTTATTCTGAGCACCAAAATGGTGAGACATTACATGCTGTTAATATCACATGAATATGCAACCTTCACAAGAGATGAGGAAACTATTACTCCAGTTGCATACAACTAAATTGCTCCTGCATCCCAGTATCAGTTGTAAACTGAAGCGATAAAAGAGAAAATTGCACATGAGATGAATAGCCTGATCCGATCTTACTGAATACCTGTATTTTTGGTAAGCTTGTAGCTAGGAAAGTTGAGGTACATCAATTTTGTGGAAATAATCTGTAATAATGTGATTAACCAGTTTGCATCCTTGGCTCAGACATTGACACTTATGTCATTACCCGGTATCTGTAGCATAGCTGCTGTTTTCCTAGTCTAAATTACTGAATAGTCTGGACTGGCTGACTGCAACAGGAAATGAACATTCCCTTCTTTTTACCAAAGTGAGTGACCTACACAGGAAGTGACCCAGGAAGGAAAGGTGCCCTAGGTCAAAGCAGGAAGGCTTGCAAGAAAGAGAGCTACTTCAAAGAGGCCCTTGCCTGCCACCCTGTATAAGGTAGCAATTAGCTTTAGGAGAAATGTGTTCATTTGTGGACATACACTTAGGGACTGTCTACAGTGGCAAGTTTGTGCCCAGTAAAGCAGCTTTGAGCGCTGTAACTCCCGAGGTGTACACACTGCCAAGCCACTTAGGGCGCAGATGCAGCGCTCTTAAAAAACACACACACACAGACCCCAGCGAGAGGCATAGAGCTTTCTATGCTGGGGCTACAGTGCTGTGATGCCAGTGTAGATACCATGGTGATTAGAAAGCTGCGATTGGCCCCCGGGAGGTGTCCCACAATGCCTGTTCTCACCTCTCTGGCCATCGGTTTGAACTCTACTGCCCTGCCCTCAGGTGACCAACGGTCAGCCCCACCCCATACATTCCTTTACAAGTTTGAAAGTCCCCTTCCTGTTTGCTCGGTGATGTGTGCAGTGGTCTCAGCGCATCTTTCCAGGTAGCCATGCCTGCTCCACGCACCAGGCCATCCCCGACTTGGGGCAATACCGAGCTGCTGGACCTCATCGGCATTTGGGGAGAGGAGGCAGTGCAGTCACAGCTGCGCTCCAGCAGTCGGAATTATGATACCTACGGACAGATTTCTAGATGCATGATAGAAAAGGGCCATGACTGGGACACACTGCAGTGCAGGGTCAAAGTGAAGGAGCTGCGGAATGCCTACTACAAGACGTGGGAGGCAAACCACCGCTCCGGTGCTACGCCCATGAGTTGCCTGTTCTACAAAGAGCTGGATGCACTACTCAGTGGTAACCCCACCTCCACTCCCCTGTGGATACTGGATACTTCACATGCCAGTCGAGAGTGGACTGAGCCAGGAGGAGGCAATCTTGGATGAAGAGGGGGAGGGGGAACCAGGGGCAGAGGATGCCTTAGAGGCCAGAGATGCATGCAGTCAGGAGCTCTTTTCTACCCCGGAGGAGCCTATCCAGTCACAGCAGTCGGATCTTGGCGAAGCGCAAACAGGAGAGGAGGCCCTAGGTAAGTGGATCTGATTTTGGGAATTGCTGAAGCGAGTTGTTGGGGGCAGGAGGGTTGCAGAAAGCAGGGTTGTCTTCCACCTCATGCCTAGTTTGAGCGGCAGAACAGGCTGTTGATACACTCCCTCACTTCACGAGAGTCTCCCTCAGAGATCTCCAGAAAACTCTTGTGGAGATACTGGGCAATCCGCTGCCACAGGTTCCTCGGCACAGTTGCTTTGTTTCTTGACCAATTAACGGTAACTTTCCCGCGCCACTGTGCCATGGTGATCCACAAGCAACTGGAGAACCATTGAGAAATACCCCTTCCGATTAATGTACTCTGTGGCTAGGTGGTCTGATGCCCGAATTGGAATGTGCGTGCCATCTATCCCCCCTCTGCAGTTAGGGAAGCCCATCTGTGCAAAGCCATCCACAATCTCATGCACATTGCCCAGAGTCACGGTCTTTCGGAGCAGGATGCGATTAATGGCCCTGAACGCTTCCATCACATGACTCCAACGAGCAACCTTCCCACTCCGAACTGGTTAGCGATCCATCGGTAGCACTCTGGAGTAGCCATCTTCCACAGTGCAATCGCCACGCACTTCTCCAGTGCTCATTCTTGTGTCCTTGCGCCGCAGGGCTGGGGCGAGCTCAGCACACAGTTCTATGTATGTGGCTTTCCTCATCCAAAAGTTCTGCAGCCACTGCTTGTCATCCCAGACATGCATCATGATGTGATCCCACCACTCAGTGCTTGCTTCCCCGAGCCCAAAATCGGTATTACATTGTGGTCAGCACCTCCATGAATGCTACAAGCATTCTCATGTCATAGCTAGTATGCGTGGTGAGATCAATGTCACACTCCTCTTGCCTCTGTAGTTTAAGGAATAACTCCACTGCCACTCATGACGTGTTGGTCAGTCTGAACAGCATTCTGGTCAACAGCTCGGGATCCATTCCTGCAGCCAGAAGGAGGCAGGGCAGGGCGCGCAGTACACAAACCATTGAAAGATGGTGCCAAATGCGGATGGAAACATAGGGATTGCTGGGATGCAAAGCAATGCATCACGGGGCATTGGGACAGGACGCAGGATGCCCCGCGACACCTTCCCACAAGTCTTAGCGGCAAAAGAGAAAGAGGTGATCTGTGGGATAGCTGCCCAGGTGCACCGATTCAAATAGGGCTGCAAGTGTGAACATGCTATTGCGCAGGCAACTGTCAGTGTGAACACTCAACAGCAGTTTTCCTTCGGCGCTCTAGAAGTGGCACTGTAACTGCCGGCGCTATAACTTTGCCAGTGTAGACGTGGCCTTAGTTTCTTCATTGTAATAGTTTTAAAGCACTAATAAATCACAAAACAAACAAGGAGTCCGGTGGCACCTTAAAGACTAACAGATTTATTTGGGCATAAGCTTTCATGGTAAAAAACCCACTTCTTCAGATGCATGCTCTGAAGAAGTGGGGTTTTTTACTCATGAAAGTTTATGCCCAAATAAATCTGTTAGTCTTTAAGGTGCCACTGGACTCGTTTTTGTGGATATAGACTAACACGGTTACCCCCTGATACTTAATAAATCACAAAACACTTGTGCGTGCACCAAAGCATATATTGCCAGATCCAATTTTTGGGGAAAGTTCTGTGCTTCCCTGAAATGGCAGAAATAGGGATTTTTCTCTTGCGAAATCACTGAATCTAACTGTTGGAAATTGCCAGTGTTTTAACACACATTAGCAACAGACAGACAGATTTGCTGCTATGTGCTGAGTGAATCATTGGTCTCGTTAATGAGATCAAGGGACCAGTGGAGGCAAGAAAAAAAAAAAGAGGAAATGTACTTTGGAACCTGTTTTTATCCCTCTGTAATTTCAGATTTTAAGTTTTTAATCTTACTGTAGATAAGACTATAGTCCAGGGTTTGACACTGACAGTGGGGTCAAGAGCCAGGATAGTACAATAGGGAAGTGAAACAAAGCACTCCCTCACAGTGGTTATTGCCCATAGAAGATCTGTCTTTAAGCTGCTAAATTAAAATTCTCTTGGTCTGACTGCCATTATCAGCAACTTATTGCCAAAGGCAAGATAATAGTGCACTAAGTGCCTGCAATTATCATTATACTGGATAAGGGGTACAGCAGAAGGGTTTAAGTTGGTGAAAAAAGAAACTTTATGTGGAAAAGGAGGCAGAAGAGAAAACGTGAATGGAGTGGAATAGACTTCTAGCAAAACATGAGCTTTCAATTCTATTGCTTGTCTCATTCTTCCCTTTTGGCATAATCCTTCTTCCTTCTGATTAACAGCTGGGGGAAGGTGGGATATGGCTTTCGTCTGAAAATTAGACCCCTACATTAGCAAGGGAGCAGATGGGCTAGGGCAGAGGTTCTCAAACTGTGATCCGCGAGCTCCTTTCAGGTGGTCCATGGATAGTTCCCTCTAAAGTGCGCGCCTGGGCAGCTGCACACAAAAGAATGAAGGGCCACCCACTTAATTAGTGGAGCTGCGCAGGCCTGGCTCCACTAATTAGGTGTCTGGACCCTGGAGAAGACGCACATGTAAGGTGAGGTAGTGCCCTTGGGGGAAACAGGGGGTAAGTGGGAGGGGGCAATAGAGTGAGGAGGGGGCAATAGAGTGCAGGGCTGCGGTGACCAAAGAGGCAAATTTCCCTAGCTCCAGGGCTGCGGGTGCCAGTGAGAGACAGCCTTCCTTCCCAGCCTCAGCTCTGTGGCTGCTGTGGTGGGGGAGAGAGGGAGGCACCCCCCTCCTTCCCAGCCCCAGTTCGGGGGCTGCCATGGCAGGGGAAGAGAGGGTACATCCATCACATTAGAAAGGTAAGACTACTGATATTAAAATATGAATTGGGTGCTTTTCTTTGTAGAACAAAAAAACCCCTTTAATTATTAAGTGGGTTTTTTATATAGCGCTTTTATCCTAAGCGCTTTACAGTAGTTAGCTAATGGTACAAACAACATTTGGAAAGATCATTAAGTGGTCTGCTGAGACCCTCAGCAATTTTCAAGTGGTCCAGAAAAAAAAAAGTTTGAGAATCACTGGACTAGGGGACCCATTTCAGGCTCAGACAGAGCCTCTTTAAAAAGCTCATATGTCATACAGGGGCTGAAAAGCTGGCGTAATAGCCACTCAGAGCACATCACCAGTCTGGCGTCCCCTTACTACCATACCTTGTGCAGTTCCTGATGTGGAAGAAGGGAGTATGCCAGGACAGGTATGGGAGTGGCTGGAGCTATTTGGGACCTGGCTATTCTCAGTTACAGGGCAGCCTAATGGCATCCATGGGCTTTAATTGGGGATTGGTCCTGCTTTGAGCAGGGGGTTGGACTAGATGACCTCCTGAGGTCCCTTCCAACCCTGATATTCTATGAGTAGTTACCATATATTAGATCTTCCCATTTAACTCAGTAGGAATATTCAAGGGCGTAAGTGTTCACAGGATCAGGACTTAAATATTCCACACTGTTAGCGATATTTCAGTCCCCTATCCATTATGCTGAAGTACCATACATTCCCTTCTCTCCCACCCAGTTCACAACCCATCGTTGCATTCACTGATTAAAACAGTGAAGCATTAATTTATTTTCCAAATTCAGCATGCAGAGTCTCAAGAAGATCATGAATTTTTTCTATCAGCTGAAATGTTTTGAAGGACTTTCTGAAAAATAATATAAATTCAAAATGCATTACAAATTTGTAACTGGAACACGTTCTGTTCTTATTTATTATGTACTGCCATTTACAGATTTAAGTAGAAAACAGAACCAATTAGGAGACAAACTGCAAAATGCAAGTCCTTGTCAATTTACTTTGTTGTATTCGAAGTTTAGGCCCTTCATAATAACATCTATGGTAGAAGACGTTTATAGTTAAGGATGTCAATAGACTTTCACCATAATCTCCATGTTCAGTCATTGCTACTGTTTCCCATGTTTATTTTCCGCCGAAACTTGAGATAGATCAAGTCATCGGGTCCGCCCCTTCCCCATTATTTCAGTGAGAAAAATAAATATTCACCATTAGAAAATGAACATAATTACATTATTATTAAGTATTTATTATTGGTGAGCTCAGAGACCCCAGAAAATCAGTATGTAAACCTTAGTGTGTTAGGACCTGTACATACACAACATTTTTCTTACTAAGTAGACTATTAAATATTTCTGCTGGTATACAGAATACGTATAATGTTGGTTCATATTACAATCAGAACATGAATTCTATTGGTTATATATATTTATATTTTATTTTTTTCCCCTGCTGATAATAGCTCATCTTAGCTAATTAGCCTCTTACTCCACCTTTTCATGTTTTTTCTCTCCCTCTATATATCTATATATCTTCTTACTATATGTTCCATTCTATGCATCCGATGAAGTGGGCTGTAGCTTATGCTCCAATAAATTTGTCTAAGGTGCCACAAGTACTCCTGTTCTTTTTGCGGATACAGACTAACACGGCTGCTACTCTGAAACCATAGATTTATACCGTTGACAAGGATTTTATTTCATGTGCTAGTTATATTTGTCCCCCTCATGTATATAACATGCCTGATCCTGAAGGCACCTAAATTGCTCTAACTAAACTATCATACAGGATTTACCTATTTTCTATTTACATCCTTCTGCAGAGGAAAGCAGCAGCAATGTTAAACTTCACTTTTTAGAAGGCAGGAGTGACAGCAACCAAGATACTTTTAAATTTTACTTGGTTATACCACAACCAAATAGCAAGTAAACCCCATCCAACCTACATTTAGAAACTCGCTGGGAAACTAGGGGTATTTGAAAGTGCTACATTTAATTTGATCTTATACCAGGTCCTGTTTATGAAAGGTGCAACAACAAAAAATTTAGGCTAATGCAGGTTCATTCTGTCCAAATAGATGGAGAAGCCAGAGACCAGAATAACCTCTTTTTACTGTTTGTGGTTCCTGGAACAACATGACTTATTGGTCTGACTACTGCTTCTTTTGTTCACCGTCTCTGTCTGTAGGACACCCGCTATCAGACAATAAGCTCACTTGACTGCCCAGCCCATAGTAAAGCTGAGCTGCTGACTGTGATTTATGAGGGAGCAAGCTGTGCAAAGTATTAGAGACAATGACCCTTGTGAATTGTCATTTAGACCATGGAAAAATACAATGCTAAAGAATGTATGTTAGTAGGAAATCAGTACATCTATGCACTGAAAGTTCAATTGTTGCTTTTGCCATATCTCATTATCATATTTTAAAATGTCCTTAGAGAACCAAAGACATGTAGTAGGTAAAAATTTATGCTAGCTGATTATGTAATTACCGATCTCGATACAACTGCTTTTGCAGTTATAGGAGATGTTTGCTTAGTGCACAGCAGGGAACCAGATACACAAATCTTTAATCTGGTAGGAAGCAGAAAACATCCTTCTCCTCTTTAATGAAAACAAGAATCCATGTTAAACCTATTTCATGTGGTCTGAACAGGAGACTGTCGCTGTAAAAACAACACAACAGCATCATGTCTCATTACACTTCAGTAGCCCACCTGAGATTACAGAGACTGACTAGTCTGCTTTGAAACACCAGTGGATTTCATTTCTCTTCAAAACAAGAGTGAAAATATGGGAAGGCTCTTTTAAGAGTTGATTTCTGCAAGGTTGCTTAAAACTGCTAAGGAACAAACTGCAAGGATGCAGAGGATCAAACAAGTATGGAGAAAAATGGCAGCCACTTTCTTTATGCAAAACATGACTGCTGAACAGTAGATTGCAATTCCAAATAACTGCCTTTTTGCAATGTTTTCATTTCAGTAGCAAGATTTATTTGTAATTTTAAGCCAAGCTAGAATGTATCACACGAACACGACTTGCAGCATAAGGGACAAAAAAAAATCAGGCTAATCTGACTTTAGGAAAGGTCAGTAGGTAATAATGTAGCACCAGAATTATAAAAAGGCCCTAGCTGGAGGCCAACATAGCAACTAGTAACTTGTAAATGTAGAGCCATTACTAAATACTCAGATTTCATTAAGAGGCTCATTAAAATTTACAACAGTTATAATAAAGACGAAAGCGAGCTTTTGAAACAGTTTTGTTATTTTTTCTTATTCCAATAAATATCTAGGGATTGAGCTGTATTAAGCAATGTTACTCAAATTAAATACGCTTTAATAATCATTTAAGTTGGCAGAAGAGGACACACTGTAATCTATCACATGGAAGTTTACTTTAAGGCGGTTTTGCTAACTGTACCCACAAAAATTACTCAGCTTATTCATTTCTATGTACATAAACTTCAAATCTGCATGCATTGGTGAATTACGCCCATACAAATACCATTTTACATACATTATTAAATTAGTTTGTACAAGCAAACAGATATGCTCACAGTTACTATATTTAAGAATGATTGTGTCTGGGTGTAATAGAGCCGGACTCACCCGGCGACGCCTCCTGATGGTTGTCCTTGCGAATTAGCTCATCAGCCTCTGGAGCGCCCTCTGCCATCTGGTGATCCGCCTTACCGCCAGCCCCAGTCCCTCCCAGGACCCGGTGCCTCCTCCCACTTGGGTGCTGCCCCTTGGCAGTAAACCCCAACAATCCCTGAGAGTCTCCCCTCCCCGGGGAACCCTCACCCACTACCCCCACCTTGCCTCAGTCTTGGCTACTACCAGTCATCGCTTAGCCCCACTCCCTGGGGCAGACTGCTGTGTATCAGCCACTCATCACAGGCGAGGGGGTTTGGACCTGCTGCCTCTGTCTACCTGTGGGCTGCCCCCTTGCAACCTCAGTACCTAACAGGCCCTAATCTAAGCCTCGCAGCCTGGGGGGTTTCCAGGCTGGAGCTACCCTGTTCCCAAGGCCTTTCCTCCTCAGCCCTGCTCCAATCTAGGTATTCCCTCAGGTCCCTGCAGCCAGGCCCTTCCCTTTCTGAACACAGAGAGAGAGACTGGCTAAGTTTCAGCCTAGAAGCCCCTTTACAGGCCCAGCTGCGGCCATTTCCCCAATCAGCCTAGCTTTTCTTGCCCTCAGCCCTGGCTCTCTCCCAGGGCTGGCTTTTAAGCCCCACAGAGCAGGAGCGGGTAACCACCCCGCTACACTGGGGAAATATCAAAGATATGGTCATTACATTATCAATCTAGTCAATTACATGGTCTTGAATTGGCTCTATATATTCAGCATACAGTGACTAAATTTCACTCTGCTATTTATCAAGGTGTCCAACTCTTATTGGGCATTTTCACCATTGGACATTTCTACCTACAGAACAGATTATTTTGGTTTCACGTTTATAATTTTGTATTGTGTTTGTATTGTGCAACTCAACCGATCAAAAATCATGAGTCAGATCCCCAAAATCATAAGATTGACCCAAAATCATGAGATTTTTAAAAACAATTTTAAAAACTGTATGTTGAGTTTTTGGTCTATCTTTTGATTTTTGAATTCTGTCGCCCGTTCCCAGAATATATGATATATCTTTGTGAGAGAGAGACTGTGCGTGTGAGAGAGAATATTAGGGTATGTTTACACTGCAGCTGGGATTTGTAATTCCCAGCTCGAATAGATGTACATGTGCCAGGTCTGATGGAACTAGCACACTAAAAACACCGATGTGGCCACAGCAGCTCAGGTGGCAGCTTGGGCTAGGAAGGAGTTGTACTTGGGCAGCTAGCCTGAGCCACTGCAGCTGCACTAGCTCTATCAAACCTAGCATATGTCCATCTACCCAAGTGGGGAATTACAGCTCCCAGCTGCAGGGTACATGTACCCTTACTGATGCCCACTCTCCCAAATTTATTGAGTCAGATGATTTTGGATCCTGCTGCAGGAGCTCTTACCCCTGTATCTGCCTGTCCCCTGCCCAACAATTAATCCTGCCCACAACCTCCAAATCAATCCTGTCCTCCCGCCCCCGATCAGTTCTGCCCCCTCTACTCCCTTCTGTTTCTCCTGGGGCTCTTCACTCCCCTCTCTCCCAGGCCTGAGTGGGAGGGAGGGACAGGGTCTGCAGCAGGTTTCTCTCTTCCCCTTTCAGGCTGGGGGAGCAGCTCCATGGGTTCCTCACACCCTCTCCCTTCCTGGGATGGGTGTTGCAAGCAAGGAGCAGAAGAATTGTCCCTTTACCACTGCTCACAGGAAGGGAGGGAGAGGAAGGAATGGAGCCATTCTCAGCAGCTGGGCTCTTTCGGCTTCCCTTGCCTTCCTGTGAGAATAGTTTTGGGTTGTTGATGGGAGGGGGAAGGAGAGAGCACTCTGCCTGAAGTAGCTTTGGTGGTTCACCCCTAGGAGGTGGGCAAGTGGGACAGGAAGCCTAACTGAGTGGGTTATTTCTCTAGGCAGGGCTTAAATTCACTAGAGGTCTGGAGGTTCTTGCATCACAGTAAGCCTGGTTCCAATCCCAGCTAAAATCCAGTCACCTGCAAAAAAAAAAAATATCACAGGAGATGGCAACACTGCACCTATAACCAGAATAGGGAAGCCTTCTAGACAAACTGAAGGGAGTACTATGAAGGTTCTTGGGGGTAACCTGGACTATGAGTCACCCCTGCCTCTAGCAAGAGGTAGCCTTGCCTGAGTTGGCTGAGTGTTACCCTGGTAGGGACTTCAGCACTCTACTCTGGGCTATGCCAGACCTGTCTTTTCCATGCAGGTTAACAGCTGCACCTCAGTTCCCAAATTCCCTTGAAGTTCTCCACTCTGATATCACAGAAATCCCAGATCCTCTGTCCCCAAAGAAGCAGTGTGCTCCAATATATGAGGTTTACTTTAAATCACTGCCTCTGTAAACCACACAGCACTTGTAGGCTCTTACAATAAAACAAAACTAGGTTTATTTCAGAAAGAATAGAGATTCAACTAGAAACAAGACAGAGAGAGAAAGTGATGGAAACAAATGGTTGCAATACAGAATAAAATAAGAAGACATGAACGAGGGTTTCATACTTATCAATAGTTACCTCTTCTATCTAATAAAGCAAGTTTCTCCCACAAAGTTCATTCTGTTGCAGTGCTGTCTTGCTTCACAAGAACCAAGGTACAAACTTTCATGAAAATACCCCTGCTCCTCAAGTTGTTTCCTCAGTGAATGGATAGAGAGTGCCTCTCCCCACTCTGTGTTATCCTGAAAGTCTTTTGTCCCTATTCATAGACAGCGTGATCCACTGTCTGTGGTAAAAAGAAAAGGAGTACTTGTGGCACCTTAGAGACTAACCAATTTATTTGAGCATGAGCTTTCGTGAGCTACAGCTCACTTCACCTTAGAGACTAACCAATTTATTTGAGCATGAGCTTTCGTGAGCTACAGCTCACTTCACCTTAGAGACTAACCAATTTATTTGAGCATGAGCTTTCGTGAGCTACAGCTCACTTCATCAGTGATGAAGTGAGCTGTAGCTCACGAAAGCTCATGCTCAAATAAATTGGTTAGTCTCTAAGGTGCCACAAGTACTCCTTTTCTTTTTGCGAATACAGACTAACACGGCTGTTCCTCTGAAACCTGTCTGTGGTAATGTTCCTTTTTTACCTCCAAGTGGTCTTGATTGTCTGTAGTTGTTGTTGATGGTTTTCCATTGATAGTTTTGGGATTGTGCAAGGCTAGATAACTGAGCCTTGCATCACATCACCAGCTAACAAAAGAGGGGTGACAACTCCCTCCTGCTTCAATGGGCCAACACTGAGACTTATCCCCTAGTGACTAACTTTTACTCCACGACCATAAAGCATACTTTCAATATAGTTAATTTAAATATTAAACATTATTTTAACATTATTTAAATATTACATGTACATACATCTCACAGTGATTATGAGTCTTGATAAGTTACAAGTTTTCTGTAGGCACCTTACAGGTTACCTGTTATGAATAAACATGTTCACTGTAATGAAAGTTGTTTGCCAATAACCATCAGCTACTTTAACATTTTCTTCTTCATCCACCCCACACACATTCTATATACAGAACAAGACATGCATGCACCTCTAAGTATGAATATTGGCATAGCACACTGATTCTGACTTTTTACACTGCACATCAGGCATCATGTGTGCACTCAAGACAGGTATGGACTAAAGCGTGCTTGCTTTTGAAAATCTGGGCTTATGAGGATGATACTTAGAGAGAGAAAAGATGAAACCTCATATTCAAGCCCTTTGAATTTTTAGGAAGTGGGAGAGTTAGCTCTGAATCCTTGGATTTGAATCTATTCCTATGACGTTGGGTCAAGATTGTAGCCTAAACTGAAAGGGGGCTACTTTCTAGCTGACGGTCACATGTGGCCCAGACAGCACCTGAAGGTGTCACAAAATTCTAATGCTCTGGATAAAGAACAAAAAGGAGAAATAAATGATTTTGCCTAACATATTTCTGGTTTGGTTCAATTTGGTCCACTGAATAGATTTTCTGATTACCTGGCTGAGATGCCCAAAGCATTCTGGCATTCAAGCCTTGTTTTCTCTATTTGGCTCAATAACATGGACAGCCTACAAAGCCTGAGGACAAACTCGCTCTTATGAAGAGTGAGCCAAGAGGCCACTGGTTTCCAACAAAGCAAAAATTCTTCATAGTCATAAATATTAATTAAAAAGCCATTCAGTGTGTTTCCATGTAGAGAAAAACAGCTTAACACAGTTCATTATAATTTCTAAATTTTGTAAAGTACAATAAGGACAGAGGTCTCTGTGGTTTTGTAATTAAAACGGAAATACAACCTTTCCTCCTAGAGTCTCAACTCCGAGATCAGCTTTCAACCCAAGTACCTTGATGTTTATTAAACCCCAACCTGTCTAAAGTATTGAGTTACTCAACATTCAACAGCTGCTTAACCTCTTTCACTTAATTTCTTTCCTAGGTGACTACCCAAAATGAATTAAATGTTTTCTAAATACATGGCTTGGGGCAGAGTCTAAGCCAAATCCATGCCTCAGGCAATAGAAGAAGCTATTGGAGACCATCCGATGAAGAATAAAATGTTCAAGAGAGTTAAACATATAACTTTGGTGTCAGAAATTTATAGGGATGTATAAATATAGATCACTTCAGTCTACAGTTTGATAATATGTAACAGTGAAACCCTTTTATGAAGCTCACAGTGTCTAGGATCAATTACTACACTCCTATAATCTGTTATTTTTCACTGAGAAGTTGCTGGTGTCAATTAACACCAGCAACCTTGAGGTTAAACTGCCCACCCCTCACCCCATGAATGTTTCCATGTTATTGAAGCTGCTCTCACCAGGGTGTCTTATGGTTTCCTCCTGGCAAATCTCAGGGTCTCTACTCTACCATGATCCTCTGACCTACTTCCTGCTTTGGATTCTGACAATCATCATCATCTTTTTGATGCCTTTTCCTCAGTGGGTTTGCGAGATACCGTCCTCTCCTGATTCTCCTAACACCTCCAGCATTTTTGCATCGTTCTCTCCCCCTCTCTTCTCCTGCTCTCTGAAGGGTTTCCCAGAGATCTGTTCTTGACCCTATACTCCTCTCCCTTTACAATCTCATAAGATCACATGGCTTCAGCCATTATCGAGATAGTGATGATTTGTAAATCTCTCTCCACATTGCTGAACTGTTTCCTTGTACTATCTTGCATCTCAGCTTCTCTCTCCAATATCTCCTCTTGGATATTTCTCAACTGAACATAGCCAAAAACAAGTTCCATATCTCTCCTTCCAAATCTCCTATTCTTCCCTCCTTTTCTATGATTGCCAATACCACCACCACCCTGTGACTCAGGCCTACAAATTGGGACAATATTTAACTCCTGCCTCTCCCTTGGCACTCCCCGCACCATTTCCAAATCCTGTTGCTTCTTCTTCCTCAACCTCCAAGATATGTCCTTTTCTGTGCATCATCGCAGCCAAGTCTCTTATTTAGGCACCATCATTCTATCCCTGTAGCATCCACTGATTACTGCAACTTCCTCATCTCTGATCTAGCAAATACACACAGAGAACCCTTCTTCAGTTTGCATAAAATGCTGTCAAACTTATTTTCTTTACCTGTTTGATCTTGTAACATCCTTTTCTCAAGTCCCAGATCTGGGTTCCTATCTGATATTGTATCAAATTTAAGGTTGTCAGTTCCTTCAAAGCCCCATATAAAACTTTGCTACTCTGTTATTTATCCTCTCTTATCGAGATTTGTTTTGTCCCCTACCCAGTTTGGTCTGAGAATGCTCCCACCCTCATCCACCTATTTGTCAGATTCCACACAGTCACCTTCACGCTTTGTTCTACGCATACCCCCTTATGCATGTTATAACCTCCATGAGCTCAAGTGTAAGGCTCCTACTCTGTCCACAGTGAAATCTCTCAAAGATCCACTTTTGTCATGTGGCCTATTTTATAATGAATCAAGTTGCCAGTTACTCCCTTTCCCATGATCTACGCTTTTTTGTCCCTAGACTCGGAGTCCCACAGAGCATGGACCATTCTCAAGTCTATGGAAATTGCCTAGACTTGTAATTTACCACAAATAAATTACAAGCCATCTAGGTCATCTCCCTTGACAAGATTTCCCTCTACAGTGATTTTCTAGTGCTTTACCTAATAGAATTCATTGTTAAGAAGTTGTTCCCATTATTTGTTTTAAATTTTCCTTTTCTTAATTTCATCCATTGTAATGAACTGATGACAACAAACAATAGGCACAATTACTGTATTAATCAGACACACCGCATGAGCTGGGAATAGAATCCTACTGTTTCAGATCCAAAATCACAGGCATCTTCCACTGCAGCTACAGGTGAGATACATACTGGCATAGAGTAGGCCCCTTATCCTTTCTGTGGGCTGGCCAACAGAGGACAGTAACACACATTCTCATATAAAGTCAACACATTACACTATGAGCAGTTTTATCCCCTCAGACCAATTAAAATTCCTTTCCCTTCTTGTGTTTATAAGCACCCAATGCTCATGAGTAGGTATTACATGCCACATACCTATATCTGTAGTCATAATTTAGCTATCTCAATTTAGCCATATCAAATATTTCTTTCCTCCAGTCAAATTAATGAGCTATTTGCAGTCTACGTCTGTAGTGGTTTTTTTAAAGATATCCAAGCACAATTCATATAAAAAATAAGAGAGTGGAAAATACCTTCAGTAAGATAAGAGGTGAACAGAGAAAGAGGCATCTGCACACTAAAGTACTTGTAACTGAGAACAGGTCAATATAGATTAGGTGGTACATATGGCAACATCCTCTGCCAATTAACAAGCATCCATTTGATACCCTGGCTTTCTCCATATTCCCCATATGGGAATTGGGTGTTTTATCTGCACCTACTTGGTACACCTTTTACTGTCCACTTTGCAGTATATTTTCTGTGAACTGTTATATTAGTGAATCACCACTATATAGCTTCTGACGGGTACACAAAAGACATATGCAGCTCGGAGTAGCATTTTGACATGATTTTGAAAGACTCTCAGAAATGAAGTAAGCATAAACACAATCTAACAAGACAAGCCAACCTGAGATAAGGAGACAGTAAGAAGAGCTTGAAACTTATACACAGCACAGTGAATAAAACATTTATTCCAACGCGGGGTGCATGATAGAGACCCACAACGTCAGTACTAGAAAGGGGCCAAATGCACAAAGCTGGATTCTAGAATAAGATTGAAATCAGAATTCTCCCATAGTTTGAAGGTGTGTTTTTTTAAATGAAAGTTGTCAGTTCAAGACCATCTCTAGCACTGACATTATGTGAGCTGATTAATAGGAACTTTCCTCCTGGAAATGATGAAGTGGCTGAATTGTATCACAAGCTTTGTAGTTTCATTACTCTCTGAAGCTGAAATCCAGAGCTCAAAGCAGTGAGGAGCTCCACAAGGAGTCAGTCTGCAGGCCTTCACATGCTCTCCTCCCCCATCGCCCCATCCTCCATCTTACCCTGTCCTATGACCTGCCCAGGCTATCTATGAAGCTATATCTCTCTGCTTGTGGGAAATGCACATTTATTAAAATTTGAGACAATCTGTTCTTGCAAACATGAAGCACTAGAAACTAAAATCTTATATAAATGTTCATAATTACTTGAGATGTGTATATTTTTAAACTAAAGTTGCATGGGCAGGGAATCTTAGCATGAATGACCTGATGTGCCTGTAGAACTAGTGCAAGAACAAACAAAGCTTAATGAATTTCACACATTTACATACAGAATATATCCCCATTGGAAGGCATAAAGTGTTAATATGATGTATGAGGAATGACCACACATTTCTCCAGTTCCCATTAATAAGTTATGATTGGCTAAGCTCCCAACGCATCACTCTGGAAATTTGTCTCAACAGAGGTTCCTGAAACATAATTGCCACCCTGTGTTTAATGTTATGCTCATAGCACTTAAAAGAATATTACAAAGTTGTGTAGGAAATCAATGCACCATACTGTGCTATCAGTCACTTCAGTACTGTTAGCTAAACTAAATGTCTCCATTCATCAATAAGAATATTAAGAGCACCTACCTATATGGAGATGTCATGGAACAAGCTGGGCCTTAAAAAGGAAAAATTCCTCACAGATCATGTCACAGACTGACTACGTGACTATGGGATGGCAGCAAGACTATATAAATCTGCCTTTCCATTGTTACCAGAGAGAAAAAGAAGAGGCCAACCTCCTAGGGCTGTGGAAGAGAGCCTGGGAGGAGACCTAGGGACAGACAGACAAACAAGAGAAGGGTGCAGAACCTTGGGAAGGGATAAAGCATGTGAAGGAAAAGGACTGCAGCAACACAGTAATGGTGTGGGCCCCTAAACTGGGATTGACACCAGGGTTTACTTATGAGCCCCAGGCATAGACTTCCACTGAGGGTGGGAGGAAGTTGCACGTTCCACTCCCCTGTATCGACATGGATGAAATCTATGACCTAAGAAGGAGTAAGGAAGGCAATGATCAGTCCTCCATCAACAGTGTCAGAGACTATTTAGCACTATGTTAACAAGGTCAGAGAGAGTTCAGCCCAGTGAGGCCTGAAGGACTAACGAACCCAGGCACACCTAATCCATGCTATTACAAAAGGGAGACAAGACTACAGACCAGAAGGGAAAGAGGCCTTGCCTGATCTGACAGCAGAGAGGACCCACTACACACAGGCAAAGTTCCAGCCAACACAGTTAAATCTACATGACATTCTGGAGCAAAAAATTACTATTAAACATCCATCTCCTTGCATGCAGTCATGTCAAGTTCAAACATATGCTGCATCTCTTACACAAACTCACTAACTGATTTGCCTGCAAAAGACATCATGTGTCAACAGTTAAAATATTTTTACGTTTGAAATCTTGGCTAAACTGACATATGCCAGATTATCCAGCAATGTTTAAAACAGTGGGGCAGACTGAGAAACTTTAGGCTTGCTAAAATCTAGTCTGATTTTCCCATCATATATTATGCCCTGGGACATTGACAGCTCTAAGTTAGTGCTACCTGTGGCCATTTTTCATACTGAAATTCCCAGCTCCAGAAGAGAACAGGCAGGCAGAGACTTCACAGATTTACACGACAGTACAGTGCTTGCATAATCCCACAAAACACCTTGGAATTCAAGGAAAACCCTGCTCAGAATTGAGAAGATTGAGAAGCAAAGCACAAATTTGTGTGAAGAATCATTTCCTACAGTAATGAGATTAAGAATGTGGAGAGGGAGTAAAAGGAAAACTGGAAACAAACAAATCACAGGATCGCTTTCAAAACCAAGCAGCAGCATTGCAGATTAGAGGCAAATTACAAGACACATAACATACTTAATTCAGCACAGATTTCTAGGGTGAATATCTCTGCTAACCAGGGTAATGAGCAATAAAAAAAATTAAGTATTTGTAGTTACTTATATTATAGTTACTTGTGCTGGTCACTTTCCAAACAGAGGAAGATATTTCCTCTCCCAAAAAAGTGCACACACAATAAAATGTACAATTTAAATGAACATGCTCCATTTTTAAATACCAGAACACCACATCACACATACCAGAAGTCTCATTACAGCAATATAACCTTTGGTATTTGTGATTGCACAGAATAGGGCATTCTGGGATATACACTCCTAACTAGATAACACCAAGAAAGTTTTACAGAAACTTTTTTTAAAGTTTTATTTAAAGACTTGAGCTACTAGTCACATTCAACCATACTTAAATTTGGCCTTACCTCACATTTTAATTTTTGCTTTGTAACACGTTTAAGAAAAAAACATTTGTAATTCTCTTCACTAGTCCTGTACTTAGGTCATGCAACAAATGTTTACTAACTGGAGGCATATTTCTTTCTCTTTTAAAAATCAGAAGTGTAAAAGGACCCTGGGAACCGAAGTTGGACATTCACATGGGAGTAAGATGAGTGGAATGAATTGTGAAGGGCAAGAGAACAGAGTGTTTGTCAATAGGAAACAAACACGTAACTGATAAGTTGCATGCTGCTGACCAGTATGATCACTTGGGTTCTCTGTTGTTTCTTCCCCTTCCATCTTTTGGCTCTTTTTAGACTGAGACTACTTTGGGGAAAGGGCTTTGCCTTCACCTGTGCTTGGAAAGTGCCCACAGCATGATCGGTGCTATTCCCATCTAAATAATACATGAGAACAATCATGAAATCAAAGGGGATTGGATCGGCAGGTGAATGAAAGGAGCTCTCATGCATAATGTGTTGCAAAGAATGGAAAGATCAGAGAACCACACAGTCAACAGCACTGTTCAGTAGAAAGTAGCATTGCACAGAGTTAGTAATCATAAAACAATTACTAAATAAATTACTCTAATGAATTACTAACTAAATCAGTGAAGCTACCAATGAATGAAATCTGTACATTCAGTATATAGAAATGATTAGGTTTTAATTAAATAATTTATCCTTGTAAATTAATAAAATTCTAGCAAAGCAAAATAAAATAAAATACCAACCGAAACAAAACAAAAAACCCTGTATTCATCCATGTTATCTGCCTGGAGCTCTTTAGTACCCCATGGCAATGACTGTCTGACTAAGCTTAGAATCGCCTGTGCCTCGCCCTAACAGCACACGAGGCAACCCATTTTTCCCACTGCTGTGTGACCAAAGGAAGGTGTTTCGCTCCATTGCAAGTTGTCTCCACGGTGACAACAACCTTTGCAATCATCCTGGGATAGGTTATTCTTTGTCCTCCACAGCTTTGCTTCCCTCCAGATGGTATCTAAACTAAGATGTACCTTGTGCTTCTGCCACGGGCAGCCTGATGACGTGGCCAAACCACTTTGTAGTCTTCTCTGTCTAATTACTGAGTCTGCAGTTTAGTGACCCATGTGGGGCAACACTTCAACTTTCCTTACGCGATCTCACTAATGAATTCCCAAGATTCTTCTTAAACAACACTGGTGGAATGCATTGAGCTTCCTGTTCTGTACTTCCACCATCTGCCATATTCCGAGGTGTACAGAGTGTTGGGAGCACAACAGCGCTATTCAATTTCATTTTATCTTTTACTCTTTCAGACATTTGACAAACAGGAAAATGATCCACTGGATTTACATATTCTTGCCTTCACTTCTCCAGCAAGCTGACCATTTGCAGATATTTTACTTCCAAGCTAGACAAAGTCACCATCTCCTTTGTACTCTTCTTCATGATCACACATCCATGAGCAAGGACAACATTCTCTCCTATCTCCATGGTCTTGATCTTCTGAGTACAGATATGAAGTACCACTAAAGCAGCTTCTGCTTTTATGTTCATAAAGAGTATTTTCATTCCATCCAAGTTGCAATCCAATATGACTGTACTATCTGTAAAATCTAAGTCTCGCAGCTTCTCTCTTGCCCAAACAATACCAGTATCTTTGGCAGCAGCCATCACTCTTCTCATCACAAAGTCTATGACAATGTAGAAGAGTAGAGGGGACAGTGTGCAACCTTGCCTTTCACCAGTAACAATCTAAACCATGCTGTGTCTCCGCTTTCTGTCCTGATACAGCATGCAGAATTGTCATTCAAAGCTTTTATCAAATTAACAGTCTTTGCTGGAATTCTGTAGTGCCTCAGGATTTTCCAGAGGGCTTCTCTGGGGACATGATCAAATGATTTTATAAATCAAGGAAGCTAAAAGATACTGTATTTGCAAATCTGTGACAAACATGTCTGGTCTCTGGGTTGGTTCTGTAACAGAAAGCATTTTTGCACGGACAGGTTGTAAGCCCAGCTCACAACTCAGGAGGATCATGGCAATGAGGTCAGATCAAATCCAAGATCTTACTGGAAATCTAGTGAAAATTACTTTAAAACCTCCTAATAAGCCAAGGTTACTTAGAATCTAATGGCTCATACAGTTAGAATGCCCTAAATATATACCACCCTACTCTTGGGAGGTGCTCAGACAGTTTGGCAATGAATGCCAACATGGGGATGTACGGAGATGGATAAACAAACAAATCCTTAGGAATTTATCATGATGGTACTAATAATGACTTTTCCTCCCATGTGTATAAAATGCCAGTTTATTATTATACAATGTACAGGAGTCGATTATATTAAGCATCAATTTCTTCAAACCGAGGCATTTGTTCTAAAAAGCTTGTGAAAAAACTACAACTGCATATTTGCACTGTGAACAAAAAACAATACATCCAAAATGCTACTAGCAAATTGAAAATGTTCATGTTAGAAATGGTATTAAGATAGCTGGTCAAGAAACAGAATATTTCCATGAAAAATTTCAGAAAGACTTTTTTTTTTATGAAAACTGGAAAAAAAAATTGAAAATGGAAATTCTCCTAAAATTTTCTATTTAGTCAGAAAGGCAAAATTTTGTCTAAAAAAACTGGTGAATGTTCTTCCTCCAGCAATATGTATCCGTGGGCTGGTGCAATCGAATATCATGATAGTATCTTACTATAACTTTGGGACACATTCGGTGGGATTCCTGCACCAGAGCAGAGACTGAGAGAAGGCATTTTGCAGCTCCCATATTCAGGGGCTGCTATTATCTGGTGTGGTACCTGAAAGAATCCTGAGGGCTACTTAAATATGCACACTCCTCCTCAATGACTCCAATAGGACTTTTTAGGGTCACAGAATACTGAGCTGACAGTCCCCGCCCACTCCCACTCCTATTACCCCCCCTACTATTCACAGTCTATCCCACCCACGTGCTGCCCCACTCTGGAATGGTTCCCACACCCAGGGTTCCTGCAGGAATAGCTAAAGGCTGCCACCAGGTATTGGGCTCCACTGCACTTCAAGGCAGGGATTTCCCTACACTCCCTCCCCCCGCCCGAATTTCCCCAACACCCCCCGCCCCAGTTTTGTGAACTAGTTACATGCAGTATTGCTAATTTAGTGATTGTTTGGAAATTTGAATTGAAATTGAAACATTAATACACACTTTAAAAGCATATAAAGTATATGATAAAATAGGTGTATCTAAAAAGGCATAATAGATTTGAAAAGTATGAACATAGACTAGCTTCCTTATACAGCTGTTGTTTTTTATGATGATGTCAGTGATGTTGGCCAACCTAATAATTTAAAATTATGATTTGTAAGCAATATCTAAATGAGCTCTCCCTGATAGCTAGTGATGAGCTGGGGGGAAAGGCTTCAGGACCACATTGTACTTACATTCACACCTAATCTATCTAGGTATCCAGCAAACAGCTGTGTTGCCGAAGTGATAGATTTTGGCTGCGGTTGGGTTACAAATCACTTGAATGCAGGGGTGGGGTGGGGTAATGAAATGTTGTTATTCTTACTGTATGAGTAAAGGGCAGTAGAACTGTACTTAGCCTGTACAGGCTAAGAGAGAGGGCACCAAGAGAGAGGGTGGGGACAGGTGTTTTGCTTGATGGTCTGCCTGAATCACAAGTACTATTTGACCTTCACCGCTCCACTGTTTAAAGACAGAGCTGATTAGATAGTCTTTTGTTCTGTTAAGTGACCACTACAGCTGAAATCACTGATAATCAGGTCTAAGTGCTTAGACCTGCTGTGGGACAGTGTTTCTGTGGAAGAGACGGCCCAGTCTGCACTAGCAGCGAGGTTCCCCCACTGAGAGCTCAGCTGAAATCACTGAGAACTGGGTGGAACCTCAAGAGACCAACTCACAGAGATCACAGTGGCAGGTGGCAGCAGAAGGTGACGGCGCAGAGCCATTGGCAACAGAGTGATGGAGTGAACGGTGGCAAAACGAACAACCGTGGCCAGAGTGAACAGTGAGCAGCTGGAGGAACGAGCAAGGTGCCTTCTTGCCCCCAACCTGGGAGGTGAACTCATGTGAAAGCACCTCTGAACTCTGAGTCTCCACTGACCAAGGACAACACCAGTGAGTGTTAATGAGGCTGTTAAAAATGCTGGAGACACAACACAGTTCATGCGAACAAACATGGCTGTGGCATCACACTTTCTATTTAAGTAAGAGATACCACACACTACAAACTGGAGGCCAATCTTATGTGCACTGTCACTTGTTCATCCTGAAGTTGAACACTGGTTCTGAACAAGACAAGCAAATTCTCACTATCTTTCTGCAAGAAACTCAACTGTCTGTCTAGAAGCATGAGGTGCAATAGTGAAAGACTCAACAGTTGATTGCATACATGGCTGATGAATGAACTGATGCAAATAGGCATCAAGTATTAAGTCATTGTGTACGTTATCTTGATGTCATTGGTAGGCCAGTAGGTGCATTTCTAGATGTTCAAGTTATAGAAGACACATCGTCTGCATCTGTGACAACCCACATCTTAGAAGAGTTAAATGCTTGTTGATTGGACCCCAAACAGAAGGCTGCTTGTGCATTTGATGGAGCTGCAAACTTCTCTGGAAGACATGGTGGAGCACAAGCTTTGCTCAGAGAAAAGTATAACCCTAATCTCTCCTATTCACACTGAAGAGGCCATCTACTCCAACTAGCGCTAGTATGAGCTGCAGACTCTTCAAAAGACATTTTAAAAAGCTATAAATTTAATGTCTTCATTACGTTATTTTTTCAGCAAGAGTCAAAAAAGACTGAATATCTTGAAAAATGTAGAAGCTACACTGGGACTGAAGTTCAAATTAGTCCAACCTGGGAAAACCCTCTGGCTTTCTCATGAGTGATCCTTGGCTGTTGTCTTAAAATTACTCCAGCCATTATTACTGGCTCTGGAAAGTATCTACCAAGATGGGATGGATCTAAGTAGTGAGGTTGGTGGATTAGTTTTGCTACTACATTCAGAGAAGACTATTGCCATTCTCTCTCTCATAAGTCTACTGTTGAAAGCACTTGGGTCATTAAAAAATGCCATCCAGGCATCTCCTACAACAGTAGTAGATCTTTGTCCAGCAATAGAAGCTACGTTTGGATCAATCAGAGAGCTATCCATTGAAAAAGTACTGGAAGAAGCAAAGACTTCAGTCCAGAAGTTGACTAATGAATGCATTTATATTGAATCCTTACGTGAAGAGGACAAGAAGTGTTTGTTAAGACAACTGAAAAAGTACACAGACTTGATTCTTAAAAATCTACAACAGCAACTTCTAGATTCTACTCAACCACTACATAGCTTTTACAGATCGCGGCCCTATAAAACACCGACAGTTGAGTGGAGTGAGGCACTACCAGCGATGGGGCTGCCACGTGCTCGGGACAGAATAGAGAATTTGAACACAGAGTGGAATATCATACAAAGAATGAATGAACATTTGACTTCAACTTCTTTTTTATCATCACTAGTGGCTCGACCTGATCTTTATGCTATGTTTCTTGGGATGAAAGAAGTAGGAATTCATCTCTTGCTACTCCCAGTCACAACAGCTACAGTTGAGCGTTCTTTTTTATCATTGAATAGCATTTTGTGTTCTGAAAGAAGTTCATAGGATCATAGGAATAAACTAATGAGCATATCAATTGAAGGAATGGAAGTACCGGACAAATGAGAAGCCACCAAAGATGAACACATTGCATTCAAGAAGTTCATTAACAGAGTTGTGCAAAATTATAACAAGAAACCAAGAAGGATGTAGATGTAGTGCTTCATAGAAGGCTTGAATAGCCAACTTTAATTTGTGTGATGATTTTAAAACATGAATTAAATCTAATAAAATGGTCATGAAACATTTTTCAGTTTTTACTATGGTGCCATACAGCCCACCTTCACCCTCATGGTCTCACCCCTCATTGGCCCTGACCCCTCCCATCCCCCGTAAATTCAAACACCCCCCCTAATTTCAATTCCTGGGGAAAACACTGCTTCAGGGTGTTCACAGAAAGAGGAAGCAATTGTGCCAGCCTTGCTGGCATAAAAAGACCACAGGGCAATGATGAATAGGGCTCACTATACTGGATGTGCTTGCTATGAAAGATTACTCAGAGTATTTATCCATATGCTCTAAACTAATACAGGGTTGGTTGTTTTCTTTTTGTAGCGAATGAAGTGCCGATCCAGAGTTTTGATTCAGGTGCATCTCTAATTTAAACACAAACCATTGAAATGCTGTAGTGAGCCTCCCTTATTTTATCTGAAATTGACATCCATACATCTGACCTTTCATGCAGGAGATACTGCTCTCCAGTATGCCCCTTTCTGCAGGTTGCCAGGCAACAGAGCAGCATAACCAAGTATGTACCTAGATGTGTGCTTCTATTGTACAATTTTTTGAAAAAATGAACAACTGGTTCAAAAATATGACACTTTTCAATTCCACAGCATCATTTAAGTTTGAAGCTTCTAAAATGCAGCAGGAGTTCCGTGATAATTCATATCCGTAGGTGGACATGTCCATATTCCCATGTCGTATTATAAATTAATTTTCCAATCAACAAGGCAAAAAAAAGTGATTGCCATTTATAATTGCAGAAAAATCATATTCAGAGAAGCAGAACACACAGGAATAGGTAATAAAAATATAGTAACAAATCTTTATGCTGCTGCCTTAAATTCAAACACATGCAGTATGTTAAAAACAAAATTCAGACAGAGTAGTAAATTCCTAGAGGTATATCTAAAGGCATAAAAAACTGTTTTGGGGGCTGTGGAGGTGGTTTGTTCGTTTTTTTCAGGTTTTTTTGTTTTTTGTTTTGCTATTTAATGATTCTGTTCCTGTGCCATAAAATGTTGTCTTTGTAACATATCCTGAAGTTGTTTCCTTTTGAGCAATTCAAACTAACTAGCATGGATTCATTTCAAGTAGGAGTAGCACTTAAATATGCTATACCCACACATTGGTATTCAGCACTAACAACCATAGCATAGTCTCACAATATTTGGTATCTTTCTTGAAGACCCAGTTACTGGAGTCATGTCATTATTTGAGAATCTCACTTTTCATTTAAAAAAAATATTTCTAGCCCTCATAGTTGCAAAGAAAAGCTGAAAACTAATCCAAATGTACTCTAAAGGCTCAAAAACCAGAAGGCGAATCAAGAAAACCCCAAATGTTTTTTTGTTTGACTCTCATCATTTGTCACCAAATTTTATGCTTTTTGAATGCTTGGGGTTGCCAATGCTGTATTATTTCAGTGTGAATCACTGAATTAGAGAAAAGTAGGACTGGAAGAGACCTCGATAGGTCATCTAGTCCAGCCCCCTGCACTAAGGCAGGATTAAGTATTATTTAGACCATCCCTGACAGGTCTTCATCCAACCTGTCAATGATGGGGTTTTGTCGATGTCAAAACCTCCATTGATGGAGGTTCCACAACCTTCCTAGGTAATTTGTTCCAGTGATTAACTACCCTTACCATTAGGAAGTTTTTCCTAATGTCTAACCTAAATCTCTCTTGCTGCAATTTAAGCCCACTTCCTCAGTGACTAAGGAGAACAATTTATCATGGTCCTGCTCATAACAACCTTTTACGTATCGTGTCCCCTCCTCAGTCTTCTCTTCTCCAGACTAACCAGATCCTCTTTTTTTCAAACTTTTCTTGTGAGTCTTGTTTTCTAGGCTTTTAATCATTACGGTTGCTCTTCTCTAGACTTCTCCAATTTGTCCACATCTTTCCCGAAGTGTGGTGCCCAGAACTGGATACAGTACTCTAGTTCAGGCCTTATCAGTAAGGCTACAATTCTGTCACGGGTATTTTTAGTAAAAGTCACGGACAGATCACAGGCAATAAACAAAAATTCATGGAAGCCTGTGACTTTTGCTGAAAATATGATGAGGGAGGGGGAGGAGGGGGGACAAACAGAGCACAGCCGGGTCTTGCAGCAGCTCCAGCCCCACCACCACTCCTGTGGCAGGGGCTGACTGCTGCTGCTCCAGGCCCGGGGGGCTGACCCAATCCAGCCACTGCTCCATCTGGCCAATGGTCAGCTGTTCCTGCAGCCGCTGCTCCAGCAGTCCCGGGACTGACAGCTGCTCCAGCCCTGCCTCAGAAGTAGTTACAGAGGTCCTGGAAGTCATGGAATCCATGCCCTCCATGACAGAATCATAGCCTTACTTATCAGTGTTGAGTAGAGCGGAAGAATTACTTTTTATGTCTTGCTCACAACACTCCTGCTAATACAACTGTGACAAAGTTCCTGCTCTATCTTGGGGGTCTTGTGCTTATTGACGGATTTGCTCGCCTTGGAGCATCACAGCAGCCCTCAGCTTGGCCGTTTTTCTGAATTCACAGTCCAGGTTGGCTCCTCCTGTGTCTGACAAGGAGTTGGGAGGATTTGGGGGGAACCTGGACCCGCCCTCTACTCTGGGTTCCAGCCCAGGGCCCTGTGGAATGCAGCTGTCTAGAGTGCCTCCCGGAACAGCTGTGCGACAGCTACAACTCCCTGGGCTACTTCCCCATGGCCTCCTCCCAACACCTTCTTTATCCTCACCATAGGACCTTCCTCCTGGTGTCTGATAATGCTTGTACTCCTCAGTCCCCCAACAGTCCGCGTTCTCACTCTCAGCTCCTAGTGCCTCGTGCTCCCAGCTCCTCACACGCACACCACAAACTGAAGTGAGCTCCTTTTTAAAACCTAGGTGCCCTGATTAGCCTGCCTTAATTGATTCTAGCAGCTTCTTGATTGGCTGCAGGTGTTCTAATCAGTCTGTCTTAATTGTCTCCAGAAGGTTCCTGATTGTTCTGGTACCTTCCCTGTTACCTTACCCAGGGAAAAGGGACCTACTTAGCCTGGGGCTTATATATCTGCCTTCTATTACTCTCCTATAGCCATCTGGCCCAACCCTCTCACAACATCCCAGAAGGATGTTTGCTTTTTTGCAATAATATTACACTGTTGACGCATATTTAGCTTCTGATCGACTACAGCCCCCCCAATCCTTTTCTGTAGCATTCCTTCTGACGCAGTCATTTACATTTTGTATTTGTGCAGTTAATTATTCCTTCCTAAGTGGAGTACTTTGCATTTGTCCTAACTGAATTTCATCCTATTTACTTCAGAGCATTTCTCTAGTTTGTCCAGATCATTTTGAATTTTAATCCTATCCACCAAAGGATTGCAACCCCTCCCAGCTTGGTATCATCAGCAAATTTTATGTGTGTGCTCTCTATGAAGATATTGAACGGAACCAGATCCAGAACTGATACTGTGGGACCCCACTCGATATGCCCTTCCAGCTTGACCATGAACTACTGATAACTATTCTCTGGGGATGGTTTTCAAACCAGTTTTGCACCCACCTTATAGTAGCTCCATCTAGGTTCTATTTCCCTATTTTGTTTAGGAGAAGGTCGTACAAGACAGTATCAAAAGCCTTACTATAGTCAAGGTATACCACATCTACCACTTCCACAATCCACAAGAATTGTTACCCTATCAAAGAAAGCTATCAGGTTGGTTTGACACAATTTGTTCTTGACAAATCCATGTTGACTGTTACATATCACCGTAATATCTTCTAGGCATTTGCCTAATTATTTGGTCAATTTTCTTTCCAGGTACTGGAAAGAAATGACTCAAGAGCTTTGAAAAATTTACCATAGAAACATTGTAATTACAGTCCAGTGGTATCGTGACTGTAACTATTATAAAGAGTAACTGAACAACAGGTTTCCAGTGTAACACAAGCAGGAATATGGTTCTGCTCTTGCAATTATTTTATATTCAAGGCAGATATTCAGAAATGGTGATTGAATTCCTTAGCAGCTGCTGGGTTAACTAACATCCAATCTACTTGACACTTCTCCTAAACCTCCTTTATCTTCACAATGTTTCATCAGCTGGCATACATGAAGTGAGTTAGTTATCTCAGTGCAATTCCTAGCGGGCAAGTGTTGGTATCACAAAATCTACTACCACAGTTGATCCAAAATGACAGATTCTGGCAACATCAGCAGAGAAGCCAATTATTAAATAGATCCTGGAATATATCTCCCTCTTAATTGGTTGGACTACATTGGTGGGAGAGAACTGAAATTACATTGTCACTGAGTTTGCTATACTTGTTCTGTGGACAGAGGAGGAATTCAGTTTATGGAGCTGTCAAGGAAGCATCATTCACAAGGACCAAATTCCTTCTAAAACTCACCTGGTATAACTTGTATTTCCAGATATTCAGCTCTTACGCTTCCATACAATATACTTACCATTTAAAAAAAAGAAACAAGCATCTCTCCGCCCAGCAAGCATACCTAGGTAATTAATTTTTTTAAAAGACAGGTCATGGCATTTCATTTCTCAAAATTAATCTACTTGGGGGTCTAGAGCTTGGCTATAATTAAAAAGTGTCTGAAAGCCTAAGGATATTATTTGTTTGGCAAGATTTTAAAAATGTCTAACCGATTTATAAAACTGATCTTATCTTAATAACAAGTATTAAAAAATAAGGCTTCCAGGCCAAACCCTGCGTTGCGAAGATCTCATGTAATGCCATCTAAAATGGCCAATATTCCAGTCCTGGTTTTTTTAATGGAAAAGCTGAAAGAAACCACAGCAGCACTTCTCCAGACACTAATATTTTTGTTTAAATGAAGACCGAATGCTTCCCCGGGATTCTTTTTAAACTATCTGTCATTTTGGGTCAGTCTGATCTCTTCCATAGGCAACAAAAAAACAACCGAAGTCCTTTGTAAGTATCTTTATGAGCCAGAAATGACAGTTACTCCTGACAGGGATGGCTTAGTACAATCTAGAGAGGAAGATGCACTTCAGAGTCAGGAAAGACCCCCCCCTACTGCATCAGAGCTTTTTAATACAAACCCTGAACACAGTAGATGAAGCACAGGCATTTCACTGAGGATCTAAGTCCTCTCGGTCATGCTAAGTAAAGTGGAGTTTAACATTTTCTACAGATTGCCCAAGTAATTCCTGTCAGAAAACCACACACATTTCAACATAATAAGCAGCCTCTGCTCAGCGTCTTTTCTTTAAGACGGAATTACACACCTCACCCACAGCAGGGTGGTCCCTTCACATTAATGCTGAAATCTTTTTGGCAGACTAGCCAGCATGGTTGAGTGCCTGGTGTGCAGATAAACAGAAGGAATTCAGCAGCAATTCCAGCCCTTAGGATTCAGAAGTGAAAAACATTTGGCAAAACAAGCAATGAAAAAGCAAGTGAAAGAAACCCTCTTTCTTGACCGTTTCATTCAATGTTTATGAAATTACCCCATCCATACCACTGTGTATCACAGACACAAAACACTGTATTACTTGGCTTAGTCAGGCAATACCTTGTGCACATGATCATCACTTTAATTGCAAAAAAAATATTTAAATTAAAAAAATGTGGATGGTCTTGCTAAAGCATCAGGCGCTGCGCACCTAATAGCTCAAGGGACTGGTAATAGGACAGAGCCTCTTTCCCAGCTCTAAGTTGTGAGTTCAAAGCTGAAACATTTGCTACTTTTGGAGGGCTGTTGGGAAGTGTAGAGAACAAGAAATAAATGTGAGGCTCTCAAGCTAGTTCTCCACAGACAGGTTTTCACATCTAACACATTAACTGACAACCTTCTTTAAACTTATCAGTATTATCAGAAACTCCAAGCCTTGAGCGTGCCCGGATAATGAACTATCCTCTCACCCCTACAGGTGGGTCCTCTCAAGGCAAATGAGCACAGGTGGGGCAATGTGTGGAAAACTGATGCCGTTCCCTGCGTTGGATCTGATTACTTGGATAAGGGGCTGCAGCCTGCAAAGCTGCCACTTTCGTACCAAGCTAGATGGCTGTAGTGCTCTGCATGATTACTAAGTGTTCCTTTCAACTAGAGCTCCGCCCTCGTTGGTTATTTAATTGTACCATTACAAAGTTCTCTCATTTGAATGTAACAACATGGACATTTGGTAAAGATCTCATTTGTCTACTGAACACAGGTAGCTTGTCATGCTGTCAATTTGCGTTCAGGTTTAGAAAGTTCCATTTTTTCCCTCCAAATAAACAGAAATTGAACACATTGTATACACACTAGAAGGTGTAGAAGAGCAGTTCTCAATCGGGGGTCCACGACTCCTTTCAGGGGGGCCACAGAGCTCCACAGCTGAAACCCGGTGCCCCAAACCTCAACGCTGAAGCCAGGAGCGGTGCAGGCCTGAAGCCAGCGCCCCCTCCCCAGCCCCCAAAGCCAGGAGCTATGTGTGGCTGAAGCCTGCAAACCTCCATCCCCAAGCCAGGAACAGTGGGGGGGGCTGAAGCTGGGAGGCCCAGCACTCCCCCCCAAAGCTGGGAACCACACTGGGAGCCCCCCTGCCCGTACACCCCCCCGCCTCTACACAGACTCTAGCTACCCCCTCCCTGCACCCTGAGCTACTTCTCTGCCTGCACATAGCACCCTGAGTGGTTTTCAAACTTTTTGAACTGAGTCCTCCCTTTGAGTTACATTTTTTGGTTGCGTTTCCCCCACAGCCCAGACAGGCAGGGTGGCCTCCTGAGTGAGTCAGGGGGTGAAGGTTGCGCTCCCTCCCTGAACCCTGCTGTGCGGAGCTGGCTCAAGCCCCTGCCCCCCCCCCCCCAGGACGTAAAACCATGCCTATGCCCAAGGTCTGCACTCCCTCCCACCACCCTGGCCTAGAGCCCCGTGCTCTGCCCCCTCCCCCGCTGCCAGGCCCTGGCACTTTTATAGCATGCTGAGGGGGGCCTCAGCAAGAAAAAGGGTGAGAACCCCTGTACTAGGACACACATCTTCCACAGCAGGATATATGCTCACCAAAATCTGAGCATGGGAGGAGGGGAGAGACACCAAAATTAACCTCCATCCTAGTAAAATATTGCTCATTGAGAGGTTACAAGGATTTTATTTCTCACTGTGAATCTTCTGACATAAACAACTATATGAGTGAGGATAGAGGAATAGATGGACATTAGACTGTTTCAGAATGGAAATGTTTACAGAATCTCACTAATAAATATATTCAATACTAGAGATCAATCCATATCGCAACCTTCGATCCAAATGTGTCCTCCCCCACCCACTTACTTAGAAAAAAAAAGAACCTGATACAGATCTAAACTTTGAAGTTAACGCCTGAGGAATGTAATAATATAATTTTACATCCTTCAGCAAAGCTGGTTGAGGTCCCGCACCTGCACAATACACTAATGGTGGAAACCAAAAATTAACATAGGAGTTACCCTCCACTTGACATTAGAAATGGAGGTCATGAGGCAAAAGAACGAAAGCTGTGTTGGGGCTTGGTTAATTAGGAGTACTTTAAATTAAACAACCCCCTAGCCCCCAACACAAAAGGATGAAGGAGGTTAGAGGGATTGCTATAACAAAAAAAAAAAAAAAGATGTGTCCTAAACTCCCATTAGAAAACAAAGGGAAACTCTGATCAGGAAAGGATTTATGAATCTCCATTTAAGTTCATTGCCACTTGTAATGTTCCTTAACATTACAAGTAATATTGCTTTACAAATTCCAGACACAAACCCTGCTTTCACCATCGATATTTTCTTTTTTCTTCTTCTCTCTCCCTCTTCTGATGACTTATTCCTGGTAATTTGATCTTGCTTGGAAATAACTCTAATTCTGGTTCAATGCCATGGACTCAGAGGGATTCAATAATTCATAATGAATGACTGTAGAATCCTTATAGATTCAGAGACTGAATTATCAATTGAGGACTATATCTCTGATGTCTTTATGCTCTTCCTATTATATTATTAAGCTATTACATTAGCCACTTTTTCGACTTGCCTCCCCCTTCTTATCATCTTATCCAAATTCAATGCATTCTTAACCTTCAGGAAAAAAACCATAAGTAATATTTGGAGGGGGAGAACTAGGCTTTTGCTGTCGAAAGAGAACTCAATTTAGAGCTCAATTTCCTTCATTTGGTTGAAATGAGAGTGATAACGGCTTCCATAGGAAAGCTTTTCATGAATCCCACATGGTACGAACAAAGGTGGGAATAACTTTATTTTTGATCAGTTTAACCCTACAATAACCACAATGTTCAATAACCCAAAGACATGGTCCACGACAAGTATATTCTTGTACTATTGAGAATTAAATTTGTGGAGTTCCAGGGGCCAGATTCTGGACTCCACTGGAGACTTCCATTGACTTCAATGAAGTAATATGCTGTGTGAGACACAACTGGATGACGGACAGGAATTTTAAAGCAAGGACTACCTTCTGAGAAAGAAGGAAAAATCAGGAAATATTGATTTGAGAATTTTTTTTTATTTGTATAAAAAAAAATTAAAATCTTACTTTAAAGGATAAAAGCATAGCCGTTGGGCAACTTAATTTGAATGCTGACCTCTGATTCAAAGGGTAGAAAGAAGGGTTAATATTGCTTTATCCAGTAGAATGATTGCTGAGGTTTAGGGGTTTGTATATCCACACCTTTTCTTACAATAGCAACTGCATATGGAAACTCACTCAGCATAGAGACGCATAAAAGAGTTGGGTCATCTTTATTTGAACCTTAAACATCTGTCTGTGTGAAGTTGTGGTTTCCTAATAAAACATTAAGATTGGCAACACAGACATTTTTATCAACCATGTGCTTAGGAAGGAACAGGCAATTAAGAAGACTAAACGTAATTACCCTTTAGTACTTATTTCTGCAAAGGCATGCTTTGACTTAAGACTTACAGAAACTATTTAGCTTTCTTTGTTCCGCTACATTTCATGGTGACAAAACAGTGACAGGCCTGTCTAAATATTTAAACACCTCCACTATCATGTTTTTGTTGTTAGGCCTTCTTACAAGCCAAGAAAAGAGGTTTAAACACATTTCTTCCTATAAATCACATTCCACTTAGGGATAAGGATAGAAAACGACGGACTCATTCTTCTCCAATTTACAGCGTAACCCTAGCATTAGCTAGGTAAAGCTATGGCATTAGATTCCTACCTTGTTCAGCAGCCTCTATAGCACCTGGTTGTCTGATGTCAGCCCCTGTGCTTCCATTCAAAATGTGCCCCATAATTCTTTACAACAATTGAGAGTAGGAGAATGTTAGCCATTCACCTTAGTTCTCCCTTGCACTGGTAATTGTTCATATGGCACACCAAAGTACCCCCAGGGCCTCCAAAGATTTTTGTAGTCTCATGAGCAAAAAGCCCTGGAAGAATATGAGATATCCAAGGCAACAGTTATTCCCATACGCAAACTTTAAACTGCATATTTGTCCTGAATTATTTATTTTTCTATCTCAACTTAACCAGACATCAAACATCATCAAGGAACAAACAGTCAAGGCAACACATATGAGATATAGCTTCATTAATTCTGTCTCAAGTCATATTCACCTTTCCCATGTTACTTTTAATAAATATTACTACTGTACGACCACAAAGCTGCTAGTAATTAGAACGGATTTCAACAAGAATTTCTAGATATATGTGTCATCAGTATAATGTCACAGCTTTTGTGTAGTTTAAATTCGTTGCAATACTTTTGGGTTTTTTAACTGGACTTGGTCCACTCCAGTCAAAATGAGCTCTTGGATAAAATAATTCTCTTTCATTGTTTATTTTTATACCTTTGATGGGGGAGGGGAGGGGAAGAGAGGAACAAACAAAAAGAAATCAACCATGTTCAATTTATTTGCATAAACAAGAGACCAAGGTAAGGACCACTTCTAGCAACTGCATCTTTGCCTTTTTGTACATCATTATTCCCTGTATTTCTCAATAGATTCAAACGTTAGCCAAGAAATATTTTAAACATTTTTATTCCAAACTTAAACAGCAATCCTCTTAAGTATCAGTACTTCGAAAAAGTGACCTGGTGCATCAATGATTGATGCAGGCTGAGGAACAAAGGTACTTAAAATAAATTGTTCTCTCCCTAGCCACATCATTAGTTCCTGATGTAGCTACACAAGAGTAGAAAGTAGAACGAAGGCAAAAAAAATACATGGCATGTTCTCAATAGCATTCTCTATTGTGTATCATCTGAAAATGTTATAATTCTAAACTTCTGACAGAGACCCTGATAATTTCTGAAGTACCAACATCACAAGTAACACTGAAAAATCTCAAATACCATAAGCAGTCCCCAGCATATTTCCAGTTGAAAGAGAGAGCTTTTGGGATCATTAAAACTATGTTTGCTGCCTTTTGCTAAAAATTTGCTACCTGGCCTATACTGATCATCTGTGTTGGTACAAGAGGAGCTAGAGCAGAACTGTAATTAGAATGACCTTTAAATTCTAATTAGTTGTCTACAGTGTTAATCATTTTCATATAGTTGACTAAAGAGCATGGACAAAGAAAAGGGAAATAAATATACAGGAAGAATTAGAAAGTCTTGGGTGAAAAAGATCTATGCTTTAAAGTAAGCAATTATTTTTCTATGCTACTCTTTGTAACAGTAACCATAGTAGGAGGATTTATCACCACCCTGGACATTATTGTTATTCACCCCCATGCAAAAAACGTAATGTGCTATCTCATCAGATTCTTAGCAAATAACATCCACTTAGCCCTGGGGTAAGTCTTTTTCCTCCCACTGAAAATTAGCCATCTGGCATGGCCAAATGCCAACAAAACTAGAAAAAAAAATCCAGGCTGGGTAATGAGCTATTTATCTGGACCAGCCCTTGGCTACCCTAATCCATTCAGCTGGTTCTGTATTCATTATGACATGCAGTCACTTCTCAGTGCTCACGAGTTTCACCACCTCTAACAAACCATTAGAGCTGCTGCTTTTGCAAGCTGTTATTAGAGAATTTGCCCACTGCAAATTCGGTCCAACCCCCCAGGTATCCAGATCCTTAGCTCTTGTGATGCTGATCATTAGGTGGATAAAGAGTCATGATCTCATGAGCTTTCTCCACTAAAAATGTACCCACTCCTCCTTTACGTCCTGGTCAAGGAGCACTACTTCTCCTTTCTTGTTAATTCCCACACCAACAAGTTTGTGAAAACATGTTTTGATCTCCCCATACTATGTGGATAAAATGTGGGTTTTGCACATCCTTTGTTCTATGGTTCCAGACATGCACTGCAACATGTAATTCTACGTGCATCTGAACATAAGAAAAATGCAGTTTCTTTGATTTAGTACCAGTCTTTCCCCCCTACCCCCAAATTCAATGGGTATTTTTCACATTCCTACCAAAGCCTCTCTGTTTACAGCTTCCGCTCTAAGCAATTTACAGGCAGAAGATCCAAGTCTACCAATGAAGCTTAGGTGATAGATGTGCTTATAAAAATACTAAGTAAAATGATAAGTTAAGATACTACATAAAATTAATTTAGACACAGACTAAGAGTAGTATGATCAAAGGCTGTGGGAGGAAAAGATGACAAAATTAGACCATTCTGAAATCTTCCAAAATACATGATGTTATGACGGAGGTTGTTTGAAGCCTTTTTGAAGCTGTTGGGCAAGATAGATGTCCTTTATTCAGGATAATATCATAGAATTATAGAACTGGAAGGGACCTCGAGAGGTTATCTAGTCCAGTCCCCTGCACTTGTGACAGGACTAATTATCTAGAACATACCTGACAGGTGTTTGTCTAACCTGCTCTTAAAAGTCTCCAATGATGGAGATTCCACAACCTCCCTAGGCAATGTGTTCCAGTGCTTAACCACCCTGACAGTTAAGAAATTTTTTCCTAATGTCCAACCTAAACCTCCATTACTGCAACTTAAGCCCATTGCTTTTTCTCCTATCCTCACAGGTTAAGAAAAACAATTTTTCCTCCTCCTCTTTGTAACAACCTTTTACATACTTGAAAACTGTTATCATGTCCCCTCTCAGTCTTCTCTTTTCCAGACTAAACAAACCCAATTTTTTCAATCTTCCCTCATATGTCATGTTTTCTAGACCTTTAATAATTTTTATTGCTCTTCTCTGGACTTTTTTTTCCAATTTCTCCACATCTTTCCTAAAATGTGGCACCCAGAACTGGACACAATACTCCAGTTGAGGCCTAATCAGTGCAGAGTAGAGCAGAAGAATTACTTCTCGTGTTTTACTTACAAACTCCTGCTAATACATCTCAGAATGACATTCTCTTTTTTTGCAACAGCGTTACACTGTTGACTCATGTTTAGCTTGTGGTCCACTATGACCCCCAGATCCCTTTCCACAGTACTCCTTCCTAGGCAGTCATTTCCCATTGTGTATGCGTGCAACTGATTGTTCCTTCCTAAATGGAGTACTTTGCATTTGTCCTTATTGAATTTCATCCTATTTACTTCAGACCATTTTTCCAGTTTGTCCAGTTTTAATTTTAATCCTATCTTATCCTATGTAAGAAGCAGTTAAATTCCTTTTTGGAACAAGACAGCTGAAACAACAGGAGTCGCTACCCAAAACACAGGCCACATGCAAGCACAGTCAGAAACTGAGCTTCTGGGGGAGGGGGTGTTAGCAGAAGCACTGAGACAACAGACTGGGAGAAGCCAGCAAAAAAGCCAAGGAGACAATCAGAAGCATAACCACATAACATAAGAACATAAGAATGACCATACTGGATCAGACCAAAGGTCCATCCAGCCCAGTATCCTGTCTACTGACAGTGGCCAGTGCCAGGTGCCCCAGAAGGAGTGAACCTAACAGGTAATGACCTCGTGATCTCTCTCCTGCCATCCATCTCCACCCTCTGACAAACAGATGCTAGGGACACCATTCCTTACTCATCCTGGCTAACAGCCATTAATGTACTTAACCTCCATGAATTTAACCAGTTCTTTTTAAAACCCTGTTATGGTCCTAGCTTTCACAACCTCCTCAAGCAAGTTGACTGTGCGCTGAGTGAAGAAGAACTTCCTTTTATTTGTTTTAAACCTGCTGCCCATTAATTTCATTTGGTGGCCCCTAGTTCTTATATTATGGGAACAAGTAAATAACTTTTCCTTATTCACTTTCTCCACACCACTCATGATTTTATATACCTCTATCAGATCCCCCCTCAGTCTCCTCTTTTCCAAGCTGAAAAGTCCTAGCCTCTTTAATCTCTCCTCATATGGGACCCATTCCAAACCGCTAATCATTTTAGTTGCCCTTTTCTGAACCTTTTCTAATGCCAGTATATCTTTTTTGAGATGAGGGGACCACATCTGTATGCAGTATTCAAGATGTGGGCGTACGATGGATTTATCTAAGGGCAATAAGATATTATCCATCTTATTCTCTGTCCCTTTTTTAATGATTCCTAACATCCCACTTGCTTTTTTGACTGCCGCTGCACACTGCGTGGATGTCTTCGGCAAACTATCCACGATGACTGCAAGATCTTTCTCCTGATTAGCTGTAGCTAAACTAGCCCCCATCATATCGTATGTATAGTTGGGGTTATTTTTTCCAATGTGCATTAACCCTGAGAGAAACCCTAGAAAACCTGAGAGAAACCCTGGGAGCATGAGGCTTGTAAATGAGAAACTGCCTCCTCTTTGATTCCAACTGTGTTCAGGGAAACAGGACTTTGTGTGGATTCTTTGTCAATAAATATATCAAAGAAACTCCTGACTCCATCACCAATTTCATCCCCCAACAGAAAAAACTACAACGCCCCAGATATTGGCTCATAGCTCAGGTCAAAAGGGTTAACAGTACTATGGATCGTTAATTTATATTAATAAAACCCACTGCTTCTACTGGAAATAAAATTTTGATGAGTCAGGGTTCTGCTCTCAAAATCAAATACAGCGATTAGGGTCCAACCAGATGTTAATGGCATTCCAGTTACTGCACAGCTGAGAAATGGTTTCCCCCACTGAAATTATAACAGAAGATCTCAGGGTGCTTCTTGATGCCTCCCTAAATATAACCTTAAGTCTGATAGGTTCATGAGTTTATTATAACTCTTGCCTAAGTAATTCACTTTTCCAGGACATAGAGAAAGAATAATCAATGAGGAGGTTTAAAACTAGATTACAAGACAATTGCTTAAATCTGGCCATGGATCTCTACTTATATTCCTGTCTGCTCAATACTGCAATATACTCAAAAAGAAAAGGAGTCCGTATGGCACCTTAGAGACTAACACATTTATTTGAGCATAGGCTTTCGTGAGCTACAGCTCACTTCATCGGATGCATTCAGTGGAAAATACAGTGGGGAGATTTATACACATAGAGAACATGAAACAATGCAAGATATTGAGAACCCTCAATTCCCAATTGATGCCCACAGGATGTGACAAGGTTGGACCCTTACTGCTGCTTTGTAAAACACTCAATTCTCACATGAAGGGCACCAGAAAAAAATGACTGTATGTTTAATAGCTGAAGAAATTGTAAAAGACTCTGATCTATAGGAATTAAAAAAACAGTGCTGTGATGTCCAAAAGTTTACAATGCATATTTGGTGGCAAAAAAGAATACAAATTGATGCATCGTATTCTTCTGTCAGGCAGATACAGTGTGCACTATTATAATATATTTGCAAAAAGAAAAGGAGTACTTGTGGCACTAACCAATTTATTTGAGCATGAGCTTTCGTGAGCTACAGCTCACTTCATCAGATGTTTACCGTGGAAACTGCAGCAGACTTTATATACACACAGAGAATATGAAACAATACCTCCTCCCACCCCACTGTCCTGCTGGTAATAGCTTATCTAAAGTGATCAACAGGTGGGCCATTTCCAGCACAAATCCAGGTTTTCTCACCCTACACCCCCCCCACAAATTCACTCTCCTGCTGGTGCTAGCCCATCCAAAGTGACAACTCTTTACATAATCAAGTCGGGCTATTTCCTGCATAGATCAAGGTTTTCTCACATCCCCCCCACCCCCATACACACACAAACTCACTCTCCTGCTGGTAATAGCTCATCTAAACTGACCACTCTCCAAGTTTAAATCCAAGTTAAACCAGAACATCTGGGGGGGGGGGGGGTAGGAAAAAACAAGAAGAAACAGGTTACCTTGCATAATGACTTAGCCACTCCCAGTCTCTATTTAAGCCTAAATTAATAGTATCCAATTTGCAAATGAATTCCAATTCAGCAGTGTCTCGCTGGAGTCTGGATTTGAAGTTTTTTTGTTTTAAGATAGCGACCTTCATGTCTGTGATTGCGTGACCAGAGAGATTGAAGTGTTCTCCGACTGGTTTATGAATGTTAGAATTCTTGACATCTCATTTGTGTCCATTTATTCTTTTACGTAGAGACTGTCCAGTTTGACCAATGTACATGGCAGAGGGGCATTGCTGGCACATGATGGCATATATCACATTGGTGGATGTGCAGGTGAACGAGCCTCTGATAGTGTGGCTGATGTTATTAGGCCCTGTGATGGTGTCCCCTGAATAGATATGTGGGCACAATTGGCAACGGGCTTTGTTGCAAGGATAAGTTCCTGGGTTAGTGGTTCTGTTGTGTGGTATGTGGTTGTTGGTGAGTATTTGCTTCAGGTTGCGGGGCTGTCTGTGGGCAAGGACTGGCCTGTCTCCCAAGACTTGTGAGAGTGTTGGGTCATCCTTTAGGATAGGTTGTAGATCCTTAATAATGCGTTGGAGGGGTTTTAGTTGGGGGCTGAAGGTGACCGCTAGTGGCGTTCTGTTATTTTCTTTGTTAGGCCTGTCCTGTAGTAGGTAACTTCTGGGAACTCTTCTGGCTCTATCAATCTGTTTCTTTACTTCTGCAGGTGGGTATTGTAGTTGTAAGAAAGCTTGACAGAGATCTTGTAGGTGTTTGTCTCTGTCTGAGGGGTTGGAGCAAATGCGGTTGTATCGCAGAGCTTGGCTGTAGACGATGGATCGTGTGGTGTGGTCAGGGTGAAAGCTGGAGGCATGCAGGTAGGAATAGCGGTCAGTAGGTTTCCGGTATAGGGTGGTGTTTATGTGGCCATTGTTTATTAGCACTGTAGTGTCCAGGAAGTGGATCTCTTGTGTGGACTGGACCAGGCTGAGGTTGGTGGTGGGATGGAAATTGTTGAAATCGTGCTGGAATTCCTCAAGGGCTTCTTTTCCATGGGTCCAGATGATGAAGATGTCATCAATATAGCGCAAGTAGAGTAGGGGCTTTAGGGGACGAGAGCTGAGGAAGCGTTGTTCTAAATCAGCCATAAAAATGTTGGCATACTGTGGGGCCATGCGGGTACCCATAGCAGTGCCGCTGATCTGAAGGTATACATTGTCCCCAAATGTGAAATAGTTATGGGTAAGGACAAAGTCACAAAGTTCAGCCACCAGGTTAGCCGTGACATTATCGGGGATAGTGTTCTTGACGGCTTGTAGTCCATCTTTGTGTGGAATGTTGGTGTAGAGGGCTTCTACATCCATAGTAGCCAGGATGGTGTTATCAGGAAGATCACCGATGGATTGAAGTTTCCTCAGGAAGTCAGTGGTGTCTCGAAGGTAGCTGGGAGTGCTGGTAGCGTAGGGCCTGAGGAGGGAGTCTACATAGCCAGACAATCCTGCTGTCAGGGTGGGGTGGGAGGAGGTATTGTTTCATATTCTCTGTGTGTATATAAAGTCTGCTGCAGTTTCCACGGTAAACATCTGATGAAGTGAGCTGTAGCTCACGAAAGCTCATGCTCAAATAAATTGGTTAGTCTCTAAGGTGCCACAAGTACTCCTTTTCTTTTTGCGAATACAGACTAACACGGCTGTTCCTCTGAAACCTGTCATAATATATTTGGGGGTTTAACTTAGCACAGTATCACTACCAGCTACAAAAGGAGAGAAACTGCATGTGTGAAAGCAACTGAGAGGGCATGGGAATAAAGAGGAGAGAAGAAATTGGGCACAGAAATCCCAGATGAGCTAGTGCATTACAATTCAGAGGACAAGTCTCTTCAGCCACATGCAGCACTTGCTGACAAACAGGAGGTGCTGTTGAGTCAGCATGGCATGAAGATGCTGCATAAAGTTTCCAAAAGCTCCAAAATGACTTACGAACATAAATCCCACTATCAAAAGTGGCCTTAGGCCCTATATTTTTAAAGGTATTCAGATGTTCTTCTACTCAGCGTTGCAATGCCTAAATAATTTAGGAGTCTAAATTTCACTTCACTGACTTTCAGTGAGACTGAGGCTGCTAAGTGCCTAAATCACTTTTGAAAATAAGATTTAGGCACTGGAACACTGAATCTAAATACATTTAAAAATCTGGGCCTTAGGCCCTTGAAAGCCTACATTTCATTGAAAGTCAAGGGAATAATACTTAGTCCTGCCATGAGTGCAAGGAATTGGACTAGATGACCTCTCGAGGTCCCTTCTAGTCCTATGATTCTAAAACATAGGCTCCTAAGTCACTCAAGTGCTTCTAATGTGTAATCCAACTCTGGCAGGAGCTGCCGTGAAAGGCTCTCTAATCAAAGCAATACTTAAAAAGATAAGAACTTACTGAAGATACTCCCTGCAAAGACTAGGAAAGAGACAGGCTGTGGCAGCATAACAAATGCAGCAGCCTGACAAACAAAGTTTCATACTGTACGTGCCGCTTTTGACTCCAAACAACTCCTTCGGAACGTAAATATCTTAGGCCTCTCCAAGTGCCTGTCTGATATTACCAAAAACAAATTTGCAGGGATAACAGACATCAAAGAACTTTATAACATCTGTTCCTGCTCTCTTTATGCTATGTTAAATTAAAAAGGCATTATCATCCTCTCTCAAAAACTCGCTATATGGTGTCCAGTTCAACTCAATAAATTTAGAGTTTATAAAAATAAAAATACATAATTTTTAAAAAGAAGTTGGCAAGAGATCCAAGGAAAGTGCTGGGTTTTAAACATGTGAAGGAAAACAAATCTCTTCTTATGATGGAAAATACTACTTCAGAGTTGACTAAAGAGTGTTCAGTCAGATGTCGGTCAAACTACAGAAAACACAGTGAAACAGCTTAATTACTTCTTCTTCCACAAAGCAAATGGAAAAAAACCAAAGCATTTCACTTCTGAATATGGCAAATTTTTTTATATAAAATATTTAAACAGGAATTAGCAACACAACAGGTTATAACTCAATCTTTAGTTTGTTTTGTTTTGTTTTTCTTGACACATCACAGGGATATTTTGGCATAACTTATTTTTCAGTTACTTCCTCAAAACTAGATTTCCTTATACACAGCTTTTGTAATTTAAAATAAATGCAATTCCTTTCTCTCTTTAATGGTTATTGAAGTTCAACTGAACAGCACTGACCAACAGCTAAAAGCTCAGCTTTTACTTGCTAATGTCATGTTCATACAAAGATACATAGTGCTGTTGCCAGAAGCCATACATATTAAGAAGCCCTAATATTAAGATAGGCTTCTTGGTCAAATGAGCCTTTGCAAAGTTGTTTTGACTTCTCTTGAAGTACACTATTACTTTTTGATTAAGTTGCCTGAAGAACACAAAGCTACTGCTCATCTTACATGACTTCAGATATAATTTGAAAGTTCTGATTCTAAAAATCAAAACTCAGCATCAGAGCAGGAAATAATAATTGTATAGTGTACTTATTGTACTACTAGATGACCCTAGCATGCAATATTCAAAGGCATTTGGGCAGCTTCACTAAATACTGTATACTAAGATCAGAAAAGTGAACCTTTACACTGAGTCGGCAACTGCAAAAAGCATCAGGCATGTTTATAATAAAATTAATTACAAAAGTGCAGCTGCTACATTTTGTGTTTATTTATTCATTATTATAGCTGTACAGAACTGTGTTTGCACATTTTCATAAGCAAAACATTCAAGCCAGCCAGAGCCACTGAGGACTGGAGCAAGAATTTCTCCAGGACACTCTGGTTAACAACATTACTCTCCCAAAAAACGCTGTGGGAATATTATTAGTAGCAGTAATTTCAACAGGGCTGGATTAAAGTGTAGGTATTACAGGTCCATATCTAGGATCCCAACTCCTCGAGTCATGCAATTACACCAAACTCATTTTAAAAAGTTGTTAGCCTTTTTGGCTGAAGAAATTCCTAAAAATGTGATCAATGCAGCAATATCTGTCTGAGTCTGCAGAAAACCTGAAACAATAGTTCTGAGATGCACGAACTGCCCCCATACATCTCAATGGTATGTTAACTCCAAACCCCATTGCACCAGCAAAGGGCTGTGCGTATGGCAGGAGTGCAGCAGGCCCAGCCCACCCTAACAGATACCCACTCCAGGAGTGTAAGAACTGGGGCAACCCCTGCAGCCGCCTTTACTAGACAAGGAATAAGGCACCAATGTCAGCACAGAGGCAGTATAGGAGAGGCCTTGGAAACTCTCCCAGTTGGTTTGGATGTGGAGACCAGAGACGAAGAGGAGCTAGTAACCCCATGCCTCTGCAACAGCCTTGCGCTCTGGAGGTCTGTCCGTGCAGCTGGCTCCTAGCTTGAAAAACATCTGTAATGCTGTCAGTGGACCTCAGTTGTATGACAGACATGACAGAGGTCTTGTGGAAATACAGCATGTGATCATGTAATTAAATACTGTATTAGAATACATATGTGCAAGAGTACTGAGTTAAGGTTGCAAAGGGGGACTTAATTCTGGCATTTCCCAAATTTTGAGCGCAACCTTAATACAGCTATTTTAATGTAGCTTTTGTGTGTATGATTTCTTAGGTTTGTTTTTTTTTAAATCCAATTGAGAAAAACAGAAATTCCATCATGTGGCTTCATACTGACACCCACATGGATCATCACCAGAGATGGAATCTTTAAACCCACTGCACAGACCTCTCCCATTTGAGCTAACAGAGTAACTGACAGCCATAGCAGTTTATCATCCTCTATGTCAGGGGTGGTCATACTACTGCCCGCGGGCCGGATCCAGCCCATCAGCTTTGGATCTGGCCTGTGGGATTGCCACCCCTGCAGCTCCCATTGGCCAGGAACAGGGAACTGCGGTCAATGGGAGCTTTGGGGGAGGTACCCACAGGCGAGGGCAGCATGCAGAGCCCTGTGCCCCCCCCAACCCCCTAGGGCCGCAGGGATGGCCACTTCTGGGAGCGGCACGGGGCCCGGGCAGGCAGGGAGCCTGCCTTAGCCCCGCTGCGTGCTGCTGCCACCCCGGAGCCACCCAAGGTAAGCGGCGCTGGGCCGGAGCCTGGACCCCGAACCCCTCCTGCACCCCGCACCCTAACCCCCTGCTCTGAACCTTGTGTCGCACCCCTCTTGCACCCCAACCCCCTGCCCTGAGCCCCCTGCTGCACCCCTCCTGCACCCCAACCCTCTGGTCTGAGCCCCTTCCTGCACCCTGCATCCCTCCCTGCACCCCACTCCCATGCCCTGAGCCCCCTCCTACACCCCACACTCCCTCCCGCACCCCAACTCCCTGCCCCAGCTCTACATTCATGGCCCTGCATGCAATTTCCCCACTCAGATGTGGACCTCGGGCCAAAAAGTTTGCCCACCCCTGCTCTATGTGGAGCCTCACTAATGGGGTATGGGGCACTTGGCCAGTGGGCTTCATGGATATTTGCTGACAGCAAAGGAATAGTGAGGCTCAGGAAATATGGGATCCATTCCAGGCTCTGGAGGGGAATGTGATGTAGCGGACACAGACTGGTCTGCTCATTTCCCCCACTCTTGACCCTTTCTGCCACTTCCACTCCAACATATCCCTGTCCCAATCCTGGTCTGTTCCCCACCCCTGGTACTTCATCACAATCCCATTCTCAGGCTTCTCATCCCCTTCTAAGTCTTAATGTTCAGCAAATCCCTCTCTCACCCCTCCCGTCTTCATGTCTCCATCTCTCTCACCCAGTTGCAATTCCCTTGTCCAGCCATTCCCAGTTCCTCCTTCCACTCCTGTAGCCTCATCCAACTTGGGTCTCTCCCCCAGCTCAGTCATTCCTCACCGTACACTGCCCATGTTCCCCATCCCATTCATTCCCAGTCCCAATCTCCTTCCCAGGAGATCTCAGTTCTCCTCCACCACCCCCAGCTCTTTGTCCCAGCCTCTGCCCAGTCAGTCCCAGCCCCCACACCCATCCCGCTGCCCAACTCCAGCTCCTTGTCAAATCTGTTGTGCCGCCCTCTATTACTCCTTCCCTCACTTCACCACTGGTTCACAGCCCCAATCCCTTTGCCAATTCCAGGCTTCTCCCAGCATCTCATCCAATCTCAGTCTTCCCACACCTCCTAGCTCCCAGTCCCACCCTCATTTCCCTTCCCTGCTCTTAGTCCCAGGCTCCAAACCAGCCAGTCTCAGTCTGCCCCTAACACCAATTCCCAGCCCAGTTTTCTTCTCCACCAGCCTTTAGTCCCAGTCTCTCACCGCATTGTACTTGAACCAGTCTACTCTCCCCTTCCCTTCCCACTGTCCAGCTCTTGTTCCCTCTGCCTTTAAGTCAGGCTGCTTCCTCTTCTGTTCTCTCTGGACACCAGTGGGCAGGGGGTTCCACTGAGAGCACAGGAGAGACAGACTCGTTGCTCTGAGTTCAGGTTTCATGACCTAGCACAGCCTGCAGGCGCAGCAGTTCAAAACCACGATTGTAGGAAAACTCCTGCTCAGTTCTGAGCTGGAGCATGCCCAGCGTGCATAGAATCTTTGGGCAATTTAGCTGCTAAAAGCTACATCTCTACTGAGCACATGGAAAATGCAATATTTGAAAAGTTTATAACTTGGCCAAATTTGGGCAGATTTTCACAGTTATGGCAGAATGCAAATCCCTGACACAAAGGCCATTCCCCTGCCAAATTTCCAGTCCCTGCTCCAAAACAAGGGGACACTAGAGCTTTTTAAGGTAAAGGTTGCCAGAGTTTTTAACAATGGCAGAACAAAATATTTTTTCCCAGCCTCAATCTCAGAAGAAAGCGGAATTGTTTTGCCTGCAATTTTCCAGAAAATCCTGCCTGAGGCAGACACCCAGCATGGAAAATTTCAGCCCAGCTATAGTTTGGCAGCATCATAAGCAACTGAAAACAGGGCCTTATAATGGAAAATGTCGGACAACCTTAATAATAGATCGTGTTTCCATCTGGCATATTTTATATATATAATTTTTTTTTACACATTTCTATTGAGTAAAGTGATTTTATTAATAGGAAACATCATTGTGATCCAATACTAAACATATCTGGAGCACCTCTATTTGAGTCAGTGGAATCCACCTGTGTACAAATGGTGTGTTAGACCAGGAACTTTATGACAAAAATTGATGTGGCAAGACTCTTGTAAAGATATTTGCGTGCCAAATGCACAGAAGAGTGATGGGCACAAAAGACCGGGACTACTAAAATGGTATTTAATATGGAAACCGTTCCGGTTTTTTTCATATTTACACCACAAAATATGTGCAAATGGAATGGACCTAAGCCACAAAGCTTGGATGTAGCTCCAGATCAGAACTTTTCCAAATGTCAGATCTGGCATCATGGTTTGATATCATCTCTACCCTTCTATAATGCAACATACCAAATCCACTGGAAAAAAATAGTCTGTTTTTTTGCCAAGTGTCTGATCAAAGCCAAGATATTCGCAATTCTGAATAGCTCTGTTAATCTTAATAGCAAAATGCATGTGGTCACATGCACATTGCTTTCACTACAAAGCTTTACCTCTTCGCTCTTCTCACCATAATACACATATAGAAATGTAAGTTGCAAGAATGTTAAGCAATAATTTCCAAAACACTGTGAAACCGATCTAATATCATAAAGAACATAGTTTTTAAGATAAGACACAAATCATAACATCCTGAAACGGGAATGAATAAGATGTCATACACTAATGTACTGTTTCAATTCAAAGCAAATTTAAAAATCGTGGGTATAGTTTTAATTTTATGGATTGTACAGCAGTACACCTCTACCCCAATACAACTCGGTCCTCGGGAGCCAAAAAATCTCACCGCGTTATAGGTGAAACCGTTATATCAAACTTGCTTTGGCCTTGAGCATTTCTGTGATTAATAGTCACTTCCCACTCCCGACTGACCCCTCAGAACCTCTGACCCATCCAACCCCCCCCACTCCTTGTCCCCTGACCGCCCCCTCCAGAGACCCCCCCATCCCTAATCACCCCCAAGACCCCACCTCCTACCCAACCCCCCTGCTCCCTGTCCCCTGACTGCCCCGACCCCATCCATACCCCCGCCTTCTGACAGGCCCCCCGGGGCTCCCACACCCTAGCCAACACCCCCTGCTCCCTGTCCCCTGAGCGCCCCCCAAGACCCTCTGCCCCTTATCCAACCCCTCGGCCCCGGCCCGGCACCCTTAACATGCCACTCAGAACAGCGTGTTGGAGCCAGACACGCTGATGCGCTGATCTGCCGGAGCGTGCAGCCCCGCCCCCAGCGTGCTACTTTACCGCGTTATATCCGAATTCGAGTTATATCGGGTCGTGTTATATCAAGGTAGAGGTGTATCCGAAAGAACACACTTTTTTCTCTGTGAAAACACAAACCCAGATCTTTTCTCTTTTTTATAATCGTAAGCTATTTTGATTACTGCAATACTTAGAGACAACAAACCACATCATGGCATTACTACAGCGAGATTTACTACTACTGTCGATTTTCCACTCTTAGAATCCCTTCATTACAAATGTTCATTTTCATGCTAACAGGAAGTATGGTGGGGTTTAAACCCTGATCCAGCAAAAACATTCACATTTTGCTGAACCAAGCACAAGAGTAGCCCCATTCAAGTCAAGCGGGCTACTCACATGATCGATCAAGTGATTTACTTTATCAGAGCCTAGGTGAAGTACTGAGCTACTGACCAATTAACTCCTTCATTCCCAAATTTAAAAAAAAAAGTGGAATGAGGAAGTGGGAAGTCATGGCAACTGGGAGACCGCATGCTGAAAGGCAAGGTATGTTAACTGTCAGGCATGAGAAAAGTGAGCAAGTGTGTAGAGGCACCAGGAAGGTAAGAGAAAAGAGTGGAGTAATTCAGAACACAAGACCGCCAAGATGTAGCTGCAGCCATGAGCCATGCTGCACCAACTAGCAAAGAGATGCAATGATGTATCAAAAGAGAAAAGGCAGACTCAGGAAAGGCGGTGATCGATCAGCCCAGGAGAAGTGGTGTAGAAGATCCATTGCACCCCTTGGAAATTTAAGCCCACTCCTGACATACCATTTTAAGAGATCACATTCAGAGTTAAAGGTATTGTTCTTACTTGGAAACAAGGGGTTTATGCCATTTATCAATCATAGGTGGAGCTGGTAGCAATAGTTAAGGTTTGCCCAATATTTCCCTGTTTTCAGTTGCTGATAAATTTGCCAAAATGTAACCACTGGGGCTGAGATTTTCCATGCTGGCTATCTGCCTCAGGCTAAACCTTCTATTTTTAAGTTTTCTGTAAAGCTGGGTCAGCCATTTCCAAAAAATGGGGTTAAAGGAAAATACCATTTTGCCCATGTCAAAAAATTTCCCATTACCCTTTTGTTTAGAAGTTCTAACGTCTCCATGCTTTGAAGCAAGGTCTTAATATTTCACAGGGTGGTTGCCCTGGTACCAGAGATGTGCCTTTTGTTATTCTCATTAAAAACTTCCCAAATTTAGCCAAGTTATGAGCCTCCAGCAATCTCTTCATACATGCTCAGTAGTCACTTGTTAGAGCTTGGCCTCCATGATCCCTGAAGCTTCCATTTGCATGGGGTATGCTCCAGCCCAGGGCTGAAGGAGCTAAGCAGGACGTTCCTGCAATTGCTGCTTTCCTGCAAGTGCTGTGGCACTGGGCACCAGAACTCAGGGCAAGGGATAGCATCTCCCCTGTGCTCTCACTGTTCCTCTTCTGGCACCCAGGTAAGGTGGAGAACAAAATAGTCTGACTCAATTTCTAAATAGGACAGGAGCCAGACTTGGGACAGGGAGTAAGGGAAGGGAGCTAGTGGCAGCGGGAATAGATTGGGACAAAAAGATAATGGAGCCTGGGACTGGAGAAGAAGGCTGGGGAAGGGAAGAGACTGGGACTGACTGGACAGGGCCTGGGATTGGGATGAGAAGCCAAGCGGGTTAGGGGAGCATGGAGTCAGACTGTCTAGGTGACAGGTAAGCTTAATTCTGGCATTTCCTACAGTCTGAATGCTTTACTCTTCAATCTTATTTTTCTTTTAACATGGGGGGTGTGGGTGCGTGTGCACGCGCACGCATAATATATTAATTAGGAATGGGTGACATTGTTCAAGAGAAATAAGCACAGACTTGAAGCTTTGTACTGAGAATAAAACATTTTATCTCAATCAGATATGTGCCAAACAGAAGGCAAAACACACTACAGATCAACCCTCCCATGAAATAAGAATGGAAAGCAGTCAGAAATAGTAACCTTAAGCACCATATGTGATTCATATTGTATACTGTATTGATATTGAGTACATATATTTTATAATTGTGTTAACAAAACTGCTCCACCCGGTTAACTAGAAGAGCTAAAGATAAAATTCTCCCATTAAGCCAATTTACTAAAACAGCATCACTTGGAAAGGAATTATGTTTGCAAACTCTGAAACAGCTCCTCCAGTGGTGAAAACTGACATCACTCCATTGACTTCAATGAAGCTATGACAATTAACACCAGCTGAGGATCTATGCCCTCGTTCACATTAACAAGGATTTGAAGCAAGTTCATGTAGTAATTAAAGCAGGAGTCTGGACTTTTGGTTTCTGAACCTGGCATTGAAAAAAAAATCCAGCCTTACCTTGTGTGTCACAAAGCCAAGTTTTCTAACGTGGCCACCCATTTTAATATGATTTACTATAAACAACATTTACCAAAAATTATATTAAACTCAGCTCTTCCGAATGTAGATAACATTAAAACATACTTTTAAAGAGATCTCAAGGGTGTCTCCAGAGGTGCAAGGTATATTAATGATCACCCTTTTGAAGAGAACAGAACAGGCCAGCATCTCCATGATGGTATCTTATATGCCCATACCATTGTTAAGAGAGGAGTAAGAAAGTTGATCTCATTACTTGTGTATTCCGATTATTTTATGTTAATAAAACGACACTTGGAAATACAACCACATACACACAATCGTCAAATCATATTATGGTTCATTCAATATGCTTGAAAATTTGTCAAGTATCCCCATTTTGGATTAAAGCAAACAGTTTCAGGAGTGGACATTGATTGTCAGTTTCTGGGCACTCAGCTTGACAAATCTCGGGCCTGATTTTCAGAGATGCCCAAAAGCCACAGTTCCCCCTGCAAAAATGAGTAATGTAACTGCTGGTAATCGCACACTGTGTTTATATTAATTTACAGTTTGCATTGCACTGCAAAAGTCATGGCCTGTCAGTTCAGTTTAGAAAAGCCAAACATGTCCTTTAGTTTATTTACACCTCCAAAATCTCTGTATGCTAGTTCAATAAAGTCCTAGCTTATCTAAATAAGAATGTTACTCTTTTATCCCAAAGCACAGACACCCAAGCCTTCAAGAACACTTCATTTTACAAGCTGTAGAGATGATCAACAGCATATAAATATTTAGAAAATTGCTGGAGAAATAAAACGAGAAATAAACAAGCTGCTGCAACGCTGTTAGAGCTCTCTTGCATATTCAGTCTAACATTGAAGGTGTATATTTCCTCGCTATGCAAAATCCCACTCTCCCTTGACAACTTCATTTCCTGCACACTTTGGGAGACAGGCAGATGAATATTTAGTGTAGAACATGATTGTGATTAAGCTTCCAAATGAATTCTTCATCTGGATTCCAGCTGGTACAGCATCTCAATTACTCCTCCACCTCTCCTATGGGAGAGTGTCTTATTGATGTATTGAGCGTCACATGAAGGTGCTGGATTAAAAAGCTCCAAAGACCCTCCAAAACTTCTGACCTCAATCAATTATCCCTTAATGAAGGAACAGAAAGTTCTTGTGCAAAAAATATTATGGCCATCGCTCAAACTCAGGAACTTCTTATTACAGCACAGCCTTTAACAGGAATACAAATAAATGTTTTAAAAGAAATTAAATTGCTTCCCACTAATTTTGCTTCATTTTCAAAGGCAAATTTACTTATCAAATTTACTGTTAAGAGAACTGCTAATCAGAACATTATGAAATTGTTGAGAACTTCTGAAATTGTTGAACTTTCCATACTGATTCTTTTAAAAATTGTTTACTAACCAGCTATAGCTAGAAGGCTGTGATGCAGACATTGTCTATTATGACCTGCAGCCATGCCACATCGTAAACATCACTGCATGCATCCCTGCAGAGGAGCCAAGGGATCATTTAAAATGCTCCTAAAGCCCCTTTGGGCAGGCCAGTGAGATCACACACAAGAAAGGAGAGCAGTCTCCACAGGATTGTTATTCCCCCTCCCATGTAGATGGGCAGAGTCTTAGCTCCAACCTGCCAAACAGTGCAGCTGAGTCAGTGCAAAGAAGGAAGGAAGTTGCATCAAAAAAAGGACTGGCCCAGCTTACTTTCCCCACAGAGCAAGGGAAAAGCAAGGGCCATATTATGGCTATCAGTCACAGTCTGGCTCTTCCCCAGCTTCTGGAACAGCGCACCTATGCTCTGTCTTTATCAAGCTTGTAAGGTTACATGATAGCTTTTGACTACTGACACAATGATAGCAAGCTCTGTGGTTTCAGGTCTGTACCATGTGCAGACCACACAGCAAGAACATGAACTATCTGAGCTTGGTAGAAGGGGTGGCACAGGGTACCCAAATGCAAATCCCTCACTGTGTACAGGTATCAAGAGGAGGTGGTAATGTCCTTTCTTAAAATCTCACAGTTGTCATCAGATGGCTGAAACGGTCAATCACACTTGCCCCTCTCCCACATTTTCTATCTTCAACACATGCTTTAGTTCCGCTACTCAGCTACTGAACATAACATCTATCCGCTACCATCCTGCCCACTGGTCCAGCTCACTGCCTGGTAGCTTTATTTCCCCCAACCCTGTTCCTCGAGGTAAGGATTCAACCCTCCAAACTGCCTCGATAGCCCTGTCACTTTCCTCCACTTACATTTCAATTTTGTGTCTAAAAGTGTGCTTGGTGGGCAAGGACCACTTTGTGGAAGAAAGATGAGGAGTGCACAACCACACTAATACATGTCACTATCTACTCCAATGATGGTTTCATGTCAGTGGCCAGAGTAGTGACAGTCTCACTGATATGAAAGAAGTTCTCTTACACTCAGGCAGTGCTTGCCTGAGCTCAGCTTTTACTGATCATTAGAGAAAGATCAGAAATCTCCCTTGAGGATTGGACTCCATCTGGGATTTTTCTGACTACTACATTTTCCAGTCCCTTGCAGAATCCTCCATGAGGAATAACTGTTATGATTACAGAAGAACAAAGTCTAGCAACAGTTATTCCACTAAAAGGTTTCTTCAAGTTTGGAGGGAAGAGGCTGGCTGTAATTTAGTCAGTCTATTTATTTTATGATTGGCCTGCAGTCACAAAAATCCTTTGCAGAACACAAAGGCGGCTAGACACTTTTCCCCATTCCCCAGTTGTTCTCTATGAACTTCCCACTCCGAAAAATTAATTATGGTACTTAAGAGCTTCATCCATCCTGTCTTCATTTTTCCCTCCTCCTCACTGTCTGTCTCTAACCCCAGTATCTGTTAAAGCTGTCAAGCATTTCCTCCCCTGACACATTTTCCCTTCACAAGCCCCTGATTTCTGTAGTCTCCAGTTATTTTCCTTACATTTGCAGAAAGATATCTCTATATATCTGCACATTTCTCTTAAAGCAATTAATTGCTTTATGGACATACGACAGAAACTGCTTGCCTTTTCAGACCACAGTAACAGTCTACCAGAGACAGACTGCCCACATACAACCCAGAGCATGGCCAATCCCATTCAGATAGTTGTATAAAAATTTGCAGTGAAGCTGTGGTGCAATCCAGTCTAACTTCAAGTCTGGGGTTTGGAGCAGCCCACACTCCATTGCAGCACTTCTGAATAAGGCCAGCTGTGGTATACTGGGTCCTCACATAGACACTCATTAATTAAGGGAGCTGCAGTTTAACACACCAATCACATAAGCCTCCAGTACGAGCAGGGGAACACATCAGTGGCTGGTAACCACTGTGCTAGAACAGAGTGCAGTTGTTTTATAGAACCATTACCTACAAAGTTTGCTCTGTTTGCCACATTCTCTTTCTACTCGAGTATTTCCATTTGTCTTTTGTTGTTGCATAAAATCTCTTTGTAGGATGTAATTTAAGCATTCCTGTTTTTTCATCCAAATCAATTAATAAAAAAGGAAAAGTGGGAAATGGTTGCATTACGTACGTAAAAGCGGAATGTGCCATTTTTATAAGAATCTTTGGAATATTCCCAGCTGTATTAAAACCACCTTTTCAAGAGAAAACCACTGCATAAAATGGGGAAAGGGAGAAGGGGGGCACTTAAATTATCTTTCTGATTATGGAAGTGCGTAACACAATTCGCCTCACACACTTAAAAAATCCTTAGAAGCTAGAAGAGGCTTCACAGTAGCCTAAAGCATTGTAAACTCATGAAAAATTAATTTAATTGCCAAAACCAGGACCAGCAAGAGCCGCTCTACATAACAAAAATGTGTTCAGTTGCATTATTAAAAACATTGCTTTTGAGAGATCAATTAATCTCAAAAGGCTTGACTTTTAGAAATTATCAAAGACAGATGTACTAAAAGGATCCTTTCTATCAAGCACAGTGCCCATCTGCTCTATCAGTGTTCTAATTGCAATGTTTATCATCAGTTTAAGAACCTGTGTGTTCCTTTGAATGTAAACATTTATGTAAGATTCCCCTAAAAACCCTTATGGTGAGTGAAAAATGGCAATGAGGGTGATACCTGCTGCATGTGGCTATGTCTTCACCCAAAAGGTCTTTACTAACTTTATTTATAACCCACCTTTTCCAAGGTTCTCTGGTTCTTCAAATGTTAAATATACATCTAGAGGTGTCTACCCAGTCTTCTGGGAGCCTAACCCATAAATTAAGGATTTCAATATGAACAGACATAAAACTGTACATAAATATATTCACCTCAGTCCACAGCTTCCTTGACAACCTTCAGTAAAGGGATGTCTACAATTAGAGCTGGAAGTGTGACTCCCAGCTTGAGGAGACATACTCATGTCTAACCAAGCTAGCATGCTAAAAATAGAGGACAGCCACAGCAACATAAGTGTCAGGAAAGGTTAGCTGCCCCAAGTACATATGTATGCTTGCAAAATATAATGTGGGCTCTGGAGGACTGACTTGAGGTAATGATTTTGAAGATCACAGAGTATGCCTTGCCAGCAACTTCCTCTCATTCATATGAAAGAAGCATCAACTTGAGTGCCTCTGCTGATCTTAACTATGGCAATACTTCATGAGGAGAGACGCAGCCTTCTATTGGCAAACAGAGTGGCTTGAATATGTTTTGTTTTGATATTTTTAAAGCAATGCCATGGTAGGTTTAGTGCCCATGTAACAGAGTAAGAGCACTAGCTTCAGATTTTCTATACTCATGGGAGATTGGCATTTATACAGAGAAGAGTATATGTACATATTTATTATTTTAATTGCCTAGAGGCTAGAGACTGATGCACAAATAACCCAAGGAGGGACTGCTACACGGTGGGGGACAGTGTAAAATGGGGCCAAGATAGCGCTATCCCTGCCTCCAGAATCCCCAGGCCCAGAACTGTGTAGTGGAGACACCCCTTTCTCAGGGGGCAGGTGGTTTTGCCTCTCCTCCCCAATGCCATATGATGTTGGGGAAAACCTGCAATGGGGAACCAGCCAGAGACTCCAGTGGTTTGGAGCAGCGGCAAAAGCAGCCAAAGCAGGGACCTTCAGAGAGCCAGGTCTATAATGTTGACTGGACTTATTCTTCCCTGTCTAAATGGATGTTTGCGCCAACCCTCCCCCTCCCTCGTTGTCTCTTCACTGTGGCTTCATTCCACACCTGCCCCAACCCTCACCCTCATCCTTTCAGTGTCCCTCCTCCCTTCACTGTTGTTTCCTTTTAGCTGAACCCCTCCATTAAACCACTCCCAAAAACATAAATCAGTCATGGCGCTAACTGACTTTTGCTGCCCTCCCACTTGTCTCTCTGCAGTTGTGTTTTAACCCTTCCCTCACCCTATGTCTGTCTGGTCTATTGAGATTCCAAGCTCTTTCGGGCAAGGACTGTCTCCAACTCTGTGCATAGCACGTAGCGCAAGGGGGACCCCATTCTTGGTTGTTTCTTGAGTATCACCATAATAAGCATGACTAATAAATAAGTGACCAGGTCAGAGCCCCACTGTGTTAGACCCAGGGGTTGGCAAACTTTTTGGCCGAGGGCCACACCAGGGTTGCAAAACGGTATGGAGGGCTGGGTAGGGAAGGCTATGCCTCCCCAAATAGCCTGGCCCCTGCCCCCTCCCACTTCTCACCCCGACTGCCCATCCAACCCATCCAACCCCCCCGCTCCTTGTCCCCTGATTGCCCCCTCTCGGGACTCCCCACCCCTAACCACTCTCCCCCCTGGGACCCCTATCCACACCCCCGCCTCCTGACAGGCTCCCCGGGACTCCCACACCTATCCAACCCCTCCTGCTCCCTGTCCCCTGACTGTCCCCCGGGATCCCTGTCCCTAACTGCCCCCCAGAACCCCACTCCCTATCAAACCCCCCCTGCTCCCTGTCCCCCCAACCCCCTATCCAACTCTCCCCCCTCCCGTTCCCAATCTCCTGACAGTACTGTATAAGCTTCTTAAAGACAGAGTACCATTCTTCAGCACATCTGGAGCACAGCACAATGTATGTGTCTACTCCATATACTATTCATTCAAAGACTGTATATGACTGTGTTTGCATTTATACTGGTAATATTGACTTACCTCTTTGCCCTAATAGAATCTTTCTTCTCAGTAGTGTTTTCCTATCCTTATGCAAATGAAACAAATTATAAATCACTGAAATTAGAGAATGATGCTGTGAATCTTAAATTGCCCAATTCAAGCCTGACACTGTTTAGGCATACCCCAAGCAGTTTTCTTTTAGTGTTCTTATGTAGTCTAGCCCCAGCATCAAGCCAAATTTTAAATACACATTGACACCAATGAATATACTGTCTCAGATAAATTTATCACTAAGTTCAGATACTAATCCAGTATACACCTTCACTGGTACTTATTCTAACACCCAAATCTCTGAGAAAATCCCAACTTCCATTTTTGCACATCTGCCTGGTCCAGAAATATTTCTTCTTCCTCCCATATGTGGAATTCCTCCATAATAACACCTACGTCAGACCCAGGATGGGTAATTCAGGCTCATGGGACAGCAACAGCTTTTCAAGATATACGTATCACAGCTTTGATGTATCAGAACAATGATGGGCTAGAAGCAGGAATTGTACACCATGGGAAAGGAGGGATTCTTAGTACTCACTTCCATTCCTGCGAGGGCCAGAAATATTGGACTTTCATTTGTTTGGGATACTCAGAATAAAACTTACACATGCCTATTGCAGCTATCCCAAACTCCTACTGATAAAACCTTTCTACCACATTTAATTATCAGGTATTTTGTATTGCCTGCTTGTTACAAGAAAGCTCTTCTCATACCTTGCTAATTAACTAAATTAATTAAAAACTAGTCATCTACCTTGTCTCCTAACATGACTTAGTAACCCATGTGGCAGACCGTCTTCCACTTGGCACAATAATTTCAGCACTGTCTGGGGGAGGAGGGGAAATGTCCCACTATTTTCTTTTTTAAATCAAGCCTATCCAGTGTCCTTCCAAGCAACCGCTCATTGCACACTTTGTGATGTAGATTCTCAAATTGCAATGTCAGAATGTGATACTGAGTTCCTTCTCAAGTGACACTTAAGAATCTAATATTTAGTAGATCTATTTTTTTCTCCATCTAACTAGTCAAGGAGATTCTACTAAGAAGCACGCTGTTAGCTCTGATCTGCCATCTTCATATTAAATAGTGTTTTATTTCCACAGGTAGTACCCTTGAAGTAAGTTTGACTAATGGTAGCTATATCTGGCCATAAACCTACTAGCCAGTATATGCTAAGCTTTCCTTGAAAAAATATCTGATTAAAAATTAACAGTAACTCAGAAAAGTGAATAGCACATCCGTTAAAGATCGATGAAAGCCACAATGTTTACACCAGGGATGCAATAAATACCTTTGCAGAGAAAACTAAAATGAGAACTACTGCTATAGAACTCAATGTAAATTGTTAAGATACAGATCTTGCTTAGCAGCACTGAAATCTTTTATCTATCTATATATACTTATTACTGGAGCACATCAAGCTGATGGAAAATGCTCTTCCATTATTCAACATATCTAGTATTAAATCTCTTCAAGTATTCTGAGAAACATTATAATGTGACTCCACTTCAGCCAATAAAGTCAGCATAAAATAAAAGCCTTAGATATTACAAGTAAAAAGAATATTCGATCTTTTGCTTCACAGAATTGCACCAAAATATTACTGAATTCTTAAAGCAGATCTTGAAAAACTATTTAAGACCAATATGAATTAAATAGGTTCTAGAAACCACAAAGTAGTTCTTTCTGAATCTTCATATATGAAGGGCTAGCTGTACATTACATATTTTTTGTGGACCTTTGGCATGCAAAAAAGTAAGCCTGCTTTACAAGCCTTTGCTAAGAGCACAGATGACAAAAGAATAAAAAGCATAACTTTCACTGCCCATATTCAACTGCTAAGAAAAGAGTTCACAAGTGAAATTGTTTTGAAAGCTGGAATTGCAACATAAAGTCTTCCCTTTGCAAAAGCACTTACAACTTGTTTACAGTAGTGAATGTTAGCGTTTTAAAGTAAGACCTATAAAATGTCTTAAAAAACCTTCTTGGATCCACATCCAAAAGCACTTTAACTGGTATAGAAGCATTCCAAGAACACGCTGGAATACAAGTCAGTTCAGCCTATAGCGGGTGATTGCTTGTGCGCACGTGGACAAGCAGAAACAGCATAACTTGTGCCCTCACTTTGTATCTCCTAGTCTGCCAGTGGCCTTGTGAAATCTCTCAGAACCCATTGGATAGAGGACTGTTTCAGGAACTGCAAGACTGGCACTGAGAGGTCATTCCAAGAGAAATTGCTTAAAAGAGTGACAGTTTGAATGCAGGGCAAACCATTGGTTCCTAAACCCTTTCAGTATAGCTACCCCAAACAGTTTGTGCTAAAACTGGTTCAATTACAAAACAGTTCAAGTTTTTTATTGTTGGGAGCTCGAGTCTAGTGTCTTTCCTACACAAGTTTAGGTGGACTATCAGTGATGATGATCAAAACTTACAAGGTCTGGAGGTTAGTTTTAGATAAGCACTCAGAAGTTCAAATGATTATTCCGAACTGTACAATCTCCTGGGTCTGCAAAGCTGATCTGGAAATATCATCATGAAAATATTATTCTTGCGGGAGACTGAAACATATGTATTGTATCTAAGACCAGTCATTGTCCCCTCTGACAGTGGATCAAGTCTTGAAAAAACTCACTCACTCACCAGTGGCAAGCAGAAAACTCTTCATGGTGAGACAGCAGGGAGAAAAAGCAATGTGTCTCAATATGCTATCTTTTTGGTTGTGAAATTAACATTACCAACATTAACTGAATGCAAGCCAATGCAGTGCTGACTTCCTGAGTCCCCAGACAACTCCAGTGGCACAGTGGTTTGTGCCTTTCCCAGGGGACCAAAAGGAAATAAAAAAGAGGATTGTTCATTTTGCTGCTGATATGCAGTAGCCTGTGGGCACTAGCAAAAACTTAATACATGGATTTATACTCTGCTGCTGCTTCTTGAGAGGGGTAGGAGCCTCCTTTGCAACAATTCAAGTTCTTCACATGAAAGGAGACATCTTTCCCCCAATCCCCACCCTCCAAAAAAGATAGGAGAGCAACAAAGTAGCAGAGCCACATCCTCCTCTCATCCACAACCCATGTGTCTCATGCTCAACATTGCTCAACAGCTCTAACAAATTTCCTGTCATCGGTAAATAATTCCTTGATGGCTGAATCCAGGCCAGGAGTTAGGCAGGCCCCATGTGGCAGCACTGCACCTCAAATGGAGTTTTTGATATCTATAGAGTCTGGGTGTGTCCAATTTTCAAAATGAAGAAACCCTTATTTATTTACTACACCCAAGTCTTGTCTCTTCATTGTCACAATGAACACCGTGGAGCCAGAAGAAATCATGATGAGCGGTGAAGAGAACTTTCATATTTATGACACCTATTAGAGGTTTATTTGAAAGATTAGCCCCATGATTGATCAAAGACCTGCATCCTAATAGAAATCAGAGCACCTTGTCTTTTTCCAACTCATAGGGACTTACCAGAAAAGAATTTTTCCAGATCTCTCTGAGGAGGTCCCCTCTCATCTTTCATATCTACCTCCAGTTAATATGTTTAGTCCTCTGTGTCTGCTGTCTAGTATGTTCTTCACACCTTCAATTAAGCTACATGAACATGCTCTGAGATTGAGATTTCTGATACCTGCACAAATATCACAAGAATAGCCACACCCTTTATAGTTCACCAATTTCACTTCCAATTGTGATGGGAGTCCAGAAGTGCAATGAATGCTGAATGCATTCATCCAAAGAAGTTGGCAGTCCATCCCTATTGCCAGCACCTTCCCTTTTTCACAGAATGATACCCTGAGAATACAGCTAAAGTCAGAATGCTTGTTGCACATAGGTTGAATCCCCATCAGCCACTGTTCTAATATGGTTATAATAAGCCAAGAGCAAGTTTAAAGGAGACACAGGTTACCAGCAATGGGACTAAATCCTGGCTTATCCCTTGCACTTGGAAGAGACTAGTGTTCCTAAGTAAACATGGCAGGTGTTCGCACTGACAATGCTTGCTGCTTGCGTCATTTCATCTGTGAGCATAAGTATAAGGTCAAAGTTTCCAACTCCATATAATGTGTTAACAAAGCATAAAGCTATCTTTAACAATAAAGAGGAAAATGTGCTCAAAATGTCAGCTTTGCTTTAGTAAGAGCAGATGGGCTAGTTTGGAGATTTGTGCAAAATGCAGTTACCACAGCCTTTTCTACAAGTGAATTATAATGTAAGTCACTGTAAAGAATTTACAGAATGTATCTTTAATTGTGTTACTATAGAATCCTCAGCCCCTTGCATGGGGACATAGAGACTTTTAGTTAGACAGAGTGAGTGAGCAAATATTAGTTATTTGGAAAGAATCTCTTTTTTCTTGCTAAGATAAGGGAGTACTAAGCAGATCACACCCTGCCACAGTTCTCAATCCCTTTCTTCAAGATGTAACTGCCACTTATTTTACAACAGCGAGGGCAGAATGCTTCTGGCTTCCAGAGAAGTTGTCTTTAATTTAATGACTGTTATCACAATTTACTAGCAGGGAGGGAAGTGGGGAGGCTCCAAACTCAACAAGCAAAGGGAAAATTAAAGGCTAAAACTCCCCTCATTAATTTGCTTCCTCCCTGGAACATGCTGCCATGATAAAGATATTGCAGCTAATGCCATCTCACTTGCTCATGTACCAAGGCACAAGCTGGACGCTGAAGAATAGAACAGAAGTTATTCAAAGGGAGATGTTCTACCCTTAAAGACATCCAGCTAGCCACAGACAGTGCTTGTATGCTTAACAAACTACATGACATCGCACATCCTCACTTCCCAGTGGCCAATGTTTTCTGAAGGAGATTAAGAGTTTCTACCTGATAGGGTGTGGACATCCAGGAACTGAGTACTACACCCAAGGAAAGGAAAGCATTTTATCTTCCAACCCAGGATTAAACTACTAGGATTCTGAGCCATGACAGCTACGGAGATTTCAGCTGAAACCTAATCTCAAGAGAAATGAGGCCTTGTTTAACTTACTTCAGCCTTTTCAAGTTGGGAATAACATGGTTTAAAATTTAGTCCAACTAAAGAATCCATCTTAAAATCAGTGGGTACTCAGTACCTAGTGATGATTCCCTAGCCTTTTTTTAAATAGCAAAGACTTTTCCGTATGCAATAGCAAGATAAGTGATATATAGGCTAGTAAGTAATAGTAATTTATATTGCACTTGTTAGTAATTGGGAGCCAGAACAGAGTAACCATATATAGGAGCAGAGTTTTACAATTAAGACTGTTCATTCAGGGGAACATTGTGTATTTTGGACTACATAATACACATACTGCACAATGTGTATAGATTATATACACTAGTATTTTGTGGACATGTCATGTACAGTATATGTGGACATTGCCAAGAACAACAAAAAAAAAAGCCAAGAAAATTGATCGTTTTTGTTGTGGATGTCATGATGTAATAGGTATATATAAAATCTAGCCTACAGATCAATTGAAAATGCATAAAAGTTTCTTTGCACTGCACTACTGGAACTACGTTGCCTAAAATTATGACCGAACTTGTAGCTATAGAAGTCTGGACCTACTTGTTGCTCGCATGATGTTGCCAAGAGTTTTAAAACTGGCTTAAAAATTATTACAAGAATAAAATAAGGAAGCGTCAAATCACTTTAACTAGCATTTTCATTGACAAATGGTAGCCTAGCCACTCCACACCATCTCTAAGTGCAACTACACTGGGCTTTGTAATAAAAAAATAATAAAAAAACAAACCTTACTCATAGTTATAGTTTTTACAAATCATTGTGTTTGTGCATGTTAGCTGTGATATTGCAAAAAGCAGAAATGGGAAATCTTAACCAAGAGGGAAAAATATTGGCCTTGCATGCTGTTGGTCGAACAATGTTTTCTCTTCATTTGCTGGGCTACTTGTCAGAACTACTAGCAAGTCTATTGAGTCAATCCTAGTAATTTAGTCTGAGATGAAAATCCATGAAGGCATATCGTAATTTGTGGCCCACTCTCTGACTAAGTATTGCTAAATTGGTATGAGGAATTTAAATTGTATTACAGCATTATTATTGTTTTAGCTTTCCTACTGATTGTTCATCTCTGTCCTCTGATTTCCTCCAATTTAGATGGACATTATGGTCTGATTTTTTCAGCTTGAGTGCCTATACTTGATGCCATCGTTAGGCAACTAAATCTAAGTTGAATCTAAAACTAATTCCAGATAATGCTGAGCACCAGCAACCCTCCTGCAGTCAATGGAAACTACTGGGTGCTCAGCACCTCTGAAAGTGTGGTGCTGAGCACCCAGTAGTGCTTAGATTTAGGTGCCCAACCTTAGGCCCCTAAAATGAGAAAATTTTGGGCTATATACTTATGTAACTTGTTAGCAGTCTATCTTCCTATGTCTCAGAAATCTAAGATTTTGCACAGCCCAATCCAGAAATTGATGCCATTGTTAATGACAATATAATTTCCACTCTCTAATATCAGTTATTAATAGGACTGTCAAGGGTTAAAAATATTAATCGTGATTAATCGCACTGTTAAACAACAATAGAATAGCATTTATTTAAATATTTTTGGATGTTTTCTATATTTTCAAATATATTGATTTCAATTACAACATAGAATACAAAGTATACAGTGCTCACTTTATATTTATTTTTGAATCCAAGTATTTGCACTGTAAAAAAACAAAAGAAATAGTATTTTTCAATTCACCTAATTCCATTCCTTTAGTGCAATCTGTTTATCATAAAAAGTGAACTTACAAATGTAGAATTATGTCCAAAAAACGGCATTAAAAATAAAACAATTCTCCCCCAAGGAGTTCAGTCAAAAATTTAATTAATGCATTTTTTTAATGAGTGTCATCAGTATGAAAGCATGTCCTCTGGAATGGTGGCCGAAGCTTGAAGGGGCATATGAATGTTTAGCATATCTGGCACATAAATGCCTTGCAATGCCAGCTACAAAAGTGCCATTGAAATGCCTGTTCTCACTTTCTGGTGACACTGTAAGTAAGAAGAGGGCAGTATTGTCTCCTATAAATGTAAACAAGTTTGTCTTAGCGATTGGCTGAACAAGAAGTAGGACTGAGTGGACTTGTGGGCTCTGAAGTTCTATATTCTTTGGTTTTTGAGTGCAGTTATGTAATTTAAAAAAAATCTACATTTGTAAGTTGCACTTTCATGATAAAGAGATTGCACTATAGTACTTGAATGAGGTGAATTGAAAAATACTATTTCTTCACTTTTACGATGCAAGTATTTGTAATCAAAATATACACTTTGATTTCAATTACAACACAGAATACAATATATATGAAAATGTAGAAAAACATCCAAAATATTTAATAAATTTCAATTGGTATTCTATTGTTAAACAGCGTGATTAAAACTGCGATTAATCATGATTAATTTTTTTATCGTAATTAATTTTTGTGAGATAACCACGTGAGTTAACTGCGATTAATCAACAGCCCTAGTTATTAAGTAACTTGATAGCACATCCATTGGAGTTTAACAAAGTCTGATGATTTTCACCAGTAGTCAATATTCAAGCCAAAGTGGAAACAATGTTTGCTTCAAGTTTCTCCAGGGAACACATTTTTAATGTGTTATTTTATTTTCTGATGCATTGGACTTGTTGTATGGGTAGTGTAAATTATGCCTGTCTGCGTTGTATCTGTATTAATCTATTTAAGTGCTAAACTCTAAATGGACGGACTGTAAGGAGGAAATGAATTCACAACAGGCGATTGATCCTCTATTTGATTAGCTTTACCTTCAACAGTGGAGTCAGTCATGTTAACTGAAATCAATATACAGGAGTTAAGGGGGCACAGGAATAATTAGGTGAGGCAGAGAGATAGATCCATCAGTTCTCAAAATAAACTCTATATTAAGAGCTTATGTGACAATGCTGTACCACATCAGAATACCACAAGCATTTTCACTGTGCTGACTTAATAGGCAAATTAAGGTCAGTTTGTCATAGCTAGTCTGAAAATCTAATATGGGGGAAAAACTTAGTCATAATACAAATTATATCAACAATAGGCTGATGAAAAGCATTATGAAAAGTAGGAAAGGCAAGCTCCCAATAGTGAGTTTATACACCTGGCACATAATTTGTGAGCCTACTTTTAAGCAAAGTAAAAGTGATATCTGTGTTCTTAGAATCCACCCATATACCATTTGCACACCACAGGTCATCGTTTTAAAGCATGCAGGGAGGAGCAAATTCACTAAGTTACTTTAAAAGTGTCCTTCTAGGCTAATGCCAGAAACTGAAAACAAAAGCACAATATGGAGAAATCTTGCCATTTATGCAAGAGATGATTGAAGATTTACACACAAAAACTTAGATTTTCTTATTTAACATGCATATTTATTTTCTTCCATTTAAGAATACACAATGCCATTGCTCTCACTTCACAAGGACTCATTTTTAGTACAGAAAAGGTCTTTTTTATACTCCTATGGCAATATGAAAGGCAGAAAATGATACAAAAGTCATTTGGCCAGAATTTCTTCCCCTCCCCCCCATTCCTTTAGGGAATACAATGAATGCCAGATGTTCTAGTGAAATGTCTTCATCACTTCAATTGCAGCAAATACCTCTAAGACAGCCACACTGTATTTTATTTATTATTACACAGGGGTCAAAAGGTATTTAACAGATTTATATAAAAGCTGCGGCCTTCTACAGTCTTTTATCTTTTCCACGTAAGTTACCCTGGCCAATTAACTGTGAAGATTAAGATCACTGGTTGTTTCCCCATAGGCCAACAAACAGCTTGTCAAAACCAGTTAAGCACTTGAGTTTTTTTGTTGTTTTGGGTTTTTGTTCTTTTTAAATTGTCAGAAGAAATCAAACAAAGGAAGGGAGACCAGGGTAACCTCCAAGCAGTAGCCAATCTGAGAAAGAGTAAAGTGACACAAGATCAAGAGGAAGGGAATTGGAAGAAGTCTCTGTCAACCATCAGTAAACAGTGCAGAATTGCTGAGCAGGCCAGTCAAATCCTCATTGTTCCTTCCTTGCTCTGGTCACCAAGCCCAATAATGATCACATTGTATGCAGCTCAAAGATGTTAAAATAGGTTTTTAGAGTAAGGAAAGTGGTCATTTCCTCCCCCAAAGTCACAGATTTCCCTTCTGAGTTTCCACCAAGTACCACTGCTGAAATACCAAGTCATCACCCTTGATTAGCTCGCTGGCTTTAAGGGATACTGCCAACAGTATATTGGTCTTACAGCACACACCCACACCATACCTACATTTCAAAGCACCGGAAAGGAAACGTTCAGTTTGCTGATTCAGAGAGAGCTGCTTTCTCTAGGTAAACTGGCTTAAAGTATCTGGGGGTCCCTCAAACAAAAGTTGTTTAAAACTCACTCTAAACATAAAGGATTAGTGCTGGTATCCCTGCACACTTTGAAAATTGTGTCTGAAGGGGGAATTTGCTTACTTATTGAAAAAATGTTGTGTTGTACCAATAGATTTTATTGTATTACTGTGTCTTTTAATACACAATTACTGGATACATCCAAGAGCTAGGACTTAGAACCCACCCAGACCCTATTCATTTCAGCTAAATACCAGATATAAGGTTTCATTTCTGCAGGGAAATAACATTCCCTGCCCCACTCCCACTATGAACAAGTGCTAGAACTGCTGCTCAACTTAATTGTAGAAAGTTATGTTATATGGCCAGTTCTCATTTAGATCTCTGGCCTTTCTTGGAGAGAGAGGTCAGGGCCCTTTTACTTCATTTCAATGCTGACCTGTTCCTGAAGAAGAGCACGTTTCGCTCAGTCCCAAAATCCAGGAGAATTTACACTGAGCCTTCCTGAGAAGGGCTCTTCAAGTATAAGGATGTTTCCATACGTAGCACTGTGTGGTCTGCAGCCTAGGTTCCGTTCCTGGGTTCCGTTAAAGTAAGCTGATATCTACCCTGTACTTCAGCTTCCCTATCTGTAAAAATGACACAGTTGTGGGGTATGACTTTTAAAAGTCTTTGATATCCTCAGATGAAAGGCTGTCTATAATTCTTGTCCAGATATTTACTTGGCCCACACCACTGTCATATGTGACTGCAGATGGCTTCCAATTGCAATTTAGGCTTGGTCTACACTAGCAACTTATGTCAGTATAATGATGTCACTTAAGGGTATGGAAAATCCACACCCCTGAGTGACGCAGTTATACCAGCCTAATTCCCAGTGTACACAGTGCTATGTCGATGGAGGGCTTCTCCCATCGGCACAGCTAATGCTTCTTGGGCACGTAGAGTACCTATCCCAATGGGGTGCCCCTCCTCTCAGCATAGATAGCGTCTTCACTGAAGTGCTACAGCGGCACAGCTGCATCAGTGCTGCAGTTTAAGTGTAGACAAGTCTTTACTCACATCCCCACTTCAACAACATCACCGCTTAACTGACAACAGTCACCACCTTCCAAGAGGCGACTGCAATGCCAAAGTGAAATACTTGTCTTTACAGCCAATATAATAAAACTAAATGATTTCATCACTACACTCCAGAGTTTTAAAATTTCAGATACCTAGCTAGCATAGCAGATATTTGGACACCCCAAAAAAATCTGTGTTGAGCACTGGCATGGCTGGTATCTTTTTGTTGATTGTTTTTAAAAAAAATATATAAATGAAGCTTGCTCTGACTTCAATACTCCCTCTGCTTCCAGACGCAGGAGTAGTTCCCAAAAGGATTTGTTTGGAACAAATACACTGGTTATTGAAGCTGTTCATTTCATATTTTAGCCATTTATAACTGCTTTTTTGACAGCTAATGAAGATTTGTTTAGTTAAAGGTACTGCTCAGAAAGCTTCAACACTCCTTTGGATGAAGAAAACAGGGGACTTATCCTTTCATCTTGAGGAACAATAACTTTCAAATGCTCTGTGTAACTAGCTTGCTTTTAAGTTCCAAGGGCTCCTGAAGCATCTCACTGGGATGGTAACACATGCAAAGCATACTACAGTCTCTCCTGTAGCGAGCCACTGCTTAGCTCAGAGATGGCCAAAATCCAGCACACAAGTCAAATCTGATACAAATCAAAGGCCAATGTGGCCAATAGTGGTCTTAATCTTTAATATACCAATTGAGGCTTAAAGGGGTTCAGAAAAAAACATGATAATTAAAAATTCTACTCCATTTATGTACATGAAGAACGAGGCAATGCTGTGGCATTGAGCCTTCTCATCGAAATAGCTTATTGGATGTTGGTATGGATGCAATGCAAATTATCTCTAATATTTAAAGCTTGCAGGAGGGAAGAAATGTTTTCTTTTTAAAAAAATCATACTTTAATATAATAAAATGACTAAATTGTTTTTTTAGAAACACTGTTTGCATTTACTGGATGTTTGCTTAGTTATAAAGAGTGGTGATATTTTGTTCCACTGTTTCAACTAGTTTTCATTAAAACTACTATTTTGTTTTACACAGTGCACATGCAGTGTACCAAATGCATCATACCTGATGTTTCTTAAAGCGATTCCCACTAAAAATGTGGGGTTCCATTAACTGCAAAAGATTAATGCAGGGCATTAGCATTATTTCCATTATTATGCTAAATACAGTTATGGATATTTCATAAACAATAAAAACAGGTTTGCCTCCACGAGGTTCAGTTTCGGCATAGTTAAATCCATCTTGATGTCTGTGGCAAAGTTGCTGCCCCCAACACACACTATTGTGGCCAGATATGGCATTGTGGCAGCTGTGCCTCAGTTCCCCCCCAACACCCCACTGTCCTTTGGCCGCCTCCAGCCATAGGAATATCCTGGCCCTTCGACCAGACCATTCTAGGGACTTCTTCCCCTTCTGGTGCTACAGAGTCCTTTATCAAAGTCCTTGCAACAATCCCACTGTCCAGGAACTGGCACATTCCTCCTCTAACTCAGGGGTTCAGGGCTGCCACCTGTCCAGGTTTTCCCAGAATCATCCCTTTTTTTGAGGTAGCTGTCATGAGAAAACTGTAAGAGTGCTCACGACATACCACCAGCTATCCAATTTTATGGGCTCAAGATCATCAGTTTTTTTGTACCTCAGAAGTAAGAACCCTAGGCTCAGGCAGGCTCTAGCTCCTCAGGGCCCCCATCTCCAGTCAGGCTTCCAGTCCTAGAGCAGCTTGCTTGCTTGGCTCTGCTTCCTGCTTCTCAGCCTTCTTTTAGGCTGCTTCCCAGAGAGTGGGCAGTTCCCACCTCCTCTGCTCTGGGTCTCCTCCCCCAGGAGACATTCCTCATGCTCACACAACAGCATCTTAGTGTTATATAATCATGCAGAGTGGGTTTGTTCATCGGGTACCAAATAGTAAATATGCTGTATGGACCCAAAACTGATGGCCTTTTTTAAAAAACACTCCAAGATTAACAAGAGTCAATAGCTGTAATTTAATAAGATATGCACTAGTTTAGTCAGCAGGTAAGTGTTGTCAGGATTTCAGATTTAAAAAAAAAACTACAAGTATTCCTTTAGTCAAGAACACAAGCTGTTTCCTCTCAATTCTTTCTAGCATTTTCCCTCAGCCTAATTAAAACAACTAAACGGACCAGAAATAAAGAGCATAAAATATATAGACTGTGTGCATGAACATACATCAGCCTCCATTGCACCAGCACTGATACTGATATCACCACCTCCGTTCACCACACCACCTCCATGCAGCATCACGTCCCTGCTAACACTTAGGATATGAACACTTCCTGACAGAAAAGAACAGAACATCTGACCCTTTTATTAGTGCAAGAACTCACAATGCTGGCTTCTGAATGCTCTTGGTTTGCCAGCATGGTTTAAGCAGACTTTGTGCAACACAGATTGATTGCCCAGCACACAAAGACTGCTGAGGGCCAACAAATGAGCAAGCAAGGTGGCAAGCCAGGAAGCAGCGCAAACACTCAGGAAGGGGTTGTCCTGGGGTGAGACGGAGAAGCAAACTGAAGCAAGTGGTGAGGATGGGGGAGGTAATGCGGGAGAGAGGGCAATTCTCTGTTCAAAACTATGTTTCTCTTTAAGGAGCAATGAGTCTGACAGACCTCCCCTGCATGTGTTGATATCTACTCTATGTTGTCTATCAAATATGTACACAGTTCACTTAGCCGTAGCATATGTGGGAGTTGTACTCACCTTCCATTTATGGGCACATTTTTTCTATGAGAGAGTGAGGGATTGATGGCACAAGCTGTGAATCAGAGCACCCTGGGACCCAGTGCTGAAAAGCTTTTGACTCCAAAAACAGGATTAGGATTCATGGGAGCCAAGACATGAACGTCCTATGGCAGCTCCTTGTCCAAACCACAGAAATTACTCCTTGGGCCTGAATAGGGAACTAAAGTAAAAAAAATAAGGCTCTTATCAGGTTACTGGCACACTCATCATCCAGCCTCATTCACCCTACAGCAAGTAGCCTTACATAAAGGCCTAAAAAAAATTAGAGCTGAGAAAGAGAAAGCTTTCGGAACAGCTTAAGTAATCATGCAATGGTGTGATGTAATTACTTTAACAGCTACAACTCAACTGCAATGTAAACTTCTTAGATCTCTACCTGGTTTTTCTTGCGTGTGTACAAGTCACTAATTAGTGTTTCCTGCTTGCTGAGGTAAATTTTGCATTCCATTATCCCCAGCTCAAATTTCCTACCTAAAAAGCAAAACATCACCACAAAACTAAAAAAAATCCTACTCAACTCTGGGTAGGTTGAGCTGGATACAAAGCAATAATCCTTTCTGTACCACTGGAAGACATTCCCTTTGTAGTGAACCAAAGTGAATAGAACATACATAGGAATATCCCTGTGTAAATTTGTACAGTTCCAGCCACAGTGAACTTCACTGACAACAGGCAACTCCCAATAAAAATATGTTGCTAAAACCATAAAAGTTCATAAGATGGGAAATTCAGAACGAAGATTCCACAGTCAACTCATGCTCCCATCCAGCCAGCACCTGTATCCCCCATCTTCGAAACAACCCCATCTACCCACTCCTAATATTGGCTACAGATCCACTGACATGCTGACCTCCAAAGCACTACTCCAACCAGTGCACACTGATGCCCATTACATCCTTCACTACAATCTATCACAGACTATTTCCTTCCCACAAATATCTTGGATTTTACTCTTCACACATGGTCCCAGAGACTACATCCTTTCACCTTCTCCATACAATTTTGTGTGAGATACTCCATGTGTTGTGATCACACTTAAATTTCATTTCATATTTAGAGATACTGCTGGTTCAAGCAGTATCCCCTACTTTGGAGTATAAAGACTCTCAAAACTTTCAAAATGGAATAAGCTTTAGGTGGGTTGTACCCTTTTAACCCTACATACAGGCTAGAACTCTCAGTGTATCTACCTTTGACATCCTCTAGTTTTGGCTGAGATCCCATGCTTCAGACTCATGCCCAGTATGCATTTAGTCTGCTCACTTTGCACACTTTGGACATACAATGCCACAGTTACTGAAACAAACTGAAGCCTTCCTTCTTTCCCTGGAGAGGGGAACTAGCAAGATTTTACCACAGTCACATGTAGCTAAGTATATGAACAGTTTCTCCAGTTTATGGAAGTGCGTTGCTCGTATGCCCATAGTGGATTTGATCCCAGTGCCCTACCTCAATAGGTGTAGGATTGGGGTCTAGATGGATGTTAGGCAGATTACTAAATATATATTTAAGTACCATGTTTTTTTCCCCCAGAAAGAATTTCAGATTCAGTGTATATAAAGTGTGTCACAGACTTGTCTACACTATATCACACTGCAAATACAAGCAGCCCATTTTCAGTAAGAGGTAAATAAATCTTTCAAATGTTATATTTATTTATTAAAAACAAGCAAATCCTTTTAACTACAAGATGATTTTTTAAAATACAGCTAAGTGACTTATTTATCCATTGTGAATTATTGTTTGAGGGAAAGTCACTTACCCGAGATACAAAGCCCTCATTAACTGCTAACACAATTGCCAATAGACCCTTAAACTACAGGTGCATTCCACTATACCTATATAACCACCCATGCATGGATTTACTCTATCAAGGATTCAATCATGTGGCATTGCCAATTTTAATTTTTCGTAATGTTGTAAAATCCATATTCAGAATAGATTCATTTAACTAAACATCTAGGGCTTGATCTCAGAAGGTGCCCAGTACCTATTGCAAAGTGCAGGAAGCAACAGCTACAGTGGGAGCTGAGGCTGTTCTGCACCAGGATTTATGTAAAACCTTGGCTTTTCTCCCTTGTGATCTTGGTTACCAACAACATTTGGGATTTACACAGCTAATCCCAGTCCAATTATTTTCATCAAACCATTCACAGTCCTTTAATTACTTCTCTGGTTCTCTCAAATTATTCACTTGGACAATAATATTTTTTTTTCTTTTGGCCTTTTTAATTACTTTTGTATTCACTTAGAGGTTCATTGTTAATTTCTGCATCATTTGATGTCCAACCCTAATCATTACATATTGTCTGTGACTTTTCATGTTTACAATGAATTCCACCTATCACTAAAATGGACTCAAACTGCATGCAAGAACCAATGACGTGAACCGACTGAAAGTTTCATATTTGTGATGTCTTGCACTGTAAATCTAAATTGCTGTCAGTGTTAAAATCTATGAAATGCAGAGGGAATTTAAAGAACGATTCAGTCATGAGGGCAGGTGGTTGTTTAAGTTGCTGAATGTTCATCCTGCTGTTAACAGCTTGCACATTTATATTATAGAACAAAACACAGCAAGGCACTTGGAGAAGGAACATAAGGTGTTAACAACTGCTACAAAATATTTCTTTAAGGTATGTTTCCTTCATTTCACATCAGCATACATTCTGACAACAGAAAAGCAATATTAATCCATGTTATCATTTATATTTAAAGGCTGCTTTTAATTTACAGGATAATAGGAGTCTAAATTTCAATAGCCAATATTTTCATAGTCAGCATTTATAATATTACTTCATCTGCCCTTTTAAGTAGAAGCATCTCATTAGTTTCCCAGTGATTATTTACTTATTCATTTCTATTGAGATATTTTTAAATAGACATATTCTATTTAAATAAACACATACTCTGCAGAAGCACTTCTCCTTTATAGAGTATTTACAGCACATCTGCATCTCCTAAAAGAAAATCAGTTTTTCATTAGAAGGGCAGCCTTCAGTTTCCACACTAACATGTCGATCCAACTGTATTTCACCATTGCCCAAAGCATGTGTGTCCCCAAATCACCATTTATGACTGAGGCCCTCCAACATACACATACTTTGGCCAAGAGCACAAATTGTCAGCCTGACACCCAAGCTTTCCATGTTCTGACATGTACAACAACATTTCAGTACAATTTATTCTGCCTCCTGCTGAAATAACTAACTCTCCAGAGCCTCAACCAATACAGAGTCCCAAGTGGCATGTAATTTGACAGATCGTTCACATAAATACCAGATTTTGCATTTTGATACAAGCCAATACTATCATGTGGAAATTGGGGCCTTCCTGAGAGTGATTCTAATCCATACCCAACAAATGGATTACAAGGAGATATAAATACAGAATTACACAATATTTTACTTATCTTTCAAATAAATATTATACCTGTTTTGCTCAGCCTAGAAGCCTGCAAGTTAAGAAGAAATGAAGCACCTCTTGGCATGAACAAACGGTGAAATGAATATGACAACTGAATTCCTTACCAACCCTAACCCTAACTCTTGTTCTCTGAATACATTGCCTCGACAGAGATACACTGCAAGGGTCTCATTATGCAGCCATGGCCACTTTGAGCAATGGTTGGTAGTTATGGGTCAAACACAATTACCTTGATCCTTATATTTTGTAGACCAAGGGCATGAATACCTCGTCTACTCATTTCCTCTCTAACCCTACCGATTGCTGTTTAGAGCCTGGCTCCAAACTTAAGCTGAGGAAGTAGGGTCACAGGGAGACCCTTTGAAGGCAATACATTCAGAGAAAAAGGGCTACTGTTGTCAAATAATCCCTTTTCCTCTTTTTAATATTATCTTCACAGTCCCACTTTACAAGAGTAGCTGGCAGCAATCTACCAGAGGAGGCAACAGGCTGAGAAGCCTTCTTTGTTTTTTACACCTTGTTCAATTGTGCCCACCTAACCAGGGCCGGCTCCAGGCACCAGCTTTCCAAGCAGGGGCCTGAGGCAGCATTGAGAATGGGGTGGCAGTCCGTGTCCCACCGCAGCAATTCAGGGGCAGCCCCGCTGCTCTTCCGGGCACGGCAGCAATTTGTCGGTGACTGCTTGGGGCGGCAAATTTGGTAGAGCCACCCCTATACCTAACACACATTCTATATGGAATATTTTTGTTATCCTTAATGGTTCCTTTTCTTGTGAAGTGATTGTGATTTGTGACTGATTTGATAAGTACATCTTAAATCTTATAAACCTTTATAAAAACAAAAGCAAACAAAAGTTCTTTGGGGAATTTCTCAAGATACATTTTTTTTAAAAAATGTATGCAAGTAAATAAAGATTAAAACTACATAAATGACCGAGGTGGTCCAAGCTAATAATGTTTGAAGATCAAGGTCCATAATCCTCTAGTAGGTCTGAAATTGTGGGCATCTGTGAAAAGGCACATTCTACAGTCAACACATTAAATCATTAGGTGTGCAAGGGAGGTGGAAAGCACTTGATGAGACCACATCTCTCCAGTACTTTCACATTGGTAGGTTAAATAATCAATGGCAGCTCAGTAGTAGAATACATTTGTGCAGGCTCCCTCACTTCTATTAGCTTCCACAATGGAGAACCAAATCCAGTTTCCAAATTAAAGTCAACTACTTCAGTGTTTTACTAAAACCTCCTGCTTGGATGAGCCAATAAAAATATCTACCTATGCTTTAAGTTTTGTGGAGGAGCATCATGTCTTCCTTTGGAAGATAGAGTGACCCAAACACATTTAGTCATGCTGCAAAAATCCCATTGATATAACATGGAGCAGGAGCAAGTCCAAAACTAGGCATGGCAAAAAGAATCCACTGCTTAATCACAACTTATCTAAAAAACAAAACAGGTTTCAAAGAAAATCAACTACATGGAAAGTTTGAAAGAGCAGTACCCCTGGTAGAATTCTGTGCCAAAAAATTAAAAATTCTGCAACAAAAATTAAAAATTCTGAGCACAACATTTTAAAATTCTGCAAAATTCTGCATATTTTATTTGTAAAAGTAACACAGTAGAATCATACCAGCTTCAACAATTTTTGGTCATTTATTTCAAAATACCTGTCAGCAAGTATGTCTTCAACAATACAGACAACAAAAAAGATTCAGGAAATGTTTTTTGACAAACATATTCCTTACTAGGCATATTAATACAGAACTCGGAGCAATAATTCATTTAAACTACAATACAGAACCGTATTTCTCACACCCCTCAGAAGTAGTGCAAAGGCTTGGGGGAGTCAGGGGAAATGGAGGAGCTGAAGGAGAGGAAAGAAAAGGAGCCTGGGTGTGAACTTGAAGGTTGTTGGGTATGGGTGGGAAAAGTATGGAACAGGTTTTTTTGGCGGCGGTGAGGAGGGATTGTTAGTGAGCTTCCCCCATGCCAACCCTGGCTGACCCCTAGCCTCTCCCAATCAGTCAGGCACATCTGCCCCGTCCCCATGTGTCTCTGTGCCCTCACCCAGCCAGTCCCCTGTCCGATGTCTCCCTGTACCCCCTCCCCCCACCCCCATGAGTCTCTGCATCTCCCTCCCCTCCGTGCCTCCAGTCCCATTCAGCCCCTGCCCCAGTCTGTCCTCCCCCATTAGCCCTTATGAGCCTGTCTGACCCCCCACGCAGCACCCCACAACCCCTGTCTCCTGACCTGGCCGGACAAGCGCTGGGAAGGCAGCTCTCTCTCTTCCCTCACTAGTGGGGAGCTGCAACTTTGTTCTAGCACCACAGCACTCTCTGGTGGGCAAAAGGCGGAACTGCAGCAATATTTTGGCTAAAGCTTTTTTCTGCGTAAAAAAATAGAAATCTGCGGGGCTCATTAAATATGTGCATGCGCAGTGGCGCAGAATTCCCACATTTTGCATCAGGACAAACCTGAGACCTTGCCAACTTTTTTTTTAATGAAAAAACAGAGAAAGAGAGTGACTCCCCCAGACTAACCAATATCCCAGTAGTAAGGGCACTCAGCAGGCTAATGGCTGCTCTGGGATAGGTCTCTCAATCTCTCCTGTTGGAGCTGTTCCGCTTTGTATAAATAATTAAATATTCATTGAGAAAAAGAGACTCACAATAGCCTAGTGTGTGGCGAATCAAGCAGAACAAAGACTTGAGGCTGGGTCTCTTACATGCCAGGATAGCCACATACTCTGACTACCAGGGTATTAGCTATTCTGGGATTGGTCTCCCTCTCAAAATTCCATGCTGGACCTGAAAAACCTTTTCTCGATAAATGTTGCACTGAAACATATACTGTCTCATGAAACATTTCAGTTTTGTCAAAAAACTCCCAAACAAGTCTAGTAACGAGCCATTTTTGAGGTACAAAGAGAAGAAAAACATTAAACCTGAGTCAAAATTAAAAAGCATTATCCTGACATGTAATTATCAATAACTGAAGGGATTTGATAATTTTCTTTAAGATCAAAGTTTTTCCTTTGTTTTCAGAATAAACTATGCTAAAGTCAGAAGGGACAAGTTAAATTAAGACTTTAGAAATCAAACTTGCTGTCATCTTTAACTTTGGAAAGGTGCATCATCTGAGGACAAAAGGGTAAAAAGAGTATTTTTAATGAAAAAAGTCTGTACAGTATATACTACAGTTAATACTGACTACAAAATGTGTCCTACATGTAGCAATACTAAGCATTCCTGGCTTGCTCTCGTGGGATGAAGACTAGTGTACATACTGAGTAGCATTCCCCCTTATTCCACAAATGAAAATACTAAATGCCCAGCCTTTGTTATATGTCATGCTATTCCGGGTTCCATTTTTCACTATACACTATATTTTCCATAGAATGCTTAGATTATCTTTTCCCAATATGTCTTATGCACCAGTTATGTTAGAAGATTCTTCAGGGGAAAGCAGCAATAATTCTTCACTGAAGTATGTTAGGAAGATTGCCCACCAGCGATCGTGGGTTGCTATTCCTTCATTTCAAATCACCCTGCCAAGGGGCTAACCTTAGTTCAAGAAAGACTTTATATTAGCTATAACAAGCTAAATAATTTCTCAAAATGTACAGATATAGATACTTTGCTTCTTACATACGCTCTGAGGAAGGCTATAACCTGACCTATTTTTTCCCCTCTACCCCAGCAGTAAAAACAAGACAGTACCTTCAATATCCAGAATGACACTGAAATTAATTTAAAGAGAGTCAGCAGATTATTACAAAAAGATAAGGTTGATAGGGCTTTTATGAAACATCAAATCAAGTTTAACGTCTAGGGTGAACCTAGTGAAGGTCACAAAATTCACCCTGGACTCTTAGAAATCCTAAGGGAATTTGGGATGACAGCATGGTCCAAGGGTTATAACAACAATCTAAATACATAACACACACTTGATAGACAAGTCACTTAACCTCAATGTGCTTTAGTTCTGCCATCTGTAAAGTGTGTCCATCCTTGTAACCTGCTTTGATAATCTCTTTATGTGTACAGACAATCTCTTTATGTTTCATTGCACATTGTCCAGTTATGGCAGTTTAAGTAATTTCTGGACAATAGTGGACAAACAGATCTAAACATGTACTTTCAATCTAAAAGTGGTTTATGTTAGATTAAGAAGCAGTAAAGCAGACGTTAGCACTGTATCTTTCCATATGAAGTTATATAGAGAAAAAGTATCATAATATAAATAAATTAATGGTACAAATATGAACATTGAAGTGTGATGTCCAGGCATTACATACCTAGCCATTTTTAAAGTTAACTCAATCAAATATTTTTTGGCAGTAGATTGGGTTTTTACAAGTAATGCCTCCCAAGTTTTCATCTTATATGTACACTGTAAAATTTCATAGGCCTGAATTATGAATTGTGAGCTACTCTATTTTTTTAATATCTGTATTGTTAGTCTATATGATCATGTGTATTGACTCAAAATAACAATGTGCTTTAAAAAAATATGTCAACTGTCTAGAAATCAGTATCACCCCTTCAGTAATAAACCTCTTTGCACATGCAGGAAGGTTTATTGTCTCCAAGCCCAGCTAATCACCCCTAATTCTCAGAGTAGCTGAAACCTGGAAGAATTAGAAATCTCAAAAAAAGAAAAGGAGTACTTGTGTCACCTTAGAGACTAACCGATTTATTTGAGCATAAGCTTTCGTGAGCTACAGCTCACTTCATTGGATGCATACTGTGGAAAGTGTAGAAGATCTTTTTATATACACACAAAGCATGAAAAAATACCTCCTCCCACCCCACTCTCCTGCTGGTAATAGCTTATCTAAAGTGATCACTCTCCTTACAATGTGTATGATAATCAAGGTGGGCCATTTCCAGCACAAATCCAGGGTTTAACAAGAACGTGGGGGGGGGGGTAGGAAAAAACAAGGGGAAATAGGTTACCTTGCATAATGACTTAGCCACTCCCAGTCTCTATTCAAGCCTAAGTTAATTGTATCCAATTTGCAAATGAATTCCAATTCAACAGTTTCTCGCTGGAGTCTGGATTTGAAGTTTTTTTTTGTTGTAATATCACAACTTTCATGTCTGTAATCGCGTGACCAGAGAGATTGAAGTGTTCTCCGACTGGTTTATGAATGTTATAATTCTTGACATCTAATTTGTGTCCATTTGTTCATGTCCATGGCCCAACTTGATTATCATACACATTGTAAGGAGAGTGATCACTTTAGATAAGCTATTACCAGCACGAGAGTGGGGTGGGAGGAAGTATTTTTTCATGCTTTGTGTGTATATAAAAAGATCTTCTACACTTTCCACAGTATGCATCCAATGAAGTGAGCTGTAGCTCACGAAAGCTTATGCTCAAATAAATTGGTTAGTCTCTAAGGTGCCACAAGTACTCCTTTTCTTTTTGCGAATACAGACTAACACGGCTGTTACTCTGAAACCTAGAAATCTCAAAAGGAAGCCTGGTGTCAGAAGGTGTTTGAGACTTGGCCAATCCAAAACTCCAAGTGACCAGTCTGCACAGCACTCACACTTTTGGGAGTGAAGTCTCATCAGCAATTCTTCCCAGAACCTAACTATAGGATCACTTTCCTGAGGTTGATCCCTTTCATCACAAAAAAATTAACTGGGGGTCTCCCAACCACATGAATAACCCTTATCCACAACCCCAAACAGGTGAGGACATCTTCCACCCCCCAAGAATCCACCTGAGGAACACCCCCATTCCTTACCAAATTATAACATCTCCGTCCCTCACCCAAATGTCTACACAACTTACTCAACTATTCCTAGGGTCTTCACAATTATTATTTCATAGAGAGCCCCACAAAAGCAGCGCTGACTTCACTTTTGAGATCGGCTTCTCACAAAGATATAATAGGACACAATACAGGGATTCCCAGATCTGTCTATGCCTCACAGTATGAGCTTGAGCAAGTCATTTAACCTGTGACACAGTTTGCACATTTTTAAATTAGGAAATTGACACCCAACTTTCTCAAGTTCTTTTAGCTCTATGGAGTCAAGTGCTCACTAAACGCTAAGTGTTATCATTGAATTGTTTTTGACCTATGACTCGCAGAGAGGAATATGGGCATGTTTCTACTACTCCATTTATAAAAGGGCTGTTTCATTTCTACATAAGAAAAGACGACAGGCAGTCTTTGGCTGGAAGCCGGTAACATGAAGGAGATCATGCTGTGTTGAAGGACTTAAAAGTAATTGTTTAGTTATGATCATTATTAGCTGCTTTTAATCACAATAATGAACTAATACAGTAGTACTTATGTAGTGGAAAGTCAATGGAAATCCATTAAAAAGCTAATTAAAAGACAGTCTTTAAGAAGAGTCATGGCTTATTTATCTCTCTATTAGGTAATATAAACTAGTAAATTGTGCAGCTTGGAAAATTTCCATCAATAGAGCTGGTAAGCACTATTCCCTCTGCAGCTGTAAAACTACAATAAATCCTGCTTTAGGAAAATTTTCTATTGCAAGGAGAGAGGGGAAAAGGCTTTGCTATTCCCTGTGTGAGTAGAATTAAAATGGGAGAGACACTGTTCAGCATGTTAAATCACAACTGGCATGTACACTGTATCTGCACTGGCAGAACCAGGACCAAGGATTCATCACCAGAAGAAACGGTTGAAGCTGTAGTGTAGACAGAGCTCCAGAATTTACATGACCACTTTTTTCAGGAATAGACTGGTTTCAATGAAACTTTAAATCAGGAACGTTTCTCAGGTCCAAGGTAGTTGAAGGATTGGAAGAAGCGGAGAGAAAACCATCCTGTAATACCCCATAGTCTGGTGCTCAAGGTTGTCACTTGGGATGTGGGAGATATGGTTTCAAGTCCCTACTCCAAATTAGGCAGAAAAGGGTCATGAACCAGGGTCTCCCAAATGCCAGTTGAGTCCCCTGATCAGTAGGCTATTAGCTATTCTCGGGTGAGTATCTCCCTCCCCGATCTTAGCCCTGAGAAACCTTCCCGACAAAAGTTTTGTCAAGTTTTCCCTAGAAAAGTTTTGATTCGGAAGAATCAGCATTTTCCAACAAGGAACTATTTTGTCAAAAAATTCACAACCTTCCTGGTATCACCTATTTACGATTCTTTCTTTAGCACTTACAGCCCATCCAAACCACTTCATCAGGCATGAGGTGGATTTCAAAAAAGAAATCAAGGCAGTGGTTTCAGGATTTAAATATATTAACCGTACAGAATTTGTAAGTGACCTGATAGAGTTTAAGTTTTCTGGAACAGTCAAATACAGAAACAGAAACAAATACCTGGGACTAAATTAAATCGTTACTTTGAGTAAAAATAGAAGGAAATGGTGCCTTTAAGGGAAACAGAGTTCATGAAACACTGATTAAAGCAAGTGGTAGAGTTCTGTGTAGAATGTGGCAGAATGACTATTCTGCTCTGAAAATGCACATGAAAAGAGGATATTGTTCTCACCTGTGGACCTTTTCCTTTAGTCAGGGTCCCTAATGATCCAAGTCCCTATAGTTTACCTCCAGTTCTTTACTTCGTTTCCTTCCAGACTCCACTTTAACATTACTCTTCCCAGTATTCTGAGATCAAAACTTAAATGTACTGTTGATTCAAATATTTATAACAGGAAGAGAGCATGCTGCAAATATAAGGGATTTAGTCTCTTTTGTATATGTTATCAATAATGATTTTTTTTTTACTTTTATTCAGGAAATATTTATCCTTTTCTATAGACTTTTTTTTTATTACTTAAGGTTCAACATAGCAGGGCAATCTGAAGGAAATGACTACACTCCATAAACACAAACATATGTTTGCTGAAAGAACGCATTTAAATGCTCTACTGCAGTTACAACCATAATTGTGGGGAAAGTAGGTTTAATATAGTATTGCTAATGCGAAAATTCAATTTCAAGACACAGCAAACACTTGACATTTCTTTAAAACGTATTTAACCGATGCATCTTTTTCTGAAGCAGTGAATATTATAGCTTCCCACTGGGAATATTATGCCACATTGGTCTACTGAACTTCACAAATAAGCAACTATGTAAGCAAGGTCCTACCACAAAGGTGTTTAACCACACCCTAGATTAAAAATTTGTGAAGGAAGACATCCACTGTAACATGTATGTGATTTAAATAAATGCACACTAGAATGCATCTTCCTAGTTTGCCATTAGTAAAAAACACTCAAATTTGATTCTAAAAATCTATACAACAGCACATTGCTTCATTCCTTCCTCACACAACCACTCAATCACCAAGCATCCAAAATATACAAGACATCTAACTTGAACCTCCAAGGAAAGCCCCACTCCCAGATATCGCAGTAGCTCCAAAGGAAAGCAGGTACGGGAAAGTTACATGTACTGCTTTATTCATGATAATGTTAATTACTATTGTTATTATTTGTAACTATATTACATTGTATTATTTGTATTTGTATTTGTATATATTGTATATACAATGTAATTGTATATATTGTATTATTTGTATTTGTATTTGTACAGTAACATCTAGATGCCCAAACTGAGATCAGAGCTCCATTGTACTAGACACAAGACATGTCTCTAAGCCTTCACCATCCAATGACTTGATCAAAGTCACACAATAAGACACTAACAGAGCTGTGAGCAAAGCCCAATTCTCCTGACTCACAGTCCAATGCTTTGTACTAGACCATGCTGCATTCCAGTTATGTGAGCAATGTAATATTTACGCAACCCTATGTTATAGTTGTATTGGGTTACTATAGACAGAGCAGATAGCACAACATATTAAATTTACCCAACACTTGCCATTAGAAGACCCTCTTTTCTTACTTATTACTTTACAACTTTCCCAACCTTTAATTGTTTTGTCTGAGATTTCCCATGCTGGGTGTCCGCCTCAGGTGCAACTTTTTTCTTCAAGGTGCAAAAAATGCATTGTTGTGTCCACGTTAAAAAATTGTGGTGAACTTTTTCTGAAGAGCTCTAATATATACCGATTTTGGGCCGGGACATGACATTTGGCAGGAGGTGGTCTTTGTATCAGGAATGTGCCTTTTGCCATTCATGTGACAATCCAACCAAATCTGGCCAAATTACAACCCTTTGAAAAAAAAATCCCATATCACACATGCTCAGAACAGACTACTTACATTTTAACCGCTACAATCTCACAGGATTCTACTTTTACTGATCACACTCAAGTCTCTCACAGCTCTGAGTGCTGACCAACCTACACATGTATCATTCCCCCCAGAGTGACTGAGCATGTTCTCTCCAGCCCAGAACTATTGAACCAAAGACCAAGTTCCCTGTAATGGCTTCTCTCAGATGCTCCAGACTGGGGTGGGGCCAGGTCCCAGATTGGAGAACCTTCTATGATAACCCCCCAACTGCACCCAGGCATCACGGAGGAGGAGGCAGCGTCATCCAAATTCAGAGGAGGACCACAAGCGGGACCAGGTGGGAGGAAAAGTAGCAGATTGGGACAAGCAGCCTGGTGAGACTGGAGGAGTGCAGGAGAGAGAAACTGCCTGGGTCTAGCCGGGAAAGGCAATTGGGAATCAGGAGTGAGGGACAGGGAGGCTGGAACCGCTGGAGCAAAGTGACTGGGAGCTAGTGAGGGAAACAGAGGGATGGGGCGCAGGGTGCACGTAGAATGGGAGCCAGTTGGTGAGGTGGGGAGAGAACACTGAGACTGGACCAGGACCTTCCTTTCTCTTCCTGCACTCCTCCAGTCTACAATAACAGCCATTCTTCACTTCACAACTCTGATTCTCTACCCAGAGTAGGTACATCCTGGGAACTGAACGAGGCAAGGGTAAAGTGGAAAAACTAGTAAGTGATTGTGTAATTAAAGATTTTATCATAATGCATATGCACAAAGGGGCCCAATTACAATCACACAGGCAACCGTATTTCTGAGTGCTAACTTGAAAGTTATTGACTTTGCAACCTTAATATACACAAAGAACTAAGATAAAAAAATAATTATTACTTTGGTAAAAGGAAGTATATTGTTGTTTTCACTTAGCAACCTTCACTGCTTTAGTTTTTAACAGAATGAAGCCACCACATGAGTCATGTTGCTTCTGTTAAGGAGACAAAAAGCAATGACTTAAGTGAAACATTGAGCCTTCTGCTTTGACTGTTACAAGTTTCGTTGTTTTAAGACAGGCACTTTTGCACTATTGTAATTGAGTTTGGTATGTTTGTGGTAAAACCCCTGGGGGAAGAAACCACAATTCTGTTATTGAAGCACATATTTCAGCACGAGTACATTAAAATAGTTTTTACCTCTCATATTAAAATAAGTGCTCAGGGACTTTTAATATACAAATATTCAACAGGAACCTTTTATACATATGACAATGTTTATAAACACGAGTATTTTTTCCCAACTGTCCCCCACAAATAAAAACTCATATTCAGGTGATTTCTTTAAAATCTTACAATTGACCTGACACTAATAGATCTCTTGGTTGGACAGGCTGTAAATGCTCTCTATCAGTGAGCAGGTCAAGCAATGCTCATGCACAGTAAGTACATATCTTACAAATTCTAAGAACATATTTAATTAAGCAAGATGTCAAATGACAGACCTGTTTTTTAAATAATGTTACATATACAAATATCCATAGGTTTCAGAGTAGCAGCCGTGTTAGTCTGTATCTGCAAAAAAGAAAAGGAGTACTTGTGGCACCTTAGAGACGAACAAATTTCTTTGAGCATAAGCTTTCGTAAGCTATAGCTCACTTCATCAGATGCATGCAGTGGAAAATACAATAGGGAGATTTTATATACACAGAGAAAACATGAAACAATTGGTGTTACCATACACACTGTAATGAGAGTGATCAGGTAAGGTGAGCTATTACCACCACGAGAAAAAAAAAAACCTTTTGCAGTGATAATCAACCATTTCTAGCAGTTGACAAGAAGGTGTGAGGAACAGTAGGGCGAACAATAAACATGGGGAAATAGTTTTACTTTATGTACATGACACATCCACTCCCAGTCTTTATTCAAGCCTAATTTAATGGTCTCCAGTTTGCAAATTAATTCCAATTCAGCAGTCTCTCGTTGGAGTCCGTTTTTGAAATTTTTTTGTAGTAATATTGCGACTTTTAGGTCTGTAATCGTGTGACCAGAGAGACTGAAGTGTTCTCCGACTGGTTTTTGAATATTATAATTCTTGGCGTCTGATTTGTGTCCATTTATTCTTTTACATGGAGACTGTCCGGTTTGGCCAATGTACATGGCAGAGGGGCAGTGCTGGCACATGATGGCATATATCACCACTGACTTCCTGAGAAAACTACAATCCATCGGTGATCTTCCTGAAAACACCATCCTAGCCACTATGGATGTAGAAGCCCCCTACACCAACATTCCACACAAAGATGGACTACAAGCCGTCAGGAACAGTATCCCCGATAATGGTACAGCAAACCCAGCGGCTGAACTCTGTGACTTTGTCCTCACCCATAACTATTTCACATTTGGGGACAATGTATACCTTCAAATCAGCGGCACTGCTATGGGTACCCACATGGGCCCACAGTATACGAACATTTTCATGGTTGATTTAGAACAATGCTTCCTCAGCTCTCGTCTCCTAATGCCCCTACTCTACTTGCGCTACATTGATGACATCTTCATCATCTGGACCCAGGTAAAAGAAGCCCTTGAGGAATTCTACCATGATTTCAACAATTTCCATCCCACCATCAACCTCAGCCTGGTCCAGTCCACACAAGAGATCCACTTCCTGGACACTACAGTGCTAATAAACAATGGTCACATAAACACCACCCTATATCGGAAACCTACTGATCGCTATTCCTACCTACATGCCTCCAGCTTTCATCCAGACCACACCACATGATCCATTGTCTACAGCCAAGCTCTACGATACAACCGCAGTTGCTCCAACCCCTCAGACAGAGACAAACACCTACAAGATCTCTATCAAGCATTCTTACAACTACAGTACCCACCTGCTGAAGTGAAGAAACAGATTGACAGAGCCAGAAGAGTACCCAGAAGTTACCTACTACAGGACAAGTCCAACAAAGAAAATAACAGAACGCCACTAGCCGTCACCTTCAGCCCCCAACTAAATCCTCTCCAACGCATTATCAAGGATCTACAACCTATTCTGAAGGATGACCCATCACTCTCACAAATCTTGGCAGACAGGCCAGTCCTTGCTTACAGGTAGCCCCCAACCTGAAGCAAATACTCACCAGCAACCACACACCACAATCCCGTCTCCCATTTACACTGGCCAAACTGGACAGTCTCTATGTAAAAGAATAAATGGACACATATCAGATTTCAAGAATTATAACATTCAAAAACCAGTAGAAGAAGACTTCAATCTCTCTGGTCACTCGATTACAGACCTAAAAGTCACAATATTACAACAACAAAAACTTCAAAAACAGGCTCCAATGAGAGACTGCTGAATTGGAATTCATTTTCAAACTGGAGACCATTAAATTAGGCTTGAATAAAGACTGGGAGTGGATGTGTCATGTACACAAAGTAAAACTATTTCCCCATGTTTATTTTTCGCCCTACTGTTCCTCACACCTTCTTGTCAACTGCTAGAAATGGCCCACCTTGATTATCACTGCAAAAGGTTTTTTTTTTCTCCTGGTGGTAATAGCTCACCTTACCTGATCACTCTCATTACAGTGTGTATGGTAACACCAATTGTTTCATGTTCTCTGTGTATATAAAATCTCCCTATTGTATTTTCCACTGCATGCATCTGATGAAGTGAGCTATAGCTTACGAAAGCTTATGCTCAAAGAAATTTGTTAGTCTCTAAGGTGCCACAAGTACTCCTTTTTTTTTTTTTTTTTTTACAAATATCCATGTGTGCAGTGCGAGTCAATGCTATCTCTCTCACCTCTAAGCACTGGGGGAAAAAACTAGTGTAGTAGAGAATGAAAATATAATGTCTTAGGTTAAACACATTTGACAAAGACTTGGCTCTAAAGACACCACACAGAAGACTAAAGTACTTTGGTGCAGAAGACTAAGCACCCAGTCCTGCACCCACAACATACAACAGCAATACTCCCGTTAATTGCTCTCACTTGACTTCTCTCTCCACTACACCATTATACCCCGCCCCAAAAGTGCGTGCACGTATTGAATTTGAAGTGGCAAAACTGAATTTAATCAAGTTTTGAGGAGCTACTTGCTCTCATCGTGAAAATTCCTGCAGCATGTTTTAGCCTAGAGGTGTTTTTTTAACACTCACATTCACACCTATGTTATAAACACTTGAAAACATGGACCTTTAACTCAAGTGGTGCAAATTGGCTTGTCCATCAGCAGAAACTTGCAACTCAACGAGACTTTATGTAGTTGGTTACAGACCAAAGGGAGAAGTATATTTTCACAATGGAACTACCCTTTTAAATCATTATTCTGTACTGAAGTTAATTGGAATTACTGTTTTGCATTTTTAACACTTCTAGCATCTGGAATAGCTTTAGCCAAGGGAAAACCACCACAGAACAAAAGCTGTGAATAGGGAGACCCTGCTGTAAGAACAATGCATCATTTAAACTCTTATAACGGCTGGATCATATTTCATAACATGCATTAACAGACTGATCTGCTTGCTGTGGTTACAATGTACCATAGTTTCATTTCATTTATGAAAGCTCTTGTTTGCAGATCAACTGATAGCAAAAAAGTTGCCCCTCATGTCTTTTTCATATAGTTTGCTTTGCTGAAGTGTTTGTAATCATACAAAATTATTAATTTATTATTATTATTAAATGTTCTGGGGCATCTTAGAATAATTTTGTGATAACAGGGGGAAAAGACGTTGTCCTGGTTCATTTAAGTTTTTTGTTGCTTTTAAAAAATTCTTTATAGGATGGGAAGTCTCAATATGCTCATTTTAAGTTCATCCTGATTTGATGTATCCCAACATGTAAAAATCTAACATGAAATTTATTATATTTTGGGAACAGGCTTCCAACACATGCAACAATATTGCATCTCTTTGGTACAACACATTTGGTACAAAAGGAAATAAGAAGAGGTTATTTAAATACATTATGAGCAGGAGAAAGATGAAGAAAAGTGTAGGCCTTTTACTTAGCGGGATAGGAGAGCTAATAACTGATGACATCAAGAAAGCTGAGGTGCTTAATGCCCATTTTGCTTGAGTCTTAAAAGGGTAATGACGACCAGATACTCAACACAATTAATATTAACAACAAAGAAGAAAGATGCAAGTCAAAATAGGAAAATAACAGGTTAAAGAATATTTAGATAAATTAGATGTATTCAAGTCTGCAAGGCCTGATGAAATTCATCCTAGGGAATTAAAGGAATTAGCTGAAGCAATCTTGGAACTGTTAGCAATTATCTTTGAGAACTCGAGGAGGACTGGTGAGGTCCCATAAGACTGGAGAAGGGCAAACATAGTACCTATCTTCAAAAAGGGGAACAAAGAGAATTTGGAGAATTATAGACCAGTCAGCCTAACGTAAGCATCTGGAAAGACACTGGAACAAATTATTAAACAATCAGTTTGTAAGCACCGGGAGGATAATAGGGTTATAAGGAACAGAGGGCATGGATTTGTCAAGAACAAATCAGACCAAACCAATCTAATTTCCTTCTTTGACAGGGTTACTGGCCTAGTGGATAGGGAGGAAGCCGTAGACGTGATATATCTTGATTTTAGCAAGGCTTTTGACACAGTCCCACATGATATTCTCATAAACCACCTAGGGAAATGTGGTCTAGATGAAATTACTGTAAGGCAGGTGCATAAATGTTTGAAAGTCCATACTCAAAGAGTAGTTATAAATGGTTTGCAGTCAAATTGGGAGGGAGTATTCAGTGGGGTCCTGAAGTAGTCAGTACTGGGTATGATACTATTCAATATTTTCATTAATGACTCGGATAATGAAGTGGAGAGTTTGCTTACAAATTTTGCAGATAACACCAAGATGGGAGGGCTGCAAGCATTTTGGAAGACAGGATTAGAATTAAAAATGACCTTGGAGAACTGGTGGAAATTTTACAAGATGAAATTCAATAAAAGACAAGTGCAAGTTCTTCTTAAGAAAGAAAAATCAAATGCACAACTACAAAATGGGGAATAACTGGCGAGATGGGAGTACTGCTAAAAAGAGTCTACAGCAGTGGTTCTCAGAGCCAGTCCACCGTTTGTTCAGGGAAAGCCCCTGGCAGGCCAGACCGGTTTGTTTACCTGCTGCATCCGCAGGTTCAGCCAATTGTAGCTCACACTGGCTGCGGTTCGCCACTCCAGGCCAATGGGGGCTGCGGGAAGGGCGGCCAGCACATCCCTGGAGCAGCGAACCACGGCCAGTGGGAGCTGCGATCGGCCAAACCTGCGGACACGGCAGGTAAACAAACTGGTCCGGCCTGCCAAGGGCTTTCCCTGAACAAGCGGTGGACCGGCTTTGAGAACCACTGGTCTACAGGTTATAGTGTAACACAAATTGAATAGGAGTTAACCATGTGATGGAGATAAGAAAAAGGCTAATATCATTCTGGGGTATATTAACAGGAGTGTGGAATGTAAGACATGGGAGTTTATTGCCCTACTCTATTTGGCACTGGTGAAGCCTCAGCTGGAGTACTGAATGCAATTTTGGATGCCATACTTTAGGAAAGATGTGGACAAACTGGAAAGATTCTGGAAGAGAGCAACAAAAATGATAACAGGGTTAGAAAACTTTTTAGGAACTATTAAAAAAATGGGGCATGCTTAGTCTTAAGAAAAGAAGATTGGAAAGGGGAGACCTGATAACATTCTTCAAATATGTGAAGGGCCATTATAAAGAGGACAGTGATCAATTGTTCTTCATGTCCACTGAATGCAGAACAAGTAATAATGGGCTTAATCTGCAGCAAGGGAGATTGAGGTTAGATATTAGGAACAACTTTCTAATTATAAAAAGAGTAGTTAAACTCTGGAATAGCTTCCAGGGGAGGCTGTGGAATCCCCATCATTTGGAGGTTTTTATGAACAGTTGGACAAACACCTGTCAGGGATGGTCTAGGACTTCTCAAGGTCCCTTCCAGTCCTACACTTCCATGATTCTTGCACTTCATTTTTGCAAAAAGCCCCATTGTCTTTGCACTTCAGATGAACTTGATGGCATAAGAGATCTCTCAATACTCAAAACTAGAAGCTCAAATCCTTTCAGCAAAGCATAATCGGAATTACTAACATTTAGCTCTCTATCAGAATGAACACTGTTGGGTATTCAGTTATAATAGCCATCACACTTGTACCTTATCACAATTTCTCAAATGCTCATGAGCTTGTTAGTCAAAGTTCCTACATAGCCTCAAGAACCAGCATCTCAACACTGCTAACTCACTCATCATCTTCAACAATTTACATCCTCTGTTCTGTTAGCTTCCATAGTCACACACAACAAGGAAAACAAAGATATGGGCAAAAACAATTCAAAATGCCCTTACGAGCAGAGAAGGACCTACTCATCTAGGACAATTATTTTACCTAATCCACAGATATCCAATAGCTTCTGAAGAAGCTCTGAGATTTGATTAGTTAAGCAATTAACTAGGGTGTTGTCTCTGAGGGGTGCTACGTAAAAAAAATATTGCTGTTCATTATATATGGAGAACAACTGCAACACCGGCAGTCACACTTCCCGCCTTTAGCTTCAAATGGGAGCATTTCCCTTCACTTTGCCTCCTATAAAAGCCTTTTTAGGTTACTGGAGCTGAAGAGCTGTGCTGTTCTACAACAGAGACAGCTATGTTTCAGTGAAGAGTAAAGACAACCCCCACCCACCAAATGCTTGCAAAGTCAGAGATCCTTTCTGACTGAAGCACACCAATTAAGTGACAATTTATCTGCCCTTTGCATTTTTGTGGCAACAGATCAGTTAGCAATTTCTTTACAATTAAATAGTGTGGGTGTTTGTTTTCCTTTTTTAAGATGATACTTCATTCTGTTCATTCAACAGCAAATATTACTACAAACATGGAACAATTAGTTTTTTCCATTTAAGGCAATTAGGGATGGAATTTTCAATAGCTCCCAAGTCACTTAGGCTCATGCTGCTAAGGCACTTTCTAAAAATCCCCACTAAGTGTATAAGGTGTCGGACAGTTTCTTTTTAACTAAACAAGATCATAAGTGGACAATTTCTCCAGGCACATTAACATCTCAGCAGACATTCAATAAGTGTCATATATTTTTCTTCTCCCAAGTAGCAGATGTTAAGATCTCTTATATGTACTTATAAAGGTCTCCCCATTCTCTTTCCTTGTTTCTACAAATTTAAAGTGGCCTTAACAGATTGTGTGCCTCTGTTCAGGGTCATTTCTACTGTTTCTGTCCTGAATTGCACGAGAAGATTGTACAGCACAAAGCACCACCTCTTTCGTGGGAGAAGGAAGTGTGAATGTTGGTTGGGGAAAGATAAATACATCTAATTATTAAAGCTGGGATTTGGGAAATAAAGACATCCAGGATCTATTTCTGGCTATGCCAGTGAATCATTATGTGGACTTTTAAAGTAATTTAGGGTCTGACATTCAGAACTTCTGAACAGCTGTTGCTCCAATTGCTGTCAACAGGAGCTGTAGGTGATAAGCACCTCTGAAATCAAGCCTCTGTGTGCCTTAGTTCCCTCATTGCCATATATGGAACAAACTCCCTACTCCTAGGTATGTTTTATCAATTAACTCATGTTTGTAAAGCTCTTTGGTATAGAAGAATGTCTTACTATGCTATGTCTATCACAACAGTTGGATGTGTTTCAGCATTGTGTAAAAAAGCATCCAAGATTGCTAAGTCATCACACTGCATTTAATAATAAACAACCAGAGCTTTTCCTATTGCTACAGTTGGGGTCATGGAGAGAAATTTAAATATATTATTAAATCTGTATATACACAAATATAAATATATATTTTTGTATGCACACACACACACACACTTGTTGGTCAACATTTTAAATAATCCTTGCTTTAATATATTAATTTCACACTAGAAGACGTCTTCATAGTTGAGCATCACATCCTCAGATAAAGTCTTCAAGGTCTCATCTTCATTGCTTACACAACACTGTTGTAACAAAAAGAAAACGCCCTGCAAGCCTTAGTATCTAGCACAGCTTCACACATGGAAGGGTAATACTGATGCGAAATTCAAATGGCTTTCTGACAGCAAGTTGTGCATAGCTGAATTGACAATTTGTACCAGTTGCTCTATCGTTGGAAAAATATGAGGGGTATTAAAGATTTATAGGCTGAAAGAGCCAATATTGGATGGGCTGCCAATTGTAAATTCTGCACCATTATGGAAATTCCAAACGCTGTGTGGGCTTGCAAAGGAGTATGATCCTTTTGCAGAGCAATTCATTCCAAATTTCCAGCTCTGCATTCTAACCCTGTCTTTTTACCATCCACTCACTTCTGGTCACCACTTTATAGCTACAACCTAGCCAGGGCTGGACAGGAGAAGGAGCCTTCCCAAAGGGAAACATTCCATGCATTTGACTTTGGCAATGACACTGTAGTTTGTGTTTGAGGGTTAATTCCGTTTCCCCCATTTATATCACAATTCTTGACTAAATTATTGCACAAAATTCACAATACTTCACTGTCAATTCCCTCAACTCCTATTTATCATGAGTACCAACGGAAAAAAACCTAACCCACTGGTTTTAGTTACAGCTTTAATGTTTTGTAGAGTCCTTTAAACTGTGAAATACAAACCTGACATTTTATAAATAACTCGGGAGACGGTAGTTATGTGGTAAAACAACCTCCTCCCTGGAGTTCAGTCTTCTTCTCAGCCTCCTTTTCTCTCTTCCACCCTTGTTTTAGTTGTTTTACATTAACGAGGTACCTTTTATTGTCCCTTTTGCATGCCTGTTGGGTTATTCTATGTTCTATACATCTTACATGAACACCGTACTTCAATAGAAGATATTTTAGAGACAGAAAAAATAGGATGCCAGTGGCTGATTCTAGACACATCTTCTATGTGCACTCATTAGGAATGACCTCAAAGCTGAGGGAAGCATTAGTTCAATGTCTTGTGAATTCTGTGCCTGATACTTTGACTCTGCTTCAACCTTGTTTTATTTCAACCTCAGTTGTAGCCAAATGCTCAATTGGCTCTATAGTAATGCCTGAGGAGAAAATTCATTAGATCACTATTTTCACTCAAGCAATTTTTCAATAAACTTTTTTTGGATTGAAACGCCTCCTGCTTACTCCTAGCCCACGGATGATTTTGTTTTTGAGCATTCCAGGAAAGACTAGTCAACTATTCTTCAGTGATACAAACAAAAAATATAAATTTAGATTCTTTGGGGGAGGGGACAGAGGATATGTAACTTAAAAGGGAGCTAATACAAGATAAAACATTTTCAGAGACAAGAGTGTGATTTTTCTAATGATGGTGTCTTTTTAACCCACTAGAACCGACTATTTCTCATTTGTGCAAATTAAAGTAAAATAGGAAAATGCGAAGGTTATTATTATTAAATGTTAAGCATGCAGAGCTTTATTTCATTTTGATAGTATAGACATATCTTTACTTCCAAGACACCTTTTAATTGCAGTAAAATTTTTTAAGAGTAAGGATTAAACAGCATTTCCTGCAATGACCAGTCTAACGGTGAAATTTTTGTTCGTCTGTTCAGTGAGAATTCTTTTTGTGGTCTTTGCAGAAATTAACTTTTTAAAAGTCTGTTTATATTTTTCCTACAGATATAATTAACATGCCATCTCTACTTCTTTCTGAAATATTAATTACTTGCTATTTACACTGAAATACCATAATACTTCAGGATTTTTTTATTTTTAACTTATTTATTTATTGCTCATCAGGTTAATTACTGTTTATCATTTTGGTTTTTCAATTAGGATATAAAAATGCAAGAAGGAGACAAAAAGCTTCAGGCATTTAAGGGTGAAGTCTCATCACTACGGTAAAAAAAAAACTGAACAAAAAATGAAAGCCACTTGTTTTAAGTCACACCAACTTGCCCAATGAAATTCTCATTCTGCTTCATGCATGGTAAGGTCAGAAGCATGAAAACATCCGATCTGTCATGCAGTAGAAAGTAGATGATTTAATTTGATTTTAGCAGTATTCATTGAACTAAGCCTGTGAACGAACTAGGCTGCATGTATGGTATGTCAACTTGGCACTACTGTAGTCAAGGCAGAATCAAAATGTCATCTAGTTTTCTTTGAGCACACTTCGTATTTCACACAGGATGACCCACAGCTTGTTAGTCTTGTCACTCTGGCTAGCCCCAGCCTGACCTTCAGCTTGTTTCTAACAGCAAGAACTAGAATGGATAATATTGTGGGCTTAAAAAAAGCCCCACACACTTTCTCACTTGCTGGGAAGAAAAAATCTCAAGCCTGGTGCTGACTTGTTAATTGCCAGAGGGCAACAGCCACCATAGGTTGCACTAAAACCGCAAAGAATGTTCAGGCCACGTTTCAACATCCAAGGGTCAGCCAGGTGTCGTCCACTTATAAGAAAACAATTTTCTACTTCTGAACTTTGTCTTTTGCTCCTGGTTTCTCCTAAGGGGCAGGCTTCCTTTCCCTTTCATTAAAAATGACTAAAGGGAAGGAGATGAAGGACTAGAACTAAGGACAAATGTGATATAACCAAGAAGCTATTCTGAACTACTCTTGGCAAACATAACCTAAGAAGTTAATGATTCTTCTTAATGAAGGTGAATTCTTAATTCTTAATTTTGTGAACCTACAATCTCTACTGAATTCAGTAGGAAAGGGACTATCTGTTAATCTACAGAGACACTTCTGTCTACAAAGTATTTTTGGGGACCGAGGAAGGAATTCTCCTAAGAGGTGTATTACCCAAAAAATAGACTTCTTGGCATTGACTAATACAAATCTTTTGTGACGCATCAGATTCTCTAATGATTAAAAAAAAATGCTCACTACTTGAAACATGTACAGTGAGTTCTAAGTTATTCTGAGAAAATTTGTTTCCTTCTGAATCTGATATCTGGAGTTTAAAGTTATTTTAACTGCACATTTAAAGCATAGTATTCTTTTGTATTCCTTTAGATAAAGAAATTTTGCTACCCTATATATTCTGCCTGGAGGGAAGAATTATGTGACAGGTTCGGGCCGGATGGCTACAGGAGAGTAATAGAAGGCAGATATATTAGTCCCAGGTTAAGTAGGTCCCCCTGGGTAAGGTAACAGGGAAGGTACCAGAACAATCAGGAACCTTCTGGAGACAATTAAGACAGACAGGCTGATTAGAACACCTGCAGCCAGTCAAGAAGCTGCTAGAATCAATTACAGCAGGCTAATCAGGGCACCTGAGTTTAAAAAGGAGCTCACTTCAGTTTGTGGTGTGCATGTGAGGAGCTGGGAGCAAGAGGCAATAGGAGCTGAGAGTGAGAACGCAGACTGTTGGAGGACTGAGGAGTACAAGCATTATCAGACACCAGGAGGAAGGTCCTATGGTGAGAATAAAGAAGGTGCTGGGAGGAGGCCATGGGGATGTAGCCCAGGGAGTTGTAGCTGTCACACAGCTGTTCCAGGAGGCACTCTAGACAGCTGCATTCCACAGGGCCCTGGGCTGGAACCCGGAATAGAGGGTGGGCCCGGGTTCCCCGCAAACCTTCCAACTCCTGGTCAGACACAGGAGGAGTCGACCTGTACTGTGCATTCAGAAAAACGGCCAAGCTGAGGGCTGCTATGAAGTCCTAAGGCGAGCAAATCCGCCAATGAGCGCAAGACCCACCAAGGTAGAGGAGGAACTTTGTCACAATATGTAAAGATCTTAAAAAACACACAAGGTTTTGGTAGTGGGCCATCTACATTCTTTGATGTTTAGATTTTGATCCTGTTTATAAAGTGCTCATCAAGACTCCATGATAAGCAGCATCTTTGTACACTAAATTATATTCACATGATTAAATTCACAAATTGGCAATCCTTTCAGGGGTTTACTAAGGCTAATGTGCTCACATCCACTCTCTACCACAACAAAGTCAATCCTACAAAATTCCTTCTTTATCTTATCTTCAGATAAAATAGTGGTAAAATAATTTCTTTAAAAATGTGCTAATGTCGATAACTATTTCAGATGCAGTAACCCTGACAGTGCAGCAGAAATTAGTTTCATTTTCTGGTCTCTACTCAAATATAAACAAAGTATTGCTATTGGTGTGTGAGTAAATCACTTTGCATTACCACATGGCTAAAGTCAATTATCTTTTTAAAAAGTAACTTTTAATAAATTATACCCTGAGTAACAGGAGAGGAAAATGTATGCTTACATGTCATATTTGCTCAAAGAAAAAACAATTGCTGCTGGATGCCAAAAGGGGGTTTTAGTTTAAGTTAACACACACCTAAACTGCTGAGATTCCATGTTTAGCTTTATCTGAGGAAAAGCAACTAACAGGAAATTGTTCTTGTGATCTCCTAATCTTCAAAGTAGTAGCCTCTCAAATCTGTTTATTGGTTCAAAGTTTAATTAGCCATTATATGCACTCAATCTGTGCACAGCAGGGAAGGCAAAACACTGTCCAGATTGCACTGAAACATCACAGACTACTGGAGAACACAGAGCCTATTTTACAGCATCCCATCTTTATTGGCACGGCTGGCATTCCTGAACCATTCCATGGATACCTATTAGCAGCCATTCCAATCCAGATATCCAGCTCCTTTCCTTCAATTCAGATGGCTCTCATGACACAATCTGAATTCCTATAGTTTGCACAGTAACCACCACATCAGTGCAACAGAACATTTCATGAACGGCCTGTCTACTCACAGGGAAACTGACTGGCACAACCACAGCAGTGTAACTCCGTGTAGACAAGCCCTAACACGGATTGCCAAGCAAGGAGGGTGGAGGCTCTCTGTGAATCGGGGGGAGGGGGGGAAAGGGAGAGAGGGGACAGAGGGATGGGAAAGAAAGTGCGGGGAAGTCCTGACACTTAGTGGGGGCAGGGACACGGGAGCAGCCACTGCAGGCTGGGAAGGAGGGCACCAGGGGTTCTTTCCTGCTTCCAGGAGCATTCCTGTCCCTCCTGGTCCTGCTCTCAGTTCTAATCCCAGATGCCATCAAAGCTGCTCCAGTCCCTCCCTTCAGGTCCCACTCCCTGCTCCCCATCCCAATCCTGAGCCTCACAGCAGCCACTCCTGCCCATCTGGGTCTTGCTCTTGCCTCCAGGCACCCCCATCCCCAGGGCATGCACAAGTTTACATGAGAGCAGAGCCCCCACAATATTTCCATTGCACACCTCTCTCCAGTTCCACCAGCCCTGTGGCCAAGTATTCAGGTTTCCGTTTAGGTTGACCTGCAAGTTTGTGCTCACGTTAGAACTGTCTTGCTCATATTTCACTGTTTTCTCAGCAGGTGAGAGGGAACTGCAACACAGTAGTGTAAATGAACGATTCTCTGCAACTTGAAGCATAGGTGCCAACTCCATGAGTGCTCCGGGACTGGAGCACCCCAGGGAGCAGCCTCCCTATCAGAACCTCCTTCTGCCCCCAGTGTCTCCTGCCTGCCAATGGACCCACCGATCAGCGACTCCCCCTTTCTCCCCGCGCCTCCCGCACACCACAATCAGCTGTTTCGCGGCATGTGGGAGGTTCTTGGGCAAAAGGGGAACGAGTAAGGACACGGCATGCTCGGGGGAGGGGGCGAAACTGGGCAGGAAGAGGCAGAGCAGGGGTGGAGCAGGGGCAGGAAGAGGCGGGTGGGGCCTTTGGGGAAGGGGTGGAGTAGGGGCAGGGTCTGGGGCAGAGCCAGGGTTTGAGCACCCCCAGGCACACTGGAAAGTCAGCGCTTGTGATTTGAAGTCTTTAAACCATGATTTGAGGACTTCAGTACTCAGCCAGAGGCTAAGGGTCTATTTCAGGAGTGGGTGGGTGAGGTTTTGTAGCCTGCCACGTGCAGGTGGTCAGACTAGATGATCATGATAGTCCCTTCTGACCTTAAAGTCTATGGGTAAGTATTTGGTAAGTGAAAGAAGCCATATTGTTACATTTATTGGAGGGAAACTGTTTGAACTTTCAATAGGTTTACTTGACTAAGAAAGAAATGTACAAATACATAAATTCATCCCAGAGTGGTAAGACGCACCAGAAGTCTGGTGGCAGATCAATTTTCTGTGTTTGGACTATGGCACGTTTTAATTATATAAACCTCAACTATAGACATGGCTGCACATACTGATTACTATACCTGTGAACAGAAGATACAAATGAATATTGTAAATTTCTTGGGGCATGGATATTATCTTTATTCTTGCCTTGTTCAGGCCTAAACGCCTGGTACTTAATAAAAAATGTTTAGCAGTCTCTCTGACTATATAATAATCATGCTAATTTTCTTATTTCTTCCCTCCTTTGAAATGTATTAAGCAGACCAGGAAAGTAGTGTTATATTGTAAAAACAATAGTATAGATTAGCATGCAGTTTGCCCTCAGTTGTACCATAAAAACAACTAAAATCAGAGCTATTTAGAAAATTAACAGCTGTCAGAGCTAACCCAAAACAGACATTGTTTATAATCATGGATGAGAACTGAATGTTAAATTTTATGTCTAGATTCAGTCTTGTCTGAGACTATTTAAAATGTTATCAATTTCATTTATGATCTATCTATAAATTGCATAACATCATCATTACAAGTTTCTGTGGTTCAGTAGTTCTCTTAAATAATCATCAACTGGAAAATACTTAAGGACAATTTGGGATATCATCCCTTAAAATGTTGTAAACATTTTCTTATAAATTGGGATTAGCAAGAGTTCCTGGAAACTATAAATCTTATTTCTTAACATTTTATTTCCGTCAGACATTAAATCAACAAGTAACATATCATTTGCCAATGCTTTAATAAAATGCTTAATAAGGGAAGTCTTGCTTAATAAAACTGCTATCATACTTCCTCTTAGTATTACTAGATTTTCAAACCCTGGATATCTGTATTAGGTATAATAGGTGGCAACTGTTCATATTCTCCTGCTTATGTCAGGGATCTGATATCATAAACCTGTTTTAATGACTTTAAAAGGAAGTTACAAATGAATTCTGAAAGAAATAATTCTTATTCTAAAGTTAGTGGAAATTAATTAAGAAAAAATAAACTGCTGTAATATACTGCAAAATCACAAATCTTTTCACAAGGCAATGTTACCGTAAAGGTAAAATCTCATCACCTGCTCTTGTGATCATTTTGATAGACCTGAAGAACGTTACCTCAGCAAAGATAATGTCAACTTAACTTCAGACCCATACTTAGTAAAGACAAGCTTGCATAGTAAGATCACAGCAGTGTTGCTCAGAATGTATTCCTCTTAGAATTCCTAAAAAGACTGCTGAAGCAAGTTGATGTTTTCCCTGCAGCACTCTCTCCCACACTGACCAACTTCAATATCTGGGCATCTGGCAAAATAGTAGCAATCAGTGGTTCCCTGACCCAGTTATGTGCAACACAATAACAAACAGTAAAGCTGAGATTTTTCAAAGCTTCCTAATGGATTCAGAAACCTATCCTCATCAGTTTTGTGAATTGGCCATCCCAATTCTTCAGGAAGCTCTGAAAAGTCTCCCACAAAAACCTAGTATGTGTAAAACAAGAAACAGGTAAATAATGCTGGATTTTTTAAAATTAATTCATTTTAAATAATGTAAGTTGCTTACAAAGTTAAGGAAACCTGTTTGCTCTAAATACCTGGTTTTTAAGTGGACAGCATCCCTCAGTTACAACATTTATGTTCCATGTTTGCAGTTAACTGATGATTGGAAGCTTTTTACTCGAGAGCTTAGGAAAACAAAGAAAAATGTGAAAAGAAAGGGGAGGTGTGATTAAGGCAGCACAAACTCTATAGCTAGGTCCTAAGGAGCTGTACACAAACAAAAAAAATCACTACGAAATACCCACAGTAATGGAGTCTGAGTGGTCCTTGTTTCACTAATTATGATTAATGAAGAGGCATTACAGACTTGTAGATGTAATCATGAAAATGTCTGACTCTAATAATTTTCCATTTATTCTACTGCACTCAATAACTTTGGTAAAAAACACAGCAACACGGGAGAGAAAAAGGGAGTTTAAAATTACATGCAGAACTAGTAGAATGCTAAGTGAACAGCTGGTAATGCTTCAGGACACTGGAGGTAATCCTCACACCAGAGTAATTTTGCAGGACAAATTGAAGTGAACTGTCTCAGGAAAATACCGATTAAATACTAAGAGTCTTATTGTTAACAACGGAGAAGGGAAATAGACTATAACTTAAAATGTACACATTACTTTCAGTTATAGAAAGCTTAGACTTGTTGGATCTAGTCTATGCTCCATCAATCCTGGAGAGAACAGGGGCCAGTCTGACCATGGGCACAACATAAAGGAGCCTCAGGTCTTTACTGGGTTGTGCTGGCTTGTAACCATTCCATGCACCAGCTGAAGATTTGCTCACACTAGGGCAGGGGAGGAGATGCTGAGATGTTGGCTGAGGGGCGTTAACAGGTCTGAGGATCTGCATCAATAGCTACTAAAGAGTATTTAGGTCATGGAAACAAATCTGAATCAGTAAACAACTATTGTCCCCAAAAGAAACAAACCAACCAATACTGTTGCAAAGATTTCACATGAGGAAACAGTAGTTCAGCAGGTATGGAACTCTGAGATCAATGTTAGATGCTATCAGCTGTGATGCCAAGGCACGTGAATGTGTTACACCATTTGTACGTTGCATCTGAACTTCCCTGTTTCACTTTGGGTCTCTCCTTAGAACAGATTTATTCAAAAACTATTTTGTACGTTAAGTGCTTATTTTTAACGTAGTATCGCTGAGAACAAAGTGGAAATACCCTGTGGAAACATATGGCAGCTGACAATCAACTAACTCTTCTGGTTTGTTGAATGTACGCATACTTAGCATTGAATACATGATTTTTGTTTTTTAGTTAAACAGTTTATCTAGAAAACCAAAGCTGTTCATGCAGAGCTATTACATGCTAATAGCTCACTAGATATACAAGTAAATTTCTGACATGATGCTCAAATGCAAAAGTTTAATACAATTAGACAACCTGTGAATATCCCAAAAGTAAGCTATCAGGACCACTTATGCAACTCACTTGTAGAAAGCATCATCATTATGCAATACAGCAACAATGGCAAGGTAGAGCCTTTCAATTACTGCACATGAAATATTTCACACAGTCTAAAGGCTATAAGAGTGGACTAGGGTTCAACTCTCAAAGGTAAGAAACAACAAAACTTTTAGCCAAATACCATTTTCACTCACCAACAAAAACACCAGATATTAGAGGTTTCAGAGCAGCAGCCGTGTTCGTCTGTATCCGTAAAAAGAACAGGAGGACTTGTGGCACCTTAGAGACTAACAAATTTATTAGAGCATAAGCTTTCGTGAGCTACAGCTCACTTCATCGGATGCATACAGTGGTACTCCTTTACTTTTTACCAGATATGAGGTGAATGCTATTTAAAAGCAGCAGTGGTGGATATGCTTCCTTTCGCTGTTCATTGATTCTCCATTATCAAAACTCTATGGAAAAGGAAAAGTTTATGCAAAATTCTCTGCAGAAAGGTGAATAAAGATGTGGAATAAGCTACCATGACAGCCACTGAAGCAGACAGCATCATTGTGCAGTATTCAAGTAGGACTGGATCAGTTTCCAAGGAGACAATAGGAAAGTGGAAATATAGGAACAAAAGGTCAGATTTGATGGGAACCATAGCCTTTTCTGTTTCTTGTTCCAATGGTTTATTATCTTAAAGTCAGACACTGTTCAAACATATCTTAATTCATACCAATAATTAGCTATAATTCCACTCATGCTTGTAATCTCTTTGTAATCTGCTAGCATATTCCTTGCATAACTTTCACAGGTCTGATAACTAGAGATAACAAACATCAGTTAAGTTGGTCATTAAATTAGCTTTAGGAACTAATTTTTTTTCCCCATCATAACACTGCTAACTGACTGAGCTAACAGAAGCTCAGAATAGACAGAAAACCCCAATCCTTACATTATACTCAAAACATACAATTGACTTGTTATATATTTTACCTCCCACTTAGCTACAGGTTTGCTCTTTTTCATTTTAGTGTATTTTGACTAATCAATGGTTATAAAAGTAAAAGTGGCTGTAATACCTAAAAAGATGCATTTTAAATGGTCAATTAATTGTACATAGTAATTATAGTAACTTTCTTAAATGGTAGAAGACAAAGAAAACTGTTAACTCCCTAACAAAGACCAAAGTAACCTAGAAGATAATGTACTAACCTTTCACCCCTAGAGAAAGAAAGCCAAATATTTTAATACCCATTTTAGTGTTTTCTATCGCACTCATCACCATAACAAGTGTTCTGTTTAAAATATCTTTGAAATTGATTTTACTGGTCTCAGCTTTGTGTCCCAGCAGTGGATGTTTATCCACCTTGTGAGAGGGTAGGATACTATCGTCAAATTCATTTTCATACATAACCTAAAAGGTCAACAGAATTCTGAAGGAAATAGTCATTGGCTAAAGAAGAATAATGCATTTTGAGATCACAGTGCACAATGCTTTCTTTCTGGTTACCTATTTTTGTGTGTTTCATTTGGATATTTATTTTTAAAATGTTCTCCTTTTCCCAGGAGAGGCTAATACCCTTTCCAAATTTGAGCCAATAGCTGCAGATAGGACTGCGTGTTGTACTCCCTGAATTGACTTAAAAATAAAATTAGGACTCAGATTCATTCCAAATACATCATATCAGTCATAAATTTTACAACACATTTGATTTGTGATTACCCAGCAGAGTTACATTTTTAAGTAACACTGAACAAGCTTTTAGAAAACAGGAAACATGAAATGTTAATTCTTTGAAGACTGCAGTTGGGAATATTTTGCAAGTTTAGCAACTGCAGACAGTCTTGGGACTAATGATCTCAATGGGAAAATAAATCACACCTATTGTAGGAAGCTGTAGAACTGAAGTTGTGTCAGTCTGACAGAACACAGTTCACAGCTTTTGGCTTACCACCTCAGATAATGAAGGAAGATATCACCTACCACATATACACATGGCACAAGACTATTTAATCTAGTTCCCAAATTGGTCATTTACAGTATCAAGTGCTTGTGTATCTTAGCATTTTGCCAATTTTATTACAAAAACTTACCAAGTTTATAATCTTTAGAGATACAAAACTGAACAGTACAAAAATAGATGTGATTCTGTTTTCTCCACATACTATTTTATCCTTCTTTATACCTTCAAGTATGCTTCTTGACCACTGTACACACCGTGCCTGTGAGAATGGGACTTGGTGAACAGCCAAACACATTTTACTGCCTGCAGTTTCCCCAATAGTTATTTCTTATTACATTTTAGTCTTATTTCATTTGGAGTGCTGATTTGTTCTCACATATGCTACATTTTTAGTACAATCATCATAAGCGACCCCATTGGAGTCTTCACACTACTTCACATATTGACCTTCCATCAACACTCACAGAATATCCCTATTTTTCACTAACAGCTGAGCTCAGCTTCATCTAGTTTGCCTGGGAAATTCTTAATAGCTGGTTATTATGTGTTCTATACTTACTCCACTAACCTCCAAACATGGACAAATATTAAAGGTACATACATATTTCAGAAGAGCTGTGTTCATCTGAGTCTGATGAACAGATATTGAACAGGTGATTGCTTTGGTATGCATCAGTGAATATACTGTGCATGACACACAGAGTATAGCACAACACAGACCTTCTGTCATTCTCGAATTAAGAATAATAATAATAATAATTTCTACTTTTAGAAAACAAAATGCGATTCCAGGAGCCAGTTTGACAGTCCACAAACAAGCAAAGATGCATTACAGGATACTTAGCTATGAAATTATGTCTCCTGTAAAAGCAGGTGGGGAGGGGGATGGGAGGGAGGAGGAGAGAGAAGCAAAAATAATTGTACTAATTAAATCGCCCGAGTGACTACATTTCTGGCTAAAACTAAACACCTTCATCACTGCTGCACAGCATGCAAAAGGTCAAGAGGCAGCCCTGAGGCTTACTAGCCAATATCAGAGCTAAACCATGCAAGCAATTTGCCACCTCTCCAAAGTCCAAGACTTACTAAATTCATAGCATTTTTCAGGTCACCTATGGCATCCCTGGGACAAGGACTAGAAAGCAGAGTGAAGTATTCTAGCTAAGTGTTCTCACCCTTCCCACCCCTAGCTTGTTAACTAAATGTAACATGCTTAAAATTGTGTTCTGTTCCAAGTATGTGACTCTCACTTTTCAGGCTATGGTCACACTAAGTAGGTTATACATCTTGATGCGGCCCAAGGAAAGGAGAAAATAAAGGATATTTTAAAGTACTTTATCAGGTTACTGTAGTTTATGATTCATTTCAATTCTAGCTTAACTTGTACCCGCCGATCACCAACATGATATGTTAGTTTATAAGCATGGGCAACGTAAACAGATGAACCATTATAAAGAAAGCTGATTTTCAACTAGAGTTGTGGCTGTCAAAGATACGACTGACCTTTCATTAATACTACTGTACTAGATAAAAGTATTGCAGAGTTTCAACCCTACTTATCTAACCCAGCTGCCAAGCATTCCTTTGGCACCTCTGTTGTTTTGAATCTTGCACAGCGATGAAGCACTGTGTAAATAAGTTATTCAATACCTTGGAACTCCAAAAAAGAATTCTCTCTTCATTCCACGGCAACTTCAAAAGTGAGACAGCAGAGGATTCTCTTGGATTTGTTCCTGGTCTGGATTAGTACTTTACTCAAATGCATCAACAGTCATATCTCACCTCTGTTCATGCCAGGAATAGATAACCAGTGGTCACCATTAAAACAGGCACGTGCAAGATCACATTTATTAAGAGGCTCCTAAGAACGTGCCTGCAAAGTGAGTATGTCTAGAAGCTCACATATAGATGAGTTTAAGCATGCATTAATCCACTTCCGGTTTTTTAAGTGTCTGTTCACTAAAAACCCTACATTAACAGAACAGGAAAATCAGGGTAACAGAGAGAAATGGAGGGATGAAAGTAGGGAAAGATGCCTGAAAAGAGTTGTGCCTGAACAGTGTGGGCACATATTTAGAGGCCCACTTGGAAACGTGAACTGGAGAATCTATTTTCTACTGGTATATTGCTATTTTGTACCCAGCTTAAGAATTTTTTTGCCTGGTTTTGTTCCAATGTAAAGCTGCAGCCTTTTAACAACAGGAAGTTCCTAATCCTTACTTAGGAATTCTGTACAAACCAAAGACCCTTAAAATCCACAGGCAAGTTCCCAAAGATAGTCTCTTGGGTTCTTCTTTCTTCATTGAATGCAGAACACATTGCCAAGGAAGTACTATTTTTTAAGAAGAGTAGTCCTTAAATTTTGTACTAGATAAACTGTCCTAGAGACCACAGCTGTGTAACTGCAAAACCTTTGAAGTTCTAGGAACAAGAAGAAAATCCATAGAAATGCCCGGGGTCATCTCTCTCTCTAGAGTTTCAAACCAACCCATTACTGTATACTATACTCAGAAGGGTGGGACTGCTGCTGTATGCTTAACTGTTTGGTGTCAATTTCTATTCCACATTTCCAATAAGAAGAGCTCCTTGTGCCCATTAAGGATGACTATGCCACTGCAAAACACGCCTTCTGCTATACTATGGGTCAAGTATTTTTACAGAAAACTGTACAGTCTGACCTATACTGCTATGTGGAAGAAACATCTGGAAAGGAATGGTACATGTATGTATTACCGCCTTCCTCTCCAGAAGTCTGAATAGAGCTCTAGTCATTTGCAGTATGTCTACACAGCAGCTAGGAGCATGCTTCCCAGTCCAGGTAGAGAAAGAGGTGCTAGCTCTGCTCAAAAATAGCAGTGTGGCTGCAATGGCACAGGTGATGGCTAAGCCTAACCACCTGAGTACAAACCCACCTGACCCCTTGGGTATATACTCAGGTAACTAGTCTGAACCGGTGCCCATGCCACTGCAGTCACACTGCTACTTTTACAGTGCCAGCAGAGCTAGGACCTCTGTCTACCTGTGCTGGGAAGCACTTTCCCAGCTGCTGTGTAGACATATCTTTAAAGGGAAGGCTCAGCTATAGGAATAAAATGACATTCAGTACTTTTTTTGCTGAACTAATCTGTTTTTCACCAGTGTAAATGACCAGGGACAGAATGGAGGCAAAACAAAATGGCTTCTGTTGGCTTAATGTTTAGTTTCTGCCCCAGAATGCAACTAACACTTGACTATTCGTTTTTTTTTAAATTATTATTTCTTTCTATAGTCTAGTCTGAACTCTGAAATGACAGTGTTTCATAACTGGTCATGTATCTTGTTTCACCAGCATTCAGTTCCAAAAATAATATTACTCTTAATATATTATTCTTCATTAAATTGGCCCACAATGTGCACTGTACTTAATTCACCTATTATTCATGCTGCTTTTAATTCTCAACATTGACTTTGCAGCCGGTAACATCCAGTTCACTGTATCACATCATTCCCTATAGAACACATTTGTATTATCAGCAGATAAATTACTGGAAAAAAATACACAATGGATAAGAGATTTTTCCTATACTAATTATTTTAGCCTTTTAAGGAAAACGTTTAGAGAATGAACATGTAGAAGATAATTAATTGTACTTAATTATTTAAGCAAAGAGCTATTGTATGCTTACTGAAGTCACATTTTCCATTGTACTTTTGAATCCTCTACAGACATCTTCACCTAACTTAATATTTTCATTTGTCCAACTGGAAGCTATTAAACTTTCATTAGGCTTCACACATTTGTTAAGTCAACTTAACCTTCGGTCAAAAATACTTTCTAAGCATGAAATATCAGACCTGCAAATTAATAAAATCTTTCTGTAACTTCACTTCATAATTATATCTAGCTTGTTAAAAATTGAAAGATCCTGTACTCCATGAATATTTCCTAACACAGACTCAGAGTAGTTGGGCCTACATACAAACAGCTTGTATTTCCCCAAAAGGCTGAGTAATTACAGTGAAATCAACACAAGCCTAACTATAATGGTTACAAATAGCTATACTTGGTGCTTAACAAGCATGAAAGGCAAAGTCCTTGCCCTGAAGAGTTTGTTATGTATTTGTGCTATGCATCTCCTATCTTTGTTTTGGGGAGATGAATTTTAACTCATGAAATGTATTGGAAAAACTGCCTTGAATCAAAAGTTAAAATTAATAAAATTGATAGTAAAATTGAAAAGTTAAAACATAGATAAAAAGTCCACTGTTTAACAGTAGAACAAGCACAGCACATACCACACCACAGCCAACACAGCCCTCCCAAATGTGTTTCAACCCTAAACCTAAAGTGACCACTTCTAGCAATGTGAGGGTATGTGTACATTACGGAATAAGGTCGAATTTATAGAAGTCGTTTTTTTAGAAATCGGTTTTATATATTCAAGTGTGTGTGTCCCCACAGAAAATGCTCTAAGTGCATTAAGTGCATTAACTTGGCGGAGTGCTTCCACAGTACCGAGGCTAGAGTCGACTTCCGGAGCGTTGCACTGTGGGTAGCTATCCCACAGTTCCCGCAGTCTCCGCTGCCCATTGGAATTCTGGGTTGAGATCCCAATGCCTGATGGGGCTAAAACATTGTTGCGGGTGGGGCTAAAACATTGTTGCGGGTACATATCGTCAGGTCCCCATTCCCTCCATCCCTCCGTGAAAGCAAGGGCAGACAATCGTTTCGCACCTTTTCTCCTGAGTTACCTGTGCAGACGCTATACCACGACAAGCATGGAGCCCGCTCAGGTAACCGTCACCGTATGTCTCCTGGGTGCTGGAAGACATGGTACGGCATTGCTACACAGTAGCAGCAACCCCTTGCCTTGTGGCAGCAGACGGTGTAATACGACTGGTAGCCGTCATCGTCGTGTCCGAGGTGCTCCTGGCCACGTTGGCTGGGAGCGCTTGGGCAGACATGGGCGCAGGGACTAAATTTGGAGTGACTTGACCAGGTCATTCTCTTTAGTCCTGCAGTCAGTCCTATTGAACCGTCTTATGGTGAGCAGGCAGGTGATATGGATTGCTAGCAGTCGTACTGTACCATCTTCTGCCGGGCAGGCAAGAGATGAGGATGGCTAGCAGTCGTATTATACCATCTTCTGCCAGGCAGGCAAGAGATGAGGATGGCTAGCAGTCGTACTGTATCATCTTCTGCCGAGCAGCCATGAGATGTGGATGGCATGCAGTCCTTCTGCACCGTCTGCTGCTAGCCAAAGATGTAAAAGATAGATGGAGTGGATCAAAACAAGAAATAGACCAGATTTGTTTTGTACTCATTTTCCTCCTCACCTGTCTAGGGGACTCATGCCGTGTCGTCAGTCGCCCCTCCCTCCGTCAGAGCAACAGTAGACAATCATTCCGCGCCTTTTTTCTGTGCGGACGCCATACCAAGGCAAGCATGGAGGCCGCTCAGCTCACTTTGGCAATTAGGAGCACATTAAACACCACACGCGTTATCCAGCAGTATATGCAGCACCAGAACCTGGCAAAGCGATACCAGGCGAGGAGGCGATGTCAGCGCGGTCACGTGAGTGATCAGGACATGGACACAGATTTCTCTGAAAGCATGGGCCCTGCCAATGCATGCATCATGGTGCTAATGGGGCAGGTTCATGCTGTGGAACACCGATTCTGGGCCTGGGAAACAAGCACAGACTGGTGGGACCGCATAGTGTTGCAGGTCTGGGACGATTTCCAGTGGCTGCGAAACTTTCGCATGCGTAAGGGCACTTTCATGGAACTTCGTGACTTGCTTTCCCCTGCCCTGAGGCGCATGAATACCAAGATGAGAACAGCCCTCACAGTTGAGAAGCGAGGGGCGATAGCCCTGTGGAAGCTTGCAACGCCAGACAGCTACCGGTCAGTTGGGAATCAATTTGGAGTGGGCAAATCTACTGTTGGGGCTGCTGTGATGCAAGTAGCCCACGCAATCAAAGATCTGCTGATATCAAGGGTAGTGACCCTGGGAAATGTGCAGGTCATAGTGGATGGCTTTGCTGCAATGGGATTCCCTAACTGTGATAGGGCCATAGACGGAACCCATATCCCTATTTTGGCACCAGAGCACCAAGCCGGCGAGTACATAAACCGCAAGGGGTACTTTTCAATAGTGCTGCAAGCTCTGGTGGATCACAAGGGACGTTTCACCAACATCAACGTGGGATGGCCGGGAAAGGTACATGACGCTCGCATCTTCAGGAACTCTGGTCTGTTTCAAAAGCTGCAGGAAGGGACTTTATTCCCAGACCAGAAAATAACTGTTGGGGATGTTGAAATGCCTATATGTATCCTTGGGGACCCAGCCTTCCCCTTAATGCCATGGCTCATGAAGCCGTACACAGGCAGCCTGGACAGTAGTCAGGAGCTGTTCAAATACAGGCTGAGCAAGTGCAGAATGGTGGTAGAATGTGCATTTGGACGTTTAAAGGCGCACTGGCGCAGTTTACTGACTCGCTTAGACCTCAGCGAAACCAATATTCCCACTGTTATTACTGCTTGCTGTGTGCTCCACAATATCTGTGAGAGTAAGGGGGAGACGTTTATGGCGGGGTGGGAGGTTGAGGCAAATCGCCTGGCTGCTGGTTACGCGCAGTCAGACACCAGGGCGGTTAGAAGAGCACAGGAGGGCGCGGTATGCATCAGAGAAGCTTTGAAAACCAGTTTCATGACTGGCCAGGCTACGGTGTGAAAGTTCTGTTTGTTTCTCCTTGATGAAACCCCCCGCCCCTTGGTTCACTCTACTTCCCTGTAAGCTAACCACCCTCCCCTCCTCCCTTCAATCACCGCTTGCAGAGGCAATAAAGTCATTGTTGCTTCACATTCATGCATTCTTTATTCATTCATCACACAAATAGGGGGATGACTACCAAGGTAGCCCAGGAGGGGTGGTGGAGGAGGGAAGGAAAATGCCACACAGCACTTTAAAAGTTTACAACTTTAAAATTTATTGAATGCCAGCCTTCTTTTTTTTGGGCAATCCTCTGTGGTGGAGTGGCTGGTTGGCCGGAGGCCCCCTCACCTCGTTCTTGGGCGTCTGGGTGTGGAGGCTATGGAACTTGGGGAGGAGGGCGGTTGGTTACACAGGGGCTGTAGTGGCAGTCTGTGCTCCAGCTGCCTTTGCTGCAGCTCAGTCATACACTGGAGCATACTGGTTTGGTCCTCCAGCAGCCTCAGCATTGAATCCTGCCTCCTCTCATCATGCTGCCGCCACATTTGAGCTTCAGCCCTGTCTTCAGGCCGCCACTTACTCTCTTCAGCCCGCCACTTACTCTCTTCAGCCCGCCACCTCTCCTTCCGGTCATTTTGTGCTTTCCTGCACTCTGACATTATTTGCCTCCACGCATTCGTCTGTGCTCTGTCAGTGTGGGAGGACAGCATGAGCTCGGAGAGCATTTCATCGCGAGTGTGTTTTTAAGCTTCACTAGCCTCTGGGAAGGAGAAGATCCTGTGATCATTGAAACACATGCAGTTGGTGGAGAAAAAAAAAGGGACAGCGGTATTTAAAAGACACATTTTATAAAACAGTGGCTACACTCTTTCAGGGTAAACCTTGCTGTTAACATTACATACATAGCACATGTGTTTTCGTTACAAGGTCGCATTTTGCCTTCCCCCACTGCGTGGCTACCCCCTCAACCTTCCCCCCTCCCTGTGGCTAACAGCGGGGAACATTTCTGTTTAGCCACAGGCAAACAGCCCAGCAGGAATGGGCTCCTCTGAGTGTCCCCTGAAGAAAACCACTCTATTTCAACCAGGTGACCATGAATTATATCTCACTCTCCTGAGGATAACACAGAGAGATAAAGAATGAATGTTGTTTGAATGCCAGCAAACATACACTGCAATGCTTTGTTGTACAATGATTCCCGAGTACCTGTTACTGGCCTGGAGTGGTAAAGTGTCCTACCATGAAGGACGCAATAAGGCTGCCCTCCCCAGAAACCTTTTGCAAAGGCTTTGGGAGTACATCCAGGAGAACCGCGAATGCCAGGGCAAAGTAATCCTTTCACATGCTTGCTTTTAAACCATGCATAGTATTTTAAAAGGTACACTCACCAGAGGTCCCTTCTCCGCCTGCTGGGTCCAGAAGGCAGCGTTGGGTGGGTTCGGGGGGTACTGGCTCCAGGTCCAGGGTGAGAAACAGTTCCTGGCTGTCGGGAAAACCAGTTTCTCCGCTTGCTTGCTGTGAGCTATCTACAACCTCATCATCATCATCATCTTCTTCATCCCCAAAACCTGCTTCTGTATTGCCTCCATCTCCACTGAAGGAGTCAAACAACACGGCTGGGGTAGTGGTGGCTGAACCCCCTAAAATGGCATGCAGCTCATCATAGAAGCGGCATGTTTGGGGCTCTGACCCGGAGCGGCCATTCGCCTCTCTGGTTTTCTGGTAGGCTTGCCTCAGCTCCTTCAGTTTCACGCGGTACTGCTTTGGGTCCCTGTTATGGCCTCTGTCCTTCATGCCCTGGGAGATTTTGACAAAGGTTTTGGCATTTCGAAAACTGGAACGGAGTTCTGATAGCACAGATTCCTCTCCCCAAACAGCGATCAGATCCCGTACCTCCCGTTCGGTCCGTGCTGGAGCTCTTTTGCAATTCTGGGACTCCATCATGGTCACCTGTGCTGATGAGCTCTGCATGGTCACCTGCAGCTTGCCACGCTGGCCAAACAGGAAATGAGATTCAAAAGTTCGCGGTTCTTTTCCTGTCTACCTGGCCAGTGCATCTGAGTTGAGAGTGCTGTCCAGAGCGGTCACAATGGAGCACTCTGGGTTAGCTCCCGGAGGCCAATACCGTCGAATTGTGTCCATAGTACCCCAAATTCGAGCCGGCAAGGCCGATTTAAGCGCTAATCCACTTGTCAGGGGTGGAGTAAGGAAATCCATTTTAAGAGCCCTTTAAGTCGAAATAAAGGGCTTCATCGTGTGGACAGGTGCAGGTTTACATCGATTTAATGCTGCTAAATTCGACCTAAAGTCCTAGTCTAGACCAGGGCTAAGAGTTGTTCAGTCTCCATGACCATCCACTCCATGCAGGAATCCATTAGTCAAAGACAAAAAACTCTTAATTCTCACTTTTGTTCTCCCTTTTTAATACAATGATTTACTAGGGTCTCACCTGTTAGAACCTACATTGCTGTGACTCTGAGATGAGAGTTTTCTAGCGCATTCGTTGATTCCAATATCTTTTTCTTATACCCACTTAGCTTCAATACATGAGTCTGTCCTTTTCAGGAAGTTTTGATAATAGCTCAGACAAATGTGAATGTTTTCACTCAGACTGCATCAGTGAACATTTAACTAAAAGTGGCAGCTTCCTTGTCAGACATGTGTCTGATGATGTAGGTTGCTCAATGTTTTAGCTATAAGTTGCAAGTGAGGTAGCTGTAGGAAAGACTTTAATCTGCAGTTAGGAACATGCGCAGAAAAATTAGAACTGTTTGACAACTAATGTATATTATCTAATGTTGATTTTGATTTATAGTGCAAACTCCAAAACTTTTTATTATCTTTTAAAAACAAGCATAGACAAAAAAAACCCCTCATTTTAACTGAAATTTTGCTCCAACTGAAAACAGTTTCAGGAACAGAATGGTTGGAAGGGCTTCGATACTGAATTCCTTCCATTTTTAAAAATACCAATATTGTTCTTACTAGGAATTTTTGAGGGGTGAGGGACAGACAGACACACACATTTTCATTGCCTAATTTCACACTCAAATGAAGTTCATGGTTTCAAAAGCTCAATTCTAATATCCCCTGCATTTATATTCTGCACAGGACAGTGAAATAGAATAGACACTGTAAAAAAGGAAAGGGAAGGAGGAACAGAGAAATTCTACAAAATACAAGTTAATATATTGTACCTAGGAAACTAGTCCTAGTGTAGGTTTGGAGGTGGTGATCTGTGATATTCTCATTCTGTCCCCCCCAATCTCATTCTCCCCCCTCACCCTCCCAAGAAAATGTAGGTTATTTTTAATCATCTTCAGGAGCAAAAACATGGGGTATACTATGAGAAAGAAATTGTAAATGAACAATTCATTTTTCTAACACAAAACATAACTGAGATTTATCCAACCTTTGATCACCCATAAGTGCTGTGGAGAATGTGTGCGATTTCTGCACTATTTTTATGAAATATTATATGTGACTCATTTTAGCTATATAATTTTGTGCTAATTATTATCTGGTCTCAAAGGGTTAAATTCTTTCCAGAGACACTTGCAAGCAGTGGGGAATAAGCAATCAATTATGTATGTGTCACATAGCCATGTCTGGGTCCAGTGAATGAACTATCAAGATTCACTGTCATGTGAATAGGTTTACCTGGGTAATACAATAGATATGCTAAAGACAGTGGCCAAACCAAGAAAATTGGTTCTACCAAGTGTGCTGGTAACCAGACAATGGATCACCTGGTGAGGGGCTTAGATCACCTGATGAGGTTGATCAGGCGGTGATGTGGGGGGTCACCTGACAATAGAGACTGGAAGTTATAAAAAGAAGGGTCTCTCACCAGCAATTGAGAGAGAGTGGAAGGATACTGCTTACAGGGGTCAAAGAGAGAGAAGGAGACTCCATGATTTGTAGAAGAATTCATGAGCTGCAGGAGGGATAATCCTGGATACTCTAGAATACTCTTGACAAAATCCCAAGGAATGCCCAAGAGCGATGAAGAAACACAGTGAGAGTGGTGTACAGGTGTTCTACCTAGATCTGTGTATCTTTTGTGCTGTCTAAAGTAGTGAGTAATTGTGTTAGAAACCTTTGCAAGGCCTGTGCCTTCTTCCTGCAACTATAACATATCACTGAGGAGGGGACCTGTAAACCCACAGGTTGGAGCTCTGGGAAAGGGTGTGCTTATGCAAATGAGGAGTCTGGAGGAGCCAGTTCTAGTCTCAGGACGTAGGCTGTTGGACTATGGCATCACAGCTCTCAGATGAGCATGCTAGAAAAAGAACCAGCAACCTAACAGCATGCATAGAAACCAAGAACCAGAGGCAGTGCTTTGCCTCTGCTCAGACTCAGGAAAGCTTAAAAGCACACAGGTGTTGAGACTTTAACAGTGGGGAAACTTAACCAGGACAGCGACAAGTGTTAATATAGGTAAAGAATAATTGCAAGTGAAGCTGGTGAATAATACCCAGTTCCTTAGAGTGGTTATAAAGCCCTAGGAAGGGATAGCCCTGTTCTTATTTATGTTAAGCTATTATCTCAACCTCATCTTAAGCTGCATGATCTGCAACCCTCACTGATGGAACAGCAAACATACTGCTGTTGAACTGCCTAGTGTTAAGCAGCAAAGATGGAAACATGACTAATTGTATCAGATTTACTTCAGAGATTATAAAGCCATGATCTTTGGCCGTAACACCACATGCAACTCTTTGAGACCCACACTTGAGCAAAGGATCATTATTCTTATACATTAGACATCAGGTTCAGAGAAAAACTATTTCCAATTATTTTATTTATTGATTGGCACTTTTTATACCACTCATACCAATTTGACCTTAGTCACACAGTATTCCGGGACAGTATATTTTAGGTTCATTTAATAAGGGGCACACTCTATCAGTCAAATGTTCAAAATATTCTGCAGTTCTACATATACTTCTTTGAAGGAATGTTTGTGTTTCTCTTCCTCTCCAGAAAGTGGTGCCAATCACAAAATAAACTGAACTAGACTCCTTGTAAGAGCTATCACCAAAGTAAGAGCATTTAAAAGGCTTAAAATAAGAATCTCAAATTACATAAAAGATTCAGCTGACATTCAATATTCACCATTTGTAAGTCAATATTTACTAAGTTATAACTGTTATCTTTGGCACTTTATCATTTACCCTGTACTTAGCAGAGGAAATAATTGTGGTAACTCTTGTAAGCATAGACTTATAAAACTGTGACCACTAGGGTAATACCAGAAAAACTGCAAGAACAAAATATACTGTCCAAAACAGGGGGAATACGGTTATTCTGAAGGTGTAATGGCAGTCATCAAATGAATGTTTGATCTGTAGATAATCAGAGATTTGGTTAAAGTGCCATTGGGGGCAATAAGCATCTTCTTTCAAGCTAAACAGAATGAATAATTAAGCTCCTTCTTATAATGAGATGGCTGGAAACAGCAGAACCCACCACTCAAAGTAACAGGCCACATGCTACGGCTAATCAGAAGCTAAGCTGTGTCAGCCGAGAGGTTCTCTGAGCAGGGGCTAAGGGATTGTTTGACAAGCTGTGCATATGTTGTAGAGAAAGAAAGTAAGCAGACAATGAGAGACAGTACAGACAGAGCTTCTTGTGGTACAGAACTGACTGGGGGGCAGATCTGGAAATTGGGAGCAAGGAAACTGCCTGCTTTTTGTTTCTACTGTGTTCAAGGAAATAGGATTGTGTGTACTTTCTTTGTAAGTAAACAGGATTGCACCAAAGAAATATCTGACTCATATATCCATTTCTCCTCCTAACAGAAACAATCCGACAAGGCCCTGAATACTAGCTAACCGTTCAGGCCAAGTAACAAACAACAACAACATGTCTGGAATATATTGAATCAGCACCTAAAGTTATTATTTCGTCAACTGTCTGTATATTTAGGAACTTTCTTGTTTTCGTTGCTTGAATCATCTTCCGCAGACGTCACAATGTTATATTACTTAAGAACAGAATATGGTAAAGTAACTTCAATGTTAAAAAGTTGTAGCATCTTCCCTCCCACTGTACTATAAATATAAGCATGCTGCCTCTGATAACTTTTACACAGCTTGGATTGCTGCCTCAAAGAAGGAATGACGCTTCAGAGCTTCAGATCAGACAGTCCCTTAAAACTAAAAGTAAAACTCTGAAAGTCTTTACATGTTTATGAATAAAGAAAAATTTACTGATTCAACTTATTTCTTAAGAGTTGGCTCCTAAACATGACTCCAACCACAACAGCTGTGAAATTGTTCTTTCATTTCAAGAGGATGTGGGTTAAAACTTTTCTGAAGATTTGTATTCCAAATCATGAACCATGAGCATAGTGAATCCAGTGTTATAATATGACCGCCCTTTAACAGTTTGGGTGGGAAGAAGGATGGAGTGTTTTTTTCCCCGTTAATGGAATATACTGATTCTATAGTCAAGTTTATGACCAGATGAAACAAAATGGTTTATATCGAAGGGCAATAAATATGTTCCTTAAACAGTTGCCAAGAAGAATTTAGGATGATGGGTGCAATTAGATCTAAGTATAAAGGACCCGTGTTATGTATATGCTCCATATCTGCCATTCATTTCTTGGGAAGCAGCAGTTGTCAGAATGGGGTTCTGTCACCTCCACTCTGCATCAGAGGAATTGCCAGACAGGAGAAGAAACATGGTCCATCTAGTTTAGTCTCCAAGCCGCCAGTAGTAGTTGCTTCAGAGCAAAATGCAATACATTTCTATAGTAGGCAGATACAGGTTAATCCCTACCCCCAAAGGAGTATCTTTCATTTCCCTTAATAATACTTTCGACCCCCAGGGAGTATCCTCCTAACCTTTAATAGTTAGAGACTGGTTTAAGCCTTAAAGAACAAGGTTCATATCACTTGGTGGAAAAGATACACCTATTTTTCAGATTTTGACTAGGCAACTATTATCCATGCCTGACACCCTGAGATTAGAAACTGTAAGTGCACTCTATAGAGTGTACATATTAAGACTATTCTGAATACGGTTGCCTGGTTCAGGACATAGTGCAGAACAGAGATACCTAGCTGTTGTATCAGGCTTCTGTACTGTAAAGTGGTCTCCATCACTCAGTGGTCCACTCTGACTCTGAATTATTATTGTTATTATTTATTTCGTTGTTTTGCAGTAGCCTTTAGGCTCCAATTATAGACCAGGACTCCATGGTGCTAAGCACTATATAAATGGAACAAGAAAATGTTACCCACCTCAACCTAAGAGTAACACAAGAGACAATAGACAGACAAATAGCTGGGGAAGTACAAGTGAACAATGGGGCAATGGTGATCAGCATGATAGGCAGTCATCTCAGCACACCAGATGCAGTATCATTAAGCTTTGGTAAGTACCATAGTAAAGGAGAGTTTTAAGACAGGATTTGAAAGAGGAGAATGAGATGGCTTTGCAGATGTGTACAGGGAGCTCTCCCAAAATGTAGTAAGCAGTGTGGGAGGAAGCACGAAGTTTCTCATTTGAAAATGTAACTAGCGGACAAAGAGGGCCCTGGCCTATGATTATGGCTTCTAGGCACTACAGTAATACAAACAACAAATTATCTTCCCCCTCTACAGAGAGGAAGTGGGAGTCAACTTCTTGATAGAATACGAGAGATGACAGATAGCATGGGGAAAGGCTGTACAGGGCTCTGAAAAGTGAAGATAAGTAACTTCTTTTTTGTGATGGAGAAAGGGGAACCAGTGGAGGGACACAAGGGATGCCATGGAGACCAAAGATATGCTCAAACCTGAAGGCAAGAGGTGGGAGACAGAAAGAGATTTTCAACATTCCTCTTAACGGAAAGCTCTTGGATACACCACTTTCCATACTGCCAAGCACAGGAGTTGAAAAAAGTCTGGCCCCAGAATGTCATGAAGTTGGCTTAAAAGTCACAGCATTTTAAAAAATAAAGTATTTAGGTTTTTATTTGCCTTCTGGGGTTGGAGTCACTAGGGAGCACATTCTGAAGCTTTCCTTTGCAACCATGAGAGTTGGAAGTTTGTTTGGGTTATTTTTTTTAAATGAAAGAGGGCATTCTCACTGAATTCAGGAGCACAGCTTTTTAAAACAAATCACAAACAGTCATGAAACTTGCAACAGAATGTCAAGAGTTGGCATCACCACCTTCTAAAAGCCTAGACTAAATCAAGACAGAAACTCTCCCTGGTGAAGCTGAGGTGAAGAGTACAACAGCAGAGCCATGACCACTCCTCTGACATGGGGAAAGAAGAGATACCTTAGAGCATGCTCATAACAGACATCGCCCAAAAAGTCCCATGTGGTTGCTGGGGGTGCCACCCTAAAATTAAAGATTAAAGCAGGTCAGCGCCAACTGCTCAACTCAAAAGCTGTTAAACAATGATGTAAAAAACAACCCACAATACATTTATGCCCTTATTCACATTTCTAATGCAGACTGGAGCAGTTGTTCTCACATACTCTTGCTATAGAACAAATGGGGATAACGCATGTGGCTTCTGGAGCCATGGATTACATCACAGTACTAGTGAGCACTAAAAACCAGGATTTAAAAGAATTCCCTCTCCATCTGGATAGGAATGGGAACATGGAAATAAACTGTGATCTGGAGAATTAAATCCAATTTGAAAACTTCCACACAGAGTCTTCCTAAGGCATTAACACGCAAATAGGAGGAAATGGATGTCCAAAAATTGTTCTTGTTCCTTTATGTGAATCAAACAACTTTTTTCCTTCACAATAATCAAACTCTGACTAGGAAAAAAAATGCTGTCTGTTTCAAACACTCTTTTTAAGCCAAATGAAAACACATTGATCTAAAAGGACAAAAATGTTTCACAGATAATTCCCACAGGTAAATTTAGAAAGTGTAGTACAAATGAAACTTATTCACGGAGGTGATGGGTTGTTTCCCCAAAAGCTATAATAAATGCTATGAGGAAAACAAAATTACAGATGAAAATAGTTACCTTAAAATAAGTATGAAATTTGAAGTTGCTCCCTTTGTTTTTCTTATAGTCATCTTACATGGGATGTGCTACACAGTTCTCAGCAACAAAACAGTGATTGATCAGCTGAGTGTCTACTTAAATTGTTACTCTGTATGTCTGCTAGTAGATATTTGAAAATCATTTTGTATTTTATGTACATATGAATTCACAAAAGCACACACTCACCTTTGCAATGTTACATTGCCCGCAGCACATTGAAAAAGGAACCTAATTGAGCATTTGATTAATTTTGCACTAAACGAGTCACCATTTCAGAATTAATTTGGACACGTCTTGGCTACATGAAACAAAGATAACTTGACAGATTTCAGAAATGCATTCCTTCAATATATGCATAGCCGGAAAGGAGTGGACCATCTTTCGTTGTCTGGTACTTTCTCTTTCTACTCCGTATGTTCATTTGCGAAACAGTCATTCTTTCATTAAATGTAAATACTACCACATCCGGGGATGCATATGTAGCTGATGTTCAAGCATGACTACAGCATTCATTTTCTGCCAGAGCTAAAGTCTCATGCTGTATTTTAGGGAAATGTCAAATTATGTTTCAAAGATGGCCAGAACAGAGAGCAGTACTTTATTCCTCCAAATTATAGCCTCAATATACCAGAAATAGTCTTCTGCCTCTAACTATCCCAGCTTGGTGACCGAACAATAAAGCGAACAAACAATCAATGTATATGCAGCTTTCTTGTGTGTGTGGTTTCTGATCATAAGGGAGCTTGGTTGCTTGCCGAACCACCTGGGGAGGAGGCTGAAACAGATGAACGTCTCCTGGCAGTACAGACAGAGAGGCAAAACTCTGATTAAGCCACTGACATGACAACTGGCAGCCCCTGCTCCTGGCACTCTTTAAAAGAGAACAATATGGCAATTTTCCAGCCAAATTCTCCCAATTAGGTAGTTAGTGAAACATTATCCACCCTAGGATAGAGTTGATGATAGGAGTAGAGGGGTTATATTTCACTAGATTAACAGCGTTGTTAATGCTGTCTATTTTGGCTTTCATGGCATTGGGTACACATTTTGTTAGGAACTCAGTATCTGTGTCATGTGTTATTTTGTGCTATCCACAAGGTAGAGAAAGGCTTCTGCCATGGAAATGTGATAGGGGACCCTTTATCAAGCATGGGACCCTCACCATGTTGCATTACAAAAGGCTTCATGGCTCTCTTGGTCAGCAAGGTAAGTGCCAGATATTTTGAAAGCCATTTTACAAAGCTTTTATCCATCAACACTGCAGAGGACGGTCATGTTCGCCCCTCCCCCCTTGGTTTTTCGGGTTTTTTAAGTCATTTAACATTTCTCATTTTTATTTTAGCATCTGAAAAACAACTATTCCTACATTTTCCAGACTGGTATAGACAAAATGAAAAAGTTAATTGTGTCTGACAACGGAGCCATAATAGTGGTTCAGAACCTTTCAAGATGATTTGCCAGGATTCACCACAGGTGTTCATAAGTGTACTGTGTTAACTTTTGGACACCATCACTCACCATGAAATGTGTTATTTATTTTGTATTTTCTTAGTGAAGTGTCCAAGTAACTGGCAAAGCAATCAGAGTGAATAACGTTATAAGCAGAAAGACAATTCACAGATTACAGTACCAAACAAAAGTTCTTACAAGAAACATCTGCCTCCTTCCCTTTAATAAATAAAATCACTCTTTAGCGCCTGTGCTACTTAATGGTTACACCAGTGGATGGATAGTTTTGTGGGATTGTTTTGTTTTTTAATTTGAAATATTAAGGAATTATCTATAATGGGCAAAATACTTTTAATTCTGACAGCAATAGTTGCAGTCTTCATTTGAGAACAAGAGCAAGTTCGTGAGATGGCCAGTCTTCTGTATTGCAAGTAAACAGCATAGGTGAACAGCACACATTTTAAACGACATGCCTGGCTTCATCTTCAAGCCTATTAGCATATGTGAAATACTACATGCCAGCGTAAGTTTCCCATTAGATGTTGTTTCACTGGTATGTCCAAATTAGCTGATTATAGCATTTTAATACTTTTTAATTGAGCTGGTTAAATAATATAAGTAATTCAGCAAAGTGCCATGGCCCAGCCCACAAGCCTCTTGAGTCAGTAGGAAAGGAAGCGGTCATCCCCGCCTCCCTTAAGTGCCAGTCTACAGAACTGAATGGATGTGAAAAGGGGAAGCTAGCTGCAAGTCAGTAAAGGGCTGCAATGAGTTATCCCCCCCCTGAGTATAGAGGAGGAATTCTGGTTGAGTCAGAGTTCCTTCTAAGGATTCTTCCTGGGGCGGCATAGCTTACTGCTATCCTTACAGGCTTGAGTCCAAGGACTCAGACTAGCCCATTACTGAAATAATTTTTGAATAGTTTAAAATAAAAAAAAAACATTACTTTTTAAACTACACACCATTCTACTTGTAAAGCCTTGTGTGGCATTTAGGTTTAAAACAAATATATAGAAGTGAAATGCACAAAATATTGAAAAGAACCAGCACAAAATATTTACCCATTTCTAGAAATGAACGCAGAATGTTCTCTAAAATGATTTTAAAAAAAAAGTTTCTCACTTTAAATTTTTGGCCATGTGGTTGTGGAAATACCACAGGAAAGCCTATCATAATGAGATTTACTAACCAATTTTGCAGGCTTAAAGGGATGCAATAAAATTTAAAAAGAAAAGGAGTACTTGTGGCACCTTAGAGACTAACCAATTTATTTGAGCATAAGCTTCCGTGAGCTGTAGCTCATGAAAGCTTATGTTCAAATAAATTGGTTAGTCTCTAAGGTGACACAAGTACTCCTTTTCTTTTTGCGAATACAGACTAACACGGTGTTACTCTGAAACCTGTCAATAAATTTTAAGTGGAGCTTCCATAAGCTTGCTAACTTGTGAGATTGACCTGTCTAATTCATGACAGCTTTGGATAAATCAGACCATACAAGTTTCAGGTTCTATTGGGACTTAACAATTAAGAGAATTCTTCTGTCCTCATCACAGAGCTTTGTAACTGAAAGTAAATGGATAAACTTAATGTTTGTAGAGTTGCAAGAGATTTATAAAACTGAAGAGCACCATTTTTAGTTTCCTAGTTCTGTTTTGTGTCTTTAGGTTTTTTTTTTTTTTTTTTTTAAAGTGGCTCCTAGTAAATGTAATTTATAAGACACAACCAAAAGCTATGTAAATCAACTAAAATATTTCCTACGTTAGTTAACTGTTCCTGCCAATAACCAGGTACAATTTTTCACACCCGCACTTCAGAAACAGAAATGGATGCTTTACGAAGGCTGAGCAGCAGTTTGGCAGGAAGAGCATAACTAATGCCAAATAACTCAAATAGGGCAAGTAAGTGCCATTGACATCACATTATGGCAGCCACACACATGGTTTCAAAATGTCCTGAGGCATTTAAGTGTATGTACAACTTGAGTTGCTAGCATGCTGACTACTAGGCAGTTCAAACTAGTTTTCACCAATTTTAAGTTTCTTCCTGTCTAACACTCTGTTTGAAACCTTAAGGCTGGAATCATATTTACTGAGACTCATTTTTCCAAGGAGACTTAGACACCTGACTGTAAGTTTCTGGTTGACTCAGGCTGTTGGTATTAAGCACATGCACACACAGACTTAAACGCACAAAGGAAGATAGAGGAATAACCTTTTTCCTCACGCACCATTTGAATCTTTAGATAATATCTGTCCACTCACTTAATAGTGCATCAAAAGGAGGCTTTTAAGTCCTATATTGTTTTTGACTGATGTCCAGGGTTAAGACTTCCTTGCACTCATTAGTCTGGATTTAATGTTTCTTAGATCGTGACTGTCTTTGGATTGCTTCCACTGCAAGGACACAACAGCACTTCTAATGAATGAGCCCAATTTTCACAAGATCTGAGTAGCCATGACTCCACCTTAAATCAAGGGGAGCAGCTCATGATCAGCACCTCAACCTGGATCCCAGAGCAACACATTGCTATGCTCACTCGCACTTTCTGAGCTTCTAGCTCCTATTTTTTAAGTTAACGACAACATTTCTGAAAGACATCACTGGAAACTTTCATTTTTCACGTTTCTGAATGATGGGTACAAACCAGCAAGATTCCGATGCTTGTTTCCACCATCCCTGCACCTACTCAGACCCTCAATAATGTTCTTTACTCTGAAAGGACCACCTGAGATGAGGATGTGGAGAATAAAGCATTTTTCAAGATCTCTGCTGAGTTAGCTAACAAGAGTGGTAGTTAGCAACAGTAACTTTATCAGAGATGAACCTATAAAACAACTGAAGATGGAGACACCGCAGACCTTTAAAGTAAGGACCCAAACCCGAATTTAAGATCTTGGGTCAATCTCTAGTTTTCAGGCTGCCACCTACAAGTGAAACCCATGAACCATTTTGTACAGGCCAAGCATTTTCCCACATCACCTCCCCCTTTCAGGCTGTTCAAAAGAAGCCATTCCATTAAGTGATGGAAATAAGGTTCAATATGCAGCATGAAAACATTACAGCAGCAAGACAGTGTGGGCCAGATTGTGCCTCAGCACGCACATAGCAGCGTGCTGCAATGGAGTTCCTGTCATGCCCTTGGCAACTTCAAAACAAGGACCAGGCACAATGTTCCTGAACTTAGTGGAGTTCACCAGCTGATTCTTCTTAGAACCCCGAGGGACTCAAGCCAAGGGAGATAGGAGGGTCAGAACACTAGCTAGCTACACGAGCTGCTACAACTGAACCATGACGCACAATCCTAAACTCTCCCATTGCACTAGCTGGAGTTGCAGAGGGGCACCAGGGATATCCCTTGGGCAGTCAGACTCCCCAAGGTCCCTTATTCTGGACTGTGCATTAATGACACAATTGATCTTTTAATGTTTAAACCTTGACCATTTACACAGAACCTAGATCCAGTCACAAGAACATGATGAAATTAATGATGGGATCTCTGCTCCCCAAACACAGAAGTCTTCTTAGACACACACAGAACTATGAGAAAGTGTGTATTTCCCATATTCTTTACTAAACTTAAAAAAGGAAAAACTTGACTCTGTAAAACTAATTACCCTAAACTGCCTCACAGGACCTTCTAAGCTTCCTCCCAAGTAACTACTCTCCAGTGTGATCGCTTATCTGATTTTGTAATTAGATTAGCTGAACTCTCTCATTCACGCCGTAATATTCTGGGTTAATAATATTGAACATGAAAATCTTAGGAAGGAACTTAATGACAAGTACAACCGAACTGCAATTTATAAGCAAACATCATCTATGTTGGAAAGAAATAAACTGAGTGTAGAAACAGAAAAGAAACTACTGGACTTTAAAACATTTCCTTCTAGAATCTGCTCTGCAGGGGTCTCTATCAAAAACGTCCACATCTACACTAAGATGCACATCGACATTAAAATACCTACAGTGCCAGGGACTGAAATTAAATAGTACTCCTGAAATAAAAAGAGGGTTTACTTTGTAGCCCCTTAAAGCTTAGGCTTAAATTTGGCATTCAAAAGGCATTTCCAAACTGAGAAGAGATTTTTTAAAGGAGTAAGACTGGGAAAGTATATGGATTCTGTTGAGTAAATCATCAAGCTCAGGTTCAGCTACTAAATTTTCAATTTTCATTAAATCTGGTCATTTTGGATTTAGTTGAGTTCCTGCTTATTTGAGAAAGTGCTCATCCTAAAGGATAATTTATATTACTGCTCCACTTAAGGCATACACTTTTGATATAGCTAAATGGCAAATATGTCTGAAATTAATGCACATTAGGTTCTGAGTAGAGAGAAAGAAGCAGTACTAGAAATATTTAAAGTTTTGCAAAATTGTATTTATCAGAAAACCCTTCCTTGCCTCTAGAAAGCTACCAACAACGATGGCCAAATGTAACGTTCCAGCTTCCTCTTCAAGGGCCTGAACCATTAACTTCAAAGGATGTTGGACCAAGCCATGAAATAGTTTGTTGACACACACCGTATAAGGCCAGATTTATCCAAGAGACATTTGATAAATTTGGTCCTTAAAAAGCAGAGGTTTCAGAGTAACAGCCGTGTTAGTCTGTATTCGCAAAAAGAAAAGGAGTACTTGTGGCACCTTAGAGACTAGCCAATTTATTTGAGCATCCGATGAAGTGAGCTGTAGCTCACGAAAGCTTATGCTCAAATAAATTGGTTAGTCTCTAAGGTGCCACAAGTACTCCTTTTCTTTTTGCAAAAAGCAGAGGGGCTTTTCTGAATAGTGTAATTGAAAATATGGCTTCAGCAAGTGAGGCATCTGTTTGTGCAGACATCCAAATGGCAGAATTTGCTACCTCCTCTAATTGGTGGCATATTCCATTTTCTTATTGATTTTAAGCTCCTGATTAGAATGGTTGTGGAATAATACTCTGCAAAACAATATTACATCTGAAGTTTTCTTTATTTTGGGTTATGCTGTTACTCATTTTCAAATACAGAGATTCTTTTAAATAGAATGTAAAATGGAGGTTGTCAGAAGTATAATTGTGTACACAATCAGGTTCTATTGCATGCTGTGATTACAAAAATGGAGGTCTAAGACCACAATCTTACATGCTGAACTCAGACTGCCTATTTTGTTGCTCTTTAAACTGTCATTATTCCAACCACTGAAATTAAAACAAGGCTACCTCAGTAAGGGTTTGGTGTGGTATTTTTGGAAGCTTCCATTCTCCAGGCTCAAGTCATACATGTACGCACTTACATATGTTGCTATTGTATCAGTGTTTCCCCTTCTGATGCGTAATCTTTTTAAGCCTACAAGTCACAAGAAAACACCAACTTGGGCCATATGTTCTCTCCTCCCACCATCTTTTAAATACACAAACAGTTACAGCATTCACTTCACTGAGAATTTAAATGTTTTTTAGAGCTACTTTACCAGGACTTTCATCTTTTTAGGGAGATTTTCTTAATCACCATAGGAACAGGGTTTCTAATACTAAGTGTTATAATCCAGGTGAAACCATAAGAGATTTTAAAACCATGGGAAAGCTTCCAATTCATAAAGTGGAGCGACACAAAAATCAAGAAACTATGCCATGAAATTTGGGTGTCAGAAGAAAATTTAAACTACTATGTAGCATAGGAACATACTTGTCTTCACCCATTTTTCCAGGATTTCTTGTTAAATTTACTATTTTATTGTAAGAATGGCTTTATTGATGTGGTGCTCGCTGTGAGACATAGTAGCCTGAACTTCTATTCACAACTGTTGGCAGAAAGTTGAAGATGACACTGCTTGCTTCCCTCCAAAAGAACCCAACAGTGTGATTTGTGCAATGTTTCCAGCCTGAGGAATTCTTGACAAGTGCATTCCTTTCATACCAATCTCTCACTTGGAGGAATTAAGCCTGGACCCAGTTTCTGAAATTCACTGAGCATACCTCTCACTTCCCCATTAGCTGCAGAACATAAACCAAGATCCTAAGAGATCTGCACATCGGAAGAGAACTACAGTTACTTCTAATTAATTAGTTAATTGCTGCTAAGAAATGTTTGGTTTCACCATGATTTTATTTTAACATCCAGTTATTTAGCTTTATTTGCCTTAATGCTATTTTAATTATAGACTTCCAGGAAAAAATGTATAATACATTTTCAAAGTAGGTACTAGTGTCATTTTGGAAGTAGTTAATTGTTAACTGCTATAAATTAGTTCAGCTGAAGGAAAAGCACATTTGTTTTTTGGGATAAAATATAGCCCTGTAAAGTAGCACTCTCAGTTCTGAAACAGTTGGGCTTTAATGTCAAATACCCAAATCAACAACAACTGTCATGTTTACAACTGCAGAGGAAAGACATAGTGGCTAACCATATTTAAACTACCAAAAGCAAGAAAAACAGTTTAAAGTGTGTAATTTGCTTCAAGTGTAACTGACATTTCAGTTTAAAAGCTCCTCACAACTGTCCAGACATCATTCTCTACTCAGAATAAAATAAAAGCAGTCAGTCACAGTCATACATGGGAATCACTCAAACTACTAATGTGGGCTTGTGATACAGTATCAATTTTCAGAGAGGTCTGTGGCTGTGACAGTGAGTACACTTGTTCACATTTGATTAAAAGATGCCCATAACTGCCAATGGACTATCATGGCTGCATATGCACAAAGTACACATTCAGGCATTCATTCTGGGTTTTGAGGGCCTAAGCAAAACATAGACATTTGAAAATTTTGGGTCTCTCCCAAACAGTAAGCATTTAATATGGTCAATATCTCCTTGCCAAATTCATATCATATGGCAATGTGAAAATAAAATAGTCTGATAATGCAACCATTATCAGAGGTTAACAGTGTGAGAATGATAGGAAATGTCTAATCAGTTCTAGGTTATTGCCTGTCATACCTCATATGCTAAAGACTAAAGAAGTTAAGGAACATCAGATTTAATGAAATGACTTATTTCCAAACTTTTTATAAAAGAGGCCGAGTGCCTAATATTGTTTCTGGACTGGTTATAAGCCCTCATGTCCAACTGCTTATGACTTGATCAAACTTTAAACATTTGGGCTACTGTTTTCCAGGCTTGGTACCTGCTTCACAGTTTACTTTTTAAAAGTCAGCAAAAACTGATCAGACATTTCCTAGAACAATGAGAGCAAAAATAGATTGTTTTGTCAATGTTATTTTGTTATTTATTTATTTGAAGAACTCTTGTGGCATCGTGATTAGAGCCCTACCAAATTCATGGTCCATTTTGGCCAATTTCACGGTCACAGTATTTTTAAAATAGTAAATTTCATGATTTCAGCTATTTAAATCTGAAATGTCACAGTGTTGCAGTTGTAGGGGTCCTGACCCAAAATGGAGTTGTGGGGGGGGAATGGGGGGGGGGTCGCAAGGTTATTGTAAGCGGGGTTGTGGTATTGATACCCTTATGTCTGTGCTGCTGCCTTCAGAACTGGGTGTCCAGAGAGCAGCAGCTGCTGGCCAGGAGCCCAGCTCTGAAGGCAGTGCCGCCGCCAGCAGCAGCAGTGCAGAGGGCAGGATGGCACAGTATGGCATTGCCACCCTTACTTCTGCGCTGCTGCCTGCAGAGCGGGGCCCTCAGCCGCCGCTCTCCGGCCGCCCAGCTCTGCAGGGAGAGTGCAGAAGTAAGGTGATATGGTATGGCACTGCCACTCTTACTTCTGCACTGCTGCTGGCAGGGCACTGCCTCAGAGCTGGGTGCCCGGCCAACAGCTGCCCCACTCTGGCCGCCCAGCTCTGAAGGCAGCGCAGAAATAAGGGTGGCAAAATAACCTTGTGACCCCCTGCAACTCCCTTTTGGGTCAGGACCCCAAATTTGAGAAACTCTAATCTCCCCCATGCAATTGGTATAGTATAAGGTAAAAGCACACAAAAGACCAGATTTCATGGAGGGAGACCAGATTTTACAGTTAGTGAAACGTTTTTCATGGCCAGGAATTTGGTAGAGCCCTAATCATGATTAGTAATTTGGCAGGGGGAATTGGTGAAGTCAGAGGAGTGTTTTTTGCTGTCCATGAAACCTGCTCAAATTATAAACCTCTGAAAACTGCTATTTGCATATGCCCAGTACAGCTTTTTAAAATCTTGCTGTTATAATTGCAAATATTCCACCTACACCAAGCACAAACCACAACCCCACTGACCTCCATCTGCACTAAGTAGTCTCTGATATCACAGACTTATACAAATGCACTACCATAATACTTGTAAAATAGTTTTCCATCACAGGATATAAAGCTCCCTACAGGAACTTGTATTACATAAACTATGTGCAAGATGCTTGGTACGGGGAAGCATGTTTTTTGTGAGTTATGCTTTGATAATTAACAAATTGGCAATGAGACAAAATATCATAGTTTGAAGAGCAAATAAAGACATCAATGAGAGGGAATGACACCCAATATGAGTTCTTCATCAATAATATAGATGGCAAAAAATGTAGGCCCATAAAATTTTAAAAGAAAATCAGTGGAGGAATCAGCAATTGAACATAGATCAAGTCCCACTTCCCATTTTAATTATAAAACTATCCTTCCCTTCACACACTTCCAACTGAAAATAGTGATTGTGCTATTTGTCAAACTATTTCTATCCCTGTCTGCTTAATGTGATTAAAGTGTTCATTAAAAAAAAAGTAACTTTCAACCCCGACCTTACAATTTAATGACCCATTTATCTTAAATAAAGAACTAAGGAACCAATGACAACAGGGAGTGACTTTCAGAAAGATTTCATCCCTATCTGACCCTACCTGATCCAAATCAATAGAATAATTGGAAAAGGCAAACTACCCAGTCACTCGTAGCAATTATTATGAACATGTGTGAAGGTACCCATCACCATGGTATCTCTGAATGCCTTAAATGATTTAAATTAGATCACTAACAGTTCCAAAGTGAGGTGCAATAACACCATCTGCTTTCGCTAAGATACAGAGATGATACAGTTCTGGCCAATTGGCTAAGAGCCCAGGCTTTCATATCTTACAATCAGTTGAAAGCCTAGGCAAAAATGAGTCCAGCAACCCTTTCTGAATATGTCCAGGTTTGCACTTAAATATAGTTTCCGCATGGGCAAAAATGGGAGCTCCACAGTACATTTGGGACAATACTAAAAACAAAAAAAATACTAATTGGGGAAATCATGTTGCAGCCTAGTGAAAGTAAAACCAGAATAAAATCTAATGGTAAGCCAATAACACATCAAATGTTTTATTTTTCAAAGCATACTCTTTGTTTCCCTGCTTCTTAAATTGATGAATTCATGTTTCCTTCAGACTGGCTCTCATTTACAGACTTCAAGGATATATCCAGAATGAAGAGCAAGCACAAAGGAGAACACGCTCTTACTTTTATGCTGAAAGTTGCTAATGCCCACCATCAAGAGTCTTGGATGCAAGACACTCACAGGCATCCTTAAAATAAACAGATGTGCTAAAGCACCTTCCTTTATGGCTAATAGTAATAAGAGCAGTTGAGACTCTCTTGCAGTACAAAGCAGCTGGGCAAAAAGGAGGGGGCTAATGCCAGGAGCAAAACCATGCAATGCCACGAGAGATGCAGTGTGGAGTTAGTTCAGGTAGATACCAAAGACAGGGGTGTTGGTTCCTTGCAATCGGAATGATCTGAAGGTGCTGTAATGTGATGCTGTAAGGAAGCAGAAAAACAGCCATGCCCTGGGCTCAAGACTTGAGCATCTGTCTTGGAATCTCTGCAGAAGCCTATGTGCTGTAAATTCCTAACACTCTTCCAGGAAACAGGACTCTGTGTGTGTGTGTGTGTCATTCCACTAAAGAGTGTGTTTCTACACTGAGATAGTGATCTCCGTCTCACCGATTTCTCATCCCGACTGAATCAGCCCACAAGACCCTGAATTCTGACTTTCCAGTCAACCAAAGGGGCAACATTATGTTCTTTTTAAGTAGTGTTTCTAGTTGCCTACTATATGAAAAGGTTTTCTACAGTGTTTACCATGGCTCAAGTTGGTTTGCAAGAGCTGGAGACCACTGTTTAATACTGAACAGCTCTACTGGGAAGTGTGTTATATAACTAACCAGTCAACATTAGGCCACTGAGTGGGTGGGATGTCTTTTCCTTACTCACACACCTATAAAGCTGCAATGATGTAACTCCTGAAGAATGCTCCTGTTGGGGGAGGTTGGGGTTTAGACTCATTTTTACCTAATTCCCAACCTTATTTGATTTAACATTTCTAGGGTCTTAGGAGGTAATCATGAAAGTTATACTCTACTCTTTCCATGCTCTCCTTTCATGAAGACCCCACCATAACCACAAAATCTGACTTCTGTACCCATACTGTGAAGATACAATACTCACAAATCTCCATATGGTTTTAAACATTTATAGGCTCACAGCACTGACACTTTCAGATAGCTAAATCTCAATCATCCAAGTAAAAACAACTTTAGCACAAAATTTTTTTGTTTTTATAGCTAACATTTTCCCAGCATCACTTAAACTTACATTTTCTCATTCTGTACTGTTAGTAAGTTTGTGGAACAGAAGAAGCCATAAAAATGCAATATCAGAACAAAAATATAAATACCCTCCATTTAACAGAGGAAAAAAAGATGGAAAATAGCGTACTCTAGAGAAATAAAGCAAATTAGTTTACCATCTCAATTGGCTATAGACAGAGAGCAGAAATTCTGTGATACGTAGCATGAAGGACATAGTCAAATTCTCCAGCTCCGTCATTTTGTGGACCATATTGAGAGACACGTTCAACATGACCCACCTCCCCAACAATCCGTTCCTTGACTCTCAAAATGAGTTATTCTGTTAATTACCAGGAAGGGGTGTGCTGACTACAGGTGGTCAACTGATCTTTTACTTTGTACATTGCTGACCATCCAACCATTTAAAATCTTTAAGCTAAGGTCTTAATAGAAATATTTGGGTGGGTGGAGGAGGGCTTGTTAGTTCATTTCCTGTGAAACATCTTCAGCTTGACTTTGTTCATGAATTTCTCTGGAGTTCTTTCCTTTAAAATATTTGCTTGGGTTGCTGGATAATGACTGTTGTGGGTGGTGATTAAGAAGTAACATCTACAGGAGATGTGTGTGGTATTATGGGAGCTACAGCTAGTTGGATTTAAGATTAATGGAGGTTTCCCCATAATCCTCACTCATTTTCTGCAGATTACTCCAGACTCCCATCCATGCCCCCTCCAGCTTTCAGCACCCCTTTTTCATGCATTCCAGGATCCTGCATTCCCTCCTTCCTCTGATTACTTGACTTCACCTATGTACCTTATTATCTGCCTTGGTATACTTCACCCTTTCCATGTCTGTAAGATCTTCTACATCCCCCCTCCCTCCCAACTCACACACATGCACAGTATGCCATGCCAGGGTCCTTTCTCCCTACCAGCCCAAGTCTCTGGGCAGTGAACCTCCTATTGTGAAACCTAAGAGCATAGTTCTATGCAACCTGTTTATTTGCACAGCATCTCCTTCTCCCCCCAGCAAGCCATGTTCTTTCATATTCATATCCCTTCTACACTCTTGCCCCACTTAATTTCCTTCTATTTCTACTCCTGTTCCCAGGCCATATCCCCCTACTGAATTAAGTAGCTCATGAGGATATATTTATGAATTTCACAATATTGAGATCCACTTGGATACTCTTCCTCCAGGACTTTACTCCATTACTTTGAGATTCTAAAAGGCATCATTTTAGCAAAATAAAATGTACGTGGAATTTCTAAACCAACCCCTTTCTCCAACATGCTAAGCCCAATGGACGTTTTTTTAAATCTTTTTAAGGACGGATATATTTGCAAAACACTAACTTTTAAACTTTTATGAATTTTACCAAATTTCTTGAAAAAACTCTTCTCAGAAAAGATGTAGCACACAACATTTCTTTTCCAGGAAGTACATGGAAGGGATTAAAGTCCAGGGATCTTGTATTAAGTTGCACATGGCAATCCAACAATGGCAATTGCAGTGGAAAAGTGAACAGTACATACTATGCTAACTTGACCTGAAAGTTGTGGAATTATCAATAAATATACTCCAATTCATTATACCAAAAAGTTGTAGAAGTTAAAAGCTTTACAAAGTTGGCTTATAACAGGAAGCTACCTTCTACTTTATGTTTGGAATTGGGACACCCACTTCATAAAAGCAATATTCCATATTGTTTTCTTTCCACACTCATGCAGAATGTTGATTTTGTTACCTCCAAGACCATTTGGGCCACTGTACAGGTAAACACAGTAATCAACTGCTGAGTGAGGGATAATTTTGATATATCTCTTCTCTCAGTGTATTGCAGCAACTCTGCAAGAAAGAGTTTTTACACGCTCTTAATTTTGTTATTCTTGCTTAGCTGTTACTTGGGCAAGATGTTTCTTGCATTAATGAACATAACTAATAGGGGAAATTAGCTAAGGTGCAAGTGGAAGCTCTTCTCTCCAGATAAAGGTTCACATTACTCGCCAGGGCCATGCAGTATCTACCCCCTGCCACCAAGATTTTAAAAAAAATATTACCTGACAAAAAAGTATGATAACCTGCTGCTAGAAACAGTTAATTCTCTGATACTCCTTCTGAACATGAAGTGCAGGGTCGCTACTCAGTCAGGATATTGGTTTTACAAGAACTCTCTCCATTCTACAATGCTACAGGAACTGTGGACAGCAGCTCCAGAAAGTGTAATTACAAAACAGTCTCAAATGACAACATCAAAAGAGCTCTGGTCATGTAAGCTCACACTAATCCTTTTGTAACAAAAGAAAGGCTTCTATCTGGAGTCAAAAGAAGCAGAAATTATCTCTTCAGACAGATAGAGCATTCAAAGGAAAAAGGGCAATAAGTAAGCTGAACCCTCACGGCAGTTACAGTACACCACTGACCTTTAGGGTTCCTCAGAGTGTTTTTTTTAAATGCAAGGACAGTTATGATTCTTCATGGAGGATCAAAAAGGTGGCTTATTAAAACACACTTCTCCCATTTCGCTACTGGTCACTAATTCTTTTATGAACTACTCGCCCTTTCTTACGCTTTTGAGCGCAAGAGAAAAGTTTTAACAGAACATGTAAAAACAGTCAAAACTCATTTACATTTGCTTGGCTACACACACTGTTTGGTGGATTGAAAAGTGGCTCTATGACAATAAACCAAGGGCAATGGACTATACACTCTCTCAGGTTTAGGGAGTTCCTAGTGACATAACCACAGAAGACTTCAGGTTTCATCTCAAATATCTTCATTAGTGATTTCGAACAAGGATGAACTAGCACATAGTGATATTAACAGTTGATACTACATGGTTAACGGCAATAATGACCATGTATAAAAACCTATATAAGTTAACAACCTGGGCAGAAATTTAAGTGTGTTCCAGCCTGTAAAAATCAGAAGCTAGTACACTTTTGGGGGAAATAATAGGAATGGTGATTCAAGAGAGAAACCTGGAAAGCATAAATACTAGAAGTGCTTTAAGGATAACAGACAACAAATTAAACAAGAATTGAAATGCAGTATGGTAGCAAAACTAAGCGAGTGCAATTGTGGGCAATGTCAATGCAATCTTTGATGTACTGTAGAAGTACAAAATCTTCACATGATATATTGCAATCTTTTCCCATTTGAGTTGATCTTTTCAGTGTTACCTGCTCCATTGTCTTGATCTTAGGTTATGAAGCTGTAAAAAACTTTGTGCTATGCTAGTTAAGCTGACGTTCATTTGATAATAAATATTCATGCAACACAAAATTAAGATGGTGAGAATGGTCAGTCTTAACATAGTCTCTGAAAAGCCATATTCTGACACAGACAGAGAGCTCATTTAAAACTCCATTGACCAAAGCAATCAAGAATACAAATGCAGGAATTTTTTCTGACCTAGCAGAAGAATGGGGTAGAGGACCTAATGTATTGTTTTTCTATCTTTAAAGTCTATGTTTAGATGAAAAAAATGTGTATTCACTAACATCATTTCAAAAATATTTTCTTTGCTTCAGTGTGACCATAATTAAATGGTTTTGGTAGAAAGAGCTTGTTTGTCAAAGGCTTCCCTCTTTGAAATAAATAAAAGTATACCACTAAGCAAAACAAAAAACAAAATGAAAACATTTCTCTAAGCTAAAACATTATATATACCCACATGGCAGGTACTGTTTTCATTTCTGTCCTCGTAACTCTAGGTTCCGCACAGTGGCATCTACAGTGCTATACTGAGTTCTGCTTTGAGGCATAATCTTTATAACTCTAATGATATGTTGATATCTATCCTTCGGTTGACTGACATGACTAAAAAAAAATTAATGATGCTGTGACAGTTTTATTACTTCTTCATTTACAAACTAATAGGATGGATGATCTCACACTGCACACCCAGCAGCCTACAATCCCTGTTCTTAATGCGTTTTTCACACAGCAACCACCACCTTCTGCAAAATAAGGTCGGTTTCTCCCCCGGGGCTTCAGAGACAGTAGTAGCAACATCCTACAGCAGATCCACTATCTCCTGAACGTCAGTTTAAGACCCCTTTAAGTGCTCATGCAGAGAAGTCACAATAGGGAAGAATAGTACGGTATTCAAATAACAGATTCAAGCCAGGTACTTGCTTATGTATACTCATCCAATCTGCATGGCTCTTGAAGGTCAGGGTTCTCATGCTGGTCATGTATGACAATTCAGCAATGGCAATTTGCACTGAAAACATTAGTGTACTGTGCTAACCTGATATGAAACTTGTGAAAGTATCAATCAATATACTCCAATTCCTTATACCGAACATAAGTCCAGTTTGCTTTTCTGCATTGACCTAGCTAATACAAGCTGAACACCTCTGTAGCTTTTTAAGCAGCAAGAAACAGCTGGCAGATAATGCTCAGAATTTTCCTACTAACTAGCTGTAACTAATGGGTTAGGGCAACAACAAATAATCTCTTTCAAATGACTGTGCTCATGGGAGCAGCTGAATTTCTGTAAGAGAGCCTCTGACAGCTCCAGTAAGTGTGCAGGGAGCCTAGAAAAAAAGAGGATACCGAATGGCTGCCAATAGAATTAAGTCTAGAGGATAAGGCACCGCTGCCCACTGAACTGGGTATGCTCCTGCAGTAAAATGGCTCTAGGTGGAAATAGTGGAAACTCAAGTGGCACAGCAACCTAAACATATGCTCTACTTGAAAACCAAATGGTTCTGGTGAGGGAGTCTGCCACCATGCATACGAAACCAGTAGAGTTTGGCACTGCACCTGGATACCTTCAAATTCCTTTAGACTCTTTCTGAACAAGTTTTGCTGAATTCAAACTGTCAAATATGCTAATAAAATTATTCAGTACTGTAAAACAGTGATTCAGATTTTGAAATTAATATGGAAATTCATGTTTGAATTACATAGTGGTACTTTAAGTTAGTTTAATCATCTCCTACTGTTGGACATTCTAGTTTCTTCCATCATAACCCAGGAGTTAAGTTGGCAAATTAGTTCAGGCTAATAAGAATCTAAAGTAATTTCCAACAAGGTTTTGCCTTCGAGAGTCATCTAATACCAAATAGTAAGTTACACTTAGATAGCACCTTACCAACATTAAGATTCTCAACAATCATGCAAGGTACTATCCATGTATTATACTTCACAGATCTGAGGTACGGAAAGTTTGGTAACTTTCTACCAGGGTCGCAGAGCAAGTCTCTTGCACATACTTAATATAGAATTTCCTACTCCCCTGTGACCTGCTGTAACCACTATTGAACACAATTTCCCAAAAAAGGCACAGTGGACCGGTGATTCAAGACTGTATTCCCTTTCTCTGCCACTTACTTCTCATATGACATTGCACTTCAGTGTGCCTCCATTTCCCCTGCATGTAAAATTGGTAAACTGTATAAAGGTTTATTACTGTCTGAAGCACTCTGGGACCTCGCGCATGAAAGGCAGTATGTAAAAGAAAAATTACTATGTTACATTATGGTCTGGGATTAGGGTTTTAATTTACTGTGTGGGTTTTGAGACAAGGGACTACCCTACCCACAGGATTTATTCAGCACACAATATGATCTGAATACAACTCGGTCTTCTGTTGATTTCATTAGATTTTTTGTAGAGATTGGTAATTTACTACTCTCCATAGGTCATATGCCTTTTTGGCTTTAATTTTTTAAATTGAAGTCTCCGCCCAAACTGCTGAGAAATAATCCCTCCTCTGCTCTAGAATTTCATGTTTACTTTTCAAGAAACAACACGGCCTGTATCCCTCCCCTTGCCTCACCAGTTAAACCATGTTTAAAATATGCAGTTTCACTCCTAGACAGCACAGAAAGGTAATGCTGAAAGTGTGCCCCAAACCTGCCACCCAAATTCTGTTAGACAGAAAGATGCTTTGATACACAGCAGCCATTCAGAAAATCAGGTAATTTCCCAGAACAAATAAGTTTCCTCTTATTATGGGGGACGGATAGCTCAGTGGTTTGAGCACTGGCCTGCTAAACCCAGGGTTGTGAGTTCAATCCTTGAGGGGGCCATTTAGGGATCTGGAGCAAAAATTGGGGATTGGTCCTGCTTTGAGTAGGAGGTTGGACTAGATGACCTCCTGAGGTCCCTTCCAACCCTGATATTCTATGATCTTAAACAGAAAAGCAGGTTCCTTAACAGTTTTCTAATGGTTTTGCACCTACATATAACTGCACTTGAATTCTGCCTCGAATTTCATTGTGGACTTTCACAATAAATCATGTAACTATCTACCAGTTTACAGATAGATACGGAATATTTGCACGATCAAGATCTGAGGTGCTATTCTGCAGCTGCAAAATTGTAGTCAGCTAATGCTCATGCCCTGAGGTCTATTATTCTTAATTGCAGACATGCTAATTGCCATGCACCTTGTGAAATCTACAAATGCACTTGATTTTACAAAATATGAAGAGGTAGCACATGTCACAGCAGCTTCAACCTTTTACTTGTTGACCTCTTAACTCACTTAACGCTTACTAATCCTTTGTAATAAAGGTTTCAATTGCTGTTATACTTACAATTAAATTTAGTGCCTCCAAAAAGGTGGACATTTCTTTGGACTGTGAAGTACTGTCACTGTTATATTCATAACAATATTTTAGTTGTCTGCATGTGGATTCAGATATACTGTAATAGCAACTCCAAAACACCAGTGTCACTAAGATGACTGTTTCCATGGAGAAGAAAAAAGGTCTATTCATAATTAATGGAAAAAAAATTCAACCCAACATCAGTCAAGGTTGACAGGGGAACTTTTCTTTTAAAGACTAAAAAAAACCCTTGAAAAAATTGTCATCTATGTCAACTGTTTACATTGGTTTTTTTCTGCAACTTGAAGGCAATGTCTCAGAGAAAAGCTGTCATGGAAACACATTTTTATTGCAGATGACAAGTTGGCGTAAAGATAATGCAGGTGAATAAAGGCTAAGGGAAATAAAGCTCCTTGTCAGGCAGTAACAGAGAAAAAAAGGAGAATACACCACACAGTTTTATTCCTGTAATTAAATGTCAGATGTACACAACGCAAGAAAATAATTAGTACAGCATAACTGATTACCATGCAGCTGAAGCCCCGTATATTCGCCAAACAATTTGTACCAACACAACACAAGCTGTTCAAAGAAACTGATTTTTTTTTAATTTCTCCATGTAACAATCCAATTCTACCAATGCCTAAAATACAGTGTTTCATTATTAATACAATGCCTTCTAACAAGCTAATGGAAGGTCAATTTGTAACACAGGCATGCATGAGAGGTTGCAATCTTTACCATGCAGTAGTTGATTCTCAAGATAGTACACATAATGCACCCCATTTATCTAGGAGCTGGGTGAAGCCTTCAGCAAAAAGAGCTGCCATTCTATAAGAGCATCTGATAACCTGCAAGATATGACTAAAAAAATCTAAGTACTGAAATTAATTAACAAATGTCAAGTGGGCTGCTTCTGGGAGCCTTCTCTGCTCAAGAGATACTTAGCTCCAGACATTGCTAAATGCTTGGGGAAAATCTTCTGATATAATCCAGAACTACAGGAATTCTGCTTGTCTCAGTTCTGGTCCAAATAATCCATTCATGGTAGTACTTATGTATCCTTCATCTCCAAGTGGAAACCCCAAGCTTCATATTTTCTCATCTACAGGGTGACATGAGTTATTTGGTGTCACAAGTTGTTTACCAGTGTTTCTGTGAATCTCAGTCTAATTACCATTGTTTTCAATTAACTTTGTTTTTACCACCTAGCTTTTCACACACTGTCACAGCTTGTGAAGATTTACTGTACACTGCATAAAAGCAAAATAGCTGGTGTAAGTAACTGTGCTCTAGGTGCCCAAATTCTCTTGAGATGGACCACAAAGTTACATTCTGCAATCCTTACTCAAGCAAAAATGTCCCATGGACTTCAATGGAGGTATTATACAAGTAAGGAATGCAAAACATGGACTTTTGTGATCCATTCTTACAAAAGGAAATATCATGAGATCTCATGGGAAGTCATTTTTGGGGTAATTGCTGCAAACTGCAGCAATGTGATTTTTAAGAAGCTAATCAAAGTGTGTTTGACTTGGTTCTGGCCTCACTACAAGTATTTCTACCACCAGAAAATTTTTTGACACTTTTACTGCTCCTGCTTTTTTTTTTAATTGATCCTTATTCTTTTCATTATGCTCAAACTAAATAATCCCATGCCCTGTATATTTATCTCTGATTATATTCAGAACTTGAATCATGTTGCCGCTTTAGTCTTAATCTCATTTAAGGAAAGATTAACCTCCTTTGACCTTTCACATGGAGTCAGCTCTTGAGAATTATGATGTGAAATTGTGCATGTGTGACTTCACTGTGCACCCTAACCCAATACAGCTAGAATTCAAATGTTCTCACAGAACAGTGTCTGGCTATGCCAAAAAACCAGAAGACACTGGATGTGGTTTAATTAGGCTGCAATTTTATTCCCAAATGTCACGGAGTACCTGGCAGATAAAAGTGTACAATGCAGGTAATTCCATAATCGTTTACATATACAGGGTGTGGGGGAGTGCTGCTGTCAGCCCTCCCCTTTACCCATCTTGGTCCCCAGCCAATCCACTTCTGGGACTCCTCCCACCCTTGAATGAGGGTTAAGGGGGATTATAAAGGAAGAGCAGTGGTTGGCTCCCTGCCATAGCAGTCATAGGAGCCCTGAAACCCCTCAGCCCCATTTCCGCTCCTTTAAAGAATACCTCCCTTAAATCTTTTACCAGTCCATTTTATCTGATTACCATATCCCTTCCCTATGGAGTACCTGCAGGGGACATCCACCCCATACTTACATATGGAGTTGTGATTTCACAGCCTAACCTCCATTTCATGTCTGCCACAAGTAAGCCCCCAGCCCGCAGTGGAGAAGGCAAAGAAACCAACAACCCACAATCTCACCTTGGCCAATCTGGCAGTGAAGGAAAAAAATTGTTTCCCAGCCCTGCAAGAAAGGAGCGACTAGTGCAATGCCCACAGCACGTCATCACAAAACCTGGCATCTAGCTACGTCCATAGGTTGGAGGGTGGGTGCTACTCTGCCTGTTCTAGGTAAAAGAGGGCTTTTCCCGCATTGCGGAGTGTCCCCCACCCCTCTTCCAGGAGCAGGGGAAGAAGAGGAGGATGGGTCAGCATCCCCACACTGACCTGATCTGAAGCTGCCACAGCAAGTCACACTCTGGGTATCTAGCCCTTAAAGGAGCCACACATTTTCCTACACGCCAGACAACAGCCCCTACTGCTTAATGCACAGTGAGGTCATTTACAGCAGACTGTGCATAGATTTAGGCTATGTCTACACTAGAGACCTTACAGTGGCACCGCTGTACTGATGCGGTGTCACCGCTGTAAGATCTCTCGTGTAGCCGCTCGATGGCGACAGGAGAGAGCTCTCTCATGGACATAATTAAACCACCCCCAATGAGTGGCGATAGCTATGATGGGGGGAGAAGCTCTCCCATCGACACACGCTGAGAGCATGCTACCGCTTATGTCGGTGAAACTGATGTCGCTCGGGGGGGGGGGGGGGGGAGGAGGGGGCGTTTTCACCCCCTTGCCAATATAAGTGGTAGTGCAGACATGGCCTTAGGAAGTGCCAGGGAGAATTGCTGCTACCTAGAGCTTCTGTATTCCATTGGCTTGTAAATGGAAAAGTATCAAAACAGCTGTCAGAACTGGGCATAAAGTAGTTCATAGCTGTCCAGCAGAGGAATATTTGAAACACTTTACACTAAGAAGAGATATGTAAATAGTCCTGTCACAATTAGGACACTAAAAAAGGAAAATATCTAAAACATTCAACCAGTGAAGTGAAAACTTGTCCACACAAACTGAACAGTGCCATCAAAGGACAGGATTTCTTAGCCAGCTCCCTGTGAGGAGTGTTATCAATGGAGTGGTATTCTGAAGGTATCATGTGAAATTAGGCTGCCTTCCTGCTAAACAGTTACAGCCTGGACTGGTGATTCATTTGTTTCAACTAACCCACCAACATGCTTGAGTTTCCCAACCATCAGTAACAGTTATGCACCGTGACTTTCTTCTCTTCATTTTGTAACCCTTTTGTTTGGGGGGGGTGTGTGAGGGGGGAAGCAGGATTGAGATGAGGAGCAACAAGAGAGGAAAGAGTTCCACTCTAATAAATTTCTGTATTAAAAGGCCAGGAACCCCAGCAGCGTATAAACTATTCTGAACAGAGGTCATTCACTTAAGCTTAAAGGGTACTGGTAAAGTGTCAAACAGCAGTACTGGACTAGATGGACTACTGGTCTAATCCAACACACCAATTCCAATGTAATAATTGATAACACCCTACCAAAGTATAAACACGTTTCTATTACATACGGCAATTATTACACAAGGCAATAAGTGCTATTGAGCTGCTGTCTCTTCACCTGTGGCCTCAACTGTAATCAACTAATTAAATTTCTACTGGGAAGGGAACTTCCTATTGCACAGAACTCAGGCATGACCTACCCCATTATTGTACAGATGTGCAAAATTGTTTTGTATGCAGGTGGAGCTCATGTCTACAGCCTGAACACATTAAAACATGTATCCTTTAAAGTAACTTTTCATAATGACCTCTGCAAAATGCTTAAATAAATATGTACAAGATTAATAGATTCATAGATACTAAGGTCAGAAGGAACCATTATGATCGTCTACTCTGACCTCCTGCACAACGCAGGCCACAGAATCTCACCCACCCACTCCTGTGAAAAACCTCACCTATGTCTGAGCTATTGAAGTCCTCAAATCGTGGTTTAAAGACTTCAAGAAGGAGAGAATCCTCCAGCAAGTGACCCGTGCCCCATGCTACAGAGGAAGGCGAAAAACCTCCAGGGCCTCTTCCAATCTGCCCTGGAGGAAAATTCCTTCCCAACCCCAAATATGGCGATCAGCTAAACCCTGAGCATACGGGCAAGATTCACCAGCCAGATACTACAGAAAATCCTTTCCTGGGTAACTCAGATCCCACACCATCTAACATCCCATCACAAGCCATTAGACCTATTTACCATGAATATTTAAAGATTAATTAATTACCAAAATCATGTTATCCATCATACCATCTCCTCCATAAACTTATCGAGTTTAATCTTAAAGCCAGACAGATCTTTTGCCCCCACTGCTTCCCTTGGAAGGCTATTCCAAAACTTCACTCCTCTGATGGTTAGAAACCTTCGTCTAGTTTCTAGTCTAAACTTCCTGGTGGCCAGTTTATATCCATTTGTTCTTGTGTCCACATTGGTACTGAGCTTAAATAATTCCTCTCCCTCTCCAGTGTTTATCCCTCTGATATATTTACAGAGAGCAATCATATCTCCCCTCAATCTTCTTTTAGTTAGGCTAAACAAGCCAAGCTCCTTGAGTCTCCTTTCATAACACAAGTTTTCCATTCCTCGGATCATCCTAGTAGCCCTTCTCTGTACCTGTTCCAGTTTGAATTCATCCTTCTTAAACATGGGAGACCAGAACTGCACATAGTATTCCAGGTGAGGTCTCATCAGTGCCTTGTATAACGGTACTCAAACCTCCTTATCTCTACTGGAAATACCTCACCTGATGCATCCCAAGACCGCATTAGCTTTTTTCACGGCCATATCACATTGGCGGCTCATAGTCATCCTATGATCAACCAATACTCCAAGGTCCTTCTCCTCCTCCGTTACTTCTAATTGATGCGTCCCCAGCTTATAACTAAAATTCTTGTTATTAATCCCTAAATGCATAACCTTACACTTCTCACTATTAAATTTCATTCTATTACTATTACTCCAGTTTACAAGGTCATCCAGATCCTCCTGTATGATATCCCGGTCCTTCTCTAAATTGGCAATACCTCCCAACTTGTATCATCCACAAACTTTATTAGCACGCTCCCTCTTTTTGTGCCAAAGTCAGTAATAAAAAGATTAAATAAGATTGGTCCCAAAACTGATCCTTGAGGAACTCCACTGGTAACCTCCCTCCAGCCTGACAGTTCACCTTTCAGTAGGACCCACTGTTGTCTCCCCTTTAACCAATTCCTTATCCACCTTTCAATGTTCATATTGATCCCCATCTTTTCCAATTTAACTAATAATTCGCCATGTGGCATGGTATCAAACGCCTTACTGAAATTTAGGTAAATTAGATCCACTGCATTTCCTTTGTCTAAAAAATCTGTTACTTTCTCAAAGGAGGAGATCAGGTTGGTTTGGCACGATCTACCTTTTGTAAAACCATGTTGTATTTTGTCCCATTTACCATTGACTTCAATGTCCTTAACTACTTTCTCCTTCAAAATTTTTTCCAAGACCTTGCATACTACAGATGTCAAACTAACAGGCCTGTAGTTACCCGGATCACTTTTTTTCCCTTTCTTAAAAATAGGAACTATGTTAGCAATTCTCCAATCATACGGTACAACTCCTGAGTTTACAGATTCATTAAAAATTCTTGCTAATGGGCTTGCAATTTCGGGTGCCAATTCCTTTAATATTCTTGGATGAAGATTATCTGGGCCCCCCCGATATAGTCCCATTAAGCTGTTTGAGTTTCGCTTCTACCTCAGATATGGTAATATCTACCTCCATATTGTCATTCCCATTTGTCATGCTACCATTATCCCTAAGATCCTCTTTAGCCTTATTAAAGACTGAGGCAAAGTATTTGTTTAGATATTGGGCCATGCCTAGATTATCCTTAACCTCCACTCCATCCTCAGTGTTTAGCGGTCCCACTTTTCTTTCTTTGTTTTCTTCTTATTTATATGGCTATAGAACCTTTTACTATTGGTTTTAATTCCCTTTGCAAGGTCCAACTCTACTTGACTTTTAGCCTGTCTCACTTTATCCCTACATGTTCTGACCTCAATAAGGTGGCTTTCCTTGCTGATCCCTCCCATCTTCCACTCCCTGTATGCTTTCTGCTTTTTCTTAATCACCTCTCTGAGATGCTTGCTCATCCAGCTTGGTCTACAATTCCTGCCTATGAATTTTTTCCCCTTTCTTGGGATGCAGGCTTCCGATAGCTTCTGCAGCTTTGATTTAAAGTAATCCCAGGCCTCCTCTACCTTTAGATCCATTAGTTCTTCAGTCCAATCCACTTCCCTAACTAATTTTCTTAATTTTTGAAAGTCAGCCCTTTTGAAATCAAAAACCCTAGTTGCAGATTTATTTTTGTTAATCCTTCCGTTCAGTTTGAACTGAGTTAGCTCATGATCACTTGAACCAAGATTATCCCCTACAACCATTTCTTCTATGAGGTCCACTCTACTCACCAAAACCAAATCTAAAATGGCATCCCCCCTAGTCGGTTCAGCAACTACTTGATGAAGGAATCCATCAGATATCGCATCTAGGAAAATCTGAGCCCTATTATTATTACTAGCACTCGTCCTCCAGACTATATCTGGGAAGTTAAAGTCTCCCATGATCACACAGTTTCTACTAGTATTTACTTCATTAAAAACATTAAAAAGGGCTCTATCCATATCCAAATTAGATCCCGGTGGTCTATAGCACACCCCAAGCACTCTCCCAGGGGAGGCTCTAGTAGTTTTCTTCCCCAATGTAATTTTTGCCCAGACGGACTCTGTCTTATCCATTCCATCGCTTCTTATTTCTTTACATTCTACCTCATCATTGATATACAATGCTACTCCACCACCTTTACCTTTATTTCTGTCTTTCCTAAACAGCACATACCCTTCAATACCTGTAGTCCAGTCATGACTACTATTCAACCATGTTTCTGTTACCCCTATAATATCTGGTTTCACTTCCTGCACCAGTAGCTCTAGTTCCTCCCTTTTGTTACCTAGGCTCCTCTCATTGGTGTACAAACACCTTAATTTTTGCTGTTTGGCCTCACTCACATTCTGTACCCTATTAGGCACGGTCATTCTACAGCCAGTATAACCTATTAGACTGGTATGCACACTGCCCTTCCTCCTTATATACATTCTCCTACCCATGGCTGTATCCTTTCTTACTTTGTTTTCTTCCCTCTCAATGCTAAAATCCAGCATGGAGATTACCTGGACATCTCCCAACCATTCCCCCAAATTCCTAGTTTAAATCTCTCTTAATCAGTTGTGCCAGCCTCCATCCTAGAAGTCTATTTCCTTCCCTACTCAGATGAAGTCCATCCCGAGAGAACTGTCCTCTGTCCATGAATGCCTCCCAGTGGCCATACATCCCAAAGCCCTCCTTATAGCACCACTGCCTAAGCCATCTGTTGACCGTCATAATCTTGTCACACCTTTGTTCCCCTTCTCTAGGAACAGGCAGAATCCCACTAAAGATTACCTGAGCCTCAATTTCCTTAAGGGTCTTCCCCAGCCTAGCATAGTCTCCCTTAATACTTTCCAGCAAGAATCTAGCCGTATCATTTGTTCCCACATGAAGGATAATTAGGGGATGTCCATTTGTGTTTTGCAGACTTTCTCTGCCAGATTCTTTTCACAGCCAACATCAGTATACTTACCACAGATCAAATTCTCTGAGCGAAATAAACATGCCTTTATAGTAGATTGTTTTTCCTGGACACTTTCCATTCCAACCGTTATCATTTGTTAATGATAGAAATGGGATTGGTCAGTGTCAAGTTGCTATTTAACTCTTTAAGCACACACACAGTGACATTCTTTTGATCATGAATATAGAAACTACACTAACTTACTGAATTGTGCACAGCAAAAACCTTGCAATACAAAACTAAACATCTGGACTTTCAGTTAACTTAATGACTTCTCAATTTTTGCAAAAAGAAAAGGAGTACTAGTGGCACCTTAGAGACTAACCAACTATGCTCAAATAAATTGGTTAGTCTCTAAGGTGCCACTAGTACTCCTTTTCTTTTTGCGAATACAGACGAACACGGCTGCTACTCTGAAACCTCTCTATTTTTGGTATTTCATTTAAAAATACCCACTTTTACAGACCTTATATTTCTACAGAAGCTATCACAGCACCGCTTATGGTGAGTTAAGTTATCTGAGCTCATCTCGTGTTAGAACAAACCCATGTAGAATGCTACGACATGGTGGTAATTGCTGAAGTTCTAACACTGGGTCTGATGACTCTCGCCTTTTATCGGTTGCACCATCATGATGGCCAGTAGGTGATATCGTGTAACTTTTGGTGAGGAGTATCATTTACCTCAGACATCTTCCTAGCATTACCTCATCTGCAGTTACTTCAAAGTAAGTCCTTAAACTCTGTTTAGAGTAGTATTTTCTTTTTAATGTGATCGCACTACCAAAATGCAGGAACATTGCTAAGCTCACTTTAGCCCCAAGCTTTGGTTATATAAATATACAACGCTGCCAGACAAAAGCACAAGCCCATAAAAAAAATCTAAGATTATTTTCCCTGAACAGCCCATGTCTACATGCATCACCATCATGCAGAAGCAGCTTTCTTTTGCTCTCATTTAAGTCCCCACACATGCTTATTCAGATGCTCTTAGCATGGCATGTTTAGGGATTCCCATCCTGCCCTTATCCGCCATCCCTCCACACCTGCCTCTGCTCTCTCCCTGACAGACGCACATTTTGCTTTGGAAGTGTCTCCTGGTGTAAGACAGGGCAGACATCCAAATTACACATCAAAGCCAAAATCTTGCACAATACAGCCAGGCCTCAACAGGAATTTAACCCCAAACTCACCGCACAATCTCTCCAACAATGCTCTAACCCCTGGCACTACAGTTACATGATGGAAAGCCTCATCTAAGATATTCTGCAAATCTTGTATGCGCATCCCCTCCCAAAGTACCTCAGGCATTCAAAAGCCACGAGTCAGAGCCCCAAAAACCTGGACGTTGGCTCAAAAATTAGAAGGTAAATGAAAAAGCACACACACACATGCACACACACACTATACATATTTAATCTCATAATTTTTAAGCAATTCTCCACAACCATAAGAGCTAGTAACTTGACTATATGCAAGCTGTGATTCTTGTGTAACCACATGGCTCCAAGGGCTCGGGCTTTAACAAAAATATCAAACATCTCAAGACAAGAGGAGCACTAGTGATCCTATGTGAAGATGCTAAGGAGAATGGAAGGGGAAATGCCAGCAACATTTCAGTGTGATGCAAACATCACTGGGGTAGCAACAGGCAATGCTGCTGCCACAAACATGTATCAGACGATTGCAGCTTTATGTGAGCATTTGAGAGCCAGAAAGTGCATACCACCTGTTTTTCCTTTTTGTAATTCTGTCATCTTGGACAAACAAAGAACAGCAAGTGAGATTGTTCTTTCATTTTAATAATATCAAATGCCTTCTACACCTAAGACAATCAATTTATTTTAAAGCCATAACTTTTAATGTGGTACTCAAATTCTTTTTTTCCTTTTATTTTTGCTGGATTTAGTGTGTCAGTTCAATACCTTAGCAGACGATAGTCAATGGAGTAACTCCTACAGTATCTGCTAAGAAACAAACATGGATAGAGCATGGGAATTTCAGTCAGGTGACAACTTCTACTCCTGGCTCTGCCATTGGCCTGCTGTCACACCTTAGGTAAGTCTTTTCATCTGTCCCTGCCTCCATTTCTGCTCTCACTCTAAGTCCATCTTATCTATACAGACTAAGCCGTTCGGAACAGGGACTCTCTTACCTCCCATGTGTTTGTACAGAATCTGCCACAATTGTTTGAGCCTCTAGGTGCTATCACAATACAAACACATGAACCAAAAAACAATGCTAGGAAAGACCAAGTGAGACCATACAACATACAGCACACTGGAGAAGCTTGTATCACCTAGTTTGTGGGAGTGCATTCTCAGACAGTTACTCTAGGGCCATATTTTGTCACCCCGGTTTCCCCTACCCCCAACTTACATTTACACTAGAAAAGTAGCATTAGTTGTATGCCCATATTCCTGTTGGCTGTAGCCCATGTAGTGCCAGCTTGCCCCTTCCACAATGGCTATCCCTGCCAGATGCTTTAGTACACATGACAGGAAATGCTGGTATTTGCCACTTACCCAGAACACTATTCCCCACCCAGAATTGTCTCTTCTGCAGCTACACTTGGAGAGATTGTAAATGGTTTGAAGGGCTTCAGGGATCTTGAATCTGAGCACAACATTTTCATCCTCTGACCACAGCTCTTTGTGGCCTTTGCACATGTACTGACACCACGCAGAACTTGGTTTCAACACAAACTGTTGGTGGGAAACCAACGCCATCTTCCAGTTCACAAGGAAATCAGTTATGCAAAAGTTACCTGCTTTAATAGGACCAAATGCAAATGTTTCCTTCATTTTAGCATAGCTTTCATGCATGGGGAAAAAATAAATTGAACTCCTGGGTTTAGTTCTTTTCAGTATGAATAACTAGCACCCTCCATGTACCACGTGCTTAGCTTCTACGCCTCTCCAAGCCTATTACAGTATGTCATAATGGACTGGTTCTCCCCCTCTTCTGCTTAAGTATTTTAAACCACAGTAGGATACAGAATCACCACTGCAGACTGTATTTGTTCAGTGAGAAGGAGTCTGGGTAAAGAAACTTAGCAAATTTTGAGAGAGATAATGGAGAATTTGTACTGGTCTTTGGCCTGTTAGAGGAAGTTCTCTAGGTAGTCTGTATAGGACAACTACATTGAGTGCTCCCTGTTACTCTCACTCTTTCATTTAAAACATGGAATGACATATATTTAATATATTTTATACAGCTTATAATTAAATTGCAGAACCTCCCACTGGATATTATTCAGGTTAATACTTACTGGGATTAACAAATTATTAGGTATTTATTGTTAAATATTTGTATTACCATAGCACCTGGGAAACCATAGGACCAGGACCCTGTTGTGTTAGGTGCTATTCAAATATAGGAAAAAAAGACAGTCCGTGCCTCAGAGAGCTTACAATCTAAGTATAAGACAAGAGACAACAGTATTTTACAATCCAATATGTTAAAATCTAAGTGCAAGATGCAGAGAGATAGGGGAGTACAAGGGACCAACGAGGCCATATGTTCAACATGGTACACTGTTGTCTCTGCACCTAGCAGCCTAACCATTGTCATTGTTATGAATGATAACATCCATAGTTACACTAAATAAAATACAAACACTTATAGGGGATACTAAATAGTTGGGTTTCAAGTCCAGGGTTGGACCTGTGAACAAGTTATTCTCCACTGTGTGGTTTCCTGCGTATTTCCCTCAGGTGTCTGTTACTGGCTACTGTAAAACAGAGTACCAAAGGCGAGTGACTGCTGGTCTGCTCCAGCAGGTCAATTCCTACGCTCCTATTCCAATAACACTAATGATTATTCAAGAATAATCATTTTCAAATACACATTATTAGCTCCCTAGTGAGTCAGGATGGAAACTGGTCCCAACAATTTAACAGTCACACATAAGCAAGCCTTAATCATTTCCGCCCTCCCCGCAACTACCTCTGGTGCAGCTGTGAAAAGGGGCTAGGCTGCTTGTACAATTTTATCCATTTAATTAAAGTTTACTCAGTGGTTCTTTAACAAAGACACAAACCTGATAACATTACGTACATGTCCCTTTGATCAAAGGGGGCAGTTATTGAGAATAGTGTCACTTAACTCAGCAAATAGCCAGGCAATAGTTTATCACACAGAAATTACTTGAATTAATGCCCTTTCCTGTGTGATGAATAGCAGGGATTTTCACTCAACAAAAGACAAATGTTATTAGCAACCAACTGACATAGGACAGGGTCCCTCTATGTATCCAAATGCCCAATATTCAGTGCTATATTTCAGTGCTTCATTAGTGGAAAAGGTCAGTCAGCACATAGAGATGGGAAAGATTTTATTAAAACAAGTCCTGAATTGACATTCTGGGAAGAATCTGAAATTTAGTATGTTTTCAAAGAACGAGTAATTTGCACGAACCCCTTTGATATGTTTATAGTTCAAATGAGCCCCTAAATTTAAAAAAAAATGTTTCTTTAATGTAGCATAACAAAACAAAACAATGGGAACAGTTTCACAGACAGACACTACAATATGTTCGTAACTGAAGGACAACCGTACAACATTAGGATTAAACAGCTGTATCTAATAATTAAATTTGTTTCAAGCACAGGTTGAATTCAGATACCGGCTTGCTAGAACTTGGCTTCTCCATTTATCTGGCTGCACCAATCAGGCCTCTCATTTAGTGGTGGGTCTTCGATTCTGATTTTTCATTGCCCAATCACATAGCACTTTTCCTTAGGATTTGAACTAAACTTAGTGTGTGCTCCATGGCCTTTGGATCGTAGAAATTCACATTATAATGAGTATGTGTGACAGGGTGATAGCTGGACTGATACCTTAGAAACAATTTGAATACTTAAATGAATTTCCTTTGACTGTCTTAGTGCTCTAGGTGTCACTGCTTTCTGTGAACTTTCACTAGCAATGATGCTCACAGAAATTTTCATGGAAGCAATTAGTGCTACACTGGTTTTGGAGAATTCTTCCAAAAAGAGTTGTGTATTGGTCAATGAAAAAAATTCTCAACACAAACCAGATTCTACAATTCAAACTAGCCAGCACTGTTCATATTCGGTATTGCAAATACTGGCAAGGTTCTTCTCACAAACCAGGAGCCAAGCACCACTTATCAGAAGTATTCAACAAATTTCAAATAATGAATAAATTCCTGAAAGCCACCGTCTGCCTGAAAATATTAAATGAATCAAAATTTTTCAGAACTAATTAATTAGCAGAAATATTCCTTTTACTTGGTAATGTACTTAATGGCCAAGAAGTTTAGGTAAATGCCGTAGGTAGATCCTGTTACAGACATGCTGACAACCAACATAAAGTTCAATATAATTAAGTAAAGTGAAGTGGCTAGTTTTCATTTAAGCTCTTCTGAGAATTTGCTTAGAGCTCCCAATCTTATTAATGGGAGTTGTGTGCACATCTGAAAATATCAACTGCTGAACTTCTGGCCACAAGGTAACCTGACAACAAACTGAAAAGCCTATTGCACTTACAGAAAACAAGAATAGAGAAGCAGAATTGGGGGGAGGGGAAGGGGAAAGGTTGCCAAATGGATTTACTTGCATATTACAGCAAATTATACATAGTATTATATAAATCAATTTACAATGGAGAGAACATCTGCCAAAATCAAGCTTCATATGGCAGAGCTCATCTATAAACCACTATATTTGCTTAAATTACACACATATAACCTATTATTTTCTGGCCTGAAACAAAATATACATTAAATTACCATCATTCTTCTTCTTACAACACCACAATTTACAGTCATGTAAAGTCACAGGCCATAACAACACATGTATTCTTGTTATTGATAATTAACATGCCTCCAATGATATTCTGAGAATCTGTATAAACCAGTTCTTTGCATAGATATATTTGCTATATTAGAGAAATACTTTCTAAAGTAACTGAAATCTCATGGGTCACTTGATGTTTAATGTTATACCCATGTTACTAAGTTGGGTTCAGATAAATCACTACCACTTTCTTTTAATGTAGGGGTGTTAAGTTCAACCTCTTCAGGGTCTGCAATCTCTTAAAAGCCTGAGGGTCAAAGTCACCTCCAGCAAATCTCCTGATTGATGTGGACCTCCAGAGCTACTTGAACTTGGAATATTGAGCTAGAGGGCATCATACTATATTTCTCCTAATTACATAAGGAACCTTGCAAGTTCCTCACTATTTTGATATTAAAACCTTCAAATACTATTAAACTTTGTAACAAGAAGCAAGAATAAAAGCACTCCAATGGTCCATGATGGATTTTGACCATTAAAATGTCAGAAACTCCCCTTGACAACGATCTGTATTTGATCTTGATAATGTGCTGTTCACCTAACAATTCTGACAAGACCAAAATTTTAATATAAGAACTGATATTTCTGATTTTCAAACAAAAACCATCGTATATTCTAAGCCCAACAAACACAGCAGCATTCTGCAAAATATACAATTGCAGAATTTTAGTGACTAGATTTTTAAATTACAAATGCCCTGTGAAACAGACAGTATCTCCAACAATAAGATTAAACAAATAATTAGAGTTATTACCTGCAGTTAGACGAGTCAAAAGTAGCAACTCCTCCAGGTACCTCTCTTAACTACATCAATTCATATATTCAAATTATGTGCACAGCTACCACCTCTTTTAACAGCTTTTGTGGCTTTAAAAACACAAACATGACACTTGACATTTTAATTGTCAAAAAAAATGCAACAGGACTTCACTTTTTGAGTAACAAGCAGCAACCCCATCATAAAACCTAACTGCCCACAGATTTCCGAGATGCATTGGAAAGGAACAAACAAACCTTGCCCTACAGCGGGGTCTGGGGCTTGCAAAAATAAAGGGCACTGGCAGCACATAAACCTTTCAAATAAATAACTGTCCCCCTTTTATTAAGGAATGGACATTTACGAAGTCAAAAAGTGTCAGAGGCAGCCAGCCGCTTTTATAGAAGAGAAGGAAAGAGAAAACCAGTAGCTTCTAAGAACCAGTCTGTGTAAAACTCCATGTTCTTTCTATTCTGCTCACTGTAATTCACAGGAGTGCAGTCTTTACACACCAAATGATTATGTTTAATCAAAGTCTTTTTGTTCTAAGGTTATAATTATCACCATTCCACTCTAAGCTGCAAAATTAACTGCCCCTTAATGAAGCTGTTTTGCAATTAGGAGCCATGGATTTGCAGACAAAGGGGAAGCTAATTTAACATTTAAGGGGAGAAGTATTGCAAAGGTGTGCCTCTACAGTGAAACACTTTTTACTCTTCTTTTAAAAATATACCATAAACATATGACACTCCCTAAACACACGGTGAGAATGTTCTGAAACCTTTTGTTTCTTCTAAATTAGAACAAAACTCAGTGGGTCTAAAAAATGGCTTCCTGACTAAAAAGGGAAGGCTAGTTTGTTAACTGCACAGAAGACACCATGTGAAAATAAAGATAGACATTCAATGGCAATTATTCCAAATACACATATTACATTTTGACATGGTTGAGAACATTGTGAGGGAAGTATATAAAAAGGCCTCTCATGTGCTGTACCCACACAAAATCCAAGTCTGTTTCAAAAGTAATCTCAAGTACAATAGTCCTCTGATATAAATGTACAGCACAACTTTCTCTAGAACAAGCAGCTTAAAACGTCACTTAAAAACCCAAAGTTCGTAACTATTATGAATGACACCTGACATAAGATCCTAGGAAGTTGGAAAAGTCATATCACTTTTGTAGGTTTATCAGAACATTCTTAAAATATCTGATAACCCTACCAGGCAGGGAATATAGCTAGCCAAGGGAAATGGGACTGCATCCCTCCCTCACTTCCCACCCTTTCTTTGGGCATGACCAGTTCCAGGGAGTGGAGCTTCTGGCCACATGGAGTCTTTAAGCGTGGGTATACTCCGCTTGCAACTCCCACATTTCCTTCCTCTGACTGTCAGGAAACCAGCATGGGACTCCTGATTGGCTGCTTCTCTCCACTCACACCACACTGACTGTCATTTCCTTGCTTTTCTACCCTGACTGCCATTTGGCACCCCTCTCCACATTTACCCTTCTTGGTCGTGAGTGCTGATGGTTTTCCTACACATTTGTGGGCTTTTGCCAATCACTTCATGGTGTGAGGAAAACATTTTTGCCACATGGCAAGAGTGATGTATGCTGTGTGGGTTGTTGTTTTTGTTTGTTTGGTTTGGGTTTTTTTAAACTTCCTTCCAGCAACCAGGAGAGCTGGTTATTATGTGTGTTATGTTTTTGTTTCAACATTTGCCCTGAAAATTCTAGCACAAGTCCAATTTGCAAAATAACACACAATTAAACGGGGCATGATGGGGCTATGAGATGCAGGGTTGAAGTGTGGGTCTCTCAAAACTGGCACAGAGAGAAGATCCACCTCATCTGTGCCTTAACACTTCTACAAGAAAAGGGGGAATGGAAATTAGACTACAGAGCCTACTATCTATTAGGATGATGCAGGGTGGCTATACAGCCTCCCCGACTTTGTGATTGAGATTTTGCACGTTGAAAGGGTCAAGTAATTTGAATCTACGCTGGACTAGTTCTTATTGCTAGCTCTGAAGGTGATTTAACCTGTTTACTTCTATTGATTTATTACGTTTATGGTTCATTTAACTAGACCTTGCTGTACAGTGTCTCATTCCTGAGCGCATGCTAAAGACATCTCATCGATGCAGTTTACATTTTCCTACACAAAAGTCACTGGTGTATTTTTTCCCCAAAAAGATCCAGATTAAATTTAGCATCACATTTTAATATAATTTCAGGCAGGCAATTTAACTATTTTAATTGGTTTTCAGTTCTTTGCTTTTAAAAGCAGGTATCCCCTCTCCATCTTTATAGCAAATTTTCAGCTTCCCTGAGAGGTATAATAAAAAGAGATCAAGAGTGCTCTAACTGCTTATTTCCACTAACTTAACATTAACATATCAACTGTTGTCTCTGAGGTTCTATTTGTTGTCAATGAGTTTGACAAATATTAAGTTTCAGGAGATTTCTCAGTCTAAAAAAACCTTGTTAGTATCAATATACTTTTTTCAATTGTCTTGGACAGAAGTTATTTCATGAATTCATTTGTTAACAAAAGATACTGAATTTCAAATAAGATGAAATTGGTAAACAGGCATGATATTAAAACCTTTATAACCATGGCACAGCATCATATATTGCATGATACTTGATACACATGGACCTCTTTCCTCCCACCTTAACAAATGGTTGGGGAAGAGGATAAAGAGGGAGCTTTCAAATGTATCTTATATAGATATAAACACAAATGTAACATACGAGTTATACATGTCACTAAGTAGAGGAAGGGTGGGAAATTTATCTGCCATTGGGTCAGTTAAAGAGAGCAAATTTTCTCAATCAAATGGTGAGATACTATCACAACTGTTCTCTTTATTTTGCCTGAAGGCCTATAAGTATTAGCTCTTCCTTACATAGCTTGATCTTCAGACAGCTAATGCTCTAAGTTCCAGTCTGGACTAAAAACTGGGTCAATCAAATATCATGGCTGAGTTAGACAATGTTAATAGGCTAGGGAAATCATATGGAGGAAGTAGTAGAAAACACCTGCACACTTGATTCAACAAGTTGATCTGTGTCTGACTGACATTTAACTTGGAAATCTTACCAGATCTACATGTAGAGTCAAGAGTTAGCCTGCAAACAGGTTGCAGGACAGGCATGATGGTAGAAGAGGAATTGGCCAAGTTTGCGTACCAACTGTTTTAATATCTTGCCATTTGGAAGTTAAAAATTACACAACAGTTAATCAAAAATAAAATTGTCTTTAAATTGATTTTTAATTAACAACCATTTAAAATACATTAAGTTTAGACACTTGTGATTATGTATTCTTTTTAATTAAACACATAATAAATAAAAATAATACTATTTAGACGTCTGAAAGTAATATAGTTTAATGTCTCAATATAAAAAAAGCCTGTTTATTTGCTTTGATAAAATTATCTCCTTAATAGTTCAAACATTTGAACCAACTATATATTTGCATAATGGTAACGTTTTTAAGTTAGAAAAACCCAGCAAACATACTGAGACCTCTTCTTTAGATTTATATTCTTTAGGCTTAATCAGTGCTACATGCCATTTCATAGCAAAAAATATTGCCCAGATTCCAATGTGATTGGCACATCAGAAGTTCAGACCAATTAGGGCTAGTCATGATTGGAGTTTTAGATCTGATTTTATCTAATATCTAAGGGCTTGTCTATACCCGGGGTGGCCAAACTTACTGACCCTCTGAGCCATATACTACTATCTTCAGAAGTTCAAGAGCTGGGGTGCATCTGCCAGGACTTGGGGCTTCTGCCCTGCGGCAGAATGGTGGGGTTAGGGGGTCTTGGGGCTTCAGCCGCACAGGGCCTGTCTGCTGGGGCTCAGGGCTTCAACCCCACTCTCACCCAGAGCCTCCTGCGGGGCTGAATCCCTGAGACCCCCTCTCCCTGCTGGGCAGAAGCCCCAAGCCCCACCACCCCGCCGCAAGGCAGAAGCCCAGAGCTCCCCCCAAACAGTCCCGTAGGCAGAGGATGGGAGGGGCGTTGGGAGCTCTGAGAGCTGCACTTTAACTGTAAAAGCGTTGTGTAAAAGAGTTTAACTTTAACTCACAATCCGCGGTTTGGCCACCCCGGTCTACACTTACAGTGGTGCAGCTGCGCCGCTGTAGCACTAAGTGAAGACACTACCTATGCCAACAGAAGAGGTTCTGCTGTCAGCATAGGTACTCCACCTCCCCAATAGCCAGTAGTTATGTCGACGAGAGCAGCCCTCCTATTGACATAGCGATGTCTACACCAGGGGTTAGGTCTGTACAACTATGTCACTCAGGGATGCGGATTGCTCACTTCTCTGAGCAATGTAGTTATAACTACATACTTTTGTAGTGTAGACCAGGGCTCAGCAATGCAGACAGGCTACTCTGTTTTCAAACACCTTTCAACTTGCTTTTGTCACTCCAGTTTTATTATGCATCTTCCCCACTGAAGAAAATCAGGATTCCGAAATGGAACAGAAATTCCATTCTGCCCATTTCTTTGCAGTCTTTTCAATACAATTTATCAAATCCTCAGGTTGGTACAGCAAGAGACTACTTATGTATGCTTTAATATATGCATTCCACAAGCTACTTCTGACAGACATAGGAAACTGGCTTTGCAGAGAAAGGGAAACTCAAATTTCACTCCAGAGGAAAGCTTCTCCAAAATCTGCCCCTTTCCCTACATGCAGGTTTCAATTCACTAAAGGACCAAAAGGCAAATTTCAGAGGCATGTAGATTCAGGCTTTTAGTTTGGGCCTACATTTTATTACAATAAAGGTAGCAGGGTCTTCCTCCCCGCCCCCCATAGCATGTCTGTCTGAATCTTGTACTTTGTTTCAATTGGCGAGGAAGGATTTTAGCCACACGAGCTATAAGATACTCTACCTTCAACTTCAGCAGCATTGCTAAGAACCCCAGTTCTCAGCTGGGTCTTATGTGCCAGCAAGCTAAGTACATAGCAAGCCTCCAAGAGCTTCATTGCTAGATGGGACCTGTAGCAGAGCAGTTCTGAGCCCCAGTCAAGAAGTTAAAGAGCTCCTCAAGGCTCAATCAACCCCAACCCATCACAGCCGTAAGGCCAGTCAATCCTGGAGAAGGACACATCCTTAAAAGAGAGGACCCTGGCTCAAGCTGGGAAGCATTGAGGAGCAGACAGAACTTCTGCACAGAGTTCCATGGGGCCCAAGGAAACACAGGCTGTCTGTTGGGGAAACTATTTGAGAGCACCAGCCACCTGAACCCTCTGAGTAATCAGATGAGCCAACTTTTCCTTACTTGCATTTTTGGAGTCCTGGGATTCAGTCTTGGTTGTTTGGACACATGAGGGAAAAGAAACCAAGGCCTCCCTCCCAAAGCCTATTGGCCTCTGCCCTGCATGAGACACAGCTCTCTTCATAGGCTGAAGAGGTATTTTGCCATTTCCTTTTGGACCATTTTAATACCTCCCCTCCCCGGAAAGGGACAGACTCCCTCATAGGCACAGCCGGAGGGCTGTACCCAAACCCTGGAACCCAGGCCACCGTCCAAAGAAGGAAGTCTGAGACAAGAGGCACTTGCCTTACCTCCAAAGGGGCATCAGAGAGATACAAACTATCCCAAGACCAAATTCTGTAACAACATTTTAGTCTATTACTATTTCATGTCTAATTTCCACTCTCAGGCCAATATAAATGGCTGCGGTTCAATTGAAAATACTCATTGACTAAGTCTGTTTTCCTGAGTACTTGAGGATTGTTTTTATGCTGTGCTCTGTGGGAAGCCTGGCTCCACTCCCAGGGTTTTATCTCCCATGACGAAGCTCACAGCTTTGTTCCAAGTGACAAGCTCACAGCTAGCGCTAGTGATTCATATTGTGGCACCCAGGGCCTAAGCTACTGTGCTGTTCTCTGCCACTTGGGCTCCCCCTTTCGCCCTGACTACAATCTGTATTGCAGCTCCGAATCCTCTCTCATATCATACGGTTGCAATAACATCAACAGACCAAGCCCTAGCAGAAGACAACAGGACTGCCACAATATGAAGGCACCAGGCTATCTGCAATATATCAATAATAGCAAACAACTCCCACATCCTCCAACAGGGAACATAAAATCACAACCAAGTGGGAATCTGATGAAGATGGCATCTGAAAGAGAACAAATGAGTGATCCTGCTTGCTGTCTAGGGACAGTGGGCCAAAGGCAATCCATTCCCCTTGATGATTTATGTCTGGATCATGGCTGAAGGAAGCTGTTAGCATGCTGGCCATCTGGACTGAGAGACTTCAACGGGGTACAGCCTTTTGCACTATCATATGTTGTTTGTATGCTAACAGTACCTCCCTGAAACTAACATCACAGTTCCAACTATTTGTGGCTACTGCTACAGATGGTAAATTCTTTGTGTTTAGCAGGTTCAAGGTGAAGGGAGATTAGATCTTCCACCAACATGTATGTGTCAAGAAATGTGGAAGAGAAGTTCTGAATATTTGGAATGAATACTTATATAACATAAAACTGCTGGGTTTCCATAGAGAGTCTCTAACAGACATTGTGAACTCTCCTGCTGAGAAGACAGATTGAGAAGCATGACACAGAGTAACCACAATTACAGCAAGGTAGCTAGAGTGAAGTAAGGCTTTGTATTTAAACAGAAGCAGATTTTTCTTGTTTGTAAGTGGCACACTATTTCTGTCTTCAATATATCCATCTCTGAGCCCAGCATGAAGTTTCATTAAATGTATACTTTATAGCCAATCTCCTCTGTGAAATGTAGTCTGCCCTCCCCAATCTCTCTTTCTCTTTTTTTATTACCATTTCATTTGTTTAAAGACTCATGTTTTTATTCCTAATATTTCTTTTGAGCACACATCGGCCTCAGCATTTCCAGAAATTAAATGTTACTAGCCTCATTCGAAGACACCTGGTTCTGAAATCCTAACACGCTTTAAAAGCTAACAAATAACAAAAAGTATGCAGGTATGGCTGCCATGAAAATATGATCAGAGCTTTTGCAACACATGACTTGCCTGCCAGGGTTTTAGACAAGAGACTGCTATAATCGTTTTCCAACTCTTGTTTTCCTCCTTTTACTGTGACACTTCATTTGATAAATATTGGGATATTAGATTCTCTATTTCAAGCCTGGAAACTAATAAAGGAAAAACTGAATCAGGGCTACAACTTGATAGAGGTAACAGAATTCCATCTTTGGTGGTTTACAAGCTGAGTTGTGCTAAGCAGTTGACCATTCACCACTAACATTAATCTCCTTGATAACGTAACTTTTTATTCCTCTTCCCTACCCACATACTCAATTTCAAGTGCTATGCTAAGACTCAAATTGTGTTCAGAACAGGGACAAAAATATCTTACCCATATTAAGATCTTCACCAGACCCGGATTTCTCACCACATTCTCTGCACAATTTCAAATCACTGCACATTTCCTGTAATTATTATCTGAGCTGATGACAAGCTAAGTGCCAATTTTTGCAGGCACAGAAAGATATTGCAAGGCTATCTCACACTGAGCTGTTCACTCAGTTATTACAGGTCTATTCTCTCCTTTTTCCAATCTAAAAATCAAAATATTTCTGACATACAATATCACACAAAAACTACACAATTAAAGTCATCTCCAGAGAAATTCTGCATTCAAATCATTACATTGTTTAGCAAGTTAATGTATGACTTTGGTCCATGTGATTTGTTTTGTAAGACTACAGCAACCTATCTTCAAACGTTTTCATAGACTGTATGTCATATTTCATAATGGAAATGTTATCTTGGATGACAACAGGGATGAGATGATTCCTTAATTAAGAAGCTATTTGTAGAGAAGTTCAGCCATACAAATCGAAGTCTTACAATTTGTTGGATGTGAGCTATTTGAACATATCTGCTATGTGGCCCTGTTTCCTCTCCATTCCTAGTGTTTGTCTTGCTCCTACTAGTAGGCCCTCCCTCAACTTATTCTGCAGCTCCAGAGACTGCCCTCTAACTCCTGTCTACCCATTGATTGATGTTTTTGTGATATGCTCATTAGTATACTAACCAAGCACCTTAGTAACTATCCACTTAACTCCAGCCCTATGCACTTCATCTGCTTCCACACTGGCACCTTGCTCCTATAGACTCCATCCATTCTTCAGGATTTCCAGGATTCTTCTCCATATCTATGATCTCATAAGGTACCAGACCACAGCAAGGGGCATTGCTCAGATCCAAAAAGTCTCAAGACCATTTCATAATCATAATTCTGTTTACTTACTGTCCCTTTCCTACACCACCAGCACCATAAACACACAAATTGCATGGCATTGTTCAATACCTTGGTTTCTTGGGTTATCACACACAATCTCCCCCAGTTATAAAATGGGTCTAATTTAGGAAATGTATGTATTTGCTGTGGATGTGTTATGAGGGCAATGCGTATGAAACCTACATCCCATTCCTACTCAGCCTAAACGGGGCTAGTTATTTCAGCCATTGATCATGCAATGATACCAAATGAAGATCAATATAGAAGCTCTCTCAAACTACTTCTTATATGCTACATTAGTGTTTGTGTTTTAACTAACACAAATGTATTAGTAACATCACCGTGTAAGCATTTAAATCATTTCCTCAAGTACAGTACTTTCTGCTGCATGTAAATCTTTAATTGTTGAACAAAAAAATGATGACAATTATTTGTTCAACAATTAAACAAATAATGACAATCCCCAGGTCCTGCAGAAAAGGACCTGGGGATTACAGTGGATGAGAAGCTGGATATGAATCAGCAGTGTGCCCTTGTTGCCACGAAGGCCAACAGCATATCGGGCTGTATTAGTAGGAGCATTGCCAACAGATCGAGGGAAGTGATTATTCCCGTCTATTCGGCACTGGTGAGGCCACACTTGGAGTATTGTGTCCAGTTTTGGTCCCCACACTACAGAAGGGATGTGGACAAATTGGAGAGAGTCCAGCAGAGACCAACGAAAATGATTAGGGGGCTGGGGCACATGATTTATGAGGAGAGGCTGAGGGAACTGGGGTTATTTAATCTGCAGAAGAGAAGAATGAGGGGGGATTTCATAGCAGCCTTCAACTTCGGGGGGAGGGATAGTTCAGTGGTTTGAGCATTGGCCTGCTAAACCCAGGGTTGTGAGTTCAATCCTTGACGGGGCCATTTAGGAATCTGGGACAAAAATTGGGGATTGGTCCTGCTTTGAGCAGGGGGTTGGACTAGATGACCTCCTGAGGTCCCTTCCAACCCTGATATTCTATGATACCTGAAGGGGGGGTCCAAAGAGGATGGAGCTAGGCTGTTCTCAGTGGTGGCAGATGACAGAACAAGAAGCAATGGTCTCAAGCTGCAGTGGGGCAGGTCTAGGTTGGATATTAGGAAACGCTATTTCACTAGGAGGGTGGTAAAGCACTGGAATAAGTTACCTAGGGAGATGGTGGAACCTCCATCCTTAAAAACCTCTAAGGTCCGGCTTGACAAAACCCTGGCTGGGATGATTTAGTTGGTGTTGGTCCTGCTTTGAGCAGGGGATTGGACTAGGTGACCTCCTGAGGTCTCCTCCAACCCTAATCTTCTATGATTCTATAATTCTATGAATTACAGTGAATGCTTTGGCAAACAAAATTCTGGGGGCCATTAACAGACATTAAACAGAAATCAGAAGAAATTATTCTAAGCATTGTGCTATGAGCTGAGTCACATGTGAAATACTACAAGCAATTCTGGTTGTCTTACCGGAAAGAACACAACAGACATACACAGGATTTGGAGGATCTTTTAGATAAAAGTTTGAGAAACCTAATATTATTTGGGAAAAAGATTAAGTTGTTAAGGGAATAGTAAGGACAGATCCTATTACATATGCTAAGATTATTTCCACAAATACTGAGCTAAAAACGAGTATGGACAGTTAACTCTTAGGGGCTCTTTCTGTAAGACAAATATCTATAGCTGTATTTATCATCAAGTAAAAATAGAAGTGATATTTAGGTTCGCTTCTTCAGAAATATTGTATTCTCTACATTACCAATCTCATCAATTTTCACTCAGGGAGCAATTAAAAAACTGTGCAAGCATACCTACAAGCAAAAAAATCAGTTGAGAGTTCCATCAGTGTGAAACAAAGAATCCCACCAGCTGAAAGTAAGTCAGAGTGATTGATAAGAACTAAATAAATAAAGAGAATTTTCCTAATTTTTTTCAGAAGGAGTTAGGGAAGCATTACCATTAAAGTCTCTTCTGAATTACTCAATGCAGGCAACAGATCTAACTGGGCCCCCTTAGCTTTTCACTCCTAAAATTCCCTCACAACATATCATGTGTTTTTTTTTACCTCATATGTAAAACCACTGTGACCCAGTTTTGCAGTCTACAGTTACTCAGATGAAGAAATAGTCACGTCTCAGTAACTTCCAAAACTTCTGTACTGCATAGGCAGTGCAGCAAAAATGTGACTATAGCAGTGAGAGTGGGAATGCAAAAATATCTATCCAGTTGTACTTGACAGGGGATTACTATGTCGCTGCAAACCCCTAATTTGCTGATTAACCTAAAATAAGAGCCATCCAATGGCAGCACAAAGCCTGATATTTTTAAATGTGTAGTTTAACTGTGATCCCATTCATCTCTGCTGACAGGGTCTTTGGCTCGAGTGATTATGCCCAGGTGCATATAAAGAGAATCGCAAGTTTGAAGAGCAAATAAATATTCCAAAGAGGGCAAAAAGATAAAAATGTTATTTTCCATCTCACTTCTTAGATCTAATGACTGGCTACAAATGGGGTGTCCTGGGGTGTACTAGGCTCAGAGGCCCCCCGATGGAGGCCTCCTGGTCCTACCACACCCTGCCTGAGGAAAAAGCTGTAAAGGTGAGTCCTCCAGGCTGCCTAGAGTGGCTACGGGGAAGCAGCCAATCAGAGCCCAGCAGCCTCATACAAAAGGAGCTGCTGGGCAGAGCAGAGTCAGTCGCTGGCTGACTGCAGGGACTCAAGAAGGACTACAGCCCTGGGTAAGGGTGAAGGTGAAAGCACTGGGTCACAGGGAAGTAGCCCAGAGAACAGTAGCAGCAGCAATGGAGTAAAAAGGGATATAGCAGGTGGCTGCTCTTTGTAGGATCTTTGGGTCAGAATCCAAAGCGGTGGGAGGGCCCAGGTCCCCCCCACCCACTGAGGAAATGGCTTAAGCCCTGAGCAAGGGAGTAGCCCAGGGAAGAGAATGATGGCCTAGAAGAGTGACTCAGCTGGGGAAACTGGTGATGAATCTTCAGGGAGGAAGTCCTGGGGGCACTGCCCCATTCCACAGCAGAGATCATTTGAGAGCTAGCCCAGAAGAGGCTGAGGGACAAGGGAGTTTGAGATTGAGCCCAGGGAGGGCTGCAGGAAGAGACCAACCAAGTTACTGTGATAGGTCCTGGTGGACTTGTACCCTGAAAGGGTGTTGTTGTTTCACATATGGACTACATGTGAATCTGCTGGAGGGTTGGGTCGCCAAAGATCAACCTGACGAGGGTGGCAGCCGGCGGAGGCACCCCAAGCAGTGTAAACCTAGAAAAGAAGAGCAGGCACATGCATACCTGCTCAAGGGTGCTCACAAGAGGCGAATGGACCAAATCACATCAGGCAACTGTATTCTACTTCCACATCAAACAAAACAATCCCTATGGTTTCCTGAAAGGGTGGTGGGATCCTTCATTATGCCAACCCACCTCTCATCTTAATAGGTCCAAAATAACTTGTAAAAAGAAACTCTACTCTTCACCTAAATTGGACCCACTTTAGGAGTTTGTATAAACCTTTCATTCACTTACCCCATTTACTCCCTATACATAGACAGGCATCCTGCATGCAGGTTAATTTCCATTATGTCAATAGGAGTTAGGCTTAAATTCTTCACGAGATACCCAGAGACTATAACCCATGGCATTTACAGTTAATTTTACAACCAAAACAAACTCCACATGCTTTGTATGGCTGAGTGAAAATATTGTCAGAGTCACTTTCACTGAACCTCAACAAAACCAGTAACATACCAAATAGGATTCTAGTACCAAACAAAGGAAATCATTCAAAACTTGCCTACTAAAATTGCCATTTCTACAGAAATTACATTTTTAATTTAAGTGCTGTTGTTGAAGAAGGGGTGGAGAAAAGCTTTCACTGCTTTTTTATTTTGAATAGTTTTGGAAAACTATTGGAAGGAGGGAAAACCACCTATCTATTTATAGTAGACATGTGACTGAACAATAGCCCTAGGGCTTGTCTACACTTGAAAGTTAATTCAGATTAAGGTAGAGCTTGAATTTAAAGGACAATAGCTATTCCTAAATGACTCCACAAGAAGTTATTCTTGAATAACTATTCCTTACTAAATAACTCCATGTGTGGGAAGAAAAGGAGTACTTGTGACACCTTAGAGACTAACAAGAGTGATGGGTCGTCCTTCAGGATAGGTTGTAGATCCTTGATGATGCATTAGAGAGGTTTTAGTTGGGGCCTGAAGGACAACCCATCACTCTCACAGATCTTGGGAGACAGGTCAGTCCTTGCTTACAGACAGCCCCCCAACCTGAAGCAAATACTCACCAGCAACCACACACCACACAACAAAAACACTAACCCAGGAACCTATCCTTGCAACAAAGCCCATTGCCAACTGTGTCCACATATCTATTCAGGGGACACCATCATAGGGCCTAATCACATCAGCCACACTTTCAGAGGCTCATTCACCTGCACATCTACCAATGTGATATATGCCATCATGTGCCAGCAATGCCCCTCTGCCATGTACACTGGCCAAACTGGACAGTCTCTACGTAAAAGAATAAATGGACACAAATCAGACGTCAAGAATTATAACATTCAAAAACCAGTCGGAGAACACTTCAATCTCTCTGGTCACTCGATTACAGACCTAAAAGTGGCAATTCTTCAACAAAAAAACTTAAAAACCAGACTCCAATGAGAGACTGCTGAATTGGAATTAATTTGCAAACTGGACACCATTAACTTAGGCTTGAATAAAGATTGGGAGTGGATGTGTCATTACACAAAGTAAAACTATTTCCCCATGTTTATTTCCCCCCACTACTGTTCCTCACACTGCTGGAAATAACCCACCTTGATTATCACTACAAAAGGTGGGAGGTTTTTCAGGGGGTTTTTCCCTCTCTCTCCTGTTGATAACAGCTCACCTTACCTGATCACTCTCCTTACAGTGTGTATGGTAACACCCATTTTTTCATGTTCTCTGTGTATATAAAATCGCCCTACTGTATTTTCCACTGCATGCATCCGATGAAGTGAGCTGTAGCTCATGAAAGCTTATGCTCAAATAAATTTGCTAGTCTCTAATGTGCCACAAGTACTCCTGTTCTTTTTGCGGATACAGACTAAAAAGGCTGCTTCTCTGAAACCTGTCCATGTTTGGGGGACACTTATCGCAGAATAAGTGTTCCTGTTCTTGTTTAGCTTAAACCGAAAAAAAGACACTCTTATTCTGGGATAAGTCCACACACATAGCTATTCAGAACAACTCCACATGCGTATAAACCAGAGACTGTGGGAGTTTGTATGCAAATCCAATTATAAATCATAATTTCCTAAATCTGAACCCTCACTAATTTAGCCAAGTGTGTACACTAGTACCATTTATGTAAGTGAGCACTGGCATAATTAGGTTATACAAAGTGACTTAAAACAATAGTCTGTTTAGTTTGGATGCAACTTTTAATTTAGTTGGTAGATTATGCTAGTGATATGGATAGGAAAATATTCTCAAAATGCTTCTCCCTATTCTTTGAGTACATTAAGTCAAATCTTTACCGAAGGATTCACAGAGAAGTTAACATTACTGCTATAGCATGTGGATTTCCTAAGCGAAAAAATCAACAATAACCATGAAGGACAAGCTGAGATCCTAAGAAAGACAAGTCAATTAGTAATTAATTTTTTGATGGATTTCCTTGATGCTATATGTACTTAATTAATCCTTCTGCCACCCTCTTTTTTCTCCCAGAAGTTTTGGTGTGTGCATGTTAGCAGCACTGTAACGATGGCATTTCTAACATCAATAGGTAGTAATCAAACAGTCCACTCTTTTTTAACAAATGAAATATGGCAACAATTTGACGTCGCAGCAGTGTTTTGCCCTCCTGAACCCTGGAAATGACCCAGAGGATTTGCACTCTGCTGCTAATCAGAATGCTGGCCATGGCCATTTCCCATGACATAACTGGAATTCTCCCACTGCTTGCCCTCCCGGCTTCAGTTACCAAGTCATACTGAAACTATTTGTTATATCCCCAGGCTGTCAATCATAGCACCTTTCCCCTAGACACTTCTCTGCAACACCACAGTCTCGTAAGTTCCGCCATGGGGGGGCTGCAAACCTTTGTATCCTTTTATTACTGACCCACAACCGGAAGTGAAAACTCCCTCAGCCAAGCCGCTTGTCCTAAAGAGCTGCCTTTTAAGCAATGATATACCATAGTAAAAGTAGCAGCTACTCTTGCCTGCGCACACCAATAGGAAAAGAGAAACCGAGCATTTTATTCTTAAATTGAAACTATTAAAAGTGTGCTCTTTAAACACATTTAAGAGTGAAAGTTTCTGGGTCACAAATTGACAATCCAAAGGGCCAATTTTACTACAATATTTAATCTGCTATTCAAAGTTCCTCCAATCTGCCATGATATTCTCTCTAAAGACACACAGAGAGAACTGAGGTACATTTATTTTATCTTTGCAGATAGAAATTAAGATGCCACAAGTTGACGTGCCACAAGAAAATAGCAAAAATAAATACCACAGATGACTGAACCCACGGTTCAGCCACATAATTCTGTGCCCCATCAGGAAAAAGGGTAGCATGAGAGGCTGCTAAAGAAGGGAAGAGAAATCTCATAATGAAATGTGCCATCCACGTTGATCACAATCCTTAGACGAGAAATGCTGTAATAGTATTGACAGGTATCTGCTGTTCACTAACCACATTTTTAGGGATCCCATCATCACACCTCAAATCAGCAGACAATTGAACCTTTGCTGCCCTGTAGGCCCTTTGATCAAGAACCTACACTTTCTTTCCATTTATCTGTGTTTTCTACTTTTTAAGAACTCATCAAGAATATTTATTTAATCATCATACGGCCATTGTTGGCATCTTATTCTCTTAGTTTCTTCCCCTCTCTCACTTAGATTGCCTTGATTTATTCCCATTTACCTAATTTTAAGAGGGTTCTTTATGGTGTATTTCATAATGGTTTTAATTATACCCTTATTTGGTTTATGTCGTTCAACTGAGCACTTTGTAGAAGAAAAGTTACCCATCAACAACTAATGGAAAATGATGCCACTAAGTTAAGCCTCTTATTTTCCTTGTGAAACAAAGTCTGTGTATCTCCTAATTAATGGCATTTCAAGCTTTATCGTTTTAAGTTCACAGTATTTAGCCACGCAACTCACTGACTTTCCTAGCCCTGGCATAGATACATTTCTGTGCTGTGCTTTAAAGTCATAGTGTGACAGTATTTAAGCATTGGCACTGTGTAAGATTAGGATTTACATGATGAATTTTGATCTATTGTACCTGCAGAAACAAAAGCTATCAGAGTTTAGTCATTGAGCCCAGCCTGCTTTGTTTCATTCTGTATCTTTATAAGCCAGAAGAAAGAAATCTCAAGCATATACAAGCATTTTTCTGAATACCTTACTGACCTGGAATTTTCCTTCTAGCGCAGCAAGTACCCCAACTACTGGTAAATATACCTATAATAAAATAGGGGGAAATCACGTACCAAGTTAGCTATTCTATTTTACCTTTTAATAGACTCTATTTTATTTTAAAGCATATGCTATACCCTTTTAAACTTCACATTTATACTGTTGTGGTATATACTCCATTCATTTGCTATTAAATTTTCTTGAAACAGGTTTTTGTTTTTTAAAAATTTTACCCATATGTTTTCAAAGCTTACCACTGACATCTCATTCTAGGAAGCATATGCCTATTAAAAGCAGAAGAGTGTCCTTGCTCACAGTAAAAGGCCTGAAACAAGGAAAGCTATTTAGTGATCTAAGAAAATGCCTAGAAAAAAGTCCTATATGAATGCTGGCCAATTTTCATTCTTCTGTTTGGCAATCTAAATTATTTTATCCAATTATTTAGGACACTGCCTCAATAGCTCAAATAAGGCAATTATTTCACCAATTAAATCACTCCAACCATGGCAGTGAAGCTATTGTTCACTATACCCACAGCCTCTTCTCTCTCTCTCTGCGTCTAACAATTAGAACTAGCACGCTGGTACTGAGTGCTGTAATCTTTTCTGCTTTGTTTAAAAATATAATCACACAAAATCAGTCTCAAAAACACCACTGCTAGTTTCTCAACAAGTGAATTCTCTGTGTGAGGTTTTTTTTCACAAACCACAACACGAACAGGTTCAAACTGTTGGCCAGGTAAGTGGGGAGCTTTTCAGTACACGGGCCTCATGGACACCTATCCTGAAACCTGGTGTGACAACATTTCATCTGTGCTAGTGGACACACCTCTCCTAATCTGACCTTTGTTCTTTAAGCATTTTTAGGTGCTTAATGACACAATTGCTCTTTAGCATTTGTCCATAATTAGATGTATTTAATTATAGATTCAGTACACTGGATAAGCACATCATACTCTTCTCTTTCAGGAGTACTGTACCCTTCTGTGTTCTACCGCCTGTGTACATACAGGAAATTGTTTAATTCAGTAAGCGTGTTACACATCTACAATTTCAAGTATATTCATTATTCATCTCTAAATAAATACCCTGGATTTGTTTTTACCCTATTAGGCAACATAAGCACATTTCTAGGTTTGCATGTTACACTTACGAAAACAAATTAATGTTTTTACGACATGCCTTTAAAGGAAAAATCAAATTTTATTCAATACCTTTCAATCATTTCTTCATATACATACAACAGGGACAAGAAAATTGAGTCCATTTTAACAGTGGACTCCACTGTTAAATGATGATCCACAGGGTCACAGTACAAAATCATTACATCAGGATCCCTTTTTGGCTAGTGAAATTTGTAAACTACCTCATGATATGTTGGCATATCAAGAGACAGGTAAATGTTATATCTTAATTATGCACAGTATGTATATGCTAAGCATAAATGGGATAATGGCGGAAAGCTTCTCTTGGTATTGCATGTTGCATTTCAGATATTATTTGTGTTGAGATTTCAACATTCTTAGCAGGACACTTTATAAAAAATGAATGTACTTAAATTGATCATTTGTATTCCTTGAAAGCTTGAAATAAATTACAGTTTTCCAATTTCTATTGCTTTTTAAATAGCCTTTAATTTTGTTAACTGTTTTAAATAATTAGCCATCAATATGTTGATTATGATGCAGTAAATGTAATTCTGACCAACAGACAATGGTACGCATGAAGAGCAGGAGGCATTCAACTTTGCTATAATAGAGTTAATTATTTTCTTTTTCTTTTTTGAGGGGGTGGGGGGGAAAGCAGGCGCAAGGAAGCAAAAATTCCATCAACAATGCTAGCCCAATTTAACAACCCTCTGTTACCAATAGTTTAAGGCAGAAAAATTCCTAAGAGTACCATACAGAATACAGGGAGGCTTCAGAATGGCATGAACAATCAAGCAAACATAAGGATCAGCCTCCTCTGAGGGATCTCATTGCTGTATTACACGGTTATGCACTGCTCTGAAGAACACCTTCCACCAAAACTGTAGCAGACAAAGAAGACTGAATAACCATGTTTGTTTCATTGTTTTACATTATTTGAACAATCTACAAAGTGATTACATATTTGATTTTATAGAAAATATTTGAATTGAATGGATTTTCAATACCACAAAAATAAATCCCCCCCCCAATATTTTCATATTCATGTCACACCATAAATAACAATTAACTTGCTCATTATCTACCATTTGCATTTTCTATATTTAAATCTGTGCACAGTAGCCAGTTGACTTAGCTAAAGATTTTTATTTGAAAAAGATATGAACAATCTAATTTATTTCTATAGCAGGCTCACAAGGTTAAAAGCTGCAGTATTTTTATTAATTTTCAGAATTTTTTTTTGTAATATACTCGTTTATTTTCTATATGCAAGATTGCCAGATGTATTCCTAGGACCTTCTTGGAGAAAAAAAAAAACAACCAGGATTTCAGAGGTTCTTCTGGCATATACATTTAAATCCAACATAAAAGATCCACAATTCATTGACAATAGGGGAAAACTTTACATTCCACAGGAAACAGCCACTGGAGAAATACTTTGCTAACTGTATACCTTTCATAAATTCCCCTGGTTGCTAAATCTGAAGTCCTAACTTTTCACTGTAGCCTGAAAAAAAACTCCATATAGGATATTTGTACATATAATGTGAATTGCTTGGGAAATTTGCATGATAAAAAATAGAGATTGAAATTTTAGATAGTAAACTCTAGTGAGGGACTTTTTTCAGAAGTAAGCTAGACTTCTCAACACTTTACCAGAAAGCTTGATTTGTTTTACTAGAACGTGTGTTCATAAACAAAGTAACTTAGATAATTGCTTCTTAATTATTGTTTGTATTATTTGCATCTACAGGCCATAACAAAGATCAGGAGCCAATTGTGCTAAGCATCTTATGTATAAACAGTGAAACACACACATGCATGTTCCTAAGAGCTGATTGTCTAAATAGGCCATATAACCAAAAGGTTGGAAGGAACAAGAAACTGAAGTGACCTGTCAAAATTACACACAAAGTCAGTGGAAGAGCTGGGAATAAAATCTAGGCCTCCTGACTTCCAGTCCAATGCCTTATCCTATCCATAACACCACATTGCCTCTCAATTACTTGTTTGAAACTCACTTTAGGGACACAAACAGGGTTCCAATTTCCTTTTAACCTAGGTTGGATTTATGTTCATGCTCCCATTAAGGCAATGGATGTTATACCACTTCCCAAAACTGGAATTTTGCCACAGGCCTCAAAAGTAGGCACACTGCAACCACTGCACATTTAGTTGATACCTATCAATGCAAGAACACATTTTACATTTTAATATACACAAAAATTTAAGTAACGCTATAGTATACGCCTCCCCATGGGTAATCTTGCCCTGCCACATCCAACATATACCATTTCATACATTCACTCAGTTCATTTCAATGAATTCATCATTTCCTCTACTTACCACAATCACCACCTGCAGTACAAACCTGATGTTATAATAGCCCGAACCATTTCTGAATTACAGCTCAGCTCAGTCAACTCAGAGCTGTAGGTCTCCATTTACCCAGATTATGATAGCCGGGACCTTTATTAAAATGTAGACAGCTTGCTGACACATTGATAAGCATTACCTTAGAAGTCATGCAAATAAACTATAATGCTGAATCAAGTCAGTAGCATCCAGATAAGAAGAGTGAACAACTTTCAGGGCTGCCCTAGTTGCAATACAATCTGAAACTAGATTGTCTCACACACTAAAAATCAAAAGCTATGACATCAGAAACAGCAGGACGGACACTAAACTCTCAGTATCTCATATCAATCATTACCATGTGCTCTGTCTCAAGACTGGATTGGGTAGGTGACATTTTTTCAAGTCCACTTGGAGCTTTTTTTCCTTTCTATATTCAGGCAGAACCTCCCCACTGAGGTCAATATGAGTTCCCACATGTGGAATGTTGGCTGAAAGGGAGAGAAATCCCCATTGAGTATGTTTTGAAAGATCAAGTTTGATATGTATTTCCAAGTACTGATCCCTTTTTTCAGACCTGTAATTCCATACTCATTTGAAAGATTTAATACACAACCTTACCTAGAGGTGTATCCAAAAGCTTCACTACTGTAACAGAGGCTGCTTTTGAGAATTCCTCTAAACTTTCTACTTTAATTCACAGCAGCAAAAGTAAATGGTGTATTTTCTCCACAGGAAAAAAGGCAAATGTGTTGACATCAGCACCTTCATAATACCAATTATAAAAAGCAAGAACATCAGTAGAAAAGTCAGCCGCCATCCAACGTGGTGGTCACTATGACAACTAAGTCATTTCTTTTTATCTACCCTTATGATAAAGTCCTATAGAATTCAGCAGGGATAAGGTCAGCTGTGTTCAATGTAAATTACTCTAAAAGTCAATAGAAAATGATATTATTGTCGTATAATAATAATTATTATTATTATTGTCGTTTAAAAATTCTACAGACATTATGTGTCATTTGCTACACAACTCCGAAGGTATTTTCCATAAGGGTGGGTATTAACACATCCTTTCCCCTGGTATCTGAGTGTATAGCACTAATAATTATGAGGGGAAGGTGGGAACGGAGCTTCAAGCTGAGTATATATTTTGATAGCAAAATGGAATGTATCTGTACAAGATTTGAAATCACTGATTTAACTATCAAGAGCATTCTTGGTCAGAGAAGACTATCAAGGTAGAAAAAGCCTGAAAAAGTTTGTTTTGACAATGTTGTTTTCAATATTTTGTTCAAAACATTGGTCAATACAGGAAGAACTTCCTTACACACATTTCTACTAAAACAGAAATCTGACTTCTCATTTTCGGGGGCATGCAATATATTCAGGCTTCCTTGAAATGATTCCTGTGCCTTAGGGGAGAGAAGAGTTCCTCCATTTCTTTTTATCACTTATTAGGGAGAATCCTATTCATGGTTAGAGATATCAAAGTTTTTATACAGCTGTAACAGATAAATCTTTCTTTATAAACATAGTATATAATCTCCTGCTATCTCTAACTTTCAAATTCCACTGGAGAGTCAACAGACATGATGCTGATTTCTAAAAAAAGTGTTGTCATTTGGGATTAGGACTGGCAATGGATGAAGGAAGAAGGGTGGAAGGAAGAATTTGCTTATAGCACTTGAAATATCAATTCTAAAGATTAATTCAACTAATATTGACAGACTCCAAAGGGCAACAAAAGGTAACAACATTTAATGCTGCTCAGGAAATAGCTTAATTGATTGTTGTATTTGGTGCCAAGCAACGTACTATGGTCTTGGGGAATTATTTTGCCCCAAGCAATATCTTTATTGCTATTACCCCTGCTTCCACTCAGTATTTTTAATTTCTCTTTTTAACACCTCTCTTGAATTTTCCCAAAGAACTATGCTGATGTCGTCTTGAAAATAAAAACCAAACAGACCCATTTTGCTCTGGTGGATTACCACTGACCTCATTCTAAGATGTTGAGTACAAACAGAAACATACTGTCATGTGCGTCATCCTTCCCAATGACATATCTAATTTAAACCTTGGAACCACAGAGCTGAAGTAAATACTAATTCATTTAGATGAATAATTTGTCTTCTGGGGCAATATTACTAGATTAACTGCTTGGCCCTGGATGCAAAAGGTCTTTTCTGTAAACACAACATTTAAAACCACCCAGATGACCTCTAACAGTATTTTACCCCATGCTGCAAGAGACCTGGGCCAGGGAGGGGTATTTGAAGGTTCACTCCCTTGTCGGCAGTGCAGGAAATTCACATAGCACAACAGAAATATTTTGTGGAAAGTGGAAGGGGAAAAAACTGCAAAAATATTCCTCTCCTTTGCCCCAGCAGAGCAGTACAGCTGCCATTCTATTAAGAGAAAGGCTCAAATTATTAGTTTGGAAGGGTGGAGGATAGGGAATGGTGAATAACCATGTTTGTTTAAGAGGAACAGCCGTGTTAGTCTGTATTCGCAAAAAGAAAAGGAGTACTTGTGGCACCTTAGAGACTAACCAATTTATTTGAGCATGAGCTTTCGTGAGCTACAGCTCACTTCATCTGAAGTGAGCTGTAGCTCACGAAAGCTCATGCTCAAATAAATTGGTTAGTCTCTAAGGTGCCACAAGTACTCCTTTTCATGTTTGTTTAATTGTTTTACATTGTTTGAACAATCTACAAAGTGATTACATATTTGATTTTATAGAAAATATTTGAATGGATTTTCAATACCACAAAAATAAATCCCCTCCCAGGGAAGCAAAGCAGCTGAGTTAAGAGGCAGGCAAAGATCCTGTTCATCTGAGAAGATATGTTTATCATGCATACAAATTAGTTCCAGCAGAACCAGTTCGCAGGCTTTGAGGATGGTAATTCTCAGTGCAGCCTGTGACCATCCTTCCTTTCCAACCACACAGGAAACAAGTTGATGCAGGATTCTCCTTGATGCTGTCATCATGATCAGCATAATGCCACACAAAAGGTTCTCTACATGAGATTTCCTGATAGAATACCACAAGAATGTTCTCTCACAATGGAAGCTAATTTGTTTAGCCACATAACCAAAACGTATATTTTACACTTTTTTATTTTTCAACATAGATTCATAGATACTAAGGTCAGAAGGGACCATTATGATAATCTAGTCTGACCTCCTGAACAACGCAGGCCAGAGAATCTCACCCACCCACTCCTGCATTTTTCTTGCAATTCACAAACCACTTTGAAAGTCTAAATCTGGCATACCAATCATGCAAAAAGCATCAAAATTAACATCCATGAGCATAATTACACAGGAATAAAGCTGTCCATACCAGCTATTTCCTGAGGGTGGATGTCCTTCCATTTGTCTCCAGCAAATAGCCCTTTAGGCAATTTATTGTACTGCAGCACCATTACCACACAACAAAGATGCAGGCTGGTAGTCAGCTCAAAAATAATTTCCGTGAGTCACTGCAAACTGTTTGCATATTTGCCACAATTTATTTTCTAAAATCCAGAAAAAGAGAAAAAGAATGAAAGGGCTCGAGAATAACACCACGTCTATATGCACAGTGAGACTTTGAGTATTTGAATGGCAGATCTGTGCAAAAAACCAAAAACCCAGGGCGTTGTAGGAATTGGTGGTGACACACTGGGGTCTTCTTCCACTGTTATTCTGATATGCAAGAAACTGAGATTCTGATAATTTATGAATATATGAGATAGTACAGCACATTTTGGAGGAGTAGCAGCATTTACTTCAGAAACCTTTAAATATCTGAAATGCATTTAACAGGAATGTCCAATTATACCAGTCATGTATAGTAAGAAGCTCTCGAAAGTCCAGCCTAGCCTTCTAGCATCTTCCTAAGGCAGGTATGGTACATCTTTTAGTTTCCAGGAACACAAATAAGAATAACAACCAGCAAATACTTGGCTTTACATCATTTTATCAAAAATAACTTCTATTTGAAGAAATTACAATCATTGCACTTGCCCCTGCAGAAGGGGCTGCTGCTAAAACACTGCAGTTAGAAATCTACTTGGCTCATGGGATTAGTGATGAGAAATGGCCTTTCATCCCTAGGTCATGGTTTGAAACCCAGGCCTGGTTTATAGTGGTCACAAGTTAGCTCTGTTTGGTAACTCATGAACTCATTCACTTACTCAAAGTAAGTACTCACATATCAAAACTGGTACAAATTAGCATCCTGGACAGATATCTCCAAAAATGCACACTGGAACAGAATTGACAAGTAACTTAAACTAGCCTTTTAGCTCACTATTATGATGGGGCATATTAGAGAGTGGAGTGAGGTGGAGTGGCCTCCCACAGACCCTCTCACTGAGCCCTGGTGGGCGGAGCCAGGCCAGGCTCATCCCTCCCGCCGGAAGTCAGTGGCCGGGACAGGAAGTATAGAAAGTGGGTCTGGGAGCTCAGATCAGCACCTCTGGCCGGGCCATTGACTGTCTGGTTGATGGCACTGCCATGCGGCGCAGAGGGGCTGGCAAGGTCCCTGCTAGCTGCATGCCGGGAAGCAGCCGGCATGTCTGGCTCCTAGCCTTAGGTGGTGCCCAGGAGAGTCCATGTGCTGCCCCGGCCCCTGTCCGCAGGTGCAGCTCCTATTGGCTGGGTCAGGGCAGGGGAGGAACAAGTGCAAGCACGACTCACGAGCTCTCAGTAGGCAGCTGTTGAGGGGTCACGTGGCACATGCCTCTCCCGCTGCTGCCTGGCCTCTTCTCCTCACGCGGCTGGGCTCGAGCTGCGGCGCATGCCCTGCGGTGATCCACCGTCCGTCTGTCACTCCATCGCCAGCACCCAGGAGTTTGAGGTATGTGTACCCCTGTCTCCGAGTGCTGGGAATGGAGCTGCACCCGTCACTTCATCCCTTCCTGTCCCAACCTCCCCACACCCCCATCCCCCGACATGGCATCCCTCCTCATCCCAACCCCGCCCTGCTTCCCCATCCCCCTCACTGCATCCATTCCCCATGCCATCCTGTCCTGCCCCCAACACCTACCCATCCCAGCCCTGTATTCCTTACAGTGCTCTCCCACCCATTCTCTCCACCTCCCAGGGCTGCCACCCCATGTCCCTCACCTGCCACAGCCCTGCAACCCCATTTATCTCCATATACTGCTGCACTCCCATTATGTCCCTATATACCCTGTGCCCCCACATCCTCATGCACTGTAGCCTTCTGCCCTCCTCTGCATCTCCATCCACCCCACATACACCCACCCCCCCTCTCTCCCTGACTGTGTTTGTTGCTAAGCCCCTGAACACAGGCCAGAGTTATAGACTCTTTTTCCCCACCCTGACCAAAGGCCTGGGCACCCTAACTGTACTTGTTGCTCAGCCCTCACCACAGGGCTAGAGACTTGAGCTGTGGACTGTCACCCTGCTACTTCCCAACTGTAGGTGACGAACAGAGACGTAGTGAGGTGAAGTGGCCTCCCACGGATCTGGAGAGGGAGAAGCCTCCACCGCTAAACCACTAGAGAGAGCTATGGAGGGGATCCTTGCATTCCACTGCATTTTAAAGACTACCTGGTCTTCCATGTCTCAGAGCTGTCAGTCCAGCATCTTTCACAAACACAATATTCACTCTTTTTTAGTTCAAAGGGCAGCAGATTTAACAGAAGAATCATTTCAAAGGATAAAATTAACTCCCACGTTCCTATTCTGCCAAAATCTATTAACAGAGACTGATAGTTATACTTATTCTGTTCTTTCCCTTAATGACCGCGATTAAGTTTTACAGGCACTGAGTTCACTACTGATTCTAACCCTGTTTCTATGAATCTTGGTTAGATTTTTACAAATTACACAACTTACTGTTCTCCCAGATGATTTTCATCTGCCATCAAAATTAGCGAATGCGAAAGTTTCAAAATGAGAAGTCAGACATATATCAATTCACTAAAACTTTGCTTATAAGTTTGGGATTTTTTTTGCAAACTAAGTAATACCCATGTAGAAACAAACAAATGCTTTCTGACTGCACTGAAATCTACTGGCAATTTGCACAGCTGGTCAGCTACAAGTTTTTGTGCTGCAGAGTTCAACAAAAGCCACTCATGATTTCAACAGATGTGCTGATTTCTTTATAAGCCAATGGAAACAATGCTTCCCCAACCTCAGATTCCCAGAAATAGAAGCCAGAAGAGTCAAAATCCAAGAACTCTGCTGTGAGGGTTTAACTAGCAACATTACAACTTGAACTGGTGCTAACAGATGCTAAGATCCAAGATCCTAAGACAAATGTATAAGCATGATGAGCCAATATGCCCACCCACAATTATTGACTGGCAAAATTTATAACTCCTTTTAGTCATAAGAACGCTATATGAGCTTTTCCTTCATAACAGGAAGCTGAGTCACAGTATTTTCCCCCAGGTTTCCTTGGCACTGTAAGACACGAGCAATGACGACTGGTAAAAAGAGCACACTTAAGAACTGGTGAGCATGCATGACCATACTCTGAAAATATCTGTCCACTTGTCTAGTTGGTGAGTGGTGATGGTCCTGCTGGAGTCTTCTTTGCTCCTGCACTCTCAGATAGAAGCAGTGAACAAAGAAGCCTCATGCACCAACAGCTGGCTCAGAGACTGCAGCCTTTTCTGTCATAGAGAACCCAGTCATGATGATGCATACCTGTCACTTCCAAATGACATTATTGTAGGGCAGTGCATTTGGTGCTGGACCTGAAAGAACCGCGAAGTTACAGATTGTAGCAGCCCAACTGCTAAGCAGCACCAAAACAAATATCATTCTATGTGAATCATCCAAAACATATCTGCCCAGATATGAGTCAAATCAAAAATCCTCATATACAAATCCCTCAAGGAACTGAGACTTAACTATTTCAGTAGTCACCTTTTTGTCTGTGACTTGGTATGCCAGCTGTAATCAGCAAGGATACCATAGCTGTCACAAGGGATACACACTTTGTAGGAGAAAGCAATGCACAGTTGAAGGCCTGCAGCTGCAGTACCGTTTACTCCAGAGATCAAGCTCAGCTTGGGTTTTGTAACACTCTTTCACCTCTTCAGGGAGGCCTTTGCCTAATGGCTGTCCAAGGTTCCACAGTTCTACTTGGAGACTGATCCTTGAGGGTGGACACAATGAAGCGACTGAGTGAAGAACTATGCTCCCATCAAGGTCACGCATCCCACATGAAACTACTCAGATACTAGAGTTGCTTTAAAGGTACATATGTTAATATTCATGTTATGTTTTCTGACATTGATATGGCTTGGAATGGAACCATGCCACAGTACATCTGTGAATCACACAGGAGAACTAGCAGCATCTCAGATCTTGGAGTCTTATCTGTGGTTCATGTTCATTTTTAACAAACTTATTTTTAATAGTAGAGTCCTTCCTAGGAGTCCCTCTTTTCCACCCACAGTTCTGCAACCTCCACCCATCATGGCAGTTCAACCTACCTTCCTGCTGAATTCTAGAAATAATCCCTTTGGAGCTAACCACTGCCACATGGTGCTGTCACCAGGAGCTGAGTGCATTATGCTCCCATTGCTGCCAGCTCAACAAAAGATATGGGATTTGGTATCAAATTCAAGCAAAATCCCTAGCCACACAACCAACAGAGGTTCCACAATTTTTTAAAAATAAAATTTTGTCTTTACATAAGAAAAGAGGTTTGTGACATAGTCTGCATATGTTTAGGGGGGAAAGCATAGGATTAATGTGCGTGACAATTTGTTTTACATAATTGTGGTAGCAATTACACTGCCACACACAGGCAGCTATTAGGTAAAATGGCTTTGCCCCTTCTCCCAAGAAGTTTTTCGCTAAAATAAATGGAGGATGCTGTGATGCTAGCAGAATAGGTGCCAGCTCATGCCAAATCCACAGGCCAATTTGCTTGTGTATTAGTATAGATCAAAGTGACTGTTAAATGTATATGAGTGTATTTGGTGTTTGAACGTCATAAAAACAAGTGGGTTGTTATTTGAATTATTTCCACATGTGTATCCCATTATAATGAAGTAGCAAACATTTACATTGTTTCTACCACATAACTAAATAATCTATCAGATGAGAAAGAAGCTGTGTGGAATGCAAATGAAGAACTTTAACAGAGAAGAGTTGATTTCAGAAAAGAGCTAATTTCAAAGCAAGATGATCACAGGTCAAAGACTCAAAATGCATTCCTCACTATCCATCATCAAAGGAAGAGCCCACGTGGGTAGTGACACTGTCAGCTTGTTTTCTGTGAGAAGAAGCTATAAATATGGATTCAAGGAAAGGGCTCTGAACAATGTGAGGACTCTTACAGGGAAATGTACCAGATGCAAAGTAGAGATCTGCAGAAACAATCTTGGTACCCTGAAAAGATTTTTGGGAAACTAGCAGTTTATTACTTCACTGCCACCATTTGGAATTATAAACTGTGACTCACCTTTGCATATATTTTACCTGCTTTAATCTCTCAATAACTCTCATTTCCTTTTCTTAGCTAATAAACCTTTAATTAGTTTACTACAGAATTGGCTACCAGTGTTGTCTGGGGTGTAAGATCTAGGGTGCCCATTTTCTGGGGCAAGTGACTGGTCTCTTGGGACTGGAAGCAACCTAAATGTGATGTGATTTTTGGTGTAAGGAACCATTTTATCACAAAGTCCAGTTTGTTTAGGTGGCAACATAGACTGGAGAGTATAAGGGGACTGTCTGTGACTCCATGGTAAGACTGGTTTAGTGATCCAGGACTTCACATTTGTTACTCGTTTGGTGAAATCTAATAATAGAACACACCACCAGTTAGGGGTGTCTGCCCTGTTTTCTGACAGTCTGCCCTGAGGTAGGCAACTCACAGTCATGAGCCACTCCAGACAGTGTGACAGATGCTTCTGTCATGTATTAACTGTGGCATATTAGTTGTCTCATCACATGCAGAGAATTTGGGATGCTTCAGGCTATTAGTGTATCACTGGAGTGACCTGAAAGCTTTTAGCAGAAGTAATTTATACTGAAAGCAAGTAAACAAGCCCCCATAAATAAGCAGCACAGATTTTTTTTTTTTTTTGGTTAACCTTGTTACTTTATCTTTTCAGTTATTTAGTATGAAGCTGAATATAAAAACTGCCTAATGAAGTGCTTTCCAACAAATAGTCATCAAATTATATCTAAAAAGAGGCACTGTTAGTAACATTTCCCATGTTGAGATAGGTAATCATGGCTTACAGTTAGAAAACTACCTTAATTAGCATATCAATTTAGTACTCTAAATCGAAGGCTTGCTAATTGGTTTTAGGTAGCCAGCCAATAAATGTGTTCAATAGAGAAACAGAATGACACCACCCCTCTGGAGAACTTGTTCCAATGAGTTTGGTATTGTTGAGTTACAAATGAGAGATCAATGTCTTTCCATTGGAAAATGACATGAAGATATGTAAATCTTCTTGTAAGTAAAGCAGCCAAAATAAGATACAAAAGGGCAATTTAAGAAAACACTGGTGTAGATTCTGTAACTGAAAGCTAAAATTAGTTTTCAAAAGCAAAGAAATTAAATATAAACATCCTAAACAGTAATCTGGGCCACAATACACACTCCTTAGCCATTTAGGTGCTAAACCATTGCCTAACATTTTCATTGAGTGGCCTGATTGACTCACTAAACTCTAGTCCTAGGCTAAAGCTGCTAGCGAGAAGGAATTCAAAACTGGAAACAAGGCATGACTGGCTGACCTGCTTAGTTTTTCCTCTTTATTGTTTGATAAAATAGCATGATGAATCTGCTGAGCAATAATAGGTCAGCAGAGAGCAACGTGATAAATCTGCTGCTGTTACTCCTCTGTTTCCAGACTGGAGTGTGATAGGTCAGCCAAGACAGGAAGCTTTAGTGGCATTTGAGAGGATCGTATGAGACATGGAGCAATAGTGGTGAAAACAGCTTTTCTTGATGGCTGCTGAACATGACCTGTGTATGGTTGGGTCTACCTTGGTTGGTTTAAGCATAAATTAAACATCTTGTATATAAGAATATGCAAATAGAGTAAATAAACTAAATTACACCATAATCCACTCCATAATATTAATTTCTGTCTATCAATGAAAGTTGACCTGCTACAAAAGGCCCATAATCAACAACCACTTGATTAAGGGGCACAGTTGTTTGACTTTCTTAGCAGTTGGTAGAGTTTCTCTTTTAATACTTGGCTCTATAGTGTTGATAGTAGCTGTCATTTCTATGAAGCCTGCTAGTTAGTTCTCCACTGATACATCCAGTCAACACAAGTACTTTATTTGCAGATTTTACATAACTCTAATTTCCATTCACCTTATGTCTGTTCAACATCAGTTCTACTGTTTTTGCTCTTTAAAGACTGTCAAGAGGAATCTTGGTATCCTAGGTCTAGCTAATTAGAACTGATTACAAAGATGCCACTTTTCTCTCCCTTTTTACTGATGTGAAAGATGCTATATTTTAAGCAAGTGATTCTTCACAGATTTAGGAACCCAACCATCATATTACCTCAGCAAAATTAGCCACTTCAGTCTCAGCTGAGATGATTTGGACATAGTGTTTATTTTCAACACCATGTAATAACAAGTAACGCATCAAATAATAGCCCTTTTTCCTCTCTTAAGTATCAGTGTATTTTAAATGCATATATTTCTGAAAATTACCAGATGAGAGGTTAGAGGACCAAAATCCTACAATGGGTTCTGAGTGAGCAGACCCTTGTGCCCATATGGATACACCTGCACTGAAGTCCCAAGTCCATTATTTTAGTTTAGTTCATGTTTGAACACTGCATAGAACTCTATGATTTTATTTTTCATTTTGGAAGCCTTCCTAGAGTTTGTGTAAAACATTTGGAAAATTAGGGATTCTGAATGTCAGCTTTGCATATAAGACCGAAGAGAAAAGGTTTACATGCTTTGCTTGTTCTGCAAGAATGAATGTACACATTGTAAACAGAGATGGAGTGTGTACAGCATTATAGTATTTTGTCTTTATACTTTATCACCTCAAAAGTACATTCATATGCCATTATTTAGAATGCAGTCAAATTTACTGCAGAATACTTCTGCCAGATTATTTTCTAATCAGCATCCACAACTCCTCAATCTTGGTCCAAAGAGCCTAAATTTGTTGATCCAGGCCAGGCACAGCATTTTCCAAGCAGTCTGTATGTATCTACGTTTCGGGGACAGGAATGAGTTGATGCATAAGTGGGAGGAGAGTTATTGAGCATTGAGTTTTTTGGCATTTGGCCATTTCTACCACAGGAACTGAAGGAGAGCCACCCATGTTGAGAGACTAAAGTGCAAAAAAAACCCTCCAAAAACAAAAAACACCCTAAGTCAGCCTACTTAGCCTGCAGTCCGATAGCACGGCTAGTTGTCCAGCACACTAGTTAGGGGCTCTAATGTTCCTAACTGAGAAACTTCTGCTTAAACTGAGGATAAGAAGAAAGCAACCTCTCTTATCTTACAACATACAGATATGACCTGGTACTGGATGCTATCATACTAGAGTGTTTTGAAAATGTGAATATATCTACACTATCCTTTTTAACATATGGGAAAACCAAGAGACAGAGTAACATGCCCAAAGCTACAGAGCGAGTTAATGATAAATTAGGATTACAAATCAGGAATACTTGGACCCCAATATCAAACTCCAACCCAAAAAACATGCTGCCTCTCTGAAAACAAGTGTGAATATTTTATTGTATTCAAAAATAACAAACCTACAAAAAAGTCCTGTTTTTCAGTTGTAATGGAAGAATGCTGCTGACTTCCATCAACAAAGTACTGTCTAGCATCATTTATTGGTGTGGATATTTCTTTTGGAAATGAACAGTCCTTTGCCACAAATGGCCGTCAGTGTTTACACAACTGGATGACCCAATCAGTAGAGAACCTAACAATAGACAGCCCTTACATGACACATGGCCCTGAAATCACAAGCAAGGTCTCAAAGTACCACCCTCTCCCCTGATTCCCTCTACCGCTACCGTTTAGGAAACCAAGACATCTGCACAAAGTAGTTTTAAATAACTAACTTCACACAAGTCAGAGACTAGAATCCCGGATGGAGAATCAATTACTTATTTTCTGACACTGCCTTTTTTCATTTTCTACTAACAGGTGCAGAAAATATGAATCATTCATAATTAAATAAAAGAAACCGAGCCCTCTGCCTGCACTGGGGAAGAGCAGTGAACAGAGAGTCACAATTAGACTCTGCAGTTAAGGCCACTTCATTTCCAGACATAATGTTGCTAAATATGCTATTTACCACTAGAGCAAAAAAAAAGCAAGCAATAAAATGGCTCCAGCTTGATAAACGGAATAGATGTCACCCAGAAATCTCCAATATGTGTCTCTGACATAACATATGTCTTTTCAAACTAGAAGTGCTCCCTAGACATCAGCAAACATTTATTGTAATTATTTACTATCTTCTGAACAGACCTGCTGTGAGCTATACACACTAAAACTACAATTATTGGATCTGGAAAATACCATAGCAACACCCCATTATGGCCCATACTATTTTGTCAATGTAATGCCCAGTAATTCAAGCTTATTGAACAGCTGACTTGTAAATGCTGGGCTCCAGTGATACTGGAGCTTTAAGTCTATCCTCTGTCTAGTGAGAAAGAAATGAGGACATCAAGAGAATTTATGAACTGGTTGCTTGTTCTGAACACAACTTCTCCTGATGCTCATTAGCTAAAAGCCTCCGGATTAGGTCAGAAAGTCATGATTTCATTCTTAAAGTTTCATAAGTATGAAGGTGGAATTGGGAACTTAAGGGCTGTAGTTCTAGATATTGTCTTCTTTAAAGTCAGTTTTTGGTAATCCATAAATGTCCTCAGAAGTATCCTGGCTATAGTTAACCCATCAGGTACTGTATCAGCCATAGGCAAAAATCCAATCCACATTACACTTATGTGGACTCCTACTAAAAGAAGCTGACCCACTCGGCCAAATTCTGCCTTAAGTTGCACCTGTGAAGAATTTGGCACACTGAATCTGGAAGCTAACTCCAGTTTTCACACCTTTGCGTGATACTCTGTTTGTTGAATGGACAGCGTATCAGCTGTGTAAATCCAACTAATGCTGTTGGAAATTACTTATCTAAGAATAGTGAATGGATAACACACTTAGATCTTCACATCAGATACACAATGAAGTTCACCAGAAGGAAAAGAAATTCTGAAGATTAAAATGTATACATTAAATAAAAAGTCAGACTATGACAGTTAAACAGTTGGCTTGAACTTACTTGTAAATTCATCAACATAATTTTGCTGAAGTTTCTGGACCCCTAACAGATCACACATTTGTAATCACAATCATCAGGCTTTGTCACCATTTCCATTATCAACTCTTATTTTCGGGTGCTTATAAAGCAGCAGTGCATACCTTTTACAGGCTCAAGACTAGGAACACTCCAAAAAGAGTATTTCTGAGAGGTCTTCAGAAAATACTTAGTATATAGTTAGGTCTAATTTTTATGTATGGACAAGGAATAGTAGAGAAAATGGAGGTTAATGAAGGTCAAAAAGAAATCCAAGCTTCTCAGTTTTTCCTTGACACATTAAAAAGTCTAATCACATATGCTCACTTGTTCAAGTCTTTTTATACCCTGCTATGCATTATGCCCTATTAGCTAGCATTAATGTGCTGGTTATCTCATCCCAGACTAGACACTTAATAGAGGAGATTTGTAATACAGCGGACAAACTCAATTTATAATCTTTGAGGAAACTGTTTCCATTTGCTAATAACTTTATCCAGAGTAAGCAAACAATCCCATAATAAGGAAGCAGACATTTATTTTGGATGGGAGAATTTTCATAGTTAAACTTTTGTCTCTTTCCCTTTTGTAAAAGCTTCACAGACCTGTTACAAATGGTATTTAATGTTTGCAAAGCGCTGAAGATTTTTTGATTTAAAAAGGTGTTAAATTCACACATCATAGTCAAACAGCTCCCAGTCAGCCACCTATCATCCTGGATTCCACAACATCATTTGTTGAAGGGCATTCTGAACAGCATTCAGAACACTGCGGAATTTTGATTGGAAGGTGAAGTCTGTTTTCCCCACACTGGAATAATCTATTATATATTTGGCAAGTTCTCATTTTACAATTTGTATGAAAGAAAAATTATTGTATTACTAAGCATTGTCAGCACTTTTAATGATAAATATCAACAAGATAAATACTAACACAGATCTGAATTACAACCAAAGCTGGAATAAATTAGTATAAGTGAATGAAGGCTGTAAAGTTGTTATAAAAGCATTATTTCATGGGTGGGATTGATGCCAGTTTAATTTCTCTCACCCTTACCACACAATAAAACAGAGGAACAGCATGGACTAGTGGACTGAGCACAGGCTCTAATCTCATTTTTGCAATTAACTGTGTGTCTTAGTCCAATATTCACCTTCCGTTTTCTTCCCCCTCTATAAAAAAAATGGAGATAGTGCTCTTCTCCCACCTTCACATCTATTTTGGGGGCTAATTAATGTTTGTATGGTGCTCTTTGAATGGAAAGCATAATGTAAGTACCAACTATTATTGCTACCACAGTGAAACCTCAATGGAATGCATTAGTTTACAGTTGGGTGATTTATAGTTGGAGCTGCTTGCTTGTTGCAGGGGGAGAGGGGAAGGGACAATATGCCTTGTAACTAACATATGATGTTGTTAATGACTGAAGCTCTAAGGCCTTGATTCAACAGGAGAGGAAACAGCACATATATTCTGAACAAAACCTATTTTCTTATACTGAGAGATGACTTTCACAGCCCAAAATGGATAATGTAGCCTGCTACAATGCAAATAAACTGAATTTATCAGATGTACTACATTCAAAACACACATTCATGGGCAACAGCAAAATAGGTTTCCCATTCAGAAAAACTAAGGCCTTATTAACCATAGATATGAAAACAGTATTCTCAGACTGATGAGTTTATTAATTACTGTAACAAAAAGTTCATACCTGCTTTATTTCACCAATTATTGTGAAACTATCTACAAACTGGTCTAATGATTTTACTAAGAAATTGAAGCGTTCACCCCACAGACCAACTTCGTTGGCAAATTCCCTTTAGCCACAAATAGTTAGAGCCTGTTACAGGCTATATGGTGTTATATTCAGTAACCTCTACTCATTAGTATCTGACAACTTTTCTGGATTAAAATTAGATCTGGTCTCTCTTTTCAAACACAAAGGAACTGGATTTACAGTATTAATTTTCCAACTGATGTGGTTTACCTGCATGTCTTCTCTTGGACAAGTACAATTTACAAGAGGAAACGACAAAATGTTGGTGCTTGATTACGTGCAATGCTTTACAACCCTTTGATTTTAAAAAGGTGCTATAAGTACTTAGTGAGGCATAAGTTTTGCCTGGACCAGCATAGTTCACAATTATAGAATCTCTCTGCTGCCAGGCTGCATTTTAAAATGTGAAGATCTCTGTATTTTAAGGGTATGTCTACACTGTAATAAGACACCAATGGCTGGCCCAGCTCAGCTAATTTAGGCTCACAGGGCTCAGGCTGTGGGGCTATAAAGTTGCAGTGTAGACGTTCAGGCTCAGGCTAGAACCTGAGTTTTAGGACCCTCCCCCTTCACGGGGTCCCAGAGCCCAGGCCCAAATGTCTACATTGCAATTTATTAGCCCTGCAGGCTGAACCCTGCAAGCCCATCAGCTGACCCAGGCCAGCCAGAGGTGTTCGAGTGTAGTGTAGACATGCCCCAAGACTGTCGGTAATCTGTTTTCTTCATATATTCCAGACCTTCTCAATCTTATCTAATCTGATCCATCCATTTTTCAGAACTTCGCTGGCTTTGTGAACTGACAAGCCACTACTGGTGACAAAACCTAACAGATACTCTTCTGACCACAATCAATTGTGAATTCAGAAGGCTAACCAATCATTCAATCTCATTCAGGTTAGCTTTTTAAAAATAGTTTTCTTCGAAGGCATATTACTTCCAGTGAAGTGCTTTGGGTTGGCCTTGGTCATTTAAAACGCTACACAACCAAATACGTTTATGTTGGGTTCTTTGTACAAAAATGTAAGTGCCATGACCATCTTCAGAAGTCACCTACGCATACTGAGTGTAGGAATTATCCCCTTACATGCAACCCACAAAAAAGGCTTTTTTAAAAATTGATGGAATTTAGGTTCTGGCTTCTCATGTTAAAAAATTCAATATAATTGCAAATCACAGCTTGTTTTTACAGTTGATAAATAGGCTTTTGTGTTTTGTTTTTTGCGTATGCACATCTCAGCTTAGAACGTATTTTTAAGTTTAACATTATTCTTGTTATCCATTTGTTAACTACTGATAGGCTCAACCTCTGGATTTGTCTGGTTGTCACCTCAGTTATGTTGATTTCTGGATTTAGTAAGGTACCCTCCCCCTACATACCTATGCACCGATCCAAAGAATTTGACCATTAACTTTAACAGTGATTCCAATAAAGGTATTTATGTTAAATATGAAATTAGTTGGGAGACAAGGTTTAGATTAAGACCTAGGCAATCAAGACAACAGAAGAATGACAATTATGCACACCAGTGCAGCTGATCATGGGACCATTTATCATAAGCATTACCTTAAAACTCTTATCTTCTAAGATAAAGCAAATATTAAATCCATGAGCTCCAAAGCCCCACCTTCCAAAGCAAAAGGGTCCATATGTTTTATGCACCAGTCTATGAGAAACTCATTTTGTGGGATGTTTCACATTCCACTTGGAAGTTTATTCCTCTATATATTCCTGTGGTAATGTCAACCAGATGTGACAAAGAAGCCTGTGAATAATCATAAAAATTACAAGCATATTCAAATTCTGAGGTACTGTAAAATCATAGTTTGTTCTCTACCATCCCACCTCGTAGACGGCATCTAAGACTACCTGCTCATTTAGAAAGCTTATCAGTTAATGACTGGTTCTTCATCGTACATTAATTACTTATTAGTGCCACGGCTGAGCATGGTGTTTTAAGGTAAATAGCAAGCCAAGCTCCTTTACCTGATGGTTTTACAGTCTAAAAATATATCAAAAGCAACTCAAGGACAACTGCACAGTGAGATTCGTTGAGACAATGATCTGGAAGAGGAAGAAGACACCACTTCATGATATAGCTTCTAGCACAGAGCAGAAAAAAATTGTCTGCAAAGTTTTTATTATTAACAAATATTTGGGGGGAAAAAAGTAAACAAAGCAAGTTTCCACATCAAATAATGCTCATCCCCTCACATGTGCTTGCTTTTGAGGAGACATCTAAATAAGAAGAGTCTAAAGCTCTTCCTTCCATACAATAAGTAATTGAAAATCAACGTTGAAATTTTATATACACACGAGATAGCTTTTTTCATTGAATTTAAGTTTCGTTATTTTAGTCTTGAACTCTTCCTGTTGAATACAAATATTAATCCAAGAAATATGCTGGATCTGGAAAGAATGGTAAACAACTATTAGATTGAGAATTAATATTTCACCAGTAAAGCTGGAGGAGGAATAAGAACAGCTAACTAAATATTAATTGAAATTAACAAAGTATTACAGAATATCTATGTGTACAAAACAAAGCTAAATCTGTCGTGCTGATCAAACTTTATAACTTCTTGACCAAAAATTTCTGCTCATCAAATCAAAAACGACTAAATGTATAATGTCTGTTGAAACACGTATTTCACTGTGCATGAATATTCTTACAGACAGTAAGCACCATCACATGGAAACTGAGGCCCAGCAAACACAACATCAGGTACTGCCTACTTGTGGGCTACATATGTTGGGTCTGATTTTCAGAAGTACTAGTATCCCAAACTCCAACCGAAGTCAATGGGAGCTGTGAGTGTTCAGTCAGCACATGATTACATCAGGGCTAAGGCCAAAAGTAAAAAGAAGCTCTCAGAAACGAAAAATATCTTACTGATTTTTAGGATCCCAAATGAATCTTGTCTTTAGGGCAATGTTATTTGCCTCTGAAGTTTTATAACACCATAATAGAATTAGTGGGGAAGGGTTTATGTATTTTTAAATAGTCTTCACATAGCACAAAAGCTGTTTTAAAGACTGGGAAAGACCTCTCTTAGACTAACAGGAAAGCTGTGTACTCTATCTTTCACTCTAAAAAATAGTACATCTTATTAAACTTAAAAAAAGTTGCAAGCATCTGATTGGTAATGAAGCACAGAGCTCAGCTTGAAAAGTAACCTGAAATTTCCCTGGAGCTGAAGTTTAATGACCTTTGATTTTTAGGGGTGAAATGTGGTTTGAGATAAGTGTTAATTGCTTTCTTTCCAATTTGAGAATTGTAGAGCTACAAGAAAGCACCAGATTATTAGATATTTCATCTGCCATCTGCAGTAAAGGAGGGGCCACAGACAAGGTATTTACTCAGGCTTTATTGTCATCATTTGTATAAAAGAAGGAGCCTACACTTCTTTGTTTCGGGGGAAGAAATGTAAGGGTCCAAGTATTTAGCAGAAGCACTATTTTTTTTTAAAGCAGTTGCAATTGTTACATCGATGAATTTAACTGTTTTCCTTACATTTAGTCCATAATAGCCAGTAACGTCTGTGTAAATATACATGAGTGAATAGGAAAAAAATGGCCAGAAAGGAAGGAGTAATAGTTCTCAAGACCCGGAATTATTTCTCAGCTCCTTTGAAGGATGAGGTTATTGATTACTGCAGGTAAGCAGGTTCTGGATTGCCAATATGCATCCCAACACATGGTGAATGAACTTTTAAAATCATCACCAGTTTTCTCCCCCCAAGCCGAGCAAATTAAAGGGTATGGAAGAGGAATGCATCTGTCCCAGCTCTGAAGTCTGCTACTTCAGACATGTTTGCTTTAATATGCAGTCTTTAATATGCTATCACCCCTGAAAGAATTTTCGCTCCCCTCTGCCCTCCCAAGTTTCCCATAGCTCAAACAAAACTTTAAGAGGTTCTGCTGAAATAAAAAATATAAACACACACAACTTTAGTCCAACAGGAAACTAACAGGCAACATTTCAACTCAGACAGGAACAGTTCCAGGCAGTCATGATCTGTGGAACAAAAGTAATTTAAATTTATTTTACAACCTTTGTGACCAATTCCGAAAACACTTTCAGGTCTTCTGTCGAACTACCCAGGGTAACAGGAAGTTTGCCCTGGTGTTCACCAGACCGGACCATCTTGCGATACCTGCCACCGATCGCAGTTGCTACCAACACCAGTGTTAATAAACAAGATAAAAATGCCAACTCTCATAGAGTTATCACCCAGCTGGGTTTTTTGTATTTTTTCAGCAAAGTTGAATTGGATGGCTTGTCATACCTTTTCTTAGGGTCCAAAAACCTTCTGTGTGTCTGTGGGTGTTTGAAATAAGCAGCTGATACACAATTACTGGGCTTTTGTGAATGTGTATGGTTTGTATATTTAAACAGAAGCTCTGCAACCTTATATGCTACAGACATCTTAGCCCTACTGTTATATAATTTAGTTTCCTTCAACTACTGAATTAAGAGAGTTACAGGCATGGATTGGTTCTGGTGAGCAGAATTAGTAACTAACCTGGTCACAAATCTAGCTGGTTGTCTATGTTCTAACTTTTACTAAGAGGATGAGTGAAGTGATTTGGCAGTCCAGTGAGCTAACCTTTGTCAAACTGTGGCAGCCCACACAATACATGTTTGAGTACTGTGCATAACTAAAAAGTTAGATAGAAAACTGAACCAGTATTATCATCTTTCCCTCTTTCTTCCATCTTCCTTTATTTTCTTCTTTTTTTGTCTGACCTCCATTGAAGTCTTGTCACTCTTACTCCTGTTCCCTCTTCATTTTTGCCTCACTTCTGTTATTCCCCTTCCTTGCTGTCTTAATTGTTCTCTTTTCTCTTGTAAGTTCATGCCAGCTACTGAAAAGGAATATCAGAGCCATGCCCCTTCACTGAAGTGTTTTACCCAGAGACCTATTGCAAGTGAAATTGATTAGTTTTTCTGGACTCCAGTGAATTTAGCTCACAGCAGGAAAGTGAGAAAAAACACCTCTGAATTTTACTGTGGGCAGATTCAGAGCAGTTGTGCAAAAATCAGATCCCAGTGCTAGCTGTCCAGTTTCCTTAAGTAGAAAAGGGGTAAAACAAAAAAGAAAAAAAACCTTCCATCCACATGCATCTCAATGGTTAGGTTGCTGCTCCGGTTATTCCTGCACCACTGAAACATGTGTAGCAAAACTGGCCTATTACTTTTGGAAGCAGCAATAATGATAAATTGTTACTGTATCTAGGGTACAAGTTTCACTTTAAACATTACTTCAATTTAATGCTTGTACCTTTAAGAGAAAAGACTACTTTCTGGCTAAGCACAGTATGAGGGGATAGATCCCAACTACTACCAATGACTGAGACCCTGGGATCACACCTGCATACCTCACTGGGCTGATGAGACTCTTTATTCACTAACATTTTTAAAACCTTCTGAGGGGAATCACTATAGAAGTGCCAAATTCATACTCAGCTAGACCTCTCAGATAATTACCCCACAAGCTCTATAAAAGCACAACTATTACCCTAGTTTTCAAGGACAATAAACAGCTTGATTATCTGAATAATCAAAGGAACGTACTTTTGAATATATTTCATATCAAAATACCTGACTACTTGCACTTTGATTAGTTCCTTCACCTTATATTAAGGCATATCTTCATAGGAGTGATACATGAAGATTTGTACTGGCATATATAAAGCCTTTTCATAGATGCTGCAGATAACTGCTTCACTGATACCTGAGATTATGGAAATACTAAACTAGATTATTTTTCTATACCACTGTTTTGCTGTAGGAATCTTAAATGCATAAGGGAAGGAGGTCTTGTGTGTTATCAAAGTGTGATATGATCACTGTATCAACATGCTGAACTGCAGAAGCTGCTTTAAACCTAATGATAATCACAGATCGTGTGATAGCTACCTATGGAAGAGGAAACCTTCTGCTTCTTAAATAACTGAGATTATGTTATTACATACAAATTAGCTTTGCATAATTTTACTTTAACAAGTGCTGGCACTTGCTTATAAAACACAACAACCCAAACACTTTAGGAGAATGGTTTAAATGGGGTGTGGTTGTGACCAGCTGCCCTATCAACAAGGTATATAGCAGTGTGTAGTTTTGACTAAAGAGCAGTTTCAACCTGTGGAATTTACACACACTTGCACGAAGAATCTTAGAAAACTCAAGCAAATACCACTCAGTCCTAGAAAGTCCACTCAATGAATATTTCCAGAGCGTTAAAAGCTGCAGCAAGGCTAGCATTCCAAGAGCAGGTATGTCACACTGGTACTTGAGAGTCTATAGGTAGATTTTGAAAGTAAAAGACAAGTATGGCTTATGAGATTTTGTCTCCAGAACTGTGCTGCTGATCAGAAGCTCCAAGAGTTACACACAAAGATCTTCACAATGAAATTCTGACAACACGAAGGAGTTTAATATGTGAAAATAGGTCCTCACAACGGTATCACGACTGCTCCTGGCTGAACATTGCACAATTCTTTTGCTTTAAAACTTGGACAAAGAGTCTATTTTTAAAATAGTGAATTGGTTCCCAAATTCTGCTTCACCATCACCATGTGTTTCACATTTCCACAGGAAGAAAAAATTATTAGATTGCCTCAGTGGATAGTTTGATTGCATAAAGACGTATTAAAACACAATTATCACAACCCCACATCAATGTAGCAACTTTTCATTCACCCTGTAATAACTTTACAATTTCGGTAGCCAGTTTTATGCCAACATGCCCATCTTAAATAGCACAAGAATCGTCTATTTCTCTGTGGACAGCTTACTACACTGAAAGCAAACCGTGGCCACTTCTGCACTAATCCTGCAACTCTACACAGCGAGTTTTAAGTATAATGACTGAAGTCATCATTTTGAATCTACATCAACTATGAAACAGGGAAAGAAAGTTTGTGGTTTCCTTCATATATGTATTTATTTTCTAGTACATAAATACCATAACATAATGGTAAAATGTCCTCATGAAACTATGGAAATCTAGATGTATCTTAAATGTCACTAAAGTACCTAACCAAAATATCATAGCAAATGCACTATCCACATAATGAATCAAGGCACATACACAATAAAAGTAAACTATACTTACAATCTGGTTAACTTCAGCGTGTTCTGGAAAAGCAGCTCTGGTAAAACCTGTAATTTATTCTTGTTCAGACGCCTAAATAAATAAAGAGAAGACAGTTAACACAAAAAAGGCATTAGAATAATTTTCATACTCAGGAGCCTATTCCATCTTCCACAACACATGTAACTCCCATTAAAGGATGTGAAAAGCCATGGTATTAAGCTAGTACAGAACGTAGAAGCCTTTGTGTACATTATTAATACACAAGGTCAGTACATCATGCCATGTGTAGACCACCTGGCCAGCTCCTTGCAAAATAAGACAGAGACAGCAAATATTAAGTCAGAATGCTATAGTGTGTAGAACTGTATCTGCATTTTAGAGTTGTATTGGATGTTTACTAACATACAAATCACATGGCTCCCACGTTGAGTTTTCAGTGTTTTGAAGAGGTTTGCAGAAGGTATCTGGTTTTCATCTTTCTTTCTAAAAATGTAGGCAAGTTAAATATCCCAAAACAAGTTAAATATCCCAACCATCCTGGAATTATTTCCAGACTGCCTATTGTGTCTACTGTACACGGTCATGTTAATTTTTTTTAAACTGTATATTAAACATTAACTCTGGAAATCTGGGCACTATTGTGAAAAGAATGAAAACACACTTTTAATGGGATTACTGCATCCTTGCAAAGGCTTTTGTGATTGGAAATGCAACCTAGTTTACTGAAAGTATCTCCTAAAATAACTTTTTGGGGACCTGTTTTAATATTTATTTTCTAGTTAATTTTAATATATTCATTTGACCAACTTTTGCACTGACTCAGTAACACATCATGCCAGCTGGGAAAAGTTTATTTGCCCATCCTGCCCTCCATCAACTACAAAAGTATCTATCACCCCGAAGTAAAAATTATCTTTATAACAGTCATGCAAAACTGAAATCAGCTTAATGTAGACAAAGCAACCCACTTTAGAAACACAAGTTAAATACTGCAATGTACAGCAGAAACAGATATCTGGTCATCCACAAGCTCAGTAAATGTTACTTAAATTTAACAATTGACCTGAGCTCACAGAAAAGACATTCAAAGCTCAAACTAAGTATCTGGCTCCAGTCTCCCACAGAATCGTTCTGTTTTGTGTCTCTCTATAGCTGAAAAATAACAACACACAGCATTTGGCTAATCTGCCCCAAATGTTTATAACGGTAGTAATGAGTCTGATTCCATGATATGATGGGGGTTACTAGGGTTCTGCTCCCAAAAGCCACATGGTCTCTTTCAGAGACATACTGATGCTTAGCCTCCAATTCCTGGTTTCTAATTTTCTTGGATGCTGAGTACTTCATTTCATTTTCCATGCCTTTCTGGATTTATTCACCTTACAGGCCTCCACCATTTTGGCCTGAAAGGTCTTCCTTAGGGATCAGTCTAAGGTCACTAGGACTGAAAGGCTGGAGTTTTCATATGGCTACCATATGAATAAATCCAGCAACAATGGAAAAAGGCAATCATATATGTACTTCTCTTCCTGATATCAAGAACAGACAAGGTTGGGTTTGGAAGATTTGCCTACAGTTGGACATACTCAAAATTAAGGACATACCTAATACAAACAAGTTATACAATAGGTTCACCTCCCAGTACATTTCAGTAACATACACCCAAGTTAGTTTTCTATGCAAGTGCATTTAATGACTAAACACAGCAATAAATGAAATACTATCAAAAGCCACAGAACAGGTTTAGTCAGCAGATGGGGGAGTCTAAGTCTAAAAATGACTAGCAGAATGAACTATAAGGAAATCAATGATTTGTGATAGCACATAGCCAAACAAGGTGTAGGTAGTTTCTGTCATTTCTAGCATTAACCAGCTTTAACTAACTTAACCATCAAGTTGTTGTTGTTTGCTGAAGTTGCAGTGAAATCTGTGTAGACAACATGTGATATCTAAAATAAGTTATATAAGGTACGTAATGAAAAAATACTCTAAAATACATGATTTGGAAGGTAAATTAAGATTCACGCAGATTTCAAGCCGAGATGCTGTTATCTGCAATTATCCAAGAGCTGATAGCATTTTTCTTAATAGTAGTTTCTCCTGGCCAGTTCTGGGACCAATCTTCCCATCCTTCTGCCCTTTTAAACCTACTGGTTAATAACCACCCTCACCTTCCACCCCCAGAGATGGAATCATTGCATGGTGCAATTTTCACTTTTGGTTCCTTTGTGTGGAAAGGCGTCGACAATGCTACATTTCATGCCACAAATATGTATCCATGCTAGTTATTACATCTGTCAGTTAACTGAAGAAGAAAACCTAAGTATCTTAATACCTTTGAGGGCATTTTGAATACCTTTCTAATTTCCTTTAGATAGATTTGTCATCGTGGGTACTACTTCCGGGACCAGCACTTCAACACCACTATTCTAACTTTATTAATGATTATACTATTTACCAAAGGGAATTCTATGGAAAGAGCATCACTGTAAGGAAGTTGTTTTTTGGAATATGCTGATTGAATGATACTTTATGTAGTCAAAACTCTGATAACTTTCGGCTCACTCCCATCTGTTTTTACTGAATATGAGAAAAAAATTGTGCTTGTAAAATCCGCATAAGCCTGAGTACGATTTTATTCAGGGTCCTTAATGATAGCAACAGTCACATAAATAGAGCAATTATGGAATAACAGTTGAAGCTATTTACTAAGATACATTTAGTCTGTTTTATAATTCCAGAAGCTACTACACAACAAGCACAAAGTTCTCCTGCCAGGACTACAGAAAAATCCTGCATTCCCCCTTTATCTACTGAACAAGAACAGCTGTATTTTTAAGGGGGGGAGATTAAGTGGGGGCACCAGGTCTGTCAATGGACTCTGTCAAGAAGTGACTCACTGGCTGTCATATAATGCGCCCTCCTTCCCTGGCACCCCGTGCTGACTGCTGCTTTGGCCTGCAATAGTCTGCTTCTCCTTGTGACTCAGCCCTCTGGCCAGGTTACATTCAGCTCCACCCCTTCTGGGGTAACAAAGAGTACTAGAACACAGTAGTCCAATGCCTTTAAACCAGTTTTTAACTTGACTGGGCTCAGTGGTCCCTCTCACCTCAGGAGGCTTCCATGTCACCTTTGTCAGTGGCTAATAGGGAAACTCAGGCCCTCCATCTACTCTTGGTTCCAATCCAGGGACCAGCGGCAGACAACTAAGGTCAGCTCCCTTGGATCACTGCTGCCTGCCTGCACTACTTCCTACCTCTGGCTTGTTTCTAGGCTCTTTTACCCAGTCCGTTCCTCCACAGACACTTTGCCCTTTCCCAGGCTCTACAGAGTTCTTTCTTGGACCAAGTGGTGCGTCCCTGGAGGCCTAGGCTCCTCTCTGCCCCGCCCAAAAGTCTCTGTGTGTTTTCCTCTGGAGAACCAACCCCTGGGCTGCCTCCCTGACCTGAGTCTTATTATCCTTTTGTCCAGGCTCACCAAAGGAGCTTTGTCCCTCTGGCTTCCCAGTGTCTCCCTCCTGGACCTTTGCCAAAGTTTCTTTCTTAGGAGAAGATCAGAAGGCTTAATCTCCTCCTGGGGCTCTGGCCTCCTTTCTACTGCCCTGAAGTCCTTCCTTTATGAGTCACCCCACTCCTTGCAGCTAGGTCATCCTTAACTCAGCCACTCAATTCCTCCCAGCAGGACCTAATTTTAAATTGGACCTGGCCCACCCTCCAGGTGCACTAATTGCTCTCTGGTTCCAGTTAACTTTTTCTGTCTGTAGAGTATAGGCTGTATCACAACTCATTTTCTCCAACTTCAGCTACAGTACCCCAAGGCAGCATTAAGACAACACACCAGCTTCAGAGACTAGTTCAGCACTGACCCTCTCCTGCAGATATTGGGTATAACTAAGTGATTCACATCTGAGGTATTCAGTTAAAGTTTCCAGATCACAGGCCCTGGTTCTCATGGGGGACTTCAATCACCCTGACATCTGCTGGGAGACCAATACAGCAATGCACAGACATTCCAGAAAGTTTTTGGAGAGTGTTGGGGACAACTGCCTGGTGCAAGTGCTGGAGGAACCAACTAGGGGCCGCGCTCCTCTTGACCTGCTGCTCACAAACAGAAAAGAATTGGTAAGGGAAGTAGAAGTGGGTGGCAACCTGGACAGTGGTGACCATGAGATGGTTGAGTTCAGGATTCTGACAAAAGGAAGAAAGGAGAGCAGCAGAGTACAGACCCTGGACTTCAGAAAAGCAGGATCCCCTGGGAGCCTAATATGAGGGGGAAAGGAGTCCAGGAGAGCTGGCTGTATTTTAAAGAAGCCTTATTGAGGGTGCAGGAACAAACCATCCCGATGTGCAGAAATAATAGCAAATATGGCAGGCGACCAGCTTGGCTTAACAGAGAAATCTTCTGTGAGCTTAAACACAAAAAAGAAGCTTACAAGAAGTGGAAACTTAGACAGATGACTAGGGAGGAGTATAAAAATATTGCTTGAGCATGCAGGGGTGTAATCAGGAAGGCCAAAGCACAATTGGAGTTGCAGCTAGCAAGGGACAGGAAGGGTCATGAAGGGTTTCTACAGGTATGCTAGCAACAAGAAGGTGGTCAGGGAAAGTGTGGGATCCTTACTGAATGGGGGAGGCAAACTAATGACAGATGATGTGGAAAAAGCTGAAGTACTCAATGCTTTTTTTGCCTCGATCTTCACAGACAAGGTCAGCTCCCAGACTGATGCACTGGGCAGCACAGTATGGGGAGGAGGTGAGCAGCCCTCAGTGGTGAAAGAACAGGTTAAGGACTATTTAGAAAAGTGGACACGCACAGGTCCATGGGGCTGGATGCAATGCATCTGAGGGCGCTGAGGGAGTTCGCTGATGTGATTGCAGAGCCATTGACCATGATCTTTGAAAACTCATGGCGATTGGAGGAGGTCCTGGACGACTGGAAAAAGGCAAATACAGTGCCCATCTTTAAAAAAAGAAGAAGAAGAATTTGGAGAACTACAGACAGTCCCCAGAAAAATCATGGAGCAGCTCCTCAAGGAATCCATTTTGAAGCACTTGGAGGAGAGGAAGGTGATCAGGAACAGTCAACATGGATTCACCAAGGGCAAGTCATGCCTGACCAACCTGATTGCCTTCTATGATGAGATAACTGGCTCTGTGGATATGCGGAAAGGGGTGGACATGATATACCTGGACTTTAGCAAAGTTTTGATATGGTCTCCCACAGTATTCTTGCCAGCAAGTTAAAAAAGTATGGATTGGATGAATGGACTATAAGGTGGACAGAAAGCTGGCTAGATCGTCGGTCTCAAAGGGAAGTGATCAACGGCTCGATGTCTAGTTGGCAGCCAGTATCAAGCAGAGTTGTCCCAAGGGTCAGTCCTGGAGCCGGTTTTGTTCAACTTCTTAATGATCTGGATGATGGGATGGATTGCACCCCCAGCAAGTCCGTGGATGACACTTAGCTGCTGGGAGAAGTAGATATGCTGGAGGGTAGGGATAGGGTCCAGAGTGACCTAGACAAATTGGAGGATTGTGCCAAAAGAAATCTGATGAGGTTCCACAAGGACAAGTGCAGAGTCCTGCACTTAGGATGGAAGAATCCCATGCACTGCTACAGGCTGGGGACCTACTGGCTAACTGGCAGTTCTGCAGAAAAGGACCTGGAGATTACAGTGGATGAGAATCTGGATATGAGTCAACAGTGTTCCCTTGTTGCCAAGAAGGCTAACGGCATATTGGGCTGCATCAGTAGGAGCATTGCCAACAGATTGACAGAAGTGAATATTCCCCTCTATTAGGCACTGGTGAGGCCACACCTGAAGTATTGTGTCCAGTTTTGGGCCCCCCACTACAGAAAGGAGGCGGACAAATTGGAGAGTCCAGCGGAGGGCAACAAAAATGATTAGGGGGTTGGGGCACATGACTTATGAGGAGAGGCTGAGGGAACTGGGCTTATTTACGCTGCAAAAGCCCCGTTCTGTCAGCCTCCGCTCATGGTGACAGATGATTATGGGGGAATTTGATATCAGCCTTCAACTACCTGAAGGGGGGTTCCAAAGACAATGGCACTAGGCTGTTCTCAGTGGGGGCGGATGACAGAACAAGGAGCAATGGTCTCAAGTTGCAGTGGAGGAGGTCTAAGTTGATATTAGGAAAAACTATTGCACTAAGAGAATGGTGAAGCACTGGAATGGGTTACTTAGGGAAGTCGTGGAATCTCCATCCTTAGAGGTTTTTAAGGCCCAGCTTGTCAAAGCCCTGGCTGGGATGATTTAGTTGGGGTTGGTCCTGCTTTGAGCAGGGGGTTGGACTAGTTGACCTCCTGAGGTCTCTTCCAACCCTAATCTTCTATGATTCTTTGATAAAGTTAAAACAGACAGGTCCAATGGGCATTATTGCTCACAAATAACTATGGTGGGAAGTCTTTTCTGACACTGACAAGCATTTGAAACAATACTGTTTAAGGAACATATGTCATTTACAAAAAGTTACACCAAAATGTACTGCTGTAACTTGGCTACCCACCTATATATATCCATTTAGTATGTTTTTACTCCTACTAATTCAAGAACAAGACTAGAACCCATAAACCTCAACTTTCCACAGTGAATCTTGCTACTTTGCTACTGAATAGGTGCCTGCCTTCCAGAAACTGTTTAGTAGTCTATTATTCCCTCCTGAACAGAGTTAGTGATTTCTTTAATAATTGTTTCTGGGTTTTAACTACCTGAAATTTACTGTAGCCAAAACATATTTAGGTCTAGGTATGCATCCAGATTGTTGCTATCTCAGAGCCAAACTGAAAATCTCAGTCTTCTGACATTTCAACTACAGTTGCACAAATTTCTGCTCTTTTCCACACTTCAGTGGTCTATAGTCTGTTAGCAACCCTTCAGACTGAAATGTTTACTGGCCATTTTTCCTTTCATTTCATTAAAAAAGTTAATATCTTTAAATTCAGAGTCAATTTGCATCTCTCTCTCTCTCTCTCACTGTGTTCTCTCCTCTGACGTTAATATCTGGGAGATAACATGAAGGCTTTCAATGGAGGGTCCTCCACTCAACTTCATTCAATAGGGTACAGTGTATGATCTGTCTGTTTACTAAGCTTCTGATGACAGTGAGACTGATTGAGCCATGTACTGAGTTAGTTCATGAACTCTGTGTCAATATTTATGTGAATTCAAATATATTATTGCTGCTGATAATGGTGAATGAATTGTGTTTTGTTTTAAATGTTTCTTCTATCTAAAACGTTGCTAGATTTTACTTGAGTTTTAAGGAAGTACAAGACTACATTAAAAAGACGTAGTTTGTGCAAAAAGCTTCAGATTAGCAACTCCAGAGACTGGAGTACTGTTTATCCCTGGAACAGTCAAACCATGGGCAACAGAAGCACAGCCTTCCCAAAATTGCTCCATCAACATGCCTCTGATTTTGAGTGACAACTGCTAGGAATCAGAGGAAATTTATCCTTCAGTTCCATTCCTTTCAGCATCTGTTCGGAGACTACCAACAGTACTTGATTAATGGCAATTATGTTAAACTCATTTATCTATTAGGAATGGAAGAGACTGTCAATGCATTTTATATATTCCAGCAAACTACCATCTACTGGTTATGACTGCCTCTGATCTGATTCCAGATGGTGTTTGAGGTGCAAGAATCCATATCCCATTGCCAATTCCAAGCTAGTCATTCTCCTGACTGCTTTCATAATGTATACTAGAACCAGGCAATGGCTATTGAAATTTTGCTGTGAGTAGTCACAGACAATCTAAAAGAATTAACTTTAGTTGAGTTTATACCCACTGTTTTTGCAAATATAAAAGTCTCAGTTTCCAGATCAGAAAACTCATCAGCACAACAGCATTGAGGCTAATATTGTTGAATGTTCATGAAAAAGCATATCCAGAGAGAAGATCAGCTTTTCAGAGTCAAATACTTTGAAAACTTCATTTGAATCAAATTTCCAATTTTGGATATTGCATGCAAACAACTGTTTGCAAAACACCTAGCACCAAGAATTGTTCAGGGTAACAAATACGTTTGAGAAAACTGCTGTCACACAATTCAATGCAAAGGCAAAATAGATTAAATCATAGAATCATAGGACTGGAAGGGACCTAAAGAGGTCATCTCGTCCACCCCACTGCACTCATGGCAGGATTAAGTATTATCGGGACCAGAGGTAGGCAAACTACAGCCCATAGGCCATATCCGGCCCGCGGGACCATCCTGCCCAGCCCCTGAGCTCCCGGCCAGGGAGGCTCGCTCCTGCCCCTCCCCTGCTGTCCCTCCTCCCCCACAGCCTCAGCCTGCTGCGTCACCGGCACTCTGGCCCACCTTTCCTGCCGGGCAGGGCGTCATCGTGGCTGCAAGCTCCTGCCGCTCTGTGCGGCATGGTAAGGGGGCGGGGAGGGGTTGGATAAGGGGCAGGGAGTCCCGGGGGATAGTCGGGGACACGGGTGGTTGGATGGGGCGGAGGTTGGGGGGGGGGGTCCAGATGGGGGTGGGGTCCCAGGAGGCAGTCAGGAGGCGGGGGTGTGGATAGGGGTCAGGGCAGTCATGGGACTGGGAGCAGGGGGGTTGGATAGTGGGTGAGGTCCCGGGGGTGGTTAGGGGTAGGGGTCCAGGAGGGGGCAGTAAGGGGACAAGGAGCAGAGGGGTGGGTTGGATGGACTGGGCGTTCTGAGAGGGGCAGTCAGGGTGTGGGAAGTGGGAGGGGGCGGATAAGGGGCGGGTCCAGGCTGTTTGGGGAGGCACAGCCTTCCTTACCCGGCCCTCCATAAAGTTTCGCAACCCCGATGTGGCCCTCGGGCCAAAAAGTTTACCCACCCCTGAGCTAGACCATCCCTGACAGGTGTTTGTCTAACTTGCTCTTAAAAATCTCCAATGATAGAGATTCCACAACCTCCCTAGATAATTTATTCCAGTGCTTAATTACCCAGACAGTTAGAAAGTTTTTCGGAATGTCCAATCTAAACCACCCTTGAGTATTCTAGGATGTATTTCATCAGGCCCTGGTGACTTGAAGATATCTAACTTGTCTAAGTAATTTTTAATTTGTTCTTTCCCTATTTTAGCCTCTGATCCTACCTCATTTTCACTGACATTCACTATGTTAGACACCAATCGCTTTTAACCTTTTCAGCGAAAACAAACAAAAAGGTCATTTAGCACTTCTGCCATTTCCACATTTTCTATTATTGTTTCCCCCTCCCCTCCATTGAGTAACTGGCCTACTCTGTCCTTGGTCTTTCTCTTGCTTTGAATGTAATTGTAGAATATTTTTTTCTGTTACCCTTTATGTCTCTAGCAAATTTAATCTCATTTTGTGCCTTGGCCTTTCTAATTTTGTCCCTACATACTTGATCTGTTAACTGTTATTCATCTAGGGCCATGTCTACACTAGCACTTATGTTAGCAAAATATTGTCTCTCAGCGTTGTGAAAAAAACACCCCCAGAGCAACATTCAGTTTTGCCTGCATAAGCACTCATGTGCGGTAGATGCTCTCCCACCGACATAGCTACCACCACTCACTGATCTAGTTTTATTAAGTCAACAGGAGAGCCCTCTCCTATCGACATAACACGGCTATAGGAGTGATCTTACAGCGGCACAGCTGTGCCATTCTAAGCTTGTAAGCATAGACATGGCCTTAAATTTTTATGCACACACATTGTCTGCATGCAGATTAATAGAAATTATGTCCTCTTCATACCTATATAATAGTACTACATAGATTTCAGTGAGGATGGAGCTGGGTCTGTATAACTTTCTCCTAATGCCCTCCAGGAATCCAAGTGCTTTACAGTCAGTTGTGGAAAAGTAATTCTTTTGCATGGAAATCTGAATGCACAGAGCACTAAATAATTATGTGTGTCTTATATAACATGTATTTGCATACTAGAAAAAAGATGCTTACATCAAAACTACACTGAAACTACAAAACACAATGTCCATTCATCACTTATTTTCCATTCAAACAAATTCTAAGTTACTCTTTTAAACAACCCTCCCATCAGCATTTTAGTATTTCACCCTGTCTCACGCTGTTACACTTTAGCTTCCCTGATAATCAAAGCAAGCCAAGTTCATGCAAAAACAGTCCATTCAGACTTTCACATTCCGAGTGTTCACATTAAGTTTTGTTGCGTGTAATGGCAACAAACATTTCAAATGAAAACTGATTCTGAAAACAGGGAGATATTCAAATATTTGATTCCACTATTCCTGTGACTCAAGTGTTTAGTAACTAGGATGCCCTCAAACATCTTCCTCTTTTTTTCCCAAGTGGTTGCCAAGCTGGTCTACAAAACCCAGCTACTTAATGGTACTGTTACCTAGAGCCCGACTTTCAGAGGTGCTAGTGGTATGCAAATTTCTGTCTGCCTACAGATCATGTGGGTAGTAAATTAGTTGGATGAATAACTGGTAACTATTAGGAGCTGAACATGTCTGAAAATCAAGGATGCAATAGTGACTTGTTTCAATCTTTGTATAAAGTTTATAAGCAAACATATATACTAGTTACACAGTAAATAAACATTAATATTCAACTTCAGGCTTTACACTTTTATATTAGATAATATCCCTTCTCTTTCTAATACAAATGTACCTATTGCCTTCAAACAGTTTCCCAGCATACCCCCTAATCTGAGAGGTGGTATCCAATGTTCACAGGCAGTTCCCACCTTCTAGACTGTCCCTCAAGTTCTGGATGAAAAACTCAGTCCAGGTCTACACTATAAATTTACATCAGTATAACTACGTCACTCAGGGGAGTGAAAAATCCACATCCCTGAGCGACATAATTACACCGACATAACCCGCACTGTACACAGGAGGGCTTTTGCCGTCGACATAGCTACCGCCTCTCATGGATGTGGAGAACCTGCTCTGATGGGAGGAGCCCTCCCATCGGAGTAAGTAGCATCTTCACTGAAGCACTACAGCAACACAACTGCACCGATGCAGTTGCGCTGCTAGAGCAACCTGCCCTCAGTTTCAAGCCTCCTTTTAAAAGGGCTTTTGCCCCCTTCCTGTCTGTCCTGGAATGGTGACTTATGGTTATTCAGATAGTGGAGACTCCCTCTTCACTTGAGAGCTGGGATGTCTCAATGTACCTCCATTAACTCTAACGGCCCATTGTTGCTTTTTCCTGGGTTGCACAATGGATTGTTACTTGAGTCTGGTTTTGTGTAAACACCTGGCTCGGGAGCTGCTTCTCCCTGACTGATCGCTCACTGCCATGCTTTGAGGTGGAGCCAAAGTTTATGAGCACAGTTCTCTATATGCACAAATACATAAATTCATAACCATAGTCTAAATACGTATCTCCTAATTATTATTACGTTTATAACACTTACAAGCTTTCACAAAAGACCTTACCAGACATACTTTTATGATACAATAATACAATATGCAATCAGTTGCTCATTTTGGGGATTTAACCCTTCTGTTCTGCCCTTAGGGTGTTTGAGCCCTGATTGTCACAATGACATGAACAGAAAGAACTATACAAATTCCCATGTGACTTCAATCCTTCTTTATTTCACTTTTTCTATGCTAGAGAGAAAACGTTAAAGCCCTTGCCAGAAAAGCCATTACGAAGATTCTCAACATATAGTATGAGACTTCCTTATATAGGATTTTTTAAAAATTAACCTATTTTGGAACATTAAATTGAGCATGCTTTTAAATTTCAAAATTTTAAATTTAGAAGAATTGCGCTTTAGAGGAATACGTGCTTTAAATGGCCATTTAGTAGTGCTACTTCCTTCAAGCTGACAGGTAAGTGCCTGCCAAACCTGAGTGAACCGTAAATGTTTTTTTCCAAAACACAGTGTCCATAAGAACTCCACCTCACTGCCACATGGCAGTAATCTTTGACAATCATAAAGAAAGCTCAGCATAAGCTTTAAGTACAGCTTAAGTACTGAAGCAAATATTAGAAATGGCAGTACAGGGTCTGACAAATTCTATCCTTCACCTCTTCACAAGTGGCACATGAAAGCATGAACCGCACATGCTTTGGGAACACAGCACAGCAGCACCATTCTCTTCCCAACCTAAAATGCTCAGGGGCGGAGAGTTAGAAATTCCACAAGCTGGCTGGAGCCTTTTATCTGCGACAGCATGTCACATCTGCAGCCTTTACTGCCATGCAGCCATTAGGTGACAGAAGAGACAGTGTTAATGGACAAGTTCAGTATGCAAACATTGGCAGGACAGTGCCACTGATGGAGACAGCTCCCCTCTATTTACACAGGTTTGTTTCATGTAAGTGGAGAAGCACACTATACAGTCTGCTTCCTACTTCTTAATTAATTCTCTTTATAAGGCAATGTGAGGTTTAGCAGCTTTAATGACACATCCCCTCATGCTTGGAAAAGGAGGAGAACTGTTTCTTTGATAACGCTTGAACATTGCTTTTCTTTTTATTCAGCAGAAGAATCAAGTCAGTTCTCTCATGACCTATTTAAGGTCAAGTTTATTTTACAGAAAGCTGTACTATGTTGATATTTCAAACAATGCTAAATGCTTCATTGCCCTGCTCTTTCCTAGAGCCTGATCCTGCCATGTGATTCATTCATCTTGAGTACAGTGTACCCTCAACTTCCAAAGTCATGATTTGTCTTCAAACTTTAGGCATAAAAAATGTACTTTTTATTTTGGGAAGTAAATGAAATGGAATGAGGACTAATATCAAAATCAATGTGATAGCTATTGAGGCTATGTCTTCATTACAGAGTTAGCCCAAAGGATTGGCACCTGGATCAGAGAACCCAGGTTCACTGAGTCCAGGTGTGAGCAGCCATACTGGCTATGTGTCACTGTGATTTCTGGAGGTAAACCCATAGCTCTTTTGTGCTGCAGTAAGATGAGATCCTCTATGGTTCTTTCCCAGTGAACTGTGGGACAACTTGTCTGTCAAGTGCGCACTGGGGAATTGTGGGAAGGTATCGGAGAACTATCAGCACTCAAATGACGTATCCTGCATCATCGGGGAGGGATAGCTCAGTGGTTTGAGCATTGGCCTGCTAAACCCAGGGTTGTGAGTTCAATCCTTGAGGGGACTATTTAGGGATCTGGGCCAAAAATTGGGGATAGGTCCTGCTTTGAGCAGGGGTTTGGACTAGAATGACCTCCTGAGGTCCCTTCCAACCCTGATATTCTATGATCTTACCACTGCTTAACTAGTCACGCTTGTTCTGATCGCTGTAAAGAGGTCAGGGTTGCCAGTCTGAGTGAAGAGTGGAACCTGGGCTTTAACCCACACCCCTCCCTCCTGTGCCAGCTAGCCAAGGTTGAAAGTACCACTTAAATTGCGTTAGAGGTTGCCCTATGTGGAAAAGAGGGAAATTATGGACAACAGCCAGGTAAGAGCCTGGACAAACTCAGCAGTGAAAAAACAGCCTTAAAGGAAACTCTCCAGGAGCATGGAAGGTCACTGAGGAAAAAATGTCTTACTACGAATAAAATGCCTTTAATTACAATAAGTCTTTAAGTCTGCTACTGAGTGCAGTCAGCTTGCCAAAAACCAAAGCCATTTGTGACCATAGCGGAAAGGACGCACAATGGAAGTACAGAACAATATTAAAATCAGCTACAACATGGTTTCATGATCATAAAGAGATAATCTGAGCCAAATGTTGATTTTAAAATTATTAATTATGGTGACATTTTCCTTGTGACTACACAGTGTAAAGTAAAGTAATTTAGAAAAATCACGACTTTAACTATAGCGGTGGGATATTCAATATATAAGATGACAAGAAGATTTCACAGCTAGAATTAGGAATTAAAGCCTAGTTTAGCATTTCTTATTAACTCTGTAATATGCACAATACATATGAAATGGGACTGACAAAGTCACTTTTGGGCACATTTTTACTAGAATTAAAATCTTCAGTAAACTAAAAATTAAGACTGAGCAAAGATATCTACTGCTTCAATTAAACGACTGCATGTCATCCATAGAAATGGGCACGTGTGATGTGTTGAACCAACCACTGGCAACAGTTTACAGGAGTTGTGTATCAGAGATATTACAGAATACTTATTTAATAGAAATCTACATTTATCAGCATGAACACTCATTGGCACATAGATCAGAATTATCTGACTGCTTCAGAAGCCACACTAAGCACAGAAAATATGGCAAATGTATTGGCATTTACGGATCCCATGTATTTTTTGTTAATTTGAGTAAAACACTAGAATTATAAAGAAGTGCTTTACATCTTCTCATGAGCACAATTTCACACAAAATGGTTTACAAAGTTCAAACTGAAATTAAATATTTTCAGAAGAAAAATGTTTGCAGAATGGTGTCCAAGCTGGTACTGAATTTAGAAGCCACAGTGAATTATTTATCTGTCCATCAGTTCAACCAGTGCCACAGGGGAGTGCTGCTATCATAAATGAGACCAAAAACTGCTCTTACAAAGCACATACTTCCAAGTTATTTCCTGTGAAAGACTGAAGAGGCCCCAGCATGGCTTTATAGAAAATCATTACACCAACTTCATTTGTTTCCTCCCTGGAATTCTCATTTACTGAGACCTGTCACCTGAGGGGTCCATTCGCAAGGGACTGCCTAAGAGAATAAGGCACCACTTGCTGTGTAACCATGGCAGAACAGTGGGAATAGGGGATGTTGTAGCCTGGTGATCCAGTCTAAAGTGGAGTGAACCACAGACTTACACTCTGGGCAATAATGCATGTAGATGCCTGTCCCTAGGAAAGTGTCCCCAGGAACAACTGGGGAGAGATCACAGTATGGCTATACTGTACATGTACCATGTCAATTCTGATGTACTGAGAATACAAGCTTCCAGTCTTACTATGACACTGAGTAGGATTTACAGCCACCAACATCTTCTGTAAAATATGTCTTAGATGCTCCATTTTCAGCCAAAAAAACTAATCTGACACCAGGGTAGTTGAAGCACATGTCTTTAGAATGGTTAATTGCTGCACAGCAAGTCACAATATGCCTAATTCTTGGAATGAGCCTCAGTTTTTTGCATGAGCAATTTAACTTATGTAATGAGCTGTAGCTACAGTTTTAAACCTACAACTCATGAAATACCATGGAAGAGCATGAACAGGTTCTTAAAATTCTGAGTGCAATTCAGAGCAAGAACCTACTAAAGTGGAGAGAAGCTTAGTATGAACATCAAGCTCTTACAAGTAGTTATATGGCCATGAAAATGAGTAGGCATTACTAAAATTAGTACAAGTCACTCAACTAGTACTGTAAACTTACATATTATTTTGCAAGCCTTTGTTATGACATTTTTCTTGCTCCAATATGCTTACAATTCAGGATATTAACAGAAAAGGCATGGTAGCATCAGACACTCTGATTCTTCCTAAATTACTATACTGGTGTCCATCAGCATACTCTCTGTAATTAAGATGGCCTTGAAATGTGAAATGCAGGTCTGCATATAGGCTTAGCTGAAGTTTTGTGATTTCTGGATACAAGAGTTTGATTTGTGTCTGTCTCTACTTCTCTAATAAGTTTCCTGACATAGAACCCTTCCATTGCTGCTGCAGCATTACCATATAGTACAAAGTTAAACCTGGCAAGTTTATGTGTACAGTCCTTGAGTATTGCAGGACTATCTACCTACAGATGAACGTGCACAATACACTGCCATGCCTCTACATAGACCACAATGGTTTTCAACGCCAGCTTCGTAGCATTAATTCTTCATTATTAGACATTAGTTTAATTCAAGGCATGTCCCCTTTCCACAAGGCTGTGAAGAATGAGGGAAATATCTGCACTGCTTGGGGAAAGACAATACGGGTGAGACATGGAGAGAGAGACAGAGATAGAAATTGCAGGTGGAGAGCTTCTCTCTCCCTACCCAGATACAGGCAGAGCATATAGCAAGGCAGTGGAAGTAAGGCAGGAGCTCTGTGCAATGCATCTGAGGCAGCTGGGCTCACCTCATCTTTGAAAGGTTTTGAGCAATCCCGAGGTGTGTGGACCTCAGGTGATTTTAACCCTTTCCGCCACACGCTGTATATCTTTGGGTGAATGGACAAAATGTGTATGTGGGAAGAGCTGTTTGGAGTCAGTCAGTTTAATTAGCTGCTAGTCACAGGCTCCTGGAGAGGCCTGATTTGCAGGTACCACTTGGACTTTCTTGTTAGCATGGTTGAAACCCAGGGGACTATCATCCCAGGATCCCATTGAAGAGCTTGTCTACCTGGAGATTTAGTGAGCACCAAGCCAGGGTGTACATCTACAGAAAGCTAAGCTGCTGTGCAGTAACTGGCCATTTCAAAGAGCAGTAGGTCAGAGTGGACTGTGAAAGTTTTAGTGCACAGAAACAGTGGTTCACATAGCTAGTTAGGACACTGCAGGCTAGTAGTGCTGTAGTTCTACCCCTTCCCATCCACCCCCCGGCTTGCTCTGCACTAAGTCTCCACGTAGAAAAGCCCTAAGAGTGGTAGAACTGTGAGGTTCTACCAGGAGAGAGGTGAGGGTAGTGAAACCTGTCACTTGAGGGGTCCATTCATGAGTGACTGCCTATGAGAATAAGGCACCGCTTGCTGTGTTACTATTGCAGAATAGTGGGAATAGGGAGTGTTGTAACCTGGTGATCGAGTCTAAAGTGGGGTGAACCACAGAGTTACACGCTGGGCAATAATGCACATAGATGCCTGTCCCTAGGAAAGTGCCCCCAGGAACAACTGGGAAGAGATCACAGTATGGTTGTACTGTACATGTAACACATTAGTAAAAAGGTTAAAGTTTGAGACAAAGTAATGAGAACAAGTCCAAAGCTCACGTGCAGCATCTCTACCATTCTTTGTCAATATTTGCCTAACACAGCCCTGGACATCAATTAAAAAAACTGATCTGGGTTATGGAAATAAAGCTTTTCGCACTTACTGACCAGGCACCACATAGTTCAAGATGATTGCAAAAGTTCATGCTATTAAACAATTCAGTTCGTCTTTAATAAAACATTACTAACACACACTTACATGTGATTTACAGAGCAGGAACATCAGAAGCACTTCAATATTTTTCATGGTTGGCCTCTACTCGATAGCAACCCCATGCACATAGCTTTTGGTATGTGAGACATGGGAAACGCTTTGCTCAATCTCATCCAGAAGCTTCAGCTTGATGTTGAAACTCATATTCATAAACAAGTTTAGTGTAGAGCTCTGTGGAGAATTAGGTATTTATCTGTATTATTTGTTTCTATGAACATCATGCGTATCTCACTTTATCTTCTTGACATTATCCTGCTTTACTCCAAGGACTTACATCAAAAGAGGCTTTTGGAAGGAAACGAATAGGAACAAAACAAGGTAACATCAGAGAGAATACCAGAAGTCCTTAAAGAAAAAATGGGGAAGTGATTAACTGGGGAATACCCACCTATCTGGCTCCTGTGTGGGTTAAAAAGGGATGCTAAACCATTAAAGTCCCTCATTTAGGGAGGAAGGAGGTTTGAATGGGAACAGCAGCAGCTGGAGATGCATCTATGACAGAGAATGCTGCATGGTCTGTAGGAGCTGGGATAGCTGGTCTGAGTATCATAGAATCATAGAATATCAGGGTTGGAAGGGACCTCAGGAGGTCATCTAGTCCAACCCCCTGCTCAAAGCAGGACCAATCCCCAATTAAATCATCCCAGGCAGGGCTTTGTCAAGCCTGACCTTAAAAACTTCTAAGGAAGGAGATTCTACCACCTCCCTAGGTAACGCATTCCAGTGTTTCACCACCCTCCTAGTGAAAAAGTTTTTCCTAATATCCAACCTAAACCTCCCCCACTGCAACTTGAGACCATTACTCCTTGTCCTGTCCTCTTCTACCACTGAGAATAGTCTAGAACCATCCTCTCTGGAACCACCTCTCAGGTAATTGAAAGCAGCTATCAAATCCCCCCTCATTCTTCTCTTCCGCAGACTAAACAATCCCAGTTCCCTCAGCCTCTCCTCATAAGTCATGGGTTCCAGACCCCTAATCATTCTTGTTGCCCTTCGCTGGACTCTCTCCAATTTATCCACATCCTTCTTGTAGTGGAACTGAGTAGAACTGACTCAACACTTGCAAGGAAAGAATGAAGCACACAGAAGACCAAAGCATTTAGACCCTTCATTGTTTTATCCTTTTCCCCATCTTGCTATGTGCTTTTGGGTGAATAAACAATACTTTAAATGTGAGCTGTGTTTTGAGTCACTTTAATCAGCTGCTCCCAAAGACAAGTTCTCCTGCAGGTGACAAGTAAATTTGGGCCAGTCATATTTACACAACTGGGAAACTGGAAGGCTGCAGCCCAGACATCCAGTCCAAAACTGGTTGGACCAAAAAGTCCTCCACTACTGAGAGACGGGAAGAGAGCCAAGCCTGTCACCTGAAGGGTGTATTCAAGAATGATAGCAAAAGGACCAAAACACAGCTCACCTAGTCAACTAAAATAAGAAACTAGATGGCAAGTTCCTGACTCATCAGCCCATTCCAATGTTGAAAACAGTTTTCAGTAACAAGTTTTCCTGCTGTGCACTAAATCTAAAAGCTACGCCACAAAGCAGGAAACAAAAGTAACCTCTTCAAACTATGTACCTGACCGGTGACAAGCAATTCCTAGGACATTTGAGTTAAGCTTCGTGTTAGCAGAGCCTTAACAGTAAACAATTCTCTTAAGGTAGAACTAGTTTGTCATCTGCCACTTTAGGCTAGGGTGACCAGATGTCCCGATAAAATCGGGACTGTCCCGATTTTTAGTTCTTTGTCCTGCGTCCCGACCGATGCACACTCCAGCGTTTTTGGGTTTTTTTGCTTTGGCAACTCGGCTCTGGCCGCTTTTTTTTTTTTTTTTTCTTCCCCCATGTGTCCCGATATTTTGTCCGTTTCATCTGGTCACCCTACTTTAGGAAAACACATTAAAAGCCTAAACAGGGGCAGCTGACGAGCTTTTCAACCCTCTTTATGTCAGATTCTAAGCCAGTAACTATTTGTACAATATATAAAGGGAAAAATGCAATTTATGATGGCATGAAAGGTCAGTTATACCACAACTGAATATCCTTCCTTCCCCAAGTACTATACCAAATATGGAAGCCCTATACCATATGGGCATGAGAACATTCTTTTAACAGATATCTCTGCATTGCTCACCCTAACACATTTTTTAAAAATGTTAATAAGCTTTTTGTCATTGGACACCAAGTACTTCTTTTCTTTTTTTTCCCCTTGTAACTGGATCATACACTGGAGAAAAAGTAATGGTCCATCAACCTTTGGCCCAGCATACTATTAGTTAGTAGGCATCCACTTGGCCTACTGAGAGATTATCTACATAATCTTTTGTAAAGTACTGAAAACAAAAGGTTTGTATCACAACATCTGAAATTATGAAGCCTCTGTAAAGTCAGATACATGATTTATGCTGGATTTTGCTGACATTTAACTAAATTTCTCAGGACAGAAAAGGACCAAAATTCACAGAAGTGTAGTCTATTGCCTCAAGTGTGCAAACCTATTCCTACTCACATGGATACATTAACTATTGTTATTTTTTGTATTTCAAAAGTTTCAAGGTGTGACACTCTTGGAATATGTGGGACACTTTATGATATTGATACCAATATTATAAAATTGAAAGAAATCTGATCAGATAAACTGTGTGAGGTATCTGCAAAAAAGTTATAAATTTTCCAAATATGATAATCTTGTTTATATGTTTGTATCACCTTTGTATGATGAGTTATAGATATGTTTGGTATATCTGTATTTCTAAACTTGTGCTGTGTTTCTGGGTGATGCCCCTGGACAGACTGGCATCAGCAGGCAATCAGTAGGCATAGGCCTACTTGATGGCCCATCAAGGGTCAAGGCTGTACAATGAACCCATTGAAAGGAGTCAAGGACTACACTTTATGAGTCAGCATCAAATCACATAGTACGCCTGTGGACAGAGAACTCTAAGGATTCCATACTATGTGCTGGGCTGCTTGTGTTTGGAACAAAGGAAATCAGTTGCACATATACAAAAGGGGATCTGGGGGTCATAGTGAATCACAAGCTAAATATGAGTCAACAGTGTAACACTGTTGCAAAAAGAGCAAATATCATTCTGGGATGTATTAGCAGGAGTATTATAACCACGACCCTAGAAGTAATTCTTCTGCTGCACTCCGTGCTGATTAGGCCTCAATTGAAGTATTGTGTCCAGTTCTGTCCGCCACATTTCAGGAAAGATGTGGACAAATTGGAGAAAGTCCAGAGAAGAACAACAAAAATGATTCAAGGTCTAGAAAACATGACCTATGAGGAAAGATTGAAAAAAGTGGGTTTGTTTAGTCTGAAGAAGAGAACACTGAGAGGGGACATGATAACAGTTTTCCAGTACATAAAAGGTTGCTATACGGAGGTAGAAAAATTGTTCTTCTGAATCTCTGAGGATAGGACAAGAAGCAGTGGGCTTAAATTGCAGCAAGGGCAGTTTAGGTTGGACATTAGGAAAAACTTCCTAACTGCCGGAGTGGTTAAGCACTGGAATAAATTGCCTAGGGAGGTTGTGGAATCTCCATCATTGGGGATTTTTAAGAGCAGGTTGTACAAACACCTGCCAGGGATGGTCTAGATCAGGGGTGGGCAAACTTTTTGGGCTGAATGCCACATCTGGGTGGGGAAATTGTATACAGGGCTGGGGCAGGGGTTTGGGGTGTGGGAGGGAGTGCAGGGTGTGGGAGGGGGGGCAGTGTGCAGGAACAGGCTCAGGGCAAGAGATTGGGGAAGAGGAGGGCTGTATGAGGGGGTTCAGGGAAGAAGGTTGGGGTGCAGGAGGGGTGAGGATTGCGGGAAGGAGCTCAGGGCAGGGGGTTGGGGTCCAGGAGGGGTGCAGGGTGCGACAGAAGGCCCCAGGGACATGGTGCTGGCCACTTCTGAGAGCGGCGTGGGACCTGCAGCACCACGCAGGGCAATCCTGCAGGCCGGCTCCAAAGCCCTGAGGGGCTGGATCCAGCCTGCGGGCCATAGTTTGCCCACCCCTGGTCTGATAATACTTAGTCCTGCCTTGAGTGCAGGGGACTGGACTAGATGACCTCTTGACGTCCCTTCCAGTTCTATGATTCTACAAAATATAAGCCGCATGGCAAAAGGCTATAAAAGGCAGTTGCATCTTCTCCATTTTATCTTTATTCCTGCTTCTTACACCTGGAATAACTTTTTTACAAACTGAAGCTCCGAATGAAGGACTGAATGACTCGTCCATGCTGTGGATGTGTTCCAGAGGGACTTTCAAGCCAGCAAACTCACCAATACTGCTAAAAACCTGATATATGGGCTTTGAAGTCTTTGTATGTATGGGACTGCTTTGCCATTTAACAACTCTTTCTTGTTCTTTCTTTTTTCTTATTAATAAACCTTTTGTTCTAGATACTAAAGGATTGGCTAGCAGCATGGTATTTTGGGTAGGCTCCAGCCGAATATTGACCTGGCAATGTGGCTGGCCCTTTGGGGTTCAGAAGAACATTTTGTATAGGAGAAGAGTTTTTAAATAACTCCTCACCTTACTGCACTTAGGTGCTGATTGGGAGCCAGAGAACTAGAATGCAATAAAGGGGGCTGAGTGATTTCTTTCTTTCTTTTTTTTTGCCTTTTGATAACCAGTATGGGGGATCAGGAGCATAGTTTGTGACCACTGAAGAGTGTAACTTGAGTGTTAAGCACCAGTTTGGGTAGTATCTGCTCTCCCTTTTGCAGCCTGCCTGGACCTTGGCGTTTCCAGTGAGGGATGCCCGAGGCACAGTGGGTCACACAAGGTATACAGTAACTCCTCACTTAAAGTCATCCCACTTAACTTTGTTACATTGCTGATCAATTAGAGAACATGCTCGTTTAAAGTGACACAATGCTCCCTTATAACGTTGTTTGGAAGCCGACTGATTTGTCCACTGCTTGCAGAAAGAGCATCCCCTTGGAGCGAGCTGGTGGGGGCTTGGAACCAGGGTGGACCGTCAGCCCCTCATCAACTCCCCACTCCCCTAAGTTCCCTGTGAAGCAGCAACCCAGCAGGCTAGCAATTGCCAGGCAGTGCAGCTGTCCCTCCCCCACTGCCATGTGCTGCTCCTGCCCTCTGCCTTGGAGCTGCGCCTGGGAGCCTCCTGCTTGCTGTGTGTGGTGGGGGTGTGTGAAGAGGAGTGCTAATGTCAGGATGTCCCCCTTCTCCCGCTCCTGCCCCTGTACCCCCATCTCCAAAGAAGGGCAAGGGGGCATGACAGCGCTCAGCTTGCTGATCTACTTAAAAAGGCAGTGTACTTAGAGGGGGGTCAGTGTACTTGAAGGGGCAATGCGGTCTCTCTTTCACATACAGACGGGTGTGTCTCTGTCTCTCTGTTCTATGCTGTCTCCCCTCCGTCCATTCGTGCTGCCTTGTAGACGGTGAGGCTACATTAACAACAACGTGTTAACCCCTGAGGGGTCAGCCAAGTGCTAGTTCATCATTTAGCAGCAAGGCATTCCCTGAGAAATATCCCACCCTTTGACTTCACCACCTCAACCAAGCTTCACAATCATCATTGCTGTGTACAGTATTAAATTGTTTATTTAAAACTTATACTGTGTATATGTATATAAAATATAGTCTTTTGTCTGGCAAAAAAAAATTCCCTGGAACCTAACCTGCCCCCATCTCACCCCGCCCATTTACATTAATTCTTATGGGGAAATTAGGCTTTATGGAAATACGCTTGTGAATGTATATATGACATAACTAGAATATGTTTTATGCTACATATGCCATGTAACATATCTCTGTAAAGATTATAATCTACTGAATCTATTAATCCTATTTGTATGCATGTATCATTTTTGTATTCAAAGTTAGAAATATTGGCTATGTACTGGCTTGATTTTTAGGTAGCCTTTGTAAAGCATTTGGTCAGCTTCTTGAGAAAGGAATGTGCAAATTAAGTGCCCAATCAAGAGGCACTTAACGAAGAATGGATCATGGAATGCTCCAATCCACATAAGAAGTCTACTTGAGGACATTCAAGGAAGCATGTGAACCATGGCTGCTACCTGTAAGTTCTGAGTCATGCATGGACATGTGACTTGCCCATGTGACTCCAAAACTCCATCTTGTAGCTGGACTTCTACACAGGGGGAGGGAGCAGTATCCACCCACAAGAGAAAATCTATTTAAATTCCAGGGAGACCCCTCCATTTTGTCTTCAGCTTGCTCAAGAGATAGCTTCTCCACCCCCAAGGATACCTGAAAGAAACTGGAACAAAGGACAGTAACTACAGGGGGTGTCAGTGATTGCTGGACCCAGACAAGAAGGAGACTAGTCTGTAAAAGGAAGCTTACTGAAGGAGGTTTTTATCTGTATTCAGTTTTCTTAGACATAGACTTGCATGTTCTATTTTATTTTGCTTGGTAATTCACTTTGTTCTGTCTGCTATTACTTGGAACAACTTAAATCCTACTTTCTGTATTTAATAAAATCACGTTTTACTTATTAATTAACCCAGAGTATGTATTAATACCTGGGGGGGGGCAAACAGCTGTGCATATCTCCCTATGAGTATTATAAAGGGCGAATAATTTATGAGTTTACCCTGTATAAGCTTTATACAGGGTAAAATGAATTTATTTGGGGTTTGGACCCCACTGGGAGTTGGGCAGCTCAGTGTTGGAGACAGGAACACTTCTTAAGCTGTTTTCAGTTCAGTCTGCAGCTTTAGGGCACGTGGTTCAGAGGCTGGGTCTGGCTCAACAAGACAGGGTGCTGGAGTCCCAAGCGGGCAGGGAAAGCTGGGGCAGAAGTAGTCTTGGTACATCAACTGGAAGCCCCAAGGGGGTTTCTGTAATCCAACCTGTCACACCTAACCCCCACCCTTTACATTAATTCTTATGGGGAAATTAGATTAGTTTAGATTTGCTTAAAGTAGCATTTTTCTGGAACATAACTACAACATTAAGCAAGTAGTTACTGTACCTAGTTGCATTATCTTCTGTAATGTGCAGTAGATTTGGAAATCAGCGACCAAATGTAGAAAGGAATTCAATTTTAAGAATTGTTAAATATAATTTCCATTATGGCCTAATATAACCATTTAAAAAGATACCTTGTGTACACACTCCAATTTCTGTGTTGTGACAAACTAAATTTGTCACTTCTCCATCAGCACTGTACACATGTGCAAATGTACATTTAGGGGATTTTTGTTTTAATGTAATGTGTGCATAACGTGACCTCGGATGCAAAGAGAGAGGGCTGTTAAAGAGCTCAGCCTTCCTGTGTCATAAGGAAGAAGTGTACACAGAATACATAAAGAGCTCTACTAGAGCCCTTGCCTAGTTCGACACACACATGGTGAATGTCTGAGCATTCTATTATTGAGCAACTAATAGCATACGATGTGGTTTTTCTTCTTGGTCTAAACCTAGGTAATTACATACCAAAAGCATGTTAGATGAACATCACTACTTTAAGTCAAGCACTCAAAAGTCAAGGAACATAATGCAACCTTAATTCAGTCCCCTCATGCACAAATATTTTTAGCCATCTGTCAATACGCAGGAACTAACTATTTTTTCTAATGTACGCTTGTATCATTCCGTTTAGGATTAGGATGGCGTGAAGGTTCAGGCAAGGGGCCACAAATTCGACACAAAGGATAATAAATCCCTTTGGAGGGATACCTTGTTCACTAGACATCCATCATCATACAGGCTGAATGAGGCAAGGATGTATGGGAATAAATTATAGACTACTGTGATGCAAAGTAATATAGGTAAAAGTAAATTTAACTTTGACATATCCTTACCAAGTGCTTTCATTTGGAAAGTATATCTTTATTTTAATGTACTTTATATGAAATAGTTTTTATCCTACTGTCATTTGTTCACCCCTAGAGCAGGGCTGAGCATCAACCAGCTTTTTTCTTGAAACCATACTTTTTTCAATACTCCTGCTTCAAACAAACAGGTCAGTAAGCCACACTAGTGAACAGAGTAGAAGGAATTCCTGAAAAGCATGCACTGTCAAGGGAACAGACTGTATGTAATTTCATAGATCATTATCGGTCATTTTTTAAATGATCATAGGCCATTAGAACCTGGACCAAGTGGCATCTGCTTTCATTGCTGGCAAGTTCAAAGAGAATGTCAGCCTACCTCAAGGACATTCTTCTTTTCCAATGGATCAGACTGCATGTGCACATAAGTATACATACATATATATAAAGATCCTTTAAGCTTTTCCAGACATCCACACATCCCCTGATTTGCAACGGTGACAAATCCCCACAAATAACTAATTAGAGCCTTTTCTGCTCCAACCAACTTTTTTAGTATTTCAATATATGCTACGAAATGAAGATACCCATATTTTGCTACTAACACCCCAGGTCTGAGCAGCTAATTTACAAAGATATGCCACTGCTACAATCAGTTTCTCTCTCATTTTGGCTAATTCCTTTCTTAAATGCAATTTCCTCACATGTAGGATTTTAACACGCATTTGAATCAAAGTCTGTATAATAGCTTATATCCTCAGCCCCACACACACTTCTCTATCCACCCGCCTTCCTTCCATCTGAAATAAGGCCAGGGTAAGTAGATTCTAACAGAACTAAGCTTTCAAGATTATATCCAAACCTGGTTTCATCTCAAGCTAAAGCACAGATGTTGTCCTTGTGAGAAATAAATAAATGACCAGCCTGTGGATTGAACCCAATGATCTTCTTGAATAACTTCCAGGTGTTTCAGCAGCTGTGCTACTATCAGACAGTGTTCTGTCAAAGTTACCCTGTGTTCTCAGTAAACTTCTCTCCAGACTCATCAGAGATTTCTACATGATACACAAGTAAACTTAATTGACGTCAATCCCTTTTGATTAGTCTATATATAAACATAGAGCAACCTCTCTCTTTCCCATCTCATACCCCTGAAAACCAGTGTTTATTGTTTAAAATTAGTTGCAACAGGACTCACATTGAAGCAAGGATTAAGTTAGATGCCAATGTGCAACGTATTAAGTCATTGTTCTCTGCATTGCCTATAATCAAATGGTATTCAGTTTTAGGACACAGTTAGCAAGATTAAAATCATATGATCATGAAAAACTGGAACAGAATGATGTTCCTCTGTATTAAGTATTGAGAAGATTATTTTTCCACTGTTCTTAGTGCTTTATTCTCTCCTCAAAGAAAACAGATTGCTCCCATTTCCTTCACATGACAGTGAACAGTAAAAGAAGAACTGACCCATTTAAGTTTTAACATCTCAAGAAGCAAATCTTAAGGGGCCCACAGTCTGTGATTGTGGATGAGTGGTTTGGCCCTAAATGTGTAGTTCACCAGCACTACCCAGCTTTCAAAATGTTTAATATCTTTCAGTGCTGAGGCAAATAGGGATTCAGTTGAAGTCTCCATAATAGGTACTGTCTTAAATATAAAGGGAAGGGTAACCACCTTTCTGTATACAATGCTATAAAATCCCTCCGGGCCAGAGCCAACGTCCTGTTACCTGTAAAGGGTTAAGAAGCTCAGCTAACCTGGCTGGCACCTGACCCAAAGGACCAATAAGGGAACAAGATACTTTCAAATCTTGGGGGGGGGGGGGGGAGGGAAAGAGGCTTTTGTTTGTGCTCTTTGTTTACATGTTTGTTCTCTCTTGGGACTGAGAGAGGCCAGACAGAAATCCATCTTCTTCAACCCATCCAATCCAAGTCTCCAATACTGCAACCAGTATAGGTAAGCCAGGCAAGGCGGATTAGTTTATCTTTTGTTTTATGTGAATTTTCCCTGTGTTAAGAGGGAGGTTTATTCCTGTTTTCTGTCACTTTAAGGTTTTGCCCAGAGGGGGATCCTCTATGTTTTGAATCTGAATATCCTGTAAGGTATTTACCATCCTGATTTTACAGAGGTGATTCTTTTACCTTTTCTTTAATTAAAATTCTTCTTTTAAGAACCTGATTGATTTTTCATTGTTCTTAAGATCCAAGGGTTTGGGTCTGTGTTCACCTGTATAAATTGGTGAGGATTATTATCAAGACTTCCCCAGGAAAGAGGGTGTAGGGCTTGGGGGGATATTTTGGGGAAAGACATCTCCAAGTGGTCTCTTTCCCTACTCTTTATTTAAAACACTTGGTGATGGCAGCATACTGTTCAAGGACAAGGCAAAGTTTGTACCTTGGAGAAGTTTTTAACCTAAGCTGGTAAGAATAAGTTTAGGGGGTCTTTCATACGGGTCCCCACATCTGTACCCTAGAGTTCAGAGTGGGGAAGGAACCCTGACAGGTACTATAACTGACAGAACATCATTCCCGTATAAGGTTTATATCCCAGTTGTGGAGCTTTATTTTTTCGGCGATGTGTGTTGATTTTAAGCCACAAGAGAAAATGTATTGAGATATTTAAGGTGTTTCAGATCAGATGCTCCATGAAGACGCTGTCCAATATTCAAATTTTTAGAGTTTACACATCACCTTTTATTTTTCCAAAAACGTTAACATTTCTATACTGGCCCCAGGACAGTGTGACTGGATTTAAAGGCTATTGGGAAATTACTTTTTGCATGTATTCATAAGACGTACAAATATATTTTCACAACTGGAGCTTGTTATAATTTAGGGTGAAGTGTGGTTGAATAGTCAAAGAGTTTTTAGAGAGAGAAAATCATTTCTGGTAGTATTGGGGCATAAGATTTCAAAATAAGAATCTGATAGCAAAACTCCAGAATTTTCACTTTAATGGTTTGTTCTTCTACCTTCAAAACCGTTTTACTTCGATCCAAAACTAAGCCAGGAAGGAAAATCAATGCTATCAGCTTTTCTACAGTCTTAAAACATGAGGCATATGAACAAGGCAAATATTATTCAAAATTAAGTTTTTGAGAAAAAGTTGCCCATTTGAAAAAGCATAGGACCACAAAAACGTCAGGAGTTCATTCTATATTACTGCGACTTATTGGTTGTGAAGCTTTAGAGTATCGCTTACTGTCTGTAAAACAAGCTTAACATTAACCTCAAAAGTTTTTACAGTCACATGTGTTTAAAGAAAATAAGAATGGTCATACTGGGTCACACCAAAGGTCCATCCAGCCCAGTATCCTACCGACAGTGGCCAATACCAGGTGCCCCAGAGGGAGTGAACCTAACAGGTAATGATCAAGTGATTTCTCTCCTGCCATCCATCTCCACCCTCTGACAAACAGAGGCTAGGGATACCATTCCTTACCCATCCTGGATAATAGCCAGTAATGGACTCAGAACTAGATAAATTAATGGAGGTTCTTTTAAATCCTGTTATAGTCCTAGCCTTCACAACTTCCTCAGGCAAGGAGTTCCACAGGTTGACTGTGCGCTGTGTGAAGAACTTCCTTTTATTTGTTTTAAACCTGCTGCCCATTAATTTCATTTGGTGACCCCTAGTTCTTATATTATGGGAACAAGTAAATAACTTTTCCTTATTGGCTTTCTCCACCCCACTCATGATTTTATATACCTCTATCATATCCCCCCTCAGTCTCCTCTTTTCCAAGTTGAAAAGTCCTAGCCTCTTTAATCTCTCCTCATATGGGACCCGTTCCAAACCCCTAATCATTTTAGTGGTCCTTTTCTGAACCTTTTCTAATGCCAGTATATCTTTTTTTGAGATGAGGAGACCACATCTGTATGATGTATTCAAGATATGGGCGTACCATGGATTTATATAAAGGGCAATAAGATATTCTCCATCTTAAAAGAACTTTGTGATCATCAAACTGAAGGTGCTACGGAAGAAATAAAGGACCAGGCCACTACCAACAAGAGAACCACAAATCAAGAAATAACACAATATATATTCACATACCTACTCATTTTCATTTCAATGATCATGCAAGTTGTATTATTTGATAATACGGGATGATTTTATATTATACATCCCTTCTAAAAAATTAAGTTTACATGCAAAATCATGGTGAAACAAAAATATATCCCAGGGCTCAATTCTGCCCTCAATTATAAAATTGTGTCTCCCATTGGCTTCAGGAATTTACCCATCGAATTCCCTACCGACCATCTGTGGCTTCTGAACTAGATATAAGTATTGTAATTTTGTCAAGATAAAGTTTTCCCCCCCATCAACTACTATAGCTATTTTAATGCTTTCATGGTTGTCTGAAAGAAATTGCATTTGAAAGAGATTCAGAGTGTTTCCAGAGAGACACCTATATTAATACATTTTATCAAGAGCTTTGTCAATAGAATTTCTTGTACTACACTAGACTTAGTAAAAATAGCACACAGGTAACCAGTCAATTCAGTACATCTTTAGAACCTGTGCTTGTTTTTATACTGTTTGAGATCAGTATCTAAATTACTACCTATGGCAGAATCCATGACACTTTTATTTAATTGCAAATTAATTTAATCTATTGTGCTTCTTTGAATCTTTCAAGACACAAGAAGAATGTTTAAGGGGCTATCTGGTAGTACAGCTAATGACACCTGGAAGCTTTCCAACAGGACCTTGGGTTTAAGCCATGGCTTGGTCATTTATTTATTTCACACTAAAAACATCTGGGTTTCATTTTTGGGGGGATACACACACTAGTTGTAAGACCTTGCTTTTTTTTTTCTTTGTTTTTAAGAGCTGTACTACACTACCCTTGGAGAGGAGCCTCAGGGAATGCAATGTAGTTTAAACTACTTTGCAAGAGTTGGTTTAAGAACAAAGCAGTCAGATGACAGGCTTGGGTATAACCAAGAAGCCATAAAAATAAAATAGCTCCTTACAGCAAAACAGACAGAAGAAGACAGTAGGCTCAGAGGATCAGAGCTGGCGCTAGGCATAAGCAGACTAAACAACTGCTTAGGGCCCCAAGCAGATCAAGGAGCCCCACTATTAATTATTAGTATGTGTCTGGGGGAGGGCAAAAATATTACTGCTTCGAGCCCCCAATGGGCTAGCACCAGCACTGCTGAGGACTTAGCACATTTTATCTTTTAAAATAGTGCGTATTTCAACCTAAAAGAGTAAACTAGAAGCACAATCATAATTTGTGTCCATGGAATTGCAATGGGAGCATGACAATTCCAATGATTATAAATAGGCATACTAAGGTTATGAATATAAAGAACAACTATGTATTTTTTGTAGGGGATACTGGTTGAAATTCAGTGTCCCTCTGAGAAACAGTCAGTTTTGACTACTATATTCTGTTAGCACGCCTTTGCATTGCTGCAGTTGGACATAAAGATTGAGGACTGGAATTTCAAGTAGGCTGCCAAGAAGGCGGCCACTAGGGCCAAAACCCAGGATTATGGTTTGAAATAAATAAAAACATATCTACTTACATTCATGTCTTAGTACAGAAGCTTTTCCCACAACAGTGAGAAGTGAGACTTTACCTCACTATAATGAGCTATGCTTATAAAAAAAGAAACTGCCTACATTGATTAAAACACTGAGATCCTTTACTGATAAACAGATGGGAAGGTCTTGCATAACCGATTGAAGACTGGGAGAGATAATGGTCTGTGTTAGCTGGACGTCATTAGATGGAAAACCGGGATCTTCCACCATCCAGTGGAGAACCTTTATAGGCACTTACATGCAGCCAGCAAGACAGATCTCTTCCACCTCTCTACAAAGAAATAATATGTACATTGGAAGCATTATATGTGATATTCAGTTTTCAATCAAAGTTACTCGAGAATTTCTCAGGTTTTTTGGTTGTTCGTAATGTATATAATATCTTATGGCGATGGGGACAATGCTGGCCTCTGTAGTTTAAGCTCAAATTTCCTTTGCCTGGGAGTAGATATTTTTTCGTGGCTTTAGCTCAAATTAACAGTCTTAAAATTCCTGCACACCCCCCCCACAAACCGGCACATTATGATGGAAAATTTATAAGCTTGTCTTGAGCAGCCTAGATGTTGGATTTGGTACTGCACACAAATTCAAAGTGAGAATGCTGTAATAGTATAAATGTCTGAAGTATTAAGGACTCTGAAGTCATTGTGAAAGACGCAAAACAGTTCCACACCTCACTCTAAGGCTATGTCTACATTTGGAGCGAGGGATGTGAGCCTCATCCCGTGCAGATACATTCACACTAGCTCTCTTCAAGCTAGTGCACTTAAAAGTAGCATACTGCAGTAGCACAAGTTGTGGTGGCACAGGCTAGCTGCCTTTAGTACCTACCCCCAAGGCCCAGGTGGGTTTGTACTCGGAGCGGCTAATCAATGCCTCTGCTGCCCATGCTACCAAGGCTACACTGGTATTTTTAGTGCGAGTACGTCAGCACGAGCTGGGACTCACACCAGGCTTCAAGTGTGGACATAGCCTATGAAAAGGAAGAGAGGATTACAGTGAAAACTGAAGAGGGGAATGGAGAACAAAAATGTCAGGTGGATGGTAACTAATAACTCAGGAACAGCAGCAGACCTGCTCAAATATCCAAAGTCCCAAAGTACCATATGGTCACAGAGCTACAGTAGATTACAAACTCAGAGATTTAATTTCCTCCTACTTTGCCTAATGCCTAACACATTAAGAGAGTCCAAACAAGATGGATCACCAATGCACTCACATATATCCAGGCACATGTTTGGCACAAGCTGCTTGAATTTTAGTTACAATGTTTTTAGTAAGTTTAAGAACAAGGGTCTTTTATTTTATAGGATGTAAACAGAGGTTCTTACAAAAAAGATTAATGGTGGCTTAGAAGATTGATAAAAAATGGAGCTTTCCCATGTTTCTGGATGAAAATTCAGTACAGGCTGACAGCAACCAATTGTGGTTACCACGATGAAGGTTCTTCAAAAGCCTATGTGAAATTAGCATGTTGGTTCCACTCCAGTTCCCAATGGATGTGTTTCAACATTACCAAAAAAGGACATTTGACAACTCTTTAATTTCAGCATAGGTGTCAAGGTTAGACTAGGCATAGTCACCAAATTATTTTCTTTTCAGGTCAAGGCTGAGGCACAATGAAGAAGCCCAACAGGAAAACTTATCCTGACACTTCCCAAACTCTACCTGTCCTGTTTATAAAGATTTCAGTTTGGAATAATCAAATTGTCCCTTTCCAGAAGCCCTGCACTCATGCTAAAATTAAAATTTAAGTTGAGATATTGTGGCTTTATTTTTTTTCCAAGGCAAACACCATGTATTTTCCTGGTAAAGTGGTTCTATTTAGTAAATCCAAGGCTAACCTGCCAAGCCTGTCCACTGTACTGTACTATAAAAAATGCTCTAGTGGTGATAATTGTTCCCTCCACTCTGGGGCTACATGCCATTAGCCACCACCAATGAAATTATGACAAAGAGAACCACCTCCCTCTCTGAATTGAACTGGATGCTTGACAAAAGTCACACTCTCCAGAGCCAAACTGAAGGGAGAAGGGGAGGAAGTTATTTACTGACACAAATCAGCACACTGTTAACCAGGGTGTCCTACTAAGAGAAAGAACTAGGGATAAATAAAATCACCTTTAGTCAGAATAGAGGCAATTCCTACCCTCAGAACCAGACATCATGGATAGTCAGTCGTTAATTTTGATAGCAATACTAAAGCTGGATAAACCATTACTATTAATTATATAAATTAGAATGATGTCTCTATCTTAACACACAATGACACGTGGTCTCTCTCTCTCTCAATTTCACAGTGCTTTAACCTTTCCCCATTATTATTCATTATAAACAACAACAATTTGTATTACTTTCCACAGTATGCATCCGATGAAGTGAGCTGTAGCTCACAAAAGCTTATGCTCAAATAAATTGGTTAGTCTCTAAGGTGCCACAAGTACTCCTTTTCAATTTGTATTACTGTAGCACCTAGGAACCCCAGCCATGGACCAGGACCCATTGTACTAGGTGCTATACAAACACAGAACAAAACCTAAATTACTTTAAGCCACCTCTCTTCTGACCCTGCAAAAACACCACAGTAGTTTGGCCTGGATTTTCTGAAGTGCTCAGCACTCAGCAGGTCCTATTTCTCAGTGCTCAGGTTCTATTTCTCAATATTTCTCAGATATTAGGAAATCTGGCTCTTTCATTCTGGTGACTAAATATGTGCTGAGCTTTTGAAAATTTTGCCCCCATTTGTGGGTTCTGGGCACTTCTGAAAATCTGAATATTTACACACACATACACCCACACCCCCCCCACCATCTTTCTCCAACTACTGCCAAAAGGTCAAATGCAAAAGAAGAACAATACAGCTAGCACCCAGAACACTAACAAAGCTGTAATTGCCTTCCCTCCTCTAAAAGCATCTTGGAGATGAGTAAAAAAAAAAAGATGTAGCAATTACTGTATCACTTTGTGAATCCAGAGAGTAATATTAGAAGGTTAAAGGTGAATTTTAAACTAAGACCAGTCATGAAATACTTTGGAACACTGCAGTTTTTTCTGCTCTAGTTCAACAAAGATATTGACAAACTGGAGATACTAAAGAGTAAAAATAGGATTCAAGGCTCAGGAGTTGATCTATGATGGAAAGGCTCAGATAACTAAATATCAAAGGCTTGATGAACAGAGAATTACAACACATTAACTACTTGTATTTCATCATGAATACTTCATCACTTAATAATCAGGAATAACTGTTTAAAGTAGATCAAGGAAAATAACTACAAAGGTCAGGATTAAATTTAGACAAATTCAGGGACATTTTACACTGGCATCAAAGTAGTGTATGATGATCAATTAAATGATGCAATAAGCTCAAGCCAAGAGAGAAAATACCTGTTGGTGATGTTTTCACGTTTCTGAGACTAAATGAAGCATTTGGGAAGATGACCATATTCATGGATTGGATGCAAGTTTACCCATTACTAAGACAAACCCTTGAATATTTTCCGTAATGACTGCTAAAACCCAAATGGCAAAACATTAAATCATATTGCTTATGCATAGCATTCTGTAAATCCCCCTGAAGTACAAAAAAATGCAAAGATCAAACAAATAAACCACAGCAAGAATAATGTTTAACATCTTCAATGTAATGATAAACATTAATCTAAAATTCCATATGAATTATTGCTATGCTGTATATGAAACATCATTACTTCATTTGCTCTTACAGTCACCACTTTTGGAAGCTTAGAAATTCTGTGGTTACAAAGCCTCTTGTCTATTTAAGCCTGACCCAAATTTGTTTTTCCTTGAGTTCTTACGGGTCAGTGACCTGCTATGAAAATGTTTTTGATGAAACCAGGATGGTTTATTATGATAACTATTAAAATAAACTACTTTGTTTTGCAAGCCTGGACAGATGTACCAATCCAAACCAAGTTAGTTTGCTCAAACACGTGTCCTCCACTCTTCCGAGCTGCTCTCTCTTCCACTCTTCCTGCGTTCGGATTCCTCCTGTGAAGACTTGTTGACAGAGCAGCTAATGGTTTCCTTTCCAGAAGAGGCGCCAACTTTTTGAATGTTTAGAAAGGAGAGAAACATCCACTCTCACATCAGCAACGGCAAAAGAAAAGATTAAAGGTTCATAGTAGCAGGGTAATGTAACTATTTAATTACTAACTGTAGACAGACATACTAAATCATAAATTAAGTAGGGCATTAGTTCCCTATAGTACATAAACAGTTAGTGTGCATGATCCACACTTGATAAAGACGCTATCCAGCTATAAGAGATAACAAGAGAAAGGTCATTCTGAATATACAGCAGTGCAGATGAGCCACTACAAGTGGTGGTTATCTAATTTGAGACATGCTGCTTTATTCAGTGTACAGCCCAAAAAGGAGAAGGGGAAAGCTACTATACAATTTCACAGTTTGGGTCCAAATATTTTCCCATACAAATAAACACACACACAGTTCTACAATCCTTGTTCACTTTCAACGGGTCATCATTATGCTGTACCTCCAATCCACCGAAGTTCTAGATTGAATGTATCACTATTTAGTGTAGCCAGAAATGGAATATAAAAGCCACTTAATTCAGAACTTAAAGTCATAACATCCACATATTAGCAGCCAAGAAGAAGCTATGAGAATCACATTCACTCTACAAAACAGTATTGCACATCTGAAGACATGAAATGGGGGACAACCCTAAAATGACTTGGGGGGTGGGGGTGTCATGGTGGATAATCAGCTGAACATACCCTCCCAGAGGCATGGTGTGGCCAAAAGAGCTAATGCAATCTTTGGATGTATAAACAGGGGAATCTTGAGCAGAAATAGAAAGTTATATACACCTCTCTATTTGGCACTGGTGCAGCTGCTACAGGAATGCTGCATTCAATTCTGGTGTCCACAGCTGAACAAGGATTTTGAGAAATTAGAGACAGTTCAGAGAAGAGCCACCAGAATGACTGAAGACTTTTAAAAACATGCCTGCTAGTGAGACACGGAATGCCATCCATTTAGCCCACAGAAGAGAAGCTTAAGCGGTGACTTGATCACAGTCTGAGAGTACCTACATGGGGACCAAAAGTTTAATAGAGGGTTCTTCAATCTAGCAGACAAAGTTATAACAACATCCAATGGCTGAAAGTTGAAGCTAGACAAATTCAGACTAGAAAGAAGGAGCAAATTTTTAACTTTGAGGGTAACTGGCCATTGGAACAATTCATCAAGGATTGTGGTGGATTCTCCATCACTGGCACTTTTAATATCAAAATTGGATTTTTTTTAATAAAATATGCTATAGTTCAACAACACCTATTGGACCTGAAACAGGAATTAATTCCAAGAAGTCTTATAGCCTGTGTTATGCTGGAGATCAGACAAGATCATCATAATGGTTCCTTCTGGCCTTAAAAATCCATGAATCAATATTCCACAGAGGAGCACAATATTTTCTATTTGTTTACACCAGTGGTTCTCAACCAGGGGTAGTGTACTCCTGGGGATACTCAGACATCTTCCAGGCGGTACATCTATTTATCTAGATATTTGCCTAGTTTTACAACAGGCTACATTAAACGCACTAGCAAAGTCATTACAAACTAAAATTTCATAGACAATGATTTGTTTATACTGCTCTATACACTGAAATGTTTATATTCCAACTGATTTATTCTATAATTATATGGTAAAAATGAGAAAGTAGGCAAATTTTTCAGTAATAGTGTGCTGTGACACTGTTCCATTTTTATGTCTGATTTTGTAAGTTTTTAAGTGAGGTGAAATCTGGGAGTACTCAAGACAAATCAGACTCTCGAAAGGGGTATAATAGCCTAGAAAGGTTCAGAGCCACTGGTTTACACTGCCTAATTGATCAACTGTCAACAGTCTGGGTCCAAAAGATTGACACACTTCTTCCAAGTACTGCAAACTAAAAGTAGGATTCTATGCTTCTCTCAAGCACAGATAAAGTCCATTGTTCTTCACTAGTTAAGATTCTTCTTCTCCCCCTCTCATTCCCACCTGTTCCCTCTCTGATCAATAACCATTTGAAAAGTCATCCAACAGTGCTTAAATCTAAATGTTTGTTCTGTATTTACTACGTTGGATGGGAAATATTTTAGATTCAAGTGACAATTTATTCTTGATTACTATATAATGAAACTAAGTTCTAAAGTAAGTTTTAAAGAAAGTAGCCATTCTCCAATTTCACCCTTTAGTAAGAGGCTCCCATTGACCGTATCCCCACTGCAGTAAGTTCGACAGGAAATGCTTTTATGTAAATCCCAGAACAGACCAAGTACAAGGCCAGGTGACTCAAAGTAGAATTCTTTCAATATCAACAGCGAAAGAGTCAAAATTTAGAAATTACACTCAAATTTCTTCCCAAGTCTGCATTTGACACTCTGGGATGTTATAAAGCAGTGTCAGAGTTCAATGAAGCACTGGAACTATTTTACATTTAGGAGGTTTTGGACTTCATAGCAAGCAGTTTGCAAACTTACAATGCCATTCTGGGTTAAACAATATAATTATGAACATTTCCATTTGTGGTCAAAAGACTGAATGAGAATTATTAAATTAAACACTAAGCCCTGGTCTACACTATGGGGTTAGGTCAAATTTAGCCACGTTAGGTCGATTTTAAAATGAATGCATCTACACAACCAACCCCGCTCCATTGACCTAAAGGGCTCTTAAAATAGACTTCTGTACTCCTCCCCGGTGAGGGGAGTAGTGCTAAATTGGCCTTGCTGGGTCGAATTTGGGGTAGTGCAGATGCAATTCAACAGTATTGGCCACCTGGAGTTATCCCAGAGTGCTCCAATGTGACTGCTCTGGACAGCGTTTTGAACTCTGATGCACTAGCCAGGTACACAGGAAAAGCCCCGGGAAATTTTGAATTTCATTTCCTGTTTGGTCAGCGTGGCGCGCTCAGCAGCACAGGCGACCATGCAGTCCCCCCAGAATCGCAAACAAGCTCCAACACGGACCGAAAGAGAGACACTGGATCTGATTGCTGTCTGGGGAGAAGAATCTGTGCAGGCCGAACTCCGATCAAAAAGAAGAAATGCTAATATATATATATGCCAAAATTGCACGGGGCATGGTGGAGAGAGGCTACAACAGGGACACACAGCAGTGCCACGTGAAAGTTAAGGAGCTCAGGCAAGCTTACCAAAAGACAAAGGAGGCAAATGGTCCGGGTCAGAGCCCCATACATGCCGCTACTCCCACCATTGTCCATGGACGCCTGCAAGGGGGGAGTCTCGTGCATTGCAGGAGGATTTTGTGGATGAGGAAGAGTAGGAGGAGGAGAATGCGCAGTAGGCAAGCGATGAATCCGTTCTCCCCGGCAGCCAGGACCTTTTCATCACCCTGGAGCCAATACTCTCCCAAGGCGGGATCCCTGACCCTGAAGCCAGAGAAGGCAGCTCTGGTGAGTGCCCATTTGTAACTACAGTACAGGGTTTAAAAGCAATAGTGTTTAATGTATGATTTGCCCTGAAGAATTGGGATGTATTCACGGCCAGTACAGTTACTGGAAAAGTTTGTTAACGTGTCTGGGGATGGAGTGGAAATGTTCTCCTGGAGGTTCTCTGAAAGCCTTTGCAGAAAGTTTCTGAGGAGGGCTGCCTTATTTCGTCCTCCATGGTAGGACACTTTACCATGCCAAGCCAGTAGCAAGTAGTCCGGAATCACTGCAGCACAAAGCATAGCAGCGAATGGTCCTGGGTTTTGGTTACATTCAAGCAACATTCAGTCTCTATCTTTCTGTGTTAGCCTCAGGAGAGTGATATTCATGGTCACCTGGTTGAAATAGGGGAATTTTTGTAAGGGAACAGTAAAAGGACCCCATTCATGCTGGGTTGTTTGCACTTGGCTAAAAAGGATCATCCCAGAGAATAGCCACGCAGCGGGGGGAGGGGAGGTGTGTGCTGCACATCCACCCGAAAACCGCAGCCCCTCCTTTTAAATGTGAAGCCCAACCGGCATTGTTTGCTATGGGAAAGGATGACGCTGCAGTTTGAAACCATTCCCACACGTTATGAAGGCATAAAAAGCCAACCCCCTCATACCAAAAGGCTTACCATGGCTGCCTGGAAACCGAATTCTGTTGCCCAGCCATTTCTGATGTGTCACCATACTGGCAGGCGCTCAATATAAAAGGCAAAATGCGACCTTGTATCTAAACCACATGTGCTGTCTGCTGTGAATTGCTTGATTCACTGTGAATGAGTCTCCTTTTTCTTCTCAGAAATGTATCATCTTAAATTTTACTCTCCCTTTTTATCTCCCCCCAGGTGCAAATGTTTCTATGCTCCCCCTATCATCTCCGTCCCTGAGGTTATCACAGATTAGAAGGCAAAAAAAACCACGCTCTTGCGATGACGTTTTCCGAGCTCATGCAGTCCTGCCGCACTGACAGGGCACAGCTTAATGTATGGAGGCATTCAGTGGCAGAGGCCAGGAAAGCATTAAGTGAGTGATGAGCAGAGGCAGGAGGCGATGCTGAGGCTAATGGGGGAGCAAACGGACATGATGAAGCATCTATTGGAGCTGCAGAAAAGCCAACAAGAGCACAAACCCCTGCTGCATCCATTGTACAACCGCCTGCCCTCCTCCCCAAGTTCTATATCCTCCTCACCCAGATGCCCAGGAACAAGGGGGAAGCTCCAGGCACCCAGCCACTCCACTCCAGAAGATGGCCCAAGCAACAGAAGGCTGTCATTCAAACAGTTTTGATTTGTAGTGTGGCTTCAATAAGCAATGTGGCCTTGTCCTTCCCTCCTCCTCCACCCCACCCAGGCTACCTTGTCAGTTATCTCACTTTTTTTTTAATTAATAAAGAAAGAATGCATGGTTTCAAAACAATATAGTTACTTTAGGTCCTTTGTCAGCTGTGATCGAAGGGGGGAGGGTGGTTGGCTAACAGGGAATTAAAATCAACAAAGGGGGAGGGTTTTCAGCAAGAAGAAAAACACACAACTGTCACACCGTAGCCTGGCCACTCATGAAACTAGTTTTCAAAGTCTCTCTGATGCACAGCACGCCTAGCTGTGCTCTTCTAATTGCCTGGTGTCCGGCTGCTCAAGATGGGACGCCAGGCGATTTGCCTCAACGTCCCACTCCGCCAAAAATGTCTCCCCCTTACTCTCACAGATATTATGGAGCACACAGTAAGAAGCAATAACAATGGGCATGTTGGTTGCGCTGAGGTCTGACCTAGTCAGCAAACAGCGCCAGCGAGCTTTCAAACATCTACCACCATTCTGCATTTGCTCAGCCTATAGATGAACTGCTCCTTACTACTGTCCAGGCTGCCTGTCTACAGCTTCATGAACCATGGGAGCAAGAGGTAGGCTGGGTCCCCAAGGATAATTATTGGCATTTCAACATCCCCAACGGTAGATTTATGGTCTGGGAAGTAAGTTCCTTCTTGCAACTGCTCGACCAGCCCAGAGTTCCTAAAGATGCAAGGGTCATGCACCTTTCCCAGCCTTCCCACACTGATGTCAGTGAAACATCCCTTGTGATCCACCAGTGCTTGCAGCACCATTGAGAAGTACCCCTTGCGGTTTACGTACTGGTTGGCAAGGTGGTCTGGTGCCAAGATAGGGATAGGTGTTCCGTCTATTCCCCCTCCACAGTTAGAGAACCCCATTGCAGCAAAGCCATCCAGTATGACCTGCACATTTCCCAGAGGCCCTTGATCACAGAACGTCAGTGATTACATTGGCTACTTGGATCACAGCAGTCCCCACAGTAGACTTGCCCACTCCAAATTGATTCCCAACTGACCGACAGCAGTCAGGTGTTGCAAGCTTCCACAGGGCTATTGCCACTTGCTTCTCAACTGTCAGGGGAGCTCTCATCTTGGTATTCCTGGCTTCAGGGCAGGGAAAAGCAACTCACAAAGTTCAAGGAAAGTGGTCTTATGCATACGAAAGTTTTGCAGTCACTGTGAGTCATCCCATACCTACAACACCATGCAGTCCCACCAGTCTGTGCTTGTTTGCTGGGCCCAGAATTGGCATTCCACTGTATCAACCAGCCCCACTGCTGCCATGATGTCCCAATTGCCACAGCCCATGCTTTTAGGAACATCTGTGTCCATATCCTCATCACAATCGTCCTCGTGCTTGCGTCTCTTAGTCCGGTTCTGCACATACTCCAGGATAATGCGTGAGGTGTTTACAATGCTCACAACAGCAGCGGTGAGCTGAGCAGGCTCCATGCTTGCCATGGTATGGTGTCTGCACGGGTAACCCAGGAAAAAAGGCACAAAAGGATTGTCTGCCATTGCTTTCATGGAGGGAGGGAGGGGCAACTGATGATATGTACCCCAAACCACCCTCGACAATGTTTTTGCCCCATCAGGCATTGGGAGCTTAACCCAGAATTCCAATGGGCAGCGGAGATTGCGGGAACTGTGGAATAGCTACCCACAGTGCACCGCTCAGTAAGTTGATGCTAGCCACAGTATTGAGGACACATTCTGCCGACTTAATGCGCTTAGTGGGGACATACACAATTGACTGTATAAAATTGATTTCTAAAAATCGACTTCTATAATATCAACCTAATTTCATAGTGTAGACATCCCCTAAGTGACCACTATCCTTAACTCCAGGCAGTTTGATGCAGCGAATTTTGGTAGATGGTGAGTACCTTAGAAAGATCAGTTATTTTCATGCTTTGGCTTATGCTTCTTCTGAAGCATACGAGTAAGTTTAGAATTATGATTTTGTTGTCCCATCAGACAAGTAAGCACTTGGAGATCCCTGGAAGAGGAGAGTTATGTAATTATTTTCCTCCATGTTTCCATTTTTATGTGGAGTTGTCCTTTGTAATAAGAACATAATCAAATCCAAGCTCTCTCTCTTCAAATATGTTTGCACTATTTATGTCAGCTGATGCTTGAGGAAAGGTAACTTTTCAAATCTACAAGGAACAAACGCTAACCAGTACCAAATATAATTAGCTACTCTGCCAGTGCACTTCTGTACTAAACTAGAATACATTTACTTTTCCAGTCCTTGGACTTCACATACTGTATACTAATCATATTGCAGACTGCCCAACTGTGGTGGTTTGCTTTTGACCGGCAATGAAATACTTCTTTATCTTATTTAGTTGGTTTCCAAAGAATATAGCATCCTCCATCTGCATAAACTATGTATGTGTATCACACAGTGGTTCCTCATTTTAATGCCTGAAGCATTACTTAACTAACTCATATGAATGTTAATACATGATATATACTTCAAGATGAAAACATATCTGTATTTAAATAAAAGCTATATTGGCTCAGCATCCCATATGCTGCCTTTGATCCTTGAAATAATGCCAAGTTTAATGGGAGTACAGTATGTGGCTAGAAATAAATATTGTTGTACTGTAGGTATGCAATGCCAAGCTGCTAGCAAATATCTATACATGAGACTTTTTAAAGTAAATGGTAAAAAATAAATTCAATATTTCTTAACATTGAAGTCTTTCTTGCTCCTCAACAAATTAAATCCTTTCCAAAAGAAGAAAAAGATTGACAATTAAATGACAAGATGACTTAAGCCATTTGACAATTTTAAATAGAAACAACTAGTCATGTTAAAAAACTGAACAGCACTATGCATAGCCAAAATACAGCATAAGATGCTCTTCATAACACTACATTTTAAAATTATTCAGAAGCTAAAGTTGGTGCAGAAAGCGGCTACCTGCTTACTGGGTGTTGCTTCACCACAGCACATACTATACCAGCATTCCATAACATGCACTCATCCTATCAGATGCACACCTTTCATCACAGTTTGAAATCTTCTCTCTATAGAGCCTTAATTGACTTGGAAGTTTGATAATGTTCCAGAGAGAGCATCTCTCCTTGTGTCAGACTGTCACACATTTCGATCAGCAAAGGCATTCCAGCTCTGTCTCCCCATCTGAAATCAGGTGTGTGGCTAGGATGCTAACAAAAGTTGCTAGGAGGGTCTCATGAGGCCCCTTGACTCTGCAATTTGGTTTTCACTCTCTCTGTTTTAAAATAGCCTGGATCTATTAACATTCAAGGCACATTGAAAAGCCCATCTCTTGTATGGAGCATTGAGCCCTCTGTGTGGATAATTTATTTACCTACCTGCCAGATTCATATGTAGCTGTGTGGCTATTCTTTAACATATGGATGTTACATTTAATTATGAAGACACTTGTTAAGATACCTGGAATAGTCTTTATTTACACTTACATGGAATTCCACAGGAAACCCAATGGAGTCAAATGACAACAGCAAAAGGTGTCCAAGTTATGGGGGATAACAATAGGGTTAATCTGTTGTTCACTTTAAATCAGGGATAAGAAGTAGGGGTTATCCTAAATGTCAAATTATAGGTCAGTGTCACATTGAAACAAATATTTTTGAAGTTGCATATTTAAAAATAGCTTTCAGTGTATTTCATATTCTACATGTACGCTGCCATCTTTTAAATCTTTATATCACATGTGCTTTCTTTTGCACCATGCTCAATTCACCACAGTTCCAATAAAACCTTGCATGGTTGGCATTTTTCAAGCAGATGGGATCCAACATGTGAAACTCGTCACAAAACAAACTGAATATTTGCATGACACAGCTTGTAACTTAGTTTATTTTCTTCTGTTCAGTAACTGGTCAGAGTAGTTTGACTCTATATGGAAAAGTATGTAGAAGAGATTTCAAAACATTCCTTTCAAACAACAACTTTTTGGACTAGAAGATTTTTTCCCCTTCCATAATTTTTTTTTAAATCTAGCGTACACTGGAGTTGTGGGAACAGCAAAGATAAGAGAAAGATATCTATGAAACATTGATCTTCCCTGACCAGATCTGGTATGAAATTTACAGGAAAGAGTAATGCTTCACTAAATCACAGGAACTTAAACGAAACTACAGTGAAATGTCCTAAAAAGGCCACTTAACAGTTCTGACTTATGCAACTGAAGAAGGCAAATCTGAAATCTTAATCATCATTTTGGCAGCCAAGGGTATAGCTTGGGAACATTTATTTTGGCTGCTTGAGCCAATGTAACATTATATAAAGTTCAATCAATGGCAGCAGCACATTACTCTGAGCTCCCCACCGCCCAAAGAATTATTAACTCAGGGGTTCTATCACCCTAATCATGTAACAGCCTGATGCTTTAAATCCATTCAAATGTATGTCTCTGGTGTGTCCCAATCAATGATTTTATGCTCATTTACTCTGAGCTAGAAAAGGGTTAGTCATGTGTTATAGGAAACTTACAAGAAGTGGAAGGTTGGACATATGACCAGGGAAGAGTATAAAAATATTGCTAGGGCATGTAGGAATGTTATCAGGAGGGCCAAATCGCACCTGGAGCTGCAGCTAGCCAGAGATGTCAAGAGTAACAAGAAGGGTTTCTTCAGGTATGTTGGCAACAAGAAGAAAGCCAAGGAATGTGTGGGCCCCTTACTGAATGAGGGAGGCAAACTAGTGACAGAGGATGTGGAAAAAGCTAATGTACTCAATGCTTTTTTTGCCTCTGTCTTCACTAATAAGGTCAGCTCCCAGACTGCTACGCTGGGCATCACAAAATGGGGAAGAGATGGCCAGCCCTCTGTGGAGATAGAGGTGGTTAGGGACTTTTTAGAAAAGCTGGACGTGCACAAGTCCATGGGGCCGGACGAGTTGCATCCGAGAGTGCTGAAGGAACTGGCGGCTGTGATTGCAGAGCCATTGGCCATTATCTTTGAAAACTCGTGGCGAACCGGGGAAGTCCCGGATGACTGGAAAAAGGCTAATGTAGTGCCAATCTTTAAAAAAGGGAAGAAGGAGGATCCTGGGAACTACAGGCCAGTCAGCCTCACTTCAGTCCCTGGAAAAATCATGGAGCAGGTCCTCAAAGAATCAATCCTGAAGCACTTGCATGAGAGGAAAGTGATCAGGAACAGCCAGCATGGATTCACCAAGGGAAGGTCATGGCTGACTAATCTAATCGCCTTCTATGATGAGATTACTGGTTCTGTGGATGAAGGGAAAGCAGTGGATGTATTGTTTCTTGACTTTAGCAAAGCTTTTGACACGGTCTCCCACAGTATTCTTGTCAGCAAGTTAAGGAAGTATGGGCTGGATGAATGCACTACAAGGTGGGTAGAAAGCTGGCTAGATTGTCGGGCTCAACGGGTAGTGATCAATGGCTCCATGTCTAGTTGGCAGCCGGTATCAAGTGGAGTGCCCCAAGGGTCGGTCCTGGGGCCGGTTTTGTTCAATATCTTCATAAATGATCTGGAGGATGGTGTGGATTGCACTCTCAGCAAATTTGCGGATGATACTAAACTGGGAGGAGTGGTAGATACGCTGGAGGGGAGGGATAGGATACAGAAGGACCTAGACAAATTGGAGGATTGGGCCAAAAGAAATCTGATGAGGTTCAATAAGGATAAGTGCAGGGTCCTGCACTTAGGACGGAAGAACCCAATGCACAGCTACAGACTAGGGACCGAATGGCTAGGCAGCAGTTCTGCGGAAAAGGACCTAGGGGTGACAGTGGACGAGAAGCTGGATATGAGTCAGCAGTGTGCCCTTGTTGCCAAGAAGGCCAATGTCATTTTGGGATGTATAAGTAGGGGCATAGCGAGCAGATCGAGGGACGTGATCGTTCCCCTCTATTCGACATTGGTGAGGCCTCATCTGGAGTACTGTGTCCAGTTTTGGGCCCCACACTTCAAGAAGGATGTGGATAAATTGGAGAGAGTCCAGCGAAGGGCAACAAAAATGATTAGGGGTCTGGAACACATGAGTTATGAGGAGAGGCTGAGGGAGCTGGGATTGTTTAGCCTGCAGAAGAGAAGAATGAGGGGGGATTTGATAGCTGTTTTCAACTACCTGAAAGGGGGTTCCAAAGAGGATGGCTCTAGACTGTTCTCAATGGTATCAGATGACAGAACGAGGAGTAATGGTCTCAAGCTGCAGTGGGGGAGGTTTAGATTGGATATTAGGAAAAACTTTTTCACTATGAGGGTGGTGAAACACTGGAATGCGTTACCTAGGGAGGTGGTAGAATCTCCTTCCTTGGAGGTTTTTAAGGTCAGGCTTGACAAAGCCCTGGCTGGGATGATTTAACTGGGAATTGGACTAGATGACCTTCTGGGGTCCCTTCCAACCCTTATATTCTATGATTCTATGATTCTATGAAAACTGAGGTACATAGCACAATTAAGCTTCTTCCCCAAAAGGTCACACAGGAAGATTGTTACATATAAATTAATATGGCTTAGCGAGATGAAAGAACAAGTGTAGTGTCTGCAGTTCCAGAATATCTAAATTTCACACTCATTTGGAGTACTAAAATAGTAAAACTCACAGCCAACCAACATGAGCAGGTCACCTACTGTCATCATTGTCACAGTTCTCAGGCTGTTGACAGGTGCCTCCTACAGTATAAACACTGAAAAATCCATACGACACCCCCATCTGCCTAAGTAAGGGTATCTATGATACAAATTGAGTTAAACTGTCCATTTGTGTTGAAGGGGGTAGGGTTCTTGGCTCCCGCTCCCACTCCCCTAGTCCCTTTTGTATGTTCTAAGATTTCCTAACCCCAAAAGGGGTAGAGCATAGTGGTACCAACCACCTAATCAACTCCCCTTGAACATAAGAATGGTCCTACTGGGTCAGACCAAAGGTCCATCTAGCCCGTATCCTGTCTTCAGACAGTGGCCAGTGCCAGGTGCCCCAGAGGGAATGAACAGAACAGGTAATCATCAGGTGATCCATCCCCTGTCACTCACTCCCAGGTTCTCGCAAAAGGAGGGTGGGGACACCATTCCTGCTCATCCTGGCTAACAGCCATTGATGGACCTATCCTCCATGATTTTATCTAGTTCTTTTTTGAATCCTGTTATGGTCTTGGCCTTCACAACATCCTCTGGCAAAGAGTTCCACAGGTTGACTGTGCATTGTGCGAAGAAATACTTCCTTTTGTTTTAAACCTGTTACCTATTACATTTGGTGCCCCCTAGCTCTTGTGTTATGAGGCTTGCAAACTTGTCTTACCCAGACAATGCCCCAGGGTCACTGTCTCCTTGTAGACACGGGGAGAGGGGGGAGGGGGACTGGTAAATGGCATTCCTATGGGCAGTACCCCGAAGGCTTCCAGGAGTCTCCTTTCAGAGCTGTAGAGCCATTGTCTGCTCTGTCCCAGAACTGCCCAGCAGCTGCTGGGAAATTCCTGCTTTCTAAGCCCTTATTCCACTCTTGACATGAGTGAAATGGCCAGCTTTGCCCATAGCAGCTTTTTAACCCCTTCATCACAGGTGCGGCGTTTATACACTCTTCACAATTCACTAATAGAAAATGACCATTTTGAAAACTTTTCCTGAATAGCTATCACAGAAAATAGAAGTTTCTTAACCTTATGCAAACCACTGCTTTGTTACTCTGCTCTATTATTGGGCGATTCATAAACTTAGATTTTTAGGAATATGGAAAAAAAATCATTTTTGCCAGATGTAAAGGAACTCTGCAAACTCTGTATAAACAGCATAAGCATAGATCCATCTAGGATGCCACAGGTCTGCAATAAACTTTTGTTTACAATAGTGAAGAACTATCTGATACATTTATTATTTTACCCACAACTCTGAGCCACTTAGCAATCTTTCCACTCAGCATGTTAATTGTGGAAAATGCTTTTTGTATTACATGATTTATTTAAAGCCTGTTCAGTCCTAATTGATGAGGTCTAGATTGCAAAGCATCTCTCAGAACAATTTATTCTTCTCCACTGGCATCCTTGGTCACTAATAGTGATTTTACAGTACATTATGCCCAAACAACACACTTTAATGTCATAATCAAACATTTAAAATTCAGTTTATAGAAACATACACAGTAGCATCTCTCCAGTTAAAGGTCAAACCCAATTTCCATTTTAAAGCTCTATCGCTGCACAAAACAAGGGTTCTGGAGTTAAAACTTGGCATCCAAGTTCTTTGTCTGAGAGCTAATTATTTTTCCGAACATTGTAGAGATTAGATTTGACTATATTTATAGTTTTTGCCATCCTTTAGAAACAGAAACATATTGTTAGTGTTTTCAGATGTTGAAATCCTTTAGTCTAAGCTAAAGAAGCTGATCTGAGGAGAAAGAACAAACTGTGAGCTAAAGTCAACCCTTTTGAAGACAGTAGGGCTGTGTGACAATTTTTGGCAGACGGTTGTGTTAAAGTCAAGACTATTTAATGTCTTGTATCCTGCCTCTTTATTCTACAGAGATGTATGACATCTGGTTGTGGGAGGGATTTCAATCTGTACTTTGGGCCCCATCATGCCCAGTATCATGAGTTTATCCATTTACTATAGTACACCTACGTTCTTGATTATGTGTCTCATTTTGTTTGTATAACGTGTAACGACCTTTCTGCTCGCTTTGTTACCTTATAAATTTAAGGTATGATTGTGTAGCTGAAATGTCAGGGTCCAAACAAACAAGCCAATAAAAATACTGTTTTTTAATTGTATTACAACTTTTTTGTGCCAATATTTCACAGTATTACACATATTAAGCTCACAGTACAAATCAGATCCAGCTATATTGTAAAACTCTATTTTTATTCAGATATATTCCAATGTTATGTGTTCTAGATAAGTTAAGGCAAAGTCAGAAATAGTGCATCACATTAGACACTTATTCATCCTGTCTGAGTACTACATCCCGCACTTACAGGGATTGGACCAGTTTAATCATAAGGTTATGGGAGAAGAGGAAGTTGTTAATCTGACCTTGAGAAAGGATCACAAATCTTTAGGATACTCCTCAGTGGAGGATTTTACTTTTGATCTCTTAACTACACCAAATTAGCTTAAAGAGGTATAAAAATATTTATTGGCCCCTCATTGGATACCAGTATTGGCAATTAAAGAGCACTCTGGAGAACACGAAGTTTCCTAGTCTCCATTTTAGAAAATGGGAATCATCTTTCTAAAACTTGAATCATCCATAGCATTTATATGGCACTTCACATGCTCAACAGACTCTCCAAATATCTCTTTAATTAAGAAAGGGCTGGAGTTCATGCCATGGCAATTTTAAAAGGCTTGATTGAAATCGATATCTTACAAATTGTACCCAAGATTCTACCTTGTGAATTACTCTCTTTAAACAATTCCATGCTCATTGGCATATGTTTAGATCATGCTTGAATTCTCAGAACATGTCTTTTTAATTTTCCTTAGCAACATGCAAAAATCTCTGCTTCTTGAGGCTTTCCATCAGCAATGTTAGTCATGTTTTACAGTCGGTCCAATAATTAGCCCTACATAAAACAAGCATGAATAACAGTTGACTACATAATTTCATTTTATACAATGAAACATAAATTGAATTAAGGGATAGGGTTCTAATTTGAAGGAGCTGGAAATTACTAAGCAAGTGATGCTGTCTTCTGAGATATTCCATATACCAAAAGGTAGAGCAGTTACCCTAAAATGGTTATAGTGCTACCAGCCAAGTGAGTTGAACCCTGGGGTATCATTTAGAAGATTCTTGGAGGGCACTCCAAATTCTTTCAGCTATTTTCATAACTACTTAAATACCTACTGAGCAGTCCTACTATTCACAAGACCTGACACATGAAGTCCTTTAGCAGACATAAGTTCATCACACATTTTGGAAGATCGTACTGTACCTCTGTGCTACAAAGATTATGACAGCAAGAGCAGTAGCTATCAAACCTGATAGACTTATACTAATGCTGTTTCAGGGCCTCAGTCCTGTAAGCTGTTTCATGAAGGTGGACACTTAAACACTCATGAAGACTCTTAACTTCCATAGGGTAGTGCACAAATGTGGAGTTGGCCTATGCAGCGTAGGTTGCAGGATTGGACCTACAGCTGCAGAAGAACAAACGTTTAAGTAAGGCAGACTACCTGCACACATTAGTTTTACATATGTTTTGTTTAAACCATTTTTTCTTTTGATGCTTAGCCACCACAGAAATTGACCCTTTTAGTTCTGGTTTAGAAAGGCATAGAAGGTGACAATGTTGTAAAAACTAATCCGTGGTGTAAAACCACTAAATAAACCCTACTTTTTTGATGTGCTGAAGACCTGTAGCTCCCATTTAACTTAACTGAATTGGAGTTGTAGGTGCTCAGTGATAGAGAAAGTAAGGCCCTTAAAGAATGTAGGAAGTGCAGAAGACAGCTTGCAGAATCCTTGTTGTATGTGGGTTTCCATATCTAATGGATATTATCAAAACCCAGTCTACTTGGAAAGGTGAAGAAAAAAAATGGCTTGATCAGAAATAGCTAGTTACTGTCTGCAATATCATTTTAACTACCAGGTCTGCACTACAGCTCCCCATGTTGTGACTTGAATTCAATGCTTAAGTCTGCCTCACACTTTCCTCATCTGCCACAATTTTTGACAGAAATTTGCCCTTTGGATGCTCTGCTTGTATTGTGAGAACTAACATCCGTTCACTCAGTAAAGCTAAGTTATACGATTTTAGAGATGCAAATGGTAAAAGTAAAACAATTGGAAAGTTATCAAGAAATATGTTTGTGACATCAATAACTGGAACCTATATAGACATTTAGTTTTACAGTTTTAGACTGATTTAAAGGAGGGGAAAGACATCACAGGCAATAAATTTCACAAAGAAAACTCTGTCCATATTTTTAGTTAATGAGGGTTTTGCTCTGATGTCTAGACAAGTTAAACTACATTAAGAGAAAATAATATTCATTTAGGGTTAATGCCCTTTGAGTGATCACTACTGTAAAAAAAAGCAATATATTTCCAATGTTATTTTGAATAAGAAAATGTAATGTACAATATTTTGCCAGGAACAAAATTACTCAAGTTTTTAGAAGTCTGACCCACTGCAGCTGCTTTGTTAAAAAAAGCAAACGATTACTTTTGCATCCACTTTAAGAGATCAAAAGCCAACTGTATTCCAAAGCCTGCAGCAGTGTAAGTGAAATTTTTATTTGTTATTTGAAATAAATTAAATGGAAAAAAGCCAGCTTCTTTTTTTTTAAATTCAGCTATCGTATTTTCTGCATTAATATTTTGTGGTGCTTGACAATAGTTAATCAAATAGTTTTTATATTGCCTAAAACATTGCAATTTAGCCCTTAAAGTTATGCCAAACTTTCCACAATTCCTTCTCCAAAGCACACTGATCCATAGCAAAAGATTAGATTTATAGTCATCTCCTATAAAATGACTTGAGGTGAAGCACCGAAAAGTTGTGAGTTTCCCAATCTCAAATTCAAGGTATATTCATTTAGGAAACATTTTAATGACAGGTAATCCTAAAAGCAAGGAGAGATACAGTGTATGTTTGATTTTGAGTATACAGTATGTAGCAGGCCAACTTAAGAGTTTACAGAGAGAAAATTTAAGGGAGGCATTCAGATATCACATACTTTAGCAGTTACTAGTAGAAGAATCCCATTCTTTTATTTCTGGTTTCACACAAATGAAAACATACAACATAAAGAAAAGATTTGCTTTCTAGTTATGTTATCCATTTAGGTATCTTCCTAGCATTTTTCCCAAATATTCCTTTTAGGTAGATGAGGAATCATTTAAAGAAATAAATAGTGGGGGAAGAGGAGAGAAGGAAGTTATTCCATTAAAGCACATATAATGGATGTGAAACTTCATGATTTAGTGCTGACATTTTCTTTAAAGAAGAACAAATTTTTAGCTAAAACAATCGTAATTTTAGTGTCAGGTTATGCATTTATTATTTTGTAAGTAACTTTGTTACTCTGTTACTTCCCAGATGTTTCCCTGAACACAACATACAAAATCACCACTCTTGTACCCTTAACAATGTTTTATATTTCAAGATCTATTTTTCTAAGGAGCAGATTACAATCTCAGTGTGAATCTTAACTACATCATTTCAATTTCAAGCAGTTTTGTAACCCTAGACAAGATATACATTTCTCGTATAAGAGTGAATCCTGAGTTGTCAAAAGATAAGTCAATGTGTAAAAAAGCAACTCGCTTGTCGATAATTAAGGCAAGGCCTCAGTTGCTTTAGCACAGAAGACTTCTTTGTTCTATTGTGTGTACACAAAATTAACTACTCACCATGCCGATTTAGACAGAGGTGTTCTCCCACCCTATGCACAGCAGATCCACTCAACCAAAACAATGAGACTGTGGTTACCTTCATATATAGAATTCTACACAGACCCCGTTATATACCATAATACATGGCCAGTGGCCTTGTAAATGATGGATTTAAGATTATCTAAATCTTTTAGATCCATTTTATTTAAATCACTAACAAAAGCAGAAAACCAAGGGCCTTATTTTCTACTCAAAGTCCAATTTTACACCTCTGGGACTCCACCAATATCACTGCCACTGAATGAGTACAAAGCAAATGTAGCTGTATAGATAATCTGACACAAGGAGTTCTACTCTCATATGGAAGTGCAGGGCATTTATACTATGGCAATTCCCAGTAGTGCTGGCTATTAAAACAACCCATCACCATTCATCTAATTAGAGAAGTCATCCTGAGAACTTCAGAAAACAAAGTGAGATAAAATTTAGACCTGACTAACTTTGCCTCAGTGATTAGCTAGAATATAAAATATGTATTGGTGGTTACAGTTTTCTTAATAAATTATTGTTAATATTATTTTGAATTACAATAAATCATGGATACCAAGGTTTTAATCTAAAAAACTCAGCTCTGTTTTAAACTATTCTTAACTCTAATATGTCAATTTTTTTGTTCATTCTAGTCATATTATTTCTTTAAGTCACTATATAAACACAATAAAAAGGATGCATAAAATAAGGCAGAAAATCTTTAGTTCTTTAAGTCAACATGTATGCAATAGACATACTTACAGCCGTTCAAGTTGCTTTAGATCCTGAAATGCTCCACGCTCTATCATACTGATTTGATTTTCTTCCAAATGCCTATGATTAAAGAAATACCAGTTGACAATGATAATTTAATAGAACGCCTTATACAGACAATATTTTATTCTGCCATTTCTCTACACATTGCTTGATTTAAAGTGCTGTTCACAGCAACATCAATTACAGTGATAGTGATAGACTGGTGAAAGCCACCAATGGCAGTGTTTTTTCCATGGTCACTTCTACCACCAACAGAAGATTAAATTTACAGTCCAAAATACATATCACTGGTAGTTTTTGCATGGATGTAAACTGCATCCTGATTACCAGGGCTAGTAACCACATTATTGACTTTTATTTATTATTGCCAAAACCCATTAAAATCTTGCAATAAGTTTATTATAGGCCTGATTCTGCCCCCTTAGTACTTTACTCTTTGCACTTCCAATCATTTTAATTTTATTCAGTGGAAGTAAGGATGGAAGCCCGTAGTCAACATCAAAAGATTAAAGCAGGGCAAATAATCCAGAGAAAGCATTAAGTGATAAAGTGCATGCACATAAGCATCTGCATGGGATTTCAGACTCCTCCGGAGGTTACTGAGCAGTTCCTATTCAGTGAAGCTTCTCCAAGGGTGCAGGAGTGCCAGCTGTTTGTGACCACTAAAGACAGTGGGTCTGCATCATAGGGAATGGTAAGAGCTACCAAGGGAAGTGCTCAGGCACTCTGTCCCTTTTTCACATCCCTGTCTCTCCTTTCCTCCCATGAGACAGGGCATAAGCGGGGATGAATCAGCTGAAGAGATTGGAGGCAAGTAGAAATGCCTGGAATTGTCTTTATTTACCATTACGTGGAATCCCACTGAAATCCTGTCAGGCCAACCATTTAACACTGAAGTGATGTACTGAAGGGGGGCTCACTGACAGGTAAGTGGAGCCCCCACTCCACATATGAGCTGCAGTGCTGTGACACATGGCCCTGGCACTCTGATTAGCTAGGGGATGGACACACAAGAGAAGAGGGCTTCTCCACACCTCACAGAGCCCTGACTGGCTAGAGGGCTAGCAGGAAATCCTGCCTATATTTCCTGCCACCGGGGGTGCTGGACTAGGGGCGCTGCCGCACCCCGTGGCTTGAACTGGTTTTCTTCATATACAGGGTTTACAGTTTGGTTCAATGGCTTTCAGGACCCCCACTATAAAAATTGTTTCAGTGTCATTGCCTGCCACCAGCTCCTTCCCAATTGGAAGATGGGATTGCCATTGGAGAAGGGACTCTGTGGGCAGACAGGCACCTGTTGCAGGGGCACAGCATGCCAACAATCTCAGCTCAGGACTGTGGGGCAGGCCCATGGAGCAGTTGGTCTCTGTGGTCATTATGAGCTTGCACCACATGTGATAATCAGCCGGAGCCCACAGGAAAGGCAGCACCTTCATCGGTGACTGATGGACTGGATGCTAGGGGCATTTGGACTGTGTTTGCTGATCAGTGTGATTGATAGTCACTGAGAAAGGTGTTGAAGTGCATGCCGAGTGAATTCCTGCCTCTCCAAAATGTCACTGGGGGGGGGGGGGGGGGAAGTCTCCACTCCAAGTAGTTTGGATCCAACTATGTGTACACACACGTACGTACGTACGTAACATAGATTATGCCAGATTTTCACTGTATTTATCATGAATAACTCATGTGGTATAATTTAGCCAATATTTTGTACAGTACACAAAGCATAGCAGTCAGTAAAAGAAACATTTACCAACAGTCACACTACCATGTCAGTAAATGTTATTTTAATAAGGACCCCCACAGAAACAGTGAGAGCTGGGATATAAGCCAACAAACTTTATATGGCTCCAAGCAGCAGAAAATTCTTGCTGTAGTAGTCTCATCCTGCAGGTGGAGGCAACAAAGCAGGGAAGTCAGTCTTCTAAAACTAAATAACAAAAATCTCAAATTTATTAGAATAGTTATAAGAGTTTATGCCATACGTTTTGAAGGAATAGTGGAAGATATTTGTATTTTCATCACAACCATATTAAGCATCTGCCCATTAATTCACAATGTTAGAAAGTTCATCCACTATATATCTCCAAGGCATCTTGTAGGACTTTAAGGACTGAGATAATTGTACAAAAGGTGGTGTAAAAGTAGTGTGTTCGCTACAGAGGGCAAGTGGGTGAAATAGAAGATTTTCCCTCACTTTAGCTTTTAACTTACCTATAGTGTACCTGCACTTCTCACAGGTGCTTATTTGGGGAAAGAGTAGGAAAAACCACCTCTGAGCCCCTCTTTTGTGCAATGCTAAGCACAAGTGGTTTTTGTTACTGGTCACTTTATAGGGCTTTAGCTTGAGGGCAATAAACTAGCTATAGGCTTCTAGTGAGCTAAATGGGACACATAATATTGAATTGCTGTTCTCCCGTTAATTTGGGACACAGGGAATTATACAACGCCCAGCCAACAGGAGCTCGGTACTGAATTTTTCTATACATAATACATTAATGTTACCGTTCTGTGTAAATGCTACACAGCTACTTCTGTCATATTACAGATTTTCCAAGAAAAAAAAATCAGCAAGCCAGTTAAAGAAAACCAGATATGAACTCACTAAAAAGACCGGTATGGTTATTAATATTGCTCAACTCCAGCTGCAACTTTGCAGTGTCACAGTGCCACTATGATCTGTGATTCATACAGCGCCAAATCTAAAACTTAGCCAAGACTAAGGCTATGTCTACACTGCCATACCGCTACAAGGTATGCCATGTAGCCACATCTCCTGCTGACAAAGCGCAGTCCACACTGCGCTTTTTGTCTTTAAAACTTTTGTTGGTCAGGAGGGTAATTTTTTTACACCCCAACTAACAAGTTTTAATGACAAAAGAACAGTGTACACATAGCATAAAATCAGTGGTAATTTGTCTTCAAACTTCACTGAACCACTTTCACTAACTGATTTTAAATTTAGAGCTCATCTCTTGACCTAAGGCATGGCATAAAACTATAATCAGTGCTTTAGCTATAGAAACTGTACAGAGTGTCTGATGTGGATGCTATTTCACAACTAGAGGATGTAAACAGTTCTACAGTACATAGGCATCAGCAGCACACATCTTTCCTGGTGCTTATTTTTGGAGGCCAATGGTCTAATGCAGCATTTTGAAGGCCAAACTAGTTTTATACTCACAAGACACGGAGATTCTTCAGCCCAGCAAAGTCCATCTTGGTGATTCTTGAGATATTATTTCTGTCTAAGTCCCTGCAAAGAAAAGAAAACAGAAATTCATGTTCAGGCACTTCAGTAGCCTCACAAAACTCTGTTTGAAGAGAATGCAACTTGTTCACCTGGGCATTTATTTATCACCGGGTTCTCACAGGGGGTCGGAACCCCACAGTGGGTTGAGAGGTTATTACATGGGGGGTTGCAAGCTGTCAGCTTCCACCCTAAACCCCACTTTGCCTCCAGCATTTATAATGACGTTAAATATATTTAAAAGTGTTTTTAATTTATAGGGAGGGGGTCGCACTCAGAGGCTTGCTATGCAAAAGGGATCACCAGTACAAAAGTTTGAGAACCACTGGTTTTATCAGCACTCAAAATTGTACTAACTAGTTTTCCTATTAAAATCTAAAATGAGTACATATATAAAAGGGAGTATATAAAATGAGTAAAGATTTACTAATACTGATGAATTTTGCTCCCCCCCCCCACAGTGATGCTACTTTTAACTGAGTTTTTGGGGGACATGGGGGGGGGGAGAAGAGTGGGATTTTCAATTCACCTTAGCCACATTGCACTTCAGTAGGAGCTGTGTGTTTAACTCCCTCAGACTGGGATTTTCTAAACAGCTGGAGTAGTTTTAACAACAACCAGTCAGTACACTGTAACTGACTCCACTGCAGGGATTCACTCAGTGGGTGCGTGCGCTAGCCACTCTTGGCAGTGTGCTCTGTCTACCACAAAGTCAAGAAGCCACACTGTAGCTACTCTAAACAGTGATCTGACTCTAGCTTTGACAGAGTCTCATGCAGCACTTGCAGGTACTGAAAGTAGTAGAATTTAATAGGGCTAGCAGAATGGAAAGGTACAAAGGCTTACATCACTATCATCTAATTGCAGCCTCCTTTCTCCCAAAGCTCTTATGGGCAGTCCTGTAAATCAAAAGCCTTAGTGTGCTCCCTGGGGCTCCTCAAACGTTCTCTCCAACCCATTTCTCTCCGAGAGAAAAGCAGCACTGGCTTGGAAATCATACTAGCTACAGTTCCCATATAGTGTTCTTTGCGGCCCCTTCTGCCCTGTACTTTCGTCCAGACAGGTAGCTGCCTCACACCTCTGTGTGCAAACTATTTCCACAACTCTGTCGCTGCTGCAAACCCTTTGCCAGCCACAGCCTGCTTCGGCTTCACTGTTCAACCCATTTTTCAGGCACAACTCTTCAACTGCCTGCTCACTTGTATCCCTCCCCAATGAGCTGCCAAGATATTGCTTCTAGCCTCCTACTCCCCTCTCAGAGACTGCTCTCCTCTGCATGTCACTTCCTTTTCCAGGTCAAGAAGCATCACAGATCCCGCAATGGACTTGTCATGGGACAGTTATCCCGCTCCTAGGAGAAAAGGTTAAAGGTAGCTGAGGTAGGCTGCTTGAAGAGGCAGCCACAGCTGTAGCCATACCCAATCAGGCCATAGCTGGCCCTGATATAAGGCAAAGGGAGGAGCTGGGTCAGTATCACTCCAGCCTTGGAGAGGGAAGGGCCGAGGTGCTTGGGAGCACAGGGTACCTGAAGCAGAGTAGTGCTGGAGAAAGGCAAGAGGAGCTGGGGAGCTCCAGCCTGGCAACTCCCCAGGCTGAGGCCTTGTTCAAGGCCTAAGGAAGTACTGGGGCTGCAGAGGCAGCCGGTCCAACTCCCTGGCCAATGATGAATGGCCATTACAGACTGCAACTTGCCCCAGAGAAAGGGGGCTAGATGACTGGCAGTAGCCACTGAGGCAAGGTGGGCATAGGGGAGGGGGTTCCCCCAGGAGGGAAGACCCAGAGAGTGAGGGCACTGCTATGGGACAGCAACCCAGGGTGAGAGGACACCGGGGTCTGTGAGGCAGGAGAGACACCGGCCAGCACGAGGCACTCCGAGTGCTAGAACTGAGCTAATTCCCGAGGCAACCAGCAGGAGGCGCCGTGGCAGTGAGTGCTCCATCTGCTACAGGACTAAACAACAAACTTGGTTACAGTGCCCTTGTCTGCTAGCTGCTTTCCCTCCAGTTCATTCTGGGCATAAGGGAGGTAGCTAGAAATGATCCTTCTTCTTAATTAAAATATTATAAAAACCTGACTCAAATTTGTGCTTACAGAAGGTTATGGTTAAGGATCTTTGTTATAGAAATTCTTACCCAGGTGAAGAGTTCAGTGTTGTCATCTTAACAATCATGAGTCTAAATTACAGATTTGGGGTTTTTTAGATTTGCTTTCTGGTGTTGGAGCCTTTAAAGCTCACATTTTCAACCTTTTCTATGCAACTGTGAGGGCTAGAAGTCTGTCATTTAAAAAAAAATTTCACATGACTCCAATAGCTTGGATCAAGCGAGACACCAAATATCAGAATGAACACAAATGTATGTTTTAAGAGAGACATTTCTTTCTGTAATAGCAAGGTTTGTCTCCCCAATGATAATACATAATTTCTTAACCTTGTTTGATTGTGATTAATTTCTCTAAGTGCATTTGGCAAAAGCCAAAAACGTACAAAAGTCTGAACATGAGATTATTTCCCAAAAGCAGATAGTCCTGTTAAGGTGTGCTATTTCTCTTGAGAGTTTCCTTAAATATAAAGGGGACAGTAAAGGCAGGAGTGGGACTTGGGAAGGTCCTAAACCAAAACTATCCATTAAAGCAAAGAAACAGTGATTACATATCAATACCATTTCTATAATAGTCAAGGTTTCAGAGTATGTGTCTGTCTTCCTTTCAAGTTTATCTTCCATCACCATTGTTTGTACAAATTTATTTCAGTAGATCTTGACAGAATTTGTTAATTTCAATACTGTTGGGTTTTTGCTTTTCCAAATTAGGAAGAGTTTCACACTAGGAAAATTGAAAGACACTAACATTATTTCATAATAATCATGTTTCCAGTTCAGATTCAGATAAAATCAGATTAGATGCTTTATCATTGTCACATGACACCTACTGAGCATGAATCTATAAAATATGGATCTAACAAAACAGGTTATATAGTTCGAACTTCTCAGGAACATATCTGCCAATATAGGAGTAGCGTAGCACCTCCAGAAAGATCAGGACATGGATCATTGACTTGAGAGAACTGGGTTATGTTTTTATTTTTACATAAATAAAATTTAGAAGACAGTAGCATACAGAATATCTTAATGTGCTTCATGAACAGCGTACACAATTCTCCACTGCTGTTGAGTTTTTATGAGAGAAATTAAGAGAGGGATGGAGGACAGTGTCTAGATATGGTTGGTTAAATACATAAATGTTAAGGGTCATTCTTTAACTCCTGCCCAGTGTGCAAGTTTCCCACAATCCTAGCACATCAGGCTCTCAAGAAAACAGGAGAACCAGAGCCTTGCATGGCAGTCAACTTGTTGCAGAGAAATTCCAGATTCGGGGATCAAAATAATCCCTCGTTTCCGCTAAGAATGTTTGCATTTTTTCATCTCAGGAGTCAAAGTATCTTCTTCTCTGTATTAATACGAGAACAGACAAGGTGGTTATTGCAGTGGTTCTCAACTAGGAATCCGGGGCACCCTGTGGGTCCGCCAAGCAGGACCAGTGTTAGACTTCCTCGGGCCCAGGGCAGAAAGCTTAAGTCCCACTGCGTGGGGTTGAAGCCTGGGTCCCTGAGCCCTGCCACCTGGAGCTAAAGCAGAAGCCTGAGCTACTTAGCTTCATGGGGGGGCATGGGGCCCGAAGAAACTGCCCTGCTTGCTACCCCTTAACACCAGCCCTGGCTTTTATATGCAGAAAACCAGTTATTGTGGCACAGGTGGGCCATGGAGTTTTTCATAGCATGTTTGGAGGGCCTCAGAAAGAAAAAGGTTGAGAACCCCTGTTTTACTGGACCACCCTCCAGTACAAGAATACTCTAACATAAGAAGTAAACCTCAGGAGGACAATCTTGAAGCCATGAAATTTTGAACTGAGAATAGGGCACTTGCATCATTTATCCTTTAGAAGGTTCAGTGGGAGAGGAAGAGGACTCATTTAAAAGCATATATTTCAACCCAATAAAAACTGCATTCTGTGGAAAAGGTGGAATCCTATTTGAAAACTGCTTTAAATTTTAAGTTAGAGCTCAACATATAGCCATTTATTGACTGAGATCATAACCATAAAAGATAACGAAGGAGAAACCTCTACACTTGCAAAATCCCTGGTTAAAAACAAGTCTTTCATAGTGGAAAAATGTTATGCTAAATTCTGGGTTAAGCATTTTTTTTTAAATTTTTATCAATTTAAATGTTCACAGCTGTCCAAAATTATGCAGGGATTAGACAATGGGGCGGGGCTGGGGGGTGGGGTGATGTCAGACAATTATTTAGGACAGTAGACACTGATGCTATATAACCATTAACGCAAATTGTCCACACCACATGACAAAACATTAAAAGTAAATATCCTTAAATCAAACTCTAATTGGTTCTCAAGCAGCATTTTTCTTACTCTGCAGATCTGTAACTTCAGTTAATTAATTTCTATGGACATATTTTTGTTGGTTTGCGTGTGTATAGAAAAATCAATGTTCACCAACATTTATCAATAAAAATCTAATCCATCCACGCGTCAACAAAAGCAAATAATATTTTAGCATGATTTGTAATTGTTTAAGCATTATACCAGACCGCCCACACAAAACATGAAACCACATTCCTTGACAATCTGAGTAATGAAACTTTGTAGTGTCCAAATTATACCGACTCCGATATCAAATGTCAAAATGGTGTACTATCAAACTAAAGGAATAACCCACCTTTTAAGTAGGAATTTTGCACCATAAGCATACACAATACTCTTCAATGGAAGAATTGTACCAAACAGATTCCTGTACTAAAGCCGTTACAGTTTAACAGCAAAGCTAGGTGGTGTAAAGGCACAGAATCATAGGACTGGAAAGGACACGAGAGGTCATCTAGTCCAGTCCCCTGCACTCATGGCATGAGCACTATCTAGACCAGCGGTTCCCAAACTTGTTCCACCACTTGTGCAGGGAAAGCCCCTTGCGGGCCGAGCCGGTTTGTTTACCTGCCGCGTCCGCAGGTTCGTCCGATCACGGCTCCCAGTGGCCACTGTTCGCTGCTCCAGGCCAATGGGAGCTGCAGGAAGCGGTGGCCAGTACATCCCGCGCCGCTTCTCGCAGCTCCCATTGGCCTTGAGCAGCGAACCGGGGCCAGTGGGAGCCGCGATCGGCCAAACCTGCGGACACAGCAGGTAAACAAACCGGCCCTGCCCGCCAGGGGCTTTCCCTGCGCAAGCGGCGGAACGAGTTTGGGAACCGCTGGTCTAGACCGTCCCTGTCTATCCTGCTCTTAAAAATCTCTAATAATGGAGATTCCACAACCTCCCTAGGCAACTTATTCCAGTGCTTAACCACTCTGACAGTTAGGAAGTTTTTCTCAACTAAATCTAAACCTAAACCTCCCTTGCTGCAATTTAAGCCCATTGCTTCTTGTCCTGTCCTCAGAGGTTAAGAAGAAGAATTTTTCTCCTTCCTTCTTGTAACAGCATCTCATCAGTTCCATGACTACAGCTAGATGAATAAAAGGGTATGACTCGGTGAGCTGTTTGCAGAAGGAAAAATGGGGTAAAGAAAGCTCTGCACTTAAATTTCTCTCTCAACAAGCAATGTCTCTGATATGGAGGTTATTGACCACCAGCTTTCATCTTTCCCACTTGTGACAGAGCTGTAAAACTTCCACTCTCCTTTAAATACCAATCCATCTGGTTTCCAATATAACTGGGTTTTTTTATCCTCTTCCTGGCTGGCCTATGATCTTGCCTGACAGTATGAGTGCTGGTGTCATAAATATAAGGGGAAGGGTAAACACCTTTCTGTGTGCAGAACTATAAAATCCCTCCTGGCCAGAGGCAAAACCCTTTCACCTGTAAAGGGTTAGGAAACTAGGATAACCTCACTGACACCTGATCAAAATGACCAGTGAGGAGACAAGTTACTTTCAAAGCTGGGGGGGGGGGAAACAAAGGGTCTGTCTGTCTGTGTGATGCTTTTGCTGAGAATAGAAAAGGAAGGGAGTCCTAGAACTTAGTAAGTAATCTAGACAGATATGCGTTACATTTCTGTTTTGTTTAAATGGCTGGTGAAATAGCTGTGCTGAATGGAATGTATATTCCTGTTTTTGTGTCTTTTTGTAATTTAAGTTAACTTGCCTAGAGGAATTCTCTATGTTTTGAATCTGATCACCCTGTAAGGTATTTACCATCCTGATTTTACAGAGGTGATTCTTTTACTTTTTCTTTAATTAAAATTCTTCTTTTAAGAACCTGATTGCTTTTTCATTGTTGTTAAGATCCAAAGGTTTGGGTCTGTGTTCACCTATGCAAATTGGTGAGGATTTTTATCAAGCCTTCCCCGGGAAAGGGGATGTAGGGCTTGGGGGGATATTCTGGGGGGGAAGACGTCTCCAAGTGGGCTCTTTCCCTGTTCTTTGTTTAACACGCTTGGTGGTGGCAGCATAGGGTTCAAGGACAAGGCAAAGTTTGTACCTTGAGGAAGTTTTTAACCTAAGCTGGTAAGAATAAGCTTAAGGGGTCTTTCATGCAGGTCCACACATCTGTACCCTAGAGTTCAGAGTGGGAAAGGAACCTTGACACTGGATTCGAGTGACTCTGCAGAGAGCTATCTGTCCACAGAAAGATGGTATTGTTTGACCTAAAGTCTTAAGTAGTTATACTCTTAAAATGCATTCTTCTGATCACCTCATGCAAAATCAAACTGAGTACCGCGGCCTGAACTAATTATGGGATAAGGTCAATTCCAGAACAAAAAAGTACCTGCTGGTCCTCTTTTCCTCAGCATAAGTCCTAATTGTCTCTCTTATGCAAGCATAAGTTGTCGGTCTGTTGAATGAACCTTTCCTTTCCAAGCAAAGCCCCTTGGCTGGCTGCAATTCCTAAGTCAACAAACTCAGCTTCCTCTTAAGCACACAGTTGTGTCTACCTCATGACACAGCTCACTAAGGGCTCACTGGTGGGCCAGGATGACCTGGGCCTGACAGAAAGGGTGGGAATTGTTAAGCCAGAGATGCAGCATTTTTGAAAACAGACATCAGTATTTATTTCACCTGTATATATTTTGTTGCCTTCACTGCTATTACCTCATAAATTTCTCCTTGGTCAGTGTGCACCAAGTCTTTCTCCTTTTCTGGCAAGCCCAAAGTCACTATACAAGACAAACCCCAGCTTGCATGACCAAACTCATACCCTTTTCCAGGTACTGCTTCTTCTATCAATAGTCTCTAACATGGCCCCAGGCATTGAGTTTTTGACCAGAACGCCCAGTCAAAAAGGGACCCTGGTGGCACCACCAACCAGGCCACTAAAAGTCCGGTTGCAGTGGGGGCTAGAGGCCAAGACAGGCTCCCTATGGCTCCCAGAAGTGGCCACCAGGCCCCCTAGGCACATGGCTGGCCAGGGAGGCTCCGCACGCTGCCTCCACCCAAGTGCCAACTCCGCAGTTCCCACTGGCTGAGAACCACAGCCAATGGGAGCTGCGGGGACAGTGCCTGTGGGCACGAGGGCAGCGCATGGAGCCTCCCTGGCTGTCCATGCACCTAGGGGCTCAGAGACCTGGCACCTGCTTCCTGAGAGCTGTGGTAAGCGCAGCAGGGACCCTGCACCCCCTCCTGCATCCAAACTCCCTCCCAGAGCCTGCACCCCACACCTCCCACACACACCCCAACCCCCTGCCTCAGCCCTAAGCTCCCTCCTGTACCCCAAACCCCTCATCCCCAACCCCACCCCAGAGCCCACACACCAGCCGGAGCCCGCACCCCAAGCCCCTGCCCAGAGCCTGCTCCTGTGCCTCAAACCCCTGATCCTCAGCCCCACCTCAGAGCCCGCACCCCCAGCCAGAGCCTTCACCCCTCTCCCACATGCCAACCCTCTGCCCCAGTCCAGTAAAAGTGAGTGAGGGTGGGGGAGAGCAACTGACAGAGGGAGACAGGGCCTCAGAGAAGCGACCAGGCAGGGGCGGGGCAGGGGTATTCAGTTTTGTGCCACTGGAAAGTTGGCAACCCTGGTCCTGTCATCAGCACTCCCTTCTCTGGAGCCATTTTTCCTGGCACTCTTAACAGCACACTTATCCTCACCCCAGAGTTAGAAGAGTCTGTACAGCTGGACCACACTTCCCTAGGACAGGCACAAAGTGTGGGATTCACAAGGGGGGCCCAGGCTGACTGATGCAGGGCCTAACTTTTAGCTGCCTGCCACCAAGTGGAATTCATAGCACTGAGTTAGGCACCCAGGCTCCCTATACAGTGTATGGGGAGAGAGAGATGTCTTAAAAGAAAAGGAGTACTTGTGGCACCTTAGAGACTAACCAATTTATTTGAGCATAAGCTTTCGTGAGCTACAGCTCACTTCATCGGATGCATACTGTGGAAAGTACAGAAGACGTTTCTATACACACAAACCATGAAAAAATGGGTGTTTATCACTACAAAAGGTTTTCTCTCCCCCCACCCCACTCTTCTGCTGGTAATAGCTTATGTAAAGTGATCACTCTCCTTACAATGTGTATGATAATCAAGGTGGGCCATTTCCAGCACAAATCCAGGTCCCCTCCCCCCCTCCCCCCAACACTCTCCTATTGGTAAAGAGTGTTTGTTTGGGGGGGAGGGGGAGAAAACCTGGATTGTGCTGGAAATGGCCCACCTTGATTATCTTACACATTGTAAGGAGAGTGATCACTTTACATAAGCTATTACCAGCAGGAGAGTGGGGTGGGGGGAGAGAAAACCTTTTGTAGTGATAAACACCCATTTTTTCATGGTTTGTGTGTATAAAAACGTCTTCTGTACTTTCCACAGTATGCATCCGATGAAGTGAGCTGTAGCTCACGAAAGCTTATGCTCAAATAAATTGGTTAGTCTCTAAAGTGCCACAAGTACTCCTTTTCTTTTTGCAAATACAGACTAACACGGCTGTTACTCTGAAACTCTAAAAAAGGGATTCAAGCTGAGTGGGAAGCTGCCTAAAATAGCCAGAAGGAAATGCTGAGGAAAGGGGTGTGGCAAAAACCCCTCTCCTCAAAAGGCAATTTGAACCCAAACTCTGGACCAGAGGGAGGCAGCTCCCTTCAGTCGGGATTCACTGCCATGAACTCTCTCCTGGAGTTTGGCACCTGAGTCAGCTCAGCCCTTTTTCCAAGACAAAATGAAAAGGAGCAGGAGAGGTGGTGCCCCTTCCACATTATGCTCAATATCCCAGTGGCCAGAGCTCCCGCTCTGGATGTTTGAGACTCAGAGGTTCAAATCCCACTTTTGCGTGATGAGAAGCAGGGAATTGAACTCTGGTCTCCGACCTCCCAGATGAGAGCCCTAACCACTGGACTATTGGGTATAAAAGGGGGCACCGCAATCACCTCCTCCTCCTCCAGCTGTGGTGTGTGGAGCCTGATCCAGCAGACGTGCTCTACGGCCACCTGTGAGCATGCTTACTGGATTAGACCCTGCAGGAGAGAAGCACAGGGAAATTCCTATGTTGTGAATCCCACTGGGGCTTATGTATGAATTAGGCATCAAGCTGCTCAGTGATGTCAGTGCTGAGGCCAAAGCCAACATGCCAACAGCAATTTATATGCCTGGGGACTTTTCCAGTGCAAACGTAGGCATCTAGGGAGTTTAGGCTCCTAGAGGTTAGGCAAACCTAACCAAATCCCAACCAAACTTTCTACAGTTGCTTCCGCTCCAGCTTCTCCAAGGGTTGGCATTTTTTCTTCCTTCTTCTCAAGTGACTGTTTACTCCGTCACAATCTGACCCCTGCCTCCTCTCTTTGTGCACAGTTTCCTGCCTATCAGCTGCCGGAGCAGAACTCTTCCTCCAGGCTTGGCTCTTTTTGCTGGGAGGAACAGTCAGAAACCCCACCGCCCACATGGACCATTCAGTGCTTAGTGCCCTGACCCAGAGTCAGGCTTGTACACTCTGCTGCAAAAGCAGAAGACCTTTGCAACCAATAATTCTTTTTATGCAATGTAACTTTGGGATTCTTAAGCTGTGTTATTTTTTGTTGGTGATTTATCAGTTCACAAACTTGAGTTTCATCATTTGCCAGGCAACAGTGCATTCTTGTCCTGTTAGGTAAATTCCCCTCTGTAATTCACTGACTTTCATGGGCATTAGAGCTGATTGAGTAGTCACACTATTTTTCTTTTAACTGAAAAAATGATTGTTTTCTTAAAGAATTTGTTCATTGTTCAGCCAGGTCTACTAGAGACAAAATTAAAGATGTGCACGTGTTTTGTAAGCAACTGTGCCCAGGAGAAAAAACTCTCCTGGTTTCAGCTTGTTATTAATTTGGATTAGGTTCATCAACAGGATTGTAGGGGTTCATGAGCCATACAGTTAATTTAGGCCAACCTACAATTTCAGATGGCAATTGTTTATTGCTTGCTTATCAATGTTAATTAATTTTGTTGGCATTCCATATTGTTTCACAATTTTCCACATTGTTTCTCTGTTTACACTATCGAATGCCTTTTGAAAGTCTACAAAATTGATGGCAAGACTGCTTTGGAATTCAATTGTTTTCTCAATAATCCATCACAAGGCGAAAATAGTGTCTGTGCACAATCTCCCTTGTCTAAATCCAGATTGTTGTTCACACAGGATGGTATCCATCTTTCCTTTCATTCTGTTCAGGAGGACTGCTGCTAATACTTTTCCTGTGACAGATAGTGTTCCTCCCCTCTAATTTAAATAACTGTTTAGATCACCTTTCTTTGGTAACTTGATTAGGATACCGAGGTTCCATTCTTCCAGCACTTTCTCCTCCGTCCATATTTCGTTGCACAGCAAACAAATGACTGATTCCACGTCTTTGCCTCCATATTTAAGCATCTCAGGATGAATGCTGTCCAAACCAGGTGCCGCCTTGTTTTTCAGCTTCTGCAATGCTTTTTTTTTTTTTTTTACTGCTTCAATTTTTACCTCAGATACATCTATATCTAGGTCTAATGGTATATCATTGTTAAATTCCAGCCTTGTAATTGGTTCTGGCTGGTTTAGCACTTCTTTGAATTGTTCCACCCATCTATTTCCTTGTTCACCCTCTGTTTCCACAATTTCTCCTTGTTTCCCTTTTACTGAGACACTTCTGAATTTTGATCCATATCCTGTTAACTGTTTCAGGATCAAGTAGACTGTTTTATCATTTCTTTCCCCTGCTTCTTCAGCTTCACTAGCCTTACTTTCTATCCTGTTTCACTTATCCTTTTTGCATTGTTTCTTTACTGATTTGTCAAGGTTCCTGCAGTTTTGTTTTGTTTCTTCAGTCACATGTTGTAGTACTAGAGCCTAAAATGGAACAGTTAAAGGCTATTTGATCTATACTTTGCTGACGACATCACTCTTATCAATGAAGATGCCAATGGACTACAAAAATGCACAAACCAAGTAAAAGTAGTAACGGAGAAGATTGGTTTGAGATACAATGCAAAGAAATGTAAAGTCATGCTAATGGGGACTATAAGAAGAGAAACTGGAGAAGGTGGACAATTATATGTATCTTAGAAGTACCACCAGCCAGGAGAGTACTAGCTCAGAGGAAATAATACGAAGAATTGGGAAAGCAAATGCTGCATTTGGAAGACTCAGAAACATCTGGCAACTCAAAAACAAACATATACAAAGCAATTGTTATTGCCATCACAACATATAGCAGTGAGACATGGCAACTTAACGAGAAAGATATGCAAAAGCTGGATGCATTTCATCACAAATGTCTGAGAAGACTATTGGGAATAACATATAGTGATAGGAAGATGAATGAAGAAGTCAGAAAAATTACTGGACAAGGCACCCTCTCACAAATAATCTGCAAAAGACATCAGTGGTTGGGACATGTGCTGAGAATGGAAAAAGAACGCTTACCAAATACTGCCCTTGAATGGAAGCCAGAAAACACAAGAAGAAAGAGAGGAAGACCACGAATAACACAGAAATGAACAGTTCTGAACAACATCAAGCGCCTTAACATGAAATGGGAAGATTTGGAGAGGAGAGTTGACAGGTAAGGGTGGCAAATTTGGTAGCCCAATGTGCAGCAAAGCATGGGATGGACTAAGATCTAAGATAAGGTTATAAAAAGCTTTGTAGGTGACTGTAGGATCACTAGCAGGTTCCAACTGCAAAAACCTAACCTTAACCTCTAATTTTCATTGGCTTTCAAATATATCAGTATACTTCTGAACTGGCAAAGAAATGTACATTAGAACTGATCCAGTCTTTTAGGGGCTATGCCAAAGTACCTTTCAGTGAAAATTCTTTAAATCAAGCCATTCAAGAACGCTTGGAAAATTATACTGCAAGTCTAAAGAGTCTTTTACTTTATAATTTATAAACTCTCCATTTTTTTAAGCAGATTCATGCAAAAAGATATATGCTCATTACAGATTAATATCTCCTCGGGGCAGAAGTCCTACATCTGACTGGCATTCAGGGCCAGCTACAACCCTTTTGTAACATGTTAAATTTCACCCTGCATGCACAAGAGCCCTGTTCATATTGTGTGAAGTTACATGTTCAGAGAACACTATCCCATATAGCTCATGATACAGGAAAGCTGGCAGTCATGAGCCGAGCTGTCCTCTCGTGGTTCATAAGTAGCTCTGTTAACACTACTCACCTTTAGCCACAGGAGAATAGATTGAGATTGTGACCCACACCAATTTTAGTAAGACTGCTGGTTCTTATGACTCTCTGGGTTAATTTATTTTTCTTTTGGCATTCAACATATGAAGCAGGGCAGTATAAAAACACTAACAAACTTTTAATATAGGTGTTGTGGGAGCTTTATGCAAACAGAAGCAAACAATGGAATGGAATTATTTCCGCTGGAACATAGTCATGGATTGCAATGGCATGGAATGAATATTTTGCGTGAATACCAATATAGTAAGCTCACACTGAGCTGTCACTTTAAAGGATGTTTTACCCATAAACATATCCCCCCATGCTCTAATAACTATATAATTTGATACATATTTGGTAAATATGCTGAAGAATAAGTCACACAATGTGTATACTTATTGCAAGCAGCAAAACAAAGCAATTGGAGCAAACCCTGCTCCAAAGCAAGAATTCTTCAGAGTTGCTTAATCCTACATTCCTCTTTGAAGAGAATTTAGAGGACTCAAGCCAGACATGTGAATAATATTTTAAAGTGCCTCCATGATTCCATGATGCATGCCATAATACACCTTCCAATACAATTAGAGCTACATGTATTTTTCGATCCTCCAGCACAGTTTGAACAATTTTTAGTTTACGGTTATCCTTCTGTGCCACTCAAACCCTTCAAAAAGCAAGCTGGGAATCTGTTCTTCCAAAAATCCTACCCTCATCATGAGAATTATACAGGCACATCACTGGGGGGAGTAGATTCATTTGTTACAGTATTGAGAGAGAGAAAGAGAGAGAGAGAGTGTGTGTGTGTGTGCACACATGTACACACAAACACCCCCACCATAATTAATTAGAGGGAGCAGACTGAAGTATTTCAGCTTCTATTTTCAATACTGCCTTGCAAAGCTGATCTTGTGCAAATAATTTAACCTCTGCTTACCTCCGTAAAGTCACAGTACTTTGTGAGTGAGGAGTTAGAATTGAGGTTTAAGAAATATTTCAGATGAAATGCCTCAATTTCTCATATTATGCAATGTTAAACAATAATCAGGAGCAGAAGATGGATAGAGCTGGAGTACATGAGAGAGCGTGTCTACACTACAAAATTAAGTCAACCTACCTTATGTCGGCATACAGCTGCCACAGTCATCACATTGCTCATGCATGTCTACACTTCGCTCCTTGTGTCAGCAGTGCACATCCTCACCAGGAGCATTTGTACTGATTGAAATGTCAGTGTGAGGCATCGTAGGCTTCTGAAAGACTGCAACAGTTGATGTAAGTCTACACTGATAATGTGTCAACTTAACTACATCAACTTCGACTCTACACTTCTTGTGAAGGTGGAATTACTAAATTGGTGTCGTGGGTGAGTTAGGTAAGCAGGAGCTGCCTTGCATCGACCTAATTCTGTAGTGTAGACCAGTGCCCACTCTTGAATTCAGATCACTAAGCCATCCTGAATGAGTGAAATGTATATATAAAGGAGTATCTGATAATTCTCCCGCCCCTTTGCAAGTACGCTTATGGTGGGTGTAAAAGGCATGCAAGCTGTTAGCAGACCAATAGGAGCATACTTCCACACATGCCTCCTATCACAACCTGATCCCAGTCCCATTTTCTGGATGGATCCCTGTCTGTTGTGATTGGATGAAACAACTGAATCACATATGCTTCTAAACATCCTCCATCTGAGTAGTGACTGATCACTGATCCTAGCTCTGAGCATCTCAGGTGCATTTCCAGATGCAGACCCCATGTCTGGACACCCTTCTGGGGCAGTGGGGCCCTGCAGTGTGTTTTCCTAGACCCTGGTATCAGTGCCTAAGTCCTCCAGAGCCCCCAGTTGCTTAAACATATCCAACCCGGAGTCTGGTTTCTTAATTACACCCTTCATGGACAACGTGGCAGTAAAACAAGGCACATGGACTTGCCCAGGAATTTAACCACGAAAACTTGCACTCTTACAAAGCATAAGAGTTATAGATCTATGGAAAACAACAAACTCCGAAACACAAAACCCCTCAAGTCTGACTTCAACACCTAAGCGTCCTAGGTTTGGTCCAAATCCATAGGCCAGGCAACTCTTCCAGTCTTCTTGGCTAACAGACTTCCTTTTGGCAGTGGAACGGCCCTCCTGGCTTGGAGGACATTCTTCTTTTAAAACAGCCTCTTTCACCTTTTCTGCACATTCACTTCTGCTTAGATATTTCCAAATACCAGCCCCACTCCCTATTCCCCACTGGCTTCTAGGCAGAGTCGTTCAAAGTCCCTGGCCCTAATAAAGGGCTGTAGAATGCCACTATCACCCCAGCAGCCTGACTCCCCAGGCCCAGAGTTAAGTGAGTACCATTGCAACCTGACACAAACCTGAGTAGTCCTGTGACCCCCTGAGTCAGGTCACAAGGCAATTCACAAAATTTGGCAAGACAGACTAGCTCACGAGTAAGTGGCACAGTGTTCTTGTGTGCAGGAGTTTGCCCTGGGTAGGCCCCCAGCTCTGCAGACTACAGTCCTAGGATAGCAAACCATTAGTAGGACAGAGCCACTGACTCAGTGTTGATGGTCCTTGATTGCTTTCTCTCAGCTTCCCAAACTTAGTCTCTCCACTGGATGTCAAGTTCCTGCTACAAAATCAATTCTCGAAGCCACACTGAAGCTTACATTCAAAATGGAGATTAAAATACAACATGGCATTCACAAAACCACAATTCATACCCCACAATCTGTCTCATCTCCCACACAAAGCAATAACTGGTTAGTTTCTCTTAAAATTTACTCTTGTACAAAACAAGCTATGTAGACACATCTGCAATAATGCCAGCCAAACTCAAAGATTAGCCTCTTGCATCTGCCTCTGGAATGGGATTGCCCATGAAAACCAGAACCTGCTGTTAAATTCTGTCACTGCCATTTAAATTTCTAAGACATTGTCTGGTAGCCATGAGATTAGATTTGTGTCTTCTCTACATTCATATCAGGAGCCCTTAACTAGCTAGGCCATCCCTACAATTAGTGCATTTATAATACCATCCTTTAGTAGCACATTTTACTCCTCCTTTTGGAAAACTTCCTTGGACTACTCAGCATAGCCAATGCAGTTGCTGTTTTAAAAAAACTGAACATGAACACCATTTCTGAGCCCCTGTTACTTCATGTTTGTGATTGATTGTACCTCTCAGCATTAAGCACCCTGAGTTCTATAATGGCCATTTAAGTAAACTTTTCCTGGAAGGAAGCAAGTTACCTCTTTATTGGTCTGTTTCTTTACACTTTGAGAAGCTGTGATAATAAACTAAAATATACAACACAAAAATAGTCTAATCTCTCAGGACATGAAAACACAAAGGGTGAAAATCCCAAACAAATGGCAGTTTTGCCATTGACTTTAAAGAGGGTCAGGTTTCCACCAAAGGTGTAAAGAAAGCACACAGAGAGTTTGAGAACAACTAAGTGCCAGTAACTTAGTCAGAGGGTCACTATCTTGGAGCACAGCCTCCTGGCCTGGGGTGGCCCCGCAGGCATCCCATCCTCGGTTCCTCCTTCTCAAGGCTCCTCAAGGGTATTTTTCCAGCACTGAAGCTTAGAACTCCCTTGTCACAGGGTAATTATTATACAAGTCTCAAAGGCATAAACTAAAGTCACATATTGGAACTCAAAACCCCGCTGGCTCTGACACCTTTTAACACTCTTGATTCTTCTTCAGTCCCCAGTCTTTCCTCAAAATGGAGGGCTCCTGTGCTTACCTCTGTTCAAAGGACCCATTGAATCAATAATGCAAAGAATGAGTTTAATGAGCTAATTCAAGCAAGAAGGAAATAAACTGGGATTGCATGACAGGGGATGGCTCACTTGATAATTGCCCTGATCTGCTGGCATTGGCCACTGTTGGAAGACAGGATACTGTGCTAGATGGACCAATGGTCTGATTCAGTATGGTTCGATCCATTCTTATATATGTATGCAATGTCTGCCGACCCTGGGCTCATTACCACATCCCATCTGAGTTCTTTCCCATCTCCCTGCCACAAATAGAACAGTGGCGAGAGGACACTTTTCTGCACCTTTCTTCACCTCAACACGCAGAGATTAGCAGGAAGCAACTCCTCTGCCATTCTGCAGGCTGTTGGCTTCCTTCCGCTTCAACTGTCTCCCACTTTCCTGCCCCTTATACAGGACAGTGGTATTCCCTGTGCCTTCCTCTAGTTCCAGTGTCTCAACATCCCTTCAGCCAGGCCTTCCTGCTTCTGGCTTGTCTTTTCCTTACTTCCTGGATTCTAAGTCTCCTTATAGATCTCTTGACCCCCTAATCAGGCCTACCCAGGGCACACCTGTTCAGTCACAGGAAGGCTAAGGCAAGTTTGAGAGTCACTGCTGAAATCCATGTACACCACAGTGCAACACTCTAATCCATTCACTAGAGAATTGGCAGAATGTATATATTGGAAAGGCAACATCAGCTGGACAACTGCCCTTCTCGAATTTACCAAAGTAGCTGAACATTGATTCGTTAACAAAGAGTTACTGGTATTGTGCATTAGGCTACTTCCTCAAATAACTCAAGCAACTCACATTCTTGGGAACAAAGGTTGTATTGTTTATCAGTGAATTACTACAGAGTTTGCTGATTCAAACCACCTGCTGGAATGACAACTGAATAATCACTTTAAATTTCTCCTGTTTTGCTTCTTTCCTCCACCTGCTCCACAAGGTAACCATCAACTCAAACATACAGCACCTAAACAGTGGTATCCGTGGGATTTTAGAAGGCAGACTAACAAACTGTAAGTTACTCTATAACTATATAATTTGATACATATTTGGTAAATATGCTGAAGAATAAGTCACACAAGTAAGTTACCTGCCTGTGAAAGCAGAATATTTAGTAGCACAAAGTGGTCAGCATCTCTGCACTGTATTTCATGGGAACGATTTGTGGAGTTTGATGCAAGAGAGTCTTCAATAAACCAGTTCAAACTCTAATACCGTCTGTCCCTCCCTATGAATGTTTTGGTGATTAGAATAGTACCATTCTCATACTGCACCACATAATTTTATTTTACCTGTTACCTGAAGCCTCTGCTGCTGACCTGCTTTGTCTTTAATGGATATAGGCTGCAATCTGCCTCTAGTCTTACATGACAAACTACATTTTCAAGCATGAACTAACAAAGGTTTGTTACCTAGGAGGCGAGCAACTCATTCAAATATTTGGATTTAAGTTATTTCACTCTGATATTGACACACCAGATCAGACCATTGGTTCATTAAGTCTAGCATCATATCTCCTACAGTGTCCGATTCCTGAAGCTTCATCAGCTTACCCCCATCCTACTTCCCCAATTAAGATTTTGGTCTGCAGTTTAGTGCTGTACCATACATTGGAGGGGATTTCTTCCCTGATCCCTGTAGCAATGAGCTTGATCCTTAAAAAATAAAGGTGCAAGTAGTTCTACCTCAAGATGCAAAACTATGTTATTCATCACATTATTTAGGCCCTTTTAAAATCCAGCTGCAGTAAAATAATTAACTATATTGTATCTCTATATCTAGGTATTTAAAGCCCTCCTCTTCTGTTCAATAGCTTTTTGAACACCATATTGTAAAGAACCATTAATGGCATCAGCTCGATTTGCAGGAAGGACAATGTTTCATTTCTGAAGCTGAGGAAGGAGGGAGGCAAAATATCTGGGTTCTATTCCTGGATATGCCACAGTTCCAATGTCACACAGGTATACAGCTCATGTGATACTGTGGCTTAACTTTGTGACTTTTTGCCTGTCTGTTACAGGAGAATCTCATTACTTTCCCTACTTCGCAGGTGTGTTACGAGGCTTAATTTTTCATCATCATAAAGCACTTGGCATTTCTCTAGTGCCTTCAAACAATTACCGACCTTCAATAACACATCCCACTTTAAATTTTTGTTCCCTGACAGTTATGCCAACAATTGCTTTAAGCTTTGGAAAATTGGCCCTTTTAAAGTTCCAAATACACATCTTACATATTAGCTGGTGCCATATTCCATTTGCACAAAATAAAATGTAGCCAGATCATGATCACTGGTATCTAGACAACTGATAATGTTTAGGTCAGCAATTCACTCTTCTCTGTCAATCAGAGTGAGGGCCATTATGGAGTTATCCTGTGCCGAGTGCAGGACTTGTATTAAGAAATCATCATCTATTATTTTTAGAAACTCTAAGGAAGTTTTGTTACTGGCTGCATGCAATGTCCAGCAAGTGTCCCCCAGGTTCAAGTCACCCATGATAATAATATTTTCTTCCCACATAATACTTACAGATGGTTAAGGAGCAGTTCATCCTGCTCTCTAGTGAGAGTAGGTGGTCTGTAACAGCTGCCCCCAGTTCTACTACTTTAGCTTTATTCAGTAGAATATTAATCCATAAGCATTCAAGGTCCTGCAGTTCTGAACTGTGACGAACAGGTAACGTGCGTCTTTGTTGTAGAAGACCATTGCTTTTCCCCTTTTCCCATTCTATCCTTACAGAACAACTTCAAGCCATCAATTTTATTGTTCTAGACATAAGAGAGTCATCCCACCAAGTGTTAATAATACCAACCATATCATGTTTCTTTCACACATAACCATCCTCTTGTTTATTACTTAGGCTCATAGCATGAATAAACAACAATTAAATGTGTGTTCTATATGTCCCTTAGCCCTTGGATCTGTCATGTGTGACACCATGAAGATGGTTTACATATTTGTCTGTTTGTACCATGATTATCCTGTTATCACCCTCCCCCTTCATGTTTACTTTACAACCCTCCTGACTACCGTAGCCAATCATTGAAAATAGTACCTGTACTACTGAGATTGAGGTAATCGGAACCATACAACAACCTCTCTGCACAGTAGGTGTCTCAGTGTTCCACAACACTAAAACCTGCCCCCCTTACACCACTTACTTAACCAACCATTCATCTCCAATATCTTACTTCTGCCTTCTTTCTTCTCTTGTGCAAGGGACAGAAGATTGTCAGGATATTCCTCTCCTTCCGTTCCTTTCTCAGTCCCCTGAAGTCTCTGTGGAATGATCTCTACTGTAGTGTCAATGGTGCCAATGCAGACCACCAAAGAAGCCTCTCCTGCTGACATCAGAACCTTGTTTATTCTTGCGGTGACATCCTGAGTCTTCACTCCTGGAAGGCAGAAAACTGTCATGCTATCCTTCTGCCCCTTGCAAAATGTCCTGTCCATTCTTCTTAGCATGGCATCCCCAGTGAGGACTGTCTCCCCTTTGGGCAGTTGTGGATGCTCTCTTGGGCTTCCGACATCCATCTGAATTGAGCTAAGCTGCAGTTTTCAATCCTTTCCTCTGGTTTCTTCTTGCACATTGTTATCTTCAAATATCTCACTCAGTACCTAATAGCAATTCTACACTACCAGCCTGAAGATACCCTTTCGGTTCTCCTACTTCTGGTGGTGACAAATTTCCAGTCTTCCTTGTTTCTTTGTCTCCTCTTGTCACTTAACTCCATTGTCTCCCTCTGCAGCACCTGTTGTGGTACTGATCGGACCTAGGTATCCAGGAAATCCTACACAAGGGGGCCAGCTGTTACTCAAGACCATGAACCTTCTCCTCCATGAGAACTATCAGCTTGCAAATGAAGCCCCCTCTTTCTTCAGGCAGGAGGGAGAACATGGCATATTGGGTGCATCACAATAACTGATGACTGTCCATCTTTGTTTCTGAGATGAAATTGCACCTATAAAAGCAAAGCCTCCAAACTCCCTTCTACAAGTTGTCCTGGAAACTCTACCGTTAGCTGCTCAGACTATATGAGTGTTATATCATCAGTTTTACACTATCATTATCAGCTTGGCTTCTTCTAAAAGAGTAACATGAAGCCAACAGATTTCAGATTGCTCACCTTAGGTTTCTACAAAACAACCAATAGGCAATACAAAAATCTTTGCTTTCTATTAAGAAATTACTGCCCCTCACCCAAACCGTAGGAAAATGTGGGTTTTACAAGACAGTTTCCATAGGAGGAATTTCATTTCAGAGCCAGCTATAATGGTGTGCTTTTTAGAACTTCACACTATGTAAGTGAGGCCTGTTGATCTGAAACCAAGATAGATTCAAATGCACCAAGGCAGCTCCAGAAGTCTAGCTCGCTCAGTGCCCACCGCTAGCAACAGGCTTCTTCCTTCCAGCTCCCCCATCCCATATCTCCCGCCATCCCAATCCAAGCATCACAGAACCTGCTGATTTTAGCTAATTTATTACCCTCCAATCAGCTGCCAGAGGAGCAGCAAAGGATTCATACTCAGGGGATTCACCACATTATTTAAGTACTCTGTACTTAGAGTTTACTGTCACCAAGTGTTGCCAACTCTTGTAATTTCATCCTGAGCCTCATGATATCGGGTGCTTTTCTCAAAGCCCTATCTCCCAAATATTGTTATTTCATGAAACTCTCAACTTCCATTTCAAAATAAAAAGGTATTAGCCCCTTTATGGTGAAGTAGAAAAGCTTGAAAATATGACCAAAGCATATCCTACAGGCTCAGAAACCAGAAAGTAAATAAACCCCAAATTGTTATTTTTTTAAATCTTAAAATTTAAGTGACTCACTTATGGGAACCTTACTCATGTGTTTTGAACACTTGAGTTTGGCAACAGTCTATTACCTGAAACTTTGGATTGCATCACGGCCCTTTATTTCCTGGTTATAATTTTTTTCTGTACGCACTGCTGACAGTAGCTAGTTGACATAACTGGTCTTTTGTATCACAAGTGACAACATATGGCAGAGCTGTGCTGCCCTTTTTATTCAAGGCTTAATAATAGCAGTTAAATACAGATTTATTCCTCTTACTATTCATGAAAGTTACCAGATGTGCCTTGCATTCCAGTCCAAAATCATGGTTCTGTCCAAAAACCTAAAAATATTGGGTCTGATTAATCAGCAAAGGCCTTACATCACCCATTCACAACAGTGAATTTGTGCACCCAGGGTCACACAAACTGTTAAACCCACGCTCTGTCCCCCTCTCACGTGACAAAGAGTTTGTCAGGCACTTTTTTAGCTGCCTATGTATTTCACGAGAGTAAATAAGGATACAATTTGTTTAAACAAGTATAATATAAGAACATAAGAATGGCCATATCGCATCAGATCAATGGTCCCTCTATCCCAGTATCCAGTCTTCTGACAGTGGCCACTGCCAGGTGCTTCAGAGAGAATGAACAGAACAGGCAATCATCAAGTGATCCATCCCCTGTTTGACTAGGACTACATAGTTTTCTTCAGAAATGGACATCGCTGATCTGTAATAGTTAACTCTACGACATAATGATAAAACTATACTGATATACCCCATTTAACATGTTACATGTAATCTGGTGATTAACTGCATTGGAAGGACTCACTCACAGTCTGAGCAAATGAAGGAGCCGTGCACTGCACTGCAACATGGGGTGAAATACACCAATTCTGTTTATAATTTACAGCAATTTTCTAGTGGCTCCATCATACTGCCACACAATTTAAGGCTTCAATTCAAGAAAATTAGTTGATCCCTTGTGGGTGGCAGGGTTCAGATTACAGGCTGCCTGGGCTCGGGCTTCGGCCCTGGGCCCCAGCAAGTCTAAGCCAGCCCTGGCGACCCCATTAAAATTAGGTCACAACCCACTTTGGGGTCCTGACCCACAGTTTGAGAACCTCTGCTCTAGGGAGTAAGTCCCTGGTCCCCCACGCAGGGCAGTGGAGCTCCAGCTTTGTTCCCCCACCCCACGCGGGGCAGCGGGGTTCAGGCTTCAGTCCCCCCTCTTGCGGTCGTGTAGTAATTTTTTGTTGTCAGAAGGGGGTCACAGTGGCAATGAAGGTTGAGATCCCCTGAATTAGATGCAAGTCGGTAGGGCCTGAAAAATTCATCCTAGAATACTTAAGGAACTAACTGAAGCAATCTTGGAATCGTTAGCTATTATCTTTGAGAACTCATGGAGGACTGGTGAGGTCCCAGAGAACTGTAAAAAGGCAAACATAGTACATATATTTAAAGAGGGGAACAAAGAGAATCTGGGGAATTATATGTCAGTCAGTTAGCCTAATTTTAATACCTGGACAGATACTGGAACAAGTTATTAAACAAACAATTTGCAAGCATCTAGAGGATAATATGGTTATAAGGCAGAGCACAGACAGACTAACTTAATTTCGTTCTTTGACAGGGTTACTGGCCTAGTGGATGGGGGTGGGAGGGAACAGCAGACATGACATATCTTAATTTTAGTTAGGCTTTTGACACAGTACCACATGACATTCTCATAAGCAAATTAGGGAAATGCAGTCAAAATGAAATTACTATAACGTGGGTGTACATCTGATTGTAAAACCATCCTCAAAGCGTAGTTATCAATGGTTGCTGTCAAACTGTGAGCACATATCTAGTGGAGTCCCACGCCTGGTACCATTCAAAATTTTCCTTAATGACTTGGATAACGGAGTGGAGAGTACTATTACCAGATTTATGGATGACACCTGTAAGTAGGCCCACAAATATTTTTAAGGGTTAAAAAACATTTTTAATGCAAACATTAAAAAATTAAACCTTAAAATTAACTCACTAACTCATACAGTTGGTCAAGCCATTGAAAAAAGGAGAAATTAGTACTTTAACCTTGCAACAAAAGGTATTAACTATTAATAATATGTAAGGCTGTTAGTTTGCCACAGGAGGATTCCGTGACTTTCTGTGACCTCCGTGACTTCTGCAGCAGCTGATGTGGCTGGCCCAGGGGCTGCCTGAACAGCTCAGATGGTCCCTGGGCCAGCCACACCGGCCACTGCTGGGGCAGTCTTGCCCCACTCACCCCTCGCCCCCCAGCAGCAACAGCAGGAGTTTGGATGGGGAGCTCAGGGCTGGGGAAGGGGTGAGGGCTCTGGGTGGCACTTACCTTGGAGGGGCTCCCTGGAAGCGGCGACATCCCTCGGCTCTTAGGGGGAGGTGCGGCTAGGGAGCTCTGTGGGCTGTCTTCACCTCCAGGCACCACCCCCACAGCTCCCATTGGCCGCAGTTCCAGGCCAATGGGAGCTGCAGAGCCGGTGCTCAGGGAGGAGGTAGTGCGCAGAACTGCGTGGCCACACCTTTGCCTAGGAGCTGAGGGATGTCCCACTTCCAGGGAGGTGCAGAGCCAGGCACCGCCCCCACACCCAGCACTCCCGCGGGCCAACCCCCAGCACCTGCGGTGCCCTCCAGGCTACCCACTCCCCAAGATTTAGTCAGGGGTATATAGTACAAGTCATGGACAGCTCGAGGGCCATGAATTTTTGTTTACTGCCCGTGACCTGTCCCTGATTTTTACTAAAAATACCCGTGACTAAAACACAGCCTTAATAATGTGCATTCCATTGAGCAAACTTTACAATGAATGAATATATCTGTAAATGTTGTAATTAGTTCATTAAATAATGTTTTTAGGCAATTTCGTGCAGTATGTATGCTACCAAACTTGCTATACACCTAATACAGGAAATAGAAGAAATAGAGCAGGGGAAATGGTCAAGATTATTAAACAGCACGCTTATCTGGACTACACTAGTAGAAAAGAGAATTAAGAATGTTAAGAAGAAAAATTTGCAAGACTAGAAAGTCCTGGACCTTGAGCACCCATGAATTAATAATTCAACTATGCCAATTACATTTGCTATACCTAGATGGATAGGGAATCCTAAAAACAATAGTGTAGGTTAACAATATGAATACAATAAAAAATAAGACCTATCAATAGCATTATCCCAGTATGAAAATGGCCACGCAAGGAGAAGATGAAGTAAACAGCCTGCTGTAAATGAATGAAGCACAGATGGTTCTAGGAGTGCTCAGCACAAATAAACCTAACCACAAGGAAGGAAGGTTGGACCCAACTAGTCATTACAAAGGAAGTGAAGGAGGTGGTACAGCTCAGGAACACAGTATGTGCTCTGATATACCACAAACTTTTTGGTGGGGACAATACCATGCCAGGAAAGCCTAAATGGATTTTGTCTAAACCTCACCCCTCTGACTCAGATTGAGAGCCATGCCCTATGCCCAAGCATGTAGATGAAGGAGATTGTGAGAGAGGCTGTGACAAACATCCCAAATGGGAATCATTGGTAACCATTCTGTTTGCATCTACACCTCCCTTGTCCATACCACTAATTTTGTACAAAGAAAAAAAAAAAAAGAACAATTGGTGTCCATTGCCCAACTAACAGCAGAAATGAAAAACAAAGGCAGTGGTATGTAGGTAGTCTTGACCTAATATGAGTAATTAAATATGGGGGGTAGGGGAGGAGGCAGGTGGCCTCATTCTTTGGAAGATAGGATTACGGAGGTAAATGAACGATCAGGCTGGAAACAGAATGTTTGTGCTAACTAAAATAAGCAAATAGGCCAGTAGGCTAAAAGACAAAATGTCTGAGCCAGCTAAGATAAGACGGAGAACACTCAGGAAACCATTTACTATAAACAAAACAACAAATCAAATACATTAAAAATATAAAAATCAAGAGTAGGTCAAGCATAAATAAAACGTGAACAGAGCATGCTATACCAGAACTGGTTCCTACAAGATAACCAAGCCAAGCCAAGCATTACAAGTATGTAATGTAATGTATAGTAAATGCAATGAAATATATAAATATGTATAATAGGAGGATTTATGTGAAACTTTGGAGCTGTGATGTACCTTGCACCCACACTCCCCTGAGTTTGCATCTAATCAACTCAGTGTTGCCGTATGCCAAATAAAAATGTCTAGGTAACAAAATGTAAAATCAGACAGGGTTAGAATTCAAAACGATCTTGACTAATTGGAGAATTGAGCTGAATTCAACAAAGACAAATGCAGAGTACTTCACTTAGGAAGGAAAAAAACAGACATACAGCTACAAACTGGAGAATAATAGTCTAGGGCTTACTACTGCTGAAAAGGATCTGGGGAGTGAAAGTGGATCATAAATTAAATGACAGGTTTCAGAGGAACAGCCGTGTTAGTCTGTATTCGCAAAAAGAAAAGGAGTACTTGTGGCACCTTAGAGACTAACCAATTTATTTGAGCATGAGCTTTCGTGAGCTACAGCTCACTTCATCTGATGAAGTGAGCTGTAGCTCACGAAAGCTCATGCTCAAATAAATTGGTTAGTCTCTAAGGTGCCACAAGTACTCCTTTTCTTTTTTCATAAATTAAATGAATCAACAATGTGATACAGTTGTGAAAAAGGCTTATACCATTCTGGGATCTATTAACAGGAGTGTTGTATGTAAGACAAGGAGAGAATGGTCCAGCTCTACTCAGCACTGGTGAGGCCTCAACTGGAGTATTGTGTCCAATTCTGGGCTCCACGCTTCAGGAAAGATGTGAATTGGAAATAGTCCAGAGAAGAGCAACAAAAATTATGAGAGGTATACAAAACCTGACCTATGAGGAAAGGTTAAAAAAGCTGGGCATGTTTAGTCTTGAGAAAAGAAGACTGAAGAGGGACCTGATAACATATTTGAACAGGACTATTATCAATTGTTCTCCATGTGCACTGAAGTTAGGACAAATAGTAATGGGTTTAATCTGCAGCATGGGAGATTCTGATTAGATATCAGGAAAAACTGTCTAACTATATGGGTAGTTAAGCTCTGGAATAGGCTTCCAGGGGAGGTTGTGTAATCCACATCACTGGAAGTTTTTAAGAATAGGTTGGACAAATGTGCGAGATGGTCTAGGTTTACTTGATTCTGCCTCAGCACCAGGGGCTGGACTTGATGACTTTGAGGTCTTTTTCAGTCCCACTTTTCTAGGATTCTATTTCCTAGGTACAAAGGAAGAAACCTTTAACAGCAAATTTAAGACCAAAGCACAATGAACATACAGAAACCTTATGGCTATAGCAGAAACAGACAGCTTCATATGGAGAATCCCAGATGCACAAGTTAACTAAAGTAAAGAAGAGATTGTAATGATCTGTGCCACTTTAGCTCAGGCACCATTTTCTTTCCTCTGAGGAACTCATATAGAACTCTACAGTTGTGTTTACAAGAGCTTATTTTTTGGCTTCATTTAGAGCTACATGCTATTTCTTTCCAGAAGTCAGAGTACTTTTTTAAATTAAGCACTGCTACTTAATTTCCTACAGCAATTACATACTCCCTGTAGGCTACAGTAGCCCCCTCCTCTCTTCCAAATCCAACATACACCAGCTGGTTCCACGGACATGTAGGTAGTTACTACATCAATCCAACATGTCTGGATTGACGCCCAAACAATGGTACAGACAGGAATGTGAGAGATCCGAGTACCTTTGCTCAAACAGACAACACTTCCACCAGCTATCTGCTGCATTATGTTAGTAAGCTGTGAAATGCACTTATATGCTTGTTTCACTTTTTACTTACAGACTTCATCGTTAACTTCCCCAGTGACTAAGTGAATTCACATACACTCACATGTATTGTATTAATTTCATTTAAGGATACTTTGTTAGTGAATAAAGAAGGTAAGTTGAAGTCAAGATTCAATTCTCTAAGATAATATCTCTGCACCCCACACCCCAGTCCTCAAAGCATATGTCATTTAAAGGTAAGGTTACATTACTACTCATTATGAATAGGAATTGCTTATCCTTCCCAATCCGTGTCAAGGATTTCTTAGAATATGTTAAACATTGATGTGAGGTTAAGTGTGTTTGCAAGCACAACAATGGGGACAAGGTTTCTGTGCCCAAGAGCTTAAATAGAATGTGTTGAACAATTTAGTGACATCAAACATGGGGTTAACATAGGAAGGTTTCTCAAAAGCAGTAGAATTTAAACAGGGACTTGAAGAACCTCAGAAAGATGCTTGGAACATAAAGGAGAATCAGCAACTTGAAGAGCCAGCAAGAAAGGATGGGACAGAACTCAAAGGATTAGAAGGGTAGAATAGCAGAGTAGACGCAAGCAGTGGAGGAGTGGTGCACAGCCTTGAGAATGAGAACTTTGAAATTAATGCATCAGGAAATGAGACACCAATGCTTTTTGTGAAGTTCATGACTGAATGGGATGGGTAGAGAAAGGCTTTCTGTGAAGAACTGTAAAGCCATTTTATGTTCCTTGATGTGTTGGACCATTGTATAATTATGAAGAGCATTTCTTTAGCTACTGCCTTAAAATTTAGCAAAAGATGTATTGCTGTGTTCTATGGGGCCACCATTTCATCCTTCCCTCTAAACCTTCATAGCAAAATTATTAACGATTGGGTGCCTAAGTTTAACTCAGTGAAGAAATCAGGATCCATTTGTGAATTATGCTCTAACACAAAAGGTTCATACTGATGACTAATATTTCACTAGTTGTAGTTGCAATGCCTGTTCAGTATTGCATTTTTCAATATGAAACCATCATCAATAAATGAAGACGCTTTCTGTCAACTTCAGGGCTGAGCCTTGGCACTCTCTGACTTTAACCCACATGTTGGCTTAGAACTCTTCATAGAGCGCTTGCATTCATCTCTAGGAGTACATGGAGATATGCCTCCTAGAAAGCAAGCAGCTAGAAAACAACTGTCCAGAGTAATGACTGAAGAGTTTTAATAAGTAAACTGAAATGATGAAAAATTCTCTACTACTGTGCCAGTTATTCATAGAGTAATGTTAAATCCCCATGTATCCTAAAGTCTTTCCTGTGGCTTCTTCCCTTGAACTCCCTCTGCCCTCCATTTTTGGTTTGGCTGCTTGGTGGAAAGATGCTGATCTGACCTATTTTACAGCACACTTCTGTGTGTATTAAGTCAACTTTAAATTCCACCATGCAACAGAAGTTATTGTAAACAAGATTGGTTTCCCACAGGCTACTTAAATTGCACTCACATTTGGCATGACATGTTATCGTAACCATTCTTGCTTATGAAACTGTTTTGCATTGAGCTGCTGTTCTACATTTAGGGACTGCAGGGCAATCTTCATTGAAAGCAATATTTTTTTGTTGTTTGTTTAATTTAAAAAGTAATGGCAGTCTCACCAAAATTTGGAATTATTTCATGAAATGTGAGACCCCAAAGAGCCATACATTTTGCAAGGTTTCTAGTAATTCATAAATGCACATGGGCAGTTATTCAAAAACTCATTGGAATAAATACTATCTAAATATAGTACAGCATTTTCTATCTTGTGGCATGAAGTAATTTAAAAAACACCATGTACTTAAACCCGCTCAAAATGAGGGGCCTTCTCACTGTTAAAATCTTGTGTGTTCTTATCCAAGGGACTTCCACCCCCCTCCCTCTTTCCTCCCCAATGGTCTTTGCTTCTTGGACCTCACCTCTCTGAACACTCATTTCCATTTATAGAAAAACAAGGCTCTGATTTCCGTTCTGCACTTCAAGAAGTGACTCACTTCACTGCCATGACTTGGTCCTGCTTTCTCACCTCCTTATGGAATTGTCCTCTCTTCCTTTCCCCCACCCCCCTACACATACCACAGCTATCTCCTACAAAATGTGTTCTCTGTTACTGTTTCTTCACTCATCAGCATACAATTATCTTATGTAAATGTGACTCCCTCAGTCCTCCAGAGTCTTTCCATTTGAAATACTTACTACGCCACTATCTCGAATCTGCAGCTACCACTTTTGAGGAGCACTAGATGGAATCTGAACACATCTCCTTCCACCACCTAGAACATTGTTTAGTACAGCTAACCAACCCAGTTTGAGCAGACTGCCCATTTTACATGGCTAACTAACCAGGGGACTACTATGGAGCGAGTACCCTGGCCAGTTTTTAAGAGAAGAAAAGAGAATAACTTCAAAAGACATTGCATCCAGACATTTCAAGAAGATTCAAAGCAAAACCTCTCTCCTTCCACATAATAATAATTTAACTTTATGAATAAAGTGACAATTTAATAAAAGTTCCTAAAGCAAGGTCACTGCTATATTGCAATTTAAGTATTATATACAATGCACAACTTCCATTAGGCATGTCAGCTACACATGAAGACACAGGAACTCCCTTCAAAATGAAGTTCTCTTATCAATATTGTCCCATGTGTTTTTCAGGTCCCACATGCACTGATTTGATTATGTGCTAAAGTTGCCACATATTTGTGTCATTAAGAAGGATTAGTCAAAATATATTTGCAACAATTTTTCTTACAGGCCTGGTGCTTTGTGACAACATCTCTTCTTTATTCCAGCCTTGCTCTAAGGTCATCACAGAATAGGAATTTCCTGAAACTAGCACGGTGGGCCTAGCGAATCACTCACCCTTTGGAGGAAGCAAAGCATTTTGTATTTTTCACTATTCATTTATTGCTGGTGAAACATGCCTGTTCTAAAGTCCTGAAGCCATAAGCTCTCTACTTAGGAAAGTATGTACACTCATAATATGTACACTCAGTAATTTAAATTCCTTCAGTTTGTCCTGCATATGTTCTAGAAAGAGACTATGACTAGGGGATCAGAGTAGTATCATCTATGCAAGTCCAGGGTGAGATTTTCAAAGACAACAAGGCAGTTAGTTTTGAGTTAAGCATCCAAGTCCTAATGACTTTTAGTGAGAATTCTGTATTTAATTAACTTTTGAACAATTTCCCACCTATTCTTTAGCTTTTGAGACTACACACCAACACCAAGCACACCAAATAGTCAACAGTGGCAGCCATTTTGTGATGTCAACCTCAGTTTTTCCAGGAACATGAAAGTCATACCCATGTAAGCCCTAAAAGCCATTAAAAACAGCCAAGCCACAAGCTCATCATTAACTACCAGGGCTCAAAAAAATCAGAGGTTTTCCCAATGTTAATCCAGTTCTGTTGGCAGCTATCTATTGATGATAGATTACTTAAATGTAATCTGATGGTTTTGCATACTAATTAGTGTGCATTCAGTTAAAAGCATATAAAGCCTTTAAGAGTGAATGTGCGATTAAAAATTCTTGTTATAGCCCTCAGTGTTTTACTCATTCATGTCTTAAGGAAAAGGTACAGGGCATAGGGTGACCAGTCAGCAAGTGTGAAAAATCAGGACGGGGGTGGGGGGTAATAGGCACCTATATAAGACAAAGCCCCCCAAAATTGGGACTGTTCCTATAAAATCAGGACATCTGGTCACCCTAACAGGGCAACATATTAATAGATTATACAGGTACAGTGATATAACACAACAAGATCAGTTTTATTAGTAATTTCTTACTAGCCATGGCAACAGAGAGGAAGAGGCAGGAAGAAGGCGGCTGGGATCAGGAAAAGGCAATCCACCCTCAGTGGTTACCAGTATGTGCAAGTACTCAGCTATAACTTTGCTTTCATCATGCTTTAACTAGTTACTTGTTACTTTCTAGTTAAAGTGCTCAGTGTCTGATGTAAGTTTATATGAATGTCCATCCACAAAACTAGCTGGCTCATCTTTTTCCCTTAGAGTAAACTAATGAATCTCCAAGTCATCCAGCTTCAGGAGTACAGTTCTAAACCAGATATTGAAAGCTAGAGTTTGCAATGCTGTGACTTTTTGGACTTAAAAGACAAGTGTCTGAAATTTGCTAAAAATAATGCCTCTGAAGGCCCTAACAAGCCCCATACCCATTCTATCTTCCTCTCCTGAGCCCAACCCATGAAGGCCTCAGCTCCCTGCTGACTCATATGTTGGGAGCAGGAGGGGGAAGCTTACTATCTTCTCTAGTGTGATTAGAAGCAAATAGGGCAGTCCTCTACTGTCTATTCAGAAGGCTTACATGGCCATCCTACCACCAGGCCAGCATCTTCATGAACTGTCAACCGTTCACACCCACGCACACTCAGTAATTCCTTGTGCCATCTTCAATGTCTTTTTTGCCTTCAAGTAGCAGTGATCTGGGGGCTGAAGCTATTTTCACTGTAGATGGAGGTGAATAAGACTGCCTGCTCTCCCTGACGTTCAACAGTCTCAGATAGAGAAGAAAAGCCAGTGGGGGGGATTGCTGAAGAGCAGCATAAGAGGCTTAAAATGATTAGTGTTGGCTATCACAAGCACATCTCTCCAGCCCCCTCAGAGAGAAAGAGAGCTGTAGATGGAGCTCAAACTCAAGTACCTCATCCAATTGAGGCCCACTGGAGAGCATGAACAAATAAGAGAAACTGAGGCTATTTTTTCCACTTAGGCTAGGCTATTTGTGAGGCACTTTTGTCAGATGCTTCATAGGTCTGGTGATATGACAACATTTTTAGATACTTCAGTGGTTTTGGTGTGGGGAGGGACTGATTGTAGCCTCAAAACAAGGCTTAGGCAAAAAGAAATCTTTCCTCTTATTCACCTCAGCACTGTGGTGAGCATTCTAGAACCATCCCTTTTAAATGCAGGGAAGTGGTCTACAAACTGAGGTGTTAGCAGGATGGAATTATGTTAGAGGAGGATGCAAAGAGTTGCATAACTTGGAGTTAAGCAGCTCAAATCTCTGAAAAATAGCAATTTAAGATTATGCAACTCATTTGTTGGTGTGGAATTACAGAGAGGAAGTCAGGCAGGAAAAACAAAATCACCCTTTTCCAGGTGGGCTTTGAGAACTTGGAGTTAGTTTTCCAGTTTTGTCAAAATAGTTCAGAATTAAATATTTTCAAAGCACAAGGAATTAGGTATTTACATGAACTTTAAATGCTAAATAAAAGTTCAGTGTTGTGTTCAGCCAAAGTTGAAAAACTAGAGCTGGATGGAACATCCCGGTTTCCAGAAATGTTGTTAGAAAGTTACAGCAGCATTGGCGGGGAAGAGTTGGATAACAGTACAGCTGTGACCAGAAGGAGAGCCTGATGTATTTAAGTTGCATACAAGCATTTTGTTTTCCTTTTTATAGGCCTGTGTGTATATCCAGTGAGCCCAGGGAAAAGCCAAGATCTTAAGCAGTGGCTTCCTCTCCTCATCTTGATGCAGAAATGAGAGAAGCTGGATTCCTCTTAAATATCCTATTCACGAGAAATGGCTGCCATTAGGCCCAGCTGCCGTTCATTTCCAGGACCAGGTGCAAAAGCGGGCAGCCAAAGGAAATGAGGCACTCTGGGTAACTGGAACTACGTAAAGGGACCTGGAACAACTAAACCTTGGGTCACTTGAGCTAGCAGCTCCTAGGAGGCATCACATCCTGACTCAGTCTCCGGAACATGCTCATAAGCTAAAGTGTGTGATATTTGCCATACAAAGACTTAAGCTGTTAAACTCCTGTTTACTGGCTTTTGTTACATGGTTTATATGGTGTCCCCGTTCCCCTGCCACTATCTGGAAACCTGAGGTTATGTCTACACAGCTTCACAGCTTGGATTAGAAAGGTGTGATCTGCAGCGTGCACTAGTATGCAGTTCTCTGAGATACCCATGGCTATGCTGGGGTGCCAGCTAAAAGCACTTAGTTCACATTAACGCTGTCCTGTTAAAGAGTACCACATTAACATAAACAAGGTACCTTTTAGTTCACACCTGTAATGTCCACATAGGGGAGTTAAAGCACTGAATGCTAATGCACGCTGCAATTTATACCCCGAAAGTCCAAATGACAAGGCCATGTAGACAAACTCAGAATATTTTAGCCATCCAGAAGGGTCATCCAAGAAATACTAATGTTGGATGTCAGTGTCAATACCATGATCAATGCTTGAAAATTATGGTACATTAAATAGCTAAATTATGCTGGTAATCCTGTACAATTACTGACTATATCCATATGATGCTCAAATTAATCCATAGTGATTAATGTTGTTACAGCAAATACCAAACTACTGAATAATGACTGGATCCTTATTTACATTACTTAAATGCTAGTCAAGTTTTTCCTGCCTTGTACAATGTCCAGTTACTGTAGGTATTTTCATATGGATACTGGCGATAATGCAGATATTTTAAAACTCATTTTGAAATCAGGCCATTAGGAAAAAGTTTTTTGGTTTTTTTTTTTGTCAGTGCCATCAGTCAGAATAAGTCTGAAAGGGCTTCAGCAGGTAACTTTAGCCTGCTTCAGTTGGGAGCTGTGACATTTTTAGTGAAGCACACAATTCTCCCTTGCGTGACTTAGGTGGTCCAAAATGGCATCCTCTGCACAGTATGACCTTGCATGCACTGCACGTGCAAGGTCATGCTGTGCAAAGGATGCCATTTTGCTCTACAATGCGCATTCAGGGGCCGGACAGAATTGTCCCAAGGGCTGGATCTGGCCCATGGGCCACCAGTTGGATCACATTTTTTGAATCCTAGAGCTTGCAATGCATGCCTTGCATACACATCAGAGAAGACCAGTGGCCTGCTCTGCTTCAGCCTCATTTTCTCAAGCCAGTGCTAAAAAAAGCAGCGTACGCACCGTTTAAATTATTGGATATGCCTAAGGAAAAAAAAGACGGAATAGCTTTTTTTGCAAAGATAGCCTCTTGGCCTTTTTTGCTGTACTTCTTTCAGCAATGTCTTTGGTATGAGCTTAGCTTTAAAAGACTAAAGGGGCTTTAAAGCATGATGGGGTGAAGGAAATAAAAATAATATAAGCCCACAAGTATCATCCCTACTTTATTATTATCTACTGTTTCTAAGTTAACTTTTCACCCATCCTCCTGTAACAGAGATACCCAAGATGACAGACCATCTCTGATCTGCTGTTGGCATTAGGAGACCATTAAAGTTTCAGCATCTGACAAGAGAGTGCAAAAGTTGTGCACATTTCCAGACCACGTAATAACCGATATTGTGGTTGCTACCTTCGTCATCCTTCCCCTTCCATTGTTCAGGCAATAAGCAACTACAATATAGTGAGACCATGATCCAGCAAACATGCACATGCTTTACTGTATGCACATGAGCAGTTCCATTAAATTAGGAAGGCAAAGACATGCGAGTAAAATTAGGCAAAGGTTTGTTCGTTTTTTGATCAGGACTTTAAATAGCAGGTTCTTCTAAACACAAACTGTCTCCCCTTACTGGCAAATGACCTAGTACAATGGGTCTTGACTGAGGCTTTTGTACACTACTGGTATATACATAAGTTAATAATTATCATTAGAGGTAAGACTTCTTGAAAGTCAGAATGTTAATCTGATAATCAATATATTTTAAATATTTGCATATATTTTAAAAAATGGTCTGCAGCAATACAGAAGTATTGAAGAAAGGAGCTTGGAGTAAGTGATGTGACAAACAAAGCTGAATAGCCTGAGAAGTATTACAAGCCAGTGCAACCTCGCAGTTCCATTCACTCAGGCCAAGACCACCACAATAATATATTTATACAACAGAAACCACAGACCACATGAAAAAATTCCATAGTATGCTGATGACTAAACTTCCAAATTGCTCCTAAATATCAACATACTTGAATCAGCTACTCAAGCATAGTGTAGGAGAGTGATTAGCCTTGCTATGGAAAGTGAAACAAAAACTTTGCTCTACCAATTCAGAATAGTAATATGCCACCAAAAAACTTACTATTTAACAGGAGGAGGAGGAGGAGACACTGACTGTTGAGGAACCACATGTGCTCAAACGTCATACCTAACAGAAGCTAGATCTGGAGCTCTATGTAAATTTTGGCTACGCTTTTCAATCTTAAACATCCTCAGATTTGGAGTAGAAGGGTTTTATATGGTTCAATGGGACCAGTGACTGGCTTTGATACCGTGCACTAGTCAATGTACATGTGCCTCAGCTAGGGTGACCAGATATCCTGATATAATCGGATCAGTCCCATATTAGGGGCTTTGTCTTATATACACAACTGTATCCCTCTTCCCCACTACCCCCCAAAAAAGTATCCCGATCTTTCACACCTGTATCTGGTCACCCTAGCCTCAGCCTCCCGATCTGTAAAACTGGGGTGACTGACTAAGTGTTATGTGCTTTGAAATCATGGATTTAAAGTGCTGTAAGAGTTAAGTCTACATTACAGATCTAGGTTTCCATTCTAATTAAATTAATAAATTCAACACCATAACTGTTTGACATGGTCTGTCCTGAATAGCTCACAGCATCCCAAAGTGATATAGCAGTGGAGTCCCTCTTCACACGCACTACACAAACAAAATCACAAGTTATGCTGTAACTAGATTACAAACAACTTCCAAAAATAAGTATTAGAAGATAAGTCCGTTCCCTACACAAATGCATGTCAAGAGTCAAATTTTCAGATCATCATCATATGATGGTTTCATGAACGTTATATAAAAGATAACTTAACCAACAAGCAGAGAAGCTAAAGGCATTTTCCAATAAAGCAATATTCACAAGCGAATACTAGCATGCCACAAAACGAATCGGCCTTGGGAATGATTATCTGTATAACTAAAGATTTTAACTACAGAAATATCTCCCTCTTCATAACATGGCACAGCCAGTCAAGATTCCACTGAAAAAAAATAGAATATAATGTGAAATTGTACATGGAAATGACAGCACTTCCAGAAACTGATTACAGCATACCAGCTCAGTTAGTTAACCAAGTATAGTCCTATAGAATATTAGGTAAAGTAAGATACATCCAAAAAGCTGAATGTGAAGTACATCCTTACACGTGCTATGTAATTTCTAAATAACCAATATTTGCTTAGGTCAATAATCCTTCATCGGAGCCACATATATCACTACTTACTGTTTTCTGTACACAGTGACTCTTCTCTACAGAAGTTGATCAAAGTGCTTAGCTAGTTGCTAAAGGCTGATAAAATTTTTAAACAAGTAATTTTCTCCATTATTTAGGATGCTTGTAATGTGGTTACATTCACTTTTCAGGATTTTGTTATGCAAGTCTGCAAAGACTAAATGTTTGTTTAAATATGTAAGTTACCAGTATGTACTTAAGTCAAGAAACAAAGATGTCAAGCCACGCTTTGCCTATGCTACTGATATACTTGTTCATGTAGAAAATTTCTTTAAGGACCATCGGTTAAAAAGCTTTAAAAAAAATAAAAAATCTATTTTAGAGTCCATTTTATTTTGTTGCCTGTTCTTGTCTGAGGTTTTGGGTAGAAGGAGAATTACAATTGCAGGTTCCTTTCGTAGTACAAAAGGTAAACACAACATCTGTTTACTCTGTGCTTCACGGCAAATATTTTCATTTCAACTACAATTCATTTCCTCTGCATTTAGCCATATCTTTGCTTCATGGATACATTACACTGAAATCTCTGCTGTGTTTGTTTAGCTTTGCATATAACACTGCTAGCATAAATTAAATGTATACAAGACTTTAAGGGAAGGGGACTAGCATAAAATGTGCTGACATTATGTAAAATGCAGCCATGCTTATACTCTAGATTTGATACTGCAATTTTTTACAATTTACTATGGAACATTAAATTGTAAAAAGTTTAGTCCAATTTTCCTCAGGATTATATCATCTTGGTGACCACTGGTTGCTCTGCAGATTGCAGCTCTTGGAAAGAGTTACCACCACCAATTTTCTTTCCAAGAGAAGCAATTTCCAGACATTAAAAAAATAAAGCATAAGTTTCACATACATTATTAAAAAACTGTCAAAGTAGTGACTATCATACTAAAAAAAAAAATCTAATGACTTTGCATTTCTCTTGATAAAGGTAGATTTGTGCTAGTTAATTTTAAAGTACAAGCATCTATTTCTTTGGTGGAATGCTTTTCTCACGGTCTCCTTAATGTTACATTTTTAGTTTATTTTTCATTTGGATTCATTTTAAAACAAAATTAAAATAATATTTAGCCTGGCTGCACTGGCCCAAACATTCTGGAAGGTTTGCAAAACCAGAATTTTAAGAGCTAAGTGTGGAAGTATTTTAAGTGATGCTGTTAGATCTACTGTCAAATTTCAAATAAAAACAAGCTGCAACTGGCATTTTCAGCCTATCTTACCTGGGTGCAGAAAGGATGAAAACTTCCCTTTATACAGAGTAAAGTACAGTGGCGTACAAATAGCTGTCAAGAAACTCACGAGTACAACATTTGCCAAAGTATCTTACGAACCACAGCTATTTGCTTCCTGACCTGGGTGATAGCACTATTATTTCACGGCTATTTAAGCTTTTTTTTTACTAGTCAGAAGTCAGTATATTAAGTAAAAGAGTAGAAAACTACAAATCAAGAATCAGAGGGGTAGCCATGTTAGTCTGTATCCACAAAAACAATGAGGAGTCCGGTGGCACCTTAAAGACTAACAGATTTATTTGGGCATAAGTTTTCCTGGGTAAAAAACCCACTTCTTCAGATGCAAAGCTTATGCCCAAATAAATCTGTTAGTTTTTAAAGTGCCACCAGACTCCTCATTGTTTTTACGAATCAAGACAATCTAACGTCACGCACAGAATTAGCAGATTGCCATGGAGCACACAAAACTGAGTGATATAATCACTCCATTCAAGTTTCACTTGTCATTTTTCAGGCAATTGGACCCCTTAGTAGGCTCTGAAATTTAAACAGGAAAAGTTAAGATTGAGGGTAACTGCCTAAGGTGGCTGTAAGATATAGTGATAAGATTCTAACAGCACATTTCAAGCCCTGAGCAATTATTGAATACATAGAATATTTATGGCTAAGTGAACAGAAAACAGGCATGTATTTAATAGGCGGAAAAACAAGGCACTGGAATGACTTCCTGGTCTGATGAATTTGGATATCAGAGGATATCCAAAAAAGGCCTTATTTCCATCTGTGAATTTCAAGTTCACTTGATAGAGTGCTCCCGTTCTGCTCACTCTCTCTAAAGCATCTGTCACTTGGTATGGTCAGGGACTGGATACCGGTCTAGATGGACCATTGGGCTGACCCATTATGCAAAGCTTATGGCCATTCTTATGTTCTTGTAAATTAGCGTAATTACCAAATCTTGCATAAGAAAAAAAGTTTGTTTAATATACCAATTTAAATAAGGATTCAAAATAGACAAAGTATTTTGAAAAGGTTATACTTCAGCTGATACTCCAAAAACAGCAAATGGTTCATAAGATACTATCAGCATCAGGAGAATAAAACATTGACGAAAGAATGGGTACTGGAAGATAGGATGCAGTAATAAAAATATAGACTAATATACATCTTCTAGACAGTCCTCAAACCTTATTACACTGCAGTCTGTATGTTACTTTCACAAGCTATCAGTTAATACTATGCATGAGTGAATACTGGCAAGTTAATAGGCTGCTATTTTAGAGTCTACATTAATAACTTAAGAAGCTCTCCATTTACACATTATAACAAAGATCATCTGAGATACTGTATTACACCAATAAGATTAATTTTCCGCAAAATGGTCTTCAATAGTTTTTATTTCTGAGGTAAGTTAGGCTGATAAAACTTGAAGAGTCTATTATAAGAGAGTACATTCGTGGTAAAGGATTAAAACTTTAGTGTTTTATAATCTATACTGGATATTACAACCACTTAGTGTACATTAAACACTTGTACATGCATATACATTCATAGAATTTACGGCCAGAAGGGACAATTGTAATTTAGCCTGACCTCTGGCATAGCACAAGCCATTACATTTCACCCAGTAATACCTGCATTAAGCCCACATCTTGTGACTGAGCTAGAACATATATTTTAGAAAAGTCTAAGTCAAGACTGGATGTCTTAAGTGATAGTGAATTCACCATGCCCCCAGTAAGTTGTTCCAAAGGTCAAATACCTTATTGTTAATATTTGCACCTTATTTCTAGCCCAAATTTAACTCACTTCAGCTTCTAGCCCTTGAATCTTGCATACAGAATATGCACATCTCACCAAGTTTATGAGTTGTGCAGGGCATGTGAATTTAGGGTAATATATGAACCTAGTGTTACTGTTGTCGACTCTGTACTCTGCTACTAGGTTGAACTCTATTCTCTAGATTTCCAGGCTGCTGCTAAACAGTGTCTCAAGTTCCAGATCAGAGTTTTATGCAACAATAGATGTTAATCATTTTTTTAAAAAAAAACTCACATTCGTTTGCTCAGTTGGTGTTAAAATGGTCTGTCTGTGAAATTGCAAAGTATCGCTGGATTGCCAAGTATGGAAGATGGGAAGTTGTGTGGTTTGTAAGATAACAGAACAGCTATCATTAAAGGGCTTGTTAATATTTCCATTATGAGTTGTATTTGTGGAAGCATTAATGACCTTCTTACCAATTCACCCTTGCTGAAACTTAGCCTTTGAGAATTGAGCCCATGAGAACTTTTTGCTTAGTCACAATTCATCTGCTTATTTTTTAGTTCCAGAAAGGTAGGACACTTTGAGGGTCTGAGCTTTCACTAAATAAACTGAAATGAATAGCCAAAATGAAATACGGTGGGCAGTCAGTCCCTACACTGAACTAATTGTGTAGTTTGTAGAATAGTTCCAAACCACTGAAGTATATTTTGTATGGGATAGCTAATTTTTCAAATGTTAAAAAAAACTGAACTACACTTCAGTTTGGTTATCATTGGCAACGAACTATGGAGCTGCAACGACGTTCTGTCAAATGTTCAGTTCTACACATATCCATTACATATTGTGTGAAATATCTATATGCCATATGCACTGTAGTAACCAGTGTCAGAGTTACATTCCACTTCGTTTTAAGGGATCTCCAGCATTCCAGTAAGGGTTAATTTGAGATTGAGAAAGCTGAGGCATTCACAAAAACACTTTAGCCTCAAGATAGCAGATTAAGCGTGCATTTATGGTGTATGGTCACAAAGCTGTAGAAAGCATTAGGGCCCCTAACTCCTCCTGTTGCACTCAGGTATTGTAGCTCATGCTGTCTGAAATACCCCACCACACAGCAATATCTAGGATATACCATAAGGGGAGTTAAGGACTAAGTGACAGGCTACCCTGTAACATTGCCTTGCTCTGTCAGTTTAAGACAGAAACCAGAGATTGTTTTAATACAATCTATTATCCATTTTACTTTATTTCTGCCGGCAGCTGATGTTTCCATGGGAATGCAGTCACAGTGCTGGGAAACAAAGCAAGAAGGAATCAATACTAGTCTCAAGGTGAAAGCACCCAGATTTTTAATCATATGTTAAATCTCCTGAAGTGTTTCCAGTGGTAACCCGGGTCTGTGCCAAGGCCAGACTTTTGAAGCCCTTAACAAACTAGTTACTGCAAAACCTACAACAGTAAGATTTTAAACTTAAGTTACTGCAAGAAACAAGAACCTGACACACAAGGCTTGATTAGCATAGAAGCAGGATCAGAGCGGCTGTAACTTCCGAAAGGTTCCTCCCCCTCTCCCCTGCAAACGTGAATCTGTGCTTGATTATTCAAGCTGTTAGGATTGTGCGGGCTCCGAGTCTGCACCGATATGCAGCTGTGGGGAATCTCACCAAGAGCGCGCCTACAGTACTCTGGAAACCTAAGTGTGTGTTACTTACAGTCTCTCGGCATTCCTGGGAATGCCCCGTGGCACGGTTTTCAGTCCCAGCCCATGACAATCCACGTTGGAGGCAGAGCAGGTACATTTATTGGGGCACCCTCCAACAGACATCCAAGCCCCGGAGCTCCAGAAGCCCAGGATCACTCCCAGCCACAGGGACGCACGGCTCCCACCGGGCAACATGGTCTCCTTATCCCTTCCCCAAAGGGTGCAAAAGGATGCAGGGGCAGCCGGTCCTCAGAGGTGGGAAACCCCAGCGACAGAGAGGGCAAAGGGCTGCGAGGAGCTCTCAGCACAGCCCAAGAGAGCCCACTTCTCCCCGCATCTCCGCTCGCACCCCTGGAGTCCTTGGAGCACCAGCCAATCTTCCGGGGAGATCTGGGGGGAGGGTTATGATCCGTGGTGCCTTTTAGCCTTTCAGGTTTCCCAGCGTTATCAGACCGGCACCAGCAGGCGAGGGGTTTAGCAGCGCTCCAGCCAGAGGAGCCCGCAGATGAAAGAGGAGCAGGGAGTTCAGGTAAACAGAGCTAACCATCCATCAGGGGGTTCGGCAAGCAGCGCCCGCCCCACTCCGCATCGCCCAACCTGGCAGGGCAGGTAACCGCTCGGGGAGGCGACGGCGGAGATCTCGGAGTGCTCCAGCGGCCCAGCTACTCAGTCCCTGGCTCCTGCACCTTCGCCGCTCCCATGCCAGGCCAGCCTCGCTGGGGGTGGCCGCTGTGCAGAGCCCCGGGATCGGCAGGCACTGGACGCGGCTCCCGCGGCGGCCGCCTTCCCATTCACTGCGCGCAAGGCGGCCAGGCAGACACCAGAACCATGGGGGCCACTCCTCCCCCCTCTCCTCCCAAAATATCCAGGCCAGCGCTCATTGGCTGCTGAGCCCCTGACGTCGGCAAAGTTCTGAACTTTGCGGGGAAGAGAGGGGGTGGAAGTTTCGGACGCGGAGTGGCCCCGAGCAATGGCCATTGTCCCGGGCGCTCTGCCGGGCGGCACCCGGGGGGGGCGCTGTCCGCAGCAGAGCGCGGGGGCAAAGGTGCGGGCTCTGCGACGGCCCCACTGCGGCTTGGGGTCCGCTCGCTGGGAGCGGCCCCGGCCCGGGCTTCAGACAGGAGCGTGCAGGCTGCAGCAGCGCCCCCAAACCGCCCAAGGCTTCAGCGTCCTGCCCGCCGGCCCCAACTTTCCCCCTCGCCGGGGGCAACTCGCCGCCTCCTTTTGTTGCCTTGTTCTCTCTCTCGTGCTGCCCTCTGGTGGTGAGAGAGGCGCACGGCTCCTTCTCGCTGCTCGGCGGGACGTCTGCCAGTGACAAGGGATTTGCTCGTCTGCTCAAAGTAGCCCGAATTCAGCAGGCCGGGGGTTCATTCAGCCCCCCGGGAAGGGAGATGGGACTGACCTGTCTGACCTATGAGACAGTGATCCTCTATTGCTTTCTGCCCTTATCACTCCTTGGTGCCACAGCTCGTGTTTAGTCCATAAATGCAGCGTGTTAACCCTGCAACAGCTAGTCTAGGTGCTTAAGCCATATTTCCTGGTATTTAGGGCCAACTTTAGGGGTAGAAAGCAGAGCAATTGCCCTGGACGGCATGCCACAGCCCTCCTCCTCCCCCCTCCCCAAGTTGCATCATATCCCCCAGTGACGGTAGATAAATAATGCCAGTATTACAGTAATTTCATCTCTAAAAGGGGAAATCAACCACACTAAAGCAGAGGATTTCCTGCTGTGGGGCCTGCCTTCCAAGGGGGTGTGGAGGAATGGTTGGAGGGCCCTGGGCGCTGCAAGCAGGTTTCAGGGAGTCTGCCAAGCATGGCCCGCATTAGACTTGCTAGAGCCCAGGGCAGAAAGCCAAAGCCCCGCCACATGGGACTCCAGCCTGGGGCTGAAGACAAAGCCTGAGCCACTTAGCTTTGAGGAGCCCCCTTTGGTGTGGGGCCCCCAGACAATTGCCCAGCTTGCTACCCCTTAAGGGTAGCTCGGGCCCTTATATACATTAAAAACAGTTGTCGTGGTACAGCCAGGCTATGGAGTTTTTATAGCATATTTTGGGGAGAGACAGGAGCTCAGAAAGAAAGAGGTTGAGTACTCCTGCTCTAAGACAGCTAGGCCTCAACCAGTTAAAACTACATCCAGAAATGAGTGGGCAGTAAGTGCACACTGGTGTAAAGGAGTGGCCTTTATGTAGCTGCAGAAAGGGCAAGTGGATTCAGGACATGCATATGAGGGACGTGAGCTATGTAAATGCCTAGAAGCAGGTATGGGACTCAGGCATCAGCATGTGAGCTGGCTGCTTTTGCCCCCTCAGCCTGCCAGAGATCACAGAAAGCTGCCTTTGAGAAAGGAAGTGTTCACACAGCTCGACAGCACTGCTCTCCCACTTCCCAGATCTGTACAGGAACACAAGTTGGGGCAGAGTAGAGCGCACGGTACTGTGCTTGATCCTCAACTGGCCCTCTTCACAAGGTCACCACAAGATACTTTTAACCTAGTTCAACAACAGTAGATGGCAGCAACACAACTCTCCTCCCACTGTTAGCCTCCTGTAGGACCTAGAGCAGCACTAGTTACTGCCATTTGTCACCTGCAGGGTCCTGACTACCCATCTCTTTTCCATGTTTGCTTGCAACGCCAAAAGCTCAGCTGCGTCAGTGACACTCCTCCCATAGCTCTCCTCCTGTGCAAGCCCCAGCACGGCTAAAGTGACAGTCTACAGGAGATTAGCTCCCTGATGAACAACAGCTGGCTCAAATGCAGCCCAGGCAGGACTAATGGGAAAAGTGCTCTGAATAACCAGCCAAAATGCTGTTTCCTCCTCACCCAGGAGAGTATAGAGCCTCCATTTGTTCAAGTGGTGTAAATTCTCAGGTTCCCGGTTGGTCATCCAAGCATAGCAATGAGTCAGACTGCACTATCTCAGAATGCCTTTTCACCTCTAGTTGACTAGCAAACTTGGTCCATTCTTTCCAGATGAGGACCTGGTCACAGAGAAGCATTCACAGATCACCACCAGATGGGATTACTATATTCACTGTATCTGACACTGAATATATAAGTCCAAAGGCTCATACCAATGTGGCTGCTTTCCATCTTCATGATTTAATCCATTGTGAGCATAACTCCATATACCACTTGCTTCTATTGGCCTCCAATCTCCTTCCAACAGCAGTGCAAGGGCTTTGATCCTAATCTTGAAAGCTATTAGTGGATCAAGCCCCATCTCCAGTAAAAAGCCAAAATTAGGTCAGGGGACTTTAGATGAATTCAGAAGCTGATCACCTTCAGGAAATGCTTCCTCCAATAAATACTTTCCACCATATCAATTACGACATTAACATCCTTCTATACTCTTCACCCTTCTCCCCCAAAACAAACTAAACTAACTCCACAAACCACCAAAATAAAAAAGAACTCACAACAGATCTAAGTAAACCAAAAGAGATGGCCAATAGACAACTGAACCAAAAGACAACTGTTTCTATGCCCAATATAGGTTAAACTATATCAAGGCCACCAAGAACAGTTACTTTAACTGAGAAGTATTCAGGGACTATGGGTGACAGTATTAAGCACTGTAGCAGTGCTTCACTGCTGCACTCCACTATTTGTGGAGTCATTGTTTCCCTTTTCTCAAATTTTGAGACACTTCAGCAGATTGCATAAGGTTGGAAAATGTATCAATTTCAAGAATTTTAGTACTCTAGTGTTGAGGAACTGAAAACTTTACTCAGATGGACTTTTTACTATTGGCAATTGCTAGGAACTGAAAAAAAGGAATAGACCTTCTTTGTGGTTCATCTTGTTTAGTATCCAGTGTGACAGTGGCCAGTATCACATGCATCAGAAGAAAGTGTGAGACACTACACCCTCGTGGCATAATATGGCCAGAAGGGAAGTTTCTTGCTACAGTAGCTGGCACTTCAATAAGGAAAAGTAGACATACATTTTAAGTGAATTCTTTGAAACACCTGCAGGCTGGAAAGCGTTCATCTAAAAACATGTCTAATGTAAAAGTGTGCAGTGTCTAATACAATGGAATCATGATCCTTGACTGGGGACTCTGGGTGCTACTGCAACAGGAAAAAAATTAGTTTACCCCCTTTAGGAACAGCCCTTGCATAAACATGGGGATGGACTGAACAAACATCTCTCTTCATGATTTTATCTACTTATTGACTTCAGTTTTGACTTATCTGCCCTTTCTGGACACTTTTGGATTTTCTTTATCTTTAAAAAAGTATTAAAGTATAAAAGGTCTAAGTTCTAGAGAGGGCATTTATAAATATACTCTGATCTTAACAACTCAGCCAACATGTTTTGCATTGTGATCTGAAATTAAAAATTCATCAGGCTCTGGCCAGTGGGGGAAAGGGAGTTTAAAGTACGAGTTCGTTGGAGAGAAGGAATGTAGCTAGCACTTAGGAATTTGTTAACAGGCTGGCCAATACATTTCTTCCCCCTTCCCCCATCATCTTTAAAGTTAGACGAGCTGTTATACTCATTATGATCACTAACAGTAGGTGCAGGTATAGTGGATTTACTGTATGAGTCTAGCAGAATGAATAAAGAGCTTGTTGATTAAGCTGAAACCACTGGCAGCGTGTCAAAAGAAATATTGCCAGAGTTAATTAAAATTTGTAGGCCTTGTCAAAGATGGCATATACCTGCCTACACCTATGGCAAAGCAGCATCAGTGGCTGTTAGTGTTATGTATAGCGGAAACGTTAGAGTCCACAAGCACTTATTAGAACCCATGCCTCTCTAGCCTTTATTTGTTTTTCACAAATGTTTGTGCAATTTAATTTATTTTTAGTTAAAAGGAAAAAAGTAAATTTGGAGCCATAGCCAAGGTAAAGGGAGCAGAGTAACATTTAGGTCTAAATGAGCAACAGTTACTTGGCATGGCAGGAAGGAATGAGAAGTTGAAGTTCTTCATAGCACCAACTGTCTTATGTATTTGGTTACATCTTGCACAATAGGGCAGTGAACTTTGCTGAGGCCTCTCAGCAGTATTGTACCACCAGCAGCATTCATTTCTCACTCCACTTGAGAACAGAACCGCCAAAAGACTTAAGGGGATACCTCCACTTGCACCCCATTATTAGGTGCTGTGTAAACTTAGAACTCTCTACGGGCAGCAGGAGACTCCACCTTTCTAAGGACCTCATCCTGCAGCTTACGGGCCTGGGTGGAGCAAAGGCCCAAGGATCAGAGTGGGGCTCACATGGATGAGGTTTCAGGATCCAAGCTCTAAGTTCTAGGTCAATGCAATTCCTAGTCAGTTAACCATTCTGAATACCTGTAAGAGGAACTTCTAACAAGCATATCCACCACAGCCAGAAATGCTCCGTCATCTGATCACCATGCTGATGTGTGCATTTGAAGTCTGCATCAAGTCTCAATCCAGCTGTTTGAGTCCATTTCATTTTGAAGTCATTGATTTTGACAGTCTGGGAAGCAATGACTTGTGTTTTACTATACTAAGTTATGTACCATCTCAGTATTTTAGGCCAACAAAAAGGAAAATAAGGCTACCACTATTAAGAATCAAGTCAACAGAAGGTATATGTTAAGCTTCACTTCAGCTGCAGAGTTGGGAATACAACATACCTCCCAACATTCCTGGGGTTTGCAGGACTGTCCCACTTTGACCCCCAGCACTCCCACATCCCAGTTGAAATAGAGCATTTCCTGCATTAACTTGGCTACCTTAAATTAGAACCCATTACTATGGGTGAACAAAAATACAATTAAAATTGAACATGTAAGTATAGCCACAAAATTGTATTTAATTTGTTGTGTAAAGTCACAACTCTGTATTGTTCTTTTTTAAAAAACTTCCACATTCCTTGTGTTATTAAAAACCACATATGCACTTTGAACATCATGTTGAGAAGTAGTCACACAAGAGTTGAAATTTGAGGAGAAAGCAGCAATAATCAGCAGCAACATGAGGGTGTTGAAATGAGTAACGGTAGGGATAGACCTACCCTATCGGTTGTGGAGTCACAAATAAATTAAAAATTAAACTTGAGTAGTATAGGTCAGAAATTGCAAGATGACAAACAGCAGCAGTGGCTAACAGACACTAATACTTCAAAAGCAAAAAATGGAGAGTCTTTAAAAACTCTTGGTGGGCACAGCACCATTTTCTACAAAAATCAAGAGAAGGACTAACATTGGCTTTTGGGGTATATTGCAGAACTGATTTTTCTGTTGTTGTGAATACAAGGATATTTCAAGACATATCACTGTAGAGAAATATGTGACCTATGCCAATGCTGTGACAGTCGGAATCCCCCCCACTTGCTGGGCCAAAAATGAATGATCGTATAACCACAGCTGAAGTTTTATTTACAGGATTTCTTTTGGAGCATAACATCCCTCTTGCAACCATGTTAGACTTTTATTCAAAAAAATGTTCCCAGACTCCAAAATTGCCAAGAGCTATGCATCTGCTTCCACAACAAATGTCCCACATTATACAAAAGGCAATCATACTTCAAGAATTTGAAAGTGTACCAAGTGTGATTGAAGGTCATGACTGATATTTTGGATTGGCATTGGATACTAGTTCTGATAAGCTTGTGTTTTCTAATCTTGGTTACATATGAACACCCAGCAACTGGCCTTACAGTTACTGAGTTTTTAGATATGGATTCTTGCACATTGAATAGCTCTCAGGAATTGTTTGATGCAATCCAGAATGTGCTATCAAAACACCATGTCGACTGGAATGAATATGCTATGTATTCAGCAGACAATGCTGCAAAAATGCTGTGCAAGCACAACAGTCTCAAACGAAAGCCAAGCAAATTAACTAAGGAGCGTATGCAGCGGGGAGCTCCTGCCACCTTGTTCCCTTAATGGCAGAGCATGGCTTGAAATCACCGAAGAGGAATGTTGTGGATTTGATCATTGACTACAGCTTTCAGAGAAGTGTCAAAAAGAGTGGCATCATTGAAATGATTATATGGCACATTGCAGTACCAATGTGAAGAAAATTGTGAAGCATCTAAAAAGTGCTGTCTGTCTTTGGAGAGATCTATTGAATGTATGTTGGCTACTTGGGATGGGCTGTATTCCCAGTTTGTCAGAATCTTTGATGAGGAAGAACAAAGAATACTGACGAACTTAAAGAATCCTTTGATGAAGGTGTATTGTTTTAGCATGCAGTTTTGCTCACGTTTAAAAAGTTCAGCTGACTCCTCCAACTGAAGCACCGATGACATTAACCTGTGCATCCAGCAATGGTGATGCTATGGTAAAATATTCTTTTGGAATTTGTGCAACCCTCAGTGGTAACGGTGAGTGAAGTGTTATGGGACTAAATTTACAAGAACTCTTCTGTTCAGTAACCAGTATCTGAAGTGTTTGTGGGCTTTGAGACTATGAAACTATGCAAGAAAACTTACATGATCAATACAAGGCCATATAAAACATTCTTAGTTGAAGCTGTGCAATTTTTTTTATTTGTTTGTTTTTGGGGGGTAGAAGCACTGCATTATATGAAAAAGGCAATGCTTATGGAAGACTTTGTTTTTAAGAGCCTGGCTTTTGGTAATCCCACCAGTTGTTTGTAAGCACCTTTCCATGATCTGCTTTCTGAATTCAAGGATTATCAAATCTTTTATACAATTCCTGAATATGACAGCATTGTGAGAACCGAAGAATTTTGGGATAAAATTTCAAATGAAAGACCTAGTAAACAGCCAGGCAAGATTCTCTTTGCTTTCAAAACCTGTAAAATTCATGTTTAATCCCCCACAGCATAGCTTCATTTAAAGACTATTCAGCACAGTATGGAAAATAAACACGAGAAGGTCATTGGGAAAAAAAAAAAAAAACATACCATGTGTATGAAGAGGCAACAATGGTGAGGAATAAAGTATGTGCTATGCTGGCAGAAAAGTCAATACCTTTTCCCACATGAAGCATCGCCAATGGCAGCCTTCAACTGGAGTCTGCTAAAGGCAAAATCTGCCACATATGCCTGTTTGTCCAGCCAAAAGGAACACACTGCAAAGTAACAGAAAAAGGAGCTTTTATATAGGCAAATACTTACTTTGTTCTATGCAAAACAGGCAGTAAAATAAAAAAAATCTGGAACTTAACATTCATTTCACAAATTGTCAGGGGTGAAGACAGATGAAGAAACATTTATTTGGCTTAGTTTTTTAATAGTTTGAACATATAAGCATCAAAATCTTTCCCATAAACATAATTACTGTATTTTTATTGTGTCTTGCTGAGAACACTTAAAATGTTGGGAGGTGCAGTGACTGGGTCATGGGCAGTCATCAGGCCTAGTGGTCAGAGGAGAGGGTCAAAACCAAAGACAGTTGCCAAGCCAGGGTCAGAGCTGGAGACAACGTCAGAGTAAGGCAGAGGAGCAGGGGTGTGGAGTAGGGCAAAACAGCAGGGACTGGGAGTATATGGTGGTCTGGGATGGGAGGACAGGAACCAGGAGCAGGCAGGAATGCTGGGCTGAGGTAAGCAGGAGAGGTCCGGAGTTGCAGCCAGCCAAGGATTTCTCTAGTTGCTCGGACAAATTTCTGGTTTATATAATGCTCCTTAGCCAATGTGTGTGGCTGGATGTTTACCCATTGGGAGTGTTGGGGGCGGTGTCCTCTGCAAGCTAGCCCTTCACTCGACTCTACTGTAGTCAGTCAGATGAACTGCTAGGTGACGGTTGTGGCCTGATCAATGCCTGTGGACCCGTGGGCCCAGGTTTGACACCTGTGATTCCTCACAGGAGGAATAAGACAACCTAGATGTAGGGTTGCCACCCATCCGGTTTTTACCTGGACAGTCTGGTTTTTGGCTTCCGTGTCCAAGTGCCATTTAGGATTGCCAGGTTTCTGGGCACCTGGCAACCTAAATGGCACCTGAACCAAAAGTCCTATGACCATGGGGTGGGGAGAGGTGCCGGGTCATTAAACTACACCAGCTCCTGCTCAGCCAGGGCTGCCTCCTACCTATAGGCAGGCTCCTTGAGATGATCCTGCGAGCAACAAGGGGAGGGGGAGGGAGAAGGGGAGAGGAGTGAGCAACAGGGTCAGGGCCTTGGGGGAAATAGGCAGAGCAGGGGGTCCAGTTACCAGCAATTAGAAAGGTGGCAACCTTTAATTTAGATTTAATATGGTAACTCTCAACAATTGTGTGATGCTACATTTCTGAGGATATGTCTACACTGGCAGAGTTATATCGTCGGCAGTTACAGCAAATCTCAGAGAGTGCTGAAGGGAAACAGCTGTTGTGTGTTCACACGGTCAGCTGCCTGCGCAATACCATGTTCACACTTGCGGCATTTGCAGCGGTATTCAGAGTGGTGCACTCTGGGCAGCTATCCCACAGAGCATCTCTTCCTCTTCTGCCATTAAGAGTTGTGGGAAGGCGAAGGGGGTCATGGGGCATCCTGGATCCTGTCCCAATGCCCCGTGATGCATTGCTTCACATCCCAGCGATCCCTGTGCTTCCATCCGCATTTGGCACCACCATCTTTCAACGGTCTGTGTACTGCACATCCTGCCTCTTTCAGGCTGCAGGAATGGATCCCACACTGTTGACCAATACTCTGCTCGTTCTCACTAACACATCTCGAGTGGTAGTGGAGTTATTCCTTAAACTACAAAGGCAAGAAGAGTTTGACATTGATCTCACCATGCATAAGTAGCTATGACACGAGAATACTTGTAGCATTCATGGAGGTGCTGACCACAATGTAATGCCGATTTTGGGCTCGGGGAAACAAGCACTGAGTGGTGGGATCACATTGTGATGCATGTCTGGGATGACGAGCAGTGGCTGCAGAACTTTCGGATGAGGAAAGACACAGTCATGGGACAATGTGATGAGCTCGCCCCAGCCCTGCAGCAGAAGGACACGAGAATGAGAGCTGTCCTCTCATTGGAGAAGCGTGTGGTGATTGCACTGTGGAAGGTGGCTACTCCAGACTACTACCAATCAGTCGCTAACCAGTTCAGAGTGAGAAAGTCGACCGCTGGATGCATGTTGACAGAAGTGTGCAGGGCCATTAATCTCATCCTGCACTGAAAGGGTAATGTATGTGACATTGTGGATGGCTTTGCACAAATGGGCTTCCCTAACAGTGGGGGGTGATAGATGGCACACATATTCCAATTCTGGCACCAGACCACCCAGCAACCAAGTACATTAATTGGAAAGGGTATTTCTCAATGGTTCTCCAGGCTCTTGTAGATCACCGTGGGTGTTTCATGGACATTAACGCAGCATGGTCTGGAAAGGTGCATGACACATGTATCTTTCAGAACACTGGCCTGTTCAGGAAGCTGCAAACAGGGACTTTCTTCCAAGATCATGTAGGGGAAGTAGAAATGCCCATTGTGATATTGGGAGACCCTGCCTACCCCTTCATGCCATAGCTTATGAAGCCATACACAGGGAACCTTGACAGCAGTAAGGAGCGGTTCAACAGGCCGAGCAAGTGCAGAATGACTGTTGAGTGTGCTTCTGGCTGTTTAAAGGCCCGCTGCTGCCGCCTAAATGGGAGGCTGGACCTGGCTGATGACAATATTCCTATGTTTACAGCTGTGTGCAGTACACTCCATAATATTTGTGAAAGGAAGGGTGAAAGCTTCACTCAGGGCCGGACCACTGAGGCTCAGTGCCTGGAGGCTGAATTTGAACAGCCAGAGACCAGGGCTATAAGAGGGGCGCAGCATGGGGCCATAAGGATCAGGGATGCCTTGAGGTAGCAATTTGAAGCTGAAAACCACTAATATTTGCTGCTATGCTCGTGAGTGCAGCAATGGTCCACCCCCAGTGATGGCAGAGTGGTGCGGGAAAGTTACCCTTAATGGGGCAAGAAACAAAGCAGCTCTGCCAAAAAAACCTGTGACTGTGGATTGCCCAGTATCTGAGAGTTTTATGGAGATCTCTGAGGCAGATTCTTGTGAAGTGATGAGTCAATCAACACCCTGTTCTGCCACTCAGACTAGGCATGTGGTGGTAAACGCATCATATAGACACAAGCCTGCTTTCTGCAACCCTTCTGCCCCCAACAACTCGCTTCAACAATTCCCAAAATCAAAGCCACTTACCAGGGGCTCCTCTCCTGTTCGCGCTTTGCCAAGCTCTGACAGTTGTGACTGGCTAGCCTCCTCCAGGGTAGAGAAGAGCTCCTGGCTGCATACATCTCTGACCTCTGAGTCGTCCTCTGCCTCTGGGTCCCCCTCCACATCCTTGTCCAAGATTTCCTCCTCTTGGCTCAGTCCACTTGCAACTAGCACACGAGCCGCCGAAGTAGCCACAGTGGTCTTTGCAGTGGAGGTGGGGTAACCACTGAGTACCGCATCCAGCTCTTTGTAGAACCAGCAGGTCGTGAGCACAGTACTGGAGTGGCAGTTTTTCTCCCACACCTTGTGGTAGGTGTTCCATAGCTCCTTCACTTTGACCCTGCACTGTGGTGCGTCCCGCTCATTGCCCCTTTCTGTCATACATCATGAAATCTGTCTGTAGGTATCAGAATGCATACGGCTGGAGCGCAGCTGGCACTGGACAGCTTCCTCTCCCCAAATGCTGATGAGGTCCATCAACACGGTATTGCTCCAAGTGGGGGGGATCTCCTGGTGCATGGAACAGGCATGGTTACCTGGAAAGATGCATTGAGACCAATGCATGCGGCACTGAGCAAAAAGGAAGGGAACTTTCAAAATTCCCAAGGAATTTAAGGGATTGAGCTCCCGGTTGGTTCCACGAAGGCAGGGCAGTAGAGTTCAAACCAATGACCAGAGAGGCAAGAACAGGCATTGTGGGACACCTCCCGGAGGTCTATCAGAGTGCTATAATCGACCAGGGTGACTACACTGGCACCACAGCACTGTAGCCCCGGCACAGAAAGCTGTACGCTCTCGTCAGGGTGGGTTTTTTTACAGCGCTGCAACTGCGCAATTTCTGTGCACTAAGGATTGTCTACAGTACCAGCCAGATCGACAGGCAGTGATTGATCCAGCAGGGGTTGATTTATCATGTTTAGTATAGACACCACATAGAAAGATATACTGGAGGACACAGTATGATGGGATAACATGATTTTGGCAATTAATTGATCTTTAACTATTCATGGTAAATAGGCCCAATGGCCTGGGATGGGGTGGGATCTGAGTTACTACATAGAATTCTTTCCTGGGTATCTGGCTGGTGAATCTTGCCCACATACGCAGGGTTCAGCTGATCATCATATTTGGGGTCGGGAAGGAATTTTCCTCCAGGGCAGATTGGAAGAGGCCCTAGGGTTTTTTTGCCATCCTCTGTAGCATGGGGTACAGGTCACTTGCTGGAGGATTCTCTGCACCTTGAAGTCTTTAAACTGATTTGAGGACTTCAATAGCTCAGACATAGGTGAGAGGTTTATTGCAGTAGTGGGTGGGTGAGATTCTGTGGCCTGCATTGTGCAGGAGGTCAGACTGGATGATCATAATGGTCCCTTCTGACCTTAATATCTATGAGACCACCGATCGGTCTAGTGCCGACTTAACAAGAAGCACAAGGGGAATAGACAGGAGAGCGTCTCCCATCGACGCACTGCAGTGAAGACACCGCAGTAAGTAGATCTAAGTATGTGGACTTCAGCTACGTTATTCACGTAGCTGAAGTTGTGAAACTTAGATCAATCCCCCACCCTGTAGTGTAGACCAGCCCTAAGTGGCTTGGCAGTGTGTGCACCTCAGGAGTTACACCACAGAAAGCTGCTTTACCATGCAGAAACGTGGTAGTGTAGACAAGGCCTGAGTGTGCAGAATCCGTTAAGCTCAGTTATGCTGTCTGCAACCACTGCTTAAATCACTAGACAACTATTCCAGCAGCAGGAATACACATAAGAGTTTTGATTTTGAACATACTAGTGCTATCACAAGTAGTTTAACTTCCTGTCAAGTTGTACCACGTTGCAGTCTGGTGACTGATTAACCCTAAGCCCTGGTCTACACTACAAGTTTAGGTCGAATTTAGCAGCGTTAGGTCAATTTAACCCTGCACCCATCCACATGACGAAGCTATTTTTGTTGACTTAAAGGGCTCTTAAAATCGATTTTGGTACTCCTCCCCAACAAGGGGATTAGCGCTAAAATCGACATCACTGGGTCGAATTTGGGGTAGTGGACACAATTCAACGGTATTGGCCTCTAGGAGCTTCCCAGAGTGCTCCATTGTGACCACTCTGGACAGCACTTTAAACTCAGATGCACTAGTCAGGTACACAGGAAAAGCCCCGGGAGCTTTTGAATTTCATTTCCTGTTTGGCCAGCATGGCGAGCTCATCAGCACAGGTGACCATGCAGTCCCCCGAAAGTGGGGGGAACTGGATCTGATCACTATATGGGGAGACAAATCTGTGCTATCAGAACTCCATTCCAAAAGACGTAATGCCAATATATATGCCAAAATCTCCAAGGGCAAATGTGAGGTGTTTACAATGTTCACAACTGCAGCGGTGAGCAGAGCGGGCTCCCGCTTGCAGTGCTATGGCATATGCGCGGGCAATCCAGGAAAAAGGGCGAGAAATGATTGTCTGCCGTTGCTTTCACGGAGGGAGGGAGCGAGGGAATGGTCACTGACGACACATACCCAAAACTACTGACTGTTTCCTTGTCCATTATCTCAATTTTTTTAAATTAATAAAGAATGCATGGTTTCAAAACAATAGTTACTTGATTTTGAAGGGGGGAGGGTGGTTGGTTTATAGGGAATTAAAATCAACAAAGGGGGTGGGTTTGCATCAAGAAGAAACACGCACTACTGTCACACCGTAGCCTGGCCAGTCATGAAACTAGTTTTCAAAGTCTCTTGTGATACGCAGTGTGCCTTGCTGTGCTCTTTCAATCAGTGTCTGGCTGCTCAAAATCAGACTCCAGACAATTTGCCTCAACCTCCCACCCTGCCATAAACGTCCCCCCCTTACTCTCACAGATATTATGGAGCACACAGCAAGCAGCAATAACAACAGGAATGTTGGTTGCGCTGGGGTCTGACCAACAATGCCAGCGCACTTTTAAATGTCCAAAGGCACATTCTACCACCATTCTGCACTTGCTCAGCCTATAGTTGAACTGCTCCTTACTACTGTCCAGGCTTCATGAGCCATGGGAGCAAGGGGTAGGCTGGGGTAGGTGAAACTGCACGGTGCTGCCAGCTGGGAGAGCAGCCTGAGGCAGAAGCCTCCAGCTCGCAGAAGATCAGGATAGCAGAGTTGCAGCGGAAGCGGTGGTGCGAGCAAAACACCATTGATGAGGACAGCTAGCAGTCCTACTGCACCATCTGCTGCAGAGTTGCAGCGGAGACGTTCACCATTGATGCGAAGGCACCCAGGAGCTGCTGCTGTGTGGCCAAGGCAAAAGAGCAGGAGCCCTGGAGCTGTTTCATGTGGAATGTGCACCTGCAAGACTTCTTCACCAGTGACAAAGGACAGGAATATGATGCACCTAAAATCTAAAAAGGCCTGCACATTTCCCAGAGTCACTACCCTTGATAACAGAATGTCAATAATTGCATTGGCTACTTGGATCACAGCAGCCCTCACAGTAGACTTGCCCACAACAGCAGTGGTGACGGTGAGCTGAGTGGGCTCCCGCTTGCAGTGCTATGGCGTCTGTGCAGTTAACCCAGGAAAAAAGCCGTGAAACAACTGTCTGCCGTTGCTTTCATGGAGGGAGGGAGAGAGGGAGGGGTGACTGACAGACAACCATGTACCCAAAACCACCCGCGACAATGTTTTTGCCCCTTCAGGTATTGGGAGCTCAACCCATAATTCCAATGGGCAATGGAGACTGCAGGATAGCTACCCACAGTGCACCGCTCCGAAAGTCTACACTAGCCACGGTATGGTGGACGCACTCTGCCGACTTAATGCACTTAGTGGGGACGCACGCAATCGACTGTATAAAACCGCTTCCGAAAAATTGACTTCTATAAAATCGACCTAATTTCATAGTGTAGACATACTAATAAGGATATTTCAGCTAACAGTGACTCCTTTAGGTTATATATAGGCTTGGCAGAATTCAATTTTTATTTTTTCATAATTTTGATGTCTCTTTATTCTTATGCTTTTTTTCTATTTTTATCTATTAAATTTTCAGTTTTGGGAAATTATGGGGCGGTCAGACAATTGTTTAATGACAGTACACATTGAGTTTCAAAAAGTTAAAGCTTTATAACCATTCATACAAACTGTGAACATCACAAATATATATAAAGTAAATATCCTTAAATCAAACCCTAATAAATTCACAAGCAGCATTTTTCTCACTGTGTTTATCTGTAAATTTCTATTATCAATGGTAATATTTTGTTTCAGTTTGCTTGTGTGTACAGTGAAAGCAACATTTACCAAAACCCTAATCCTTCCAAGCTTAGTTATATACCAGAGGTCTGCACTGTGTATCGGTAGGTCCCAGATTCAACCCTAAGGAAAACCCATGTTAGGAAAATAATGGCTATTTGATTGAATAAAGAGTTTCATAAGGCATATCCACGAGACAGCAAAAATAAAGTGAGATAGGAAATGCCAGAATGAAGGTGACCTAGTTTGACTTTACAATTATGGTTTTAATACAGTTTGTGCTCCCACATCACAAATTCACCACCATGCTTAGCACTAGCTGGCCAGCTAAGAGGCACTGAGAACTGTGCAGGTGAAGAATAAACTCCCCTGTTAAGTCTAGAAGGCCTCAGCCAGGATTGTGGCGGGCTAGCAGGACACTCTGAATAAGCTTGCTGTGCCCCTACCCTATACATACCAAGCTTCATTTCCCACCCAGTCAAGCTGGCTCTGTTTGACACACATGGGCAATAAAATAAGGGAATACTTCAGAACAGGATTTCTCTGTAGTCACCCCACATGTGCCTCTCATCAGCAACAAGTACATAATCATAGAGGCCCATGATTTAAACTTAACATTAAGAGCCAATACACAATATCCATCACCTACTCACTCATTTGTTTAGACAGGGAACAAACTGCAGCTGTCCTTGAAAAGTGAAATCAAGTTATTCCCATTGACTCATTTCTAATCATGGATGAGCATACAACTAAGCCTGATCCTCATTCTTGCCTCTTTCGCTTCCCCATCCAAATGTTTCATGTCAAAATGGAGAGCTAATAGACCAACATCCACAAAAGACCATGCCCCTTACTGTAGCTGAAAACATGTGTTAAAGGTTTTTAACTTATTGCTTGTGAAGAAACAGAGAAAATGTAGTTTCCCTAAAAGCTTTGCAAATCCAATTAGGTTCTATTGTATTACATCTGCCTCACCCAGGCAGCACTCCACATCTCACATTTCCTTACCACAATATGGGTATGAGTCACATAGGATGCAACATATCCCACGGACCACGGAGTGTTAATACTGTCAGTTATTTAGCTATTCATGTCCTGAGTAGTACCCATCCAGCAATAGTCCTCTTTGGCTTTTCATCTTGATTGCACTCGGTCTTAAGTAATGCCACTTGATTTCATTTTCATATTATATTAATCTAAGTGGGAAACTGCAAAATGAGATCTGTGGTTTTGGTACTGGTTTTTATTTTAAAAAATGCTTAAGAAATACACATAGTAACTGGACATTTTGATCCCAAACCAACAAAGCCTGTGATCAGTATGCAAAGGCTTGCACGTATTGGTTGGTGTTCAATAAGTCTCATTGTCAGTTTGCAAGGGCATCTAGGCTTCGGAGATAAGGGATCGAGCTACGAGGAAAATCTAAATGGTTTTCAAGTACTTGTGGAAAACAAAGCTCTATGAGGCTTGTGTTTTGTTAACACTTCATTAACTAGCATAGCCATAATAGTTTTTAGTTGTGCTGAAAATGTGACTTTTAAAACTATATTTTTCTTTCAATTTTTGTAATGTTGATAAAGTCTTAGATATAGATTAAGTGGTCAAATTCAGCATGGGACACTGAAAAGTTGTGCTCCTTAGTACTAATTCAAGTCATGTTGTGTTATGTTCTTTAAACCACTATGCTGACGACATACCATAGTAGCTCCTCCATTGGAAGTCATGGACTGTTTCCCAAGCATTAAATTTTAACAAAATTAACTCAATTGCCATGTATTACCCTGACACAGAATACTTTCTTTCATGTTGGTGGTGGTTTGACAGAGTACTTCTGAAACACTAATATCCCAAGTTAACATTATACTTGAGCATTTTAATAATGGCTCCTCGTCACAGTACCCCTTCCCCTCTGAGGGACTAATTCTGTTGAAGTTATAACTTTGTTGCAGTTGTGGGCGTTCATTTAGCTGTCCTGTGAAAATGTGAGATTGTGAAAAAGTTTCCCCATCCCAAATCAGGCTGAAGAGTTAAAGTTGTGAAAATGTTCATGAACCCAGAATCTAAAAAAAGATAATTGGTTTGAGTCAATTGAAACTGTTTGCTTTGATTTTTATTTTAAAGGCTTGGTGTGTTGGTTATTTTCTAAATAGTCATTTTGAATAGGAAAAACAATTGTCATTTACAGAATGTCAAATTGAAATATTTTAACAATTTCCCAATTTTTTCCCCAAAATATTTGAGTCAAGAAATTAATCAAAACTTATCTATGCCCTCAGATGTTTTCATTTTTAACAAATTGGCATTTTCTCACAAATTATTTTATTGAAACATTGCAGCCACCTCTAATAAGAACTATCACAGTTCTGGGGTTAACTGCATCTCTACCTCCTCCATGATCTGCTCCAGGGTGCCCCTTTAAGCCTCAGGTGTCACCCCTCTATTGGCAGGGACTTGTGTCCCTCTCCCTCCAGACCAGGAATTTAGAGTTGCAGTTCTCCTGCAATTCACTGTGCTTATCCCAGCAGGTCTAACGTTAGTCCAGTGCCTTCTGCTCTGCTCTCTTCCAGGGGCTATGACAATGGTTACCAGTGACCAGCCAGCTTTCACAAAGCACAGTTCGTTTATTTTAAAACGAGCGTTACCGAGAAAACATTTCAAAGCAATCAGCAGCTTACACACATGCTAGGTTACCAGCTATCACCCATCTTTCACATGGAGATCCTAGCAGGTCCTTCAGACTTTCCAGCATGATTTTTGCTCCCTTGGTTACAATCACATGGCAGGTTTGGTTCAAAATGAGGGAACTCTCAACCAATTCAGGCTGATCCTTTTATCACAAGCTCTTTCTTTGTTCCCTGGGTTGCCTGAACCCACTCTGAACCAGTTCACCTAAGGGGGTGGTACTTCTCTGCAGTTGTTTGCCTGTCCCAGGATTTGCAGTAGTTATCCACCATTGATTGGAGTTCCTGGAGGATAACCCTCCCCCATCCTAGAATACAATCCCTAACTCTCAAAGATACATACAACATAGACAGAAACACAAGTTCATTACTAATCCGCCTGCTGGAATAGAGTTGGTTGGAAATGTTCCACTGGAAAGTTTTTGTATCAGAACATGCCAGTGATGGTGATAGCCAACTTTCACAGGAATGTGTGGTTTTCACCAAATCTTTCTGCCTGCTTCTCCCATCATGGGCTGTCACAGAGCTGGGACCCTGGAAATCCCAGTTGCACCTGTTCAAGCCAGGGCTGCCCAGGCTTCTCAGTAACCCGGCAGGAGGGCAGCCAGAGCTCTGAGCAGCCTTTGACAATTTCATTTAGAACGATCATAATGAAACGTCATTTTGATTTTAGAAACCAAATTTTTGGACTCACCTGTTCAGAGGGAAATTTTGAAGTTGTCAGTTTTTATTCTGACATGGAGAAAGCTTCTTTTTGAAGGGAATTCCAGGTTCTGACCAACCCTTCTTGGCAATACCTGTTGCACAGGCAACGGATACACCTTTCAAAATGAAGCATGTGTTGCTTTCTACAGTGAGAGTTATCCAAAGGACTCTTCAGGAAGGGGCACAGGCTTGGCTTCACTGTGTCACATTCTCTTAAGAGTGTCTTTTAACACTTGTTCAACTGGAAACCCTAGTTTTTTGGGATGACTAAGATTATGGCTGTTGTGCCCTTTCCATAGCCTTACTGCCATGCACAGGAAGCTACAATCCAGCCTTATAAACATGTGCTTACAATGGACCGTCATTACACTGGTGGAAAAAGCTATCTTTTCTAATCCTTTTATCATTCTCATGGCTCTTCTTTGAACCCCCTCCAGTTTAATCAATATCCTTCTTGAATTGTTGAAGCAAGAACTGGATGCAGTATTCCAGCTGTGGTAGCACCAGTGCCAAGTACATAGGTAAAATAACCTCTTTGCTCCTATTAGAGATTCCCCTGTTTATACAGTTAAGGATCACATTAGCCCTTTTGGCCACACAGTCACACAGGGAATTCATGTTTCATGACTCTAAAGGAAGGGGGGAGGGGCGGTTTCAATGCTTCCCAGGATAGAATCCCCCATCTTGTAAATGTGTGATCATCTTATTTGATTGTGCTTTATTGCGCCACTACAGCCATTGTATTTTCTTCCTTTTTGCCTATTGTCACTGGGCATGACATCCTGCAGTTGCAGAGCTAATTCATGACACCTTGTAGAAAACAGATTTTGGATTTCTCCTTACATGAAACTTCACATTCTGCCTGAAAATAGAATGGCTGAATAGTTAGAGGAGAGTATCTTTAATGGTGTGTTCAATAGCTATGCTGTAAACAAGAAATAGAAGGCCAATGAATGAGATATTCATCAATGGTTGGAGACAATGGCTGTTATATAAACAGCTTTCATAGGGAAAGGTCAGGTATTCAGTTAATATTTTATAGATACCATATGTCAAAGTAGACTTGTAACAGGAACAACTGGAAGCTTTGCAAAGAAAGTGGCAGCAGGGAAGGAATAAGCGAAGTAGTCAGTCAAATTTGGCAGAGGACAAAAGCACCCATCTGATGCTCTTGTCCCATCAACATGTAACATTTCTATGCTATCAGTATTCTTTGAGACATTTCATGTATCTGTTAAGGATGGCTTGCACACAGTCTTCTCCAACCCACAGTTTGGAAATGGATCTGCACAATTGCACACTAGTTCTCTAATATATCACAGTGCAGTTTGTAATGCCTGTTCAGGTTGCCAAGCTTCTACCGTGGTGCTCTTCCTTCACTTACCCTCATCAGGAACCATGACAACTAAGTCTAGCATTTCACTGCAGGTGGGGGTTTGTTTGTTTTTAATCTCAGGGACCCTAAGCTATTGAATGTTTACCTGCTTGTTTCAGTATAAAACTTTGTTACTTGAATAACAGTTACACACTTTATACCCGAAGTGCACACTGCCTTTAACTAGATGTCATCTGCCTTCCCTTTATGATGTAGGGGTAGAAATTTTATTTACTATGGCTTCAAGGACAGGCTTTATATATTCAATGGGGTAGCTGAGTGAGGTTTTTTAGGTCCAAAAAAGCATGTTGTACTTCAATGGACATTTCACTTTCTATACACCAGCATTTAAAGGGGCATCTTATGTTTTGATAAGCTTGGTACGTGAGATACTAATAGCCCTTTGATACAGTTGGGCAGGAAAATTCTATTTAAATAGATTCTCTTTTACAATGACCTCTACCTGACCTTGTGCCTCTTTCACTTCTCCATGATTGATATTGTTCCTTATAAGTACTTGCACTACAGATGGATTCAGTTTTCCAAGATGGAGTGTGGAAAATGATATCTCTCTTCTGCCATGATAACATCCCCACAATTAAGACTGAAACAGGAACTAATGCTAGTAAAGGTTATTCTTTATTTTCTGTGCAAGTTTAAGGCCAAATTTGAGATTTTTGGCTTTAACACTGCAAAGGATATATGGGGTTGGGAAATGCAGTCCACTACCTCTGACTTTTTATTGTCCACTGGGTATTTTAAATTCAGCTTTTTTCTGCGCAGCTGAAGAGTACAGAGACCAGGAGATGGATAGCACTTTGGGCTATGTATTGTCAAATCTGTTAATACCAATATAAAAAAAAAATCATTCTGCATAGGTTGGTGGGAGGCTTTGTTGAAAACTTTATTAAGACTATTTTGCCAAGTCATAATATTATGGCATGTACAGTACTCATCATAACATATGCACAATCAATATCAAGTTGTTTTTAGTGCAAACAGCTGTTGTATGGCCTGACCAACATGATTTGCAATTAAGTTTATATTCTATTTCTTCCCCTTCATCAAATGCATTTCCTATTATGTTTCTGGCTTCATTACATTTTTAGAGTGCTGGGAAATACAAGGAGAACCTAGAACAGGTGCAGTATGCTAGCAATGAGACCATTTGGATAATAAGCACTTTTTTGTAGGAAAGAGAGGCCAAAACTTCTCCAAGAACTCACTGCTGATCAGTAGTGGATCTCATTTAAATTTCTCCTGTGGCTGTGGGTTCTGAACATCTGGAAATGGCCAGATTTCCTACTTCCCTGCATGCTGTCAGCTGTTAACCAATAGTTAAACACTATTTTCCTTGATAGGGGACTGACTTCAATTCTTTGTTCAGACTGGTTTTCATTGACTTTGCTCTTAATTACCTCTTAACAAGTGCATGCCAAGAGTCTCAAAACAGGGCTTGCCACACATCATTCCCACACATTCTCAACCACAACAGTTCTACAGTTTGGAGTATAGCATCTCTCATGAGTGCATGCTGTACGATAGAAACACCAGGAAAACTGTTGAAGCAGCTGCCCCATCAGATCACCACAAATGACTTGTTTTCACTTCCCATCCACAGCACCTAGCCCCATTTCTCTATGTTTGCAGCCAAAGATGTAGAACAAAAAGGACAGAACAAGTAGTGATTCCATTACTAGGTTAACGGTCACAGGCTGAACCCAGAAGAAGACAAGAGGATGATGTCATGTAAGCCTTCCTTGTTGGGATTCCCTGAGACCTTTTCTATTCGGCTTATCCAGAACACCTGACCAGGTCTCGAAGAAGACTTGATCCAGTTCTCTGGGATCCAAAACACTCAGTTCGACTCTGGATTTTGTCACTCAGGTTCCCTTATTTGGCATGCAGCAAAACTACGCTGAGTTGATTAGACAGAAGCACAGGGGGCTTACCAGACATCCAAAGTTACACAGACAACCCTTCCTTTATATACACATTACATTGCATTTGCTGTACACTACACCACACATTTTTGGATTGGATTGGCTACTTTGCAGTATCAAATCCCTGCACAGAATGCTCTGTCCATGTGCTGTTCACATTCCAAGTTTATCTTGTCCATAGTCCCTAGCATCCGAAAGTTGCTGCTTATCTTAGCTAGCACACACATCCTGACTCCAGCAAACTGTTTGTCAAGCTCCTCTTTACAACTTAACTTTTCATTTACTTTCCCAATTATGCCCACTAAGAAATTAGGCAAGTTACTTATGTCAAGCCAGACCTACACTGCTCTTCATCAATTCAAATTTGTGAGCAAGGTTTCCATCCACACTCAATATTACTTTAAAAGGTTTTATCACAGCTCATTGTACCAAAAGGAGGGCAAATGGTTTCAGTCAAAGCACGGATGTCAATTTTCAACGTTGTCTTTTGAAAAAGTGCACACCTCCCCAGCCAACTATTCATCTCTCATGTCTCATTTTAGCACATTTGGACTTGCTTGGCTGAAGTTTTCCAGTTGTGACCCCTCCAGTCTCAAAAGGTGTATAGGTGGAGGGAGAGAGGCTTTGCCTGGTCAAGCAGGAAGAGAGTCCCCCCTCTCCTTTGGTTTGAAAGAGGATAAATGACTGAGCTAGGGGCTGGCTGGAGGGATTCAGGTAAGCCATTTGCCCCCATGGCACTAAGGGGAGGATATACATATGCCCTGCCCTGCTGGATGGTGTCCTCTCTTATGCCTGGATCAACTCCCATCTATGGGAAGAGAGTGGAACCAAGGTTTTTGTGGTCAGCTGGGGGCATTGCACTGATCACTTTTTTGAGAGGAACTGGGAAAGAATTTTTCCCTCACTGCCATTTGGGTTTTTTGCCTTCCCCAGAGCTTGGATAGGTCAGGTGGTATGGTTCAAGTTCTCACAGCTTAGAGGGTACTTATTCCACAGAGGATCTAGTTCACTGATTAACCAGAAGTGGAGGTAGCCTCAGGGGAATGCATCTCCTAAAAAAGCTGGGGAAAGGGCTCTTAATGTCTGCTACAATGAGGAGGCAAGCCCCATTCTACAGCACTGTAATCCTTGTACAAGTAGAGGGCAGCGGGGTCCCAGTAGAGAACTCGGGGTAATGAGAAGGTGGAAATGAGTGAGGAAGGAATGATAACTAGCATTGTACAAGTTATTACCAGAAATTTCCCACATGAGCTAAATAAAGCTAAAACTAATTAAACAACTTCTGTTGCAACATATCAGTCTTCCTGCATGCCCAGGACAAAGCCTAGGTGCTTAGGAGACAATTAAGGGTATCATTTTTAAGGGCCAACACAACTGAGTGTTAGGTTTATCCAGTTAGTAGGCCAAGAATTGTATTCTGTTTATAGAATGACAAGTTCTTCATTTTTGACCATGTCTGCCTTGCTCCCTTCTGGTAAGCCGCATTTGCTTTTTTTAACCCAGTTTTTTCAATTGGAAACTTTCATGCATAATACTTGAGCTTTGTCCTGCCATACTTATTTTGCTTAACTCATTGAACAGAGGTCAATTTTTTAATAAATAGCCCTTTCTAATGTTTCGTTATCTTAGAGAAAACTTAGCTATGAATGTCATCAGTTGACATTTATACGCCTCAGGTGCTTTGTTTAAAAAAGTGTGTTATTTGGTCAAGCATCACAGCCAAGAAACAGGTCTCCTAGTTCTACATGTTCTGTTATACATATCTCCTTTGCTAGCCACTATCATAAAGTAACATTATCTTAGTCTGTCTTACCTGGCAGACACGAATATTTTTCTGATTTTCAGCCAATAATGTCACTCCTAACAGATGTCCAAAATAAATACTAATTTCAAAGTGATGCTTTAGGCTAAACACAAACTCTAAGGTGTCTAGACAGTGTGGTTGGTATTAGGGCATTGGCCTTTTCTCTTAAGCATGCTTTAGGTAACAGGACAGAACATGTCACCTTTTGCAATTACAACCCATACCTCAGGCCCTGGAGGCCAGTTGTTAACATGACTATCTTGTTGTGGGCTCAATTTGTCATGTCACAATAGCATTTGCATAATTTCCATGTAAGGAACATGGAATGGACGCTGTGCATACCCATGGCACTCAAGCACATCTCTCAAGCAAGTCTCATTTCCAGAGAACGGTTCATTCTTTGTTGTTTGCTTGTCTTTATTGTAGTAGAAATTTTGTAATGTTCACTAGGTTCTCAACTTCAGTGATCAAACTTAGTAATGGACATGAACTCAAACAAATTAACTGAAAATTGAAACAAGTGGTTCTCCCCTGCTAATTTGATTTTTAAATCCATGTAAGCTCACTCCGACTAGGCCAATGTGTCTTTGTGCCAACCCACCTCACCCTCAATCATGTGAGCACCTTACTTCAGGATACTGAGGGGGAAATTAGAGTATCAGCTGACTTTTTCTGATGTAACCAAGAGATTTAGCCACTCAGTCATATTAACTTCAATTGGACTTGTGTGACTAAATTGTGGCCAGCTTTGAAAATCTCAGCCCATTGGTTTTAAGTGCCTACTGACACAGGTATGATGAACACAGGCATATGTTAAAGACTGTTTACCAAACTTTATAAATTGTCTGTATTTCTGTGAGCCAGGGATTGTGTTGCTGGCTGGCTGGCGACAGTTAGAGTTCCCTAAAGGAACTAAAATCAGTGCCGGGTCATACCTGCTGGGATAATCAAAGTGAAATGCAAGGGGCTGCAATTTAAATCCCTGGTCGGGAGAGGGTGGTAGAAGACGGCCTCTTGCCGTCAACTCTCACTTGATGGCAAGAGGCCTGAAATTTAAGGAACCATTCCTTGAACATACCATAGAGGGAGCCCAAGGTGCAATTAACCTGAAATTGACACCTGCCTTTAGTTGAAATTTGTTAGTCATTAGTTTAAGGGGCTGGGTTTTAATTCTGGACCCCTCTGTGTAACCCTTTAGGTCTTCACTTTTATATTTTAGTTTCATAGAATCATAGAATCATAGAATATAAGGGTTGGAAGGGACCCCAGAAGGTCATCTAGTCCAACCCCCTGCTCGAAGCAGGACCAATCCCCAGTTAAATCATCCCAGCCAGGGCTTTGTCAAGCCTGACCTTAAAAACCTCTAAGGAAGGAGATTCTACCACCTCCCTAGGTAACGCATTCCAGTGTTTCACCACCCTCTTAGTGAAAAAGTTTTTCCTAATATCCAATCTAAACCTCCCCCACTGCAGCTTGAGACCATTACTCCTCGTTCTGTCATCTGCTACCATTGAGAACAGTCTAGAGCCATCCTCTTTGGAACCCCCTTTCAGGTAGTTGAAAGCAGCTATCAAATCCCCCCTCATTCTTCTCTTCTGCAGGCTAAACAATCCCAGCTCCCTCAGCCTCTCCTCATAACTCATGTGTTCCAGACCCCTAATCATTTTTGTTGCCCTTCGCTGGACTCTCTCCAATTTATCCAATTTATTTTAGTTTCTTCCTTTATGGAAAGGGGATGATACCAAAGTGTAGCTCCTGCCTGCCTGGAGTGGCACTCTGTCCCCCTCTAATGGTGGCCAGACCACCTAGAGATTGATGAGCCTAATACTGCCTTGGCTAAGAGAGAAGTGTCTTTTAGCTCAGGCAGTAGAGGATCATGCATTTAGCTCAAGAGGTCTCAGGTTTCATCCCCACCAATGAAGCCCGAGGTGCTTGGCATCAAAAGTGGTGGCCCGTGTGAGGAATTCAACTGGAAAGTCTCTGTAGCTCACTGTAGAGTCTTTAAGACCTAAGTAATTAGTGGGAAACGATGATAATGGGCATACTATAGTAGAACAAAGTACATGAAGGAAAGGTGTTACTAACATTACAACATAAGCTGTTGGGTATCAGTGCACAATAAGGCTCAACTATTTGCATTTCAAAAATGTTAAGGCATATCACGCATCCACCACAATATTTCCCAACAAATGATACCAAGCGATCTGGGTCTTATTTACTGAGGCTAGAACAGATAAGCATTCTTATATTTTAACTGAAAGGACTTTTGTAACAAGAATGCACACAGCGATAGAAAAAAAAATTTCACTGAGAACAAGTGATATTTCTGTAGTTCAAGACATAACAGAACTGTCTACTCCCATACACATAGTAACATGACAAAATAATACCAATGCCAGCCCACAGAAAATGTTATGACAGGTGTCAGATAGACAAAATTACATCAACATAAATCTAGTGAGACCTGTGTTCACATGCAAAGAAAGGCAAAACAATGGAAGCGAGCCATGACAATAGAAGTCTCTTATGCCAAGAATGGGTCAAAACAAGTCTGTGTATATTTTTACACATTTAGTTGCAATCTATGTTAACTATATTGTTAGGAGCATGTGTGTGTACTATGCTTGTTTCAAGAGAATGCTCTGAAGTCCCTCCCCCTTCTTGAGGAATTACATTCACTCAATTGCACAAGGTATGTGGGTGTATTTCTATAATTTGCATACTTAAGAACACATGAACTGGGGAAAGTGGTGGCACTACATCAGGCAGAGAGAGCATGAACTGGCAGGACTTGCGAGCAGCACTATGAACTCTTCTAGGGAATCTGGAGCTTGCCAACACCTACCTGGGGTCACTGTATTAATCTCCTAAAGCATCTCTTAGGGTTGAAATAGGGCCTTTACACTCACCCAGGCCCTGGTCCAGGCAGCCTGCTGGGTGGGAGCTAGTCACCCCTTCCAGAGTTATCAATGAACAAAAGGAAACAGAGACAAATTAACTCTCTCATGGTCCTGGAAGGACTGTTTCCGGGTAAACTGGGGGCTCCAATCAGGCTTATAGGTCAGTCTGTTATAGTCCCACAATAGTAGTTCAGTTCTGGGCCCTCGGGAAAGGGGCTGTCTAGCAGCCATTGGTAGAGAAGTTCTTGCCTTGAGCCAGCCCTTTTCTACAAGTTGAAGACTGAAGCTCTGCTCTGCTCTGTCCTCAACTGATCTGCGTTCTCCCCCTTTTAATCTCCTCCCTCCAAGTTTGATATCTCTCACAGGTGTGTGTGAGGGAGGGGGCACAGCTGGTTGAACCCACACTAATTAATTAAGATCATATTGCCTCCAGTGGGGTTTTATACCCCCATCACACTGGAGAGTAAGGATAGAAGACTAGGTAAGTGCCTGAGAAGGACTTGAAGGGACTGTGAAACTTTAGTGTAGCTTTCATTAGGGCCAGGAGAAGCAATAAGTATGTGGTTGGACTAGGACTGAATTAGGGATATTAGGAAAGACATCCAGGCCTGTGGGAAGCATTGTGGGTAGGGTCCTTACACTTTTAATTCCTACACCTCATGCAAGTCCATAATGGTCATCCTTTACAAAAACTAAATAAATGTTACCTCAGTATATGCAGTATTCTCTCTGCTTTTTATAAGGCACATACAAGGAGTTGCTTCCAAACAATGAGACAGTTATTAAACACAATTAGCATGTTTAATTATGTTGTGTACATGTCTGATCAATTATGGCTCTATAGTTCTGTAGCCTCATAAAAATGCATGCTTTAGCACCACATTATGTGGGTTTGGGATAGCCTCCAAACTAAGCTAGGGTGGAACTGTAACTAAATCAGAAGGACCTTTATTCCTCATAATCATATGTTCCGAACAGACCACATCTTACCCAAAAAAAATTGTTTAAAGTTCTAGAGGGTTTATAGGGTTTCATTGTTACCATTTCTCTACATCTCTTCACTTTTAAAGCCATGGGTTGCTTTTGTACTTAAAATCTATCTTTCTGTAGTTCATAATCTGTTTTATATTTTTACTTAAAACAGTGTGTTCTGGTTGAAGTGCTTGGGAAATCTCAGCTCAGTTTACAAAGGCTTGTTTATGTTCCCTCCACACTGAGGGAGGGGTGAACTTAATGAACGTACACTGGTCCGACTCCTGACCAGTGCAAGACGGTACAGTTCTGGGGTGCAAGGCTGGGGAGCTGAGGGAAAATGGCTGAAGGCTCTGGTTAATGAGTGGCTGGGAGATCATTCATGTAACTCAGTTGGGTGTGTCACTGCCTCCGGATGTCTGTGTAAGTGCAGTACCTGTCAGAAGTTTGTGGCTTGACACAGCATCACAGTGTGAGAGGGACACCCCAGGTTGGTGGGACAGAGGGCTCAGAGGTCCCACAGTCCAGGTTGCACGCCAGGGACCCCGTCGTAGAATCATGGTCAACTTAGCCCCTACCCTATTTTATCTGTTTTTTTTTTCTCTGCCTCCCCCCCCCCCCCGCCCCCAAAACCCTTTTAGTGCTTACAAGGATGCTAATTGAACGGTGGACAAGTTAATGAAAAGATTGACTGAGACAGTCAGTTCATTTGATGTACTAATCAGCCATCTTAAGACCATCTCCTTATTAAAACTTTCTGTCAATACTGACATAAGTCAGATTTGGAACAGTGACCTACAGATAAGAAGTTTTTTATCTTCTTTACAATCCAAATTACTGCTTAGGCGAAAAGTTCTTCACTTTCTACATATAAAAATCAGATAGCTCTAAAAGTTAATGATATTCATCCCTCAAAGCAAAATGTTTTAAATCCTTGTGGGTTAATTTCCACTAATCACTATAGCATTAACAAGCTGAGTCTTAGATATCAGTGGGCACTAACCATCCAAATCTTTGTACCCCATCCGATAGGTGGTGAAAAGCAGATAACACTGTTAAGTTTACATATCTAACTTATATTTATGACCTCACTGCATCCACACCGGCACTAACCCATTTTAGACCAAAGCTGTTTAAGAGTGATCAAGTTATTCAAATATATTCTACTCCAACCCATTCTTAGAATGATGAATTTTTAAAATTGGGCTAAAAGTCTTAGTACATTACCAAGTATTACATGGAACTGTTGTCAGAGTACAAATAGGTTAGTATTTTGTCTGAACATTACCAATATATTTAATGCAAACTTCTAGATCACTATCTTAACGAGAAGGGGAATAGGTGGAGTTTATGAACTGACATAACTTGTAGACCTTGCCTACAAACAGAAGTTCTATCACTTTAATTATTCTGGCATAGTTAGACTGGTACAACCCTTTTAGTTGGGAAAGAGAATAAACTGCAGAAGTGTAAGTTACCTGTATACTAGTGTAACAGTTCACACAAGAGGGGTTGTAGCAGTATAATTATTTTGGTTTGTTTAAAAAAAAATAATCACATTCCAATCTGAAATAGTTATACTAGTACAAAATGTGGGTGTAGACCACGCCTTGGGGTGAGGGGTGGTGGGGAGGCACCTCCCACAGCTAGATTGACTCTGCAGTTTCTACCTATACAAAACAAATGCAATTTCATTTATCTGCATGCTACTGTGGAAACATACTTAGGCCTTGTCTATGCTACAAAGTTTTGTCAGCAAAAGTTGCCTTTTGCCAACAAAACAGTGGAGGTGTACACACTACAAAGCTACATTTGGCAGCAAAACTACTGTTTTGCTGACAAAATAAAGCCACCAACGAGAGGCATAAAGCTTTTTGTGGCAAAGTTAAAGCGACAAAGTGTCAGTGTAGACACTGCTGTCTGTTATGTTGACATAACTGGATTCTCCTGGTATCCCACAATGCCTGCCGTGACCGCCCTGCTCACTGTTTCGATCTCTGCTTCTCTCATGGGCAGAGCATCACATAGGCTGGGAAAAGCTGTGCCTGCCCAAACAGCTTCTGTTCTGCCCTGCGCGAGGCACACAGAGGCAGGCAGACAGGCAGGCTGCTGCTGCAGGGAGTGGCAGTGGGGAGGACTGCTGTGCTGCTTTGACGTTCCTCAGCAGGAAAGATCTGCTCAGGATGCTCCTGGCAGCTGAGGAAGCTGTGGGAGAACTTGGAGGGAATCACAGAGCCGCAGGCAGATGGGGCTGCTTCTGGGGGTGGGGTGGGGAGACTGCTGTACAGAGCAGAGCCAGGGGTGGATGGGGCCGGGGGGGTGTACCCCCTCCCTGTTTCAGGATAGGTTGGTCAGCCTGCTGTCTCTGCCTCACCCCCCCCACTCTCCTCTCCTCCCCCACTTCAGTCGAAAAGCCGCTGACAATCTACTAAGATACCCATGGAATGATGGGATTGATAAACCTGCATCATGCTGTACCTGCCCCATGAGGCATTGCAAACCCTTCCCAAAGTACCCTGCGGCCAGTTGCACAATGGGATGACTACCACAGTGCACTGCTCTGTGTCGATGCAAAAGCTGCCAGTATGGATGCACTCTGCTGCCACAAGGAGCATAATGTGGGCATGCAACAGCGGTTTTAATTAAAGTGGCATAACTTTTGCCGAGAAAGCTTTGTAGTATATACAAGACCTAAGTTAACTATTTACAGCAGTAACTTTTGATTGATGCTTCAAATTGCAAAAGTACAGTAACTCCTCACTTAAAGTCATCCGGGTTAACGTTGTTTCGTTGCTGATCAATTTGGGAACATGTTCGTTTAAAGTTGCGCAATGCTCTCTTATAACATGGTTTGGCAGCCGCCTGCTTTGTCTGCTGCTTGCAGGAAGAGCAGCCCGTTGCAGCTAGCTGGGGGGGGCTTGGAACCAGGGTGGACCTGCTCCCATAAGTTCCCTGTGCGGCAGCCACCCAGCAGACTATCAATTGCCAGCAGTTCAGCTGTCCCTGTCCCGCACTGCCGTGTGCTGCTCCTGCCCTCTGCCTTGGACCTGCTCCCAGGAGCCTCCTGCTTGCTGTGAAGGGGGAGAGGAAGAGAGGGGCTAATGTCAGGGTGTCGTCCCCCCCGCTCCTGTCCCCCACTTACCACTTCTCCATATAGAGCAGGGTGGGGACATGACAGTGCTCAGGACAGAGAGAGCTTGCTGGCTGCAGCTGCTGTCTCAACTTCCTGATATACTTAAAAAGGCAATGTATTTAAGAGTGATGTCAGCATATTTAAAGGAGCAATGTACATCTCTCTCACACAGGGTGCCATGCTCTCTGTCTGCCATGCTGTCTCCCCTCCCTCCATTCATTCTGCCTTGTAGAGTGTGAGGCTACATTAACAACGTGTTAACCCTTGAGGGCTCAGCCAAATGCTAGTTCATCATTTAGCAGTAAGGCATTCCCTGAGAAATATCCCACCCTCTAACTTCACCACCTCAACCAAGCTTCACAAACATCATTGCTGTGTACAGTATTAAATTGTTTGTTTAAAACTTATACTGTGTATATATATAATGCGACTTTAAGCGAAACGATGTTAAGCAAATCCAAATTTGGATTCGCTTAACATCGTTTTGCTTAAAGTCACATTTTTCAGGAACATAACTACAACTTTAAGCGAGGAGTTACTGTAGAGAGATACCACGTGGTATCCTACAGTTTGCAGCAGGCAGCGTTTGCATCTCAGTGGTCCATGGTCTATACAGTGAATTTTTATCTCAATTAAATACAAGATATCTTATTCTTCCAACATTATCTAAACCATTATCATGCAAGTGAAGACATGCAGGGAGGCCCACCTGAGTAGTAATTGCCTAAGAGCGCACCATTTAACGACTGACTTAGTTTAAATTTAAATTCTGGCCAGTGTCGGCGTAACGAAATTTATGCAGAAACACCCTGTCTTTTTAAATTATGACTGCCAAAACATTTCCAGTTATGTTGACGACATTTTAAAGGATAATGTTTTTGTTGGCTGAACATCTCTATGAGGTAAAGGCGCTTGAACACATAGTTATGGCAATGTATTTTCTTACCAAATGCTAAACATAAAGTTGATTAGATATGTGCAACTCATTTATTATACACACAGGTCCCTGAACACAGGTCTTCAGGGTTATTAACTTATCCTTATATGGCAGAACGTACCAACCACAACAATTCAAAACTCAGTCTCCCTTTATTTTATAAAATTATATTTGGCAGAATATGTGATGGAAAAGTCAATGCAACAGAGGTACTATATTGTGATTGTTGGATGTGTGATAGGCTATTTAGACATCTATCACATTAAAACACATTCCTTTTATGAGCCACTAATGATTAGATTTGTCATGCCTGACTTAAAAAAATTCACCCAGTCAAATACAGGAGTATTTATGCCCCTGCTTCCCTGATTTATCAGTTGCCTTGCCATCAGTAGCTTTAATTGAAAGTTCAGTTCCAATACAGAAACAGGAAGTTTGAGGTTGTTAGCTAGTGTCATGTGATATCAACCATGCAACTCGTCCATTAGTACTTAACGTGCTGTTAATGAGGAATACAGCACTTTGAGGTGTCAGAACAGCTACTCAGGTATCACTATATTTTCAGACCCTTGCTTGTAAAGTGATACTGTAGACCTAGGAGTACCACAGAACATCTTTAAGACTCTGATTCCATGGTGGAAAGGTAATACTTGTGCCACAGAGCCCTCATCGGCTTATCCTCCAATCCCCAGAGGAGGAAAACCTGTAGGATTTGCTAACCACACAGAACTGCAGCTGTGTTCTGGTCAATTTAAAAAAAAATAGATTGTGTGTGGGTTTATATACCTGGCATTGTATAAGAACAATAAGATTGAGGCAGGACTGAATTTCTTAATTAAATAAAATTACGTAGCATGCCTTCTCCCAGGTACCTGTTTTGTAACCTTCAACATGGGTGTTCCTCAATCTTATTAAAACCAGTTCACTAAAGTTTATCTAAAAACATTTCAGTACAAAAGCATTAGGTTTAGTTTTAAGTGGCATTCTAAAGTTATCAGTTCTGTTACAATTCTTTTCTTTGGTCAAGTTGTCGCTCTCTTTCCCTTTACCTCTTGCCCTGGAGTTACATGTGACCCCTTAATTCTGAAGGAGATCTAATAATAGAGACTTCACCTCAATAAAAATAAATGTTGATTAGTTCCTTTTCTATCTTATACCGCTGTCCTAGATCCTTTAGCATGGGAGGACACTGATAAATACAGCAGCAATTCATTAGGTCACTTAAATTATGCTCGTAGTTGAGCCATCACTTAATCCTTCAGTTTCATCACTGTGCCAGAGCAAAGATATGAGAAGGCCACATGCTTCATCACTAAGGCACAGCCATACATAAAAACTAGGCACATCTTCATCCCTGTCTTATGTGCAGTCCACAGGCATTAATTACAAACTCTTGCAGTTGAGAGAGGGGGCAGTTGGAATATCCCATTTTCCTCTCAGTGTAAGGAATAATAGTTCTCTACACTACAGCAAGGGAAATTTAAATTTTAATCAAGTTACAGGTGCAAGGAAAATGACCACATGGTGTTACCCATCTGAAGATATACACCAACCTGACTAGGAATAACCTCTGCACTAAGTGCCACAAACTTTGGGAAACCCTGGTGTCATGAATCAGGGCCTGCAGCAGAGCAGATTGCAATCTAATGAGCAACCTAATGACCTCAGCTGGCCTATAGGAGGCTGCCTGATTGGCTACACCAGATGATTGGTGGGAAGAGTCAGCAGACCAGCTCTTAAACCCAGCAGCAGCAGTTTGGTGCCTGATCAAAGCATTTTCCCATGGTTGTAGTAGCACTGTGACCTGTTTGTTCCCAGCCTTGCTCTAATCCTCCTACTGTCTTATTCTAGCTGTGCCTGCCTCAGCCCCTCTCCAGGTAACCCAGTTCTGGCTCTGATTCCTGACTTCTGATTGTGGTTCTGACCCTCAGCTTAGATTCACAGCTCCTTCTCCAGCCAATAGGCATAACTGCCATCTCCCAATCTTTAACACTGGGGAATTTTGCAAGCTTCTAAGAAGTTATGTTTTGTTTTCCATGGGGGGAGAGCTTGTTTCTATCTATAGTGAGTCACTGCTTAATATAGTCAATCTGAAAGGTGGAGCAATTTCACAGCTCCAGTGATTCTGTATTTGAGTCCACAGTTTCCCTCTATGTTGCTTCAACACTTCAAGTTTGGCAACTTAGATCCCATGTGTACAGGTTCACAAAACCATGACTAACATTATGCAACCTGACAAAGAGAGGGACTTCCAGCTGCAACAAGCTTAGCACAACTTCTACCATGTCTTAATACAAAGGCTCCCTTTGGGCTCCTTGAGTAGAATGGCTGACTTTCAGCATCCTCCCTTAAAATGAGACTTTGCATTTGTATACTTCCAAGCCCTTGACAATACTGATCTGCCATCCTAAACTGCTTTTTGAAAGAGCTGACGATGCCAAATAGCTAGTCAATGTGAAATGTGGGGATAGAATCCTGGTCTTGATTGCTAGTCCAACGCACTGGACTTCCCTGTGACTAAGAGTCCCAATTCACATCTCTGCTATAGCTGTATGCAGAACCGTGCATATTGACTCCAGCCATCAGAAATGGGGCCTGTTAATTGGCTGTTACATTCCAGGGTGTGGCCAATAGTTGGCTGCCAAAATCAGCCTTCTCATTACTGCCATCCGTAGCCTTCCAGACTTGTCACTTTTTTCTACCATTTCAAATCTGAAGGGTTCTCATAGTCCTTAAAATCCATTGGGCATAATCCAAGCACCATTTGTCTGTCTAAGACTACTTAACTACATATGTGAAATCTGAATCAACTATTACTGACAGCACAGAGACATAACAGAGGGAAAAGAGTGGGAAGCATTCCAGAAACATTGCTGTAGAGCAGACAGAAAATATACATTGACAGGAAGAACACAGTCCACAAAAATCCTTCATTGATACAGAGGGACAGTCATGCTCGAACCATTTTGACCTTTTTGTGGAGGCAGGCATTAAGTCTCCAAACTCTAAGCTTTCACCCACAGAAAACAAGTTCAAATTAACTTTAGTTAGCCTCCAAACAAGTAGATTTAAGTATGACATTTATATCCTCATTCTTTTCATAGTGTTAACAGCAAAAGCTAAGGCTTGGGGAGACTGCTCTTATCTGTGCAGGTTTTCAATTGTTTAGCATTTATATTACTATAGGAATTATGTAACAAAACCATAAAAAATAGTTATTTGAAACTGCATATGATAAACCAAAACTTTTATGTTGCAAAAGCATGTGCATGTGCTTTGCTCAAAGCCCACATGCAAGTCTTTGCAGGACTGGAGCACAAGAGAATATCAATTGTTTCCTAATATGAGAATACTGGACCAACAATTTTAAGTTGCATTGATGTCAACATGGGGATAGATGAAATCTCCCATTATTATTGCATTATCTGCCTTTGGAGCCTCTTTAATCTCCCCGAACATTTCACAATCACCATCACCATCTTGGTCAGGTAGTCAATAGTATATTACTACCGCTATACTCTTAATGTTCAAGCATGGAATTTCTATCCATAGAGATTCTATGGGAGAGTTTGATTCATTTAAGATTTTTACTTTGACTCTATTTTGTATTGCACATATAGTGCCACTCCCCATGAGCACAACTTAATCTCATTCTTATATTTTGTACCCTGGTATTATGTCCCATTGATTCATTCCACCAAGTTTCCATGATGCTAGCTTTTTCAGTTTACACGCCAGCAGTCTGGTTCTGTTTTGGTTTAGGTGGAGTTCATCCTTCCTGCATAGGCTTCTCCTTTCCCAAAAAGTTCCTCAGTTTTTAATGAACCTAACTCCCTCTTCCCTACACCATAATCTCACACTGCTAGCTTGTAGTGTTCGCAATTTCCAGGACACCACATACAGCAAGCCACTTTGTCATGAAGATCGGCACATAGCATCTATGCTTTTTTGTCTTAGTGTATTTGGAATCTGCTTCAACTGGCTAGCGGTGAAGATTAGAATTAATGTCCAAGAGTATATCTGAGGATATTGTCTAAGCTTCAATTAAAAACCTGTGGCTGGCGCATGCCAACTGACTTGGGCTAGAGGGGCTTGGGCTAAGGAGCTGCTTAACTGTAGCGTAGACATTCTGGCTCAGACTTCAGCCTGAACTCCAACCCCTTCCTCTTGAGCCCAAATGTCTACACTGCAATTAAACAGCCCCTTAGCTCGAGCCAGCTGGCACAGGCCAGCCGCGTGTTTTTAATTGCAGTGTAGACCTTCCTTGAAGGAGCTCTTGCCAGCTACAGTTTAGCAAAGCTATGCACTTATCCCATACATTTTTGATAGCACAGTTAAGCAAAGAAGTTTTAACCCCCATTTGGCAATTTTTTCTTTGAATGCTGTTTTATCACTTTTACTACTAGGACTGCAATCTTGTGCTTAGATGCACTATCAACGGTTTTCAGAGTGGTAGCCGTGTTAGTCTGTATCCTCATTGTTTTTACTATCAACAGTGTTCCTGTAGTGATGCTTGGTTAATTCCCCTTAATATCAGCAGAATCATTTCAGATTAAGATATGGTCACTGTATAGACTGACGGGTAGCAGAACTGAATTATCACTTAGTGAGCATTGGTTGTCCTCGAGGAAGTTGCTTAAATACATTTTTACTTATACTCACTGACTACAGATCCACATATGCAGAAGAGTGAGCAGTAAACAATCAGTTCTGTGAAACTTCCTGTTTCTACCCCCTTTCTTGGGGTTCTTAGCCTGGCGTGCTAAGTGACAGAGGTATTTTGTTCTATTACCCTTAAAAGTTCTTCACTGTGAAGTGAAAATAGCTAGTATTCAGGCACTTGAATACCGATTTAGTGAGTTACCTCTGGGCTGAACAATATTCCAAATACAACCAGCAAATACACCTGTATAGGTTGACTTGTCCTGCAGACAATGCCACTGAACACAAAGATGAAGAACACGTGCAAGTTTCAGCAACAGACACACAACTGGGACAGCTGTATTTAATTTGGCTTTGATTTGTAGGACCAAGTACAAAGAAATATGTGGAGCTGCCATTACTAACCCTTTATCTGTTTAATGGGTATACTGAATGAATGTCCAGGTTATTAATTGGATGCAGACTATCTAAAATGCACAAGGCATGGAATGTGCTTAAAAACCACACACAGACGTACACAGGAAGAGACTCTACATGTGCATTTTCCCGGAACCTCTTGATGTTCTTCTGCAACTTCTCTTTCTCCATATATTTGCAGTGCTCCTGAATTTATGCCTACTTGACCAAACCAAGAACACACACAGAGACCCTTTGATTCCTGAGGCTTCAGAAACCACTTCGCACTAAGTTCTACCAAATGGAGTTTTAAGGCTTATGCTAAGCAGCATTTGGCCCTTACCATTAACCCACAATCATTTGGAGAGTTAAGTGAGGCATTTATCAAAATAAATGGATTCAGTGAGGGTATTGGTCAGGTTCTTCAGTCAGCCAGAAGCTTAGCAGCACTCCAATGTGTCAGGCTGCAAATTGTGTGGCAGCTTCAAGAAACTCTAAAAAGGCAACTGATTTCAGTTTGGAAGTTATACTAATTGTATACATAGTGTTCCTTTCATTTTGAAGGGAGCTATTTTATGCTTCACCTATTTTTAACGTATTATTCTTTTTCTATTCATTACTAGGAATGGGCGTACTGGTGAGCAGAGTCAGAACCAATGTGCACTATTGCCATGAATAAGGTTCTGTGTTTCACTGTCTGGCTCTATCCAGTCAATGCCAGAATTTATCAATCTACTAATTTTTGCAAGATATACACAGTTTCTTGAAAAATTAACCTAGTTGTCTTAAGCAAAGGAGGCACAAAACTGTGAAGTGGAACTAGTTAAGAACTTAAAAGTGATTAAAATGAAATGTAATAAGTTGAGAGTTTATTTGTAAGAAATAAAGCTAGTGGGAAATCATCAGCTTTTCCCTCATCTGAGGCCACTCATCACGACACAAGACATGTGTAATGTTCAAATGGTATAAAAAGTTACAGTTGTAAGCAAATAGTTTTCCCTTTCTGAAGCAGATTCCCATACTGGAGGGAAAGCCAGTTGGCACTTGGAGTCACTTGCTAGTTACTTTATATGCCACAATATTTACTTCCTTAACTGCGTGTTGAGCTAATCCACATCACTGACAGTTTAAATTTAAGATGAAAACTAATTTTTCATGAAAAACAGAACTGAGTCATCTTGTTTTAAACATCCAGACTCAATTTAGCAGCACTAGCAATTCATTTTTCACTAAAACGAAAGTAGAAAATTGATTTCCCATTTATTAAATTTCAGTGCATTGTGAAATACTAGCTAAACAGGAACAGACAAAGCTCCCACTGACCAGTTGTTTGAAAACTTCCAGAAGAATTGCTTATGAAAAAAATATAGGAAAATAGTAGCTAGTCAAGGCTCCTTGAAGAGTATGGTTGCCTTCCCTTTTATGACTATACAGTGAACATCCAAACTCAATCCATAGTCAGATCGCAATAATTTAGGTTGTACTGTTACTTGTTAGTCTCGTGGTACAACTGTTGACTGCAAAAGTAAAAAAGCTGTACACTGTTCTCTCTTGCATTATAATTCGGAACTTTGTGTCAGGGATTTTGTAAAGGTATTATTGTGAAGCACATTTTGTTTTGTGTTGAAAGTGAAAACTTTCAGTTTTAGTTATTTTTAGAATTTACATTAGCTACCAGTAACTTTTTGTACACAAAAAGAAAAGGAGTACTTGTGGCACCTTAGAGACTAACCAATTTATTTGAGCATGAGCTTTCGTGAGCTACAGCTCACTTCATCAGATGTATACCGTGGAAACTGCAGCAGACTTTATATACACACAGAGAATATGAAACAATACCTCCTCCCACCCCACTGTCCTGCTGGTAATAGCTTATCTAAAGTGATCAACAGGTGGGCCATTTCCAGCACAAATCCAGGTTTTCTCACCCTCCACCCCCCACACAAATTCACTCTCCTGCTGGTGCTAGCCCATCCAAAGTGACAACTCTTTACATAATCAAGTCGGGCTATTTCCTGCATAGATCAAGGTTTTCTCACATCCCCCCCACCCCCATACACACACAAACTCACTCTCCTGCTGGTAATAGCTCATCTAAACTGACCACTCTCCGAGTTTAAATCCAAGTTAAACCAGAACATCTGGGGGGGGGGTAGGAAAAAACAAGAAGAAACAGGCTACCTTGCATAATGACTTAGCCACTCCCAGTCTCTATTTAAGCCTAAATTAATAGTATCCAATTTGCAAATGAATTCCAATTCAGCAGTTTCTCGCTGGAGTCTGGATTTGAAGTTTTTTTGTTTTAAGATAGCGACCTTCATGTCTGTGATTGCGTGACCAGAGAGATTGAAGTGTTCTCCGACTGGTTTATGAATGTTATAATTCTTGACATCTGATTTGTGTCCATTTATTCTTTTACGTAGAGACTGTCCAGTTTGACCAATGTACATGGCAGAGGGGCATTGCTGGCACATGATGGCATATATCACATTGGTGGATGTGCAGGTGAACGAGCCTCTGATAGTGTGGCTGATGTTATTAGGCCCTGTGATGGTGTCCCCTGAATAGATATGTGGGCACAATTGGCAACGGGCTTTGTTGCAAGGATAAGTTCCTGGGTTAGTGGTTCTGTTGTGTGGTATGTGGTTGTTGGTGAGTATTTGCTTCAGGTTGCGGGGCTGTCTGTAGGCAAGGACTGGCCTGTCTCCCAAGACTTGTGAGAGTGTTGGGTCATCCTTTAGGATAGGTTGTAGATCCTTAATAATGCGTTGGAGGGGTTTTAGTTGGGGGCTGAAGGTGACCGCTAGTGGCGTTCTGTTATTTTCTTTGTTAGGCCTGTCCTGTAGTAGGTAACTTCTGGGAACTCTTCTGGCTCTATCAATCTGTTTCTTTACTTCTGCAGGTGGGTATTGTAGTTGTAAGAAAGCTTGACAGAGATCTTGTAGGTGTTTGTCTCTGTCTGAGGGGTTGGAGCAAATGCGGTTGTATCGCAGAGCTTGGCTGTAGACGATGGATCGTGTGGTGTGGTCAGGGTGAAAGCTGGAGGCATGCAGGTAGGAATAGCGGTCAGTAGGTTTCCGGTATAGGGTGGTGTTTATGTGGCCATTGTTTATTAGCACTGTAGTGTCCAGGAAGTGGATCTCTTGTGTGGACTGGACCAGGCTGAGGTTGGTGGTGGGATGGAAATTGTTGAAATCATGGTGGAATTCCTCAAGGGCTTCTTTTCCATGGGTCCAGATGATGAAGGTGTCATCAATATAGCGCAAGTAGAGTAGGGGCTTTAGGGGACGAGAGCTGAGGAAGCGTTGTTCTAAATCAGCCATAAAAATGTTGGCATACTGTGGGGCCATGCGGGTACCCATAGCAGTGCCGCTGATCTGAAGGTATACATTGTCCCCAAATGTGAAATAGTTATGGGTAAGGACAAAGTCACAAAGTTCAGCCACCAGGTTAGCCGTGACATTATCGGGGATAGTGTTCTTGACGGCTTGTAGTCCATCTTTGTGTGGAATGTTGGTGTAGAGGGCTTCTACATCCATAGTAGCCAGGATGGTGTTATCAGGAAGATCACCGATGGATTGAAGTTTCCTCAGGAAGTCAGTGGTGTCTCGAAGGTAGCTGGGAGTGCTGGTAGCGTAGGGCCTGAGGAGGGAGTCTACATAGCCAGACAATCCTGCTGTCAGGGTGCCAATGCCTGAGATGATGGGGCGCCCAGGATTTCCAGGTTTATGGATCTTGGGTAGTAGATAGAATATCCCAGGTCGGGGTTCCAGGGGTGTGTCTGTGCGGATTTGATCTTGTGCTTTTTCAGGAAGTTTCTTGAGCAAATGCTGTAGTTGCTTTTGGTAACTCTCAGTGGGATCATAGGGTAATGGCTTGTAGAAACTCGTGTTGGAGAGCTGCCGAGCAGCCTCTTGTTCATATTCCGACCTATTCATGATGACAACAGCACCTCCTTTGTCAGCCTTTTTGATTATGATGTCAGAGTTGTTTCTGAGGTGTGGATGGCATTGCGTTCCGCATGGCTGAGGTTATGGGGCAAGTGATGCTGCTTTTCCACAATTTCAGCCCGTGCACGTCGGCGGAAGCACTCTATGTAGAAGTCCAGTCTGCTGTTTCGACCTTCAGGAGGAGTCCATCTAGAATCCCTCTTTCTGTAGTGTTGGCAGGGAGACCTCTGTGGATTAGTATGTTGTTCAGAGGTATTTTGGAAATATTCCTTGAGACGGAGACGTCGAAAATAGGATTCTAGGTCACCACAGAACTGTATCATGTTCGTGGGGGTGGAGGGGCAGAAGGAGAGGCCCCGAGATAGAACAGCTGCTTCTGCTGGGCTGAGAGTATAGTTGGATAGGTTAACAATATTGCTAGGTGGGGTGAGGGAACCATTGCTGTGGCCCCTTGTAGCATGTAGTAGTTTAGAAAGTTTAGTGTCCTTTTTCTTTTGTAGAGAAGCAAAGTGTGCGTTGTAAATGGCTTGTCTAGTTTTAGTAAAATCCAGCCACGAGGAAGTTTGTGTGGAAGGTTGGTTCTTTATGAGAGTATCCATTTTTGAGAGCTCATTCTTAATCTTTCCCTGTTTGCTGTAGAGGCAAACACACAGGCGTTGATACTACCAGCATGGTTTGCTACCAGCATGGTTTACTACCACCAGGGAAAACTTGAGCTCTTTGAAAACATATACTTAACTAAATTTGTTTTTATCCACTGACCCAGTTAAATGTAGTGACAGTGTATAAGTTCAATTGTGGTTTATGAAGTCTAGCCATGCAGCTTCCATCTTTAACAGAAATATTTACCACTGTCTTTCCAGAACGCATATTTGTAATAAATTCTATTTTAAAAAAAGGCAATTGTTAGCTGTGCGGCCAAAGGAACAGAAATCAACATATTTAAATCAGAAAATTTCCACTGGAGTAGTTTAATCCAATATCTCTCCCAAGTGTTTCTCAAATAGCTGTGAAATAATCTGCTCAAGAAGTTACTGATATCTCCACTTTAATCTAGAAAATCAGTTCTTTGCTGGAACCCCACCCCTTAGAATGAAGTACGGTCTCTTGTTTCCTGTATAAATCTTTTTTCGCCTGCTGGGAAAATAGAAGCAATTACTTTCCTGAAACTATCTATTTAGTTTTGCCATCTTTATACAGAGAGTTTTGCCACATAGCCCACATTTAACCAAAAGCAGTATGATCAATTTACTGAAAGAGAAATATTTTGAAGAGGCAAAGGGACAGATTCAAACAATGTACAGGATTTCCATAAAGATATGAAACTCCCTTTAAAGGGAAGCATATCTAATGGATTCATTATTCAGTTCTTAAAAATGTAAGATTGTATCCCAAACCAGCCATCCACCCCTTATACCAATGGGGAGTGGGACAAGCAATAACAACACTGATCATTTTTGTTGTCGTTCAACTCCTTACTGTACTGAATGGACTCTTAATTAACAGCCCAAGAAAATGTTGTCTTAAAGAAATTTTAAGACAGGATCATGACACCATTATAATGGGTAGCATCTTAATCTGCTAGTAAAATCAACTAAAATCAATTGGCTTTCTGGGCAGTAACTTGATCAATGTATTCCAGAAGGACTAACTGACTAAGTAGTTTGAGGACTGAAAATGTTCATTAAAGCTTCATATTCCAGGAATGAACAGTTTCCTGAATTAGTTTTCAGTCTAGTTTCAGACTGGTTCAAGCTAACACAGTAGCTATTTAAGAAGTCTTCAAGAACAGTCACTTTACCCAACCTATTACTGTTGGTATGGGCAACATTCAAAGGCAATAATAGTGGTTTCCTACTATGATATAAGAGGGGCAACAAGAGGGCTATTGACCAGGGCTATACATTTGAGTTCCAAAGGGACCGAAATAGAGACATTTCAGTTCAAGTTCTTTGGCAGCTTGACGCTTATGGTGTTCAAAATATCGTGTTTGCCTTATGCTGCATTTACACATTGTTCACAAAAGGAGCTGCAAAACCAGTTCTAATTTGGTCTTGTAACTGTTCCTGGACAAATGAAAAAAACTCAAGATGTTAACAAATCCTGACTGTTCCCAACTGCTCTATAGTCAAGTTAAATTGCAGTATGTGAGAATATAACACAACTTGATAACACTGCAAGCTGTGGAAAAGTTATGATACACATTTATAAAGATACAATGAGAAAGAAACTGTCTCAAGTTAGGACTGAGTTTTCCCAGGCTGACCACCCTAGAATTGCCTGACCATATTTCTCTCTCCCCTATTACCTTTTACATCTTTTCCTCAAGAGAAAGTGACAAGAAGGTGGGCAACTAAGAATAGCAGCATCCCCAGGTATATAACTGTCCATTTCTGAAAAGTTTAGTATAAATATTTTTCTTAGGGAATAGCACACCTAACTCCATTGAAATCTATTTGCCTAAGAACTTTTTGGATGGACCGTAAAAGCAGTTATAGAATTGGTTGAGAAAAAAAATCAGTTTCTCTCCTATACAGCAATGTTGACCAAGTGTAGCCAATTCTGATGTTTAAGTCCACAGAACCCTGAGAAGTAGTCAAGCCCTCAGGCTGGAATCCTTTGTGTTTGGCACATAGGAAACAATTCCATGACCCTGCTCTATTGTTCTGAGGCCCAGGCTGCTATTCCCTTGTCCCATACTGCAGCTTTAAGGAACTCTTCCACCATCTCCACCCCCGAAATGGACATAAGGTATTGCAGGAATTCTGGCAACTTGTTTGCTGATATTGACCATTTACTTATGCCTTGTATTATAGGTACTAAATAAAGACCCATCAGGGAGGTTTATGACTTCAACTTGCACCTGGGTTTTTTTAAAAACACTATGACATTTCATTCAGCTCTGCCAATTCCTTTTGCCATAGTTACCACTGTAAAGTGTAACCAACACAGAAAAAAAAATCAGTTTTGACTTCATTAACTCAGTAGCCAATTTAGGCTATTCAGAAGTGCTTTACACAAGTGTGAACTATGTTAATGATCACTTCACTGGCCATAAAAATGCAGCCACTTCTATGTAGTATGCAGCAACTGTTAAAGTCATCACCTATTCAATCTATTAATTTTAAAAGTCTGGGCAAAGAGCAGACAATAATTTAGATGTCAACTTTCAGTGGAACGTGGCAAATGGACAAATGCAATTTTGGGCTGCAGATCAGGAGCACAGCAGGAAGGTCCAATCCCTCACTACTCAGTCCGAATGAGAAAGCTGTATTCAGTTCTGAGAACTTCAGTACCACGAAGACTACATTAGCAAGTTGGATGGAAATTATAAAATAGCAACAAATATGATTTAGGAGAACAATAGTATTATGAGTAAAGATTTAAAAGGACTAAATATGTGAAGCTCAACCAATGCTGACTAAAGAGAATACACTAATCAACAACAATTTGATTGCTATGAACCCATGCCAGTTGCCTCAAGGCACCTTAACAGAAATAATTCATTTGTTAAAAATTGGTTTTCAGTTTAATTAGCATGAATTTTACATTGCTAAATTGTATCCCAGTTGCACAAATGGCTGTTAAAGAAGTCAAGTTACAGAACAAACAGATAAAATCTTTGTAAGTTCCCATTTACTTTGTCAAATTTTACTTTGTCTTAACATTAGTTCTAAACAGCTTAGCTTATAAATTAACTCAACCATAAGTCTGCCCCTCACGATGGTATGTCTACATGGAGATAAAAAATCCACGGCTAGCCCAGGTCAGCTGACGAGGGCTCTTGGGGCTGGGGCTCAGGCTCAGGGACTGAAAAATTGCTGTGTAGATGTTTGGCCTTGGGCTGGAGCCTGAGCTCTGGGACCCTGTGAGGTTAGAGGATCCCAGAGCTCTGGCTTCAGCCCAAACTTCTACACAGCAATTTTCAGCCCCACAGCTCAAGCCCCACAAGCTTGAGTCAGCTGACCCTGGTCAGCCACAACCATGCTGCAGGGCTTTTATCCCCATGTATATGTACTGTGGCATTTTGTAATGACTATTCATCTTTTGTGGATTGCAACTGAGCTCTGTCCCTTACTAGTGTTATGTCCCATGCAGTATGGGGGAATGTTAGCTCCAAGACCATTACGGCAGAGTCTTTGCTTTCTATATATGCTCTAGAGATATTCAGATTGCTCCCTTTTCCTTGTGCCTAGTGACTGGGATTGAGAATCAATTGAGCTGTCTATGGGGCATGCAACAACAGCTGCTCTGCTGCATACTCCTTACCTCTCTGCTTCCTCTGATCCCACAAGGGTGCCTGCATAGGCATTTAATGCAGATACAGCTCCATGGATCATGACCCATGGAGCACCTGATGTACATGCCTGACACACCTTGAGCCCAGTGGATTTTAATGGGAATTCAATGCCCCTCAGCACCTTCTATAACCCCTTGCCCAGGTTCTGTGCTTCTAAAAACCTTGCTCTCAGGGAAGAGGGGCATATGTGGGGTGACCAGATGTTCCATTTTTAAAGGGACAGTCCCGTATTTAAGCCTTCCTGCAGCTGTCCTGACTTTTTCTTAAAAACGGGCAAATTGTCCCATATTTTCTGTCTCCCTCCCATCTGTACTGGCAGATCCTGCTGCTGGCCAGATCCCTGCTTGCCACTGCCCAACCACCAGCGGTGAGTGGGGGTCCAGTGGCTGACGATGGGGGTGGGTGAGCAAGGCTGGTGGCAGGGCAAAGATGCAGTGTGCAGGGCCAGCCACTACCCCAGCAGGTCTGTCAGTGCAGCGCCCGCTGCATTCCGGCTCTCGGCCTGCAGGGCCCTGACCCCGTCCCGTTTCCAGCTGGCACTGTCTGTGAGCTGTGGTGGCTGGTTACAAGTCGCCTCTGCTGCCCACCCATGGGCCCTTTAGGTGCTCCCCCTCTTGCTGTCCTCTCCCTGGTTTGCCCTTTCCACCCCCAGCCCCGCTGCTCCTCCATACCCCCCAGCCCCCGTCTGGCACGTCCTGCTCCCAGCACTGTGTGAAAACCAGCCCCTGGTTGGAGCACTGAGCTCACCAACAGCCTGGCCAGCAGCCTCCTTCCTTCCCCCTCTGCCTCTGGCTGGGCTGGTGCCCTAGGAAAGCCCAAGACCCTCCGGCCCAGGGTGCTAGCCAGGAAGAGCTGAACCCTGCATGTGCCAGAGCACCACACAACGCTGGCATGGGGAAGCCTCTCTGCCCCTTAGCTAAGCTCTGGAGTGGTGGGGGAGAAATGATTTCCAGGCTCTTCACTCCCTCAACCTGCAGGCTCCACAGCAGCTCCCCAGGCAGGGGATTAGCACCCTCTTCACCCCACCCCCGCCCTGGGTCCTGCCCCCAAGGACTGCAGGGCTGCTCTGTCCCCTAGGCACCCTCCTCTGCTGAGCCACCTCTCTAGCTGGGTTCACTGAAGCCCCTGCAGTAAGGTTCCCTGGGCCCTGGTGCACAATGCGTCCTTAGGTTTTAACCCATTCCTGTCCACGCTGTAGCTGGGGACAGGAGGTGGCTAGGTTATGTTGGTGCCCAGCAGCAGCCTGGAGGTGTTAGCAGCCTTTTGACACTGTTCAGGCAGGAAGGAGACAAGCTGCTTCCAGCCACATGAGAGCAGTGGGGTGGAGGTGGGGGGGGGAGATGAGCTCTGCAAAGACACAAGCCAGGTCATCCTTCCCCCCCATGCCTACCCACCATCCTCCCCCCTACTCCCCCAGCTGTCCCTTCCCTCCTGCACAGTGCCGAAAGGCTGCTGCTGGTCACATTCAGATGTGCACCATGGTGGCAGAAATCTGGGGATGGGGGGCATGTGTCCGTGTGTGCACCCCTTCCCCACGGGTTGCCAAAGGAAGATGCGGTGCCAGGTATCAGTAGAGGCAGGTCCATCCCAGGGGCCCAGCCAGGCATGGAGGGACGATAGCACTGGGCAGGATTGGGTTGGTCAGTCACCCCCAATCCCATGTGAGAGAGGTGAATGGGAGTGCGTGGGTGGGAGGGGTGTTATCCCTCCCCGAGTGAGCCCTAAAGCCTTAAAGATAAGAAGGTAAATAAAAAGAATCCAACCAGACAGTATTTCTTTTTAACAGGGGCTCAGTCAACTTGATGTTAATTTGAATGTTTGTATGACTGATTGCCGTTGAACTCACTTGAATACAAGTTATTTTACCAGATGTCCTGTATTCAGCATAGGGAAATATGGTCAACCTAGGCACATGTTGGTTGCAACCCCATTTCTCTGCAGAGCCTGAAGCTTTTATCTAAGCCTGAGTCTCTTAGTCAGTTAGCACCAATAAAGATCTTGTACGCTCCAATCCTCCAAATCCTCTTTTGCCTGAGTTTGCCCAACATGGAGTAACTTGCACGGTAAATATTATACATTCACTTATCTAAAATATATTAGTTCTAATGAATTCAAATGTCATTTCTTTAAAAGCTATATTGCTATTAAAATCCAATTGTATTGATATATCTAGTTTAGAGAAGTGAAATTAATTTCTGGCAGGGCCATGCACCACTTTTCACAATGAAGAAATGACATTGTGCTTATATTTCTGACTTCACACAGAGCTCCCTTTAGAGACACTGCAGTCAGTTTATTTTCTCTCTCTAGAAAACATCAGCTCATTAGGCATTTTGGTGGAAACCTCATTAATTGCCCTCAGGACTGTGCTGGTTATTACTAATTAGTCTTATATGCTACCTTCTGCTTCAGTTAAGAAAAGTCAGCCCAGGAGACAAAGTTGTTTGGCTTAAATAGAGATTTTTAAGGTGTTAATTCATTTAGTAAGACTTCTATCATATTGGATTTGTATATGATAGATGGACACCACATCTTCTTAAAAGTCTTTCATAGCAGATGTGATGGTCATGGAATTGCTGTGTAATATAAGAATATAGATATGTAATAGTTTTATCAATACTGTATCTGGCATGGTCAGTTAGATTTGCAAACACACCGTATGCTATTTACCCTCATGAAGAATGTACAGCTGAATGGGTCACAGAAACTGAAAATAGGAAGCCCCAAGGATTGCAAGGCCATGGGAACAAAAACACAGAAACAGCCAAGGGAAAACAGCAGGAAAACAAAGTTACTACCCTCAGTGTGATAGATTAGGGGTTGAACACCTTCCTGTTCTCACTTGTGTATTAACTTCTGGGAAACTATCAGAGAAAATGGCCTTGAATCATCAATTATGAAACACCTCTGTTCATGAAATGTAAGTTGGTGACAGGAATTTTGTTTTCTGTCAATAAACTAATGCTGTACTACTAAAGTGCTAGCAATGTTGGGGCACTTTTAAATATCGAACCCAATTCTCATACAACTGTCTGAAAATAAAACGATACTGGGACCATGTCACTGATTTTATTATATAGCAACATTTTCTATCAGTACAGAAACCTTTCATACATCTTACAAATATATATATATATATATATATATATATATATATATATATATATATATATATACCTGCAGTCATGGGATAACAGGGCAGATCTTCTCATGAATCAGTAACTGGTTGAAAGATAGAAAACAAATGGTAGGAATAAATCGTCAGTTTCACAATGGAGAGAGGTAAACAGCAGAGTCCCCCAAGAATCTGTACTAGGACCTGTGCTGTTCAATTTATTTATAAATGATCTGGAAAAGAGAGTGAACACTGAGGTGGAATAATTTGAAGATGATACTAATGTAGCGCCCCCTCTCCACCTGGTTACCTCCTTTAATGCCAATCCGCTTACAGGTTTTGATGGACAGGTCTGGGTTCTTTTGGATCCCGCCACCCACTCAGCAGGGTGTATCTTCTTTCTTTTTTTCCTATGAAATTATTTGGTGGTGCCTCCACCCCCCCTTGCTCCTTCCTGGCAGGGTCACCAGGGCAGTTTGGACGGAAAATTCTAACAACATAACAGGGTAAAACACTATTTTTAGGGTCACCGGTGCCCACACTGCAAATATCCGTGACTTGATGTACCAAATGTAAAATTAGTGTCCCATTGTACACGTACTTTGCTGGGGCCCTTGATGACCTATAACCACAAAGTTCTTCTCTGCAGTGGTTTAGCAGCATGGCTGACTGGGTTCAGTACAGCTCAAAGGACTCACAAGTGGGAGAAGGTAGTAAATCCCTCCACAAATTTAATATGCAGCAGGTTGTAAAATCCTCAAATCCTTACTCCCTGGCTTGAGGACACAGTTCAGGGAGTAGGGGGGTCCCCAAAACAAACTCCCTGACTAACTAACTAAACGATGGTGCACTCACAAACTCCATGAATGATCCTCAGGTTCGAAGACGACCCTGGACTCCTCCGTCACTACAGAAAGGCTGCTTTCTACTGGCAGGGATCCTCCTCAGGCAGGAATCAGGCTGCGTCGGTCCCAGGCTTACCCTCACCACAAAGGGGTGCAGGGCTCAAAGTGTAGGTTACACAACTACACTAACATCCAAACTGTGGTCTCCTAGCCCAGCCTCCAGACACACACTCAGCAGGCAGCTTCCCTGGCATAGCATCCAGAGCAGAGCTGGCCACGGGGTGACTGGTCTCCCCTAGGGAGCTAGAGGGCAAACTCAGCTGGGAAGTTTCCCAGCAAATGCTACAAATTGGGAATCATCAGTGGGGAAGGAAAAACCCAGCTGAGGGATCTGCTGTCAGGTCACTAGAGGCCTGTTCTCAGGGGGAACCCTGCATGCAGGCCTGGGACTCACCAGCTCCCCACACAGCCAATCCTGCCCTTTTCCTGGCTGGCACCAGACTGACTCCAAAATAGCTTCTCCCTGAAAGGGCCTCCCTATTGGTTGCTGGGCAGACTCTGAGTTTGCTTTGGCTCCCCCTACCTACCACGGACAGTATGCCTCTCCCTGAACTGCCAGCAGACGGAGTCCCAGGAATCTATGTAATCTCCTTGGGGGTTACACTAAATTACTCAAAATAGCTTGAGTGTGAAGAGTTACAAGGGAAATCTCTTAAAACGGAGTGACTGAGCAACAAAATGGCAAATGAAATTCAACACTGATCAACGCCAAGTAATGCACATTGGAAAAAATAATCCTAGCTCTATATATATACACTGATGAGTTTTAATTTAGCTAGTACCATGCACAAATGAGATCTTGGAGTCACCATGGATAGTTATCCAAAAACAGCAGCAGTCAAAAGGCAGTATGTTAGGATCGATTAAAAAAGGGAGAGAAAAAAAGACAGAAAATATCTAATGCCACTGTATAAATTCCTGCTGCACCCACACCTTGAAGACTGTGTCCAGGTCTGGTCATTCCATCTCAAAAAGGATATAGTGGAACTGGAAAAGTTCAAAAAAGGGCAACAGAGTGTGCTATGTGACTTCTGCCCTGGCCCAAATTTGCTCCTTCAACTCAAGAAGTCCCACCCGTACAGATTGGGCATGAGGGAGGCTTTTACAGATTCAGAGTGAGCATACACTTGAGCTAATGCCTACTCCAAAACTTGTTATACAGGCTCCTCCTCCCTTAGACACAAACAATAAGAAAGTTGAGTTTTCACTCAAAATTCCATTTGCACTATTTTTTGTAATCTGCATTACTAGAGCTACTGCTCAATTTTAGATGTTTTTAATTAATCAAATTGGGGCTTTTAGCTTCTACATTTCTCAGCTATGATATTCAAATCTTTGGTGTAATACTCCATGTACGCGCTTGCACTCTACATCAAGTACAGATTTGTGAACTGACCATTGGAAGTGAATGAGGCTCTTTCTTAGTGACTACTTGTACACAATTCTGACACAGAGTAACAGTCAGCATTACAAGATGAGGAAAGCCTCTATTATATGATTTTGTTTCAGAGAATTTCTTCATAATCATAGGATGTAAATGATAAAGGGCAGTGCACATTATCGAAGCCTAACTAAATTGGGTCAGTTTCCACAAAGTCAGTCCATCTCTTAATTGGCTTTGGGCTTTCATGTTCAGCATGAGGGATCGGTGGTCTGCCATTAGCATAATCAATTCTCATTAATATCTATGCCATTAGTATCTTTCCAGGAAGTTTGGGAACTTTTAATGAACTTGATTTTCCGACTAGTTCCTATCATTAGGCTATAGTACATAAACGGTTGTTACAAGCAGGAGGGAGAAAAATTGTTCTTCTTAACCTCTGAGAATAGGACAAGAAGCAATGGGCTTAACTTGTAGCAATGAAGGTTTAGGTTGGACATTAGGAAAAATTTTCAGTCACGGTGGTTAAGAACTGTAATAAATTGCTTAGGGAGGTTGTGGAATCTCCACCATTGGAGATTTTTAAGAGCAGGTGAGACAAACACCTGTCAGGGATTATCTAGATAATTTAGTCCTGCCATGAGTGCAGGGGACTGGACTAGATGACCTCTCGAGGTCCCTTCCAGTCCTAGAATTCTGTGTTCCTGTATTATAATACTCCATGTAACCCAGTATTTATGTTATACTAAAACCTAAAGGCCCTAACTAAGAGTGGGGCTAATTATCTAGGCATTGTATTGGATCTCACCACCATATGTTAAAAACCTATAGCATAATGGAAAACTTTGCCTTCAAGTGAGTTAATAACTCATGTAGCAATAGGGATATTTCCCCCTGTGTAGTAGAGGCAGAGTGTATGTTAGTACACCCATCTGTATATTCCACTTAAAAGAGGAAGTTCAACTTAATGCTCAGTTTGAATCTTCCTGCAGGTGCACTAGATTGTGAAAAGATTTAAAATGTTCTCACTTAAAACAGCTTACACCCCTTTTAAGAGAAAAAGTGAGGCTTTAATATTAAAAAAATTGACACAAAACTATTTCCAGCATGGTATTTCATCTTAGCCATGTGGCTGGAAGGCGCTCTAAAAATATTCTAGAGCTTTTCAAACTTGAAATTAATTTGCAATCCACATAATTTAGTTTGCCCAGGTGATTAGATGTTTTTGGCTGCAGCATTTTTGGCTCCACAGAGTTCATCAACTCCAGTATCATTTTCTTAGCAAGTTACATTTAACTCAAGTGCTCCTTTTTCAGTTTGACACTATCATACTATTATCACCTCAGGCATAAATTAAGCTACATGACTGAGTCTTTTACAAGGGTTGTAAGAGTTAAGCCTTGCCTACAGAAGCACTACAGCCAACAAATTCCCTGGCTTCATTCACACCTACTCATATGTTTAATACAAAGTATAGTTAGATAGTAAAGATTTCCATTAACTCAGGATGCAGTGGTAGCACTTCACACAATCAGAACTTATTTTTGGTTAGTTTCCTGTGGTGTTACTTATAGTTAGGGAACAAGTAATGAGATGTAATTCATTTGCGAACTGCTTTACATAGCTATGTACAATCACTGTATTGACCATTATGCTATACCCAGTGAACTAAGCTATTCCGTCTTCAAATATGAATGTACTGAATGCTAATACTGTACAACAATTTCATTTACATTGGACAGAATAAAGTATATACAACAGTATGTAATATAACTTCTACCTTTGCACTCAGTCCTCTGAAGAATTAATATCATTGGTATATCACTACCATTCTTAAAAGTACTCATTCTACCACTAACATTTTATCTTGAAACATCTTAAATCTTAGCTATACTAATTACTACAGTTGTGGAAAGTTACTACCATTTCTAAATACTTTGAAAAAACACAATTGGTTTTTCTATATGTCATCTGAAGCTATTGAAAGCTGTTCAAAACTATATTTTAGAGACTAATTTAATCCAAATATAAAAAAATTAACGGTTGAAGTCTACAAGCAGGATCAAGAGGAATTAATAAATTGACCCTTCAGACATGAATTACTCAGGAAAAGTCAAATAGCCAAAAGCACTTGGAAAATATCCATTTAAAATTAATTCCACTCAGTTTGTGCTGTATAGTATCATCCGTTATGATCTCACAAGGTGATGAAGACACTGCCCTAAAATATAATGCCAGGCTTGGCAATCTCAAAACCATGGGTGTTTGTTCCTGTCTTCAAAACAGCTTATCTTGATTCATCCTTGAAGTGAAACTTTCTAGGAGGCATGCATGATAGATTCATGTGCAAACTAGACATGATCAACATATATACAATCTCTTTTATACTTCAAACCTACTAACAGGCTGAAAATTTGAAGACTAAAGACTGTGGCATTTTAATCTACCATGAAGAAAGAAAGAAGGCACAGAAAAAAGTCAATGCTGAACTAAAGTAATCCCCTATGAAACTACAATAATCCTTGCAAAACTATTCAATAATGGCCCAAATCACTGCAACAACACTCCTGTGAGTGTACATTTTAGACTGCTCCTGTAGTATTTTTAGTATACCTGTAAAAATATTAATCTGCTCTGTGATGCACAGGGCAGATTATGAAAAGTACATCTTTGGATGCAGTATGTTCAACTATGCTGAGAAGACTTATATTGCAGCATCAAGCATCCAAAAAGAGTGCCATAATTATGGATACCTTTGCAGTCTTAATTCTGCCCCTTTGTGTACTTATGGTTTGTGCTCAATAAGACAGGGTCTGGGGATGAAACCAGACTGATCAGAAATTAAAGAGCTGACCTTACTTACATCTGACTAATGTATCTTTACCATGAGCACTCTAGTTGACAGCATCTGCCCTCAGATTTTAATACTAATTATTTCCCTCAGATACTTGATAAAATTATGAGAACGGACAAAGAAGTTCATTTCTGTGATCAAAGAATAGCCTCAATACACATAATCAAGGAGAGGAACCCTTTCATTACAGCTATCATAAGACTTCTATAGCTAAACTTAGAAATAATGAAAAGTTTGATTTCAAAACCATTGATTGAAAAAAAAATGTCTGAAGTGTAGTTAGACCTGTTTTGGCAAAGGATAGCTTTCGTAAAGATGACAGGTTTCAGAGTAACAGCCGTGTTAGTCTGTATTCACAAAAAGAAAAGGAGTACTTGTGGCACCTTAGAGACTAACCAATTTATTTGCGCATAAGCTTTTGTGAGCTACTGCATCCGATGGAGTGAGCTGTCGCTCACGAAAGCTTATGCTCAAATAAATTGGTTAGCCTCTAAGGTGCCACAAGTACTCCTTTTCTTTTTGTAAAGATGGTGATTTGTCAGTTTCTCCTTCAATAAAACCAATAATCTAATGTAATTGCACCACCCTATAAACACCTAATCGTTCCATTGCATCAGTAAGTGTGCTTTCCAGGACATCACTCAAATACTTTCCGGAAGTTTAAGGACTCATTTGTTTTCATTATTTCCCATTTGCTATTTTGCCTATGTTAAGAGTCATTGAAATATGTTTTCTGAGGGATAGTTATTCACAGAAGAAAATGGGATGCCATTCATGTAGCTAATTTACTGGTTAGATTGATGTACAATATGGTTCTTGCACAGCCTTCCAGTATCTGTGCTGTTATATTCAACAGCTGTAAAATGTTGCTATAACAGACTTGGCTTTACAATTTTCTTGAATGATGCCTACCAACTTTTTACATACTAAGTGCTTTAGTCTGTCTAGCACAGAGAGCAGTAATACAAAGTTAAGGTTCACAGTAATGACACTTAGTGTTTGTTTATAAATTTCAGTTTAGGAAAAAGTACCTTTTAAAGCAGTTAAGCACGTTGCTTTAAGCACTTCCTCTCCCTCCCCAAATACCTTCAACGTTATATTTTGAGCCCAAATTTTGACTGCCAATTTAATGAGTGAAGGTTGAAAGTTTAGTTATTTATGATTTAAATCAGTTGTCACTTCTGGATTAACACCAACTTAAAAATCCTTAGCATATGATTAATTTTAATCATACAGTCAAGTTTATACAGAAGACTGGAATGTCAATTACTGGTAAAAAAAAGTCTCATTTGAGGAACTGCAGATTTGCTACCTAAATTCCTCTTGCCATTTGGGAGATTTGACCACCTCATGGATGGCAAAGGGCAAATGTAGCAGATTGAAACATTTTAGCACCCAGATGGAGGGGAGAGAGGTGGGGCCTACATCAGCAGATGCAGAACTGCCACCTTACAACTGGAGTAGCTGGTCTATCCCAAATTGCAAGTCCAGCCACAAGAACAGCATGTTGGAAAAGCCCCTTCCACCTGTTTAAGACGATGAACACAAAGTTTAGCCATGACCAGGCTTTCTCAGTGGAAGGTAGTTCTTAGGGATGAGCCAAGTTCCCACTTGCCTTAGGGAAAACAATCTGGAGTTAAATGCATTTCTAGAGCTGGAACACAGTGTGTCCTTCTGTTTAACAGGCAGTTGTGCTTATATGCTATAATTTTTGGGTGCCATCTTGTATTTTATGTTAAATGTTTGCCACCATCTATATGCACTCATCCAGACTTTTGTTTTAAACCGCTGTATTAAGTTGCCTTGGCTTTCCTGACATTGTAAATGTACTATAGTCACACTGACAGTTGCAAAATGCCTTGGCTAACAAAGGTTAATTCAGTATTTCAAGCAGCTCTTAAATATATTGCCCTTCTATGGAATATATTCAATATTTAAACACGAGGCTTGGTTGACAAGTATAAGGATGGCCACTTTCCTCCCCTTTAAGGATACTAGTAATGCCACATGCCATTGTTATGAGTGTGTCACTGGCTGGTAGTAGTTTAAGTGGAAGTTTTGGCATTTATTTCTTTAAAAATATAATGTAAGTATTGTAATTTACAAAGTAACACCTGGGGTCTTATGTGCTTAAGGCCAAAGAACTTCTTAACCAGGTAAAGTTTCTATTTAAATCAATGGAAGCTTTGAGCGGCAACTTGAGAGTTTTGTCCATAATACTATAGTTAACCTGAAGCAATGGCATTCTTTAATTACTGAGTCAATTTGAATTATGGTCTGTGAGCACTTACTGGTGATTTGTTCAGGGCTGACTCCACATCATTGCTTCGACACATCCAGGCTCATCACTCTCAATAAAGTTGGATGCCTAGAGAGAGACAGTGGGGTTCAAGTATGAAGATCCACAAGTGGAGGCAGCTAAGCTAACTCCACGAGTGTAGTCTGATTTTGAACAGGAGCTATGCCAGAGTACCAACAGCTGCTTCTGCATATAAGCAATTGGTGTAGTTACCACGTGGATATTTTAAGTTGACCCAAGTAGTTTTCATGCTTGTGATTAAGTGGGGAAGTGATTCACAAGGCAGTCTAGTACAATGTGGTCTACACTTATGGTAAAGTTAGAGAAACTTGTACAACCATCAGGTACTGTTATTTTGAGATTGACTCACCACCCCAACAAGTGGGCACATAAAGTCCCATGTGGTTTAAAAGACAACTGTCAAAATCCTTGTAGAATTATTTGAAATGTGAGTATTTTTAGACAAGAACCTTCAAGTTTCATGCATTAAGATTAATGTAACTTTACTAGATGACCTGAGGTGGTATTGAAGATGTGCTACCAAGTAACATTTGAAACAGGTAGGTACATTTAAACATAGTATTAAAGGTGAAGGAAGCCAACCTTATGTCTTATACAGTGTTGTTGTAGCCATGTCGATCCCAGGTGGATGAGATGATAAAAGATATTACCTCACCAAACTTATATTTTGTCTTCCAAGATAGTTTAAATCAACCTACACAACTTTTTCCACCTTGCTCAAAGTATACACATTTCCTTTTCAAAGGGCTGACGTGTGCTATTAACATTTTAAGCTTGCCTTTAGATAGGATTTCTAGAACTACTCCATATAGGTGGGAAAAGTTTTGCCTGCCTCCTTCAGACAAGGAGGTTGTGTACACTGAAGAAACTCACTTTCAATACCTCAATTCTAGACAACTATTCCCCAAGCAAGCTCAAAGATAGCCAGAAGGCCAACTATAAGCTCACCTAGTTCAACATATTAATAGTGTCCAGTTAAAGACGTTGGCAAATTGGAGAGAGTCCAGAGGAGAGTGACAAAAATGATAAAAGGCTTAGAAAACTTGATCTATGAGAAAAGGTTGAAAAAACTGGGTTTGTTTAGTCTTGAGAAAAGAAGATTGAGGGGGGCCTTGTTAACAGTCTTCAAATACGTTTAAGGAGGATGGAGAGCAATTATCCACTGAAGGTAGGACAAGAAGTAATGGCTTAATGTGCAGCAATGGATACTTAGGTTAGATTTTAGGGAAAAAAACTTTTAAACTAAAGATAGTTAAATACTGGAATAGGCTTCCAAGGGAGGTTGTGAAACTCCCATCACTAGCAATCTTAAGAACAGGTTGGATAAACACCTATCAGGGATGGTCTATGTTCACTTGGTCCTGCCTCAGCACAGGGTGATGGACTAGATGATCTCTTAAGGTCTCTTCCAGCCCTACATTTCTATTGTTCTATCCTAGACCAACCATTATCTTGATTCAAGACATGGGAAAGAAAAATCATTTCAGTGTCACTGATGGATAAACTCCTACTGCCAGTGGATGGTGGGGAGACATCTAGTCTCATCCTCCTTGACCTCTCTGCAGTATTTAATACTGCTAATCATGAAATACTGCTGTCCTGCCTGAGAGAGGTGGCAGGAGTTCAAGGGAACATATCAGGATGGTTACAGTGATTCCAAGAAGGACACACCTAAAGAAAAGTGATGAAAAACTGCACCTCCACTGCTAGATCCCTCACCTCTGGAATCCCACAAGGGTCAGTCCTCTGTCAGATCCTATTAAACAGCCAGTAGATGAACCAAGAAGGTGACATAGGTTCAAGTGCCAGCAATATGCTGTTCACACACAACTCGACTCATCTTTCACTATATAACAATACCACTGCTACCCAGTTAGCTTAGGGCTTGCATGACTTCAGCTCATGGATGGATGAACAGCTAGTTGCAGCTGAAACTGAGCATGATGGACACAAATCTGGTGGGCAGAGAAGAATACTATAGAGAGTTTTCAGCCACAGTGCAGTACCCTTGGGTTCAAAAGACACACCCAAAATTAATTAATTTGGTCTGTAGTTTAGGAGTGCTTGCTTTCAACTATCTTTAGTTGGCTATGTGACTCCAACCCATCCTAGCAGATGGTGACCTGTTCTGAGTTCTCATGTAGCCTTTATAACCTCCTGTGTGGACTACAGCAAGGCAGTGTATGTGAGCATGAAGTCCAATAACTACAGAAGGCTGCAGTGCATCTCCTCAGCATCATGGTCTATTGCAAGCATGTTAAACCTCTCCCGTACCCTCCACACTAGCTTCCCATAGATTGAGTTAAGTTCAGGGTCTATCCTTATCTCAATGGCATGGGCCAGCATATCTCAAAGGTCCCCTCAGTCCCTGGGATAATGACTGGTCAGCATTTTGGATCCTCAGAAACACTGCAACTTTTTACCATAAGGGTGAAGTTAATCTGTGCAGCAGACAGCAGTCTACCCCCCACAGCACTACACTACACAGCTTGCACAATTCCCCTTAATGAGAAAGAAGGAAGAAAGCTACTTGTCACAGATGTTAGTCATGTCAACTAATGTACTGCTGGAAGGTGCCCAGCTACTATAGAGATGAGGGTGGTATAGAAACTTAAGTAGAACAGTATAGCTAGACATGGCAACTCACATTTAAAGTGCAAAACATTTTACTGAGCTGAGATTTCTGTAAACTAGGGTAACACATTTTTCCGGAAAAATGCAGCCAGTTAAGTTTACCCAATCAAGGAACGAGCAGGGCTGGGAGCATTGACACATGCCCTTACATTTGTGTTTTGATACCAAGTATCTGGACACCCCTTTAATCACAAAAATTTGGAGTGACCTAGTGGGACTCCATTTTGAAACACTCTTGTAAAGGGGCAACATTTGAGGGCTAACAGATAACTGGTTGTTTCTGTTCGGTAGCTCCAAACTGACCACCACATTACTAATGGCACACCACACCAATGACTTAAATGTTGACCCTAGTTTCTTAAATTGAAATGCTTCCATTGACTTAAATGGGAGCAGACAGTGTTAAGCACTTGGCCAGAGGCCTGTGCCACCTTGCACAATCAGACCTAAAAGAAAGAGGTTTAACTGCAAGCACTTCCATTCAAGTTGTACACAGTTTGTACTAGTGACTCAGTCTCAGGAGGCAGATTAACACTCATCATCTGTGTTCTTGTTATTGAACAAGAAGAGTTGAACTACCCATTTGGAAGACCACCTTGAAGGTCTAAGCTGCAAGTTAACATAAAATCATCTTTATGGATAGGGTGGTTCTTCTTTAGTTGGGGTTGGTCCTGCTTTGAGTAGGGGGTTGGACTAGAAAACCTCCTGAGGTCTCTTCCAACCCTAATCTTCTATGATTCTGGAGTACTTGTATCAGTTACTTCAGTTTTAACCCAAATTTTCAAAAACTATCTGTTTCAATCCTTTTCCTTCATTCCCCAACCACTGCTCTGTTGGGAATGCATTAGAACTCTCTCAAAACCCTGAACTGACTTTCATTTGAACAGTGTTCCTTGGTTAAATGCAGAAATTAAGGGTTTTTTAAAATGTATTCTGAATCTCAATAAAACTTGAATCCAATTTTAGTCTATGTTTGCCTTGTAAATCAAGGTTGCATCTGTTCCTAAACCCCAAAAGCCTTAGCCTTAAGGGCAAAATATTTCAGAATGAATGGACTATCTATCTCCAAAGGATTAGCTATCCTGAGATACACCTTAATCTCTTTATGCAATGCAAGAGCTGCTACAAGTTTAACGTAGTAGGAAATTATCATGGCCAATTTTTATACTTGTCTCCCCTTGGTTTAACTCTAGTTTTTCTCCTCGTCAAGTGAGTGTGACATCTTTAACAAGTACCACTTAAACTGAAATTGTTACACCTGGTTAGTGGGTTTATTGGTTGTTTGACAACATTCTGTGTCTAAATTTGACTTTATTGCTCAGCTGCCAACAGCTCCAAAAAGAAACTTAGTCTAAGTTGCAATAAGATATAGGCAATTATGCTACCACCAGAACAAATGCTTCTAAGTGATTTCTTAAGTATCTGGAAGGTGAATGTACTGCAAATAATCATTTTTGTAGCAAACAACATTTTGTATGGGGACATTAGGACAAGTGTTTTATCTTTTGATGAGTGCTACACAAAGATTGTTAAGAACCTTTTATGCAAATTCTATAGATGCAAGTTGAAAAATAGCTGCATGTTACCCAACAGCTTTTCATTATCTGCATTTAAATTACTTTTGAAAAATCTGGAAATAGCCATTTAAAGAATGGACCCTAATAATTTATATATAATATAATATAATAATTCTATATGTTTGGAAGAGGTTCAGTCTTCTGAACTATTCAAAAGTCATGTACAGGAAGTACACTGATCTGATGTGGTAATCCACATGTACACTGGTGTGATGCTTTCTGCGAATTTCCAGAGCTGTAAGTCACCCTGTTATTTCTCTGCCTCAGTGAGAAAGAGATTTGCTACTCCTGAACTGTGTGCCACCTCTGACTTTCCGCTCTGTTAGTAATCCCAACAAATTCCTCATGGCTCTGCTAGTCTTTTCCTTGCTTTGAAGGTAACACTTTCTGCCCCCAGTTCCCAAACGCCATGGAAGAGCAGCCTTTGCAGTATCCAGTCCCTGCCACTGGACAGTTACAGAAATATCAAGTCTGATGTCTCTGAAGAGACAGAACACATATTACCCTGGTGGCTCAGCTGAGGATGCACACCTGACTTTACTATAATGGCACAGAGGTGAATTGATAATGAAACAAGAATAAGTTTAATCAATAAAGAACAGAGATTTAAGTGATACAAAGCAGATAGAATAGAAACAGAAATGGTTACAAACAAAACAAAAGTAAAATACGCTTCTAAGAGACCACATGTAACCTTAGTGGGCTCCAATCTTTGTCTAAAGCTGCTTTTTTACTTATAGCTACTTCTGACTATCACCAGCCCACATAGTTGAGCATAGATGCAAAGAGCACTGACCTCTTTGTTCCTTTAGTGATGGATAACAAAGGGGCTTTCCCCCCTTTATTTTATAATCCAGTAAACCTTTGAAGTATCCTATTTGTGCTCCAGTGAACTGACCATGCTACTCTCAGTTTGCTTTTCCTGTTGACTCAGATGCAAATATAACTTTCATGGTCTCTGGTTTTAGGCAGACTAGTAAATCAAGATTACTTGTTTAGGAACTCTGCTTCCAAAACAAACCTATTTCCAGCACCCAAACATAATTCTTTCCACACCATCTGTACATATCTCATGCCATGTTATTAGTGACCAGTGTGTCATCAGCTTTCATTTGATATTTCACACAACACTCTTTCTTAATAAATACCATGATAGCAATGTGTTAGGTATAGTGAGTGTGTCAGGCCTGGTAGGAGTTAGACATAGGGCCCTCTGCTAGTTGGCATTGAGGGGCTCTTACGGTCCTCATTGAGTATTCAGCCCCTGTTCACATCAAGAACATGTTTCAACATAGCTGCCCAAGGGCAGTTTATTGGAGTCTTAGTAAGGTCAGGTCAGGTCATAATGGCCATGAAAAACTTCCCACTCACATTTCACCTACAACAAAGTACAGGTTACCCCCACCTGAAATTACACGGAAAGTTTGAGACTCTTGGGAAAGTACCTAACCTTTTGTTCATTTATTAGTCTCCACCCCCAGATTTAAAAATCCTTCCCTATGCTTTTGAGGTAGGTTAGGGGAAAGATTGGCACACACTTAGGGTATGTCTACACTACGGACACCACACCAGCATAGCTATGTCACTGCAGCTGTGTCGGCATAACCCCATCCTGCATATGCAGCCTACAGTGACAGAAGGGGTTTTTCCCCCACTGGAGTAGGATCATCACCTCCCCCAGGAACAGTAGTTACATTGATAGATGCACTCTTTAATTGACATAATTGCATCTGTGCTGGGGGTTAAGTTGGCATAGCTATGTCAATTAGGGATGTAGTTTCTTCATAGCTTTCTCAACCTAACTTTTAACTGTAAGCCAAACCTCACTATTGGGCTGGGCTGGATTAATGTGCAGGCAAGATAGGGGAGCACCTAGGACCCAACAGATAACCATACAACACACTCACCACAGCCGGGCTGCCTATACTATGGATCCACCTGGACCAGCTGCTGATTCTGCTGCTTCTTACCACGATGGGGATCACAACGCCGCTCACTCAAATTTGATCTGCACAGCATGACCAGCCCAGCTGCGGTAAGTGTGTTGTGAGGATGTTTGTTGTTATTCATGAGAAGGTAGGGCCCGATAAATGTATTTTTCCTAGGGGCCCAATCATGAGTTAATCTAGTCCTGCTCTTGGGCATTGCAAATAAGGGATCAATTACATTTCTTCACATCAGGATTATCCAGTTTGTTTGTCAGCTGGGTCAGCTCACAATCACTGCATTCTAACTAACTGTCTGAAGGTTGCATTTTCAAAAACTATCTCCCAGGGCTGCATTTAAACCAAGCTCTTACTTCTTGACTAAATGTGGAGGACTGTCTTCCCCACAGACAGTGTTCAACAACAGGATACCCATGAAACTGGAGACCATCATCATATGCCTTATTATGATGAAGGCATGACTCATCTTAATTACTCATTTGGAAATCCAGAGATAGCGTGAGTGAGACCCATTTAGGTTTGTTCCCATGCAAGCCAGCCTCAGTGAGGCTGTATTTGTTTTGACAAGTTTATACAAAATAGTTGTGAAAAACTGAAATTTATGGTTGAACCAGGGACAAGATCTTATTCTGACCCACAAGTCCTGCACCTCATTTCATGGAAATGTCAACATTCGTATCTTGTAAGTAAGAAAGGCCGCACTGCATCTGCTCAGTCAGTCATGGCCATATTGAAACACAGAAGTTATTTGAGAAAGCCAAGAAAAAATATTTGAGATAGATAATATACTATAGTGAATTTGTACATCTTATACTTTTAGAGTCACGTCTCGTGTATTCTCCACTTTCCAAGGATACACTGCAGCTATATAGATAACATTTCAAATTCTTATAAGACAAAATTGTAATTTCCTTTCAACCAGGCAATATCATTTTGTCTTTTGCAATTTGAAAGAGCAACATGTTGACATTTGTTTATATAAGGATTGTGCTCCATTTAAGACTTAGCGTATCTAAAATATGTAATGATTTCAGCATAAATATAATAGGAAAGGCTAGTTTTAGTTTTATTAAACAAAATTATAACTAAACTCCTTGGAAAACTTGATTCTTGCTTTTCAGTTTTCCGAAAAACCCTTTTATTAAATCAGGCTTACTTCTGGAGAAGAGTAATCCTGTGTGAAGTGTTTTTAAACGAAGATTTTATAAATAGGTAGATTGCTCTGGACGTGACTTACAATAAAAAACTTGTGACAGGTAAAGAGAGTTATGGTCTGTGAATACCTCAATCGTTTTTCAGAGAAACTCAGTTTTTAATCACATTTTCTGTGTCAACACTGAGTTCAGTTCCAGTGTGTGAAGGAAAATAATTTAACTTAAGACTTCATCATTCTCTTAAAAGCCACCATAAATTCACAGCAGCCCAAAATAAATCCATGATGGTATAGTTTTCTTTTGCCGCCAAACCCCCATCATCAGTTATATCTCATTTGGGTTCTCTTGAGTGAAGTCTCCTTGGAGCAGTCACCAAGAATGTCCATTATTCGTCATCTGTTCACCTCCATGAAGATGTAATGACAAATGCAGCCTCATTTACTTTAGTTGTACAGGTTAATGGAAAAAATTTCTACTGTAGTCTAAATTTTCTGAAGTGGCAAATAATTTTGGTTGTCGTAATTTCTGGGTATTTATCTTGACATCTTGGGATGGTTTCAGGAAAGGCTGAGTACCAGCATCTCTCACTGACTTCAAGCTGAACACGAGGATCAGCAAGTCTCAACTTCAAGCTGAATGTGCAGAAATGGAAACCTTTAAATTTAGTTGCCAGTTTTGAAAAATATTTGCTTATATTCTTGTTCTCTGCAGGGGATGAAGGGAAAAGGAGTGGGAATTTAAACATGGTTCAATAGAAATACAATCCTTAGTTCAATTCTAAAGCCTGCCTTTGTTTAATATGGAGCTCTTGGTTTTATTTGTATCAGCCTCTGGAGTACTCCATTTCCCAGCTCCAATTAGCAGAGGAACAAGCTAGAGTTTGCAGAGCTGCTCCCTATTCAGCATTTGAAAAGAAAGTTAAATGAGAACATGTTTGAAGGGGGAAAAGGAAGCAATAAAACGTTACAAAGATATCCACAGGTGTTTTAAACAGTCAATTTCAGAAATATAAACTGCAGCAGAACAGATCAGTTACTTCATATATTTCACCACTAGATGTCCTTGTTTAAGTATAAACAAAACAGTCATTCTGAAAGCATGTAATGCAATAGCTATGAACGGGTATAATCTCATTTCTGTGATTACTATGATGACTGGGTAGAAGGAACAAGTAGGGACGTACAAAGAATCTGGAGATTTGCTGCACCCCTGAATAAGGTTAATTTGACATCTGCCCAATTCCACCCAGTCAGGTAGCTAGGAACAATGTGATTTTTGTGGTAATATAAGTTAAGAACTAATCACACTGGCCTTAACAAGGCATCGTTCATAGCATATCCTGCCCAGTTTCCCCTCCCAATGATACTAATAGTACCTTAAACCTGAATGGTGACATTCCCTTCCAGGCTTGGACTTAGTTTAAATAAATTCTGCCAGTTGTTCTACTGCATGATTTGGGCTATACCTCAATAGCGTCTTGATGTGCTAATTTATCTTGGTTTCACTTGTGACTTAAATGAAGAGTCCAACTCATGTCCTCCACATAAAGGTGAGCATGCACTGATCTGCCACACCACTAAGCCTTCATGAAAGCTCTGGTGCCTCCTTACGTGAGCTTTTTGCGCTCTTTCTCTCTCGCATGAGAGAATCTCTTCCTTCCCATCGTACACTGTGACCTTCTGAAGGGACAGGCTGTGTTTCTCCTATTAGGTATTTATAAGCAAATGCTAACAGTTAAATGTTGAAGAGTGAGGGAAGTAGGCAACAATTTTACTCATCAACACCCAAAAACATCTTATTTATGCTTACCTTTAGTGTTAAAGTCAGAAATTGAGGCGTTAACAAGAGTTTCAGAAAAACAGAGTCTCTGCTTCAGCCTTACAATAAAAGTAAAGTATTCTATATTATCTGCTCATTGCCTCAGCATGCACTAGCATCTCAAGTATTTATTGGCTTAGCCATAACAGGCCTGAAATAGATGCTAAAACCACCTTGCACAATTAGGGCTCTTGATACAATTTTCTAACTGGAGGAAACATATTAATTATGTCATAGGCTTGTTATTGACTGAGCCTTTGGATTAAGATTTAGCCATCACATTTATATCTATTCAAATACCATGTGAGAGAGTATAAAATTTAGGTGTCACAAGCTAATAAAATTAAACAGCAGCAACATCCCTGCTATGAATTCTCTAAGGTAATCAAAAACCATGGGAGAATGTTTAAATTGTATCTAAACCTACTGGTTTCATTATAATTATTATAGGACATTTGTTTGAGTTGAGGATGTTTTCACTCTTTTCCCTTAAGTCAGGGGTTCCCAAACTTGGTTAGTGGCTTGTCCTGGCGGGCCGCGAAATGCTTTGTTTACCTGAGTGTCCGCAGATACGGCTGCTCACAGCAGTGATTCAAATTAAAGCCATTTAAACTGGGCTGGTACAGAGTTTGCATTTCCTCCCAGAACCGTTTGAGTGTCCTAGCCTTAAGGAAATTGTTACAGTTAAGCATTTCAGTTCCATGAAACATGTTTTTAATAGAAAAAAATTCTCATTAACTAGCACTAACAGCCTTACCTTCACACCCTTTAAATTAGACATGAAATATCCTGTGACCCTTGAATTCAAGTGAATAAAGTTCTTCTACAATAGAAGGGCTGAGACAATTCATTTTTCTTTGCTCCTTGTTCTAGCGAAGAACTGTTCATATATTTACAAAATATAAAAAGCAGAATTGATACATAAGGATTACATAGAGCTCTTTGACAAATTTCAGTTATGATGACAGAGCAGCTCCTTTTAGGGGACTATCAGTCTGGCTTAACCTTTGCAGAAGGGTAACTTTCAGAAGAGGAGACAGCAATTAAAAAGGCCATTGCTGATCATGTTTAGGTGCTCCTTTGCTGATCCTATAAAGTAAGAGAAGTCTGACATGAGTCTGCTCTCATCTTTGCTCCAATAGCAAAGGCCAGTAGGCTACTAGATAGGGCAGCTCATACCTGCATTTCACCAAGCAGTCTTGTTAGTTGAAGAACAAGCCTTTGTTCCTTTTAAGCTGAAGGAAAGACCAAACAGTGAACTTTTTGCTTCAATGGAGTCTAACTACTCACGCATAGTAATGAATTAGTTATACAGTACGCTACTTAACAGCACTGTATTGTACAGGCACTCTGACACCTTGCTTATATGAATTCACAAAAGTTAAGCTAAGGGTAAACTTGAAGTTTTATTTTGCCTTTTGATTTACTTCAAGCAGCTTAAACTAATAGAACACTGTTTGCGTATTTGAATGAATTCTTTTTTAGGGATATAAGAAAGCTCTTCAACCTAAATTTGGAATCCACTAAGATTCTGAGACCGGTAAAAACCAGTTATACCAGTTACAAGAAAAGGAAGAGAGTGCTGAAGTGTGAAGGAAAATTTCTATACAAGTATTCATGTTTAATGTGCAAAGCATCCACATAAGCCAGGCGAGCTTTTGGAGTCAGAGAGTTCTTCCACCTCTTATAGAGATCTGGGGAAGATAGTGATTTGAGTGAAAACTAGATTTCTGTCAATAGTAGCAAGACTAGTCATAAATATTAACAGTATTGACTACACATGATGCTTGCCAGCAGGGCTGGATTACCCAATAGGCAGACTAAGCACGTGCTTAGGGCACCAGCAAAGCAGGGGGCACCAAAAAAGAGATTTTTTTAAAAAAAAATTTGATATTTGATATTTGAAAAAAAGCATCGAAGTAGTCATCATGGGAAAAATCAGAACTTTGTTAGACTTCCTTACAGTCCACTACACACTCTTTCCCCATTTTTCTGTTCTCTTTTTATTACTTATCCCCACCTAAACCAGGGGGGTGTCCTACTAACGTAGATCGAAATAATGCGAGGAAATCAGATCCTGTCATGTATTGCAATAAATTTATGTTTTATTATTGATATATTCTTCTGAATTATACGTACTGGATTCGTTTTTTACTTTCTTATATATTATATATATACATAAAAATAGTGTACATTGTGTAATTTGTTTTTTTTAAGAGTAGATAACTGAGATAAGGGGCAGGATGAAACGTAACCAACTGAGTGGAGCACAGAAACGTAAACTGGCGGAAGAAAAAAACCAAAAAACTAGTGAAATTTTCTAAAATCTTCCAAAGCGGACATCATTTTTCAAAGCGAATCCATCAGAAGTAACATCTTCTCTCAGTAGCACAGACATTGTTCCAAAACTTGTAGGTGTTTCAGAGACCGACCCTTCTTCTATTTGTGAAACAAACACCATTCCAGAACATGTGGATGTGTCAGAGACTGTAACTGATCATCCTACTCCTGGTGGTAAAACAGACATTGTTCTAGGTGTGGATGTGTCAGAGACTGAACCTGCTCATGCTGTAAATAATAAGAGAAAAGATCCTGGTATGTGGGTTGATTTCAATACTGATGATGTAGCTTACTGGATAGATCGAGGACCAAATGACTGTCAACCCCACACAGGGTGATTTGAGAAATCACGTCGGACTTTTACCAATGGCAAACAAACAAGATACTGTCCACAAAAAAATATTTTTCAGCATGAAAGCGAATGGTGAGGAATATACTTGAGAATGGCTACTGTATTCACCATCAACAGGGTCTGTGTACTGTTTTGTTTGCAAACTTTTTGCATGTAAACCTTCAACATCCTGATTTGTTGCAGATGGATTTAGTGACTGGCGGAATACTGTTTTAATTGAACAACATGAAAATAGCATGAGATTCAATGTTGACATATTTAAATAGAAGACAAGGCTTTGGATTGACACAAAAATTGGAAGAACATATTAAAGGGTAGTGTGAATACTGGCAACATGTCTTGCAGTGTATTATAACTGTTATTCAAACATTAGCTGAACGTGGTCTGCCTTTCTGGGTATCAAATGACACATTTGGATCATTGCAGAATGGAAATTTCTTGAGATTGTTGGAGCTTGTGGCTCAGTTTGACCCATTTTTAGCAGGCCATATCTCAAAATATGGGAATGCTGGCAAAGGTAACCTATCATACTTATCCAAGACAATATGTGATGGACTCATTGGTCTAATGAGTGACAAAGTTCGTTCAGCTATTGTGGATGAAATAAATACTGCTGGGTACTTCAGTTTATCTGTCGACTCTACACCTGATCTTTCACATATTGATCAATTGAGTATTGTACTAAAATATGTGTCTCCCACAGATGGAAAACCAGTTGAACAATTTATAACATTCCTCAATTTGAAAAGCCACACTGGTGAACAAATGGCAAATCAAGTACTGCATTATCTGTGCCAAGTTTGCAAAATACATTTCTCAAAGTGCAGAGGTCAAGCCTACGACAACGCTGCCAACATGTCAGGACGTTATCAAGGAATGCAGAAGAAGCTTTCAGACAGAACAAATATGCCATATTTATACCATGTGCTGTACACTCTCTCAATCTTGTTGGCTGCAGTGCTGTTGATTGTTCTCCGGTGGCAGCAAGTTTTTTCGCAACAGTCCAGTTACTTTATCCATTTTTCTCTGCCTCAACACACCAATGGGCAGTTCTTAAAACATATTTGGGCAATGATCATGTGTTGAAATCGCTTTCTAATACTCGCTGGGAGGCACATGCAGTGGCAACAAGTGCAATTCTGGAGTCCTACTCAAAGATTGTGGATGCATTAGAAAGTATAGCTGAAGACCAATTACAAAAGGGAGAAACTATACAAGAGGCAGAAAACATTGCAAACAAGATGCAAGAACTAGAGTTTGTATTCAAAATTGGATTTGAAAACATGTGAAGACCTCTGTCAATCATTAGCAGACCACTTACACACTTTGAGGAATGATTTTGAAAGATTTGAAGACAGATCAAAAGATATTTGCCTGATATTAACTACAAAGAAGCCCAGTCCTGCAAGCGAATCAGAAAAAAACAAGCAAATGATAGCAGTGCAGCAGAAACAGCATGGAATCCTAGAGACAAATTTCATGTATCTACTTACTACGCTATAATTGATACACTTGAAGCTCATATGAAGAGGAGAGGTGAAGTGTACAAAGAAGTATCAAGTAGATTTTCTTTTCTAAAAGATATGGACTTATCTGATGAACAATATTACAAGGTTCCCAAAAGCAAATTGACTTGAACATGAATCTCTGTGGAGAAGTACGGCAGTTCCACTGTTATATGCGCGCAAAGTTTAATGAAACAGGAAAAATGAAATTCAGCCACATCGATCTTCATGACACAATACTGAAAGACGGAATACAATCTGTATTTCCAAATGTAGAGACCGCACTATGTATTTTTCTAACATTGATGATTACTAACTGCTCCGCAGAACACTCTTTTTCTCAGCTGAAAAGAATAAAAAACCCTCAGAGAACAACAATGTGTCAGGACAGACTTGATTCACTTTCCCTATTGTGTGTGGAAGCGGACATGCTTTGTCGAGTCAGCTTCGATGAACTTATCCAGAATTTTGCAATCAGAAAATCTAGAAAGAAGCTATTTTAATTTCAGCATACATGTAAGTTTTGTGTCATTTCAAAAAATAAAATTTTATTTTACGGTATAGTATTGTTTTTATTTTGAATTACATATGGGGGGGGCACCATAATCTTTTCAGTGCTCAGGGCCTCTAAAGGTCTTAATCTGGCCCTGCTTGCCAGTGTTTGAAGTAGGCAAGACATGGCACTTGGAGACAGGATCTGGCAGTTCTGAGCTCCAATACCTTTTTAAGAGTCTGTGGATGACTGAACTTTTGTTAAGACATCCTGCTGCCCCGTACTTGTTTGTGGCATGACTGATCACTTCAGGGACAATTTAAGCTTGCTTTTCAGAACCTACTTTTCTTCATTGTACAATATTTTGGCTAGGGAACCACCTACCCCTTTTCAGTAAGATGTCTTTGTTTGGTGTTTTCATTATTTTATGTGCTGTTGTGTCTCAAGGTGTGGGAGGAAATAGATCAGATGGATGTTTTACAAGTAAATGAAGTACAGCCAAAATACTGGAACACCACCTAACTCTGAGGATGACAAGGTACATACAGAGTATTGTGCATGGACTCTACAATAAGCTGAACCAAAATCAGATCTCTACACTGAAACCCAGACAGATATCGAGAGGCAAGTGCAAAGTAGTTGGAGGAATGCTTAATCCAACTGCTGTATTGCATTACTAACCAAAGAGCATTTTGCGATTGTCTCTCTCTCCTTGAGTCATTGTGGCAACAATCTGTTATGCCCATTTTGAGAGCATAGAGGTCATGCCCATGCGCTCCCTTTTCCTCAGGTGTGATGCTGCAAGTGAGCTTTTCCTGGTTACTTCACTTCACCCAGGTTATAAACAAGTCCAGACATATCTTTTTATCAAAGAATATCCCCCTTTCCAAAGGTCTCATTTATGAAAGACAGCCATAACTGTAAGGAGGAGCTTACTCAGATACACATGGAGACACGTCACCTCAGGACTCAGTCCAACTAGCCTTCTCCAGCTCCTTCGTTCAGGAGATTCTACTTTTCTGCACCTGCTAAGTGTCTGTTTCTGGAGCCTTTCCTGGTTCCTTCTGTGGATTATTCCTTTTTCAGTCCTGCCTTAAGAAGGAGTCCACAGCTCTCCTCTTAGTAACTGGGCTATATTAATTAGCCCCTCACTCTCTCCTTAAACAGGAGTCTCTCCAGCTCTCCTCTCTGGAGTAGAGTTCTGGGTTAGCCAATTTTGGGACTTTGTCATCTTCTCCCTCAGTGGGCCCCTTCCCATTAATAAGTCTGCAGGGTGCACAGCAGGCCAGCATTTCCTTGCTGAAGTCTCCTGGGGTTTTCTCTGCTCAGAAGGAAGCAGCACAGCTTTTATGCTGGTCACTTCTCCCTGTTCATTCCCAATTGGTTGTGGGAACCTGGTCCACCCTCTCTGCAATGCTCCTGGCCCCAGAACCTTGAAGATACAGTGAAAGGATTTCCTCCCATACACCCTTCATTCCCAGGACCAGTTCCTCTCTGCCCATATCCCCCTTATGTCCTTTTATATATAATGTATATTGGATCTTTCAAAGCCTTAAAGAGCCATGCCATGTGGTGGAGTGGGCTGACCACTAGTCACACCCATTTTTAGATGGAGAAGTGTTTTGTCTGTAGCATTTGTGAGTGTTTCCTCAGACACGGTGCTTCAGGGTTGTTGTTTTTTGCACAGACAGCAGAAACTGTATTGGCATCAAAATAAACACTCATATTATCTTCCCCTTCCCCATATTGTTTTGAATGTAAACATTTGCAAAGATGTAAAAAAGTTTCATTATTCCTCAATATGAAAAGCAACAGCTTAACCATTCATAAGTTTTATCATTAGAGATCTGAAATACTTCCTGCACAAAATATCAAGCTATCACAGTATATTATTTGTTTGATATTCCATGCTTAAGGTGCCTTTACTTTAAAAAAAATCTTCCTTGAAATGAAATAAACTTATTTTGGTTCAAGGATCAAGATCCACTTCAATAAACAAACAGAAAACTCCAATGTTTGCATCAGATTTTATAGGAGAACACACAAACAGGAAAGGGTTTCATAGAATTGTTATCACTTGGGTCACCATGAAATTATTTGAGTATTGGACATATATTTTATTAGCTGCTAACACGAGAAGTTGGCTGCATTATAATTCACTAGGTTAGTTTGCTTCTGAACTATGCACAGAGAAGGAGCATACTTCATATCTAGAGCACAAAGATCTCTAGCTCAGAGATTCAAAGAGACTGGAAGATCTCTAGTTCAGTTACTGACTCGCTTTCTGACATGGGAAAGACATTTTGGGAATGTATGGGGTAGTTTGGGGGTCTGACTTGAGACATCTGGGGTTTAACTTTCTGTAGTGCTGAGCAGTCAACTCCCATTTGGGTCAATGGGAGCTAGCAGTACTCAGCTACCCTGAAGGGCTCTGCTTTGAAGAGCAATTTCCAAATGCTCAGCACCCACTGCTCCCACTGATGTCAATACTACTACTACCTACTTCTTACGTAGCATCTTTCACCAGTAGATCTCAAAGATCTAATCTCTACAAGTCAAGTCCTTAACCTGTGCCTCAATTTTTCTGTTTGGCAGCATTGATTCACTTCCCAGGGGATGTTTCAAGAATTAACAAAGCTGTATCAAGGTGTCAAGGTTCCTTCCCTACTCTGAACTCTAGGGTACAGATGTGGGGACCTGCATGAAAACCTCCGAAGCTTACTTTTACCAGCTTAGGTTAAAACTTCCCCAAGGTACAAACTATTTTACCTTTTGCCCTTGGACTTTATCACTGCCACCACCAAACATTTAACAGGTATATAATTGGGAAAGAACCCGTTTGGAAATGTCTTTACCCCCAAAATCCTCCCAAGCCTTACACTCCCTTTCCTGGGGAAGGTTTGATAAAAATCCTCACCAGTCTGCGAACAAAGACCCAAACCCTTGGATCTTAAGAACAATGGAAAAGCATTCAGATTCTTAAAAGAAGAATTTTAATAGAAGAAAAAGTAAAAAAGAATCACCTCTGTAAAATCAGGATGGTAAATACCTTGCAGGGTAATCAGATTCAAAACATAGAGAATCCCTCTAGGCAAAACCTTAAGTTACAAAAAGACACAAAAACAGGAATCTACATTCCATTTAGCCATTTAAAGAAATCAGAATCTAACGCATATCTAGCTAGATTACTTACTAAGTTCTAAGACTCCATTCCTGTTCTGTCCCCAGCAAAAGCATCACACAGACAGAGAGAGCCTTTGTTTCTCCCCCCTTCAGCTTTTGAAAGTATCTTGTCTCCTCATTGGTCATTTTGGTCAGGTGCCAGCAAGGTTATCCTAGCTTCTTAACCCTTTACAGGTGAAAGGGTTTTTCCTCTGGCCAGGAGGGATTTTAAAGGTGTTTACCCTTCCCTTTATAGTTATGACATGCCCCCCAAATCACATATAGGGTGAAACGCAGGCTGTGATTTCTTCCTGGAGCTCCAGGAGAAAACTGAGTTAATAAGACACATGCACCTCTAAATATACTACCAAGTATATAAAAACTAACAATATTTTCCACATCTCAAGGACGATTTTAACCAGTTGATTCCGGGAAACTTTCATGGGAGAGTGCATCAGCCACTTTGTTAGAAGCTCCTGAGATGTGTTGGATGTCGAAATCAAAATCTTGGAGAGCTAAACTCCACCGAATAAGTTTTTTGTTATTTCCCATGGTGGTATGAAACCACTGTAGCGCAGCATGGTTGGTTTGCAGGTGGAAACGCTGTCCCCAAACATATGGGCGTAGCTTTTCCAGAGCGTAGACAATGGCGTAACATTCTTTTTCACTGACTGAACAGTTGCTTTCCCTCTCAGACAGCTTCTTGCTGAGAAACACTACAGGGTGGAATTCTTGATCCGGTCCTTCCTGCATTAAAACTGCTCCCACACCACGCTCAGACGCATCTGTGGTTACTAGGAACGGTTTGTCAAAGTCTGGGGCCCTTAGTACAGGGTCAGACATGAGTGTCGCTTTAAACTGGTTAAAGGCCTTCTGACACTCTTCGGTCCACTGAACAGCATTTGGCTGTTTCTTTTTGGTTAGGTCTGTCAGTGGGGCGGCGATTTCGCTGTATTGCAGTACAAATTGCCTGTAATAACCGGCCAGGCCTAAGAAGGATTGAACCTGTTTCTTTGACTTTGGGACAGGCCACTTTTGGATAGCATCCACTTTGGCCTGTAGGGGGTTGATAGTTCCTTGACCCACCTGGTGTTCAAGGTAAGTCACTCTGTTTAGGCCTATTTGACACTTCTTAGCCTTAACAGTTAGTCCTACCTCCCTTATGCGCTCGAAGACTTTTTGTAGATGTTCCAGGTGTTCTGACCAGGAATCTGAAAACATGGCCACATCGTCAAGGTAGGCGACTGCATATTCTCCTCATCCTGCTAGGAGACCATCTACAAGTCTTTGGAAAGTGGCGGGTGCATTCTGCAGCCCGAAAGGGAGTACATTAAATTCATACAGCCCGACATGGGTGGTGAAGGCTGACCTTTCCTTGGCGGATTCATCTAGCGGTACCTGCCAGTACCCCTTGGTTAAGTCCAAGGTAGAGATGAACTGGGCCTGTCCCAGTTTCTCTAATAGTTCATCTGTGCATGGCATTGGGCAGTTGTCTGGGCGAGTTACAGCATTTAGCTTACGGTAGTCCATGCAAAAACATATCTCCCCATCTGGTTTGGGAACTAGAACCAGTGGAGATGCCCATGCACTGCCAGAGGGGTGGATTACACCCATCTGTAACGTATTCTGGATCTCCCATTCTATAGAAGTTTTAGCTTGAGGAGACACCCAGTAAGGCTGGACTTTAATTGAGTGAGCATTACCTGTGTCAATGGAGTGGTATGCCCATTCAGTCAGTCCTGGGGTGGCTGAGAATGTCAGCGCATAGCTAGCGCACAGCTCCTAGTTCTGCTGTCGCTGCATATGCCCAAGGGTCTTGGAGAGGTTCACCTCTTCCACACCACCAGCAATTTTCCCTTCATAGTAGACACCTTCAGGCCACTCAGCGTCATCTCCTCCCTGGGCTGTAAACTGACAAACCTTTAATTCTCTGGAATAAAAGGGCTTTAGAGAATTAATATGGTACACCTTATGCTTTCGGTTGGAGGTGGGGAATGCTATGAGATAATTACCAGATCCCAGGCACTCCTGGACCGTGAATGGCCCTTCCCACGACGCTTCCATTTTATGGACCTGGAGCGCCTTTAAGACCATGACCTGATCCCCTACTTTGAAGGAACACTCTCTGGCATGTTTATCATACCAGGCTTTTTGCTGTTTTTGAGCATCCTGTAGGTTTTCTTCAGCAAGGGATAGAGAGGTTCGGAGGGTGGTTTGTAGGTTGGTTACAAAGTCCAGAATGTTAGCTCCTGGAGAAGGTGTAAATCCCTACCATTGCTGCTTCACCAATTGTAATGGCCCCTTAACCTCACAGCCATATACAAGTTCAAATGGTGAAAACCCTAAACTAGGATGTGGTACAGCTCTGTAGGCAAAGAGCAACTGCTGCAACACTAGGTCCCAATCATTGGAGTGCTCATTTACGAATTTATGTATCATGGCCCCCAAAGTCCCATTAAATTTCTCCACCAGGCCATTTGTTTGATGATGGTAAGGAGTGGTAACCAAGTGATTTACCCCATGAGCTTCCCAAAGGCTTTCCATAGTTCCTGCCAGGAAATTAGTTCCTGCATCTGTGAGGATGTCGGAGGGCCAACCTACCCTGGCAAAAATGTCTGCTAGTGCCTGGCACACACTTTTAGCCCTGATGTTGCTTAGAACTACTGCTTCCGGCCATCGGGTGGCAAAATCCATGAAAGTCAGTATGTACTGCTTTCCTCTGGGTGTCTTTTTCGGAAAAGGACCCAGAATATCCACAGCTACTCGCTGAAATAGAACTTCAATGATGGAGAGTGGCTGGAGAGGGGTTTTGACCTGGTCTTGGGGTTTTCCCACTCTTTGGCATACCTCACAAGACCAGACATAGGTAGAAACATCCTTGCCCATTCCCTCCCAGTGGAATGACCTCCCCAGCATGACCTCCCCAGGTCATTGGTCCTGTTCACCCCAGCATGGCCACTAGGATGATCGTGGGCTAAGCTCAAGTGCTTGATCCGGTACTTAGTTGGAACTACGAATTGTCTCTGAGGATGCCAGTCTTCCTGCTGTCCACCAGAAAGAGTTTCCTTGTATAAAAGTCCTCTTTCTACAACAAACCTGGAGCAATTAGAAGAGCTGAGAGGCGGTGGGTTGCGCCGTACCACTGCCCAAGCTCTTTGGAGGCTTTCATCCGCTTCCTGTTCAGTCTGGAACTGTTCCCTTGACTCTGGAGACATCAGTTCCTCATTGGATTGTGGACCTGAGCTTGGCACCTCTGGAAGCCATTTAGGTGATGGGGCTGTTTTCGTTGACTGTGAACCGCTCTCCACTGGTGCACTATGTTGGGGTTCAGGCTCTGGCTGAGCCTCTCGTGTAGGGTTATCGGCTGCTGCCGGTTCAGGTTCGGTGTGGCCCTCTGGTGTTGGGGTTGCAAGTACTGGATTCAGTGCTGGCAATGGGTCTGGTGCTAGTTGTTCTGCCGGTTCTGGTTCTGGGACTGGCTCTGTCTGGGTCTCTGGGACTGGATCCACTACTGCTGTTGCAGACATTGGCCTGGGGTCCGGGTCCATCACCTCTCACCGGGTCCTGGTAGAAGTTTCTGGAACAGAGCTAGGCATGACGGCTGATTTAGCCTGGCTGCGGGTGACCATTCCCACCCTCTTGGCTAGCTTCACATAATTGGCCAAGTCTAGCTAGATATGCGTTAGATTTGGATTTCTTTAAATGGCTGAGAAAATAAGCTGTGCTGAATGGAATGTAGTTTCCTGTTCTGTCCCCAGAAAATGCATCACACAGTCAGAGAGAGCCTTTGTTTCTCCCCCCCTCCAGCTTTTGAAAGTATCTTGTCTCCTCATTGGTCATTTTGGTCAGGTGCCAGTGAGGTCATCCTAGGTGAAAGGGTTTTTCAAAGCATTTACCCTTCCTTTTATATTTATGACACAAGGCTTCATGCAGGAGTGTACACTTTGCATGATTAAGGGCTGCAGAACTGGTCCCTTATTAATTTTTCTAATATGAAGTCACATGCACAACTGTGAACAGCCTTTGCTAGGCAGTAGGACCACTCCCTTGGACTTCTATCAAATGTCCTGTAATCCAGCTACATAAAAGCATTTATAAAATTTACTTTTCATTCAAAATCTGTTATGGGAGAAAATCTCCAAAAATAATGCAATATCAAGAATTGATGCAACCAGTAGGTGGCTTAGAAGTAGCAACTCCCCATGCATGCATTTTTAGCCTTTTCTGTATGCGGACCAGTAGTAACTGAAAGTTATCAGAAGCAAGTGGCTCATGCACTCTAAGTTTAGTTGTTTATCTTGGGTTAGTTTCTAGTGAAGAGGTGTTCCACAAAGCTCTAGAACAGCATTTCTCAAACTGGGGTCCATGGACCCCTGGGGGTCCCTGAGGGTAATCCAGGAGGTCCGGGGCCCTCGCTGATCAACTCCTTCCCCTCCCTCCCTCAGCTTCTCCTCCTCCATTTCCCAGAGGTTTACTGAAGCCAAACCGGGAGATTTTAGGTGCTAGAAGTCCAGCGGCGCAGCAGGGCTAAAGCAGAACCTGCCCTGGTTCTGTGCCCCTCCCGGAAGTGGCTGGCACGTCTCTCTGGCCCCTGGGGCTGAATGGGAAGAGGGGACTTGGGGGTCCCTGAAAATGTTTAAATCAAAGTGTGGGGCCTTGGGTTGCTAAAGTTTGAGAACTGCTGCTCTAGGAATTAGCTGGTGGTAACCGGCATATTTTACACTGTCTGAGATGGCCAGAAAGATATTTCAGGCTCCATGCTCAAACTATAGTCCTTGCAGAGATGTTATCCTCCAAATGGAGTTTGTTAACCAAAATTAGTGGAACAACATAACTAAATAAGCATCGCCAAGGTCCATGTTTTACCTATTCTGTAGACCAAGTATTTCAGCATTCTGAGGTGTCAGCTAAACAGTTTTCAATAACTCCAGACTCAAATGCCAGCCACAAACATTCAATATATGTGCAAGAATCCCACTGAGGGTTAAGCAGGATAAAAAGAAAGCATAAGCTTGAGAACATACTCAGTAGTGAATGTGCTGCTTAAGAGCCACTTGCTCTAAGGGTGCACTCTTACTGCCATTAAAATAAAATAGGAGCCTTCTATACTGCTGCTCAAATTCCATTTTCTCCATAGTTATCTGTTTTAACAAGAGGTTTTTCTATGCCACCTGTTTTTAGACATATGGGACTTCTAACATTAACCGAATGTTATTTCCCTTGCCAGAACTTTATTAAATCTTCGGAAGATTTACTGACTTTGAGAGCTCTACCTAGTTCTGGCCATGCTACAGTTACATCTGTTCCAAAGACAAATGGTGTTATGCACACAGATTTTTATGTATTAGTTGCTATGTGTTGCATTGTTAAAACTAGCAACCAGTAAACATGAAAAGAAACTGGCTTCAGTCTTACAGCAGTGGTTCATCTTCTCCAAAACTTAAGTGAGAATCAGCTATAATTTAAAAGTTTTTCTGTGAATTTTAATAGCTTTTATAACAGCACAGATTTTTCTGAAAAGGAAGATGAAGTTTAGCAGCTCTGAAAGGCCTTAAATTCTCTTGATAGGTGGAGTCAAACAGCAATAAAGAACCCTTGACAGACTTAATTTGTGCTCTCAGAACACTGGTGCTGATTATGAAAATCCAAGCACATGACCTAACTCAGCTATGATAGGGATTAAAAATGGTATAGTATTTGGTGGAAGGATCCAGATACATAACATAGCCTTGGTATCTTGAGTGGCCAGGAATAAGTGAGTTTGCCAAATTCTGACTGAGAAGCAAGAAGAACTTTTGCAAAACACTCTCTAGTAGACGTAACAGGCTTGCCAAACTCTACATCTTGAAACACAGTAAATTGCTGTATTGCTCCATACCCTATACATTCTGCAGCTCACTGCAAATTACACTAGTAACCACTATGCAACAGTCTTCACTGACTGTCCTGAGTGGCCTTTAATAGCATAGTCTTGGGAATTGGATGTAAAGTAGAATCCAGCAGTGTGCACAGTATTTGTGTGAAACTATCATTGCTGCCATAATCTGTCACCATATAAGCCACTGTCCTAATTGGTTAGGTCCTTGTGGAGTTCACCATTGTCCATTTTCTAGGCTGACCAAACTAGTGTGCTGTCGTCACTTTCTCTCACTAAACGTTGGTATGCAGAAGATTGTTCCTACAACTGATCCTCAGGGTAAAGAGTAAATAAATTGTATTAATTGCATCAAAGGTTGATATTTCCAAACTGGTCTACAGAATTAAGACAAATCTTCCATTAAAATGGGTAACGCATCTGGATGAGATGAGTACTGTTATAATTTGTGGCCATGATATCTGTAACAGAGGTCTGGCTTTACCAATTTACACCTTTCCTTGTATGGTAGTGAGATGTTTGCTGCCAGGATCACTTTTAGTTCTTTTTTTTAGGGAAGGGCTATACTTCAAGTGAATGGGTGACTGATACACTTTAATCTAGCTAGCACGGGTAAGAACAGTAGTGGGCTTTAATATAGGCTAGCATCCAGAGGATAAGCCCTGGGTACATACTCTTGTTGTTAGTCCATGCCCATGCTAGCTAGATTAAAGCTAGCCCATATAGGGCTACCCATGTTACAATCTCACCTTCACTTGCAGTGTAGACATGCCCTCAGAATTAACTTCTTAGTTGGCCATCTGCCCTCGAGCATGCTAGCTTTTTGTTGTTATATGGTTTTGCTGAAACTCAGCGTTGGTTCTTACAACTCTCAAGTGAATACCAATTAACCTTGGTTATTCCAGTGACTGAATAGTTTTACGACTGTTTTTTTTTTTAATCTGACATGCATTTAATAAAACTGGGCATCAGCCTAGCTAACCAAAGTTTCTTTTCAAAGCTGACCAGTTTTCAGGGAAGAAACCCAAATCCCACAGTGTTCCCTCTAATTTTTCCCACCCATGTGCGGAATTAATTTTGTTATGTGCACCAATACGGAGGTGATGTGCCACACATCACCTCCATATGGTGGTGGAGGTCGAGGGGTTCGGAGTGTGGGAAGGGGCTCAGGGCTGGGGCAGAGGATTGAGTGCAGGGGTGTGAGGGCTCCAGCTGGGGGTCCGAGCTCTGGGGCTGTGGCTGCAGGATAGGCGCCCCTCCCCCAGTCCCAGCAGGTCCAGACCGGGGTTGGGCCGCCCCGGGGTCCAGGCCGGGCTGGGCTGCTCCGTTCGTGCCTGGGGCTGGGCCTGGTTGTGGCCGGTCTGGGCCACTCCAGGGTGGGGCTGGGCTGGCCCGGCCACGCCACGCCTGGGCCCGATCCCGCCGGGGCTGTGTCCAGGCCACAGGCTGAGTTTGGGGTTCGGGGAGGGGCGTCCCTCCCCGACTGCAGCAGGTCTCCAGGCAGGTTCCCCGAGCGCCTGTGTGGCACTAAATAGGATGCTACTTGGCCGCGTGGCTTACAGGGAACTTAGCCTACAAACCTTTAAAAGGTATTGTGCACCTATAGACTAAAACAGCTTTAAAAGCTTTCCCCTTTCAGATGACTACACAGCACACATGATAATGTTCATGAAGGCTTTTGAGTCACAGGCAACTGAAATTTTTACCAATTAACAAAGCATATTTGTATAGCGGTTACTCTTGTGCAAGTTACTTCAGTTTTGAAAAATTTGTTATTTTGAGAGAGATACCCTTCGCTTACGAATAGTTAACACCTGTGGAAATAGTCTTTCTCCCTGGGGGAGATGGAAGTGTGTCCACTATATGTCTTCACAGGTGGTATGCATATTCCAGACCTAATTTCACTTACATTTCAGTATTAATAAGTATTAACTCCATTTTTAAAAATATGGATCAGTTGAATAGCAGTATGACTAAGTTACTGCAGGATTAGGCACACCCATATTCAAGCTTTTTTACTTTAGTTTTCCTTCCTGGGATTTACGTTCAACTTGAAAGCATTTGTTTTAAATAAATGATACACATGAAATCCAAATTTCTGGGGAACTTTAGAGCCCAACATGGCTCCAATTATGATCAATATGTCAGATTCACACCTTATAAAATGCCTTTCAACTCCTTCAAGCAATTAAATTTGCTGCTGATTTCCAGAGGAGCAAAATTGGGCTAATGTTTGTTAAAATCTTTGTTTTTCACAGCCACGAGAATTAAGTACTTCTTATCTCTATTCCTGAAGACTTTAGAGTCTTAGATATGTAGTACACTGGATGCAGTGTCTGGCTTCTCATTGTTTCCAACAGTTTTAATCAGTTAGTTCTCTTTCCCACTTTGCTCACTGCTTAGCAACTTTGCTTTTAACATTAAGACAATTCTTATTCTGGCAACCCCAGAGTTAGGCTAACTATAGCCATGTCTATACTACAGTCTCCCTATGGCAGCATGTAGAGTAGACACCCCAGGCCCCCCAGCATATATCGATATATAGATAGATAGATAGATTAGATTAGATAGATGGTGAGGTAGTACTTAGGTGAGTTTAGTAAGGACACACCTGAACCACTAGGATAAGTACCCCACAGAGCTCTCTGCACACCAAGCAGTGCCTCCCCATCTACACTGCTATTCTTAGTCACATAATATCCTGCTGTTGGAGCCTTTCCCTGTTGCCTCCCGTACACCAGAGCCTTTCACTGTGGCGTGTAGATACAGATTTCCTACATGCCACCACCAGTGGTGTGCAATGAAGATGTACTTTATGGGTCAGTTCAAACTCTCACTGGGTATACCAGGAAGAGTTCACTGAAGTTCCTCTCCTAATTTATTAGAAACCTCAAGACAAACTTAATCATAGTAGCAGGAGTATCTTGAAGAGAAGTCTTTCATAATTACTGCAAGTCTTTTTCCTTTTGTCTGAAAAGTTCTTACTTTTTAATAGGTCAGAGCCCAACACCCCATTCCCACTTACACCTACAAGCTTTTGTAAGGAGTTCCTTCCTGTCTATTGAAGAGGGTAGTTTCTTCAGTTGGCTTCTCTCATTTTGGAAGCTCATCTGAGCATATGCTCCTCACTTCAACTGACTGCCCTGATTGCGTATCCATGTTTGTGTGTACTTAAGAAGCAGTTGAACTTAGAAGAGTGCCAAATTCTCAAAATGGAATTTCTTAGATTCAGACTTTGATTTGTTGGCTGAAACAAAGTGAATATGTGTTTCTCCAAAAAAAAATTTCAGAAGTCTGCACCTAGTTCCTGTTGCTCTGAAAATTGTTTAATTTCTCAAGCTATATCAAAGCTAAGGCAAAATGCATTGCTACTATTAAGTTATATTATTTATGAATCATGAGTTTGGTAATGTGAATGCGACTTTGAGCGTTTCAGAACATGTTATTGCACAATAATTGTACACATTGTGCCGCAATGCATCAGAATCATTTCGGGCCTGCCTTGCATTGAATAAACAGCAACAAAACTACAGCAGCTTACATTGTTACCTACAGTTTGCATTTCCATATTGAAGCACGAGTATGTGAGGAAAAAAGCTAGTTTCTCTCATCAGCGCATTTACTAAGCATATGTTCAAGCATGTTAGGATTTAAAGCTTGGTTTGTTGTCAGATAATAGCACAACTATGGTTAGGAGACTAAGCATTAAGAAAAGTAAAGCAAAAACCTCCTTATCACACAGGATCTGCTCTAGGCACTCTGGTGATTATTTAAGGCTGTACAATAAGGTCCCATCCCCCCATTCTGTCAGGGCCAGGCCACGGACAGCCTGCATGCACTGGTCAGCGGCTAACTTGCAGTCATGAAAGATGTAGAGGGGGTGGGAGCATGGATGGTGAGTTCTATGGACCCATGGTGCCTGGGCACCAGGAATATTCCTGGTCTGGGGTCCGGCTCTAGCAATGTTTGAGGCCGGGTCTCTCCCTTGGCCCCACCTTCTACCCCTGAGCGCTCCCCCGCACACATCCCCCAGGCAATTTAAAATGCCTGGGGCCCCCACCCACCACCGGCAGTGCAGCGGAGCTGAGCTGCTTTCTGCCTGCTCACTCCACATGGCTGCCGACCCCTCCCTGCAGCCCCTGGACAGAGTGGGTCTGTGTCCCACCTCAAGCGCCCCTGCGGCCAATAGGAAGCTGCAGGGGTAGCAGCACATGGAGGCCCCCTGGTCCACCCTGCCTAGGAGCCCCAGATAAGGGCCGCACCCCCTCACAGAGCCTGCACCTCCACCCCTTTCCCACACACCCCCGTCCTGCCCCTGAACTCCCTCCCAGAGCCTACACCCCACCCCAGAGCCTGCACCCCTCACCCTCTCCTGCACCCCCAACCCCTGCACCCAGCACCCAAACTCCATGCCAGAGCCTGCACCCCCACCCCCTTCCCACACACCTCCTCCTGCCCCCAAACTCCCTCCCAGAGCCTGCACTTCTACCCCTTGCCCCAGCCCAGAGCCCAAACCATTCATGGCCCACCATACAATTTCCATACCCAGATGTGGCCTTCGGGGCAAAAAGTTTGCCCAAACTCCATCCCAGAGCCCACCCTCTCACCCCTTCAGCACCCAAACTCCCTCCTAGAGCCTGCACCCCAGACCCCTGCCCCAGCCCAGGGCCTGCACCCCAGACCTCCTCCCCCAACCCAAACTCCCTCCCAGAGCCTTAGGCAGGTGGAGGGCAGAGTTGAGGGGGGGCAAGCTCTAGGCCTTCTGGGCACCACCAAAATTTCTACAAACCTGCCGCCCCTGGGTGGGAGTGAGCCAGGTGAGAATACCAGGAAGTCAGGGTCAGACACCAAGTTGCAGGTAGAGAGCAGGGTGAGGGTAGGGCTAGCTCAGAATACCAAGAAGTCAAGTTACAGACAACAAGCAAATAGCAAAATTAAGGACAAATCAGGGTCAGAAGGTAGATCTAGGGTGTATAGCAAGACAGGTCTAGCACAGAGACAGGCAGTCTGTATTGTTGCTCAGATAACTCCCTTTGATGGCTTCCTGATTTGAATACTAGCCTCAGCCAGTCAGTGGGCAGTACTTCCTGCCAAGCCTGGCTTCATAGGGTCCTCTAGCAGAACGCCAGCCTAAGCTTCTAGTAGTGATGTGGAAGCATCCAGGGTTTAGAACAGGGGTAGGCAAATGATGGCCCAGGGGCTGCCTCTAGCCCTTCAGACTTTTTAATCCGGCCTCAAGCTTCTACCAGGGTCTGGGACTTGCCCTCCTCTGACGCTCCAGCCAGGGAGCAGGGTTGGGGACTTATCCCGCTCTGCGTGTGCTGTGGCTCCTCTCAGCTCCTGGAAACAGCGACATGTCCCCCCTGCCCCGCCCCAAGCACCACCTCCACAGCTCCCGTTGGCTAGGAAGTGAGGCTAATGGGAGCTGTAGGGATGGAGCCTGCAAACGGGGCAGCGCGCAGAGCTGCCTGGCCATGCTTTCACGTAGGAGCCAGAGGTGGGACATGCTGCTGCTTCCAGGAGCTGCTTGAGGTAAGTGCCACCTGGAATCTGCACCCCGACCTCCTCCCATGCCCCAAACCCCTGATCCAGCCCTGATTTTCCCCTCCCCCCGCCCTCTGAACCCCTTGGTCTGAGCCTGGAGCATCCTCCTGCACCCCAAGCCCCTCATCCTCAGCCCCACCCCAGAGCCCTCACCCTGCTCCCTGCACCCCAAGTCCCTGCCCTAGCCTGGAGCCCCCTCCTGCACCCTGAACTCCTCATTTCTGGCCCTACTCCAGAGTCCGCACCCCTATCTGGAACCCTCACCCCCTCCCACACTCCAACGCCCAATTTTGTGAGCATTCATGGTCTGCCATACAATTTTCATACCAGATGTAGCCCTCAGGCCAAAAATTTTGCCCACCCCTGGCCTAAAACCTCCCTGATTCTAGTCCTGCAAGTTCTATATTCCTTATGCACCCAAAAGTCACTTAAGTAAATGATCAGAGATTTTCTAGAAATTGCCTGTATGGCTCTGCAATGAGGCATTAGCAGAAGGATACCCTACATTCTGCTCCTCACATTTGTACTTTTTAATAGGAAAAACTAATCTGTAGCACTGTCAAGATCAAGCCTGCACTTTGTGTCAGTATTTGAACCAAGGCAATAGTTAGTTTTCTCTTCATTAAACACAGAGTTGCCTCCACCCATTGGTGCTTTGTAATGGTAACCTATGGTGTAAAGGCTGAGGACTCATTTACACAAAGAAATTGAATCCATTTAACTCAAAAGTGTTTATAAACCAATTTAGTTTATAAACCAATTTGCAAACATGAAGAATGCTTTACACCTTGGCAATTTAGCTTGCATTGGTAGTTGTAGAAGAGTGTTTTGAACTCATTTAATGAGCTTGATTTGGAAGAGTAATTTATGTGGTGGAAGTTGTGCTTAAACCAGGCCATTTGTGTCTTGCAGGCACACTCAGTGGTGAGCTGGAGCCAGTTCGCACTGGTTCACTAGAACCGGTTGTTAAATTTAGAAGCCCTTTTAGAACCGGTTGTTCCGTGAGGGAGAACCGGTTCTAAAAGGGCTTCTAAATTTAGCCGGCCAAAAGTGGTGCCTTAGGTGCTGACTCCATGGGTGCTCCAGAGAAAATTTGGTGGTTGCAGAGCACCCACCGGCATCTCCCCGCCCCACTCCCCGCCCCAGCTCACCTCCGCTCCACCTCCTCCCCTGAACGCGCTGCCCCGCTCTGCTTCTCCACCCCCTCAGGCTTCCCGCGAATCAGCTGTTCGCGCGGGAAGCCAGGCAGGCTGAGAAGCAGGCAGCGGCTTCCCGCTCAGATCCAGGGAGGCGGAGGTGAGCTGGGGCGGGGGGCGGGGCATGAGGAGGGCTGCCCGTGCCGCAGCAGGTAACCCGGGCGGGGGGGCGCAGGGGAACCGCTCCCCGCCCCAGCTCACCTCCGCCATCCTCGGCCTGAGCGGGAAGCTGCTGCCGCCGCCTGCTTCTCAGCTCTCCCAGGCTTTCTGCCGAACAGCTGATTCGCGGGAAGCCGGGAGAGGGAGGCAGAGAAGCAGAGCGGGGTGGCGCATTCAGCGGAGGAGGCAGAGCGGAAGTGAGGTGATCTGGGGCCGGGTGTGGGACGGGGAGCTGCCAGTGAGTGCTCTGCACCCACCAAATTTTCCCCGTGGGTGCTCCAGCCCCGAAGCACCCAGGGAGTCGGTGCCTAAGGTGCCACTTTTGATGTGATCAGTGGGAGGAGTGGCTGCTCCCCCTGGCCCCCCCTTAGCTATGCTACCCCGTCCCTAGGAGCCAGAGGGACCTGCCGGATGCTTCCTGGGAGCTGCCCCAGGTAAGCACCTCTGGGACTCCCCACCTCGCCCCCCAGCAGGTGCCTCTTGCTCTTAGGGGCGGGGTGGGCACCCACTATGGTGGCCCATGAGACCCTCCTGCCCGGTTCTGGGGGCAGTCAGGGGACAGGGGAGGGGGGTGGATGGGGCAGGGGTGCGGGGGAGGTGTCAAGGAATGGGGGGGTGGGGGTTTGGATGGGGCAGGAGTCCCGGGGGGGTGGGGGTGGGCAATGACCCCCTCGTGGGGTGAGGAGGAAACCCGTTGTTAAGATTTTGGCAGCTCATCACTGGGCACACTCCTAGGTTGGGTCACTAGAGAACTGAACAGAGATACATTAGAGTTGATACCGTACAGAGTTGTACAGGGTGTAGGTATTTGTAATTATTCCAGGTAAGCAGAGGGAAAGGAAGTGTTAGCAACGCAATGGTAGCATTGAACATTTTACATCAGTTCTAGGACAAATGACAATGGCTGCTACCTGCTCAGCCATTAGTACTTATTCATTCCTGTACTAGAGAGTTACTACACAAGATGTTTAAGTGAAGGCAGAAGGCTTTCTCACCCATTTCACCCAGTTAAGTAACTAAAGATTTTCAGAATCAAGGTGTAATTATTGTAGTTCGGGTGATAACTCAGGTAACACTGATTGGCTCTGTACCATATTTATGCCAATATTCTCTATATTACCACTGCTGACTACAGAAGGAATGCATTAGAAATTTTTTTAACCATTACTGTTGTAAGTCATCCCTTTCCCCTAAATGTTCCCTGCCCATTAGTTTGAAAGTCTTTCAATCATTATAAAAGGCCAGCCTTAAAAATTCAACAACATCTGAGGACTCTTGCAACTGTTCATTCCAGTGAAGTGAGTGTGGCATACCAGACCATATTTAATAGCATACAAGAGGAGGTAATTTCCTATATTAAAGTTCTTTTGTTCCATGCATTAAGCAAACTTTTCAAAGTAAGTTTTCATAGCAAAACAATGTAACGTATGGCAACAAGTCCTACAATGAGGAGAAAATCTTTTAGCCCTATCAAAGCTTCATGTATTATGAAGACTGATAGCTCACTGTAAATTTAAATGACCAGTAACGATACCTCTAGTTTTCTCACACTAGATTTGAAGGAATATATTAAACCTATACAAAAAGCTATGGAAATACCATTATCTTCTATTTTGAACAGATCAATATATTTCAACCATATTGAAGTGAGGACAATATACAGAGGCAGGCAAGGATTAGAATAGTGGATCTTGGTCAAAAATCATACTGGGCAGTTAAGTTAATGATCCTGACTGATGTACAGTTTGACTCTTGCCTCCTTGTTCTGTTTCATTTGTTTGCTTCTCAAGCCAAATTGTTCATCTTCCTTTGCAAGATGTTAAACTGGGTTCACAAGTTTTTCCCACTTTAGAGAGTATGCATGCCACATAAAACATTCAAAGGACCGTGGGGAGACAATTACTTGCTCGATGGAACTTGCAGGAAAACTGGAAGGGGGTCACCACTGACCGAGGTATGCATCCACACCTGCTATCTGATGCAGGAGGATATGCGGCACAATAGTCTGTGTTGTCCTCTTGGATATTTTGAGGTATTTAGGTGAGAGATGTTTAGCTTTGAGATATTCAGATGAGAAATTAGTTCTCATAATGGTAGTTTTTTGCATATACTAGAATTGCTTGCAAGGTATGATAGTGTATTACAAGATCACATGGAAACTATTAAGGTACCACAAAGGTGATGTACTTCAACAGAATTCAAAATTAACTTTAATTGGTAGGATTGCAAGACAAGCACGGCAGAATATTTTGGACAAGGTTAGGACAGCTAAATACTTCTGTTATATTTGATTGCATTCCAGACCTCACCTGAACTTAAACAAGCATCTCATGTATTAAGGTACGTTGTGGTTTCAAAAGACAGAGTGGAGGTTATTGAGAGCTTTGCAGATTTCACTGCTAGCTGCACCAAAACAGGGGGATATGACAGAGGTTATTTATAAAAGCTGAAAGAAGGCAGTTTAGATATGTCTGATTATCAGAGACAAAGGTATGAGAGAGAACATGGCTGCAATATACAAAGATGTTCAAAATTGAATTCTGCAGGTAAATCAGCACATGTCTTTCATCCTCTGTGCTGCTGATCAACAAATCTTTTCGGAGTAGCTGCTGCGATGATTGTTCCCCAAGTTGTTCTATTTTTTGGAGTTGTTCAAATATAGCATACCTTCTTTTCTGCTTCTACAAGTTGTTGGGATGTGTTTGAAAAAACATATTAGATTATCTTAAAATGCTAAAACATGACAACATATTTATCAAGGGTAGAGAAAAATCAGTCCCCTATGAAAATCAGCCTGAGGGTGCCTTGACATGTTAGATGAGATCAAGGCTTCAAACAATCTTGAACAATCCAGAACTTGAGTTGGAAACTCCTAGCTTGCAAACAAACATTGCAGCGTTTTTGTTCCTTTTTCTTGACTGAGATGCGGTATACCATCGTCTCAAAAATTAATGTGAGCAAAAAAAAAAATTGCCAAGTCTGGATCCTGAGGTTCAAAGAACTTGTGGTTTACTTGGTGGCTTTGGAGGTGCTTTGTCCAAATTAGTCTTCTGGTACATACCATGTAAGGAAGCTGTTGCTTCCCAGTGTGAAATTTTAGGAATATCCATGCAATTCAAAGAGAAATTATTTTGAAGGATGAAAGTAATGCCAGACAAACTTTCAAAGGACAAAAGGTTATCAGATCCCAATAAAGTTTTTGGATGAGAGGTTTCCAATCCTGCCTTAAACACATTAACACAGTCAGATAGGATGTATAAGCATGATGGAGTTGGAGAAAGGTTTGCTTTTTTTTTTTCCCATGGGCAAGAAACTGAAAAGTTTCAGCAAGAAAAACCTACGGTGGCACAGGTGAAACTTAGCAAGTAGCTACCCAGAAGATTTAAACTCAGTTTTGAAAAGGAGATCAAGGGTTTTTGCCAAGTGTTGTGAGCAAATATTTAAAGATGACTTGTGAACAAAGGCTCCCATTGATTTCCTTATCTACATTCACAAAAGGTCGTTGGATGCGAGTTCCCCTAACACAGAACCAGCACTGCCTATTTTTTGCTGTCTTTCCATAACTGTGGCTGCTAATAAAAGGAGTTTCAGAAAACTAAAATTAATCAAGACCCCTCTAAGAATGTCCATGGTACAGGAAAAGATAAGTGACCTGCCAGTAATTTCTATAAAGGACTCAAAAGCAGGGAAGATAGATTAGGATGAGCTAAGTAAGGAGATTGCTTCAGGGAGGGTTAGGAAGATCCCTGTGTAAGAAATACTTAGTGGTGATTGCAGGTGTTCCTCCCTCACTAGGAGGGCATCGTTTTGAGTCTTTGAACTGGGCCAGGAACACTCTTGTCATGGCACTGAAAACAGTTCCATTACTTCCTGCCAGGTTGTGGAAACTCCATGAACAACAAGAATGGAGCTTCGCAAGCTCTGCCTGAATTTAGGGGTACACCAAAGCAAAGGCACCAATTGATTGACTTAGAATGATCTGGTTATGCTGTCCTGCTTGAGTGCAAGGGTCTGGACTAGATGACCTATTGAGGTCCCTTCCAGTCTGACACTTCTGTGATTCTATAAAACATTACAATTAATGGCAAAAGCAGCTGCATGTATATTCATATGGATTACATACAAATTCAAAGTGAACAGTATATAGGATAAATAATTTTATTTCCCCTGCTTGAGGATTGGAATGAAATTTCCCCTATTCTACCATTCGTACCATTAAAGGAATTCTTTGCTTTTATAACAGGATTGTTTCTATCCTGAACTACATGAACCCTGCACTTGTATATTGTAGGGCAATCAAATCCAGGCTTTACATTTCTTAAGCATTTAACTACATTGAGATTCAATTAGTTAATGCTGAGAAATGTGACTTAAGTCTTTGCATGTAAATCCGCACAATCAGTAATGCATAGGCTCTGTCAGGGCCAATTTGATCCTACCATGACCCTGCAGTGTGTGCTGCCACCATGTCATAGAGGCAAGGTCTCTGCCCCAAGGAAAGTACAGTTGAAAGGATACTTAAAGTTCTGTGACATACTTGGCCTCTGTGCTGTGAGCATGCACGAAGGCCCAAGATGCACTGTTCCCTGAAACCACACTGCACTCTGCATGGTTGGAGTTCTGTTATCAACTCTGATGACTTGAAGCAGTGAGAGTTAGGTGGCTTTCTTAAAGCAACAGCTGCTGCATTCAAGAGATTGCCTGAGAATTTCATTTTTCAGCTCTTCGTGGTTTGGGTAAAAAGCTTTACAATTTGAAACAAGTGCAGCCTAAAACTGAAGCCAGCAGGCAAGTGAGGAGAACCTAGTTTATTTAAAAATCCCAAGATCTTCAAGCTGATCTTATATGTGGATGCTTAGGGTTTGCATTACTAGTGTGACCGTACGTAACAATTACTATCTGGTGTGATAGTGGCTTTTATGATGTGGAGACCTTTCTAGTATAAACAACACTGAGGCTATCAATCCTATTCATCTGTTGGAGAAAAGTCCATTGCTGTTGTTGCTTTTAACTTCATTCTCTCTCTCTCACACACACACACACACACCCCGCCCCTCCGTTCTCACCATATATAGCTCCATTTGATACTGGTGTAGCACTGCAGTCTTTGAGATTGTGCTAAGCAACTGCAGCTCCATGCTTTTTCTTCTACAGAACTTCCCCTCTCAGGCAGTACAGTACAAGTGTCAACTCTCTTAAAGAAGTATTGCTAATGGCTTAGTTAAAAGAATAGTGGTTGAACAATGTTAAACACTGAAGGGGGAAAGAGTAGATTTTTCTCAATGTCTTCCTTTTTCTCTATGGAAAACTTTAATGTCACTAAAAAGTGATTATGTAGTCTTTAAGGTGCCACCAGACTCCTTGTTGCTTTTGTGGATACAGACTAACATGACTACCCCCGATACATAACATCTGGCCTGGCACACAAGTAGTATTTCTTTAAATTTGTCTTTAGTATGGCTCTTATGAAAAGTCTGGTAATATTCAAGATTAAACTAAATGCACTTGCATCTGACCTTTGATCATCAAATGAAATTCCACAGCCTGTCCAGATTTTTCAGGTTTTTTTTTTTTTTAGAAAAATATACTTATAGATAGCTCCCCAGAAAGTAAATATATTCAAAGTCTGGGTTTGTCTTGTCCCACCATTGCAAAAGCTGTTTACATACCATTGATTTAAAGTTCATTTGACCTTGTTAGAGTTTCCTCCTTCATCAGTACACTAAATATTTTTTTTGCAAATGATATACTCTGTTGTCCCTGAAGGCAAATATGTCTGTCTGCATTATTTGTAAGGCTCTTTAGCCTGAAAGCCAGTCTGTTTCAAAATATGAAGGTGATATCAGTGAGGACTTGAAGCTCTGCCTGTGTACTCTTTTTGCACACAGGCTGTACAAAGGGAACAAGTCACCTGCTGAGGAATCCCTAAGCTGGTGTCTACCACTGCTCCATGCAGTTTTGGTTCAGCATGCTCTATAACTAGGTTTGGCAGAATTAAAAAAAATGTTTTTGGTAACTTCAATGGATAATTTCAATGTTTAAGTATTTTTATTGATTTAAATGTTCACAATTGCAGGAAATTATGGCAGGGTCAGACAAGAGTGTGTGGGGGTGGGGGTGGGGCGGGATGAGGCAATAATTATTTCATGACAGTAGGTTGTGAAACGCAAAAAGAGTTACAAAGCTTTATAACTGTGAAAACCCAGGTTGTCAACATCACACAACAAAATATATAAAGTAAATATCCTTAGGTCAAAGTCTAGTGATTTTTCCAAGCTGACTTTTTCTTTCTTTGCTTATCTGTAAGTTCTAGTTATTGATGTAAATATTTTTGGTTAGTGTGCGAATAGAGAAATCAGTGTTTACTCACATTTACTGATTAAAAAAGTCTAATTCTTCCAAGCCTATGCACAACAAATTCCCTTAGTAATTCAGGGATTCGGGTAAGGCATTATTTTAAAATGAAGGCGTGTATATGTACAGTTATGCCTGAACCAAAGCCATGCATGTGAACAACCCTAGTTTGATAAATCTGGGTTTTACATACAAAACCAAGTTTCCTAGTGGACGCTTAGCTGTATTAAGTTGAGTTTAACATATAAAGACTGGTTTTGCCTTGTGTACCTCAGGCCCCTTTTTACTACTGTAAGTTCACAAACTCAGACTGAATTGAAGCTGTACTATTAGTCTGTAGGGTGGATGGAGGAAAAGAAAAGTGGTTTATTTTGTCAATCCATCAGCGCTGCAGCCAGTGATGGTCTAGTACTTATGGGCTTTCATGGGAGTCCTGGGCAATCCTCAAAGTTTCACAGGAGGTAAAGTAAAGCCTCAAGGGTAAGGGATCTAAAAAGCAAGCAGCAATCCTGGGGCTGGAAGAGGGAATGTGGGCAAATTCAGTGTTTTGGAGCACAAGGAAAGCAAACTGTGCAAGGCATAAAGCTGTACAACAATCACCTCATTATTCCAGCTTCATATCTTGTTTTAGTTTAGGGCTTAATTATTGGCCCGCTTTATACTTGAGAGCCATTCTTAAATTACTAGGAAGTGCTTTCAAGTGTCCAGGGAGCCTGGTGTTTGTTTAAATTTACAGTCTTAATGTTTGGTTGAAAACATACAACATTGCCAGTTACCAACATCTTTCTGTTGGTTTCCAAAATGTTTTTCTTCCAAGTTGTGTTTATCTCTAATTTGAGACATCAAGGGAGAGCTTAGTTTTGGCTTCCATTCTTGCCAAAGCAAATGGTTATGTGTAAAAGTTCTTTTCATCAGTGCTTCAGCATATTAACAGTTCACTGTAATGTGTATAACTCTGTATCAGGGTTACAAAAACTTATGCGGAAAAAGGAATTGAATACATATGTTGAAGTGATAGAGACTGGAGGAAAACACTTTCTTTAAAGAAACTAATTCTTAGCAAAGTTTGAAATAAGGGGATATCACAAGATGTAGGGACATGGATGAAATAAAGAAAATTGGGTTTTACTGTGCTCTTAAAGCAAGACTAACTTATTTCAGAAAAGTTTCCGCCCAAACAATTCTGCAAATTTATTAGTTTGACTTTTGTAGAGTAAACTAACCTGTTCATTAGTGTAAATTCTAATAACTCAAATACACCTCAGAAGTTACATGAAAGAGATTCAGGAAGTCCTATGTTCATAGTTATAAATATGGCTGTCTCTTCTTCTATAGTTTAAGATAAACATTAGTCAAAGTTAAATCCTTGTGCACAATGCTTAGTTAGTTAAAGATGGTTTACATGAGCTACTTTTAATCCAACATTTGTTGAAGCCCCTTTAAACTATCCTGGAGGAGATTATGTTACCTCTTCTGTCATACCACAAATATGGTTCCCTGCATTCCAGATTGAAATCTGTTGGCAAATGAAGGCCTAAAGCCTAAGCATTTATCATGAGTATGCTAAAGAACTCCCATAAAGCTCTGGAAAAAGTAATTCTAAAAGATGATATACAATTATTAGCCAATAAAAGCTGAACTGTTAAGTGGAAATTTGTTTAATCACATAACCTTTTTATGACCTATCTTTACAACCTGCTTAAAGTTGTAATGGAAACCACAAGAAAAGAATAAGTGGATAAAAACATTATAAAAAGGAAAAAACAAGCCATGAAAAGGCAAACATAATGGAATATGACATTTAGTTGGTTAAAAACTTGTTTTGAACCCATGTTAAAGTAGGTCAAAGCTGTAGTGACCTTTCGTGTGCTGGACATTTGGAGTCTATGAGGGCACGATGAAAATCTAACTGTCTAGACAACTGGCTGCAAGGTAGATATGTAATTGTGAGTGGACTAACTGCAAAAATTTTTATATGGGATAACGTGGGGGAAGGCATCTATATAAATCCTTAGAGTTGTAGTGTAACTTAGACTATTGTAGGCATGCCGGCCTAGTACCCCAGATTTGGTCGGTTAGCCTTTTCTGTTTATGCTGTTTGATTTCAGATGTCTAGTCTGATTAATAAACCAAACTCCAGCTTGACCAGATGTCTTAATGGGTTTTTGCTTATTTATTGATTTATTTACAAATCTAACATGGCATACAGGCAATTGATTTTGTTAGTCCATGTCAACATGTTGTTGGGGTTGATTTGACACAATTTGTTCTTGAAAAATCCATGCTGAGTGTTATTTATCACCTTATTATCTTCTAGGTGTTTGCAAATTGATTACTTATTTGCTCCATCATCTTTCCAGGTACAGAAGTTAAGCTGATTGGCCTCTAATTCCCTGGGTTGGCCTTATTTCCCTTTTTTTTTATAGATGGGCACTATATTTGCCCTTTTCCAGTCTTCTGGAATGTCTCCCGTTCTCCATGACTCTTCAAAGATAATCGCTAATGGCTCAGATATCTCCTCAGTCAGATCCTTGAGTATTTTAGGATGCATTTCATCAGGCCCTGGTGATTTGAAGACATCTAACTTGTCTAAGTAATTTTTGACTTGTCCTTTCCCTATTTTAGACTCTGATCCTACCTCATTTTCACTGGCATTCACTATGTTAGAATGTCCAATCGCCACCAACCTTCTTGGTGAAAACCGAAACAAATAAATCATTAAGCACCTCTGCCATTTCCACATTTTCTGTTATTGTCTTCTCCAACCCCTCATTGAGTAATAGGCCTACTCTGTCCTTGGTCTTCCTCTTGCTTCTATTGTATTTGTAGAATGTTTTCTTGTTTCCTTTTATGTCCTTAGCTAGTTTGATCTCGTTTTGTGCCTTGGCTTTTCTAATTTTGTCCCTACATACTTGTGTTATTGTTTATATTCATCCTTTGTAATTTGACCGAGGCTTCACTTTTTGTAGGACTCTTTTCTGAGTTTTAGATAATTGAAGATCTCCTGGTTAAGCCAGGGTGGTCTCTTGCCATACTTCCTATCTTTCCTACGCAGTGGGATAGTTTGCTCTTGTGCCCTTAATAATGTCTCTTTGAAAAACTGCCAATTGTCTTCAATGGTTTTTCCCCTTAGACTTGATTCCCATGGGATTTTATCTACCAGCTTCCTGAGTTTGCTAAAGTCTGCCTTCTTGAAAGCCATTGTCTTTATTGTGCTGTTCTCCCTCCTACCATTCCTTAAAATCATGAACTCTACCATTTCATGATCACTTTCACCAAGTTGCCTTCTGCTTTCAAATTCCCAATCCGTTCCTCACTATTTGTCAAAATCAAATCTAGAACAACCTCCCCGCTAGTAGATATCTCCACCTTCTGAAATAAAAAATTGTCTCCAATACATTCCAAGAACTTGTTGGATAATCTGTGCCCTGCTGTGTTATTGAATACATATTCAATATGTATTTCCTAACAGATGTCTGGGTAGTTGAAGTCCCCCATCACCATCACCATTGTATGAATGCATCATTCCTGTATCTGAAGCTAGAAATATGAAGTATTACTCTGAAGTCCTATTGTAATTATGCAAAGTGGGGGCCATTAATGGTGGTTTAGAATCTTGATGGCTCCCATTGACCAGGACAACTGGTTGTAAATGGCTCTGTTTACTTGTAAGCCTTCCTGTGAATCAGGCTGGGAAGAATGGAGGCTTAGTGCTGGAGATCAGTGACTTGCTGAGCAGTTTTTGGTTAAAGTCTACAGCTTTGGGGGCATGGACCAGATCTGGGTCTGTGTTGTAGCAGACTAGCATGTCTGGCTCAACAAGGCAGGGTTCTGGAGTCCCAAGCTGGGAGTGGAAAATGGGCTCAGAGGTAATTCCAGCAAGTCAGGTGACAGTCTCAAGGGGGTCTCTGTGACTGAACCTGTCACAAGAGAGTATCCCCAAGATCAATACTTAGAGCACTCTCCTGAGAGGTAGGATACTCCTGTTCAAATCCTCTCTTCATCAAAAAGAGGGGGGAATTGAACCTGGGTCCCCCATACTGGAAACAAGTGCTCTTGCCACTGGGATAAAAGCTATGAGGTAGGCACCAACTCTTCCTCCCACCACCAACATTTTTTTTGGAGCAAGGCAGATGCCTTACTCATTTCTTGCAAGAAATGCCTTGGGCACCTAAAGCTGATGACTCCAGAAGAGGGGTTCCCACTCATGGATTGCTAGCAGAGACACACCTCCCTGCAGCCTGGACTTAGGCAACTATCTCCATGAGAGGAACAGGATTTAAGACAACCCTCCTGTCAGAATCTTCCATTGGCTAGCTTGGGCTCATCTTTGCCTACTGTGCTGCCTTTTGTGGATCCTATTCCAAGACACCTCTGTCCACATTCACTGCACACCTAACTCAATTTGTGGCTTGCAGTGTTGTTCTCCTGTGATTTTTAGGTGCCTTAAAGTTAGGTGCCATAATGCTCAGCACTGCATAATGCTCAGCTATTAGGCCCTTTGTGTATCTGGGCCTAATAGCCTAACTTACTCTTACTTTGTAATGTGGTCCCATCACTAGCATCTGAACTGCTAGTCTTGTCACCTGATAGTTAGCTAAACCAGGAACAGGTGAGGCTGAACCAAACTCTTCTAGGGTAAGTCTTTTAACATGTGCACTAGGTCATGGTGGGACTTCAGGAGTAGGGCTCTGTTACAGGTAGCTTCTCAGTGGTGTCTCACTCTTTGCTGCCCTTAGTAAGCACCACAACAAGCCAGCCAGCCAAATACTTATCCACACGTGATTTAAAAGAAAAAAATACACACACACCAACCACAAAACAAGTCTTAGCAATTCACACTATGCATGGAGCAACCAAAAGTTAAGCTTTGCAGTAAGCTCTGAAGTTGTGAATTCACCCTCTAGTAGCCTAACAAGCTAGTTCCACAGCCAAAAACCCCTTCAATGAAACAACCATCTCGGGTGTTTAAAGGTAGGTGCTGTCTGCTGGAGTGACTTGGCTGATCACAAACATAAGGATAATGCCCCAGAATAGGGGAGGGACCAAATGCTATTCCCACCCTGTTGTATATCTTGAGTAACTCAAGTAGTTTCAGTTTATACAACCCAGAATATCTGTAACCTTCTAGCTTGACACTGATCTCACAGCTTTTTAACCCTAGTGCAATGCCACTGACTTCACTTGAGTTGCTCATGACAAGCAGTGTAAGAGTAAAACTAGACCCTTCTCTGCCTATGCATCCTTTCTACTTGACACCAAGTGAACCACACCTGTTAATAGCCCTTAGATTCAATTAGCAGAGTATTAGTGGGGGTCATGTGATCTTTGGCCCTGAACTCAAGGTCTTATGGGAAATATAGTTTTTAACTAAGTTAAATGCCATTGGTGGCATTCTTGTTTATAGAAGTGATTTTACCAAGGAAATTCTTGTGCTATGAAAAGTCACCTGGCCTGTTTGCAATATGTAGGTTACTGGGATGGGGGAGTAATTGAATGGAGGAAAGGAATTAATAGATGGGTCATTAAGTTTTTGCAAAGAAGAACAGGTTATAAAGAATTTACTTTTAAAAACCTGGGGTGGAGGAGGGGATGGGTAGACAAAACTACTAAAATTAATGACTCCCACTCAATTTAATGTTGCTGACAGTCTGCACAGAAAAAAAGGAAAATGGTTACTGTCAAGGTTCCTCCCCCACTCTGAACTCTAGGGTACAGATGTGGGGACCTGCATGAAAAACCTCCTAAGCTTATCTTTACCAGCTTAGGTCAAAACTTCCCCAAGGTACAAAATATTACACCCGTTATCCTTGGAATGGCCGCTACCACCACCAAACTAATACTGGTTACTGGGGAAGAGCTGTTTGGACGCGTCCTTCCCCCCAAAATACTTCCCAAAACCTTGCACCCCACTTCCTGGACAAGGTTTGGTAAAAAGCCTCACCAATTTGCATAGGTGACCACAGACCCAAACCCTTGGATCTGAGAACAATGAAAAAGCATTCAGTTTTTACAAGAAGACTTTTAATAAAAAATAGAAGTAAATAGAAATAAAGAAATCCCCCCTGTAAAATCAGGATGGTAGATATCTTACAGGGTAATTAGATTCAAAAACATAGAGAACCCCTCTAGGCAAAACCTTAAGTTACAAAAAAGATGCACAGACAGAAATAGTTATTCTATTCAGCACAATTCTTTTCTCAGCCATTTAAAGAAATCATAATCTAACACATACCTAGCTAGATTACTTACTAAAAGTTCTAAGACTCCATTCCTGTTCTGTCCCTGGCAAAGACCAGCATACAGACAGACATAGACCCTTTGTTTCTCTCCCTCCTCCCAGCTTTTGAAAGTATCTTGTCTCCTCATTGGTCATTTTGGTCAGGTGCCAGCGAGGTTACCTTTAGCTTCTTAACCCTTTACAGGTGAGAGGAGCTTTCCCCTGGCCAGGAGGGATTTCAAACGGGTTTACCCTTCCCTTTATATTTATGACAGTTACAAACCAGGTGGATGGAAGCAGGGAGATCTCAACAGTATGATTCACGCAGGAGAATGCAGCACCTTTGAGTTTCCTTGCTTAGCTTCCACAAGCTTTGGTGCCTCTCTATTAGCCCTATTGTTTGGACAAAACATTATTCCCTCCCCTTCCCCCCGCCCGGACCCCCCCACCCCCTGATTGGCAAGGGGCTTTGCAAGGGTTTGTCATAATTGTGAATGATGGCCAAGAAGAGATTATCACGCCAACAATAATTCATTGCAGTTTGTAAGCTAATCAGTGCAAAATCAGGGCTCTGTATGTTAGTTGGTATTCATACAAAACTAAAATGATGGAAGTTATGAACAGTAATTGCCTGTCAAGCCATACTGCTGTTTTACTTCAGACTGAACTGATCATTTGTGACACCCATTTAAGCATATTCTTTCCCATTTTCTCATGTTTGAAAACTGTCTGTTTCTGTTACAATGAAGCTCCAACTACTGGCTCCATTACCAAAATCACTAGGTTGTAAGAAGCTTAAAAAAAAAAGTCTTAAAATTAAGTTTCCAGGACTTCACCAAGTCCTATTAAGCCCTTTGTTACAGAAGTAATGAAATAATCTACAATATTATTGAAATGTATGTGTGGGTATTAATAGAACATCATTAGACTTCTTTTATTAAGTCATACATTTATATAGTTGGTTAATTACAGAAAGATCCACCAGCTCTGGATCAAGAAGTCCTGTGGAAGTAGAGCAGGGATGGGCAAACTTTTTGGCCCGAGGGCCACATTGGGGTTGTGCAACTGTATGGAGGGCCGGGTAGGGAAGGCTGTGCCTCCCCAAACAGCCTGGCCCCTGCCCTCTATCCGCCCCCTCCCACTTCCCACCCCTGAGTGTCCCCCTCAAAACCCCCTACTCCTTGTCCACTGACTGCCCCCTCCTGGGACCCCCCGTCCCAAATCCCTCCCCCAGAACCCCATCCCCTATCCAACCTCCCCTGCTCCCTGTCCCCTGACTGCCCCAACCCCTATCCACCCCCCCTGCCCGGCCTGCTCGGGACTCCCACGCTTTATCCAACCCCCTCCCCCTGTTCCCTGATCCCTGACAGTCCCAGAATATCCGCCCCATCCAGCTGCTTCCTGTCCCCTGACTGCCCCCGGGACCCCCACCGCTGCGCTTGCACTGCTGCCGCCCCCTTACCATGCTGCTCAGAGCGGCAGGAGCTCGCAGCCCTGCTGCCTGCACGGCGGCGTAGCTGCAGGGGAGGGGGGACAACGGGGGAGGGGCTGGGGGCTAGCCTCCCAGGCCAGGAGCTCAAGGGCTGGGCAGGATGGTCCCACGGGCCATAGTTTGCCCACCTCTGTAGTAGAGGCTATTGTAAGACAAAATTTCTAACAGTATATATCATAAAAATGATTTTAGACCCTTGAATGGGAAGTCTTCAGCTTGTGTAAAACAGTAAAGGTTCCACTGGAGTCAAGGGAGGCGAATTTGAAGCAGCCTCTTACGTATCTCAGAGTTTGGCCCTTAAAACAACATTATAAAATCCACTGCCTTGACTTGTATAGCTCTTGGAGTTAAGCTCTCTGTCAGAAGTAATAGTATCTCATTCATCATAATAAGGTTTTTAAATGTAATAATGTCAGTTGAATGTAATTGTTCAACCAACCTGGTGTATTAACATTGGGAAGGGGAAAATAACTTCCACGAGAAATAAAGAAAAAGACAAGTCACATGCTCTTTGGTTATGAAATATTTTTTCAGGTGCCAATGTGATAAACAAGTACCATGTCACCTCCTTATGAAGTCAGTTCATTGGATTTGTCCACAAGCATTCAAAGCAGCCTCAAGCACTGTTCTGATTTGCCCCTTGCTGCTCAAGGCTGCTACTGGACTTGCAGCAGAGCTGGGGAACAGCTGGAGCCAGGGCTGCTGTAGCAACATCCTAATACATGGGACTTGGTTTGAAGAGGGTGTGCAGAGCAACTTGAGCTCCCAGGACAACACTGTGGCCAAAAGGGCTAATGCAACTTTGAATAATAAGCAGAGGAATCGCAAGTAGTACAGAAAGCTTATGTTACCTCTATTTGACACTAGTGTGACTGCTGCTGGAATACTGTGTCCAGTCCTGGTGTCCACAATTCACAGGAGGATGTTGTCTGGAGAGGTTTCAGAAGTGAGCCATGAGAATTAAAGGATTAGAAAACATGCCCTATAGTTAAGGCTGTGTTTTAGTCACAGGTACTTTTAGTAAAAGTCACAGACAGGTCATGGGCAGTAAACAAAAATTAATGGTCCATGACCTGTCCGTGACTTTTACTATATACCCCTAAAACTTGGGCCAGGGGGCCTGCAGGTGCTGGCCGGGGGTGGCCGGGGACCCTCGCTGGTGGGGGGGGATGGGCGGTGGCATATGGCCCAGGACCCCCACTGGTGCTGGGGAAGAAGGGGTTGGCGGGGCTGGCAGGCTCCCTACCAGCTCCGACTGGCATGTCCCTGAAACTCCTAGTGGGAGGGGCGGGCCAGGGGGGCACTGCATGCTACTCCTGCTACAAGTGCTGTTTCTGCAGCTCCCATTAGCCAGGAACTGCAGCCAATGGGAGCTGCGGGGGTGGCGCTTGTGGGTAAGGGCAGCGCATGGAGCCCCCTGGCCCCTCCACCTAGGAGCTGCAGGGACATGCCGGTGGGAGCCTGGGAGCTCCCCTCACCAGGTAAGTGCTACCCCATGCCCCAGCCCTGAGCTCCCTCTCACACCCAAACTGCTGCTGCTGCCACAGGGGCTGTCCAGCTCAGGTCACGGAGGTCATGGAAAGTCATGGGATCCATGACTTCCGTGACCTCCATGACAGACACACAGCCTTACTTACGGTTATAGATTCAAGGAGCTCAATCTATTTAGCTGAACAAAGAAGGTTAGGGGGTGACAAGATTACCTTTTATGGGGAATAAATATTTATTATTTAGCAGCCTACTGGGTTAGACCAATGGTCCATCTAGGCCAGTATCCTGTGTGTGTTAACAGTGGCTGATTCCAGATGCTTCTGAAGGAGTGAACAGGGCAATCATTGAATGAGTCATCCTCTGTCATCCAGTCTGAGCATCTGGCAGTCAGAGGCTTAGAGGCAGCCATAGCATGGTGTTGCAACCCTGATTATCTTGGCCAATAGCCACGGATGAACCGATCCTCCATGAACTTATTTAATTCTTTGTTGAAGCCCATTGTAGTTTTGGTGTTCACAACATCCCCTGGGAATGAGTTACAAGTTGACTGTGTGTAAGTGGGCTCTTCAATCAAGCAGAGAAAGGTATAGCGTGATCCAATTGCTGGAAGCTGAAGCTAATCACATTCATACTAGAAATAAAGGCAAAAATTTTAAGTAAGTAATTTTCCATTGGAACAGCTTACCAACGGTTCTGGTGGATTCTCCACTACCGAAAGTTTTGTGAAAAATATTTTTATTAATTTTCATAAAGAAACAAATACCGAAAGGTAAATGACTTACAAATTGTATGTGTCACCAGATATCACACATTTAACAGGCTGGCCAATAAAATTATGCAGTTATGCAACTTTACAACTTGTCAAAGCTGCAAGACCAGACAATACAAAATATGTCTGTGTAAGATCGTCAAAACATAACATATTAGGGTGAGGGTAGCAATAATAGTAAAGACATACACAAATAGGCAATCAAGGGAAGAGAGGAACAGGTAGCAAGAGAAGAGGAAAAGAGGAGAGGTCAGCAGAATGAAGTCTTGCATTATTGGGCTCTCTCAGCATTCTTTATCCAAGTGTGTCACTAGACAGGGTCCACATTTTTTTAAATAAAATATTCTCTTTTGCTGATAACTCTGGTTAGAATATTACAGACAATTTTTAAATCAAAGATTGGATGTTCTTCTAAAGGATATTGTCTAGGAATTATTTTGGGGAAGTTATATGGTCTGTATTATACAGAAGGTCAGACTCGATGGTCAAAATGGTCCCTTCAGACCTTGGAATCTATGACTCTTAACTATATAGGCAAGCTTAAGCTCCCAAACTTTAATATAGAGGAAGGCAATGACCTGTTAGTAATGCTGATGATTATGTTCCTGACTTGCACTGAAGTTGAATTTTATGTAAAAGGATGAGAGTGGTGTTAACAAAGGCTTGGCAGTAGGGATGATGGCTTACCCATGGGAGGAGTGACTAGTTACATACCTTCTAAGTAAGATGGATATGAATATTGAAGCAAAGCTGGCATTAAAATTCATGTTGAGTTTTCAATGACTGGGAGTTGCAGCTCCCATGAAATCACTAATGTACCCACTTGATCATCTGCTGTTTGAAGTTTGAGCTACCCAAGAGCAGCCCTTGACCCACGTCCCTCCCTCCGGGACACACAATCCAGGACAATGGAAGGTCCGGGTCGCCGCACAGCGGTCTTTCCCCCCAAAATCCTCCCAAACCTTACACCCCCTTTCCTGGGGAAGGCTTGATAAAAATCCTTACCAATTTACATCGGTGAACACAGACCCAAACCCTTGGATCTTAAGAACAATGAAAAAGCAATCAGGTTCTTAAAAGAAGAATTTTAATTGAAGAAAAATCACCTCTGTAAAATCTGGATGGTAAATACCTTACAGGGTAATCAGATTCAAAACATAGAGAATCCCTCTAGGCAAAACCTTAAGTTACAAAAAGACACAAAAACAGGAATCTACATTCCATTCAGCACAGATTATTTTCTCAGCCATTTAAACAAAACAGAATTTAATGCATATCTAGCTAGATTACTTGCTAAATTCTAAGGATCCATTCCTTTTCTGTTCCTGGCAAAAGCCTCACACAGACAGAGAGAACCTTTGTTTCTCCCTCCTCCAGCTTTGAAAGTATCTTGTCTCCTCACTGGTCATTTTGGTTAGGTGCCAGCGAGGTTATCCTAGCTTCTTAATCTTTTACAGGTGAAAGGGTTTTTCCTCTGGCCAGGAGGGATTTTAAAGGTGTTTACCCTTCCCTTTATATTTATGACAACTGGTGATAGCAACATCCTAATAATGTAATATATGCAGCTACTACATCAGGAATAATCACTGTCACATTCTGAGAAGCAGTGTTCTTAATGGCTCTTCATCTAGCAGTAAATATTTTTCAAATTAAAGTCAAGAAACAATAGAGTGTAGCTATTGTCCTACGTTCAAGAGCCTTGTACTGGTTCTGCATGATCCATATGAAATAAGAACTTTAATCTTTCTTTCAATCTATAGTCAGCAATGACTGGGCCCACATGGATTAACTTCTCTAATGACACTACCCAGCTCATATCTATCACTGTTAACTAAATATGCTTCTTAGCCTCCATTCAAATCAGCTGACTACCACAAACTCAAAAGTTCTTATCCCCTATGACTTTTCCCCAAGCAGTACTTGTTTCAAAGCTGAACAATAAAAACACTAGTTATTTGTAGAGGGAAGGTGCTGAGAATAACCTCCTGGGTATTTCCTCTTATGCTTAGACGAATCCTTCACAGTGGAAGGATAAGCTTCACCATTAACTTAAAGATTGTTTTTTCAGAAAGTTTTAAAATTGCAAGGTCTTATTAAAGAAGTCACTTCATGATATGAACTAATAATTCAATGCACGTCTTGAGTTGCTGAAAACATCCACCTGCTCAAAATAAGACATTTAAGACTTAAAGTTGTCCCTAGAGCTCTTGATAAAGCTGTGGCATCAGAGGAAACATACCAAAATATTTATACTGCTTGCTTGAGTTCTATCTTAGAAAACTAGTGATAAATAGTCAAAGTAAAAACAAAGCAATTATGAAGTATAAATGCGAGGAACAAACCTTTTTCTGATGAGAACCAAAGAGATGAATTTTTAAGGAAAAGATCTCGTAGGGGCACTCTACATGTAAGGAAGATGCAAGGTTTTGTCTGAATGGATCAAGAATATAAAAAAAAACAGATTTACCTGGTTAATTAAGTCCTTGCATCTGCTTCCTCTCAGATATCTTATTGGTTCCCAGGCAGAAGATCCTGCTGGCTTAACCTTCCCTACTGAGTAAGGGATTGGCAGGTAACCCAGTGACATCAGCAGGATTGTCACACAAACTATAATGCCTTAAAAGGGACAGGAAAATATTGAGATAGTTAAAGGGAATAATGTGCAAATATGGGCCATACTAAAGTAAGAGGCAAAATAAAAACATAGGGCAAAATTCTGTATGGCCCTTATTTGCACAATAGGAGATAATGGCAAAGGAGACTTCCCCCCCATGCATGGACTCTATAAGGGACCGGCACAATTGCAGTCTTGGGCCCATATCCTCAAAAAGAAAAATCAATGGGAGTTAGACACATAAATACCTTTGAGGATCTGGCTCTTGGTGTTTAGTGTGCCATGGTATAGAGAACAACTCTGCTGGTTGGGCTGGATGGTCATCCTTTCTGCAGGGTCCAAACTATTGTGAAGTTCATCTGTTCTCAAGATTGTCTGACTCCTAGATTAAGTTCATCAGCTGGCACTCAGGTAAAGCCAAATTTCAACATGGAGCCTGTGAAAGCCTCAAAGCTGGGTCCATAGTAGTTGGTAATTGTCTTTGGCATAGCTCAAATCCTTCTATAAAAGTTAAGCATAGGGTGGGTCTAAGGAAAAGGGCAAAGCAGGAGGTCCACACGTTACGGGACTATGGTGGCAGGCAGTGATCATATTAAGACTTTTAAATTTAATTGCAGAAGGCTGTTTTAGTGAAAGGCAAAAGATACAACTGGTCCACTTGACTGTCAAAACATCTGGCCATCAGTTTGTTTTTTTTCTGTGAAAGCCAGAGTAGCGACAGAAAAAAAAGCTTCTGCCTTGTCCACATTTTAACGAGAGCAGTGTAGTTACAGAAGCAAGAATATTGCTTTTTACCAGGTCTGAGCCCTGAAACAAAGTTCATACAACTATCAAAACACTCCTCTCCAGATTGGCCTTTCCTTACTATATGAGAGTTCTTGTAATCACATGGGAGCTTATCACATTAAACACATCAGTAAGAGAGGATAATCTCTGGAAACAAAAAGTACATGTGCCAGAAATGTTAACTTTTTCCTTTCAACAACTATGGGTGGTCTTCCAAAGAGACTGGTGTTAGCTGGCAAATAAAAATGTGTTCCATTTAAGAGTGTAAGCTCTGCCTTGATCAGCCAGGAGGACTATTTTCTCTCTAGTTTTCCAGAAGTTCTCTTTACCTCAGTCATTAGGGTGGAGGGAGGAGAGAAATCAGACATGAAAATGAAAGTAAAAACCGTTTAGCTTTGTCTGCTAAAGCACCAGCTAAAGGGCAATGTAAGGGTTATCCGCTGTCACAGCAACATCTCAATGAATTCGAGTGGAGTCTGAAATTAAGGCCAGCTTTCTTTTCTCAAATACAACTGGAATTGCTGTGGGACACTATCGCTAACATAAAAAAATTCTCATGAGTTAGAGGCTGGTAAACCTTGGATTTTTGTTTTCTGTCTGCCTGGAAATGATTTTCTACTCTAATTCCCTTGTCTAGGAGCGCACATAGTGTGAAGGAGCAAACTGTAACAAAAACCAGATGACATAAGTATTTTGATTTTGAGTTTAGGATATTGCAGACGAGCTGACCAGTTAATATAGGTTAACTACATGTCTCTAGTCCTTCAGCAACTAAACTGTACAATACTGACTATTTTTTTCAGTTGCTATAAAGTGCTAGTAGAGATCATTGTTTGTCAAAGGGCAGATTATGACTTTATAGTTAGATGACTAATGTGTTTCAATTATTGGCAGACATTCAGAAAACTGAAGGAAGTTGATAAGCATTCAGTGGACTTCTCCTTCCAGATGGCTCTATGACTTAGAGTTTGTCCTAGAAATTGTAGTGTTTATGTAATTAATGAGCTCTTTAAACTTCCCTTATTTTTAATAGCTTAAAAATACACCTCATTGCATGACTTTTATGTCTGAGGATCTGGTCCCTCATATGCAATCTATCACCACCACCACAAGATACCTATTCCAGGTCACCAGGAGCACATTAGAAACACAATGCAAGGAAAAGTCAAGGACAGAGATAACTATGCATCTTGACAGGATCAAACATTGTTAATGACTGCAGCACAGATAAACCTATAGTAAAGTGAGACTCTTCTGGCTGGGAAAAACCAGAAGATCAAATTGCTACTGATGGTTGAGCTTCAGAGGAGTAGCAAGACCTAAGATGCCTATAACACTATGTTAGATATATGTGCATGCTCCTCCACGTGAGAGGATGCATTGCTGGTTCCAGGCAACATTTAACTGTTCCTTTTACCCATTGTAATTTTTACAAACTTAACATTTAGGGGAATATCCCAGTGCCAATGACAAGTGGGACTTGCACCAGATTTTCACTAGAAAAGGTCTGCCAATACAACTAGAATAGGAAATCCTTCTACTGTCGGAACAGTTATACCAGCATAACTGCATTTTCTGGTAAATTCATACTAGTTTTCCAAGCAAAATAAGTTAGAGGCAAAAGAACTTGTATAGTGGTGTAACTGTACATATGCTAGTGCTTTTGCTGGTATAGAAATGTTGTAAATAACCCCAATAAATAAATTGCATGCCTAACTGACATTAGTATACTGGCAAGGGTTTTTAGTGTAGATCTGGCTTAAAGAATACATGGGCTGTGTGGGGTTACTCAACTGCCACCAGATGAGAGGTACCATACCACTTCAGAACAAAAACACCCCGCTATTTAACTCTGCTTCAGATTAATTGTTTAGGAATTTAAAATCAATTTGGATCACAGACATCATCAGTGAGGTTGAGTTCACAGAAACGCTTCAAGCCAGCCTTCAATCCCAGTGGACAATGATCAGCCAGGCCATGAGGCAGACTGACATCACCTTTGGAGGCAGCCTTCAGCTGCTACTCAGGCAAGGAGATTGAGACAAATATTCGGATAAACTGATCTTTGGTGACTTAGAGTGAACCTTCAAATACGTAACCTCAAGTAAAGTTTGGATTTCTGGTTCACTTAAAGAAAGTGAAGGGGATTATTTTATGGAGTGTTTTGAACGATTAAAACCTGAATTTATGACAGAGACCTTTAAGATGCCTGAAAAACAGAAGGTAGGTCAGTCTGTCTGTCTGTCTCTCTCCTTGCCCTATCACAGAATGTGCAATGAATTTACTTAAAGACCACTATTTCACAAGTGCTTTAACACTGCTTGATTTTAAGGGGCCACAGTATACAGTATGTCCATCTACTTCCTACAACCCATACCTTTTACGTGAATTATAAAAAAGTTAGTTTAAAGAAAAAATGCTTTCATACAACAAATGACCCCATGAAGTGAAGTTTTACTAACATGAACAATGCAACAGAATAGATTACATGAGTAAGAATTTCCCAAATGAGCTGTAGGACTAGGACCTACACTTGTAGGTGGAAACAAAGTATTTTCCAACTAGAAGTTCAGCAGTTGCATTTGAAAAGACATTCCATGAACATTTGTTACTAGCTCAGTACAATATATAAAGCACTGTACGAAACAAAAGATATTGTTCCTGCACATAGGTTTCCCCTAACAGTACCTACTATACAAGAAAGTATTTGAAATCTCTTGTGCTGGAAATACAGTTAAGAATTCAGAATACTTTTTCATCTAGCTGCATTTAAAATGGACACACCAATTACCAAAAAAAAAAAAAATTGGATCTCCCCCAGTTGAAATTTTTTTGCCAACGTAAGTAGATCTGCATGGTTGAGTCTCAACATCTCTGTGCAGCTAGGGTTTTATACTTCAGATGACACAGCCCTGTAATTACACTTGTGAAAATGACACCAATGTTGAACTTATCTGTTGACAGAAATCTAAGCCAAGCCCCTCAAATAAAAAAAGCTACTCTGGTGTTTATTCTTCAGTTTCTCCAGTGCAGCTTGCCAAACTATTAGTTCTTAAAGAGATGGCATCATAGTAGGGTGTAGTCTAGATTTTCAATGGTTTTTCAAGAGAATTAACATAGCACACAACAACGCTAGAAGAATGTGTGTGTAAAAATATATCTGCTTTAAGTCCACTTTGTCACTGAGGCTCATGGTCAATGAATATTTTACGGGGAGATGCCCCTTAAAAGTTTTAATCAATATTGAGTTTTCTACCGGAACCAGAGTTTTTACTGGTTTTACAATTTCCATTATTTGAACAGTACCATTTATCCTTCTAAAATAAGATAGTATTTCTGTAGGTGAGAAAACCTTAGAGTCTATACTGTAATAAAAGGAACAAAACGCAAGCTAACAAAGGAGAATTGCTAACCCCAGAGACTATTTTTTAGGGTATGAATAACTTACTAAGGTAAACTTAACAAGTTTTAATAAGAAATTTTATTTTAAAGATCCTGGGACTTGCAAAAAAGTCAAAGAAATCCTTTTCAGTGAGGTGAAGACCTACAGCAGAGAAACTATTTCTCATAAAAAGTCCTCTGAGCCAGAACACCACAATAGTAACTGAGCTACTAGCTGTAAAATTATACTGTCTGAATGCTTGTAAATTAAAATATGTTATCATCAATTTAGACGAAGCGTGCAGAGTTTACCAGTCCATAAATGCTGAGATTCAATGGCATTTGAACTCATTGTTAACAGAACTTTTAAGCATTCTACACTGAAGTTTTTAAAGAGCTTTAAAAGAGCTGGCTGAGAAACTTGCAAATTTTCAGTATGTCTGAAACACCAGGGCAGTTTGAGATGACTTGAAGAAAGCTAATATGCTGATATTTAAAAAGGGTATACAGGAAGACCTGGACAATTACAGGCTTGTCAGTCTGACATCAGTCCTGGGCAAGATAATGGAGTAGCTGATTTGGAACTTGATTAATAAAGAATTAAAGGAGGATAATATAATTAATGCCAGTCAACATGGGTTAATGGAAAATAGATCTTGTCAAACAAACAATGTTTCTGATGAGGTTAGAGGCTTGGTTGATAAAGGTAATAGTGCTGATGCAATATACCAGACTTCTGTAAGGCATTTGATTTGGTACCACATAACACTGATTAAAAACTAGGAAGATTTCAAATTAACATGGCATACACTAAATGAATTTAAAACTGGCTAACTGATAGGTCTCAAAACGTAATTGTAAATGGGAAATGAACAAAGAGGTGTATTTCTAGTGGGATCCCACAGGGATCAGTTCTTTGCCCTATGTAATTTAATATTTTTATTAGTTACCTGGAAGGAAACAAAGTCATCCCTCAAAAAATTTGCAAATGACACTGACATTGTGGGGAGGAGGGAAGTGGTAAATAATGAAGAGGACAGGATACAGAATGATCAAGGTCACTTAGTAAGCTGGGCACAGGCAAACAATATGCATTTTAATGTGGCTAAATGTAAAAGTATACATCCAAGAACACGGAATATAGGCCATACTTACAGGATGGGGGACTCTCCTGGGAAACGGACTCAAATATATTTAGGGGTCATGGTGAATAATCAGCTGAACATAAGCTCCCAGTGCGATGCTGTGGCCAAAAGGGCTAAACAGGGGAATCTTGAATTAGGAGCATGGATGATATTTTACCTTTTATCTGGTACTGGTGTGACTGCTGATGAAATACTTTGTCCAGTTCTGGTGCCCACAATTCATGAAAGATGTTGATAAATTGGAGAGGGTTCAGAGAAGAGCCATGATAATGATTCTAGGATTAGAAAACCTGCCTTATAGTGATGGAGTCAAGGAGCTCAATCTATTTAGCTCAAAGAGAAGGTGAATGGGTGACTTGATTACAGTCTATTAGTACCTACATTGGGGACAGATTTTTTTAATATGCTCTTCAGTCTAGTAGAGAAAGGTATAACATGATCCAATGGCTGGAAGTTGAATCTGGAAAAATGCACACTGGAAATAAGGCAAATTGTTAACAATGGGAGTAATTAGCCATTAGAACAATTTACCAAGGGTCGTGATGGAATCTCCATCACTGACAATTTTAAGTCAAGATTGGATGTTGTTCTAAAAGATATGCTCTAGGAATTATTTTGGAAGCTCTATGACCTATGTTATCCAGGAGGTCAGATTATATGATCACAAAAGTCTCTTTTGGCCTTCAAATCTATGAAATTTAATAGATAGGAAAGTCAACTTTAAGCAATTGAACTAGAGTGTACATATACACTAAAGATGCATGGTCTTCCACCAAGAATTGATTATGTGCATTAGAACTGGACTGATCATTTCTAAAACAAAGTAATTGTGTGATTCACAAACCATCATTTACTTCAAACCAGACAAGTAGTAGAGGGGCAGGTAAGATCTTTGAAGTAATGAGAATATGTTTTTAAAGATTCTTCAATTTCATTTTAATGAGAATTATTTAAAAAAATCAAAACTGGTATTTGTCACTAAAAAGTCGATGATTATGGCTAGAATAAAACCAGCCAATCATGTGTCCTTAATTATCAAGGAGATTTTTTTAAAGTGTGAAGTACACTATACTTATATCAGATTTTACTAGTCTATTCTCAAGTTGTAATTGGAGACAAAAGTTGATCATCTGAAACATTAAAAATAGCCCGCATGTTTACAGAGAAGAATGAAGAAGCAAGCAAATGCCAAGATACATTTGTCTAAGCAATTCTGGAGTCTGCAAACTCAACCCATTGTCCATGTGAACAGCAGATGTGAAACAGGGAGGTAGTGGTAACCAAAGAGTGAACAGGCAAAGGATTCATTGGATCCCAGCTCCCAATAAAAAGTAGACACCTCGATAAAGACAGGAAACCCTGTAGTAAATATGGTTCCACCTTTCTTTAATGTATATTAATTTTTTACAAATTTTTTAGTTTTGTTAAACTTCTCCTTTGGTCCTTCCATTTACATTCCAAGGGGCATATTCCTTCTTTGGGATCCATGTTCTTGAGGCTAATGAGTATGGCTATTAGACTCTGCAGGTGGAAGCATTAAGAGTAATCAGCACAAGCAGGTATGTGGATAATAGGCCTCTCTGCCCAAGTTCTTATTGCTGGCCTCCAACCCTTTAACCTAGTGCCATGTGAAACATGCTTAACACCAACCTCTGGGTATTAGCCCATAAAAGTCTCTGGTTCCCCCTAGGAAGAGAAATACTGCCATGGTGAGAGAAATCGGGAGCAGTGTATCAGTGCAGAAAGGAATAGGAGTTTCTCTACTAAACAGTTAAAATTTTAACATGCTGCAGTTAAAAGGTGAGTAAATAAGCCCCACCCTCTCCTAATCATATTGGGGTCCAAAGACAATAAAACTCTTGCTCTGGAAGAACAGGAAGCTAAAGTCCAATAAACCTATTTTAAAATGGTTTAGAAGCCTATAAATTTCCCAGTCCACACCAGAAAAAATATGGGGTTTACAGCAATGGAGGAAGGACTAGCACAAGCAGACAGCTGTGTGAGGTTAATTTACCCTCCTTCCTAGACTAGATTAAGTTTCAACTGGAAGTTTAAAGTTCCCACTCAGCCTGAAAGACATTATCTAGTGATAACTTCCTGTTTCCCTTGAAGGGAGTCTATCATAGAAAGGCAAGACCCAGTTTCAGCCAGACAGAAATACAGCTTGGCTGGAATACAGTAACTTGAGTGCTGTTTCCTCTGTAAAACATTACTTGTAGGTTTATAAAGTTAACCTAAAACATGCCACAGTCATTATATAAATACTACCCTCACCTTCCTCTCATATATCTATCAATATCACACTTGCAAAAGTCAAAGGGCAGGACAGAAAAGGAGGGGAGCTTGACAAGGTTGTAGGGTAGATCAGGGGAAAGTTTTAGTCAGCATCGTTTCCTCCTCTACCTTCATATATACTGCTACCAGTTGTATGAAGTTTGATGCTCAGAAGAGAACAAACTTTGCATGATTTCATGCCCTTTTGAGAATGCACAAAGTTCACGGTCTGGTAGTAACTCAGCATACCTGCCTCCATGTTCCTGTGGCACGATGGAAAGCTAGATGGTGAGAATACACACCCCTGACTGAGATCTGTGTAGCTAGGGCTTGAACTTAAACATGGACCCCAAATTCTTCCTTTTTCAAATACCCACAATCCCCATACTATTACCTTGCTTGCCTGCCCTGTGGTGGGGCGGCAGCAGACATGTCAAAACCCACAGGAGAGGTGACCATCATTTTTCATTTCTTTGTGTAAAAGGGGAACCCCGCCACTGCAAGGACCACACAGTGCAGTGTTACAAACAGATGTAATTGTTGCTTTCATATTATTTTGAATCTCTTCATTTGGCCTGTCTGTTGAAGGTAGGCAAGTCACAAGCCATTGGCACTGATGCAATGCCCTTTTATGCACATAGCTGATCAAGTTATGGCTTGTGAAGCTAGAATCTGGCCCTTAGCTTGCACCCTGGAAAACTGAAATAAGCAGAATGCAAAGAGCCATCAGTCGAAGTGACTGATTACTTATATTTTGCATTTTGCCTTCTCCATTAACCTAACAGCCACAGGTCTTGTTAGTTCTGAGCCTTGTAGTACTTCATGTGGAAGGAATACTGTTCTCAAGGCTTTTTATGCCTGTGCAACATGCTTGCTGCTTTTGAATGCAATCAGACCAGCCTTCTCTACAGTGAGAAACAGGATCATCCTACCATTCAGCCTATCACTGTACCACTCCACCAGTGGAGGGAGTGATACCCCTAACATTACTGCCATGGACATCTAGGTGGAGCAGAAGCAGAGGACAGTGGTAACACAAGACGGACAACCTTTGCATTCTCTTTTGTTGACACTGAAGCTGCCCTGGGGTAAGGCCATATGTTGAGAGAGTGCTTGAAAACCCCTCAGTGTAGATCCAGAAATGTAAAATTTGAATGCATCAGATGTTGGAGTCAGACCACCTCAATATTAAAGCAGCTATAATGAAAAACAGACTGCAATAGGATACAAGTGGGTTTCTTAAAATAGAGTGGGAGAACTTCCTGGACAGTCTGTTCATGATAGATGCTTAGAGACTACCATATCTGAACATCTAGAACTGTTGCCTTTGTTTCCTCAGCTTTTTGGTGCCCAAAAAGGGTCAGGCAATTAGTCAAGACACCCTGTGTATTTCCAAATGCCAAGATGAATACACATTCTCTCTGTATACACAGAAAAATTAGTGCAGATGGCCCCCCAAACAAGTAGTTACTAGGAAATAGTTTTGAAATGTGTCTCAAAAAAGAGAAGATTTCTATCCACTGCATTTCAACATTGCCTGGGGACCACATAAAGGCTTCACAAAGATAAAGCCCAATGCACAGGTATTTGGAGTAATATGGCTTTAGGTCTACTAGACCGAGGAAGAGTCTAGAATGTGAAAAATGTATGCACAGCATACTAAGTATGGGCAAAGGCTCATCAGAGCCTGGCTTGAAAGCTGACACACAGAACAGCTTTGTAACTGCTAAACCTAAATGTGCGTTCTCTAATCTAGTCTAGCAGTAGGATGCCCAGTAGTATAAAAGTTAAGCATTCTCCTACAGGGGATTAATTGTAGAAAGCTCATATACAGCTGTGCACTACTAAATCTTTACTTAGACATGAGGCAGAAGCCAGGTGCTTCAAGTTTTTTTCCGTTTAAGGTTGTGACCCTCAGAGCAGGCAGCTTGCCACTTACCAAATTAGCGGTTTGGGTCACTAGGGTTGTTAGTGCTGCTGAGTGTGGCTACTACTGCTGGCTTCAGGAGCTTGTGTACACTCTGCACCAGCAGGGTATAGCTTGCTGATTACCAGACCTCGATGTTATTGATAAAGGCAGACCACGGGCTTGGTTCAGTGGCAAAGGCACTTGGTGAGGTTTATTGTTAATAAAACAGAACTAGCAGCCTGTCCAGCAGGTTACAGGTAAAGGCTTAGTTAACATTCCAGAATGAGAAATCAAAGTTGCCCCTTTTATAACTTTTTTAAAAACTTTTTATACAAACAAGTTATATATTACACTCCACATGTTAAGTTACCACCCTTAGAGCTTGTACCTACTAGTTTTAACAAAACCTATATATTTTTACAAAAATTCAGTGTGTTCTTATACCATCTCAATAATGTGTTTCTGTAGTTACTTAAAATAAAATTATTTTTGTACCATCCTCTCTTGTCAAGAATGTACTTATTTGGTTAGCTAACACCTAGTATGATACTATTTTGCCAAGGCCTACTTTAATTTAGACTTTTAATTATGCCTAAAGCTTCAGCAAGGCCTACAACTTCATAAAGTGAAATCTATAGAATAGGAGGACAAATCAACTCACAGGGCTGGAGGAAACTGGACAAGAGTTTCAAGACACTAATGACAGGAGTTAAAGAGTATAAGCTAAGTTCCCCCTAAGCCACACGGCCGCGCAGCAGACTATTAAGCACACCACAGGCACTTAGGGCTGTGGTGGGGAGAGGTGCCCCTCCCTTGGCCACAGCCCAACCTCGGCCTGGCCCTGCCATGGCAGGGGTAGAGGAACCTATCCCGTGGCTCCAGCCCCAAAGCTGCTGTGGCGGGGAGGGGCGCCTCTTCCCCCTCCCCCCAGCCCAGGTGCTGCTGTGGGGAGAGAGCACTGGGAGGAGACCTCTCTCACTGCCGGAGCCCCTAGGCAGCCTGTACTCCAAACCCCTCATCCCCGGCCCTACCCCAAAGCCCGCAGCCCCAGCTGGAGCCCTCACCCCCCCACCCCAATCCTCTGCCCCAGCCCTGAGACCCCTCCTGCACCCTGGACCCTTCATCCCTGGCCCCACACCAGAGCCCACACCCCCAGCCGGAGTCCTCACCCTCCCACACCCTAATCCTCTGTCCCAGTCCTGAGCCCCTCATTCCCGGCCCCACCCCAGAGCCCACACCCCCAGCCAGAGCCCTCCCCTCCCCATGCTTCCGAACCCCTTGTCCCCACCCCTGCCACATTAATTTTGTTATGTGTACCAATGTGTAGCTGATGTGTCACCCATCACCTCCATATTGGTGCACATTACAAAATTCATTCCGCACATGGGTGGGAAAAATTAGCGGGAACACAGAGCATAAGTACCATTGATTTATTTTCCCCCAAAGTAACCTGAGCCATTAAATCTTGAGTGCTTTTAAAAATTCCACCCTTAAGTCACCAATTTTAAAAAGGCTGGGAAAGAAACAGTAAATGCTCCTGTGCAAGAATTGATGATACCACACAGACTGATTTGAGCCTTCATAAACTGGTTTACTGTGCAACTAGTTTAATGTGTATCTGACAGTCATGACAATTTTCTGCTGTGACCGTGACAAACCTTGTTGAATTAAGTATTTTAGGAGTTCATTTTATTAAAAATGCAAGTGTTTATGTACTATTGTTCAATTGTATATAACTTCTTTAGGAGGAGGACAGGATTAATGCAATCTCTGACACTCACATTACTTCCCAAAAGATTATGATAAACAATGTAACAAACCAGGATGATCTTTTGGGACCACACATGTGAAGTGGAATTCCAAGGAACACTGGGGAAGAGGGAATTGCAAACTTCCACCTAAGAACTCAGCTCCTGATGCTTCACCCTGAGAGGAAGTGGGGGAGACCATTTATCCAGGTGATTATCTATTCTGTCACTTTGATTACCCAAACTCAAAGGAGTGACTCTCAGTTACTAGGGGGGCTAGTTCTCAATGAAAGCTGTTATGAACAGGTGACCACAGGAAAAAACCCATGCTGGATTTGAAGGAGTAATCACCGACTAGAGACCTTGTTGGGGTGAGGAGGTGATCTCTGGAAAGCTTATTAGCTTGGATGTAGGTTCTTTTATTGCTTAATACATTTTCTCTATAATGCTTGTACCTCAAGAATAAAAAGTACTTGCTCAGAAAGAACTGTGTGGTACCTTATAACTGTTGGCAGTTACACTGTCTACCATCTGAGGGCAGAAGTGAAGCAAGCCTGCTTTGACAGTCTGACTTTTGGGAAATAACAGTGCAGAGAGGGAATTGTTCAGCCAGTCAAAAGGAAGAGAAACGGGTCCACCCAAAAGAGGTGACAGATGAGGAGCCTGGAGCCCAGAAGCTGTGTCCGTGTTGGATCATAGATGGGCAATACAGGTGGAGTTGCCTGAACTGACACAGTATCCACTGGTAGCTGTGACATCCAACAGTGCAATATATTTTGCCCATACTTAAAATCTTGCTAAATCCCTAGGCAGCACGTCTGTCCTCTTTGCACTTATGACCTCACCAAACATTAAGCAACGTCGGTCATTGTCTGGCTTGGAGGGCTAGATAGCCAGAGAGCAACTTGCTGTGGCAGCTTCAGACCAGATGAGTGATGGGATGCTGACCCACTCCCCACCACACGGTGACTGAAAGAGAGGATGGACTATTTAGGTCCATGCCCATGCAGGAAAAGCCCTCTTTTACTTGAACCAGGCTGAGCAGCACTGACCGTACCACCTATGGATGTAGCTAGATACCAGATGTTGTCATGATCTGCTGTAGGCATTATACTAGTCACTCTTAGAGCCTGGGAAGGAATTTTCTTCCTCCCTGCCAAATTGAACAAGGTGAGGTGGGAGATTTTTAGCCTTCCCCACAGCAGATTCGGGGGACTTAGTCGGGGCAGATGTAAAACAGGGGTTAGGCTGTGATGTCATAAATCATTATCTAAGGTGGGACAGCTGTCCAGTGCAAGTACTCCATAGGGAAGGGATACTGTAATCAGATAAAATACATTGGGAAAGGATTTAAAGGAAGTATTCTTTAAAGGAGCAGAAATGGGGTTTCGGGGCTCCTATGACTGGTACAGCAGGAGGCCAACCCCCTCCCCTGTTCCTTTTATAGCCCCCTTAATCCTCATTTGAGGTGGGGTGGCAAGGTCCCAGAAACAGGTTGGCGGGGACCAGGATGGGAAAAGGGGAAGGGCTTACAGTAGCCCCTCCTCCCCATACATAAGTTATGGAATTACCCACACTGTATGCTTTTATTTTCTGGGTACACACTGACATTTTGGAATAAAGTTGTGGCCTAATTAATCCACATCCAGTGTCTGCTGTCCTTCTTCCATCTTAGCTGAACAACTGCTCTTGGTTCACAGTCACCTGCAAACTTAAAGCTAAGGAACAGAGGTTTCACCATCAAACTGCAGTATAGGCAATATCTTAATAGCCAGACCCTTCCCATTCCATACATAACAATTTACCTTGGTTCACTGTTTGCTGTTATCAATTGACACAACAATTCATATCAACCTAATGTTTGGTTTTGAGTGCAACTAAATAAAATCTGTAGCTTTAGCTGTACATTGTGATGCAATCCATGTGCTTTGTTAATGTAAAACAGATAATCTTGACCAGCATATTAGTCAGTTTGGCCCCTAATGGATACACATAACACTCCTTTGGCAACTTCAATTCATCGAGCATTTACCTTCAGAAGTATCTTGTGTGTGAGCCTGATCCTTAAAGGAGAGAACTCACATCTACCACTGAAGCAATACCAGCAACTTGCAAGATTAAGCCTTTCAGTGCAATCGGCTAGCCTGAGGCAGAAGCCACAAATGCAAGCCTAAAGTCATGAAATATTGTTCTATTATGCTGAAGAAACTAATACTGGCAAAAGGTGTTATTTCCATTATTAAACTAAATTGATAAGCCCCAGTGAAGCTGTACACCAAGAATGCAAATGATTAGTAGTTGGAAATACAAACACTTTTGAAGAAACTAAGTTAGACAGGTTTGATTTCAACATAGAAAAGGGAAAATGTAGGCTGAAGACCAGGAGAATGATCCTGTCAGTGAGATCTATTAAAGTGTAGAATAGTCATTTAAGGAAAGTGATATAAGCCACATGAGACAGTAAGAGAAACTAGGAAATACCATAAAGAACCATCTTATACCAGTAAGGAGACAATATACCTCTAACTTTCATGGTCCCATGAAATATTTGAACAAGATAGGTTAGAAGCAAAACCCAACTCTGGCAGTAGACATCCTATAATAAAAAAACTAGTACCTTTCTATAAGCACCAACCTTATTATGAATAGCCTGATGGTAGGCTAACCTGGTGGTAGAATGTGACCAATATTATCTATGAAGCAGTCATTAAATACAAATATTGTCTTGAGTATTGGTGCCAATCCCCATCTTTTCTACTGCATTTGTGGGTGCAATCTAGCAGGAATGCCTACCAATCAGGTCCCACTGTATGGAATTCCTACTTTCATAGCTCCATACTTTCTTTAGGTCTACTAACCCTTAGTCTTTAACAATTCCTCCAAGCACTCTCTCTCCCCACCACTCAAAACCACAATGGGAAGCTCTGGAAGAGAAAAGGCACAACTGAAATACTTTAATACAAGTCTTTTTCCTAAAGAGAGCTCCAGATTAAAATAGAAATAGCGTCATTTGCACTTGAGTATGTACCCATACATGTTTTTTGTAAGTAAAATAATACTCTGTACTTTTGCTACAAAGTTAAATCTCAAGTTGTAACACGTACTGCAAGACATCAGGTGGTACTCTGGACAATACAACTAGGTCAGATTAGAGAACCAGTGTAGTCAATTAAGGGATGGATTTTATCTGGCCTGTAATCCCATGCAGGCACATAATTAAAACTGGACAGCCCCTCAAACCCTGCAGTATCCTGAGACCTCTGCATCCACTTCCCCCACTCCCCTCCAGACCAAACAAGTACTTAGAGCCTTAGCTCAACCTCCTGCATCATCCAGGGCAGGTGAGCCAGAAAGGGCGAGGAGAGATAACGAGTTGTTGCAACCAGTGCCACTAGCCCTGGAAGGAAGCAAGAAATCAAACAGTGTGCCTCCAGGAGGGGTAACTGCTTACCTGTGCTGCTTTTGGAGTGATTCAATTTTATGCCTCCTCTTACAGATTTTAGGTGTAGCCCCAGGTATTGCTTGATGTCCAACTGAAAATTTTTAGGGTCACTGATTTACCTAGATTTCATAGTGAATATCTTCTCAAGCAGAAAAATCCACTTCTACCTCTATTTTAGGGCTTGGGTACACAGGAAAGTGTTACCATTTGTACTGGTATATCAGTATAGTTAAACAGATATTTATACTGGTACAAGCCCACGTGAACACTTTAATTCCAGTGTAAGAATGGTCTTTTTTTAGTTTCGTTTATCCCACCATAACCAAGACAAGCTAAACCAAAAAAGGGTACTTATACCCTAATTAGAGTATCTACAGATGGTGTTATATTGGTATAACTATATACATTTAAATTTACACCTTAGCTTATGCCAGTCTAATTTTCCTGTTTAGACAAACCTTTCTTTGCATACTTTAAACTGAAATGCATTGAATGACATTGGTCCAAAGTGACATGTTAAATAACTCAATGAAGTATAATGCAGGAATTCAGGAACTTAATCCATTACATCGGGGAACATGAAATAAGACATAATCAGGGTATTCAAAATACAGATTCAATGTATATATAGCACAAGTTTTTGTAGTTTCAGGATGTATCACCCCCAGGAATCGCCACGCATGTCTTAAAAACTAATGCCATACACCAGTTATCCAAGGGACGAGAGCCCTTAACATGCTTCAAGCCTGATAATTTCTGTAAATACATGCTGCAATAATGATGTCACTAACATAGTTGTACAAGACTGAAAGATAAGCCTAACCTTACAGTAGTGAACAGACAACTCAGTCAGAAAAATGAAGAAATAATTTGTGACACAGTAAAACTGAGTTGTTGCTAAAAGTCTGCCCTTCCAAAAAAAATTAAAAAAAAAAAAGGTTAAGACAATAGTATTCCAGCCAAAGTGGTGACCACCACCAAGTGGAAGAAGCCAACTTTTGAACTAACACAAAAACCATGGTTAAAATCCTTGGATCCTTAACAATTTGTTAACCTGTCCTTACTCATAAAAGTTCCCACCAAAGTCAAAGGAGCCCCAATGCTCTCCAGCTGTTGCATAATGGCTGAATACACTGATAAAGAAATGTTGGGACCCACTAGCAACCACCCAAGAAGTCCCATCTCTTTTTACCAGCCTCTGCAGTGCCCCAGAAAGGCCTTCCTCTTTCTTGACTAGAATTATGCTCCAACAGAGGATCTCTGCACTGACTAGAGAGACTCAATTGGCATAAATCAAAAGTTTCACCAACAGCCTGACTGAACTGTATCTTTCAAGAAGCATCACCCTGAGTCCTGCTCATGACTTGAACTTTGTATTTGCATGTATAGAGAACAGGGTTGTGACTACATTGTCCAGGATCAGACTCACCAGTTTTCTACTTTTACAGGTAGGGTATGAGACCACTCTTCCCCTGTTGGGTAAAATCTGTTTCTGACTTGTGTTTATGTAATGTCCATCTAAGCCTCCATCTTGGACATCCTTCTTCTTAGATAATTTGGTGCCCTTCCAGTCTTTTTCAAATCAAGGAGGGAAAGGCTAGGGCAATTAAGTCATGTGATAGCCATAATCTGCCTAGTAACCGCTGGTTATTTAAGGGAGGCACACACGTCACTCAGGGCTGTCCATCTGAGTGGCAGCCAGTGTCCCACAAGATCAGCCAAGTTGCTTGGGAGCCCTAGAGGGATCAGGACTCATAGGACTTCGGACTCTTGGTCTAATTAACACTCACTTGCATGCAACCTCTACATCTCATTAGTTGTGCGCATACACACGCTGGACTACAAGGTCAAGCAGAGACTGTGAAGGAAAGCACAGAAGACCCACCAGAAGGGGAGAAGACCTGCCCAGATGACCTGCCCAGAGGGAGAAGAATACCTAGTTTCTGTCCAGTGTCCAGCACCCCTGATTATTACCATTGTCCCTGTCAGTATCCTGAGTCCTTGTCATTGTGTCCCTGTCATCGGATATGGTATTGTAATACCACTGTGGTTTTCCTCTGTTTTACACCCATAGTTTAAGGGCTCAGAGCTTCACGCTCTGGTATCTGTAAACAACAAAGTGTGTTTGCATACCTTTTGTTATCACCTGAAGGGGTCTTTGCCTAGCTTGTTTACTAGTTGCATAATAAATGTTCTGTGTGTTACACTTTATTCTACCTCTGTTTTACTAGCTCACCAAATGATAGATGCGGGAGGGGACAGGATCTGCAGATAACCCATCTTCTGATCTGTGCAGGCCATAGTTACATCTGTTTTGGGCTAACAACCCTTTCATATGAAGCTGTTACTTTTTACAAATGTCACTCACTGGGCAGCATATATAGCTATGAACGTCATTCTAGGTCTAGTAAAACCCTTCTGTAGTCAAAGAATACAAATGTAAGTAAGGATTATATTCTTGGTGCAGGTCCCACAACTTCAGTATTCACAGTTTGCAGAAGAGTTGTAAGTGTAAGGGAGAAAGCAATTATTAAGTGTTCTTCAAGAAACATTCAGCAGCGCAAGAGGTTAATAACTGGTAGATAAATAGAATGTCATTGTTTTCTGGACAGCAAAACAAGTATCCTAACTTTTCTTTAGCAGCTGGTAAACTGCTTCCAGCCCTCTCTCCTAGTGAACGCCATTATGGACACTCCTGTCAGTGACCAACTCACAGGCAGTTTGGCCTAATGGTTGGAGCAACGGTCCACCCTACCAGAGAAAGCTGAAGCCAGGGAAGGGTTCAGAAGAAAAGCCAAAGGTCAGAGTTGAGTGTCAGAAGCCAAAGGGTTACTTGGGGGCACAGTCAGGAGGCATATGCGAGGGTCAGAGTTGGGAATCAGAAGCCAGGATAGAACTGGGGCTGAGCTAGAGCCAGCAGGGACAGAACCAAGTACAGCTGCAGTTGAAGAGCACATGGAACAGCCACTAGACTCATGCTGCTACTGAGCTTAAATATCAGTCGGCTAACTCCTCCAGCCAATCAGGTGGCTCAGCCAGACACAGTCTATGAGGGCCCACTGTGCTCATTAGGTGAGCAGGAGAATGCTGTGCTACAGGCTGGCTCCTGCCAATTCTTCTCCAGCTCACATCACATATTGCTTCTAGTACACAGTTTGACTTGAAATGCAGCCCTCATTGCAAAGTGCTTCTTTGTGAAATAGTGATGAAAAAAAACGGCTGAGTTAAAAGATGCTTTTAGGATCAATTGTAGAAAGTAGCAAGAGAATACTATAAGTCAGTGGTGGGCAGCCTGTAGTCCGTGGGCCACACGTGGCCCATCAGGGCAAGCTGCTGGTGGGCCACCAGACAATTTGTTTACATTTGCATGGCTGCCTGCAGCTCCCAGTGGCTGCGGTTTGCCGTTCCCGGCTACTGGGAGTTGTGGGCGGCCATGCAAATGTAAACAAATGTAGTCTGGCGGCTCATCAGTGGCTTGCACTGACGGGCTGCATGCAGCCCGTGGGCTGCAGGTTTTCCGCCACTGCCATAAGCCTTGATGAACATGCATGTGCAATCTGATTAAGGGAGTACAACTGAATACATCTGCTGTTGATTCAAATCGCCTTCACTCTGAGACTTAGGAAATTATGACTTATGCAAATACCTATATTCATATACAAACAATAGTATTGGTGTGCACACAGCGAACCAGTCACTTACTATGACTCAATCGTTGGCTGTTAAACTCGAGGTCTTATCCCATCAGGGAGCTGATAAAACACTAAGTGACATGCACGTTTTCATATAATGAATCAACGCAAACAGTTGATGGAAAGCTGACTGCACAGTTGCATTTTTTCCACAGATTTTTTCCCACCAGAAAAAAAATAGTTTGGAAATACATTTTTTAAATTAAAAAAAAACTATTTCTTATCGGTATGTTTGAAACAAAATAAACATTTTTTTTGGTGGGGGGGACTACAAAACAAAAATAGTTTTTCTACATCATACATCGTTTCATTTACGTTTTTGAAAACTGTTTGATTAAAAGGGTTTTCATTTGCTTTTTTGACTTTTACTCTCCTCCTTTGTTCCAAAGTGGATGCAGGAGGTGAAACAAGTGAGAGGAAACACTTGTGTTTTAAATTGTTACCAAAGTTTGGAGAAGCATGAAACTTACTTTAAGTTACACACCCTTTTCCCAACTGACAAAAGTTGGAAGAGAACTAAAGTGGAACAAGCGTATTGTATTTTAACAATATTGGTGGTTAATTTCCTCATGCAGAAACATTTTTCCATGGGCAAAGTGACCAAGGAACTAAAGATTAAGGGTTTGATTAAAAAGGTATGTAGGCATCTAAAATGCAGAGATGTGTCTAGTGGTAGTAACAAAAGCATCTAAGCAGGTGAGGCACCTAACTCCTATTGACTCAAATCCAGCACCTAATTCACTTAGGTGCCTAGTGGGACTTACAAAAGTAAATATCTGCATTTTTAAGTGTGAGGAAATGCAGAAACAAGAGGGAGACAAATGGAGGTTCTGTGACCAAACTCAATTCTGTCATCTGCTAGCTTCTAATTCAATCTCGCCAGATGTATTCGATCGGTATGTAACTTACTAGGTTTTCACAAGACTGAAATAGAAATTGCATCCTATGGATCCATATTCAGGTCAATATGGTTCATCAACAGGCTGGACCTTGATCTCCACTGATGACCTCAAGCACTTGAGTTAAGTATCACTGGTGGCAGTAGTAAAAACCTCTAGGTGGCCCAGCCGTTGGAGGGGTTGAGAAACTTTTTGCTAGTGGATTTCACAAGTATGTACTAGATTTGGGCCTACCATTTTAGAAATCTACATTCTATTACTAGCTCAACTAAAAGTGACACTGAGACTTGTTAGCCCACTTGGAAGGTGAGGAAAGTGATAACTTGCTTCCTATTAAGGTAGGAGTATGAGATGTTGTTAAATGGCTGTGATCCTCACAAAACTAACACCCAGCAGAAGAGCTGGGAGTAGAAATCAAGATGTCCTATTGGATCCCAGCCCAGCATACCTTCCCCTAGGTCAGAGCGTAGTATTTAAATCCTGGGCATTTTCATGTGTCATTTCCAGCCCGTGAGAAATTGTAATCTTCCCTCTTCAAGGTGCCCAGCAATGGGAACGGTGAAGAAAGAAGGAATCTGTAAGTATGAATATTCAAATAAAGGGTTTGTGGGACCCAGGTGTGACTGAGGAGTTTAGAGAAGCTACTGGGAATCAGTAGTAGACTGTGAAAGAGCCCAGTGATCTGACAAGGCAGAGACCCTGAAGCTACCTCCACATTACTTTGCTTCATACCTGTCAACTAGCATGGATAAGTCAGGGTGAATTCCACAGGGATAGCATAAGGTACCTCCCTGCTCCCAGTGTAACATCCCTGCCAAATTTCACGTCTTTGTTCCAAAGCAGGGAGGTGCTATAGCTTTCAGCAGAAAAGGCACATAAGCTATAGGAATAATATTTTTTAGCAGCTTTAACATTATTAGAAATCAAACTGGAGTGGGTCAATTGGCAAGAAAACAGAGGCTGAAGAAAAGAGCCAGCACACAAAATTCCAGCCTAAATGGTTAAAAATGAGCAAAGGTTCAAGCAAGTAAAAATGGGATGAGAGTAAGGAAAGCACTAATTGAGATGGTCTATAAAAGACACTGCTCAACAATAAAAAGTAAAACAACCTAGCCTAGATTCTTAACTCAGTCTCTTCCTGGTGGTATGACGAGGTGATAGGTATTTGTTTCCCCAACTATAAAATTACCTTGTTGCTACTGCAAAACAGCAGCATTTCAAACGGATGTCACAGTGTAGTATCAAGTGTTCATTTAGTAAAGACGAATATTTTCCAAAGAAAGGTGCTACATACAGTAAGTAAAGTAAATTATTCTCCACGTCAGGGCTGGTAAAACAATTGACTATGGATAACAAAGTTTTGAAAGACAACTGACTGACAATATAGGCAGTAAAACATTTCTCCAAAGATACAATGTAAGTTGTGGAGCACTTATATTCAGAAGGACAGGTTTCAGAGGAACAGCCGTGTTAGTCTGTCTTTGCAAAAAGAAAAGGAGTACTTGTGGCACCTTAGAGACAAACCAATTTATTTGAGCATGAGCTTTCGTGAGCTACAGCTCACTTCATCGGATGCATACCGTGGAAACTGCAGTAGACATTATATACACACAGAGACCATGAAACAATACCCCCTCCCACCCCACTGTCCTGCTGGTAATAGCTTATCTAAAGTGATCATCAAGTTGGGCCATTTCCAGCACAAATCCAGGTTTTCTCACCCTCCGCCCCCCCCCCCCCCCACACACACAAACTCACTCTCCTGCTGGTAACAGCCCATCCAAAGTGAACCTGGATTTGTGCTGGAAATGGCCCAACTTGATGATCACTTTAGATAAGCTATTACCAGCAGGACAGTGGGGTGGGAGGGGGTATTGTTTCATGGTCTCTGTGTGTATATAATGTCTACTGCAGTTTCCACAGTATGCATCCGATGAAGTGAGCTGTAGCTCACGAAAGCTCATGCTCAAATAAATTGGTTAGTCTCTAAGGTGCCACAAGTCCTCCTTTTCTATATTCAGAAGCTAGGCATGTCACCATTGAAGCCAGTTTAATGCCCTTGTCTCAATTGCTTGTGGGTACAACAGTTACATAGAGTTTGGCCCATGCAAGCAAACCAATACTATGACAAAGTGCAGGCGGCTCTCTCACAGTCACCTCCTGGTGAGGGAGGGGAAGATACTGGAAGGGTGAAGAGGGATTAGATGGGGTGAGATTAGCCTTCAGAGGACTGTCCCAGGATCTGCAAGCTGGGCAGATAGGGGCAAACCTGGGGGAGTGAGAATGATTGGGGAAATTTTAGTGAATTTAAACTTCTGCCCAGCATTACTTCTCCCCAGTTTTTTCCATGACAGGGCAATTCTCCCACTGGAATCTATATTCAGACTCACATTGACTTGAAAGGGAGTCTTGCCTGAATAAAAGCCTCAGAATCTGACCCTAAAATCTATTGAAAAATAGGCTTACATGCATGGTCACAGGTTGGCTGCCCCTTTAAGGGTAGGTGGACTCAACTACCAGCTTAGCTATTCCATAGCTGCACCTGAGCAACAGGCAGGCTTCTGTGGAAGGCCCTGAGTGAGGATCTGCAGGAGACTGTCAGGTTCAACGGGTAGTGATCAATGGCTCCATGTCTAGTTGGCAGCCGGTATCAAGTGGAGTGCCCCAAGGGTCAGTCCTGGGGCCAGTTTTGTTCAATATCTTCATTAATGATCTGGAGGATGGTGTGAAATGCACCCTCAGCAGATGACACGAAACTGGGAGGAGTGGTAGATACACTGGAGGGTAGGGATAGGATACAGAGGAACCTAGACAAATTAGAGGATTGGGGCAAAAGAAATCTGATGAGGTTCAACAAGGACAAGTGCAGAGTCCTGCACTTAGGACGAAAGAATCCCATGCACCGCTACAGACTAGGGACCGAATGGCTAGGCAGCAGTTCTGCAGAAAAGGACCTAGGGGTGACAGTGGACGAGAAGCTGGATATGAGTCAACAGTGTGCCCTTGTTGCCAAGAAGGCCAATGGCATTTTGGGATGTATATGTAGGGGCATTGCCAGCAGATCGAGGGACGTGATTGTTCCCCTCTATTCAACATTGGTGAGGCCTCATCTGGAGTACTGTGTCCAGTTTTGGGCCCCACACTACAAGAAGGATGCGGAAAAATTGGAAAGAGTCCAGCGGTGGGCAACAAAAATGATTAGGGGACTGGAACACATGACTTATGAGGAGAGGCTGAGGGAACTGGGATTGTTTAGTCTTTGGAAGAGAAGAATGAGGGGGGATTTGATAGCTGCTTTCAACTACCTGAAAGGTGGTTCCAAAGAGGATGGATCTAGATTGTTCTCAGTGGTAGCTGATGACAGAACAAGGAGTAATGGTCTCAAGTTGCAGTGTGGGAGGTTTAGGTTGGATATTAGGAAAAACCTTTTCACTAGGAGGGTGGTGAAGCACTGGAATGCGTTACCTAGGGAGGTGGTGGAATCGCCTTTCTTAGAAGTTTTTAAGGTCAGGCTTGACAAAGCCCTGGCTGGGATGATTTAGTTGGGGATTGGTCCTGCTTTGAGCAGGGGGTTGGACTAGATGACCTCCTGAGGTCCCTTCCAACCCTGATATTCTATGATTCTATGACTCTAGGCTCTGTCCCAAACCCCGAAAGGACTGGGAACTGAGCCTAGGGCAGAAGAGGTGCTCAAGAAGGGAGAAAATACTTTGTGTAGGGGACTTTTGTTTGGACTTGTTAGCCTGAAAGGAAAGGGCATTTAACTCAGAGTGACCCAACCAGAGGGCTAAACCTTGGTTATCTTTCGGAGACACAAAACCTGGGTGAGAGAAAACTGAGGAAGGCAGTGTCTGTAGTGCCACACTTGGCCAGTAGGGTGTGCTACAGAGAAAGCATGGCCCACAACATACCATTGAACTGAATCTCATTTAACAAAACAACCCAAATTGCCAAATTGCTCGGTAATTCAGTGCAGTTAGTCACCCTCTTAAACTAATTGAATTAGTCTAGGGCTAAGTCTCAGCTTGGGTAAAATGAGGTGGGTCCAGTGAAGTCGGTGGAACTACATCATTTTGCCCTCACTGCAGATATGACCTACTGTCTGTATTGTAAAAGTACAGTCACTGTCGTATTGATTTTATAACATTTTATGCACACAAGCAGGTTACAGAGATGTAGCTCAGGATAATTCCTTTGCATATAATGGAATCAGAAAAAGGGCTTAGTTAGAAAAAAATGGAAGTTTCCAGGGAAGTAGATATTGTTTTCCTTTATAGAAGTGAGCTAAGGTTTTGGTTCCTGAGCTGGTGATTTTGGCCTGCATCTGATTTTACTAAACCGATTCAGTGCATAACAAGCTTGCATTTCTTTAACTGGAAGAGCAGGTAGAGAGAGTAGCAGTACTGTACATAAGCTATTTAATAAAAAACGCACTATTGACATGTGTTTCTGCTGAAAGCTTAAATAAAAAAGTGAATATTGCATTTCAGTCCCTAGCAGTCAATCATGAGTTCTCCAGCACATGGCCTCATGTGTTGGGGCGGGAGAAAGGCACAATTCTATCTCTAGCACAGTGCTTTGTGAATGAAGAGGTGCAAAGAATGTCATAAGGTAACAGTTTTTATTGTAATCTTCATAATGTTACAATGCATATTCTGTAGCAAAGATATCTTGCATGGATCACTGAGATTCTCATTTACAACTATTTCACAACAAATAGGAGCCAAATCAGTAAAAGTAACTTCTTCCAGATAAAGTACCGCTAAATTTAACCAAATAGAGTCCCTTGTTTTTTTAAAGACTGCTGTGAGCCAAGACAATAGAAATGGCACCATCTGCTAATAATCCAATTAGAGAATTTCAGAGCAACATCTAAAAAGCTGACTGTTAGTGATTTATTTTTGTAAACATTTTTCAATTACAACACATGGAGGTCTACATTCCTTCTAATTACATTCTACTTGGAAACTATAACAATTCATGGGATCAAGGAAAAAGTTCAGGGTGGTGTAATGGAAAACTAGGTTCTTTCCCAATGACATTTTCGTCTCCAAATGTGACAGAACACATCTCTGGCTCAGCTATCCTTGTGTTGACAGTTTCCCCCACGGTACGTTATAGTCAAATACATTTTGTACATGACTTTGAGCAGTGATCTCAGTGAGGAGCTGGAATACTTCTTTCCACTTTGTTTATGGCTGAAATAGTTATCAGATGTACAAATGCTAAGCCAGTTTACCTACTGTGATTAACTGCTCTGAGATGCAGGGGGTTAGAAAAGAATTGTGGCAGATAGTTTAAACAAGAACATGAGTGTGTGCGCATGTGTGTGGCAGAGGAGGGGGAGAGATGTGTGGCTGAAAGGAAAGGGAGGGTCAGGCACTCTGATATGACATACAACTCTCTGCTTCTCAGCCTCCCTCCAAGGTGCGAGAAAAGCCACAGAAATAGTGTGTACTATTGCTGTGAGGAGCTCAAATCACTTCAAACACTTACCTTCTAGGCTTTTAGTATGTACAGAAGGAGAGGCATAAAGACTAAGGACCAGATCCTCAAAGGAATTTAGGCACCTAACTTCCAAATCAATGAAAGTTAGAGGCCTAAATACTTTTGAGGATTTGGGACTAATTGACTTGACTAAAGTCACAGCATGTTTCTGGCCAAGGCAGGATTAAACCCCCAGCCTATGAATCTAGTACTAGATCACTAGACCATGCTTCCTTGAGCACCAGAAAAAATGCCAGCATGTCATAAAGATAGATTTGGTCAGTTAGTATGGTTTAGTTGACTCTGATGCAGAACATGAAAACATGAGCTCTTCAAATGGAACTGGATCAAATCTGTCTTGTAAGCGGAGTTTCACTGAGTCTGGTTTTGTTTTAGTATCTGTGTTGCCTTCAATATCTTTGTGCCTTCAGTATTAACTTCAGTATTGTGTTAACTGAAAGGAACTTTCTAGGTTCAGAAAAGTCTGGAGAGGACCTGTGTCACCCACTTGCATATTTAGTCCAGTACAATAAATCATAACCAGGGAAAACAATACTGAGTGGAAGGTGGGAGATAAGAACTACTGTAAATTTAACCTACATCATTTAATACTGTTTCCCAAAACTAATAGACCTGTCCCCATTCTGCACCGACATAATTTTATTTCAACACTATTCCATTGGGGGGGCATGCATTACCAACAATATAAGAGATAACTGGATGTATTGACTAGCAGAGGTCCATTGTAAGAGTATTTATCCATTACATCATATTCAGTACTTTATTTCAGTTTCCAGGATACATTATAGCAGGCTTATGTATTAATGTACCTCTTCATGTCCTTAGTGCTGGTTTGAGTTTTTATAATGTTGAATTTTATCTGCTTCAAATGATAGGAAACAAGAAGCAATAGGCAGGAAAATTGCACATGCTAAACTTCACAAGCAACTGTCAAAAGTTAAGGTAACTTGTGCTTCAGTAACTCAACCACAAGTAAAAAGTCTTACTGGGTAACTTGTGTCCTGCTAGTGATGCCAGCTAGTAATCCCAACTTTACATACAAAATGATGGTCTACCTACATTAGCTATTACCACCGAAGAAAGAGCTCTTGGAGTCACTGTGGACAGGTCTCTGAAAATTTCCATTCAGTGCACAGCAGCAGTTAAAAAGGCTAATAGTATGTTAGGAACTATTAGGAAAGGAATAGATCAGAGGTTCTCAAACTGTGGTCCGTGGACCACCAGTGGTCCGCAAGCTCAATTCATGTCGTCTGCGATAGTTCTCTCTAAGGTGCATGCCTGGGAGGCCTCACATGAGAGAATGAAGGGCCACCCACTTAATTAGTGCAGCTGCACAGGCATGGCTCCACTACCTAGGTGCCTGGACCCTGGAGAAGACACACATGTAAGGTAAGGTGGTGGCCTTGGGGGGGAATAGGGATTAGGTGGGAGGGAGTAGTGGGGTGAAAAGAGGGGGTGGGTGGAATTTGGGACTTGCAAGGCTGCAGCAGCCAGAGAAAGAGGCAACTTTCCCCAGCTCCAGAGCTGCAGCTGCCGGGGAGAGACAGCCCTCCCTCCCAGCCCCAGCTTGGGGGCTGCTGCGGTCGGGGGGAGAGGGAGAGTCCCCCTCCTTTCCAACCGCAGCTTGGGGGCTGCCACAGCAGGAGAGAGAGGGCACATCCATCACATTAGAAAGCTAAGACTGCTGATATTCAAATATGAGTTGTGTGCTTTTATTTGTTGAACAAAAAAATGTTTACGTTTTTTTCATATAGCACTTTTATCCAAAGCTGTTTACAACAGTTAGCTAATGGTACAAACAACATTTGGAAAGATCATTAAGTGGTCCGCTGAGACCCTCAGCAATTTTCAAGTGGTCTGTGAAGAAAAACATTTGAGAACGACTGGAATAGATAATTCAGAAAATGTCATAATGCCACTATATATATCTCCCTGGTGCACTCACACCTTTAATACTGTGTCCAGTTCTGGTCATCCCATCTCAAAAAGGATATAGTGGAACTGGAAAGAGTTCAGAGAATTTGCAACAGTGCCGATCAAGGGTATGGAATGGCTTCTGTGTGAAGAGAGAATAAAAAGATTAAGGCCAGGTCTACACTACAGAGTTAAGTTGACATAAGACAGTTTATGCTGACCTAATAATGTCTGCATCTATGCTACCAGGTCTTTCCTGCCGATGTAACTCACCTGCTATGTCAATTTAATAATTCCACCTCCATGAGAGACATAGCGCTTAAGTCGATATAATTAGGTCTATGCAGTGGCAGCCTAGACACTGCATTGCTTACATTGACCTAAATGACCTTCAAGCCGTGTCATGCTCATCGTGACCACTCTGGAACTCCACTGCCCTGCAGCCAGGTACCCAGGTATGTGCTCCACCCCTTTTAAAGTCCCAGGAAGTTTTGAACATGTTCTTCCTGCTAGCTCTGCGTGGCGAGCTCACCTAGCAATTGCCCAGCTGAGCATGCTGTCTCTACGCAGCAAATGCATTCTTGCCTGGAGTACATGGGAAGTGGTGGATCCCCTGGGTTTGCAGGGAGAGGAGGCTGTGCAGTCACAACTCTGCTCCAGCTGCACAAACTTTGAAATCTAAAGCCAGAAGGCTCAGGGCATGGAGGAGAAGGGCTATGATAGGGACACACAGCAGTGCCACGTAAAAATCAAGGAACTGGAGCAAGCACATAGATGTAAACTGCATATACATAGGGAAACATAAGTATGTTTGCATGGATGTAGAATAAAAATCTACTTATGGAAACTGAATTTATCTTTATTATTCTCCATCACATGGTGGCTGCTGTTAACATTCATAGACAATTGGTGCATGTGCATTGTTATAGGTGGGCACACACAGCAATCATTACAAGGTTCATAACATGGTACTAACAATGCCAGGCTCAGCACACTACAACACACATAACTGTGGCTTATTGTTAAAATGCTCCTTCAAGGCCTCCCTCAGCCAGCTAGTTCATGAAATACTGCAGGATCAGGCACGTGGTGTTCATAATACACAATATTGAAAAGCAGTGCAGGATCCATGCTTCGACAAATGGCTGGCGTGCAGGTTACCAGGCAGCTGAAAAGCAGTGTGAAATGTATTAGGATGCCAAGGGAATGATGGGATTGAGAAAACTGCATCATGTGACACGGAATCAGCCCCCATGAGGCACTGCAAATCCTTCCCAAAACACCCTACAGCCAGTTACACAGTGGGATAGCTACTCATGATGCACAGTTCTGTGTCAATGCAAGAGCTGCTAGTGTGGACGCTCTCTGGTCACACAGGAAGCATAATGTGGACATGCAACAGTGGTTTAATTACAGTGGTTGCTGTATGTCGATTTAACTTTGTAGTCTAGAGAAGCCCCCATGGCTTAGAAAAGGGATGACTAAATGGGGATACAGTAGAGATATGTAAAATCATGAATGGTATAGAAAAAGTCAATAGAGAAGTATTAGTCACCCTTTCCCACATTACAAAAAACAGAGTTTCCAATTAAATTAATAGGCCACAGGTTTGACACAAAGAAGAGGATGTCCTTTGTTGCACAACCTACAATTAACCCGTGGAACTCATTCCATAGGAAGTTGTGATGGCCAGAAGTATAAATGGATTCAAAAAAGAGCTGGACAAGTTCATGGAGGATAGGTCCATTAATGGCTATTAGCCAAGACGGTCAGTGGTGCAATGCCACGCTCAGGGCGACCCTAAAAATATGATTGCCAGAAGCCGAACTGGAAGATGGGCAATCTTGGAGTCATACACCCCTACTTCTGTACATCCTCCCTGAAGCTCTGGGACTGGCTACTGTCAGAATATTGGCCAACATGGACCATGATCTGACCCAGCATGGAAGCTCTTAGGTTACTTGTACAGGGCAAATCCTGATGCCATTGAACTGTCATTTTTGACAGACACAAATAGGTGGATGATCAGACCCACAGTGCTGTAAGGGAGAAAACAGCCTACTAGTCATCTTAGTGATTGACTTGAGTCCTTCTGTTAACATCAATTCAGGGGTGCTGGAACAATTTTTATAGTGGAGGAGCTGAGAGTGATTGAACCAAACTGTAAGCCCTGTATATAATGGAATCCACTTCAAGCCAGGGGGTGCTGCTGCACCCCCAGCACCAGCACCTATGCATCAATGAGCTGTGAGGCAGGCCTGCAGCATAGAAAGTGCAGGGACAAACACATCAGTCATGCCCTCCATATGCTACCTAGTGCAGGCACCCTGCATGTAAGTGAATTTTATCCCAGAATATATATTACAGCAGTTGCCCTTAAATATAAAAACTTAGTCTTTGTCGCAAATGTTACTCGGATTACCTATATTGAGAATGGTAATGATTTGGAATATTTTAGTGAACTCAGCTACAGTACAGTCAGAAGTGGGGATTTTAAGGAGAACACTGTTACTGTATTTGTATTTTTCACAGTGAAGTTAGAAATAAAATCAAAGGATTAAAATGAATAGTTTGGTATCCTTTAAAAAACCCAATAACTTCCATAGTGATAAGGTTTCACATATGTACATGGGTCACAGTAAAATAAATGGACTATAGAAAACTTGGATGTTTTGGTTAAGGCTACTGAATTGCAAAAACTATACACTTAGTGTCCAAGTTAAGTGAGAAAAGAATAAAGACAGAAAACTTGTTTACTAGGTGAAAGAAAATAGAGCTGCCAAAGGGAATTAGAACCGTGCATAGTCTAACTCTGAAATGCTCTGGATATAAAGGGCAGGAAGCCTTCTCACTCACCTTGTCTCATATGCAGGTCAGCTCGCACTGTGGATGTTGATATTCAGGAATCCTGGCCCACAGAACTTGCCATATTGGCAGGACTTCATATGATGTTACATAAAGTGTGAAATAATTAGGTCTGGCTTTCAGTTCCGTTGGCTCCAGAGAAGCAAATCCTCCTAATAGAATGTGCTGTAGCATCTTGTTTCAATCAAGTACAATGTCTTCCAAGCTGTAGGGTTTTTGATCCAAAGGTGATTTACAGAAAAGAAAAACATGTTAAAAGAAAAAAATATTCTTCTGGGAAAGACTTCAATAGCCTCATGGTCTCCTGTGGCCTACAGCTGCCAAGCTGTAAATCACATGTCCATCATAAACTGGGTAGGACTCTGTTTTGTAATTTTGTTTCCTAATCTTTCTCTACCAGAGATAGTATGTTTGTCCTTCCAAATTAATGATCTAACATCAAAAGGCACGGAGCACCAATAAATATTAATAGAAGTTGTAGGTGCCTATTATGCACCTAACTGGACGTGGATGCCTCAAACGGCTAGTAAGACTGACTTCCTAGGTGGCATTGGATGTCCACAGCCTTGATTGTCCTCTGATTTATGCTCTTTCTATAGATATAATGTCACTAACTTCAGTGGGGCCACTCCCAACATGAACTGGTCTATTGTGATTAGAAAACACAAGACAATGTTGTATACCGTATCATTTTTGTATTTCTGTTTTACGGATTCTTTCAATCCTCCTATAGAACTGAGAGAAATTAATCCCTTAAGTAGAAATAGAATTTCCAACCTACAAAAATACAATACTATATTTCAAATACAAAAGATGTTTCGAAAAACAACAACATAGTACTGTCAATCTGATTTATAAGAACTACTAAATGACTTGACTATAAGGGGCACTACAGGGGCCTGATCCACAACTGTGCTGACTTACACTGGAGTGAAACAAAAACAACAAAAGTGATTTGGGTGCAAACTGTCTTAGCTAGGAAAAAGCAAACTTTAACTTTTTCTGCTTCAGTTGCATTTAAGCAATATGTTTAGAAACTAGATCAGTGTATTGCACTATGAGCTTTTTAAAAAGCTAGACATGCCAAACTCCATAATGAGCATTAGATTGCACAAGCAGATAGTTAGGAACCTGGGCTTCTGAATGAAAACAGTTGGAGGTTTCAAAAAAACCCAAAGTCTTGCATTTCCCTGCACAACTGCATTTCAAAGTACCTGCTGGGCCTGGCACTGTCAAAGCTGCACAAGTTACCCTTGATATATTTTGCCAACGGCTGCAATGTAAATAAGGCAATCTCAAGCCAAAGAAAAGCCTGCAATGGCAATACTTATAAACGTGTTATATTTAAGGTACAAACCATTTGTTAAGTGCAATGAGTAGATGAAACATCATACAACTTGGGCTCATGCCCTATTGTATATAGTGGTGGCTGGGGAAAAAGGCACAGGTAGAGGCTATATGTTGCTCACATTTTCGGTGGTACATACACATCAACAGTACCAATGAAGTTAATGGGGATATTCATAACAGCAAGGGCTGCACTAGACCCTAAAGAAGGGGACGTTTATCTTGTTTTGTGGAGGAAGCTCTTGTACCTCAGAAGACCATACACAGAAAAAAAAATCTATCTTTTTGTTGCTCTTCCACACAGTTTCTCACTTTTTATGTCTTCTACTTGCCCCTAGTACTTCTGCAGCCTGAGTTTCATCATGATGCAATTAGAAAACATTGAGAAATTCAAAAGATGGCTATTGAAATTTAAATCACAACCATTTTTCTTAGGGTTGTCTTCATCATGCCTGGTTACAAACTACTGTTTGAGCTTTACAGCCTCCTGTTTCCTTCTTTGAAATACAATTCCTCCTTGCCAGGCAGTAACTTACCTTCCCTGGAACGAACCACCTCAGGATACTCTAAGATTACCCAGCAGAAAGATTTTGATGCATCTCTAAGGATGGTCTAAGCACACCAGGATCTCATAGCCCTTCGCTCCTCTCCTAAGCCCTCTGGCCCAATGCCTCTCCCAGAAGTATCATGTCATATGTCATCATCAAACTATGGTTCCTCCCTGACATGTCATCTGCTGATTCTCTGAACATGTTGTAAAGAGCAGCCCGAGGGATAAAAAAAACAACAACTTTGCCTGCCTTTGTACCTTGCAAGGCATGAGGGAAAAGGGAGGAAGGGATATTTTACCCATGATACTGCACATGCTATAAGCTATAAGAACAAAGACAAAGTGCCAAACGTTGAATTAGGTATGCCCTAAATGAAGGGATGTTTCTCAGGAGCATTATAGTATTGTCACATGTATTTGCCTTTTGTCATTGCCAGTAGGACTAACAAGGGTGCAAAATTAGAGCTTAAGACATCAACACAAATATATGCCATATCTTACATTGCCCCTAAAAGGCCACCTAGTTGGGGTCATGGACATCAGACAACCTGCCTACTTACCAAGGCAAGTGCTCCATATCTAACCTGTCCACTTTGTAGCCTTAAATACCTGCCAATTCATAGCCATTTAACAATCTCTTTTCTGTTTTGTTGTTCTAGCATCTTAAGCATATCCGTAGAAAAGAAAAGAAAGAAAGATGTGCAACATCATATCAGTTGGGTTTTTTCTGTCACAAGCAGTTTGTGCAAATGAGGTGTTTTCCAGAGTACGCAAGCTGACCCAGAATCAAATTTAGGATTATTAGGGTTTTTGCCCTTATGCATCAGTTTGAGCAACATATTTGCCTTAAGACAAAGATAATTCTAGAGTTGTAAAATACTATGTACGTGTTGTAAGTCTTAACTTCCAGCTACAACTATAGATGCACCAGTCCATCTTGCACTTAGTGATAAGCTTCTGCTGGGGGTGTAGTTCCCATCACAAGCAGATATACTAAGAATAATAATATAATCAGGGTAGCATGAGCAGCTGTGAGAGGCAGCATGGACTACTCAGCTTGACTAGATATCCTCAGGGTCCAGTGAGTTTGTACTCAGGGTGACTGGCCTTTCCCACCATTTGCTGCTGCCCATACTACCCTGCCTACACTATTATTCTTAGCATGCTAGCTCAGTTAGAGTTAGTTCAAGTAGGCCTCCCTGAGTTGGGAATCACACCCCCAGTTACAAACATAGAAAGAGCCTCAGACTAGTTACTGCATGGAAGTGGTTTGCATTTTATACAGAAAGAGGCAGTTGTTGCAATTCTCTTTGACAGAATGAGCAAATTTAAAGGCAGCAGAGTTAAGTATTAAGTTAATTGGTGATATAATTTCAAGAAATGACAAATTGCTAGGGGGGAGTGAACAAAAAGCTTCTTCACTGCTTTCTGTACAAAGTTGCAAACACTTACGAGTGACTTTAGAACATAGCACTCCATCTTCAGGTTAGTAGAAGTCTGATTTAGTTGCCCTTCTGAATGATTTCTTAAAAGTTTCCTAGTGAAATTCCTGTTTCCAAGTAGAGATTAAAAACATTTCTTATTTGCTTGACAAAGGATTTTGCCATATTAGAGGTCAATAACCATTTGATGTCTTTTTTTAAGCTTGCCAATTTAAGTTCTTGTCCAATAACCAGGACAGAGCAGGATGAACATCAAACATTGTGCTTCTTCTGCCTTTTGGCTTGCATCAAAAGAGTAACTAACTTGGAAAGAGGCCTAACACGTTGAACTCAGAAAAGTATCTACACAATTACTTCATGAAAAGCCAGCAGTAGTGGCAAGAATTGAAGTGTAAGGTACTCCATCTAACTGACTTTCAGCACCCATCAGCTGTTTCTAATACTAGACTTGTCTGTCCTCTGTACTCCTTTCCAATTGTTTCTTGAATGGATCATCATCATTCCTTTCCTTCCCATTTTTTTTTACTTTTTTTGTTCTTCCTTTATTTTTGTTGGGGGTAAGGAGAATTTAGAAAAATGAAAAAAATTAAATAGAAAAATGTGAAACAATGCATATATTTGCTTTATATTTCCTTTTAGTAATCCTTGTCACAATAGTCTGCAATATGCTTTAAGATAACAATACACAAGCTGCACAGCTATTCTTATGCTACCCTCATATAGGGATAGCAATATGAAGAGTGAAACACAGTTCTGGCACCATGGTGTGCATTCAGGCTTCAGAATCCTGCAGACAGCACAGATGGCTGAATGAGGCAAGATTGACACATGGTTAAATGACTAATAACTTGTGTGGAACAGGTGGTGTCAATTACAACTGAAGCTCCAGACTTCAGAGTCAGCTAATAGATATTGCTGGTCAAGAAAGTGTTGCTTCACCTAGCTAAATTCCATTAGAGATCTGTCAGCTATCTTGATCCAAACTAGTGTAGACTAACCCCCTTGACATATGCCCATTGGGCTCATACAGGAGCAGTGTTCTGCCCAACAAGCCCGTGGTGAAAGTCCAATCAGTGAACACAAATTATTACTCAAAGAAATCGCTACATTGCTGTTATTAGTTGCCATCAGGGGCAACCATAGGGGCAGGTGAACAGGGCGGGTACCTAGGTACCACATCACTCCACCATGTGTGGGGTTTTTTGTTGCTTCACTGGAGGGAGAGAAGGGCACTGAAAAACTCTCCTCCCTGGGCACCAAAAATCCCATCAAAACAACTAGGGCCAGACCTGGTTGTCTTAAACAGTTTACATGGATAGCATGAATTCAGAGTAATACCCAACTCTGGGAGGCACCTTTCCCTCATAGTTGGAGGTTTAGAGCTACTTTGTTATAGATAACTGAATAAATCACATGGATCAGCTCAGCTCCAAACTCCAAAGTGTTCCAAATCAGTGCTTACTTCTTCCTCAGGGAATGGAGCTACTTTAAAAGCACACTTCCCTCTTGAAAATACATTACAATATACCTCATGCCTACCCCAAACTTGACCATCAAAACCTAGGTAACTCAATGGCATGTTGGCCATCATAGGCAGCACGTTTGAATTATTAGGTCAGAGTCAGAACTTCCATGGAATAGATATTCAGGAGTAGATCTGGGTGAAATTTTTCAGATGGATAGTTCATTCACCACAAAAATGCTGTTTTGGTCAACCTGAAGCAAGTCATGAACTTGACATATCCACCAGATAGTGTTGGCCAAAAGAGTTTGTGAGGTTGGATTCACAAACAGACTTAGGCCCCAGCCACAAAACAGTGGCAGGTGCAGATGTCACCTCCTTTATAACCCTTAGCCTATGGGTTAGAGCACTCATCTATGTTGCCGGCACCCAGTGCTGAGAGGCAAAACAACAGCAGGGGTTCGTTACCTGGTGTGTTTCACTCAATAATCACAACGGGGTGGAGAAGCAGAAAAGTTTATTTGCAGCTGCAAACAAGGTACAGGGAAAATAGAATCTCAAATCCCGCACACCAGAGCAGGTCATTACACACACTTTTATATTCCTTAATGCTACTGCACTACACATCAGCCAATTAAAACTTTGCACAAATACTCTGCCTTCCGTATATGGGTTACAACAATGTTTATTTCCTGCAACCTCTAACAAGCATTCCTAGCAACTTAAACAACCAGCACATTCTGTCTGGCTTTGAAACTATCTCCTATTATCTTTAACTTGGCATCAGCAAACCTTACACTATAAGGCATTATCTGCGGCTGCAACATTGTTTTAAGAGCAAAAGCGCTTACTCAAACCAGCCAGGCCTGAATTCTATTAAGGGGGGTTGAAAAGAAGCCCTTAGTCCTTCAGCAGGGAGACTTCCTCGACCCTTATGGCCTTCCATCCCTTCGACTTAACTAGTGGCCATGCCCTGGGGTCTCCAACAATTCCCTCCTTTGAGAATACTCATTTCTATTGCTTGAGTCTTCTCATCTTTATTTACTTACTAGCGGGCTATGCATAAAATTAAAATTTTCAAAACTATGCAAAATAAGCATTTTTACACAGGACCACATACAACACAGTAAACATAACATGATTAATACAGGGGAAAAAAACTTAAATAATAGGCTAAACAACCCACTTAGCCACGGGGAAAGGCCCCAACCAGAAAATAAAGAGCCTAGCCAATCCTCCCCAGTTTGCTAATGAATGCCCTTTACCAGCTGCTTTAGGCGTTGTAAATCAGCTTCTACGGATGGCCCTGCATCTGTTATATTAAAGCAACACATGCCTGCAAACTCCTGGCATAGGTGACCATGGTGTAGAAGCAAATAGTCCACAGCCAGCCTGTTCTGTAGCATACCCTGACATACTTCTCCTAACTCATGTGAGAGTTGGGCCAGGATGGTTGAGGTTAAATTAATGGCCTTTGCCACCGTACAGGCAAGGTGCTCTACTGCGTGATAATTATGCACCACGAGCCCAGGGATACCAACTAAGGAAAAGGCCAGAGCTGCTGCCTCACTCTCTGAGAATAAGGTTACCTCTGACCTACAGGTGGAATCAAGGGGAATAGCATCCCTTTTATGACGAGGAGATAACTGCGGAGGGTATGGAAAAATCAATGGTGCCATGCGACCAAGAGAGCAGGGACCCCCAGAACTATTGGCCGGGACATAGGAATACGCATGTCTGCCACATATAAGGAACCACTCTGCTGGCAATTTCATGTGCCCATAGGCAAAGGAGATTTCCACACTGTTATTACATTTAAGTTCTTCATTCGTGGGGTTTTCCCCAATGTGAGTAGCATTTACAAACCTCATACAAGAGGGGGCAAGGGTTGTATTGGCTAGGTAATAAGAAAACATGGAGGCATCTAACTTATACTGGGCAGATCCAAGGGTATATAAATCAGTATAAGTAAATGTTTTATTTATGGTTTTTAACAGGGAATAATGCTGAACCGGGGTTGGGGCTGCACATACACCAATAAAACAAGTCTCCATGATTGCACCCACTGAAAATGTATGTGGCAAACAAAACGACATTGCGTTCACTGCACTCTGGGCCAGTGCCAGCCAGGTATTTACAGGGACAATGCGTGAAACAGCAGTACCAGTTAGGCACATGGCCAAGAGGGGGAATAAAATATACCCTCCCATCTATTTTCCTGCCTTCCCGGCGGGCTGCTGTTTAAATAGTAATTTTAGTCCAAGATGCTCAGTGGAGGGAGCTGAATGCACTGTCCACCTTTCAGCTGGGGGGGTTGACACCACTTTCAGCCGGGTATAATGAATCCAATTCTTGTGTCCCTCGATCTTTGCTGCCGTGTGGGAGACCAGCAGGACAGTATAGGGTCCCTTCAACTTTTCCTGGAGGGGCTCGTCTTTCCAGGTACATATGAGCACTGAATCACCAGCCTACAGGGAGTGGATGGGCGAATCCAAGGGTAGAGGTTGGGAATCCTTAGTATACCTGTGAAGAGACAAAAGAACAGCAGACAGGGAACACATATACTGAGACAAAAACCCATTCCCCAATTCCCACTCTTCCCCTGACACAACCGGTGTACCATTCAGAGGCCATGCCCTTCCAAACATAATTTCAAAGGGACTGAGCCCTAATCTACCCTTCGGGAGAACATGGATGCAGAGCAGAACTCGGGGCAGGGCATCAGGCCATCGTAGGGAGGCCTCTTGGCATACTTTCGAAAGATGTCGCTTAAGGCTCTGATTGGTCCGCTCCACTACCCCACTGGCTTGCGGTCTCCAGGGTGTATGGAGTTTCCAGGGAATCTGTAAGGCGTCTGAGATGCTTTGGACGATTTTTGACGTGAAGTGTGTTCCATTGTCAGATTCCATCCACTGGGGAAGTCCAAAGCGAGGAATAATCTCCTTAACAAACTTGAGAGCCACTGTCCTGGCAGTGCAATTGCGACATGGAAAGGCGTCCGGCTATCCGCTGAATCTATCCACTATGACAAGGAGATAGTTGAACCCTTGGGTCCAGGTGGTACTGGGTGTCCTGGTCGGGGGTTATTCTTTTGACAAACTAAGCAGTCCGCTTGTACCTGGGCAGCCAGGGGTCGGAGTCTGGAGGTTATGAAGTACTTTCCCATTAGTTGGATAAGTGCCTCCCTGCCAGCATGAGTGGTTTGATGTAATTTCTGTAATACTGACAGAATTAGGCCCTTTGGTAAGAGGACTTTCCCTTCCAGGGAATGAAGCCATCCCTCCTTTTCCTGGAGACCAAGTTTGTCAGCTAGCTGTTTCTCCTCCCCAGAATACTGAAGGGTCGGGAGCTCCCCCACTGATGGGATAAGGGCATGCATATAGGTGTTCTCAGTCTGAGGGGACATCAGGGTGGCAGCATGCTTCGCCTCTCTATCTGCCCTGGCATTACCCCTGGTCACATCTTGATCCTCCCTCTGATGGGCCTTACAGTGTACCACTGCCACTTCCAAAGGGAGTTGAACTGCTTCTAGAAGCTGGAGAATTTGGGGCCCGTACTTGACTGGAGAGCCTTGGGCTGTCAGCATTCCCCTTTGCTTCCACAGGCCAGCATGAGCATGCAGCACACCAAAAGCATATTTGGAATCAGTGAAAATATTGACCCGTTTTCCTTTGGACAGTTCATGTGCATGGGTCAGGGCCACTCTCTCAGCCAACTAGGCAGAGGTCCCAGCGGGCAAACTTTCAGCTTCCACGGTGTCATTGAGGGTCACAATAGCAGAACCCACCCTTCTTTGCCCATTTATCACCATGCTGCTACCATCAGTGTACCACTCATAATCTGCATTTGGGAGGGGCACATCCTTCAAGTCCGGGCGGCTAGAATATTGGGCATCTATGATCTCCAAACAGTCATGTTCCTGTTTCTCAGTTTCTGGTAAGAGGGTGGCAGGGTTAAGAGATGGACAAGGCTGCAGCGTGACCTCAGGGTTCTCTAAGAGCTTTGCTTGGTATCTTGCTATATGCGCTTGTGTGAGCCAGAGGCCGCCCTTAACATCCAGTAAAGCGCGTACCATGTGTGGTGTAAAAACCTGTATTGTTCCCCCTAGTGTCAGTTTCTCTGCTTCTGCCAGGGTCAGGGAGGTGGCTGCCGCTGCCCACAGGCATGCTGGCCAGCCCTTGGCTACTTGGTCCAGTTGTTTAGAAAAATATGCCACCGGACATTTCCATGCTCCTAGAAGCTGTGTGAGTACTCCCAGGGCCACCCCCTTTCGTTCATGTACATACAACTGAAATGGCTTGGAGAGATCTGGCAGACCTAGAGCCGGGGCTTCCATCAGCTTTCTTTTTAGGATTTTAAATCCCCTGTCAGCCTCTGGGGTCCAATGAAAGGGGTCATGGTCTGCTCCTTCTACACAGTCATACAGGGGTCTAGCCCATAGTCCAAACTCTGGGATCCATATCCTACAGAAGCCTGCCATCCCCAAAATGCTCTGAGCCGCTTGCGATTACTCGGGATAGGAACTTGGCATATGTCTTCCTTCCTCTCATTTGAAAGCTGGCATTCCCCCTGCCATATGTAGAACCCAAGGTACTGTACCTGCGGGAGAGCAATTTGAGCCTTACTTTGTGCTACCCGATATCCTCGGAGTCCCACAAAATTCAGGAGACTCACAGTGGCTTTAAGGCAAGGAGTTAAGCCCACAGTGGCAATTAACAGATCATCTACGTATTGCAAAAGGAGGGCTTCCTCATTATCCCACTCCTCTAGGTCCCTGGCCAGAGCCTGGCCAAAGAGGGTGGGGGAATTTTTAAACCCCTGGGCTAACACTGTCCAGCAAAGTTGCTTTTTAACTCTGTTTCGGTCCTCCCATTCGAAGAAGAAAATCTCCTGTGATGAGGTGTCAACTGGGATGGCAAAAAAAGCATCTTTTAAATCAAGAACTGAAAAATGGGTATACTGTCCCCCTATAGAAGTCGTATAGGGTATACGGGTTAGGGACAAGAGGGTGCAGAGTCTTAACCCATTCATTAACTGCCCTTAGGTCTTGTACCAGCCGGTACATGCCATCAGGTTTCTGTACAGGTAAAATGGGAGTGTTCCAGGCTGACTGACATTCCTGGAGAATACCGTACGTTAGAAATCGATCTATGGTTTCCTGTAACCCCTCTCTGGCTTCCTTCTTGATTGGATATTGCTTTACCTGCACCGGGCCTTTCCCAGGTATGAGCTGGACATGAATGGGAGTTTGGTGAGTAGCTTTTCCTGGGATCCCTGATGCCCACACAAGGGGATACACTTGAACTTCCCACTGGTCCCATTCTGGGGCTTGCATAGCCGAGGGTTCAACTGCAAGGGCCATAATCCATGCATTTTCAGGGGGTAAGGTAAGGGTTATTTCATCTTGAGTAAAATGCAGGGTGGCACCTAGGCGACACAGCAGGTCCCATCCCAGCAACGGTGTTGGGCATTCAGGGAGGTATACCAGCTTATGGGATATAGTTCTGTTTCCCAAAGCACATTCTGCTGGGGCATACACTAGGCACTTAGTATCTTTGCCTGTGGCTCCTGTCACAGTGAGGGAGTCTGCTACTGGCAACTGAAGGGGTTGATTTACAGCAGTTCGCGCCGCTCCAGAGTCCACTAAAAAATCTATTTCTTCATTTCCCACCTGCATTTTTACTCGGGGTTCCGGGGGTAGGATGATCAGTCTCCCCTGACACCCCTATTCCTGTTCTTCTATCGCCATCATAGAGGTATCCCCCCTTTCCTTCTTGTTTGGGTACTCATTCTTCCAGTGTCCCTCTTGCCGACACAGGGCACACTGATTGTGCCCCAGTCGTCTCTCCCGCAGGCCTGGACGTCCGCGTCCACGGCCCCTTCCTTCTCGTTCACTTCCCTTTGTGCCTGCCTGCACCGCCGCTACCATCAATCTCACTTGCTTCTTCTCCTTCTCCACTTCTCTTAAACTATACACTCGATTTGCTGCTTCTAAAATCTGTGCCATGGTCATACCCATCAAATCCTCCTTTTTCTGTAGCTTTCTCTTAATGTCGGGGACTGCCATGCTTGTAAATACTCCTTTAATAATTGCCTCAGTTTGTGGATCATTAGGATCTGCATTGGTATACTGTTGGATCGTGTCGCGAATGCGCTGTAAAAAGGCTCCAGGGCTTTCCTTTGGATCCTGCACTACCTCATATAGTTTAGTCCAATTATTCTGTCTGACAGCTGCATGACGGAATCCATACAGTAGCAGCTTCTTATAGGAGGTGAGGTGGGTCATAGCCTGATTGTCATTTGGGTCCCACCTAGGATCCTTTATAGGAACCTGATCATCTGGGGTTGGGATATTGTTACGGTCCTGGTCATATAGCCTCTTTGCTTCCTCCCTTGCTTTAGCTATGACCTGTTCTCGTTCAACCTCAGTCAATAATGTTCACAGAAGGACATTACAATCATCCCAGTCTGGCTTGTAGCTACTAAGACATCCCTCAAAAACCAATACAAACTTGCTTGGGTTGATAGAAAATTCTCCAGCCTGTGCTTTGAAAGCGGCCAGGTCCATAGGATTAAAAGGTGCACGAGTATAGACCTGCATGGTAACAGCTGGTCTACCTTCCGCTGCATTCCGAGCAATTTTATTCTCGGTAAGTAACGGATATAATCCAGTAGATGGAGCTCGAACCTCACTATGAGCTTCACTAGGAATCTTACTCTGAGCCTCGCTCTGTGTGGGTGTAGGGGCCAAAGGGGACACACTCTGTGTGGGTGTAGGGGCAGAAGGAGACACTGGATCTGCCATTACATTTGGGGTGGGGGTCCGGGGATTGACATTAATTGCTACCAGGCCAATCGGGGTTAAATTACAGCATTGTAAAATGTCAGTACAAGACCACAAGGTCATAAACAAGTAAGCAAACGAATGCTCATTCCACTTCCCCGTTTGCTGACAGAACAGGAGTAATTCGAGGATTGTATTATGATTTAGTGATCCTCCGGGAGGCCACTGTTCCTGGTCCTCTAATTGATACTAAGGCCAGTCAACCATACAAAATCGCTTCAATTTACCCTTAGTCATTGGACCTGATCCAAATACCTTCCAATTTACTAAAATACACTCTAGGGGCATGCACCGTACCCTACCTCCCGTGCTCTGTTCCACTCCCATACCTACAGGGTAACTCTGGGCGTCCCCAGGTTCCAACAGAGCATACAATCCGGATTTCAAAAGGTTCCTACCTTATCCAAGGGACCGGTTCCCCACCGTCGCCCGCAGCTGCTTCTCCACTATGTGAGTGCGTTGCACCGTTGTGCCTTCCGGGGTCGATCAAACTGCATCTCCTCCGAGGCCCCCGATGAACTCACCGGTGCGCGCTGGGCATCGGTTGTTGCTGCAATCCTCGACCTCCGGAAGGGATTGGGGCAAGGCTAAATTGCAGCCTCGTTGCCCCACGTTGGGACGCCAAAAGCTGTTGCCGGCACCCAGTGCCGAGAGGCAAAACAACAGCAGGGGTTCGTTACCCGGTGCGTTTCACTCAATAATCACAACGGGGTGGAGAAGCAGAAAAGTTTATTTGCAGCTGCAAACAAGGTACAGGGAAAATAGAATCTCAAATCCTGCACACCAGAGCAGGTCATTACACACACTTTTATATTCCTTAATGCTACTGCACTACACATCAGCCAATTAAAACTTTGCACAAATACTCTGCCTTCCGTATATGGGTTACAACAATGTTTATTTCCTGCAACCTCTAACAAGCATTCCTAGCAACTTAAACAACCAGCACATTCTGTCTGGCTTTGTAACTATCTCCTATTATCTTTAACTTGGCATCAGCAAACCTTACACTATAAGGCATTATCTGCGGCTGCAACATTGTTTTAAGAGCAAAAGCGCTTACTCAAACCAGCCAGGCCTGAATTCTATTAAGGGGGGTTGAAAAGAAGCCCTTAGTCCTTCAGCAGGGAGACTTCTTCGACCCTTATGGCCTTCCATCCCCTCGACTTAACTAGTGGCCATGCCCTGGAGTCTCCAACATCTGGGATGTGAGATACCCTGCTTTAATTCCCTTCTCTGCCTGATGTTCACCAAGGGTTTGTATTTGGGTCTACCACACTGCAAGAGAATACCCTAAGCACTGAGCTATGGAGTATTCTGGGCAGATCTCTCCCACTGAAGCTGTTACATTGTGTATAAATAGTCACTGGAGTAGGGTGTGACATATTATGGCACAATTCAGACCAATGAGTAGTTGTCACCCCTGCCCTGTAACCTGGAATGCCCTTTACAATTCCTTTCTGCTGTAGCCTCCAACCTGGACTGCTCACAATCAGTAAGTCACTCCCAGCTATGTCTGTGTGCTGCAGCCAACCAGACCTTGGTTCTTACTAGCCTTGGTTATACTGCAGGGTGATCCCAACACAGCGTCAGTCCCAGATCTTCCCCAGAAATATAAGTCCTGTACTGTCCAGCCCTCTCCTGGACAATGCAAATATATTAAGTCTGTGTGATAAATGAAGGCGGGGGTGGGGTGGGAGAGTAGCTCCCTTTTATGGGCCCAGCCAGCCAGTTAACTATAAAATTCCTCCTAGTAGTTGTTCTCTACTTCCTTTACCTGTAAAGGGTTAAAAAGTCTCCCTGCATAGGTAAAAGAGAGGGAGTGGGCACCTGACCAAAAGAACCAATGGAAAGGCTAGAACTTTTTAAAATTGGGAAAAAAACTTCCCCTTTGTCTGTCTGTATTGTTCTCTCGGAGAGAAGGGACAGAGAAGCTATGCTGTAAGACCTTGGGCCAGGTATGAAAAATCATCAAATCATACCTAAAACTACTCATTTAAAACCACATATATGTAAGTAGATCTGGAACTGTCTAGGAGGATGCGATTAGGTTTATCTCTGTTTATTTTTTTATGGCTTGTGAACTCCTCTGTGCTAATCCCAAATGCTTTTATTTTGCTTGTAACCTTTAAACTGGACCTCAAGAAGGTTATTCTTGAGGCTCAATTTTTGCAAGTGGGTTTTTTAAATCTAGCAATAGCCTGAGTTTTCAAATGCATATTCTTTCTTTTTGTTTTTAATAAAATTTACCTTTTTAAGAACAGGATTGGATTTTGTGTCCTAAGAGGTTTGTGCACATGTTGTTTAATTCTCTGTTGGCAACAGCTGGTTTCCTTTGTTTTCTTTCTTAGCTCTTCCCCAAAGGGCTGTGTGTGAAAGGGCTTCAGGGTACTCCACAGGAAGGAATTCCCAAGTGCGCCTTCCTGGGTTCTCAACTGAGTTTTTGCACTTGGGTGGTGGCAACATCTATCCATCCAAGGTCAGAGAAAAGCTGTAACCTTGGGAGTTTAATACAAGCCTGGAGGGCCACTATTAATTTTTAGAATCCTCGTGGGCCCCCACCTTCTGCACTCAAAGTGCCAGAGTGGGGAAATCAGCCTTGACAGTCTGTTATTCCTTTAAGGGAATAATATGCCAGCCTTATTTTAAATAGTAAACCTAGCCTTCATTTCCTTTTTAGGGGTCACCAAATGAAATTAATAAGTAACAGGTTTAAAACAAAGAAAATGAAGTATTTCTTCACAAAACGCACAGTCAACCTGTGTAACTCATTGCCAGAAGAGGTGGGGAAGGCCAAAACTATGTCAGGGTTCAAAAAATAACTAGATAAGTTCATGGAGGATAGGTCCATCAATGGCTATTGGCCAGGATTGGCAGGAATGGTGTCCCTAGCCTCTGTTTGCCAGAAGCTGGGAATGAGTGACAGGGGATGGATCACTTGATGATTACTTGTTCTGTTCATTCGCTCTGGGAAACCTGGCATTGACCACAGTCAGAAGCCAGGATACTGGGCTAGATGGACCGTTGGTCTGACCCAGTATGTCCATTCTTATGTATGTTCTTTGCATTGATTTAAAAATGCTCTTACATGAATCATGTCACTTCAGATCCAATGAAATGATTTGTGTAACCTGAAATAACAATTGTTGACTCTTGATTTACCCATTTTTTTCCAAAATTTTTGGTTCAACCTGAACGAAGCTTTTCTTCTTTTTTTGAACTACAATGAACAGAAAGATCAGTTATTGTCCCAACTCTACTTGAGAAGAAAAACAGGGGAGGAAATGCAGTTTAAACAGCATAAGCCACAGATGAACCATGCAATAGATGGGCTAGTGCTTTGTGACAAAGGCTTTGCTTGGGGGTGTACCTTAGAGCATGCCATTTTGTCCTTAATGTGGCCTTTTGCATACATTTGAGCTTTAAAAGTAAATTGCCTTTCCAGTTTCATTTAAATGAATGGATGTCAGTTCAGTGTCTCTTGTCTTTACATTTGACAGTTACTCTGTTCATAGTCTAGTTTCATTTGTGCTCATTCCTGTACCTTTCCTCTACTGAAATAAAAGTTCTTGTCAACAGGAAAATTGTGTATGAGGAATGGATGACCTAGAGCACAGGTTCCTCAAATTTGAGTGTTGTCTCCCAACTGTAATTACAAGTTCTATGCCTTCAATTCACAAAATCCCTGTCGGCAGCTTAAATTGACTAGTTGCCAAATACTACATAAGTACTGTAATCTTCTTCACCTTTGTAATTGTAACTGTAATTTGTCAGACTAGATGATCATAATGGTCCCTTCTGGCCTAAATATCTATGAATTGAATTGAAATGGGAGAGCTGGTATCTTGTGTTCAAAAATATCACTCTAACCCATTGGCTTTAAAGGCACAAGTGGGAATTGGGCACCACCCAACTAACTGCCACTGCTCCCTGAAAAAAAGTCCCCTAACCTCAGCTGTTATAAATGGCAACCCTGATTTATGGAGCTATGATTACTAAGAGGGGAAGATATGACTCCTTCACCAACAACTGAGGTTAGGAATGACAAGTAACCTTTCACTTCTGAGTGGGCAAAAAACTGCAGCCCATTAACAATTCCAGCAGATATAACGGTACATTGGAGTATTGCTAGAAGCTTAGGTCAGCTCATAAAAGATTAAGACCATAAGAACTGCCCGTCAGGAATCGGGGCCTGCAGCTGAGCCAGTCCCCAGGCAACCTAAAGGGTGCAGCTGGCCTGCAGTAGGCAGCCTGATGAGCTACACTATCTGATTGCTGAGAAGAGCTCTAAGCCCAGCAGAAGGCAGTGGCTGTGATAGCTCTTGCTTATTCTCAGCCTTTCCCCACTCCAAATAACCCCAGCTCTGGCTTTGCCTCTGACCCTGGGCTCCTATTCCTGGCTACGAATTCCTGCTCCAGTCATTAGGGCTGACCACCCTTGTGACAGTTTCTGACACTGCCCTACTGAATCAGATCAGTGGTCCATCTAATACAGTCCTCTAACTGTGGACAGACAGCTTACTCACAGAAAGATGAGAAATCTTGCCATGGACAAAGAACAAAAGGCAGTTTTCTAACCCCGGTCAAAGGCTGCATTACTGCTTGAAGATTTATATTGTTTCCAATACCTCATTGAACATAACTGTGGGTGACCAACTTACTCATGTAAATAATTTTGTAAAGTTCAATGGCTCTAGGCTTGTGATACTAAGTTTTACAGGCTGACTTGTTTTTAGTTGAGTTCAGATTTTATTTAATGTTTCCCTATTTTGAGTGTAAATGGAAATACCTGGTCTGACACATTGCTTTTATAGCCTCCTTTATGACAATCCCTCAAAGGATATCTGAAAGTCTAGACTACACCCACTGGTTCTTCCTTTCTCTGTTGCTTGGCAAACTAGCTTCAAATTCTGAGGCTTCTGTATTTTCCTTCACAGAAACTGCTTCAGCATGTCAGTAACTTCAAGTGTCAGTGGAAGTGTGTCTTACTTACATTGGTGATTAGGATGTAGGGCTACATAGAAGCGGTGCCACTTAAAAAGCAAAAGTTGGGGAAAGGAAATACCATGTGTTCACTTTAATTTGCTCCTTAGTTCCTTTTTGTTTAGTGCCTCTTTAACCTGTCAGACTGCAGTGTATAAATTCAGTAAACTGCCACTACTACTACAACGTGCCAGCAGAATACAGTTGGGGATTGCGCTCAGTCTAATGATGCTACTGTCCGTAAAGTCTACTGCACTTCCCCTAGCTCATTCTGTCTTTGACTGTGGCACGCAGGTCAGACACAAGGACGACTGAGGCCTTGCTTTAGTATTAACTCCTTAGTTCTGCTGCTCACACGATACTTAAATCTTGGGAAAAAGAAAAGGAGCACTTGTGGCACCTTAGAGACTAACAAATATATTTGAGCATACCTCACTGAGTTGCCAACACCTCAGTTTTGGATGTCATGATGTTAAGAGCCAGATCCTTGATTGGTGTAAATTGACGAAGTGTCCCCATAGTAGCTGTTGCTCTTACTCAAAATACACATGCTCTACAGGTTCCAAGACAGACCACACAGCAGACTTGAATAGGGTGCAAAAGTCCAGAATTTGAGATACTCCCTGACACACAACATAGGCAGCGTTTCCTGCAACAGTCTCGTTAGACCCCTTAGCTCAATTGTCCTTTCAGTAGATAAACAAAAGGAAAATTGTCCCCAAAACAGACTGAGTTCTGTACCAGGCCGGCCTGCCTGCCTGCCTTCAAAAGAGCTCTGGCACTCAGCCACCTCTGGAGTTTCTGGGCTGTTACTTTCCTCAGGGAATAAAGGATAGAAAGTCTATTCTCCTCCCTGGGATGCAAGTTATTGAGCTCTCCTCTTCCCTTTTTAACTGCCTCTTCGTTATCTGACAGCAAGTGCAGGTGTAGCAGGGCCGGGCTGAGTGGGTGCATAGCAGTTTGTGAAATCTTGCTGGCAGTGAAGGGTTGGTATACCCCCATCAAAGGGTGTTTCTGCTGTTCATACCAAAAAATAACTGCAAATACTCAGATAATTAATAATTATACAATACAAGGTAGAATACTTAATATAGTAAGTCACCATTGTTCCCCAATAAAAGTTACTCTTGTTTCATACAGCAAGTGACAGGTCACAGAATGGCTGATCATGTCACTTTAGGTTCCAATGATCTCACACATTAGTAGAAATATTCCTCCTAAAAGCAAGAGTGTAGCAGTGCTTCAGACAGTTGGAATTACACTCTGGCACTAAAATCTCTGAAACAATTCCGTAGGATGGTTCAAAATCCTACCCTGTGTCACAGTTTCAGGGTAACTGCACCTGTATACCCCCTTCCTGGTCCCTTGAGGGCATCCACTTAAAGTTTCTGGGTCCCAGCCATCACCTCCGTTGGGCAGAGACCCACGTCTCTCTTTCTCCCTCCTGACCAATGTTTTAATGCTGCACGGTTCCTGCCTTACGCTGTGACATCCCCAGCAGCTTGTCTGCCGAAGAGCCAGCACCTGTGCTTTGCTCTACCTCTGCAGGCTACGAACAGTGTATTGACAGCAGTTACAAGTTACCACACAGCTCTTTCCATGCAAGCACATTTATTCTTAATATCAAAAGCATTAGAGAGAAAATAAAAGATTCCATGTGCATGCTAAAAGTTTACCAGAGGTCACCCCCACTCTAACATAGGGCTCTGGTTGGTGTCAGTCTTTCGAACCCCACAACTGGGTTTGCCCACTTAGTAACAAGTTCATGTCAATTTTTAGACCAGGACCCAGACACTGGACTGAACAATTCAGCTGTTTCTTTTTGCACTTGGGCCTTCGATCTCCAGTCTCTAGGAACAGTTAATCACCAGTTGATGACCCTCTCCGCAGGGTATAGTTTGAAAAGGCTGAGTTTTTGCTTAACCAGGGTTGTAGCATTTACATTAACCAATCCCCAGGGATTCTCCAGGAAATCCACTTAACACTTACTATTCCACAGTGCCATGCCTGTCTGACACATTTAAATATAGTCATTTGAACACCTTAAACTGTCCAGGTCACATATCTTTCAGACCTTGTAAGAAAAATAATCTTCTAATCTCAGATTTTTAGAGTAACTACTAATGTGCCAGTTCCCTCATTATTGAAATGTGTAGGACTCAGTGTCTGAATTTGCTCCTAAGCAAAATAGTCCAATATCAACTGCTGCTACAAATGTTGGCATTCTCTCTTGCACGAAGGACTTCATATGTGTGTATGGGAACATTTAAAAAAAATCTCTTGCACTAAACATGACAAGGACTGATATAAGAATGGCCATACTGGGTCAGACCAAAGGTCCATCTAGCCCAGGATCCTGTCTTCCAACAGCAGCCAATGCTAGGTACCCAGAGGGAATGAACAGAACAGGTAATCATCAAGTGATTCAACCCCTGTTGCCCATTCCCAGCTTCTGGCAAACTGAGGGTAGGGACACCATTCTTGCCCATCCTAGCTAATAGCCATTGATGGACCTATCCTCCATGAATTTACCTAGTTCTTTATAGAACCCTGTTATAGTCTTGGCCTTCACACCATCCTCTGGCAGAGTTCCACAGGTTGACAGTGCGTTGTGTGAAGAAATACTTCCTTTTGTTTGTTTTAAACCTGTTACCTATTAATTTCATTTGGTGCCCCCTAGTTCTTGTGATATGAGAAGGAGTAAATAAACACTTCCTTATTTACTTTCTCCACACCCGTCATGATTTCATAGACCTCTAGCATATGTCCCCTTAGTTGTCCCTTTTCCAAGATGAAAAGTGCCAATCTTATTAATCTCTCCTTATATGGCAGCCATTCCATACCCTAATAATTTTTGTTGCCGTTTTCTGAACATTTTTTGAGATGGGGAGACCACATTTGCATGCAGTATTCAAGATATGGGCATACCATGGATTTATATAGAGGCAATATGATATTTTCTGTCTTATTATCTATCCCTTTCTTAATGATGCCCAGCATTGTTTGCTTTTTTGACTGCTGCTGCACATTGAGTGAATGTTTTCAAAGAGCTATCCACAATGACTTTAAGATCTTTCTTGAGTGGTAACAGCTAATTTAGACCCTATCATTTTATATGTATAGCTGGGATTATGTTTTCCAATGTGCAATACTTTGCATTTATCAACATTGAATTTCATCTGCCATTTTGTTGCCCAGTCACCCAATTTTGTGAGATCCCTTTGTAGCTCTTCACAGTCTGCTTTGGACTTAAGTATCTTGAGTAGTCTATATCATCTGCAAAATTTGCCACCTTACGGTTTACCCCTTTTTCCAGATCATTTATGAATATGTTGAAGAGTACTGGTCCCAGTACAGATCTATGGGGGACACCACAATTTACCTCTCTCCATTCTGAAAACTGACCATTTATTCCTAGCTTTTGTTTCCTATCTTTTAACCAGTTACCGATCCATGAGGACACCTTCCATCTTATGCCATGACTGCTTACTTTGCTTAAGAGCCTTTGGGGAGGGGACCTTGGTAAAGGCTTTCTGAAAATCTAAGTACACTATACCTACTGGATCCCCCTTGTCAACATGCTTGTTGACCCACTCAAAGAATTCTAGTAGATTGGTGAGGCATGATTTCCCTTTACTAAAACCATGTTGACTCTTCCCAAACAAATTATGTTCATTTATGTCTGACAATTCTCTTCTTTACAATAGTTTCATCCAGTTTGCCTCGTACTGAAGTCAGGCTTACTGGTCTGTAATTGCCAGGATCACCTCTGGAGCCCTTTTTAAAAATTGGCATCACATTAGCTATCCTCCAGTCATTTGGTACAGAAACTGATTTAAAATGATAGGTTACAAACCACAGTCAGTAGTTCTGCTATTTCACATTCCTTCAGAACAATTGGGTGAATACCATCTGGTCTTGGTGACTTATTACTGTTTACTTTATCAATTTGTTCCAAAACCTCTTCTAATGACACCTCAATTGGGGACAGTTCCTCAGATTTGTCACCTAAAAAGAATGGCTCGGGTTTGGGAATCTCCCTCACATCCTCAGCTGTGAAGACCGATGCAAAGAATTCATTTAGTTTCTCTGCAATGGCCTTATCGTCCTTGAGTGCTCCTTTACCATCTCAATTGTCCAGTAGTCCCATTGGTTGCTTAGCTGGCTTCCTGCTTGTGATGTACTTACATTTTTTTTTTGCTATTACTTTGAGTCTTTGGCTAGCTGTTCTTCAGATTCTTTTTTGGCCTTCCTAATTATATTTGTATACTTCACTTGCCAGAGTTTATGCTCCTTTCTCTTTTCCTTATTAGGATTTAACTTCCACTTTTTAAAGGATGCTTTTTTGCCTCTCACTGCTTCTTTTACTTTGTTGGCTAGCCACGGTGGCACTTTTTTGGTTCTCTTACTATGTTTTTTAATTTGGGGTATACATTTAAGCTGAGCCTCTATTATGGTGTCTTTAAAAAGTTTCCATGCCGCTTGCAGGGATTTCACTTTTGGCGCTGTACCTTTTAATTTCTGTTTCACTAACCTCCCCCTTTCTGAAATTAAATGCTACAGTATTGGGCCACAGTATTGTGGTGTCTTCTCCGCCACAGGGATGTTAAATTTAATTATGGCCACTATTACCAAGCAGTGCAGCTATAGTCACCTCTTGGACAAACCTTTGTGCACTGGCCTGTTTTGCTCTGGAGAAGCTTGTTTCCTTTGTAGGCCAGCTACTGAAAGGGCCGAGGTACACCACACCACTGCCACCTTAGAGCTCATCAGTAAGCTATTTAGATGGGAACTAGTTCTGCATACCCAACTCTGGAGCATAAGTCTAGTTCATGGCTAAGGCAGCATCCTGATATGGAACCAGGTCTTTTGGGGCTATTTAAAAAAATCTGTCAAAAGCACTTCTCCAGCAGACTTCCACACATTTACTTAGTGCAGTGGAGTGTAAGGCCCAGATTTTAAAAGATATTTAGGCATTGCTGATCTCAGTGTTGCAACACCTAACTGACTAAGGAGACTAAATCTAATTTTTTGACAGTCAACAGAACATTGGCTCCTAAGTGCCTAAATCAGTTTTGAAAATAATGCTTAGGCTCCTGAATCAGGCACTGCAATGCTAAGTGCAGCAACATCTAAATACCTTTAACAATGTTGACCCAAATGCCTTTTCCTCAAAACGTTTGAGAAGACAGACAAACTTTAACTGTGTGAAGTACAGGGAATGGGGCTGCCTTTCAAAGGGAGAGAAGTGATCAGTAGGAGAATGAGAATCAGTTCAGGGGGAGTGAAGGATAGTCATTTTTTGCATTTTTAAATTGTAAAGAACAGCAAGACTTGAAACAGCACCCATCTGTGGAAGCTAGTGGTACTGTTTTGCTGCTGTTCATTCATTTGGTTGGTTCTCAGGTCCAATAAAGAGTTAGATTAGTGTTCTAGCTCAGGGATCCCATAAATTACAAGGTGTGTGGCTTCCAAATTATGTGACTATTTTTAAATAGTCATCCTAAGCTGCAAGATCAACATGAGGTAGTGAAAAAGCCTGGGTACAAAAATGAGAACCAGACTCCTGAGAAAACTAAACCAAGCGGGGGGCAGTAAGATGGATTGATCAGAACTCAAGTACTTGAAGCTCTGTTGTGTCAAATCTCCATATACAAAAACCTGAGGGATCTGTTGTAAACTAGTTGAATGTACTGATGTTTTTAAAATCTGGAAAATGGTGGAAGCAGATGTAGCAGCTGCAAGTGAGAGGAAAGGATTTCAAACGGCCTGGTAAATGAGCTTGAACCTGGCTGGTGGCAAATTTCTAGGGCATAAAGGACAGACAAAACCCTTAAAATCAGTAAATAACTACCACAGATTAAGGGCTTAGTTTTTGAATACAACCTTAGCAGTAACTACTTGAATGTCCGTGCAAGGTAAGCTTCAGATCAATGAAATGCTCATTCCCTCATGTAGGGAATTGCTGTTGCAGTCTGCAAGAAATCTCTTGAAAGGTAGCATGCTGGAAATAATTTGAATTTTGGAAACTTTAGGATCTGGAAAGCCTACGGGGAGTTCTCAGAAGTCAGAGGAGCAGCTGAGAGAAACAAACCTTCAATTTCACACACTTCATAATGGAGAAACAAGTGTTGTACCTAAGAGGATGTGCTCCTTGACTAAGGCATCAGATAAGCATGCAATAGATATACTGAACCCTATAAGAGTGTCATGGTGAGAGGGTAAGTGAAGAGTTAAAATACCAAAATATTGGCATCGAGACTCAAAAGATAGATGTTGAAAAAGGCTGTCAAGCAATTTTAAAAAAATCGCAATTGAAAAATTAACTGCGATTCATCACACAGTTAAAAAAATAAATGATTAATCTCACTGTTAAACAATAAAATACCATTTAAATAATTTGACGTTTTCTACATTTTCAAATATTTTGATTTCAATTACAACACAGAATACAAAGTGTACATGCTCACTTTATATTTTTGATTACAAGAGTATTTGTACTGTGAAACAGTATTTTAATTCATCTAATACAAGTACTGTAGCAATCTCTTTATCATGAAAGTTGAACTTACAAATGTAGAATTATGTACAAATTGCATTAAAAACAAAACATTTTAGAGCCTTCAAGTCCACTCAGTCCTACTTCTTGTTCAGCCAATCACTCAGACAAACAAGTTTGTTTACATTTACAGGAGATAATGCTGCCTGCTTCTTATTTACAATGTCACCTGAAAGTGAGAACCGGTGTTTCCATGGCACTGTGGTAGCTGGCGTTGCAAGATATTTACGTGTCAGATGTGCTAAATATTCATATGTCCCTTCATGCTTCAACCACCCTTCCAGTGGACGTGTCCATGCTGATGATGGGTTCTGCTCAATAAGGATCCAAAGCAGTACAGACCAATGCATGTTCGTTTTCATTATTTGAGTCAGATATCACCTGCAGAAGGTTGATTTTCTTTTTTGGTGGTTCAGGTTCTGTAGTTTCCGCATTGGAGTGTTGCTCTTTTAGGACTTCTGAAAGCATGCTCCACACCTCATCCCTCTCAGATTTTGGAATGCACTTCAGATTCTTAAACCTTGGTACTGTAGCTATCTTTAGAAATCTCACATTGGTACCTTCTTTGTGTTTAGTTAAATCTGCTGTGAAAGGGTTTTTAAAATGAAAACCATGTGCTGGGTCATCATCCAAGACTGCTATAAAATGAAATATATGGCAGAATGCAGGTTCAACAGAGCAGGGGACATAGAATTCTCTCCCAAGGAGTTCAGTCACAAATTTAATCAATGCATTTTTTTAAATGAGAGTGATCAGCATGGAAGCATGTCCTCTGGAATGGTGGCTGAAGCATGAAGGGGCATACGAATGTTTAACATGTCACGTAAATACCTTTCAATGCCGGCTACAAAAGTGCCATGCAAATTCCTGTTCTCACTTTCAGGTGACATTGTAAATAAGAAGCAGGCAGCATTCTCTCCTGCAAATGTAAACAAACTTGTTTGTCTGAGTGATTGGCTGAACAAGAAGTAGGACTGAGTGGACTTGAAGGCTCTAAAATGTTATATTTTGTTTAATGCAGTTTTTTGTGCATAATTCTACATTTGTAAGTTCAACTTTCATGATAAACAGGAGAACACTTCTGTTATTGAGTGTCCAGGGAGATTGAAGTGTTCTCCTACTGGTTTTTGAATGTTATAATTCTTGATGTCAGAATTGTGTCCATTTATTCTTTAACGAAATTTCCCCCTGCTGATACATTCTTGTCAACTGTTTGAAATGGACCACTTGATTACAATGGCCTCATTAGAACTACAAAAGTGATTTCCACCCCTTCTTGTCAACTGTTGGGAGTAGCCTACTTCCACCTTAATTGAATTGGCTCATTAGACTGACCTCCTGCCCCTTGGCAACTCCCATCTTTTCATATGCTGTGTATTTATACCTCCCTATTGTATGTTCCACTCCATGCATCTGATGAAGTGGGTTTTAGCCCACGAAAGCTATGCCCAAATAAATTTTAGTCTCTAACGTGCCACAAGGACTCCTCTTTTTTTTTGAGGTGGGAGAGGAGGTCATACCTTAAGACCCAACAGTGCTCTAGGAAATAAGTTTAAAAAACAAAACAAAACAAAACCAAAACACACACAGGCCCCCTACTCACACATTTCCCCCTAAATGGATAAAGGGTACATGACTTGAGGAGTGTGCATATGCAGATGCTTATGGTATTTCAGATTCCAGCTGAGAGAAATACCATACTGAAAGGCAGTTTTTCCTTGAGTCTCTGGATACTTAATGTCTTCTACCTTTGTTGGCCTAACAGTTGAATTGTTTCCTACTAGTAGTTTTTAACTACAGTACATGATTCATCTACAAAAAGAGAGAGAATCACTTTGCATAAAAAAACTGGTCAGGAAAAAACCTGAAATTCAGTTTCTAAATACTTCATTTAACTCAATAAAAACTTTAACTTGTTTTAAGACATTTCATAAAAGTTTAACTTATTGAAGTCTAATTGATAATGTCACAGTGTTGTGTTCAAGGTGAGCACGTCAATAATTACATATTCTTAAAACCCCATAACTGATCTTATAAATAAACCTTAGAGCATTACCAATGTACTAAATAAAGATGAATTCTCCAGAAACCACCAAGTAATGGAAATAATTGTCACAGACAATAAAAGCAGATACTTCGATTCTTACTAGAATCTGAGTTAGGTAGACTAGCTGAGATACAAAAACAAACCAAACTTCATCAAAACTGAAAAAGCCACAAATGGTTCAATGCTTAATTTAAAACTTCCCATGTACCTCTGTGCTTGCTGGATGATATTTTCAGCTGAAATCTTTTTCTATGACTCAGTGACACAGAAAACTTGTGTCATTTTCACTAAATAGTTTTGGACACACACACAAAAAAGCCACAACTTAAGTTAAAACTCTGAACATTTTGATTTTTTGGTTCAAAGTGAATTTGTTTCAAAGTTCCATTTAATTTGATTTTAAAAATGTTTTTAAATGGTGGAAACTGCAGTGAAACATTGTCACAAATCATTGTTAGACCCCAAATAATGTTTTTTAATTGCCAGCAAACCCCAAAACCTGTTATTCGCACAGCTCTATGGCTAGCTGAAGGGCCACACTCCCAAGTGTGCCTTGTTGGATTAACCTTCCTGGCACCATCCACTGCACAACTGAGTTTCGGCTGGATCTTCACTTCACCCAACTGCATATTTTGTGACCTACTGAGCACTGCAGGCTTCCCAAAGCTGAAAGCTCAGGCAACCACCATTAAAGTTAAGAGAGTGCTGGAAGAAGGGTTCACAGTACGATCTTTCACCCAGGGCAAGTATGGCACAATTTGTCTTTAAGTGATCTTGGCTTCTGCTTTTACAGATGGCTTTACTCTTTCTGTTTAAGGCATGTGTCTTTCTTTGGATTCAGCTTTTTAAAACAGTAAAGTTATATTTCAAAATAGTGCTCTGGCTGGCCAACAGATAGGTAATGGACTCCATTTCCTGCAGATCAGTCTGCAAAAATCAAAACAAATTTAAAAAAAAGAAAAGAAAAAGGAGTCTGATTCTTAGTAGTTTACATCAGAATAAGCCTAATTCAATAGTCTTACTTGAACAGGTGATGAACCACGACTTTTGTGCTTTGACTCACTTATGTCCAGTAGCTGCAAAAATATATATATAAAATGGTACTATAAGCCACACCACACAAGCTACTACGAAAGATGTGCTTCAGCTGGACATAACTTACTGTACAAAAATAACCCAGTAATTCAAAGCTACTAGATACTTTACATAGTATATTTTGTCTTTTCATAATAATGGTTTATTCCTTGACAGTGCTATGGCCACCATTGGAAGACATTTTTAAGTAAGGCTATTTCTGAACTTTGGGTTGATCTATCTCCCAATTCCCAGAATGTCTTAGTTTAATGGTAGCTCCAGATGTGACAGTAGCACTTTGTGGAAGAAAAGTTGATCAGTTACAGACTGACTGTTGAGCACAGCTGAGCTGTTGATTCAAACAGATGCTATATCCCTTCAAAATCCAGTGGGAACCTTAGGAGTTTCACTCTCCATTTAGGAACAAAAGGCAGCACAGTTACACACTGAAACACATAACTTGCCACTGAAAAAAGAGCTAAATCCATCAGTTGTACTGGGACATGAATCCAGGCTGCCCAGTGGAGATCCTTGGCAATGTGATACCTCAGGATTAAAACAGCCTCACATTTCCTGCTTTTAGGACTTCCACTAACAGTGTTCCTGAAATCTGGACTGGACCCTGGACTGCCAGGCCAAAGAAGGGAAGACTCTGAAGTCTGACTTCAGATTTATTGCATGTAACATTCCCATTATAGGAGGCTCCGTTAAAACTTCTAGTCTGAAATACAACCAGACTGTTTTAAAATGTATATTTAATGTCAAATACTTACCTTTATAATACTCAATCTAAAAACTTTGAAATATTCATGCCACTATACAATTACCTCCATGATTGTTGCTACCTGATAACGTTTTGGTAATGCAAGACATTTGAGGGGAAAACAAGACAAAGAATCACAAAGTTAACACTAATACTAATAATTAAGTCCATTAATGTGAGGGGCAGTGTTGGAGGACTTATCTTTGGCTGTGTGCACTTACATTCCAGTCTCATATTTTGAGTTGTAGGACACAGTGAAGCTACTAATATGCTCCTTGATTAATCCATACTAGCATTATTTGTGAAAAGTAAACCAAGAAAATAAGTACACCTAGACAACTTCATTATTTCGAGTGATCACTTGAAAGTTTTGAAATGTTTTCTAGAAAGCCATATAAAGAAGTTAAGGATAAAGCAGAGTAAGTTCTATAGAATCATAAGCTCACACAAGGAAGTAAAAACGCTGTTTTGAAGCAACAGGAGCTAGCAAATACTCTTGACAAGCAATCAGAAAATTGCAAGCCTAGTCATTCTCAACTATTATTAAAACCAATGGAATTGCATTTTAAACCTAAAGTCCCCCCACTATATTAAACATGTATGACCCATTTCTCAGCCCCAAATTTGAAAGGTCACAATACAATTTTGCTCCTAAACTATATCAGCTTCAAATGAATGTCAATAAATGCCTTCAGGCTTAAAAGTTGTAACTTGCTTTCCACTCACTTTTAATTCCAGATGCCCTGTCAGAAGTAAAGATAATGGGGTGAAGAATAAGGAGGTCCCAAATTCTAATCTGGGTTCCAATTAGAAGGCAAACTGCACATAAAAAAAGGTCTAAAATAAGCCAAAATTACTCAAAGCAAAAAGTTAAATATAAACATAAGAGACAAGGAACGTCAGGACAGGCATGGCCACACTATGGAAGTTTTAGTTAAGTATGGGATTTTCGAAAAAGCCTAAGTGGAGTGTAACAGGGTAACCATCCCCTTGTCCATGATGTGTCCCTTTAAGTTCTTGAACTCTGAAAGCAGATCAAGACCTGGGGAAGTTAGAGCTAGGTGTTGGGAGAGAGAAAGATATTCCCAAGGGAATAGTTAAGGAAAACCTCGGCTACTGTTTCTTTAAGGACCTGGGACCAGAAGGATTCCCCTGTTTCCCCTCCAATGAGGAGAAGCTCTGAAGCTAAAGAAACACAGGCCCAAGAAGAAGGGGTAGCAATTCCTTGAATCCAAGGAGACTATTTCAAGGATATTTGGAGTTAAAGTAGAACCCTAGCAGATGGACTTGACCTTTGAAGTGTGTTGAGTTTTTAAGCGACCCAGTGCGGAGGAAAACTGAAGATGAGTCATGCTTGCCAGCAGGGGGCACTACAGAGAAGGCATCCCATTTGTCAGAGGACAGAATGCCAAACTTTCCAACTCCATTTTATTTGAAAATCCCAGCCCACATTTTTGAAGAAACTTCTCCCTAAGCAAATAAACCACTACTTGTTATTAACTATTGACTCGATGAATATTTTTCCATTTTTTAGAAGTTGCCTAATAGGAACTCTCAATTTGGCCTTGTGTTTTCAGCCTGTAAAATAGCTGACCAAACTGACTCTCTCACTAAGGGTGAATTTCACCCTGTGAAAACAAAGTCTCCAAGGCCTGTGGATCACTGAAGTCTCCTCTGAGCACAATCTTTAGGACACTAATGTAGACTTTCTGCTGCACAGAGGTAACATCGTGGGAGGCATTGTCAGGTAGTAATACCTAAAAGAAATGAACAGTGCAGAAGTCTTTTTGGAGGAAGAGCATGTCATTGGGTCATAGTGGGAACCATATTTCCTCTTGGTGACTAGATAATGCACTGATGGACACAAAGAATGCATACATCTACATATGAATCTGATCATTTTAGGGGGATTGTAAGAGTATGCAATTGCAGGAATACAATTTTAGGCATGTTTTGGTAGGTAACCTATTAAGTTAAATTTACTGAATTTTATGTGAAACTATAATATAATCCATATGCCAATGACTTGCTGCAAAACTGTTTCTCATTACTGTACTTAAAAGCTTGGAAAATTCATGTTTTGCATGGAGAGATGTAAAATATAAGATTCAATAGCCTAAGCTACTTTTTATGAACTGTGCACCCAATCAATACTGTTGGTGACTCTTATGCCACGTGACACTAATAGAGTTTTGTGTAACAGGGGAATATGTACAGGATAGGCAACAACAAAAACTTGCATAGTCTTAAGCCGATAAAAAGTGAAATGATTAAACTTACATTTAAGTTCAAAGACTGATACATCTTGCAGAACTATGCTAGAGCACAAAGGGAGGGGAAATACTGATGGCAAAGCTTTGAAAAATAAGAAGGTACCAATTCACTGACGAGTAAGGGCCACTGAAGTCAAAAGGGATACCCCTAAGGATGAATTTGCTACTAAATTTCTTACTCTTAGTAGCCCATGAAATCTCTTGCATCTTTTGAATGTGGTTGTAATCCCAGTTTTCCTGCTGAAATACTGTAACCTTCAACATGTAAATTCACCTCTGCCCCTGTCTTTCCTCCACCCTTGTATATTTAGATTGTAAGCCCTTCAGGGCAGAGACTCTTACATATTAGGATCCCATTGCTCAGAGTACCGTTCATGTATCAGTTGGGGCTTCAGACATTATAATACAAATCATAAGAAAAACAAAGCCATACAACTTTGGTGGTGGTGGGGGGGGGAATCAATTATGTGTTCGATACTGCTAGTGGGAAAGAATGAATCAAAAGACTAAATGGATAGTTAGTGCCATATAGCGAGATGACTGGGGCTGGTATTGCTGCTTGTTTCAACAAACCCTGGTGGTGCAGGGTGTTAACCTTGAGGAGGCGTAGCTCTAACTGGTAGTTAAATGCTAGTTGACTTTTGGCCAAAGCATGTAAGCAAATTGATCTTGATGGCCTGGGGAAAGCAGAGAAATGCAATGGGTATGGTTTTCTGCCATAAATATAGGGTTACTGTGCCCTTGTCCAAGCAGCTCAGGTATGCTTTTGGGTAACTAATTTATCCTAGATCAGATGGTATTGATTCCCAAAAGCATCTTTATTTTTATCTGTGCTTGGCAACTCAATAGGGATCATTGCTCTCTGGACTTAGCCTCAGTAGTTAGCTTTAACCTCCAGACTTGGAGCACAATGCAGTTACCATATGACACTACTCACAAAACCTGAAACTGCAAATTTGCTTCATGAGATTAGCTAAAGGGAGCCTATTACTCCTGTTGATAGACAACATTGCTCCCTATTTGTCTTCTAGTGCCATTCAGTATGTTGAATCCAATCTGCAAAGCTCCATATGCATTGTGTCTTAACTTCTTGAGATTGGCATTGATACTGATCTCCTTCATGACTTTGGGTTAGCCACTATGACATAATTTACCCATCTGTTTAATTGATATATTAGTACCCTCTCAAGAGGGTTCTGAAGCTTAGTTCATGTTGGTAAAGACCTTTAGGTTCTTGATGTATGATTTAATAGTGAAAAGCAGCATTTGGGTGGTTTGGGTCTGATTCAGATGATGTCCGCCCAACGTTTCAGATATGAGTCAGCATTTTTCTACAAAACTTTTGTTAGAAAATGTCCAACCAGCTCTACTTTTGAGACAAAAGATGGATTTGATAGGTTTATCTTTATGTATTGTTGGCTTGAAGTATATGCTCAACCATGCATCTAACCTTGAAACCATTATAAGCAGCAAAATTAAGGATAAAGTAACCCCTCAAGTTCAGTTTCAGGATGAAAAGCACTTGTCTAACTCAAGACTGAGTACTGTATAAGATGTTAAACTGAAATCCCATCAAGAGTGAAAAATCTGACTTCAAGCTTACTTACTGTACATTATTAAACAAAACTCAGCTAGATCATAGAGTGATTCGGCCATTTTGGGGTTCTTGTAATGGCATTACAGGACACAAACTCTGACATTGTTTTAATACCTGAGAATCCATGAGGGAGCAATCCAGGAAGATCCACGGTTGAAGTAGTTTTGGCCAGATCCTCAACTGGAGTAAACTGGCATAGATCCACTGAAACACTGTCTGAGGTTCTGACTCTTCCTGGTTTTCTTTAAGTCCCAACCATGTTGAATAGAAGGCAATGAAGGAGAGATTGATTGAAAGTGAGGTCTGCTCCTCTGAGGTTGGTTTTTCTGGTTGGCGACAGAGCTTCAAGCCACCCAATTTCTAACACTGTAGTAGAAATTCTAGATTCAGGGACTGGTGAGAATACTGTTAACGGCCCTTGTCTAGACAAGTGAAGAAAGCAGACAACTCAGCTTAAACATAGAAAGATAAAACCAAGCATCAAGGAAAGAGAAGAGAGTCTTTCGGGCAGCTTTTATGAGACTCTCAAAAATAATACCAGTAGCAGGGATAGAATTCACGAGTAAAACCCAAATGCAGTAGAAGTAATACATAGGAGGAAGAAATAGAGAAATATGAGCATAAGACTGAGTGTAACTGAAAAGGCAGAACGATGTTAATGGGTAACACTTTCCGCTCCTATGAGCTTTGAAATGGGATGGTGTAAATTAGTGCCATTTTCTGTGCTACTTATAGGAATCTTTCTCACAGAAAAGATAATGAGAAGAAGGGGATAATAAATTAGGCTTTAACATTCTGTGATAACTTTTCCTGGTGCATGACACTAAAAAAAAAGGGGGGGGGGAATTACCAGGAGGGTAATGCATTAAATGTGATAATCTTGGACATTTGTGACATCTTTTTGTAAACATGCATTTGTTTGTGAAGTAAGATTGCCGTAAGGAGCGGAAATTAAAACATAATTAACCATTCTCAAGCAACTATTAAAATGGAGTACTTGTGGCACCTTAGAGACTAACATGTATTTGAGCATAAGCTTTCACGAGCTACAGCTCACTTCATTGGAGGCATGTAGTGGAAAATACAGTAGGGCGATTTTATATACACAGATTTTATATGAAACAATGGGTGTTACAGTGTGTATGGTAACAAGAGTGATCAGGTAAGGTGAGCTACTACCAGCAGGAGAGGGAAAAAAACCCACACCTTTTGTAGTGATTATCATCAAGGTGGGCCATTTCCAGCAGTTGACAAGAACGTGTGAGGAACAGTAAGGGGGGGAAAAACATGGGGAAAATAGTTTTACTTTGTGTAATGACACATCCACTCCCAATCTTTATTCAAGCCTAATTTAATGGTGTCCAGTTTGCAAATTAATTCCAATTCAGCAGTCTCTCATTGGAGTCTGTTTTTGAATTTTTTTTATTGTAATATTGCAACTTTTAGGTCTGTAATCAAGTGACCAGAGAGATTGAAGTGTTCTATGACTAGTTTTTGAATGTTATAATTCTTGAAATCTGATTTGTTTCCATTTTTTCTTTTACGTAGGAACTGTCTGGTTTGGCCAATGTACATGGCAGACGGGCATTGCTGGCACATGATGGCATATATCACATTGGTAGATGTGCAGGTGAACGAGCCTCTGGTAGCGTGGCTGATGTGGTTAGGCCCTATGATGGTGTCCCTTGAATAGATATGTAGGCACAGTTGGCAACGGGCTTTGTTGCAAGGATAGGTTCCTGGGTCAGTGTTTGTTGTGTGGTGTGCGGTTGCTGGTGAGTATTTGCTTCAGGTTGCGGGGGCTGTCTGTAAGCAAGGACTGGCCTTTCTCCCAAGATCTGTGAGAATGATGGGTCGCCCTTCAGGATAGGTTGTAGATTCTTGATGATGCGCTGGAGAGATTTTAGTTGGGGGCTGAAGGTGATGGCTAGTGGCGTTCTGTTACCTTCTCTGTTGGGCCTGTCCTGTAGTAGATGACTTCTGGGTACTCTTCCGGCTCTGTTAAGCTGTCATGTTTGAAACCCGTCATTATGCAAGGCACTGAATTTAGCCATATGGAGTGGAAATCCATAAACTTCATGAAAAAACTCATGATACAGACAGACAGACATCCATCATCTTCCTTTCCAAATGCAAACAGATGGACATCATACCAAAATGACTGAAGGTAAAAAAATCCATTACCTTGGCCATTAAATACAGAAGCCTTAATGCCAGCTCTCCACTGATCACTGATAAGCACCCTATATTTATTTAATATCATGCAATTTCCCTACTTCTAGAATGAGAGGCAAATGGGGTATGTCATCCCAAACTGTAGTGTACTTTTTAAATAGCATCTGTCACAGTTCTGGGGTTAATGGCATCTCTGTATCTGCTCAAAGGCACCCTCTGAGGTCTCTGGTCTCCAGCAGTCACCTCTGTGAGTGGGGACCTATGTCCCTCTCCTGCCAGACTGGGAATTTAGGCTTGTGGTCCCCCTACAATTCATGTGCTTATTCCAGCAGGTCTGACCTTAGTCCGATGCCTGCTCTTCTTCTCTCTCTAGAGGCTGTGACAGTGATTTCCAGTGAGCTGCCAGCTTTCACAAAGCACAGTACATTTAGGAAAAAAGCAGTACAGAGAAAACGAGTCATAAAATGATCAACAGTCTATGTCCACACTAGCTTGCCAGGTGTCACCTTCTTCCTCATGGAGACCTGGCAGCTCCCAGTCCTTCAAACCCTTCCAGCAGAGTTTTGCCCTCTTGGGTACAATCTCATGTAAGGTTTGGATCAAAATGAGGGAGCTCAGACAGTTCAGCCTCCTGTTTATACCAAGGTCTTGAACCTAATCTGAACTAGTATATGCAATTCCTTCCAGGGGGCGGTACTTCTCTGGAGTTCTTTACCTGTCCTGGGATCTGCAATCATTACCCATCCTCATTGATTTTGTTCCTGAGAGAAGCTCAGTAACTCTCCCCCCATGAAGCTAAAATACATTCCCTAGCCCCCAAAGATACATATAATATTTGTAGACACAAGTTCATGAATACACCCTTTGCCCATAGTGTCAGGTACATTTCAATATAATAGTTGTTTGAAGTTTCTCTACTTCCAAGGTCTCATCTGTCACAGCACCATTAAAATTACAGTAAAGTAAATCAGGCTACACAGCCACTTTTCTCTCACTTCAAATTCCTTGCCTCACTTGAGTGCTTGGTCCCTTCAGCCATGCAAGAAAACAGCCTAGGCCTGCATATGAAACTTGCTTTTCAGTATCAAGTGTGCATGTACTTCACATCGAAAAATGCCTGGTGATGATTAATTGTAAGGTGGACCTTATAAACCACTACAAAAGAAAAGGTTTTAATTCAATCTTTGGCTATAATTTTGTGGCCTCTGCTCTTTACAGATAAAAGTGCAGGACTTCTTTCCAACCCTGTGAAATCTGAAGTTTCATTTTTGTTTAAAAGTTGAAGACACACTGGGCCTCGTCTATGGAGAAGCTTCTGTATGAAATGTACCACGGTCCATTGTTACCTGGAACACAAAACACTTTTACACATCTATTTGCTTTTCCAGTGTGTGAGCAAGTATGTGGGAATAGCATAAATAAATGGTTGTAAATAATTCTCATTGACTGATAACATCTAGTTGGATTTCATATAAAACTGCTTCAACAGCATCCGGTGAGGTTCTGCTATGCTGAGCTGAATAAAAACATTACTCAAAACACATGAAATATTTTCATATCCTCTCAAGTCACAAATGCACAACATAATGCTCAGGCAAATTATTCTTCCATGAATCTTAGATTGGCAAACGATAGCGATCCCATATGGAAAATATTTGTCCTTATATTGTTATGGCTTAAATAACTTACTCAACACTTGAATAGAATACCAATCTTTAGTGGAAAATTTTCCAGTAAGTTTATACAGAATTCAAAATATGAAGTGTGAAATACAATTAAACATGTCATGTATTCTTTTTTCTTTAAATCACTTAATTGTGAAAGTGGAGAGGATATAGTAGGGAAGATGTACTAGGTTCACAGCAGGAATCAGGACTTTTGGATACAGATTTTGTGATTTTTGGATACAGATTTTGTATTACAGGAGGTACAAAGGTGACTTATTATTTAAAATGCTAAGCTTATAGTAATTTGAATCTATAAATCTCAAATGAGTAAACATCAGTAACCCTTTTTAGAAGTGACAAACTGAGGCAGAGAATTGAAGGTATGTGGCATTGGCCACACTGCACATCAGTTGCAGATCTGGGAATAGACCCCAGAATCCTTGCACTGCTCTGAAAAGTGCTTTTCTGAAACATTCATGGAAAAGCCTACATTAGGTGTCCAGTAAAAATAATTTGAATTGAAGAACGGATGAAGCTGTGGGTCCATGCAACAACATACCCAAGTTTAAAAGAGTTGCAGAAAGGGAAGGTGGCTTATTGGTGGAGGAGCTAGGACCCATTGAAAAGTTAACAAAAAAGGAATTAGCTGCAAGTAGAGATGGTGTGAAAGCTCCTGGTCCAATCTTTGGCATCTTCATAGCGGGGGGTCAGGGAGAACGCAAACAGCAGCTTCTATTAAAGGGTCACACTCAGAAGGAGCTGAACCCTATCTTAGACTTGGGAAAAAGAAAAATGACTATTACAGAGTGAGGACCAGGGATTGTACTGAGCAGATACATAATGGCATGTTGTATTGAAGCTTCCCTACTGGTTCCCTCAGCTTCTACAGAAAAAGTGTTTTTGTTTTTTTTTTAAAAAGCAGCTTACTGATGACACACACCTCTCCTATGACCCAAGTAGTGCTGTCCCGGTGCAGAAGACAGAGCAACAATAGATAAGAACTTCAGTCCTCTAGGTATGTATGGTGTTTAGTCAAAAGCCAAATGACCATTCCAATGTCAATACTATTTGACTGCTAGTCATTACAGCAGAAGTATCAAACTATTCTGGGACTGTGGGTGGAGCTTGAGTAGAGTACTGCATCATTTCACCCTCCCCCCAATTACCCATGCAGGGAAGGAAGGCTTGAGTTTCAAGGTAAGCAATGAGAAGGAAGAGATCCCTGGAGAGCTATAAAAATAGCTATGTCAGAGCCTGACCGTCTCTGTCCAAAACCTTCTAACACTGGACCTTGTCAGGATGTCCGAGTGAAGGCAAAGTCTACTCTATAGAAAGATCTTGGTTGTGGAAAGTAGTAGCCAGAGACATCCATGGCACTTTACAAGTAGTTTTTTTGGGATAGACCTTAGCAATGAACTACATAACAGCATGGCATGGTGTCACAGGTTTCACTCACCTCCTGCTGGCTGTCTTGAGGACTAGCTTTGCCAGCCAGTCCACCCTCTCCTGGTGGTACCTCACCCACTGTCATCACCATCTACAGACCCACCTCAGTCCAAGTACTGCAGCGTCATCGTCATGGTTTAGCCCTCCGGTCATGTCATGTCCATGTTCCCCCCTTTCAGAGGTGGTTGAGCCAGTCAATTGTCCTACCACTTCCCCAGTGGCAAGTGGAGGGAAGACTCAGCCCTGCCCACTACTTTGGGTCCCAGCCCAGGGTCCCTGTGGATTGCAGCCTCCTGTTGCACCTCAGCAGTGGTGAGAGGAATATAGGTCTTCCTAGGCTACTTCCCCATGGTCCCAGCACCATCTTCACCCTTCCTCAGGGCCTGCAGTTACCCAGTCTCAGCAGCTCCTCTTGCTTCCCCCAGTCCCTGACAGCAACTGCTCTGTCCAAGATGCCACAGGTCTCTCAGCCTCCTACACAATCTTCACTCCTTGAGCTCCAGACAGGAATTAACCCTGCTCTGTCCTGCAGCTCTTTTCATATGGGCCTTCTGGGCCCTGATTCGCTGTTCCTCACGGCCCCTCTCCTATTGGCTGCTTCCTGCACAGCCTCCCTAGGATGATATTTACCCCTTCTGTGCCAGTGTGGTGGCAAATGCACCATCACACACAGCAAAGTCAGTGTCCCAGCTCAAGTTAAAACCTAATAGGGAAGGGCTGTATATGAAAGTTAGGAGGAGGGGAGCTTTATAAGTTACAAATGATTGTTTTCTAATGTTCTGTTTTGATGCCTAGACTGAAGTGACAGGTTTCTGAAGTGATGAGCTCACCATGAACTTTGAAGAGTTTAATCTCAACTTCTAAAAATGTTGTTAAATTTCAGCAAGGACGGGCAAAAACCTGAGGCAATACAGAATATTACGCAGAACAGTGAACAATTCAGGGTCTAATTCGAAGCTGAGTTATTTTGGAAAACTCCACGTACTTTATCATTTTGGATGAGAATTAAGTATTAATCCAGCTCAGCCTGCTTTACTGGGAGGGGGAAAAGTTTTAAAACGCTACCTATCATTTGTCTCCTTGAAGGAGGCATCCATGGGACTTCATATAAAATAGGATTTCATGGCACACTTATGATCCTTCTTACTATATGGGCTGAAGGGAAAGTCAAAATTCATGACTTTCAATAGCTGCTTCTCTGTGACTGGACCACAAAATTATGGCAACCCTCTCAAAGAACTACACTAAAATTCTCTATTTGAAAGTTTACTGTGAAAAATGGACAATCGTCTGTTTCTTAAATGGCATAGTGATATGGTACTATTGGAAACAAAGTGATTCGCAGGTAAATGAGAGGAGAAATAATACAGCCTTTGTGGATTTCATCCACTGTAGCTCTTCTGCCTTCCGTGGTTGTAGGAAACTGAGTTCCCTCTTTCATTATTTAAATTCTACTATTTTTTCATATTCTATGAAGATTCCAGTAATAATGGTATAACCCCCTGCTTTCTCAGAGTGCCACTCTGTCCCCCTCAAGAGGTGTCAAGGCCACCTAGAGAATGACGAGCCTGCTATAGCCTTGGCTAACACATGTGTCTTTTTAGTGCGTGCAGTAGAAGCTCACACATTTAGCTCCAGAGGTCCCATGTTTGATCCCTGCTGCAGACGCCTGTACGTGGGTCAGCGTTACAGTGGGAACATGTGCGCAACGAGCACTGCAGCAAGCACAAAATGTAGCCTGACTGGATTATTTTGACTGTTTCTGGGAACTTGTCTGACAGAAGAATCCCTTTCATTGAAGGCAGGGCTTCATCCTAAGCTTTGAGCTAACTTGTCCCAAAGGATGGAAGCTGTCTTGGCAGGTCACGTGTGGGATATTACCTCACTCAGCTTAGTAGGTCATGGACAGAAATGCAGTCTGCTGCTGGGTCATGGTCTTTAGTGGCTTTAAAGATCAGGCACAAGGATTTGAATTGGAATTACAGGGGGACTGGCAGCTGTCAAAGGGAGCTGAGCATGGAGGCAATGTGCTATCATTCCATTATGAAAAGTAACTTTTTGTCCTTCAGTAATCAATGCCTAGTGCTGAAGTAGGTTTAAAACCTAAATATGGTTTATGCATATGTCAAACCCAGTCCTGGATTGCTAAACCCCCTGCGAAGTGGGTGGTGGGGGTGTGCAGGTAGAAGGGAAGTGGGAGTGTGTAGGTAGTCATCTCATGACTGCAGAATTTATCCTAAATTGTCAATTGAAAGTTTAGTGATAAAAAACGTCCATTTCCCAAGTCATTAGTGTCTCATATGCTGTGGGACAAATCACACCAGAAAGATAAAATTAGAGACAAAAAAGCTTTTGAACAAATCTTAATTATTTTCCCAGTCAAATGTAAGACCCTTTTTGAGGCTTTTTGTCATAGTTCATAAATGTACAGTTGTCAGATTATTTGACAACTATTCAGCTGTTTTTCACTTCAGCAGATGCCCTCACTCAACTAACTGGCTTAGTCAGGAAGAATTAACTATGTGAAATGCAGTGCCACTCATACAACTCTGAATGGGAGTTTACAATAATTAAAAACTTTCATTTTAAGATATTAAGTTCCATTCAACATGGGACAGTTGGTGCAGTCAGATAAATTAGCAAAGGAGTCTCCAAGTATGTCACTTCACCAAGTAGCTGAAAGATTGTACAGTCGAAAAATTGGTTGTCTGGCTTTCCGGCTAGGTAAATACAAGAAAAAATAGAAGAAAAATGAAAGATAGATCAAATTTTAAAAAAATAACTAGGGCTGTCAATTAATCGCAGTTAATTCATGTGATTAACTCAAAAAATTTAATGGTGATTTAAAAAATTATCACAATTAATTGCACTGTTAAACAATTTCAATGGGTATTTTATTAAATATTTTTCTACATTTTCAAATATTGATTCAATTACAACACAGAATATAAAGATTACAGTGCTCACTTTATATTATTTTAGTTAAATATTTGCACCATAAAAATGACGAACAAAAGAGGTATTTTTCAATTTACCTCACACAAGTACTGTAGTGCAATCTTGGTCATGAAAGTGCAACTTACAAATGTAGATTTTTTTGGTTACATAACTGCACTCAAACAAAACAATGTAAAACTTTAAAGCCTACAAGTGCACTCCATCCTACTTCTTGTTCAGCCAATCGCTAAGACAAACAAGTTTGTTTATATTTACAGGAGATAATGCTGCCCACTTCTTAATTACAATGTCACCTGAAAGTGAGAACAGGCGTTCACAAGGCATTGTTGTACCCGCTGTTGCAAGATATTTACGTGCCAGATGCGCTAAAGATTCATATGCCTCTTCATGCTTCAGCCAGCATTCCAGTGGACATGCTTCCAATCTGATGAGGCTTGTTAAAAAAATAATGCATTCATTAAATTTGTGACTGAACTCCTTGGGGGAGAATTGCATGGCTCCTGCTCTGTTTTACCCACATTCTGCCATATATTTCGTGTTATAGCAGTCTTGGATGATGACCCAGCACATGTTCATTTTAAGAACACTTTCATAGCAGATTTGACAAAATGCAAAGAAGTTACCAATGTGAGATTTATAAAGCTAGCTACAGCACTTGACCCAAGGTTTAAGAATCTGAAGTGCCTTCCAAAATCTGAGAGGGAGGAGATTTGGAACATGCTTTCAGAAGAGTTAAAAGAACAACACTGAGGCAGAAACTTCAGAACCCGAATCACCCAAAAAGAAAACCAACCTTCTGCTGGTGGCATCTGACTCAGATGATGATAATGAACATGCGTTGGTCCACACTGCTTTGGATTGTTATCAAGCAGAACCCGTCAGCAGCATGGACGCAAGTCCTCTAGAATGGTGATTGAAGCATGAAGTGACATATGAATCTTTTGTGCATCTGGCACCTAACTATCTTGTAACGCTGGCTACAACAGTGCCATGTGAATGCCTGTTCTTACTTTCAGCTGACATAGTAAAGAAGAAGCAGGCAGCATTATCTCCTGTAAATGTAAACAAACTTGTTTGAGTGATTGGCTGAACAAGAAGTAGGACTGACTGGACTTGTAGCCTCTAAAGTTTTACATTGTTTTATATTTGAGTGCAGTTTTTTTTGTACATAAGTCTACATTTGTAAGTTCAACTTTTATGATAGAGATTGCACTACAGTACTTGTATTAGGTGAATTGAAAAATAATATTTCTTTTGTTTTTTACAGTGTGAATATTTGTAATAAAAATATATAGTGAGCACTGTGCACTTGGAATTCTGTGTTGTAACTGAAATCAATATATTTGAAAATGTAGAAAATATCCAAAAATATTTAAATAAATGGTATTCTATTGTTTAACAGTGCGATTAATTGCGCAATTAATCGTGATTAATTTTTTTAGTCGCTTGACAGACCTAAAAATAACATGAGCTGGACCATCTTGCCAACTTTATCTTGTAGAGTAAACATAGTTTTATATCAGAATCCTGCCTTTGAAGTGAGTCACAGTTCCATATCTTAAAATAGTATTGTCCTAATACTGTGGTGATGTTAAATAAACTCAAGGGAGAAAAAACAGTTTTTCCAATTAAAGTGCTACAAAATACTCCAGAAAGCGGAGGAAATTCAGTACCTTTAAAGATAAGGGCCTTATATTTTGCTGACAGCTTGAAGTTAAACATTTCCATTGGCTGGGGAAGAAGATCTTTCCTTGGGGGAACTGGTTGACTTAGGTTATAAGAGAAGCTTGGACTTCGATAATGAAATAGCTGGCTCAAGTCCATCCCCGGATGGCAGTGAGTCAGTGACTGACAGCCATTAATCCAAACTGCCATCAGGTATAAATGAAACGAGCTCAAAGTCTCAGTGAAGTTAATTATAGATAACAAAGCTGTATCACATAAAGCACTTGTAGGCAGCCTACCTGGCTGCCTCAGCAGAGAGGCCAAGGAATGAAAGGCCATGGAGAGTAAAGTGGTCATTATAATGGTCTCTATAGATTAGGACTAAGGCATGTTATATTGTCTCTTGCTTGTTACCTCTCATCTTCATAACTCTTGATTACCCAAGGCATTCAATCTAGCACCTTTCACAAGCACTGATTTTGTTGGAAGAAAAAATTCTCCACCTCAATATTTGTCTTAATCACTTCCTTATAGCCTAGGGACGCTGTAGATAGCAGCTGTCCACCGTGTCCCTTTATCTAAGTCACACTGCTGTTCTAATTCCCTGGGCCACTTCCTCTCGGCCCCACACTGTCTTCACCCTTACCTCAGGGTCTTGTCCTGATGGAGTCCCAGTAACCAGCTTAAGGCTCCTTCTCGCTCTCCGCAGCTTCTGGTAACACTGCCTCATCTGAGGTCCTGCAGCTCCCTCAGCCAGCCACACACCACTCACACTCCTGCAGCTTTAGCAAGGAACTGGAACTTACTCTGGCTCCATCGCTCTTCTTATACTGACCTGGTAGGCCCTGATTGGCTGTATCCCACACAGCCATTCTAGGCAGCTTGGAGGACCCTCCTGTAGCCACAGTGCCCTTGGCTCTCTTTTATTGGCTGAACACTACAAGACAGGGACTGCAGGACTGGCCTATCCATGTGGTACATGGGCTAGATCTGAGGGCTCATAAGAAGGGGTCAGAATAGGTTCAGGGGAGAGAGCAGATAGGCTTTTGTTATTGTGCTAAGATCTGTAACTCTTGCATGCTTTGAGACTAAAAGTTGCTGTGGCTTTAGAAATTCCTGAGCAAAGTCTACGTTCCTTTCTTTACCTGCCATGTGGCTCACACCAGAGCGCCCATAGAGGTATGCTCTGGAGGGAGAGTGTAAAAGTGACTGAGGAGGCTTGGGAGCTCAGGGAACTGGTTTCAGGCCCTAAGGTAGTTGGATTGTGGAGTCCCACATCCCAAGAAAGAAACCAAACACAGTCTCTTCCCCCAAACGTGTACCCTCAAAGGCCCAGAGTTGGAAACCATGATTGGACACTGCCTCGGCCCAACTGGCTTGCAGGCACGTGGGATCCAAAGTTAGGACCAATTAAAACATATTTTGGTGTCTGTCCACTAGGGGGACTCACCCAAGTTTGTAACACCTAGTACAGCTCTTAGGCCCAGATCCATCAAGGTACTTACGCAACAGATATAGGCACCTAAATCACAGTTTTGAGCCCCATTGTGATCCACAAAACCCCCGACTCACTGCTACCTAACCGTATAAGCACCAATGTTCACTCAGTGCCTACATTTTCAAGATAAAAGCTCGCTAGGTGCCTATGTTTCTGCCTGTGCGCATGCGCACTGCTGCCTCAATTTAGGCATCTGGATGCCAATCTCCAACCTATGCCCCACTGTGATCCATGAACAGCGGAAATAGAGGCAGAGGCTTGCCTATCTTCCCTGCACAGCCAGATGCAGTAGGCATGCTCTGAGCAGACCGTATTGATCAAACCCCATACATAATCCAGTCAGAAGAGGTGGTGGTGGCCTGCTTAGACCTTTTAGCCCAGGAGCTGGAGCACTCCCCTGCTGCGTAGGAGACCTGGGTTCAAATCCCCTCTCTGCCTGAGGGTGAGTAAAGATTTGTACTGGGGTCCCCTACACTACTCAGGGGAGTGCTCCAACTACTGGGTTATCGGATAGTCTCATAGGAAGCTCCCTAAATTTTCCCTTTTTATCCTATTGCACTTTGGATAAATAAAGAGTCTTTGGAGCTGGGGTGGGGGCCTGGACCCTGTGTCCCACATCTCCTCAATGGGACCCATAACCATCCGGCTATAGAGTCCTTCTCATGCTCTCTCTCTAGCCCAGAATTCTAATATGTGTATATAATCCCCCTTTGCTGCACAAAAGTACATAGCCAAATGTGCTGCACCCATCAATGATACTGTCAATTTTTGAAGAATTTTCAGACCTTAGTTCCCAATGCAATCCCTTCTTAACCCAGACTTCAGAGAAAGTAAGAGTAAATGCTGGCAAAATGCTTAGAAGTCTGTCATCTTCACTTGATTTCCATATGCACCTACACTGGAAGAGTTAAATAAAATGAGATTAGCACCTCACCAAATCAGCCCTGCTATTTCCTCTCTATTTTTGTCCCCCCAGTCTTCTAGCATTATCTGTCTCACTTGGACTGATCTTCAGCCACTAGCTCCCATCAAAGCCCCGGCTTCAGCCAAACACTAGGAAAGCCATCCTACAGTTTCCAGAAGACATTGAAAGGACAGAGCAGAGTACCACCAACACACAATGGCCCTGAAACTAACGATTATGCCATCTCTTCAGTTGGTGTTGCATTACCACGGGCCAGTGATGATCCTGTAGTAGTCTACATAAGACGAGTTTGTGATAATTGAACCATTGCCCAATTCTGCTCTCCTGGAGAGAGAAAAGTGTAACTACCCAAGTGCTATAAGGGCCCACAGATGTCATCTTATGGTCAATGATATCAAAGGCTGCAAATACACCCTCAAGAAACATTATGAACAGTGGGAACCACATTGGGCCCCACCACAAGCAATGGCATAAACTAAAGCTGAAGTTGGTCCTTGACCGTAGTACCTTGCCAGTACAAAATGATCTGTCAAAAAGACCAGTGCCTTATCCGGGGCTAAAATCAGACTTAACGGTCAAAGAAATAGGGCAAAGTCAAATGAATTTTCACAAATGAAGATGTTAAAGCTGCTGACATACTTGGCATAAAGTCTTTTACAGCCACAGGAAGAAGGCAGTGCTATTAAAGATCGATTTGACGGTTCATCTAGTCAAATACCTTACCTCTGGCAGGATCCAATACCTAATGCTCCAGAGGAAGGTATCGCCCCCTCACCTGGCCAACTGTGAAGTATTAAAATAAGAATGGGCAGCTTCTTCCAGACGCTACAAACTGCGTGAGGTGTTTGGACAAATCTGATGTCATGAATTGCCAGCTGGCTCAAATAATGAATCGGTGGTCGACTTGGGTCCCTCAGCTCCCACTCACCTCTTCTTTCCACCATGCTGTCATAGGAATGAGTGCCTGCAGAGCATGGCAGAGGTTGCATGCTTAGCCCCTGTGGCTATGGTTTCTGGGGTGCTCTCTAGCAACCTGGCATGGGTAAGTGAAAGAACAATGTTGGTGAGCCATAGACGTCATTCTAGCTCTTCACTTTGTTGAAGTACTTGCAGGAGTCACTGAAGAGAGGAGGAAAATGTGGCGGATCTAGATTACCCCACATGATATACCTGGGAGGTAGAAGATGTGGATTCAGATTTTCTCTTTGCCTGATTCAGACAAGGAATTCCTAGCTGAGTGCCTTAGCTACCAGGCTATAAAGTCATTCTCACACTTTTTCTTTCTCTTTGGTCCAAGGAATATTTAAGTAGTTATACAAAGTGGAACAGCCTCACCAGGAGACAGTGAGAACTACCAACCCAAGAATAGCCTATAGTCTAGTGGTTAGGCTGCTCACCAAACAGAGGGGAGAAGTATGTTGAAGTCCCTGTTCTCACAGTAGTGAGTGAGACCTAGGACTCCTACATCCAAGGCAAGTGCCCTTACTGCTAAGCTAATGGTTATAAGGACAGACACTCATGGTTCTCTGAAGCTGACTGGAATTTTCTGAAAATTCCAAATATTTTCAGAACTGAATATTTGTTCTGATTTTCATTTTGCTGGCCAAACTGAAAATTCAGTTATTCACTCAGCTCTAATTACAATGCAATTGCTTGCAGTTGATTTGCATTAGAGATGTGTCTACCCAGAAGAGTTCACAGTCAAAATTTCCTTTCTTAATGCTTACTTTATTAAAGCACAAAAGAGTTTTGCTTTAAGCTTTGCATCTGTAGATTGACAGTGACCTCCAGTGGTGCACTACATAATCACTCTAATGTTTTACTAAGAATATGTTTCAAAATACATATTTTAAGCCCTATTACACATCTAAATGTAATACTTTAAATTCATGCTGATACCAACTGCTTAATCAAATCAGTGCACACCTAATTTAAAACAGATACTAGAACTGTTAGTGTGCACTGCAAAACTGTCTACATATCACAGAAAACATAGACTCATTGTGATGATAGTAATACTATCCTTTGTTAATGATGTAAATGTTGATAAATTCCATAGTCAATTGCTTGACCACACTTTGGTTCATTATGAAATATACTCAAGAGATAATATAACCAATGTCAGTCATATTTATTAATATGGTACAGGAAATTATACCAGTCTCCAAAGAGCAATCCCATGGAGTGAGGTCACATTCACCTTAGCAGAAGGCATGCTCCCCAAGTTATGCATTTCAGCTGGTACTATTTACATGATTTTACAAGTTACACATTTCTTTACATGTCACTAAAATCCAACCCATCAATTTGTTCCAGTTCTCTAACTTGTCATTCTGTTCCTTCCTTATCATTGTTTTGGATACTAGCATTCCAGGTACTGATCCATGAAGGTACGTCCCTAGCTTCTACTAAGACATAAAATAAATGTATCAAGCTTCCTACCTGCTTATGCCAAATGCTTACTTCAGTGAATACAAGGTGTTATGGGATACTTAGCATAAACGAACAGGATTAGGGTATAGGCCAGTTTAGGCTACATCACTGTTACAATATTTGTGCTTAATGTTATTGCTGCTTAATGCATACTTATATATTTATATGCTAGCCAGCATATATTGGACAGCATAGAAACAATACACTAGAGGATATGTCTGCAATGACTGGGGCCTGGATGGTCAGGTCTAGGGGTCAGAGCCAAAGATCAGAACCAAAGACAGCACCAGGTAGCAAGTCAAAGGTCAGAGACAGAGTCAGGTTCCAAGCCAGGGGTCTCAGAGCCAGACACACCATCAGGGGTAAGGTGTAGGAGCAGGGACTGGGAGTAGTCCAGGGTCTGGGATAGGATAACAGGAACCAGCAGGAGACAGGAATGCAGGATTCAGCAGACAGGTAAGCAGGTAGGGTTCACAGTAGCAGTCAGCCAATAATTCCACTGATTGCTCAGACAGCTCTGTGTGTTACTTCCTGGTTCACATAGAGCTCCTCAGTCATTGGGGAGGTGCTACATGTTTCCACCACGCAGAAGCTTTGGGAGCAGGGCCCTCTGTGAGCTAGCACTTTACTAGTTCCCTTCTTGGGTTATGCAGGTGAACTGCTGGGTGGCAGTCATGGCCTGAACCCTGCCTGTGGGACTGTTCAAGGCCTGGGAGCCCACACAACTCAATACCCCTTCTTCCCACAATGTGATACCAAATTCCCATGAATCTTGATGCTTAAACTGAACTTTAGATGAACCTAGTGTGATCAATGATGGATTGTGCATCCTCTTACTCTCACCCATTGACCCTTAGGATATGTGTCCAGATGGCCAGAAAGGGACTACTTATGGTTGATGAGGGGCATATGTTTTCGATACTTAATAATGACCTATTGAGAGATGCTTTTAGCTTATCGGGAATTATTAGATGTTACAGGTGTTTCTGCCATAATGGCTTGAACAGATGTCTTTAGCTTATCAATTATGTAAATTGAGATACCATGAAAAGAGCTCCATGGGTCACTAGGTTGTTTTCTTTGACTCTGTATGGTTTAAAAGGGTACGTAGTGTTGTAGCTGTGTTGACTCCAGGATATTAGAGAGACTAGGTGCATGAGGTAATATCTTTTATCTTCTGTTGGTGAGAGAGACAAGCTTTGAGCTACACAGAGCTCTATTTAGTTAGTTTAGCATAAGTAGTTAGCAGAATTATCTCTTTGACTTTGTATTTAGCTGTGAGTACCTTTCGCAGACCTCAGGAAGAGCTCTGTGTAGCTTAAAAGCTCCTCTCTCTCACCAACAGATGTTGGTCCATTAAAAGATATTACCTCACCCACCTTGTCTCTCTGCTATATAAGGGTGTGAGTTTCTGAGAGCTAGTTTGAACTGTCTAATGCTGCTACCTACTCCCCAGACAGGTCTGGTATGTACAACCTTCCTTTCTCTCTTGTGCTGCGTTAATCTTTGATTCAATTAATTCCAGTTGAACCTGTTTATTTGACCTCTTATTAATACCAGAACTGAACCTAAACCAACAAATATAAGATCAGCATTAATAAAGAATCAACCCCCAGAAAAATAATTGTTAAAAAAATCAAGTTAGGTTTTCAGGGGCCACTATTACATTGCCAGTGGTCATGAGTATCTAATGTAAACCTCAGTATTCACAGTATTTTCTAGGTAAAGTGTAGGATTCATACAAGGTTCATGCACTTGGCAACATTCAGGGCACACCCGGAGTGTTGTGCAGGAGCTGTGCACACACAGCTCTTCTCAAGGGCATGAACCTTGGAATCTCGTCCAGATGATATGAACCGTGGGAAGCCTCCCAGGACTGGGCTCAAGGCCCGAGAGCAAGGAATGCGGTAGATAGAAATTGGTAAATAAGAATGTTAAACAAAGCCAGCGTATTCCTTTTATCTGTTGGAGAATGTAATGTGCGGGGAGAGAGAAAAGAATAAAGGAGAGGGTGGAAAGCTGACAGGCAGAAGCCCGTTAGCAGACCAGCTTGTTTGTTTGCTTAAAGCTCTGTGCTGTCTTGTCATTGAACCGCAACAACTGGCGTCCAAACGTGAGGCCCTCAGCACTCACCTCGCCCGGCAAGGGTTTCAGACGTGTCACTCATCCGCTTCGCGGATCCCGGTGAGTATTTTTCATTGTGGTAAGTATGGGAAGCTCCCTCTCTGCTTTGCAAGTGCAACACCGCAATGAGCTACAGTATTTGCTGTGTAAGGCTCAGCATGATTGCCCCACTCGAGAACTCACTCTCCTGCTACAGGAGGTGAGTGCCCAATGCCTGTGGTACCCTGAAGCCGGAACCCTTAAGCTAGCGGACTGGGAGTGGTTGGGCCAGACATTGCAAAAAGAGCCTCGGGCGCCCGTGCAGGCTTTACATGCCTGGCACCTCTGCCGCGATGTGATACAGCGTGTCGCCTCGGACAGGCCCTCCCTCGCGAGGCTGGTGATCTCGCCACTCCTGTCCGCTCCTGCAGCCATCCCCCCTCCTGGCGATGCGACACAGTGTGTCGCCTCAGAAAGGCCCTCTCCCGGGCCAACAGAGGGGCTGCCGATCCCCACAGTTTTGTGGGGATTTCACACGTGGGGCTCCACGTCAGGCATGTGGGTGTATGTAAAGGGGTATACAGGCCCATATTGTTGAGGAGAGGGTTAATTGAGGATCTGACCCAATTAGCCCTGCCCCACTCTCCTATATTTGCAACAGATGTCAGGTGTGGAGAGGGAAGTTAAAAGGAGAAGACCTAGATGAGTTGGGGATTGACTAAGAAGAAGAAGAGAGAGCGTTGCTTCTTCCTCTTTAAGAGAAGACTGATTGCAGCCAGGAGTCTGTGACATGGGATGACCAGGTCCTAGGAGACAAACCAAAGGACTGGTTGTTTTTGAAGACAGGCCCTGAGTCGAAGGATGGGGGTCCTGCCAAAGACTTGTTGGAAGAATCCTATTTTTTCTTATTTAGGGACTTTATTACCCCAGAAGGGGTGAGACTGTATATGACTGTCACTAGAAGAACCAGACAACCCCAAGATGTCAGTGGCCTTCAGAAGAAGGTAACCAAGGGGAATATCCTGCAATGACATGCTTAGCCATGAGGGGCCTTACTGGCTGGTGAATCATTCTCCTACATCTTAAAATGGTAGTATGTTCCTTTGTACTCTGTTGTTGTCATAAAAAGGTTGCTAAGGCAGTAAAAGTACAATACTTTACTTTACATGGCTTTTATCATGATCAACAGGACATACTGTCCATCAACCAAAGTTAACTCCATTGACAAAAACTCTCCCAACATCATTCCGTGCCATCACGTGCACATGGAAAGCATTTCAGGAACTCGTTCACCAAGCCACTATTATTGCAGGAGTACTTGCTCTGTGCTGCCCTTCACAGGGTGATGTTGCAGTAATTGAGAAAATATGAGGGTCTTAATGAGAAGCTGTGTGGATGGAGGACAAAGGCCAAATCTTAGATGATAGGCAGGAAGAATCAACAATATTTAAACACTGCCAGGGTGTGGGGATGTACAGAGTGGAGTCGAGGAGCACATCCAGATTATGGGCTGAAATAAAATGGAGGAATAGGTGGCATTCACGATGACAGGAGGGAGGAAGGAAGGAATGCATGAAGGGGAGATTAAAGGGTTTATTTTCACCAGGGTGAACTTAGTCCGACGTTTGGAAATCCAAGAAAAGATGCCAGCAAAACAGACTAAAGGTTTGGTGAGGACATGAGACTGGTCTGGAGTGCAGAGGTAGATCTAAGTAGACTATCACCTCCAGGCTGATTGGTTATTAATTATTATTACTATTATTATTATTGAAAATAAGTTTTCCTAGAGGGAGACTAGGTGATCAATGGGCTGAGCCCTTTGAAGCCTCCACCGAAAGTGGGAGTGGGGATGATGAGCCATCAAATGACACACCAAAGGAGCAGTTAGAGAGGCAGGAGGAGAAAAAAGAGAGAACTAAATTACAAAAGCTGATGGGATGGGGACAAGATTTGAAGGAGTTGTAGGACTCCATTTAACCTTCATCTGTTTTAGATTGTAAGCAGTTGGGGGTACTGACTGTCTTGTTCTAAGATTTGAAAGCACCTAGACCATTTTGGTTACTATGACAAGAAAAAGAAATGGTGCAACTAGAACAGAGTATAATTGTCTAACGTCTGTCATGATAGATAAGTAATTGTACAACATCCTTCCACTCTGAGACAATTACATAGTAGTTAGTGTGTTTATGTATTACGCAACAACAAACCAGCATATACTAGCTACAAAGCAGCTGCACATCCATATTTCTGATGAGCTGAAATAAAGAAAAAGAATTGCTGCTGAAAAATGTTCTTGAACAAAAAAGCACTTTCTTAAAGTATTAGTAAAGGCATGCAGTGTTGTAGCTGTGTCAGTCCCAGGATATTAGAAAGACAAAGTCTAACCATGGGGGGGTGCGTTAAGGATTGGGGCAAAGAATGATATAGGGTGGATCCACGTCCTCTTCATGGGGTTAAGTGTAATCTGGCCTGAGAGACTGCAGTGAAGACTGTGCGGGGAAGGGGGGCATTAAGGGAGAGGTGGATAACTATGGTGAACAGGAAGGCTAACTGCCTGCCATGAAATTGTATATTCAATACCTGAGTTAATCAGGAAAGATGGGGTGCACCGCTGCCTGAGGATCTGATAGGATTTGGTCTGATATTAGGTAAGGATTTAACAATTGGAGAATCTGTGATGTACTGAAAACTGTTAGTTTAAATTGGTAATTTACAATTTTATCTGGGGGTTTCCTGGGCTTGCTTGCAGGGTAGGAACTCTGTAGGGAAGTGAGTGACCTGCGTTCTGAGTGGTCAGCATGCAGAGAGCCAGGCCACAGCAAAGTGGGTTGAGCTGTGCCTCTTTGCCTTAGGGAGCTGCCTGCTCTCTCTCTCTTTTTGTGTGTTGTGTGCTAAGGTTCTGGCTGATGAGAAATAAACTAGCATCACACTGCAATGTTCCAGAAAGATAAAAACATCATATACTCTAATCTCTCTATTGGGTGTGTTGGGAACCCAACAGGCCAGCAGGAGCAGGAGGCAGTCAAGTGAACTGCTGGCATCTGGTGATGGCAGGGGCCTACTGTAGGTAATAGTTCAATAGACAGTCCCGTTCTGTGATAAAACAGAATTGGAAGCAAATTAGGAGAAGGCATTTCCTAAAGAAGGTGAGGAACAGGACTGGGGCTTCTAATGTCTGGTACAACGAGGAGACAGTCCCTTTTTCCTAACCCTAGTATCAGGCCAACAGTGGTGGTATCTTGGCACCAGGGTGGGACAGGTTAAAGGTGCAACAGGAACAGGTGCTGAGGGCAGTCCTCTCCCCTGGTGTTAGGATGGACAGATTACCTGGACTGGGTGAGTTATTGCCCTATCATTTCTCATGTGCTACTTTCTGATATGTTACTTAGTAAAGTTCCAGCCTAATCAAACTATGTTCCTGGTGTCTTGTTCTTTTTTCTTGTAGTATTCTTGTAGTATCTTGGACAATACAGGAATCATGGAGTGAGTTAATATACAAGCAACCTTAACTCTGCCCCTTATATATGTACTAATGTGTAGTGTCATTACAGGAAAATATTTCTCAACTGATAAACTAGTATGACATATTTAATTCTAGCCCTAGCAGAGGGATTTAATCGTACATGTGGTAATGAAGACTGCCAGAATCATGGCAGACCAATTAAAAATATAGGATAATTCAGGCACTACTAGTAAATAGAAAACAATCTGGAACTTCCTGGTCTGCTGTCTGTGATGACCAAGTGACTTCTAATTTAAATAGTCCTGTTCAGTGAAACAAAAGCTCCATTAACTCCATCTTCACTGATTAAAGCAATTTACCTAGTTTTGTATCCCCACAAATATGCAAGTACCGTTTTGTTTTTCCTAATCATGCAAATCTCCAGATAGGACCTGCTTGTCGCACTGTGATGCTGATGGGTTTTCTTAAAATATGATTAATAAGAATCTGTAACAGCCTGTAGTTACCTTTCAAGAATTGCATTGTACATGGTGATAAAAGCTTTGCATTAATTGTCTATCTAGCAAAAGGATGTTGGAAGGCATCTTTTAAAAGATGAAAGGGAGGAAAGGCTGGATTTTCACAAAAAATATATGTTTTCTCAACTCCCTGAACTATGTAGTGAAAGGTGAGCTCTGATATTTTTCTTCTGCAAGATTGAATCTCAGTTTGGGATGAATAAAAAGTTCAACAATCAAAGCAAGATTAGAACGGTCGGTTTTAAGTGTATTGGGAATCTCATGTAACTTTGAGGGACAGGTTCCAGAATGAATTGAAAAGCTTGTCTGATAAATCAAAAGAAATTCAGGTTTAAAAATCTCCACAAGAAAAGAAGACTGCTGTTTCAAAGTAAGAGCATCGCCCTACCAGCTTGGAAAGGATTAAGGATGCACAACAGGTGCGGTCATGACTAACAACTTCACTATCTGGAACCAGGTTAGGGCTTTGTTAGTGACATTTCTGGGTACATTTGAATGAAGAAAGGGAGTGGCATGGCAAACAGAGACTAAAGGTTGAGAAACTTGGATGAGCTTGTGTGATGGGGCCTATCAGGACTTCTCTGTCTTCTGCTGGAGGCATTGATGCCCTGACACAGTCCTGCTTAAGGAAATCCACTCAGATTACAAACAAGACTTGGCCCTCCAGGTGCCTAGCAGAGCCAGGAGGAGACAATGTTCAACTGGGAGCCAGCAGGCTGTTAAGAAGGCTTGGCTATTTCCTCTCATGGGGCGTGCTAGTTGAGGCTAGGACCAGAGCAGAGCTTCTCAGCCCTGGCCCAGAATTCCAGGGGCAGGGCCTCAGTCTTAAAGTGCTATGACCATGCAGTTGCCTTTTTTGTATGGTTAAAAGTGCAAACAGCCAAATTCTGAGTTAGTTGTTGTTTGGCTGTTTAAAGACTGACAATGACCTTATGGCATAGGCTGCCCTGCACTAGATAGACTGCCACACCTTGTGAACTGAGGCAGGGAGCAGCTGCAGTGCCATGTTTGACAGGAAGGGACTGTGATGGGGCAGACACACCTGTGACAGTGCTCACAAAAGAAGCTGGTGTCCCCATCAGCACCATTTATTCTTTGAATCAAATAGTTAATCCAGTTCATTTGCTACTTAAATATGACCTGTGATGATGAAAAATAAGAGGACGGAAACTAGTATTAGTTGGAGAAAATACTTGGGCTTTAGAAATGCCACCTTAGTTACTTGTTGCCAGAGTGGCATTTCAGCTCCTTTTACACTGAAGAATTTCACATCCAGGCAAAAAATATGGGAAATTAGCAACAGACTTGACAAAAAATGAAAAATTTGCATTTGGCTGACTGATTCGTGGGCGTTTGCTTGGCATTGTTCTGACATAGTCCAACGTTAGTGATAAAGTCACCTCTGTAGGAGCTCTATATATTACAAACATTCTGAAAGGCCCTGCCCAGATGATAACATGTGAAAAGAAATAGTTTTTAAAAAACATGAAATGCTTGGTCCCTCACTTGCTTTACAGCAACTTCCTTTTTGTTTAAAGACCTGTGGGTATTCAGAGGCACTGGGCCAAATTCTCCTGGCAGACCTCAATTACACAATGGAGACTGAGCTTGAACACAGGTGATAGAGAACAGGGTTTAGCCACTGATGGCTGAAGGACACCTACCTGGCTGCAAGGCAAAACAGACCACAGAATGGCAGGCGGGGAAGTGCTCCAAAGTTATCACCCAGAGACTGAATCTGGTGAAATGGACCATTTCAAAAGGCCTGTTTGGGGCTTTTAAATATGTGAAGAAATAATCACTTCCAGCGGGTTAATAAAATACAGCTATTGCTGATGGCAAAGTTCATCTGCCACTGTCTCCTTCTCATTTAAATTATTTTGTATGGAATTCCACATGCTCTGATATAGTAAATGGAATCTTCCACAAAGCTGCTTCATGGGGAATTTGTTTCTCCTTCACAACTTGCAATAGTTTCTGTGGTTTTCAGGCATGGAAGGTCATGCTTCACTAATCTGCTGGAGCTCTTTGAAGACTTCACTGCAATGAGAGATAAGGAAAACTCAATGTATTTCTGAAAATCTAAGCATCAGAAAGTCAGGTTTCACATGAGAGATTAAGGCTAAACTAAAAAGCCATGGAATAGGAAATAACATGAGGTGCTGGATAAAACCGCTACACAGCAGGAAACAAAAGAGTTGAAAGCCAGATGGGAAAGCATGAGTGAGACACCTAGGGGGCAGTTTCATGACCTCTATTTACCATACAAAAAAATTGATTTGAATGAAGATACCAGAAAACAGAATTAAATTCTAATCCTCTACTGGAGGTATAGCTGTCTAACTTTGAGTTACTCTAGACTCAACATTGGAACACCAGTATAAATGACAGGAGAATTGGGCTCAAGAGGTCAAAGTTTCAGGGCTAAATAACACTGGTGATAGAACCAATATGAGGAATGAAACAACCTGACAAAAGGATTTAGATCACTTCAGTGTACAGACCAGGCGATGGCAACTGCAGAAGGCATTTGGGGTCAAAAGGCCAAACTAGGAAATGGAGAACCAAGAGATGAATTGTTTACATAGGGACTATCCCTATAACCCCTATGCAAATTACTCACTGTCGTCAAAGGAAGTTAGGCTTTATTAGAGGTACAGGATTTGGCCCATAGCTGAAACTATAAAATACCAGAGGACACAAACTAAAATATGTATCGGTTTTTCAGAAAAAATACAAAGAAATCAATGGGGAGTGCTGCTTCAGTTGCATGTGAAAAAAACCATATTTGTTTCAGGCACTTAAGATCTGACCCTGGAAAAATGGGGATTGGTGTAGATTTGACCCTGGAGAACTGGGGATTGGATGAAAATACAGGAAGATCAACTAAAGCAATGAAGGGCAGACAAGCTAAGACAGATCAGAGTCGTAAGTTTGTAAACTGCTTTTCAAAAGTATTTGGTCTCAGTTGGGCAATATTAAAGTCTGTGGGAATTTTGAAACTAACCACAATGGCATAGGATCTAGTACTTACAGAGCAGTCATTGAGTTGCTTTAAAAAGATGGGAGGGTCTCTAGTGCTTGCCAGGAACCATAAAAGCTTGGAGGGAGTGACCCAACAAGTGTTGTTTAAAGATGTTAATCCCATTCAACATACTGAAGGTTTCAGAGACTTTCTTTAATACCACATTCCTTTGAAAGGCCTCCCATGCTGCTAAATATGTTTTGCAGAGAACTGAACAATTACATCTATAAAATTACAACGAGTTCCATAAAACTTAACACTATTAAACTGTTTTCTCAACTTCATGTATGCAGTTGCTTTGACAGTGCTAGGAATGAGAAATGAAAGCAAGAGCAGGACTGAAAGCTAAATTAGTAGTTTGAAAAAGGCCCTAGTGTGTTTTAAAGCCTCGACTAAACCTCCATTTTAAAGCTATGTTAAATTAGGGCTGTTTTTCATTCCACACTTGGTCTCTCTGTTCCTTGGGCTTAAATATATAGTCAAGCCGTGTGCATGCAGTATTTGTAGAAGGCACGATGGATGCACACTGCACAGGTTAACTGACATATTTTCAGCTGTCGTAATTGTTCCAAAAGTCTTTGCTGTAATATCAATAACCACTGGATGGCATCATGCAAAGGAATATTGACAATACAACAGCCAGCTAACACAGTTTAAGCAGTTCAGTGTAGTGTGTACAACACCGGTAAGTTCAGCAATGTTACATCCAATGTTATGTAACATGGAATTTCAGTAACAGCATTGTAAACCAAGAAACTATTTAACCACTAGTTTCACAGAAAAAGTGAAGAAGGCTTCAAGAAGACTGAAATAACTTGTAATTTTTTGAACAGTCGGGCACTCACTAAATGAGGAATACACAGCTCTTGATCACCTGTGTAAAGTTTGATTGAAGATATTTTCCTAGTAACACACAGGAACTCTGTGGCAGAGGCATGGATAGAATCTAGTTCTTCTGGGCAGCATTCAACTGCCTTAACTGTGAAATCATCCTTTATATTCCTGCGAAGCCCTGCCTCATTTATTACTCAGCTTCCAGTGTCTGCAACAAATGAGGCAAAGGGCCTGCAGACACCCTTCTTAACTATATACATGATCCATCACAAAGCAGGTCCAAACTGTGCACTGGATGAGACAGGGGTCCTGTGGGAAAAACAAAATATAATCATGTAATTATAGACTGTAGCACAATAAGAAAGAAGATAATAAGGCGATAAGTAACAGTCAGTGTGGATTTGTCAAAAACAAATTGTGTCAAACCAACCTGATAGCTTTCTTTGACAGGGTAACAAGTCTTTTGGATGGGGGGGAAGTGGTAGACGTGGTATATCTTGACTTTAGTAAAGCTTTTGATACTGTCTTGCATGACCTTCTCATAAAGAAACTAGGGAAATGCAACCTGGATGGAGCTCCTATAAGGTGGGTGCGAAACTGGTTGAAAAACTGTTCCCAGAGAGTAGTTATGAGTGGTTCACAGTCATGCTGGAAGGGCATAATGAGTGGCATCCTGCAAGGATCAGTCCTGGGTCTGGTTCTGTTCAATATCTTCATCAATGATTTAGATAATGGCATACAAAGTACACTTCTAAAGATTGCAGACAATACCAAGCTGGGAGGGGTTGCAAGTGCTTTGGAGGATAGGATTAAAATTCAGAATGATCTGGACAAACTAGAGAAATGGTCTGACATAAATAGGATGAAATTCAATAAGGACAAATGCAAAGTACTCCATTTAGGCAGGAACAATCAGTTGCACACATACAAAATGGGAAATAGGAAGTTGTACTGTGGAAAGGGATCTGGGGGTCATAGTGGACTATAAGCTAAATATGAGTCAACAGTGTAAAACTGTTGCAAAAAAAGCAAACATCCTTCTGGGATGTATTAGCAGGAGTGTTGTAAGCAAGACACGAGAAGTAATTCTTCTGCTCTACACACTCTGATTAGGCCTCAACTTGAGTATTGTGTCTAGTTCTGGGAGCCACGTTTCAGGAAAGATGTGGACAAATTGGAGAAAGTCCAGAGGAGAGCAACACAAATAATAAAAGGTCTAGAAAACATGACCTATGAGGAAAGATGGACAAAACTGGATTTGCTCAGTCTGGAGAAGAGAAGACTGAGAGGGGACATGATAACAGTTTTCAAGTATGTAAAAGGCTGTTACAAGGAGGAGGAAGAAAAATTGTTTTTCTTAACCTCTGAGGATAGGACAAGAAGCAATGGGTTTAAACTGCAGCAAGGGAGGATTAGGTTGGACATTAGGAAAATCTTCCTAACTGTCAGGGTGGTTAAGCACTGGAATAAATAGCCTAGGGAGGTTGTGGAATATCCATCATTGGAGATTTTTTAACATCAGGTTAGACAAACATCTGTCAGGAATGGTCTAGATAATTAGTCCTGCCACAAGTGCAGGGGACTGGACTAGATGACCTCTCGAGGTCCCTTCCAGTTCTATGATTCTATAATGCATCACACCGGGGCCAAATTAAGATTTCACAGAGAAACTTAAATACTGGCATTTTCTAATGTGAATGTTTGACTTTCATAAGATTGGCAAGATTGCAATCTTTTAACTAGAGTCAATGTTTTTTAAATAAAAAATTTCAACAAATTAAAATTCATTTCAGTTTTCCAGGAAAAATTTTGATATTTCCCAAAACAATTTCATAGAACACTAAATACCTGGGTTGTAGTACCTCATGGGAGCTGTAGTTTGGTTGCTTCATTGTTCTTTGTAGGGCAAGGGCCTTGGTCAGACTACATCTCTCATGATTCACCACAGTCTCCACTCTTTGTAAAGGAAGGAGGTGCATCACAGCAGCTGCATGCCTATGGTTCCTGATGGGAGAATAAATCCATTGGGGAATCTTGCTCTTACAGGAGATTGGGAACATGAGACACCAAAAGCTACAACTACTCGGAGGCACCATGACAGTATTTGTGGTTTTGGACTTCAATTTTTTTGATTAAACAAACCCCACAAGACGTTATATAGAAAACATTTTTCACACACACAAAAAAATTGTTTAGTAAAAAAACCACAATTTCAAATTATTTTTTTATGTTAAGATTTAGACCACTCCTACTTCTAACATATATATTTTATTTGTAGGTTTTTTAAAAAGCAAATGGGAAAAAACAAATTCCATTATGTAGAACACTAGTCACTCCCACAGCATTCATCAGCAAGGTTGGAATGTTTAAGATCCACTGCTAAGACCTCCGCTACTTGAGCAAACAGTAAATGATAGCAGTAGTAGGTTGCAGTCTTCTATGTGGACCAAAAACTAGAATGGGATGAAACACACACTTTATCAGTCCAGCTCCTGTTGCTACAGTTTAAAGATAAATAGGGTGGAGATTTGGAGGCTCTAGGAACTGACTAAGAATGAAAACAGTAACCACAAACAAAGTTGCAAGTATAAAATCTTGCTTGTATTATAAGTTACACTTACGTATCCATTTACACAACCCAAGAGAGTCCAGGCACTAGGAAATGCCATATCCAAACTCTCATACCCAGAGATTTTATAGAGTTGGGTGGATCTTTCAACAGGTGGTCATTGAGAGAGGGGTGGCTCTCCTCCCATCTTAGCCTAACCAAAGAATCTCTTTTATCTTGTTATGACCAACACCTTATGCATATGTATACAGATTTCAATCCTACTTTCCTTATTTGTACATTCATAGCCCATGAATGTTGGGATTTCCCTGTTTTTCATAGGTTGTTTTATCAGTTTCCCTTATTCTCATTAGCATCTCTGCACAACATGCCTCCATGATAACCTGTGGACAAAGCACAACATCCATGATGTGACAATCAGATGTCTTGCAGTCTAGACCAGTTGTTTTGAAACGTTTTTTCTGGCAACCGAGTTGAAGAAAATTGTTGATGCCTGCAACCCAACGGAGCTGGGGATGAGCAGTTTGGGGTGTGGGAGAAGCTCAGGGCTGGGGAAAAGGGTTGGGGTGAGGGCTGTGGGGTGGGGCTGGGAATGAGGGGTTCAGGGTGTGGGAGGGGGCTCTGGGCTGGGGCCGGGGGTTGGGGTGCAGGAGGGGGTCAGGGCTCTGGGCTGGGTGCAGGTTCTGGGGTGGGGCTGAGAGGGCTGGGGTGCAGGAAGGGGCTTTGGGTTTGGGGGGGCTCAGGGCTGAGGCAGGGGATTGGAGCGCGGGGTTGGGGTGTGGGCTTACCTCAGGCAGCTCCTGGTCAGCAGCGCAGCAGGTTGCTAAGGCAGGCTCCCTGCTTGTCCTGGCACCATGGGCTGCACTGTGCAGTGGAAGCCGCCAGCAGTAGGTCCTGCTCCTAGGGGGAGGCGCTCAAGTGGCTCTGCGTGGCTCTTGCCAGCAGGCACTGCCCCCCCAACTCCCATTGGCCGGTTCCCAGCCAATGAGAGGGCAGAGTTGGTGCTTTGGGTGGGGGCAGTGCACAGAGCCCCGTGCCCTACCTGCCTAGGAGCCAGACCTACTGCTGGCTGCTTCCGAGGAGCAGCACAGTGTCAGAACAGGTAGGAACTAATCTGCCTTAGCCAGGCAGCACTGCCAATGGGACATTTAATGGCCCAGTTGGCAGTGCTGACCAGAGCTGCCGCGACCCAGTGCCTTACATTCCGCAGTTTGAAAACCCCTAGTCTAGATAGGTACATTACAACCTATTTCCCATAACATCACCCATTGGTCTACTTTTTCTATTACTCTTGTAACCTTAGTGGCATAGAGTTATTCATAGGACATCCACTTACGTCAACTGTTCTAAAGCCTATGGCCTAGTACAGCTAAGCTAAAATCTTACAGGCCTCAGGTCTTGCATTACAGCCATGCATTACTTCTATATCTAATATACACTTTTCACTTCTAAACACTTGTCAGTCTTATACTTCAATAATCCTACAACTTAAAATTTATTGAGCATATATTAATTATATATGGAATAGCACATGTGTTGACCATAACAAAATAATAAATGGATGATTAAATGAACTAATTAGCTTCACTATCATAACAAATAAATAAAGGTTTGGCCGGCTACAATTCAGCCTTCAGTGCAGTTGTGGAAGCTCATTGTCTCCAGTAAGTTTGCAAATGGGAAACTGAGACAATATATAAAAAAAAACAAACAATGAGGAGTCCTTATGACACCTTAGAGGCTAATAAATTTATTTGGGCATAAGCTTTTGTGGGCCAAAACACACTCCATCAGATGCATGGAGTGGAAAATACCATAGGCAGGTATAAATACACAGCGCATTAAAAAGTGGGAGTTGCCTTACCAAGTGAGGGGTCAGTGCTAACGAGCCAATTCAACTGAGATGGAAGTGGCCTATTTGCAACAGCAGACAAGAAGGGGTGAATAACAAGAAAATCCCTCCCTTGACACACAACTAGCAAGGTCATAACAAAGAAAAATCACAGTGTATGTAAAATCTCTTCCCTTCTCTGGATTTCTCCCTGTGGCGCTATGGAAGGACTTGTCCTCATCTTTGTCATATACAGCAGCAAGCGCGCTGTCCCTGTTAGGTGAACAATCAATAACAAGGCTGGTTATCTGAGGTGACTTTTTGATATTAAAACTTTATCACTAAACAACACTTTGACTTGCATGTTCTGCTATAGAATAACATTCAGGCTCCACGTCAGGATCCCCACAGTGAAATGGAGCCCCACAGTTTTCAGTCAGCTGCAGGGGTGGGTGGGAAGCAGGGAAGGAAGCGCTCCAAGAAAGCCCATGGGTGAGACAGCAGAAGCAGCACAAGAAACTAGGTGATGTGTGAATGCTGCTCCCAGTGACCTGCACTTTTTCCCGTGAATTAACCTCAGAAAGGATCATCCTATGAAACACTGAGCATGTTTGACAGAGTGGATAAAAATCAATGATTTCTTTTTAGAATAAAACTGTTTTTATTTGGATTTATTTAAATAAAATACATGTTTTGTTTTAAAAAGATAACCTAGTCAGTTTCAAACAGGTTTAAGACCTAAACCTAGTACACTCTATTAAAATCACTTAAATTAAAAGACACAAAAATTAAGCACTACATGTTTGCTGCTGAGTTTTAAAGAAAGTTGATCCAGTTCAGTGGTTTGAGTCACTGATTAAGCACATGGAGCCAGTGCTGGTTAAAGTGCTAAACCAGCTTTTCACAGCAGTAGCCTCTTCAGCTGGTGCAGAGACTGTTTTCTTCACTTCAGTTTATTGATCTCGGTCAATTCAATGACTAATACATTCAAAGTTAAGAAACCCATTGAAATTTGCAAACAGCAGGAAAGCTTATTTTCCACATCAAATGTATAAATTAAAATGTTGTGCAAGAGAATGAGATATACCAGTTGTAAATCTTGAAGGACATGATGACCAGAAAAATCAGTTCAAATAACTACAGATAATATTTCTTGGTTTTAACAACCTGTTTTTAATGCAAAACATGTTGGATACATTTTCTGGTAGACTTTTCTTATGTATCCAGCACGCTAAGATAGTTTTATAAAATAAAATAATGCTATTTTTGTTCATCTTAATTTAATTTCCATCCACATTGAGTTTAACGTAAATCACAAATAAAAAAATTAATCATCCTGCAAATAAGACATGCATCATTCACTCTTTTCTAACACAATAATAAATGTAAAATTAAGAATGTGAATAAATGTAAATTAAGCTATGTAATACTCAAATGTTTATAAATGTAGTTTATTCTCCTGGTTAATTAAAAGAAGCAAACTTCATGTAAAGGCTATATTCAGTTGAAAATCAACATTTTAATAGTTATCAACCTTTCCTTTGTAAAATAATAGGAGTACAAATGCAAAACATCATTAAAATCTATTCTTTAAACCAAGGTTTCCTGCTTGCTGCCTTAAATCATGATTAAAATTGGTGATTTAAATCAATCTACCCTGATGTTTGACCATCTGGTAAACCCAATGCATGGCCTTCTAAGCGGAGAAGCAAGAAAGTGGCAGGTACCTTGGAAATGACTCAAATATGCCTACCATTGAAGTAGCCAGCAAAAAGTGGAAGCAACAAAATCATGAGTTGTTTTTTGCTTTAGTTGTGGCTCAAACAGGAAAGCACTAGGAGATGGGAAAAATGCCCAGCACTTTAAAATACTTCAGAAACTGCAGTGGAATTTCTCTGGACTTTGAAACAAATGCACTATGATGTATTTTATTTGTCTAATTATTCTCCACTTTGATAGGTCAAAATTTCACATTTGCTTGTTACAACTGCCAACCAGGAACACATGAAACACAAATGTATTTGCAAAGAAGGTATACTAAAGAAACTCTTTAGAGCCATCAGAAAGATGCTCAATGACACATATACAGAACATAGGGAAGATCTCTTCACTATTTGCAATCCAAAATACTATTACTACATGCTAGAGAAAATAAAATTGCTTTGACTCAGGGTATCAGTGCCACAAGACACACTGAGAACCTTCTCAAAGAATTACACATCAGCAGATAATGTAAGGTTGTGAATATCTTACTATGTAGCCAACAGAAGAACACTTGTTAAACACTGGGCTAGGTAGAAGTTATTTCCTGTGTTGTGAACAGTAATTCAAATACTACCAGATTTGATCCATTAATCAGATTATGAACCATTGTCTGAAATGCCGAAGCTAAACAGGATAATAGTTTATTTCTGAGGATACTTTGCAGTTGCAGAGATGATGGCACATCTTGAAAGTATAACAGAAATAAACACAGGTGTAAGCAATATCTGGGTAAGAAGGTTGTAGCATGTATGTAATACTGTGACTCGCTTCTCAAAGTCTGCTTTATGACTTATTAAACACAAACATCCTAGACCACTATCAAACTGGTGCAGGAGCTGTGCACATGCAATAAGGCTAACACTTCAAAATGTCATGGCTTGACTTTCAGATGCTAAAGTTGGACAATGTTGGCTAACCTCTGCACTAAAGATGTTAATGACACTATGATTAAATTGGGGTCCTTATACTGTCTAATGCAGCTGAGATCCTCACAAAAAATATCCATAGTAGGGAGGTCAAGAAAGCAGGCTTAATCAGTGTTAGATGTGGTGGATGTAGCCACTTTTGGGCCCACCCTAAGGTTCTAAGCCATCTGGCAGGGGTGGAGGGGAGAAACTTGATTGCCACCAACTAGCCCCCAAACCTCTTTGTTCCCGTCTACAACATTGGTGTTAAGAATTAACCCTAGAAATAAATGTTGCATTCAGCTATAACACCAACCCTTTTTTTTAAATCTGAAGAGGGGCAAAAGCAGTTAGTGAAAGGAGCCATTCAGGGGCCCCTTGGGGGAGTCTCAGTACCACCCCAGCAATAGTCCAATGTACTGAATCCAAGGCTGAAATACACGGCAATGCTGCCCATCCTGATCATTGGAATTGCCCCTTAGACTTGTGCCATCCTGGGGACTGAAGAACTAGCACCTGGTACTTCAAATGCTTGCTGATGTCGAGATTCAGTGTAAGCCCTGAATGGTGAATCCCAGTGTCTACTGTCAAGAGTCCTTTACTGAGTCTGGCCACTGTATAATCCTCGCTCCAGTTGTGGCCCAACTTTCCCCCTGAGCTGATGCTCTAGCACTAGGTCTAGATTACATTTAGACCTTGTTACCTCTAGCAGCCACCAAATCAACATGTACTCCCGGCCCAAACCCTCAGCTTTCCTCCCAGTGCCAATCAGGTAGCCTTCAACCAAACCCTGCCCCTTGGGCCAAGATTGAGCTCCCACGCAGGAGTGGAATTCCTCTCCTCCCACAGGAGGCAGGCTGGCACCTCTAAGTGAAAAGTAGGACTTGCAGTCCTCTAGCCAACCAGGACTCTGGGGTAGAGGGGCCAGCTCTTGGCCTTAACTGCCCCTAATCAATCAGGTGCACAAAGGAATAGGTCTGGGACACTAGATGTGCATGTGGAGTAAGGAGTTGCATTGTCAGGAGTAAGGACCCACAGCCAGCTTGCTTAACTACACTGCAAACAGCTTAATGCCAAGCATGTAGCCAGGAGAGCTGTGCCCCATGTGAGCTGCCTGATTGGCTGAAAGGACTAAACACACCTGCTCTTAAGACCAGCAGCAGGGCACTGGCTACTCAAAGCATTCACCCATGGTTGTGACAGCTCCTGTGTTTGCTTGTTCCCAGCCTTACTCCAGGTAACCTGGGTTCTGACCTTTGAGTCTGACCCCTGCTCTGACTACTGGACCTGACTGGCTACATCCCAGTCCCTAATATCCGCAGATACGAAGGCAGCATTTGATGTCCTCTGCTCTGGCAATGAACTTAGTCAAAGTCCAGATAACCTGGGCTTGGAATGTAAACAGAGGAAAGTGTGAGAGGCTGAGGGAAGGGGGCAGGAAAGAGGAATACCCGAGAGGTAAAGGATGTGTAGTATTGCTATCCAGAATAGGAGAGTGTTATAATACTGCTTGGGCAGCATGTATGGATGCCCTGTTCGGGGGCATTTATTTACCTGACTAGAATCTGGCCTCATATCCAGTAATAATGTGGGTGGCAGGTAGGGAAATATTCTAGCTGTTTCCATTATTTATTCCAAACAGCAAAAACAATGAGCCCACTGCTGAGTTGAGAGTTAAAAATCCCTTAATGTACAGACTTTTATTTAAGCAATGAAGGCAAAGGGCTCCACTCATAACTCAAATGGCAAAACAGGTTTTTTTTTTTTTTTCTTTTCTAAAACAAATACATTTCTTGGCTGAGATGTTGTGTGGCAGATTTCAGCCTGGAGGCTTTTTATAGGTGAATTAATCCCCCCCTGAAAATAAGTGTTTCTAATGCAAAGTATGACAGACCATTAAGTGCAGCACCACAGTATTCTATGCATATTTATAGTAAGTGATGAATGACATCTCTGTAATTGTGTTTATCCAGTACTATAGCAAAGAGACTTAATCAGGCACCTTCTCATTTTCCATATGAAATGAGGCGCCATCTCTGTTTCTGTATGCAAGGGTGCCTGTACTAAAACAGATAAAGAGGAAGCAAAAGAAAACACATTCTTGCAAATAGCATGTTGTAAATGGAGAGCTCACAGAAAACCAAAGGAGCAGGAGTCAGCTGAAATTGCAAACGATCTCATGTGTTAAGGATAAGTTCAAGTAAGTGTACTGTAGAAGCCATATTAGTTACAGGGCTTAGGGTGATTTTTTTTCCCCCAGATACAGAGTCAGGTTAAACTGTCATGTCAGTGGTAATGTTAGCACTTAAAAGTCATTTTTCTATGTTTCTTTTTATTGATCTTGGATGTTAGGTATAATTCTTGGAAACTAGCCATTCCATTTCTGTAGCTTTTTATAACGTACTAAGAGAAAGGGCAGCCTGAGTTCTGACACTGTTGGTTTTCCATCACTTGTCAGATTGTTTGACAGCAAGCATACAGTATGGGCCACATTGTGTGCTGGTGACTCCACTATAAATCTGCAGCAAGTTCAATGGAATTGTAAATGGACCTGGGGGTGCCACCTATGGTTAAAAAGTTGCCTGGTATCCCTCATTACAAGATCCTTTTCCCCATTCTTACAACTTCACCAAACTAAACGTTGCAGCTGAATTATTCCATGCCAGGCATTTGCCTCAAGCTGAGGTCTGTTCCTTTTGGAAATTTTCAGATGAAATGATACAGCCATTTCTGAGGACAAAGTTGGGGAAAATACACTTTTCCCTGTGTTTTAAAAAAATATCAAAATTGCATTGAGAAACTCTAGTGTCTCCATGCTTTAGACCAGAGACATGAAATTTGACAGGGGTGTTGCAATGGAGCCAGGGAGCTTCCTCCTGCCATCCCTGTGAAAAGTGCCCAAATTTGGCCAAGTTATAAGCCTTTGAATATCTCAGATCATGCCATTAAAGACTTGTAATGCATATGTACAAGTGGGCCAAATTAAGGTTCTACATGCAACTTTAATTCTGGCATTCCCTATCTCTCCAGTGATTAACTTAATTATGTTTTTAAGATAGAGACATGCAGAAAACCCTAAAAGCTAATTTTCTTGCTTTTTACAAAAGCAAACTCAAATCAGATTCCATCCTGTGGCATCGACACCCACAAGGGTTCTCAGAAAGGTATGACCCTTTAGGTCTGCCTCTAGACCTCTGCCACTTGAGCAAGAAAGTAACTGATGGCAGCAGTCAATTGTCATCCTATAAATAGACAAGAAATAGAAGGCAAGGCATCCCATTCCTAGTGGGTTTCATGGAAACTGGCTGACTGCAGAGGAATGGTGAGAATAATTGAGCATGGGTTCCAGTCCAGGTTCAGTAGGGGAGTGTGCTCCAGTGAGCAGAGACATTTCTGTTGTTTTTTTGCCAAAACTTGACCACTTCTGCCTCATCCCTGCCAAACTGTCCCAGTCCTGTGTCTTCCCTGCCCCCAGTTCCTTGTCCCATTCTTTTTGCCTACTAAATTGCAGCATCCACTCTTCAGGCTTATCATTCCAGTCTGCCCCCCTGCCCAGCTAGTTCTAAACTCTCCCCCCAGGCTCACTCAAGTGAGAGTCCCAATCGCCACTCTTGCTCTCATTGGCTTCCCCCTACCTACTCCTAATCTCAGTCCTGGCTGCCCGCTCTCATCTGAATTCTCTCCCACAATGGTTCCCAGGCCCAGTTTGCTTCCACAGTCTCCTCATCCACTCTGTCTCTTAACCCCAGTTTGCCTGGCCAATTGCCATTCATGGTCTCCCTCTCCCCAGTCCAACCTTTCCTCCTTTCAATCCCAGTCTCACTCTCCTTGTCTCAAGCTATTCCTTTTCCTCCACACATCCAGCTTTTGTCCCCTCTGCGTTCAAATCTGATATCTTTCTCCTCCACACTGATTCAGAGCTGGGGGAGAGGGCGGGGGGCTCGAGTGGACAAGAAAGACAGGTTCCTTGCTCTCAGTTCCAGTGCCTGGCCCCAGCCTGAAGCAACAACTTCAGGGACGTTCAGCTTTGCCTCTGTTACCTTGGATTGCTCAGTGACTCTGGAGATGGTGCATCTGCAATTCATGACAGACAGAAGCTGTGAATGGATGGACCATGTTCAATTGCTCGATGGGGATGGCGTATGCACAGTCTGGTCAGCCTGAGAATTTATGAGATGCCTGAGCATGCTCAGTGAGGATGGAATTCTGGTATATTTAAGCTGTTAAATTCTAGCAAGAATTAACAGAGAGTGTGGGCTCCTCCTATTCTCTTGTGCTTCCTTGATTTATAATTTGGGCATATTTTCATGGGGAAGCCTAAAGACATAAATCCCTGATACAAAGGCCAACCTTACCAACTATTAAGTCCCTGCTGCAAAGTACATAGTGCTAGAGCATTTCAAAGAAAAGGTAAATTTTTTCACATGGGTCAAACACTTTTACTAGTCTCACTCTCTGAAACAAAGCTGAACCATTCTGGCTTACACTTTCCAAAACCATTGAGCATGAGGCAAACACTCAGCCTGGAAAAGTTCATTTAGAACAGTTAAAGTTTGGCAAAGTTATAAGTAACTTAAAACAGGGTTTTATGATAGGATGTGTTGGACAACTTTAATAGGCAGTGCTGCCAGCTCCACCTATAATACATAAACAAATGTTTGCAATCAGTATTAAGAATAGTTTTGAACAACACATTAAATTGCACTACTAGGAACATCAGTAGATCTACTGCCTTATACAGGTTTACCCAATTCACTGCTGTTGCAAATATTTGTGATGCTATGTTCCCTTCTCTTCTCTTAAAAGGTGATTTCTAAGTCTCCATAGTGTAGCCTCAAAATGGGTATGTCAAGTGGAGTCTCTAGAGTCCAAAACTGGCAGCCTCTGTTTTCTTACAAACCCTTCAGAATTTCTTCAGTAAAAAAGTAGGCCAAAAAACCCTTAAAGCCAGCATACAGTTCCAGTCTCTGAGCTTACAGTTGGTCTCTTTAGTTTTTAGCAAAAGAGGGAAGCTGTAGCCTCTCTCCAAGGTGGAATAGTTATTGGAACAGGCATTAGAATGCAGTCTATACTGATTCTACTGGGCTTTCTCCAGCTCCCATGTTTATAACTTTTCCCCCCTCTGAGCTCTTACTGACACATAAGAACAGCCACACTGTCAGACCAATGGTCTATCTAGCCCAGTATCTGGTCTTCCAACAGTGGCCAATGCCAGGTGCTTCAGATGGAATGAACAGAACAGGTAATTACAGGGAGTCCTCAGACTTACGATGCCCAACTTACGTAGGACGTCACTTACGACTTTTCAGTTGACTGCCTGTTTTGCCCCATGACACTTGTTTTGCCCTTACAGTGCTCAATTTGCGTAAAGTTTGCTTGAAATCACTTCCTGGTTGTGTTTGGCTGTTATAGAGCTGGAAAGGGTTGCTTCTGATTGGCTTTGAGGCATCAGGGTAGCTTGTTGCCAGGTAGGGTTGTTGCTTGTTTTTGATTGGCTCCTGGCCCTGGTTTCAGTAAATAACTAATGTATCTATAATTCATGTAGTACAAAAGTTGGGTTATTGTGGTGAAAATAATGGATCATCCCCCCCTTCATACCATTGATTCCATGGGAAAAGCGGTTTTGACTTATGTTTCAACTTACAACACAATTCTGAGGAACAAATTGTGTGGCAAGTCCAAGGACTCCCTGTATCAAGTGATCCATCCCAGGTCACCTATTCCCAGCTTCCAGCTAACAAAGGCTAGGGACATGTCATTTTTTGCATCCCTGCCCATCTTACCTAATAGCCATTGATGGACCTATCCTCTATGACCTTATAACAGGGTTCAAGAAAGAACTAGATAATCTTGACCTTCACAATGTCCTCTAGCAAAGAGTTGCATAGTTTGACTGTGAATTGTGTGAAGAAATACTTCCTCTTGTTCATTTTAAACCCGCTACCTATTAATTTCATTTGGTGAACCCTAGTTCTTGTGTTATGAGAAGGAGTAAACACTTCCTTATTTACTTTCTCCATACCGGTCAGGATTTTATAGATCTCCATCATATCCCCACTTAGTTGTCTCTTTTCCAAGCTGAAAAGTCCCAGTCTTATTAATCTCTCCTCATATGGAAGCTGTTCTAGACCCCTAATCTGAATTTTTTCCAATTCCAATAGATCTTTTTTGAGATGCGGCGACCACATCTGCACCCAGTATTCAAGGTGTGGGCATACCCTGGATTTATATAGAAGCAACATGATATTTCCTGTCTTATTATCTATCCCTTTTTAAATGATTCTCAACATTGTTAGCTCTTTTTTTTTTTGACTGCCACTGCACATTGAGTGGATGTTTTCAGAGAACCATCCACAGTGACTCCAAAATCTTTGAGTGCTAACAGTTAACTTAGACACCATAATTTTATATGTATAGTTTGGCTTATGTTTTCCAGTGTGCATTACTTTGCATTTATCAACATTTTGTTGCTCAGCCATTCAGCTATCAGTGCATGTGTGGAACCTGAAAGACTGCTTGCCTTTAATGGAAACTTCCTGTAAAGTTTCTGGAACAACTACTGAGTACGACTAGTAACCACTGCACCTCTCCTCTATATGTCTAACTAAACTGCCCTTCTAATTAAACTGCCCTACCCTACTGAGTACGGTGAGTAATCACTGCTCATGAGTGTGGTGGTTGCTGCTAGGACAAGTTAAATGAGGCGATATTCTTCCTGGCAAGCAAAGTCTTTGAGTAAGGTTCTTCCCATGTGCACTTCAAAAGAACCAGAATTTTAAATAATTAATAAATGGCTTTATTTTAAGTGCTGCCATGCATGTGTTGGCTTGTGGCAAAGTGTTCTTATTGGTGTCTATGTTTGAGAAACTTCACATAGACAGGTTTGGTTCTCTACATTTTCAAGCCCCTTGAATTGGGGAAAAAATGTCACAAGTGTTCAAAAGTGACTCATGGGATGGGTGAGTGTCAACCCCATCCTTGAAATAACTCTTGGACACTGTGTTAATTTTCTGAAAGTTCAAAATTTCACAATATCTTGATCACTGTGCCACAGATTTTTGCCTTCTCTGCAGCATGGGTCACTTGCAGGTTTAAACTAGTGTAAAGGGTGGATTCTCTGTAACTTGAAGCCTTTAAATCATGATTTGAGGTCTTCAGTGACTCAGCCTGAGTTATGGGTCTGTTACAGGAGTGAGTGGGTGAGGTTCTATGGCTGCGATGTTTAGGAGGTCAGATTAGATCACGATGGTCCCTTCTGGCCTTAAAATCTGAGTCTAAATCTTGTCTAGTAGGAAAAAGGACACTAAACAAACACCAATATCAATTAAACTACAATTGAATATCCAATAGAGGGCTTGAAGCGGTCATGCTTATAATTGGGAAGGGTTGAGAAATCACTACAGATATATTGAAAGAAACTGCTGTAGTAGAAAAACCACGCAAGCTTTCTAATGATGGCAAGAAGGGAGCATCAGAAGTTGAAATTATACTGCGGAGAGGGGCAGGAGAAGGTGGGTAAAGTCTGCTGTGCTAGCCTGATGCCAATTAAGGACTCCTGGACAGAGAAATCTCAGATAACTTGTTAACCCAGCTGCAGTGGTACAGAACCTGCCATAGGGAAAATGGCGCCCTGGGCGAACTTTCTTTGGCACCCTTTAAGCACTGCTCTCTGAGCAGCAGGTAGCGGCTCAGCAGGCAGAGCAGTGGTAGTGGTGCTGCATGTGTCATGCTGCTGGGAGGGCAGAGAAGGGACATGCGCGAGTGCCTGGCTTCCACCCTGCAGCCCCGTTTATCGCCTCCCAGGTGGCCCTTCTGCAGCCTCTTGCCCATGGCGCCCCCTGACCACATTGCTTTGGGTTGTTGCCCACATCACCCACCCATAAGGCCAGCCATGGGTGGCCATGACCTGGTCTATATACTTCATTTACAGAACGTAACAAAAAAGTCAAAGTGGGGTGAACGTTTTCTGGGTCCATTTTTACAGCCTTTTACCTGAGCAGCACTCATCTGTATCCTACTTGCTCACGCTAGATTGATGGATGTGTAATTCCAAAACGTTAGGGTGAATTGCAGCATAGGAAGAAACTTTAACAACTAAAAAAGACACTAATAGAAATTAAAAGAAAACTAAACCTAGGAAAAAAAATGTAACTTTTTGCAAATAAATACTATGTCTGCACTGTAGTGAGCACCTTTGTTTTACTTATGTATCCACATTTAAAACAAGTCACAGACTGAACTGCCATGACGTGCAATCAGAGTGCTATCTTGCAACCATGGGAAAGTGTCTAAGTTCCTCTTGGTATGTGAATATATTTAAGAAGCAGGAAATATCTTTTTACATCTTATGTAAACAGATGAGGTGTGAGATGGCTTGTAATTTAGGTAAATGCCTGCAAGTTGGGCATTATTTTTAAAATCACTTATTTTCAGGATAACTACTACAGCTTATAAAATTGACATTATGACTAAGTATACTGGAATCCTAGCTGTGACTCCTGCTATTCTGAATACCCTATTAAAGTGAACATTTCCTGAACTCTTGTTTCCTGCATATGTTTTTTAGTACTTGAGAGAAAAATAGCATATTTAGAGTAATGACGAATGAAGCTCCCTAGTTTATAGTAGTTAAAACATGGGGTAGCGATATTTCAGGATTTCCCCATTCTGCCCCACCTATGTGCTTCCCCTATGGATCAAACAGTCAGTTAACCTCTTTACCTATTTGTCTTTTCTCCTCTTAGATGAGACTGGTAACACCTTGTAGCCAGACAGCCAGCCCCCCCCTCAGACCAGCATTGCTGGGAACACAAGGGAGCCAAAACAACTTATCAATTCCAGCACAGCCTTTGAAGCTGTGAGAAGCACAGGTGTGCTGCTACAATGTGTCTCTGGGAACATATATAACGATTAGGCTCACAGCAGACAGAGAAGCTGTGACAGACATGGCTCTTAGCCCCTACTAAATAGTGTGATGCACACACCCCAACATCCTAGGTGGGAAAATATTTACCCTAATAAAAGGAATGTCCAGTAGTCGAAACTTATTGTTTCTCTCCCTGGCAAGTGTAAACTACTCTTGCGAGAGCTGGTGTTGCCCACACAGACCAGCCCCAATTTGGCATAAGAAAGGAGAAAGAGAATAAAGGAGTACAGAGGTATAAGTATGGGACCTACAGCACCATGATTTTTGAGTGCTTTTCACTATCTATCTGCTGGTCAGATAAGTGACAGCCTCCCAAGGCTTCTGCAGCTAAGAGGGTCCCTAAGCCTTGTCCCTTATTCGTCTTTCCGTGGAATTGAGTGACCGATCCTGGCTTGGCGCCGCTGGAATCGAGAAATGCAAGGAGGGTAAGAAGCACCCACACCTGATCTCCTATCTTTAGTGTACACATATTTTGAAATAGAGCTCTATACTTTGTTTTCTTTCTTTGGGATTGTGGCTTCAGTTTTGTAACTTGTTTGTGTGTGTGTGTGTAACATCTCTACATTTAAATAAGTAGGCACTAGCAATTTTGTAACCACATGATTAGAATCTAGTTTAATAAATTTTGGTAACCATTTGTGCATAAGCCTGACTTGTTTCTCTGGTTTACTGTAAAGCAGCCAACACAATTAAAGAACCTCAGCCATTTTGGCTATAAAGCCTGGCCATTAGGTGAGAGTACTAAGAGCCTAGCGTTGAGTTGTGCCGCCTCCACGGGGCAAACTCTTGGGGCGCCTGTCAGTCAATCCTGACTGCCCACTGCAAAGGAGCTCTGAGCTCTAGCAGTTAAAGTCATGGGTGTTTAGGGCCTTGGGGCATCCATCAGCCTAGCCCGGGCTGCCTGCTGCGAAGGGACAGTGCGTCCTAGCAGTTAAAGTCACGGATGGTATAAAACGGGCATAGCTGGCACCTCACCAAACATCCTTGGCCATCGGCTAACACACCTCTCCCAATTAATGGTAATTAAGAAGAGGTTTATGAAATGCACATATTTTCAGGTAGCTGGACTGAGGCTCCATGCATAATTTCAAACCAATTACCAAACAGCTGTGACACAGTAATGAATATCAGTTAGACATGTCAAAAGTTGAACCAATGATATGGTGTTCAAAGCCTTAGTAGCCCATTACTAATTCCCTGAGCCATTTAGTATCCCCTACAGAAAGACAGCAAATATTGCTATGCTATGTAGACTAACACTTGCAGATAGTAAATAAGGTATAAATTACATATTTTCAATTACATGGCCTAATGTGTTTAAAACTTTAAAAACTGCATTGAAAACAAGCCGAAATATAGCTCATTTGGAGTAATTATTAATGTGCATTTCAGTAATTGATCTTTTAGCATGTTTTGGACACCGCTTAATTTGGCACTGATTGCCAAGACAAAATTCTTGAAAAAGATACATACCATTGCTTTAAAATCTGCAGCAAGAAACCAGGAAGAACAGAGTTGGGGAAGCTTCCAGACAGAGGCTCTACAGAGAATTCAAAAGGAAATAGCTATGAGAAAAACACTATTTTCTTATTGTAACACTGAAGAAGGATTTTATTAGAAGACAGACTCACGTTCTTTAAGTCGTAGGGCAGCTCTCATTGGCTTGAGGTCAAAGGGAATTGAGGATGCTCAGCATGTTGCTGAATGGGGCTCTTCATCCCTAGGAAGAACTACTTATTTCAGTGCTGCTGGAACAATGTTTATGGTGAGAGAGAGAGTGTGTGTGTGGGGGGGTGGGGGGGGGAGGTGACGACATGGGGCTGAAGGTGGAAACCATGTATTTGTGTTATTACTACTTCAAGACAGGGGGTGCAGTAGCACCCCTAGTTCCAGCACCTATGCTGTATTTGACTTATGGAAGGCCTCCGCCAAAGCCTATTGTAATCAATGTAAAGATGCCAATTGATTTCGGTAGGCGTTGGAACAAGCCTGGAAATGGCTTAGTTTAATGGAGTTACACATCAGTGTTTCTGATGTACATTACCACTCACATTCAAAAATATGATTTCTAAAAGATTTATAAAATAAACCTCCTTGTAATTCAACTTTAGAGCTTTACAAAACAAATGCACAAAACGCTGCAGTTCATAGTCCATAAAGTCTCCCATTCACTTAGGATTTGTCTGAATAAGGACTTGAAGATGTGACCCTGTGACATTAAGTCAGATGGAAGAAATACATTTGGATATCTTCAAAAGGGTGAACCCTGTATATGAGGAGATTAGGCCTCACTCAAATGCTTTATTTTTCTGCTGAGAATAATTAGAGGGCTGCCAACTCAAGCTCCCCCCTAAATCAATAGAAGTATAGTTATACTTTTCTGGATTCAAGATTGGTTAGTGTTCACACTGTTTTTGTATAGCAGGCCTCTATAGCAACAAAAGGATTATACACGTTTATCCTAACTCTAAGTGGTGGAAAAACTGAAAAGTCCCGTAACTTTTACAATGAAGCTATCCTACTTTAATTCATGCCACATTAATGGTAGGAAGTTGAAGCACTGCTCTCTTTTGTATAAGACTTTAAGCCAAGTGGATAGGCTATACTGCACAAGCTTTGTGTTCTGGCTACTTTCCCATACTTGTATACATTATCTTTGGTTTCTGCTAGTTTTGTTACTTTTAAATATAATTTAACATCTAATACATCATTCTAAAACATGTTTACCTGACAAAAAGCTAATGTGTTTCATATGTTTTACTCTTTTCCATTAGTAATTTAAATAAATAAAAGTAGACTTGAAATATTACCTGTTTGCATGTCAAAGATATTGTAAAACATGCTTATTCCACAAGTTATCAAAATATCCGCTCCAGAGGAAGCTGGCAAAACCATGACAGCACCTGTTTATGTTCAACTATTGTAGACTGTTTTTTTCCCTCTCAACTTGTAATGTTATATGCCACAGAATAAGTAAAATTATTAATGATCCCAAAGAATATGCCAATTGCAAAATATAGAATTATAGAGCATTCTTGCAGAATGTTTCAAAATAAGGTTCTGTGCATTCCATTTATAACCACAGCATCATTGCTGGTGCTGGTGGAGAAGGGTCATCACCATGGTGATGGTCATGGAATAAACCGAAAGTGCCAGAATAGAATGATGGAACTGAGCATCCTAAATTTCAGATACTTTGCAGTTCTGTTCTTGAGGTTTGTAGCCCTGTCTCACAAGTTTTTCAACTCTGCTATGAGAACACTGGTTAGAAAACACAGGAAGAAAAGGTGATTTAAAAATTATATATATGTCCAAAGCTTCAGTTTTAGGCGTAGGCCTAATTGAGTATGTCTCAACTGACTTTCCTATCCCACTCAACTACTAAAACAATTTCATTTGATTTTGATTATAAGAAATTGTTCTGAAGATCCTGGACTAGTCTTTGATCTCACTTACGCTAGTGTAAATATGGATTAACTCCACAATCCTGTTTGGCGGGGGACAATTGGGACTGAAGAACAGATGAGACTTCTTTATGAAAATTTGAATGTGTGCTTTTTATATGATAAAGAGGTACAAATTGATATCCTTCATGCTTCAGAATACAGGCCAACTACTAAGTGCCTCAAGTCAAGAATAAAGTCTGCCCCTGCTTTCCCTCACCAGCATGTTGTCGTAAAACTGTCCATTATGGGTAAATTTGTTTGTTTTCCTTGGAAGCATGCCATACTGGCCGCTGATGGATACAGGATTTTAGGCTAGTTTTAATGACTGGCATGAAGCTTAATGTTTGATGTGATGCATTAGGACAACTGGTATTGCTTCAGTGGAGAAACTGAGAGTTTATACCAATGTAGTTGAATCTGGTCCTACAACAGAAAATATACCTGCATAATTAAAGCAGAAGAACTCCTAGTGTGCATGCAGTTATAAACAAATGTCCTTATACCAGTCGAGCTTATTCATGTAATGTCCTCACTAGGGGTTTGTACCAATAGAACTTTGTCTTGGGTCACTTTTAAAAACAAAAACCAAACTCATGGACATAGCTATACCAGTACAAAATCTGTATGTAGACCAGGCCACACTGTGTGAAGTATGGGGAACAAGTGAATATGGATTAGTTATTATGTTCCTAGCACCACAAATGGAGATAGAATCATAGAACTGGAAGGGACCTCAAGAGGTCATCTAGTCCTGTCCTCTGCACTTGTGACAGGACTAATTACCTAGAACTTTCCTGACAGGTGTTTGTCTAACCTGCTATTAAAAATCTCCAGTGATAGAGATTCCACAACCTCCCCAGGCCACCTCCCTAGGCAATTTATTCTGTTGCTTAATCACCCTGTCGATTAGGAATTTTTTCCTAGTGTCCAACTTAAACCTCCCTTGTTGTAATTTAAGCCCCTTGCTTCTTGTCTTATCCTCAGAGGTTAAGAAAAATAATTTTTCTTCCTCCTCCTTGTAACAACCTTTTACATATTTGAAAACTGTTACCATGTCCCCTCTCAGTCTTCTCTGTTCCAGACTAAAGAAATCCAGTTTTGTCCATCTTTCCTCATAGGTAATGTTTTCTAGACCTTTTATTATTGGTGTTGCTCTCCTCTGGACTTTCTCCAGTTTGTCCACATCCTTCCTGAAATGTGGCACCCAGAACTGGACACAATACTCAAGTTGAGGCCTGAGTAGAGCAGAAGAATTACTTCTCGTGTCTTGCTTACAATGTGCCTGCTAATACATCCCAGAAGGATGTTAGTTTTTTTGCAAAAAAACGTTACACTGACTCATATTTAGCTTGTGGTCCACTATGATACCCAGAGCCCTTTCCACAGTACTCCTTCCTAGGCAGTCATTTTGTATATGTGCAACTGATTGTTCCTTCCTAAATGGAGGACTTTGCATTTGTCCTTATTGAATTCCATCCTATTTCAGACCATTTCTCCAGATCATTTTGAATTTTAATCCTATCCTCCAAAGCATTGCAACCCCTCCCAGCTTGGTATCGTCCACAATCTTTGTAAGTGTACTCCATATCATAGAATATCTGGGTTGGAAGGGACCTCAGGAGGTCATCTAGTCCAACCCCCTGCTCAAAGCAGGGCCAATCACTAATTTTTGCCCCAGATCCCTCAATGGCCCCCTCAAGGATTGAACTCACAACCCTGGGTTTAGCAGGCGAATGCTCAAACCACTGAGCTATCCCTCCATTATGCCATTATCTAAATCACTGATGAAGATATTGAACAGAACTGGATCCACGACTGATCCTTGCAGGACCCCACTCATTATGCCCTTCCAGCATGACTATGAACCACTGATAACTACTCTCTGGGAACCAGTTTTGCACCCACCTTATAGTAGCTCCATCTAGACTGGATTTCCCTAGTTTGTTTATGAGAAGGTCATGCGAGACAGTATAAAAAGCTTTACTGAAGTCAAGATATTCCACATCTACTGCTTCCCCTCTATCCGCAAGGTGATGCTGTTCAAAACATGCCAGTCAAATATCAGCCTTACTCTTTTAAGTATGCCTAGTTGGAAGCCAATGGTAACTTTGTTATAACTGCAATTGATATAAACATATGAAATAAATAGCATATGTGGGGGTATGTTATTAAAACTTACCAGATGAAACCCCTTTAAGAATTTTAAGTTTATAAGTAGCTTTTTGGAGGGGAGAGGGATGTCCCAGAATTAGTGTCTGTGGTATGTAAAACACTACATGTTTTAAAAACTGACTGATAAAGGACTCTTCCCAAAACTGCTAGCAAAGGATGACTTAATTCAAATCTGATGGGATTAAGCTGCATGGCTCCAAGGTAGGCCAAGCACTTGATTCATCTGAAGCCCTTAGAGGAAAGTGCTGCAAAACAGAGTAAGTGAAATTTGCAAGCCATAAGAATCAAGTGAAAGGCTGTGCATATGAACCTTCTTAATCATGAAGCCACATGAGAGAAGACTGATGTTCCAACATCTCCAATACCTGCCTATTTTGGAGAGAGGAAGTAAAGATAGCAACAAATGGGGTACACCAGTCTCCCTGCATTTGAAAAAGGTCTGCTAGTGAGAAGCACTACATGAGCAGAACTTCACTGTCTGACTCCTTGATTATAGTTCCAGCTCCTACTTTATAAGAGTCTGGAAGTCTGAAAGAGCTGAACAGTTTGCAAAACCCCAGATATCTCAAGTACTTAGTTTTCCCTCTTTCCTCTTTGAGGATGGTGGATACCAATTGGTTAACCTGAAAGCCAGACCAGCTTTCCCTATTTAGCCTTTTGTTCTCACAAATCAAGAATGTTTCTAGCAGGGTATTACTTAATACCTGCTAATTTAGCACCTTTTGCTTGGAAAGCAGTAACTATGTCTGGATAAGCTAGGCACCACAAGGTGGAGCTGATGCCTTGTTTTGCCAATGTCACTCAGCTCTAAAGGAGTTCTAGTCAGATTCAAGAAGTATGAAGGCAATACTGTGGTATGGATGGCAGAAGGAAGGACTAAAGCATCTTAACTAATACAGTTCTTGAAAAGGAGATGAGGATGTTACTGAGGGAAGCAGTCTAGTTTGTAAATAAATGAGTTCAGAAAGATTTGGGTTGTTAAACTGTTCCATTTTTTGTGTTGTGTGTGTGTTTAATTTTGGTTGGGTAATAGTGTTTGCATCATTTTCCATTAACATTTATCTTAAATTATCTCCCCACAATACAGAGCCTGGGGCTGTTGCCTAGTTGCTTCTCTCTATCAAAGGGGAGGTGGGGGACAGACACTAATGTAACTATTGATCAATGCAACAGTAAAATCTCAGCTGATGCTTGCTTCCTTGTGTTGGAACTCTGATGAATATGAAGTCAATGAAGCTAGGCTGATTCACACCAGCTGAATATCTGGACCAAAGCTGATTAATCTAGTTTTCTGTTTCAGCATTTGTAGCTGGCCAAAGCAGTCAGTGTATCTAAGCTGATCACTGTGAGGCACAAACGAATAGAGGTCTCTCAAACAAACTGATAATTAAATTGCTTAAACACTTTTCTATAGAATAGCAAGATGAAAGCTAAAACCATATCAACTTCAGATTAAATAACACTGCAAGTATGTAATACTGGGTAAGGTATCTGACAACCCACTCAATATATTTTACATTTAACAGTTTAGTACTTAATCAGTGCAAAATAAAATACAACATTGAAATCTCAAACAAAATTTACATTGGAGGGATGATTCAAGCTTTTGTCACAATCTGATAAAGATCTTTGTAGTGGGGCAGTTGCCCCATTCCTGGAGAGCAGGGGTTAAATGCAGCCAGCCTAGCCTGATTGGGGAAGCAGCCCCAGCTGTGGCCAGCTCAATCAGGGCCTAGTTGGCCCTGATAAGAGGGCTGTGGGCTAGAAGTTGGGGCTGTCAAATATAAAGGGAAGGGTAAACACCTTCAAAATGCCTCCTGGCCAGAGGAAAAACCCTTTCACCTGTAAAGGGTTAAGAAGCTACGATAATCTCACTGGCACCTGACCAAAATGACCAATGAGGAGAAAAGATACTTTCAAAAGCTGGAGGGGGGAGAAACAAAGGCTTTCTCTGTCTGTGTGAGCTTTTGCTGGGAACAGAACAAGAATAGAGTCTTAGAACTTAGTGAGTAATCTAGCTAGATGTGTTAGATTCTGTTTTGTTTAAATGGCTGAGAAAATAAGCTTAGGGCGTTTTCATGCAAGTCCTCACATCTGTACCCTAGAGTTCAGAGTAGGGAAGGAACCTTGACATGATGGTAGAATGGTGGGATTAACTTGAAATCATTTTGAGATTTTTTGAACTAGAAGCACAGATTTTAAAAGGATTTTTTTTTTGCCCTTTGGGCTGCTGGAAAGCAGGTTTTTGGCTGAAAGCAGTTAGAGTTTATTGTTTTGTCTCTGCTTGGGGGCCAGAGCAGAGACAAAAGGGAATTGTCTTGTGAGCTGGAGTTCTCTACCTAAAGGCAGGGTAGTTAACCTCCTGCAGGGAAATTCATAAGTCTTCACAGACCTGAAGTTTTTTTCTTTTAAACTTAAGAGCAACTAGAGGGGTTTTCTGTCTATTTGCCTGGAGACAAAGATGTTAGGTTTTGTTGTTTTTTTTTAAAAGGATTTTTCTGTAGGCTGACAATCACTATCAGAGAATATAGGTATATGACAGCACAGCAAAATTTTACAAGCCAAAGTTTTTGTTTCTAACTCTCGGGTGTAAAGTTAGTTAAAAAGAGAGGCAAAGATGACAGAAACCAAGACACAACACAAATTGTAGTTAATCAGACTGGAGGCAGCGAAAGCGGCAGAAAAAGCCCTAGAAGCTGCTCACAGGAGAGCTATGGAGGCAAGAGACAAAGAACTGGAGGAGAAGGAAAAAGAGAGGAAGCATACACTGGAGATGGAGAAGGCAAAGGCTCAGCAGAATATACCAACAAACCCTAGGAATCCTTCTCCAGGTACCACTTCCCATCCCAGAAAGTTCCCCACCTACAAGGCAGGCAATGATACCGAGGCCTTCTTAGAACACTTCAAAAGGGCCTGCCTTGGGTACAGCATCTCTACAGACCAATATGTGGTAGAGCTGAGGCCGCAGCTCAGTGGACCCTGAGCTGAGGTGGCAGCTGAAATGCCTAAGGAACACATGAACCAGTATGAACTGTTTAAAACCAAGGTGAGAGTCAGAATGGGGCTAACACCTGAGCATTCCTGTTGGTGGTTCAGAGCCCTAAGGGGGAAACCAGACGTGTCAGTTACCCGACATGCCTACCACATTGTGAAACATTGGGATGCCTGGATATCAGGAGCAACTGTTAAATCTCCAGAAGATTTGCCCTTCCTAATGCAAATGGAGCAGTTCTTAGAGAGGGTGTTCCTGAGGAAATAGAAAGATACATCCTAGAGATGAAGCCCCAAACTGTAATTGAGGCGGGGGAGATTGGAGCCGAATGGGTGGAGATGGCAGAAAAAAACAACTGGTCGCAGTTGGAGTGGATACCAGAAGGGACAACCTCAGACCACACCTACTACCGGGGGCAGCCCAAGGCCCCCCATCTACCCCCCCAAGGAACCCTCCAGCCACCTTATTGTCCTGCCACACTGTTCTCCAGCAACCTGCCTTGCCCCAGTGACCCTTCATCTGGACAATGTTTTAAATTTAATGAGCTGGGGCATGTAAAGGCCAACTGCCCCAAGAACCAACAGATTAGTTTGTTGCACTGGAATCACACCGGAGGTCCTCAGGCCCAGATACCTCCCAGATATTCTCAGAGCGGAGGGAAACTGAGTGTGGGTGGGAAGAAGGTCACCATGTGGAGGGACACCAGAGCACAAGTGTTGGCTAGCCATACTTCCTTAGTGGACCCTAATTTAATTGACCCAGAGATCCAAGTGACAATTCAACCCTTCAAGTCCAACTCTTTCAATTTGCCTGTCCAGTACCAGGGCTAGTCAGGAACGTGGACTTTTGCAGTCTATGATGATTATCCCATCCCCATGCTGTTGGGGGAAGACTTGGCCAGTCATGTGAAGCGGGCCAAGAGGGTGGGAATCGTCAACTGCAGCCAGGCTAAGCAAGCGGTCACGCCTAGCTCTGTTCTGGAAACTTCTACCAGGACCTGGTCAGAGGTGATGGGCCTGGACCCCAAGCCAATGTCTGCAACAGCAGTAGTGGATACAGTCCCAGAGACCCAGATAGAGCCAGTCCCAGAACCGGAACTGGCAGCAGCTGATAACCCTGCACAAGAGGCTTAGCCAGAGCCTGAACCCCAACACAGTGCACCAGCGGAGAGTGGTTCACAGTCAGTGGAAACAGCCCCATCACCTGCATGGCTTCCAGAGGGGCCAAGCTCAGGTCCACAATCCAATGAGGAACTGATGTCTCCAGAATCAAGGGAACAGTTCCAGACCAAACAGGAAGCAGATGAAAGCCTCCAGAGAGCTTGGGCGGTGGCACGGAGCAACCCACCACCTCTCAGCTCTTCTAATCGATCCAGGTTTGTTGTAGAAAGAGGACTTTTATACAAGGAAACTCTTTCTGGTGGACAGCAGGAAGACTGGCATCCTCAGAGACAGTTGGTAGTTCCAACTAAATACCGGGCCAAGCTCTTGAGCTTAGCCCATGATCATCCTATTGGTCATGCTGGGGTGAACAGGATCAAAGACCGTTTGGGGAGGTCATTCCACTGGGAGGGAATGGGCAAGGATGTTTCTACCTATGTCCGGTCTTGTGAAGTAGGCCAAAGAGTGGGAAAACCCCAAGATCAGGTCAAAGCCCCTCTCCAGCCACTCCCCATCACTGAAGGTCCATTTCAGCGAGTAGCTGTGGATATTCTGGGTCCTTTTCTGAAAAAGACACCCAGAGAAAAGCAGTACATACTGACTTTCATGGATTTTGCCACCCGATGGCCAGAAGCAGTAGCTCTAAGCAACACCAGGGCTAAAAGTGTGTGCCAGGCACTAGCAGACATTTTTGCCAGGGTAGGTTGGCCCTCTGACATCCTCACAGATGCAGGAACTAATTTCCTGGCAGGAACTATGAAAAGCCTTTGGGAAGCTCATGGGGTAAATCACTTGGTTGCCACTCCTTACCATCAAACAAATGGCCTGGTGGAGAAATTTAATGGGACTTTGGGGGCCATGATACGTAAATGAGCACTCCAATGATTGGGACCTAGTGTTGCAGCAGTTGCTCTTTGCCTACAGAGCTGTACCACATCTCAGTTTAGGGTTTTCACCATTTGAAAAAAATGTATATAGCTGTGAGGTTAAGGGGCCATTACAGTTGGTGAAGCAGCAATGGTAAGGATTTACACCTTCTCCAGGAGCTAACATTCTGGACTTTGTAACCAACCTACAAACCACCCTCCGAACCTCTCTATCCCTTGCTAAAGAAGGCCTACAGGATGCACAAAAAAAAAAAAAAAAAGGCAAAAAGCCTGGTATGATAAACATGCCAGAGAGCGTTCCTTCAAAGTAGGAGACAGGGCATCCCTAACACAGTATCAATATTGATGTTGATAAACACAAATCCATTATAACAAGTTTAAAAAGCACCCAAACCATATTGCCTTTCAATTTAAAATGATGCACCCTGCTTCACATGGCCAGTCTGCTGCAGGTTGCTGACTGCAATTGATAACTGTTCTTTAAGTCTTGCATATAAAGATTGCCTTTACAATCAATGCACATACATACATCTTTATTAACCTACACACATACACTATCACTATACTATAACTGACAAACTTAGTCTGCCTGCTGACTTTACTGCACTGTCTCTCCTGTACTTTGTCTCTTCTCCCTCTGCTCCAGTGACAGGATGCCTGTTGCTGCTTGCTCATCTGTCACTCAACTCCTGTCAGCTGTCCCCTCCTACTTTCTCAACTGGCCACTGACTTTTATACCATCCTGTTAGAACTTTTGAGACACTTCTGCTCATATCTTTCTGTCCAATCTTTCTTGGATGCACACCAACACATTCTAAATGGACAGTTCTATTTCTAGCCTTTTTCTCAGTGTTACAATCTGCTGTTGCTACCCCTTCTCTGCCAATTCTATTTTAGTGCTATGTGACCTGCAGTTTCTGTTTAAGGGTAGTGTGACTCTTGCTTTTTCAAAATGGAAGATAGGGATACAAAATAGAATCTTGCTAATTTCCCTAATATCACCATAACAACCCAGTCTTTGATCTCTTAGCATTTGGTGATCATAGCAATATTGCCACCTTTTGGCCAAATTCAAAAGAGGATTGCTCAAAAGGGCAAAAAGAAAAGGAGTACTTGTGGCACCTTAGAGACTAACCAATTTATTTGAGCATGAGCTTTCGTGAGCTACAGCTCACTTCATCGGATGCATACCATGGAAACTGCAGAAGACATTATATACACACAGAGACCATGAAACAATACCCCCTCCCACCCCACATAAACAATGGTCACATAAACACCACCCTATACCGGAAACCTACTGACCGCTATTCCTACCTACATGCCTCCAGCTTTCACCCTGACCACACCACACGATCCATCGTCTACAGCCAAGCTCTGCAATACAACCGCATTTGCTCCAACCCCTCAGACAGAGACAAACACCTACAAGATCTCTATCAAGCTTTCTTACAACTACAATACCCACCTGCGGAAGTGAAGAAACAGATTGATAGAGCCAGAAGAGTTCCCAGAAGTAACCTACTATAGGACAGACCTAACAAAGAAAATAACAGAACTCCACTAGCCGTCACCTTCAGCCCCCAACTAAAACCCCTCCAACGCGTTATTAAGGATCCACAACCTATCCTGAAGGATGACCCAACACTCTCACAAATCTTGGGAGACAGGCCAGTCCTTGCCTACAGACAGCCCCGCAACCTGAAGCGAATACTCACCAACAACCACATACTACACAACAGAACCACTAGCCCAGGAACCTATCCTTGCAACAAAGCCCGTTGCCAACTGTGCCCACATATCTATTCAGGGGACACCATCACAGGGCCTAATAACATCAGCCACACTATCAGAGGCTCGTTCACCTGCACATCCACCAATGTGATATATGCCATCATGTGCCAGCAATGCCCCTCTGCCATTTACATTGGTCAAACTGGACCGTCTCTACGTAAAAGAATAAATGGACACAAATCAGATGTCAAGAATTATAACATTCATAAACCAGTCGGAGAACACTTCAATCTCTCTGGTCACGCAATCACAGACATGAAGGTCACTATCTTACAACAAAAAAAACTTCAAATCCAGACTCCAGTGAGAAACTGCTGAATTGGAATTCATTTGCAAATTGGATACTATTAATTTAGGCTTAAATAGAGACTGGGAGAGGCTAAGTCATTATGCAAGGTAGCCTATTTCCCCTTGCTTTTTCCTACCCCCCCCCAGATGTTCTGGTTAAACTTGGATTTAAACTTGGAGAGTGGTCAGTTTGGATGAGCTATTGCCAGCAGGAGAGTGAGTTTATGTGTGTGTGTGTTCCTGGGGGGGTGAGAAAGCCTGGATCTGTGCTGGAAATGACCCACCTTGATTACCATGCACATTGTAGGGAGAGTGGTCACTTTGGATGAGCTATTACCAGCAGGAGAGTGAGTTTGTGTGTGTATGGGGGGGTGTGTGTGAGAAAACCTGGATTTATGCTGGAAATGGCCCACCTTGATTATCATGCACGTTGTAGGGAGAGTGGTCACTTTGGATAAGCTATTACCAGCAGGAGATTGAGTTTGTGTGTGTGGTTTTTGGAGGGGGGTGAGAACCTGGATTTGTGCAGGAAATGGCCCACCTTGATTATTATACACATTGTGAAGAGAGTGGTCACTTTGGATGGGCTATTACCAGCAGGAGAGAGAGTTTGTGTGGGGGGAGGAGGGGGCGGAGGGTGAGAAAACCTGGATTTGTGCTGGAAATGGCCCAACTTGATGATCACTTTAGATCAGCTATTACCAGCAGGACAGTGGGATGGGAGGGGGTATTGTTTCATGCTCTCTGTGTGTATATAATGTCTTCTGCAGTTTCCACAGTACGCATCCGATGAAGTGAGCTGTAGCTCACGAAAGCTCATGCTCAAATAAATTGGTTAGTCTCCAAGGTGCCACAAGTACTCCTTTTCTTTTTGCAAAGACAGACTAACACGGCTGTTACTCTGAAACCTGTCAAAAGGGCAAGGGAATCTAGCTTCTCTTCTTGCTCATCTTTATGTCCCTTCACTTCTCATAGCTTGAGACTTATTTATCCTCTTTCAAAAGAATTTTTACAATCAAAAACACATGCCTATGTATCATCCACCTTATGATAGCAGAAAACAGTAGATGGAAGCGAGATGAAAAATTTGTGCTGTTTAAAAGTTAAATTACACAAGCAAAATGAATCCAAAAAAATTGGACTACTCCAGCAAAAGACCCCTAGCTCCTTACCAAAAACTGACACCATATTTGATTAAGTATTGAATCATCAGAACTCTCATCGGGTAAATATACCTTGCAGACCAGACACAGTCAGTACTTTCTGAAAGCTGCTGATTTAAAAATTAACTAATTCATGGATGTCATGCTACAGTACTACTATTGGCTTCCTGCCTAGATTCCTTGCTGCACTAGTTACAAGTCATTGTCCTATATATGGACAGCATTACTATCTAGTTACTCTTCTCTAGATGTCCTGCTGTGGTAGTTGTCATGGTTGCAGGGCTAGCTGCATTTTTGGCCCTGCTGGCCTCTTTGATTGCATCTCCTGCAATATGTAACCCTTCAGCCTTTACCTTCCTGGAGTGGAATACCATGATTTCCCCCCAGCCTTTGACTCTGTCCCCAGCCTATAGCTGAGACATATCAACCATGATTACTCAGCGGACCTGACTTAGTTCAACCTCTGCAATTCTTCTGTTCAGGAACTGTGACCAGTGGTTAATACAGTGAGCAGATAACCTTTTGAAAAGGTTAAGTACGTTGAATCTTAACAGTAGGAAGACAAAGTATAGTGGGGGGGGAGAGGAGAAGGACTTTAAAATGACAGATCTGTTTTGACAGTTGCATGGCTATCTTTCTATCTTTCCAGGGCCATCCCCCTGGAAGTTCAGGAAGGCCCAACAGCTTCAGAGTCCTGCCATGTTGACCAGTAGGTTGCCCATATGGGGACAGTGTGTTGCCTTCCCATGAGCTTCCTAATACCCCCACTCTTAAACTAAATGAACATATGCATACATTAAGCATTTCACTAACCCATATGGTAGCCATCTCACTAAACAGATAGTATTCAGCATAGACCATGGAGCTGAGGGAAGAGCACCTGGGCCATGGCGACCACTTTGACCTGAGATGAGAAGAGGAAGATCAGGCAGGGGTAGGAGGAATTTATGCCTCTCCCCACTTTCCATGGTGCTCTGCAGCCCTTGATATACATTTATAAAGTATTACAGCTCAGCCTCATGGCCTTCAAAATTGTATTTTGGGTTGCAGCCAGACATAGGACTGGTACTCTAAGATTAAAGGAGAGCTGGAAGACTTTGTAATATGTACCGCTCAAAAAAGGAAAGAAGAACTGGTAGCCCCAAAGTACAATGTGTTGGGGTATGGAAAATGTTTGAATGTCATCTCTGAAAAACGTGATATGTGAGAACCTGCTCCCATCCTAAGAGTCCCCCCCCCCCCCCCATCATTAACCTGCTTTCATGTGATAGTCAGGAAAGAAGGTCAATACAGAGGCTGGGACAAAGTATAGTTTTTTGTTTCATAATACAAAGTGGCTGTACAGTAATTATGTTGGCTCAGCTATGGGTTTCTATTCAGAAATTATAGGAAACTGAATATCACTCAAGGCAGGAAGTTTAATGACCTATTTCTCAATTAACGTGTTGGTAAAGAGCCCTTGTCATTGTTTCACTTCTCTTTGGGATTCCCTGCCATCCCATGTGTATAGAAACAGCAGGAGCATCATGTGAGCCATAAATTAAAGCCATTTAATGAGTATAGCTTTTAAATCTTCAGTAATTGAAAACAAAAACAGAGCCATTCAATTTTCTTAAAAGCCTTTCCTACCAGTAAGGAAAGGGCTGCCCCAAACCTTCAAACAAATCTGTAATAGCACTTGCCTTAACTTATGTACACTTGGAAAGATTAATTTTCACTCAATTTCTATATCTACCTGACACACAAGAATGGTTTATAATACTGAGAGGAATGCCCTGATTAAGGTGAGATGCTTAAACACACACAGCTATCAGCAGACACCTAGAGTTCAGTCTTGTGCATGGCACTCCTCTCCACTGGTGAATGTGGAGCAAGGAGCTTTCTTTAGATGTTATGGGTCTTAACCAGGGCCGGCTCTAGACACCAGTATTCTAACTGCCACTCCAAGCACCTGCTTGGAGTGGCAGTTAGAAAGGGGAGGCATTCCACCTGCTGCCGCAGCAATTTGGAGGCAGCTTCTTCCTTTTGCCGTCTGCAGCAGCAGGTTTTTTCCATGACTTGGGGTGGCAAAAACTGTAGAGCCGGCCCTGGTCTTAACCAATGTCCATTGAAGTAGAATGAAAAACCTCCCATTGATTTCAATGGGTTCTGGGTCAAGCTTTTATCGTGCTAAGAGCTACTCAGTCTCATGCAATGTTGTTGTATTTCTAGAGTTTGTACAACTGTTTTATTAGGGAACACTTCATTTTGAATTAAATGGCTTAGATGTCAAAACTAGAATTTGGTTAATGAGTCAACAAAAACAAGCCAAATTTTACTTCTTTTGGCTTGCAAGAAGTGGTTTTTATATACAGTTGATATCTACAAAGTATTGAGAGGTCACTTTTTAGGGGGGGTCATAACTGCACATTCTTATACATTTTGGCAAAACCATCTCACCCTTAGGCACCAAAGCAATGTTGCATTTGATCTTAAAGCATAAAGTCATTTCGTTTGTTTCAGCCACTCTCATATACCCTTTTCCTTACATCTTCTTGAAGTTGCCTTTAAGGGAAGCTGTTCCTCTCCACAAAATATTTCCTTTGCCATACGCAGTTCAGGGGATGGCTTGTTTCTTTCCTGCAGGAAGGGGACAAGGATTTGGCTCCAATATTCACATATTGGAATTTGTATTCCTTCATGTTTTAGGCTCTCTCTATACTGCACTGTGCTAAAGGGACAGACTTGCCTGTAACCTAGTGTGCTCTGGGAATTCTCATTCCTAAAGCATTATCAAGCCAGTGCAGAAAACTAGAGAGGGTCACAGTTCATGGATGGAGGGAATGATAGTCAGCAAATTGTCTGCTCCTGAAGGTTAAAGGCCAGATTCTTCCACCCAATCTGGGTGAGTTGTTTAAGCAGCACAACTGAGCTGGAATCTGGCTCTAACTGCACAGATGAGAACTCCCCCAGTAGGGACTATAGGTGCCAAACACAGCCATACAGGGGGATTGTCAGGGTGGAAAGTAGTATGTTAGGGTGCAAAGTAATTGTGGTTGGCTAATCTAAGCTGCCTTTGGGACTCCCTTAGCTATGGCTAGAGTCACCACACATCAGTTCACCATCACACAGCAGTGACCTGATACTTGATGTGCCCTCCCCCATACTTCTGCGTAGGAGATAATGCCCAACATGTGCTTTTAGGGAAAGAGGTCTCCTTTGCCTTTGTCACAGAAGCAATATGGAAGGGTGTGGCACAGCTTGATACTCCTGAAAACGGAAGGAAAACCTGTCCACTCAGTTAGAAACAAGTAGAGGAGAGGTACAATGAAATTAAAAATGTCATAGCAAAACCAGGATATCTAACATTCAGTCAACTAAATCTCCTCCTGTTTTTTCTGTTTTTAAATAAATCTGAAAAACTTTTATAAATATGTAAGGATCATGTACAAAGAAATAGATTCAAGGACTAGCTGCAGGAAAACCAGTCAACTAAAATTAATGCAGAGCCTGAGTAAACACTGTCCCGTTTGTTTTTTTAAAGTTAGATATTTCCAATGGTAAAGCTCCCATTGTATTCAATGGCATCTTGGCTAGAGAGTACCGAGTATAGCGACTGCAAGGCTCCTCTTTATTAGGTGCCTATTCATTATTTAGCCCTTTATATATATAGGGCATTAAGGCTACCAAAATAATATTCATTAATACTGCACTGTTGCAATTATATGAGCGCAAGTAGTCACATGGAATTGATAATTAAACAGTCATTTAAAGAAAGCACTATTAACAATGCTACTCTGGCACAATTGAGCTACAGACATGCTGGTGAGCTATTTAATATTCATATCAAAATGTAACCCTTCTGCCCATCAGAGTTAGCAGGAACAAGGGCCGGGTTCAGTATCTAGGGGTTTCTTTTCAATAAGAGAATGCAAAACTGTCTCGAGTGCCCATCCAGTGACCTGAGACAATTACATACCACCCCTCTGGGCGCCTCTAAGAGGCAATACTTCCCCTCTCACAAGCACACAGACTCTTAGTAGGGGAGCTTCAGTGCTGATGCACTCAGAACCACTCGCCCAAAGTAGGCCTAGTGCCTAATTCTAGGAATAGGTGATTTCAGCTCTGAAGCATACAAGACCCCTAACTGAATCAAAATTAGCTCTGTTATTACATCATGGAGAGGTCAAAGTGGTATTTAGGGCCCTTAGAAGGAGTGCACACACTACTAAGTACACATACCCGTCCCCAGCCTCTCTCAATTCACTGGGCTTTGGAACCCATGTCCCTTGCCTAGCGAGTGCTACTTAGTTGAGGGGGAGTCCCTCTGTCATAAAATGCCAAGGACAGTTCCACTGTCCTTGATTCACATAACCAGGATAACACTATTACTCCTGCCCCAATAACAAAGACTGGGGATCCCAGAGCAGCCAAAGTGACCATTTGGGCAAGCAGTCCCATCATGCTAGGGATGTGTGTCCATGCAAACAAGATCAGCCCCTGAAGTCCTTTTCCACAGCTTACCACCAGATGTCAGGTTAGAGCTCATTCTGACTCTGCTTACATCAGCAAATGACCTATTGTATAAACAGTGGGATTTCATCCTAAATTGAATTTGATTGCTAATCCTGGTAAGCAATCCAAATGCTGCTTGTACTATTAAAAGTGCAGGCTAGCATGTTCTGCCCCATTTCAACCAGTGAATAATGGGACAAAATTGTAGCTCTTTACTTAAAACATTTATTTTCAAAGTTTAAGATGCTGAGTTCTTAAAACATTCCTGACGATGCAGAATAGGATAAGGTTTGTTTAAATTCCCACTGTGATAGAAAATTAGTCTTGCATCAACAACAATATTGTTAGGCATAATTATTTCAATCTTATTTTTCAAAGACCTTGAATTAGTTAATTGGTTATCTCACTGTGATCTACCAATAGTATATCCCAGCACTTTTTTTTTTTATTAAGGAAGGAGGAGAAAGCATTTAGAGTTAAAGTCTTTGCATTAAATTACTGAACTTTGAGTACATGAAAACTCAGCCTTGTACAAGCAAATATTATTTGCAGTCAAATTTAGGGTAATTAGGAATGTCACTGCTTGATTTTTGATGTACAGAATAAATTCATAAATCTACTCTAACTTACTTACCTCTTTAGTGGTAGTAGGAGGAGAAGGTATGAAGAAGGTGTCAGGCATTCCCATTAAGGATACCTCATAATTAGGGCTGTCAAGCAATTAAAAATGATTAATTGCATGATTAAATAATAAAATACCATTTATTTAATTTTGGATGTTTCCTACATTTTCAAATAAAGTGAGCACTGTACACGTATTCTGTGTTGTAACTGAAATCAGTATATTTGAAAATGTAGAAAAGCATCTAAAATATTTAATAAATTCCAATTGGCATTCTATTTAAAAGTGCAGTTAATTGGGATTAATTTTTTTAATCATGTGAGTTAACTGATTAATCGACAACTCTACTCATAAAACAACAAGAGGGCAGAAAATAAAATCTGTTGCCTTTATATCTTATCAGAATTAATAAAAGTGATAAATAATGTTATGGATAACATCCCAGTATTTAGGATAATATATAAATATAAGAATAAAAATACTGCCCTTTAGGGTGCAAATACAATACTATCAGTTTAAGAATAGGAAGAATGTTTCCCGGGGGCAGTTATTCCACAAAATTGCGCATTACAGGGATTCTCAAACCATCCTTGAAACACTTGCTCCTGATGCTGCCATGTGAAGTTAGAGAAGGTAACATTTTTGTCTCCTGTGATGTACAAACTCTACTTACTTCAAAAACTTTTGGTCAATAGAGATACTAGATTGAGTCCCCTTAATTTGAGAGGATGCTGGGGTAGAAGATCTTCTGTGATATGCAGGGGGGCGGGAGAGAGCCTTTGAGGTGAAACTTCTGCCCTTGGATTGAAATAGTCTGGGGTTGTTGACCTTCAGAATAGGCTACAAGACTCATTTTGCTTCCTGGACTTTCTGAAGAGGGCTGATGCTAATGGTGCACATGGTGTAAGTAAAGATATGAAGGAAGGAGCTTTGGAGGTGAAAGAACAACCTACTGGATTTTACTCCGCAAGGAGCTGCAGTTATTCTGGAGATTTGATGCTGTTTTAGTCTTTGTTTAGGTTTATATCCTATCAAAGCTGCTCATAGTAGTACATGGGTGCCTTTTTAATGCCATTACATAGCAAAAGAACTAATTTGCATTTCAGGAAACATATCTACGAATATACTCTGAACAACAGGTATTGCATCTCAATTTTTCCGAACAGGTCCTGTTTTTATCTGGGATGGCTGACTTGCGTGAGGTCAGAGTCGCTCATTAGTTCAGCTGGCATTATAAACAAGATATTATTGGCTTTCAAGCTGTGCTGTAAGCATGTGGTCTCTTTCAAACTCCAGCAGCATTAATACCAGTCTTTTTTTTTAGTGTTTAACTATGCTCAAAAGATTGAATCCATGAACTGGATTTAATTTAAAACTAAAAATGCCTCATGCAAGAAGAACTCTTGCTGGTTTCATGCCAATTTAAGAATCATAAATAAAAGGGATGAAATCCTCACTCCACAGAAGTAAATGTAAATTTTCCCATTTACTTCAGTAGGGTTATGATATCCTCTGAGGTTTCAATATGGGGTGAAATGACAAGGTTTTAAATTTGTGTTTAAAAACCATTAACACTTCATTAAATAGTACTGATAGAAAGGGCAAGCACAGAGGAAACTAATGATGCAGGATAAAGGATGACACCCCCACACCCAACACTTCACTTGCTGTCTCAGTTGTGCCATAGTACTCAAAATAACTACCAATTACCTACTTCTAGAAAAATTGCTTACAACAAACTTGCCCACTCTCCACTGAATTTGGAGGATGTTACCTCAGAAGTGGAGTGGCTCCTAAACTAATTTAGTCTAGCCCTATGTTACTAGTGATATGAAGGCTGACTAAGCTATTGCCAGGTAGAGATAACCCAAAAGCTCTTAGTTTCCTTTATCTAGGAAATTGAAAACAAATCCACCTACTTGCCATAATTGCTGTTAAGGAACATTTATGTACTGGCATGGCTAACACTGAGAGGACAAGACAAAAGCTTGTGTTTACATTCTGTATCAGGTCAGCTGTACACAAAGTTGTCACAGAAAGGGATATGTGAAGAGTATATGTTGATAAAGTTGGTAGCCACAGTTAACTTGTATATATCTACATAAATATGGCAGGCAACCAGCTTGGCTTAATGATGAAATCCTAGCAGATCTTAATCATAAAAAAGAAGCTTACAAGAAGTGGAAGGTTGGACATACGACCAGGGAAGAGTATAAAAATATTGCTCGGGCATGTAGGAATGAAATCAGGAGGGCCAAATTGCACCTGGAGCTGCAGCTAGCAAGAGATGTCAAGAGTAACAAGAAGGGTTTCTTCAGGTATGTTGGCAACAAGAAGAAAGCCAAGGAAAGTGTGGGCCCCTTACTGAATGAGGGAGGCAACCTAGTGACAGAGGATGTGGAAAAAGCTAATGTACTCAATGCTTTTTTTGCCTCCGTCTTCACGAACAAGGTCAGCTCCCAGACTACTGCACTGGGCATCACAGCATGGGGAGTAGATGGCCAGCCCTCTGTGGAGAAAGAGGTGGTTAGGGACTATTTAGAAAAGCTGGATGTGCACAAGTCCATGGGGCCGGACGCCTTGCATCCGAGAGTGCTAAAGGAATTGGAGGCTGTGATTGCAGAGCCATTGGCCATTATCTTTGAAAACTCATGGCGAACGGGGGAAGTCCCAGATGACTGGAAAAAGGCTAATGTAGTGCCAATCTTTAAAAAAAGGAAGGAGGAGGATCCTGGGAACTACAGGCCAGTCAGCCTCACCTCAGTCCCCAGAAAAATCATGGAGCAGGTCCTCAAGGAATCAATCCTGAAGCACTTACATGGGAGGAAAGTGATCAGGAACAGTCAGCATGGATTCACCAAGGGAAGGTCATGCCTGACTAATCTAATCGCCTTCTATGATGAGATTACTGGTTCTGTGGATGAAGGGAAAGCAGTGGATGTGTTGTTTCTTGATTTTAGCAAAGCTTTTGACACTGTCTCCCACAGTATTCTTGTCAGCAAGTTAAAGAAGTATGGGCTGGATGAATGCACTATAAGGTGGGTAGAAAGTTGGCTAGATTGTTGGGCTCAACGGGTAGTGATCAATGGCTCCATGTCTAGTTGGCAGCCGGTGTCAAGTGGAGTGCCCCAGGGGTCGGTCCTGTGGCCGGTTTTGTTCAATATCTTCATAAATGATCTGGAGGATGGTGTGGATTGCACTCTCAGCAAATTTGCGGATGATACTAAATTAGGAGGAGTGGTAGATACGCTGGAGGGTAGGGATAGGATACAGAGGAACCTAGACAAATTAGAGGATTGGGCCAAAAGAAATCTGATGAGGTTCAATAAGGATAAGTGCAGGGTCCTGCACTTAGGATGGAAGAACCCAATGCACCGCTACAGACTAGGGACCGAATGGCTAGTCAGCAGTTCTCCGGAAAAGGACTTAGGGGTGACAGTGGACGAGAAGCTGGATATGAGTCAGCAGTGTGCCCTTGTTGCCAAGAAGGCCAATGGCATTTTGGGGTGTATAAGGAGGGGCATAGCGAGCAGATTGAGGGACGTGATCATCCCCCTCTATTCGACATTGGTGAGGCCTCATCTGGAGTACTGTGTCCAGTTTTGGGCCCCACACTTCAAGAAGGATGTGGATAAATTGGAGAGAGTCCAGCGAAGGGCAACAAAAATGATTAGGGGTCTGGAACACATGACTTATGAGGAGAAGCTGAGGGAACTGGGATTGTTTAGTCTGCAGAAGAGAAGAATGAAGGGGGATTTGATAGCTGCTTTCAACTACCTGAGAGGTGGTCCCAGAGAGGATGGTTCTAGACTATTCTCAGTGGTAGAAGAGGACAGGACAAGGAGTAATGGTCTCAAGTTGCAGTGGGCGAGGTTTAGGTTGGATATTAGGAAAACTTTTTTCACTAGGAGGGTGGTGTAACACTGGAATGCGTTACCTAGGGAGGTGGTAGAATCTCCTTCCTTAGAAGTTTTTCAGGTCAGACTTGACAAAGCCCTGGCTGGGATGATTTAATTGGGGATTAGTCCTGCTTTGAGTAGGGGGTTAGACTAGATGACCTCCTGAGGTCCCTTCCAACCCTGATATTCTATGATTCTATGAAATTGAAAAATGAATGCACAAACTATACTTAAATGTAGTAGCCACTTCCCAAGGAAAATACAAAAGATCAGAGTAGCAACTGGATTTCTAGAAGTGGTACCACAGAAAAAGGTGGCGATTATGGGGATCAGATGGGGGTGGGGGAATGATTAGCAAAACCCAAGATACTAATTCAGCTGTACATGTGGGCTACAAGAAATGAAAATGAAATGTGCATTGAAAACACACACTTAAACCTCATTCACTGAAATGTCAGTCACTAAGATACCTAGCAAGAAGAAGAAAAAATTATTCAGACCAAAATGTTTGATCAGTGCATAAAGGCCACTTTACACAAGAAGTTCTAAGAGGCAAGTAGCCTTTCCTGCATTTTCCCTTCACTACACTCCTTCACAATAATTACAAATTTCATAAAGTAATTAAAAATTGTTACACTAGAACAATAAAAGAAGATCACAAGCCTTTTTCTCCTCTAGAGGCCTCCTAGTACAGTGGAGTTTAATAGTGATAGAAACTCAACATTTTTTTCAGTCATAATTATATTTTCATTGTTCACAGTAGTGGAAAATTTTATACATTTCCATTGATTGTCATTCTCCACACTGCAAATCCCACACTCTTCCAAAGATTTAATAGTAACTGATACAGTGTTCTACACATTGTGACAAAGCTCTATCCTTGCCTCCATGGGTCCCACGTTTCCTGGCAGATTTTGCTAGCCTCAGAGGCTCACTGTGACCCTCCACATAACCCTTCTTTTTCTAGGGACAAGGGTCACAGTCTACTGAGCCATTTTCATCATAAGCCAGTGAGGTAGGTGAGGAGAAGCTATCCTCCCATGCACAGTCTCTGTTGTTTCCCAGTCTTAGTGATTAATCAGGGAGGGGGAGGGGGAGCCCAGGCCCACCCTCTACTCCAGGCTCCAGCCCAGGGACCCTAATAGTATCAGCTATGGTAGCTGACCTTTTAGAAACATGACACATACAGTTCCCCAGGCTACTTCCCCACAGCAGCCCCCACTTCCTCAAGCTCCACTTCACCCTTACCTCAGGGATTCCTCCCTTGTGCCTGATATGGTGTGTACTACTCAGTCTCTCCAACAGCACAGCTTCCTCCCAGAGCTCCTGACATCCACACCCACCTGACTGGCTGGGAGGCTTTTAACTAGTTTCAGCCAGCCCCTAATTGGCTTCAGGTGTCCCAATCAACCTAGCATTCTCCCTGCCTTCTGGAAAGTTCTTAATTGGCCCCAGGTGTCTTAATTGACCTGGAGCAGCTGCCATTTCACTTATCCTGGTACCAGGGATTTGTTTAGCCTGGAGCTAATATATCTATCTCCCACTGCTTTTCTATAGTCATCTGGCCTTGCCCCGTCACAACAGCTACAATTTATTTCCATGAAGTGTGTTATTGGACCAATGCTTTTACATCCTTTTCTCTGTAGAAAAGTAGGTTATTCTATTATCTCCTTCTGTATAACTTTTAGGGAGCACAATTTTGTTAGGAAATGCAAGTCTGAAGTACCCAAGTCAGTGTCTTAAAATGCTGTAGCAAGGAAAACCAATTCTGAGGTGGCTAATGGGGAAATATTTTACATCTAAAAATTAACTGGTCACTTTGCAGTTGGTATGAATTACTCCTTCATTTGTCTTGGGTACACACAAATGGTATGAGCAATAGAGAAGATTGTTTGGAGATTTTCCAGCTGCTTAAATATTCTGACTCATGACTTTAATGGATATTTAAGGCAGTAGACTGGCTTTACAGAATCTTAGAATGACTTTTTCTAAAATACATGTTACCATTTTGCCTCCATTACATTAAAGCAACAGTGCACTAAATGTGTTTTGTTAAAACATATTTAGTGTACAGTTCCTCTAATGGGCTATTATAATAATACTTAGCCTTTACAAAATACCTTATTTTCCAAGATGTACTAATATTGACAAATATTTATAATTCACCTGATAAGTAAGGAAGTGTTACCCCTGTTTTATGACAAGAAAGTTGAGCAATGGGCATAAAGAGCAATTGCTTATACAGTGAACATGGCAGAACAGGATTAGAACAAAGGATTTTTTGGCTCCTAGCTCCCATTTTAATTAACCTGTCCACCTTGCCTCTCTAAACTAGTCTAAATTTAACTTGTTAATCCAATTTCTACTAAAACCTTTGCTTTAGTAGAGTAAAATTTAATACCTTGTTTTGGCTCTTTACCTTTATTGGCATTCTCCCTAGCATTTTAACCGTATGCTAGTAATACTTTCCAAATTGCGTTGTGGCTTTGCATCTTAAGTCTGCTGAATTTTTTTGTCCAGTTTGACACAAACAACAGACTAGTGTCCATTTACAGTCTGTTTACAGCATTGCAAGACATTTTACATCAATATGCTTATTTCTTCAAGCCAGAAATTGTGCTAAGATACACCCAGATATTAAGGTTTTTATTATTTTTTTTGGAGGGGTGGGGATGCAAAAAGTGGTCTCTTGAATGGCTGCTGCTCTCTAATCTGTCTAGTCACCAGTGCTGTGATATGAAAGACTCCTCTTCCACTGTCTTCGATACACAGCTGTCTTTGTACTACAACCAATCCTGATTGTGAACATGGCAAACACAAGAATTTCTGCTGTCCTCTCCTTTAAAATGCCAAAACCTTTTCCTTATCATTGTCAAAATTTTTGCTTTTGATATTTCTAAAAGTGCTAAAGAAACTTAGGAACAGAAGTCTCATTTTCCAAAAAGAAAAGGAGTACTTGTGGCACCTTAGAGACTAACCAATTTATTTGAGCATGAGCTTTCGTGAGCTACAGCTCACTTCATCAGATGTATACCATGGAAACTGCAGCAGACTTTATATACACACAGAGAATATGAAACAATACCTCCTCCCACCCCACTGTCCTGCTGGTAATAGCTTATCTAAAGTGATCAACAGGTGGGCCATTTCCAGCACAAATCCAGGTTTTCTCACCCTCCACCCCCCCACACAAATTCACTCTCCTGCTGGTGCTAGCCCATCCAAAGTGACAACTCTTTACATAATCAAGTCAGGCTATTTCCTGCATAGATCCAGGTTTTCTCACATCCCCCCCACCCCCATACACACACAAACTCACTCTCCTGCTGGTAATAGCTCATCTAAACTGACCACTCTCCAAGTTTAAATCCAAGTTAAACCAGAACATCTGGGGGAGGGAGGGTAGGAAAAAACAAGAGGAAACAGGCTACCTTGCATAATGACTTAGCCACTCCCAGTCTCTATTTAAGCCTAAATTAATAGTATCCAATTTGCAAATGAATTCCAATTCAGCAGTTTCTCGCTGGAGTCTGGATTTGAAGTTTTTTTGATCACCTGTTGATCACTTTAGATAAGCTATTACCAGCAGGACAGTGGGGTGGGAGGAGGTATTGTTTCATATTCTCTGTGTGTATATAAAGTCTGCTGCAGTTTCCACGGTATACATCTGATGAAGTGAGCTGTAGCTCACGAAAGCTCATGCTCAAATAAATTGGTTAGTCTCTAAGGTGCCACAAGTACTCCTTTTCTTTTTGCGAATACAGACTAACACGGCTGTTCCTCTGAAACCTGTCATTTTCCAAAATGACCTTAATAGGATGGCTTGCCCTTGGGCTGGAGAGCATGGGGGCAAGTCTAGTCTGATAACCATATGATATTCCTGAGGGTGCATTCTGTGCCAAAAAAATTAAAATTCTGTGCACAATATTTTAAAATTCTGCAAGTTTTATTTGTCAAATAAATGTGGAGGCTCCAGCATGGCAGTGAGTAGCACAGGCCACTGGCTGGACAGAGGTGGGAGATCACAGTACAGCTCCTTTTCTCCTCCCACCCCCCGGCTGGGGAACACACTCAGCAGTGAGGCTGCACTCAACCCTGCTCCAGCGCAAGGACCAGGTCTGCCCCAGAAACACCCCAGGGCCCTGCCCCTTCACGTGGGCAGGCAAGCTCAGCAAAGCAGGATCCAAGTGTGGAGGGGCTTAACGTGTGCGGGATCTAGGTGTGGGTTGAGAGGGGTCTATGCGGGGCAATCTGGGTGTGGCTGGCTCAGTGGTGGATCTGGGTGTGGGGGAGGGGTCTGGTTGCACAGGAGCTTGGTTGGGGGGGCGGTTCTGGGTGTAATGGTAATGGGACTCTGCGGCAGGGTCTCAGTGAAGGTGGTTGGAGCTCAGCAGGTGGGGGGAGGTCAGGGGAGGATACAGCTTGGTAGGGCGTCTGGGTGTGGGGGGCTCAGTGGGGGATCCAGATGCTGGGGGAGGGGGGTTCAGTGGAGTAGGGATCCAGGTGCAGCTGGTTGGGGCTTGGTGAGGTGGCTCATCAGATGGTACAGGGGAAATGGGGCTCATTGGGGCAGGGTTCTGAGTGTAGGGGAGTGAGGCTCAGCAGGAGGATCTCGGTATGGTGGGGGGATCTGGATGCATGCAACTTAGGCATATGGCAGGTGTGGTTCCCTGTACAGGGATCCCTCCCCATACAGCTGAGGAGGTGTGTGTCCGTGTGAGAGAGAGAGGAGGAGTGTGTCCCCGGATGATGTACAGAGGAAGAGGAAGTCCTGTCCTCCCCAATCCACCCAGGACTAGCAGCTGAGCCTGGCACAGGGTAGGAGCCACAGCTGGGTCTTCCCCAGTCCCAGCCCTGAGCATCTGAAACATATTGCTGGGGAGAACCCCATTACCACACTTGTGACTTCCCTTTGGTCCCCCACCAGAAAGTCATTTTTCTGCAGGGAAGCAAATAAATCTGCAGGGGACATAAATTCTGCATAGGTGCAGTGGCACAGAATTCCTCCATGAATTCCAGGAATTCCGGGGAGGGGAAGTGAGGGACTCCAGCCCCAGCTGTTGCTGCTGCAGGCACCATCACCTCCACCACCACCTGTGAGGGGTCCTTCCTGCCTGGCCACCAGACTGCCTCCTGGAGCTGCGGCTAAGGAGTTGCTGGAGGCCCAAGGAGGAGAAGAAGAGGACCATCTACCAGTCAGGGAGCACTGAGAGACTTTGCAGACGACCGTGGAGGGGGCCATCATGGACTGAGTAACTTTCGAACTGTACTTTTGTAGTGGGGGTTTTGACTGTGTTTGTGGGGACATGGGGTGTGGTGTGGAGCCTGCCCCCCGGTTCCATCTGTGTGTCCCCCACTGCTCCCCTACCCCCACTGGCTGTTTACCGTCTGCCTCAGCTCCTGCCTCTAGACTCAGCTGCTTGCTTGGCTTGCCACGCCCCGCTTCCACCATTTGGGCCAGGAGCAGCAGCCAGCCCAAACAAGGACCCTTTTGTGCAAGCGCACATGCGTGCATGTGCCTCCCCCCCATTTCGACTGCCCACCCCACAGCTTTGCCCCTTGCTATTTGCCCCTCTCAGCCTTTTGCACCTCCTCTTTGCCTCAGCCCCCCATTACTAGCTTCAGTTTGTTTGCCCCACCCCAGCCTCTGAAGCTAGTCCCTTGGCTTCCCTGTCCTACCTCTAGCCTGCTTAGCCTCTCACTCCGTGCACCCATGCCCCCTCCCATGTGCTTGTGCCCCTCCCCATTTTAGTTTGAACCGTCTTCACTGCACCCCTCAATGCTGTTGTATTCTCCCCTCCCCTAGTAAAAAAAAATTAGCCTGATTCCCCCGTAGTAGGGCTATTTCTTTTAAAGAGCAGAAGGTGGTTCTATTAAGGGGGCAGCTTTGGGTGCTGGAGTGAGACTGCAGAGAATGAGACACCCCTGTTAGGAAGACCCTGAAGCCAGGGGAACTGCTCCAGATGAGAAGGGCTGGGAGTAGTCTGTTATGACAGGAGGGACTCCGACCAGACCAGGGGAGTTTAGTCTGTATGCAGCTGAAGAGAAGCCTTGTGTTTTGTTTTGAACTTAATAAATTGGACCCTAAGCAGGGCTGTTGTGATTGACTGGAAAAAACCCTGCATGGAGTTTATTTGGGGATCCAAGAAAGGAAACTTGAGATGAAGGACTGCAGGCAGGGCTACCACGAGACCACCAGAGGAGCTGTGATGGGGCCACTTGTCCATAGTTACTTAAACACTTAGCCTACTTCCTGGTAACTTGGGCTCCACGACCCTGTCAGTTTCAAAACTAAAACTTTGGCAAGTTTACATAGTCCTGCAGTTTGGACTAGGGGATACAGACAGCAGTGCTGTAACTCATAGAATATCAGGGTTGGAAGCGACCTCAGGAGGTCATCTAGTCCAACCCCCTGCTCAAAGCAGGACTGATCCCCAACTAAATCATTCCAGCCAGGGCTTTGTCAAGCCTGACCTTGAAAACCATTAAGGAAGGAGATTCCACCACCTTCCTAAATAATCCATTCCAGCGCTTCACCACCCTCCCAGTGAAAAAGCTTTTCCTAACATCCAACCTAAACCACCCCCATTACTCCTTGTTCTGTCATCTGATACCACTGAGAACAGTCTAGATCAGGGTGGGCGAACTGTGGCCTGCGGCCTCAATCCGGCCTGCAGGCTTGCCCCCCATGGTGCTGCAAGCCCCACGCCAGCACCACATCCCTGGGGCTCCAGGGGGCGGAGGGCTCTGTGCATTGCCCTTGCCTCTGGGCCCCACCCCCCACAGCTCCCACTGGCTAGGAACAGGGAACCATGGCCAATGGGAGCTTCAGGGGAGGTACCTGGAGGCATGGCAAGGGCAGTGCACAGCGCCCTGTGCCAACCCCACCCCCCACTGGGGCTATGCAGGCCGCTTCCTGGAGCAGCGCCACCTGGGGCCAGGGCAGGCGTGCAGGGAGCCTGCCCTGGCCCCAGTGCGCACCGCTGCGGCCCCAGAGCCGCTTTAGGTAAGCGGTGCCAGGCTAGAGCCTGAATCCCTCCTGCCCCCCAACCCTAAGTCCCCTGTCTGCACTTCACACCTCTCCTGCACCCTAACCCCCTTCCCTGAGCCCCTTCCTACACTCTGCACCCCAACCCCCTTCCCTGAGCCCCCTCAGACACTCCACACCCCTCCTCTGCTCCAATCCCTTGCGCTAAGTCTGTTCCTGCACACCACACCCCAACCGCCTGCTTCAGCCCTGCATACAATTTCCCCACCCAGATGTGGCCCTTAGCAAAGAAAGTTTGCCCACCCTGATCTAGAGCCATCCTCTTTGGAACCCCTCCTTCAGGTAGTTGAAAGCCGCTATCAAATCCCCCCTCATCGTCTCTTCTGCAGACTAAACAATCCCAGTTCCCTCAGCCTCTCCTCATAAGTCATGTGTTCCAGCCCCCTAATCATTTTTGCTGCCCTCCGCTGGATGCTTTCCAATTTTTCCACATCCTTCTTGTAGTGTGGGGCCCAAAACTGGACACAGTACTCCACATGAGGCCTCACCAATGTCAAATAGAGGGGAATGATCACGTCCCTTGATCTGCTGGCAATGCTCCTAATTATACAGCCCAAAATGCTGTTCACCTTCTTGTCAACAAGGGCACACTGCTGACTCATATCCAGCTTCTCGTCCACTGGTGGCATGGATGCTGCAAACATGAACAAGAGTCCCAGTTCACATTCGCATTTCCCTCTTCAAACAGGACCACATCACTATGGAGTAAGAACTTCAGGCCTGCAGCGTCCACGTGGGGGAATTCTAGTGTGGCACTTTGGTGCACGCGGCGATCCACACCCATCTCGTGGGACACACCCATTTGGTGTGTTCAGCACCGCACGGAGCTTAATCAGCGCAGGAGAGGCACTGAAAGGGACAAAAATACGTCTCAGGGTAGGCAACTCGTCCCAGTTGCAGTGAGGTGGGTGCTGTCGCGCACCGCTGCTCGCCCCGGTGCTGCAAGCAGGCGCACGCGAAGGGGTCAGTGCCCCGTACTCCCACAAGCCGCCCGATCCACCTGGGACAGCCGCTTCTGCCGGCGCTGCTTGGAGGGCGGCTGGCCCGCTCGCGTCAGTTATGGGCTTCGCACATGCGCAATGGGATTTTGCTGTATTCTGCGCCTGCGTACTGCGATCCAAAGCTCACGCACCTACATGGTGGTGAGCGCACGTATTCGGGGGGAGTAGGGGGTCTGTGGACGCGTGCGCGTTGACGCGCTAAGAGGAATGATGGGCGGGGTGGAGTGTGTTATCGCGAGGTTTGTGGGGAAAGGCTAGAACTGGAGCCGAATTTGAACGCGGCGAGCGGAGCCAGATCTGAAAGCCTCCTTGCGGGCCGGGCTGGGCCGAGTAAGCGGGAGAGGCCTGGGGGCTGCCCGGTGTCTTCACTGCCGCCGCTGCTGCTCTCCCCTGAGGGCTGGCGCCGGCGGCTGCCGTTAGCTGTCCCGGACTGGGGGCGGTTTTGGGTTGTCCCCTTCCCCGGGCAGGCGGGGGCCGGAGCTGGGCGCGCGGAGTCCCCCCTTCTCCGGGTGGAGGTCGCTGGCGGTGCCTGGTGGGGGTCGGAGCTGGGTGGGCGAGGTCGGAGCTGACTGTCCTTTCTTTCGTTCTCCGCTCTCCCCTCTGCGGCGGCTGGTGTGGGGCAGTGGTTGAGCCTGCCAGACTCCGCAGTAGACTGAGTTTTGTGTGTAGAATCATAGAACAACAGCGGTGGAAGGGACCTCAGGAGCTCTCATTATGCCTCTTTGTGCTAGATTACTTATAAAATCATAGAAGAACAGGGGTGGAAGGGACCTCAGTAAGTCATCTAGTCCAACCCCCTGCTCAAAACAAAACCAGCCCCAACTAAATCATCCCAGCCAGGGCCTTGTCAAGCCGCGCCTTAAAAACCTCTAAGGATGGAGAGTCTACCACCTCCCTTGGTAACCCATTCCAGTGCTTCACCACCCTCCTAGTGAAAAAGTTTTTCCTAATATCCAACCTAAACCTCCCCCACTGCAACTTGAGACCATTGCTCCTTGTTCTGTCATCTGCCACCACTGAGAATAGCCAGTGTAACCAGTGACCAACCTAGAAGAACATTCAGGTTGCAAAGTGGAGCCCTCAGAAGTCAGGGAATGACACGATTCACATGTTAGTGGCAACTGTAATTTAGCCCTCTTGTGCATATTTATTTATCAGCGTTATGTACCCACATAAATTTTGTAAGAGAGACCCTGGTCTTATTTAGCGCATGGAATGGGAGGTGTTCCCTGAATGAGTTCTTTTGGTTGTTTGATGTGTGACCGTATTTACTGCATATTTGCTATTGCTACTATGCCTGCTCAGTGCTAGTGCAAGTAAGACCTTAGGGCAGTGGTCGGCAACCTTTCACAAGCGGTGTGCCGAGTCTTCATTTATTCACTTTAATTTAAGGTTTCACGTGCCAGTAATACATTTTAACATTTTTTAGAAGGTTTCTCTCTGTCTATATATTATATAACTAAACTATTGTCATATATAAAGTAAACAAGGTTTTCAAAATGTTTAAGAAGCTTCGTTTAAAATTAAATTAAAATGCTGATCTTACGCCACTGGCCTGCTCAGCCTGCTGCCAGCCTGGGGTTCGGTTCACCTAGGCTGGCAGCAGGCTGAGCAGGGCCTGTGGCCAGGACCCTAGCTGGCAAAGGACCGGCAGCCAGAACCCCAGCTGGGCAGCGGGCTGAGCGGGGCCAGTGGCTGGGACCCCAGATCAGCAGTGGGCTGAGCAGCTTAGCCCCCTGCCACTCAGTCTGCTGCCGATCTGGGGTTCTGTCGGCCGGCTCCTGCCAGCCAGGGCCTCGCTCAGCCCGTTGCTGGTCTGGGATCCTGGCCCTGCCCACATAGAGTGGGTACCTATCTTCTTCCTGGCTCTAGCCCATTCTTTTCCGCTCTCTGCACTGAGCTGAGGATGGGAGTGCACTGAGCACAGGGCTGGGGGTGAAGGAGTAGGCTGGGGGTTTGGGTGTAAGGTCTGGCCAGGAGCTAGAATGAGGGAGGGAGCTCAGGGTTGTGGCAGGAGGTTTGGGTGTGGAGTGCTTACCTGGGCAGCTCCCGTTTGGTGCCAGGGGTGCAGGTGGAAATGTGTGTGGGAGATGCAGGAGCTCTCGTTTGGTGCTCAGGGTGGGAGTGGGAATGAGGGGGGTGCAGGAGTCAGGGGGCTGGGTATGTGTGGGAGGTGCAGGAGTCAGGGCAGGGGGCTGGGTATGTGTGAGAGGGGTGCAGGGGTCAGGGCAGAGGGCTGGGGGTGTGGGCTAGGGTTGTGGGGGTGGTCCCAGCCCCCTGCCCAGAGTGGCTCACGGCAGGGGGCTGGAGGGGATATGCCCTGATTCCACCCCCGCAGTCCCCAAGGCCCTGTCCCCACCTCTTCTGCGGCTCCGCTTCTCCCCCTCCTCGCAAGGGCCATCAGCTAATCTGGGGCAGGGAGGGAGAGGAGGAGGGGCAGGAACCCAGCATGCTGGGAGAAGAGGCGGGGGAGGGAGGACCTTGCCTGCCCTGCAGCAGCAGCCGGCGGGCCAAGCTTCTTCACCCTGACCCTGCGGGAGGGGGGAGGAGAAGAGTGGGCTGGGGCGGGCAGGATTTTTAATGGCACACTGCTGCCTGCCGGGGTCCCGGCCGCTGGCCCCGCTCAGCCTGCTGCCAGCCTGGGTTCGGCAGCAGGCTGAGTGGGGCCGCCGCCTGGGACCTGGCAGGCAGCAGCATGCCATTAAAAATCGGCTCACGTGCCATCTTTGGCACGCGTGCCATAGGTTGCTGACCCCTGCCTTAGGGTCTTAAGTTGGTTACCCAAAAAATAAACACACAATTAGTAACCATCTATGAAAAGTTTGGTTTAAGTGATTGCCTAGCAACATGGACGGTTTCAGAGTAGCAGCCGTGTTAGTCTGTATTCGCAAAAAGAAAAGGAGTACTAGTGACACCTTAGAGACTAACCAATTTATCTGAGCATAAGCTTTCGTGAGCTACATGCATCTGATGAAGTGAGTTGTAGCTCACGAAAGCTCATGCTCAAATAAATTGGTTAGTCTCTAAGGTGCCACAAGTACTCCTTTTCTTATAGCAACATGGAGGAACTTAGTGGCAAAAGGGAGGGATAGAAGCCAATTCTGTGCACAGCATTCAACTACTTTAGCCGTATGATCATCCTTTCTCTTTTAGTCCCATGCTTCATTCCCTATGTCTTCTAGCTGTTGCAAGAAACAAAACAGACAACAGCCAGCTGTGAAGTTGAGAACTTTGCAAAGTTAATAATGTTCTTTTAATGTAATTGTTGTGTACTTTCCTAAGATATTAAAAAAGCAAACCTGAGGGGGGACAGATGCCTTCTTGCGGCATCATACTGATATCCACATTGTTAATTAGCCTCTTTGTGGACCTGCACTAGAGAGGAATGGGACACTTTGACTGTAGTTTTTACAGATGTTTGCTGACAGCAGAGGTGTGGTAAAGACTTGGAAATCTTGAGTTCTATGCCAAACTCTGGAAGGGAGCGTGCACTAGTACACATTTTTCTGTCCATTTCCCCTAAGCTTGACCACCTCTGCCCCATCCTAGTCCTATCTCTTTCACACTACTGGCTTCTTGTCCTGTCTCAGCTCCTTAGCCTTCTGTTCCCAGTTCCAGTCTCCTTGCTTAAAAGTCCTAGGTTCACCTCTCCATATTCCCTGTCTCATTCTTCTTCTCCAGCCATTCCCAGTTCACTCCTCTGCTTCCTAATGTTTCTTGCCTGCCCGCAGCCCTTGTCCCCACTAGCTTCCAGTCTCCCTTTCCAGGCTTCTCGTCTTATCTGTGTTCTTGCATGCCCCAGCTCCTTGTCCCAGTCTCTTTACCCAGCCAGTCGTAGTTCACTCCCTGCACCCTGGCTCATTGTCAGGTCTGTATCCCCTTTTCTCTTCCTCATCCTCTGCATCTATTCTCAGTTCTCTCCACCCACCAGCTCCCTGTGTTGCATCACCTTCCTTCCCTGGCTCCCAGACCTAGTTTACTGTCAGCTCCTTGTCTAACCTACTCCTGCCCTGCAACCCCATACGCTTGAATCAAATGGCTTTCTCCTCCACACTGCCTGGGTGGGAGCGGTCATAGAGAGCATAGGAGAAACAGACTCTGCTGTCAGCTCTGGTGCCCAGCCAAGAGCAGCTATTGAGTAAAAATCGCTGGGCTGGAGGGAGCACAATCAGTCAGTCTGTGGGCATGCCGTCTATGCAGTTTTGTCATTTGCTGGAGCTATGAGGGAATGGAGTATGCTCAGTGGGTTTGGTGTATGTGCCATCCCGTCATGTGTAGATACTCTTGTGGGGATGGTGCATGCTCATGGAGGATGCAGTCTTCAGAAATCTTAGCTGTTAAATTCTAGCAAATGTCCATTGAGCATGTGTGAACTGCAGTTTTTTTCAAAGGCTTCCAACTTGATGAAATTTGGCTGGATTTTCATGGCAAAAGGTGCATCCCTAATACATCGGTCACCCCCTTCCTAATTTCAAGTCCCTATTCCAAAGCATGGTGAGAGAACTTTCCAAAGAAAAGATCCAAAGACATTTTTTTAACATGGGAGAAAAATTTGTTTTCATTAGCATTGTTCTCAGAAATGCTTGAATTATTTTGACTGAAGTGTTGAAAAGAAAAAAAAAACAGCCTGAGGTATATACATGAAGTGGAAAACTTCAGCCTAAAGAGTTAAAGTTTGTAAAGTTTAAAAGCAATTGAAAACAGGATCTTATTGTGGGGAGTGTTAAGCAAATATAGTAATAGATGGTGCTACCAGCTCTGTGTAGAATATCCCCTTCCTTAGCCTTGCGTGCTCTTCCTCCCCTCCCCCCGTGCAAATGTAGATTGGTGCAGGTGTTTCTCCATGTGGTTGACCCTTGCTTTGAGAGAGGTTAGTTATTGGGTAACTTCTGCAGTGGTTCTCAACCATGGATATGTGTACCCCTGGGGATATGCAGAGGTCTTTCAGGAAAGGGGTTCTCAACCTTTTTCTTTCTGAGGCCTCCCCAGAATGCTATAAAAACTCCTTGGTCCACCTGTGCCTATAAAAGCCAGGGCTGTCATTAGGGGTTAGCAAGTAGGGCAATTGCCTGGGGCCCCAAGAAGCTAAGTTACTCAGGCTTTGGCTTCAGCCCCAGGTGGCGGGGCTTGGGGCCCCGGGCTTCAGCTTTCTGCCCTGGGCCCCAGTGAGTCTAATGCCTGCCTTGCTTAAAATCCTACTCGCAGCCCTGCAGGGGGCCCCAGACCTCTGTCTGAGAACTGCTGTTCTAGGGGGTACATCAACTCATCTAGATATTTGCCTGGTTTTACAACAGGCTACATAAATAGCACTAGCAACGTCAGTACAAACTAAAATTTCATACAGACAGTGACTTGTTTATACTGCTCTGTATACTACTATACGCTGAAATGTCAGTACAATATTTCTATTCCAGTTGATTTATTTTCTAATTACATGGTACAAACGAGACAGTAAGCACTCTTTCCGTAATAGTGTGCTGTGACACCTTTGTATTTTGTCTAATTTTGTAAGCAAGTAGTTTTTAAGGGAGGTGAAACTTGGGGTATGCAAGACAAATCCTATTCCTGAAAGGAGTACAGTAGTTTTGAAAGGTTCAGAGCCATTGTTCTAAAGCAGCAATGTCCAATGACTTTCTGTAGGGTTTTTGGCTTCCAAATCAATAAAGCATTTTTGAAAATTTTACTGGCAAATGATTGACGACAGCAGATTTTGTGGGAGGTAAAGCCATCCTGTGTGACTCTTCTGGAGGGAGTTTTGCCTCTTGTCAAATTGAAGGAACTGGCTGGAATATCTGGAGAGCATTGCTTATATTGTGAGTAGAGAGGATATGCAACAATTAGAAGGAATTTCGGCTTTGCACTCTGTGCTGTTGTTGCTGTTGCCAAGAATGAAAAAAATAAGTATGTGGATCCTATCAGTCTTGCATTAACATTTTAAGATTTAGGTGTAAGAATCTTTCATTGTGTTTTCAAAGAAGCGTTACTTCAGGTAAGTAAGTTTACCAAACTTTGTGTAGCTTCTAAGAGCCTGGGAATGGGCTTGGGCTGCAGATTTCTTTCCACAGAGCTTGAAAAAGCCAGTGAAGCATTGGGGAGGTGAAGAGGTGGTGGGAGAGACCACAATGTGATGTTATACAGAAACAAAGTTTTTTTGTTTAAAAATGAGTTCAGCCCTTGTGGCTGTGAAAACAGATGCACTGCTCTCCTCCAGAAACTGCAGATAGAACTCCTGCAACTCAGCTGCTGCTCAGAGCTCTGCCAAGTAGCTGCTAAATTAAATTAATAAGAACCTGGTTGCTTTTGTTACTCTGAACCTTGGGCTTGTATTTATTAGCTAACTATAAAAGTATTTTAACATGACCGTGAGTAGTTTAGTTAACCTGAGGGTTAAATATGAGTTAGTTTAGACAGTGATTTTTATGTGTAACATTTTGTCAGCAGATCATGGGTAAAAGCTCCTGGAACCATTGATGCTAGCTTAAGTGATAAACATGCAGGTCACTGCCCATGCTGTTCTAACCCCCCAAGTAGCAGCAAAATGTCACAATTCTCCCTCTTCCCAGCAGTGGATGTTATGGCAACTGAGCTTTTCATGACGATGTTGCCCCTGAAATATTTTACAATCTTTTCTTCCCACCCTCTTAATTTTCTTTGAGGTCTACTAGGTTTTGTTCGCTGGTCATCCTTTGAGATCCTCAGAGGTAGGGAGTTAAAGAAGGGGAAGTGTATAGTAGTCAGGTTGAAATTTGCAGATTGTTTGTGTTGGGAGTAGAGCAGAGCAAGGATGTAGCTTCTTGTTTTTTACTGACTGGTGCCAGTTACAGAGAATCTGTCCCTTGGCAGCCTAGTGTGGTTTTGCTGTTCCTGTACTAGCAGACAGCTGCCTCAAATGGGATTGGAATGGGATTTGCATTTCCGTAGGGTCTCAGTCTGATTTGCATTCTCAAAAGGCAGCAACAGACCTGAAAGAAGTGCGGAGAATAGTCTGATATGCCCAGCTTCAGCTATGGGCAGAAACTTTGTTCGTATAAATTAAAGTTGTACATTGAGGATAAAATCTGAATAGTTTAATGGACTCGTAAAGGTGAGTTAGAAATGTTTTCTCAGAGATTTCTAAAAAAACAGACTTTTTGATTAAAGCAGGGTAAGAATGTATTTCTGGGGTAATTTCAAATTGACTTTGTATTGTCTTTGTTTCCTTTATAAATCCACACTACAAGTTGTTAGTCATAGTTCATTTACTAACATTGAACAAGGAAGTAGGAAAAATGATCCTGTGCATGAGTATAAATCTGGTCTGCTATTATTGGCACAATATCAAGGCTGTTTAATATCACTAGAGACCACCTATATTCCTAGTTAGTCCTAGTAGCCTCCTTTTATGAGCCATAAAGAATCTAGAGTTTTAACTACCAGAGTGATACGATCTTAAAAATCTTACATTTTAGAGTTCTTCTTGTCTGTGGCCAGATGTAGAGGTTATAAATGCCAAATTTGGTGACAAACACACGTTAAGATGATATGCTGATCATAAAGGAAAAGATAAGGAGTCCTAGATTCTGTTTCCAAATCTGCTCAAACTCGCTGTGGTGATCTAATTTCTCTACCTCAATTTTTGTGCTGTAAAATGGTATTTATTTCAGAGGGGGATCTGTGGCTTAAGTAGGTACTTGTATGAAGAAAATAATGCAAGAAGAAGGGGATGTAATAAAATGGAAAGGCAGCTAATTTCAACCTAATACAAGGAAACCATTTTTTAATACAAAACTTGTAGAACTTGCTGCCACCAGATTGAGACCAGCGTCTTGGTAGAATGCAAAAGAAGAACAATGTGTTTATCAACAGCAATGCCATCAGTTAAATTAGGTGTTTAAAAATAATTGTTTAGAGCAGTGGTTCTGAACCAGGGGTATATGTACCCCGGAGTATGCAGAAGTCCTCTAGGGGGTAAATTAACTCATATAGATATTTGTCTAGTTTTATAAAAAGCACTAGTGAAGTCAGTACAAACTAAAATTTCATACAATGACTGACTTATTCTGCTCTACATACGATAACACTGAAATGTAAATACAATATTTTTATACCGTTGAATTATTTTATAATTGTATGGTAAAAATGAGACAGTAAGCAATTTTTCCATAATAATGTGCTGTGACACTTGTGTTTTTATGTCTGATTTTTGTAAGCAAGTAGTTTTTTAAATGAGTTGATGGTATGCAAGACAAAACGGACTCCTGAAAGGGATACAGTAGTCTAGAAAGGTTGAGAGGCACTGGTTTAGAGGAACAAAAATCTCAGCCGAGTCTGGTTCATGGTCTGAGTACTGACATAGGGGTTAGGAAGAAACTTGGGTTATGGATAGGTTATTCCATAACAGTGAACTAAAATTTTTTCACACTGCCTATACAAAGCATTTGGTACCGACCACTCTAAAGGACAGGATACTGGACTAGATGAACCCAGTGATCTGTGTTTGCAATTGCTGTATTTCCAGGTGTTTGTGGAAAGGGCCTGACAATGGCTGGTGTGTACTTCAGGAAGGTGGTGAGGGTTTGCTTGGGAGATAGATTTTGATATGGTTGGGTTTTTTTGGTGTAGTGGTGAGGAGCAGCTGTAAGTCTCAGTTAGAATTTTAATGTTTTATTACAAAAGGGACTGAAGGCCAGGATACTTGTTTTTTATGATACAAGATGTATAAAAACAAATGGCTTTTCATTTGTAAACTTGAGTCAACTGTTAGTAGTTAATTCTTGTTATGTCAACTTGTGATGCTCTTCCAAATGATTATGCTGTACTTAACCTGTTAACCATTTAGCCATATGTTTCTCTTATCAGGCTAGCCTATGTTTTCAAAAGCAATTAAGAATAAGCCTCAGACTCAGTAGATAAGCAGACTAAATACATTAACCCTTTTAGAAATAATTCCAATTTGTTCTCATTCACTGTACTCCAACTGTTCATATCACTCCACCGTATAACTCAGTAGCTGATAACACATATGCACGTAAATAACTTCAACAGAAACAGTGGGACTATTTGCATGCATGTATTGGCAGAATTAGGGTTTAGGATTAAGTTTTTGTCTCAGATTGTTAGTTTAATGTTCAAGACTGACAAGTCTGTAGTTTTAAGTGGAATCATGCAACAGTATAAAGAATTGACAGTCTTGAATAACCACGCTGAAACATTTAGTTACAAAATTAACTGTGCCCAAAAGGCATTAATTTGGACAGTTTCTTCAAGAATGAAACGTTAGTGGTGGTCTCTCTATTATAAACATACTGGGCTAGATCCAACAACAAATATATGAGAGCTGAAGTATATATAGTCTGAACTATTTTATGTTACATCTCCTGTATGTTGAACTTAAGTTTTGACTCTCCCATGATGTACTAAAATTCATAATCAGATCTCAGCTTGGAATTTCCCAAGCTTTTCTAGTTCTATACCTGGAGAACACAATGTTTTCTTTTGGTAGTAGAGAGGTATGAATAAGAACCTCCATAGGGTAAATAAATGCCATATGATTTGAATAAATATGAATAGAATGCCAAAATAGTAAATAAGCTAAAAATGAGTGTGTGGAAGAGCAAAGGTATACTGAAATATCTGCGACACATATCTTCATATGTAGTTGTACTCTGTCTCTTGGGGGGACTCCAGATTGCTGTGAAGGAACCAACCGCTAGATCTTATGTGCTTTAAGCTTCTAGGGTCTGAACAGAGTCCAGGCACAGACATTATTTTGGAGTCCCTGGCCATACTTTCAGGACGCAGGTCTTCTGTCTAGCACCCATTTTTGATAGTTAAGACCCCAAGATCTAACTGCCTAGTCCCTGGTAGTAGTGCTGACCCTCCCCTCCCTGATATCTTAAACACACACTTTCAGAACTCTAGGCATGTGGGCATTCTGAGTCCACAAATAAACTCTTCGAGGACAAGTGATAGGTGTAACACAACTTATACACAGACTTCGCACAGGATTCCTAGCCATTTTTGGCCTTTATTTAAGGGCACGAGAACTATGGCAGTCTATACAAAAATAAACTCTACACGCATTTCCCTACCTCAGTTTCCTCCTCATTCTAAGCTTTCTTTGGGCTAGGGTCAGTTTTCTAACGTTGTCCAGAGTCTTTCTGCAGTACATTACTTGTCTTCCTAACCGTGGAGCCTCTCCTCTGCTTCCTCCTCAGCTAGCTTGCTTTGACCTTTATTGATTCTGAAGCTAAATTCAGTCCCCTGTTTTTAATAATTAAAAAAAAAAAAAAAAACAACCAGAAAAAACAAGCCAAATCTCTTCTTTCCCAGAACTCCCTATGGTTCTGAGTCTTCTCCGGCAATGTTTCCAGCAGGGATGGGTTCCTGGGCCTATGTTATTGAACATTTGTATCAATGATCTGGAAGAAAAAAATAATCACAGATAGATAGTTTCCAGGTGACACAGAAATTAGGGGTGTGGTAAATTGTGCTGTATCGGAGACCAGTCTCCTTTGCTGTTAGGATCTCTTGGTAAGCTTGGTGCAAGCCAACAATATGCTAAATGCTTAATATAGCTAAATAAAAATGTTCACGTCCAAGAATAAAGACGATAAGCCATAATCACAGAATGGGGGGACTATCCTGGGAAGCTGTGACTGCAAAAGATTTGCAGGTTATGATCAGCTGAATGTGAGCTCCCAGTACAATGCTGTGGCAAAAAGGGCTAATGTGATCCTTGAATGTATAAAGAGGGGAATCGCAAATTAGGAGTGGGGAGATGATTTTACCTTTGTATTTGGCACTGGTGATACCACTGCTAGAATAAAGTATCCAATTCTGGCATCCACAGTTCAAGGAGGATGTTGATAAATTGGACAGGGAGAAGAGCCATGCGAATAATGAACTAATTGGAAAACATGCCTTTAAATATAGTGACACTCAGAGAACTCAATCTATTTAGCTTAACAAAGAGAAAGTTAAAGGGGTGACTTGATCAATCTGTAAATACCTAGGTGGGGGGCTGGTATTTATAATGACCTCCCTAGTCTAGCAGACAAGGTATAGAAGAGGAAGCTTGAGAAATTCAAACTGGAAATAGGCATAAAATTTTAAGTAATCAACAGTAGGAGCAACTTACCCAAGGTTCTGGTGTACTCTCCATCTCTGGTAATTTTTTAAAATAAAGATTGGACCTTTTTCTAAAAGATTCTCTGTTACAAACAGGAATTATTTCAGGGAAGTTCTCGGGCCTGTGTTATAACAGAGATTATACTAGATGGTCACGGTGGTTGGTCCCTTCTAATCTTGGAACCTAGTGGTTTTATTTATTTATTCTCCCCCCCCCCCACCCCCCTAAAGGCTAGCATCAGCACCTTGGGGTCTTTGTTCTGCATTTGAATATCGTCTCAACTCCAGACACCAGCACCATATTGAGGGGTTGGGGAAAACTTGTTCTCCCAATTTCTCTAGTAATATCTTCAATCCCTGTGTGTGTCTAATTCAGAAGTTGCTTGATTCTCTGGTGTATGGAAAGTGGAAGAGGGCCAAGACTATAACAGGGTTCAAAAAAGAACTAATTAATTCATGGAGGATAGGGCCATCAGTGGTTATTAGACACGATGGGCAGGGATGGTGTCCCTAGCCTCTGTTTGCCAGAAGCTAGGAATGGGTGATAGGATGGATCACTTGATGATTACCTGTTCTGCTTATTCCCTCTGGGGACCTGGCATTGGCCACTGTCAGAAGACAGGATACTGGGCTAAATGGACTTTTGGTCTGCCTCTCTCTAGAAAACTTCTGCCTATAGCATCTGATCTGCTAAATGCAGAAATTTTTGGTTGAAGTTCTATGGCCTGTATTAGGCAGGTCAGGTGACATTATCATAATGGTCCCTTCTGGCCTTAAAATATGATTGTGGGATTTAATATTCCAGTATCATCTAAAGTTAGAACAGTTCGATCGCAGGCTGAGTTTATGTGACTGAGTTAATATTAATTTATAGAAATTGTAATTGAGAGATAATTATGGAACCTTATTGTGCCATTTTAGTTAGCTTTCAGAGGTGAAACACTTTTAACATAAAATGCCCTGAAACTAGCAGTTAATCTGGCAGCAGTGCCATCCTCAATACTGTTTCTTGCCCTTTCTGTTATGACTTTGGTTTCCACACTAAATGGGTGGTATGCACAGTAGGCAACATTGTAGGTAGACTAAATGTGAAATTCAGCATGATATACAGTATCTCATTAACAGCATTTCTTGGCTCTTAGTTTGTATGCCTTTCTCTTCTATCTTACAAAACAAAGCCACTGAATAATAGACATAAGCATTAACCCAGATACTCCTCTCTGGCCTTCACAGACAGTATTTGCTTTGAGTTATGAGGTGTTCAAACCAATCTACTTGTGAAAAAAATTAAATGAACTCAAAGATTGAGTTTCTTTAGTTGGTCTTAAACAAATTACAGTATGGATGTATCAAACAGAATATTAGAAATGGTTCACACTTCAATGCTTAACTAATAACTATAATATTCAAAATGTAAACTTGCCACTTGACTGTTTGTCATTAACGTCAGAAAAATTAAATGTAATACAAGCATGACAAAATTTGATGCTAGAAAACTGATTTAAGGACTCACGGAATAGAAACTGAATATATTTAGAGTAATTTTTTTTAGTTAGAAATTTTTTGCTGTAGCTAAGTCAATCAAACTTCTTATGTAGATAAAAGTTCAACACCCCGAAAGGTTAGGAGGGTTGGGTTTCTACCATACCTGTACAAGATGAAACATGGGTATAACTAGGGCTGTCAAACAATTATAAAAATAATTATGATTAATCATGAGATTAAAATAATTGCAGGATTAAAAATAGAATATCATTTATGTACATATTTTTGGATGCTTTTAAAATATATTCATTTCAGTGACAACACAGAATACAAAGTGCACAGTGCTCGCTTTATTATGTAAATATGTGCACTGTAAAAAAATAGTATTTTTCAATTCACCTCATACGAGTACTGTAGTGGAATCTCTTTATTGTGAAAGTACAATTTACAAATAGAATTTTTTTTTACATAACTGCACTCAAAAACAAAACAAAAGTAAAACTTTAGAGCCTACAAGTCTCTTTATCCTGGTTTTTACTTTCTTAAATGAGCAGTGTCAGTTCTTAATTTTATTTTTCAAAAATCCACTACACCAAGACCATACATCATACTGGAATGTTGAAAAGGAATTTTAGAGAGAAACTAGGTTTTTACATTGAGCTTTGTTTTTATGTTGACTCTAAATTTGTTTGCTCATCTTGTATGTGCAGACTTCCAAAAGAAGCTGGAGGGCGAAAAGAAAATGGAGACAGAGGCAGTTTCTAATCTTCGTCGCCAACTGAAGGAAGCAGAAGATGAGCGGAGAAAGGCAGCACAATATGGCTTGCATATACTGGAGCAACAAAATGAGATGCAGAATCAGTTAGATCAGCTACGGAGTGAATTGAGCACCAAAACTGAGGTGAACTTTTATGTTAGATTTGACAGAATATTTTTATTTTTTGTAACTTCAATATCATTTTTAACTTTTGTGATTTTTAAAGTACTTTAATTTTTACAGTTCTGGGAAATTAAGCAGGGGATGGTTAGGGCAGCTCTGAAAGCGGGATGAGGCTCCCAGTATGGCAGACCCTTGGCACAAGGTGTTTTGGGATGGACACTGCGGCCCTGGCCTGGCAGAGCAGAGACCTATGGCCAGGGTTGTGAGGAGGAGGACAAGACCCTGGATGTGTGGGGAGGCCACCTTGCTGCTGAACACTTTGTGCCTGGGGTCAGTGCTGCACTTCTGGTTGGTGAGTGAGTCAGCGAGCTGGGCTGCGGACAACTCCCTCTGCGGCTGCTGAGCTAATGGCACTGAATCCCTGCAGGCACAAGGTGTGGGGAAGGCTGCAGTCCTGGTAGAGAGGAGCAGAGGACCCCGGCTCTCCCAGCTGGTGAGAGAGTTGGGCTGTGACAGCAGGGCTGCAAAGGGCTCCTTGCACTGCTGGTGACACCTAATCTCTGCAGGTGCAGAGAAGGCTTTAGACTGTGGGCCACAGGGGAGGTAACCTTGCTATCCACTGGCAGGCACCACGTAGCACGACTCCCCAGACGCCAAGGGCTGCTGTTTTTTCTTGTGGCCCTGGCTGGGGTCTGGCAGGGCAGAGCAGGACTGCAGTGTTTCCTGCACCTTGTGCCTGCAAGAAACCAGCATCAACAACACTGGAGCTGTGTAGGGAGCCCTTTGTTCCCTCACTCATGTGACAGCAGGGATGCAGAGAGTTCTCTGCTGGCACAGGGCAGGTGACTCATGATCACTGTAGGTGGAAGGGGGGGAGGAGAGGCTGTGCTTGTACCAGCTGTTACAGATGGATAATTTTGTGTTGATTTTTAGTCAGTTGAAATTGACCTTTTCCGATATCTCTAGATTTCAATCAAATTGTGCCAACCCTAATTATACTCCTCTATTCTAGAGAGGTGTTTTTGCCATTCTGTCTGTCTCATTAGATTCCATTGGTTTAGGCTTTTATACTATCCTCTCCTTGGAAAAGCGTCTTTTTCCAAATTTCCAGCTGAATGAAAGCATAAAATGTAGGAAACCCAAGCTCTTCTTGATAGTTAGCTAGCACACTATTTTGGAAGTCTTGTAATAAACCACTGAGATGATTCTTTGAACTGGAAGCTGGAATGATAAATGGGACTTGCATCTATGTTGTCATATGTCTGCCTGACATTCAGATCAAGTTTAACAGTGAATAAACATTTGAATAATTCTTTTCCTTCTTAATAGCCAAAACATGTCATGTAAGCTAACATTTTAAAATGATTGTTAAATGCTAATAACACACTGAAGTATTTCATGTTGTATTCATGTTCCTCATGTCAGTTGGACACTGATGGTGATGTCACAAGATGGTTCATGACTGACATGCCCAAACACGAACACACTGGGGACCACGCGGTGGGGGACTCTCTGCAGTCTGCCTGGAGAATTAGAGGAATATAGGAACTACTAAATAAATTACAGAAATTCTGGATGGATGGCTCTTTCCTGTAAGACAGATATGAAAATCTTCATGAAGCAATTGATGACTTTTGAAAAAGACAGATCAGCTGGAGTTAGAAGTCCTAGTAATTAGTTGGTCTTGGATCTCGAGTCTAAATGCATTAAAATAAACCAATGCCTGAGGAGCCAGTTAAAAAGAAACAAAGACTTATCAATATCACATTTCTTTTTCAGAAATTTGAACAAGACAAGTATTCACTTCAGAGAGAAGTTGAGCTCAAGAATAGAATGTTGGAAAGCTTGAGCTTTGAATGTGATGCTCTTAAGCAGCAACAAAATATGCAACTGGACAAACAGCGAGAACAATTTGAAAGAATCCATGGACAAGAAATCAGACAACTTAAAAACAAGGTTTGGGATGTACTGAACTGCTAAAATGTTGCTGACATATTAAGGAATATTTGCAAGAATACTTAACTTATTTCTTGAAGTAATAACTGCAACTATCACCCCAACAAATCAAATGAATGGTTCAGACATACAGCTATTTTTTTCCCCTTCTACTTGGTACCTACATTGAAAATTCCAGAATTCAGTTAGCCATCAATCCTTCTGATCATTTACTTATTTTTAATCAAACGTTCCAGCACAGTAGCACTTAGTAACTAATGAAATAGTATTGGAGACAAAAGGCTGCTTATGGTAGAATTTCAGAGGGAGGAAAATATCAGCAATATTTAAATGAATATTGCTGATTCTATACAAGATAATTATGTTTGTTCTGCAATTTACTCAAGCCAGCAATTCGTTGGCAATGTGGAATTTAGGTAGAACGTAAGGAAGAGTGTCGTCACAAAACAATGTGGTTGGCTTCATGGTAGCCTGTTACAAAAGCAGTATGTTCTGCCCTAGCAGAGAGTGCAGCGTGTCGATTCAGCAAACCTCAGTGTTTCTCATAAAGACCATGTGCTTAGTTCGGTGGTGAGGGCCAGGTTTATTGTTGACAAAGTGCAGTCCTAGTGCCCTGGCTTAATGGTTATAGGTACACTAAGATGTATGCCTGAGGCAGCATGGCAGCTTAATCAACATAATGTAATACTGTCCCCTAGGCCTGTACAAGATGTCCTTCCTATGCCTTCTCTCTTGATACATTGATACAAATAAGTTAGGTATTACACTCCAGATGTTGTTAGTTACCACCTTTATTCTTGTACCTGGTAGTTGGAACAAAATATCCTTCTCCAATATTCTGTCATTCCCTTTACCTTTACAAGAGGTCAGTGCGTTCCTGTACCGTTTCTTAGTAATGTGTTTATGTAGTTTCATAGATTCATAGATATTTAGGCCAGAAGGGACCATTATGATCATCTAGTCTGACCTCCTGCACAATGCAGGCCACAGAATTTCACCCACCACTCCTAAAAAAGACCTCACACCTATATCTGTGCTATTGAAGTCCTCAAATTGTAGTTTGAAGACCTCAAGGAGCAGACAATCCTCCAGCAAGTGACCCGTGCCCCATGCTACAGAGGAAGGCGAAAAACCTCCAGGGCCTTCCAATCTACCCTGGAGGAAAATTCCTTCCCGACCCCAAATATGGCGATCAGCTAAACCCTGAGCATATGGGCAAGATTCATCAGCCAGATACTACAGAAAATTCTTTCCCGGGTAACTTGGATCTTACCCCATCTAAAAACCCATCACAGGCCATTGGGCCTATTTACCATGAACATTTAATTACCAAAACCATGTTATCCCATCATACCATCTCCTCCATAAACTTATCGAGTTTAATCTTAAAGCAAGATAGATCTTTTGCCCCCACTACTTCCCTCGGAAGGCTATTCCAAAACTTCACTCCTCTGATGGTTAGAAACCTTCGTCTAATTTCCAATCTAAATTTCCTAGTGGCCAGTTTATATCCATTTGTTCTTGTGTCCACATTGGTACTGAGTTTAAATAATTCCTCTCCCTCTCTGATATTTACCCCTCTGATATATTTATAGAGAGCAATCATATCTCCCCTCAACCTTCTTTTAGTTAGGCTGAACAAGCCAAGCTCCCTGAGTCTCCTTTCATAAGACAAGTTTTCCATTCCTCGGATCATCCCAGTAGCCCTTCTCTGTACCTGTTCCAGTTTGAATTCATCCTTCTTAAACATGGGAGACCAGAACTGCACACAGTATTCCAGGTGAGGTCTCACCAGTGCCTTATATAACGGTACTAAAACCTCCTTATCCCTACTGGAAATACCTCTCCTGATGCATCCCAAGATGACATTAGCTTTTTTCACAGCCATATCACATTGGCAGCTCATAGTCATCCTATGATCAACCAATACTCCAAGGTCCTTTTCCTCCTCCGTTACTTCTAGTTGATGTGTCCCTAGCTTATAACTAAATTTCTTGTTATTAATCCCTAAATGCATGACCTTACACTTCTCACTATTAAATTTCATCCTATTCCTATTACTCCAGTTTACAAGGTCATCCAGATCCTCCTGTAGGGTATCCCTGTCCTTCTCTAAATTAGCAATACCTCCCAGCTTTGTATCATCTGCAAACTTTATTAGCACACTCCCACTTTTTGTGCCCAGGTCAGTAATAAAAAGATTGGTCCCAAAACTGATCCTTGAGGAACTCCACTGGTAACCTCCCTCCAACTTGACAGTTCACCTTTCAGTAGGACCCGTTGTAGTCTCCCCTTTAACCAATTCCCTATCCACCTTTCAATTTTCCTATTGATGCTCATCTTATCCAATTTAACTAATAATTCCCCATGTGGCACAGTATCAAACGCCTTACTAAAATCTAAGTAAATTAGATCCACTGCGTTTCCTTTATCTAAAAAATCTGTTACTCTCTCAAAGAAGGAGATCAGGTTGGTTTGGCACGATCTACCTTTTGTAAAACCATGTTGTATTTTGTCCCATTTACCATTGACTTCAATGTCCTTAACTACCTTCTCCTTCAAAATTTTTTCCAAGACCTTGCATACTACAGATGTCAAACTAACAGGCCTATAATTACTTGGATCACTTTTTTTCCCTTTCTTAAAAATAGGAACTATGTTAGCAATTCTCCAATCATACGGTACAACCCCTGAGTTTACAGATTCATTAAAAATTCTTGCTAATGGGCTTGCAATTTCTTGTGCCAATTCTTTTAATATTCTTGGATGAAGATTATCTGGGCCCCCCGATTTAGTCCCATTAAGCTGTTTGAGTTTCGCTTCTACCTCAGATATGGTGATGTCTACCTCCATATCCTCATTCCCATTTATCATGCTACCATTATCCCTAAGATCCTCTTTAGTCTTATTAAAGACTGAGGCAAAGTATTTGTTTAGATATTGGGCCATGCCTAGATTATCCTTGACCTCCACTCCATCCTCAGTTTTTAGCGGTCCCACTTCTTCTTTCTTTGTTTTCTTCCTATTTATATGACTATAGAACCTTTTACTATTGGTTTTAATTCCCTTTGCAAGGTCCAACTCTACTTGACTTTTAGCCTGTCTCACTTTATCCCTACATATTCTGACCTCAATAAGGTAGCTTTCCTTACTGATCCCTCCCTTCTTCCACTCCCTATATGCTTTCTGCTTTTTCTTAATTACCTCTCTAAGATGCTTGCTCATCCAGCTTGGTCTACAACTCCTGCCTATGAATTTTTTCCCCTTTCTTGGGATGCAGGCTTCCGATAGCTTCTGCAGCTTTAATTTAAAATAATCCCAGGCCTCCTCTACCTTTAAACCCATAAATTCTTCAGTCCAATCCACTTCCCTAACTAATTTCCTTAATTTTTGAAAGTCAGCCCTTTTGAAATCAAAAACCCTAGTTGCAGATTTATTTTTGTTAATCCTTCCATTCAGTTTGAACTGAATTAGCTCATGATCACTTGAGCCAAGATTATCCCCTACAACCATTTCCTCTATGAGGTCCTCATTACTCACCAAGACCAAATCTAAAATGGCATCCCCTCTAGTCGGTTCAGCAACTACTTGCTGAAGGAATCCATCAGCTATCGCATCTAGGAAAATCTGAGCCCTATTATTATTACTAGCACTCGTCCTCCAGTCTATATCTGGGAAGTTAAAGTCTCCCATAATCACACAGTTTCCATTAGTATTTACTTTATTAAAAACATTAAAAAGGGCTCTATCCATATCCAAATTAGATCCCGGTGGTCTATAGCACACCCCAAGCACTATCCCAGGGGAGGCTCTAATAGTTTTCTTCCCCAATTTAATTGTTGCCCAGACAGACTCAGTCATATCCATTTCATCGCTTCTTATTTCTTTACATTCTATCTCATCATTGATATACAGTGCTACTCCACCACCTTTACCTTTATTTCGGTCTTTCCTAAACAGCACATACCCTTCAATAGCTGTAGCCCAGTCATGACTATTATTCCACCAGGTCTCTGTTATACCTATAATATCTGGTTTCACTTCCTGCACCAGTAACTCTAGTTCCTCCATTTTATTACCTAGGCTCCTTGCATTAGTGTACAAACATCTTAATTTTTGCTGTTTGGCCTCACTCACATTCTGTACCCTATTAGGCACGGTTATTTTACTACCAGTATAACCTATTAGACTTGTATCTACACTGCCCTTCCTCCTACCTACAGCTGTATCCACTCTTACTTCATTTTCTTTCCACTCTATGCTAAATTCTGGCGTGGAGATTACCTGGACATCTCCCAACCATCTCCCCCAAATTCCTAGTTTAAAGCTCTCTTAATCAGTTGTGCCAGCCTCCATCCTAGAAGTCTAGTTACTTGAGAATGCTGTGTATCTCTGTACCATTCTCTTAGGTCAGGAATGTGCTTACTTGGCTAGCTGATACCCAGTATTACTATTTTAGTAAGGCCTACCCTAATTCACAGCCTTCGGTTCATTCTGTTAATTGTGCCTGGGGCTCCGGCAATATTTACAATATCAGTTGCTTCACTAATGTGTTTTTAAGTTGGAGAAGCTGAAAGCAGACCTAGATGAAACCCGACTAAGTGAGAAACAACTAAAGCACAAAGTGGAACATCAAAAGGCAGTCATTAATGCCAAATCAGAAGAATTGCACATGATGTCTGAACGTGTACATGAAACGATGTCTTCAGAAGTGTTAAATCTCCAGATTGAACTAACTGAACTTGAAAGTGTGAAGGTATGTGACTAATACTTTATCAGTGTAAGTTCATGGTCTGAACATTCTATTTGAAGACAAATGTCTACCTCTAGTCTCCTCCTGTACTAACACAGTTTTAGAAGGTTATGTACAGTATTCTGCATCTTGTGAATAAACTGGCATACTAATATGGTTCTTCCAAAAGCTAGTAATGATGGCTGGGGCAAAACTTTTTACGTTTGATGATTGGCACTGGAGGGTGAGAGCCGCCTTTTTTGAGTAGGCGACACTGGAAAAAGTTGGACTGATGCCAGAGTACCTAACTACTACGTAGAAAATACAAGTAAAATCATTTTGCTGCTACTTGTTTTTGGGACAGGCCAGTGTTGAAGAGAAGATGAATGAATTGCAATACAGCAAAGAGCAACTAGAACTTGCAAACAGCAACCTACACAACCAGTTGGAACACCTTCAGGGAGAAAAAGAAGAGAGAGAAAAAGAAATAGTTTCTTACTGCAATGCATTAGAGGTACTGTGCCTTTAGTTTTAAGTGCCATAATCTCAAATATCAAAATACTACTTTTCATACATAGCTGGTAATGAGAATCAAAATGTGAGGGGTTTATTCACAATTGCTAGATTGTTAATGATGCAGCACTTCCCACAAGTACCTTTTTTATTTATCTAGATTTAAAGACTTGAGTCTAAGGGATCTTCTGAGCAAAGCAGATATTTCTACGTATGATTGTTCTGTATAGTGTCAATCTAGGATACCAAATATTTTCAATGAAAATTAATGGCAGAGATGTCTACATCTCCTATATACCTTTTAAAAACTTCAATCATATATTGATACTGGCTTTTTCCATAGTTTATACAATCATCTGAGGGGTTATTGAGTAGTGTCCATAAACTTTTGAGACAACAGCTGCCGGGAGGTGGCTTTTCGCTTTGTCTTTGAGCTCCAAGAGTTTGAAATTGACTTCCTATCCAAGGACACATGAGTGGCATTTCCGTTGTATTCATTTGTGGGGCTTCTGGGAGGGTATGCTGATTCCTTCTTTCACTGAGGACCATGGCCCATTGAGATGACAAAGGTAGGGGCTGGGGAAAAACAGTTGAAAGATATAGTGCAAATTGTCAGTCCTTTTGGCCATTTGTTGTTCACTTGAGTGCAAAGTTTCATAGTTTTAGGTGACCAGCCACTCCTAGATCATCTTACAACGATGTCCTTGATGATGGTTTTTTATCACTTGCATCTTGCCAGAAAGATACCTACCACTTTGTTTTAGGATTTGGACCTTAAGACTGAAATCTGTGCCTTTATCATGAGGAGAAATCACTGTGCCCCTTCACCCTATTATCTACATTTTTATTTTCTCCCTACAATTACCAGGCCATATCAGTCACTTGATTTCTTTCTATATTGTCTCAGGATGTCTGTGCACAAACTCACAGCAGTTCAAAGGTGGTGTTTTAAACTGATGAAACAGCCTGTGTGGACATTTGTTTGTTTTGAGTTGCTTATATGCAAGTTGCTTAGATTCCCAATACTTTAAACAGTTACAATGGCTAATCAGCTATTGTTTAAGAGCTGCTCAGAGATTTGACAGCGGACATTGTGCTGGTAACTTGCTGAGATTGGATCTGTACTAAAACATGCAGTCAGTGAGAATAGAGGGTGTAACTACAGTATTGTGACCAGCTGAATTTGGGGACTTTTTTCAAGAAATTTTCTGTCCTTAATTGTGTAAAGTAAGAATCTTTTTATCCTTTGTTCTGAATATCAAGCTACAGAGTAGAGCTATATCATCTTGTTCTAAATACCGTAGATCTAGGTCAATAACTAAGTTATACAGTGCCTGCTGAGATACCCAATTCATTGGGAAGCATGCAACTATTGCTCAATATTTTGCTTGGAACAAAAAAGATGTTTCAGCTGTAGCAATTAGAAATTTTGAATGAGTGTACTTTGCAATAAATACTTAACAGCCTTCCCTTCCCAAAAGCTTCCCTCCCAGCCCATAGAGCTAGGACTTTGGCAGTGGCTCGCCATTGGCTGGGGATGCAGGGGCTTCAGTCCCTTATCTCCTGCATGGTCCCCTGGCACGGGCAGGTTTCCAGAGCTGCAGTCCTAAAGGAGGTGCTAAGATGTGCTCAGCAGCAGCCTCAGGCAGGTTTGTAAAGTTACAGGTAGAGAAGGCACATCCTAGTGCTTCCATTCCTAGCTGCAGCCTCACAAACCTTTCTGCAGCTGAGGCATGGGTGTATGGGTTACTTCCCCATTCTGTTTCCTGGAGGAAGGGAGTTAATTATTCAACCTGGCTTGGGGACCGCTCAAGTGAGGAGGGGTATTGGTGCAAACACCTTGATTGTGGGAGTAGCTTACTAGAGGTCTCCAGGAGCCTGAAAGGTTGCCTGCCTTCCTGTCTCCGGCTGGCTACTACACAAGTACTGTAGGAGTAATCTAGTACCACTTGGGGCTTCAGTCAGTCATGAGTCATTTTGAACATGGGAAGCTACTACTCACTTTTTCCCTCTGTAATCCCATGTAAGTATAGCTTAGTGGGGAGTGGAATCCCTGTGTGTTTCATATCTGGTCAGAGACAATCTGAAGTGCTCCTTGCACTTTAATATGGAGCTAACCTATGGAACAACAGGGGGGTGGAGAGACACCCCTTCCTGCCCTTCTGACTAAGCCCCATTCCCTGGAAGAGTGAAAATTCTTGGGCTGAAAGCCAGACAGGAACAGTTCCCACAACACTGTAGCCTGAAGAGGGGCTTCACATGATTATCATGCTTCTCTGCATGTTCCGATAGACTCACTGCCCTGCTTCATGTGGAAGCTTGATAGAGAGCACTGAAAGTTTGTTTCCTCTCACACAAGCATAAGATTTTTTCAGGTCAGAGACCACCTTGGTTGTATAGTCTCCAGCAGAATGGAGCCCTGGTTTCTTGATGTGACCTTCCGGATGGTTGGTTGGAACTCTATGACCAGCTATCATAGAAAATTGGTACCAGCCCTAGCAATGTTGTTTTGGCAGGCACAGTGGACTCCTCCTGGTGTCAAGATTAACTGGAATGATGCTAAACAAGCCTGTGGCTGAATCTATATTTCCCATTATTTCAGAAAGAGGGAGGCGTTGAAATTAATTCCACTATATGAGGATCACATTGCTCTTGCAGTGAGGAAGAGGTTATAATAGCTCTAGAAACCTATAGAAAGCCAGTTTTTTTTTTCTACAGTTCCAGGGAAATAACTTTCTCATCACTTTTACGTTATTGTGGCCCCTTTGGAAGGTGGTAATGAATGAGCATTCCTAGAAGTCTGAAGATATAACTCAAACAGATGGAGTACGCACTCAGATTGTACCCTGCTCAACATTCCATCCAAAATGCCAGGTCTTTAGGGCTTCCAGTTGCTGTAGGGAAGGTGTTTAAAATCCTTCAGTTTGCACGGTTGGCAATTGGGCGACTATTTACAGAGAAGGAAAAGATCCCTAGTGATGTGAGGAAGGTGTATGTGGTAGATTTAGTGAGTAGGTTTCCATTCCACTGCAGAAGCATCCTCTAGTGAGAAGGTACCACACTGGTTCTTAATTTTTTAAATTACAAAGCTCAGACTTTATAGGGGGCATACCCATTTCTAGTTTTTTTCTACTATACTTTCAATTCTGCTGCTTCTTCCTGCCCCATTGCTTGTGTTTCTTACTCTATGTGCTTACTACCTCCCAGTAGTGTTTGAATGAGGAGAGAAACTGATGTAGAAGGCAAAATTAATCACCTGTTACCTTTCTGCTGGCCTCTTCTCTCAACGTATACATCTTGGTAGCCTGAAAAACTGGAGTACAGTTTATAACAAACTGATTGTTTTCCTCTAAAGGGAGAATTAGACATACGTGCCTTAATGACAGTTATAGCAAATTAGTTGTCTTATTGCTAGTAATCAATTGCTGGAGTATTTTTACAGTTTTGGAAGAACTCTTCCAATGGTTTGAGCTGAATGGTAAAGCTCCAGCAAAAACAGTGAGGCACTTAGCTCATGTCTTGGAAACATTTCTCTATAGTTCTGACCTGTAATTTAAACAGACACTGTACTGACTGTTTTTCTGGCTATAATCTAGAAAGCTCGTGAAGCTAACCAGGCACTCCAAGGTCAGCTGGATCATGCACTGCTTCAGGCTTTGGACCCTACCAGTAAAGGCAATTCTCTGTTTGCAGAGGTATGTTATGCCACAATTACTGCAGAATGTGTTCATTGGAAAGAGCTATAAATACTTCAATCACTATAAACTTGTACCTTCAGTTACACACTAAATGCTGATGTATTTGTGTTTCCAGAGGCATCAAATGTGACATTCTACAAAGACTAACGTAGATGTTGAGCTGTTTGTGGGGACTGAGTAGTAGACATTTGTTACTCATCTCTAAAGTGGTGTGGGAGTTAAGTGTGGTAGCAACATTTAATAAAACTGAATTGGACCACTTTGGAAAAACTTGAGGGTTGGTGGTGTAATTTTGGCTACTATACTAAGCTAAAAGAAAACCATAAGTTGGGAAGGAATATTCAGCTGGATGCTCTTATCTAATGTATTTGGGGAGTTAACTGATGGGGCTGTGTCTGACCTCCTGTAGGAGCCTGCCTGTGTTTGGCTTAGTAGTTGAGACATACAAGTACCGGATAATCCAATCGTATGAAGGGGATCATATCGTCTTACGTGGCATTTAAGGGAGTACCATGTTGTAGTTCTGTTCCAACTTCTCTCTGTAGATTAGTGTAACTGTCACAAGTACTCCTTTTCTTTTTGTAACTGTCATGAGACCTTTTTTTAGGTATATAAAAATTTCATGACAACTTGGACTAATGTCAGTAGGCAAATCTATGTGTACAGTACTACTAAGGGATCTTAGGAGTTACTTTACTTGTGTAGCTATAGCACAAGGGGCTAAAATCTCTATTTTAATCCATTGACCTTGCTCCTGGTAGTAAGGCAATATCTATTCATTCTAGATGCCTTAGAAGTACATGAAGTGTGTTGTTGGAGAAGTCACACTTCCAGAAGTGTCACTGGTGATGACTGTAACCTCATGTTCTTACCCTAACATCTTAAAAATTAGCATCCAATTGACCATCATTATGATTTCCATAGTAATAATGTGTTAATAATGTTCTATAGGTGGAGGACCGTAGGGCAGAAATGGAACGTCAGCTGATCAGTGTGAAAGTAAAATATCAATCACTACAAAAACAGCATGCATTCACTAGAGAACAATTGCAAAGAATGAAGGTATGACCATTGTAATACTCCAGGGTTTCCTTGGGGTCTGACAAGACACTGCTTGAGAGAACGGTTTAGGAATTTGATTCTACGGACTATAGGTAAAAAAACGTACAAGTAGTCTTCATACAAAAATAACAAACAGAATATGTCTGAGGATTTTGTCCATGTTCAGTTTAGTATCACATGAAGACTTAATTTATTGTTATTATTTTATTGATAATATTTCTTAAGTTATCAGTCATCCCAAGAAATCAAACGTTAGACTAAAGCTACTTCATTGTGGTAGCTATTTTGTTCTGTTGTCAGTCATTCAATACAGATTTTGAAAGCATGCAAAATAATTATTCTATTTTTGTCCTTGTTTCACCCCCAATACTCATTTGTTGTCCTTTTGCATTAATGTTGGAATCTATTGGTACTCTAATAAGCATTTACTTCTGTGCCTTATTAGAGATTGGCAATAACGTTGGCTGCCTATGCATTGCAGGTCAGGCCAAGAACTAAGCATGTTTTTGCTTTGTTTTTCCTCTGATCCTGCTGCTTTTACTGTCTATTGCTTTCTTGTTCTGATGATCTGTCATCCCTGTCCCAATACTCAACTCAGTCATACAATTCACAAGACCTTTTCTCAAACGTTGAGTACTTTATTAATTTTAACTGACAAGCAAATTAGGATACTATCACATCTAAACATCAAATATTGTGCACCCTCCTGAGTTAGAGCATAGTTGTCCCATCTTGCAGGAAAAACTCTAGGGGAAAGTTGTCCACAAGAAACTCTGAAGACTGCCTGGAAGCCAGCATTTGTGCATTATCTTAAGGTGAAGGGGCCAATTTTGATTTGGGAAAGGGTGGGACTGGGCGCACAGAAAGTACTCAACTACCATGTAGGGGGATGATGATTATGGGTGGGATAGGGACTTCCAACCTTACGCTCCCTCCACAGTATTACCTGGATGCAGAAATAAGCTTAAAACAATCCTCTTCCAAAAGATAAAAGACTAGGAAAAGAATTATTGCAGAACTTCTGCATACTTAAGATAAGCATCTGGTGCATATATGCACCCAGTTGAACAGCTGAGATGAAATTTCTTGCTCTGCATTCCCAGCAAATGTTTGAGCAACTAAAATGGCTAGCCAGCCTTCAAAAAGACTTTCTGATACTTTACCATAATAAATATTAGTTTAGATTTTTGACTGATTTTGCATTTTGGACACCTAATGTCTGAATTTTTCATTTCCCACCAAAGATGAGTAAAAAGCAAAAAATGAAATTCTAAATGTAAATATGAAAGGTAAGAATAGTGACTGTCTCAGTTCCCGTGTTTTAAAATGTGATCATTTTCCCCCAGTTGTTGTGCTACTTACCAATATTTGAAATGACTTTTCTGGCAAGCATTGCTTCTGCCAAGGTGGTTTTCTTTATTTCCTTGTCCCTTAGCCATGCTCGTTCTTCTTCCTTATCAATTTCCTTTCTACGCCACTCTGCATTGTAATATTCTCCAGTTCTTGCCTAACACTACTATGTCTAACAGTCCTCAGTTGGATTATCATCGGCTAGCCCTGGAAGAGGAAATCCATATTGTCACTACATGCTTTGGGAGCATCCTTCACTGTGTGGATACCCACTGTTGCCACCCTCTTTCCCTTCCCCACATGAATTCCAAATGTATTAAGGACTAGCCTGTTCCTGTGGGTCCAGTCTCTGAGTGTAGTGGAAAGTGTTGATTTCCATAACTTTATCACATCTGAAATATTGCTTTCCACAGCTAATTCCTTCCCTTCCTCAGACTGGCAACCAGCATGGGGAGCAGTAGTGGGGGCAATAGAATCTGACAGTGCAGACTGGCTCCACTTTAAAATGAGTGGAGTAAATGTGAAATGAGCTTTCTGCTTGCTGGGAAGAGTAAGGGTGGCATCTCTCAGGAAAGAGGAGTTGGGAGAGATGGTATTGGGTGGATTAGGAGGAGGGTGAAGGAGTAGGAAGAAGCAGAAACTTACCAGCTCCTGTCTGTTACAAATCTTAAGGATGAATATACTTGACCTCAGGGACTTCAAGGGTTAATGCACTTCATTTATCCATCTGTATTTTACTTCTGGTAATGTACATGCTTTGGATATAGTCTTCATTCCTGTCACTTCTATACAGTCTCGTTCAATATTAACTGTGTATTAGGTTGTTAAAGCTGTTTTTACTAAACCAGTGAAATGCAATTCATAATGCCTTTGCCATAGCATTACTTTCAGCCTGTGCTCTTACATAGAGGATATTCACTGCTATTCTGTGTTGCTTAATTGCATGTTGCTTCTCTTTTACTTCATGTACACACATTAGACATATAAATTAAACTGGAGTCTTTGGGATGTGGAGGACAGACCTTCTGACTTTATAGGTCATGTCGTCAAGATATTTTTGGATGGTGCAGATGTTAATTTAATAAAATAACACAACAAAAGACTTCAGATGAAAGCTTTGCTTGCTTGCTTTTATTTGTGTATGATACTTTGAAAATCACTTCAAAAGCAAGTCAGTTGAATCGATGGTCTTGAATCCACATTTAAGTGTTCTCTCTGTTTGGCTACAGCTGAAATCAATCTTTTAATTATTCATGTGCTTTATAATAGAAATGGGTTTGGTGGATATTAATATTTGTTTGAACATGTGGCATGTAAATGGAATTTTATTTGACGGTTGACTGCTCTGGCTAAATGACTACAAAAAGGCATCTTCTTGGAATCATTCTAGTACACACAGATCCTTTCTTTAGAATCAAACACTTTTTTTTTACTGCTTGTTTTGTATGGCTAAACAAAAACAAAGCATCTTGTAGCTTTCTTGTGTATAACCAACACAGTTGTACATGAAATTTTAGCTGGGCTTACAGAGGAGTTTGTAACTAAGCTTGGAGAACGTCACTAGGTAATGCCCAATAAGGACAGCTATGACTTGAAAACCAGCCCAGGTTGAGTTGGATAGACCAGCAAGTATTAAAAATCCATCTTTATTGTATAAGAGCATATTTAATATGACAATTGAGATAACTTAATGCCATTTATGTACTTGTAGGAGTAGAAAAGTATTTAAAGTATTGCAGTGAATGTCAGCTGCTGAGTTAGGACTGCAGTCCCCTAAGTTTCCTGGGTAAGGATATGGGTTCCGAAAGGTTTTTCTTTGAGTCTTAACATTGGTATGGTTTTTGCTTGATGTTTAGCTACAAATGGCTACGCTGCTGCAGATGAAAGGTTCTCAGGCAGAACTTGAGCAGCTAGAACGTTTGCAGTCAATGTTAGAACAAAAGAATGGTGAAATAGAAGATCTTCTAATGAAAGTGAGGCAACTGGAGAAATTTAAGGTACGTATTTTACAAACTAAACCTGTAAAGTTGAACTCTTGTAATGTGGGACAAATAAGTTCTTCAGAATATGAGAGGAGACTTTTAGCATAAACTCTTTATTTGTAATTTAATTGTAATTCAACAGTGCTCACAACTCTTATTTAGGTTGGTAACAGTCTCCGTTTTACAACTATTGTGTGCATCTTTTAAGTCCTAAAGAGTGCCACAACTCTAATTTTTATTCTTGTGTTTTAAGGCCAGAGGGACCATTCTATCACTTAGTCTGACCACTTACATATCACAGACTACTATTAAATTTCACCCGGTTTCATATGTATTGAGCACAATAATATGTATGGCTAAAGGATATCTTCCAGAAAGGCTTCTAGTCTTGACTTGAAGAAATAGAGTATCTGCTACTACTTATTAGCTTTTTCAAATAGCTAATTACTCTCGTTGTTTAAAAATGTCTGTCTTCTAATTTGAATATGTCTGATTTTAGCTTCCAATTATTTGGTTCTTGTTATCCCTTTTTCACTAAATTGGAGCCTTTTGGTACCCTATATCTTTCTCCCCATGAAGGTATTTGTACACTGTAATCAAGTCATTCTCAATCTTTTTTGATAAGCTAAACAGAGCTTTATAAGTCATTGACTGTGAAGCATTTTCTCTGGCCCTCAAGTAACTTTTGTAGTTCTTCTCAGCACCCTCTCTAATTTAAAAAAATAAAAAATTTGGATACCAGAACTGGATGCAATATTCCATTGTCTCAGCAGTGCTGTATACAGAGGTAAAATCTCCTCTTCTCCCCTTCACTTGCCACTTTAAAATAAATGTATTTTGCTTTGTAAAGGCTAGCTGGTCACTGGTATTCAGTGGTGCGTGTGCGTGTGAGAGAGAGAACTTCAAGGGCTAGACCAGGGGTAGGCAACCTATGGCACGTGTGTCAAAGGCGGCACACGAGCTGATATTCAGTGGCATTCACACTGCCCAGGTCCTGGCCACCGGTCTGGGCAGCTCTGCATTTTAATTTAATTTTAAATAAAGCTTCTTAAACATTTTAAAAACCTTGTTTACTTTACATACAACAATAGTTTAGTTATATATTACAGAATTATAAAAAGAGACCTTCTAAAACTTTAAAATGTATTACTGGCATGCAAAACCTTAAATTAGAGTGAATAAATGAAGACTCTGCACACCACTCCTGAAAGGTTGCTGACCCCTGGGCTAGACTAAGGTCAGACCTGCTGGGATAAATGCACTGGTTTACAGGACAGCTGGAAGCCTAAATACACAATCTGGAGGGGCAGGGATGCAGGTCCCTGCTTTGAGAAAGGTGAGGCCTAAGAAGCTTGAGACATTGCAAGCCCTCACAGAGTTCAAGAAGGAGATCCAAGGGGCAATTGATACCATGACTGTCTCAGTTCTGGTATCAACAAGGAGACTTTTTAATTCTGTTTTTTACTAATAATCTACAGAATGTTTGGGTAGCTTATGCTATGCTGGAAAAGGAGGGGTAACTTTTTAATCAAGGCTTTTTTGTGTACCTTTGAGACAGGAGGATCTTTTTCAGTTCTGGCTGCTTCTCTAAGACAAAATTTTGGATGAAAACACTCAAATGAAATGAGGCTCTTTCTACCTCAAGTTTAAATCCCTTTATAAAGACTACCTAGCAAGTAGCTTTTTCTGTAACAGTTGTATTAAAATTTTGATGGAATAGTGAAAACTGTAAGAATAGAACTAATGCACTTCTGAAAAAGCCACTAGATGACAATTTTTTAAACTCTTCCCTTGCATCAGAATTTATATGAGAACATGGAAGAATCAAAACCTTCTAGTAGCAGTTCAAGAGGTGGAGAATTTGGAGATGGCTATTATACAGATCTGCTTCAAATGAAACTTGAGAACTCCAAGTAAGAGTGTGGCGGTTTAGAGCCTAGAAATAGAATTTAGGAATTGTTTTAATGTTTAAAAAAATACTTGTAATCTACATCAACTTAGAGCTGTCTTGCACTCTGCCATTTCTTGGTTTGTCCACATATATTCTGTTCTCGGTGCACATGGACCCTAGGTGCTCAAGACTGGAATCTTTAGGTCATCAGTATCCTGCGTGTACCAGTAGCACAAAAGACAGAGTGGCCCCAGCTGCCCCTCAGTTATTTCTCACCACCTGTGACTGAGATGGAGCTCCTTGGTGCCCATGATTTTTACACATGCTTTTTTTAAATTACAGTTAGCTGTGTGCATATTAGTTTTGAGTACAGTCAGTTAGGGTACCAGCCTGTTTGGTAAATTCTGATAATTTTATTATTTGGAAGTTTTAACTTGCTTATTTTGTTTTGATTTGTTAATTCTCCTCCCCAGTACCAGGACTTGGGAATGATCTATCTTAAGTCTTCTGGCTTTAAGTATTGCCCCTTTTGCCAGGCAGCAGTTCCAAAAAATGATGGATACATGAGATGTCTGTTCTGTCTGGGGCATCCCATATCCCCGACAAATGTGCTTTGGTGCAGTCTTGAGATTTGGAGTTAACTGCTGCTAGTACGGAGGCCAGAGCATTGGATCAACTCAGCATAGTGCTTCAACATTGGTCATTATGGAACTAGTCCCATTGGTAACACTCCCTTTAATGCTACCCAGTCTGTATTAAATGCACCAGTGCCAGGCATGCTGGCACCGTCAACCCACACAGATGCTTTACTGTCTGACACAGAGGCTTATGTCCCTGTCCCTTGGTATTGAGAGAGGATATAATAATGAGTTATCTTAAAGTCTGCTCTGCTCTCCACGGGGCTACAGATCCCTTCCATGTTACTGAAGAGCTTTTATCTCATTGGCATAGAGTGCCTCCTCAAGGACGATGCCCTCTAGGATCCCTTTGAAGCCTAACACCCTGGCTTCAGCATGCCCCTTCTTTAACACCTAGAATGCTCATTTTCATCTTTTCATCATTTGTTTTTTTTTAACCTTTTATGTTAGTCTCTCTGTCCAGGAAACTGAAATCTACATTATTGATGTGATTGTGAAAGACATTATGTGGCTTTTACTACTACTGTCAAGGTTCCTTCCCCGCTCTGAACTTTAGGGTACAGATCTGGGGACCTGCATGAAAGACCCCCTAAGCTTATTCTTACCAGCTTAGGTTAAAACTTCCCCGAGGTACAAACTTTTTACCTTTTGTCCTTGAACCTTTATGCTGCCACCACCAAAGTGTCTAACAAAAATAACGGGGAAGTGCCCACTTGGAAACGTCTCCCTCCTCCCTCAAAATATCCCCCCAAGCACTACACCCCCTTTCCTGGGGAAGGCTTGATTAAAAATCCTCACCAATTTGCATAGGTGACCCAAACCCTTGGATCTTAAGAACAATGAAAAAGCAATCAGGTTCTTAGAAGAAGAATTTTAATGAAACAAAAAGTAAAAGAATCACCTCTGTAAAATCAGGATGGTAAATACCTTACAGGGTAATCAGACTCAAAACATAGGGAATCCCTCTAGGCAAAACCTTAAGTTACAAAAAGACACAAAAACAGGAATATACATTCCATTCAGCACAACTTATTTTATCAGCCATTTAAACAAAACAGAATCTAACGCATATCTAACTAGATTGCTTACTAACTCTTTACAGGAGTTCTGACCTGCATTCCTGCTCTGGTCCCGGCAAAAACATCACACAGACAGAGAGATCCCTTTGTTTCTCCCCCGCCCTTCTCCCTCCAGCTTTGAAAGTATCTTGTCTCACTGGTCATTTTGGTCAGGTGCCAGCGAGGTTATCTTAGTATCTTAACCCTTTACAGGTGAAAGGGTTTTTCCTCTGGCCAGGAGGGACTTAAAGGTGTTTACCCTTCCCTTTATATTTATGACAACTACTCTAGGGTTTCTTAGTTTTTATTGTCTTGGATTTTAGTTCTAGAGGTCCTTGGATTTACTTTCATCCTTAGCTGTATATAAATTAATGCCATTGCCACCCCCAGTCTAAGGTTACATGTTACTCTTATTTCAAATTGAAGAGAAAATTGTGTATCTAAAATATTATTGGGAACTTCTTTCTGGTTTGAAGTCCAGGTTTCATCATACAGAATAACAGTAGTGTGCTCTTCTCCTAAAATGACCCAGTTTGGTACTGTATGCAGAGGAGCAAAGCTTCAGTGGAGCCATGACAATTTAGATCAGCAAGAGATCTGTCCCCCGGTCTTCAGTATTTAGCTCAAATGGACTACTCCCCCTCCAAACACTGAAAGTACAGGCTGTGAAGTTGAAAACAAAACCAAATCTTATTTGTCCATGCACAGGTTGTGATTTGGGAGGGAGGGTTCTCTGATTAAATTTGTATTGTATAATTTTCACTGCGGTGTTAGATAACTGCTTGTTTAAGTAGCTTGTGTTCTCCATTAATTAAACTATTATTCCTATTCTAGAAATGAAGAGACTTCAAAATTTCAACTTTGGGTTGGGATTTTTCAAGGCTCCCTAGAGGAACTTCCAATTGCAGTTAATTGTTCTAAGAGGATCTGAGCAACCAAATACTTTAGCTTTGAAAGCTCACTGTAAATTGTTACCTAATTTGACTCTTGTGAATTTTAAACTTGTCAATTCCTTTTCCTTCCCAGTAAGGAGACCGAAACTTTGAGAAACGAACTATCCTTACAGAGGATGAAAGCTTTGTATGAGAGCCAGAGGGTTCTGGAGGTAGAAAGGAAGCTTTTTGCCAATGAGAGGCACCTGCAGGTTTGCCAAAGTGAGAACATGAACTTGCGAGTTATGCTGGATGAGCTGAAAATGAAGTATGAACCTGAAGGTAACTTTTTCTGATCACTAATACAGTTGAACAAAATAAATACTTGAGCCTCTTTTGCTATAACTAGGTTTTTGTTAAGGCACTAGTTTTCAACCAACTAAAAAGATGTCTTCAACCTGACCATAAACACTCTACTTAAACAAGTGACTGTAAAACATCCTGCTGTCTTGTAAGTTGCTGAACAGCAGTGATTTTTAAAACATTGCTTTATTGAAATGAATATACTGAACTAGTATACTGACTTTTAATTTCACAAGTCTGAAATCCGTGTGCGTGTATATATAGTTATACATGTGCTATAGAATTCTGAAACTAAAACATGGAAATTCACAGCAAATCGTGAATGGAACTTTTGAAGCAGGATGGAAACTCTGGATGCTAACGTTTTTTTACCAGTCAAAGACACTTGGCCTGCACATTACTTTGTGGAGATCTCTGAAGAAGTTCAGAGTTGTTTTTGAAAGTGAGAGTTGACCATGTAACTTTCTCCTTCGTTAGAGAGAATCTGCCACAGCCATGGGTGCAAAGCAGTGACTTAGCACTCTAACCTTGCCCATTATTGTCCTAGCTTTTAAAGGCAAATTTTGTGTTGGAGTCCACCGCTTCCTACCCTTTAGAGCCCAAGCTCCAGCCTGAGCCACAGTTTCAAAGGGCTGTCTATGCAGCTATTTTTAGAGTGCTAGCCTGAGCCAGAGTCTGTTGACCCAGAATGGGAGGCTCACTGCCATGGACTGTATAGACATCCACTGAGTACGAAATCTTTTGTGGTGCTGTTTACTGAATGGGTTTACCTGTTGAACTCCTTCCTTTCTATATGTCCCTCCTCTTCTACTCAATATGGCATAGTTGGCAAACAAAACATTTCTCCTCCACTAGAAAATGGTGGTCAGGTTGAATCTCTCTTGAATTCACAAAATCTTGCCAGAAAGGAGCACATGCTGGTTCAGTCTGACAAGGCTGCCATGTCAGTGCTTGTTCATACTCTAAGCCTTGACTTTTTTCCCATCATAGCTCAAACTGGGGAGAAGTCAGAATGCCACAGTAGTTCCTTTATTATGAGTGAATTCTTCCAGAGTCTGCCTCCCTGAGAAACCTGTTGGGTGCTACTGTGTGGCCACTACAAAGCTTGTGGATGCAGCTAATTGTTTAGCTGACATTTAATCCTACAATGGAGATTTGAAGGAGTCCCGGAGTCCACGAAGAGGTCAGCTATCTCAGGTACTGGCAGAAAGAGAAGTGCAAGCTCAGATCTCTGCCAGTCCGAGACATTATCTCTAAAAAGGAAGCATTGGTAACATTTTTTAGTTTCTGTTGCCTGCAAGAATGTTTTACAGCCAAAATGGCTTTTTAGATGTAACTGTTGTCTTGTTTCAGCAGTGGAGCAAAGCCTAGTTTGGTGTCAATGAAAACTGTTGTGATTATTTCTAAAGTTTCCATTAGCTTCGAGCTGCCGGGTATGCTTATCACTGTATAATCCTCATTTTTTTTTCTTTTAGTTGTCTTGGGACAATTGCAATCTTCCTTTGAATTTCTTGGAGCAGATGAGATGTGTACACTGAAAGATTAGATTAGAGGACAGGGTGGGAGTGCTGCACCATTGTGACCGTGTGGGGAGGATCAAAAATTGTTTTGAAAAGAACAGAACAATTTTTCTGCTGAAGCATTTCAACGGTGTGAATCCTGAGATTGCGTCTCCAGAAAGTTTACTAGAATCTGAGTTGCGATAAAATATTTGAAGCATTTTTCATACCAGCTGTAACCAAGTGCCTTGTAAAATTACAGCTCACTGACTGAAAACAGATATAATGCAAGTTCTTTCCTTATATGGCTAATGCATTAAAGCTTTCAATCAGTCTTTCAGGCAGTGAGAAACTGAGGCATATGCAAGAAAGATGCTTTCAGGTGACCCAGTAGTTGAGTAAATGTGGAAAACACAAGTCTGGGAACTACTGAGAATCTTCACACCAATAGTGGTAAAAGGATGCAAGGGGGCATAAGAACAAATTGCTAGATGAGTTAAGCAGGTGGCAGCGAATCCTTGACCGTCTTAAAAATTCCCTGGCTTCCAGGTCCCTTCAAAGTAGAAAAGTTTTTAAGATAGAGTGATGTGGTCACGCTTCTTCATAACGATTGGAAAAAAAAAATAAAAATCAGCATTTTTGAAAGTTAGGTGTTGGAAAGCCCTAGGGCAGGGGAGGTTATACTTGCCCTCCTAGAGATGAAACTATGGCCCACATGAAGAGTACTGCAAAAATAATAGGCAGATATGTAGTGAAACAAATGTGGAAGAAGTCCATGGTCGTGAAGAAAGGAAACTAAAGTTAGGAAATGGAGTACTGTGTGAGGTAGCTTCTTCTGCCTAAAAGAAGCACTTGCCTTTCATTTGAGCAATATGTCATCAGTAAGTTTTAGCTACCAGGATAGCAGCCCAAAATGTCAGAAAAATCAGAACACACAAAAGGAGGTGTGTGCAGTTAGGTATATCTGCTTAAAAGGGGTTGGTGAAAATTTTAAAATACAGGTGAGAGAAGGAAATCGGAGCTCCCAGTTAAGTTTTTGAATTTAAGTCTTTTGGGACACTTAAATGTATGTTACTAAAAAGTCACTGTCTGATAGCTCCATCAGCATGGAGGCAGTTAAACATCTTGGGATGGTCTGTATTAAACAAATTGTCACCTAAATAGGTTCAATGCTATCTTGCTGGTTTCAGTAATTGTATGAACACGTAAGTTTATTTCAATTACCAACATGTATGTTTGTATACAAACATAACTATCATTCTTCTCTAGAATTAATTAAAATCCCTAAAAGCATAAAAAGGAGGGAGAAGATTCCAGTGGACATGACTGCTGAACCTGTAGATAGCAAAAATGCTACAGTAGAGGAAACGACTCACTTTTCATCTCAAAATAAGGAAGAAAGAAAGATATGTTCCAAGAACTTGGAGCCAAGTGATGCCCCTCAAAGAAAATATGTACTTGTGCCAGCGCCAACGAACTTCACGCCTCTTCCAGCAATACAGCTAAAGGCTGAACCTGAGAAGGACAGGAAAAGAGTTAAAATCAAAGAAGATAACACCAAAGGTTCAAGTGAAAGAAATGGAAATAACTCTCTAACTCCAGTTGCCTCCAGGTCAGTGTCATCTTGTGTGTATGCTTATGGCAATCAGCGCAGACCTGCATCTGTTTTTTTTCGCTGCATGAACTATGCTATCCACTTCTTTATCTATTTTCTCAGTGTTGCATGCAGTGTAATTCCTCAGTTCCGGCTGCCTACACTCAACTTTTCAAAATCCTTTAAAAAGGCTAAAATGATTGCTAATGAAAGTGACTCTTAGAATCATGAACCTGGATCTTGGGAAAAACTGATATTTAAGGTTTACTGTTGTTCAAAATATCAGTGTTTTGATTTGTATATCTTTAACTTAACCATGATAAATCAAACTTCATTTGCAGAGGCTTCAATATGAGGCTTCTTTTCGTGGTCTGTTTGAGGCTGCCATACAAAACTGACCTTGGCAGGGTTTAGGGATTGCATTCCAGGAGTCGTTTGAAAACTCAAGACTTAAAATAATACATAACCTAAAATTTGCACTTCACTAAAAAATGATTACCAGTAGCTTTCAAATGACTTTTTATTATTCAAGATCATGTTTTAATGGATTATGTAATAACTTTTTGTTTTGAAAACTAATATTTGTCAAAGTTACTAAAACTTTCACCGTTTTATTCAAAATTTAAGTAATGATTGATAGAGACCTAGCACTGTGTACAGAGGTCCAACGATTTTGTCTTTGTAAAAGGAATGCTACTTTCTGTTTTCTGTTCAAGTTAATATTCTCATGTGGGAGCATGTGTGGGTACACAGAAATCATGTGAAGGCTAATATTACTCCTTTGAGCTCTAATGACAGGACAGAAAGTTTATGTAAGTAAAACTAGAGAGAGCCAGCATTTTCTGATATTTCAGGTCAGGCTCTGCACACAATAGAGTGTAGCTATGTTGAGAAAATTGCTGAGTGAAACCATTCTGGAAGGAGGGTGGAATAGAATGTTGAGTGGGGGAAAAAAAGCTAAATTTCCTTTAAAAAGTGTTCATTTTCCATGAGGTGTCCAGCTGCCTTACTGCTTTTCTCTTTACCATGTTCTTGGCTCAGTCTTTCAACTTAGTATTGCATATAGCTCCCCGTGGGGCAAGCTAGTTTGCCAGAAAATAATTGCTGCAGGAATGTGAGCCACTCCCTTTAATGCTGACTCTGTCTCCTTTATAGTCCCCCTCAGAAACTTCCCTTTTTTCCCCTCCTCTCTTGTTTCTGAAATATTTTTTTCTTAAGCTTCTATTTAGCATTGTTCATGGTACAGCATAATGCTTTATATTGGAACCATATATACTACAATCAAACATAATACAAACTGTTTCCAAAGCATATGGAAATTAGATACAGAACTATGCTGAATGAATGTTAACGGTTGTGAGGTCAAAGTTAGGAAATGCTAGAAGTAAAGATTCCTGTGCAACCTCTTTATTGCTTCCTTGTATGGATATAATTAGAGACAATTAAAATGGTGCGATCACAATATTTTTTTGCAAAACTCAAGTCTCATTCACTGCACTTCATAACTACCCTGTTTTATATTTACACTATTTAGAGAAGCTTTAAAATATAAATTCAGAGAAGATCTGATGAATAATAGGAGGATACACTGAGAAAGCACAATGGGTTGTAAGATTGCAACATCACTGGGTTGGAAGAACTTGCTGGTTCCATTTTAATTAGTAGGTTACATGGACTGGGGGTAGTAAGGCTTTGCATGATGAAGAGGCTGTAGCTTGGGAAGTGGGATTACTGGAGGTATTACATATATGCAGAAGCATGGAAAAGGGCTTGGGTGAGAAGAAAATCAAGGCAGCCTCAAGTCTGTCATGAGAAGAACAGAGGGGAATATGGCAAGACAAAATCAGATATTGGTCAGGGAAGAGAAGAGGGACATAAATGCTAGAAGATGATGCTTAGTATTGGCATTAGTTACTAGAGTACCTTTTTAATGGGTGACAGTGGGCTTACTAACAAACTAAATTATGACAAGTGTCTGTTTCAACGCATGTGGAAAAGGTCGCAAAGGTTCATTTAAGTGCACGTACAACTTGTAAGAAATATAAGGAACGCAAAGGTAGTTATTGGATTCTCCTTCTGGCGTGTGTCGTATAATTCAGATATTGAATGTTTTGGTTTGGGGGGCACAATTTGTGAGCTTCCAATGTAGTTAGAGTAGAATCTCTCCCCTCCCAAACAGTCTTATGAGCTTATTGTCCAACTGATTTTAAGTAATTTAGTCACGAATACTGACTCCCACATCCCTTATCTAGGAGAAAGGTGAGGAGGAATGAGCAGGAATGTCAAAAATTGGGAAGGCCTGAGAGGGCCAAATTGGTTATAATGGTTTTTGGAGTTTCGGGCCTCCGTTGGGGCCATCTTGCCTTATCTAGAAGGGAAGGAAGCACTTAAAGCTGGATGTGAAAGAGGTGCCCAGGTATGACTAACTGATGAAGCAACATCAGCAGGCTTTGGAGAAAGTAACATTAATAGTTCATGGGTTAATGGAAGGCTGTTAAAATGTGTAGCATTTCTGAGAGTGAAAAGGTGGATTAGAGAAGTCAGCTGTGGGTTTGAAGGGAGGAGGAAGCCAAGGAGGAAACTGTGTCTGACAAATGGAGGGTTTGGGGAGTAAAGGAGGGTGGTGGGTGAATGAAGACTAAATAAAATCAAGCAAAATTTTTAATTTATGGGAATAATTTTTATTTCTCCTGCACCATTTTATGTTGGCCTAGATAGCACATAGATATAGAAAAGAAAAATCAAAACTCTAAGGGCTTTTGGTCTCTATAGAAATGTTGGTTTGTTCTCCTTGGTTTTCTTTTCCCAGGAAGAGGAAAGTGTTCTGACTCAACTATTCTAATTTCATTTAACTCTTCCTTTTGGATTATCCTGATTGTGCCCCCTGCACCCCTAGTGCAGACTCATTAGAGAACAGCAAGGCTTTCATTCCTGTTTGGCAAAGTTCTATAAGCCTGTTTAGCTCCATTGAAGCCTGTTTAGATCATGATCCCCAGAGGGAAGAGCAACTGCTTTACTCAGTGTCCATTCTTTGAAATTTGTGATGTTCCATCTTGAAGTTTAAATTAACTCTTTTCCTGAAATATCTTTCTGTGTAGGAACCAGATTGCATGCTATTTGGCAATACACAGTCCTTCATTCTCTGATTAGTTATCACTCCTCAGCTCTCTTCCATAAACTTGTTGTTTCTTTCACGATATACTATAATGGAGATTGGCAGAAGAAATAATGTGAAGGAGAAAGGAAGTTTACTTAGCAATAACCAGAGTTGAGTTCACTTAATGTACCCAATAGATACTTGCTGTACCATCCTCCTTTTACTTCATTAGGGTGGAGAAGCACAGATGATGGTTAGGTAGAGAGGGTTTGTATATCTGACTTGACAGTTGCCTTTCTGTCAGTTGGCTTAATATATTTTGGTTTAGGTGAAAAGCTTAATTACCTGATAAGGTAGGTAGGGGTGTGTGTGTGTGTGTAAGTAATACCTCAGTCAGACAAGATGCAAGATGATGTTTGCTTCAAGGTAGAAATAGTCTTAACAGAACTCTTGATTTGGGTAATTGGTACAGTAACATGTTGCAGCTTGAAACTTGCAGACATATGTGGTGATTTATTATTAGGGCTCTACCAAATTCACAGCCATGAAAAAGTGTCAAGGACCGTGAAATCTGGTCTTCCCCTACCATAAAGTCTGGTCTCTTTTTTGTGCTTTTACTCTGTGCAGATTTCACAGGGGAGACTAGTGTTTCTCAAATTGGGGGTCCTGACCCATAAGGGAGTTGCATGAGGGTCACAAGGTTATTTTAGGGGGGTTGCAGTATTGCCAGTGTAGAAACCACTGGTTAAATATCATTATCAAGAGATAATGAGCAGAGTAGCACACTTTCAAATCTCTGTCAGAGGGGCTCTTTTCTTGTACACTTTAAACTGCCTAAGGGACTTACAGGTAGTGGTCCAGAGGGCATCAAGGGAAGGACGGGTGGGGGAACCATCAAGCAGAGGGAGCACTAGCAAGAAGATACTTGGCAAAAAAAGCTCCAAGTGCTACAGGAACATAATTGCTTTTTTAGAGGAAGCTCATCAATCTCGCTGGACAACAGACTCCTTACCAACCATGAAGTTTGCAAGATGGTTCTTAGAGTATATGTTGCTATGAGTGCATCCACCTCGGTACCATAGTGCGTGCATACGCCTGTGCGCTCTTGATTGGAGACTGGAAAGTAGTGTTTATGGGCCTCTGCCTGCATAGAACAACGTCTTGTGGTCCAAATAAGAAGATATCGGCAGGCACAAGCCAGCCACCACTCAATTCCTGCTCAGCCGCCTACAGTTTGAGAGAAAGTCTTTGCTGTTAGCTGTTTCAGCTTCTTGCCTTTTTCACCTTTTGGAAGTCTTTATTCATTATTGTTTGTTTCCCAGTTATTTACTCAGTTCTTTTTTTGTGTGCTTCTGAAGAGGGATTTTTCCTCTCATACTTCTGGACCTTTGTGCCAGAGCATAATTTATGCCTAACACACCTGTGTTTAAGTCCTACCACAGGTCTTTCCCCTGCAGTGATGGACATTTAAAGTAGCCTGTGGTGTTTGAGGGACTCCCATATCCCCTCAAAATTCAAGGTCTGTCTGGGATGTAAGGGTAGGTCCAAAAAAGACGGGGAGGCTAGACTAAAAGTCCTCCTAATGGAATGCTCTCCTTCCCCGTTACATTGACCTAAAAATTGCAGGCTGCTTTTGTCACTGGTCCAGCTTTGTCTGTGACCACGGACCTGAAGACCTCATAGAAGAAGCAGCACATATCCCTAATCTTGGTGCTGCAGGTGAGCCCACAAATAACTGGCAAATAACAAGGCAGAGCAAGATCCCAGTCCTTACGTGCAGAGTTGCTGTGATTCTAGAACTGGTGTATTTCCTGTCGAGTAGACTTATAAGTGGTCTATCTATCTGTCCTTCAGATTACGATCACTGACTCCCTGAGCAGACACTACTGGCAAGACCACAAATGACAGCTCAAAGATGGTCATTTGCAGCATCTGCCAGACCTGAGGTCTACCACAAATAGATCTCTTTGCCACCCTGAATGACTCCAAAAGTCACCTGTTTTGCTCTGGGGGAGATGCGCTGATAACTCCATAGCCTCATGCCCTGCTTTTATACTTAACTGCCGAGACAGTCCTCAAGACTGTTTTCAAACTATGCACGGAAAGAGAGAGCTATTCTCATAGCACCAGCCTGGCCAAGATAGATGTGGCACTTAAACCTCATCCATTTTTAGGAGGTGGCACCCTTATGACTTCCTACCACAGAGGACCTATTGACACAGAACTCGGGGTCCTTTATCCACTCCAGCCCTTTCTCTCTGATTCTCAACGCATGGCTCATGAATGACTCTTGACCATGGAATTGACCTGTTTGGAGGCAGTTCAGTCAGTTCTTTTGGCCAGTAGAAAACTCTGTACCTGCAAGACTTACCTCCAGAAGTGGAAAGGCTTTCATTCTTGGTACAGTTCCATTTTTCCAAGACTTAGAACTTCTGCTTACCAAGATACTGGAATTAAATGTGAGAGGTCTGTCAATAAGCTCTATATTTCTATATTAGGCTTCTGCACAGCTTCCCACTCCTCTATCTAGGGGTTCTTTGTTTTTGCCCACCTTGCCACAGCTAAATTTTTGAAAAGTCTATACAATTGTATCCTCCTATCTGTGACCCAGCCCCCAGCAGGACCACAACCTGGTTCTTAATGCTTTAAGGAGAGTCTTCTTCGAGCTGATTGACCATGCTCTCCTCCACTTCTCCTTTTAAAACTTCACTTCTGGTCACCAGTACTTGAGCAAGAAGAATGGGAGAGCTGAGGGAACTTATGGCCAAACCACCATATACCACCTTTTATAAGGGCATGGCTGTATTAGGCCCCCATCCCTCTCCTCCCATCCCCCCCAAAGATCTCATTAGCATATCACATTAACCAAGGGATTACCTTCCTGTATTCAAGCCAAAATCTGATACCTCAGAGAGGAATCGAGCCTTCATTCACCGGATGTTAGACAGTCCCTTGTCGTCTATTTAGACAGGACTACATTTTAAGCTATTTGTATCTTCTTCTTCTTTGAGGAGTGTCCCTGTGGGTGCTCCACTTTGGGAGTCTTGATGCTTGTAATCAGAGATTTGTGGTACGAGTGCCCGGTTGGGCCGTGCACGTGCCATTGCCGTCTTGCGCTGCTCTGAGTGGGTACATAGCGGTGTGCAGCCCCAACCATCGCTCAGTTCCTTCTCTACCACCTTTGGCTTGAGTTGGAGCAATCAGCAGCGCCTTCTCTTTCTTGTAGATAAGATTAGCATTAGATAGTTTTATAGTTTTAGTGGTAGGATAAGTAATAGTTAGATATCCCTTACCTCATTTATTTTACCAAAATTTTTTTTCCCTTCTTTTCTCTGTATTTAGCCTCTGTAGGAAGATAGGTTTAGGCTCCCATACACTGTCTGTCCCTTACTGCATTTTGGAGACAGACTTATCTGGCATGCCTGGATCACTAGCTTTCAAACTGTCTGACTTGCAGACTTTCTATCCCGGTATCTGACGAACATGCACAGTGCATCCAGTGTCTTGGCGAAACCCAAATTTCTCAAAAGCATCCACATTGCTGAAACCTCACAGCCAGAACCAGGAAGGCAAGGGATCTCCAACTGAAATTGCTCATGATGGAGACCTCTGACCTTGAGTCTCAGACACCTCTGGGCCAACAGTCTCCATCAGCAGCATCTGACAGAGGACCTGCTCCTACCTTCCCTCACCAGGAGCATTTACCTAAAAAGGCCACAAAAAAGAGGGCTCAGACTTCTACTCAGAGGGAATCTGCTAAGAAGCAGCGATCCCCACCTGCCAAGTCCATCTCGAACCAATCGCATCAAGTGCATCGGACTCAGAGACCCTGGGTCCTTCCGGCAGTGGGAGTTCTCATAGATCAAAGGACCCAAAGTGGGCAAGCTCTAACAGCGCCTCAGAGGGCACAACAAAGCCCTCCACGTCACCACCCACGGAACCTGTGGTGCCTGCACAGCTCAGCCTAAAACCTTCCGCACCGGTGCCTGTAATGCGTATGGCTGCACTGCCAGCAACGCTGACATCAGCACTGATGCTGTTGGTACCGCACCAGTTCTTATGACATGCGGATCTGCGGGAATCCTCAACCCCTGAATTGCCGCTCCTCAGTACTGACAGCACTCCAGCCTGGTCGGTACCAAGTCCACTGACGACTTCACGTTGCTTAGCTCCGCCTCTTTAAAGCGACGAGGATGAGGAAGACAGAAAAGTGTTTACACGCCTCATCACTCCTCACCCAAACTGGGGCCATCCCACCAATCAAATTACCCTTAAGCTGCATGCTCTTGGTCTGGGCACACATGGACTCTGCCTCCCAACATCGCAGACGTCCTATCCCATCAAGACCCACAGCTCCGCAGTCGTCACCACCATCTCTCCCACCACCTTTGGACACGCATGAGAGAAGGGCAGAGGAAACAGAGGAATTCTCAGATCAGGAAGCCCTACCACTGGCTAACCTGTCATCTTTGTCACCTGATGAAACAATAATGCTCCTACCACAGGGACGACTTCAAGCTGTTCCAGGACCTTTTTAAGAGGGTAGCAGAATCCCTGGACATATCTCAGGAGGAGCTACCAGAGTCACAGTACAATCTGTTGGATATATTCCAGATATCCACTTCCAAGATTGTATTGCCAAACAATGATGCTATTATGTAGCCTGCCAAACTATCTGGCAGATGCCCAAAATAGCACCACCTTCTTGCAAAAGATCTGATAAGAAATACTATGTTCCATCCAAAGATGTTGAATTCCTTTTTACACACCCCACACCAAATTCCTTGGTAGTGAAATGTAAGGCAGAAACAGCACCAAGCCAGAACAACTCCTTACGACAAGAACTGAAAGAGGCTAGACCTCTTCGGTCGCAAAGCATATTCGTCTGGCATACAACAGTTCTGCATAGCGAACTATGCATCTTTACTACCCAAGTACACTCTCTGTCTTTTCAAAGATATCTGAACCTATTGACCATTTTCCAGATGAAAGAACAGTTCAAAGTCAACATTGCAGAAGGCCACCTCATCGCCAGGCCTCCCTGGACTCGGCAGACATGGCTGCACAATACATAGCAATGTGTGTGGTCATGCGCCATGCATCTTGGTTACAGCTTTCCAAGGGAATTCCATTCGACAGTGGAGGATCTGTCCTTTTAAGGCCCAAAGTTGTTTGCGACCAAAACAGATGAGTCCCTTCACACTCTCAAGGCTCAAGGGCAACCTTAAAATCTCTGGGCATCTATACACCTGCAAAAAAAAAAATAGGGCAGGTATTATACACAGAGATTCTGCTTAACGCTGTATTGGCAATGCCACAGGCAATATGACTAACTGCATAGACAAAGATGTCAGCAAAACCAAGATCAACCCTCGACGTCTCAGCAGTCCACTCCAGACAGCAGTTTTCAAGGTGTGATCCAGGGCACGAGACCACCATGCTCTCTAACTCTGGAAACAGAAACGGTCTCCTATCAGTTCGGAGATTGCTTGTCACCATTTTACCAAGTGTGAAAACTGTCACAACAGACAGATGGGTTTTAGAAATTTATCCAAAAGGGTTACTCCATCCCCTTTACTTCTATTCCACCTACCTCTCCCCCCACCCACCTTCCCTATCCCTCTTCAGAAACTCATCTCACGAGCACCTGCTGCAACAGGAAATAAATCCCCTCATACAACTCGATGTCGAGGAACCCGTACCAATGCAACACGGGGTGGGAGAGGGGGGTGGTTGCGTTATTTTCTAATACAGAAAAAAATCTGGTGGGTGGAGACCCATCCTGGATCTACAGAAACTCAACAAATTTGTAAGAACACAATGTTTCAAAATAGTGTCATTATCTACAATAATTCCAGTATTAGAGAAGGGAGATTGGCTCTCAACCTGCAGGACTCATATTACCATCAACCCGTCACACAGAAGATTCCTGAGGTTCACCCTAGGGAAACATTTCCAATACAAAGTACGACCCTTCGGCCTGTCCACCATTCCGAGGGTTTTCTCCAAAGTTCTAGCTGTCGTGGCGGCATACCTCCTCAGATACTGAGTAATGATATTTTCATATTTGGACGACTGCCTCATAAGGGCACCAACGCAGCAAGAAGTAATAAACGCCATGCACAGTACGATAACCCTTTTCACGAGCCTAGGATTACAAATAAACGCACAAAAGTCCACACTCATTCCTGTCCAGAATCTGGAATTTGTAGGAGCCTGTCTCGACTGTTTAACAGCAACACTACTTCAACAATGCTTCCTCACAGCAGTCAATTTAATTTTGGCGGTGATGGACAGCCCACAAACAGCCGCCAGAATGTCTCTACAGCTCTTGGGGCATATGTCAGCAACGACATCTGTTGTCAAACACGCCAGACTTCACATGAGATGCCTGCAGGCCTGGCTTCGAACAATGGACATACTGCAGAGGCACTCTCTAAACAGACGCCACACTGGGTAAGAGACTCCCCAAAATGGTGAACATAACCAAAGAACGTCTGTATGGGAGATCCATCTGAAATCTATGCAATCACTTTCTACCTCTAAATACACAGCCATCAGGATCCTCACGGACAATATAGCATGCATGTTTTACATAAACCGCCAAGGGGGAGCACAGAGACAATACAACTTGGGAATTGATGCATCAGCAACCACATCAATATATCAGCATCCTACCATCCGGGATTTCAGAACACAACAGCGGATGCCCTAAGCAGAGTTCTCACAAACCCATGAATGGGAGATGGATCCTGGAATTCTATGTGCCATATTCGAACTATGGGGATTTCCCACCATAGAGCTCTTTGCAACAGCACAGAATACCGCACACTATTGCTCCAGAGCAGGATTGGGACACCACTCCCTAGCTGATTCTCTCCTTATCTAATGGGATGCGCCGCTGATGTATGCATTCCCTCCGACCCCACTCCTAAACCGGGTCACTCACAAGACCAAGAAGGACAAATCCAGAGTCATTCTGATAGCTCCTACATGACCCAGACAAACGTGGTTTCCATATCTCCTTCAGATGGCAGTTTGACCCCACCTCAAACCCTTCCCCTAGTACCTCATCTTCTATCACAATATGCAGGACATGTCTGCCACTACACCTCACGGCCTGGTTACTCCATAGCTGACTGTGGTCGAGGAGGCCTGTTCAGATTAAGTAAAAGATATACTACTGAACAGTTGGAGAGCAAGTACAAGAAAGACCAATATCCATAAGTGGAAATGATTCAGCGTTTGGTGTTAAGATAAACAGATCTTACCAACATCTTCCCCTTTACCAAGGGTCCTGGACTACATATTATAATTAAAAAAATCAGGGCTTTCCACAAGCTTCATCAAGGTACATTTGGCAGCTATTTCCTCTTTCTGTGACAAAGTGGATGGAGCCATGATATTTGCCCACCCGATGACTAAATGCTTTCTTAAGGGCATTGAAAGTGCCTATCCCACAATAAGGAACCCTTTGCCCCTGTGGGACCTCAAACTGGTCCTACATGGGCTTATGGAAAAACTATTTTTGAGCCACTTGCCACATACTCACTCCTCCACTTATCCATGAAGGTGGCCTTACTTATCGTCATTTCATCTGCCAGAAGGCTGGGAGAACTGGGGCATTAATGGCACACATCCCGTACACAACTTTCTTTAGAGACAAAGTTGCCTTAAGACCACACCCCAAATTCCTACCCAACATCGCCTCCCCCCTTCTTCTGAATCAGCCTATCTACCTACTGAGTTTTTTCCAAAACCACATGCAGATGGAAAGGAGGCATCACTCCCACACACTGGTCATTCATCGAGCTCTAGCTTTCTACATTGAAAGAACAAAACCATTTAGAAAATCTCAAGACTATTCGTTGCTATATCTGCTTCTCCTATTGATTGTTCTATCTCAAAATAGATACTATCTAAGTAGATATCAGGATGCATCCACCTCTGTTATCAAAACTCTCATCTACCAGTTCCAATGAACTCTACCAGAGTACTTTGGACATCAGTAGCCATCGTCAATAATGTCCCTATTGTTAACATTTGCGGAGCAGCAACTTAGGCATCAGCCCATACATTCACAAAACACTATGCCTTAGAGCAACAGTCTGCTTTGGACACTTGCTTTGGACTCAAGGTGTTATCCGCCATGCATACTGCAACTCTGAAGCCACCCCTCCCCCCCCTTAAGGGGCACTGCTCAACAGTCACCTAAAGTGGAGCACCCACAGGGACACTCCTCAAAGAAGAAAAGGTTACTCACCTTGTGCAATAACTGAAGTTCTTAAAGATGGCTATTCCTGTGGGTGCTGCCCAAGCCCTCCCTCCTCCCCTCTCCTTTGGAGTTTCATGCAGTTTCCCCTGGGTAGGGCAGGAACAGAGGGACGGTTGGCTGTGCACCACTATGTAACCACTCGGAGCAGCACAAGATGGCAATGGTGCATGCACGGCCCAATCCGGGCGCTGCAACCACAAATATCCGATTACAAGTGCAGGGCCTGAAGATACCTAAAGTAGAGCACCCGCAGGGACAACCATCTCAGAAAACCTCAATTACTGCACAAGGTGAGTAACCTTCTCTTTACAGAAAGATTGAAGGGCCAATCTGTTTCTCTGCAGTAGCTGTCAAAATGATTTTCAGGTTGTATTTTGACCTGTTAGGAAATAACTGGGATGTAGTCCCCCATATGACAGTACATTCCACTTGAGCTCAGTCCATGTCTACTAAAAGATGTTCCCATAGCAGAACTGCAACTTGTTCTTCTCTTCAGACCTTTGCCAAGCCTGATGCCACCTTACCTGCTTCCAGAGAGGACCCTGCCTTTGGTGATGCAGTTCTCTGAACAGTTCTTGACTTACCTTCCCAGTACCCACCACCTCTTTGAATTACTTCTTGGGAGTCTCCTATGGGGGAGTGCCCATAGAGACATGTACTCTAAGAAGGAGAGGTTACTTACCTTACAGTAGCTTGTCCTTGTGGAAGCTCCACCTCCCTCCCTCCTCCTCCTCTGCTGTGGAGTCTCTGGCTTTGTTGCTGTGAAGGAACTGAGTGGTGGTGGGCTTGCCCCTGCTTATTATCCCCTTGTTTTCATCACAAAGTGTTCAGTGCAGGTGTGGCCTGTAAGCACTACTTTGCATTCTCCTTTCAAGAGCGCGTGGGCACTCGCATCCTATGGGGGGACAAAAACCATCTAAAAGAATTCAAATTGCTGTAAGGTAAGAAACTTCTCCTTTGTTAACTTGTAAAGATTACATAGGGAGTCTAGCTCTTGGCCTGCAGTTTTGAGGCTTATTGAAGTGAGAAATGAGTGCTTTCAGGGACTTCTGTGCAACATACCACAACTGGTGAGAATTTTATGCCATTATATTTGGTGTAAAAACTAAGTGGGATGTTTTGCAGATAGATGGGGTCAGGTGAGGACTCTAGAAGTCAGGTTCATGTTCCAACAAAGCTTTTCAAGTCCCCAGAATTAGATTTCCTTACCCAGATGTGTGGATCTTATGCTGTTCCTCTCTTTCCATGGCAGATGATCTCTGACAACTGCAGCACTTGTTTGCATGGAAAAATAATAGGAAAACCATTTGCATTGAAAATGGTTATATAGCAGCAGTAAATAAGGGGCCAGCGCCATATGATGGGCAAGACCTATTAGAAAATAACTGAATAATTCCTTATATATGTTGGAAATAGATTACAAGGAGTATGATTCAACATGACATGTCTGATGTACTGAAAGTTGACAGACTTGTAAAAATCACTTATAATCATTAGCTTAATTAGTTAATATTATGCAATTTGAAAACTTGTGTAGTTGTAGCTTGAAGTCTGAGAACCTGTGTCTTAACGGAGGTCTTACACCACAGTGTGGAAGCCAACATTCCCCCTCCCCCCCACACACCTGTTTAGACTACAGGCAGATTAAAATCATAGCTTTGGCAAATTATGATAACCTTTGAGCCCAAGTAAGTCAATAAAAACTGATTGAGCTTCTAAGGTGTTCATGACCATCAGGACAGAGGCTACTGTAGCAGAGAGCCTGGATGGAAATTGTTTGCACTGAATTTGGCCCTATATTTTTGTCTGTTACAATACAAAAGTTGAATTATGACTTTGCCACTTCATGGTCATATGTAATGTGTTAATCAGGAACTGATAGGTAGCTTTCTTCTGGAACTTGTGCTTTTGTATGTGACTTCTGTTCATCTTTTGTTCCACGCATAGGATCATATTGTTTCAAGGAGGATAACAACTAATTACCATCTTTGATCATCAGTTTCAAACTGGTTCAGTAGATCAAACAAATTGGAAACCAAAAGCTCTTTAAAGTGGCGAAGTAAAGAAGGGGAGCATTGCTATGTGAATTCAAAACAGTTTTGATGTTTTTATATTTTCAAATCTTGTAGTAAAAATACTATCTGACTCTACTTTCTCTTGTGGATAGAGCAATTGGTATTCCATTTTGGTGCTTGATCTAAGTTAAAATGAGACCCGCAGCCTTGATTTTTCTTTAATAAAATATGTATTTAGAATGGATGCTTTGCCTGTAGGTTAACAGCTGGATCCAGACTTGAAACTGTGGAAAATGAAGACCTGCGTGAAAAAACAATCAAGCCTGAGAAGAAAACACGAAAGAAAACATACAATACATTGTATGTGTCTTCTAAGCCAACTCCTGAAACACAATGTCCTCAGCAATAAAACTCAGTTTTTCCAGAGCAAATCTGGAAACTTAGTCTTGCCTTAAAGATTCTGTTGTGCAGCAATGAATACGTAGTGTACCATTTAAAGTTCAGAATGACTAGACTTGACTATGGACGTACTGTGAAGCTATATAATAAATACAGATATAAACTGAGTAGGACTGCATGTTTATCTAGTGAATAAAATATTGTGACACTGGACTGATGGAAGGGAAGATAGAGAGAGAACAGTAAATACCAATGTGGTTAAATATCCTAAAGGTTGTTTTATTTGTTTTAAATGGGCATCTTTCAAAGCTACATTTTCCCGAATGTGTAGCAATTTCTGATTTTCAGTGCTCCCTGTATACTTAAATCCCATATTTAACACCTTCTTTAAAAGTTATATGAAGGTTCTGTGCATTTGAAATGCTAGGAAGTATCTTGTAAATGTACCAGCAGTTAAAATAAATCTTGCTTTACTCCTTTCTAAGGTGCCGATAAACATTGCATTGTATGACAAAGTGCTTAGTTTTCTAAATGTAAAATTCTAAAAAAAAAAAATTCAGGAAATCTTTTTGTAATATTCTGTGTGTAAAAACTGTTACTGCTCTTAATGTAATTACTTTATTAATTTTGTTTGTAGAATACAAAACATGTAAGCTTTCTGTAACAATAAATGGCTTATTGCAACTTGCACACTGTACTTCGAATAAATATGCAGCTAATGTGCAGGTTAATTCTAATGGATGTTTGTTCCCAATTAAGACTTCTAAACTACTTAATTAAATTTGAAATATGATAATTGCTACAGTTGCTCTGGTTTCCCTTAGCGGCTAATTCAGCCCTTTCAAGTGCTTGCCAATAGACTTCGTAGCTAAGTTTTCTTCAAGTCTTAGTTGGAAAATTTATTCCAGTAGTTTTTACCCAGTGATAACCTGGTTGAGTAAGTCTTTATGCACTTGTGCCCTGATCTCTTCCCACCCCTCCACCCCCCAAGGCATTAATCCCCTAAAACTTCCATTGAAAACTGTGTGCACCAAACAGGAAATGTAAACACTCCCAAATGTGGGTGGCTGAAGATAGGCTCCTAAATGTATTCAGCACTTAAACCAAAGTGGATCCAAGTTTTTGTTAGTTGCAGTTAATCAACTCTTTAGAAAACTGAGGTGACTAAAATCAAAGTTAAACTTATTACAAAGCATGAGTCTTAGCTGGCAGTAGAACATGACCATTGTACAATCCTGTTGTACTTTCAGCAGTTCAATTAATTTTTTTCTTAGCTTGTGTTGTACTGATGCCCTTACACACAAGGCAAGTGATTTTAAAAACAAAAAACCCCCTCAGCCCTGGTAGAGCTGCCCCTGCCTGGACACTGACCAGGTTATTTGTATCCCTCCACACTGGGCCTTGTTGAGTTCTTAACCTTCCTTTGAACTGAGGAGGCTGCATCCCTGTCTTTTTCCTTGGTCTCCTGGTGCACTTCTTGGGCACAGACTGTTACCCTTTCACAGAAATGGGATCACATTGCCCAGCTGCCCAAGGACCAGTGCTGATTCCCTATTGGCTTCACTATATGTTCTCCCAGACTTCCAACATGGTGGGTGCTCTGGGTTTACAGTTCACCTCTTTGGTGATGTGTAATAGGTATAGCACATAAAACACAGGTTTGGCAATGATTTAAATACAATTACATTAGATTGAGACAAAAATAAAATCTTACATTCATTTCCCTGCCTCAGTTTCCTCATCCTTTGGGAGTTTTCTCTGGTGATAAGTCCAAGTCCTTTTCAGTGTCCAGGATCCTTCTGTGGCTCGTAACTTTTTTGAATCATGGAGTCTGTCTTCTACAGGTCAGCATGCTTTTCCCTTGGCTGGTTCCACAGTTAGGGAAGTGTTTTTATGTCAGAACTATATGCCCCTTTTGTTCCTCTCACCTGCCCTATGAATTTCTTGAGTTTATAAATCCTAACACAAATGTCTGGTTCCGATGTTCTGCCTCTGAGAGAAAATTCCAGGCCCCAAACCCTATCACCCTACAGAAAAGTTAGAGAAATTTTCTTCCCCAAGGCTACAACCTTCCTATTGTTCCCAGGTGGTCAAATTCAAATGGAATTTCTTCAGGTTCACTCCATTATCATACTTGAATTTCAGTCCAAAATGGAGGTAAAACAGCAGAAGGCGGCAAGCCCAACGTTTAGAATGGACTTCACTACCTTGCACAAACAGTCTAATATCAAACAGAATTCATAAGCTATATATAAATTCCTCAAACTATCATTATGGGCACTTGAACAGTGGCTCAGAGTAGCTTCTTAAAAATAAACTCTTACCATGGGTTAGATCTTCTTTCCATGGGAGATGAGGATGAAAACCTATGGAATAGGAGACCTGCCTTTCAGATATAGAACTGCAGAGTATATTGCACATAAGGACTGAGATGTATTGTCAAAGCTGTGCTGGTAAGTTTGCATTCACATCTCTTGTATGAACACTAAATCCACAGAATCATGAGTTTTCTTTTTAAATCTTAAATTGACTTAAAGTTTATAATTAACTTGAAGTGGCTCTAAGTACTTAGTCACTACAGCCCCTTCCCACCCTTGCATCCTACTTTAGTGCTGCTATTCTATTTTTAAATTCTTGAGCCACTGTCATTTGAGGACCCTTAAAACTTAGCAGGTAAGTGATAGCAAAGAAGCGGAGTGTATCTCTGTTTTTTGATAGCAGTAAATCAGGGACTTTAGCTCATATCAGCCTGCTTTTCTTGGTCTTGTACATGAAAACTGTGTCCATGATTTTCACCAAAGGAAATACTGACGACTTTTGGTTTTATTTGACTCTCAAAAGTTCATCCATGTAAAAGATTAGATGTTTTTTCCCAAGGCTTTTCTTTCTAAAAGAATCCAAAATTCAGTTCAGGAATGTTAAAATATTGTGTTAAATAAGCAAGTATAAAATCAAAAATAGATGTGCTAAAGAGCCAGCTTCCCTTTGCTTTCCTGTAGGGTGGCCGGGTACATGGGCCAAGATCCTTAGCCGGGACCCCAGCTGCAGGCTCTACCGAAGGCAGGCTCATTGTAATCTGCTGAGCCAAGAGGAACCAGTTGGGTTGCTGACTGGGAAGAAATATAAACCCAGGGAAGAGCTCAAGGGGTGAGGCTAGCCAGGCAGGAGGATAGGAGGGTTGTGGCTCTGTCTCTGCTGGCTGATACAAGCCTCAAAGGCCAGGGGACTCAGTGAAGGGTCAGAGCGGGGACCGGTGTTGGGGGAATTGGGACTGTACAGCCACTGTAAATAAAAGAACACGGGTGAAGCACCTGTAAGAGGCATCTGAGACCCTTTCTTTTGCTAGCCTAAGCACAGGGCCCAGGGACAAAGGGAAGGAAACTTGTGCCACCCTGCAACACTTGGGGGCTTGTCCGGTGTGCCCACAAGGGCTGGGGGGGAAGATACCAGCGAAAGGAGGACACTCAGGCCTAAGAATAGTAAGCTATGCTTTATTGAAGGAAGGAAGAACTTATGCTCCAATCTGCACGGGGAGCCCCTAGGACGCTTGGAGGACTCTGGCCATTTGGGACAGCTGACCAGGCAGGACTCCGCCGGGGGAGGGGAAGTCCTCTGCAGCGCTATATTCTCCACGCTTATCTTGGGGTTACATGGGATCAACAGCTGGCTACATTCTTATATGTACGATTTATGCTTATTACATAAACTGACTAGTTTACAGGCAAAAATATGCTGAGCTATGCTACAATGTCTTTTGGCAGGGTCTGTCGGACAAAGTTCATTGAAACTGCCTGCATCCTCCGCTTACATCCAGTCACATACTCAGTCCACCGCTTAGCTCCTCGCCAATCTTCCGCAACCTTACCCCTACACTCCCGCCCTTGGCGGACTGAGGTGTTTTAGTTACTGCCACCAGCGCACTTTGAGCGTGCGCACTGGTTTGGGCGTTTCCAGTCGGGCCAGGAGGGCAGAGGAGCAATTCACGCAGCATTGAAGAATGACAAACACACATACAAAGCCCAGTAATCCAATCAAGAGCAGGAGCCCAATGCGTCTCCCCCAGGTGCCAAGATCCGGAAGCCAGGAGGTTAGCCACTGCCAAGGGTCATCCCATACAGAAGCCTCAGAGCCCACGTCATGTAACACCTTCAAGTGGTCCATCCTATTATGAATGTCAGTCTTGATGCGCTTATCCTGATTTGAGTAAAAACAACAACTTTCATTAATCAAGGCACAAATTCCACCTTGAGCGGCTAATAAGTAGTCCAACGCCATACGATTCTGTAATTCAACTTGCGACAAAGAAACTACTTCTAATTGCAGGGCTTGGATTGCATCTATGATATTATTCTCTATAGTCTCTAATGTGGCTGAAATATTTACAATAGCCCGCTCCAGTTTGGCCACCCCTAGCCAGGGGAAGAAAGTGCGGACAAAGTGATGGAAGCCTGTGGGTCTCTGCACAATGGGATGTGGGCGCCGTCGTGGACATGCCGCCAATATGTAATTATGCACTGCATGAGCATGCATGGTTTGCATTCCATACGTATAGGGGAGGAGCTGTCCCAGTGTGCACCATCCACAGCATTGGGTGGGTAGGGTTTTATATGCCCAACGGCCACATAGCCAGTACAGCCCGGCAATCCTGCCATGGGGAGACGTGCTATCCGAGGCACTGCGACCCCAACTATCGGAGCTTTGGCCACACCGAGACCAGTAATGTGCACGCGGGATTTGCCTGTGCCTAATTGTGCTGAGGGGCGTTCTCCATCTGGGGGGCACTGGCATTGTAGGAATACAGAAAACCATGGGTATGTAGTCCCCACTCGCCCCAACACCACCACCGGTGGCAGGGGCTGGTGCCGTTGGTATTAGTCAAATTGGTTTCGGAGGAACCGGAGCAATTGTCACTCGAGACCCACGTCTCTCTGGCCATCCACTCACTGGGCATTTCCTGTGGGCCAGCAGTAACTTTAAACTGCCCGGTGTCTGGCAGGTATTCTGCTATCACTGTGCACGAGGAATGGGGAAGTTTTCCGATGGGTCGAGCGGCATCCGTTGCTGAAGGCCGCTGAACACACCAATACGTGTCCCCCAGTATCACTACCGGTGTCCCTTGGCGCCGGAAAGGGGGTGTTTCATTGTACTTATTGAGAAAAGTGGTGTTGTTAAGGGCCCAGGATTCATTCCACAGCACTGCGGCCCATGGAATGCCAGCACTTGCCAATTAGGGGGCATGTGCGCAGTACCAACAGTCTGACTTATTACCTGCTAGTGCCACCGATTGCATCGACTGGACGGCCGAGTTGTGGTGCCATGTGGCTTGGGCACCTATTGCAGCTAAAATTAGGTAGTGTTTCCACTTTCATAGGGTCTGAGTCTGGGCTACCCCAGTCCGTGTGAGCGGGCTTTTGGCCCGGACCCAACCCATAATCGGAAGTGGGGTACGCACCTTTACAGGCTCCGCGCCCGTTATGGGCTCAGTTTGCTGCAGAGCCCACATTACTGCAAGCAGCTGCTGTTCAAGGGGTGTATAACGCTCAGCCGAGCCTCACAGGGTTCACAACCAATACCCTATGGGCTCTTTTCAAGACGAAGCTTGCTGCCACAGCCCCCACGAGGCCACGTGGTCAACTACCGTTACCTCGAGTTCGAAGGGGGTGCCTCGTCTGCCTGGGCTCAGCACTGCGTGTTGGCTGAGCGCCTCTTTAGCCTGCTGGAATGCAACATGCTGCTTGGGCCCCCAACTAAATGTGGCTTTCTTCCAGACTCCTGCTTGTATGGGCTGCAAGATGTACCCTAGATGGGGAATAAATGTGTGCCAATACCCAAGGAGGCCCAGGAAAGTTTGGGCTTGGCTTTCGCTAGTGGGTTCTGGGAAGTGGGTAATTGTTTCGATGGCTTTTTGTGGGATCTTACTTTGAGGCCCCGACCAAAGTATTCCCGAGAAGATCACTTCCTGGCTGGGCCCCTGGATTTTACTAGGGTTGACAGCCCATCCCCTGGCTGCCAGAGCCTGCAACACATTGTTCTTGGCCTCGGAGAGTGCCGTCTCATGGGGCCCGCTCAGCAGGACATCATCAATATAATGCTCTAGTACCACTCCCTCCGGAAGAGTCACCTGCTCCAGGTCTCGACTAACCAACTGGTGGCAGATGGTAGGGCTATGCTTGTAGCCCTGAGGCAGCACAGTAAACATGTACTGCCAATCCTCCCATGTAAAGGCAAATTGATCCTGGCTCTGTGGGGCAATAGCAATGGAGAAGAAGGCATTTGCCAAGTCTACCACGACATGCCACTGTCCTACCTGCGTCATGAGGCGCTCCATGATGGAGATCATGTCGGGAACAGCTGCTGTCAGGATTGGGGTGATCCTATTCAGGTAGCGGTAATCGACTGTCATGTGCCAGGTTCCGTCCTTTTTATGGACTGGCCAGATTGGGCTGTTAAATGTGCTCATAGCGGGGTGAATGATGTCCGCCTGGAGCAGACCTTTAACGGTAGTGGTTATTTCCTCGTGCCCACCAGGTATCCGATACTGTTTGGTGTTGACCACTGTGGTGGGGGTTGGAAGCACCATGGAGTCCCATGCGGATGCCCCCGCAGCATGGTTACAACTGCTCGGACATAGAGCGGGCACCCAAAGGAAAAGGATCCCCATTGGGTATCTATGGTCTTCCCTTGAAGGAGGTCTATACCCAATATATATTTATGAATGGGGATGATTAAAATGGTGACTCGTATGGGGGGGTCCTTCCCAATGGCCAGCTGTAACTGCATCAGCACAGCCCGAATGTCCGCCTCTCCGAGGCCGCTCACCCTTACCGACCGGCCCCAACAGGGCGGGGTGCCATGCAATATAGTCACCTCCACTCCTGTGTCCACAAGGGCCATTACTCATTGTCACCCCCCCGCTAGGCCAGTAGATCTCTACTGGGACATAAGGGCGGTGGTCCCCCACTACATAGCGCCTTACCTCCAGGGGGAGGGGCGGGGGGGACCCACCACCCCGTCAATACTGAGCAGGCAGCTTCCATCCAACATAGTCTCCCGGCAAGGCTGACAGTTGGGGCCACTGGGGGGTGCCATCAAGCTTGTTTTGGGGCCCCCCTGTTATCGAGGCCCCTACCCTCTCCTTGGTATGCTGTTCCGGCTTAAGCTGCAACCAGCGTTTTAACAGCTCAGCATTGGTTTTCCCATCCACTTCCCCCAGGGGAATCCCTGCTTTCAGTAGGTCTTTAAACATAGTATTGCAGCTAACCCTCTCCTTTTGCTTCACATTCACCTGCCGCGGCTTTGTGGTTTTCATCATACTGTCAATTTCCGTTAATTGCATCATGAGCTGCGCCACATCCCCCACTGACCCTACGGCCCCCCCAACCATCGGCAGGATCATCGCCTTGAGGTTGGGGGGAGGGCGTTCCGCAGAAGCCAGGCACGGATGGTATGGGTCAGCTCCACGATATCAGGCCCTTCAAAATGCTCAGCAAAGATGCCGGTGAGCATGCCCAGCTGCCGGAGCTGGCTAACCCCCTCTGGGATGGAGGTCCACTGTTCCAACCCATCATCCATGTCTGCTGAGGAGCTCCAGATGGTTTTTACAGCCATGGTCAAACATGCCATGAGGGAGGGATATGGATAATTTGCCTCTGAGTTGGCCCCTATCTTGAGATTCCTACAAAGGAGGGGATCTGTGGTGAGCAAGCCCATCCTGTCTATCTCAGCGGGGATAAGGGTAATCGCATCTGCTCTGTCGTCTTCCTATCCTCTGGCACTGAACCAGCAGCGCTTTGTCCACCGCGCGGAGCACGGTGAGGAAGACCCATCCCAGGTCCCCTGCTGCTTTTTGCTCCGCGGGTCCTACTTTGTCCAGCCGAAGCTTGGATATTAGTTCCTCCAGCCTAACTTGAGTAATCCCCGGCTCCTGCTCTAGCTCCGGCCGTGCAGCGGGGGCAACCAACCCCACCAGCTTGCGAGCCACAAGTGCCCACCGTCCCGTGCAGGGCCACCCGGAGATGCGGCTCTCTCCCTCCCTCTTATCCTTCCTTCCCCAAAGAGGCATCCCTCCGCTGGTATCCTGTTCATGACGCCAATTGTGCAAGGGCTGGGGGGGGAAGATACCAGTGAAAGGAGGACACTCAGGCCTAAGAATAGTAAACTATGCTTTATTGAAGGAAGGAAGAACTTACGCTCCAATCTGCGCGGGGAGCCCCTAGGATGCGCGGAGGGGCTGCAGGGGACTGTGGCCATTTGGGACAGCTGATCAGACAGGATTCCACTGCGGGGGAGAGTGCTCTGCAGCGCTATATTCTCCGCACTTACCTTGGGGTTACATGGGGTCAACAGCTGGCTACATTCTTATATGTACGATTTATGCTTATTACATAAACTGACTAGTTTACAGGCAAAAATATGCTGAGCTATGCTACAATGTCTTTTGGCAGGATCTGTCGGACAAAGTTCATTGAAACTGCCTGCATCCTCCGCTTACATCCAGTCACACCGCTTAGCTCCTCGCCAATCTTCCGCAACCTTGCCCCCTACATCCGGGATTCCTCCTAGCCACCAATACCAGTGGCTGCCCATATGGAGGAGACCCTGAAATGACTGGTTACTACAATGCAGGAGCTGCAGCAGTCCCAGCAGACGGAAAGGCAGGCCCTGATGACGTGGCAGGGGGACCAACAATGGGCTCTCCAAGAGTTCATCAAGGAGCAGTCGGTGGCCCAACAGCAGATCCTCCAGCAGGTGATGAGTCCATTGAGCGGAGACGGAACCAAGACAGCAGGGTGGGGGCTCTGTAAGATGGGCCCCACAGATGACCCAGACGTCTTTCTGGGGACCTTTGAATGGGTGGCTACAGCAGCAGGCTGGGAGAGTTCGACATGGGCCTCGCGGCTAGCCCCGTACCTGGGAGGTGAGGCCCAAGCAGTGTTTATGGCTTTGGGAGAGACCCAAGCCAGAGATTATGAGACTGTGAAGGCCGCTATCTTGGACTGGGTCGGGGTCTCAACTGAGAGTTACCGTCAGTGGTTTTGGGCAGCCCGCTGGACGGAGAGCCTGAGGCCCAGGGCATTTGCTCAGAAGTTGACTGACTGGGCCACTAGGTGGCTGAGGCCCACAGCCCAGACAGTAGAGATAATGGACCAGGTGATCCTGGAGCAATTTCTCCAGGGGCTTCCAGACCCATGATGCGTTTGGGTCCAACTACATCAGCCGGCCCACGTAGTGGATGCAGTCCAGCTGACAGAGGAGTACATTGAGGCGGAGGCACCCAGAAGGCAGTTAAACCCGTTAGGGGAGCAGGACCTGGAAGGAGTCCACTGGAACCTGCACCCAAGAGGGGGGTGGACCCCTGGCCCGCCCGCAGCCGCAAACTGACCTGTTGGTAGTGCAGACGCCCTGGCCATAAAAAACAGGACTGATCTCAAATGGAGTGTGGGCTGGCGGACTTTTGCAGGTGAACCAGGGGGCGGGAGGGACCAGGAAAATGGCCCTTAAACACCATACCCGTGTTGGTGGGGATGAAGCCCCGAAAGGGTTTGGCGGACTCCATCTCCACCCGCTCCCTGGTCTGTAAAGGTCTGGTGAAGACATGCTGGATGGTTCTGGGGAAAAAGGTAGCCCATCGGTGTGTCCATGGGGACACCCGGAGCTACTGGATAGCCCAAGTTCCCCTGGAGGTCCAGGGGTGTTTCCGGTGGCAGCAGGTAGGGGTAGTGGAGAGGTTACCCTACCCAGTCCTACTGGGAAGCGATAGGGGACCCCCTTCTTGTGAGACAGGAAGTTGGCAGGGAGATCCTGAGGAAGGGGGTGGGAAGAACCCAATTAGGGAGGTGAAGGGAAATGGGGGAGCTGGTAGAACCCCCAAAAGTAGCAAGAACTCCTGGACAGCAGTGGGAAGAAACCAACAAATGTTGGTTTTGTGGTTGCAAAGGACCCTCCGGCCAGAAGTGCAGTCCTCATGAGCCCGAGGAAGGCAAGGGACTTGGGGCCTTGGAGCCAATCCCGGAGTCGGGGTATCTAGGCACCCAGCCATGTCAGAGAGAGGGCCGGGGGAGGCAAGGGAACAGTCAGCCATGGCCTGAACAGGAGTGTGGACTCTGTCGGGCCGAGGGACACATGTGGGAGACTTGCCTCTACTGTGGAGGCACGGGGGGTGGGGCTAAAAACCCCAGGGAGGACCCACAGGAACTCACAGCAGGGGTAAACGAACCCCTGCTGAAGGGCCAATATGCCTGGCTGAGAAGAGGCTGGGGCTGGTTGAGCCTGGTGGCTCATTAAAGGGGGGAGGTGTGTCGCAGTGCAGAGGTATAAAACCTTTGAATGCCCTGCTAAAGACCCAGCTTCCCTCTGCTTCCCTGTAGGGTGGCTAGGTACACGGGCCAAGACCCTTAGCTGGGAGCCCAGCTGCAGGCCCTAACGAGGGCAGGCTCAGTGTAATCTGCTGAGCCAAGTGGAACCAGCTGGGTTGCTGACTGGGAAGAAATATAAACCCAGGGAAGAGTTCAAGGGGTGAGGCTAGTCAGGCAGGAGGGTTGTGGTTTTGTCTCTGCTGGCTGACACAAGCCTCAAAGGCCAGGGGACTGGTGTTGGGGGAATTGGGACTGTACAGCCACTGTAAATAAAAGAACACGGGTGAAGCACCTGCAAGAGGCATCTGAGACTCTTTCTTTGGCCAGCCCAAGGGCAGGGACAAGGGGAAGGAAACTTGTGCCGCGCTATGACAGGTGGCTTCTTTAACAAGTAGAGGATAGATACAGTATCTTTCATTAGGTACTTTCTTAACCGTTCCTCCCCCGGAAGACTGAGTTTTGCCAGCAAAAAAAAAAAAAAAAAAAAAAAAGACAACGGAAGATACTTCAGGAGGAAATGTAATTACCATCCACTCATCATTTTCTCCTATCTTTCTTACTACTTGTTCATTTATTGGTGATGGGAGCTGTACAATGAGTAGCCAAAGAGAACAGAAAGAAGGGTTTGTATTAAAAGTACTACATCTAAAAAGAGACTACCTTAGTCCCATTGTGGACTTGAGGAAATTGAACAGTTATGTCAGAAAAAGCAAGATGCATGTGTTTGTTCTGGCTCCTACCAACCTTATCCTTCACCAGAGAGTGGTTCAGCGCTGTAAGTGTTATACCTTATTATAGCAAGGTTGCACTTTCCAAACATTCTTCAGAAGTTGAAGCTGCCTTCCCTGTAAATAATAATATATTTTTTTAAAATAGAGACGTATCCAAATTGTTACTGACTTTAAACTTAGTGCCTAAGAAGACCAATCCTCTCCAGAGTCTCCTGTAACACCGTAGAAAGCCGTAAGAATACCTGGGCATACAGGTCCAACAAAATAGGGTAGGGGGTGGCTGAATAACAACAAATTCAGTGAGACACATCAAGAAAAAGTTTATCGCTGGTGTAATTTGAGCTAATGTGAGTTAGCTAATGGATTAATTTGCTCCATTAGTCTAAATTGGGGATGGTGAGTTGCACACTAGAAATGCCTACATTTAAAAGGAGGGCTAAAGATTTCACTACAGAGGTGGGAATAACAGACTGGCAGTTGTGAGGGGAGAATTTCAGTGGTTCAGAATCCCCTTTAGTGTAAATTCCCATTTCTGTACATCAAATGCTATCTTTACTGCTAAAATGTAAGGTACCTTTCTCAAGTCGACTTAAAATAATCGAATGGTTGCTTGGGAACTTCCATCACCCTTCTGAAAATACCCTTTTTCATAAGCCTGCAACACACAGGGCTTGAATTAACAACAAAACAAACAGAACTGAAACACTCAAGTTTGCAGATAGGACTGACGTTCGCAAGCTAACACTCAAGATTTGTTGTTGCTCCACACTGTCTTCAGTAAACTAAAGCTTGGATTGGCAGTGTCTGTGCTTGCGTATGTGGTCTGTGGATGAAATGAAGATTGAAATCGCAGGATTGTCAGTGCAGAACATCATACCAGCATCAGAGCTACTGAATTTTTCAGAAATGTTTAAAGGTAAAAAGCAGGTGCAAAGAAATCTTGTACCAAGTGAATTTATCCCACTGAAAAAACTTGGGAACATAACTCCATCTAAAGGATTTTTTTAAGCCTCTGTCCTTGTAAGACAAGCTGAGAGAGAGAGAAGTGAAGGTGAGGCTTCATGTCATTGGTCATCTGTATTTTGCTCTCCAACTCAACTTTGAACACCTAGATTATGTGATCTTTACATGCACAAAACTTAGTTTGTGACATTACAATGGAATATTAAAGTTCTTCACTGTTTTGAACTAGAGCACTTTAAGCAACTAGCATTACTGTTTACTACTTATTGCTCTAAATCTTCCATGAAAGATTTTAAACCTCATCCATCCTTGTTTGCAGCCACATTTTTGCACTTGCTATGTTTATGCTATGAAACTATTCTGCAGGACAGGGCTAAAACATGGCAGTTCCTACACAGTTAAGTCACATCTTGTGGGACCAATTGGAAAAATCCAAGGTTGTAGCACAGTATGGGAATGGAGACTTGAACTACAAGATTCAAATGTTCGGTGTTGAGAACTGCAATATTATAATCAGGTCATACAGCACAGTAGCCTTCTACTGTAGATGGGACCACGTCCAGAGCCGAAAGATGTGTGGTAGAAGGCAGTGTTTGGCATGACTCCCTTTCCATCTTGTCTGTTCACATATTACTGTCATTGTCCTGTTGCTAAGACACCCACTTCAGGTCACCCTTCCCCCACAATAGGCGTGACTTTTTGGCAATGACTGATTCAGTTAGGAGAGAGTTAGAAAAGAGGAAGGAAGCAGGAGCCTCTGCGAACAGCAGCAGAGCGCACATAGCAGTAGAAGCCACGTTAGTCAGCCCCAGTTTCCTCCCAGGTCATCAGTGACTAAAACTGGGTAACAGATTTGACTTCCAAGAGCCTCACTCACACCATTGCTGCAGTACCCTGCTCACATTCAGTGGCTTTTCTGGGGGCTGGCATCCTCTGGGACCTGGAGGAGACTCATGCAATGGCACCCTGGCGCAAGACTGACAAGGAGAGGAGCGGCGTGGGTATGTAACGTACACAGACTGCCATTTGGGTTTTGCCCCCTCTCAGTTTTCAAGCAGGATGTGGGCAGGTATTTGGTGCAGTGCAATGAACTCCCTTCCCTATCATTTTCCTGCAGTGTCTTGTGAAAAAAAACAGAAATTCTGTCTTAACACAAACCCAAAGGGGAGCTTGCAGGGAAAACTTTGTGTTGCCTACTTGAGATTTTTCATCTCATTCTTTGACACTGCAGGGAGAATCAGGCTACCACTCTAGAAATAGTAGGGAAATGCTACATCTTCAAAATGACTAAGGCCAGGGTTTTCAGGGTGTCAGCATGCAGTAAGATGAACTATTTAGGGTGCTGCTTGAGGAATGACAGGGAGTTGAAAGGGGAAAACAGATTTGCATGTCAGGAAAAGTAATGCATGTGTTTATTGGGGAAGGACGTGAACCCCTCACTTGTTCTGAGAGTGGTACTAGAAAAGGGGCTAATAAATAAGAATGTAAGTTCTTATGTTAGCTGGAGGGATGACCTCTTCCATCTGTGGTTTCTCTGATTAAATAGAGACTGGCGTGCTTCCTGGAGTTAACAGAATTTTGTAATTGTGCTAAATTACTCTCAAGAAAGCCACAATAATCAAAGTTGGAACAGAAGCACTCAAAATTTGCCCCTTGAGCACCTTCCACTAATTGGTAACAAAATATTTCTCTCGCTCCCTTGGGAAGACCGCTATTGATAACAGTGTCTTAAGGTTCCTTGCTAAAATACACACTGATGCATACGTATATACCCAGCACCATAAGGACTTTTTAAAATAAAAAAAGACAAACCCAGGAGAGGATAGAGTACTTCACAGTACACATCATAGGAGCTGATAGTTACATGGAGTAAAATGATTATTAATTTCCTGGAGGAAATAATAAAAGCAAAATAATTTCTCCATGTTTAATTTCCATGCACAGAAGTGGTAAAATTGTGAAATCTAAGTATTCTGTACTGGTGGTAATTTCCATTGCAAAACCGAGGGGCTAAGATACTTGATTTTCTGTTTCAGTGGTAAGGGGGTGGGGACAGAAAGCAGAAACATGTAACTTTAATTTTGAACTTCTGTGTTCTGGCAAGCTGAACATCTGCTCTGTAACAGCTGGATTTGTGTAGGATATTGTCTGAATGTCCATATGTTTGGTAATCAGAGTGTACTGCTTGGGTTAGCTAGAATATGGAATTTAAATCACTTGTGTATGAGAAAACAATTTAAGTGCTCAGTCTTTGTTGAGCTTTTTTTGTAGACAACACTCTGATTCCTGGCATGCTCAGTTTTTTTCTGTGTAATGCTGGTCAGAGTAAATAAAGGCTAATAATTAATAGATTCTTATAAGGATGGAAGAGACCACTAGATCATCTAGTTTAACTGCCTGTGGCCATTGCATTTCACACACATACCCTTACATTGACACCAACAACTTGTGTTTGACTGAAGCATATCTTTCAGAAAGGCACCCAGTCTTGATCTAAAGAAATCAAGAGATGGAAAATCCACTACTTACCTTGGTGGCTTGTTCCAAAGGTTAATCACACTCACTAAAAATGATGACAGGTTTCAGAGTGGTAGCTGTGTTAGTCTGTATCAGCAAAAACAATGAGGAGTCCTTGTGGCACCTTAGAGACTAACAAATGTATTTGGGCATAAGCTTTCCTGGGCTAGAACCCACTTAAAAGTGGCAATTCTTCAACAAAAAAACTTCAGAAACAGGCTCCAATGTGAAACTGCAGAACTGGAATTAATTTGCAAACTGGACACCATCACATTAGGCCTGAATAAAGACTGGGAGGGGTTGGGTCATTACAAAACCTAAACCTAATTTCCCCCTACTGTTACTCACACCTTCTTGTCAACTGTCTGAAATGGGCCACTCTCATTACCACTTGAAAAGTTATTTTTCCTCCCTTGGTATCCTGCTGTCAATTGAATTGTCTCGTTAGACTGACCTCACACTTGGTAAGGCAATTCACATCTTTTCATGTATTTATACCTGTTCCTGTATTTTCCACTCCATGCATCTGATGATGTGGGTTCTAGCCCACGAAAGCTTATGCCCAAATAAATTTGTTAGTCTCTAAGGTGCCACAAAGACTCCTCATTGTTTTTACAATTAAAAATGTGTGCCTTGTTTCTAATTTGAATTTGTCTGGCTTCAGCTTCCAATCATGTGGTCACTGAACACGCATTATGGTTTTAAGTGTTGCATGTGACTGCAAGAGTATTTATAATATTGGCTAGTTGTACCATAGCAGCGATTTGAATGCCACAAGCACTGTTCATTATCTGAAATAACACATCCTTTTTAGTACATAAAATAAACAACACTTTCTTCAGCAAAGGTTTCTGGTTCAATTAATATATTAGTCTGTGTATAAAAGCTGTATCTTTACTGAACTGATTTATCCACAAATATAACTGCACAGAAAAATCAAATTTTATTTAGGTATTATCAGTAGGAAGGGTTTCTAAAGTTAGTCAGTCTACAGTTGCTCCAAGACGGTTGCTCGGGTTTGTGGCTATCATCACATTTCTCTGTTAGGCTTGCCAGCAAAGGCTTCCGAATATTTAGCTGTGTAACTTTTTGCATAATGAATTAGAATCCCTAGCAACTTACCATCATGAACACTTTATATTGTTTTAGCACCCTAAATGCATTAGCTGAAGTTTCCTTTAGAAAATAACCAAGGCAAGTGACATTTTAAAGAAAAGTACTTTGATAAGGCTAAAAAATATGTAGTTAGTTATTATAGTTGAAAATGTTCAGTTGAAATTTTTCTACTTTTAGTACAAGAATAAAATTTTAAGTGTCAGTTTGACAAAATGAATGTCTAGGCAATTAAATTACAGGTGATACAATAATTGTGTGTTAGCTTTCCTTTAGTTCTGTCTTATATCAACCCAAATAACTAGGGTTGTCTCTGAAAATGACAGAAAATCCTTCATTACCTAAAATGAAACTTAACACCTGTTAAGAATCACCTTTTCCAGATAAAGTTGTTGGCTCTCCTTAAATCTGTTATCTGGGCTTATGACAGGGCTTGGAATTAAAGAAGCACATGAGAGAGGTGAATGATGGAGTTATGGCTGCTTATACTGCTAATCATGTTTGCAATACTCATGAGTCACCTGATTAAAGTCAATAGGATTATTTGCATTGCATGCAAGGTATTCCACAACTTGGCCTACTATAGGAACCAAATGAGTAAACTGCAGTCTTGAGAGTTGGGTGGTGGAGGATGAGTGAGGGGCAACACATCAGTACAGCTGAGAGAAAATTAGTTGATTACTGTTACATACAGTGCACATCAGGGCAGTAACACACAACTTCAGTAGAGTAGGGTGAAGATAATGGAAAAAATTTTTGAGAAGATGTAGCTATTTCATACTTGAAAGTTTATCTCCAATTCATTTCCTGCTTCAAATTAAGGATACAGTGAGCTAGTTATCATTTGACCTACACCCCAGATTAGTTCAAAGAAACAAATTGTTGCAGTTTGACTAAGACAACTTGCCAGTGAGTGTGAATAACGGAAAGGAAATACTAGCAACATAAGGTATGGGAAGGTGAGAATGGCACAGATCACTACCTGCTTATTTAAAGTATGTGAAGGTACTTCACTGGCATTTGGGAGCAGAGGATAAGTGTACTGTACATATATTTGTTTAAATAAGGCAGACAAGTGCTTTATACAGTAGTGAAACAGCTGTTGTATTGTTGCTTTTCCCTAATGACAATTTGCAAAGACTTGGTTTGTTTATTTATGCACCCGTAGGCATAAATAACCTTATCAGGAATAGCATAATAGATCATTGCATAAACACTATGCAACATTGGCTATGCATGATTTCCTGTGGGTCAAATTGCATTAAACCCATTGTTATAGAAATGCTTCATCAAGCTTTATGGCCCTGGTTTTAATCCAATTTGACCTACCAGGCAATCAACTAGCAGAATGCTATAGAGCAGTATTATGTCCAACTTTAAAAAAAAGATGAAAATGTCTGCTCTGAAACATGGTGTGTGTATATTTGGTATGACTAAGGGAAGGTAGTGTAATACTTGCTAATTAACTTATTCAGTAATTGGGTATAATGTTGGAATACTGGAATGTCATGCAATTGCACTAATTGTATTCTGGTTACCATCTTAATAAGTGACCATTGCACTACCATGATAATGAGTTGGACTTAGGCTTCTCATCTGTACATCTCAGAGTTCCCTGCAAAGCATGGCAAGTGTGAATAACCTAGTTTTACAGATGGGTAAATTGAGGCACAGAAATGAAGTGACTAGTCTTAACACAACAGGTGAATGGGAGATCTGGGAATGTAATCCAGGTGGTCTCCCAGTCTAGAGCCCCCTGCCACTTTGTGTTCTTGAGAAGACAGTATGTTTTTTTCATCAAAATGCTTTATCAATGAAAGAGTTTTTTATAATGTTGATGGAAAGTAACCTGCTATAATAAGATATAATCCAAATACACAGTTTTATTTCATAAGCTGGACAGGGAAAGAGAGGATCAACATTCAGATAAGATGTCCCAAGAATACTAAAATACCATCAGTATAAGCACTCAAAAGTATGCCCCTTCTTTTTGGATAAGATGTCTATCATCTATGTGAAGCAGGTAGAATTCACTTCCCTCTAAAGATGCTACTAGGTGGTGGGTTTCCATAAATGCTTTCCTGGTTAATGGACAACTGAAGGCCCATAGAAGTTCTGCAAAGCTAGACTTTATGGTGGCTTTAGTGAAAGTAGCAGCACCTTTTACCCTCCTCCATAGCTAAGACTTATGAAGGCTTTTAAGAATTCTCTGCATCCATCTCTTTTAGCTCACAACTTGCCTAAGCTCACATGGTTCACCCCTGCTGCTAACCTGCTTTCTTCCCCTTCCCTCCTCCTTGATCTGTCACATGCTGTTAAACCAAAGAGACATGATAGAAACCAAAGTAGCAGGGTCTTTCAAATGACTACTCCTCCTCACAAGTGGAGAACCAGTGCTGACAGGGCCAATTTGATCAGGGTGGATGTAGTCCACTCCCAATAATTGAACACATTGTTCTCATTGAACCCACTGAACACTGGTTCTCCACTTGTGAGGGAACTCCCTTCTCTTCATGTGTCAGTATATAATGCCTGCATCTGTAATTTTCACTCCATGAATTTGAAGAAGTGGGTTTTTTACCCACGAAAGCTTATGCCCAAATAAATCTGTTAGTCTTCAGGTGCCACCAGACTCCTTGTTTTTGTGGCTACAGACTAACACAGCTACGCCTTGATATTAGATAAGACTGTTAGATAAGACTAGGATAGCAAAGAAAATGTGGCAGACTTTTTTTCTTGGTGGCAGTTGGTGGCAGTTCAGTTCTTGGTGACTTTTTTTCTTGGTGGCAGTTGGCCAGAAGTGCACCAGATGACCAGGGAGCTGCATGTCTGCTCAGGTTTCCAGGGAACCAAGTTGCTGCTGTGATATCAGAAGTGGGAAAACAGGCAAAATTGTATTCCAGAGCACTGTAAAGTGAGGAGGCATAAATCCATACTCAGGTTGCTGAATCTGTCACATTGGCTAATGTAGGATATAAGATGATCCACTCCAGATATGTAACATGAATTTGTGGAAACTGAGATAAAGGCAAACATTCTTCAAGTCTGGACCCAAAGGGTTAGGATTGGTAATTGTGCCTCTGTTTCTAGAGTCCTCACCTGCTGACATACCAATTTTTTTCCCCTCATCTGTATGCAACGGAAGGGTTGGTTTTTGAAGTGAGAGGGAGATGGACATCAGCCATGTGTGAATGAAGCTTAACCCTCAGTCAAATACAAACAGAGCATCCTCCCAGCAGTCCTAGTGCATGTGGGGTATTCACCCCACACTTGCCCTGAGAGGGTTAATGCAGACTGAGAAGAGAGCTCATTAACCCAACAGCCCACAGCTGAGGGGAATCAGATGGCTGAGCAATCCCCTGATTGAGTGAGGAAGCCCAGCTGAGAAGGAAGGAGATGGTTTGAGACTATAAAGGTAGGGAATTTGCAACACAAGGGGCTGGTGGGGAAAGTCTGCAGTGATACCCTGGAAGAAGGGAGGAGTGTTTGGAGCCTACAGGGATAGCTAGCCCACAGGCCCCTTCTGGGAGTGGGGAGTTAGGAGGCTGGTAAATTCCTGAGAGTGGGCAGTAGCAGATGGCAGGAAAGGGCTTAGGTGAAGTCAGTAAGGTCTAGAAGGGAACAGACCTTGACTGCTGACTACAGGGTCCCTGAGCTGGAACCTGAGGGCAGGTCTGGGTTCCCCTGCCAGTCACTGAGTGGCACTCTGAGGCAGTAAATGGGAAGATTGGCTAGGACTGCTAGCAAGGAAAGGCTTTCCAATCCCAGAAGGGGGAAAATGTGTAGAGTGACCTGGCCAAAAGTCTGAGTCACAAAGAGGCAATAGTAGCTTGTGGAGTGAGAGAGGGGCTGCAGACACAGAAAGAGGAAGGTAGAAGACAGGGTGCAACCCTGGGAAGGGGGGTTGATCTTGTGAGCTATTCCCCAGAATGATCGGGAGAAGGTGCCACCTTTACGGTGAGTGGAGTACCCTGTCTCACAGTGCTTGAGAGACATCAGCACCTAGGTGAAGAGTAGCTGGCTGAAGGTATAAATTCAGGTAAGATGAAGATAATGGTACGAAGGGAAGTGCTTTATTGCCATATGATTGGCTTCCAGTTAGTGCATTTGCCTTGAGTCAATGTGGTTGGCAGCTTTGGAGTCATTCTGGACTGGGGTGATACCAAAGAAGCTAGGAAACTGCACCCCCGTCAAGCTAAATTTGGACATGAGCACAGTGAGTCATGACTGTCCTCTCCAGAGATCGTTACTGCAAATTCAAATGAAAATGCCACCTGTGTGCTCCTTTGAAAAGTGACAACATAAAAACTTCACTTTCTTACTCAGCAGAGCTGATCCTGATGAGCAGTCAGTCACATCAGCTGATATCCATAACGATTGCAGTTGCTGCAAACCACAGTCAGTCCTTGGCGAGAACTATACATTAATTTGGTTTGTGCATCATCAGCAGAATTGCTAAGTAAATCCATCCTGCAGGACCCACTATGATACCTTCATATTCTGCCCCTCACTGCACCGAGTAGGATTGCCCAAGGGACAGTGAAAACATGATTGCGAACCATAGGATTGTGTGAGCATAGCTGTCAGCAGCTGGCCTGCACAACTTTTGGTGTGTGGTCCTGCATGAGCTGAAATGACTCTTGAAATCCTGTTCTGAGATGGCACACGATATACACGTGGGAAAGGCATATTGTTTTTACTTATGTTTCTATATCTAAGGTACTTGTATGGCCCCCATCACCATAGCAACTGAATGCCTCACAATCTTTAACGTATTTATCCTCCAAGCATTCCTGCGAGGCAGGGAAGTACTATTTCCATGTTACCAGGAGGGAACTGAGAGATTTAAGGGAATTGCCCAACATCAACCAGGAAACCTGTAGCACAGCAGAGAATGGTATCCATGTCCCCTCAGTCCTATGCTGGCAACAACTGCACCATCCTACCTCAATGAGGTACAATAGGAAAAACTATGATGCCGCCTCCACCAAATCACAGTAGAATCCTGCTTGTGAGGAGCTCCAGCTGATTCAGCATGAAGCAGCTGTTACATGAGCAACAGAACTTAAAACCTCAGTAGACGGGACAGACATGGGGCGGGAGGAGGAGCAGAACACGCAAGTGGAGTGAACAATGGGATGGTAGGAGAGGTCATTTTGGATTCTCATTTTTTTTTTATATGGTTTTGGTAGGTTTAGTTAGAGGGGATAAGCTGAAGGGAGAGGGGTGTCTATGGGGTGAGGTTATGTGGGCGAGGAAAGGGGTGAAGAAGGTAAAAGGAGTAATGCTGAGGTGAAGAGATGGAGGAAGAGGGAGGGGAGAACTGGAGCAAACAGCCAATCAGCACAGGGCAGAGACAGTCCAGTGAAAACTGGAAAGGTCTCCAAAGGACCAGAGGTGGCTGCTTTGGCTGTTTCTCCCCTAGCTGCCGGAGTCTCTGGCTGGCTCATCTGCTAATTTCTCCCAAGGCCACGCAGTGGGGGAAGAGGGGATGCTATCTGGGTCCTAGTGCCCCCAGAGTGTGTGTGTGGGGGATCCTTCCTTCTACAATTCTGGGTCCAGATAGTGCTGGGGGGAGGGGTGGGCCTATCTGAGACCCATTCCCTTTGTCCCACCCCCCCACAACATTCTGTGCTGTTGTTGCTTCTGCCCCTTCCCCCCTGGAATCTCCACCTGGCTCCTCTCTACAGAGTTGCACCCTCTGCAGCTGGGAAAGGGGAGAAGAGACACCACCTAGTCCTAGTGCCCCTACAGTGCATGCGCCTTCCCTGCACAGTTGTGGGTACGTGGCTGACAGTTTGTACACATGGATCAGTGCAACAAGAACAAAACTTGTGGGTGCAGGAGATGGAGCTGTACTGATGTCAGGACCATGCCTGTGAAAGTAGCCTCTCTAAAATGAGAACAACAATGACTCTGACCGTCTTTAAGTGAAAATTAAAACTCATGACTTCTAACATATCCTTTCCATGATAGTGGCTAGTAATAAAAGTTAACAAACCACCAGCATAGGGGTACAGAAAGAGGGATCTTTTTGACGTTTTGTAGTATGTTGGTTTCTTTAAAATGACTCATGTAGTTGCCAGAGGGAGTCCCAGAATGAGGCGGTTTCCAGCATGATGCAGGCACTCAGGGTCTGCATGCTCAGTCTGCAAGAATCATGTAACTGATAGAGTTGTGATTTAAATCTTATATCTCTGGTCTCACTCTGGGTTCTTGAAGTACAGAGGCTGTAGTGTACTCACAGGGAAGGTCCTCTCAGCTGCCTGACTGGATTAGACAGCATGACACTTGTACAATTGCTAAAAGGCAAAGGCCATGCTGTGGGATAAGTAGCAGCTGTAGGAAGTGATCTTGGAACACTAATTAACTATATTGGAATGTCACAGGGTAGCTAGGCCTGATGAGTAGAACTGGGCCCATGGTCCCTGTGTCAGAGCTGGTGAGCCCAATCCAGCAAATTAAAAGTATGGGACACACCTGGGTCTACAAAGGTCTGCTAGGGGCCATGCACAGGAAGAGAGTGTTTGGGAGAGGTTGTGCTAGGAGAAGGAAAGCTATAATGAAGTGTATTAATGGGCTAGGTGCTCAGGGAGGCAGCCCTGGTGTCACTGCCCCAAGGGAGAAGCCAAACTAGCTAGAACTGGGACACTGACTGGAGCAGGGTGCCAGAGACTCCTGGAAGGGTGGATCCTGAGAGCAAAGAGTAAGTGTGAAAAATAACTGCATTCTTTCTACTTGACCTTCTGTAGCATGTTAACCTTATTATAGTATGACTATGCTCAGCTGTTGTGTACTGTTGCTCTGTATTATTTAACAGAAGTTGCATTGTGTCCCAGATAGAAGTGCCTTTATAGCTTTAGTTTCTAATTTATGAAATTTTAGAATGAAAGAAGGTACAGAATGATTAGAAGGTGTATAATATATACTCCATTATGATGAGAGTAATGATACAAGTCACATGAGAATTTTCCAGAATATATTTGGGTTAAGCCAATAATCATAGGGGAATCATTTGTTATAGAAACTAATTTTTTCTTTTTTTGGAAGTTGAGTATCTAGACCAGAGAGATAGAAAAAGCATTCATATGTCAAAGCAATTCTGTGCCTTTTATCATATGTCTTATTGACGGCTACGGTTCTTTGCTACAATTCCTTAGATGGAACATTTCTGGAGAAATTTGATTAACTTCCATGTGTATCTTCAAGTATAATGCAGCACAGCTCTGGGAATAGGGATTAATTGTTCCCTGAGATGGCTTGGTGGCTGCTATTTCAAACAAAAAAACATTGTAGCATTATTACACAAGGCACATATAAAGTCTCTCATTTTTGAGAGTGTGGTGATAAATAATTTAAACTTAAAAATAGGCAGTTTTCTAAAGGGAGCTATAGATGTATTTTCCTCATTCGTCAAATGAAAAGTTCTATTCCAGAAATCAAGAGGCAAAATATGCCACTAAAATACAACTGATATTTTTCCATCCAAGTATTATTTCATGGTAGCTCAATTTTTCAGTTTAGCCTTACAATTTCACTTCATATCCTTTTAATAAAGGGACTGATGTTCTTTTAAACTATATAGTGGCATTGCACAGCTGTTGAACTTGTACACCAAAAAGTTGTCAACGCTTGTATGGAATTAAAGCATTTTGAGATACTAAGTGCTGTATATAACATTTGTTTTATTGTACTGAGGCTTGTTCTATGATCAGTTGATTGCTCAGTTCCATGCAGTGTCTGGAATCGAGACTGTCATGACAAGACAGGATTGAAGATTTTTGTAGGAAATAACGTTTTTATAGGGAACCTACTTCATTCTGATTGCCAATATGCAGCCATGGAAAACCTTACTGTTGTAATCTAGTTAGAGAAAAAGCAAGCTTTTCACTGTTGAGGTGTTGGGAAGAGGCTCATTGACCTTGGGAAAGGTGGAATTTTTTCCTTAACTTCTGTTGCTCCCTCTTTCCTCCCACTGCTTTCCCTGAGCCTTTCTCAGCCACCACTCCTGCTTTAAAGAGTCTAATACTGAAGCCCTTGGATAGTAGTGAGCAATCAAGTAAGGGTCTAGGCATAGTAACCCCAAGGAAAACTTGGCTTAAGAACTTCCATTCTGTTTCCACTCTGGACTTCAAGCTCTTAATGTATTGTGGATAGGAAAATAATTAGAGTAATAATTATTAGGAACTTTACAGTCACTTTTATCAAGAAGCCCAAAATATTAGTTTTTGTTTAAGAATGAGAGAAAATCAGTGTGAGTCTGTTCAGCTGAACGCCCAAGAGTTGTTTATGGTTCTAGGACCCAATGTTGTACATAGGGTGTCTTGCAAGAAAGACACCTTGACACCAAGCCTGGTTCTTGAGGCAAAGGACAGACTTGATAGATCCTAGATTTCTTAAATAATATTAAAGCCACTTCCTTTTACTCCAAATAACTCCTTCTTCTCTGCAATGATGCCTACAAAATATTCAACACTGGTTAAGCAGCTGGTTTGCTATAAATATGGTATTTCATGCCAACCAATGTCATTTCATTGTTTATTTGTACTTCCACCATCTGCGCCTCCTGCTGACTATAATCTTGCACTGAGGTAGTAAGCTCTTGTAGCGAGGGCCACTGTCTATTTGCTTTTATACACAATGGGTCCTTGGCCTCTAGCTACTACTAGGGTTGCCGGTTTTGTGCGAGTAGATAGTTGAACACCCTTCCCCTGCCCTTTCTATGAGGCCTTGCCCCAGCTCACCCTCCCCCAGTTGCTCGCTCTCCCCACCCTTGCTCACTTGTTAATATTCACCGGGTTGGCTTCAGGGGGCTGAGGTGAGGGAGGGGGTGAGGCTCTGGCTGGGGGGTGGGTGGGCTCCAGGTGAGGGCTCCAGGGTGGGGCCAGAAATGAGGAGTTCAGAGTGCGGGAGGGGGCTCTAGGCTGAGGCAGTGGGTTGGGATGTGAAAGGGGGTGAGGGCTTCGGCTGGGGGTGCAGGCTTTAGGGTGGGGCGAGGGATGAGAAGTTCAGGGTACAGGAGGGGGCTCTAGGCTGAGGCAGGGGGTTAAAGAGTGGGAGGAGATACGGGTTCTGAGGTGGGACCATGGGTTCTGAGGTGGGGCCAGGGATGAGAGATTCGGGGTACAGGAGGGGGGCTCCAGGCTAGGGCAGGAGGGTGGAGTGCAGAGGGGGGCTCTGGGCTGGGGCATGGGGTTTGGCTGCAGGAGGGTGTGCAGACTCTGGGGTGGGGCTGGGGATGAGGGGTTTGGGATACAGAAGGGAGCTCCGGGCTGGGACTGAGGGTTTCAGAGGGCGGGAGAGGGGTTGGGGTATGACGGGGAAGGTGAGGGCTCCGGCGGGGGTTGCAGGCTCTGGGGTGGGGCTGGGGATGAGGGGTTTGGGTGCAGGAGGGGGATCAGGGTTGGGGCCAGGGAGAGGGTCAGGGGTGCAGGCTCCGGGCAGCGCTTACATCAAGCAGCTCCTGGAAGCAGCTGGCATGTGCCTCCTCTGGATCCTACGTGGAGGCACAGCCAGGTGGCTCTGCAGGCTGCCCCTACCACAGGCACCGCCCCTGCAACTCCCAGCTAATGGGAGCTGCGGGGGTGGTGCTTGGGATGGGGGCAGTCTGCGGAGCCCCCTGACTGCCCCTACTCGTAGGAGCCTGGGGTGGGACATGCCAGCTGCTTCCTGGGAGGCATGTGACAGAGGCTAGGAGGGAGCCTGCCAGCCCCACTGCGCAGCACCACCAACCAGACAGTCAACGGCCCAGTCAGCAGTGCTGACCAACGCCACCAGGATCCCTTTTCAACTGGGTGTTCTGGTCGAAAATCGCACACCTTGTCACCCTAGACACTACTGCAATCAAAATATAATAGATTCAATGCACTGAAGCAATCTTTGTTTTAATGTAAGCATCTTTAACTTTTGGAAGCTGTCAGCCTGTTAGTAAAAAAAACTGTAGCTCCTTGGAGGGAGTGTTGGGGGTGGGGAGGAAATCCATTCATCAATGACAAGAAGGTCAAGCTGAAGATTTTACTGGTGTGGGGAGAAAAATGTGCCCTTCATTAATTATTTCCAGGGACTGTGCAGTTTAAAGGAGCCTCCTACCCATCTGACTGTAGATCAGACTTCATTAGTGAACGACATCTGTCTTTTAGCTTAGAGTTGATTAACTGGTTTTGTGTTTTTTGTTTTTAGCATTAATATTCAGTCAAAATAAAAAGTAGGAAAACCCCCACAAACTATGATGTTCCTTGTGGGGATGGAGAGCTAGGTCTTTGAAAACTATGCTGAAATATGTGTATTATCACAACCAGCTCTTAGAGCTTGAGTAACATGAAAAGGTCATGTCGTTCTAACGAAATCAATGTTTGTTCCTTTAGAGAGGTTCCTGAACTGAAAACTCTAAAGAATCCCTATTTACCTCCACTGGAGGGCCAACAATCCAGCTTCCAATTTGGGTAGGGCAAATATATACAAGCATAAATCAGAATTTGAAATACAGTTAAATAACCTCTATTAAACCAACTATGTCTATCTTAAAGAAATGCACACTAGTCTTTGGCCTTCTTGTAATAAATCTGTTGTTTACCCAAAAATGAAGTTCTGGAAGAATAAACCAGCTTTGCCCAGCTCTTAAAAGTTATTATGGTAAAAATCAATATATAAAAGGGAGATACTGACTCCTCAGTACATTTGCATATTGCAACTCTAGTTAAAATGTAGAACTGCTCTGGGACAATTTCAGTTCAGGGGGCTGGGTCACCTGAGAACCAACCTACTTTGAACAAGATTTGATCATTTCATGTTCCAGAAGATGGTGTTTCCTTGATACAGGATGCACAGTGTGGCAGGAAATGAATTCTCTCTGCAGGAACTTCTGCTTAAAAGTAGTTAACTCCTTTCTGAGTACTTACCTGTTCTTTTCTGACTTAAACATAACTTGACTTCATACTATGCAGCATCTTTACTATTAGGGCCGGGCTTGTGTTGCATGTACAAATTAGTGTCATAAGCATAAACAGAATCTCTGTTTCACGCTTAAATTTCATGCGTGGTTGCACATACACTTATGTAAATCTGAGGTTATCTTTTCATTCGGACTTTGTAAATTGATCTTGGAGATATGCAGATGAAAAGCACAAAAGAGTAGTAGAACCATATTTTGAAAGAAGCTGTAAAATGCATTTACAATATTTGCTCACACAACCTAAATTAATTTGTCAAAAAACAGTCCACCATTAAATTACATTGTGCATACAAATGTTTGATGTGATTTGTAGAAATTTGCTTGAAAATATTGCAAGTTGATTTGTGGAAGCACCCTGAAAAATTAGCCCAAAGAGTGCCTGAAGAAATGTTTAACAGCCAGTTATCAGCACAGATAAAAAAATATTTTAAACTTGAATTTTTGTTCTATTCCTAAAACATCTGCTGTGTTCACTAGAATAAATGTAATAGAATTTAAGTGGTACTGGTTTCCATAGTTATGTCATAAAAGCAGTACTAGTTTAACTAGTGGGTCAGTCTGATAAGAACTAAAATTGAAGAATGCAGTAGATGGAAAATTGAATAAAGTGTGAGGTTGATTTGGCTGACTTGCTTTCTTCTGATTATTTCTGTAGAAAAAAATTGGAAGTAGGTAACAGATTGCTGGATCCATAAAGGATTACATTTTCCAAATGCTTTAACATTGCTTTTGCTAAACTGAGCCCAAGCATATACCCAGGTTGTGTTTAGTGAAATCATTTTTGGTAATTTAAGTCAAAGTTCATGAACAACTATTTTGTATTGCATGTTGGACTTGAGAGTCCGTTTCTGTACAGCTGTATCACAAAACCCCAAAGTTTTAAGGTCTATCAAACAAAAGGAGAAAAGATACTTAAGGCTTTTAGTTGACAAAAGAACCTCCTTAGTGAGTAATAGCTTTAAACAAACTGTGAACAGAATTGTGAAGTTTTTGGACTGTGGAAATGGGCATGTAAGGAAGCTGAGTTCAATAATATTAACTACTGCACCCAGGGAGGATCTCAAAGCAATTTATGAACAGTAATTAATTAAGCTTCACTACGCATATATGGTAGACTCATTAATAGACTCATTTTACAGATGCATAAATCAAGACTCAACTGAGTTAAGTGCTCAAAGTTGCCTACTGTGTGGGTCCTAGCTTTTAAAAACGAACCACTACTCCTTCCTCTCAGACGAGGCTACGGTTTAATTTGTGTTGCTTGTATTAGGTTTCTAGGTCTGGGCCATGTGATTGGGCGAGGGCGCTAACAAGTCTATATTAGTAGAGATGTTAATCTAGAAGGCACTGGTAAATTTGGAGTACAGCATAATGTTTGTAATCTCTAAATACCCAATTAGAGATCTGCATGGGTAGGTGACACTGTAGTCCCATGGCTAAAGATGTTGCTTAGTAGTTAGCCACCACAGCTTATTTCTGTAATGTTCACTTCTGTGGAGTTAGCAAATATAACTCAGTTCTACTGATCAAATGGCAGCAAGGGGTAATAACTGTTACTGAATACTGTTAAAGTTTTGTTTTTACTGACTGCCTTTTTATTCTTTTGACCCCATTTTCAGTTAACTTTTATTTTTGTTCATAAGAAAAGCAGCAGGGGAAAGGGAGAAGTAGCCCCACTTTTTCTCTGACTCTGGGAATGAGGAGACAGCATATGCAGGGAGATTATAGACAAATGGCATTGCAGATTGTACAGAATCGGTGTTTGAGGAGTATTCTATCTGTGTATATGTAATTCCTGAATAAGGCAGCAGTGGATTATGCTCAAGAATATGTAGACTAGTTGTTCTGCAGAACCAGTAAAACGGGGGTTGGAGTGTAAATGGACTCTTGTGTCCAGCTCTTAATGATGAGCTCTTCACTTTCATGTCATGGTCATCCTGGCATTGACTTAATACGTGCTGACACAAACTTTGCAATGCATTATCAGCTTGTTCCCTTGCAATCATACTGATGATCTCTGCAGCTCCATTTGGCAGATGGCTTTCTAGTTCTTAGTGTGAGAGCCACTATAATAAAAATTGCCTAAACACTGAAGTGGCTTTACGTCTAAAAATGACTCAGCAATGGGATTGTGTATTAACATGCATCTCCAAAAGGTTCTCGGTTAACTGTGAAAACTTTCCTTAATGGCAAGCCCTCAAACTCAGCCTGAGATACAAAAATCAAGCTGGATTCATTCCTTGCTACACATCACTAACAGAGTCTGCGGGCCAAATTGGTCTCTGACGTGTAGAACGTCAGCAGTTTTGCTGGAGCTGCACAAGTGTAACTGAGGATGACCTAATAAATGTAACATCCGTTCTTATAGCCGTGACTCAGAAGGGATTCTTAATTCAGGGTACTGGCATGCACTCTCTAGCTCAAGAAACCCTGTTTGTGCAGCACCGAGTGTTTTCCTGTGTCTAGGTCCTTATTAACTAATTATGGAATAAATTGTTAAATAGACCTAGTAAACAAGGGAAATAGAATGCAGCTCTTGCTCTTCATGTGCTGGCTTTACATGACCACTGAGAATAAAAAACAATCCAAACTTATTTTGGCCATAAGTGATGATTGGACTCATGTAGCTTTGCATGGAGCAGTTCTGTTGAGTTAGAGGGTAGAATTTTTACGTTCTTTCTCTTAAGAGTAAAACTGCATTTTAAGGAACTTGGATTGGGAGTATAGAAAAAGGCAAAATGTACAGTTAATAATTTGTCAGGATCAGATTAGACTTCCTAATGATAGCCTATTGGGCCACTGAGAACCCTTTTAAATGCCAAACTATTGAGATGATTTCTAAATGCAGCTTATTTTTCCAACACTACAATTGAGTTTTGCAAGACAGAACCAATATTTGTAGACCAATCAGTGTTTGAAGTTCTTCATTCAACGTGTTGGCAAATACAACGGATTTAAGATGAGGTACTGAGCCAGAATCATTCCTGTTAATTCACTTTATTGCAATGAAACAAAATGGAAACCTGGTTTAACACAACTGTGCTTCTGAAGAAAAGTTTGAAAGAAACATTAGTACAGCTTCTCTGTGGGGGGAAGGGCACAGGGAAGAGAGACAGCGAAGTGGAAGACTGATGATTGATCTAAGTAACTAGACAGAGGGACAAGGCACTAGTAGGGACAAGGCCCTTTAAATGCTATAAAGGGCTGGGGTAGGCACTTGGAATGAAGGAAAAAAACATGCAGAAGGAAAGATTCAGGTAGTTAGAAAAAGTTAGTAAATTAACTTTGTGCTTGAGGATTGTGACTGCAGCCTTTCCATAGGTCAGCATTCCTGTCAAGATGCATTATTGGTTTGCAGCCTGATTCTAGCTTGCCTTTAGTTCCCTTTAAAATGAATGAAACTTTAGGGCAATCAACACCTTGTAGGATTGTGCCCTTAAGTTTTTCCTTAGAATTGGTTTCTATGGAGATCCTAGAGCTTGAGCCTCACATTTGTCCTTCTCTGCTTAGGGACAGGACCTTATAACCAAATTTAGCCAAGTCTTTGACCTTTAGATTCTGTTGCTTCAAACCTTTCTTAATCCAGTGGGTTTCAAATCTTAAAACATTGGTTTCCTGTCTGAATCCCCAAATGACCTTCATTCAAATTTTAGCAGGAGTAAATTGTGACTACATTTTCTGCACCCTCTGTCAGTGAGAACCAAGACAATGGCTGTTGACCGGTATAGTAGTATTGCCACAGCATGCACAAGAATATAGACAGAGCCTAGAGGAGTAGTCGAGTGGGGTTTTTTTTGTTTTGTTTGTTTATCCATGAATTTACCCAGCAGTAACAGTTTCCCAAATAAGACTGAAAATATAACTGACAGTTCAGCGGGTTATTTAGTCTCCAAACCCAATGCAGTCTTTGGCTATTTGGTTAAGATGGCCAAGAATGCCCACACCATATCGCTGGAGTTGGATTTAGGAGGCTCTGGACAGCAACAGAGAACCTGCAGATCCTCCTTGTCGTTAATGTATGGCCATTGGTTGGGTGAAAAGTCACTCTTGTCTCAGGGCATCTCCCATTGGTCACTTCAGATGCCACCTGAGGAGGTTTTCATAGGTCTCATCTCCATCTACTTGAAGAGGAATTCCCAACAGCACTGGGGCTTGAAAAGAGAATGTTCCTGTCATTTCACCTGTCAGATCTGGTGGTGTGCTCTAGGCTTGACTAGAAGCTAATATCGAGTTTATGGTAAATGGGATGTAGCACTTTAGCTCTCAGTTGATGGTCTCTTGAGTGAGAAAGGAATTTCCCAGATGGTGGATTGGCATGGCAATTGGAAGTTGCTAATCTTCTTCAAAAAGTCTGGGAGGGGCTGTAACAAGGTTATGTTAATCAAGTTAGTCTTGACCTTCCATAGGTGTTCATGGCAGGAGTCATTGGCTAACAGGTGCCTTTTGTTGTTCCTAAACTCTCTCACAGGGTCAACTGAGTAGACCCTCTGGGATTGGAAAGGGCTTCACTTCTATATTTCTTACAGATTAAAGCACCCCTTTCCTTGATTGCTCTCACAAAGAAAGAGTGGTAGGCTGCAGGGGGCTTTTCTACTGAGCCAAATCTGAGAAGCAGCTGAGATGAGAGGTAAACTAAGGATTTGGGGAGGGGCTTAGAAAACTAACTTTTTCATATGCCACTGCATTGGGAAATGGGTGGTAGCTGTACTCCCAGGTCAAAGAAGGACTTGTTGGTTAAGGTGTGGCCTATGGTTAGACTATACTGACTGTCGATGTCTCATTCACCTAGAGCAGTGGTTCTCAACCCATGACGCAATCAGTACGTAGGTGTGGCCCATGTGACCTCATCAGGGCCATAAAGATGGCATAAATATAGTGTGTATGTGGCCCACATAGCACATAGAGAGTTGCATATGGGCCCACAGTGGCAAATAGGTTAAGAACCACTGACCTAGAATGTCCATGCCAATAATGCTAATACTAGTGCCTGGTTAGGCCAATACTGGCCATTAGGAAGCGGACTCAAAATGACATCTAACTTCTGACAGGACCTGAACACAACACATTGTTTTTAAAATTTAATCTATTCTTTGGGTTCAGCAACTGTATAATACCTAGCATAATAGAGTCCCTGATTTGGGTGCTTACATGCCACCATGATACAATTCATTAATATACCTTTGATATTTTCAGTTAATTTGAAAAGTGGGAGCAGGGTGCATTAACAACTGTCATGATGTCCTTCCACACTAAGGATACCTCTCGGGGGTTGGGGAATCCCAGTTATTAGGAGGAGACAGGTAATGGTAATGGAGGATTCACTCATTAGAAATATAGATAACTGGGTTTGTGATGACTGGGAGAACTGCCTGGTGAATTGCCTGACTGGGGCAAAGGTCGCAGATCTTATGTGCAGTGTAGGGAGTAGTTAGTGGTTGTGGTACACGTAGATACCAGTGACATAGGGAAAGGTAGGAAAGAAGTCCCGGGGACAAATTTAGGCTGCTAGGTGAGAGATTGAAGTCCCGGACCTCTATGGCAGCATTCTCTAAAATCTTCCAATTCCATGAGCAGGGTCAGACAGACAGGCAGAACTGCAGGGTATCAATGGATGAGACATGTAGGCAGGAGGGGTTTAGGTTTTATTAGGAACTAGTGCAACTTTTGGGGAAGGATGGGTTCCACCTAACTCAAAATGCAGCCAGATTGCTGGCGTGTAAAATGAAAAAGTTTGTAAAGGAATTTTTAAACTAAGGGCTGTGGGGAAAGTTGACAACTGACATTCCTCGGGGAGGATCTATTGATCAGGATTCTCCATGTCCTAGTAAGGCGGAGAGGATAAAAGTTGATAAAGCTCAGGTAGGAACTGAAGACAATCAAATGAAAAAGTCCTATTCAGTTACATCACATAATGGTAGACAGCTAATCAGTGACAAATTTTTATAAGAGGTTGTATATGAATGCAAGAAGTTGAAATACTAAGATGGATGAACTTGAGTGCCTGGTATTAAATGAGGATACTGATATAGTAGGCATCACAGAAACTTGGTGGAATGACGATAATCAATGGACATGGTAATAGGGTACAATATGACAGAGTAGGTCGTGCTGGTGGGGGAATGGGATTATATGTGCAAGAAACCAGTCCATTACAGTAAAAATCTTAAATGAATTGAACTGTACCATAGGCTCTCTATGGATAGAAATTCTTATTATTAAAGCAGTAGAATATATTACCGACCACCTGATCAGGATGGTGATACTGATTGTGAAATGCTCTGGGAGACTAGAGAGGCTATAAAAATAGTTGAAATTCCCCATTATTGAGTTTTCTATCCCCATATTGAGTGGATACATATCTCAGGACAGGATGCAGAGAGAGAGAGAGTTTCTAGACATAAACGACTGCTTGTTGGAGCAGCTAATTGTGGAAATCACAAGGGGAGAGGTAATTTTTGATTTAGTCCAGAGGATCTGCTCCAAGAGGTGCCTATAGCTGAACTGCTTGGCAATAGTGATCATAATAGAATTAAATCTAACATTCATGTGTATGTGGTGGTCATGGTGGTGAAGATACACCAATGGAGACCATCACAGTAGCATTTAACTTCAGAAAAGGGAACTACGCAAAAATGAGAGAGCTAGCTAAACGGAAATTAAAAGCAAAAATAGTCACAAAAATGAAATGCCTGCAAGCTGCATGGAAAGTTAAAAAAACACCATAATAGAAGCTCAGATGTATTCCCCAAATTAAAAAACAGAGAGAACCCAAAAAAAGCCACCATGGCTAAACAAGGTAAAAGACAGTTAGTGGCAAAAAGGCACCCCTTAAAAATGGGACGTTAGATACTATTGAGGAAAATAGGAGCATAAACTCTGGCAAATCAAGTATAATTAGGGAGGCCAAAAAAAAAAAAAAGGATTTGAAGAGCACCTAGCAAAAGACTCTATATTTTTGCTGTTAGTTTTTAAGTAGAGCGGAAGCAGGAAGCCTGCCAAACCATCAGTGGGACCACTGGATGATGGAGGTGTTAAAGGAGCATTCAAGGAAGATGAGACCATCACGGTGCAGCTAAATGTGTTCTTTGTGTTGGTCTTCGCTGCAGAGGATGTGAGGGAGATTCCTACCCTTGCGCCATTCTTTTTAGGTGACACATCTGAGGAACTGCCCCAGAATTGAGGTATCAATAGAGGAGGTTTTGGAACAAATTGATAAATTAAACAGTAATAAGTCACTAGGAGCATATGATAGTCATCTGAGTTCCTTCAGAACTCTTGGGTGAAATTGCAGAACTACTAACTCTGGTATGTAACCTATAATTTAAATCAGCCTTAGTACCATATGACTGGAGGATAGCTAATGTGATACCAATTTTTAAAAAAGGCTCCAGAGGGGATCCTGGCAATTATAGGCCGGTGAACCTAACTTCAGTACCAGGGAAATTGGTTGAAACTATAGTAAAGAGCAGAATTATCAGACACATAGATGAATATAATTTGTTGGGGAAGAATCAACATGGCTTCTGTAAAGGGAAATCTAGCCTTACCAATCAGAGTTTTTTGAGCGGGTCAACAAACATGTGGACAAGGGTGATTGCTTTTCACAAGGCTCTTAAGCAAAGTAAGCAGTCATGGAATAAGAGGAAAGGTCCTCTCATGGATCAGAGACTCGTTAAAGGACAGGAAACAAAGGGTAGGAATAAATGGTCAGTTTCCACAGTGGGGAGAGGTGAATAGCAGGGTTCCCCAGGAATCTGTATTGGTTCCAGTGCTGTTCAACATATTCATAATTGATCTGGAAAAAGGGGTAAACAGTGAGGTGGCAAAATTTGCAGATGTTACAAAATTAGTCAAGGTAGTTAAGTCTAAAGCAGACTATGAAGAGTTACAAAGGGATCTCACAAATGTGGGTGAATGGGTAAGAAAATATCAGATGAAATTCAATGTTGTTAAATGCAAATTTAATGCACATTGGAAAACATAAAATCCCAACTATACATACAAAATGATGGAGTCTAAATTAGATGTTTATCACTCAAGAAAAATCTTGGCGTAATCATGGGTTGTTCTCTGAAAGAATCTGTTCAATGTGCTATGGCAGTCAAAAAAAGCTAATGGAATGTTAGGAAAGGAATAGATGATAAGACAGATAATATCGCAATGCCACTGTGTAAATTCATGGTATGCCCACACCTTGAATACTGCATGCAGATCTGGCCATCCCATCTCAAAAAATGATTCCTTAGAATTGGAAAAGGTACAGAGAAGAGCAACAAAAATGATTAGAGGAATGGAACTGCTTCCATATGAGGTGAGATTACAAAGACTGGGACTACCCAGCTTGGAAAAGAGACTAAGAGGGATGTGATAGATGTCTATAAAATCATGAATGGTGTGGAGAAATTGGATAAGGAAGTGTTATTCTTTCACATAACACAAGAACCATGGTTCACTCAATTAAATTAATAGGCAGCAAGTTTAAAACAAACGTAAGAAAGTACTACTTCACAGAACACACGGTCAATCTGTGGAACTCATTGGCAGAGGATGTTGTGAAGGTCAAAACTTTAATGGCACTGGAAAAAGAACTAGATAAGTTCATGAAGGATAGGTCCCTCAATGGTTATAAGTCATGATGATCAGGGATGCAGTCAGTGGTTTTGCTGGTATTTTTTTCAAATATATGTGGTCTGCAGATAATTTATGCTATGTAATAGATTATATATTTATGTGTATTTGGGCTTTAAACAGCCCTATATTAAGAATACAAAGTCTTTATAAACTCATCCAACTAAGCAATCAAAATTCAACCAAGAATTCTGTTTTGTCTGTAAGTTTCCACTTACTCATTTAGAAAATGTTTAGCCTGCAAACTAAGCCACTTCCTCTGTCAGTTATTGTGCTTTTTCAACATAACTGGTGTTAAAGGAAGCAATTAACAGAAGGCAACACTAGTTCACAACATGAATTGATGATTGTTGGTATCTATAATGTTTTGGCTTTCATTTAATACAAGGCAACCAGTAGTGGAGGAATGCATATTTCAAGTGAAAGGTGAAAGCTAAATTAATCTTGGCTAGGGCTCTGTGTTTGTCATGCAGGTAGTGGAAGTCACGGATTCTGTGACTTTCCGGGGCCCCGGTGACTTCTGCGCGGGGAGGCGGAGAGACAGTATGGCTGACCCCAGGGCTGCCCAAGCAGCTGGCTCTGGGGCAAGCTGCTCAGGTGGCCCCAGGGACAGCCACACCGGCAGCTGCTGGAGTGGCCCAAGGGCCAGCTGCACTGGCCACTGCTCAGCCGGTTCCCGGGGGCTGGTGTGACTGCTGGCCCTGCCGCCCCATCAGCAGCCCTTTAGGGCGACTGCCCCCACCCCCGAAGTGGCCCCTCCAGATCCGCCCCAGCAGCAACCCCGTTAAGATTTAGTCATGGGTATTTATAGCATAAGTCTTGGACAGGTGATGGGCCCCTGAATTTTTGTGTGTATTGCCCGTCACCTGTCCAAGACTTATGCTATAAATACCCATGACTAAATCATATCCTTAATCTTGGCCCATAGGGACACTGGGGGGGTGGGAAAAATCCTCAAATTTGATCAAGTGTGTGATTATTTTAAGTGTTATGATGTTTTTGTCATAATATAGTATTTTCTAAAAACTGGTTTGAAGTTTCTATAGAAAATCACTCCTAATAGGAACATAACTTTAGTAACCCATTATTTAAAATTAAACCTTGGTTAGAGTGAGACCAGTTTCCTGCCCTGAAGAGTTTATAGGCATTTGTGCCCAGTATTAAAAATTGTTTTCAGGGGTCCATTTGGAAGTGCACAGCTTCTGTCGTCATGTGAGTTTCCTTCCACTTTTGGACTGGGTGGGTTTTAAGCATATAATTTGATTTTTTTTCTTATTTTTTTAATCCGCTCTAGGCAGTGGAATACATTGTCAGCTCAGGGGCCTTCCATCAACATGATAGTAGTTACAGAAAGTTTTCATCTGGTTTACTATCAAGTTGTACTCCTAGTTCTTTCATCTACACCTTAACTCTGCTCCTGCTGTCTGCCTTCTATCTTCACACGGTATACAGTGGATGTGATGGATGAACAACACATCCCATATCAGAGCAGGATCACGATCCTAGATATATATAATCAACTTTCTGGGGCACATACAGCAAGCAAAGTTCTATAGGCTTTTGAATTGCTACATAATGGAGCTGACATGATAAATGGAACTGAATGTTGACAAACAAAAGAAATTTCCCTTTGATCAGAAGAAATAACAAAGGGAGAGAATAATGACAATTGAGACACAAGATTTATAAGGAAGGTGGAAGTGATTGAATGACAATTTCTAAGTATTTAGATAGAAGCAATTAATCTGAACAGTCAGTGATGTTTTTCACTTGATGTAATATGGTTTAATTTTCTTGTTTGACCCATACAATATGAAATTGTTTGTTCTTTATGTTGATATTTTAATACCTGAAAGGCACAGGGAAGTGGATGAGATTTATATCCGAGTAACAGTGAGTTATGAGGGTAACAAAAGGACCCTGATCCATGCAAATCCATGAAATGTGTGTGTGACTGAAGTGTATGAAGTCTTAAATTTCAAGTAAAAGTTATTTCAGGTTCAACATGTACAATTTGTATTCTGATGGAAACAGGGCAATCATAAGAGACATGACATGTCTTTAGCAGCAGCTATATAAAAGCCTAATAAAAGGAAGGCAGCTTGGGTGAAAGTGATCATGAAATAGTAGAGTTCATGATTCTAAGGAATGGTAGGAGGGAGAACAGCAAAATAAAGACAATAGATTTCAAGAAGGCAGACGTTAGCAAAGTCAGGGAGTTGATAGGTAAGATCCCATTGGAAGCAGGTCTAAGGGGACAAACAATTGAAGACAATTGGCAGTTTTTCAAAGAGACATTATTAAGGGAACAAGAGCAAACTATCCCACTGCATAAGAGAAATAGGAAGTAGGGCAAGAGACCACCCTGGCTTAACCAGGAGATCTTCAATGATCTAAAAATGGAAAAAAAAGTCCTACAAGAAGTGGAAAATAGACCAAATTACAAACTGTGAATATAAACAAATAACACAAGTATGTAGGGACAAAATTAGAAAGGCCAAGGCACAAAACACGATCAAAATAGCTGGAGATATAAAGGGTAACAAGAAAACATTCTACAAATACATTAGGAGCAAGAGGAAGACCAAGGACAGGGTAGGCCTGTTACTTAATGAGGGGAGGGAAACAATAACAGAAAATGTGGAAATGGTAGAGATGCTTAATGACTTCTTTGTTTCGGTTTTCACCAAGAAGGTTGGTGGTGATTGGACGTCTAACATGGTGAATGCCAGTGAAAATGAGGTAGGATCAGAGGCTAAACTAGAGAAAAAACAAGTTAAAAATTACTTAGACAAGTTAGATGTCTTCAGGTCACCAGGGCCTGATGAAATGTATCCTAGAATACTCAAGGAGCTGACTGAGGAGATATCTGAGCCATTAGCGATTATTTTCGAAAAGTCATGGAAGATGGGAGAGATTCCAGAAGACTGGACCATCTATATAAAGGGAAATAAGGACAACCTGGGGAATTACAGACCAGTCAGCTTAACTTCTGTACCTGGAGAGACAATGGAGCAAATAATTAAGCAATCAGTTTGCAAACATCTAGAAGATAATAAGGTGATAAGTAACAGTCAGCATGGATTTGTCAAGAACAAATCTTGTCAAACCAACCTGATAACTTTCTTTGACAGGGTAACAAGCCTTGTGGATAGCGGGAAGTGGTAGATGTGGTATACATTGACTTTGGTAAAGCTTTTGATACTATCTTTCATGACCTTCTCATAAACAAATTAGGGAAATACAACCTAGATGGAGCTACTATAAGGTGGGTGCAAAACTGGTTGGAAAACCATTCCGAGAGAGTTATCAGTGGTTCAGCCTTGCTGGAAGGGCATAATGAGTGGGGTCCTGCAGGGATCAGTTCTGGGTCTGGTTCTGTTCAATATCTTCATCAATGATTTAGATAATGGTATAGAGAGTAAACTTATAAAGTTTGCAGATGATACCAAGCTGGGAGGGGTTGCAAGTGCTTTGGAGGATAGGATTATAATTCATAATGATCTGGACAAACTGGAGAAACGGTCTGAAGTAAATAGGATGAAATTTAATAAGGACAAATGCAAAGTATTCCATTTAGGAAGGAACACTCAGTTCCTCACAGACAAAATGGGAAATGGATGCCTAGGAAGGAGCACTGCAGAAAGGGGTCATAGTGGACCACAAGCTAAACATGAGTCAACAGTGTAACACTATTGCAAAAAAAAGCGAACATCCCTTCTGGGATGTATTAGCAGGTGTGTTGTAAGCAAGACACGAGAAGTAACTCTTCCGCTCTACTCTGTGCTGATTAGGCCTCAACTGGAGTATTGTCTCCAGTTCTGAGTGCCACATTTCAGGAAAGATGTGGACAAATTAGAGGAAGTCCAGAGAAGAGCAACAAAAATGATTAAAGGTCTAGAAAATATGACCTATGAAGGAAGATTGAAAAAATTCGCTTTGTTTTTTCTGGAAAAGAGAAGACTGAGAGGAGACACAAGAGTTTTCAAGTAAGTAAAAGGTTGTTACGAGGAGGAGGGAGGATAGGACAAGCAGCAATGGGCTTAAATTGCAGCAAGTGAGGTTTAGGTTGGATATTGGGAAAAACTTCCTAACTGTCGGGGTGATTAAGCATTAGAAAAAAATTGCCTAGAGAGATTGTGGAATCTCCATCACTGGAGATTTTTAAGAGCAGGTTAGACAAACACTTGCCAGGGATGGTTTAGATAATACTTGATCCTGCCATGAGTGCAGGGGACTGGACTAGATGACCTCTCGAGGTCCCTTCCAGTCCTGATTCTAATTGCTTTTTAGTTTTATGTTTAATGACAGACATGCAGAAAATCCATGTGAGAGACAATAGTTCTCCTTGAAAGACAAATTGCCTCATCACCACCATAAAATGGTTACAGTAAAGTAAAACATAAGAGAAAATGACACGCGTCGTCACAGGCCACCTCAGTGCACATTGAATTATGTCGCTTTGCTCAGATACTCCTCACGAAAGCTTGCATGGTGGCGGTAGTGGGACTCTAACAGTCGTAACAAATTTCTGAGTAGCTCCTAGTTTTGGAGCTGTTACTAAGCTGTGACAGCTTGGTGTAGTCACTTAAGTTGTATTGCTTGTGTAAGGTGTGCATGATCCAGGTGAAAGCCTTGCACAGATAGATTTTTATCCTCCTGTACTATTTTTTTTTCTTGGCATGATATGATTAGTGTGTTTACAGAATGGCTAGTGAAAATGGCTTATAAACTTCCCACCTCCGCCCCCCTAAATGTATGTGCAACACTTACAGGTAGTAAGGTCTAGTGGTCAGGTGGCACCTGTTCCATGGTGTGTCCCTTTAACCCCTGGGACTTTTTAGGGTGGGTGAAGACCTAGAAGAAGGGAGAGCTAGGAGTTGGGAGAAGGAAGATGGCTCTGGGGAGCAATGAAAACTGAGTGAAAACCCAGCCTATTTCTTTAGGGCCTGGGGCCAGGGGCCTTGTAGGGCTGATGAGGCAAGGCTGCCCCCTCTCCCAGCCAACTGGAAAAAGCACTGGGAAGAAGGGGAGATATATTCTGTGCCTTCCATCAGGATGGAGGGAGAAGGGCAGGGGAAAGGATTATCTGTGGACCTCTCTCAGCCTAGGAAAGTGAGGGAAAGAACTACATGGAGAGCTGCAGGAAGGGTTCCTGAGGGAAGCTGCTGGAACTACTGAGAGCCCAGAAGGAGGTCGGTAAAAGCCCTGAACCTGACGGGAGAGACTACAGGCCAGGGAGACTTTATATCAAGTTCATTTGGATTTAATAGAGTACAACCCCAACAGGAGAATTGTATCTTTACCTTTGCAGTGTATGGAGTTCTTAAGGGGCCCTGAGAGAAGGAAACTCTGGCAGGACGTTGCAGTTGGCCAGGAGGGGGTGCTACCGGACAAGTACACCCTTTTATAGTATGATGAACTCTGTCTACTTAAAGCTTAGAAGTATAACGAACACACGTTTTGCTTACACAATATTGTATCACTTCAAACGTTAAATAACATAGTATTAAATACACAGTACTATAAATCATTCTAAGAGAAAGTAGTCGGTCTTAAGCCATTTGGGGAAGGAAATTCAGTTTCATTTTTAGGCTGGAAATATAGGGGAATACCATCTACAAATCAAGGACACTAGATAAATCAAAAGTCAGTAAAAATGCCTTTAACTTTAAGAGTAAGTTAATGTGGCAAGTCACAGATCTTGAAAGAATACGGGTAGGACTATGGGATAAGCTTTTAGGGAGAGAAGTGTTTCAGGTGATGGAAGGGGACACTGAGGGGAATGGAAAGTTTTCAAAAGGTAATTATTCAGTGCACCATACTGAAAGCAACACATTAGCACTATCCCAGGGGTTATCACACTTCATTGCACTGCAACCCCCTTCTGACAACAAAAATTACTACATGACCCCGGGGGGGAGTGGGGACTAAAGCCTGAGTCCCATTGGCCTGGGCAGGGGGGCTGAAGTCCTAGCCCAAGGGCTTCAGTCCCAGGTGGGGGGACCTGCAACCTGAGCCCTGCCACCCAGGGCTGGAACCCTCAGGCTTCAGGTTCATCCCCAAGTGGTGGGCTTGGGCTTTGGCCCTGGGCCAAAGCAAGTCTAATGCCAGCCCTGGCAACCCCATTAAAACAGGGTCATGACCCACTTTGGGGTCCTGACCCACAGTTTGAGGACTGCTGCACTAGGCGATGAAGACATGAGCAAGGAAGTCAAGAAAATATTAGAACAGAAGGCCAAATGAAAGGAAGAATTTGGACTACAGGAAATAAGAACTTTAAAAGAATAAAATGGACTTTCTTTTTCAAAGGAATAGGATAGACTGTATTCTGCTGTGAGCTACACCATTGAAACTTGATAACCTTATCAGAGGCAAAGTTGATCTCAGCAATATATATTAAAGATGCAGCTTATTTACTTGAACTGATGATTCCGTAACAGTAGGCCACAGGTGCCTTTCTGCTGCATGAGTGCAAAGGGGAGCAAAATGGGACAGAAAGGCAGTTACATGTGCTGAAGAAAAGCTGTGCCTCTGGACCATGCTCATTTCAACCAAAGACACTGCAAATTTGTGGGCTGTTTGCACTCTGTGGGTTTTTTGGGGGAGAGGGAGGAGGAGAATAGGGATGTTCTGGGAGGAGAAGAGAATGGAACTAAAAAAAATGACCACTGAGTAATGTGTACTTCAGTGTAGATCAGAGAGACTGCAATAGATATCTGCATTGAAGTTACTTTTGATACAACAAAGATTTCAGCCCTATAAACATTTAACATAGGATCTCTGTGGGATGTTTATTAATTAACCGCATTCTCGGTATGTAGCATGTGCCTCTATCGTCCAGCCCCAGGAGTCTGCATACACAAAAAGCCAAACACTTACCCTGCCAGCCCACATCCTGTAGGCCTCAAAGATAATGAACAACTGTTTGAAAAAGCCTATTACAATGTTCTTGAAACCTGTTCCACTTCTCATCTTCTTTTCTGTGCTTTGAAACCACATTTGAATTACTTGCTTTTGGTTAGCAAGATTGTTAGTATCTAGTATTTTTGTGGCAATTCGAATGTCCTAAAAACAGTACAACTAGACTTTTTCTGCTTTCTCTGTGTTAACAATGATTTTGCTTTAAGATTAAACTCTTTACCTTAGGAACATTTTTAGTTGGCAGAGTTAATAAAATCAAAGTCTGCGGGCAGTTTTTTCCATTATTGGACATGAACTTCTATTGTGCATATATAAGTGTTCAATATGTGCATATATTTAGAGTGAATGTTTGGATCATAGTAGGAACCCTAATGCATGTGCAAAGTAAACTCTGGATAAAATCCTGACCTAAACCTCTCAATACATTGCATGTTTTGCTTTGACAGCTACATGTAAGGGAAAAATACAAGCCCTGATTCAGGAAACACTAAAGCACGTAATTAAAGTTAAGCATGTTCTTAAATGCTTGGCTGAATTTGGGCAGTAACCACCAAAGTATTACTCACAACATTATCTTTAAATTCCTATTGATGATGATCTTTTGAAAATGTATGCACAATCCTCTTTTGACTACTAGCAATGCATGGCTTCTTTTTGCCTTTTTTTCAGGTAGTCTTTACATTAGATAAGAAAAGAAGAAACTTGTTTGCTGAAATCATAGCCTATCATAAAATTTATAATTTGTTGTGTTCTCCCTAATCTGTTCATCGTGGAGTCAAAACCTTAACATCACACATAGCTTATTTTTCTATTTAATTTGAAAGTATGATTTGCTCTATTTGAACCATTGAATACTTTGTCCTTTAACTTTGCAGCCATATACAACTTTAAAGGTGCAGGAGAATCTCAGTTACCCCTGCAGATTGGTGATGTGGTCCATATATTGGAGTCCTGTGAAGGTAAGTCACTTGCATTCAAAATATAGAAATTGCCTTACATCTGGATCTACCTGTTCTACCAAGAAGCACATAATGTACTACAACTATAAAAACACAGTTTAATATTGTAAGAGTTTCAAAACCAGGATAGGCCATGCTGCACTTGGTTAGTCTAAATTTGCCTTCTTTGAGTCAGAGTATATTCATCCTTGGACATCTGTTGTCAGAAATGTTAAAGTGCATGTGGTTTCCATGCAAAACATTAAGGATGAAGGAATCCAGGTGGATAAAGAGTTGAGGTTGTTGTCAGCCCCTCTTATGTGCACTATGCTTATCTGATGGAAGAATTAAGTCTTGAAGATAATACATGGGTTGTATGTGTTTGAGGTTAGTCTTACTAGGTAAATATATGCAATATTTAAGATGCTGAATGTTTTAAAACTCTCACTTAACACAAAGAACTTCTTTAATATGTAATATTTCACTCTTCTTGTATGTCAGAGCTGCCTCACAAGAAACACTGTAGCAATCAATACATCTCACTCCATTTACCTCAAGTGCCAGACACTGATTATTAGCATGTGTTAAATAATGCTGGCCATAATCTAAAACTAATCATTAACATTGAATATGCTGCTCCAAATTATTGGTGATTGTGGAGCCTACCTGATAAAGGGGTGGAAGTAAGACAGAACTAAGATGGGAAAATGCAAAAAGGGAATAAAATAAGACTGGAACTTGCAGCAAACTTGTGATAAATGCATTGCTTATGCTAGAGCTGTATAAGGTTCCTGTTCAGGCTATGCTGGAGTCAAACCAAATATTTTTGTTTTGACCCACACATTCACAGCCTTCCTGAGTTCTGCTCCATGAAACTGTCAAAGCCATTTAAATGTCCTATTTTCACTATGCAAAACTGAGAGTTACTTGGTTTGGCCCTGAAGCTAAGCAAATCCACCTCACTTTAGCTTAAAGCTAAGTTCAGACTTGCCTGAAAGGTGTATTTATCTTATGTGATACAGGAGGGCCAGGGAGCAGTGGGAGAGTGCTAGATATATAAGCTCAAGGCTAATTAAGGCATGGTTCCCTGTAAACTAGGGAAGATGGCTGCAGGGTAATTGGAGCACCTGCAGTCAATTAAGGCCCTGTTAGGAACCTAATAAAACCCCCTGCATCAGGCAGGCAGACAGGAGGAGGAGGAAGGATTGGAGCTTGGAGGTGTGTTGAGAGATTTGGAAGACCTGAGAATTGGAGAAAGGGAGACCTTTCCCAGCAGGCCAGGGAGACTCCCCTCCCCCCAGTATCTAAGGACTGAGGGTAACCCCACCTAAGGGGGATGAGGGTAAGAAACCCACAGGGGTTGAGAGGGGCTGGGACTCAGAGCGAGGAGCAAACCCAGATCCCGTCTACCACCTTCCCGGGCTAGTAGTGGGGGATAAAGAGCAGGGGTAAAGGGTGGCATCTTAGCTCCCTGCCAAGAAAAGCGCAGGAAACACCAGACAAAAATCGGCCATCTTGCCACACTTAGTAAAACATTTTGATGAATGTGGTCTGAGTGGAATTTTGGTGACGATCCCAAAGACTGCAAGGTTGTTTTAAGATGAATATTTCATGACTGTACCCTATTAGATATTTAAAACCTTTTAATGCCTTTGGCTTCTATTGGGTAAAGTAAGTGTTAACTCTAAAACATTTCTTGATGCTTTAGACTGGATATGCTCTGTCCTAGAGTCCACTGAGAGAAGGGGCTCTATCTGCTTACTTTGTGCCACTTAAGCTACATCTACACTGAACGCTTCTTTCAGTGGCATGTTGAGTATGCACTCAGGGTAGCTCCACTAGTACTGGTTTAAAGTAGCAGGGTAGATGGTGAGGCATGAGTTAAGCAAGTAGAGTTGAGAGATGCTACAAGGGTGTGGGTATGTAACTGAGTCAATACCCCACACAGCTCTCTGCTTTCCCAAGCTGCAACTTCCATCTACACTGCTATTTTTAGCTGTGCAATGTCCTGGGACTGGAGCCCTTCCCTGCCTGCCATGAGGGTGGAGGGGAGGAGTTTAGCTGTACGAGTGGAGAAGATCAGGTGGTAGTCTGTAAGAAGTCTCCTGAAACTCTCAGAAGAGGAGTGAGTGGCCATTTGCTGTGGTTCTCCTTTTGAGTGTATGCATACATTCCATTGCAGGTGTGTGCCCGCCCAATGCACTTGAGTTGAAGACTTTTGTGGTAATACCACTAGGTGGCGTATGTACCCCAGCTCTCCTTGTCTGCCATCTCCTCTCAGTGAAAGTTGGAGTTCTTTCCCTTGTGGCTGTTTGCTTTGGTTAGCCAGCGTATTCTGAAAATCTTTGCATGTATAGAACAAAAATGCAGAGGGACTTCTGTCTAGAAGTTCACCTGATGAAAGAGGAATGTGTCCTTCATTGAAACCAGATCCCAAACATGAGGTGACGAATTCTAAATCCATGAGGAATGTTCCTCCAGCCACCAGCAACTCAAAGCACAAGTCAGGTGAAAAACAATGCTTTTCATCTTCACCACTGGCCTCCTTGAAGCTTTCTGATGCTGACAAGTGCTCAAAATCTCAGTCTTCACAGAAGAAGCCTTCCAGTAAGTCCTCTAATACTGGTTTGAGGTATCATAAACATAAGTACTCACCAGCTCTGTCAGAGAATGCACCATGGACTCTGGCTCCTTCAGGCCCATCAAGTCTGGTGCCTTTAGTTAGTCAGTCTGTAAACCTGAAGTCCAACCCAGTGACAACGGTGCTTTCCTGTCCACAACCACTGGATCACATGGCCTCATGCACATATGTGACTCAGCATACCAGGCTTCACCTTCACCATTAACAGGCTTGGTTCCATTTTGTTTTTTCATTTGACCAGGCATCCTTTGGTCATTTGTGTACCTGAACGAGAATTTCAGTCTCTGAACTGGTGGCTGGACACTTGTAATATGTGCAAAGGGGTCCCATTTCTATCTCCAGAACCAACTAGAACTCTGGTTACAGATGTATCTACCAAAGGCTGGGGTTCTGCCTCAGGTGACTTCATGCACAGGCTCTGGTCACCCAGGAGGTCTCTCTGCATATAGACATGTGATGTTCCATGCTATCTGTTGGGCTTGTGAAACATTCATGTCCTTCATCAGGAACTGTTTGGTGCAAGTCCTTACAGACAACACCACTGCCATGTTTTATCTCCGCAGCTGTGCGGGAGGGTGTGGATATGTGCAAGAATGACTCCTCTATATCAGGAGGCTGTCCACTTTAGGAACCTCTGCATAAGAACCAAAGTTTCCTTGAGATAGTTCCATCTTCTGGGAGTGAGGAGTGCCACTGCAGATTCCCTTGGCTGGGATTTTGTGGACCACCACAAGCAGTCAATCAGAAAGGACCTCCTCCTCCAGATCTTCCGTCAGCGAGGATACCTGAATTTGTTGTTCAAGTTGGTAGTGAACAAGTCTATTTTCAAGAACTTTTGCTCCAGCCTGAGTTGCAGTCTGTGTTCCTTAACCAATGTCTTTCTTCTCACATTGACCAGTCATCTGCTATATGCATTTCTTCCAGTCCCTCTCATCCTAAGGGTACTCAGGAAGCTGAAAACAGACAAAGCAACATTAGTTTTAGTGGCACCGGTCTGGCCAAGATAGTACTGGTTCACAGGCCTACACCAGCTTTCAATCAGGCCAGCTAACTTCACTTGGAGTCAGAGATCTGCTATCTCAGAACCAGGGCTGGTCTCCACACTGCAACCTCCAATCTCTCCATCTCACTGCATGGATAAGCTCTGGTTAAATGCTTGTGAAAAACTGCTCTAGAGATGTCCAAGATGTCTTTGTGAGCAAGAGGAAGGATTCTGCGAGAGCCATATCCACTATTAAATGGAAGTGTGTGTCCATCTGGACAATCTCAGCATTTATCACTCCCTGTGACAGGACACTAGTCATTTTCTGGGTTACTTATTGCATTTGAAGGCATCTGGCCTTTCGGTTCTGAGAGTTCACCTGGCTTCCATATCTGCAGTCCATCCGCCAGTTAGAGGGGTTTTCTGTTCTCTCTCACCCTCTGGTATCTAGATTTCTGAAAAAAACAGTCCATGTCTATTGTCCAGTATCTGATCAGCTACCATCATGGGATCTTAATCTAGTCTTTAAAGGCAAATGGAGGGCCCTCTTTGAACCCCTAGTGACATCACCATTGTATCTCTGGAGGCAATAACTTCTGCAAGAAGAGTGTATCAGCTACGAGTTCTGCTAACTGACAGTTCTTAAATTTCCCCCCCTATGAATGAGGACAAGGTTCTTTTCAGATGACACCCCATTTTCAATTAACTTGGGGTGTCATCTTTTCATCAGAACCAATCTATTCATCATCCAGTGTTTTTCCCCAAAACCTCATGCTTCCAAATGAAGAAAAGACTTCACACCTTGGATGTTCACAGAACTTTGCTGTTGCATCTTGATCGCATGGTGGTTTAGTGTGTATCCCAGGCTCTTTATAGCCCATGCAGAGAGAGTCGAAGGACCAATTATAGAATCATAGAATATCAGGATTGGAAGGGACCTCAGGAGGTGATCTAGTCCAACCCCTGCTCAAAGCAGGACCAGTCCGCAACTAAATCATCCCAGCCAGGGCTTTGTCAAGCCTGACCTTAAAAACCTCAAAGGAAGAAGATTCCACCACCTCCCTAGGTAATGCATTCCAGTGCTTCACCACCCTCCTAGTGGAAAAAGTTTCTCCTAATATCCAACCTAAACCTCTCCCACTGCAACTTGAGACCATTACTCCCTCTTCTGTTATCTGGTACCACTGAGAACAGTTTAGATCCATCCTCTTTGGAACCCCCTTTCAGGTAGTTGAAAGCAGCTATCAAACCCCCCGCCCCCCATTCTTCTCTTCCGCAGACTAAACAATCCCAGTTCCCGCAGCCTCTCCTCATAAGTCATGTGCTCCAGCCCCCTAATCATTTTTGTTGCTCTCCGCTGGATGCTTTCCAATTTTTTCACATCCTTCTTGTAGTGTGGAGCCCAAAACTAGACACAGTACTCCAGATGAGGTCTCACCAATGTCGAATAGAGGGGAACGATTACGTCCCTCGATCTGCGGGCAATTCCCCTATGTATACAGCCCAAAATGCTGTTCGCCTTCTTGGCAATAAGGGCACACTGTTGACTCTTATCCAGCTTCTCGTCCACTGTAACCCCAGGTCCTTTTCTGCAGAACTGCTGCCTAGCTGCTCAGTCCCTGGTCTGTAGCAGTGCATGGGATTCTTCTGTCCTAAGTGCAGGACTCTGCACTTGTCCTTGCTGAACCTCCTCAGGTTTCTTTTGGCCCAATACTCTAATTTGTCTAGGTCCCTCTGTATCCTATCCCTATCCTCCAGCATATCTACCACTCCTCCCAGTTTAGTGTCATCTGCAAACTTGCTGAGGGTGCAGTCCACGCCATCTTCCAGATCACTAATGAAGATATTGAACAAAATATCGGCCCCAGGACCGACCCTTGGGGCACTCCGCTTGATACCGGCTGCCAACTAGACATGGAGCCATTGATCACTACCCGTTGAGTCCGACGATCCAGCCAGCTTTCTATCCACCTTATAGTCCATTCATCCAGCCCATACTACTTCAACTTACTGGCAAGAATACTTCGGGAGACCATGTCAAAAGCTTTGCTAAAGTCAAGGAATAACATGTCCACTGCTTTCCCCTCATCCACAGAACCATTTATCTCATCATAGAAGGCAATTAGATTAGTCAGGCACGACTAGCCGTTGGTGAATCCATGCTGACTGTTCCTGATCACTTTCCTCTCCTCTAAGTGCTTCAGAATTGATTCCTTGAGGACCTGCTCCATGATTTTTCCAGGGACTGAGGCGAGGCTGACTGGCCTGTAGTTCCCCAGATCTTCCTCCTCCCCTTTTGTAAAGATGGGCACTATCGCTACTCAGTATTAGCTCAGCATATCTCACTGGATCTCTGACAGTATCAAATTTTATTATAATCTTGCAAAAATCTCTCCACCACCAAAAAAACCCAACTCTCACCCCCCAGAGCTCAGTCCCACTTCCTCTGTGTTGAGAAATGTTCTGATAACAGATATCTGTAAAGCAGCAATATGGTCATTTGTACATAACCATAGGCTTCTCGAACAGCCGAGCTTCGGCAAGTCAGCATTGCAGTCTCGGTTCAGATAATTAAAAATCCTATGATCTGTAATGGAACTGTTACAGAGTCACCAGCCGCAGAATGTATATGTGCACAATCACTTGAAGGAGAGAAATGGGTTACTTACTTACAGTAACTGTTCTCAGATATGTTGTGTACTCATACATTCCACAACCCTCCCACCTGCCCCAGTACTTTTGGATAATAACTTCACTGGAGAAAGATGAAACTGAAGTGGGGGACATGCCCATTTAATGGCTTAAACTCAGTGTATGAGAAGAGTAAGGGTGCACACGTCACCTAATGATACTGCTGGCAAGAATCTGACTTAAGTGCTTTGGGGGCACGCAACTGCAGTGAAATTATACATGTGCACAGCACACCATTAAGAACAACAGTTACTGTAGGTGTTTTTTCTCCCCTCATTTTTTTATCATGCAGCTGGTAAGAGACCGGCTCCCACCCAAAACCACAGCTGTGATGGTTACACTTGCATACAGACCGTTAAGGAAGAGAAGTATTAGGCATTTTATAGTGCAAAGATTTAATAAACAAAACTGCTCCAGAGCATGAATTACAACATGGCTTGTGCAAAAGTGAACTCTTTATGGTTCTAGGACTCAGATTTCCCAATCTATCCTGATTATAGCAGGTAACATTGGGCCTAGTTCTGCTCTCATTGAAACTAGTGGAAGCTGTAAATACACAAGGTCCACAGGACCAAGCTACTAATGCATCCATAGTGACAGGTTTCTGCCCCTTTTCCTAAAGCTGGCCTTAAATAGGAACTAGAAAGCATTGCTATTGTATTTCAGTGGTTTTTAATTTTTTTTCTTTTCCTTGTTTAGAATGCCATCTTAGGACACAGAAAATACAATTGAGGGGGAAGGCTTTATTGTTTGGCTGCTGTTCAGTTATGTAAGGAGTGTGCCTTATTACCAGAAGCCATAAATGCGAACACTGCTTCACAAACCCATGAAGCACACGGTTGCAGCCTCTACAGCTGGAGTATAATGCAGACAAAACACAAATGAAATATGTTGAGGAATGAAAATGACATCAGACAGTGCTGGGGAGAAGATCAATCTTGGAAAGCTAAAATAAACAGGTGGATTTTAATGAGGAATTTGAAGGAAATTGGTGGGGCCATGGAGGAAGATTTAAGGTCATCTTGAAGTATGGCATGAAAACAAGGGGGAGGCAAAAGGAGTGCATGATGAGCAGCTGAGGCACAAATATTTTCACTAGCAGAATGGAGGGTGGCTCTTTTAAAAAAGCACAGAAGTACTGACCCACAACCCCCCTAGAACCTGCAAAGTTTAAGTATAGAGCTGGTTGGAAATTGGAGAGTGTGTGAACCTGATGGTTATTGTACTAACCTGGGATGTGTGAGACCCAGGTTCAAGTCTGGCAGGGTAGGAACTACAGCCTGCATCTCCCACATCCTAAGTGAGTGCCCTAAACTCTGGTCTATTGGCAGTCCTGGGGCTGGAGGTCTCTATTTTGCACACAAAAATTTCAAGGTCTCAGTTTTCTCTCAGTGCAGAATAGGAAGCTTCTTGCAACGAAACATTTTCTCAGGATGGGAAAACCATTTTCAGCACAGCTCTACTTGATTGTCCTTTTCCTGCCTGCTTAATTTGAACCAGGCACTGTAACTGTGGATTGGGGGGGGGGGGGGTGAGGCATTTGTGATGGATAAAGCTGAGTGAATAATGTTGTTGTTTTTTAAAATATAGTGAAACAAACAAAACCCCAATAGACTTGGTTTATTTTGAACTGAAAGTGATTTCTTTGGTTTTTCTCATTTGAAATAAAAAACCAAACACGTTCCAAAAATGTGTAAACAAACCAATTTGACATCGCCTTCCCTGACCCCAAAACACTTTTTTTCAGATGAAACTATTGACTGTATTAGGCCCAAATTAACATACAGTTTTGGTGCACCAAAAAAATATATTTTCCAGCAAATTTACTAATTGACCCAAAAAAACAAACCCCCAAAACCACTAGCTCTAATGGTAGATCCACAGGCCTGCTCCAGTCTATGCCTCCTTACATGCCTCCTTGGAATGGATGTTTGATGCTATCCAAGCCCATCTAATTCTAATGGGCAGCTGAACTCTGAATGAGCTGAACTCTGCTCTGGTTGTACAGGACAACAGGGTCTTGGGGAAGGATGTTGGTGTATGCACTACTAGTGCTCGGTATGGGCCCCATGTCTTGATTTGAGGGCAGGAACGTCATTCCTTCCCATCTTAAAAAGAGATCTCATGGCTCTAAAATGGAGTTGAGCAAGGGTTAGTCATGGGCCCATTGGGCAAGAAATGCATCCCTCAGAAGTGACTGGGTACATGACAGGTTTGCCAGAGCCAGTGGAGCATTTCCCCCAAAGCAAGATCCTTTTAACTTTACAACAGTCAGTTGATGTCCTACACAAGATGGCCACTTTGGGCTTTAAATTCTACCATGTAAAACAAAATTTTCAAAAAGTGCAGTCAGAATTAGGGCCCTGACCTGGCTGAACTTCTGGGTTAAGATGGGACGGGAGATTTTTCCTTTTGTTGCTGCTTCATCCAGAATTACTGCTGGAGGAAGTAGCCAGCCCTTCTTACCTTGCCTTCCTTGCCAAGATTTGCTTCTGCCCACTCCCAGGCCTTCTAGCTGCTGAAGAACAGCTTTGCATTGTTTCCACTAGCCATTGATCCTGGATGGCCTCTCTAGGCAGACTTTTTGGAGGTCTAAACATGCTTCTCTTTTTCCCCAAAAGGGCATCAAAGCACTAGGGCATCAGACGTCTGATAGGCCTTGTCTCAGGGGAAGTTGAGGTAGCCTCCTAAACATCCGTGAGAATCGGGCCTCCTGCAAGAGATGCTTCCCTCAGCCTCCTCTCATTAGTTAAGACTAGAATGGACCCTTTCAAAAAATTGTGTGTGTGGGGGGTGTTTCTGAAAAATCTTCAGACACATCTGTTTTCTCACCCCCCCCCCCACCCCATTTCCTTTCAATTAACCCTCTGCAGAGAGGTAGAAGGTTTCTTTGGGCTGTGCCAACCTCTTTTAGCATTGTGGTGACTGAGATATGATAAGGAATTAGTTTACTTGAGATTTCTCCTCCCTCTTTCCTGGCTTCTATTTATGAGTGTACAGCAAGGCTTTTTAAAAAAAAAAACAAAAAACACACCCCAAACACATCTTTTTTTACAGTGACTTGCCTCCTGAATACTTTAGTCTAGGGTATGTTAATATTTGGGTCTTGTGTTCTGTCTCCTATACAAGGCCCTTTAGCAGAACCCGGGAAGCAGTGCAGTGCTATTATGCTGAACAACAAAATAAAACAAAATTTCACAAAGGGTGGTTATCTGTCTGAATAAATTTTAAAACACTCAGCCCTCGAGTTGCTGTGAAATTTGTGGTCTTCTCAAAACAGTTGCTCAATGAGGGAAGTGGAGTCTTCCGTATTGTGTAAGTGAGGAAGTTAGTCTTATTCCAGAGATTTTTGAAAGGTATATCCTACTGCAAATTGTAGTTGATAAGCAATAAATAGTGTATGTGTATGGAGAAACAGATTTGTTTACTCTTATATACATGTATTTGTAATGCAGACTTTGCCTAAATCGCATATACAAAAAAGCTCATGTAGAACCTGCATAGGATGGTGTGCAGTCATGGCGACTGTGCACAACAGTGATGAATAATGCATGAAATGGTGTTTTCTTGCGTACTGTTGTAAACGGGCATGTAGATTATGTACAATTACTTTACTCAGTTTTAGATTTAGGGTGGGATATTCAGAACTGCTCAGTGTTGGTCTAATTCTGTTGCACTCAGTGGTAAAATGGTCATTGTGTACTATCAGAGCAGAGTTACATCGGCACTAAGCGCTTACAAAAATCCCTCTCTTGAACCTTTGTTTTAAAGATGGCAACTAAAATTGAGCACTAGAATATTGCTGCTTCTATTTTTTTTTTTTATTTAGTAGCTTAGTTACAAGAGTAGGAGTGTTGCTGTTGACAACAGGAGCGCTTTGTATGGAGATCTGCAAACCTTTCCGTAGTGGAGCATGTGAACTAGAAGCTAATAGGGCCAGCGCATGACGTCTTCTGTGCTAGAAGCCAATAGCACCCCTTTGTGACCCCTACTTTTATGTTCACAGGGTTGTAGGTTAATACGTCTTAATGCAATTCAAAACAAGAAATGAAGTATTTGTGGGGAATTTTTCATAGTGAGACCAATTTCTACTACATCTTAAGAAAAGAGGGCCAGGGAAATCATTTTGGCTTCATATCCTGGCTATTCACAGCTCTGTGAAATAGTTAAGACAGACAATTAGTAACCAGCTGTGGCCTGCTGTCTGATGTGCATCATAACCAGACAGAATCCCATGCATATTAGAGGGGCTCCATATGAGGGTATGGGCCTGTTTGTGCCAATGAGATAGCAGAATTGGGGCATATTTGGACAAAGCCGCTTTCAAAGCTCAGAGGGCCCAGTTTATCTCTGCCAGATATACCATGACTTGTAATATGCTTTTCGTTGAGGGTGGTGGCATAGATCTCTTTTTGTTGTATACATTTCAAATTGCAGCATAACATTTAAGTTTCAAATGACTTGCAAAGTCCCATCCCAACTTTATTTTGGTAGAAATGGGGCACGCCCTTTTTTATTACAAGTGCAAGATGAAATTCTGCTTTTATTTATTTTGATGAAAAGAGAATGAGTCTCATGTTGACGAATTGAGTAAAACCTCCATGATAGTCCTGCATTTCTCAAAGTCCTCACTCTAGCTCTGTGTATTTGATGCTTCCTGTCAAATATCAGGCCTCAGAAGACTTTTTTTTTTAAGCAATGAGTGCACAGAAGACTTGCTTTTTGTACTTTGTTGGGAGTGATTGAATGTTTGAGAGCTGTGTGATTAATAGTCGGTTTAGAATGTGAAGATGTTACTATGCCTTGTATTGCCTCAGTACCTGTTTCTATTGATTTCTGCTATATTGCTCTTGTAGTATGTTTGGCCATCCTGTTTTGCTTATTTCATTCAGCTGCATATCGGAAGTCTTCACGGTTAGTTCTTCTTACAATAGCTACACAATTTTGATGTTTAGCAGTGGGTGGGGCATACTTGTCAGTATCCAGTAACCAGAAATTCATAGGTCACATCTTCATCTGAGTAATGACAGAGGTGAAGTAAATCAAATCTTGGGAATTGTGGTGACCTAGATTACCTGGTTCACTGGGAACATACTAGACTAGACCCAAAAGTCTGAAGACTTAATGGGTTGCTTTAAAAATAATTTGTTAGATGAGAGCAGAACGTCTCTCTGTACATAATACAAGCTGCTTTGAGTAAATGCAGATTAAAATAGTTATAAATAGCATTGCTATATGCATCAATACATGTAAAAGTTTAATAGATCAGAAATGAGTGAAGAAGGGATTTACAAGAAGGAAGATAGCAGAGAAGAACAGAACAGAAACTACCAATCAAGAGAAACGATGCCAGTAGGAAGTAAGCTTAAGGTCAAGTAGGGAGAAGGCATTAAAACCATGGTATGAGGGGAAAAATCTGACTAGTGTTACAGACCAAATAAATCCAGCTAGAGAAGCAGACTTGGAATGGAGGTAGAAGTAAATGCATGTTGTTTTGACTCTTTTTGGTTTAATTTTACTGGCTTGCATTAGATATGTTTAGCACTTCATAGCTTTGTGTTGAGCTCAGAGTTGTGGTTTTTCTATTATATATGCCTACATGTAAAGCCACTCTTGAAAAAAGAACAGCTTTTATTCTTCTTGCTCAAAAGAAACTAAAACTCACAACTTTTTTTGTGTGTCTTTTGCAGATATTTTTCTTGGGTCATAATTTTCAGTGCTTACATGAAGGGATCATGGGTGGAAATGGTATCATTAATGAAAGATTAAGATCCACAAAGGGATCAGATTTGCAAGTTTTACGTTTAATTCCTACATACGGCATAAATGGGCCTTGATATGCTACACTTGGATATTTACACTCCTAGAAAGGAATAAATGGGTTGGGAGTACAGGATGTGTCTTATCCTGTAAACACAGGGTGAACAAATATTGATTCAAATTCATACAAGGGGAGTTACTCTAATAGGTGCTTTCTGCCCCACACTTTTGGTTTTGTCTAAACACAAGAAATGGAGAGACTTACATTTTTAGTTGTACTATATTTAATCTTTGAACATGCTTTGCTGTTACTTTCCAGTATTTATTATCATTGCATGTAAAATAATAAACACATCATATGAATTTATTTTTGTGCAATTTATGCAAGTATTCTATTGTACTGAGTTCTGTTCTCTTCTCGATTTTTCAGATTGGTACAAGGGATACCTAGTAAGACACAAAGGGTTCGAGGTAAGGTTGTACTTTACATGCTTTGTAAGATTTTATGCTAAAAAGAAACAATTTTGCTTCTTGGTGTTAGTTTATTTCAGAGCTCTCAAAGAATCAAATCCTGATCAGTTAGCTCAACCATCTCATTCTGTTTTAGTTCAGTGGGACTCTACAAGGTTGGTAAGGTGAAAAGGATTTGACCTGAAACTTCTTCTTAAATATGAAGAGAAGAGAGGATTGTGCAAAACAGATCTAAGAGAAAAGAACTGCTGTGCTTCCAGGTCAAAAGCGCTGATGAAAATATGACCTGAAATACTTGATTAAAGTAAATTTATTGCAAAATTATAAAATATTGTAAGTGCTTTATCATTTGTTCCAAACATTCCAAAACCCAGATTCAATATAAACTCCTATCAAGCTTCAAGTTATTGGTTAGGTATGACAGTGCAAGCCTTAAACTGTGATTGTTTTGGTGGCTTGCACATGTTTCTCAATGTGGATGCTTCAGAGTTAATCTGAGCTCCTCTGGGAGGTACTGTATTATAAACAGTTGGCTTGTAGTTACTGTGTTAACTTCAACTTTCATTGTGTTGTGAATTCAAACATATCCTTGCAGGAAGTCATAACTGAAATGTGTTAACTTGTCATTTGACCTACTCAAGAACCTGAGTTCAGTAAAAGATACCTAGAGGTTTACTTGATTGTATTGAATTTGTCAAAGAGATGGACAAGTTTATTTGGGGGTTTGAGTGGAGGATAACACAGATTTTTTTTTTTTAATAAGTCCTCTATTCAGATAAAACACCGTGCAGACTACTAGGGAGCAGTAGTCAATATTGCAAGAGAGATACAATATTTGTAAATGTGATCAGCACTGCCTGCAGATGTACAAAAGTTTTAGAAAAGAGCTATCACAGAAAATGAATATATCCAAGAAGGACATTCCTAGTGTCAGTAAAGAGATGTTTGGGTCATTTAATATAAATGCCTAACCAAAATCCATGGAGGACCTTCTTAACAGGGTCTAATTCTTGTCCTATTTTCACTGCTCTGAATAGCCTGATCATCATGTTCTTAACAAGTTTCAAAACTACAGTCCCTAGGAGGGGCATGTTTCAGACACTGAAAACTAATTATGCTGTTAATACTTTCTGTGGATCCAAGTGCACACTAAAATGGCAAAAGCTATTATAAAGGAAATGCATAATCTTGTTAGTCTGGGGAAAGGGGATAAAAATCCTGTATAGCCACTTGCAGGAGGATGCTTGAGGACCAGGGGATACTTTTAAAAAGTATGGAAGACACCTTAGCCCACCTCCCCTGAACAGATTGATCCATGGATATAAGATTCAGCATTGAGCCTGCAGTTTCAGTCAATAGGCCATCTTGATTGGGTGTTACTATGAAGTAAGTGTTTAGTTTATCATCTGTTACTCTCCTTCATCTACTAGTTAAGTTTTTTAGTATTTGTCTTTGCTTCCCAATGCACCCACTTTTGGTCTAAATCTCACTTCATGTATCCTGAGTATGCAGCTGGTTTAGCACACTTCCTTGTGACTTCTGGTCAAGGTAGTCTGTGGGCAATAATTTTAGCTATTCTCAGGCAGGGGGATCCATCACCTACAATGAAATCAAACTTGAGCAGCATATATCTCTACCCTTGTTTCTTCAAATTTGCTGAGAACATTTTGCCCTGTGTGCAGATTAGTATATGTGAATGACTTAAACGTGTCTGCTGCTTGGCTCCACCAGAACTGGAACAGATTTGCATCTTTACCATCTATTTACTTACGGCTCTGTGATCTGTTTACATGGACATAATTACAACTTTAATGTTCTTAGATTAAGCATCTTTTAAATTGTTTTACAAATACCTAAAGAGAGAATCTTAAGCTGAGAAATGAATTACGCAGTTGGCGGGTGAGATCCAAGTTAAAGGTATTATATAAAACTTACCAGAGTCCTATAGGTTTGATTTTCTTTTATTAAAGTTCTTGTGGTGTCATGTTTTAAGCAAGTGAGTATCATAGACTCTAAGGTCAGCAGGGACCATTGTGATCATCTCGTCTGACCTCCTGCACATCGCAGGCCACAGAACCTCACCCACTCACTCCTGTAATAGACCCCCTACCCTCTGGCTGAGTCACTGAAGTCCTGTGTCAGTTATGGTATCAGTGCAAATGCTGTTTTCTTTATAAATATGTAGGATCTATTTATTCACATTCCTCGTGGTACTAAGCACTAAAAATAATGATGCTAATAGATGTGTAGGGCACCTGACTCCCCTGGTTCCATTACTAGCTGTTGCAGGTACCATGGCAGGCCCTCCAATGCTCAGGTATTGTATCAAGAGCAGGAGGTGATGCCTGCTGGGGCAATAGCAGCACCTCAGCAGAATCTTCATGAAGAGAATAGGCTGCTATCTGCATCTGTGTTGTCTGGATCAAGGTGAGGAAGCAGAGTTACTCTTCTTTCTCCCCATCCCCACACCCCCCTGACGTTTGAGCTGCTCCCTTTTTGAAGCTTCTCCTGCCCCAGGAGTTGCTGTTGCCATTAGTCCTTCACTCTGATAATGATTTAACAGATTAAAGTGAACCTGAAAATCCTGCTTTTAAAACATAGACCAGAACTAGCCACTTACTCATCCTTACCCTTTTTGAAATTCGGGTCAGTGAAAATTTTCATCCAGCTGCACTTGGACTATTTGCCTAAAATATTCTGAATTCAGCAAGGAATGTTTCTTAAACAGTTTGCGAGGTTTGTTTGCTCTCTCCATTCTTTGTACCCAAACAGACTCTCTTGTGTTGAGCATTAAACCCCAAAGGAATTGTATATGGCTGTCTTTTTCTTCCAAATGTTGTATAACTAATTCACCAAAATGTGCATATTAAAATGAATATTCATTAAGTTGGGGGGATATTGAACAGTATATTACACACTGCCACAGACTTGCTATCTGACGTGGGGGCAGTTTGTCATAAGATATGTGTAGAGGTGCCTAACTGAGCTTGCATGAGCAAACTTAATGCTAGCACTTCCTTATATTTGAAACTGAGACCTCAACTTTCTTTAATGTAGATTTTTGTATGTAACCTGCTTTGTAAATTCAGAAACCTGCACAGTTAAGTGCGCTGGAGACTCCTCTATGTAGTATCATGAGAGCTTCCCAATGAAACAAAAGGACCAAGAAACACTGATGAATGTATTCATCCTCCACCACCTTCAAAAAAGAGGTTCACTATCAGGACATATCCTGCAGAAAAGGCACCAGATGAGGTTCCATTACTTGATGTGTGTAGTACGAAAATCAGGCAGGTAACAACTTCAATTTCCAGCTTGAGCCAATCACTGGGCAAGAGAGCTGTGATATAGAAAGCCAGCACATCGTCTGTGACTGACACCTCAAATATAGCCAAATATGTTCCAGAGGTTTAAAACATTTTTAGTACATCTCCAAGATGAAATCTAGAGCGAGAGCCATTTGAAATTAAAGGGTGTTCCCAGGAAAGTCTGAAAGGCTTAACCTCTGGAATATATTAGGCTACATTTGATGTCAGTCACAGATGTTGTGCTGGTTGTAATCCCTTTAAAGTCCAAAGAAATCCTAGCTCTGTTACCATATCTGGGCATATCAGCAGCTTTGCTTCCTCGAAAGACCAAACTGAGAGAGTCAAAGGTTCCTTGAGGATATGTATCACATGAACTAACCTTGCCTGCTCAGCAGTTGTCTGCAGAGGTCAATTAGCGATAAGAAAATCAAATCTGTTATTTGAGGAAAAATCCCTTGCTACAGCATGTGCCTGGCATCTTGCTAGGCATTGCTGATATCTTGGTTGTTTGTGGGCACATCTGGTTGTGGGTGTAGAAGACATATGGTCAGATTAAATGGCTTCCTTTATCCACAAAGTGTAAGGAAGGGAAGCTCTTTCGGTTTCGTTCAAGAAACTCTTCACACCCCTCACAGCCTTAGCCCCACGCTGTGAGCTCGACATTTTGTAGGGTGGTAGGGATGGGCTACTTGTCACAAAAGCCATTTATTGGGCAGAGGTGATTGGGTCCACTAGGTCATTGTCTTCCCTTCAGACTGTTGCTCCTTCACTTAAATGGAAGTGCCAATTATATACTCTACCAGTTCTTTCGGCTGTTTCCCTCAGCCCACTAACATTATTGATCTTGTCCAGATTATGTTTATAGATGAATTTTAAATACTGAAGGGATCATTGTGGTGGTCTAGTTTGACTGCTTGTATAACGTGAGCTACAGGACTTGACTGAACTAGAGCATATTTTATAGAATAAATCCAATCCTGATGTTCATAGGAATAGAGAACCCTCTCCTATTTATCAACATCCTTCCAGAATTGTGGACTCTAGATCTGAACATGTGATTCCAGTAGCAGTTGCACCAGTGCCAAATACAGAGATAATATAGCCTTCCTACTCAAGATGTCTGTGTTCATACATCCAAGGATCACATTAGCTCTTCTGTGGCCACAGCATTGCTCCGGGAGCTTGTGTTGAGCTGATTATCCACCATGACAGCCAAGACTTTTTTAAAATCCAGTGTGTCCCAGGATAAAGAGTCTTGTGAGGATGGCCTATTTTCTTTGTTCCTAGGGTATGACTTTTTACATCTGTTGGTCTTAAAATGCATGTTGCTGGACCCTTGCTTACCAAGCAATTCAGATTACTCTGTGTCAGTGACTGGTCATTATTTACCACTCTGCCAATCTTTGTCACCTGCAACCTTTATCGATAATTTGCTTTTTCTTCCAGATCACTGATGAAAAGGTTAAATAGTATAGGACCAAACGCAACCCCTTCAGGATCCCTCCCCAAAACACACCAGCTTGATAATGATTCCCCTTTTAAGAAAGGCTATGCTGGGTAAGACCAATGGTCCATCTAGCCCAGTATCCAGTCTCTCATAGTGGCCGGTACCAGATCCTCCAGAGGGAATGAACAGAAGAGTGGAATTCTGAGTGATCCATCTCTTGTCATCTAGTCCCAACTTCCAGTAGCTGGAAGTTTAGGTACACCCGGAGCATGGTATTGTGTCCCTGACCACCTTGGTTTACAATTAGAAAAATGAACATAACACACAGAGTGGATTGAACACTGGCTAACTGATCGGTCTCAAAATGTATCATTCTAGTTGAATCAAAATTTTGTACAGTACCAAGTCAATTGACTTCCGTAAATCTAAGAGTTCACTTCAGCACTATTACCTTATCAACCAAACTTGTAATCTCTTAAAAATATCTGGTTGTAACCAAACAATATTTATCAAAGTTCACAGTTCACATAAATAATTACTTGTTTACTTCCCGAAAGCCTTGTGAGCCTCTTGGGCAGGAGGGGTGACTACAGATACTTACTTAGTGTCTTGCAGTAGGAAGTCTTTGTGGCACAGTACGAATTGCACACAACTGCCTTAAGGAGAAGCAGAATTGATGTGTAAAGGGAAAATGTCCATTTATAGTACATCACCATCGTTGGAGGACTTCAAGACACATTTATGGTCTGATTTCTATGGTTAATAAAAAAGGGAAATCACTATGTTAATAGCATGGTTTAGTGTTTTGGAATAACTTGAATTTATTGTTTTAAGAAACATTGGAGTAGAATGACAAATGTGTGTTGTTTTTGGTTTTGTTTCCAATAGGGAATATTTCCTAAGTCTTTTATCCGCATCAAAGAAGTTACTGTTGAAAAGAAAAGGTATTTCATTGTCATTGTTGCGTATGGTTAACTGATGTTAATGAATTTTATACTGCATCTATCTAAAATGAAAGTAGATATCTACTTGTAACATGACTCTTCAGTTTATACTGGGCTTTTATTAGTTGGGAAGTGGGAATGGAATAACTGAATTGTGAACACACTTGCAATCCCATTAAAAAGGAATAAAAATGTCTGGTTTGTTTTAACTATACAAGCTAAGGAGACCGAGAATGTAGGTATTAAGTCACTTTGCCTTCCTAATGGAAGGATCATCACTGTCTAAGAAATAAGTTCTAGGACATTAAGTGACAAATACTTCACAGTTGGTTTGTTAGGTTTTAGTCATGTTAATTTGTCACTTTTCCCCTTCTGCTTAGAAATACAGAGAACATCGTACCTGCTGAAATTCCATTGGTGCAAGAAGTTACCACTACACTATGGGAATGGGGCAGCATTTGGAAACAACTCTATGTGGTGAGGGGAAGTTTTTGCCTGACTAAAATTAGATGGCAGATTGGCAAGAAAAATGCTTGGGATCCAGGGATGCTACATTTGCATGTTAAATAGGTTTATTTATATGTATCAAGCTGTCATTGTAATTCCCTTTGTTTTATTTCTGGAGTACAAGGCGGGATTTGAGAGAAGATTTAATTAAGAAGTGATTTCTTCATCTGAGTATTTGGATCAATACAGTGTTCTCCAGTAGTATTAAAATAAAAGATATGGCTTATAATTGTTGTTTAGAAGTAGTCAAACTTCATACTATTAGCTAATTAGTCTCCTGTGTCTGGCTCATTTTGCATAACATATTTGGCCTATGCAGTATTTGGCCTGCGCTTCAAGGAGGAGGAAGCAAGGAGAACTGATCAGGAAACTTGCAATAGACTTTTTTTGTCTGAAAATGGTAAATTCTCAAAACTGACACTTGTTTGTTTGTTGGGAAGGTTTCTCTGAGCCAGGATAGAGCTTTTTGCAGACATGGGGGGGATCAGATGGGTAAAGACCAGAATAGGCAATTTGTTAGGACACTCACTTTCGATGTGTGGACCTTGATTCAAGACTCTCTTCCGAATATCATCCAGATATTGGTCTGACCAGTGCAGGATACAGATGTAATATCACCTTTCTTATTCCAGTTCTCTAGCTGGGGCTTTCTTCTCCTGCACAATGAGTACCCTTTAAATAACACTGTAAAATGCACAAAACAAAACTACTCCTAACGGCCACCAAATCACACAATTACCACCCCTGGGCTTTGAACCCTTAGCAATGTAGAGGTTAAACTATTTTGAATTGAATGCCTAGTACACAAAATGAAGGACAATGTAGGAAGCTGAAATGAAACCAAGCCCTCAACGGTGAACATTTTGTGTTTCAGACAAACAAAAAAGAGCGGTTCCAGCAGATGCAATCTATGATGTATGACCTAATGGAGTGGAGGTCACAGCTTCTATCGGGAACACTGCCTAAAGATGAACTGAAAGAACTCAAACAGAAAGTCACGTCCAAAATTGACTATGGCAACAAGTAAATGTTTTCCTTGCGCTAAACTAGTACTGGGAACAACTACTTTATTTGCAGACATGTCACTGCTATAGAGTTGGGGGCAAATTTTCCCTGCTTCTGTGTCCCTACCTGGTGAATATTGGGTGCCTACCCATCCTTTTTATCAGACCACTCTCCAACAATCCCTGCTGCAGCAGCAGACTCCATGGTCCCTTGCAGTCATGGTTATCCTTTCTTGAACAGGGCCATCCAGAATTTTCAGCTGCTCCCCTGTTTGGAATCAAACTTTTCAGGATGCATGATCTCTGTTGCTTACGCAGACACATAGGCATATTGGAAGGATCAGTTCTAGGTTGGGCAGTTGTCACTCATATTCATATCCACTTAATATATTCAATCTGAACATCTTCACACATGCCTCACAAACAAAGGCAAGCTCCAGTCCCATACAAGATACCTGGTGGTTGTAATACCATGCTGCCCCCTGAACAAGGTTGCTGAAATATGATGGTCATGGGTAAAGTATAAGAACCTGAAGTGAACAAAATCCTGACGAAGGTGATGAGAGGGGAAAAAATGAATTTTGAAGTTTCCAGGCCAAGCACGTTGAGATTGAGTCCGTTTGGGAACCTGGTAACACAAATGAAACATTTGTGGGTTTGATGGTAGCTTCACTAATACTTTGATTGCTTCTCATTGATTCAGAGCCACCACAGCATAGCTCAACTGGCAAGCCCAGAGCAATACAGGGCAGAGCTGAGTGGTGTTGCCTTGCCTGAGATGCGAGTGAGCTTTGCAAACCAGTTTCCACTATTGGGTGACAGACTTTTTTTGCCTCTGTCGATTACTTGTACCTTTGAACTGTTGCAAATGGCTCTGGTAGTGGCAGTTCCAGGGTCTGTGTGTGACTGAACATTATGGGCTCTCTGTGGCCTGCATTTACTGTAACTTACGCAGCTGACATTAGGTGCCAGGGAAATGTGTACCTAGCCTACAGTGATTGTACCCACAGAATCAGGGATTAAATTGCCCTCTGGTTCAGATGGGGGAAAGCTATTTTTTGTAGGGAAAGAGGTGGTTTTGCTCAAGGTAGCTTGTTTTCATTTACGGAGTGAGACCCCGTTCTGATTCAGACACTGCTGGTTACCACTGGACCACGTTTCTCCTGAGTCTACCCAGGAGCTTACATGGGTGTCGCTTTTAATATAAACATATTCAGCCGTTTTCCACTTAGGTCTGAACATGTTAGTTTGGGGATAGTACATGGAGCTGGATCATCTGAGATACAATGTAGCATAACAAAGGTTTCAAATTAATGAATAATGGACTTAATGATCCCTTAAGACAAATTGTGCATTCACAAGGCTTGAGTAAACAACACAAAAGTACAAAGCATGAGTAATTAATGTCTGAATCAGACATTTTCACAAATGTATCTCACGAGCTCTGATTTAATTCAGAGGAAATGTTTTTTTCAATTGATATTTCAGTTGCTTTTGTCAAAGTAGATGGTGGTGTTTTATGTTGACATTAACAGAATTATTAACTGGAGCTCTTAAAACCCTGCCCCCACTCCAGCTTCAAATCCTCTACCATCTGTAGACTCAACGGAAACATGATGCAGGTGCAGAGAGAATATTTTCTTCTTTTCATTCTGTTTAGCTGGTTCAATTCAATGACTTGTTCATTCAAAGTTAAGAAACCAACTGGAAGTTGAAAAAGCAGGAAAGCTTGTTTTCTTCTTACAATATATGAATAAATACTAGGTGTGAGAGGATGACATCTAACACTTTTAAAATATTGAAGGACATGGTGACCAGACACTGAGTTCAATTCATTAACTAAAGATGATAATTCCTTTGTATAATCATTTTTAAATGAAAAACATGTTTAAGAAAAAAAATACTAATCTATCTAGCACTCTTATGATAGTTTTACTTAACATTTTAAAATGTTTTTTACATTTTAATTGAATTTGCATTTCCATCCAAATAAGCTTAACATAAATCACAGGGAAGAAATTAAATCATGTAGTAAATAAGAAATACACCATTCACCATTGTTTAACATAATCAAAACGTAAAAAAAAGCATCTGAATAAAATAAGGTAAGCTATACAATTGCCTAAATAAATGTGTATCGATATAGTGCGTTGTCCTGGTTAGCAAAAAGAAGCATCAAATGTAGTGTAAAGACTGTCGTTAGTCACAAATAATGTTTCAATGATTCCCAACTAATGAGAATCAACGTTTCCTTTGGAAAATAACTAAAAAGTACAAGTGCAGAAGCTGATTAAAATCAATAATTTAAATCAAGGTTCCCTGCTTGCTGATTGAAATCACAATGACAATTGTAGGTTTCAGAGTAACAGCTGTGTTAGTCTGTATTCGCAAAAAGAAAAGGAATACTTGTGGCACCTTAGAGACTAACCAATTTATTTGAGCATAAGCTTTCGGTAACTACAGAGCTCACAAAAGCTTATGCTCAAATAAATTGGTTAGTCTCTAAGGTGCCACAAGTACTCCTTTTCTTTTTGCGAATGACAATTGGTAATTTAACATTTTGAATTTAAATCTGTCAGCCCTGGGGGAGGCTCAGGTGTTGGGGGTGGAGGGTGCCCGTCTGAGAGGGGGGAGTGATGAATTGCTGTGGGCACAAAAGAGGAGTGAGGAGGTGCTAGGGGCAGAATGGGTCACTGGGGGTTGCTGGGGTGCGAGAAAAATAGTGCTGGGGCACAGACTGTGTTTGTTCCAAAGAAAGCAGGGCTCTAAGAACAAGATAGAACCTGGAAGGGGGCAGATTTCTATATATGGAAGACACACCCTATGGTGAGAGTGTGGAGTCTTGAGAGAGTGCCTCCCCTTTTCTCTACTCAGGGTCTCAATCTTGGTGGAGGGGAGAATCAGTGGGTAAGGGATCTGGAGAGGAGGAGAGTTCCAAGACAATGGTGAAAGAACCAAGGAGAATGGAGAGGGTGGGAAATGTTTGGCAGAGGAATCGAATTTGGCAGAAAGGGTTGAAGCCAAATGGAGCACACTGAGAGGGTAGAACAGAGTGACATGAAATAGGAGGGGACAGACAGAGATACTTCATCACTCTACTGGGGAAGGCTTATACCCTAATAAGGAAGAAGAGGCAAAGTCTTCATGAAGTCAACTCGTGGTCTGGCTATTGCTCAATTTTATTTTACACGATAGGCATTTGGATGCTGTAAGGATAGGTGGCAGTATAAAACCCTAATATGGGTATGTAAAGGGAAAACCAAAGCTTGAAAAAAACTGTGAGGAAAGATGTTTAGGTTTTTTTTCCTTACTTTTGTTGAAGATACTGAGCATCATCAGATGTATTACTTAAATTATGTATGTTCTCCTTGTTTTATTAAACTGAACTGACTGCTTCAACATTCCAAGCAGCTTATTATGAATCCCATTTCAAAAACTGTCAGTTGAATGTAATTTGTTCGAGAAGAGAATAATCCCATTTTATGGAGTGATTTTTTTTCAATCTCCACAGGATACTTGAGCTAGATTTAATAGTTAGAGATGAAGATGGAAATATCTTGGATCCAGATAAAACCAGCGTCATTAGCCTATTTCATGCACATGAAGAAGCTACTAATAAAATTACAGAGCGAATTAAAGAAGAAATGGTATGAACAATTTGCCAAAATTGGCCTTTCCTTTCAGAAAATGTTAATTCAGTTTACAGGGTGTTACCTGTTTGTTTAAACTTGACTTTTCTCCCAGTAAAACCAATGGAAGTTTTGCCACCAATTTAAAGGAGCAGTTTCTGATCCCTAGTTGATAAATTATGGAACATGTCACCTCAGCTGTAAATATTTACTTTGTTTTACCAGACTTTGTCAAAATTTGCCTAACAGTGACTTCAGCAAGTTTCTCTGTGCATTGAATAAGATGAAAAAGGGCAACTGTTGATCTAACCCAACAACTGAAGAATAGACATGAGTGTTAATGACTGGCACTGGATTAAATACCTGGGCAAAGATGTCAAATCTCAATGCCTAAAATAAGATTCTTAAATGAATGGCTAGCCTCTGATGTGGTTTGACTTCCACAACTGATAGTTTGTAGAATTAGAGCAGAAGAACATAAGAATGGCCTACTGGGTCAAACCAAAGGTCCATCTAGCCCTGTATCCCACCTTCTGACAGTGGCCAGTGCCAGCTGCCCCAGAGGGAATGAACAGAACAGGTAATCATCAAGTAATCCATCCCCTGTCACCCATTCCCAGCTTCTGGCAAACAGAGGCTAGGGACACCATCCCTGCCCATCCTGGCTAATAGCCATTGATCGACCTATCCTCTATGAATTTATCTCGTTCTTTTTTGAAGCCGGTTATAGTCTTGGCCTTCACAACATCCTCTGGCAAGGAGTTCCACAGGTTGACTGTGTGTTGTGTGGAAAAAATATTTCCTTCTGTTTGTTTTAAACCTGCTGCCTATTAATTTCATTTGGTGGGCCCGAGTTCTTGTGTTAGGAGGAGGAGTAAATAACACTTCCTTATTTACTTTCTCCACACCAGTCATGATTTTATAGACCTCTATCATATTCCTCCTTCGTCCCTTTTCCAAGGTGAAAAGTCCCACTCGTCTTCATACGGCAGTCATTCCAAACCCCTAATACTGTGTTGCCCTTTTCTGAGCCTTTTCCAATTCAAATATATCTTTTTTTGAGATGGGGTGATCACATCTGCATACAGTATTCAAGATGTGGGCGTACCATGGATTTATATAGAGGCAATATGATATTTTCTGTCTTATTATCTATCCCTTTTTAAATTATTCTCAACATTCTGTTCGCTTTTTTGACTGCCATGCACGTTGAGTGGATGTTTTCAGAGAACTATCCACAATGACTCTAAGATATCTTTCTTGAGTGGTAACCGCTAATTTAGACTCCGTCATTTTATATGTATAGTTTGGAATGTGTTTTCCAGTTGCTGCTCCTATTGAATTTTGGCCACTTACCTGGGACTTAGGAGCTTTATTTAGATACCAAGTCTTGAAAATACTGGCCATGGGATATAAGCTGCTGCCAGTTAGTTGGTCTGACTCTGCCAAAAGGTTGAATGCGTATGAGAGAGGAAGTGGGTAAACTTAACAACTCTTGGCATGCTTGCTGATGATGTCAGGGTCTACATGATCAGAGCACACACATAATCTGCAGTCACATTTTAAAACATGGCTCACATGATTACACTTCATTGTCTTTATAAATATTAAATTTATCCCAAGAACTATCAAGTGACATAAGGTTTGGTCTTTTTTTTTCTTATTGATCACAATGTAAATCAAATGAGGCATATGTTAAAGAAGAACAAAATGTTTGAGTGAATTATGAAATCTCCAAATCATGACTACCATGAATAATGCATCGTAAATCAATATTTAACACCACATTCCTTGTTGTCAGTCAGAAGCTCAGTTGAATAAACAGTGCTTCCCAAATGTGGAAAGGTCATCACTAAGCAATACAAGACAGATTAAAGCCCTGCTAACCTGAGTCACTTCTAGAGAATTGTATTGTATTCTTTCTTTAAACATGTAGTGCAAGGTGCAATCACTGATTAAAACATCAGAGGGTCTCATATATACTTACTTTAAGGACAGTCCAGGAACAGATTCACCGCTCATCACCTTGTTCATACAGGCTGTGTATGTGAGTGAACATCTTATGCACCGTCCAGCATTTTAGGAATGTATGGAGCAGTGGTTAGGTGCTAGGAAAGACTGTAAAGTGTGATAAATGTTTTAGGCTAAATTCTACCCCACTATGTTCCTTAAATTGAGAGCAGAACTGGGCCATTTTCAGACAAACCTTGAGTATGGAGCAGAAAGTGCAGGTCTTGCTGGCATTCAAATTAGTTTGGTCAAATTAATAATTTTCCTCTTTCTGTGTGTAGTCAAAAGATCAACCGGACTATGGAACATACTCCCGAATCTCCTCATCCCCCACGTACAGCCTTTACGTCTTTGTAAGAAATTTTGTATGCCGAATAGGAGAAGATGCAGAACTCTTCATGTCATTATATGATCCCCAGAAACACACAGTTATAAGGTAGGCTATATTATTTTCCTCGGGAGAATAAATAGTAAAGTGAGTTGCTCAAACTGGAGAGGGAGTGTAATGTCCAATGTACACACAAAGGGGAAAACTGTAAAAGAAAGTTTTAGAAGGAAAAACCACATGCACTGCTGGAATCTAGTGATGCTAGGCTGGAGTATTGTGTAATAGCAAACAACTAAACTATATTGAGAGCAAATGGACCAGATGGTCTTGGCTTGAGTGTGCTCTGAAATCTTAAGTGACTGCTGATATTGCTTCAGAGCTGACTGATTTCCACATTGTGTAGGATTTCTTGAGCAAAGATTAATGAAATGTTAAGTCAGTTTTAGAGTTTGTTCAGTCTTCGTTTGGAATAACTACTTGCAGTCGATGTAGCAAGTGAGGCATCAAATGTTGTGAGTTCAGTATGATTGGTCTAAGTCCAGCCTTAACCACTCAATCAAAACAGTAACGCATTTGGGCAGAAGCTGAGCTGTTTGTTCAAATGTGTACAAAAATAAAAGTCAAGGTCACTGTTATCGCTGGTAGGCAGACAACCTTGAGGCAGCTACAGAGATTCAGTAGATGGACAGTTTGCTGCTGTGAAAAATGTTTCTTTGCCTCATTGCCAAAACAGAAGCTTTTGCAACAGGCAATGGAGAATACAAACATCTGACCATCAACAGCTAAAATGTGTTTAATTATGAGAGTTTCCATCACCTTGACTACCAATGCCTAGGTGATAAGTATGGAAGAAATTCTATTGATGGGAAAAGCAGGGGATTATGTTTATATGTAGGACCATATAGGAGAATCAAATAATACTGGATTTTAGGATCAGGACTGGAGCGACAGAACACTTACATAAGACGTACACACATGCTCCCTTTCTATTGAGCAATTCTTATATTTGGGTTATAAATTAATCTGACAAGTTCTCAGATTTGAAGATTGCTGTACTGGATTCATTCTTTGACGAATTGTCTGTTTTTTGGGAAAAAGTTTGACAAAACTAGCAATGTGCTGTAAACTTGCATAAGGAGACTTTTTTTCTCTTTTCCGAATGGGAAGACAGCAAACAATGGGTAAAATTTAAAAGGGGCAAATCCCTAAATGCTGGGTGCAGGGGAACCCAGTAGAGTTCCAGCTCTTTGCCCTTGAGATCTTGGCCTTTTGTGGCTTTGTAGCAGTGCATATCCTACTACCTTCTTCAATCAGTTACTCTGGGCAAGGCCTTCTGCTGCTACAAAGAAGGTGGGAGAGTGGTGGTTGTTGGTAACGGGATAGCACCTATAGGCCCTACTGTGCTAGGTGCTGTACACACATGTAATAAAGAAGACAGCCTCTAATGCCAAGGAGCTCACTGACCAGGCACATGAAGGCAACAGGAGGTGAAAAACAAACAAATGGGGTCCAAGAGGAGAAAAAAGAAGTACTGAAACTATTATTTTAAGTATAATAAACTGCGCTAATAGGACACACACTCTTTAGTCACTGTTCAGAAATTAGTAGGTATTGAAACCAGGTAAATTCAAGGATGTACAGAAGGAGAACAATGTAGTAGCATTGCCATTTTTTCATTTGGGAGTTGTTCACATGCATAGGGATGGGGGTTCCACGACCACCACTCCCAAAAGGAGGAGGAAGGTGGTGGTGGTTGGACTCCCTCCAAAGGGGGACTTGGTCATGTGTCTGCTGTCCTGACTGGGAAAGCCAAGAAGTGTGCTGCTTGCCAGGAGCTAGGATTCACGATGTGACGGAGAGACTACCAAGACTCCTCAAGCCCTCGGATCGCTACCCCTTCCTGCCTGTCCATGTGGGCACCAATGATACTGCCAAGAATGACTAAGCGGATCACTGCAGACTACGTAGCTCTGGAAAGAAGGATAAAGGAGCTTGAGGTGCAAGTGGTGGTCTTGTCTATCCTCTCTGTGGAAGGAAAAGGCCTGGGTAGAGACTGTCGAATCATGGAAGTCAATGAATAGTTACGCAGGTGGTGGTGAAGAGAAGGCTTTGGATTCTTTGATCATGGACTGGTTTCCAAGAAGGAGGATTGCTAGGCATAGACGGGCTCCACCTAACAAAGACAGTGAAGAGCATCTTCGCAAGTAGGCTGGCTAAACTAGTGAGGAGGGCTTTAAACTAGATTCACTGGGGAAAGGAGACCAAAGCCCTGAGGTAAGTGGGGAAGTGGGATACCAGGAGGAAGCATGAGCAGGAGAGCACAAGAGGGGAGGACTCCTGCCTCATACTAAGAAAACTCGCTGATCATCCTGCAAAAAGCCTGGGAAACCAGCAGGGAGAACTGGAAGTCCTGACACAGTCAAGGAATTACGATGTGGTTGGAATAACAGAGACTTGGTGGGATAACTCGCATGACTGGAGTACTGTCATGAATGGATATGAACTGTTCAGGAAGGACAGGCAGGGCAGAAAAGGTGGGGGAGTTGCATTGTATGTAAGAGAGTAGTGTGACTGCTCAGAGCTCCGGTATGAAACTGCAGAAAAACCTGAGTCTCTGGATTAAGTTTAGAAGCATGAGCAACAAGGGTGATGTCGTGGTGGGAATCTGCTATAGACCACCAGACCAGGGGGATGAGGTGGACGAGGCTTTCTTCCGGCAACTCGCAGGAGTTACTAGATCACAGGCCGTGGTTCTTGCAGCCTCCCAATATCTGCTGGGAGAGCAATACAGCAGTGCATAGACAATCCAGGAAGTTTTTGGAAAGTGTAGGGGACATTTTCATGGTGCAAGTGCTGGAAGAACCAACTAGAGGCAGAGCTCTTAACCTGCTGCTCACAAACTGGGAAGAATTAGTAGGGGAAGCAAAAGTGGATAAGAACCTGGGAGGCAGTGACCATGAGCTGGTTGAGTTCAGGATCCTGACACAAGGAAGAAAGGAGAGCAGCAGAATATGGACCCTGGACATCAGAAAAGCAGCTTTTGACTCCCTCATGGAACTGATGGTCAGGATCCCCTGGGAGAATAACATGAAGGGGAAAGAAGTCCAGGAGAGCTGGCTGTATTTTAAAGAATCCTTATTGAGGTTGCAGGAACAAACCTTCCTGATGTGTAGAAAGAATAGTAAATATGGCAGGCGACTAGCTTGGCTTAACAGTGAAATCCTTGCTGATCTTAAACACAAAAAAGAAGCTTACAAGAAGTGGAAGATTGGACAAATGACCAAATCACATACAAGGTCAGCTCCCAGACTATGGCAGTGGGCAGCACAGTATGAGGAGGAGGTGACCAGCTCTCTGTGGAGAAAAGAAGTGGTTTAGGACTAAAGTAACTCACTTAGTCGTCCCGGTTAATGTTGTTTCGTCGTTGCTGATCAGTTAGGGAATATGCTCATTTAAAGTTGTGCAATGCTCCCTTATAATGGTTGCTTGACGGCTGCCTGCTTTGTCCACTACTTGCAGGAAGAGCAGCCGGTTGCAGCTAGTTGATGGGGGCTAGGAACCAGCGTGGACTGGCAGCCCCTAATCAGTTCCACGCTCCCCTAAGTTCCCTGTGCAGCAGCCACCCAGCAGGCTACCAATTACCAGCAGATCAGCTGTCCCTCCCTGCACTGCCATGTGCTGCTCCTGCCCTCTGCCTTAGAGCTGCTCCTGGGAGCCTCCTGCTTGCTGTGTGGGGGAAGGGGGCTAATGTCAGGGTGTCCCCCTCCCCACTGCCCCTGCCCCAGCTTATCCCTTCTCCATACAGAGCAGGGTGGGGACAGGGCAGGGCTCAGGATGGAGCCCACAGCTGCTGTTTCAACTTCCTGATCTTTTTAAAGGCAATGTACTTAGTTGGGTCAGCATACTTAAAGGGGCAATGCACATCTCTCTCTCTCTCTTCTCCCCCCCCCCCCGAACACACACATGGTGTGTGTCTCTGTCTGCCATGCTGTCTCCCCTCCCTCCATTCGTGCTGCCTTGTCATGTGTGAGGCTACATTAACAACAATGGGTTAACCCTTGAGGCTCAGCCGAGTGCTAGTTCATCATTTAGCAGTAAGGCATTCCCTGGGAAATATCCCACCCTCCTCCACCCTTTGACTTCACCACCTCAACTTCACAATCACCATTGCTGTGTATAGTATTCAACTGTTTTTTTAAAACTTCTACTGTGTGTGTATATATGTGTGTGTATGTATATAATTTTTTGTGTGGTGACCTTTTTTTTCCCTGGAACCTATTCCCCCTTATTTACATTAATTGTTATGGGAAAGTAACATTGTTTTGCTTAAAGTTGCATTTTTCAAGAATATAACTACAACATTAATCGAGAAGTTACTGTATTTAGAAAAGCTGGATCCTGCACTTAGGATGGAAGAATCCCATGCACTGCTACAGACTAGGGACTGAGCGGCTAGGCAGCAGTTCTGCAGAAAAGGACCTGGGGATTACAGTGGATGAGAAGCTGGATACGAGTCAACCTTGTGCTCTTGTTGCCAAGAAGGCTACCCACATTTTGGGCTGTATAAGTGGGGCATTGCCAGCAGGGACATGATCATTCCCCTCTATTCGGCATTGGCGAGGCCTCATCTGGAGTACTGTGTCCAGTTTTGGGCCCCACACTACAAGAAGGATGTGGATAAATTGGAAAGCATCCAGCAGAGGGCAACAAAAAGGATTAGGGGGCTGGAGCACATGACTTATGAGGAGAAGCTGATGGAACTGAGATTATTTAGTCTGCGGAAGAAAAGAATGGGGGGGGGGGTTGATAACTGCTTTCAACTACCTGAAAGGGGGTTCAAAAGAGGATAGATCTAGTCTGTTCTCAGTGGTACCAGATGACAGAATGAGGAGTAATAGTCTCAAGTTGCAGTGGGGGAGGTTTAGGTTGGATATTAGGAAAAACTTTTTCACTAGGAGGGTGGTGAAGCACTGGAATGGGTTACCTAGGGAGGTGGTGGAATCTCCTCCTTTAGAGGTTTTTACAGTCAGGCTTGACCACTTCTCTTGGTAGTTCATTCCGAGGGGTAATTTGAGGTGGTTTAAAAAAAAAAAGTAATCATAATTACATAAATACTTTGTTGAGGTGGACTTACTCCATGGAAGATGAAGTTCATTTCTTTGTTTTGGCTTTCAAATGAGTGGTGCTTTCCCTTGGATATTTCCATCTGCGCTTATACAATCTTGGGAGGTTGGTGGATGTACTGTGATGGATTGGGCTTCTAATTGTTTTTCATTCATGCATTGTTGCAAGAAGTGAGAGATACTGGTTACTTTTCGGCACATGTGCAGGAGCCGGACTTGTAAACATAAACCTACAACATATTTTGACAAATGATTAAGTCTTCTGTGTTTTAAGCCTATACATTCAAATAGTCAAAAACAAAATATTAAAAATTGATGATAATGGGGCTGATGATGTTTCATATTTACTCAGATACAATAGAAATGGAATTTTTTTTGCTTAGCGTTTTAAAATGATTTTGGATCCCTGTTTTTGGGCACAAAAATGGCAACACAATATTTTCTTTGGGATGTGTACTTAGGAAAAAACGTTCAGTGACTGGAACAATGCGAAGAGTGAGGGAAATCGTCAAATCATGCATAATGAATCTAAAGATGTGGTACTGTATGGTATTCTCTTATGTGTTTTGTATTAAGCAGTACTACAGTACTTAATGACACATGGTGAAGAATTTTGTTAAATGACATTAACAAATTATTTCTTTCTCTCTTTAAACAGTGAGAATTACTTGGTGAGATGGGGGAGTAAAGGTTTTCCAAAGGAGATTGATATGCTCAACAATCTGAAAGTGGTGTTCACTGTGAGTAAACATTTTTCATATTTGACTAGATTTTGAATTTGCAAATAGGATTCTCATTTCTGATGATCACTCCCAGAATTTTTTGTGTTTTGGGGGAAGGCTTGAATGACCTCAGAAAGGAAGTTCAGTCTGAGTAATTAAATGGAGAGGAGCATTTGCAAACTAACTTTGTTTGGATCTCAGTTTGCCTCCTACTATGTCATGTTTGATTAACCGGTCTTACTACTTAAATGATTTTCACTTCAAGTCCAATTAAGTTGGCTCATTACAAGTAATAATTTTAAGATGGAGGATATTTGTGCACTCTGCTTATGGTTATATGAGCAAAAGGGTATATGAATGACCTAGTAGGACAGACAGAAATTATTTAGATGAAGCTGTTTGACATTTATTCATGTCTCTGATTTGTCAAATTATTTGGCAAAAGTTAATGTTCATACCATTACTGATGCAAATATCAAAATCTAGTAGAATTTCAGTACTAAACCTGTAGACAGATGTTGTATAATAAGCAGGGGGATGTAGATATCAATCAGGCATTCATATTGCAGAACAGTAACCAGTGATTCATGACATAAATATGTAAAGAGATGAAGACATCACTAAATCAGTGTCACTGAATAATAATGAAAAAATTATCTAACCAACATAGTGACTTAGTTTCCCCAATCAAATGAACCTGAGGAACCTTGGAAGAGCCTTCATATTTGGAAATTCTCCTTACACGGTTAATGGGAACTTACTAAAAATGATAAACAACCATGCATATATTCGTAAATTATTTTCAGTGTAATGTTAAGGGTGTAAACTACATAATGTCCGTAAATACTCAGAGGTGAAAAAAAGTGGTGGATGATATAGTTGTGGTAGGAGAGAATTTCTGAAAATTTTTTTCTTTTAGAACCAGATAATTTTGAGGCTCTATAATGTGTCTTCCAAGTGTGTCTCTAGTCTACTGAAAGAGCTGCTACTCAAACCCTAATTCTCAGCATCATAACTTGAAGCTGGACTTAAATGTTTTGCTGAGTTAAACTGGGTTAAGTACACATGATTAACTTTAGTGGGGCTTAATGTGCTTAAAGTGATGTTGAAAGTCATATTGAAGCCACAAGCGGAGAATATTATCGCTGAAGAACAAGCTGGCTTTCATGCTGAAGAAGCACCACAGAACAGATTTTCAACTTTCATGTTCTATGTGAGAAGTACTTACAACACCAGCAAGACATCTACCATGTCTTTATTAACTTCAAGATGGCGTTTGACAGAGTATGGCATGAAGCTCTCTGGGCAACCATGAAGTACAGTGTTGGTTGTAAGCTTATTCCAACCATTAAACAACTGTATTCCAAGGCCAGCAGTGCAGTTCTCATCAATGGCACAACAGGAAAGTGGTTTTGCATCTGATGAACTGGGTTTTAGCCCACGAAATCTTATGCCCAAATAAATTTCTTAGTCTCTAAGGTGCCACAAGGACTCCTCGTTGTTTTTGCTGATACAGACTAACATGGCTACCGCTCTGAAACATATCACTGTCAGTCGACAAGAGCTGGAGACAGTGAAACAGTTAAAGTATTTCACTGATGAAAGATCAAAGGCAGAAACTCTGGCAAGAACTGCGCAAACAGCAGCAGCAGTGGCAAAGCTAAAGCCATTTCGGAGAAATAAGAACTTCCAAACTGAAACTTCTGTATGCATGCAAGATGTGGACCCTTAAGGCAAAACTTGAATGGAAAATACAGATAGGAGAGAAGATACTTCCGTAAAATCCTGGGCATCTCCTACTTAAACCACATCACTAATGAAGAGGTCCGCAACATCATCACCCAATGTACTGGGTCATATGAAGACCTCCTGATGACAGTGAACAAGCGCAAGCTGAAGTGGTATGGTCATGTAACAAGATTATCTGGCCTATCCAAGATCATCCTCCAAGGGACAGTACAGGAAAAAAGAGGTGGACAGAAGAAGAGATGGATTGACAACATAAAAGAATGGACACGAATGGACGTTGCAGAGACTCAAGCACTGACACACAATTGTCAGGGGTGGAGACAATTGGTTGCTCATCAATGATGGTACCCCAACAACCAATGCGGTTATGGGAGTGATGATGAATGTGCTTAAAAGCTTAGTTGAACCAGAGCAAAATCTTCCTTCTCATATACATTTAAATCTTTGTACTACACCCCTACTTAATCTATGATAGCCTCTCTGACTGATGCCTTTAGCCCTGTCTACAATAAAGAGTATCTTTTAGATTCAGGAGCTTTTGCAGCACTAGCTCTTGGGTGAGTAGATTGCCAACGCCCTCACCATTTTATTTAGAATCACTGGTGTTAGCAATGCTGGACATTGCTGAAAAAATATATGGATATCTTTTGTCTCGTCTCATTCTCAGGTCTGTGCATTATTTGGAAAAGTCTCCAATTTCATGTATAACAGGGGCCTGATCCAAAGCTCACTGAAGTTGAGGGAAACCTGAATACCCTTTTTGTCCTTTCTTTGAAACTCATTTTAACATACCGTTTCCCACAGAATGTGAAATATCTCCTCCTCTTTCCTCACATGCACTGTTGCCCTGTGCAGCGTTTTCCTGAGAATGAGATGGTATCACCATGTATAAGAGCTTTGTGTTGGAAGTGTGTTGGGCACTGTGATGGTGCGATATAAATAAATGCCTGAATGCCCTATTTGTGAGATGAAGTTGCATAAGCCAAATCAAGTACAAGTATTGAGATGGTTAAGCTAAATTAAGCAGAAATATTTATCTTGAGTTAATTTGAAAGTGTACCATGAAATATAAATAAATATGGTGCACAACATGGATGAGTATATGTTGCTGTACTTCAGCATTTTGTGACTTACTTTAATTACACAGCCTTAACATTACATACATTGGTGTTTTTTAATTTCAAGAAGAGGGAAGGGGAAGAAAAGAAATTTGCCCTTTTCTGATATTTTAAATGTTCCCTGTTAGATTTCGAATTTGGCTTCTCATGAAGGTTAGTTGACTGGGAGAAGGGTCAGAGTTCAGACTTAATTAACTGATCACAGATGGGGGCATGGTGAGTTCTGACGAACTTCTGCTAATGTAAGCTAGAGGGCAGCCTTCTGCAGGCTGGGTTAAAAAGGCAGAAGCACATCAGTTTACTTGAAGGCTGATGTATTATTTCCACTGAATACATCCGATGAAGTGAGCTGTAGCTCACGAAAGCTTATGCTCAACTAAATTTGTTAGTCTCTAAGGTGCCACAAGTACTCCTTTTCTTTTTGCGAATACAGACTAACACGGCTGCTACTCTGAAACCTATTGCTAAGGCTGCGAGTTTGTCACAGAAGTCACAGATGCCGTGACTTTCTGTGACTTCCGCAGCTGGCTCTGAGCAGTCAGCCTCAGCCGCTGGAGCAGGGGCCAGCTATTGGCACCCTAGGGTCCCCCAGAGCAGCAGCACCTCAGGACCCCAGGAGCAGCTAAGTTTTAGTAGGGGTATTTATAATAAAAGCCATTGATGGGTCACAGGATGTGAATTTTTGTTTACTAAAAATACCCTGCTAAAACTTAGCCTTACTAGTTGACAACAGAAAAAGTTAGACACAGAATTAAACTATTTCAATGCAAGAAATTTCTAGGGAGCAGAAAGAATGGCCAAGATCTCCTAAAATTATGGGACCTGTAGCTTTTCCATTCTTGTAGTGTTCTCCTTGTTTCTGATGCTAAGGCCATGATTTGACTGCAATAAAATGACATATTATTGCTCATGCAAATAATCCCTGATTTATGGAAGCCCAGTCCACCCCTGAGCTTTCTAGACTAGAAAGTTCTGACGATTAGTGTGATGTCATAAAGGGAGCTGGCCTTTTTGGGAAGGCGGAAAACTTTGCAGACAACACTGACTGTGCTTAATGATTTTATTTTCAGTTGGGCATACATTCCCAACTCCCGTCCCAATTTTTTTCCCCAAACTTGCCTTGGATGTACTTCTAAATTGGAACTGGTTACATGTGGAGTTTCCATCCAGTGATTGGTAAATTGGGGTGTCACATTTGGAGAAGGAAAAAGAAGTGGATATTTTTTTTCCACTTTTTTGAACTGAAAAATGGCTGAAGAGATTTTGCTTCAAAATGTTAGCTATGGACCAAAAACATGAGACTTTCAAACTAAAAATGACTTCATGAAAACTTGCTGTGTGTGAGAGACGGGAACAAGGATATAAATTCAAGTCTTGTGCAATCCTAATGATATTAGTTGCTACCAGGCAACCACTAAACAATAACTGTATCCTCTCCTTTCCTGTTGTAAGTGGAAGTGAAAGAAATCTTATGACTGAGTCTGTCCTCACAATCTATCCCCAGTCTTGAAGATTCAGGATATTTGTATGAGCTTTCAAGCTCTTAGATGCTTATCCTACACAGTTTCTGAAACTTTTCTGACTTGCAGTTCTTTGTTGTGCTGTGAGGATAATTTTTTAGTTTTCAGTAACATTAGAATAAATTGCAAAGATTGCGAATCTCATCAGAAGCAATGAAACTCTACGTTCCATTTCTGACTGAACTCCCAAATTGCAGTCAGGCTGTTTCTCTGGATGTGGGCCAAAATACCATGATAAATACTTCTTTACAACATTGTGCATTGACTACTTAAATGCATGTAGTAAATTAAGCCATACATTAGCTTTATCATAATCGTAAATTAAATCTACTCAAACTGATGATGGTGCAACTATTTGACTGGTTATTACGCATCGTGAGCATATAACACCAATGCTCCAGGAATAGTGTGGTTTGCCTGCTGTTTCTGGCAGAGTTTGAGTTGCTATTGACCTATAAAACCCTAAATGTTTTGGGGACTGTCTGCTGGGGACTGCCTCTCCCCCATGTAATATTGCCACAACTGGGATCAGTGGAGATGCTCAGTCCTGAGTCTTGTTAGATGAAAGGAGAGAGACTTGAGATCACTCTCCCCGTGCTTCTGGGTCTGAAATTAGCCCATATTCACTCACCTTCAGGGAATGCTGCAGAGACCATCTATTTGCTCAGACATTTGAGGAGGCTTGAGTTGTCTGGGCTTTTGGGGTGGAGGTCTTGAGGAAGACAGTTATTAGCTTAACTTTAGGCTGGCAGGGATGTTATATTATTCAGGGTGCTGGGTTAGCAGCTGCATTTGATGGGTTGTACAACTGCCAGCCTCTTTGAATTAATGGAGGCGCTTAGTGGTTTTCAAACTGGGATGCGTGAGAGAAATCCTGTAATGGCAAACAAAGCAATTTATTTCGTAAGACTTGGCAATCTAATCATAGGTATATTATGACCCTATCTCAGATGGGTGTATACTGTAGACCACATTATTTGGAGAGGAGTATACAGCCTAGAAAGTTTGAAAACCACTGCAGTAGCAATTAGGATGGGTGATTTCCTGTTTGTACTAATGATAATGAACACTTCTAGATGGTTTTCTCCTTTATCCTTCCTCTATCTCCTTCCAGTTCTCTAGCACTGGCCTCTTCTGTTTCCCCATACTCACAACTTTTTTATAATATAAGGATACTCTGTCCTGTAGCTCTTGCTGTGTGGAAATGCTTTTCTCCCTCTCTTTCCTTACCTTTTTGTATCATTTAAAATGTCAACTTTGTTTGGACAATGTTAAATCCATAGCTTTCCTTCCCTGAGTATATCTTAATTTCTTTTTCTGTTTCTTGTCAATTGGTATTGTAACTAGGGGCCCTGTTAAAATTTCATTTGCTATAGAATGTCAGTGGTCCATATTTTAATAATCCTCTTGTCATCTATTTTTAGGATCTTGGAAACAAAGATCTTAACCGAGACAAAGTTTATTTGATTTGTCAAATAGTCCGGGTTGGAAGAATGGATCTAAAAGATAGCAATATGAAAAAATGCACTCAAGGATTGCGACGGCCATTTGGTGTGGCAGGTAACAATCATTTCATTTAAAATTATTTGCAGAATTTCCTTCTAATCACAGCCCATTTACATTTATTGTTTTTTTGTAATGAAAAATTTAAAAACTTGATTATTTAAAGGCAGAGACAAAAAGCATTAAGATGAACCTTAAAATGGAAGAATGCCTTTGATTAAACACATGAATAAAATATGTAGTAAATGAAAGCATGTTTAAATATTTGTAGTAATTACTGATGGAAAAAAATTCTCCAGGAATCTAGTGTGTGTGGTTTATTGAGCTGTGCAGCTTCAGCATCTCACGCAATATAAGAGCCTGATCCTGTCTACACTTAATAGGAGCAGAGTACTATATCCTCTAAGAACATAAGAATGGCCATACTGGGTCAGATTAATGGTCCATCTAGCCTAGTATCCTCCTTCCAACAGTGGCTGGTGTCAGATGCTTCAGAGGGAATGAACAGAACAGGGCAATTTATCGAGTGATCTATCCCATGTCATCCACGTTAACAGATAGCAGGTTTTTAAAACAAACAAAAGGAAGTATTTCACACAATGCACAGTCAATCTGTGAAACTCCTTGCCAGGGGATTCTGTGAAGGCCAAAAGTATCACTGGGTTAAAAAAAGAATTAGATAAATTCATGGAGCAGAAGTCCATCAATGGCTATTAACCAAGGTGACCTGGAACACAACCCCATGCTCTGCAGCAACTATGGTTCTTTAAGGATGTTGTCAGTATGGATCCTGCAACTCGCTCTCCATCCCTGCTTTTTGGAACATGGGCTTTGAGTCGCAAGGGGACTGAGGAAGTATTGCCCTTTATGCCTTCATATGGGAGCATGAGGAGGCAGAGAGCGCATACTGATGCTCTGTCATAAATATAAAGGGAGGGGTAACAACCTTCCTGTATACAGTACTTAAAATCCCTCCTGGCCAGAGGCACAATATCCTCTTACCAGTAAAGGGTTAAGAAGCTCAGGTAACCTGGCTGGCACCTGACCAAAAGGACCAATAAGGGGACAAGATACTTTCAAATCTAGGTGGGGTGGCGGGGAAGGCTTTTGTCTGTCTGTCCTGTGTGCTTGCCGGAGAGAGATCAAGAAAGCAAGCAATCCAACTCCATTAGAATTAGTAAGTACTAGCAAGGAAATGTGTCCGTTTACTTTTGTTTTGGCTTGTGATTTTCTCTGTGCTGAGAGGAAGATGTATTCCTGGTTTTCTTTTTGTAACTTTAAAGTTTTTGCCCAGAGGGAAATCCTCTGTGTTTTAAATCTGATTGCCCTGTGAGATAAGCTTCCCTTCTAATTTTACAGAGGTGCTTCTTTTACCTTTTTTCTTTCTAATAAAGTTCTGTTTCTTTTAAGAGCCTGACTGATTTCTCTATTGTCCTAAGACCCAGGGGCTTGAGTCTGTGATCACTTTGTAAGCAATTGGTTAGGATATTATTCTCAAGCCTCCCCAGGAAAGGGGGTGTAAGGGCTTGGGGGGATATTTAGGGGGAATAGGAACCCCAAGTGGTCATTTCCCTGAATCTTTGTTAAATCACTTGGTGGTGGCAGCGTACCCTCCAAGGGCAAAGAGTTTGTGCTTTGAGGAAGTTTTACCCTACACTGGTAAAAATAAGCTTAGGGGGTCTTTCATGCGGGTCCCCACATCTGTACCCTACAGTTCAGAGTGGGGAGGGAACCCTGACAGCTCATTGATTTTTTTTTTTTAAATGAAGTCTTTTGGCCTTGTGTCCATGAGGCTCGTGCACAAGTACAGTGGTATCAACACTGACTAAAACAACTCAAAGAACAGCAAATATTGAAGAATGAAATAGAAAACTGTACATCTGACAACTTACATATTGGAAAACTAAGCTTCAGTGCCATTGGGTATTTGGAAACAGTTAATGGGAGGATAGGAATGAAAATAAACCATTTCTACATGGAAATTATATCATAGCACCTGGAAAAGGTTTTTTTTTCTTTCTTTCTCTCTCTAAACTTGTACACACACAGAGTTCAGCTTATTAGGTTTTAACAAAGGCTTTAGCCTCAAGTCTGTTCATATTGAATTTCATCTCCTTGGGGAAGGTACAACGTATGGCACCCCAATTGAGTGTAAATAACTTTTTTGGTAAAGATTAACCATATATTGTACTTTACATTGCTAGCAATAACTGATGAAATACCATTGTATAATATCTTTCCATCTAATAACCTTGAAAATCATATCTTAAAATGCATACCTGTCCTGAAGCATAATGTTAGTGAGAGAGAGGAATAATTTTTCATGTTCTTATATATTAATGAATTTTATTTCTACTTTTCTAGTTATGGATATTACAGATACCATAAAAGGTAAAGCGGAAAGTGATGAAGAGAAGCAGCATTTCATTCCTTTTCACCCGTAAGAGTCAAATTTATTTTTTACAATACAACAATTCATTTTACATGCAAAAATTTCTGGCTATGTGAATGTGCTTGTCATGGATCTTTTCTTTATTACAGATAAAGTGATTTTAATTGCATTATATGAATATCAATGTTAGTACAGTCTGAAGTACTAAAAAGAAAACAAGTAATTTTATGGGAATATGAGTGAAAAATATTAATAAGATTAACGTGAAATGTGACAAAGACATGGAAGTTTTTCATAGGGCATCAGCTAAGTATAAATGAATTCAAACTGATGTCTTCACTCCACACTACTGAACAAGTTGAAAGGTGACTGAATTTTGAAAAAGGAAGTTCAAATTTCAATTGCAATGCAAAGCAATCTTTGACTCTCAAATTGGTACTCACACATAAATGGAGAAATAGGCTGAAGTATAGGCACACATTGGAAACAGTTATTGAATGGCATTCTGCATAATACTGCAAGTGTTTGTATGTTCTGTGGAGAATATACCAGTTTGCCAAGCACTTAAGCATTGGCCCCACTTCCCTTTTTTACAATTCCATCTGAGTCATTTGAGCTGGGTGTCAAGAAGCATTCCTGAACTGGATAGTAGAGGAAAGGGGAAGGGGGTTCTAATGCACCTCTGGCTTCTGATGAGGAAAACTGTATTGGAAAAGGCACTAATTGAACCCATTAGGATTACCACACATATAGGGCCTAATCACATCAGCCACACTATCAGAGGCTCGTTCACCTGCACATCTACCAATGTGATATATGACATCATGTGACAGCAATGCCCCTCTGCCGTGTACATTGGGCAAACTGGACAGTCTCTACGTAAAAGAATAAATTGACACAAATCAGATGTCAAGAATTATAACATTCATAAACCAGTCGGAGAACACTTCAATCTCTCTGGTCACTCGATTTCTGATCTCAAAGTGACTATCCTTCAACAAAGAACTTCGAAAACAGACTCCAAGGAGAGACTGCTGAATTGGAATTAATTTGCAAATTGGATACAATTAACTTAGGCTTGAATAGAGACTGGGAGTGGTTGAGTCATTATACTAAGTAAAACTATTTTCCCTTGTTTATTCCCCTCTCCCCCCCACTGTTCCTCAGATGTTCTTGTTAACTCTTGGAAATGTGCTGGAAATGGCCCACCTTGATTATCACTTCAAAAGGTTTTCTCTCCCGCCACCCCACTCTCCTGCTGATAATAGCTCATCTTAAATGATCACTCTCCTTACAATGTGTATTTTTTCATGGTTTGTGTGTAGATAAATCTCCTCACTGTATTTTCCACTTCATGCATCCGATGAAGTGAGCTGTAGCTCACGAAAGCCTATGCTCAAATAAATGGGTTAGTCTCTAAGATGCCACAAGTACTCCTTTTCTTTTTGCGAATACAGACTAACACGGCTGCTACTCTGAAACCACACATATCAAAAACCTTTGATTTAGTTGTTATGGCTCACCACTGATTGCATCCTACCAGAAGATTTATAGGTTCTTATCCAATTCAGACTACAGAGTTCAAGAACTCAGAGAGTTCTATATCGGGAGAGGATTCTTGGAGTGCTTGGCAAGAACACGTACACTGAGGACAATACCAAATTGATAAAACCTTTATTGAAATTAACATTAAAAATAAGAAATGCAATGAAACTTATAACTGCAAAAAAGTAAAAGAATTCCAAAACTCCTGGTTGTACAATTTCTATTATAAGTACTTAACCTAACATACTCACACCTTTCCTTGAGGACCTGGTAATACGAGGTGAAGGACCAGCCTCACTCCTGGCATGCCCAATTACGCAATGGTGCTGGCTTCCCCAATGGTTAGGAATGTTGAGTAGTTATACTATACTGCACAAGCTGAGCTGATAGAATGATAAAATAGATAGATAGAGCTTAGAACTTAGAAGAGCTGAACTTCAAAGAACCGAACTGAACTCTCCTACAAGGTATTTTATAGGATCCTGACCTATGTAATTCAGGCCCAACCTACTATACCCAAATCTTATTTCCGTACCCTAAGAAATTTATAGGTACCCTTCTCCTATAGGCAGTGGTGAGCTGGAGCCGGTTCGCGTGAACCGGTTGTTACATTTTGAAACCGGTTTAGAACTGGTTGCTAAAGGGGTGGTACAAAGACACTGAGTGTGGTATAATTGCCTGGATAGGGTCACTGGGCTTTAACATCCAGAAAGGACATGGATCCAACACTCTCTTAGGCCTGGTCTACTCTGGGGGGGGGCGGGGGGGGGAGGGAGGGGAAGATCACTAAGTGCATAGTGGTGGGGATTGGTAAATAATTAAGTTGTAAAAGAACAATGACTGAGGGCATTGGCTTTATTGCTTCCTTAATTATTTGGTATGTTCAGTGTTTACTAGGGAATTTTTTCTATTTTCCTTTAGAGTGGTTGCAGAGAATGATTCTTTGCACAGTCTCTTAGGAAAAGTCACAGCATCAAAAGGAGACAGTGGCGGGCAAGGTAAAGTAGTCTTTGTATGTAAGCAAAACAATACATTGTATTTATAAATCTTGGTTTCATATTTTTTTAGTCTGGATTTCAAATCAGTCCCTGTACTTCAGTCATTGGGCTAGATATACTGTGACACTGACAATGATGAATGTAAATCTTTGTGGGGGAGTTAGAGGCTATTTAGATAATAAGCACCTGTCTCACTGAGCAAAGTGGCTTTAGTTACGGTTTAAGTGGTAGCTGTTTTTTGGCTGAGGAGGTGGGAAAGGTGACATTTGTAAGCAGTTCTCCAGAGGAGAGAAAAATGGTAACTTAATTCAAACTCCAAAGTTTGTTAATTACATAATCTCTCGCTTTTTCTATAGGTCTGTGGGTAACTATGAAAATGCTTGTTGGAGACATGACTCAGATTAGGAAGGACTACCCCCATCTCGTTGACAGGACAACAGTTGTTGCAAGGAAGCTGGGATTCCCTGAAATAATCATGCCAGGTAGGAGGTGATTTGTTCTTCACTGAAAATAGACTTTCACCTTTTCACTGTAAAGCCTAATATAAATACCTGTAATATTTAGCTTGGAGCTTACTTCAATGTACACTTCAGGGTGATTTATAATTTAAATATTAGAAGCTTACATCAATCAGTGAAATATAATTACTTAGAAAAAATGTAAGGATAAATCATTTAAAACAAAAATGCTTAAATGAAGACAAAGATCAGGGATGGTGTTGGCCCACTGCTCAGTGGAGAAGGTGAGCTGGTGATAGATGATGATAGGAAGGCAGAGCTGTTCAATGCATACTTTGCTTCAGTCTTCTCACAAAAAATAACACGTGACTGGACGACTTGTGAAATTACCATAGACGACAAAGAGGAAGGGATGCAGATCGGGATAAGTAAAGAACATTTCAGATCTTCTGACTAATTTGAATGAATTCAAGTTAGTGGGGCCTGATGCTATTCATCCCAGAGTGCTAAAGGAATTAGTTGAAGAAATCTTTGAGCCACTGGCAATAAGATTTGTAAATTCATGGATGATAGGGGAAGTCCTAGAAGACAGGAGGAGGGCTAATGTAGTGCCCATATTCAAAAAGGGGGGAAAAGGAGGAGCCAGGAAACTACAGACTAGTCAGCCTGACCTCGATACCTGGGAAGCTATTACAGAAATGTATAAAACGTTCAGTTGGTGAATACCTGAAGGATGAAGGGGTGATCATTAGCAGCCAGCATGGATATACGAAGAACAAATCCATGCCAAACCAGCTTGATTTGCTTCTTTGATAGGGTGACTGGTTTGGTGGATAGGGGGAAATGTGGACATCATATACCTGGACTTGAGCAAAGCTTTTGAGACAGCCCCACATGACATTCTGATAAGAAAGCTGGAGTAATGCAGCTCGGTGGAACTATAGTTAAGTAGATACATAACTGGTTAAACAACCACAAACAACAAGTAACTGTTAATGGAATGATGTCTGACTGGAAGGAGATCTTGAGTGGGGCTCCACAGGGATCTGTTCTGGGTCCAGTATTATTTTACATTTATATTAATGACCTGGATGTAGGAATAGAGAGCATACTGATAAAATTTTCACAAAAAGCTAGAGGGGTTGCCAACACTGTGGAGAATAGTGCTAAAATCCAAAGGGATATGGATCGATTGGAGAACTGGGCTATAGATGACGAAATGAAATTCAAAAAAGGCTACACTTAAGGAAGAAAAACCAAATGCACCAATACAGAATGGGTGATAACTGGCTTGGCAGCAGCACTGCTGAGAAGGATCTGGGAGTTGTCATGGATCACAACTTCAACATGAGTCAACATTGTGATGCTGTTGCAAAAAAGCAATGCAATTTTAGGTTGCATTAACTGGGGTATAGCAAGCAAGTCATGGGAGGTGATAATACTTCTCTATTCGACTCTGGTTAGGCCTGAGCTAGAGTACTGTGTCCAACTTTGGTCACCAAAGGAAAGGATCCCAAGGCGAACAACAAACATGATCAAAGGGATGGAATGTAAGCCAGAGGAGCAAAGGCTGAAGGGAAAGAGGAGATTAAGGGGGGATATGATCACAGTCTTCAAATACTTGAAAGGCTGCCCTGAAAAGATGGAGAAAAGTTGTTCTCTCTTGCCACAGAGGGCAGGTCAAGAGGCAATGGGTTCAAACTATACAATGTAAAGATTTAGATTAGATCTCAGAAAAAAATTCATAATTGTAAGAACAACAGGACAACAGAACAGACTGCCTAGGGACGTTGTGGAAGCTCCTTCACTGGAGGCTTTCAAAAGGAGCTAGATGGCCATCTGTGTTGGATGGTTTAGACACAACAAATCCTGTATCTTGGCAGGGGAGCCGACTAGATGACTCTTGCGGTCCCTTCTAACCCTATGATTCTGATTCTAAAAGTACCATGTTTCTCATAAATTGCTTTCATGATCACTGCATAGATAAGGAATTATTTACAGCTTTTATTAGTTGTTTGACTTTCATACTATGCTTTTGTTCCAGTTAAAATACCAATATGTATGAAGTCAGGCTACTAAATGTTTGTTTAAAGCCAATTTCTTGGTTCAGATTATCCAGACTGGCATGTATGTGGCATTATGGTTTTGATGACATCTCAATTTGTTCACAGGAGGAGAACAAAAAAAGCTGTTTTATAAAGCTCCCATTTGGGGGGGAAAACAGAATTTCATATCTTATTAGTCAAATTGAGTAACAGCATCTTAACTTCACCTCACCAGAAGGTGTCACTGCAGTCTGAGAGTTAGATGAGTTCCCTTTCAGGAAACACATTTTCTCGTTTCAGACCATACTATAAAATTTGATCAAATGAAAATATCAAAGCAGAACACTTTAAACTTTTCTTTAGAATGAACTTAACTTCATTTAATATAGTTCAGCATAGTGAGATGAGTATGTAAGTAATCATTATTACTTATAAAAACCCTCTTGGGTTTCCCTTTGATTTTGTAATATATTTTTATTCTTTTGCATTTCTGTCATAGGGGATATAAGAAATGATATTTATGTTACACTGACTATGGGTGATTTTGATAAGTACAATAAAACAACCCAAAGAAATGTGGAAGTGATCATGTGTGTCTGTGACGAAGAAGGAAAAGTGATACCAGTAAGTTTTTGTCTCTTGCCATTAGCATTAAACATGAAAATGTTAAACACATCTTAGAAGTAAGCCTTGCACTTCACATGAATTTTGAATAACATTGTAATGTAATATCCTGCAGTACATTTGTGTTCTATTTCTAGTGAGTTGTTTTGTCATGCTGGAATTGTTATATTTAATAAAAGCCTTACGTAGTGTGCATAAACCTGTAAAAGACACTTGCTGACCTGTTATCTCTGACTAGAGAGCAAATAGATGATCTGCTCTTATTGACTGTGACTCTGGAGATTTCCTCATGGGGATTCCTGGAAGAGTAATGTAATTACTATGTTAAACTAAATGTTCCATCTCCATTATACAACTAGCCAATGCAGGAATGGGACACAAAGACTGTATTCCTATCTCTTGGGTGGGGGTAGCCTGCTTGAGTTAGGTAAGGTAGCAATGTGGATCAGTGTCTGTCTGTACGTATGCAATGTAAATATTTACTAGTTTTTTCATGGTGTCTCTTTTCCTTTTTTGTATAACTTTTTATTTGTCTCAAGACCTTAATAGCTGTCCAGTGTTTAGGAAGATTTTCTTCCACTTTGTTTTGAGCTTCATGCTATTCTTTTTGGAACTGTGCTGTATTCAGAAGAGTGAAAGCAGTGACATTTCTTAAGACCATGTAAATCTGGAGCAACTCAGTGCGGTAAAAAGCCTTACGCTGTCAGAATTGAGAATTCTTGTTAATGCATGTATGATGCAACAAATCTTCATTATGGGGCCAAACATCAAAATGTGGCCTTCAGCAGTGTGTGTGCACATCTGTCATGTGAAAATGAAGGAGAAAGACACCCCAAAGAGCTTTGGATCTCTAAGTTCTGTTGCCCGCATCTGCAAGTAATGATTTTAACCCATTAGTGCAAGTTTGGGGATGTTCAAGTGGAAGCTCAGTAAAAGTCCTTTTGGAAACCTGGCACTATTTTATGTCTTCACTTAATTTTCTTTAACGGTGCTTATCCCAAAGTTTAGGCACCTCTTAATTAATTCAGTACTTAATAAAATGACCATATTTAAATGTCCAGAAATAAAATCATAACTTACATTTTCTATCTTACTCTATTCATGCACCTTCTCCCTAACTGAATGAGAAACAAAGCACATCACTGTCTATATTTATAGCTTAAGTCAATCAGTTCAAGCTCTTTTTTAGACAGCACTCTTTTTAAACCTCTTTCATTACACAAAAATGCTCATCTGTTCATTTAAGATAATCTTGAGAGCACATAAATATTGGGAAGATAACTGGACTTCTGCTTTATCTAGATATAACAAAAGCAAAGCTGAATTAGAAATAGTACACAATAGAGAACACTAATGTGTTTTAAATTGGAAAAACTGGCACTCAATTTATTTCTGCAAACAAGAGAAGGCCACTTTCTATAAGTAAATGTCACAGAATAAATTTAAACAACTCATGTGAGAATGGTGCATTATAAAACACCCTTTTGGGGATATGTATTTCTACGAATTTAGATGACTATATTTCCTCAGTAGAACCCAGAAATAAAGCCTCATTACTCCTCTTGATGTATCAATATTACTACCTTCTTGTCTCATGTTTAAAAGAATGACTTCATAAGGTAGGAAGTGGTTAAGATAGAGGGTTCACTGCTATCTGATATTTATAAATGTCTGGCGTCCAATACAATGTACAAACTTAGTTTTAGTTGCACCTACAGTCGAGAACAAGTACTATGCATTAGTAATTTAGTGTGTATCTAGTATGCATGTGTGAGGGATGCTCCATGAGTGAGGGATGCAGAATGTGCATGAGTGAGGGATGCTACATTTTTGATGGGTGATGAAACCCATCCCAAGTAGAAATAGAGGCAGAAGTGAGAGCTTGGCCTATTTTCCCCTCAGCACAGGAAACTAGCTACCCTGTGTGTGGGATCCCTGGCTGTACTGTGAGAGTCTTTTCAGTCCATTAAATGGCCTTAGCCTAGAATTTACAAACCCTTGTGATAAAATGAGTGGAGATGAGTGCTGATCAAACTTGGGGTGATTTAAAAAAAAAAGGCAGATTGGGGTCTGAACTCTTCAGCTTGTGCCAGTCTGTAGAAATAGCATATCGTGTGAGTGTTTTGGAGGGGAGGAAATGAGGGACAAAATCAATGAGAAATTTTGGAAAAGGTAAGGTTTAGAAAAATTGGAGAATGCGAATTAAAATGTTGAAAGGGGAGGTTTTATAATGTTAAATAAGTAGAACTAGAAGAAGCAATTGTTAGACATGGGGTGGGAAAGGAAGGTGAGACTAGAAATAGAAATGGAGACTTAGAGAGAAATAGAGAAACTGGGAAGAAAATGTTAAAATAGGGTTAAATATTGATATTTTAAAATAGCATCAAAACAACAAAACACAGTAGAGTAATTAATAAAATGAACAACCAGGAAAAAAAACAAGGCAGCAAGAGCTTGATGTATAGCAGGTGGCAAAAATTGGACATAGAATTGGATCTTTTTTGGGGTGTCACATTTTCTTCCTCTCTCTAAATCATAAATGGGGTATGAATTCAAGGAGAACAGTGACTGCCTTTCTGTGGTTGCTGTGTACTAGGGTGGCAGATACTGCTTGAAAACTACACCCAATTAGCTGGAGCTGAACCTGTTGGAAAGGGGTAAAGCAGACTTGCTGGTGCAAGTGGCATAATGACACACCCTCAGGCAGACAGTGCTAAAGTTTGGAGCAGACAGATCCTGAGAGAAGGAGCCCAAACTACAGCCAACCAAGTGTAGAAGACTTAAATTGGGGCAAAGTTACTGTAGAGGCAGTAAAGCGTGCTGAGGCTTAATCCTGGGGGTTTATATAGGTTAATTTGGGAACACCTTTTTGTTAATAAAGCAGATGCCAAGAGAAGTGGCTCTATTTTTGGACCGAATGAGCACTCCCCTTTGGAGTGGGGTTGGGATGCTATTGGTGTGGGGTAGGGCCTATCCAGACCACAATGCACTTTGGGGCATAACTTTGAGTGTAGAAATGAAACATGACAAATGTAAAAATATGCCCTGAAATGAGATGTACTGGGGGTAGAAGGGAGTCCCCAGGAGGGGGCCTTATTGCCAGCATGCCCCCTGCTCCTAGTACTGCCCCTAGAGGGAAGTCTCACTGAGCAAGACAGTGGCCTGGGAATTCTGAGTTAATTCATAGGAGAGATTTTGGAATCTAAATTGGGAGTGCCTTCCTGAACTGAAGTAATCATGTCCAGTTGAGCCTACTTTAGGTTCAGAACCTTAAAAGGGGATGGACTACTTTTAGGAAAGAGAGGAGTGTTACTTTCTAAAAGCCAAGGAAGCGAGTTCTAGAGACACAAATCCTCCCTAGTTGTATTTGTAGTTTTCTGGCCATTTAGAGATTAAATAAAATAAGCTGCTTAAGGAAGCGTTCCCAGGCATTTCTCTATGATTTTGTTGCTTGTTTTCTTGGAAAAGAGCCCTGTGAAATTTGAAACCCCAGAAAAGAGAGGGCTTTGGTATCTTTGCTTTGCTTGGTCCTCCTTGGTTTCTCTAGCCGCATAGATGTCCAGCTAAACCTCCCAGAAAACTGAAAAAAGCAAACACAACTTATTAACTTCCCTTTCCCATACACAAACACCTACATCTTAGACCCTTTATGGAGCAAGTTATTTGCTGGGCACCGGCTGCATGCTAAAGGAATTAAAATCTCCTGAGGTTGCCCAAGCCTTCTCTATTCTGGCACTTCCCACTGTTGGAAGTTTTTTGTGATTCAGGGTTGTTCAAGTGATTGTGTTTATGTGGATGTGTCATAAATATAAAGGGAAGGGTAACAACCTTTATGTATGCAGTAATATAAAATCCCTCTTGGCCAGAGGTACAGAATCCCCTTATCTGTAAGGGATTAATCAGTTCAATTAACCTAGTTAGAACCTGACCAGAAGGACCAATGTGGAAAGAAGATACTTTCAAACCTGGGGAGGGAGAAGCTTTGTTTTTGTGCTCTGTGTGTGTTCTCTCGGGAGATAGAGACCAAGCAAATAATCCAGCTCCTACTGAATGATGCATCTAAAATTACAGGAATAGTAAGTAATAGCAAGGAAATGCGTTAGAGTATCTTTTGTTTTAGCTTGTGAATTTTCCCTATGCTTAGAAGGAGATTTATCCCTGGTTTTTGTAACCTTAAAGTTTTGCCTACAGGGGAATCCTCTGTGTTTTGAATCTGATTACCCTGTAAAAATTATCTTCCATCCTGATTTTACAGAGGTGGTGCTTTTACTTCTTTTTCTTTATTATAAAGTTCTGTTTTTTTGTTTTTTTTTTTAAGAATCTGATTGGTTTTAGTGTCCTAAAAACCCAGGGATTTCGCTGCGCTCACCTGTACCAATTGGTGAGGATATTATTCTCAAGCCTCCCCAGGAAAGGGGGTGAAGGGATTGGGAGAAATATTTTGGGGAGCAGAAACTCCAAGTGGTTCTTTTTCTTGAATCTTTGTCTAACTCACTTGGTGGTAGCAGTGAATACTGTCCAAGGACAAGAAAGGATTTGTGCCTTGAGAAAGTTTTTTAACCTAAGATGGTAGAAATAAGCTTAGGGGGTCTTTCATGTGGGTCCCCACATCTATACCCCAGAGTTCAGAGTGAGGAGGGAACCCTGACAGGATGTCTGACCCTGGCCTACTTTCTTCTGTGAAGCTTTTAAAATAAATGCCCTCCTGAGGCACAACATGACTATGTAGTGGTACTACACACTATTTGTACTCCAGTTTGTCAATATATAGTCTTCTCTTGCAGTCTTTGCGTGTACAAAACTTGCATGGATTTCAATGGGAGCCACGTAAGGGGTGATAGAGCTGCATGCACTAGGCTGAAGGCTACTTTTATTGTTCAACTTGGTTGCAGTACAAAAAACAAAACAAAGAAGAAACACGCTGGAAAGCATTAAAATACCTCTTGGTGGGAATAGAAGACATTTGATCATATTTTACACGTAGGATGGTTGACGTTTCTATACTTGAAGTAGATTATAATCTCCTTGAGCCAGAGACTTCCTTATGTATTTCTATCACAGTGGGTTGCTGGTCTGACTGAGGTCTCTAGGTGCTATCACAGTACAAATAATACAACCTTGTTTTATTATTTGTGCAATAAACAGAATATCCTGTACTCCTTTTTATATGTGTCTTTAAATGTAGCACTGTAGCCTCTAGCTGTAAACAATTCTTGTGTTGCATTTAAATTGGAAGATGCTTTTCCATTTAAATTTAGTTGATGGTGTTCTTGGTTCTGTACAATGGGCCAAATTCACCTCTGGAATAAACAAGGTGAATTGCATTGATTGAGTATAGTGAACCCATACTCGTGCCAATAATCAAGTTAGCCTCTGAATACTGTTGTCAGTGTTGCACCCTCTAAAGATTTGTAGAAAGATTGGCACTAGCATGTATTTAGAGCTAAAAACCCCACAAAATGCATTGTGGATGTCTGAAGGTTTAGAAATAATTCAAGTAAAATACAGCCTGATCAATGCAAGCCCATCAGGGAACTTATTTTGTATGGAATTTTTTTAAAAAAAATCCGATAAATACATCAGTGTTACAAACAAGTGACCAGACTGGTTACCATTAGGGTCAGAAATTTTCAGAATGTTTTATATTGATGGAGTGCTGCTAATATTAGATAATTGTATTCATTTCCTTGTAGTGTTTTGACTTCTTTAGCAATCAGAATGTGAGGTGTGAGAGACAGGATGGGAAATGTGATCTGATGATCTGGTCATGACTTCCTGCTTCTCCTCATGGCTCTGATTTCTAGAATGCTAGTATTTATTATAGTTAAACAGCTTTTACTTCTAGTTCTTTGGATGAATTTTGTAAATCTGTTATGCAGAAAATATGTACCTTGTTGGAGTGTTCTTAAGTAGGAGAGTTTTGCCTTTTACCCACATCCCATGAATTATTTACACAAAATAACTAAGTTTGTATTTTTTTTCCTCTTTTTGTGTAAGAATGCAATTTGTTTGGGAGCAGGGGACAAACCTGTAAGTGAATACAGATCAGTTCTCTACTATCAGGTCAAACAGCCACGCTGGATGGAAACATTAAAGGTATGACACAAACATTTTTCATTTATATTTTCCCCTTCAGTTGTCAGGTCCTATCTTTTCTCCTAAAAAACAAACAAACAAACCAAAACAACAACAACCTATTACAGTACAACTCACATTTTTTGTAACAAATACCTTGAGGTCTTGAAATATAGTTGCATGTATGTCTTACATCAACTATCAGTTTGGGATACATGATAAGTGACGCTTAAAGTTTCAGTCCAGAAAGCCGTGTTAGGATTTCTTGTTTTTGTAGCACCAAAACCCATGAGATCATCTTAGTTTACCTTATGTCCTGAATATGCCAAATTGAAAATGAAGTACACCATTAGCTGTATTGGTGTAAAATAGAGAAAGTGAGACGCTTGAGTGATTAAACGAGTATGGTAAATAACCTCCTGTAAATTTTAGATTGTTATGGTCTTGGATGTCTGTTAGAGAAGAACTAATAGACACCTATGTAATGAGTGTTTAATTGTAATAGTCTGGAAGGTTCTGAAGGCAATAATTACAAAACATGGCTCAAGGTTACTTGACAAGTCTACAGTCAATGCTTTTTTGGAAAAGTGCTATGGAAGATGGGCTGAATTATGTTAGTAATCTGTGTAATAAGTCTGCGACTGCACCAATGTATGTAGTGACAGTGGATAGAGGAAGGTAGGTCATCTGCAGCTGTAAAACATGTTTGTATTTTGAAAGCACTGACAAATGCATTTTGACATCTTGTTGCCATTTTAAATTTTGGCAGTAACTTGAATAGATTTTGTATTGAAAGCCATTAGAAATAGTTGTGCTTTCAATTATTTGAAAATTGGGGTTTGAAGTCAGATTAAGGTAGTGTAAAATGCTGTGTTGTAGCTAGTGATGTTCAAGATAGTCTCATGTGACTTCAGGAGCCATCACTGTCTAAGCAATAAGGAGAGACAAGGTGAGTAAAGTAATACCTTTTACTGGATCAACTTCTGTGGGTGAGATAAGATTGCCTGTCTGTCTTTCATCCACAGAAGTTGGTCCAATTAAAGATATTACCTCACCCACCTTGTCCTGCTAATATCCTGGGACCAACACAGCTACTACTATACTGAAAATAGGAATAACCACAAGATGGACATCAGAATTATATAATTTAAAAATCTGATATGTGACCCATCAGATCATGAGAATGTTTTATACTAATGGAGTGCTGCTAATATTGGATAACGTATTCATTTCCTTGTAGCGTCTGTGACTTTTAGCAATCAGAATGAGAGGTGTGAGAGTGGGTGGGAATGTGACCTGATGATCTGGTCATGACTCCCTTGTTGTCTTCATGGCTTTGATACCTACTTGCTCTGCAGCTTTGGGAAAGTCATTTAATATTTTTCTACTCCAGCTCATCCATTACTGAAGAGGTATAATTACCTCCATAGGGCTTTGATTGATGTTAAAGGGTTTTGAGAGGTATTCTATAAATCCATATAATTAACAGTACAATTTCACTTTCCTTTTTTGTTTTTGTTTTCTAGTACATGAAATTTTGTCCGCCCTATAACTGATGGCTTTATCCATACTCGCATGCAAATTGGAATTGGTCCTGATGAACATTTTCATTCTGGACTGTATAATAGAAACCCAGGCACCCAGAGCTCAGTCTACTTCCTCCTGCTGCAGTCCTTTCTTACACCCTCCTCTATTCTGCTTCACTGTGGTGCCTAATGACTGTGGAATTCATTAGGAATTCCAAGCAGATGATTTCAGGACTAGGATCTCTTCTGCTTCCCGAGGCCAGGCCTAGGCAAATGTGTTTTGTGTATGCAAGGCTTTATAGGGCCAGCATACAGGTGGGAAACAGTAGCACTGATTTTTGCATGTGGTTATATCTGTCTCAAGTTTCGTCAGGTGCCCCCTCTTGCCCACTCACCAGATGGCTGTGAGTAGGGTTGCCAACTTCCTAACAGCACAAAACCGAGCACCCTGGCCCCACCCCTTCGCCCAAAGGCCCCCACCCCCACTACATTCCCACTCCCTCGGAGGCTCTCTCCCCCCCACCCTTACTCACTTTCACTGGGTTGGGGCAGGGGGTTGTGGTGTGGGAGGCGTGGTGCCAGAAATGAGGGGTTCAGGGTATGTGTGTGGGGGTCCAGCCTGGGGCAGGGAGTTGGGGTGAGGAAGGGGATGTGGGCTCTGGGGTGGGGCTGGGGATGAGGGGTTCAGGGTGTGGGAGGGGGCTCTGAGTTTCGGGGGGGGGTTGGTTTGGGTGCAGCTTACCTCGGGCGGCTCCCAGTCAGTGGCACAGCAGGGCTAAGGTGTCCTGGCAGTGTGCTGTGCTCCGGAAGGGACCAGCAGGTCCAGCTCCTAAGCAGGGGGGCCATGGTCCTCTGAGCGCTGCTCTCGCCCACCGGCCCTGCTCCCCAACTTCCATTGGACGTGGTTCCTGGCCGATGGGAGTGTGGAGCTGGTGCTCGAGGTGGGGACAGCACGCAGAGCCCTGTGGCCCCTCTGCCTAGGAGCTGGACCTGCTGGCTGCTTCCGGGATGCAGCACGCTGCCAGGACAGGTAAGAACTAGCCTGCCTTAGACCCACAGCACTGCTGACCAGACTTTTAATGGCTTGGTTGGCAGTGCTGAATGGAGCCACCAGGGTCCTTTTTTGACTGAGTGTTCCGGTTGAAAACAGGACACCTGGCAACTCTAGCTGTGAGGAGCCCACTGGACCCCATGTGTTTTAAGCCTCCAGAGTTGAACAGAATCCAGGCACTGCCTCTGGTTGGGATCCCTCAACATACTCACAGGGCGATGATCCTCCATTTAGCACACTCTTCTGAAAGCTGAAATTTTATGATCCAGCTGCCTACCCCCTGTTACCAGTGCCAACTGCTCTCTCTCTCCTAAAGCTTAAACACTCTCTCTTCGAGAACTTCCACCATCTGGTTGCTCTGTGTCCGCAGGTTAACTCTTGAAGGGCATGTGTGTAAGACATAATGCACAGACTGACTTTCAGAGGATTCTAAACCACTATTGCTCTTAATCACAAGAAATACACAAGTCTAGACAAAAATAAGTCTATATACATTTCTCTGCCTTCGTTTCCTCACCAGTCCAGAGCATATGTTTCAAACTCCCTCAAGTTGATACTTCCCATCATCAACTCCTGGCTCCTTTGTCCTGCTGCTAGTAATTTTCCGCTCTTCAAACCCGAGCCTACTTACACGCAGGCTGGAGGAAGTGGCTTCTCCCAGCTCTAGACACCCTCCTCCTTAGCATATATACTGAGCAATCAGAGTACAGTCATTAAAGGTAACTCTTCTTCATTGTCCCTCATCTGGAAGAGATGTGCTTACAAGCTTGTCAGCAATAATTGATATACAGAGGCATTCCTTGATGCAGCACTTTTCAGTAAGAACAACTTCACAATGTCAACCAGAATTTGTAAATTGCCCAGATTGCATGAGTGGCTAAACCCAGCAATTAAAGGAATGGTGGATATTCATTTCAAAGTAGACAAGTTTCATTATGTGCTATAACTTCTGATTTATAAAAGGTGGCAGTCCCCATTGAAGATATGCAAAGAATACATCTGCGTTTCATGTTCAGACATAGGTCATCTCAAGAGTGTAAGTACAGAATTTTTATTCTTTTTGTTTGCAATCAAGGTTGCCAGTCCTTCTAAAAAAAATAACACATGATTTTGTACTTTGTAGCTAAAGACAAGGGAGAAAAGAATTTTGCAATGGCCTATGTAAAGCTCATGAAAGAAGATGGTACAACTCTGCAAGATGGCTCCCATGAGTTGGTAGTCTTAAAGGTATAGTAATGAAGGTTGTTGCATAGAAGCAATTATTTTTTTCACTGACTTTTTTACTATTCAGTCTTCTATGATATTCCCAATTTTCCATGGTCTTCCTCTCATTATCCTACTAAAGACTTAAATTATGTGGTCCTTCCTCTGAATGGACAAGACTGGATTCATCTTTTTCTAGAGTTGGTCAAGATGACCCCAAACATCTGCTATAGGTAGGAATCATTGTAGAATGACACAGGACAGTTGCTGTTCCCACATTTTAACCTTTGTTGCCCTGCTTAAAGTCTACTTTGTCCCTACTTCTAGAAGCTTGGGACAAAACTCAAGACCTGGACTGAAACCATCATTAGAGCTTGGAATATGATTCAGTTAATTTTACCATGATTTCTCCTGCCTTGTGAATAATCTGTGAACAGCTTGTGACTTTCTAGTATTTGTGAGGGGTTGGTTGCTTTATAATTACAATGAATACTAAGATGTGAATTGTATATGGTCAGTTGCAGGGATTTGGATACTGGACATTTGAACAGTGCTGGTTTGTTCTGATTGGCCACAAATAACATGGTTGACTTTCCCCCCACCCTGTCCCCAGTTGGATGCATGATATTAAACTTGGGTTTCTCAGGCAGATACTGAAGACTGGGAATTGGAAATGAATTTCCTGAAAATATAATCAATCCTGTACTTAATTAGTTGTTTCCAAATGTGTTCTGTCCAGTAAACTAGTTTTTCTGTAATATTCATGGAAAGCTATAACAGAGGCCTGCACACAACTAAAGCAAATTGTTTATAAATTCCAGTGGAGATTAATGTGTTTTTTTTAGATATTTGCCCACCTCTTGTTGGTGTTAAAACTGATAAATATTGAGGCCAGAAGGGACCATTATGATCATCCAGTCTTGACTGATTGTATAATGCAACCCATAAAATTTCAGCAAGTGATTCCTGCTTCAAGCCCATAACTTCTGGTTAAGCGAGAGCATATATATTAGAAATGCTAAACTGAGTTGGCACATTATATTTGTGGTAGAAAATAGATCATTTCTGACAGAGAAATGCTACTTCTAGAATTCAAATACAGAAACACCAGTGCTAAGCATTTAAAAACATGAGTCAGGATCCCAGAAATGGAAGGGCTTTAAACTCAAGAGGTTTTAAATACCTTTTAAAGTTTTAAGGGTGGTGGCTTCCCCCCCCCCCTTTTTTTTTTTGCCTTCTGATGTTCAGTCCTTTGGTGTGCACTTGAATCATGTTTTCAAGCTTTTCTCTGAAAGTTAGAAACTTTCTATTCAAAATGAAAGCTGTGACTCTCATGTATCTTTTTCTTTTAAAAAAATCCTAATTGTGAGACTGATAAAATTGAGGAAGCAGGCAACACTTGCCAATGTTCTAGTACATTTTCAACTTCAAAAGTGACCTTTCTGCCCTCAATATATCTCTTGATAATTTTCAGGGTTTTCCTGTGCTTTGCTTGGCTGCAGCTAGAGAATGGACATCTCCTCATGGGATGGAAACCTTTTTTTTTCTTTTTTTTAATGCTTTTGAGTGAGAACCTGAACTGAGTTAGGCACCAAGCCCCTTTTTACATCTTGTCAGTCTGGGAAGCATCTCTGACTTCTCTTAGGGATGCATTAGCATGAATTATCTCAAGAACTATTTAAACCATAAAAACTGACACCATAGGTCTGTTGGCACACAGCTCTTCTTTCACAGGCCAAACCTTTTGGAGCTATGGTAAATATCAAAGAATAAGTCTCCTGAATCTAGAAATCCTGTGCCAAGTAAATTTCAGGTCAGCGCACTCTCCTCCACATCTGCTACACTTGGTCTGCAGGCTGATATGGTCTGGAAATTCAGCTTCAAACCTGAACAGTCATGATATTTGAATAGTTGCAACAATATTGGGTACAAACTGTGAACTGACGGATGTACTATATGGTGCAAGTAGCTATTCCAAGAGCTGTAGTTAGGTATATTCTATTTTCCTTCCCTAGTACCTACCATTTCATAATCTGACTAAAGTGGTTGTTTGTTTGTTTGTTTTCATTTTAATAGGCTTCTTTTGCTAGAAGCTTGTGTTGGGGAGACTGTTTTCAGTTCTAGTCTTAATTGTCAACTGAGTATAGTTTTCCCTAATTTCTCATTTCTGAATCGTTCCAATGTAATCAAGTTGGATTTTATGACAAACTGAATGCAGTCTGTTGTAGTATCTGTCCTCCCTAATCAATATCCAAGTGCATAAAATTATTGAGAGGACCTCTAAAATAATTTTACAGAATACAGATTAACTTCGCCTGATACAAAATTATGCTGTCATTTTCTTTGGCTCATCACTATTCACAGCCTCTCTTAGAAGGCCAAACACCACAATTCTGTTTTGATTGACTCTCTATGGAATGTCTTCAAATCAGAAGAAATAATCTCCTGTTTTACAACTTGCCGATTATTCCTGAATAACATCTCTAAGATATCACCTTCCCCTCCATCCAGACAATCCAGGTCACCCTCCTGTTAGATCTCAATTACTGCAACATCATCTTCTGTGACCTTGAATTATGCAGTCTCGACCCCCTCCCCCCCGCCCTTGTAGCCATTCAAAATGGTGCTTCAAAGAAAAATTTCCAGGATTCTTGCTTTGATCACATCATCCTCTTTGCATCCCTTCACTGTCCTCTTCTCTTCTCCATTTCATCAAACACAAACTACTTTGCCACTTTCAAGGCCCTTCATGTCCTATCCCCACTTTACTTCTCTGTCATGTGCTATTGAGAGGTCAGCTCCAGCCTGCATTCTGCCACTGGTACCAGCCAGCATTGTCCACTTATTACATTTTCAAACAATCACCTTTCCAATTTCTTCTGGGCTGCCCTTTGCATATGAGAAGGAGCACCCTTTGAGCACCCTTAAAGTCACCCCTCCTTAAACTTTTCCTGTGGTGCCTAGAAAAAAAATCTTGACAGTGGTGAGGTTGCTGGTGTGTCGCGACTGCAACTTTCTTGCTGACCAGCATTGTTTGTATTTACTTGTGCTCCCCCGTCTGTGTGCAGTCACCTGTTTTCTCTTACCTATGCTTACTTTGTAAACTATTTTGGGGGCAGGGACCCTCTTTTTGTTATGTTTGAGCAGTGCCCAATGCTTGTCCAGGACTGTGATTCCTATGCATTCCTGCAATACAAATAATACATAACTAATATCTTTTCAGGGTGATAGTAAGAAAATGGAGGATGCCAGTGCTTATTTGACTCTACCTTCCTCTCGTCAACATGTGGAGAATAAAGGATTGACCTTAAGTCGAAGTGCTAGCAGTGTGGGAGGACTCTCAGTAAGCACACGGGATGCCTTTTCTATTTCAACTCTGGTTTGTTCAACAAAGCTAACTCAAAATGGTATGCAGTTCATATTCTTGTGTAAGCATTTGAAAAAGGCTATTACACGTTCTTAAAACTCACACGGACATTAAAAAACTATCTTCTCTGCCATTTATTTCAGTGGGTTTACTGGGTCTTTTGAAGTGGCGCATGAAACCAGAACTGCTACAGGAAAATTTAGAAAAATTGAAGATTGTGGATGGCGAGGAAGTTGTGAAGGTACCTCCTTTCCAATGTTACATTCAGTTACACAACTGCTGTTCTGTTGTTGTTGGCGCTCTGTAAATAGCAGACTGCTGGGTTCCTCTCCCCTTTACAGATGATTTTGTGAGCCTTCTGCTTCTCTTTTGACAGAGGATAGAACATTTAGGCTTCTATCAGGCTGTTGTTCATGGCACTCAACAATCATCTGATAGAGGGGATTAGATCGTGATATGGTTGGTTATTCATGACCTCTATTATTTTTTTCCATTTAGTAGAGTAGGTATGCCATTGTTATTCCAGAACCTAGTCTTCCTCCACACAATGGAAAGAATACACCATTCCAGTCATTTAGGAAGAGGTGATGCTGCAGAGTGCAGCTGCACATCACTCTTCCCTGAGATCAGAGATAATTTTCTCTGATCACATAAAATCATTACAGTGACAAAGTTTTGTCATTAATGGTACAAGATGCTCAGAGGAAACAATTTTCAATATATCTTAGTACCAATCTTGGTGAAAGCAAAATACAGTTTGCACACTTATAAGGATTCATCTAGTGGGACAGTAAGAATAATTTTAAAATAGATATTAGGTACAATATGGATGGAGAAAATCATGTAGCCACTATAGGATGGTAATTTAGGATTTCATTAGTATTATGAGGAAGTGTCCTCATATTAGACAGTTTAATATCAGAAGTTCCTATGCTGACATCACACATTGTTGCTTGCTGGGCCATGTCTGAACAAGTGTGCAAGAGTACAATAAAATTTTGATGTTAGGTTAATTTCATTTGACTCACTAGCAGATATGAACATATAGCCCACGGTATTTGACTTCTTTCAGCTATACATATAAAATTTATTTGACCATATATCCCTTTGCAAATTTGAAATGCATGTGCAGAAGAAAATCTAAGTGACAACATAACAAATGTTTAGCCTAGATGAGAGTAGATTAGAGGTTGTAATACTGAAAGAGCTATTGGATAAATCTGAATCCCTCCACGTTAACAAATGCAAGTGATGTGCATTTACTTTAAATATCAGTTGTTTATTGCTCCATGTAAAGACTATTTGCAAGGTTGCAGAAGTAGCTAAAACTGGCAGATACAAATCCTCAAGGGAAATAACTTCTGTAACTTCCCATTCATAAAGGCGCGTGCCTCCAATTTTTATTAGTGTTTTTCCAGAAGGTAGAAAGATGGCTTAATCTTGGTCTTTCTCCTTGTCAAATTGTATTCCCCATATGTGTATCTACATCTATCTAGCTATATGTCACTAGCAGAGGCAGTAATACTGTCCTGTATCCAACAAGTATAGCTTATTTTCTGTGTACTTGAAGCTTCACATAGTTGTCTTCTGGGACACCCACCTTGATTAAGGGAATATTGCTCAGCTAACTCATAGTCCCATGAATATTCCAGACATAGTATTAATCCAACACTTAGAGATCCTTAATTCAACATCTGACTGCTTCCACATGCCTTAGCCAATGTAAACATGTTATTGTTGTTAGTTTGTGGTGCCGTGTCTCTTCCCGCTGCACTTTGTATGTGTTCAAATCATTGGGAAAATAGCTAAAACAACCATTTTCCCCCCTGGCATCGGAACTTTACTTTGCATCTGTAGTTTACTCTTCAGGAAACTAGAAAACTGACTTACTATGCAAAACAGGTGACAAAGGCTAGCACACCTTATACCTGGGTCCCATAAATATATCTCTGGCTGTGTGATCCAGGCAACTGCAGACTCATTAGTCTGATCAATATATGCAAGGCTTTAGAACAAATTGTGAAGCAAAGAATAATTAGACAGACATAAATAGGAGATAATGCAACATGGTTTTACCAAAGGTAGGCTGTGTCAGACTAACCTGACATCTTTCTTTGATAACTGATTCTATAGACAAGAGAAATGTGGTAGATCTAATTTATATGGACTTCAGTAAAGCACTTGATAAATGACAATGAAAGCCCATTTAACAGATTCTGGACTGCATCTTCAACACAACACAGAATTCTTGAATCTTACAGTAACTGTTGAATATACATGTAGTTTTTATCCAAGAAATAACAAACATTTGCTTTCAGCTAAGCTTTTTTTAAAAACTTTTTTCTTTCTGCCCTCTCTAAAATGACACTTATGAAAACCTTCCCTGATCCTTAAAGTTTTGAAAGAAAGATAATCTTAAGTGCATAAACCAGCCTCTAATTAGGGTTAATAAGGTACTTCCTGGTGGGCAAGAAACTCCATAATTGTTTACTAAAGAGTTTCTGCCCCTTCCTCCAAAGCATCTAGTGTCAGCCACTGTTGGAGATGATGATGAATACAGATGGGTTCCTGGCCTGATCCGTTATGCTTTCTTATTCTTAAGTGGGGTTAAAGATTTATCTATCTGGGGACTAATTTTGCTACCTACCCCCTTTTTTTTGGTGCTTCACCTTCATGGGTATTTTCTTTGTGCAGAGAAGACAGGATTGGGACATTACTTGTGAAAAGCACCACTTTGTTGGTATTCTGACACTCTCAACTATACATCAGGGCTAAATTTTAATTTTGGGCTTGTCATAGACAGGTGATTAAAAAAAAAATAGGGAAGAGGATAATAGTAAACATTGCCCACAAACCTAGTTGGTAAAGGAATATTTGCCTTCTGCTGCTGTCAACAGATATACAATAAGCATTGTTTTTATTGCTGGGTTATGTATGCTGCATTTTTTAAAAATAGGAATATATTATTAATGCCCTGCCGCCTTATAACAAATGCAAGATGGGTAAGAATTTGTGGAAAACTGAGCAATGTTAATCTGTATAATAGTTAATTAAGACATAAAGAGAAGGCACCCAAATTAGGAGTCATGTAATTTAAATCAACCTTACCCTTTAAGTCTAAAATCAACTAATGTTATAATAGCTACCTCTGTTCTATGGGGCTGGGGAGAAAAGTGCGGTACCCACTAGGGACTGGGGGTGGTGCCAAAGTCGATTCAAATCAACAGGGGTCTTATTATTGACTATAATGGGTTTTGGCTCAGGCTCTGGAGGGATAAACATCTTTTGTGCTGTTACCTTTTCAGGATAAAAAGAGCAAATATTGATCTATATCACTCAAAAAGACAGGAATTGTTTTAATTATGTACAAACTACAGATAGTGATAGTTTTTTTTATCAATGCTGTGACTCTGTGAACTAAGTGTATGTTATGGACTAACCAATCGGAACCTTCAGGGGCATGGGCAGATTTCAGGAACTAAAAGCTATATTCTCTGAGGTGCATCATAAAAACACAATTTTCCCAGGGGCCTCCAAAAATCCATCCAGAGGAAACCAAGTTCTATTACCTGCAAAATGAATTCTCATCATGTGATTTTCCAAGTTATTTTAATTATTTTGTCTTGTTTCATTTTCCATCATATAGTTTCTCCAAGACACTTTGGATGCCCTGTTTAACATCATGATGGAACATTCCCATAGTGATGAGTATGACATTCTAGTCTTTGATGCGCTGGTAAGAATCATCATAGGAAAAAAAAGACTACACTGCAAATAGAAAAAATGAGCAAATGGACTCAAAATGCACTGAAGACACTGCACTACTAAAGTGTCATAAGAGACTCCATAGTGTGTATATATACCGCAGGGAATTAGTGTTAAAATAACATAAAATGAGTTGATGAAATGTTGCCTTTGAGTGTGTCACACTGTGTGGAGTGGCTTATGACCAAAAGTGCTCGCTTCAGAGCAGACACCCCAAACAGGTGATATGTTCTATAACCCTGTAACAAATCTGATCTCCAAAAGCACTATAACAGTCTTACCATGAAGGCACAGACAGTCCCCTTGAGCATTCTAGCCTATCTTGCCACTTAGGCAAACTAGACTAAGTGATAAATGGTCACTTACACCAAAAGTCACAAAATATTCAGGTTGTTCCTAGTCTTAATAGACCTGTCACTTACCCCAGATGAATTTGTACCTCAGATCTCTCACCAAAGACAACACTGGTAGTCAGACCTATAGTAAACTAAGAATTTATTGACTAGGAAAAAGAAATCAGAGTTATTTACAGGTTAAAGCAGGCAGTCTGAGGTTCCAAAAGGTGACAGATGTAGACATCTGTCGATTCAAAATGTCTTTCAGGGCAAACCCAGAGTAACTATGGGGATCTCTGCTTCAGTTTAGTGTGTCTGGCCCTGTCTGAGTCCAAACATCAAAAAAGAGATGAAAATTTTTCTTTGTTCTCCTATTTTATTTCCTCCCACCAGCATTCAAACTGATGATATGGGCTTTCTTGCATGTAAACACTTTTGTGGGTCTGAGAGAGCCATTAACTAAGTCTTTGTATTGTGATGTTCCACAATGGCCTATTTAGTTCTGATAGTCCTCCTTGATAGGCAGTGGACCATTTTCTTCTGATTGGGTTCACAGGGTCATAGCAAGCACTTGTACAGTTACAAAATAAAACTTACATATCACGTTATAGCTTGGGATACAGACATGAAGAGTGAAATTAATACATGAAGCAACTTAAAAGCATTTAATAAAATTTAAAAATATTGTTATAAATCTGGTGCCCATCTTAACAACGCTAACACAGGTGAGCTGTACTGGTTTCCAGCAATGAATGTCAGTGCTCAGCTGAAGCCTAAAGTCTTGGCAAAAGCTGGCACCTGGTCTGCCAGCATCAGAGTGAATAGCTAAATTTGCTGAAACTGTTCATCAAAGTGTGCACAAATGTTTCAGAATGATAAATACTTCAGGAACCTGATATTTCCATTTTAATGTTGTGTGTATTTCAAACACTGATTAATCTCTCTTTAGATTTATATAATAGGACTTATTGCAGACAGGAAATTTCAACATTTCAATACTGTTCTGGAGGCTTATATCCAACAGCACTTCAGTGCAACTTTGGCTTACAAGTAAGTTTTATTCTTTTATTTTTTTCTCTCTCTTTAAAAATCCGCCAGTCATTTTTTGAAAGGTAACAAGTAACTTTAATCTCATTAGATGTCTTTACTTGATAAAGTACTACCGTACGTTGGCCAAATTGAGATCCTTTTCAGTTTTAGTCCTCCTGCAGGTCAAACTCCTATGGATTTCAAAGAGGACTAAACCTGCGTAAGGACTGTAGGGATTCAGGGTTTTGTCCAATATGAAACAGACTGATTACACCAGTTTTGTGCAAACTCTGGCAGAAAGCCTCTAGCTGTAGAAAGCCTCAAAAGGAAGTGGTTAGCACACAGCAATGCATAAACCTCCCCTGGGCTGAGGAGTCTGCGGCCAGATAATGACTGCTTCAAAATTCAGCAGAGCTTACTTGGGAAGGTTGAGGTTATGACAGTAATGAATTCAGGACATTCCTTTGGTAGCCTCCATTTGCAGGGATCCCATACAGTCCCAATAAACATTTCCTCCCTATGTGGAATCCCAGGTACCACTACCTCAACTCACTAGTATGTAATCGATTGGAGTAGGATAGGCAGGTGCAGTTGACCAACAAGGGTCAATTCAGTTGTGATGCAGGAAGATAAAACTATGTGTTTCATAAACTGGCTCATAGGAAGTTCCCAGCATTTTGATACTGTAAGGAAAGAACCTATTACAACTGGAGTTGTCACAAATTTTGTCACTCAATGTTTTTTGCCAAAAAACGCCAATTTGTCAAAACCAAAACTGTTTGCAAAACGGGAGTGAGTTTACAACTTGAAAAAATGTAGAGAAAATTTCAAAATAGTCTGTTTTGGTTTGGCATTCTTGAAATGGAAAAACTCCAGCTTTTCAATGTGAAACAACTTTACATTTTGAAAGGTAAGCTTAATTGGACTGAGAATGGTTAAAAAGAAAAGCTGGGGGGAGAGAGAAAAAGGTCAAGATGAAAACAAAATGTTTCAATTTCCCCAAAATGTGGGGAGGAGGCTAACGGGAGAGTTTTTTTGGTTAAGGAATATTTTTGAGATTTTGACTTTGTCCCAGTTTAAGATGGGGGTGAGGTCAAACTAACATTTCTGAAAATGGGAAACTGTTTCCCACCCATCTCTAATAATGAGTCGGTGAGGGTGCCATCAAGGTTGACATGACATGCTTCTGAAACTGTAATGACCAAAACTGAGAAACTCAGGGTATGTCTATAGCTGGGAGACTGTTGGCATAATCCCATAATGTAAACATAGCCTACTGACAGAAGGGGTTCCTCTGGCATAGGAGCCACCTCCCTGAATGATGTTACTGATGTCAATGGAAGCTCTGTTCTGTTGATATAGCTGTGTCTATACTGGGGGTTATATAAGCATATCTGTCTATTGAGGATCTTTTCCCCCCACACCTCTGACAGACGTAACTCTACCAATAAACTTTCTGGCATAGACCAGGCCTCAATCTTAAGGGCCTGATTTTGCTCCCATTTAACTAAATAGCAAGAATCAATGTGACTGCAGTGATAACAGGAGAAAATTGCACTTGCCTGACATTTTTGTTAGCATGTAATGTGCCAGTGCAGCCGAGATTCCCCTCAGGGCATGCAATGAGGAAACAGGTAAATACTGTACATACCTTATATGAAATATCTTATTTGAGCAGTCATGCCACTAGTGTTTAATAGTGTTAGAGCACATGCCTTCGTTCAGTGCTTCCTAATTTATTATCTACATGGCAGGCAAAGTCACCTAGAGTTTAATCCTTTATATGTATTGTACTTCCTTGTACAAGGAGCACTGGCACTAAAATGAATGCCACTGAATCATAGTTTCCAGAATTGTCAGCTCGGGTGCAGACAGTTTCTATACTCAAAGAAATTTATACCATTTCAGAATCAGTTATTTGCTGTTCATTCTCATCACATTTACAGGGATTCTTACAATTGGCATGTATGGTAGTAAAAATTTGAATTTGGTTTATTTTTATATCTGCCATTTAAGTCTTGATGTACTATACAACTGCAGATTCAGAAGGTTGAATAATTTACTGAGACAACGCTAGTTACTGAAGTGCATTTTTTTAAAAAGCGTGTTTTTGAAATTATCCCTAATTCAGGAAACTAATGACGGTTCTGAAGACATATTTGGATACCTCCAGTAGAGGGGAACAATGTGAGCCTATACTAAGAACTTTGAAAGCACTGGAATATGTGTTCAAATTCATTGTTCGGTCAAGAACATTATTTGCACAGTAAGTACTTGTTCTGCAAGCACTTGATTGATTTTGTGCTGCAATGATACAAACGTGTAATATTCGTGTTGGTAGGGGAGAGGAAGAATTGGGCACACGCCTGTAGGAATTTTCTGATCATCTTTTTATTTCAAATTGAGCACAAGAGTTATCAGATACTTGATGGTGTGCTTGGCCTAAAGTTTTATGGATTAATACTTTATTCAGGTGGTAAATTTTTTCATAATGAAAATTGTCACAAAAAGTAAACATCCACTTTTCATTTCATTCAGCGCACAAATTCCCAGTTCCTACTAAGATAATGACCTCTCTTGAAAGATGATTACCAATGACATCAGATTGTTTTGCCAGCTGTTTGGCTTGGGCCAAAGAGCATGACAGATGGCCTAAAGTTTTAGATGCTTGTGTTTAGCAGATCAAAGATTGTGCATAGCACAATGTAATAATTTTGGACTAACATAATTGAATTGAGTGTAGAGCTCCAGTTATCCAATTAAGAAGCTGGAGAATTAATTTTAGAGGGAAAGATTAAAAGGAACTAGGTATGCATAGCTCAGTAATGTGACAACTAACAGATGGGGCAAGTCTACAAGCTTTCATAAAGTATAGCAAGGAGGGAGGAATTTTTAGAGCGGTAGAAGAGGTTATAAATGTGAGCAATGGAATAAAATGAGAGAAAATTTAGGCTTAATATTGTGAAACACTTCACAGTACTAAAATCTATTAAAGTAAAGAATACTCTTCCAAGGGACGAAAGCCCTGTTGCTTGAGACATTAAGAATGTAATGTGTGTGGGGGGGAGGGAATCTTTAAACCTTTGTAGGAAGGAATTCTGCACTCCCAAGGGAGGAGGGAGGTCTGACTGGGTGACTTAATGAAACTTTTCCATCCCTAACCTCTTTGACATGATTCTATGACTTTTATCTTTGTTGGTTTTATAAAGGAGCATATATTTACTCAGGAAAGATGAACTATTGATTTATATTCCAAACATAAGGAAAGTGTCTCACATGGAGGTAGAATCACCAGGAGAAAAATGCACATTTCACACCTGAAATTAAGACCATTGTCCATCCCTTTGGTGTTTAGCCCTTTAATGTTTAAAGAACAACAAAGCTCTCTTTCCTGAGCACAACTATATGCAAAAACAGCTCTCTTAAGTTAGGTGCTCCTTAAAGAAAAATACTAGTAATTTTTTGATGTTCAAAGGCTCTTTCACTTGATGAATCCACTACTACATCATATCAAAGAGAGAAAGAATGAAGCAATGAAAAAACTTGAGTTGGAAAGCCAAATTTTGCCCTTAGGTTTGTACATGGGATTGACTGAAGTCCAATGAAAGCTCTGTTATGTGTCCTGAGGGAAAACATTTCCCTCAGTACGAATACCTTTCCATAATAACCTGATGAAAGAGGGGTTGCGTATAACTGTCATATAAGGCTCTTCATTTCCAGAGACTCCCGTTTCTAATCCACTTAGTCCATGAAGTAGGAATTCAAGGTTACTCATTAACCTATTATTTCTGTCCATTACTGTAGCATCTAGGAGCCACAGTACAAAATACTGGTCTCTGCCCCAAAGAGCTTACAGTCTAAGTAGATGACAAGAGACAGATGAAATAGATGTGGGGTAGATAGATGCATTGGCAATTGTTATAGGTAATGAGTAAGTTTTGCCATCAGTGAAAACAACAAATTGATAGCATTATTTGGTAAGATCATAAATTGTTGCAAAGGCATTTGTGATTGTGAATTACATTTCTAGGAGCAAATTAGCCAATGTTTGAGAGATTATCATTTTATTTGGGTTTTTATGCTGCTGCTTTTTTTTTTTTACACACACAAACTTTTACTCTTGGGAATCTGTTTAGTTTTTTATATCTTTAATCACTCACTCTGTCAGATTATAGCTAATTATTTCACAATAGCATTAGCTTAATGGGGACCAATGCAGAATATAATATAATATCCTTAATAAAATGTTCTTGACAATATCACTTTAGGCCTCAAAATATTACCTCCTTAATTGTTGCTATTCTGATGATGAAAATCACCACTATATTGCCAAGAAAATTTAACAGCGCCCCCTCTCCCTGCAAAACTTATATCCTTAAAGCCACATTTTTCACACATCCCCTATCACTTCTGCTATTGACTCACTAATTGTGCGAGTTTGGTCTCACCACTAAATCTGTTTCCCCCCTCCCCATTAATATTGCAATAGCTGTTGGCATTTATATAGTGCTTCTCATCTTAGGATCCCAAAGCTTTCTACTAAACATTCTATGCTCTTTCTACAAAGAGACAATAGACGTTAATGTTGCCAGTTTGGGATTGATTGTACATAGCCATCATTCAGGCACAATCCAGGAACCTTGTATTACTAGCACACAAATACACTTGCACTGAGAGTGCCATTAAACTCAACCAAAGAGGGAGAGGGTGAGGAGAATGGGGCTATGTCTGCCCACTCTCCCATCTCCTGGGCAATGGACTGGCACAGTGAGAGCACATGATGCATCCTGGAAAACGGCACAGCAGTGAAAACTGCTGTGTATGATTTCCCAGTGTTGCTGGCGCAATGGTTCTGGGAACTGCTCCTCTTCACCCATTCTAGTGTGGCCATTGGCTGAATTCACTGTTTTGTCTATTTAAGATAGAATGAAGGGACAAGATACATCACCCATAAACACAAATAGGATCAGCATAATATTATTTACATACAGTTACATATTGTGCAGCATCTTTAAGTTTGACATCCGTTTTTATTTCTGTCCCATATCACTTCTTACCACCTACATACAGATGTCACCCTCCCATAGCTTTCCAGTAGCAGCTACAAAATCTAGAGTAGACACTGAAATTGTACACACTGACCTACACACTTTGAAAGAAAGATACACAAGATGCCGATGTAAAGCTATCTCAGTTCAACACACTTTAAAAGGCGTGTACTATTCACTTTACGTTTCATAACGTTCCTGACTTGCACCATCAGTGTAGACCAAATACCTAACTGCACCCTTGTACCATTTTCCTTGCCGCTGTAGGATTGTAATGAGATGGCACTCATCTCTCTCAAGCGCCCCCCTTGGCAGAGTGTGCATGCCTACACTCGCGCTCTCTGCCTTGTGGTGTGTCTTCAGGAACTCACCCTCTGGCCGAGTCCCACAGTCTGTGTGTGAAATAAAAGCAAACCCCTTCTGGGGGTTCAAGTCCAACGGGGGGGTCGGGTCTACATATCTAGACACCCTCTGTAAGGTCCCTTTATCTGCAGCTCTATCTCTGGGCTCGCTCCTCAATCCGTCCAGCAGGACCTATTGCATTACCCTGGTTTGAACGGTCTCCCTGTCCCTTCTGGAATCTCTTAAATTGTCCCTGCTCTGATATAGAGCAGTGCCCCCAGGGCTCCCTCCCTGGTGGCAATGTCTTTGCCTTCTTTGGGCTTGTCAGGGCCCAGCTTTCTGGGGTGCATCAAAAGTCCAGGCCACTTCCCCAGTGACTAATGGGGGAGGGAGGCACCAGGCCCATCCATTGCTCTGAATCCTAGCCCCAGGACCTTGTAGATAGTATCATCCACTGTGTCTCTTTTAAATAAACTGTCTCCCTTCTACAATTTCCTGGGCCACTTCCCTAGTACATTCTTCACCCTTATTTCAAGGCCTTTTCTTGGTTGAGTCCCAGCAGCCAGCGCAGAGCTCCTTGCTCCCCACAGTCTCTGCCAGTTCTGCTCGATCTGATGTCCTGTAGCTCCCTCAGCCACCTGGCTCCTCCAGCATGGAACTGAACTCACTTTGGCTCTTCAGCTCGTTTTATACCAGCCTGCTGGGCCCTGACTGGCTGCTGCTTGCAGCCCCTTCTGATTGGCTGCATCCCACGCAGCCACTCTCGGCAGCTTGGAGGACCCTCTCTACTGCCCTTTTCTGGGGTGGAGTGCGGCAGGGCTGTGAGGCCTCCAGCAGGGGCCTCAGGACCTAGTCCATCCCATCACAAGGATAACCAGCCACTTTCTGTTTACCCAAGCAATACAGCTGAGACACCTTCTGCATATCGAACATGTATTCTCTTCTGCTTAGCTACTACAGAAACGGAGCCTCAGAAAACAGCACCATATGTAATGTCCCACAAACTTTATAGTACATTTGTTCACATTGAATGCCCTGTAAGATTTATTTTGGACACCCACAGAAAATGCTCTTCTGGCATCAAATAGGAATTGTGTATATGTAAACAGCCCTACAATGGAAATACTTTCTGACCTTGACTATGAAGTTGATTCCATGGCTCCAAAAGTTTGGTCAGAGAGTAGCTGATAACAGTACATTTACAAGGCTGTCTTGCACTACTTTTGTTAACAGTGAAATTTTAATAATAGAGAAAGGGACATTAGTTTAAGTTTTTAAATACCGGTACATTATTTAAAATGAAGGATAAAGTCAAAATAAAAAAACTGATAGGTCTCCTAAACACTTGCAAGATTTTAAGTGTTCTAGGGACAAACTCAGTTGTGGTGATATTTCATCAATAAAGAACTGAGGATGAAATGATCTATTCATTACTCTATGCTGATAGGGGAGGAGAGGAAACTTCCTCCCATTTGAAACTAAATATTTCTAGAGGTCTGTACTCTTACATTAAGATGGCTTTTTTTGTATAGCAGTTACAGCACTGTGTGCTTCTAACTAATGCTGCCACTGACAAGACCACAGAAGATGACATTGTTGGGGGTGAACTTTGAAGATCAAATTATAGAATACATATGTAGGTTATGGAATGCATATTTTTAAAATTCAGATAACTGAATCAGAGCAAATAAAGGTATAGACTTGGGAGGGGATATATAACTCCTGCAGCTTATGTAATAGTTATGAATAAACCACAAAGCTGTTTGACATGATTACTATACTTTGTGATACACATCAAATGTACCTGAAGTAAGCACTGACTTCTAAGTATGCTAGTTCTAAAAGAACTGAATTTTTTCAGGTATGTTACCTTTTCCTTTTATCCTTAAGAAAACACAGGTTAACTTGTATATCAGAAAGAACTGTTGGTATCTGTTAGGTTAATTTATAAGTTGTAACTGCTTCCATATCTGACCTCTTTAGAACAGGTACTTCTCATTGTGCTGAAAGGTTTGACTAGAATTTCAGTGTACATGACATTGTATTGTGATGATGGAGCCATAACCAACAACTTAATGGTGCAGTCGGTGTTCACAAAAACAATTTTCACTCATCAGTATTTCCATTGGAAGGTAGTCCCAGTAAAATCAATGATGGAATCCATAAAACCCCTCCCCCACAACCTTTAATATCAGCATTCAAGAGTTACAGTACTGCTACTGCAGTACTGAACAGTTTCTTACCCTGTTCCTGTCATTGATCTATTATCTATGCGATTAGAGCTGGGTGAAAATTTCTGGTGGAACCTTTTTTGTCAAATGCAGATTTGGGTTGACCTAAACAAATTTTAAATTCGTGTCGATCACACTGAATTGTTTCAGTCAAAAATAAATTTCTGAAAAAATCTGTTGCGTTTTGGCATTTTTAAAATGAAATTTAGATTTGTTATTTTTTACTCGAAATTACTTCAGTTTAGGAATTTACTTGACTATAAAAAAAATATGTAATTCTCCCCCATCCCCTGATTTAAATGAAATGTTTCATTTCAGTTCAAAGAATATATTATGTTCAGCCCAAAACAGACACACCCATTGGGTTGATCTGAAATAAGTTACTCAATTTTTGGGGGTGGAGGGTACTGCAAGCAAACTGACAACAATTATTTGCAGAGCTCTTTGATTGAATAGAGGTGGGCAAAAAAAAAATTGCTGAATAGTAAATTCACTGAAAAATGCGTTTTTTTTATGCTGAAACTATTCATAAATTTGGGTCAATTGCTGAAAAATACTCATAAACAACTTGAAATGAAAAACGGGATAATTTTTGTTTGGGTCAAGTGAAACATTTTGTTACACCAAAAAACTAAACAAAAAGTGGTAGTGGTGGGGGGGTGGCAGGAAGAGGAAGCGCTTTTGTTTGAGGTGGAACAAACCATTTTTTTCATGGGGGGGAGGGGAGTAAAAATAGTTTCCTATTGAACTGAACTGAGTTTTTATTTTTCAGTTTAGCCCCCAAACTGAAAAATAGATGGTCCATTCAGCTCCATACCTGATACTTGTTCTGCTCCCTGGATCAGATGTTAGAATTTAATGATGCTGAATACAGCATGGTATGTTTTTCATTGAGCAAAATTTTTTCCTGCAAAAATGAATGAGTTCCATCTCCAGACTCTCAAATAGGTCCTGGTAACATTACTGTCATATCTATTAGCATGCAGTGAAAAGAGTGAGTGAGTGATGTATCAGTAACAGTCAACATGACTGATTTCAGAGTAACAGCCGTGTTAGTCTGTATTCGCAAAAAGAAAAGGAGTACTTGTGGCACCTTAGAGACTAACCAATTTATTTGAGCATGAGCTTTTGCTCAAATAAATTGGTTAGTCTCTAAGGTGCCACAAGTACTCCTTTTCTTTTTTAACATGACTGATGTTAGACTAAAACATGGTCACCTCTTGAAGTGAGACCTTGCATTAAAGCATTCAACTGACTGCAGAAACAAGTACATTTAGTTGATAGTTACTCTCCACAGCCTAGCCTGCTAACTGTACTGGAAACACCAAATCTTTAAGAATAATGGAGAAAATATTAACATTTTCTCCCACGCAGCCCATCTTACATTGCTCCCATATGTTGTTTGTGTGTGGTGGGAGGAGCGGGGTTGGTTGTATATTTTGGAAATCTATTTTTCCTGGATAAATATAGATTGACCTAAAGCTGTTGGAGGAGGAAGTGGTAGGAGCGTTTTTATTGTGGATACACTTATATCTCCCCAAGCAATCATACAATAAAAATACATTTAAAAGGAATGCATATAAGAGAACACTCAGAGACTTACCACAAATCTAGTAAAATTACCTTCCCAGTGACAAAAGCCTCAACCTTGAACTCCTGGCAGTCTAGAAGAGTCAACTGTTGATATATAATAATATATGGCTTTGAATTAGAATTTCAGTATTTTATTTTGAAACTTCTGTTTTGCCCAGCTCTAGTGTTAATGAATGCGTCTGTGCCTCATCAACACAGGATTTAAGTCTGTTACAGCTATCAGTTATAGGTATTTAGTTTGGGTTGTGGAGACTCCAGCATTAAGCTTTGGAGGTTTCTGGTTCAATCCCCAGTGCTGGCCCAAAAAGACACGGAGTATTTTGCCATTAATGCTAATGTAAGGGGACTGTTGCCCCCTTACTAACATTCACTGGGGGGTTTTTGGTTGCTAGCTCCCAGTACTAAAAGGGGAAGGGTCTATGGGAAATCAGGACCCTGAGACTGATAGTCCCCAGGTACAATGGGGAGAGGCCAATGCTCCAGGTCAGCCTGAATGACAGGGCGAGCAGGCTAATCAGGGGGTCAGGAGGCCGGAGAAGTCCCGTCCTTGGTGTGAGCTGGAATTGCCTGGGTCAGACAGAGTGGGGTCAAGCCAAGGAGAAAGCAGGGTTCTGAGCTGAGCTGGGGAGCAGAGCTGTGCCAGATCCAGAGGGACCAGAAAAGCAGCCCAGAGAGAGCAGACCCTGTCCTGGGAGCAGAGCTGCAGCCCCAAAGCCAGAGGCACAGCCCAGAGAGAGCAGACTTGCCCTGGGAAGAAAGCTGCAGCAACCAGAGCCAGAGGGGCCAGAAAAGCAGCCCAGGGAGCTGGAGGCAGAGCAGCAGTGCTGAGACAGTGGTGGAGCTGGGGCTGGAGCAGTCCGGAGCTGGGTGTGGTGAGCAGCTGGGAAGAGCGAGGGGGACCCTGGGCAGCAGGCCCAGCACAGGGAGACGCCTCAGCCAAGAGGCTCTGCAGTGCAGGCTTGGATTGTAACCCCGACAGGGCGTGGGCGACACTGGGAAGAAGGGTCCTACAACTTAGAGCCTGAGAGCATGTGGCCACCACCAGAGCAAGTGTCCAACCCACAGCATCCCTGCAGCAAAGCCAGGGCCTGAGAAGGCGGCCTGGGACTTGCAAGGAACAGACTGTGAACTGCCCTGACGTTCCAGAGACACTGTTTGTGATGTTCCCTGCCACAGAGCGGGTTGATATTTCCTTTAACCTTTCCCATTTTTCCTTATTCTTTTTAAAATTAATTGTTGATTAAATAACTTGCATTTGCTTTAACTTGTATGTAATGGCCAGAGAAGTGCCCAGTGCAGAGAGTGTACCCCGGAGTGGGGACACCCTAGCCCCTGTCCTAGGTGACCACAGCAGGATTGGGGGTTGAGCCCCCAAAGAATCCTGGGCCCAGCGTTGTTGGGATTACGAGGACTCTGCCAGACAGGAGAGTGGAAGGGGAGCCCTCAAGGGCAGGGAGGCCACTGGGTAAAGGAAGTGGGAGCGAGGACTCAGATCCTTTCGCTAGCCCACTTCACCGGGGTAGTGCAGAAGCCAGGAAAGTTCCCTATGAGAGCGGGACTATTCCCCCGCTTACACTAACCCAAGATGGTGCAATGTGTTGTGCACCAAAGTGAGTTTTGCTTATATGGCCAATAAGCATAAATTGTTTGGTTTTTTTTGTTTAATAGGCTGCAGTTTTACAAGAGCAAACTGCACAAACACCCTTTAGCAGTCATCTGCTGCTGGTTTAATTGCCAAACTGACCCATGAAGGAGAAGGAAGTGTGTTGGGGATCTGAGGGAGGTGTTTCTTTTCAGGAAGAGCATGATTATTTGGGCTTAAAAGGAACACATCTCCCTTAAGTAAAGTAATCTACTTTATCGTGTTAAAATAATTTTTTTTCTCAGCTGATGTTGAAGTTGAGACCAATTTATTTACCCCCCCCCAATTTATTCTTATCACTATAATAATTTATTGCCTCTCCTCGGAGACTACAGATGTTTGATTGCAAATTAAAATGTTAATATATAGTGAAAATGGTGTGGGAAAGAGACAGATGTAAACATGATTTCTAGAGTTGGCTGCTTAGTCATCCTGGGGGAGAGCTTTATCCCTTTGGCAGGCAAACGACTCACAGAGAGAGGGCCAAGTTTTGATTTCAGTTACATTGGTGCCACCCTATTGAAATCTCAGAGGGTTAGCAGAAAACCCAATCAGCTGTTTGCTAAATTTACAGGAAGGGCATCCATATCGATTTGCTTAAAGCACTGAGTTTTTGCATAGCAGCCAGTGCTGAAAATCTTGAGTCCTTAGTTGACCTTGTTGTGTGGGCACAAAACAAATGTCGGTGTTTTTAATTTGTACCTTTTGGTGGCTGTTCCATTCACTCTCAGACCCAGTACTTCCTATGGTTGGGGAGTAGGATCCAAAACAAACCAATTCTATCTGATTCGTTAAATTTGCTCTGCTAACCATCTGGGTGAGGTAATAACTTTTATTGGACCAACTTCTGTAGCTTGTCTCTTCCACCAACAGAAGTTGGTCCAATAAAAGATATTCCCTCACCCGCCTTCTCTCTCTCAGCTTGGGACCAGCAGAGCTACAACAACCTTGCTAACAAATCACCTTCTTCTTTGATCTTTTAACATTTAAACTTTAGGTAGTGCTTCAACATTGAATTATGACTTCCCTGTGGTTTGAACTTAGACACTGGAAATGCCAAATAACAAAACAAGGTATACTAGGTATCCTAGTAACCACTCAGCTTTTTCTTTCATTAAGATTTTGGGAGCCCCTTTCCTTTAGTTGGCTTAAACCTCACAGTCAAACACTGCTCTGACTGTTCAAAGGCTGCTGCCCTTAACAGTTTATGTTTCAGTGCTTCACTTCTATCACACTTCTCGGCTAGACTAACATTTTTGCATATTTCTCTGCCAATCAGTGTTTGCTTAGCTTTGATGTCCCTTGAAGTATCTAAAAGCTTTTTGCCTGCCTCTAGCTTTGCAAAAGCCTTTAGTTTAATATTGAAAAGCATATGACATTGTCAGTATATAAGCCCGGGTTCTGTGTCTTCTGACAGAAAAGGGCAGCACATCTGAGATGTAATATTTATTTCACTAGAACATTCTGTTTTTTGACTTCTGTGGTGGTGGTTGGTTTCCTTGTAGATTATTTTTCCTCCACTTGATTTTTGACAGCTGCTGCATATCACAAATGCAGTGAGTGTGGCTAATAGTTTGTACTGCTAGCACTATTCTAAACCATTCTGGTAAACATGAATCTAACCTCCACCTACAAGTTCAACTAATCACAGACCTAAAAACTACTGATAGCTAGGTGCAAGTGATCATGACTAGATAATATTTGTGTGCAAGCAGAATGAACTCCAAACCTCCAAATACAAATATGCATTGTGCTTTAAAAGCAGTTGAGATAAATTAGCTGGGAGAAATAATCTGAATAAAAAAATGTAAAAAATTGGAAATTAAGAATATTTACTAGATGCCCAAAAAGTCAGAGCCCCCCAAATGAGAGAAGACTACACTGGGTAAAAACAAACAAACAAAAAACCCCCAACATGGTTGAGACAGGAAATGAAAGCTGCTGTAAAGAAATGGAAGAAAGGGAAGGTAATTGTAATGAATATAGTTTGGTTCAATGGCTCTCAGCACCACCACTATACAAATTATTCCAGCACCCTTACTTGTACTTGTACATGGTTCTCATCCAAGGACAAGCAAGACCCAACATGAACATCTTACTACTTCTCCTGCACCCAGAGCAGGAACTGCTCTGTGTGACCTGTAACTCCATTTAATAGGAGGGCATTTGAATGTTGGTCAAGTTGGTACCAAGTTGCTGTCATTAGTTGGAGACTTCAGGTTTATGTAGATCTAATTGCTAGGGCTTTGCAAAATTTTCCTGTTGAAACCTGAATCAAGATGAAATGAAGGTTGTGCTGTACAAAGTTTGCAAATACTTTGGCAAATCTGAGCAAAGTTCCAGGAAGCCTGTGCTTGCCTTATATTTTTGGTAGAGTATTACCATGTTTTGAAGCCTAAACTTAAAGCCAAACTAAAGAAATGTGAGCCCATTGAGGAAGCCAGGTCTTGGGAGCTGAAATAAGTTATATACAGAAATATTAGTACAGCTATCATATTAACAGTATTATCCATTAGGCTCAGCACCAGGGTCTTGTCTCTTAATCATTCATCCAGCCAACCCTCCTCTGAATCCATGCTATTGGAGTACAATTTCTGGCTGTGTGGTTTAGTTGAAACCCTTGTGAAGGCATCTTTTTTTTAAAGCACATTTGGCATCTTACCGTCTTCTACCAAATTGTTCCTAGCATTTTGTCAGATACAATACCAGAGTCTTGGTCCTGAATTCTACAATCTCTGTGCAATCAGAGCAATTTTTGCCACTTTGCCTGTATTACTGGAGTGATGCTAGAGAAGAGGGAAAGTCTTTGTTCTGTGTTAAGATGTTCTTTGTCCTTGAAAGGTCAATAATAACTCCAGTCTCTGATATTTGAGATTTAAAAATGATCTCCGCAACTTGGGCATTTTTAGAGCTTGGCTTTCTTCAAGGAATTCAGAAACTATTGTGTAAAATGAATGACTAATTATGAAGTTTAATTGCAAGGGTTTATGGATGCTCTGTTTAGTGAATTCAATTAGGTTAGGATCTTCGGCACTATCAGGGTTTTTTTTGTTTTTTTTTAAGCATAACTTTCTGGAGTGATGGGATTGTGCCACCCAATCAGCGTGATACATTTTTGCAGCAACGTCACCACTTGATGCTCCATATTTAGAGATGTTGTGCCTGCAAAATTTGCTGTCACAGAAAAAGTACCTTGATCATGATCACAGACCTCTGCCCCCTTTCTCCAAAGGCTGATTCTGTCTTGCTCCTCTTCAGAGACTAGACTTTAACCACTGGGAAGCAGATTCTGATGCACTTGTGATTCTGCTGGCCCTCTTTCATTCACTGAGTGCAGACTTCAGACACTCAGTAGTCAGTTAAATCTAAAGAGTATGAAATGATCATCACAGTAACAGGAAGACTTAATTAAGTGCAGAATTATGCAATTTGATCATCTTGGTAAAATTGCATAAATCGTTTTTCCTGGAGGGAGTAAATGTTAGAATCAGATGTATTATAATAGATTGATAAATTAGGGTTCCACTTGAGTTTTTTGCCTGTTTCTTGTCACCTAATTTATATTCATATATTATCTAAACTTGGATATTTTTAAAAAGTACATGGAATGTTTTCGATGTCTCTTCTTCATATTTTGTGTACTGTCATCTTTTATTTTATGCACACACCACCGAATAGCTTTGTTTTCAGATTCTACTGTAGAACTCTTATTTTCAGTGTATTTATGAGCCTGTTTCACAACTACATTCCTTTTCTTTTGGTTTTTCCTTTCTTGGGTAACATACAGGAAATAGAATAATTACTGAAACATATGAGCAGATTGTCCTAATAGCTATCCCCTTCCTAAGGGTTCATGCTTTCAAAAAGGTAGATCCCAGTTTGTTAAATGCCTTGAAAGCCCACAACTGAATTGTAGTCATAAATCTGAGGAGTTGATAGTACCTGTTCGTTCGTTGAAAAAGTTGTGGTGGCGTGTTCTTAGGCACAAATTGCATCCATAAAAGTCAGACTGGGCTTGGCTGCAAATATACCTCTAAATGTCAGGTCTTTGGGAAGTAACGCCTTGACTTTGAGTAGACTTACTGACAAATTTATTGGCATTCTGGGTTAAGCCGAGAGCTATTGGCCTCAAATATGATACTTTTCCATTAACTAAAGATACTTTTGGTTTTCTCTTCAGTCATGATTACTGCTTGATAACTCATCGCAGAAATAGCTATCATAATTTCTAATTCCGTTTTCTGTAGTTTGGCTTTCAATGAGTGCACTTTTCCTATCTGTTTGAGATTTGATCATCCCTCTATATTCCAGGGCTTGGAAGGTCTACTCACTTGTTATATTTCGGTTTTCAGAGGTTCAGCACCTGTACACCTAAATATTTCCTCCTATCAGACTACAAAGTAAACTGTGATCTTACATGCAGAAATTGTATGGCAGTTTTCACCCTACTGTTAGGTTTGTTTGAGATACTTAGATATCTAAGTTATTATATTATCAGGGGGTAGCCTTGTTAGTCTGTATCCACGAAAACACCAAGGAGTCTGGTGAAGAAGTGGTTTTTACCCACGAAAGCTTGTGCCCAAATAAATGTTAGTCTTTAAGGTGCTACCGGACTCCTTGTTGTTTCCTTGGATATATAAGTAACATTCTCCTACTCTCATTTTTCAGCTCATGTCCCTAATTCAGGTGTCTGTGACAGTCACTTCGTAGTTCAGTAGAGATTAAATAAAGAACTCCTCCACATAAAGCAAACAAAAACTTCGGTTTATTTTTGTGGGGCCTGAAATAGCTGGCTGCCCTGGATCTCTCCACACAGTGCAGTATAGAACTTCACATAGTCTGTACAGTCTGTCTTGTGCTACTTTCTAGCTGTCTACCTTGGCTTCTTTCTTTGCTGCCAGCATCAGTTCTGGTGCAGGGAAATTCCACAGCCTCACTCTACTTAAAGTCACAGTATTTTATTCACCCTTCATAAAATGACTTGAACCATTTTGCTTAACTGTTGAATAGTAACTGCAATAATTTTTATGTCTAGCACCTGGGAATCTTAAAATGTTTTCCAAAAACTAAACGTTGCAAGAAGCCTGTGGAGTAGGTGAGGGATGGATGTATATGGATCACTTCACCTGTCGCTGAATTACAGCCCCTGGGGGAAAAGAGGGGAGCAGATGTGCTCTTCACATTAATTTGTTATAAAAACTGAAAACATTCACTGGTAGCCACCTGAAACTGAAAAATGTTTGTTAGACTGCAATTGAGTGAGTGTGAATCTAGCAGCAATATCAGGTTTAATATCCTTTATTTCTACAGAGAATTTCACAGGATCTTCAATAGCCATCAGTGCTCAGTCTTGCATTCAGATCTGCATTAATTTTTCAGATGTGACAAACCCAAGATTTTGGTCTGGTTGAGTGCATCATTTACTAGTACTACTTCAGCACCAAATTATCTTTTAAAAACTAGCATTAGTGCAGGGATGGAAACTGGTTTGCTGTCCTTTATATTGATTTCTCAGTTGGTACAGACTTTTTTTTTCCCATTGGGATTTCCCAGTAAAGAACAAAGATTAAAATACTAGTGTGTATGTGTATATATATTGCAATACATATGTATTCCTCCTCATGAGAAACTTCCATTATCCTTAACTCTGTTATCTGAAGGAGTTTAATATCTCAGCTAATGCTGGACATGGGTGTTTTGAGAAGAGAGATGTTTGGATAATAGGGAGAGTAGGAAGCTGGGGGACATGGTTAGGAATTACATTTGGGAGTATCCAATGAAAGTGAGAGGGGTTTGGAGCAGTGCAGGTAAACTCACCTAGCTAAAGCTATTAAATGCAAAGGCTCAGTGCTGGAGCATTTCAACTAGATTGGTTAATTCCTTTCATGCTTCCAAGCTTGCCTTTCCACAGCTCTGCCATTCTCCTTTGTAAAAACAGAACATGCTTTGAGGTATGGAGGGCTGCATCCTACCTGAACCATCAGTTATTGATGGCTTTGGATGTTGACCGAGACATTTGGATAATTTGCGTTGTACAGGGTTTTGTTGTTGTTGTTGTTTTTTAGTAGAAAATATAAATACCTAAAATTTGGGGATGTGATGTGTTGGGCTAGGTAACAGACATATAGTTATAATAAAATATTTTCAATCATACACTCAAAGTTAAGAATATTTAAGCTGCAAAGTCAAGCATTCAAAAAGTCAGAAAATGCCAGAATTAAGGTAGTCTGCTCAAACCTCTGCCATTAGAGCTAATAGCAATCATAGATCAGCACCAGAGCGGGATGGGACTCCTTGCCACTGGGTTTCACAATATTTGCTCACAATAGGGGAATGGTGGGACTCTGGTATCTTGGGTTCTATTCCAGCTCCCGGGGATGGAGGGCGGGGGGAGAGTATGAGTTTGTGGGCACAGAATCTGCCTGCTCCCTGTCCCCTCTTGCTTTGGCTCCTGATCTGACCTATCTTCACGCCTTCCTCTACCCTTACTGCCCCCAATTCCTAGTCTCTTTCCCACATGCCAATTCCCAGTTTCCCTGTATCCCTCTCGTAATCCCCCTGCCACCTGGTGTTAGTGCTACAGAGAGGTGTTAAGGCTGCTAAATTGTTACTGCCACCAGGGTTACTGTTCTTGGAGGTCTGATGTCAGCTTTATTAGCAGCAAATGCAGTTTACCTATTCAGCAGACCTTGAAGTTATTCATAAAGACCATAGGCTCAGTTCAGAGGTAAGGCACTCCGCCAGGTTTATTGTTGACAAGCACAGTACTAGCACCCTGGCTTAGTGGTTATGGGTACACTAACATATGTATGCCTACAACAATGGTATCAGCTCACTCGTACACCAGTATGTTGTCCCCTCTGCGAGTGCAAAGATGCCCCTCATAGAATTCTCCTTCTATACATTGATACAAACATGTTATGTATTACACTCCAGATGTTGTTAGTGACCATCCTCATCCTTGTGCCTGCTGGTTAGAACAAAACATCCTCATCCATTATCCCATCCTTATTTTATGAGGGGTTGATGTGCTCTTGTACCATCTCTCAACAATGTATTTACATAGATAGTGACTTGACAGATCTGTGTGTTTTGGTACTGTCCTCTCCAGTCAGGAACATGCTTACTTGGTTAGCTATTCTGCCAAAGCCAGGTCTACTCTGGTTCACAAACTTTGGTTCCTACTATTACTTATGCTTAGGGCTCCAGCAACCAGCTCTGAGTGTGTCTGTCTAACTGGTGCCCCTTACTTAGGCTTTATCTACAATACAGGGGTAAGTCGACCTAAGTTACTCAACTCCAGCTACATGAATAATGTAGCTGGAGTCAGTGTAGCTTAGATTGTCTTACTGCAGTGTCTACACCACGCTGGGTCGATGGGAGACACTCTCCTGTTGACTTACCTTACGCTTCTTGTTCTGGTGGAGTACCGGAGTCGACGGGAGAGCGAACTGCAGTCAATTTAGCGGGTCTTCACTAGACTCGCTAAATTGACCCCTGGTGCATCGATTGCTGCAGTGTTGATCCCTGGTAAGTGTAAACATATGTTTAGTATTTGACAGCTGTCAGCCTGCAGTGTAACATCACCATTGGCATGCTGGACATGACCTCAGACTTCAGTTTAGGCATCAAAACAGTTACATTTTATATTTGTTATAACATATTTGGTTCAGTGAAGTTTTAAGTTCTCTATGAACATAAATCATATGCGACATGAAAGCACTCACTTTCACGGGTGCTGGTTTCTGATAAAAAATTCCATCACCATTCAACCTTAAATCAAACTACTTTTCACAGAAAAACTCAAGTGCCAAATGTGAACATAAGCAACTGCCAAATTTAAGACAACAGGTTCTCAGTAATATTTCCAAAAGGCAAAAAAAAAGTTTAGTAATTTAACAAAGTGTTAGGAAATTTTTATAATTAAGGATCATTTAGCATCTGACTTCCATGTACAGATTCTATCTGCTACCCAAGATCCATAAACCTGGAAATCCTGGATGCCCCATCATCCCACGCATTGGCACCCTGACAGCAGGATTGTCTGGCTATGTAGACTCCCTCCTCAGGCCCTACGCTACCAGCACTCCTAGCTATCTTCAAGACACCACTGACTTCCTGAGGAAACTACAATCCATTGGTGATCTTCCTGAAAACACCATCCTAGCCACTATGGATGTAGAAGCCCTCTACACCAACATTCCACACAAAGATGGACTACAAGCCGTCAGGAACAGTATACCCGATAATATCATGGCAAACCTGGTGGCTGAACTTTGTGATTTTGTTCTCACCCATAACTATTTCACCTTTGGGGACAATGTATACCTTCAAATCAGCAGCACTGCTATGGGTACCCGCATGGCCCCACAGTATGCCAACATTTTTATGTCTGACTTAGAACAACGCTTCCTCAGCTCTCGTCCCCTAATGCCCCTACTCTACTTGCGCTACATTGATGACATCTTCATCATCTGGACCCATGGGAGAAAAAGCCCTTGAGGAATTCCACCATGATTTCAACAATTTCCATCCCACCATCAATCTCAGCCTGGACCAGTCCACACAAGAGATCCGCTTCCCGGACACTACGGTGCCAATAAGCGATGGTCACACAAACACCACTCTATACCAGAAACCTACTGACTGCTATACCTACCTACATGCCTCCAGCTTTCACCCTGACCACACCACAAGATCCATTGTCTACAGCCAAGCTCTTCGATACAACCACATTTGCTCCAACCCCTCAGACAGAGACAAACACCTACAAGATCTCTATCAAGCATTCTTACAACTACAATACCCACCTGCTGAAGTGAAGAAACAGATTGACAGACCCAGAAGAGTACCCAGAAGTCGCCTACTACAGGACAGGCCTAACAAAGAAAATAACGGAACGCCACTAGCCATCACTTTCAGCCCCCAACTAAAACCTCTCCAACGCATCATCAAAGATCTACAACCTATCCTGAAGGACGACTCATCACTCTCTCAGATCTTGGGAGACAGGCCAGTCCTTGCCTATGGACAGCCCCCCAACCTGAAGCAAATACTCACCAGCAACCACACAAGAGCACCACTAACCCAGGAACCTATCCTTGCAACAAAGCCCGTTGCCAACTGTGCCCACATATCTATTCAGGGGACACCATCATAGGGCCCCCCCCGCTCTCCTGCAGGTAATAGCTCACCTTACCTGATCACTCTCGTAACAGTGTGTATGGTAACACCCATTGTTTCATGTTCTCTGTGTATATAAATCTCCCCACTGTATTTTCCACTGAATGTATCCAATGAAGTGAGCTGTAGCCCATGAAAGCTTATGCTCAAATAAAATTGTTAGTCTCTAAGGTGCCACAAGTCCTCCTTTTCTTTTTACTACTAGACTAGTTTCCATCTTAACTTTACTAGCAGTAATCATATCATACTCTTCATTACTAACACATGCATCTGATTTGTTGGACAAAGCAGAGACAGAAATTAATTCCAAACTTCCATGTGTTGTCATGGGCGGGTGGGGTGGGGTGGAAAGTCTTTCTGAAAGTGTCAGGTTTTGCAAACCATTTTCTGCTTCAGAGAAGACCTTTCTCTGAGCGGGCCTGTGTTCAGATAAACAGCTGATAATTTTGATTTCTGCCAGAGAGATCCTCCTGAGTCACTGGCAAAACAAATCTATCTGATGTACTATCAAAGGCAACTTAAATGCAGAATTTCACTATTAGTTGATGACACAAATCAGGGAAAATGCCAAAATTTAGACTTTCAGAACATTGTTCCACATTTGATCTGAGATCAGCATACCTAACCAGTCGGCCTGAGATTGACGTAATGTCATTTTGTTTCCCCTACTTCTTTTTCTTCCCCTCTCATGATCTACTTTCTTTTTTTTTTTATAAGCAGTCTAGGAGCTGGCAACACCCACTGTTAAAGATGCCTGACACTTTCTCTTATAAGAATTTGTTTTCGGTTGCTTATAACTTTGGCGAACTAACCATTTGGGCTGAAATTTTCCATGCCAGATATCTGCCTCGGGCTGAACTTTTTTGAGGAAAATTTCAGCCAAAATGGTTCAGCCATTTCCAATAACAAAATACATTTTAGCCATGTCAAATTCTGTTGATCTTTTTGAGAAATTCTTGTTCCCCCATGCTTTGAAAGAGGCACCTGAAATTTGACAGGTGGGTGACGTGTGTGTCTCAAGGGGCAATAATGTAAGAAAGGTGAACTTGAATATTAAACACAGTGTATTAAGTATTAGGAAAAGTATAGCTAGCTGAGGCTGTGCTCTTCGATGTAAAATACGGTATAGGAGGAAGAAAGATTGAAAATTGTCCATCTTGAAAGTCTTTGTGACTCATTTTGAAAGCTATTAATTCACTCAGTCTCAAGCTCATATGGGATGTCTGCTTCTCTTCTCCATAGCCCGAATGTCATGGCCAGGGTATGTGTCTTTCTGTGTGTCAGGCCTGATATGAGTTACAGTATAGAGGGCCCTCTGCCATTGGGTACTGAGGGACTCTTATGGTCACACTAAGCTTTGGCACCTAAGCAGTGAATATGCGATGCTTGGACCAAAATTTGCTGGGGTAACTATACTTTAAGTCAATGGGTAGGATTTTTGAATGGTTGATTTTGAAAATTTAATGGGAATGGCTACTTAACTTCCTTAAGCTCCTTGAAATATCTCAGCTAATGGAATTATATCAGGTATGAGTTTGGTTCATTGATTTTACTAGCTTATGCTCACCACAGCATCTATGGGCTGAGTCTTTGTTTAGCTTTCTGGAGGAAAAGGTTCCGTCCACCTTTAAAGGTGACCTGACTCCCTCCTCAAAGGGTCATAGAGGGGAAGGAGGGAAGTTTTGCTAGAAGCTGGGAATGAGCGACAGGAAAAGGATCACTTGATGATTATCTGTTCTGTTCATTCCTTCTGGGGCACCTGGCATTGCCGCTGTCAGAAGACAGGATACTGGGCTAGACGGACCTTTGGTCTGACTCTTTTGGCCATTCTTATGTTCTTTACAGGGATAGAGTAGGTTAGGGGAGAAGAACGGGAAGCAGGTCAGGGGGAGGGAACTGCCCTTCCTGCTGGCTGGAAGGGTTGTGGTAGTGGGGTATTTATACCCTATGTTGTTCCAGAAAATCCCTCTCTTACTTGGATTGGGTTGGCAGCATCTACCCACCCTGGAAATTTGCAAAACGACCGGTTTTCTCATGCCCCACTGTGTGCATTATGCTACTCAGCCCTTCTCTTTGAGGGCTGGGAAGGAATTTTCCCCTCACAGCCAGATTGGCTAAGCAGGATGGGGTGTTTTTTGCCTTTTGTATAGCAGATCTGGGAGCCAGTGGGGTGAGGGCAGGAGGGCAGGTTATAATGTTTCAATTTAGTGTGAAAAAAATCTTGACAATTGTCCAATGCAAATGGGTCCAGTCTCAGTGGAGAATCTGGCACTCAGACTCCCAATTTATCGTCTGAGGATTGTGATGCCAAAACATCTCTCTTAGCTTTATCTTGTCTTTAAGTACTATTTCTCCCCCTTCAAAGGTTTTTCTGCTTTATTTATGGCTCACATTTACTAGTCACAATTAGGTTTTCGCCGAGTTGTTTTAAGAAGGCACATGGCCGTAAATCTGTTCTTCCTCCATTAGGCTCATCCCTTTTTTCCCCCTCATCTAGTTAACCATGGGCCAAGGTGTACTCTTGCAATCTAGCCCACAAAGGAAAAGAACAACTTCCAAGAGTTGAAATAAATTCAGTCAATTTAGTTTAAAAATATTCGTAATTATGGCTTTATCTAAATATAGGAGAGGCAGGCATCATTTTAAGTTCCTTAAATAATTTCTCCAATTCATGCACCTCCAGTTCTGCTCTGCTATTCAAGTTCTAATCCTAGAACATGGCTGCCAGTCACAGCAAACTGCGTTGACTTTATGATGTGCCCATTTTACCTTCACTCTAAGAATCCAGCATTGGTGTAGTCAAATGTTTTGATCCGTAGGCAGAGCAGTGGTCTATTTAGTACTCCTGTCATAAAAAAAAGTTTTCAGAAAGGTTCCCAGGCCATTCTTGTATCTAGAGTTAGTAATACATGGGGTGGATGTTATGTAGGTGTCTACATTTGCCAAGCTTATGTTCCATTTGCAGATGAATGATTGAAACTGAAAGGGAAGCACAATATTTTTGGATTCTGTGTAATTAAAATAGGGAATCCTGGAAGGGCTGTGATTAGGACCGGCTCTAGGCACCAGCAAAGCAAGCACGTGCTTGGGGTGGCACAATTCCAGCCATTCTTTCTGGGTTTTTTTTTGTTTTTTTTGCTTGGACAGTTGTACTCTCGGAGCTTGGGCGGCAAATTTTTTGCTTGGGGCGGCAAAAAACCTAGAGCCAGCCCTGGCTGTGATAATCTCTCCTTTGGATGGTAAATATTAAGATTTTAATTGCATTTCCTGCCTTTGCTTTTTTAATCAATTGTGCTCTGAACCTTACTTCACGTATATTTGTAAAGTGCCTTGAGAGAGCTTAACTGGCTTAGTGACCTCTCTGAATACAGGGCTATTCAGAAAGCTAGCTGATGGGCAGTTTATTTAGTAGCGTTATAGATAATTTTACAGTGATTGAAATTTGAGACTTAACCTTGGCTCATCATTGCCAGGATGACTGCATTAGGGCAAATCATGGGGGTGATGGTCAAACCTCCTGGGTTAAAGAGAGAACAAGGTAGAATAAACTATCTTGAATGCACAAATAAAAATGGTCTGAACAGCCTAAAAAACAGCAGCTGTTAAGTGGTCTAGCTTAGCTTATTGGTCATTCTTGTGATTTCATTGAATGTTGTTCAATGAAGACAGCTGCATAGAGAGAAGCTTGTTTCCAGAAACAAATGGGTTAAACTAGTCTGGTGCCAATAACTAAATCAAACTATTCTCTTGTTTTCTAGCAAAATCTCCCCCTTTGCTATACAATATGGCTAACACTTAGATGAACATAAGTGGAAGTTGCTGCAGGCTTTCCTAGCAATTAATTTTCTGCACATAGATGTTCATATTGCTGCTCAGTCTCTGTTGATATGGCTATGCTGCCCATGCTGTGATTATTGCAAATATTTGTTACCTTGAAGAATCCATTTTTGCTACCAGTGTGAATTGTTGTAAGACTGAACTTCTTTCCATTAGATTTCCTGCAGATAGCTTAGCAGAAATCTCTTTCGATCTTGAACTCTATACTTTAATTTTAAATATTTGTTGCTCATACATAAAAGGCTGCAGTATGTTATTAAATAAACCATATGGGGGCTATTAAAACTGTGTGCTGTTTTACTACCAGTGCTTTTAATATAATACATGTAAGCAACATCATTATTTGCATGGATAGCAGAATGTTAACTGCAAAAATAAAAGCGTCACAATTATGAGCTGCTGATTATTTCACCTTCCTAAAGATGTAATGCTTTAAATCATGAGGCACTTCAAGACTGCCAGTAGCAACCTCAATTATGTTTTGGGACTTGTTTATATACACGCAGCTTTGGTAATGTTGTCTGGATTTCCTGATTGACTCCACTGTGTCTGAAGGAAAGTCATGTAGGCTAGCATTTTTAAAGAACTCTAATGGTTAAACACCTAAAACTCAAAGAAATTCATTGGGGGTTGGGTGCCTAGTTTCTTTATATGTCCTTGAAAATCCTGGCCTAACTATCCCTCAATTTTTCTCAATGTATGGCATATAGATACTTCAATAACTACGGCCAAATTAGTGCATTAGGGCTGAATGGGCAGTAGTCTAGTCCAGAAGAATAAACCGTTGTGAAGATGGGATTAGAGCTGAATGAATAACAGATTCTTAAAAGCAAAATAATAATGAACATCCTTTTGGGCTAAACTGAATGATTAGATTTTTGGTTGATTGAAAAGGTAAAAAATAACTTGTCCAATGAAATGGTCTGTTAGCCATTAAACTAAATGTTTCATTTAGATGAAAATTTTTTATTTTTTTAAAAATAAAAAAAACTTCAAAACAGTCCATTTTGAATCAAAAATAGAAACTTTTGAAAATATCAAAATGAAACATTTTGATTTTTTTCAAATTGTTTTTTACTGAAAACTTGGTGACATTAACAAGACGTGAAATGTTTTGGTGTCACTATATTTTTTTATTTTTATTATTTTTTTTGCTGAAGAAAAGTTTTATTATAAAATGTTTATCCAGTTCTAAATGTCTTCTACTTGCTAGCCCACAGAGTAAGTGACCCAGAACTACTGTCAACTATGTGAGAATTCTTGTAGAAAAAGTAATAGAAGTCTGTGGGTTTGGATCAGAGTAACATGGTTCCAATCCAGTTTCCCTAGACATGAGATTTAATATAATTGTTGTCACTAGAACATGGATTTGTGAAAAGTGGAAGTACACTTCATATGCATGTTGTCTTATGACATGGTTGAACAAATATATTTAGATTTATTACAGCATAATCTGATTAAACATTATTTAAAAATGGAAGATTTCTATGGATATGAAAGTTAGTGGGAGTTGGGTTGTTGATTTGAATGGCATCAGCACTAGTGAAACATGATTTCTTCCACTGATGATGGGCAGCAGCTAAATCCTGATTATCTTCTTATAAATGTAAGGGAAAGTAAGCTATTCAGCACACAGCTGTTTTTACGGAAGGGGTATTGGCTAGATTTTTTTTATACTCACGTTTCTTCCATGAAATTTAAATGACCAAATACCTCTCAAGAAATTTCATTTTAAAAAAAGATACTGCTTGCACTGCTATCTATTGATTTCATTTCCTGATGATCTTATTTGTGTAAATTTGCTTGTTTTATCTTTTTGAGGCTGTGTGCTGTTTAGGCTAGGGACTTAATCCCTTAATTTGTTGTTTTTCAATTAATCTATTTGTGAAGAGAAAGTTTAGCTTTTATACAAAATAGTTGCTGATTGGCTTTTGACCAAATTTCACAAAAAAGCCAGTTTTGGACAGAACTCAAACCTGGAAAATTTCAGTTCCCCAGTTGAATTTTTTTGGATGGTAGTTATGAGTGACTGAAAACAGTCGTATGCCGCTTTACCTAGTGGTTGCTGTATTGTCCCAATACTACTGCTAGTTCGGTTTTTTTAGATAGCGAGTTGGGTTACAGTGAAGATTGGATTTACTGGTTTTATTAGAAATTTAGCTGAAACTACAGTACCTTCTAGACAGGCCTTTCAGTCATGTTTAATCCCCATGATTTAGATTTGGTTGGGACAAAAGAGGTTCTAAAATGCCCTTGTAGGCCAGCATGGACATGACCAAACTATGTTACATCCATGTTCTAAATCTGTGTTCTAGTGTTATATCTATCTTGAGTGAGGAGAACATATCGCTAACGCATTTTTGGCCCTGTGTCCCAATTTACTGGGTAAAATGTCAGAAATAGATTGAAAAACCTGCTTGACCATTTGTAGAGGCTCAAAGAGTTCAGTTGCCTTTTTTAAATGATTTTGTACATCATCATGTTCCCTGGGTTTGAGCGGAGCTGAAAACAGAAGCATCATTATGCATGGGAAAGAACATTTTGGGCAGAATTTTCAGCCCATGCCAAAATTAGTATTTATTGATCATCAAAATGGATTCAAGATTGCTATCTGTAAGAAGTCTGAATAAATATAATTAGCTCTGGGGAAATATCTGGGCATTTGGACAATTTAAAACTCACATCTTTGGTTATTACTACCAAACAGGCTGTACTGAGGCCTTTGTGGAATGAAGCTGTCATGCTGTTTGGTCAGAGAGAAACTTAGCCTAGAAAAACAACTTCAAAAGAAAAGCACACTACACTTTCACACACATTTTCTAGCAAGTTGTGGTCTTCAAAATGTATGACAATGGCTAACATAATGGTCTTGAATTCTGATTAGTGGGCACTGTTTGATTACATTTCTATTTGGTGGTATAGGTGGGTCTTATAAGGTACCAAATTATGTATTTTAATTTTCAATTAACATTGGACTGGGAACAGTTATGGGTATGGCAGTTTCTGCTGCTAAAGCTATAACATGGATTTATCTTTATACAGGTTATATGAAGGAAAAGAACAGACAGAATTTGAGGAATCTATGAGGAGACTCTTTGAATCCATCAACAACCTTATGAAAAGCCAGTATAAAACTACCATTTTGTTGCAGGTTGGTACTTCAGAAACAACAATATGTTTTGTTTATTGACAGTGTAGTAGTGGTGATACATTTAGATTATTTATTCTTTACCCATTACATATCTATTCCTTAACTGGCAGAGCATAGATGGACAGTTTGTTTAATTACTTTGAAGCCCAAGGTTGACAAGTTTAGAGGAAGATGCATGGTTTGTACACCTTTTAAAAAGGTAGCTGGTTAAATAGCTAAAACCCAGATGCTGCAATTTTCTAAGGAGCCTATAGGAGGTAGGCCCATAGGTGCTGACTTTTTTGGTTTTGCTGGTGGGTGCCCCATCCTGGTTCCACCCCCCTTCCCCAAGGCCCCGCCCCCACTCTGCCCCACTCCACCTCTTCCTGCCCCTGCTCTGCCCGCTCCCCTTAGGTCTACTCCCCTGAGCATCTCCTGCCCACTGCTCACTCCTTTCTTCCCCCCCCCACCTTGAAGGTGAGGTATGTGTGTGTGTGGGGGGGCTCAGCCTCCTCCCAAAACTGGCAATTTTCAGCATATTTACACACTTCTTTCTTATTCTGTTATCGAATGTGTCTATATCATTGGCATCTTAACAATGTAATCATTATTAAAATAGTAATGAAATATATCATTACATTTTCATGAATTACAGTATATTAAAATTGTTACACTCAGCTACAAGCTGTCTTCACTAACATCCAAGTTTAAAGACATTATGTTCGCTCTGGGCTTCACACCTGCTTAGGGCCTGTTTGGGAGCTGAGGCCACTGATGGCTGTGGGGAGAAGGTCAATGAGAGGGACAAGCAGTGTAGAGTCTTTCCCCTTTCCCTGTCCCTTTCTCCTCTCCCTGCCCCTTTCCCTTTCTCTTGTTTATTCTCTAAGTCCTTGCTCCCTTTCCTGATGTTTTTTCCCCTTCTTGTTTCCCACTCATGTCCCTTTTTCTATCTCTCTCTATTCTCCATCTCCTGGTGGCTCTGTCTAGTGCCTGCTCCCACCCACCCACTCAAAGTGGCAGAGGAGGTTTCCCCTCCTTGAGTGGGAAGGTTGCCTAGTGGTTAATGCACAGGCCTCGGGCTCAGGTGTTCTGGGTTTGATTCTCTGCTCTGCCACAGGCTCCCTGCTTAGCCTTGGGAAAGTCACTTCACCACTGTGTGCCCTAGATCCCACCTGTCAAATGGGGCTAATGCTGACCCTGCCTCCTAGGCTAAATCCATTCATGGCTGTGTGATGATGGGGGAAATGGAGATACCAATGCGGGTAGATTTGGGCTGAATTTCTCCACAGCCAGAGAATGAGAGCCAGCTCTGCAGGGTGGATGGGAGAGAGAGGGGCTCAGGCCAGCTCCACACAGAGTGGGGTTGGGGCTTCAGCCCTCCAGCTTCTGCCACTAGGGGTGGCTGGGGCTCCGAGCCGGAGACTTCAGCCCCACATGTTCTGCCAGAGTCCAGGGCTTCTTTCCGCCCTCCACCCCCAGTGCGGCTCCTGCCGGGGCTTCTCCTCCCTCCCCCCACAGTGCAACTCCTGATGGGGTCCAAGGCTTTTCCTCCCCCTAATCCACCACTGCACCCAGCCCTAGCCTAGCTGGGCTCCCTTGAGTCATCTGATGCCTTCTGTGGACAGAGTGGAGTCTGGCTTGCAGGGAGCAACCATACTCTTGGAGGACATGGCCATCAGCCCAAGAGGTGTGGGGCGGCCCTCGGTGGCTGTGCTGCCGCTAATAGCCCAGCACTCCTGCCCACGCCTAACTCTAAGGATTTTTTTTTTGTGAGACTCACTCAGCCCCTGCTGGAGTGGGGAGGTGGGAAACAGCTGATCGCAGCCTGCCCGCCAAACAGCTCATCGCAGCTGCACACAGGCTACCCATAGGAAACAGCGCAGCTACTGGGGCACCTGCAAAACAGTTGATCCCTGGCTGCCAACAGCGGGTCAGCCCAGTGGGTGCTGAGCACCCCCTATTTTTTTTCTGTGGGTGCTCCAGCCCCGGAGCACCCACCAAGCCAGCGCCTATGGGTAGGCCCTCAATTCCTCTTGAATTTCAATGGGAATAGAATACCTAACACTTAGGAAAATGCAACCCAGGGATCCTTGAGGTGGTGACTCTAGCATATTAATTAAACAATCTGTCCCAACTCATAGTTGGCTCAGACACTCTGATTTCCTTCCCCAGACCTGAGAAAGGGCTCTCTAACACAAAAGCTTGTACCATCCAACAGACATTGGTCCAATAAGATACTGCCTTACCTACCTTGTGTATCTCAATTGAAAAATAGACGTTTTGGTGTCTGAGCTTTTACAATGAGTTATCTAGACAGCAGAAACTACTGACTATAGGTTGAAGGCTTTGCAGTCATGTAAATGTCAGTCACTTTTGTCATCCACAGTGACTCACATCTGTGAATAAACATAAGATACTTGCACAAAAATCAGGAAGAGAAGGGTTTACTAAGATATATCCAACTCTGCATAAATTATAAATTAATATGCCCCTAATAGCAATAAAAATCTGAAGTTTGCGTGTGGCCTTATAGCAGGATATAGTTTGTTTTCAGGCAGGATGGTAACATTAGCATTTTATGAACCCTTTAATGCCCCATTTTTCATACTGTTGGATATGATTTTTTGTTTTGCTTAGTTCTCTGTTTTGGTATCTTTGATTTAAAATGCAGTGGAAATGGAAGACTAAGCAGAGCAAATTTGCGGCTGTATTTGATTCATTTCAACGATCCTTTTTGGAGTTACATTTCCCGTGACGCTTTCCTTAGAATGATGCACAGAGCTGTAAAGGAACTAAAAACATAAATCTATTTTCACCTGAATAATAACATGCTTCCAATAACGTTCCCAATGTGTTGGAAAGGAATTCAGGATGTTCTGTACCCTATATGACAAATGTATAGATGATTTGCCAGGAGCAGGCTAAGTATTTGGAACAAATTGCATCAGGAGCAGGATACTTTTTGGATTTTAAAAATATTTTGCAACTGTCATAACTATAAAGGGATGGGTAACCAACTTTCTGTATATAGTGCTGTAAAATCCCTCCTGGCCAGAGGCAAAACCCTTTCACCTGTAAAGGGTTAAGAAGCTGAGGTAACCTTGCTGGCACCTGACCCAAAAGGACCAAGGAGGGGACAAAATACTTTCAGATCTGGAGGGGGTGGGGGACAAAGGGTTCTGTCTGTCTGTGTGATGCTTTTGCCGGGAACAGATCAGATATACAAGCCTTACGACTCCTGTAAAGTGAGTAAGTAATGTAGCTAGAAAATGCGTTAGATTTTCTTTTGTTTAATGGCTGGTAAAATAAGCTGTGCTGGAGGAAATGTGTATTCCTGTTTTTGTCTTTTTTTTGTAACTTAAGGTTTTGCCTAGAGGGATTCTCTCTGTTTTCAATCTGATTACCCTGTAAGGTATTTACCATCCTGATTTTCTTTAATTTAAAATTCTTCCTTTAAGATCCAAGGGTTTGGGTCTGTGTTCACCTGTACCAATTGGTGAGGATTATTATCAAGCCTTCTCCAGGAAAGGGGATGTAGGGCTTGGGGGGATATTTTGGGGGAAGACGTCTCCATGTGGTCTCTTTCCCTGTTCTTTGTTTAAAACGCTTGGTGGTGGCAGCATACTGTTCAAGGACAGGGCAAAGTTTGTGCCTTGGGGAAGTTTTTAACCTAAGCTGGTAAGAATAAGCTTAGGGGGTCTTTCATGCAGGTCCCCAAATCTGTACCCTAGAGTTCAGAGTGGGGAAGGATCCTTGACAGCAACAAAGCAGTATCCAGAAGTATTCAGTAGAATCGTACTTCAGCATTACATAGTGTAATGGGTTGTACTCTACATTGCTTATAACACACTGTTAATGTTAGAATATCTTAATACCTGTATTGCATAGGAGGCACGTGCAAAAATTTCAATGTCTCCTGCATTTAGTTTCCGAGTATTCAAGCTTGTTAGAGTGAGATCTCTGGAGTAAAGTAATTAAATACGTTCGAGGCATTCATATGGCACAGTGGCTGTGTCTTGTAAGTACTTAAACCCATTGCTTGTTTAGTGAAAATGATCAAAATATATATGCAGGATTTCCCATAGGATGAAAGGAAAGAAATCTTCAACAAAAGGTGTACTCCTGTTAATTAATCTGGTTCTTTTACTTTGAGATGTTGTTAATCACATCTTTTAAATCTTTTGATACCTTCTAACACCACTTAGCCTGTTTCAATGAAGTTTCTAATAGAAACATGAACAAAATTTTACAGATGTAATGACTGACAATGTTTGGGGGTATTTTTAGTTCCGCTTGATTGCAAACATTTTGCTTAAAATGTTCTTTGTTTTTCATTCTTGTGAAAACAGTCTTCATGATCAGAAAGAACAACTCAAATGAACTTCACTAGCCATGGGAAACTTGTCTAGTTAGCAATTTGTGTCATCCCCGAGATAAGCAGAATATCTTTTGTTCCATATGAAAAATGGATTACCAATGGGAATAAGGGACTGCTATCCCACATTGGATTAATGTTGGGTTATGTGGGATGGGAGTGGAAGTTAAGACAGAATTTGGTTCTGCAGCCAACAGAGTTACTCATAAAAAAAAAAAAATTAGCCACACTGCAACAGTCATTTAAAAGATGTACATACTAGCAGTAAGATTGCCATACGTATTTATGGCTACATTGCTCATGTTTAGGGTGGTGGCTTCTATATACTGTACTGGATTTTAAAATTGCACCTGTCTGGCAGAAGAGTTCCTGTCATGCAGGGTGAACACCATCGAGTATGTTTTTGAAAATATAAAAATATTTAAAAGCTCCTTTCCTTCAGGGCATGAGGAATTTTAAGGCTGTACAGGTGTGTATGTACTGGAATAAGTAGGTAGTGATATGGTAAACTGATGGAATGGCTATATCTGTGTTTTTATGCTTTTGTTAATTATAACTATTTTAAACATGCATTTTGTCTTTTCTAATGAGCTATATAAAATATGAAAAAGGTATTGTTTTGTGATAACAAAACAATTTCCACAAATAAACATCTTTTGTTATGTTTAATTATCCTCTTCAACTACTGTATGATTCAGAATAAAAATAAATGCTTTTGTTTTAAGCCCAGACAGAGAAGGCAGATCTGGTTTGGCTGAGCCCCTGATTTTATCAGAAAATCATAGTTTCAGCACAAAATTGATAGTTCATGCACAGATTATTTTAAAAGATATAGCTGTCTGGAAGGTAGAACTGCCTTAAACATGCCCAAATCCAATAAATAATGATCAATGAATGAATATTTAAAGAACTAAGTGGGAGAGGTTGAGACCTCAAGGAAGAGAAATGCCTTTTAACTCAGGTTTCTGCAGCAAGAAATTAAGTACTAACTGTATATTAGAAAAGCTAGATTCTAGAATGGAAATCCACAGCAAATGCATACGTGAACTGACTCAAAATTAGATCAGCTGACCACTTGAATGGTAAAACTAGAATGTATAATAGAGGGTGTGGGAATACTACTTTAAATCTCAGGGATCAAGGTTGTTAACTTCTGCTTAGACTTTCCCTGCTTTTGAGAGAGGTAGAAGTGTCAGATTTAGCACTGGAAAAGCCAGTGTCTAGGAGAAAATCTATCTTGAGAATACGGTGAAAAAGAATCATTGGCCTTAAGATCACTCTGGTTGGTGGATCAGCTCCAAGAGGAACATTGCTCAGGAATCCTTGTAGATCCTGACTTGCAAACACTTCCTGTGAAGCAGCAAAAAATAATCTAGTTTTCCCATCATTAAAACCAGCTGCTCACAGTGGGACGATTCCTACCAAGGGAGAGTAACAAATAGGTGGCAGAGGAGTAGATAATGGAACAAGACTTCCAAATACCTGCTGCAGTGTTAGCCAAAGCCCTGGAAACAACGATCCCAAGAATGGCCATTTTTCCCCAGGGCATCTGGTGTCCACAAAAGATAGGCAGTACTCTCAGAAATTATGCTAAGCTGGTTCCTGCAAGACTCCACGTTGTCTATATGCTTGGCAAGAGCTTCTGTGGCCTGATGCATGTAACTCAAGGGCTGTTTTTCTCAAAATCAGGTGGTTGCAAGTGCTTCTAAATCTCTGTAGACTTGTCAGTCATGGCAGTCATCACAATGGAGAACATGTGCTTCTCTGCCAGTGTAAAGGAGACTCATATCTCCACTCATGAAAGCTTTGGCACCTTTCTGCGGCCAGTGTCTGTTTGGAGTGATTGTAAAATGGTTGACCAAAATGCAAGGATGATCACGCACTCGCTTCCATTACTGACAAAATGCATCAGGAAGGAGTGCAAGTCAAACAACAAGTCAGCTTTATTTATTCCCCTATAGCCAAAACAGATTTACCTGTAGAGAGGTGGGAAGGTGAAAGTTCTGGAACAGGCTTTGGGAGAACAATGATGGAACCTTGAGCATGCCAGTTTTAGGACACAAGTATTCTGCCAAACTGTCTCTGAATGCAAAAGGACCACTGTGGGATAGAGGTATATCTCATTACATACCCACATAGAAAAATCGACAAAGTCCACTCGTTCATGAAACAAGGATTATGCCATCAAACCAGAGGGGGAGTGAGGTAACCTCAAATATGGCTAAAAATCTTTTAAAGTAATTATCAATGGACATAAACAGCTGTAGAACACCAATTTCTGATGTCCAGGGTAACTGGGGAAATGTTTTAGATCTCAGAGCATGCAACTGGTCCTATCCAGCATGCACTATCCAAAGCAATCCTTGGGTCTTTCCCAGTTTGTTGAGATAAACGTTTCTTAGAAATGTCAAGGATCCACTGATCTGTTGTAGCATTGCCCAGAGAAGAAATCAAGGACTTAATTGAGCTGGAATTCCTTATGCAACTTTACATACACCACATATGCACACAGTACATACAATCCTCAACTTGGTCTGGATTTTAATACTTCTAAGAAAAGATGGTATTCTTTGTGATCCTTCCTGTGCCATGTATAAGTGGAATGGCCTGTTCCCACAAGCTCTCCACAGCTCACATGGCAATGGCCTCTACATCATAGTGTCATCTGTAGATGTTAAATCTACTGTAGTGTGTAGGGTATCCATTGCCTCACCAAAAATATTTACAAACCGGTAAACAGAATAGTTCTAATTTAAAGAAAGATACTTGTGATGTATAAAAATATCCAACTTTTAAACGTCTGTTTTCTCTGTCTGATGTATATCACCTATTTCACGAGCACTGAAGAGGGCAAAATAATATGCTCTTACAGTTGTGTTAAGTTCTCTTTGAATAGCTGAAGACTGAGAACTGTCATTTTCATTACTCACCTGGGCCATCCATGCAAATCCAAAACAAGGTTGTCTCATTTCTCCTCGAAGCAAGTTCTTGGCTTCCTCTGAAGACTTGAAGATATAAGATTTTCCTCTCAACCCCAAGAGTGTCCAATAGGATTATGGCCATCACTACAATATCCTGGTTTCTTTGCTGACATAAGACCTTTCCTACATTATGAAAGCAAGCATGTGGGCTGGACTTGATCCATCTTTGGAATCTGGGAAACCACTACATCAGATACTCAGGAACTTTAAATACAATGCTCTGGAATGAGGCAGATTCACTAAGATGGTATGTAGTGAAGATACAGCTGAGGGATGACTTTTAGGGAGTCTCTCTCATTTCTGTAGTACTCTTCTAGATGAATCATTTAGAAACTGTGCTAAATTGGTGCTTGTTGCACTTGTCAAAGTTATAGCTTTTTAAAGCAAACAAACTCAGCATCTGTGATCAAGACCCAGATAATGTTACAGTATTGACTTCTCTGTACCACTTTATCAATTTCCCCTGTCAATTTCATTGTCTCCATTGTGCCATGTCATCCATCTAAATGCTTGTGCATAAAATCCAGATTCTTGGAGGTGGATTTATTTTTTCAGATATACAGTAATGGTCCTAACTCAATGGTAGGAGTGCTCTTGTTTGTGTTTGGGAATGCATAGCTGTCAAATTTCCTTTCTATTTGGTTGCCAGTACAAAAAATGACCTTCAGGAGATAGATTTATGCCTTTCTGACAAGTAGTAAATATTCAATGATTTGCCCAGGTTTCTTGGAGCTGGTTTATTGGTATCTATTTTATACTATGTGCATGTTTTCCCTCCATTATTTACCCCCACCCTACTAACCTCTAATTAAAATTAAGGACTCTGTTCTTTCCCAAAAGCTGTGGATTACTCCATGGTACATCCACATCTTGAATACTGTGTACAGATGTGGTCCCCTCATCTCAAAAAAGATATACTGGCATTAGAAAAGGTTCAGAAAAGGTCAACTAAAATTATTAGGGGTTTGGAACAGGTCTCATCTGAGGAGCAATAAACGAGGGTAGGACTTTTCAGCTTGGAAAAGAGGAGACTGAGGGGGGGATATGATAGAGGTATATAAAATCATGAGTGGTGTGAAGAAAGTGAATAAGGAAAAGTTATTTACTTGTTCCCATAATATAAGAACTGGGCGCCACTAAATGAAATTAATGGGTAGCAGGTTTAAAACAAATAAAAGGAAGTTCTTCTTTACTCAGCACACAGTCAACCTGTGGAACTCCTTGCCTGAGGAGGTTGTGAAGGCTAGGACTATAACAGGGTTTAAAAGACAACTGGATAAATTCATGGAGGTTAAGTCAATTAATGGCTATTAGCCAGGATGGGTAAGAAATGGTGTCCCTATCCTCTGTTTGTCAGAGGGTGGAGATGGATGGCAGGAGAGAGATCACTAGATCATTACCTGTTAGGTTCACTCCCTCTGGGGAACCTGGTATTGGCCACTGTCAGTAGACAGGATACTGGGCTGGATGGACCTTTGGTCTGACCCAGTATGGCCATTCTTATGTTCTTATATACTCCTTTAACCAGCAGATCCCAAGTGACCTGCACAGGTCTCAAGGGATCTGTGGAAAACAAGTGACATCCAAGTGGATGCCTCTTTTTGGTTTTTTTCCTGCTGCTGAGCCCTGCCTGCTGCAGCTGGCTTCTAGATATCATGATTCTTCCAGCATCTAAGAGCCAGGTGCAGCATTGGAAAGTGTCACTTGATGCAGGCTTCCCACCAGTAGAGCAGCTGGCTATAGTGGGAGGAGAGGTTTCCATGGGTTTGAGGGGGAAGAGAGGAGCGTACACACAATGAGGTGGCTCTCCATTTATGTCAGGATGTGGAGTGGAGCATTGGAGCCTAACAATTTAAAAGTGTCCGGAGGCAGCTTGATTGATTGTTTAGGTGCAAATAAGGTTGGAAAAGTGCCGACAGTGATGCCTGATTTGTGACGTACAACAGATGATTGCATGGTAATTTTGTTAAACTTGCCTTGACAACAAATAAAATCAGCCTAATAAACAGGGCCCTGGTGACTCTTTACAGTGGTCTTTTAATCTTCTGGGTACTTAGGTTTCGTGAATACGTATAAAGAATTGTTGGAGATGAGGGTTACTATGAAGCTAAGCTTGTTAGGGAATAAAGATTGTAAGATAAATGTACCGGTAAGATGGAGGAGTATAACATACATTTCTGTAATATTGTGAGGTTTTTATAGCCTGCTGAAAAATTAACCTCTTAGTTCTAAAAGGGCCAAGTCTGTCTTTCGTACTCAGCAGAAGATGTCAGTGACTTGACTGAGGACTTGAGGGTTCCGTTGTGTGTACACCACATCATTTTGAAGCCACACTACTGCAACAGAAACATGGAGGTGCCAGAGGTAGTCAGGTGCTCACTTCTGCACTCTGTCTGATTTTCTGTACTCAGAGTTTGACAGCTATATCCTCCCCACTCGCAAATTGTGCAGATGCTGAAGGAAAGAACGTGGAAGCAGGTCTTCTGGAGAGTCACAAGAGGCCAATATCTGTAGCAAGGCAGAGCTGCACACTCTATGTAATGTATAGGAATTGGTTAGTATAATTTTAAATAGTATGTGAGCCTTCTAGTGGCCTCACTATCTCCTGTGTTTTAGGAAACACCCAATTCTTGCCATAGTAGCAGTGTAGATATGTAGGTAGATGTTGCATGTTCTATACACTTACTTGGATCCATGCATTACCATGTGGTTCCTTCATATTGTTGTGTAAAGAGCAAAAAGGACAACAGCCTGCTGGGCTGAAACCCAGTCTGGGGCTTGTTTTTTGGTTACATATGCTCATGGCTATTTTTGTGGGATAGATTTGACCTGATGATGGCTGCCAGTGCATTTGTGCGGAGTCATGCTGTTAATTTAGATGACATATATGGCCCAAAGAGTCAAAGGTGTTAACATAACCCAGTGACTGACTTACACTAAAGAGTTTTAAACAAGGTTCAGGGTTTGGTATACAGAGACCAAGGCAAACACCCATTAAAAAACTTGTAAATCTTGAATTAAAGATACAAAAAAGAAAGGCAGAAATCATTTGAAATGTAAATAAAATAAAAGGCTACATACTTTAAAGTGAATTTAGTAATGTTGTATTACACCACAGTGGGTTCGGCCCTGGTGGTTACAGTTTGAAGCTCAACAGAGTGAAAGTCACCTCTGCTACTTGCTTCAAATTTAGACCAAGGATAGTGACCGCACACCCATTTACAAGTACAAGGTCAAGTCTGTTTTAAAACTTTAATGAAAGGTTATGATTACCCAAGCATGTAGAAATCCTATGAAGACCTATGCAGGGTTCCCTCCCCACTCTGAACTCTAGGGTACAGATGTGGGGACCCACATTCCTGGGGTGGCTTGAGAATAATATACCAACCAATTGCCTTTAATGTAAGTACAAACCAGACCCTTTATCTTTAGGACACTAAAATCAATCAGGTTCTTAAAAGAAGAGCTTTATTATAAAGAAAAAAGTAAGAGAATCATAGCTGCAAAATCAGGATGGAAGGTAACTTTACAGGGTAATAAGATTTAAAACACAGAGGATTCCCCTCTGACTCTGTTTCCCAGTTACAAAACAGGAATGAAATTACCTCTTAGCATAGGGAAAATTCAGAAGCTAAAACAAAAGATAAACTAACGCATTTCCTTGCTTTACTTACAATTTTTGTAATTTTAGATTAATCATTTCAGGTATGTTTTCAGGAGATGTTTTACCTGCCTGGTCCCTCTCTCTCTCTGTCCAGAGAGGGAACAAACAAAGAGAGCACAAACCACCTCCCCCCCCCCCCCCCCCCGCAGATTTGAAAGTATCTTCTTTCCTTAATGGTCCTTTTGGTCAGGTGCCGAGCAGGTTATTTGAGCTTCTTAACCCTTTACAGGTAAAGATTCAGTACAGCTGCTCAGGAGGGATTTTATGCTACCCTTAGCTGTATGTTTATGACAACAAGTTACAAATACAGCCATAGTCATATGCTTAGTGATATCTGTATGCCTTGCCATTTGATCATCAGTAGAGGGACGGTTCCTGCTATGGTTTTTCAAAAGAGAACTCATTGTACCCAATCTGGGAGCCTTCTTTTATCTTGTGATTCTGACTCCACCTAACACTCTGCGCTGGTACATGAAGGTGTCCACCTTCTTTTTTCCTTATTTGTATTGTGTCCCCCAATAATATGGGGGTACCGAGTTTTTCATAGGTGGTTTGTAGTTCCTTTTATTCTCATTAGCATTTATCCACATATGTGCCTTAACCGCAGGGTGCACTGTTAGAAAAAAAATGCACCTCTAAGGCATTTTGTGATCCAAAATTAATCTGGTAGCTAATTTGGCCAGGGTGTGTCTCAGGATTAGGACAAAGAAGACCCAGGAGACTGTGGGACTGGAAGCCATGATGGTGAAGCTCACTCTAATAGCCAGTTTATCTCCCAAAGTCTGTTTCTTTAAGAACCCTAAAAGAAGTGATGGGCTATTCCACTCCCATTATTTTGTCCACCAATTAGGCCTGATATCTGACACGCCAATTTTAGTTGTCTGATTTCTGGTTCCACGCTTCTTGTTGATCAGTTCAAAAACTGTATTAAGATTATGCTTATGTCACTAGGCTTTTTGGGCCATTTCAGTCTTTGTCTCATATTTGCATCTTTTCCTGTCAACATTTGTTTTTGTAGGTTACTGTGAAATGTTTTTAACCTAAACTCAGTTTTTACTGAGCTCCCAATTAGGGTAAATTTGTAGACCCAATGATCACAACAGCTATTCCACCATTTTATAGCCCTGTAAGGAAGTGTGTGTTCCCCTCCCAACCCCATTTGGAGGTTGCTAGCATTTGCTAGTGTCACTATCAGGAAGAGTCTTCATGTGAGGGTCTAAAATGTAGTTGATCCCTGCTTGGCAGACAAGGCTCCTTTTACCCTGCCAAGTCTTGGGTGCATAGTTGAGAGCTGCAATTTGGTACAGCCATGAGTGAACAATTTATCTTTAGGTGTACTGTGGTGGCTTGATGTACTGTGCAGTCTTAGCTGTGGAAGAAGTATTTCCTGTTGAATCAATACCATCCTTATTCTTCCAGTTGGCTTTTTTAAAAAGAAGGTTGGTCACCATATTAAACTCACATCTCAAATGTAAATGAAATCTTTGTCTTTGTGACTTTTTTAAAAATCTAGATGAGAGCTCAAAGGAATTTCTGCTCTTAGTTCCTAAAATTAAATTTTTAACAAGCAAGTTGGTGTTGGGTATTGGCATACTCTGAACTTAGAAGGGTTGTGTTGGGTCTTGCACTTGAGTGGCAATATCTCTGCAAAACTGGGAAAGTATTTGACATACATATTTCAGCTTTGAAGCTCAGTGATGCTGGTAGTTACCCAGGGGATAGTAATCTACCACAGAGTCCTAACAAACTATGAATGCTTGTCAAATGACGAGCACAAAGAAACTTCAAAAGCCCCTGTGCTCCAGGACATTTCTTCTTTTTGGGTCTTTGTAGAGGACGGAATTGAACATTCATGACAATGAATTCCTATTAGTGACCATAACTTCATTGTGCTTTTTAGTCCATGATGGTCTTGCCTATATCTTTTTTTCTACAGTGAAAATATTCGAGGGTTGGCTCCCCTCTTACATTGTACATCCATCTTAGTATACATAGTGAATCCATCTTAACTGTCTCCCAGCATCATTCTCATACCTACATTTGTTGTGAAAAAGCTGAAATATTGATGCTGTGGTGGGAATAGTGTATATTTCACATGCTAATCTCATACATTTTGCAATGTCCATGCATAAGGATATTGTGTCTAGACTCTAATTATGTGTGGGGTAGTTAGAATGACTTTTTTCCTCAGTTTGAAATCAGGTTATAGAAGTCCAACAAATGCAAATTCAAATAGCTGATGTTAGTAGATGCTTTATCATGTTTGTTTACTAAGGTTCATTGATTTGTTGACTGCAGGCTTTCTGTTTGTTTTAAGGAAATGCATTATGGATGCTCATCTGAATAAAAAGCTGTAGCCCAAAATTCTCTGAACAGTGTTCTAAAATTACACATAATGTTGATAATTTCTTACCCAATATCAGCTGTGAGATGCTCTTTAAAAAGTTCTCTCTCGCTTCTTTTTAGGCATTAAGGGACCGAAATTAGCATGACCACTTGATGTGTTTAAACCCATGGAACCTCTGGGAACTGTAGTTGGAGTCAATGCTGACAGTTTCAGCATTATTTTCCACTCTATGCCTTGGAGGTGCATTGGAGTCCAAATGTAGGTAGTCAGCCCATGGCAGAATTACACTTACAACAGATCTCTCATGAACATGTTCCTAAATTCATAGGATTTACTGTGGATTACTGGGTATCTAGAGGCCTGTTTTAATCTCCCCGCTCCTCCCCACAAACGTGTAAACATCTCCAGTTTCCACCTTAGAAATGATGAGTAGGGAATTCTGTGGGGAGTTTATTTATGAAACTTGCATCCAAGTGCTCTTGTGTTAGAGAGAATCATTTATTTTGGAGCATTTAATTAAAATTAGAGTTCAAGGTACACATCCTGGGTCTTATTCAAATGACATGTGGGTCTATGGTGGGAGATTGTCAGTGGTGGACCGCCTGCTGAGGAAGACCATGTGAGCCCAATCCTGCATCAGATAAAGTAACTGAGTTTTACTGCTGAGCTCAAGGAATGAATAATTGGACCTATGTAACATGACAGAAAATTTATTGGCACCCAATATTAGAAATTGCAATTCAGTTGCCATATTGTTCACATCGAGATATATCAGAACAACTTCACCAAAATCTCAAATGTTTTGTTTAAATATAAAAAGGTTCTGATTTGTGTTAAAGCAGCGTGCAAATTGGATTGTGCTCTTGTACCTTTGGGTTAAATAGTGTTTGTTACAAACTGTCACTATTTAGCAAGAGGTCTGCAGGCAGCAAAAAAGACAGAGAAGCTAATTTTAATGAAAAAGTTCATTACTAAACACTTTGACAGTAGGTTCCCCCTCCCCATTCAAATGCTTAGTTTTCTGGGTTTACCAAAGTCATTCCAGCTTTCCTTTAAGCTTTTAAATATGAAGTGCATGTTTTATAAGAAAACAGCACCTTAAAACTTTTGTTGTGGCATGCTCATGGATTAAGAATTATTTTGGATTTGATGTTTATTAAAATGCAATCTATATATAACTGTACATTCCACTACTTGGGGAGCAGTGGCAAGGACACTGGACTGGGAGTTGAGACACATGGCTCTCTTCCTGGCTCTGCAAGTTGACTCCCTGCATGACCTTGAGGAAGTTAAGCTCTGTGGCCTTGTCAATGCACAAACTTGCATAGGTTAACCAATCCAGTGCAAAACCCTTTGTGGATAATTTTATTTATTTAGTGGCTTATTTCAGTTTAGTTTAAACCTGTTCCTAATCAATTTAAATTAAACCAGAACAAGACTGGCTTAAGATGAAATGAGTGTCCACACAACCTTTTTCCACTGGTTTAACTAATCATTTTAAAATCACACTTTTAAGTTTGACTGATACAACTCTAGATGTAGAGTTAACACTGATATCCCATTGGTTCCCTACCTATAAAATGGGGCAATGTTTCTTGCCTTTTTAAAGGTAAGATAAAAAGTTCTACATGAGTTCCAAATTCTCATTATAAAAAAACATTTGCTTTTAATTAGGTTTTTTTATTTGAGTTTAAATATCCACAGGCTGTATGGCTTTCCTAAAAAAGTTATGCTTTTCAGTTTATTTCAGATTCTGTGCTTTGTCAGTGTGGAAAGTAAGAGTCAGAATGATGTATGGTCAGTCACTGCTTTTATCAAGGTCTGTGCAGACAATGGAAGTCAGACAGGAATGATTGCTGTTGGCAATGTAAAGAGCAGATTCCGCATGCTTGTGTGTGAAGGCAATAGCAAATGTTCAGTAGTACCCTGTTGAGCTGATGATACATTCCATGTGCAGGTTAGGCCTTGTTTAGTATGTGTCTCGCTACACAGCAGAGTTGACAATATGTACCTATGAAACCCATGGCTTTAAGCATCTGTTCTGACTCCCTTTCCTATAGCCCAGGGTCTACCTACAGCTGGAGCAATTTAGTATGTAAAATAGATCTGCATCAGGTGTTAAGACTGCCTTTTGCTGAAACTTACTTCTCACCTAAATGATACTAGTAATAGCAACACTTCGGCTATGTCTACGCTGGCAATTGAATGACACAACTTTGGTCTTTCAGAGTTGTTAACGCACCACCCCACCCCACCAAAGACACAACTTTTACCACAGGAAGTGTCAGTGTGAACAGTGTGGTGTTGGCAGAAGCGCTCTCCTGCTGACAACACAAATGCCACTCGTTGGGGGTGGAAGATTTTTGTCGGCAGGAGAGCTGACAAACAGCAGCGACACAGCTCAAGTTTTAGCAGCATGGCTGTAGCAACACAGCCATGTTGCTAAAAGCTGTGTAGTATAGACAAGCTTTTAGTGTTTCAAAATGAAATAATGCCAGTATTGCCTTTGTAGTTCTAATGTTTTGTTCAGGAAGCAATTAGCCAAAGTACCACTTAATATACACTAAATCCAAAGTAAGGGAACTAAGTGTATTACACAACACAAATTACAGTTTGCAGAATTATTACACAAAACACTGCCCTAAATTTATGATGGTGGCAGAGTTTGTGAATAACCAGTGTCCATAACTAGTGAACATAGTAAAATTAACAAGAGATTTTAAGCAGGTATGTATGCACTTAAGAAATGAAATGCAGCAGCATTCATACCATGTTCTTTGCTAGAGATAGTGTATGTCAGAGATAGCTATCTTTTGGATTATTCTTTTTTAATGGAGGTAGCTATCTTTGGATGCATTCCCTCAATAATAAATGGTGTCACAAACACAAAAGCAGAATTTAACCTCTCATAAACCTTTATAGTATATGATAGCTGACAATGTTGGTGGGGTGAAGAGGAGGAGATGAGAGACCAGAGTGGATGTGCTGGTGCATTGTACTGTACCTGCAGCAATTTGGTCGAGTTCTCCTTTTTTGACTATTTTAAAGCGCATTTTAAAATACTCTCTTTTCTTAAACTTAAAACCGTGCTTTTATTTTGAATTTGTTAAAACTACAAAAGGATCTCTCCACCTTCCCTCCAGCAAGAGGACTAGTGCATCCTTTGGGTATGTACGATAAGTGAGAAATGTATCTCTATCACTAGAAACTACAGAATTGCAGAATAGGATAGTTTCCATATCTGAAAGATGCACTAATCCTAGGAGGCAGTTCTTAGTATCTATTAGGTTAAGAGGATGAAAAGTAAAGATTAATGTCTTTATGAAGCTTTCACTTTTGAATTGTCATGCATGGTTGTCTGTTTGAATGTTTCTGCACTTTATCATGGGCTTATGAACTGTGTGTAGCTTTAAAAATATTTTATTCGAGAGGCTGAGTATATCAAATCCCTCTTGCAGGATTCTTAGGAGAGCTGAATGATGTAGTGTTGATGTTAGATGCTGGTGATGACATCAGACATAGACTATTGCCCACCAATGTGTGCAATTGCCCACTCAGTAGGGTAGTGTAGCAAGTGTAATTTGTCTCATGACTAACCTTTACCAAGTAATTGCTTGACAGACAGAATAGAATAGAAATCATACAAGATGAAATTCACCTCTTAAATAAAAAGTCTGAGTCCTTGAGCCACCATGTCAGTAAAGTCTTGAAAGGTCAGTAGGGAGGAGACACAAAAGATCATCCCTTCTGCAGGGCCTGGTGCTTTCATGCAACATCACAATGACTATTACTACAGCTTGTGGCCTGGCCAAACAACTGCAGCCCATCTGTGCAACCTGTCTGGTACACTTGTGGGGGCTGGATTGGTGTAACTGAGGATCCTGTGGCCTCTGGCTTGTGCCTGCTTACACACTTGCATTACTGTAAAGCCACCTTCTGCTGTGGCAGCATTAGAAACACTGTCAGTGGTGTGCATAGTGTGTGCAATCTACCTCATGGCTATTGTGCTTCCAGCCCCCTTGCATTATATCACCATAAGGCATATGTGTTACAGAAGGCTTTACTCTGGCCCTCTGCATTATGGAGAAATTCAGAGTATAAAGCATTGACATTTCAGAGCAAGGTAGAAGAAAAGTCCTAGTTCACTTCAGTTCGTTGAAACGTGCGCACTTCTTTAGTTCTAATAGTGAGCCATTCCTGGGGAGAGGGTGGAATGACTTCATGATTGGCCAAAACCTTTGGGTCTCTGAGAGCTATGTATTGCTATTGTATTGTATTAAGTGGACATTGAGGGTATTAGATGGAATTGAGCTGTATACAAGGACATATACGTACATGTACTTACACAATTAACATGATATGTTTGTCAATTCAGGTTGCTGCCTTGAAGTATATACCATCGGTCCTCCAAGATGTTGAAACAGTCTTTGACGCCAAGTTACTTAGGTGAGCTGCTATTCAACAGCATTTTGTTAGATCTGCCCGATGTTGTCTGCATGCAACGGTGTCAGTTCTGTCCAATACAGATACCAAGCCAGATTCTTAGCCTCTATAAAATGGCATAGCGCCGTTTAAATCAATATAGCTATGTCAGTATACACCGGTTAAGGATCTAGCTCATTTTGTTCAATTTGAAGCATCTGTCATGGGTTGTTTACAATGAATATGGAATTAACATAGTCTCGGCATGACAACCAAGTTCAGGATCTATTCAGGCTGTATCCTCTCTGTACTGTTGTACAGTTGCAAAACATGGACATCGTGCCACTCACTGGGCAAAACTGGAGGCTTTCCACACACAATGTCAATATCCTATATTGGGCATAAAATGGAATCACTTAATTTGTAAAACAGGTGTTTATGATCGCTCCAGTCCACAGAGTACTGGGACTGTTGTCTGAAAAGCGTAAGATGCTATCTGCGTACATGTAGCAAGAATGCCACAAGATGTTTGGGTGAATGTCATTCTCTGGGTGGCTAGCAACATCCAGGAAAATTCCACCAACTGAGGGGTGGAAGTGGCCCAAAGGCAGAGCCCCTATTACATGGGTTTATCAAGTCTGTTCTGATGTTGGACTGTCGGGCCATCAAGCCCTTGCTGTCATGCAGGAACGGACCAAATGGCAAGCCATCACTATGGCCAAATGTTTGGCTAAGCATTGAAGAAGAAGAATATTCTAGATAGTGAGTTGTATTTTTCCTTAAGAGTGTATTATAATACAGTTTAACATCTAGGCCTACTTTTCAAAAATGTGTTCAGTGAATGGAATTAGCAAGTAAAGCAATGCACTTCTGGAGAATAAGTGGCACTACCAAAAAGGCCACAACTCTGGCTGGCTGACAATAGATGTCTTCCTGATAGATGACAGAAGATTTGTTGGCCAAACACTGCATTGTATTGTACGTGTGCAATGGGAAAAAATGGCAACTGTTAATCTTTGGGCAAAAATGCCCCAACACTTAGTTTTTCTCTCTTAACAGTTGGTCTTTCTCCCCTGATAGTCTTAATACACAACAAAATACAAGGAAATGTATTGAATACATTTGTTAAGCATTAGAGGTATTTTAGTAATTACTGCTCTTGCTATCTATTAGCATAAGGAATTAATCTAAATTGTATTTCTGGTTTCCCACTTATCTGCAGCCAACTACTGTATGAGTTTTACACTTGCATCCCACCAGTAAAACTACAGAAGCAAAAAGTGCAGTCCATGAATGAAATAGTACGCAGCAACCTCTTTAAAAAACAAGGTAAATCCAAATTGTCTTCAGGTTTTAAACTAAATGTGTATAAGATTGACAGAGTGGCTTTAATCTCTCCATAATTTTATTTGATATACGGTAGATAGAAGATTTACATAATTCTTATAATTCAATCTGTAAAAGCAGATTGAGGTGGCTTCTGGTTGATCCTTTTGGCCAAGACAATTAGTTTGCAAAGGCACGATCATTAGAACAGAACAAAGACTAGACAGGCCTGGGAAGGGTTATTTGTGAGTGCTTATTTTAGTGGTAAAATGTGAAGATTGAGAAACCTGTTGTGGCCACCTTCAAATCCATTTTTTTAAGATGTACAAAAATATAAGAACATTTAGAAGTAACATTTAAAAAATTCTGAAATCACTTCTGCATATGGGACTTAAGTTCCAAAGTCAGTTAGATGCTTTTGAAAAACTTGCCACAAATGTTTGTCCAATACTGGGATATATAGGTCTATTTTGGGAGTGGGAGGCCAAGGGCAGGTGAGGGAAGAGGAAATGAGAGCAAAACCTAGGGTTGCCTGGTGTCGGATTTTTAACCAGTCAGCTTTGCTGACCGGGCCATTAAAAGTCCAATTGGTGGCGCAGCGGGGCTAAGGCAGGCTCCTTGCCTGCCCTGGGTCTGCGTGGCTTCTGGAACCGGCTGGCATGTCTGGCTCCTAGGAAGAGGGCTGGCTGGGGGCTCCATATGCTCCCCCGTCCCATGTGCCGGCTCTGCAGTTCCCATTTGATGGGGCCGGCATGCACCACGGGGAGCCGCCTGGCTGCGTCTCGACCTAGGAGCCAGAGGGACATGCTGGCCACTTGTAGGAGGCACCTGAGGTAAGCGCCACCCGCATCCCTCACCTCCTCCTGCACCCCAACTCCCTCCCTCACTCCAACTCCCTTCTCCAGCCCTGAGCCCCTCCTGCACCCCAACTCCCTCCCAGAGCCTGCATCCCTCCCATACTCCGAACCCTTTGGCCCCAGACCAGAGCCCTCTCCTGAACACCAAACCTCTCATCCCCAGCCCCATATCACAGCCCTCACCCCCAGCTGGAGCCCTCCCTCCTGTGCCCTGACCCCAGCCTGGAGATGACCCCCCCATACCCTGAATCCCCTCACTTGTGGCCCTACCCCAGAGCCCACACTCACAGCCCAGAGCCCTCATCTCCTTCCAACCCCCTGCCCAACCCGGTGAAAATGAGTGAGTGATCAAGAGTGGGGGAAAGTGAACAACAGAGGAAGGGGGGGATGGAGTGAGGGAGGCTGAGCCTTGGAGAAGGGGCAAGGTGTGGGGGGCAGGGCAAGGGTGTTCAGTTTTCTGCAATTGGAAAGTTGGCAACCCTAGCAAGACCAATAATCACATGAATGGAGAAACCAGGTCATGTCCCTTTTAAAAGGATAACAGTGTTATGACAGCATTGATAACACTGTGGGGTTGGGAAAAAGGTGGGGAGGACACTTCTAATAGACTGTGCTTCTAACATGTGGGCCTGCCACATGTGAGGGGAGAGGGGAAAAATAACCAGAAATGTAAAATATTCACTTTCATTACCTGCAGCAACTCAGCTGAATTTTTTCCTGAGTATAAAATTATTGATGGGTTGTCCCAAGTGTTTTTATTTGGGTTTCTCTCTCTCTCTCTCAAATAAATCTTTTAATTAGTCTATTTGAGTCTTCGGAGAAATTGAGGTTAAGTCACTGCTGTACGTTCTTTTTGCCTTCGTTAAAGGGGAAGATATTCTTTGACTTTGCTATACTAGCAAATTTAATCTCTTTAAAAAAAGAAAAGGAGTACTTGTGGCACCTTAGAGACTAACCAATTTAGTCTCTAAGGTGCCACAAGTACTCCTTTTCTTTTTGCGAATACAGACTAACACGGGTGTTACTCTGAAACTTAATCTCTTTAGTTCACCCGCCGTGTAGTTCCTCCGCAAGAAGCTATAATGGAAGCTACCGAGCAGGAAGGGCTCGGTGGCTTTTAACACTGTCACTTACCTCTGTGTTAAAAATGCCAGTGCTCACAACAGCCTTGTCAGTGCTAGTACTCCCACTGTTGCTACCACAGGTGGGAACTTTTTGCCAAAGGAAGTATTGTACATCAGGCCTAATTGACTGATTGGCTTCATTAACCTCAGCTCCAAGAACTTTGCCTCACTGTACAAGTAACAAATAAGGTTCTATTCCATACTTTGTAGGAATAGCTAAGCTTGTTGCTCTCTCGGCTTCATATTGGAGCCGAGCAAGCCTCAGTAACTTGGAAAGGGCACCTAGTCTGCTCCAATGAGCTGCTAGTTGCTCAGTGTTCCCACTTCTGACAATTTATAAAACAAATCTGTCATGCTCCTGGGAACTTGACAACAACAACAGTGACTCTGTATGGCGTTGTAGAGGAATATGCCAAGAGTGGAATGCTTTTGCTCATCACGTTGTACAAGGTTCCCAGAATAGTCATAGGCACAGATTTAAGCACTATGGACAGATGGAAATGCAGCACTGTCATAGAGCTTCTATAGGGTGCATGCTGTTGAGGGCAAGACTTGGATTGTTAGCTAAAATAGTAACAAGATACTTCATCTAAAGTCCATTGTGTTTTCAGGACATTGGGGACTGTTTAACCAATTTAGCAATCATGAAGTGTTGCATATCATGAAAAATTTTCAAGTTTTCTATGCAATATTATGCAGTCTTTAATCAGTACTCTTGTTATTGATTTCATGCACTTAGCCTTTGATTTTTGAATACTAGCTTATCATTAAAACCTTGCATATTAACCAAATCAGCACCTTGTTCCAGGCTATTAAATCTAAGTGAAACAGCATCTAATCTACAATCAAAGGTTTGTGTACATAATTGAACTGCAGTAAATATATCCAGAGTGATTTAAGAAGTAGCAGTAGTTGCAGACAATTTGCCAGAAACAAAAACTCTTTTGGCTAGAGATGTTGTACAGAGGAGTGCTTGTAGGAGGCTGCAATGAATATGAAAGTCTCTTTATCATATTTCTAGTTGGTTGTATTATAGCTGGTAAGTCACAAGTTACAAAGCCAAAAGGAAAGTGTTAGGATAAAAATGCTTGTATGGGAAGGAACAGGTAATGTTACTGACGAGCAGTATAGGGAATATGCTGGGTTAACTCCAAGAAATTACTCAGTGTAAGTATATTCAGTATCTGTGTGCAACTGAACTGAGCATATAGGTGTGGGGTCTACAGAGATACCAGCAAGCGGTACACAGCACATCAGGCTGTGAAGATTTGAACTCCTCCTCATCTCCAGGCAACACCAGGTGTTGCCAACTGTGACAACATCCAGAGATTTCAAGCAGCAGCACCCTAAATCTAATTCTGATCTTACTGAGGGTATTACTTGGTTCAATCTGTTTTCTGCCTAATGCTTTTAGCTAAGATCTATTAGAGTCTCCAGCCAAATATTTCCTTTGCTGGATAAACAGAGCTCTCCATCATTCTATTCCAGCATATTCAGAGCCAGAGAATCAATCCAAGTATTTCAAACCTACCGTGGGAGGAGAGTAGCTAACTGACTCTTAAAATAATCTTTTAAAGGGATATGAGACCTTTAACTCCTCTGTATTGGGAGGATTCCTCTGGGGCTAGGCATGTCAACCTTCTTTTGGGTCTGTTATAGCAACCCCTCATACTGATTCAAAGAAGGGCACTTGATTGAGTATGCTCCAGGAGTAAAAGGGTTAAGGGAGCATCCAGCATTGTACATCATTCTAGACAGGATGTGACCTAGGTGTAGCCATGGCCTTAATCTCTATACTCCTCTTCTGTGGGTTTTGGGATGGGAGAGTGGACTGCTGCTTTTAAGCACATGAGGTAAGGGCTGCCAATCAGTGCCTCTTCGCTCCCTGGTGTGTTACTGGCAATTTGCTTGGGGCACAGGAACCTCAGAGAACCTCCTTTCCTTCCCCTGGCAACATAGTTATCCCTGTAGTAACATTAATGTGGCTCTTGGTAGTTTTGTGTAGGATCTACATGTTGTTAAAAACAAACTGTGTCATCTGCAATGCTTAATTTAAAAAGACGACGACAACAACAACAAAAAAACAAAAAAACTTTTAAACTCAATGTGAGCTTCACCCAGAATGGTGAAATCAAAGTCAGCCATTATAACCACCCATCAAGTGTATTTAGTCAATTCAGTCAGTTATCTTGAGCACAGAGTCCTCTTTCTCAGTGCTATTTGAGGTGCTGTTTGTATGAGAGACAGTGTTTTGACAATGCTAAAATGAGCTCTGACACAGCGTTCAAGCAGAAGCTTCGATGCTTGAGGCTGGTGAAATGAGTAAATAAAGTTTAACCATGGAGAGGATGTTTGTTGTTTATAACCTCAGTTGCCATCTCTTTCCTAAATTAATATCGTTGGCATCTCTCAAACAGCTTTCATATAATAATGCTATGGCAAAAGTAGTAATGAACTACTAGTTACGAATTATTTATCCGAACACTTTTATATAAAATTTGGTATAAAAAGCATTAAACATAAAGATTCTTGTCTGAATAATTCCATATGGTGTGGTGTGGTGATGCATCTGGATGGTCATTAAGGGCATATCTACGCAGGAACACTCAGGAAAGTTAAGGTGAGTGAAACAAAGCTGTGAATTAAAAGTGCACTAGTGGATAGGTAACAAGGGCTCTTTAATTCTTCAAAAGGCCTTCTGAAAACTGCTGTCAGTGAACAAACTTCTATGCAAGGCATAGGTTTCTGCCTTTTGATTGTCAAAACAGATTTTCTAGATAGAACTCTTTTTTAACTCTTTATTTACTCTCTCTTACATGCTTTCTAATAGTTTGGAGAGATGCTCATTATGTATAACGAAAATCCCTTATCTGGCATATGTTTGAACTGCATTAAGTGTTTTGGGCCCTTTGCATGTCACATCAGGTTATAATCACTTTTTTTACAAGACCTGTACAACTACTAACGAAAACGGCTTTTAGGCTTCAGATCATTTGTTTCTTCAACCTTGGGGAATAATTTTCTTTTTTGTCAGGGAAAAACTACTGTGACTACTTTTACCACCATTCTTCATTTTGGTGTCCTTGCAGTGCATTGGTAGCTTTCCGTTATTTTATTTTTGTGAGTCCTATAATCCCAATCAGTGCAGTCCTTGAAAAATCACTTAGGATATCTTGATCCTTGGAATTCTCCAGGTCATGCAAATCTTCACAGTTACCTTTCCCACACCATAATCTGCACTACACCCGTACCTAAAATTACATTTTCCTCACGGACAAGACAGCTCCTCTGAGGGCATTAAAATGAAGACTCTTCTTAAAGCAGTAGTACTGCTTTTGTTGCACAGCTGACGCAAACACATTTTCCAGCGTATTATTTTTGTCCATGCTGGACAGCGTGATGCAGAAGCGATAGTGGTGCTTTTGGGAACATCAGTGTTGGAGGTAATCTAGTTTCCCATCTGATATTGTATTAAAGTGGCTACCCGTAGATTTTTTTTTTTTTTTAAATGGAGGGAATAATTTACATAACTATTCACTTTCTGTGCAGGAAAATTGCTATGAACTAAAAGCACAGATTAACTTGAGTTTTATAAATGAAAATGCGTTTGTAATTATGGTAATAAATTATATTACTTAAATAGTTATATCCTCAAAGCAAAGCACAGGTTCTTTGAGTGGAGCACCCCACAAATGTAGCAAACTTTAATGCTCAAAATATTCTTTCCCTAGGTAAGAAGAAAATAGATTTCACCTTACAAAGAAAATAAAAGAAAAATCTTACTGTGGGGAAGTACTTGTGCTGTTTTTTGGCTAAAAGATTGTGTGTACAGTTGCCACAATATAAACATTAGCTGAGCTTTTGTGGTGGTTAGAGGTTGCTTGTAATTATTAGAATTGGGAGCACTGGCTGTTGGGAATCTGAAAGGACAGGAAACAGGAAGAAGGGGGGAGGAGTTGAAGAGGCTGAGGGAGAGCTACTGAGAGTGCAGCAGCAGCTTGGAAAAGAGGTTTCCACTTTAAAAAATAAAGTCCTGTTGAAATTTGTTAGTACCTTGCCTGGCTACGACAACAGCTCTCTCCCATGCTGCTCCAAACTGATAGTCCCGCTGAAGGTGAGCAGTGAGCCTGTGCTGTCAGAGCCCATGCTAAGTATAACACAGGCAAGAGAATTCTGCAGCTCGGCAAGGCAAGTCAGTACTTTGTTTGGAAAAATCTAAACTTCACTGTTTCCCCATTTTCCGGTGTTACTGATAAAGGTGTTTTTGTTGACCACACACTGGTATTTCTATTTACCATTTTAACTGTTTGAATACATTTTTTGCTGGTTAATATCTAATTTTGTTTGTAAAATAGCAAAGGATTCTTTTGATTCACCTGATAAGATGTATGGCTTTTTGGGGTCTTAACCCAAGAAGCTGACTTGATTTTGTTTCTTCCTTGTGGCTCAAAAAAGCCTTCTAAATCTTTTTTATTGATGGAAAATCTTTATTAAGTAAGGCTGCATACAAAGAAACTGAACTATGGAAACAGGCAACACAGCAGAAGTTGCACAATTATTGGCTGTTAATCCCTTTTAAAAAAGACAAATAACTGCCCCTCTCGGGTGAGGGGGGGAGCAGACAATCTCCGTCTTTTCAGAGTGCTAGATAAAAGCACCAGCTTTATATTTGTATTAAAATTTATAGGCCACAAAAACTCTTTATATTTGCCCTTCAGACAAGTATTCAGTGGCTCACAGTCTTGTTAGCATTTGATTCCTGCTAACACTGTTTGTCTAACAGAAAAAATACACATTCATAAACATTTCCTCTTGCTTCAACTTGTCAGTGGTGTTGTGCGTGATAAACTAGACAAAAAGATATCAATAACAGGTCCATTGTATCACAGCGGTGAGAAGAACAAAAACCTTCTACCTATTTTTAAAAGAAAAGTTGAGTTGAAAAACTAATAACTTATGTAGGGGCGGCTTACTTCATGTTGCACCCTGCCATCCTGAATTGTTGGAGAGGTTGGGCAGTCTGTGGTGGGTTGAGGTTGCATCCCTGATCCTCTTTGGTAATAGCCATTGATGCACCTCTCCTCTGTGAACTTCTCTCATTCTTTTTTGAGCCTAGTTATACTTCTGGACTTCATAACAGCCCCTGGCAACAAGTTCCACAAGTTGAATGCCTGTGTGAAGCACTTCCTCATGTTTGTTTTAAACCTATTGCCTATTAATTTTATTGGGTGATCCCTGGTTCTTACGTTATGTGAAGGGGGAAATAACATTTCCCTATTTGCTTTCTCCATATCATTGATTTTTATAGACCTCTATCACATTCCCCCTTAGTCATGCCTTTTCCAAGCTGAACAATCCCAGTCTTTTTAATCTTTCCATATATGGAATTTGTTCCATACCCCTGATCATTTTGCTTGCCTTTCTATATACTTTTTACAACACTGTCTTTTTTTTAGATCAGAACTGCACTCAGTATTCATGATGTGGGTGTACCATGGATTTATATAGTGGCATCATATTCTCTATCTTATCTATCCCTTTCCTAATGGTTCCTAATATTGTTAGCTTTTTTGATGACTGCTGCATATGGAGCAGATGTTTTCAGAGAACTATCCACAATGGCTCTTACATTTTAGACCACCTTCCACACGTAGAATTAGGAAAAGCTGACAGAGCATCATTCCTTTGTTTCCCAAAGCCCCCTTGAGCCAATATTGCAGGCCAAATCCTTTCTGTAGGCATGTCCCTCTTGATATTTGAATGGACAATTACTTTTAGAAGTATATACAGGAGGCATGATATACCAATAAGATAGTTATAAGAGTCATATTAACTATATATTTATGCCTGAACTGTAACTCCGTGTTTTAACTGTCTAATGGTAGTTTTTGGACTTGATTCTCCTGGGTTTTGGATACCATCTTATATGGAAAACTTTTACACAGCAGTCTTGTTACCTGAGTATCTTGCATTACTTTCACACAGTACCATATTATGCCACAGAGTCTTGGAGAAAATTGTTCAGAACAACTGCAGTTAAAAAAACAACCTAGTGCCTGGAGTGAACAGCTGTGTGTTGTGAGGAACAGCACACAGCAAAGATAGTGATAAAATGGGCAATATAGAGAGGAGACCTGGGAGAGAGGTTGTGGTGAAGTTTTCTTTCCCTGGGAAGGGAACCGCAGAGGAGCCAGCTGGAAGGAGCTTGCACCCTGGGACAGTTCCTGAAAGGAGCAGGCAGCTGGTGATAGGGAGACCCCCTAAAGCAGATCTGGGAGAAGGGACCCCAGGGAAGAAGTCCTGAGGGTCAGAAGCTCGGGAGGAGCCAGACCTCCAGGGAGAAAGCTCTTTAACACAGTGAGAGAGAATTCTGCAGAGTCTGGAAGAGGAGTGAAGAGTCTGCAGAGGATTGATCCCAGGAAAGAGGGAAGAGTTTTTGTTCCTTTTGAGCTTTGAATGTGGCCATTGTTGTGACCTGGCCAGAGGGGCATGTCACTGCACAGATCTCTGAAGTCTGTAGGAGGTAAAGGAGGCAGAGGGGATGTGTCTTAGCATAAGGAGGTTCTCCAGGATGGTGAGTTAGTCCTACTTCAGATTCAGCTCAGCCTGTTGGCTCCAAATGTGCATTGTTCATCTGTTCTGTGGGCAGTGCCTTTGTATGTCCTAGGGAAGGCTACAGGGTTTTTTAGATTTATTTTGCTATGTATCTTTGATTTTTGTCTGCTGAAATGTTCTGGTAGAAAGACTTTGACAGGTCCTCAGGAGCAGAGCTGAGTTTGACTAGGTAAGCAAGTGGACAGTAGCATTGCACTCATTTTGTTAAGTTTTCAAATGGGTTAAACTGAACTGCCCAGTGTCTCTCTTATTTCTGTCCTTCCTTCCTTCTGGTCTTACACCTAAGCTTATTCTGCTGCTCTAAAATATGTATTGCAACAGGCACACGTAGCTCTGAAGAAATGCTAGAGCGATTTGTAATGAGGGGAGATTAGAAATGGAACTGAACCATCACACTGGATCTCAGTCCTCTTGACTGTAGGACTCTTCATGGAGATTGTCAAGTGTGGTTAAAATGTAAAACAAATTTCGAAGTCTATGAATGCTTTCAGGTTCCACAAATCCATCTTAACTGAGACCACGTATCAGTTTTCTTTGTACAAGATAGTGTGTACAATGTGCTCTTAACACACTCTGAAGATAGTGACACGTATCAGTGTCCACCCTTTGATTTTCCACTAACAATCCCTTTATACAGTGCCACCTTGTGGTTATGCCATAATGCCTTTAATTGTCAATACGCATTTGCTATCATTCTTTTCACTGACCTCTTGAAGAATTCATTCTTTTCTTTACCACAATGTACAGTTGGAATTTTCTTTACATTAAGAAAGAAGTAGTGATGGATTTAAAAAAAAAACTGGACTGTTCTGATACACCATCCACCATGCCTGATGATGGATTCTGATCTTTCAGGATTTAAATCCTGTCTGTCCTGCAATGACCTCATCCCCCTAAGCAGAAGCCATGGCCCCTGCCCATTTGGCTTAGCAGAAAGCTACATACTAGACCTATATTCAATTTGCTTTTCCTTCTCCTTCTGAACCTGTAAGTCCTGAGTCGCTCATATTAAACTCCATCTAATTATTGTTTGTAGTGTTGTAGCCATGCTGGTCCCAGGGTATTAGACAAGGTAGGTGAGTTCATATCTTTTATTGGACCAAAATCTGTTGTAGAAAGACACAAGCTTTTGAGCTTACACAGAAGAAGAGCTCTGTGTAAGTGCAGAAGCTTCTCTCTTTCAACATAAGTTTTGTCCAATAAAAAAAATTTACCTCACTCATATTGCCCATGAGTTTACCACAAATCTTGAGAACACAGTGGCTGCCAAACCAGATTTACTGCTGAACTCAATCTTGACTAGCATTACCCCCTCAAGCAGGAACCTCACACCTAAATCTGGCAGTGGGGGAAAAGGCAGCATTGAAAAGGAAATTGGTGCCAAAGACCCCAGCACTGAAGACTGGTGTGGAGAGGGAGGGCTGCATGAAATATGAACAGAAGCACAGCTCCAGACACAACTCACCTCACAAAGAGGATCTAAAATACCCATCCTCTAACGACAAACCTTGCAACCACTTGATTACCTGAGGGGCTCAGAACCAAGGCTGGCTGCTAGTGCAGTGCAGGAATGCTGTGGTGCAGTAATGACCTAGATGCTGGCCCTGGCCCCACAGACTTGAGCATTGCTGGTATAACTCATCATGGTCTCAAGGTCCATTCTGGCAGAGGTGTCTATATCTCTTCCTTGAGACATCCTCAGTCCTGAGACTGTTTGTTTCAGCACCCCCATGCTAAGGTCATGCCATTCAAGGAAATACTATCACCTTCACCAAGCTGTTCATTATCACCAGTATTGAGCAGAGATTAATCTCCCCTGTGAGGGTGAATTCGGAGGAGGTCCCACAGAAAGCCTGTCTGTTTAGAGTGCCGACACAGCCTAAATACATATGGCACTGGCAGACCAACCTCAACCAAGCTCATACCTGTACAGCGTTCCACCTTGGCCATCCCGGGGACCACCTTCACACACCTGAAAGCTGATCCCTTTCCCACCTGTTGAAGGAGATCTCCTTCCCCCTCGACATCACTAGCCAGACCTCCCATGCAAGAGCCAAATAATGGTCACCACAAACTGAGTGAGGTGGCACTAGAAGAAAACTAACAGCCTCATTCAACACCTGAGGAATAATCATTGTCACTAGATGAAGCAGTAACACCGCACCAGATGATTTTGAAATATTGCAGGACCTATTGGCTTGAATCACAGAAACCATAGATATCAAGACCTGGATAATCAAGGAAAACTCCCACAAGCTCTTTGACATCCTGACCCCTTTAAGTCCAGCCAAGACTGGACTCCCCATTAATGAGCCAGTGAGGGGACTCTGTGAGACTCCAGATACTCTTCTTCCAATATCTAAGAGGACTGAGAACAGCTATGAAGTACCAGACAGAGGTTTTGAACAATTTTATGTCCATTCTAACCTATGACCTCTGGTGGTATCTGTGATACAAGAAAAATCCAAATCCATAAAGGAAGATCCTAAAACCACAATCAAGCTCTGTTGGTGAAATATAAATTTCTTATGAGATAGTGGCCCTGTCCTATCCAAGGTCCCAAAGGATACAGGGTTGAACAGCCTTACAAGTGGCAATGGATGAGTCGGACATGGTTGCCAGGTCAATGGCCACCATGCTTGTGACACTATGAAGAGTCTTCTGGCTGCAAGCATCAGGTGTTCCTAAGGAGGTGCTAGGTATCATAGAAGACTTGTCATTTGATGGGATGGAGCTTTTCAGTTTCTGAGTGGATGGAGTACTCCACTCAAGGATTCTAGGGCCACGCTGCAATCCCAAGTAACCCAAGTTAAGGTAGCTAGCTCTTTGAGATGTTGTCAATGTGGATCCCACAACCCACACTCCATCCCTGCATTTTGGGGTCCTTGGTAAACACTGGTTTTGGACTGTGAAGGTATTGAGGGAAGGTTGCTGCTTTTCACCCTTAGTGCTCTCTCTCAGAATTGTGAGGAATCACAAAGTATATGTGGCCCCAAAAGGTAGTGCTATTGAAAAGACTACAGTTTTGCATGCATGAGGTGCATGTGTCCTCCTGTGGGATCAACATCTTGAAGCCCATCAGTTTACCCTAAGATAAGTAACCACTTCTTCTCAACAAAGGTCACCCAGAATCTGCTCAAGGCCATAATTCACAGGGACTATTGTAATTTCAAAACTGTTTTAGACTAACATGAAAAGTTGTAAAATTAGATATCGGACACTTGGGATTATGATGTAGTCGCTCTTAAGTTTTAAAATCAGCAGCTTGTTAAAAAGAAAGTAAAAAATCTTGCCACTCTATCTTCAGAGTGTGTTAAGAGCACATTGTACTAGTTGACTTTGGTAGTTCTGCAGCCAGAAAGGATAATTGGATTTGTAAACTAAAGACCTGAGTCTAGAGCATCTTGTGGAGAAACCTTCACCAATTTTCAGATATTCTGTACCAGAGGAGTCCTACTGCCCCTGTCACCTTTTAATAATGAATTAAACATAGTTTATTCCCTTTACTTGGTTTTGAACTCAATCTCCGAGAAGCACTAGATAAGTTTCAGTGACTTCAAGGGGACTGAATGTATGGCTTTCAGCTTAATGGGAAAACAGACTGGAAAGTCAATTTTGCTTTGTCCTAAGCAAGATAAATTTATTTTTCTTGCATTTGTTCATTTCTATACTTATTTGTAGATTGCACTTTTGTAATTTCATTCTAAGCATTGCTTCAAAATAATATGAAGTCTTCAGAAAATGTTGCTACTTGATACCTGACCACAGTGTGAGTTTATTGCTTAAGGCCTTTCTAAGCTACTTGATTTTCAAGCATTACAGACTACAATGAAACTGCTAAAGTGTCTATTAATACATAACATACTGCAAAGCTTTTACTGTTGACAAGTAAATAGAAGTTCAGAATGGGTTGCAGTTTGTAAATGCAATTGGAACACTGCTTCTTCTGAAGTCTTCAAATACAGGTTTCTGTAAAATTTACCAAGAAAAGTATCAGGAGTTCCAAAAGGAATATTCATGCTTTGTTTGAAAGTTCTTAGGGTATTAATGATGGGAAAAAATTACTGAAAGAATGTCCACATATGAGAGGCTATTTCAACACAGTGTGGGCTCTTTGAATGCTGCTAAGATAGGCAATCCTCTTGGGCAATCTAAATGTGCCCAGACGTATAGGCAATGGGCTCATGCTTTTATGAATTTACGCATAAACAAATAAATATATAAAAACTCCTTAGTGTGGGCTTTTCTTTTCTCTAATCTCAAAACCAAATAGCTAAAAAAGAAAACATAAACACAGCTTAAATCCAATTTTTCCCTTTGTTATATAAAGAGTATTTTTTTAATGTGGAGTTTGTTCCAAATGACCACACAGCTTCTTGACAGATTTGTCCAATGGACGTTGTCAGAGGGCAAAACATGGTTTTCTTACCTGCTGAAAGTTCTATAAATTTCAACTTACTAGGTCATAAATAAGTTTCTAGTGATGGTGAACCCAAAAAGAATCCAATTATATGTCCAATTGTAACAAAATATCAAGAATGTCTTCCAGCGTTATTCAACTGGGTAAGTTTTTTGTAGAAAATCCTCATTTTATCTTAATATTGTACAAAAATAAATATGATTAGGATAGGCTGTTTTAAAATACTAGTTTTTTTGACATATGCATATTCTGATGAGACTTTCTTAGCTTGTATAGAATGCTTGATTTTATTCCATGAAATGCAAAATGTTTGCTGTAGGGAAAATATTTTTAGTTGAAGTGCACCATTTTACTTCTATTGGACCAAAATACAGTATAAAAATCAGATGGCACTGCGCCAAAAACCGTGATCCAAGCATGGCCAAACCTTGGGGAATCTCCGATCTGGGTCCAAACGTCACATCTGACTGTTTTGTAATCTCCAAAATGCTAGTGCAAAAAGGAGTACTTGTGACACCTTAGAGACTAACCAATTTATTTGATCATAAGCTTTCGTGAGCTACAGCTCACTTCATCGGATGCATAAAGTGGAAAATACAGTGAGGAGATTTATATCTATCAACTTCATGAAAAAAACTTGTACAGATACAGACAGACATCTTCCTTTCCAAATGCAAACAGATGGACATCATACCAAAAGGACTGAAGGTAAAAAATCCATTACAATCTACATACCACACAGACTATGCTGACAGCTTGTGCCACACGCTCTCAAAGAAACTGCGGAACCACCTGATCAACATCCTCTACAGCAAATAGGGAAAGATTAAGAATGAGCTCTCAAAACTGGATACTCTCATAAAAAAACAACCTTCGACACAAACTTCCTCGTGGCTGGACTTTACTAAAACTAGACAAGCCATTTACAACACACACTTTGCTTCTCTACAAAAGAAAAAGGACACTAAATTATCTAAACTACTACATGCTACAAGGGGCCACAGCAATGGTTCCCTTAACCCACCCAGCAATATTGTTAATCTATCCAACTATACTCTTAACCCAGCAGAAGAATCTGTCCTATCTCGGGGCCTCTCCTTCTGCCCTTCCACCCCCACAAATGTGATACAGTTCTGTGGTGACCTAGAATCCTATTTTCGACGTCTCCGACTCAAGGAATATTTCCAACACACCTCTGAACAACATACTAATCCACAGAGACCTTCCTACCAACACTACAAAAAGAAGGATTCTAGGTGGACTCCTCCTGAAGGTCGAAACAGCAGACTGGACTTCTACATAGAGTGCTTCCGCCGACGTGCACGGGCTGAAATTGTAGAAAAGCAGCATCACTTGCCCCATAACCTCAGCCGTGCAGAACACAATGCCATCCACAGCCTCAGAAACAACTCTGACATCATAATCAAAAAGGCTGACAAAGGAGGTGCTGTTGTCATCATGAATAGGTCGGAATATGAACAAGAGGCTGCTAGGCAGCTCTCCAACACCACTTTCTACAAGCCATTACCCTCTGATCCCACTGAGGGTTACCAAAAGAAACTACAGCATTTGCTCAAGAAACTCCCTGAAAAAGCACAAGAACAAATCTGCACAGACACACCCCTGGAACCCCGACCTGGGGTATTCTATCTGCTACCCAAGACCCATAAACCTGGAAATCCTGGGCACCCCATCATCTCAGGCATTGGCACCCTGACAGCAGGATTGTCTGGCTATGTAGACTCCCTCCTCAGGCCCTACGCTACCAGCACTCCTAGCTATCTTTGAGACACCACTGACTTCCTGAGGAAACTACAGTCCATCGGTGATCTTCCTAAAAACACCATCCTGGCCACTATGGATGTAGAAGCCCTCTACACCAACATTCCACACAAAGATGGACTACAAGCCATCAGGAACACTATCCTCGATAATGTCATGGCAAACCTGGTGGCTGAACATTGTGACTTTGTCCTTACCCATAACTATTTTACATTTGGGGACAATGTATACCTTCAAATCAGAGGCACTGCTATGGGTACCCGCTTGGCCCCACAGTATGCCAACATTTTTATGGCTGACTTAGAACAATGCTTCCTCAGCTCTCGTCCCCTAATGCCCCTACTCTACTTGCGCTACATTGATGACATCTTCATTATCTGGACCCATGGTAAAGAAGCCCTTGAGGAATGCCACCATGATTTCAACAATTTCCATTCCACCATCAACCTCAGCCTGGACCAGTCCACACAAGAGATCCACTTCCTGGACACTACGGTGCTAATAAGCGATGGTCACATAAACACCACCTTATACAAGAAACCTACTGACTGCTATTCCTACCTACATGCCTCCAGCTTTCATCCTGACCACACCACACGATCCATTGTCTACAGCCAAGCTCTACGATACAACTGCATTTGCTCCAACCCCTCAGACAGAGACAAACACCTACAAGATCTCTATCAAGCATTCTTACAACTGCAGTACCCACCTGCTGAAGTGAAGAAACAGACTGACAGAGCCAGAAGAGTACCCAGAAGTCACCTACTACAGGACAGGCCCAACAAAGAAAATAATAGAACGCCACTAGCCGTCACCTTCAGCCCCCAACTAAATCCTCTCCAACGCATTATCAAGGATCTACAACCTATCCTGATGGACGACCCAACACTCTCACAAATCTTGGGAGACAGGCTAGTCCTTGCCTATGGACAGCCCCCCAACCTGAAGCAAATACTCACCAGCAACCACACAAGAGAACCACTAACCCAGGAACCTATCCTTGCAACAAAGCCCGTTGCCAACTGTGCCCACATATCTATTCAGGGGACACCATCATAGGGCCTAATCACATCAGCCACACTATCAGAGGCTCGTTCACCTGCACATCTACCAATGTGATATATGCTATCATGTGCCAGCAATGCCCCTCTGCCATGTACATTGGTCAAACTGGACAGTCTCTACGTAAAAGAATAAATGGACACAAATCAGATGTCAAGAATTATAACATTCATAAACCAGTCGGAGAACACTTCAATCTCTCTGGTCACTCGATTTCTGATCTAAAAGTGACTATTCTTCAACAAAAAGACTTCTAAAACAGACTCCAACGAGAGACTGCTGAATTTGAATTAATTTGCAAATTGGATACAATGAACTTAGGCCTGAATAGAGACTGGGAGTGGTTGAGTCATTATACAAAGTAAAACTATTTCCCCTTGTTTATCCCCCCCTCCCTCCATTCCTCAGACGTTCTTGTTAACTCCTGGAAATGTGCTGGAAATGGCCTACCTTGATTATCACTTCAAAAGGTTTTCTCTCCCCCCACCCCCGCTCTCCTGCTGGTAATAGCTCATCTTAAGTGGTCACTCTCCTTACAATGTGTATGGTAAACATCCATTTTTGCATGGTCTGTGTGTATATAAATCTCCTCACTGTATTTTCCACTTTATGCATTCGATGAAGTGAGCTGTAGCTCACGAAAGCTTATGCTCAAATAAATTGGTTAGTCTCTAAGGTGCCACAAGTACTCCTTTTCTTTTTGCAAATACAGACTAATATGGCTGCTACTCTGAAACATGAAAATTTAAAGCTGATTTTTCAAGACAGCCACCCCCCACCCTGCATTTGGGGGAGGGGAACTATTTATGGAAAGGGTGTATTGTCATGGGTGAATAGTGTGAAGATTTTGCAATTGGTTACAAATGTATACTACCAAAGGAAGTAAATTATTTTCTCATGGAAGAGATCACAGTTTACCCATCTCATTAAAAATTCCTGGCAACACTGAAGTGAGAATTTCATTTGAGTGCTTTGCCCTTGATGGTAACTGATTCTGGCCCCATCCTGCAATGAACTCCATGTATAAGCGGTCTCCTTTGCCAGCACAGACTTCTGTTGACTCTAGTAGAACTCCACCTGGGCACAAGAGGCTGCCTGAATGGAGCTCATTGAAGTATCGGGACATTTGGAGGTAACAATCACAATCCAACCTCTTCTGAGGTCAGTGGAAAGATTTAAGTTGTTTTCAGTGGGCGCTAGATGGAGCACAAAAAGAGGCTTAGGTTCTGAGAACAATAGTGAGGTTTTTTAAAAGGACATTTGATGGATTTCTACCTTCCTTTTTTCTGTTTTTGGTATCTATGCTTATAGTCAAATAGACAGGACTGACCCAGATAAACCAGGGACTGTGAGGTGTAGGTGTTGAGTTGCTCTCTTTTCTTGTATCAAATCTTAGATTACTTCCAAAAATAGAGCTTATATTTTCTGGGAAATGACTGTGATTTCTCTGAAAGCTGGATAAGTCTGTAGGAGATTCAGACGTGATTGAATTCAAACTGGAACCGGTACAGAGAGGGGCTACTAGGATGATCAGAGAAACAGAGGCTCTACCTTAGGAGAGGAGACTTAAGGAACTTGGCTTGTTTAGCCTAACAAAATGAAAGATGAGGGGAGATATGATTGCTCTCTGTCAATACATCAGAGGAATGAATGTCAGGCAGGGAGAGGAATTATTTAAGTTAAGTGGCAGTGTTGCCACAAGAAGAAATGGATATAAACTGGCCTCTGATGGTTAGACCAAAGTTTCTAACCATCAGAGAAGTGAAGTTCTGGAACAGCCTTTCAAGGGAAGTAGTGGAGGCAAAAAAACCTAGCTTGTTTTAAGACTCTGCTTGATAAGTTTATGGAGGGGATGGAATGATGCAACTGTCTCTGGTGGCATGTGATCCATCCATGCCTGCTATTAGCAAATATTTCCAGTGGTTGGATATGAGAAACTAGATGGCAAGGGCTCTGAATTACTAAGGAGAATTCTTTCCCAAGTGTCTATTTAGTGGGTCTTTCCCACATCCTCATGGTCTAACGGTTGGTAGTCATTGAAAGTTACCTTATGAGGTTCTAAGATGCTCTGTCCTTGGTGGTACACAGGGGAGCCGAAAAATGATAGGGAAAGCTATAAAATCAGGCAGGTATGTTGTGTGAGAACAAAGCAAGGATAGCTTCCACATCCTCCTGAGACTATGAGTACCCTATGTTTGAAAGTCAGCGGGGTGCGGGGCAGAACCAGTGACCAACTGGTGTATGCAGCATATTTCCTCTGAAATCTCTTGGATTTCCAAGACTAAATTGTTGCTAGCAGCTTCAGTAATAGTTCCCTGTTTGTTGTCTTTGCCACTAGTGTTAGTATGCAGCTGTGAATGGAGCCCATGGCATCCTGTCTCCTGTGTAAGCCGTCCTGTCGGGTAAGAAAGCTTCAATAGGGCAGCGTGGAGGAGCTCGAGCTACATGTAGAGGCTCTGAGTTTATGGTAATACATAGAGCTGGTTGAAAATTTCAAACAGTTTTAAAAAGAAGTTTGACATGATATGTTTTAAAAGCTTTTTTCTATTATTTTTTTAAGTTAGTGACTTTCAACAATTTTTAAAAGAATATTTGCCCATTTGGTGGTCTTGTGAAATGTTACTTTAGTTATGGTTTTTCATTTATTGTAAGTGCTAGTGTTGATTGCCCAGCCTACTCATGTGTGGGATGTTTTTATTTTTGTTTATTTTAAATAAACCCCCTTTGTGATGATAAAGTTCTGATTTCAGAGAAAAAAATGGTTGAGGGAATACAACTCAGTGGAAAATTCAGAAAATGAAGTACTTGAAAACTGATAGATTGCCTGTATTCCATCTAGCTTGAAGTCTGTACCATTCTTCTCTATATGGAGTACTGAGGGGAGACAGCTTCTGAAACATCTTGAGTTATATATAACTTGAGCATTTTTCTTTTTCACTCTCCTATTTTCTCCCACATTAGCATAAAGTTTGTCCATGAACATAATGTCTAGAATATATATATATATATATGTAAAATATAAAAAAAATATATTCATTCAACAAGCAGGTCAGCAACAACAAAAAATACAGATGAAAAATAATTAGCTGTCATAAATCATAGTCCCTAACAGTAGTGTTAAAATGCACAGGAAAGCTGTACCATGACTAAGGCATGCTCCCTTTGATGAATAATATATGTCCTTTCACAACAACCAGCAGATTTGCACCAATCAGATAACCCAAACTTGTTTCCCTCCATCTGTAATCATGAATAATCAGTCACCAGAACTCCATTGTGCTGCATGCCATGCAGTAAATGCTAAGGGTTGTTGCCACAGTGAATTTAAATTTTTGTGCTTAGAGCTAATAATAAATATATAAATGTAATAAGTGTTATGCAATATTACAATTACAGAGCTGCTTTAGTAACCTCCATAGGTCTCTCAAACTTGCTTATGCAAAGTTTATGCAATTTATCCAGACATCGCTAACACAAGTTTTTTAACATTTTGCCACAGTAGCTGTTTCACACATTGATCATAAACCAATGGGATTTTTGAGACAAGTCAGGGACACAACTAAGCACCTAATTACTGGCTGTGTTTGTGTGCAATTGCATAATAGCATAAGGAAATGGTCAAAAATGAAGGCAGCTGTCCAATTTGAGTACGATTTCATGACAATTGCGTGGGCAGACATGCTGCAGAATCTGGTCCTTAATCCTTTCATTGCCTATATTCCATTTTACTGATCTGTATTTTTTTAATGGACTCATTACTTTTATATTGAGGCACTACATGCTATTTAGAAATGGCAGTGGAGATTTTTTTTAAAGCAGCCTATGGGATTTAGATTAATCTTTTGTTAATTTAAACACAAGACTTATATTTAAGTCCCTTCCTCTCTTCTGAAAATCTCAGCCAGTATTTTTGTGATTAATATGATAGAAGAGGTGGAGTATTAAAGAAGCAGCCAGACAACAAACTGTCCTAAGCATACAGGCTTCAAGGACATATGCTCCCTGTCTATCATTTTTTTCTGTTTATTGATGTCAAGAGTTTTAATATTAGAAATATTCATGTAGATAATGATTATAACAGAAGTAGTTTTGTTTATGCCAAAACCAAAAGAGATTTCTAATTGTGTAATTTTATATCCAGATTGGAAATACTGCTACATAATCATGACAAGTGCTTAAACCTGCAACCTTGCAAAAATATTGTCGCTGTCAGGTTTTTTTTAAAGGCAGATTTTCTTAAATGGGCTGAAGAATTGAAGCTTATTTGCCTTTTTTGGCATGGGCAAGTGACCTTATAACTGGGTTTTCATTATACATCTTTCATAAGTCGGGTTTCTTTTTAGTAGATTCCTCTTCACCAAAATATATACATACCTTGAATTACATATTTCATTGTATTTGTGTAAATTTTCAGTGCAAGTATTATTTTGTCCTGATCTGGTGTGTATTGCCTGTTGATGCTTGTGATGCTGAAAGCATCTGTCTGTTACCTTTGACTTAACAAGGGTAAAAAAAAGATTGTGTGCGCAAAGTATTTTAAAAGCCTGAATTAGTACCCCTGTACCTTACCCACAAAGGAGACATGCTTTTACACTAATAATATTAGGTCTAATCATCTTTATTTTGTTGGATGAATGGGGAGCTTTTGGGATTCTGAATGGTACCTAGAAGTGAATGATACCCTAACTCATCAGGAAAGTAGTAATTAGTTAATCTATACTTTTTGTTCTAATTTTACTGCCCTTACTTTGTCATACTGTGCTCCTAGTAGACCAATTGACTCTGATGGATCAACTTATAGTAAGGTATTAATCAGTGAAAAGGTGTTAGAATTGGTCAGTATCTTTTTAAAACCTTAGAAAAACACACACAAGACAAACACAGGGCAGAAAAGTTGATATTGTGTAAGATGCAACCATCTTTGTCCTTTCCATTGCTAGTTGAAACAGCTCCCACTTAATTTCTCAAATACTCCGAGAAGTATCTTGGTAGAAACAAGGAAGACCAAGGTTCAGTATGGTTGATACTTTGTAGAAAATCAAGCAGAAATATTCCCTCCATCTTTGCTTTCTAAAAGAGGCACATCTACGAAGGGAAGCTGTAGTCTGGCTCTGATTCCTGTCCATGTTGGTACAGCATCTAGATGGCTCCTAAGCACTACAGTTTTACAAATAATAATAAATAATAATAATATGCACTTAGAGAATGGAATGAGCTAGAAAATAGGCTCTTTGAATGAACTATGCTACTTCATAGAAAAGTACAATTGTTTTCTTTGATCACTCAAGTATATTCTACTACAGAAATAGGACTTCAACAGTACTTTTTGGTTTGGATTATTTGAATTTTTTGTTTTATAAACAAGAAGTGGTAGCTATTTAAAAGTGTAAAAAAGGTCAAATTAAAAAAGAAATGTCCATTAGATAAGTTTCAAGTAACAGAAAATCCACCTTGAAATAGATACATGAATCAAAATGCTATTAGTGCAACTTTGCTTCTGTCTTTAAATTCCCTAATTGGGGCAAACGGACAAACTGCAGGGAGGGAACTGAGCTCATCGTGTTTAACTTGGCATTGGGTATGTTTAACACTTCTGTCTTTTATTTAAAAACCATCTTAGCAAACCTCTTTTTTAAAATTAGAACAAAGAAAACCCAATATTCTAAATGATTAATTTATTTTTATTTTAAGAAAAAAGGTGTCAGTCTGGAAAAAAAATTAATTGGACCCCTGTGAAGCAACCAGTTCATGTAATTGAAAGAGTTACTAGGGACCAAATACAGTGCAATGCATTTGTTAGTCAATACCACGAATTAATGGCACTTTTGGTGCTACCTCAAAGGCTGTTCACAGTAAATGGGTCTGAAGTGGTGTTTGATAATATAGATTTTCTGCTGTAGAGTCCAGACTCTTATCCCCATGATTTCCCCTGCTTTTAAAGAACTAGCACTACTCTTTGGGATGTTCCTTTAGGCTTTGTCTTCACTACAGACTTTGATCATCATAGAAGAGGACTGTGACCATATGAGTTGGCTAACATGGGGGTAACCAAGACTTCATTGTAATTAAGCCATGTGTTAGCTAGTCATGGCTAAACCCCGATGCAGAAGGAAAGTCTCTAACCATTTCCAGTGCTCAGTTAAAGAAATTCACTTTAAGTGAAGGTCACCTGTATTTGTGATGGGGGGAGGGGAAGGAAGCATAGTAGATGGCAATCCCTGATTAACTATACTAAACAATGGTAATGGGAATTATTCTCAAGGCACAAACCTATTATCCATACAACATTCATCCTTTATGTATAATATAATAAAGGTCTTTGTTGGATAGCATCAGATGAAGTTGAAGTTTATCTAAAACAAGTAAGCATTGGCATGAACTAGGAATACGTAATGAAGTTAGACAAATTTGGTCAATTAGAATATATTAATGTGCATTTAAGAATTTATTTTTGCCTTCAAGCATTAGTCTTGCACTGTATTGTCACTGAGTTCATCAAAGCTGCAGTTCAATTCATTGACTTCCATTTCTGACTGTATTATTTGTCATTTATAATTTAATTAGACTTCATATATTGGAACTTTCAGTGTTACCAATGATTTTGTACTTCCCTTTTTTAAAATTTATGGACTTCAGTGACATTTTCAAAGAAAATAATGCTGCAGGGGAGGGAAGGAAGCATCTGAAAATGCTGAGAAAGTCGATGAAAATCTACACTGTAAACAGTTAAATATTAATCTGAAGCGCACACAACTGGGAATGTGATGTAAAGCTCTGGGCTCAGGTTTCTGATGGCTAGCTTGTGGTCCAACAAGCTTCACTGCAGACTGGAATAGAAAGTTTCCTTTAAATAGGATGCACAGTGCTGTCCATGGTGCTAACGGCAGAGAAAATGGGATCCATTGACACAACAGTCAGTCTTCAAAATCCAAATGGTACTACAGTAGTTCCACAAGCTCATAGACCCCATTGACAGATTTCTTGTGGAGGCATCACTCTGCTGTACCCATAATATGACTATATGACGACTAAACCTGTTTTTGTGATTCCAGTATTTCATAGGTTGAGTCCAGCATCACTTTGAACATATGTGCCCTAATGGAGATCAAAGCTTTAAAATGTACTTTGTATTGTTTATGCAGATTTTACATCCTAATGTCTGAGAATGTTTGTTCTTAATTTTTATCTCTCATACACATACGCCCTCCTCTCTATGTGGGCATGAGTTAAGGAAAACTTAGTCTTTCTTTGCCATTTCATAGAATCATAGAATCATAGAATATCAGGGTTGGAAGGGACCTCAGGAGGTCATCTAGTCCAACCCCCTGCTCAAAGCAGGACCAATCCCCAATTTTTGCCCCAGATCCCAAATGGCCCCCTCAAGGATTGAACTCACAACCCTGGATTTAGTAGGCCAATGCTCAAACCACTGAGCTATCCCTCCCACCCTAATTTATGTCATGATATCTGTCATGATAACCTAATTTATGTCATGATATCTGTCATGATAACCTGTCATTTATCATGACAGATCACCAAATTCAGACGCAACATCAAACATGGTTTCCATATTGTACAAAAAGTTGAGCTGAGGTCAGAGTATTTCTGATCTGTCAGCGGTTGGCACTTTGATTTGTTTTTCTAACTCTCTGTGGAGTCTTGATTTGGGATGACTTAGTTGGGATCTATAAGCATTCTAGATAGAGGTTAATCTCTCAAGGCTTTCTTGCCAGTGGTGAGTAGAAAGTACTCAGATTCTACAGTCTAGTGTGGTATAAGTATGCATCATTATTTTGTAATATAGTACAGATGACAGGCCCCAATTAATTTGGGGCCACAGTGTGTTAAAAACATTGTGTAAAGCATACAGGGAGAGGTAGTCTCTACCCCAAAAAGCTTAATCGGTCACATATATGGTCAGTGGAAAGGCTAGGGAAGATCCCAGGTCCTCTTTGCCCTATTCACTGTAGATACAGACGCTGTGAGCATGTGCATATAGCTTTGGCTCATTTTTGGAAGGGCATGTTCCCTTTGCTATGGGTCTGCTGCCAAAGCGCCAAGACACTTTTCTGTAGGGAAAAATACCTGCATGTTTTGTGAAAAATGGTGATTTTACCATTTAGATTAGTTAGAGATAGCTAAGTCTGTTAATATTCATATATGTGAAAATAAGATACATGTGTATGCTGAAGGGGAGAGTAATAGTCTTAAAATTGAAAACCTTCAAAATTACTCAGAATCCTGGCCAAAATTACAGTTTGGGTTATTACATTTGGTTTATATGAATTTCCCTGGCAGTGTCATTTAGATACCTCAGTAGTCTTCTCTTCTTTTCTTTCTCTCTGTTGATTCTTTGGTGGTGAAATACATTTATTAAGTACAGCTTCAGTAAATGTGTAAACAAGTAGCTAATTCTTTCAATGTCTATAAACTAGGACATTTCCCTGACATCAAAAAGGAAGTTGGAGGATAGTAGCAAGTAATGCTTACTCTCTACTGCCTTGTCTCTGCTGTATGTCCTTATCTTATATATTTGATATCCTCCTTTACTGTATTGATGATAGATTATCTGCTTATTGTGCACATTAGTGATATTGTTAAAAGCTCCCACATTCTGTTCCATTGCTAAGTGAATTGATTCCTTTTTATGTAAAGCTCAAGTCTGTGGTCCTCAACTAGGAAAAACTCCCAGTAACTTCAGTGGGAGTTTTCTAGGGGAAAAATGCTGTATCTGGTCCATTTAAAAATGTGCTTAATTAATGAATAATGAAAGCGACTGTATAGTGGTAAAAATAGACGATATTTGCTCAACAGGAGAAGTGGTAAGTGGGGAATCTGCATTATATTTCTAATTGGCTGTCCTTTCAACAGTCAGATTTATTGGTGTTGGTGCCTACAGCGTGATTACATAGGCTTAGCAAAATCATCATTTGATGTCATTTAGTTGTTACTGCAACCAACGGCAGCCTGTAGGGGGTAAAGTGAAGCTTTTGTCTTTAAACATCAACCCTTACTCCTAAATAGGTATATTTTCAACCTCCTACTAAGACAGCAATTTTTTGAGTAGTGAAATGGAATTAAGTATTTCCACCATAATTTAATACAGGAAAATTTTATACAGGTAGGTTATCTTGATAGTCAGAGAGCATTGTTACCTTATTCCTTTTAATAAGTTGGACAGTCCTACATTGGTTGTCTATACTGTGCCACAGTGTGAATGCTGGAGGTGTGAATTGCAAAGCACAACAAAGTGTCGCAATATAACTGTCGTGTGTTGACACTGCTGACATGAACTAAAAAAATTAGTTTGAATTAAAAAAACCTTGTTCCAACATAAAAGCAGCCAGAACAGTACAGTCTCTTAGACATCAGTATGGAATACTGAAAGAAATTTCTTTAATCACCTAATCAGATCTATTTATGGACACTTGTTTGGCTAAAATCCAGTAAATAGAACTGTAGACCTCAGATTATTTTAACCTTCTGCAAACTACAGACCTCATACACAACATGACCAGGTAATCAAAGAAATTTAATATAATTTAAATAAATGGTTAATCATTAATACCTAAGGAGTGTTGGTCAAGTAGCATTGAAGTAGTCTAAACAAAATCGTGAAAGTTGATACTTTGGAGTTCTCAGAAAGGAAAGGTAAAATTTAAAGTCTGGGATTTGTTCTGTACTCAGTACCCATTAAATAGTGTCCTAAATTTTCAAGATGTAGCTAAATGGGAATCTAGAAATTGTCAGTTACATAGATTCTCTGCTTATTATGTCCTGGTGCCTTGTAAATATCTACATTGTATTGTTTTATATGTAGTAGCATTTATTCTAGTAAGGTGGATATTTCAGTGCTGTTAATGCACATTATTGAGGCTGCTCAGCGGTAAAACAGCCAAACCGTGAGATTTGTAGCAGGTATATAATTCTTTTGGTTTCCTAATTTTATTCTACAACTTGCACTGTAAATTATGCATTTATACAGCATAAAGATGTACATTTTGATGCCATCTCCAAGAAAAAACAGAAAAGTGAAATCTGTTTCAAGAGTTTTTAGTTAAAAATTTTGAAAAATAGCGATCTTTGTATTTCAGCTGAGATTAAAAAACTGAAGTGTGGGACAGAATACAGATAGCCAGAGCTGAGAGAGATCTGAATAATATGGCTTCTGTTACTGCTAATAAAAAGCCTGCATAGCTAAATTAAGGGCTAGGAAGGTTAATTATATATTCTTTTTAGTACAAAAGATTATCAGAAATTGTGCATTAGCTAATTCACGCACAGTACTAATGGAAGAGGCATACAAAATTAATTTCTACAGTATCATGTAGATTATAGGCACTTAATCTTTTATAGCTAACAACCATTCTCTCCCTTATGGTCCACACAGTGTGTGTTTTTGTGTGTATATATATGTGTATGCTGGAATTGGAAATCACAGAACCATGAAAATATGGGGCTGGAAGGGATCTCAAGGGGTTGTCTACTCTAGCCACCTGCCCTGAGGCAGGACTAAGCATACTTAGACCATCTCGGAAAGTTGTTTGTCTAACCTATTCACAAAAACATCCTCTGATGTGAATTCCACAACCTCCCTTGGAAGCCTATTCCAGAATGTAACTACCCTTATGGTTAGCTTAGATATTAGGAAAACTTTCTATGTTTCCTTTACTGTAGATTAAGCCCCATTACTACTTGTCCTACCTTCAGTGGACACTGAGAACAATTGATCTCTGTCCTCTTTATAACAGCCTGCAGCATATTGGAAGACTGTTATTAGTCCCCCCAGTCCTCAGTTTCCTTTTCGCAAAACTACATATACCCCATTTTTAAACATTTGCTCATAGGTCCAGTTTTCTAAACCTTTCCTAATTTGCTTGCTCTTCTCTGGAGTTTCTCCAATTTGTCCACATCTTTCCTAAAAGTGTGATACTTCAAAGTGGACACTGTACTCCAGCTGAGGTCTCACCAGTGCCGAATAGAGTGGGACTGTTAATTCAGTGTCTTACATACAACGCTCCTGTTCATACACCCAGGAATATTAGTCTTTTTTGCCACTGCAATGTGCATCAAATTGTTGTCATGTTCAATTTATGGTCCACTATAACCCCCAGATCCTTTTCTGCATTACTACCACCTAGCCAGTTATTCCCCTTTTTGTAGTGGTATATTTGATATTTTCTTCCTAAGTGTAGGACTCTGCACTTGTGTTTATTGAATTGAATTTTGTTCACTTCAGACCAATTCTCCAATTTTTCAAGGTTATTTTGAATTCTAATCTTGTATTCCAAAGTGCTTGCAACCTGTCCCAGCTTGGTGTCCTACACAAACTTTATAAGCATACTCTCCACTCGATTATCCAAGTTATTAATCATAGAATCATAGAAAAAGAGAAGATTAGGGTTGAAAGAGACCTAAGGAGGTCATCTAGTCCAACCCTCTGCTCAAAGCAGGACCAACCCCAGTTAAATCAACCCAGCGAGGGCTTTGTCAAGATGGGCCTTAAAAACCTCTAAGGATGGAGATTCCACCACCTCCCTAGGTAATCCATTCCAGTGCTTCACCACCCTTCTAGTGAAATAGTTTTTTTTCTAATATCCAACCTAAACCTCCACCACTGCAACTTGAGACCATTGTTCCTTGTTAATGAAAACATTGAATAGTATGAGACCCCAAAAGATACATTTGAAAGTGTGAAAGCAAACCATTGAACACTACTCTTTGAGTATGGTTTTTCAACCATTTGTGTACCACCTTATAGTAATTTCATCTAGACCACATTTCCCCAGTTGCCTTGTGAAAATGTTGTGCGATTGCCAAAAGCCTTACTAAAGTCAAGATATATCATGTCTACTGCTTCCCTCCTATCCAATAGGATGGTAACCCTGTCAAAGAAATAGACATAGTTTGTCCCTATGTAGTGTGGGTTATATTAAGGTTACCAGCGTAATCAACAGTTTATAATATACCATAAATAGCAACAGGTAAAGGAAATTGATTCTTTGCCACATATATGTATTCCTCTACTTCATACTTGTAATAAATGTTTTTCGGCTATAATAAAGTAGAAGAATGTACTTGTTGCAAAGATTAACTATTTATTTCTGAATAATGAACAAATTTGCATGTAATTTTAACAAACAAACTGGTAAACAGAAAGATGCTTGAGTGATGGAAAACCTAGAGGGAGAAAGCATGGGATTATGCAGTACCACATAAATGACAGAAGCAAATGCAGCCCAGGTTCTGGTAATTTAATTAGTGCATTTTTCAACAGAGGCAGAATGGTCTCATTGTATGTCTGTCTTTCCAGGGCCCTAAAGCAGGGGATTCTGCTCTGAAAAGTGAAGGAATAAGTGGCAGTTATCTTTATGTATTCACTTCTCTGGAGTCTTCTATCTTCAGCTTGGAATATATTATTCATGACATATGTGATATAATACACAAGGAGAGGCAGGTCTTCCTTCCATACATTTTAAAAAAAAATCAGGAGTACTTGTGGCACCTTAGAGACTATTTATTTGGGCATAAGCTTTCGTGGGCTAAAACCCACTTCATCGGATGCATGCAGAGGAAAATACAGTTGGATAAATATACGTGTGTGTATGTATATATATCTTCCTACTGTATTTTCCACTTAATGCATCTGATGAAGTGGGTTTTAGCCCACGAAAGCTTATACCCAAATAAATAGTCTCTAAGGTGCCCCAAGTACTCCTCGGTTTTTTTGCTGATGCAGACTAACATGGCTGCCACTCTGAAACCTGCCTCCATAAATAGTACATTACTAGTGTGTCACAAGAGATATGAGTGGCTTTTGATACACTTTGATTTTTGCAATGCAATGCATACTTACTGGGTGGATCCTGGTCTCAGATGAGTGCAAGCTGGGATCAACTTGGTTGAAAACAGTGGAGTTACTGTGGTGTAAATGTGATTTCAATCAGGCCTGTATTCTTTTTTCTCATCTGTAGACGGCTATTAACAGTCTTGATAATGATATAATTTTGCTGCCTCTTCTTAACCATTTGTACACGCAACTTTTAAAATGAGATCAGATGTTTCTGGTTTACCCTCCTGGAGTGCAATATGATATTGATATGCCTGCTGTTTTATTTCTTCTCTGTCCACATAGCACACCAAGTCTCAGTTCAACTAAATTTTTTACTTATCCATATTTTATATGTGCCTTTTAGCAATGGATGGGACATACCTTACAGGACCTGAAAGGGGCTGTCATGATTATGGTTTCCCCTTCTCAGGTTCTCTAACAAAATAAGGCTGTGTCTGCTCTGAGGTGGGAAGCTATGACCTAGAGGAGTTGCCTGAGAAGCTCAAAGGAATAAGCCAGTTTTCTTCTGCTGTAGGGTGGAAACTCCTCACTCCTTGGACGGGTAGTTAAAAGCATGTACTTTTTGTTTTGTGAATCGTTCTTAGAAATAACCAGCTCAAGATACTGAGGGCCTTTTGCACTGGCTCCCGAAAATAATCGGGCATATTTTCCAAAAGAGGCTTTTCCTTCTAAAGCATCTCCTATTGCTTATAAAAGTTACCTAACTGGTCTCTGCTACACTAAAATTCAGGTATGTCAGCAACTTTGTTTACTACTAAGTCACTTCAGATGTTCTTTATCCCTTTGTCTTCGCCTTTTTGGATAAACAGCTAACACATCCAGTCAGGGACTAATCCCTGCATTTGCAGGATGTTAGATTATTTGAGTTGTAGGTCATCTTCATCACTAACTTCTGTAATATTAAGCAATTTTTATTTTACTACTTTGAGGTGGCATTCAAACTTTCAACTTGATTCCCTCCTAATTCATGCTTGCATAAAAATAAAAATATTCTTGGAAACTTTATTTTCCTGTACTGTAGAAGTTGTTTGAGTTGACCCAGCAATAAAAATTGCAAATGACCATCTTTGTTCTTAACCCCTAGTTGCAGGGAGATACCACATTGGATATGGTACTTCTGCATTGCTCACCTGGTCAAACTGATTCACTGATTATATCCAAAGACTTTCATGAACATACTCATAGCTAGCTACATTTTAACTTTCCTTGATCTTGGCTCCATCTTCCATTCTGGAACCAGCATTCTGTTAATGCTGGTAAATAACTAGGCAAAACTATGTATTTTATTGACTCCTCCAGACATATGCAGACTAAACGAAATAACTAAAATGTGTTTGTTATACCCAGTTTGAATTTGGCCCAACATACACTAGCAAATCTAGTCAAAATGGAATAGGGGGTGGTGGCAGTGCCAAATTTTAGCCACTTTTTTTCCTTCAGGATTCGGTTGCAATAGTTTTGTAGGAAACAAAACTTGGAAATTTCCAACCACCTCTTCAGCTGTGGAAAAACCAGTTGTCATTTTGCTCTGTTTAGAAATTATGGCAAAACTGAGCTTTAAATGTTCATTTTAAAATGTCGTCTTTTACTTTTCCATTGAGTCCCATGCTTGTTTCTGTATTAGGGATAACATTGCTATGACTATATATTTTTGTCCGCCACAGTAATCAGTAAAACTGCCTCCAGCATTTTTTAAAGCTACGGTTTTTGGATTTAGGAGTTTCCTTCTCCATTCCACTTGCTCTGCTTTTAGCTATTGGGAGACTAAATGTGTGTATTGTTCATAAAGTTACTAGAAGGCGGAAGCTTGAAATCATCTCTATTGAAATACAAGTTGATTTCTCTTTCCTGTTGGGAGCAACCCAGAGTGGATGAATTCTCCCCTTTTTTATTTTGCTTTTTTAAAGTATTTAAAAGATGTAACTTGCTGTGAGCTGACTTTTTTTTCCTTTTTGGAATTTGCATAAGAATTAAGGCTACATTATATTCAAGGTAGCCAATTTCAAATTATGTAGTTGTATGGCTTTTTCTGTAATAGCTTGGTACAGATATAGACTGTATGCACATGTACGTAGGTATTTGTATAATTTTGTGGTGACAAATGATAAAGGTATCTTTATTCTGCTTATTGGGGAAGAATACAATTAGGTGAACAATGAAATCCTTAAATTTTGGGGGGAAAATCAGGACAAAGTACTATCCAAGTTACTTGATAACCACGTTTCTTTCCTAGTTTATATGAAGATCGGACAATATTAATTTGCAGTTACTATAAATAGAAAACAGATCATAAGCAAAAACTATAGAACTTACAATGAATCAGATACTTAGGGCATAAAATTTGGTTTTGCACATGAATTCAAGGGAAACTGAGAACATACGGAGCTATATTCTTCCTCACTGCATTCTCTGTGTTCTTACACAAGGGAGTTCTTTTGGTCTGTTTTGAGAACTTGCAAGACTGACACAGAAGCTATCCATTCGATCAGGCTCACAAAGACGACCAAGATTGCAGAACTATAAGTCATCTAAAGAGAGACTACAGCACTGAAATCTCATGGTGGCACCTTGGCTGCAACAGTTTCACAGAATATTGGACTTTGATGTGACTAGCTTTGTCCCAAGGTGTGTGTTTAGTTTCAGTGAGGAGTGGGGAGACCCAATGGCTTCCATGCAGGCATTTCTGGTGATGCATTCCACTATATGTGACCCAGAGTGCCTGGGGTAGCCCTCACTGAAAATGCCAAGGGCAGGGCAGGCTGCAAAAGGGAGAGCAGATACTCCCAAAACTGTTGGTTAACACTGAAGTTACTCTCACCAGCCAGTCACAAACTCTGCTTCTGATCCCCCACATTGGTTATCAAGAAGCTGAAAAAAGAAATCACACAACTTCCTTTACTGCATTCCAGTTCTCTGGCTCCCAATCAGCGCATAGGTGCAGTACAGTGAAAAGTTATTTAAAAACTCTGCTCACTATACAAAGTGTTCTTTTGACACCAAAGGGTCAGCCACGTTACCAAGTCAATATTAGTTTGGAGCTTACCCAAAATACCACGCTGCCAGCCAATCCTTTAGTGCTAAAACTAAAGGCTGCTTATAAAGAAAAAAGAACAGGAAGAGAGTTGTTAAATGGTAAAGCAGTCAGATACATACAAAGACTTCAAAGTCCATATATCAGATTCTTAGTAATATTGGTAAGCTTGCTGGCTTGAAAGTCCCTCTGGAACACGTTCACAGCTTGGATGCATCTTTCAGTCCCTTGTTCAGAGCTTTGTTTGTAGAAAAGTTACTCCAGAGATAAGCAAGAAACAAAATGGAGAATGATGCAGCTGCCCTTCATATTCCTTTTGCCATGTGGCTTGTACAGTAAAAGCTGTGTTATCCAGCCCTGTACCAACCGGAAAGCTCTATAAACTGGCATTTTCTAATCTCCATAAAAAGTTAAGTTTATAGTTCTAGTTGGTGCGGAGCTGGCAGGCTCCCTACCTGTCTCTGCGTGGCTCCCCGGAAGCAGCGTCATGTCCCTGTTGCTCCTAGGTGGAGGAATGGCCATGAGGGGCTCGGAGTGTGGGAGGGGGTTGGGGCACAGGAGGAGGTGTGGGGCACGGGCTCTGGGAGGAGTTCGGGGGTGGGGGGCGGCTTCGGGTGCCGGATCCCGGGGTGGGAGGGCGCTCACCCCGGCAGTTACTAGGCAGAGGCATGGCAGATGGCTATGTGCACTGCACCTGCCCCGAGGGCTAGCTTGGCAGCTCCCATTGGCCAGGAACTGTGGTCAATGGGAGATGGAGGGGTGGCGTCTGTAAGCATAGGCTTCCTGCAGAGTCGGCTGCCGCACCTCCGCCTAGGAGCAGGAAGGAATACAGTTGATGGTTTAAGTTGTAATGGCCACAGTTGTGAACATGTCTCCTTTTGTCAAGAAACATGGGTTGTCTCAAAAGTCTCTCACGGCCAAAAGGATTTTATTTACTGATTTTATTTTCAAAGTTGTGCTTTAAATCTATATTCAGGTGACACCTATGTCCCGATTTGTGAGTGGGCATGAAGCCATCCTAACAGATGGGTATGAGTACAGGCCTGCCAAGGATTCAGGATTAGTGTTCCATGGAGGGACAAAGTGGCTTCAAATTTTTATCATCAGTTTGGTTCTATGTATAAAGCATTCTGAAGTGAAGCCTGAAGTGTGATTTCTGCTGAAGGAGGCCCAAATGCTAATGATGATGATATTTAAATAACTTTTAACATCCAAACTTCAGTTACCGGACATATCTGAAATCATTGGATAATTGTTAAAAATCTAAGTCATCTGGAGAAGGGATGGGGTGGAGGGAATAAATAAAAGAGAAGAAAATGATTTGCAGTGGCTGTGCTAGGTCATGTATTAGTGGAATGTAGAATTCCTGTTCTACTGGACCTCAGCTAGGAAGATGACATCAAGGAACTTCTCTTTAGGAAGCGAGTTACTTTCAGTCTGGTTAAATGTAAGGGAATATGCCTTTCCTGTGGTGGAGCTTTCTGAATAATTAGGTGTAAGCTGCTGCAGTGATATGATTTAAGTCTTGTGTATTTGAATACAATTTGGCCCAAGGTGGGGTTTAGAACAGTAGACTTTCAGCTATTTTTTTTTAAAGAGCCATGCTTGAAATATTGTTACTTTTTCATGGAGTTTAATTGAGGCTTGGAAAGAATTACATCTGTACTGCAAATATTCCATAGCCGTTGCATTGTATATCCAGTATAAAAGTAGTTCAGTGGTGCATGTTTTCTTTCCATCTGTATATTTTCTTTCCCTTTGAGGGGTTGGGGGGATTGGTGAATGTGTTCTAGATAAATGAGTCTGAGTCAAAAAAAATTGAACTACCTATGCACTGTCTACAGTGAGAGGGTTATTTTTTTAAACTTCATTTATTCTGAAGTTGTCTGGCTTAACTTTTGGATCTGAGGAGTTTCTGCCTAGCTTGGCATTGTTTTTACTCACAACTGAATCCTTATGATGCTGATAACTGAAAATGTGGCAGAAATAGACAATCAGCTGCATATTTCGTTTTGATTAAGTCTGTTTGATCGGGATTTATATAATAAATTATGTAACCTTAGTAGAGAATGGGAGGCATGACCTAGTGATTAAAGCACAGGGCTGGGCATTAGGAGGTTGGCAGTTTGCCACTGCCATAGACTTGCTGTGTGATCTTAACCAAAATTAATCAGCTTCTCTGCTTCAGTTACCTTATGAGTAAAATAGGGAATCATGCTTGTTTACATCAGAGCCTTGTTTCACTAATGTTTGTAAAACACCTGGAGTGGCTTTATACTAGGAAAGTAAAACAAAACCAAGTTGTAAGGGTTTATTTTTTTTACCACAAGGGGGTGAGGGGGGGAAGTAATTAATAAGAGATAATGATCGGGATTTGCTCCTCTGTGATTGTGGGAGGGCAACAAAGTCACAGTTATCAACTTTCATATACATTAGGCATATGGATAAATAATTACTATATAATCTATATGAGTGTATCATGCTAACTAAAATCTCACTATTTGCATGCACAATTTAGGAGATACCTTGAAGGTTTTTAAGGTCAGGCTTGACAAAGCCCTGGCTGGGATGATTTAGTTGCGGATTGGTCCCACTTTGATCAGGGGGTTGGACTAGATGACCTTCTGAGGTCCCTTCCAACCCTGTGATTCTATGATTCTATGAAGTCCTGAATTTTCTTTGACTCATAATTTAAAGTACACTTTAGCTCAATTATAAAATATCCTGAGCATAAAGCCTTTGTTTTGATGTCTCAATATAGTTTTGAGACAAAGTTCTGTAGGTATATAATTTTGGGGGATTTACTACTCAATTGCATCCTCTCTCTTGCAAGATACTTGAAGGAAATTTTTATAGTTGCTAAGTTTCAGGCACCTCTGGGGAGACTGTATTTGTTGAAGTGGTGAAGCTGAATTTAATTTTTTGGGCCAATCAATGTAGATGTTTTTCCTGGAAGGTATGAAATTTGTTCCTGCGTGTAATGTTCAGGACTCATTTCCTGGAAGTTAAGGGAAGTTGAGATGGGTGAGGTAACGGAAGAAAAGAATTTATAAACTTCTGTAATTGTATGGACTGAGCTGTCATAGCAGCTGCATAGAAATCACCATTGATTTTGTAACCGACAAAAGTGGTTTAACTCACTGATGTGATATTTTTGAAAGCTACGATCATATATTTTTCAGAACTAATGAATAACTGCCCGTTCAGTTCCTTATACAAGCAAACATCAATAAAAATGTTTACAAGTGTCTTGCATATGCAATTGGCTCAATATTTAAAAACAATGTGTGTAATCCCTGAAATATTTATGAATGCACGTTAGTTAAAAGTTAGCATTTTGAAGTGCTTAAATATGTGAACTTGAGTAGATTTACAATAAGCTTTAAAGAGTAGTTACTGCTGCATCTACTGCAAAAAGATAGGTAACATATAAGACTGACCTAAAAGGTGAGAACTGAGTTAAGGTACAGCTTGTTTGCTTGAAAGTGTATTTATGGTTACAAACGGTACTATGTAAAAATGGCACTTTCTTACCTGCTGGCAGCAATCATATTGTGTATACAGTGATGATTGCATCCTGAGTACAGTACTTTTTAGTCTCAGTCATTCATGTTTGCATATTGGCTCTGCAGTGCTATAAGCAGGTGATCTGGATTCTTCTCTAGCTGGTGCATTATAAAAGAAAAGCATTGCCATTACTTAGCTAGGGTTCTTTAGAAGGACTTGCAAGGGGGCAAATCTAAATAATTTCATGGTACTGATTGCTTGGTGGAGTAGCGATGGAGACCAGTGTCCTATTAGCCAGCAAATGGGCTTTTGCCTATCCCTCTTTATAGGGGGTATGTGAGGGCTGCCAGATGCAGGGTGAGGCATTGGCTTCCACCTACCCATCCTTGGGGTTGGGATTTTGGTCTGGGTTACTGATGGTATCAGTGGGGGTTGTTTCTGGGTTAGCAAATATATCTAACAGCAGTGATGTTTCCCAGTGTGGTCTGCACTTTGCTGATTGCCTGTCAGGGTCAGGTAGGAATTTTTCTCTGGATCGCTTTTCTTCCATGTTGTTGGGGCCTCTCACGGTCACTGAGTTCTGAAATAACCAATTTGGACTATCAGGTATAACTGTCTGGATAACAGGTGGAAATCACCTGTGTTCTATTCCCAAATAAACTTGCAACCAGTTCACTGAAGGTGAAATTCACACCTTTTTTTTTTTGCAGAGAGCCAGCATAAGGGCTGTTAACTACCAAAGGGCTGAGCAATTAATGGTCAGTGCTTTGCATTCATATATTTCGATTTTCCCCACATACACTGGGTTTAGGAAAGCTAAGAAAAAGCAAAACTTACCTAAAAGTATATCATACAGATATTGTTGTGAAGTGGTTGAGAATTCAAACTTCATAATGCTGGAGGAAGAGGACTGTTTTTTGAGAAACCCGGCCCAGAAGTTGTTCTGTATTGTGGAGGTCCCACTGCAAACATCTTTCCAAAAGGAAACTATTTCCCAGCAATTTAAAAAGGGAGACAAATATTTTTGTTTCGTTTGAAGTAGCTATATAGTATTCTTAATCACAATTTGGATTTGTCATTTGACTGAACTTTTCTTAAATGTTTTGTCTGTAACCAAGTGCATTAGTCAAAGGATTACAACTGGGTTTAAAGATGCTTCTGGCTATTGTTTACCTTGCCACACACGTTACCCTGCTTAGTTTTATGGTAAAAAAACCAAGCTAAAACACCACGTCCTGAAGCAATATTAATATATTATTGGGACTTTGCTATCTTGTTGAATTTAACATCTGTTGATCTCAAGGCACCTTACAAAGGGGCATGTGAGTGGTAAGAATCGGTATCACCAGTTTACAGATGGGGGAATGGAGGCAAAGGCAGTTAAGTGACTTACATAAGGTCCCATGGTGAGTTGGTGGCAGAGCCAGGAATAGAAGCTGGATCTTCTGTCTCCTAGTCCCATGACCTGTCCAAAGGCCCATGCTGTCTCTGCTTACAAGATTTGAAAGTTAAATTGTTTGTCAGGATTTTCCCCTCTTAGGCAGACCATCTATACATTTTCTAAGACTTGTTATGAAATATTGAGGCTTCCCGGGGGGCACCATGGTTATGAGGCACCTTGCTATCACCCGCCCATAGCAAGAGGAAGTCTTGTCTGTGCCTGCCTGGGGGTCAGCTCCCTAACCCCATGAGCAACACAAGCACTCCGCTCTGGGCCTCGTTGGCCCTGCAGTCAACCCCATGTGCCATGAGCAACACAAACACTCCGCTCTGGGCCTCGTTGGCCCTGCAGTCACTCTACAGGTTAGCGATAGGCACAGTCCAACCCTTGAGCCCTCCGAGCGTCGTCCTGGAGTGTCCTGCACCTGTTCCACTGGACATGCTCAGATTTACAGACTCACTGCTCCCAAAGGAACACCACCCCCCAGCTTACCAGATAGCCACAGCACTTAAATAAGTTAAAAGTGAAAACAAGTAAAAACTTATTTAACACAGTGATACCAAGTAGATATGTTCGTGTCTTACAGAGAAAAGCTCACCCAAAGTCCTGCCAGCATTTTACAGCCTGGCTTGGCTGTGTCTTCTGTTCCTGAGACAAGTCATGCTGTCAGCTTGCCTACTAAGTGAAAGATGCTGGGTATCTCTTGGTACTTTTAGAGGTATCAGGACAGTTCTTTATTCTTTTTCAAGAACAGGATGACTCCTGTTCTTTTACTTGTTTTCACTATCAACTTATTTTAAGTGCTGTTGTGATCTGGTAAGCTCATGTTCCTTTGAGAGCAGCGAGTCTGTAAATCTGAGAATGTGTATTCCCTCTCATTGATTTTGTAAGCTTTTAATCGGCATCTGGCTCTGTATGCAAATAGGCTTATGTTGTGAGAGACAAAATGCAGAATTCTCAGACAGGTTGATAAATGTCTGCTATCTCCTCTTAGAAAGGAACTAGTTTGACATGTCACCTCTTTGAGAAGATAATTTCCAGTATAGATACATAACTTGCTAAATATTATCCATACATTTTGCATGATTATGATGACCATTGGGTTACTGGCTCTTAATAAAGACTTTTCATACCACCTTTTGGTGAAGTTAATATGCTTTTATCTGACCCAGGGGATCCATGTCAAATCCTGTTTCCTCTGGGCCCTCTGCCAGTTGGCACCAAGAGGATTTTGCATCACAAACACATTGTTCAGTTTAATATAAAAAGTTATGTATGTTAATGGCACACTCAGCTGAGTAGATGATGACTAAACTGTGTAAAACTGCTCTATTCAACTTGGATAGTAACAGCCACATGGCATGGATCTGTCTTTTTGTTTTGTTGGGGTACCATGTACTCCAACTGCACTATGATGCTGACCCAGCAAAACACTTAAGTAGGTGCTTAATTTTAAGCACATGACCAGTCCCCATTGACATCAGTGAGACTACTCATGCTTAATTCTCTTGCTGGATCAAGGTGCGTAGTAAAAGTAATAATCCATGATGAAAATGTCAACTGATTTGATGTATGCAGTTTAGTTGTAGCCGTGTTGGTCCCTGGACATTAGAGAGGCCAGGTGGGTGAGGTAATATCTTTTAATGGACCGACTTCTGTTAGTGAGAGAGACAAGTTTTCAAGCCACACAGAGCTTGTCTCTCACCAACAGAAGTTGGTCCAATAAAAGATTTTACCTTGCCCACCTGGTCTCACTGCTTTGATGTGTACTGTCTTTACTGAATATTAATTTTCAGCAATTTAAAGTATGCGGGGGGTCATGAATATAATGAAGTTATATTGTTACATTGAAGTTACTTGGTGTTGAGTTAAAAAACCCCAGCAAAAAGCAAAGCTTTTAAAAATGAGGTTTTTTTATGCACATTTGTGTGAATAAAAAAAAATAGAGGCTTCATGGTTTGTTTTGTTTGCTCATTCAAAAGTTCTCACTTTCTGGAGAAAATAAACTCATTTGCAAGTAGAAATTAGACCTATTCTGAGTGAAAAGTGAAAGCGTGATGAAGAGTTTTTGATGTGGGGAAAAAAAAATCTGTGTTTACAAAAAACAATTTTAAGGTACAAGGTGTTACCTGAAACAAATTGGTCAAAATTTCAGCTCAGTGCCTCACTGAAAAGTTTTCAACAGGTCTGCACATTTATTGTAATTCTTTTGTTCTAAGGTTTGTTGAAACCTCTAAAGCTACATTCAGCTTTGATCTCTTGCTGGATGGTTTTTAGAGACATGAGAGGAAAGTGCAGTTAAAATGACGTCTCCTCAGCCTCATTCACTGTTTTACTATATTCTGTTTGCTCACTTTAAACTCAACTTTGTAATGAAAATAATACTCAGTGTTCTTGATTAATAATTATTTGGTAGTATGTAACATCAAGTCTTTCGGAAATATCCCTGTTCTTTACCTGTAGCCACTCAGCTTTTCTTAAAGTTGTTTATTTCTAGTTCATGTAGTGCTTTCTCCCAAACTTTCCCGGAAACAGTACTCATAAATAAAATATCAATTTGTTTGAGCTGGAGATACAGCAGACTTTTCATTTCATTGGGGTTGTTCAGTTGAAAATGAGGACAGAAATTGGCTCAGCTCTTAATATCTGGAACTTCCGTTGCAGATAGGAGTCTTCTCATTAGATCCATTCTTAAAAGTTTTTCCATGTCTGTCGAGTGGGTGTCTCTGAAGGGTTCACATTTACTTAACTTTTGCTATCAAATAATAAATGTTTCTTACCCGTATTTTACTTTCTGGACATGTGTGAATCCTTTCATGTCTCAAACGTTCCCCTCAGAACAATTATGGTAGAAAAGCAATCTTACTCCTGTCAAACAAACAAAAATGAAACACACCACAAAAACAAAAGCAACCCAACATCTCAACAGAAAATAAACCCAGCTTGATTTAATACAGCATTTCACTTTGTAAAGAAATATAGGAGTTCTTTGCAGTCTTTCATACATGAAGTCAACAAGTATTCACAGACCAGTGTCCCTGGCATTGAACAACACTCCAAACTTAGCTGAAGGCAGGTTAGCATTTTATCTAAACTGGTTTGTCATTTATGTGTGAAGTATATTGGTAAGCAGCGAAGGCATCAAAGACGTTGAGGAGTCCTTGGGGCATGAGAGAGAAATCAAGAATACTAAGGTGATGGAGACTTCTGCTATTAAATCTGAGAAAGGAAGAGCTTATTGTGCTTCACTGTTTCAAAGAGGATTTATTTCAAAATAACATTGACTTATTTTTTCCTTTTCATAAGAGAATATTTTACCTTTCAGAATGCAGGGACATTCTGCTTCCAGTGATTACAAAAGAACTGAAAGAGCTACTAGAACAAAGGGAAGAGCAACAACTTCAGCTTCAAGAGAAGAAGTACTGTGTAGAATTACTCAATAGCATCCTGGAGGTCCTCAGCTATCAAGACACAGTAAGTATTGATGAAGATGTAGATGGCTCAAGCCTACAGAGGCTGAGCTGATTAAGTTGTAAAATATTGATGCTGAAGAATCTCATTTAAATGCTAAATATAAGTTGATGGCAAGTTAAACTCATCAATATTTCAGGGGTAAAATTCTATAGCGGTGAGGATATGAAAGGTGAGATACTAAAATCTAGGGCTTTTTTTCTTCTCAACTTCTGTTTAATATTCCTTGAGTAGTCAGATGTTGTAAATCAGTAAATCAATCTCCATTTATTCCAGCTGAGGCTTGGGCCTGTCTAAATTAATTTGTTGAAGTTAATTTTAGACTAAGGTGGTGAAGTATACTAGAATAGAATAAATATTTAGGTAACAAAGTTCATTTTACCCATTTATAAAACATCTTCCTCTTTTCTAAAATTATTTTTAAAGTATTTACTAAATATAGAAAAAGTGGTACTTACATTACATATATTGAACAAAGCTTTCAAAGAAAGATTCAGCTTCATTTACTGTCAGTCAGCTTCCTCGTATACTTGGGTGTTACTGGAGACGATGGTTCTGCTTGGTGTATAATGGGACGTTGCTTTGGCATAGGATATATTTTTTGAAGTTGCTGCTTTTCTGTAATCATTGAACTCTTGTTCTCTAGCTGACTATTAAGTCTGCAAAGTGTTGTTTTCTGATTCACTGTGTGAAGAATGTACAACAGCGAGTCCAGGTCAGAATGTAAGTGGAGGACTGTACCTTACTTTAGCTGTACGTGTATTCCTTAATTAAGAGCACACTTTGATGGGCTCCTTTGTGTTCTGCAGTGGCTGGCTGGATATACAGAGAGGATTTGCTGTTGCTTTGGATGCTTCTTATGGAATGAGCACATAAGTACCTGAGTTGGGAGCGCTGGAGCCTCCATCAGGCATAGATGCTTTATCGTGAAGAGTTGCGATTTCTGTTAGATTAATCTCTGTAAGGCTACATCTTACACTACATACCACTGGCAGCGGTGTGTGGGATATGCGTAGCTACACATTGCAGTAGAAAGCGGGCTGTATCCACGCTGTGGTGGGTAACTACATGTGTCTGTGAAAGGTTCTGGCAGAGGGGATGCAGCAGGGAAAGGCTTCAGCAGCTCCCAGATGCCTACCCCCTGTCAGAGCCTTCCCCCACTTTCGGAGCCTTGCTCCCTGGTGGGGAAGGGCTCTAGCAGCATAAAGCTGCTGGAGTCTTTCCGAGATGCCACAGCCTTTCCCTGTATCAGGGAAGGGTTCCAGCAGTGGGAAGGCAGCCAGATGCTCCTCTGCTAAAGATACCAGTGTGGACGTGGTGCCTTGGGCGAGTAGAGAACTGTGTAGGATAGTTCCCAAGTTCTTACCTACAGCTTTCAGCCATGTTTTAGCTCTACTTATCTAAGCTGTGCCTTGCTCTCCACACTGATATTTATACCCAGGCTAGGGGGCCTTCGTGAGGATGTACGCTACATGTCACTGAAAGAAGCGTGCACTGTAGACATGCCCTCAATGGTACAGGGATGTTTCCTGGGGGCATTCAGGGTCATTAGGTACCTTGCTATCACCTTTCCATAGTGTGAGGAAGCCTTGTCTGTGCCTACGGTGGGTCAGTTCACCAACTCCACCAGCCTCTGGCAACACAAGCACTACCTTCTAGGCTTACACAGGCCCTGCACGTTCCCTTTACAGGTTAACAATATATGCACACACCCACTCGTAAGTTCTCCAAGAGTCCCCCTGGAGTGCCCAGCCCCCTATTCACTGGACACTTCCAGAATTCCCAGATCCTCTGCTTCCAGAGGAACCATACACCCAGCTCACCAGTTACACATGAGATCACAATTACACAGCACTTTGTTACGTTTACAGTAACAAGAAGTTTATTTAACAAAGAACAGAGATTTGAAAAGAAGCAAGTAGAATGAATGGAATCAAAAGGTTACATATAAAATAAAATCATAAAACACTGTCTAGAGGGTGAGCGTAACTAACATGATATTCCCCGTCGCATAAAGCTCTCACAAAGTTTCTCTCCCAGCGTCTAAGAGCCAGACTGATGTGATGCTCTGTTCATAAGACAAGACAGCTGCCAGCTTTTCCCCTTGGTGAAGGATAACTGGGTGCAAATTTGCACCCCCACATATAGTGCCAACGATCCATTGTCTTCCATTTGTAAAATGGGTTAATCTCCAGCTGCTTCCCCACCCCACCCACAGCCTCCCATGGAGACTTGATTCGCATTTTGCTTAGGCTGTAAGTAGGTGTTCATTGCGAAGTATACACTACTTTATCTACCTGTCTCTGTACATTAGCCTGAAAGAAACTTGTTCATCACCTTCTGATGACCAGCCCCAAGTCACAAACCTTGAGAACATAATTGTCTGTATATATTCACAACTCCATACATGTTATCTGTACAAACGTTTCATAATGATTATGAGGACCAGCATGACACATGCTTACAGACGAGACCTAACATGACATTCTTTAGTGGACTTGTATTGTACATATCAAACCCAGGGCATCCCTGTAACCCTTATGAACTCCTGTACTCTCTGCCAGTTGGCACCAAGAGATCCCTGGGTCTTAGACTCTGGGGATAAAGACAAATTTATTTTACTCTGATTTTACCTTCTCTCCTTTAAGTGGGGCCATATCCCAATGACACAGTCACCACTGTACATTGGTTGTATAGTTCTGTAGTTCTCAAAGTATGATAGGCACTTTAGGCCTATTTGTAAGGGTGAAAAGTTTCAGGTATTTTCAGGGGTTTCTTATTCTCTCATTCTCGTTTATTTCATGGAGGAGCTAAATGATAGTTAATTGGGCTTGTGGAAAAACATGAAATGTAAAGAGGGAGTTATCAAAGGAGATGGTGAAACTTAATCTACCAAAGTTTCTCCAAAGCAGGGGATTACAGGCTTATGAAACTCTATGGTGAGCAGAACACGAGAATGAAAAAGGATGGGTACGTGTTCTGCACAAACTTATTACATACCTCAAGTAATATATTTTAAATAGGTTCATTTTTTTTCAAATTAAATCACTCCATTTCAGTTCTAGGATGCTGCCATGTTAAAGGTGAAAAGTATTACTTTCATAATTTCTAACATTTTCTAATATACCCGTTGTCAAAGAGTTTAGGAATGAGAAGTCTAGGGTCACTGGTTAATCCTTTTGAAGTATATGTAGATAATGAAAAAGCAATTTTCCTCTCTAAGCCTTTTATTTTCTTTTGAAGTAGAGAGGTGTTGAAGTATTAACAAAGAAAGGTGAAGCTTTAGAACATCTGACTTGTTAACATTTCATTCTGATTCTGATAATAGAGCTAAAATTTTAAAATGGTTTTCAGATTCCTTTCTTGAAACAGAGTTCATTTCAGTATACTTTGCCAGAAGCTGGGAATGGGCGACAGGATGGATCACTTGATGATTACCTGTTCTGTTCATTCCCTCTGGGACATCTGGCATTGGCCACTGTCAGAAGACAGGATACTGCGCTAGATGGACCTTTGGTCTGACCCAGTGTGGCTATTCTTATATTGTTATGTTCACGTGCTGAGTAAAAAGTGGCTTTGAAAATTTGCATCTTGAAAAGATCTTGTTTTTGATGTGAAATGAATGTTTTTAACTTCATGAAAATGCAAAATTTGAAAACACTCAAATTTAAACTGATATCTCTGCAGCTGTTCCTAAAACTCAGCAGGTAGATAAACTGCAAAACTGATTAAACAAACATGTTCTTGTTTCAGTGGAATGTAATATTTTATTCTCTTCGGTTTTCCATGTTTACTGAAACTCTGGCAACTGCGCGCTCAGCAATTTTGAAAACCCTTGAAAACTGCTTATTTTAGATTTTACTTCAGAATACTTCAGTTCTAAAACCATTTGAATACTAGTGTGCTGCTGAAAGTTTAAAGAGCAGCTAGACTTTTAAATCTTGCCTTATAGAAAATTGATGATAATGGCAAATTGGTGGCTACTCTTGGCTAGTTTTAACAAGTAAAATATCCTAGGATTGATCACCTTGCATAAGTAGTACCTTGTACAATGTGCACAGTGTTCTGCTCCTTAGATGGGTGGATTTGACCTGTTCAGATCCTGGCCTTGTCTACACTGGCAATGGTGCTTAGGGTATGTATATCTACAGTGAAATGCAGGTTGTGTCCACACTGAAATATGTAGCTAAGTATGGTAATGAAAGGCTCTGGCAGGGGGAAGTAGTGAGGAAAGTCTCCAGCAGAAGGATGCTGCCATAACATTTCACTGCTGTCTCCTCCCTGCCAGGGCCTTTTCCTGCTTCAGGGGCCTTTCCCTGTGGCAAGGAAAGACAGGGGCAGTGGGATGCTCTACTGCTAAAAATAGTGTAGACGGGGAAGCATTGTTTGGGCGAGTATAGAGCGTCATGTAGGGTACATGATGTTATGGTTCTGGCATGTCTCTACTCACCTAAACTGTGCCTGACTGTCTGCACAGCTATTCACACCTGTGCTAGAAGGTGTACAGTGTATGTACTCTACACTCCACTGTAAGTGTGTTAGAGAACCCCGAGACACAAGTGGGAGCAAAGGTTTTCGAAGGCTGGTTCTGTTCATTGGTTCTTGACTTCTCTGGCTCTTGAGAAGCCTCCCAGTTAGCTGTTGCCTTTTAATTTTTCTTGGGAGATAAGTGGGATGCCTTTAGCAATAAGATTATGTTGATCCAGTTCTCGTTTTGACTGTGAATCCCTGCAGAGTTGAGGTTAGGACCATATAATTTGGAGCAGATATACCCCAAGCTCTACCTTCTGCAGACATGTGGAATGTTGTTTCCCACTGTATAGCCACTGAGTGTCTTCTCCGTGAATTATTCTGCAATGCTGAGAGGTGGGTGGGTTAAATACACTGTAATCCTGGGATAATCTTTAAAGAAAAATGAAATGAATGCCTGTACTCAGCAAGAAAGTCTCTACTCACCCATTTTTAGTCATTGAAATATGACCTTGAAATAGAAACACCATCTTTATAAAGATCAACAATCGATATGTCCTGGAGGCAAACTTAGATATTTGAGAATTTGAGAAGCTATTCCATTTCAGACTTCTGATAGGAACAAAGATTAGATAACAGCGATGTTCTGTTTCTCAAAATTGAAAAGTGAAATCACTGATTCTGTATTTTTGAAAATATTAATGATAGTTTTAGCAATAGGTTTTAAAACTTATTTTAATCTTTAGATACTATTCTAAGGGGTTTTTGCTATTTAAGCACTGTCAGTGTGCTTCGACCAATACAAATTAGATGTCCAATGACATAATAGTCCAGACAAAAGAGAAAATGTGTCTACACAGTGTAGGAGATGCTCACAACAATACACTCAGTGTATATTTTAATGGTAGATTTGTGATAGAAAATATTTTTCTTTTCAAACATGGTTAAAATAATAAAGTATGATTTTAATATTACTTAACTGTAATTTATCACCTCTGAGAACTGGCTTAGCCTTCAGATGAGATCATGCCAATCTGAGACATTTAAGTCTCTAAAAATGGAAACAAAAACTACCAAAAGTGCCATTCTTTACATGGATGAGCAGGATCCATGTAATAATTATCCAAAATAAAATATTATTGAGGAAATACCTGAAAGCGAGCAAAGGGAGGACAGCCTTTCTTTTAAACACTGCACACAAGATTTACAGATCAGGAATATCTATTTTTTTTAAAATATGCTTGATATCAATAAAAATTTCAAATTTACCTTACAAAGGATCAGATCCTGAAGCCATTGCTCCTCTCTCTCTCTTTTTACTCAAACAAGTAGTCCCGTTGATTTAGATGGGACAGTGTCACTTTCAGGGATGCAATACAGACCAGTGAGGAGTTGTCACCTTCTACCCTGCTACTTTGGGTGCCTCACAATGCTTTGCTTTTGTGGCTCCGAAGCTGGGCTGCTCATAAACAGCCTACCAGCAGGCAGGTCACACCCTGAGTGTCTGTGTATAGCTATAGCCCTGGTCCAGCAACCCTGACCCTAGCAGCCTGTCAGAAACACAACAGCCACATTCTGGCTTCCAGCAGCCTTGGTTACTACATACTCCCAGCCCTGGATTTCCCCCAAAATGTGTTCTGCACTGTCCAGCCCTCTCTGGAGCAGTTTGGATATTAGACGTCCAATCCCCCTGTAAGGGGTCAATATTCAACAGTTGCCTACTTCAGCTGGAGTTACCAAACAATTCAGTTTAAACACAGCACTGGATTAGTTTTGATTTAAAAAAAAATCAAACAAGCTTATTTAACTACAAAGAGACATTACGTGAGTACAAGTATAAGGTATTAAAGTCAGAAATAAATAAAGATGAAAACACGATCTAGTCGCTAAAATTTAACTACCCCGGCTTGATTCAAGATAAAGTCCTTACAACATGTTTCCAGCAGCATTGCTAATCAATTTTTCTTGTCAGGATCCCTCCCAAAAGTCAAAAGGCTGGTTCCTTTGTCATCTTAGTTGAGAAAGAGAGAGTGGAAGATAGGGAAAGATAACCTGGGGTATTTTTGCCCCTCATTTTTATGGTCCAGTCACCTTTTAAAATGCCTTTTCCTGAGCGTCCTAGATAAAGTTCCTTCCGTCTATGACGATGGAGACATGGAGTCTTGTGGTGATAGAGGTTCCATGTTGTTTGCTAAAATGCAGATCAATCTGTTCTTGCACCCACTTCCTTGCCGAAGAATGGCTCCTTGACCAGTAATTGCCAGTCAACTGTGACACCTGGCTAGAGGCATCAGCTTGTCCTTTGCCTTTAGGAAATGAGTTTACTCCTCTTGCTGTCCCAAGGACCCTGTTTACTACTTGAGGTAAACCCACATATCTTTGTTTAGCTCAGTCAGGGCTACATGAGTTTGAATGTATGCTAACCTCGCCATACAGGGGAAATTAATAGTTTTACATATAATGTTGCTGCATACGTTTCACCATGATGCTATTGACCAGTGAGGAGTTAGTTTTCAAATGATTTCCCACAAGGCATATTGTGTTCAAAGAATATTACAATAGTATGTAGGGTGTGTGTATATATGGGTGCGTTCTGTTACAGACAGTTGACGTGGGGAAGATCAATCACATAAGTAAGAAAATTTTCATTTTAATCCAAAAGCCATTTTTATCAAAAGTTTAGATGGGAAAAAATTGACCAGTTCTAAAACTAGGCATGAATTTGGCTTGATCATTGAAGTGTGAGGTTCTGCCAGAATCAAAACACTGCCACTGCTGTCCATCTAAACTTTCACATAGTAATAGGTGAGGTATCCTGTCCTGTTAGTTTGGTGCTTTGATGTCTGGGGCCCAATTTAAGGTGGTTAGGTATGAATTTCCTTTCTTAGATGTTTGTTTTTACATAGCTACAGTGTCCTATTGTTCTTTTAAATTAATGGATGCTTATGTATGACCTGAACATCTATACTCCTATTTTTAGTCCCACGACATGAGCCCAAATCAGTTGATCCAGGCTCTGAGACTTGGTGCCACGGATCTTTTTTTTTTTGCTGTGTTAAATGTACCCCAAGTGACACAAGAGCAGCAGTTCCGTTTACTTGGAAAATGGTTTTCAATTGAACTTCTGCTCTTAAGTCACTTAGGCATTGCTGAATCAGTAACACAGTCACTTAGGCTGAGAACAGCCACTGTTCCACTGAGAACAGCTCCATTCATTAAGAAAATTTTGCAGCTGGCTTCAGTTTCTATGGTTAAAAATTGATCCACTAAAATAGGATTACGCCTAAAAATCTAAACTTTATTTGAATTGCGTGGATATTTAGAGAATGAAAAATAATTCCCTTGACATCTAAAGTGAAGTTGTTTCAGATAATTAAAGAGTAAACAAGGTATTGATATTATAATATGATCGCATGTTTCAGCTGCTCTTCCTTTATCTATTACAGCCTCTGCAGCATATGGCTCATAGAGATGCTTTTCCTTACTCTGTTTGACAATACTTTTCATATAATGCCAAATTCAAGTTACATTTTGCCTATGAAAGACGCATTGAATCTGAAAGATGAAATAAATTGATTGTATTCCCTGACTGCCCTTAAAGGAGCAAGCTTTGTTGTTTTCCTCGGCTGTCTTGAAAAGCTGTTGTCTTTTTCCTGCTCAACTGCTTGCAATTGTATATAATTTATAACATTTAATTTGTTCAGTCACTAGGGGTTTTATAACTGGGCTTCATTTTGTTTTCTTTCTTTCCTTCTTTCTTCATACATTTATTCCATTTAAACACACACACACACACACTCTCAAAACTGGACTTTGCAGACTTTTTTTAAAAAAAAAAAGCCAGTGTTGATTGTACTAACAGAGTTATAATTCCCTCCCAGCACACACACACCGATACATATGTATAATCTCTTTCACACACTCACATGCAGGTTATCTCATGATCATTTCCCCCATTGTGCTATTTTAGCAAATCCATGCACACACTTAAGTAAAAGTGTATGTGTGTGTATGCATTCTTGGTATGGGGTGGGAAGGGTAAGTACCCTAGAAATATACACTAGCCTTGAAAAATTCTAGGTACTCAGATGGAGTATGATTTTCCCTATTACTTGGGTGTGTCAGGGGCATTAGTATCTGTAGCATATCTGCAAATATATGTCCTATATGCTGGCATCTCAGCGACACCATGTGGGGGGGGGGGAACTCTAGCAAAGAATGTAGATATAGGAAGGAGTCACAGAAGAGGTTAATACCTAAAATGCTCCTTATCAGCCTATTGTGAAGTCTCTACTCTAAGAAAACTAACAGCAGTTTTGATGGGGGCCTGAGGAAAGAGTGCAGATGCAGGCCCAAAATAAACTGAACTTATAAAAAAATAAAGGAAGAATTGCATGTTCACTTGTCCTGTGTCATTTAACTTTGGGACGTTGAGTTGAAACAGAATTCAGGAAGGCTAGTCTTCCTCTTAGGATCCAATGACCAAACAAGAAGTGGCAAATGAAGACATCTGTTCTGGTGGTTGAACAATTTTTTTTCAATGAAAAATTAAATTGAAAAATGAGTTTTCCAAAACAATTCTTATGGGAAAAAATCATTGTCAAATTAGTAATTTTTCAGAGAAATTTCAAATGCAATTGTTAAGAGGAAAAACATGAAATAATTCAACATTTTAGGAATTTTCTTTCCAAATAATGAGGAAAACACATTTTCTCTCACTTTAACTCTTTCTCCCACCTTTTCCCCGTGGAAAAAAAGGAAGGGGGAAAAGTGTGAGAGAAAAAACCAAAACATGAAAAGCAAAATTTTTATTTAAGAGTTGAAAAAAAAAAAGTGTTTTAACAAAATGAAAACTGGTAATTTTTTTTTTACACTTTAAATGGGGAAGAAAAGATTCGGTCTAGTCTTTAACCTGGAAACCATTTGAGGTCACTTAAGATTAGTCACTTCATACTATAAATTGTAAAGCCTGAAAGTAATGGGTGTTGCGCACTTCCCTAAAATAACTAGCCATGAGTAATACTATCACGTTTTCCCATATTTCATTTTTAGAGATGTCCATGTGTATTTGGACTGTGCTGGGAGGGTAAATGTATTTCTTGGGAAAGACTGGATCAATGGCACATCTGCCTTGAGGGGGGCGGGAGGGACTTCGAAGATCACTTCAGGTTAACTTTTTTTTTTAAAAAAAATCTCTCCTTTGGTTCAGTTTATCATGCGTAAAACACATCTGGCATTGAGGCTACAAATCCTCACCTCTCTCTAATTCTGTCTTCCCCATTCAGCCGTGATAGACCTACTTCCCCTAGGCCCCAGTGAACAATTGCTGTACTCCAGCAGCAATTTCAAAGCTCCTACCCTGGGAGCAATGTCCTCTTACCTTCATGATAGAAGTGGGCATATAATAAAATCGGATGCACTATTGTACATAAGTAATTGTATGTATCTGTACTGTATTGCATCTGGGAGACCCATATCCTATATTTAGCTTTTCCCCCCAATTCAGGTGAACTGTGGCAGCTTACAGTCAGCTCAGCTTCCCCCTTTACACAGATTACTAAAAAATAATTTAAATGATAAAATGTAGGTCTAGAAAGACTTAATAGATGAAATCCATCAACTTCTAGGTGCAGGGTTTAATCCCCAGAAAAAGGATGTCCCATATAATATAAAATATTAATCTTCTACTACCCTAGAATTTAGATAAAAGGCAAATAAATTCAAATTTAAGCCATTAAGTCTAAAATTAAATAAAATATTGACTTACATTAAATAAAAAATTTTAAAAAGCTGAAACTTGAAAAAAAATCAATTCAACCCATTCAGTTTAGAAATTGAAAATAGTTGAGTGTTCTATTCCATCCTCCTGGCAGTCAGAAGTGTTGCCTTTTGCATGCTGTTCTTACGCTCTGTTCAGTCTAGTTTTAAATGTCTCAAACAATGGCCCTTTCTACAACATGGAAACAACGATAACCTAATTAACATAGATATATAGGTAGGTGTGTGTTAATTTTCTGTTAAGAGTAAAGTGTCTAATTAGATATTTTCTATGAGGCATTTGGGAAGGACGTATCCACAGATAGATCTAACTCCGCACACACTTAGTGGCTATGGAAAAAGGCTCTTTGGAAGACTCTGAAGGAATTCAGTAGCAACATTAGCATGTGACGTGCCCTCTGGAAACTTCATATGTGCCAGCCTAACTGGGAAGTCTGCCAAACAACCAGATGCTAGTGTTGGAAAGATACCTACCCCAGCATGGAATCTGGCACTTTAATTGCTCATCATAGAAACTGGATGAGTGTTGCAATGTGTTTAGGTAAGTGACATTAAGTACAAAGATATTGTTTGTAATTTAATAAAATGTGAATATATTATATAGTTTTAACTTCTTTAAGCCCTAAGAGGGTTATGATATTGTTTTACAAAAAGAAAAGGAGTACTTGTGGCACCTTAGAGACTAACCAATTTATTTGAGCATGAGCTTTCGTGAGCTACAGCTCACTTCATCAGTACTCCTTTTCTTTTTGCGAATACAGACTAACACGGCTGTTCCTCTGAAACCTGATATTGTTTTAGTGTTGGTTTGTTGTTTTATTACTAAACATCACATTTGAGATAAAAAGAAAAGGAGTACTTGTGGCACTTTAGAGACTAACCAATTTATTTGAGCACAACACCATCCTGGCCACTATGGATGTAGAAGCCCTCTACACCAACATTCCACACAAAGATGGACTACAAGCTGTCAAGAACACTATCCCCGATAATGTCACGGCTAACCTGGTGGCTGAACTTTGCGACTTTGTCCTTCCCATAACTATTTTACATTTGGGGACAATGTATACCTTCAAATCAGCGGCACTGCTATGGGTACCCGCATGGCCCCACAGTATGCCAACATTTTTATGGCTGATTTAGAACAACGCTTCCTCAGCTCTCATCCCCTAACGCCCCTACTCTACTTGCGCTATATTGATGACATTTTCATCACCTGGACCCATGGAAAAGAAGCTCTTGAGGAATTCCACCATGATTTCAACAATTTCCATCCCACCATCAATCTCAGCCTGGTCCAGTCCACACAAGAGATCCACTTCCTGGACACTACAGTGCTAATAAACGATGGTCACATAAACACCACCCTGTACTGGAAACCCACTGATCGCTATTCCTACCTACATGCCTCCAGCTTTCACCCTGACCACACCACACGATCCATTGTCTACAGCCATGCTCTGCGATACAACCGCATTCGCTCCAACCCCTCAAACAGAGACAAACACCTGCAAAATCTTTATCAAGCATTCTTACAACTACAATACCCACTTGCGGAAGTGAAGAAACAGATTGATAGAGCAGAAGAGTTCCCAGAAGTCACCTACTACAGGACAGGCCTAACAAAGAAAATAACAGAACGCCACTAGCCGTCTCCTTCAGCCCCCAACTAAAACCCCTCCAACGCATTATCAAGGATCTACAACCTATCCTGAAGGACGACCCAACACTCTCACAAATCTTGGGAGACAGGCCAATCCTTGCCTACAGACAGCCCCCCAACCTGAAGCAAATACTCACCAGCAACCACATACCACACAAGAGAACCACTAACCCAGAAACCTATCCTTGCAACAAAGACCGTTGCCAACTGTGCCCACATCTATTCAGGGGACACCATCACAGAGCCTAATAATATCAGCCACACTATCAGAGGCTCGTTCACCTGCGCATCTACCAATGTGATATATGCCATCATGTGCCAGCAATGCCCCTCTGCATGTACATTGGTCAGACTGGACAGTCTCTACGTAAAAGAATAAATGGACACAAATCAGATGTCAAGAATTATAACATTCATAAACCAGTCGGAGAACACTTCAGTCTCTCTGGTCATGCGATTACAGACGTGAAAGTTGCGATATTACAACAGAAAAACTTAAAATCCAGACTCCAGCGAGAGACTGCTGAATTGGAATTAATTTGCAAATTGGATACAATTAATTTAGGCTTGAATAGAGACTGGGAGTGGCTAAGTCATTGTGCAAGGTAACCTATTTCCCCTTGTTTTTTCCTACCCCCCCCCCCGACGTTCTTGTTAAACCCTGGATTTGTGCTGGAAATGTCCCGCCTTGATTATCATACACATTGCAAGGAGAGTGATCACTTTACATAAGCTATTACCAGCAGGAGAGTGGGGTGGGCGGAGAGAAAACCTTTTGTAGTGATAAACACCCATTTTTTCATGATTTGTGTGTATAAAAACAAACATCTTCTGTATTTTCCACAGTATGCATCCGATGAAGTGAGCTGTAGCACACGAAAGCTTATGCTCAAATAAATTGGTTAGTCTCTAAGGTGCCACAAGTACTCCTTTTCTTTTTGCGAAAACAGACTAACACGGCTGCTACTCTGAAACCTGACATTTGAGATAAGTAATTTAAAGAAAAATAGCAAAGTGCAACAAAGGAAAAATGTAAGGATCGAAGGAAAGGAATGTGCATGAACATACATCCTCCATGAGGCAGCAGCTATAGAATGTTTTAGCAAGATGAGAACTGTTTGGTTACATTGTTAACCTCTAATAATATGTACATAAATACACAAAAACACAATCATTAACTACTACTATGTCTCTAAATTTTGTATGTGGGTCAATTAGCCTGAAAGTTCTTAACCCTTTTTGGCCTCGTATCACACCTTGAAACCCTAAGAATAGAACATTCAGATATCCTTAGCATTGGCCTAACTCTGCTCTCATTGAGGTTGGTGGTAAAAGTTCTATTGACTTAACTGGGAGCAGTTAGGCCAACGTGTCATGCTTTTGGAAATCCTAGCCCTGGATTCCTGAAACGACAGAATCAGGATTGCGCAAATAATTTTTAGAATCTTCTCTTTAATTTAAAAATGGTTCTTCATGTGTATTATAAGTGAAAATAGCAAAAAGACAGGAATGGCACTATTTTAATTAAATCTCACATTGAATGAGTTTTGTAGTATGAGGCCTTTGATAATCTGTGAACTTCAGTTGTAGGACAAAGTCGTATGCCATGTGTTCATGGCTATGATAAAGATTCACAGAATTGTGTTATATAATTATTTTAAAAATCACTGACAAGTTGTATGACACTTTCAAAAGATGACTTGCTTCTACTCTAGTCTGTAGTGTTCCATTATTCAATATAATCTATAAGAAGTCTGTTGACCCAAGACTCTGTGGCCTATTTAAACAACAATTAGATGTAACAATCATAACTTATTATGAACGATCATCTTCAACTATAATCTATGCATAAGATTTCCAGGCATTTTAACTCCATGTTAATTTTGAAGCATTTGCATTGTTCCTCTAAGATGATTAGAGATGAAAGAAATTGTCAAGGCTGATTCCTCACTCTGGCACTTTGAGTGCAGAAGGTGGGGGCCTGCAAGGATTCTAAAAATTATTACTGGCTACTCCAGGCTGGTATTAAACTCCAAAGGTTACAGCTTTTCTCTGACCTTGGATGGATAGATGCTGCCACAACCCAAGTGCGAAAAAACCCCAACCCCTTTGAGAACACAGGAAGAAGCAGTTGGGAATTCCTTCCTGTGGGGTACCTTCAAGCCCCTTCACCCCCTCCCTACCCCCCCGGGAAGAGCTGAGGAAGAAAACAAAGGAAATCAGCTGCTGCCACCAGCTAATTAAACAACGTGCACAAACCTCTTAGGACACAAAAAAACCTAATCCTGTTATTAAAAAAGGTAAATTTTATTAAAACAAAAATAAAGAAAATGCATCTGGAACATAGGCTATTGCTAGATTTAAAAAGAGCAAATATAAGAATTAAGTGTCAAGAATGGTTTTCTTGAGGTCCAGCTTAATGGTTGCAAGCAAAACAAAAGCATTTGGGGGTTAGCCCAGAGTTGTCCACAAGCTTTACAGAAATAAGAGGTAAACCTAATCGCGTCTTTCTAGACCATTTCTGACCAACTTACATATCTGGTGTTTCAAATTGAGTAGTTTTAGGTATGATCTGGTGATTTTCATACCTGGTTCATAGCTTTTTACAGCATAGCTTCAGCCCTGTTTTGCTCTGTCCCCTCTCTCCGGAGAACAGACAGACAGGGAAAGATTTTTTTTCCCAATTTTGAAAAGTTATAGCCCTCCCATTGTCTCTTTTGATCAGGACTCCGTTCCCTTTACTTATGCATACGTCAGACTTTTCAATTTATAGAAAAAGCAAGTAGAGAACAGCTACCAAGAGGGATTCTTTAGCTAACTGGCTGACTGGGTGCCCACAAAAGGGAGCTACTCCCCCTCTCATTTATCACAGAAATTAAGTAATTCTACATTTTTTTACAAAACCCAGTTGTTCAACTCAAACACTAATAGATTTGTTTGCAAACACTCAGAAAATTCATTCAGTACTCAGAATAAGTATTGCAAATTCATGAAGGATATGCTGTATTTTCATAGACAACAAACACGGTTTAAGTGCAAAATGGAACTCCTTAACTATGGAGTCATAACCAGCCCCTCCTTAATAAGCAATCTCTTATTGTGTGTTGTTATAGATCGTATCAATGATGCTGCAGACCATACTGAAATGTAATAATGGGAGGAGACTGGATTGTGAGGACATTTTGTTCAGCTCCCTTCTTTAGGAAAGGAAGCATGAGGGAGAAACAAGGAACGCATTGATAGTGTCAATTAGTGGCTAACTCTTTTGGCCAGTGATTGATTTTTTTTCAAGGAGTAGAATATACTCCAAGTCTTTTCCCTTATAGTTTTTATAAAATCATTAAGTGTCAGTTCACTATTAGTATATCTACAACTATGATAAAATGTCTCACTATTTCTTCTTTCTGGGTCTCAGCTCTACTTAATTCAGTTTAAAATGTCCTTTTTCAATACATGCCTTGTTGTGGCTGGCCAATTCCTCTGTTTTCAAGTGCTTCCAAACACATTGTTTGAAAATAAACAAAATCAAACCACATTCCCAAAACTAATTGTAAATCCTACTGGTTAGAGAGAAACAAAATCCTTTGATGAAGTATTTGCCTCACACGGTTCTAAGAAAAGAGAGCCAATAATTGTAAAGTCCTGTAATTTAATGGACTGAAGGTAAGAGTCTTTCAAGGAAAGCATTTCCAAGTGCAGTAAAATAAAGTATGCCTTTCCACACCAAAAAAAAAAAAAAAAAAGCAGCTGCCCTAAGGTTTCAGCATGCAAAGATCTAGAGAAAGTTTAGGTTTTTTTCAAAGATATTATAGGAAGTTTCTATGCATATCACATCGTGATCATCAGTTTTATAGTATTTCAGTTTTTTCAGACTTCCACCGGAAAGTAAATTTATGAAGCATTATAAAAATTCACCCAAGAAGAAATGAAGATGTAAAAACGTGGATGGCACAGTAAATACAATAACAAGCTAAAAATAAAATATTTCATAGATTGAAAATCCTTTTGAGAACTGACAAAATAATTCCTTACATTTTTCTGGAATAAGCACGAGACAAATTACTACAAAGCAATTTCAGCCTATAAATATGGATGAACAGGGAGGCATGTTACTGACACGTAAGTCAATAATACTGCTGCTTTTGGAACAACTGTGGTTTTGTTAAAGAGAAGTGTGATGGTGGCATTTTTCGATTAGGATTAGTGCCCCATGATAGATAAATAATTAAAATAATGCAATAGATGAAATCAGATTATTAAAATGTAGAGTTAGGAGGTGTCTGAAAAAGTGTGGTATAACATCCTCACCTACGAAGGAGACCTACGCCTAGAAAGACTATCAAAGGAATACAAAAAGTGTAAGACATTAAAGAAGAAACTGCAGTAGAAATGTTGGTAATACTATTATTAAAAAAAAAAGTCTGCTACTGAGTATCAGAGGCAATGACAGCAGTGAAATTGATTACAGGAGGGGGGAGCTCATGCACCGTAGACCTAAATGTTCCCATATTTCCTTGGCCATTTGAAGCAATGTGAATACATCAGTATTCTAGAGCTCTCAATATTTAATGCTGCAATTTTTCCACATAAAAGTAGTGAAGTTCAAGAGTGAAGTTTTTCAAGCCTAAAAAGCCTGCCTTTTTTTTTTCAAAATTATAGTGGTAATCAATACATTGGAGAGAACTATGATTAATATAAACATCTTGAATTCTAACAGGGGACAAAGCGTAAAACACCTCGTACAGCACGGCACATAAAAATTCCATTTGAATTGTCAGTTTTGAACTCCACACTCTGTAATTTCATGACAAGAATTCTAACCAGGAGACTACTTAGAAGTGCTGCAATTCCAGCAGCAACACAGGGTGTGTCTTCTCTGGGTGAAAACAAAACAGTCTCTGCAGATTTTATGAAGTAACATTGAACACTCTAAGAAATTAACAGGTATTATCCAGGTCTGATACGGGTGCTTATGCGGCCAATGCTCTTAAAAGGTAGTAATTTTGCACACCTTCACTGGAATGTAAAAAAAGCTGCTCAGCAATCAAAGAACTCGGAGATGACCTTTCCAGCTGCTGGGTGTGAGGTGTTGTTCCATAGTCAAGTAATAACACACACTGGTGGATAGGCAAAGTGTGTTGATGAAAACTAGAGTTTGGAAGATCCTTAAGAGTCTGTATTGTGAGTTATTTATTTTATTTAATTTAACTTATGCTCTGGGTGAATGTTAGATGCCTTAGTTCTATGGTCATTTTACTTTTCAGCTGATATAAATGAGAATTGCAAGGAATAGGGGATTTTTCAGTTTTCCATTTTTTTTAACTCCAAGTTGCCTCCACGATCCTTTACTAATGCACACTTTAGAATCTTGACATAGCAGCACATCTTACCATGGAAAATTATATGTCACAGTGTACTAAGTCACAGTGTACAAGGATAACTACTTTTTTTCTTCGAGTAGATACACACTACTATTAAAACAAAAAACAGTGCTAAATCTTCACACTCTCCCTTTGTACAGCAATATCAAATGTTGTGTGCTTCAAAGCAAGACCTATGCGGCTAAGGGTGAATAATTGAATTTGGGCATCAATGAGCAGGCAGAAGATGTTGGAGTACATTCAGAGAAGGAAAATACCTACAGCAGGGGTTCTCAAACTTCATTGCACTGTGATCCCCTTCTGACAACAAAAATTACAATACAACCCCAGGAAGGGGGACCAGAGTCTGAGCCTGCTGGAGCCCTGTTGCCCCAGGTGGGGAGGCCAAAGCTGAAGCCTGAGCCCCACCACCCTAGGCAGGGGCCAAAGCCCACGGGCTTCAGCTCCCTGCCCAGGACTGATGCCCTCGGGCTTTGGCCCTGGGTGGTGGGGTTTGGGCTTTGGTCCCGGGCCCCAGCAAGTTTAATGCCAGCCCTGGCGACCCCATTAAAACGCGTCGCGACCCAGATTTTGAGAACCGCTGATCTACAGAAAGGATTGAAAAAGATGATCACACTTGGCTATAAATACAACAGTGTACATCAGGAGCATGATCTGGAGGTATATGAAAAATTTGCCATGAAGATAGATTATCAAAAGCTAATGATCTCCTGGAATGTAGATATGACATTAAAATAGTGCTAGTAATTATGAAAAGTGTTGAAGTAAAAGAAATAAATAGGATGCTTTCCATTGAAACAAAGGAGCGGCTGAAAACAGTAGCATCTGTAGCTGTCAGATGTTTTCATTACAATGCTGAAAAACAGATCTCTGCATATATTCTCAGTACTATTGTAATCTCCATGTATGTTGCTTAGAGCTAGCCACATTTATCAAGAGCAGAACAGCACCGGCTACATTCTGTGTGTGACAATAAGAGCAACTCTTTTAAATTTTCTAATAAATGTATGTATTGAGTTTTTGATTTATAATATAAAAAGCTTATAACAATTATTTAAATAATTGTACTTCAGGTCTGGAGCAAAACCATTATTCTCACTTTAGTACAATTTACTTTTGTCATTTAGACATATTTAGCACAATTTCAATATTATGTAATAAGTTTTCTTTCAGATATGCATACAGTGTATACATTTTCTGCTGTACTTCCATATCACAGGAAGTGTCATGCTATGAAGTCATTATCAGTCATTGTAGAACATGTGATGCACTTAAATAGTAGTTCCACATCAAAAAAACCCACATTAAGAGAACATTATTAAAGTTTCAGAGGCAAGCCCCAAAAGTTAGTAAATGCCAAAATTAAGGTTGCCTGTACAACCTTAATTTAGCCCCCTTGTGCATATCTATTATGATAGTATTTAGTAGAATTGCCAATGGTACCTTATTTCTTCATCTCTGTACAACGAGATTGGGAGTTGCTGAGTGCTGCAAAAAAGCAGCAAGAAATATCCTGGCGAATGTAGGCTTAGTATTATTTTATTTTTATTTTATTGTATTTATTATTGATGATATCAGGAGGAGTAGTGGAGTGGGGTGCTAAGAAAACTGTCCCTTATTTTTGGCAACCCTAGTCTTTGCTTCCAGGATTGCATACTGTTTTTCCAACAGGACCTCTGCCTCCTTTAGTGTACAGGATAGACCTGCTCTGGGATGAATCCGGGTCTGTAGTGAAGGAAGCTGTTGTCTCTATTACCCCTGACTCATTTGTTGCTGAAATTGGATGGTGTGTATTTGGCAGGGGATTGCAGGATGAAAAAGAATGGTCTCATGATTAAGGCAGTTGAATGCTGGCCTGGAGTACTGGATTCTATTCCTGCTTCTGCCACAGAGTTTGTATGTGATGCTAGGTTAGTTAGTGAAACCAGACTTTTAACAGGAGTCGCCAGTTGTATGTTCCACAGTTTCTGGGTGCCTGTGTTGAGACCCTGGGGTCTGGTTTTCAGAAGTGCTAAGCACAGTTGAAGCTGAAGTCCATGTGTGCTGTGATCATATAAAGTGCTATATATTGCTAAATATCTGAAAAATCGGTACCAGGCATCTCAAATTGGGCACTTAATCTTAGTGACTACCTATGAACTTATTCTCTCTGTGCGTCAGTTCCTCACCTATAAAAAGGGGATAATAATATCATCTCATCTCACAGGGGTGTTGTGAAAATATATTCATTCATGTTTGGAAGCGCTCACTATTGTATCTGATGAGAGCCATAGAACAGCCCATGAGGAAGTTGTTTGTTCCTTCTGCAGAGCAGGGTTTGAATACTGTGGCCACACAGGGAACAATGAGAATAAATCAATATTGAATAGCTGCTCATTTGGTGAGCCACCATCTGGAGGCCGGGGGCCCTGTGGAAGAAATAGTATGTAGCCAAGCAATTACAGACTGTATCATACTGCATATGCATAAGGGGGGGGGGGTGATTAAGGTTCCACAGGCAACCTAAGTTCTGACATTTCCTAACTTGTAAGGGTTTGACTTTGCAAACTTTTCCACCATATATGAGTGTATGCTGACTGAATACAGGCCATTGCAAAATTCTACACTCCACTCCGCTGCCATGTTTCAAACTTAATTTCCAGCATTTCTGGTTTTGGATGTTATTGAAGTGGAGATACATAACCATACTGTAACAAATGGATGGATAGTGGGTCGTGGTAGTGGATAATGGTAGGTGAAATTTGTCAGATGAATAGTTGATTCACCCAAAAATGCAGTTTTGGTCGACCCGAGTCTGTTCATGGATTTGTCATGAATTTGTTGAATAGTTTTGGGAGTTAGAGGAGGACTCCCATATAATTTTTAGCCCAGTGATTGAGAGGGACTTGTGCCAGAATATCCCATAGCCTCCCACCTCCAGGATCAGTGCTCTATCTGACATTTTAAAAGTTAGAAGAGAGTCTGCCACCGCCCAGAAAAGTCCATTTTGAGTCTGTTTGTTAAAACCAAAATGGATGTCTTTTTGTTCACTGAAATTTTTTGCAATTTTCAGATTCACTTTGGGTTGAACTGATTCTCTCTCCCTGTTCCCCAAACTGCCAGAGGACTGAAAAATCAGTCGTTTGTCCAGCTCATGTAGTGGATAAACATCTACCACTACTAAATTGAGACCACTAATCCCATTGCATTCATCATGAGGATTGACACATACTCAAACTAGAAGAGAGCTTGTCTTCCAAAGTGCAAAATCCCATGGTAGTCAAAGCAAATACTTCTCGAATAGCTCACTTACTCAGAAATGGTTGTCCAGGCTGTTCAGCAACTACTTACAACAATTATATTTATAGATGTCAAGATCAATTTGTGAACAGACGGGTAAATTTGCATTAATTTTATACCCAATGAATAACTTATCCAGGCCTAATAAAATAAGTGGGAATATAAGTAATTAATTATATTCTAATAGTAACTCGATAATGGGGGAACTGTGTGCATGGATGTTGGAGGCCTAGCAGCATGTTCGATAATTTGAACTCTTAGAGGGATAGACTGAGTCCATAAATCATGTTTAGTTGCATATAGAAACTAGAGGTATTGATTTAATAAATATAATGAAATATTTGGGAGGATAACTTCCATTCTAGCAATATGCCTCAGGTGCTGAAAGAATGGGCAAATTCAGTAACTGGAAGGGCATGACCATCAGACGATAGTTAAGAATCTGTGATGCATCCTAAGGTTCTGAAATTTATTAGCATAGGGAAGAAGAGTACTTGGTGTATTAATCTTGGGGTAGTAAAAACAACTCAGTGCATCCTATTAATCCAATAAAAAAACTATTCCATTTTATTAGAGTTGTGTTTCAAACAGTTCATTACTTTTTAGGCTTCTAAAACAAGCCAAAATGGTAACAGTAGAAAAAAACAAAGACAGCTATTTATAATTTGTGTTTTGTGATGGGGCAAGGGCAGATGGCTATAGTAAAGTAGTGAGGAACAGGTATGTTAGCCCCAGGCTAAACAAATCCCTGGTACCATGGTAACCAAATGGCGGTTGCTCCAGGTTAATCAAGACAGCTGGGGCCAATTAAGATCCTTCTAGAAAGCAGTGGAGATAGGTTGATTGGGACACCTGAAGCCAATCGAGGGCTGGCTGGAACTAGTTAAAAGCCTCCCAGTTAGTCAGTGAGGCACGCGTGTCAGGAGCTGTAGGAGGAAGCTGTGCTGTTGGCTTTTTATAAATGAAGAGCATTATAAATATTGGAGTTGATAAGCCAACAATTGGAGTACACGTCCGGGAACTCTGCTTTTGTAGAGGTGGCGGGGATATTGAACAAGGGACATGTAGTTAAGAACATAAGAATGTCCGTTCTGGATCAGACCAATGGTCCAGCTAGTCCAGTATCCTCTCTTCAGACAGTGGCCAATGCCAGATGCTTCAGAGGGAATGAACAGAACAGGGCAATTTCTTGACTGATTTATCCCTTGCAATCCACTCCCAGCTTCTGGCAGTCAGAGGCTAGGGGCAGTCAGAGCATGGGGTTGCATCCATGACCATCTTAGCTAATACCCGTTGATGGACCTATCCTACATGAATTCATCTAATTCTTTTTTGAACCCTGTTATAGTTTTGGCCTTCACAACATCCCCTGGCCACAAAATGCACAGTTGATCTATGAAATTTGTTAAGAATTTCTTCTTTATGTTTATGTTAAACCTGCAGCCCATTAATGTCATTGGGTAACCTCTGGTTCCTGTGTTATGTGATGGGATAAATAACACTTCCTTATTCACTTTCTCTACACCATTCATGATTTTATAGACTTTTATCATATCTTCCATCAGTGGTCTTTTTCCAAGTTGAAAAGTCCCAATCATTTTAGTCTCTCCTTGTATGGAAGCTGTTCCATACCCCTAATCATTGTTGTTGCCCTCCTCTGTACCTTTTCCATTTCTAATTTAACTTTATTGAGATGGGGCGACCAGAACTGCACGCAGCATTCAAGATGTGGGCATGCCATGGATTTATATACTGGCAGTCAGATATTTTCTCTTATTTTTATCCCTTACCTAGTAGTTCCTAACATTCTGTTCCCTTTTTGACTGCTGCTGCACACTGAGCAGATGTTTTCAGAGAACTATCTATGATGACTCCAAGATCTTCAAATGGTGACACCTAATTTGGATCCCATCATTTTGTATGTATAGTTAATTTAGTATCATCTGCAAATTTTTCCACTTCACTGTTTACCCCATTTTCCAGGTAACTTTTGAATTTGTTGAACAGTACTGGTCCCAGTACAGATCCCTGTGGAGAGGGGAGCAGAGCTGCTATTTACCTCTCTTCACTGTGAAAACTGACCCTTTATTCCTACCCCTTTTTTCCTGTCTTTTAACCAGTTAGTGGTCCATGAGAGGATCTTCCCTCTTATCTCATTATTGCTTACTTTGCTTAAGAGTCTTTGGTAATGGATCTTGTCAAAGGCTTTCTGAAAGTCCAAGTAAACTATATCCACTGGATCACCCTTGTCCACATGTTTCAGAGTAGCAGCCGTGTTAGTTTGTATTCGCAAAAAGAAAAGGAGTACTTGTGGCACCTTAGAGACTAACAAATCCACATGTTTGTTGACCTTCTCAAAGAATTCTAATAGACTGGTGAGGCATGATTTCCCTTTACAAAAGCCATATTGACTCTTTTCCAGCATATCCTATTAATCTATGTGTCTGATAATTCTGTTCTTTACTATAGTTTCAACCAATTTTCATGATACTCAAGTTAGGATTACTGGCCTGTAGTTGCCAGGATTGCCTCTGGCAGTTTTTAAAGAATAGTTGTCACATTAGCTATCCTCCAGTCATCTGGTACAGAATCTAATGTATGTGATAGGTTACATACCACAGTCAGTAGTTCTGCAATTTCATATTTGAGTTCTTTTGGAATTCTTGGGTGAATAAGCATCTGGTCCTGGTGACTTATTACTGTTTAATATATCAATTTGTTCCAAAACCTCCTCTATTGACCCCTCAATCTGGGGCAGTCCTTCAGATGTATCACCTATAAAGAATGGATCAGGGGTGGGAATCTTTCTCATCCTCTGCAGTGAGGATCAATGCAAATAATTCATTTAGATTCTCTGCACTGGCCTTATCTTCCTTGAATGCTCCTTTGGCACTTTGATCGTCTAATGACCCCACTGATGGTTTGGCAGGCTTCCTGCTTCTGAGATACTTAAATTAATTTTTTTTTGCTCTTAGTTTGAGTCTTTTACTAGTTACTCTTCAAATTATTTTTTGGCCCGACTAATTATACTTTTACACTTGACTTGCCAGATTTGATGCTCCTTTCTATTTTCTTCAATAGGATTTGACTTCCAGTTTTGAAAGGATGCCCCTTGCCTCTAACCACTTCTTTTACTTTGTTGTTTAGCCGTCATGACGCTTTTTTGGTCATTATACCCCAAATGAAAAAAAATAGTCAACTTTTAATTTGAGCCTCTATCATGGTGTTCCTAAAAAGTTGCTGTGCAGCTTGCAGACATTTCTCTTTTGTGACTGTTTCTTTTAATTTTCATTTAGCTAGCTTCCTCATTTTTGTGTACTCAGCTATTCAGCAATATTCACTTCTTGGACCAGATCCTGTGCTCCACTCAGGACTAAATGAAGAATTGCCTCTTCTCTTGGCTGTGTTCCAGGACAAGCTGTTCCAAGAAGCAGTCATTAATAGTGTCTAGAAACTTTATCTTTGCATCCCGTTCTGAGGTGACATGTACCAAGTTTGTATGGGGATAGTTGAAATCCCCCATTATTTGAGTTTTCTATTTTTCTAGCTTCTCTAATCTCCCAGAGCATTTCATAGTCACCATCATCATCCTGGTCAGGCAGTGTAATTCCTATTGTTATATCCTTATTATTCAAGCATGAAATTTATATCCATAACAATTCTATGGTACAGTTTGATTCATTTCAAATTTTTACTCTGTTTGACTCTGATTTCTTTCACATATCTTTCCCCTGCCAGCATGACCTACTTTGTCATTCCAATATATTTAGTACCCTGAAATTACTATGTCCCATTGTTCTTATTCAACCAAGTTTCTGTGATGCTTATTATATTAATATCCTCATTTAATACCAGGCACTCAAGTTCACTCATCTTAGTGTTTAGACTTCTGGCATTAGTATACACTTTAAAATTTTTTTAGCTATCTGCCTTGTGCGATGTAATTGAATAGGACTCTTTTTCATTGGACTGTTTCTCTTCAGTTCCTACCTGTACTTTATTAACTTCTATCCTGTCCTATTTACTAGGATTAGAGAATCCCCTTTAATAGATTCTCCACTAAGGGAAGTCCAAGCCATATGCTCCTCTGTACCTGTTGGCTTTCTTCTAGCCCTTAGTTTAAAAACTCCTCTGACATTTTTAATTTTATATGCCAGCAGTCTTGTTCCATTTTGATTTAGATGGAGCCTATCCTTCCCGGATAGGCTCCTCCTTTCCCAAGAAATTCCCCACTTCTTAATAAATCTAAACCCCTTCTGCCTACAGCATTGTCTAATGCACTCAGTGAGACCCTGCAGTTCTGCCGATCTAACTGACCCTGCTTGTGGAACTGGAAGTATTTCAGAGAATGCTACCATCGAGGTACTGGACTTCAATTTCTTACTAGCAGCCTAAATTTGGCCTCTAGGACCTTTCTCCTAACTTTCTATAGTTCATTGGTACCTATATGTATCACGAACACCTATATGTATCACGAACACTTGTCTAGATGTCTCGAGATCCGCAACCTTCGCACCCAGTAGGCAATTCACCATGTCGTTCTTCTAGTCATCACAAACCCAATTATCTATATTTCTAATGATCGAATCTCACAGGGATTCCCTCCCCTGGAGAGAGAGCCTCAGCGTGAGATGATACCATTACGTCATCTAGAAGGAGGGTCCTAATTATGGCATTGTTTCCCTCCACTCCACTTGGTTGTTCTCCTTCCCCAAGACTTTCATCCTCCTCGATAGCACAGAGACTGTCAGACTGGGGGTGGACCACTCTACTGTGTGTGGGAAAGTCTCATCTATGTACCCCTCCATCTCCCTTATCTCCTCTAGTTCAGCCATTCTGGTCTCCAGAGCGCATATTCTCTCTGAGGGCCATGAACTCCTTGCTGTGAATGCACACACATGCCACCTGCCCACAAGGCAGGTAATCCTCATGTTGCATTCAGTGCAATAAACTGGATAGCCCCCACTCTGCTGCTGGACTTCTGCCTGCATTCTTTTTATTCCTGCAGCTTTTTTTCTTGGGTGTTCTTTGTTTTGGGTTGTTGTTTTTTTTTGGGGGGGGGGGGGGCGGGGGAGGTTGTTTATTGGCCTATCTGGCTCTCAGATTCCCCCTCTAAAGTCCTGTGCAAAACAGCACTGTTAGCTGCTCCTGTTCATGAGCTCCTCTGGTAGCTTAGGAGTTAGCTGTTTAAACCCTTGTTTTCCCTGAATAGCCTCATTAAGAAGCTCTCAGCCTTGCCTAAAAGGCTGCTAGGCTCAGCATATTTCGTTCCCTGCCCCCCCAGACAAACAGACCCCACTATATACTTTAGTAAAGCAGCAAGCACACAACCAACCAACCAACTCACCCCAAGGTCACATAGTCATTCCTCCTTCACCTGGAGAAATTATCTTGCAAAACTCCCGTTATCTGCTCCTGTGCACAGTCATTCAATAGTTTGGTGACTGGCTTAAAAATGCTTAAGGTTTGTTTTTCCTGTAGTAAATATTGCCACAGAGTCACAGGGTCTAGTTTATTCCCCAGCCTGTAACCGATCTCCTGGGAGTGACCCTTTTAGTATGCTGCGTCCCAAGGACCCACACAGTTCCAAAGGGGCAGGCCCGTGGCCTCTACAACTCTGAGACTGGGCCTTCGGCACCAGCAATCCTTGTCTGTCTGAGTGACTCCTTGCAGTGAATTCTGCCAAGCCAGAGTCCTGTAGGAGGCTTATATTGTGCCCTGTCAGGGTGCAATATTCTGAGTGAATATTTACAGAAACACAAGCAGGCTTTTCAAAACAATATAGCCATTTATTAGTCACCTGGAGTACCGAGGTTAGGTTCGCATAGAGAGGCAGAAGTTAAGACATGGGCCACCCTGGTGAAATCAGTGCCATGATGAGCCAGCCCAGCTTTGATGATGGACTCCACCTTTGGCTCCCTCTCTTGTCCCTTTATTCATCCAGTCAGAGTTCCTGAGTCCCTCCAAAAGGGCTTCCTTTCTTTTCAATCACCTTTACACCTGGTTCTCCAGCTCAAGTCACAAGTCCCATCTACTGGGGTTTCCTGCTGTTAGGTATGGATTGTTCAGTCAGTGGGGCATCTTTGTCATGCTGTTGATTCAGACTGTTTTTTTAACAACTCTTCATTTCACAAGACTGCAAGGTGACTCAAAGGCAAACACCTCCTGTCTCCTGTACTGTTCCAGTAACAGTGTTAATCCTTTTGCACCCACTGGGTGGCAATGCAATGTACGGCGGGAAACTGAGGCATGCTAGGTTCCATAAAATATATTAAAGAAAATTCCCATTGTGTCAAAAAATGAACTGAGGAATAACACTGTAGCAGCAAAATAATTATAGTACAGCAGGATATTATGAGTTTGTAAAGTATAAAATGCCACAACATATATATTCAGTTAGTATTCAGGGACTAATAACTCAGAAAAATCAGTGAAATTAACATCAGAATCATATTGCCCTAAACTTTGTGATGAAAAGATGTTGAATTGTTTGGAAAGGAAAATGTTTTAAAGTTTTGGAAAACGTTTGTTTGAGAACTTGCTCAATTGTATTACATGCTGACTTATTTTATTACAGGGTTATAAATCCTATACAAATAGGTTTTGTGATAACAATTCAGACAAACTTATTAGCTGTTGCTTTGATTTGACATGTATTTCAGAAACAAAAACTTGTAAATGTCACTTGAGACTACTGCCAACCATCTTCAGTTTGTAAAATTCCAATGATTATCGTAACAGATGTGAAGCTATGGAACACCGTATACAGTATGACCGAAGAACTGCAGACTGACAACTCTGTTAAATGAAAAATAGGTCTGGCTTATGTACTTGGGAACTTCTTTACAAAAATCTGAAAAATCTGCTTATGTGGTCTGCTGGCAGGTGAAGCCAGTTGTACTGTGTTGAGTGAAACACTTAAGATTTCATCCCTGATTTATGAGAGAGTTATGTTAAAACTCGAAGCTTTGCTAGAGACACGACAAAAAGTCTCTTGGTTAACTAGCAGAGTAGGCTTAGTGAGGGATACGTGCAATAGCTTCCATATTATAGTTTTTATAAAACTGTGTTTGTCAGCATAATGCCTAAGTGTCTTATGAAGAAGGATTACCACCACAGTGTGTGGTGGTCAGGTTGTGAGATGCAAATCTGGAAACAAAGGTATTTTCCTTCACTGTACAATTATTCCTTAATCCTAAAACTTTTTTTTAAAAGTTTGAGCTGCAGGCAAACTTGGTGGCTATTAGCATTTGTAGCTTCTTGTGCCACAGTTCAGTTTTCTCCTGTATGGTCTCTGTTGCTTGGACATTATGATTGTCTGATAACTAACCACGTTGACTGGAACTAATGTGAGAATAGGGATAGGTGATGGCAAGAGAAGGATCATACTCTGCTTGCCTTACTGAAATGAGCATTCCTATTGAAATGAGTGGGATTGCTGACTAGGGCAAGCAAGACTGGTCCATTACTTCACTCAAGGATGTCATTCAACTATTGAAAGTATCAGTAGTTTACTAACCTAATTCTTTCTTCTGCTTTAAAAATATTGAGTTCATGTCAATATTGGCTTCATATTATTTTACAGGAGTCCACTTATCATCACATTCAAGAACTAATGGTACAACTACTACGCACTGTGAACAGGACTGTTATTTCAATGGGGCGAGATGACACCTTGATAGTGAGTAGTATTTTTAAATGATTTGTTTTAAAATGTCTTCAGCATGCCTTAAAGATGGATTTTCATGCCAACCCATTTTATTCCATTTTTTCTACTAATGCTGTATCTGCAATATTCTTTCTTGGTGGTCTTTTGGCAAACTGGTTTTCAGGTTTCAAATACAGTGGCTAAATCATGTTCACCCTCTTAACACAAATGGGCCTGTTAAAGATGGGGTGAGCACAACCCTGAATATTGCTAGCAGGATTTGGGCCTTAGCCACTCTCCTGTTTATATGTTAATCCCTTCTGTGTTGAAGTGAGTTATTGAATACTTGTGTTTTAAGGGAGAGTCTACCTCACAGAAAGCAGTGTTTCTGTTGATTTAAAATTAAAGTACCTGCTTAAAGTTGGTTGTCTGAATAGCTTATAAAATGATTTTACCTGCAGCCCCTTCAACGTTTCTTCTGATGAGTTTCAGAGATCTCTTGCTTTGCAGAGCATTAGGACATTATCCTTCTTATCAGAAAGGAGACTGAGAGGTGACTTGGCTACAAAGTATAAATACCTTCACAGGAAGGAAACACTGGGTACTAAAGGGCTCTTTAGTCTAGTGGAGAAGGGCCAAGAAAAACCAGTGGTTGGAAACTGAACCCAGGCAAATTCAAATTAGTAACTAGGCACAATTCTTTAACAGTGAGGGTGATTAATCATAGAAACAAACTAGGAAGGGAAGCGATGGATTCTTTGACTCTTGATGTCTTCAAATCAAGACTGGGTGCTTTCTGGAAAATACACTTCAGTCAAAAACAAGTTATTAGGCTTAATACAGGGTTAACTGAGTGCAATGTAATGGTCTGTGATATACAGAAAGTCAGACTTGATGATCTAAAAGTTTCTTTTGGTCTTAAACTCTGTGAATCTATGGAACTAGCTGCTTTTTCTGGCTCCATGTCTGGAAGGAAGATGAAAAATCCATCTTTTGTCAATGGCTCTTTACAGTGGGGGAACATCAATCTCTTTTCCCAGTCTTGTGAACGCTGCATGCAAGAGGCCATAGTCACTGGGGATGCTAACCCCAAAGCAGGAGATGGACAGCTCCATGGCCTGGGAATGCTGTGGGGGCAGAGCCAATGGTTTTAGGGTTACTTCTGCTGATCTATGATTTAATTTAGGGGCAGATTCGGCGGTGCTTTCTGCGTTTACTCTTGTGAATAGTCCCATTGAGTTGAAGTACTACTTGAAGGGACTAAAAGTTGCAAAATCTGGCCCTGCATTTGTATGTTTTTTGTTAGGCTGGGAAAGTGGCTGGATGGGTCACAAACTTTGTTGAGACTGATGGGTGTGAATGCACCCTTCATTAATTTAGCTGTAAAGATGAATTAATCACAAGCCTCCACCTAAGACAAAAGGGGTATTAGACTAGGTTTAGACTAGGGTTGCCAGTGTAAGTGGGGGGATGGTCGTGCTATTGTGGGGAACTTTCCTGGCTTATACGCTACCCTGGTGAAATGGGCTACCGAAAGGATCTGAGTCCTCGCTCCCACTTCCTTTACCCAGAGGCCTGCCTGACCTCAAGGGCTCCCCTTTCATATCCTGTGTGGCAGAGTCCTCGTAACCATGACAAGGCTGGGGGTCGAGCCCCCAGAAATCCTGCATCCAGCTCTGTGGCTCCCATTGGCCGGGAACTGTTGCCAGTGTGCGGAGCCCCCTGGTCCCTCCACCTAGGAGTCAGAGGGACAAGTCGCCACTTCCTGGGAGCTGCCTGAGGTAAGTGCTGCCTGGAGCCTGCACCTCTCACCCCCTTCTGCACCCCAACCCTCTGCCCCAGTCCAGAACCCCTCCCGCACCCTGAACCCCTCATTTCTGGCCCCATCCCGGAGCCCGCACTCCCAGCCCAGAGCTTGTACCTTCTCTCACATCCCAACCCCCTGCCTCAACCTGGAGCCCCCCTCCCACATGCTGAACCCTTTGGCCCCACCCTCCAGCCCAGAGCCTCCTCCTGCACCCCAAATCCCTTATCCCCAGCTGGAGCCCTTCGCCCTCCCAAACCCCTGCCCTAGCTAGGGTTGCCAAACCCTCCAGGATTGGCCTGGAGTCTCCAGGAATTAAAGATTGTCATGTGATGAAATCTCCAGGAATACAAAATTGGCAACCCTAGCCCCAGCCTGGTGAAAATGAGTGAATGAGATGGGGGAGAGCAAGCGACTGAGGGGGGTGGGGATGGAGTGAACAGGGAGTGGGGCCTCAGGGCAGAGGTGGGGAAGAGGGTGGGGCAAGGGTGTTCAATTTTTTTTTTTTGTGATTAGAAAGTTGGCAACCCTGTTTTGGAGGAGGTGCTTTTGCTGAGTATTGTATGGGTAAGAGTGTGTGTGAGGGAGGGCAGAACACACAGAACCAGAGAGCAAGACAGCTTGAAGGAACAACTGAACGCATGGTGTATGGCTCTGGAAGAAGCCTGGGGAGAGGTTTTTGGGTGGGATGCAGGCTGAAATAGTGCTCTTGGTGTTGTAAGCAAATGAAGCTACTTTGAGACACAGGACATTGTGTGTTCTTTGTTGATAAACAAAACTGCATCAAAGAAATACCTGATTACCACCTATTTCTCCCCCTAACTAGAACAACCTGCTAACCCTGAAGTTTTGGGTAGCTGCTAGGGTCAAAAGGGGTAACACTATATCATGTATCTTAGATTAATCGCCAGCATTATAAATTCTTACGCTCTTCTGTAAAGTATCTGCATACCACTTACGTAAAGGTGTCCCAAACATAAAAACATATGACGCTTGTCCTCCCAAGGCAGCAGTGGGTCCTTTTTGTTTCCAGGTGAAATTCAAGGTGTTGCTTTTGATTTGTAAAGCTGAATGGTTTGGATCCAAGCTGTAAGAGAGAGTTATTAGCACTACAGGCAGTGTAGGTACAGTGGGAGTCCCTTAGTCCCAGAAATCATTTCTCCAATGATCCATCAGAGTCCAAATCTTTTACTTTTCAGCACACTATGTAAGTCAAATCTGTGCAGTCAGTTCTTTGTGTGTATGAGAGTGAGAGAGAGATACAGTAAGGAAGAAGTCAGAAGTGGTTTTAGATGGAGATCTAATGAATCTGAAAATCAAGTTCGGTTGCACATTGTTGGAAGGTTACTTGTACATGCATGCAGAGGCCCTGGTTTTGAGCACAGTATATATGTGTGTGTGTGTGTATATATGTGTGTGTGTATATATATATATTTATGTATATAATCTGTAGATGAATATTGCTGAATTGGTTTTGAGTATGGTGAATAATCAAAAACTAAATCTAAATCACAAAGACAAGCTAAATTGCAGCAGACCTATTAGGATGAGTACTACATCATGAATACAGGGTTTGTTGCAGTCAGTTGAAAAGGCATGTGGATAAGCAAATGCTTTTATTGTGATTTATGAGTAAGCCTAGCATCCCATTGTATTCAGCAGGTACATGCCTTTCAGATGCACATGAATATTTTGCTTTAATATAGCCTCTATCGAAACAACATCCCACATATGAAATGTGGAGCCTCTTAACAGAACTGACCTCTGTGACCACTAAAGAAGAATCTCTGTTTTCATTTAAAACAAAATAAAAACACCTTCCTCCCACCAAATCCCCAAAGTAAAAACAAACAAACCACCTAGACTTTGTCCTTGAAAAGATAGCATAGAAAATGTGAAGTGGTGCAAACTGCTCACTAGAGTCGACAGGGATGGAACCACACTGCTTCCGCAATCCATCTAACTGCTATTAACCTAAATTAACTTGAAAGATTAGAACTGGCAAAAGAAACCAGGGCTTACAATGTAGAGATCACAGCTACTGTTTCTCTGGGCCGATGCATCAGAATTGTTTCAACGATTCTTGATGGAGCTAAACAATTTCTGAAACTTCTGGCTACTATAACTTTTAGAAGTGATCTGCATAAGTATACAGTGTGACTTTCTACAGAATGCGTAGATAATCTGAGGTCTACTGTAAACACTATGGTGCTTGGGACTCTAGAAATGTAGGATGCTGTGGGATGGCTGAAGCCATTTTTAGTTAGTGTTTTCTGTAAAAAAAAAAAAAAAAAAATTAGCTTTGATGTTGCGTTGCAGCTGTCATTTGGATAGTTGTAAGTTTCTGATTTAATTAAAGTTTCCTTCCTTTTGGGGAAAGCAGAAAAAAAGTAACCTCAAATAACTTATGAAATTCTTTAACAAGGGATAAAATCCACCATCTCATCTAAATTACTGCTGTTCTATGTAACGTGCTACAACTATGGTACTTGAAATGATGCCTGATACGAACTGCTATGACAGTTACTATAACAATGTCAATTTAGCCTAAATCTAGTAAACCTAAACTAAAAAATTAATTAGAAGTACATTTGACTCAGTTTCCCTCTGCTGCTTTTTGGATTTAATATAGTTAACTTTTTTTAAAGAGTTTGTTTACAGTGTGAAAGAATGGTACAAATAAGAGAAATTGACTATACAGGGGAAACATGCAGTGATTCTAGCAAGGAACGCCATTGCACAGAGGGAGCAAATGGGAAAAGCCATTTTCTTTTTCACTAATCTCTTTCAATTACACTAATTAAGCACTACTTGTAAACACAGCAAGTTAAAACATTTCAGACAGAAGCCTGAGTAAGCCAAAGGTATCCCTTTAGATTTTGATCTCAACTGAAACTTTGGAGGGAAAAAAAGACGAGTAGACAAGTTTACACATTTTATTTAAAAATTTAACGAATGCAATAAAAAAAATCTGATGAAAGTAAATGCTTCCCTGCAGTGTTTGAAACAGCTACATTGCAGCACAAAGAAACCAACTGTGAAACAAACTATAAATGAACTGAAAGTGACTTTATTCTCTTATGTGCATTTTTCTCAGCTTGGTCACTGAAAATCAAAGGGGGGGTGGAAGGGTGATGAGAAAATTGGATCTGAATTTTGTTTTGGTATAACAAAGCTGTCACTAGTATCATTACTAAGAACATTAGTTTACTTGCATGATATAATTTTAGGTGAACAGCGTCGCTTTAATTTTGTTGTCATGGAGGGCCGCTCCAATGCCCTAATACCAAGTGTAGTGTGGATACTTCCACCTGGGGAGGCCCTGTGTAACAAGTGTTGTGCCTAAGTGTGTGCTGAGTTATTGTGACACTAATATTGCTAGTATTATGGAACTAGGAAGACACCATTTTAATTGACTAATTTTACCCAGATAATCCTAGTGTCGTGATGAACCAAATGAAAGTCAGTCATCACAGCAATAATTGATGAGAATATAAAAAGTTTAAATGCCTCCCTTGTCCTTGTGTTCAGAGAATGTAAATTCTTTAAAAAAAAAAGTCAGAACAAGTAAAAAGCTTGTCAGAAACTACTTGACAAGAAATTGTCACATGAAATTCAATGGGAGATTTTAAAAGGGAACATATTTTTTTAAAAGAAAATATTCAATGCTGTTAATTAAAAGAAGAGATTTAGTTATATCACATGTTGGGAGATACTGTCAGTTATGTCCAAATGTCTTTGTTCTGTGAAAGAGAGACAATTACTAAAGTCTAACACTAAAGAAGATGAGTAAATCTTTAACACCCAGAGTTTAAAAAGTATTTAGGCATCACTGCATGAAGCATTGCAATACTTCACTGTATTGGGGTCTAAATCCCATCCACTGTCAATGGGATTAAGAGCCTAAATCTTTTTTGAATATGAGGTTTTTGACTCCTAAATCAGTGTGAGTGCAACAATTCCTAAATACCTTTTAAAAATCAGGGCCTACATCCTTCTTCTTTTTAAGGCAAAATTGTCAATGAGAGTGAGGGCCTCAGTCAGGAGTGTAGGATTTTGCCTAGAAATGTTTTGATGTAATTTAAATGAAAAAAAGTTTTAGATTTAAACATTGTCTACCTCTATGTGAACCGAAATGTGGCAGCATCAGGCTGGTGTCCCTCCAACAATGAAACATGGACCTAGAAATGGATCCAGGCTACTTTCACTATCCATGTTCAGATAAATTGAAAAAGTAAACCCCACAAATGTGGAAAATACAGATTTTTTAAAATGCCCTTTGGGTCAGTTCTATCCTAGGTTCAACTTGATTGGATGTAAATGGAGTTACAGCTAGGACTAATGTGTCCCTTTTGCTTTTAATGTAATGAGGGTGATAACTCGCTTCTAAGTGATTTTTTTCCTTGCAAAAATGAAATCTGCTTTCAAAGCATCTTCAGAGATCAAATAGCCTGCAGTATAAATGCATGGAGTATGAGTAAAAAGGGTCACTATTTAGATCAGGCATAGACTTCTTAAAATGATGTCTGGTTGCTTTTGTAGTCTGGCAGCTAGAATAAGGTGAGTCAGACATCACTTGCTGCAGATTTTGTCTTTTTTATTCCCGGTTGGTTGCTAGTCAATCTGTGTGACACTTCCATCCCTGCTGCCACCTGTAGTATTAGATATACATAGAGCCACATACCATGAACAGTATCTGTGGGGGGACATGCAGGTGAGAAGCTCCTTCTATCAGGTTGTCTGCTGCCCTCCAACAGGTTCAGACCATGAACAGAGAATGCTTGCTCCTTGGCGCACATCATTCGTTGTACTGTTCCTGAGAACACACAGTAGAATAATTTTAGAAAGCATCTTTTAATTTCATGTCTGAGCCTTAAATAAGGTTAGCTGGAAAATTGGAGAGAGACAAAAGAGAAATTGGAATATATTTAAAACCTTAAGATGAAAACCTATCCAGAGATCTGACACCTTCCATTCAATAAGTCTTTTCATGAAAAAGTTCACAGATGATGTTAATAATACACCTTGTGCGCTCCATGAAATCTAATACTCAGTGAAAAGCTGGCATTAACTCAGTTTGACTCATCAAACTGACATCATTATGGTACCAGCAAACAAAAGCAGTAGGCTGGTAGCCATGGACACAATGGATAGACAAAAATAAACCCATGAAATCTGTAAATGTTATTATGCTAGGAGCAAACTTGAAAACAAACTACTAAATGTGAAAAAACAATGCTCTGGATTTCTCATTGTTATTGTAACATACCAATGTTTTTTTAAAAAGTTTTTATTGGAAGTGGGAGATAGAAACTGATCAATCTCACTCTTTATTTAAACTATAGAGTAGCTTAGTTTTCTATGTGTTTTTGACATTAGACCAGTGGTTCTCAAACTTTCAGGAGTCTGATTTGTCTTGCATACCCCAAGGTTCACCTTACTTTAAAGTATAGAATATCAAGGGACCGCAGGAGCTCATGTAGTCCAACCCCCTGCTCAAAGTAGGACCAATCCCCAGTTTTTGCCCCAGATCCCTAAATGGCCCCCTCAAGGATTGAACTCACAACCCTGGATTTAGCAGGTCAATGCTCAGACCACTGAGCTATCCATCCCCCCAGCGGTATAATGCTTATAAAAGCTTTTTTCCTTTTAAGCTGGCAAGTCTGGCACTCAAAGCTTTCTTTGAAAAAAAATTCTACTGCCCGCATGCATAGGGTGTTTTGTCTTCCAATGTGCCAGCTTCATACTGTTACTTGACAGAGTTCCTCCACAAAGGAAACACAAAGCTTGAGATGGATTGCTATTTGTAGATGTGAATCCAAAAGCAATACGTTCCTTGCAGAACTCGCTATGGTTTTATTTTCGGTCATTTTCAGTTTTTTACAATTTTGAATGTTGCTACTGCTGCCGCTTCCAGCTCCTCGTTTTAAAAATCTATCCATTTGTACATCGCAACCACATACACACCATGACAACCTAGAATGCATGCCTAATACAGTGCATATACACATGGCCATATAAGATAGTATACAGTGCAGCATAAACAAGTAATTGTATGAAATTTTAATTTGTACTGACTTCACTAGTGCTTTTTATGAAGCCTGATGTAAAAATAGGCAAATATCTAGATGAGTTGATATACCCCAGAGGTATGCGTACCCCTACTGAGAACCACTGCATTAGGCTATCTGCACTATTTGTATCTATTGTTGCAGCAAATAGATTTTCAGGTGTAGTTTTTATTTTAATCTGTTGAGACTTTCCTGCCTTTATCACTTACTTGCTGTGGCTGTTAGTCTCTCTGTGCTAATGTTTGCACATGGATGATAATACAGTGCGTTCTGCCTTTCTAAAGTGCTTGGAGAGTTTTATAAATGAAAATTACGTTTAGAAAAATATCTAACAGTACATGATCCCATATTCCATGATCCCATATTATGTTTTACACACTCATTCATTTAGTGCACAGGATGGACCTGATCTGGGAGTGAATCGGGATTGTGTAGTGAAGCAGTCTGTTGTCTTTGGGACTCCTGCCTCATTGGTTACAGAAGTTAGCAGATCTGTAGTGACACAAAGCAGGGGATTGCAGGAAGGGCTGGTCTCATGGTTAGGCAATTGAACTCCACCCTAGAAACTTGGATTCTATCCTGCTTCTGCCACTAAGTTCCTATCTGATGCTGAGCTAGTCTCTTACACTAAATTTTTCACAGGCAGTCACTTTGCATCTAATTAAGGGCTACATCATAATGCGTTTTTATGAGCATTGCTTGTTCTGACTTTTCCTATCTTGAGTGCTTGACTTTGTAATATTTTAATCCTTAACTTTGTATTTCTTTTTTATTGTTTGGTTTGATGAGAACAACCTTCACTATGCTAAAGCTGGTTTTTTGTTTGGGAATTTCTGTGAGCTAAAAAATATTTGTTTTGCTACATCACTCGCTTGTCCTACAAAGTGGATGAGGTAATATCTCTTTTGGACCAACTTCTGCTGGTGAGAGAGAAAAGCTTTCGAGCTACACAGACCTCTTTTGCTTGACCTGAAGAGCTCAGTTTCAGCATGAAAGCTTTTCCCTCTCACCAACAGAAGTTGTTCCATCCAATAAAAGATATTACTTCATCCACCATGTCTCTCTAATATCCTGGGACCAACACGGCTACATCATCACTTGTCCTACAGCATGCAGTGCTTTTGGCATACAAGAGAAAAAAGATGACAGCCTGAAATTACATTTTTGGATTGCTGATTTTGTCATGTACACGTAACATTTTAACAATTGTACCATTCCCTGTAGATAAGGCCCCTTTTTTTCAGTTTTTACTGATTTTTATTCCTGAGTTTTGGAAAAGCTTTGGGTTTTTCACTGACTTTCACCTCAGTTTTGGACCACTCAGGTACATGATAATACCGATTATGTTCAGAAAATCCAACACATTACATTAGGTAGAAGTTTATTAATAATAACTTAGTCCAAGTGGAAAATGTGAGGTTGTTTGAAGTAAGGAAATGTAGTGGAAGATTCCCCACACATGTGCATGGTAATCTACAGTTCATGAAACAAACCACAGCATTAAACTGCTTTTACTTTCAATACTCTGACCTTTCTCTTTCTGGGTCCTCCCATCTCAGCATTCACTGCAATATTTACCCAGAAAATTGTGAAGTTAGATTTTTTTGTACTTATTTTTCACACATTTTATAATTTTTGTAATAAACATTGATAAATTCCTGGGAAATTTTAAACAAAATAAAAACCAGAAGTGAAAGGCCTTGCCTATAGAGCAGCTCAATTTCAACTCAAGTAGTCATGGTGTTCTCTGGCTCTTATATTTTAGTGTTATTGATAAATGTGTACATCAGACAAGAATTGAAAATGTATTGAAACAAGACCTTTTAACCTCCCTAATCTTAACATGAAACAATAAAGTAGTTAGCGAAGTTCATAGAGCAGTTCACTATGCACATCTGATTTACTTGGGAAATACTTAAACTACAATCAGGGATGTTAATGCAGAATCCGAAGAGTATACAGGACAAGATGAACTTCAGTCACCTTTTAGCCACTTTTGCTTGGCAAGAGTTTTTAAATGCTTCAAATTCTGAAATCGGAAAGGTTTTAACCAACTCCAATTTTGAAGCAGTACCAAGTTGATTGCTTCTTATATAATCTCTGCTCTTCTAATATTTCCTTGATTAGAAGTACTCCATTTCCTTGATGTCATCACTGTTCTTCCTACTTCTGAACAATTATGATCACATGATAAAAATTACTACCATCAGACAGAAACATTTACTAAACTATTTCATTTTTAGAGAAAATTTTGGGCATGAATTACAATACATAACATTACAGAGCTCAAACACTTCACAGGATGTGTGGATATGGTTTAGTTACTCCCTGACTGACTGTATTCTCTTCATGGCCTGGGGCTGGGGCTATTCACTCCTGCATTTGAATCCTGACTCTGACCCTGACCCACTTTGTTGCCCTGGACATTTCTCCTAACCAGCCTGTTTTATTTTTCCCATATTGAAAATGGGAATAATACTTATGTCACTAGGGCCTGTTTGCAAAACATGTTAAAACATTATAAAAATCAGCAATTTTATTTCCAGCATTTGACCTAAAATTGTCGGAATTTGACAGATTATATTCCTCAAATGAATACCGAGAAATAAAAACAGCGCAATTACTACCATTTTTATTTAGTTACTATAAGAAATGGAAATAACTGCTGTAAGTAATCAGCGGTGGTCTTCCAGATATGGCCATATTTTTGTTTGTGATGCTGGCCCACTGGAAAAAGTCAGTCATAGTGATTAGGGTTCATTTGACGCTGAACGAAACACTAAGCAACACACTTCTCTTACTGACCACACACAAGACAATACCTTGTATTACACATGTTAATAGTTCACAAAAAGAAAGCCAGAGACATTTTCCAAATAGAGAACAAAAACGAAAAATATATTTGACTTACAATCAAAAAACAGTTGGCAAACCTTTGCCTTGATCCTATAACTCTAGTGCACAGAATTCTCTTTGACTCTAATGCAGAATTAGGCGGTGTTTTTAACTGACTCTGTGGATCCAGGACTAAAGAGTTAAAACAATAACTATGATTTATATAATATAAGTGGAAAGCAACTAAAAATTATACCTTAGTCAATTTACTGGCTCTCAGTGCATCTGAGAGTCACATCTGTTTACTGACAGACACATTCTTGCTTCTGCAGAGTTAATAGTCATATGAAAGCCTAAGCTAGAATTTTATTCTATGTCATCCACAAAATTGTCACCTAAATTCTGGTATAGATGCAAAGGACAGAAAACACACCTTGGTTTTCATATTCCTGGTTAGATTTGGAGACCAAGCAGTTAAAAATCTTCTGACCTATTCTGTAAACTGAAAGAATTTCACGTGAACACAATTAATAAGGAACAAAAATAATTTGGTAAGGGAGGATTAATAGGGAACCCTACTGTGTCAGTTTTTCTGAGTCACTTTTTCTTCGAATAATTGCACCTTAAATGTAGCAGTTTGAACTCTGTGCTGATTCTAAGATCATTCTGTATATTTATTTGCCATGAAAAAGAGAGACTTTTTCAAAGTTGCAGAGTACTTGAAAAATATAGGCAAATGCTTTGCCCTCTGCTTCTGTTTATTTGAATATAAGTGATTTTTGGATTTTAATATTACCCTTTCTACTTCATAATGTACTGTATATAGTTAAAATATATCATTCATGATATGATAAACATAATGCAAACAATAAAACATTCAAAGCCAAGCATAACCCTGTAAAATACATGGTGGCTAGAATTCTGCAGGGGTATGGAATTCCTACATCCCACAAACATTTTTGGCAGGGATGAAAGGGTTAATGTTCTGATGGTGTGGCCCTTTTGCGGGGAGGAGCATGACAGCTTTAGGCTGATGTTTTTCTTCTTGTTCCTTGCCAGACTGTTATTCAAAGAATAGGGGAAGACATTGCCTTGAGCGTAAGACTAGCTAATCGCATTCTGTGAGGTCCACTCAAGCGATTGCGAGAAAAGGTCGGTTTAGATGGAGGCAAACACTCTACTCAAGGGAAGATGATGATGAGGGAAATTTGGTTTGGCACTCCGCAGCTGCTGCAGAGAATTATTATTTAAATATACAAGACAGCTTCATTGTGAAGTTATGGTGGTGGTGATCCTTGTCAACTGCTTGATAATGCCACCTGTAAACACTGAAACATGCATAAAACTTTTCATGATAGGGAAACACGATGTGTGATTTACTCTCTATGCTCTAAGTCTCTACATAAAATGCAGACTGCTTTCTGCTTGGAGGTATATAATGGTGCATTGAAAGTTCACGAGGGAAATATTGAAAGACCACACATTGCTGTCTGCATTGACCTTGTTTAAGAGAACCCAAAAAGGGTAGCTTTGAATACCCCCATGTAAATTTTAAATATTTCATGTAGTAGTTCTACAGAACTACTTTTTTTTCTTCACATTAAGGAAGAAAGGCCAGGTTAAAGTGGGTATGTTTTGTAGCAGGGTCCACAAACTTCCGCTCTGCCCCAAACAGAACATTGGCAGTAATATTAATTAAAATGCCATCTTTACATATCATGCTACTGCTAGCACGGTCCCTGATCTTTCTAATTTTATATTCATTCGGTATTACATCTGTACTAAACTGCTGAAAACCACTTCTTTGACATACAATTCCGAGCACTACAAACATTAGCATTGCAACGAATAATGTGACAGACTTCAATATTGCTTTCTATGGCAAATTTCACTGAGTTAACATTCTTCACAGACCCAGTGAGAGTGTACCAAGTAGACCTGCTTGCATGTAACAGAGGAAATGACTTAATCAAGGCAGAGATCCAACATCAGTTGAGGAGTTGCAGGTGTTCCAGCCCTGGTTTGGAAGAAGAGTTACTACCTCTACAGTCCAGTCCTCATTTACAGACAGCCCCCAACCTGAAGCAAATACTCACCAGCAACTACATACCACACCCCAGGAACCAACCCCTGCAACTAACCCCATTGCCAACTCTGTCCGTGTATCTATTCAAGGGATACCATCATAGGATGCAACTACATCAACCACACCATCAAGGTCTCGTTCGCTTGCATATCTGCCATCAAGTGCCAGCAATGCCCTTCTGCCATGTACATTGGCCAAACCGGACAGTCTCTACACAAAAGAATAAATGGACACAAATCAGACATCAAGAATTGTAACATTCAAAAACCAGTAGGAGAGCACTTCAGTCTGCCTGAACACTCAATAACAGACTTAAGTCACCATTCTTCAACAAAAAAAAGTCAAAACCCGACTTCAACGAGAAACTGCAGAACTGGAATTAATTTGCAAACTTGAGACCATCAAATTAGTCCTGAATAAAGACTGGGAGTGGCTGGGTCACTACAAAAAATAATTTTCCCTCTGTTGATACTCACACCTTCTTGTCAACTGTTGGAAATGGGCCACTTCCACTCTAATTAAATAGGCCTCGTTAGCACTGACCCCCACCCCCCACTTGGTAAGGCAACTTCCATCTTTTCACGTGCTGTATATTCATACCTGCTTAATGTATTTTCCACTCCGTGCATCTGATGAAGTGGGTTATATCCCACAAAGTCTTATGCCCAAATAAATTTGTTAGTCTCTAAGGTGCCACAAGGACTCTTCGTTGTTTTTTACCTCTGTTATGTTTTCTATCCAGGAACTTGTGATGTGCTTATCATTTAAGCATCTAGGTATGTTTGCAGTCTATCCAGGTTTAAAACCCCAGTTCTGAATGTGAAGTGGTTATTATTGTTTCTTTTCCAAATAACACTTCATCTGAAGTGCATAAGACCAGGGAAAACATTCATTATAGGTTAACTGTTGATGGGTCCCAACCACCAAATGATTAGCAAGTCTTTATTGGACATGTCTCTATCCACATAATAGCTGTTGCCAGTCCAGCAATCAAGGTTTTGATTTTTATTACTAATTTCAGGTTAGTGAAAAGTTGTTTCAAACAGTTCAGTTTCATAAATCATTCATTTTCATATCTCTGGTGGTAACCTCCCTGAAAACCTCATGAAGTTAGTCAGTGAGCATCTGAAGAGGTGGGGTTTTTTACCCATGAAAGCTTATACCCAAATAAATCCGTTAGTCTTTAAGGTGCCACTGGACTCCTCGTTGTTTTTGTGGATATAGACTAACATGGCTACTCCTCTGATATTCAGTGAGCATGTTTCTCTTATGGTCTTCCCAGATCTTACTGAATAGTGGAACTCCAGAGGAGGAAAAAAAGAGTAAGAAAATAGTTATCTGACTATTATACATTACCTATCACCTCTGAGTTACCTGAAGACATGAATTTCTACAACAAACAGCTCTTTATGAAGATGCTCAGCTGCCTTTGGTTAGTGACATTACAGAGAACACACCTATGTAAGAATCTGATGCTAACTGTCCAAGTTGCATTTGTAGAGAAGACAACTTTTTATGGGTAATAACCTACCTGGACAGTCCCCTTTCTATGTGGGTTTCAGCCATTAACATGTCTGGAAGTAAGTATCCTGAACAAAGTGAGGCATTGGCATGTTGTTTGTTAAGGAGTTCTCCCTTTTTTCTTGGGTGGAGCGGGAAGGAGAGGACATGAGAGAGGATCATGGTCCATTAAGCAAAATTTTCCAGATCTTTTATTCTGAACTCTGTTGACCCATACTTCCTTCTAAAATTTGGTGGCCTTTTGCACTTCACCTAGTTCTTCTGGTGCAGCTGTAACCCACACACCTTCTTGGTATGGTGTTCTGTCCCCACTCGTGGCATTGAGACCACATAGAGATTAGCTAGGGGCCTATGTGGCTTTTAGCTCATGCAGTAGAGGCTCATACGCTAAGCTCCAAAGGTTCCAGGTTCGATCCTGTCTTCCGACAACTGGGCAGTGTTACACAGTCTCTATGATCCCATTATTTTACATCTTTGCTTCCTACTGGGAGATCAAAAAGGTGCATGCTTTAGAACCATAATGTGGTTGGCATAGTACACAGGTTATAACCAGAGCAACAATTTGCAAAGCTAAAATGGTTGATAATACAGTGTGATATATTTTGAAGTGTGAAAGTCCAGTCCAATAAACCACTGATAGCTGAAATTCTCCTTCTCTACCTAGAGCAGTGGTTCTCAACCTTTCCAGACTATACACCTTTCAGGAGTCTGATTTGTCTTGTGTACCCCAAGTTTCACCTCACTTAAAAACTACTTGCTCACAAAATCAGACCTAAAAATACAAATGTGTCACAGCACACTATTACTGAAAAAATGCTGACTTGCTCAGTTTTACATTATAATTATAAAATAAATCAGTTGGAATATAAATATTGTACTTACATTTCAGTGTATAGTAGATAGAGCAGTATAAACAAGTCATTGTCTATGTGAAATTTTAGTTCGTACTGACTCCGCTGGTGCTTTTTATGTAGCCTATTGTAAAACTAGACAAATATCTAGATGAGTTGATGTACCCCCAGAAGACCACTGTGCACTCCCAGGGGTACTCCCTGGTTGAGAACCACTGACCTAGAGAATCTAATGAATATGAATCCATAAATATACTGTGCATGACCCCATCCTTCCTCTTTTCCCAAGAGCAATCTTTCATTTCCTCTGTATTTCCCCTAAATGTTTATTAATTGAATCTTGAAACCAAAGAAAAATAAGTCAGTTTATTGCAAAAGATAATATCCCATTAAAACAGTCTAGAAATTTACAAAACATTACATTTGATTATTACATTTTATTAGGAAGGTGCTCTGTATTTGCAGTAGCATAATTCCCAAGTCTTGTGACTGTTGATAGGACAATTATATTTGTTATAGAACTACAGGAAAAAAATAGCTTTGTAACCTTTGTAACTTATGTCATACCAGATTCAGGACTCTATTCATTTTGTTTTGTTCTTTTAAAAAAGAAATTGAAAGAGTAACTTCAAGTACAGTAATTTTGGTATATATAATGCCATATGCTGTACAGTATTTTACAAAGAGCTTGGTGTATTTCTCACATAAATGTCACATTTTTCATAACAGCCTACTTTATTTTTGTATACCAATATTATCAAATGGGATCATTCTGTGTGTGTGTGTGTATTCTACTCCTCTTATTGGAGCTAATTTGGAACACTACACAGTAGACTGTTATGGTATAGAATCTTTTCTGTCCAACATTAATAGTTTTGTTATCTACAAATCTATATATTTGTAGTCTAATCCTGATGTTACACAACTGAGCAGTGTGTCTCTGGAGCCACCTGTTCTCCCTTTTCCTATTTGATGCATTGTAATGGAATGTCACGCACCACTTTTTGTTGTGGTTGTGTCACGTATGCCCACTGGAGGATCTAAATATAATAGATCCTCTATTTATACCTGGTGATATGTTTGCTTTATGTTGTCAATTTCTACGTTCAGGCTAAATAAAACAGAGAAAATAGCAAAGGAGCAATTTGAGTGACTTTATATCTCATTAGCTTTCTCTGTAACATCAGACGACGCTGATATATCTCTGTCTGACATACTTTTCCAGCGTGTTCTCTTTAATAGAAATCACCCTTTTGAGTGTAATGCTATGTAATACTATTGCAATGTAGGAGCTGAATACATAATTTTACAAAGAAATTGTATGGAGCATGGACTATGTAGAAGTTTGTGTACAGTAGCTGTACACATGCAGTATTGTGCAATTTCATGCACAAGTATGATGCCTGCTAAATTCTTGAGTGCAAGAGAAGCTTAGTTCTGCAGCTATAATTTTTTCTGTGTGATATGTACAATTACATGATTTCTTCCTTCTTTTACTGTGAATTTTAGTCAAGCTGTGCTTGAGACAGGTGTGGAATTAAAGGGGTTAACTTCATATACTTAACCTTAACTTCTTCTGTACACCCAGATTGAGTGCAGAAAACACTAATCAAGTCTAGAAGGATGACAGAGAGAACCCCACCACAGGCTGGCAGTGCTAGCACCCCCTGTAAACGGGTTTTGATACTGCTAGGAAAGGGTGAAGTGGCTGCTGTTTACTCACCGAGGCAATTGGTGCTTTATCCCATCCTCATATAATGGAGATGGGAGTGATTGTTTAGAAAGAGAGTATCTATGGGATGAGAGATCATTAGGTAGGGAACCCTAGGAGCAACCAAACCTGAGGAGAAGGTGTGAGCTGAACTTCGTCGCTTTTATGTTAAGTTCTGTGATGATCACACCATACCTCTTAAATGGGCAAGTGTGGACTGTGTTTGAATGAAACTGGGAAGGAAATTGGTGCATTCTCTCCCTCAGCAGCAGGCTGCAATAGGAACTGCTGCAGGTGCAAAGAGCCCCCTGGCCAAGGTAAGAAGCAGATCATTCACCATGGTAGTGTGTGTTTATTTTTTAAAAATGCACATTTTAAAGAAAAAATTAACGAAGATTGAAACACATCCTGAAGGGATGACAAGTGAATAGTTAATTCCCTAGTAGAAGGGCTACTTTCTCATTTTATGCTGGTAAAGAAAAAAAAAAACTTTGGGAGTGGAATATAGGACTGGTGATAGCTAAAAGCTAATGACCTTCCACCAAAGGTGCTAAGAGCCATGAAAACGGTAGAGTGGGAGAGCAGTTTTTAGCCTGCAGAGTTGTTATAGCTTTTGATACAGCTCATGGATGTCCCTTTACCATGAGACAGTCATCGTTCAAAACTAGTTGGATAGAAGGAATGCTATTGTACATAAATAGACCCTTCTGTATCTCTGATATAGAGACACACTGATACACAGTCAGTATGGAAGAATACTGTAGGCATGCCAGTATATAAAATGTGTATTGATATGGGTGCCATAGTGGTGTGCTCTAACAAGGGCTAAATTCTGACCCTACTTATTGAAGGGGGCTTATGGGTATAACTAGGTCACAGTTTTGCTACAAGTATTTAAAGGGAGGTTTTCCTCTGAAAAAGGTTACCATGAATGGCATTGTAGGTTCACTGGCCCTCAGTGACTTTCATATCTAATGTGTTTAATTCTTTCTAATTCCCAGTCCTGAAAACTCTCACTCAGATGAGTCATGCTAATTTCTTTACTTTCCATGCCTCCTCATGTCTAAACAAAGACCAGTTACGCCTAAGCAAGCCCTGTTGTGCTATGGTTCTGCCTTAATGACTCCTGTGCAATTTTATTACCTTCAGTGGGTTTGTACAGTTATAATTGATTGTCCTTAATACCTGGAACTTATTAAATGGTTTTGCTGATGTACAACAATGAACAAAAGCTAACTTGTCCTCTTTCTTAGCATTACACACTAATGTAAAAGTAGTGACAAAAGTGCTCATGTTTGTTTTACTCAAGTAATAAGACTATATCCCCCGGGAATAAATCTGATGAATAAGAATGTTAGTATATTAAAGTCTCTTTCAGAGTGGGACTGCCTTATGCTTTGTCACCTATAGTACTGTCAAGGCTTTAATGCTTGGCTATTAAATTTACTCTGCTGAAACTTTCCCCCTTTTTCTAAACATTTTTGCATGGAAAACAGTGCAGAATTCTATTTTTCTTGGGGGAAAAAGAGGCTTAATTTTTATATCTCATTTTGAGCAGTTGTGACCGCTATTTTTCTAAATTTTCAAAAATAGCTAAGTTGAAATCTGCTCTACATTAATTTCTCTTAACATTTAATGCACTAATCTGTATTGACATCAGAACATCAAAATGTATTACTGGTTTGACACCCTCTGAGTTGCTGTGAGTATGTTCTGTTGGATCAAAGAGGCATGTGTTGGGGCATTTTGATGTAGTGTGAAGGATCTTAGATGCACAATGATACAAACAGAGATAGAGATGTTTTTTAAAGCTATTGCTTTTTAGGAAAGGGTGTTAATAAATATGACTCTCCCCACCCCCAGCTACAGCAAAATAATAGGTTTCAGAGTAACAGCCGTGTTAGTCTGTATTCGCAAAAAGAAAAGGAGTACTTGTCGCACCTTGGAGACTAACTAATTTATTTGAGCATAAGCTTTCGTGAGCTACAGCTCAATTCATGAAGTGAGCTGTAGCTCATGAAAGCTTATGCTCAAATAAATTGGTTAGTCTCTAAGGTGCCACAAGTACTCCTTTTCTGTTAGCAAAATAATAGTTTCTGAATAACACCAACAAAAAAAAGGAATAGTTTCCAGTCTTGGGTCCTATAATTTTTTTAACTCTAACTTTAATGGATTGTCTCTCTTGGAGAGGAAGTTTTCTGAAAATCTGTGTCCCACCCCACAGTTTTTGGTTGCACCATTGGGGACAAGATCAGGGAATGACTTTTAGGCCATTTTGTTTGAAACTAAGCATGATGTGGGAAAGCATATGGGAGCAGCTTCCTTTACTTTGAGTACCCTTCTTTTTATCAATTTAAATCACAACCTCCGTATTATTTGAAAGTAAAAATTTTGCCTTTACAAAGCATATGAGACGTCTTTTTGAAACAAAAAGATAGATTGCATCCCGTTTCAAAATACTCGTATCTTTATTCACTGAGCTTGTTAAATGAGCAAATTCCATTCCAAGCTTCTGAGTTTTCAAATAACTTCTTTTTTTAATTTCCTGTTGATTTCATAGTTGTACATATTAAAGCCTCTGGATATATGTTTCAGTGTCTTCTGAAATATTGCCCTTCAATTCTGTAGTCAGCTAAAAGACATTCACATCCACCAGAAGCATTTCTTTTTCACCTTTTTTGTTTTTCGTCTTAATTCCTGTTTCTCAGGAATTGGATGGTCAGGTGGTAATTTGGGGGCTGGAGCCATGGCAGGAGTTTTCTCCACTTGATCCAGTGTTTTCAAAACCTGATGAAACCTGCCTTCTTGTTGTCTGAAGTCATATTCCACACTATAGAATACATGAGAAAAATAAGTTAGTAAGTTGTTAGTTACCAATTACAAGGAGAGAAATATGGAAAATATTTTTAGACTTTGCTGCAAATAATGTTTCCTCTTTCAGAGTTGACATAATAGAGGCTGACTCAAATGCAAACAGTTGTAGGCTGTGCTGTTATGAGGAGGTCCTGTGTGGCAATTATTACTACAGGGAGTCATCTTTATTCACAGGAGGTGAAGGTTGTGGGATTGTGCCCAAAGTCATTCATTCAGAAATTAAGTAAATGCACAAATAGGAATGTCTCTAAAAACCAAACCAGGATCAAGCAATCACAGCTGGGAGGTCTTATGCAATACGATTAGGCAACATTTTACTTAATTCCAATAACCGTTCATGCATACGCTGCTTCATTCACCCATTTTTGTTTTCCTTCTCAGATTATATGAACAAAAAAGAAAGCAAATTTGCCTACCATAGGTAGATACATTTATCTATGTGTTTGTGAATCCGTGTATATATATATATAAACATTTTCCTAGAACAATTTAAAAATGACCATAATAATGAAATTGACCCATACAATTAATCTTAAGTATGCTATTTGTGGTAGCCCACATGTTCCATAGTATGGAAAGGTTGCTAATGCTGATTACTTTTTTATTACCGTGTAAAATGAATTGTCACATAAAAGCCTGTTTAAACTGTCAGCGAGTTAAGTTTTCTAATGGTGTTTTTTTCTTTAATAGAAAATGTGTTCTTGCTCCTGTGAGTGGTGTCACTTGTCTTCAGTGATTCTGCCTCATTGGGCTGCATTATTATTGATGAAGATGTCAAGGGTCACCTATGTGCATTAATAGTAAACAGCTTAACCATAATACAGAATTGCTTCAAGTTTACTATACTTTTCTAAATAAGTCATTTCCTGACTGACGTTTTTTCTTCCCCTATTCATTGGTAAATAAGAGTAACCATTAGTGCTGGTTGTCTTGAACACAAATGCCATACGTTAAAATTAATGAGCAGCATACTAAATATTCATGAAAAGACTCAAAATAACCTGTTTTATCCTCAGTTGGTTGAGTTAATACAACAGTACCTCCAAAAGGCCTCAATCATGATCAAGGTTCTATCATGCTAAGTGTTATTAAAAAATAAATAAATTACATGACGTGGTTTCTGCCATGAAGTGTTTACATTAAAATCTAAAGACCAAACACAACAAATGAATGTTCCTAAAATCAGAGGGGAAGGAGAATCAGGATGAGGTTTCTGTAGTCAGTGTGAGTTAGTTTGTAGTTCAAAACCAGTTAAAATCTATTTGTGGGTGTATGTCTCGGCTATTCCTGACTGGGAATTACCTGTAAATGTCAAGTTAGCAGAGGTTCTTGAGGAAGAATTTGAATGAGTACAGTGTAGTGGCCTTGCAGACTAGTTCAGGAAAGATGTTTGTTTCACATAGGGAGTACAAAAGAAAACACACGCATCCTGGTAGGGAGTACTGGATGTAGAGTCAATGCTGGTATCATTGGTAGCGTTGAGGGAGTGGGGGATGAGGATATGCAAAAAGGCACAAGAGTGAGTAAGAGAGTGGCATAGCAGTGGATGCATTAAAACTGAGGACAAGAAGACTGCACTTGCTGCAGGAGAAGAGGAGGAGCTAGTGGAAGGATTAAAATGGGCATTTTGGAAAATCTAATGGTCCAAACCACAAGAGACAGATTATTTCATTAGTTCCTCTTTGAATGGTCAGGAGTGGGAACAATATGGATGTTGGGGAAGTCAGAGAAGATGACTTACAATCTTTTGCGAAATTGCCCTGTAATCATGGGTGCCTTACAATGCCTTGCTACTGAAGCTCCCGGGGATGTTCACGATCAGCCCACAAGCATGCAGGTCACACTCTCAAGTGTCTGTGTGCTAGACAGCCCTGGTTCAGCAGCTCTGACCCCAGCAGCTTGTCTACAGCCCCACCCTGGCTTCCATCAGCCTTGGTTACAACCAGCAAGGAGATCCCAACATATTCCCATTCCCATTCCCAAATTTTCCAAGAACCACGTGCTTTGCAATGTCCAGCCCTCTCCTGGAGAGTTCAGGGAAATAATAAGGTTCTTTTGTTCCTCTAAAGACACACAAAGAACACCACATCTTATTAACTGGGGTAAATATATCCTTATATTTACATGAGTTGGTTTAAAATAAAAAAACAAAAACAAATTAATTGATAATAGGACACAGGTTAAGTGATGTCAAGTAAAAGGAATAAAGTTAGGGTTACAAGCAATTAAAAGTGAAAACATCAAAAAGTCTAAAACTTAATCTAGCAAGGTGTACAGGCTTTGTTCAAGATGGTTTCTCACCTATACTCAGTTTCCAAGACTCAGTTTCCAAAGACTTCAAACCCCCCTGCTTGGTTGAAGGACCCATCTTTCTCGGTTTGCAAGAGCTGTCTTCACTTTTGACTGTGTAGTGATGAGTGCCAAAGATAGCTTCTGTCTTTGCTTATATTTTTTCACCATTAATGGCTGTTTAAAGAGGCAGGATTATCTCTTGCTGTTTTTCCCTTCCTATGGGCTTGCCATTCCCCTGCTGATTTCTTTGTAAATAGAGCTTCCATTGTTACTGGTCACACTTGGCTTAATTTCTTTGTAGACAGGCAGATAGCTGCCTTCCCTCCTGTTTGGGGGAAAGCCTGTTTCTCCCTTGTTTGGTCACAGACTGGAAGCATAATGCCATTAAGTATCATATTTCCTCATATAGCAGGGATAGGCAGCCTATGGTATGCATGATAATATTCAGTGGCACTCATACTGCCTGGCCACTGGTCCGGGGGGCTCTGCATTTTAATTTAATTTTAAATGAGGCTTCTTAAATATTTTAAAAACCTTATTTACTTTACATACAACAATAGTTTAGTGTTATATTATAGACTTTTAGAAAGAGACCTTCTAAAAATGTTAAAATGTATCACTGGCACGTGAAACCTTAAATTAGAGTGAATAAATGAAGGCTCGGCACACCACTTCTGAAAGGTTGCCAACCCGTCATATAGTGTTAATACTACATTTCAAAATAATAGTGAAAAGACCTCACTTTATACACTTTTATAATACAGTAATATTGATTCAATTGCCTATTGCTTCAGGTTCAAGCCCCTTATCTTTCTTGACCAGTAAACCTTTAAAATGGATTCTTTTGAGGGTTACCCGTCAAAGGAAAGTTTATTCAAGCTGTGAGGAAGGTGACATGGAGCCTAGTGATGAAGGAAGCTCCATGATCTTTCTTTCCCTGAGTGTTAGATTAATTTGTTCCCCCTCCCCTCCTAATAAGTAAAAATGGACCTTCATTGTCTTTGCCTGGAGATAGGGCTGGTCAGAGAATCAAATACACATTCCTTTGTCTAAGGCAGACCTGTTTACCAACTTCCAAGATTTACCAACTTTATAAGGTCGATAGACAGCTGGCTAGATCATTGGGCTCAATAGGTAGTGATCAATGGCTCCATGTCTAGTTGGCAGCTGGTATGAAGTGGAGTGCCCCGAGGGTCGGTCCTCGAGCTGGTTTTGATCAATATCTTCATTAAGCTGGAGGATGGAGTGGATTGTACCCTCAACAAGTTTCCAGATGACACTAAATTGGGAGATACACTGGAGAGTAGAGATAGGATACAGAGGGACCTAGACAAATTAGAGGATTGGGCCAAAAGAAATCTGATGAGGTTCAACAAGGACAAGTGCAGAGTCCTGCACTTAGGATGGAAGAATCCCATGCACCGCTACAGACTAGGGACCGAATGGCTCGGCAGCAGTTCTGCAGAAAAGGACCTAGGGGTTACAGTGGACGAGAAGCTGGATATGAGTCAACAGTGTGCCCTTGTTGCCAAGAAGGCTAACAGCATTTTGGCTGTATAATTAGGAGCATTGCCAGCAGATCCAGGGACGTGATCATTCCCCTCTATTCGACATGGGTGAGGCCTCATCTGGAGTACTGTGTCCAGTTTTGGGCCCCACACTACGAGAAGGATGTGGAAAAATTGGAAAGAGTCCAGCAGAGGGCAACAAAAATGATTAGAGGGCTGGAGCACATGATTTATGAGGAGAGGCTGAGGGAACTGGGATTATTTAGTCTGCAGAAGAGAAGAATGAGGGGGGATTTGATAGCTGCTTTCAACTACCTGAAAGGGGGTTCCAAAGAGGATGGCTCTAGACTGTTCTCAGTGGTACTAGATGACAGAACAAGGAGTAATGGTCTCAATTTGCAGTGCGGGAGGGTTAGGTTGGATATTAGGAAAAACTTTTTCACTTGGAGGGTGGTGAAGCAGTGGAATGGGTTACCTAGGAAGGTGGTGAAATTTCCTTCCTCAGAGGTTTTTAAGGTCAGGCTTGACAAAGCCCTGGCTAGGATGATTTAGTTGGGGATTGGTCCTGCTTTGAGCAGGGGATTGGACTAGATGACCCTTCTGAGCTCCCTTCCAACCCTGATATTCTATTATTCTGATTCCCCTGATATGCCTGGTTTAAACACACTTTAGTTAAAATTCCAGCATATATTATAACTTTTTATACACAGCCTGTGCATACATCATACACAAATATTAATGATCAGTGAGTGGTTTTTAAATGATACCTCACAAGGCATATTTTGTACCAAGAGTATTACTATAGTGTGCATGATGTGAATACAGGGGTGCTTAGTGTCTCAGTGGTTGGCTATAATGAAGACAGAGTCTCTGTTTAGTCCTCCTATGATGAAATCTTTGTAGTTAGTCCTAGAGGATTCCTGTAACTATATATATAGAGAGAGACAACTTTGAGTGAATGTCTAGCAGCTGCTTCGGAGCCCTGCAGAGGGGTGCCCAAAACCGTAGTCCACCCGGCTAATATAAAAAATGTACCAGATCTGGAGAAGGAAGAGTTTAACATAGTATCCAGATTTTGGGTCTAGGCGCTGGAGAAGATGGTTGTGATGTCAGCAGTGACAGAGAGAGTGCGGCGTGGAGGTTTCATGAAGAAGGTGTGGGTGGTGGAAGTAGTAGCAACGAGTCAGAAATGGTGAATAGAAGAATGAGATTGTGGTCACATGGGTCACTGAGGTGGGAAAAATAGAGCTGCTTGATTAGGAATATGGTAGAAATGTTGGAGGAGAGAATAAATTTGTGGTGGAGGAAGCCAGTGTTCTCATGGGACTTGATCCCTCTAGGGCCACTCTGTATCATGGGCACGGACATGGATATTGGTGGTGGGCCAAGGATAGGGTTTTGATGGGATGGTCCTGGAAGATGTAGAAAAGAGTGAAAGTCAAAGGTGATGGATAGTGCAGAGTTGAAACACTCAGTGGCTGATTCAGTAGAGGAGGTGAGTGGGAAGAACAGCACTGTGGGAACTAAATATTTCATAATGTACATTTTGACACGTACTGGAGAGATCTGTGGGGGGGGAAATGTTGCATAGTATGACACAAGCAAACCTACTGAAGAACATCTAGTGCCTGACCCCTTCCCCCCACGAAAAAAAACACTTGATATAAAATATGCTCTGTAGCTAAGTCTAATTCTGCAACCTTCATTCACGTGAATAACCTTTATTTATGCTAGTAGGCCAATTGACTTCAACATGTCTGTTTATATAAGTCATGGGTTCAGGCTACATTAATGGGATTATTCATGTGTGTACAGTGTGTAGGAGCAGGCCCTCAGTTATCTTTCACAGGAAAAAAATGAAAGAAAAAGCTATCTTAATTAGAAAGGACCACAGAAGTTCCAGAGGAGTTGTTAGTCATGCTTTTGTAAGCCACACTATCACTGTTGATGTAATTTGGTACACTTCTCCTGGAAGAACATGAAATCATCAAACCACTTACATATATTGTTTTTAGAGCAATCATTAACAAATTTCCTTCTGTGACCAATCTGGACTGTAATTTGAAAACCAAGAAGATTAGCAGGTGTACTTTAAGTTCTTGAGTTAATCTCAAGGCATTGTGTACCACAGGCTATCGTGTAATGATATGGTGAATTTCACAATAATCTCAACTTGTTTGGAGTTACCACAGAACTTATCACAAAATCAGATCAACCTCTAGGAGGGAACATACCAAGCCAAGAGGAATGAGCAAGAGGTAAATTCTGCCATCTTATCAGAGTTTGCATAAAATAGAGTTTCCGTAGGAGCAACTGTCTCACTGATGTCATTTCTGTTGCCCAGCACCACAGCATCTCCCGGCATTCAGGCTGACCAATTGCAGGTCAAGTCTTGATCAGCCCCTTGCAACTCTGGGCTGTTACATGCTCAGTGCAGAGGGAATCTCTGAAGAATTTAGTTGCCTAATTCTAACAATTCTATTGAGCATGTGTGAATTAAGAATTTTCCAGACTTGTAATTTAGGTGAATTTGGGTGAATTTTCAGAAAACAGCAAAAGGCCCATTTGCGCAAGCCGGGTTGACCCCCCCCCCCGGCAAATTTCAATTCCCTAATCTAAAGCAGGGAGGTGCTAGAGTTCCTTGATGAAATAGTTGTAAGAATTGTTTTAACATGGGCAAAACAACATTTCCCCCCTAATCTAGTTCTTGAAAATGGCTGAACCATTTTAGCTGAACCTTTCCACAAACACCTGAGGCAGATATCTGGCATGGAAAATTTCCACCCAAACAATTAAACTTTGCCAGAATTTTATAAGCAGTCTTCTCATGGAATTGTCGGGCAACCTTAACCATAGACAGAACTACCAGCTCCTCTCATAATAATAAATACTAAGTCTGCAGAGTATGTAGATTATAAAGATTTGCATTCCCTCTTTCCTGAACAGACAGAAACAAGTTGCAAGTGCAATCTGGCTACATCTTAACTAGAAATTTTACACTCTATTGCAGGTCTCAGAAAGGATGCACATTTCTTAATAAGATATTATGATCCACTGGTCACTTGGGAATTAAGCATAAACATAAGCAAAATACCTAGACTTCTTCCCACTGTCATGCATGATTAATAACCATAAAAATGAGTCCTCAAACAGCTTGTTTGTCACATAAAGTATTCTCATTCTGAGTATATCCAGTATAAAGAGACAAAAATGACAATTTCTATATTGGAATTTAAATGGATCCCTTAAACAAATACTTTTATATATAAATTGATACATAAACTACGTGAAGTCTTCTGCATGTTCTTTATTCATAGTCATCCACCATCCTTCATTTCTGGTCATTCTATCTCACCTGCTGCTGATACTTTTCCCTATTTTAACTTCCCGCTCTACGTGATCAAACACAGGATCATAAACACTTCATTTTCTAAGAATGTCTGAGAGTGTCGCTGGCAACAATAGCATGCTTTGGCAGCAGTGGTCCATAGTGCCAAATGTCCATGGCCACACTGTACAGCTTTATTTCAGGCATCTAAAAGCTCCACAGGACTATTACTGATCTGGGGCAGCCAGATTAATTGCAGATGACCGCATGGCTGCCGCCAGTCCATGGGTGGGCAATGTCCCTTCCAGACCTCAAGTCTAATCTCCAGGGCTCGATGGGTAGGGACATTATCTTCAAAGTAGGCTATACGTGCCAGGAAATGGTGACTGATGATGACTTAAAGCCTCTCAAGGTTAGTTCTCAATAATACATCCGTATTACTGATAAATCAAACCATCTTATGTCCAGTAGTCACTGCTGGCAATGCCTATAAAATGCCTCCTGGAGTCTTGCTCAAGCAATATCCATGTGATCACCTATCGTGCAGTGGCTTTTCTCTGTAAACATGCTTCAGAATTTGTTGGTTGTCCATTCTAATAATGACTATACCAAGGCAAGTAAGCTACCGAAACTACTATTGCTGATGGAGGCAATTGCTGGGGGTCACCTATGAATATCCAGAGTTCTGATTTCAAGTGTCCTTCAAGTATCATAAAATGCAGGGTGTCTCAGCCACTTTCTGTGGGTGAAATTTAATCTAGAAAAAGAAAATCCTGATTCCTTTTCAGTTTAGATATTTGGCAGTGAAGCTGAAAACTAAAAGGCCTCACAGTGAGGAACTGTAGATTCTGTAAGATTCTGCAGTGGAAAACTTTCTTTGAAAACATTTGTACCTGGAGTACCTATAAACTGTATCCAAATGTCATATATGTTCAGCTGGGTCTAAAACGTACAAAATGTATAGCTTTCTGTGTGAGAGAATAAACCAAAACCAGCCTGTCAGCTTTTTTCAGACCTTCAGTTTGCGCATCTTGATCAATCCACTATCAATATCCTTCTTTAATTTGGAAACTTAAATAGCAAATTCTCCCCTGTCTATACTAAGTGTAATTACAAGTTTTAAGGTGTAGTCTCCCTTCTCACTAATAGAACCAAGAGAAAAATAGACGTTGTTTTTGTTTCTATGGAAACTTTTGACCCTTGCAATTTTCGAATGCTATGCAGCAAATTCAGCTGGATGAATCATATTAAAGTCCACAGGAGTTATATAATTTAGAATATGTAATGTGACTTGACTTAGCTTTGGATGCCAAGTGAATAGCCTATTACAGAAGAACATAAATATGACAAAAAGAAAAGGAGTAATTGTGGCACCTTAGAGACTAAATAAATTTGTTAGTCTCTAAGGTGCCTTTTCTTTTTGCGAATACAGACTAACACGGCAGCTACTCTGAAACCCATAAATATGACAATGAAACAGATTATTTTTTTAGTTCAAAGTAATGTATTAATCCAAATAAAACATGTCAGTCAATTCTGACACATTTGACAAAGTACTGTATTTAGTTGAGCATAGGTGTAAAGAAACTGTATTCCCTTCAGCTATTGTCACTCTGCAAATGTGAGTTAGTGTATTATTCTGTTTCAGTGATTTCCACACAACTCCTATAAATGCTGACAGGAGTTCTGTACCTTGGAATACCTTTCCCAGACCTGAAGAAGAGCTCACAGACTTGAGGATCGTGATGGTCCCTTCTGATCTTATAGTCTGACCACCTGCACATTGCAGGACACAGAACCTCACCCACCCACTCCTGTAGTAGACCCCTAACCTCTGACTGAGTTACTGGAGTCCTCAAATAATGATTTAAAGACTTCAAATTACTGAAAATCAACCATTTACACTAGTTTAAACCTGCAAGAGGAAGGTGAAAAACACCCAGGGTCTTTGCCAATCTGACCCAGGGGACAATTCTTTCCTGACCCGGAGCATGTGGGCAAGACCCACCAGACAGATACCTGGGAGAGAATTCTATGTAGTAACTCTTGGCTCTCCCCATCTAGTGTCCCATCACCAGCCATTGGAGACATTTGTATTTCAGATGAGATCTCACCAGTGCTTTGTCTAATGGTACTAACGTTTCCCTATCTCTATTAGAAATACCTTGTCTGATGCATGCTAGGACTCAGTTAGCCTTTCTCATGGCCGAATCACATTGGCAGCTCTTAGTTATCCTGTGATCAAGCAATGCACCCAGGTCTTTCTCTTCCTCTGTCACTTCCAACTGATACGTCCCCAGCTTACAGCAAAAAGTCTTGTTATTAGCCCTAAATGCATAACCTTGCACACTGCACTATTAAATTTCATCCCATTTCTATTACTCTAGCTTATAAGGTTATCCAGATCATCTTGTATTATATTCTGGTCCTCCTCTGTATTGGCAATACCTCCTAGCTTTGTGTCATCCGCAAATGTTATTAGCGCACTCCCACTGTTTGTGCCAAGATCAGTAATAAAAATGTTAAATAAGATTGGTCCCAAGACTGATCCCTGAGGAACTCCACAAGTAACCTCCCTCCAGCCTGACAGTTCACCTTTCAGTATGACCTATTGTAGTTTCCTGTTTAACCATTTCCTTATCTACCTTTCAATTCTCATATTAATCCCCATCCTTCTCCGATTTAACTAATAATTCCTCATGTGGAACTGTATTAAATGTCTTACTGAAATCTCTGTATAAGCTCGAAATCTTGTCTCTTTCACCCACAGAAGTTGGTCCAATTCATTTTCTCTCTCTAATATCCTGGAACCAATGCAACCACACGGCAATTACCAGTGCATTACCAGTGGTATATACTGACTGTTTTTGTAATGCATAATCTGCTGAGTTAGTGCTTTAATAATTGAAAGGATGCTGGTGTCTGTTAGTTCATGATCATATCTCTGAGACAATTCAAACTATCATTAAGTACAAGGATTTTACAATGTAAGTCAACACTGTATGAGTTGCTCTTTAATTAAAAAGACTGGGATTCCTATACTTAATCTGGCCATTAGTCAGTCTAGCCTGATGAATGTGCAAATCCTGAAATGTGAAGAACTCGGGTGTGATGGAGCAGAAATGACATGAAACCCTTGAATAAACAGTGTGTGACTGATATCGAGCTGCTCTGTAAAATAACTTTATGAATACTCTGTGTTCAGCAGGCTATTGGGATGTTTACTGCATGTTGATGTAGTTTAATAGTGAGCTATTAGGAAACAAATGTAGGAAGATTATAATGGCTCAAGATAAGACGCCTCTCAGTAAATGCTTGAAGATTGTGAGACAATGGGAGGGCCACTGGCTTTGAGGAGTGGGGCTTGACCCACTGCACAGGCCACTGAACAGGTTTTTAACAAGCACAGCCAAAGCCTGAGAACTAAAAAGACAGAGAACCTCTGGCTGGATAAAAAGTGACCCTTTCCCTTTCTAGAGGCATGTTCAGACCCATATAGACCTCTGCCCGGGTATCTGAAGAAGCTAGGCCTCCCCAGGCTATCATTGGGCGATGATAAGCCTATAGATAAGATAAAAGAAAAGGAGTACTTGTGGCACCTTAGAGACTAACCAATTTGTGCATAAGCTTTCGTGAGCTACAGCTCACTTCATCGGATGCATCAAAAAAATTGGTTAGTCTCTAAGGTGCCACAAGTACTCCTTTTCTTTTTGCGAATACAGACTAACACGGCTGTTACTCTGAAACCTGTCATAGATAAGATAGATATGCAGGTAGACTGTTGTTTGAAATCCTCCCTCTCCCCCTCGCCCCCCATGCTACTGTAAAAAGCCTATCAGCTGCTAGGTGGTAAACATCTTAATCCGCTCGTTTCTTATTCACTCCTGAGCAGGAGGTGGTTATCATGAGCACAACCTGTTCCACGGTGCTGGCTAGCTGTGAGGAAGCTAGTAAACTTGTCTTTGCCCACTCCAGGTTTGGAGAGCCCAGAGAGTACTGAACATGGCAGTACAACCTCTGGGGAGCATTGATTAAACAGGATTTTACTGTAGTCACCCAACACTCCCAAAGTATCTTTTTATTATTAACAACGAAAGCGGGGAAAGGTGGCTGTGTAGGTGGCTGGCTGGCTGAGTTCCTGTTGAAATGATTACTTAGTGTTGCTGGGATTTTACTGTGGTGTCAATTATGTTAAAGTGCCTCGAGCTTTGAATAGGCATCGTTTTATTATTTTATATCTCAATAAACAAAATGAATATTGTATTAGAGATTTTATTAACTTTCTCTGGAATTAGTGAAACATATAATTAATGTGCGTCCTAGAAGATCTAGAGTCTCATATCTGATAGTGTCATTCTCAAGCTGCTTTGGTGACCTGTAAGCTAATGAGGGGAAACAGCTGGTGTAAGTATAAATAGTTAAGTGTGATAGGGAAAATAATTAAATCTCTCACAAGGAGTCTCATGTGGGAAGGAGCCAGTCTAATGAGAAGCAGTTTGTGTCCTGGAAATGTTGCATGCAATGCTGGAACGTAAATTCAACCTAGAAAGCTGAATAGTTAACTTCAAAAAAAAAAAAAAAAAAAAGTGATATTAAGTTAGAGTTCCAGGAAGCCTGGAGATGCTGGGAGGAAAAAGCTGTCACAATTTGCAGTCCATAGAGTGTTAATTTATCATCTATTTAAAAACATAACAAATGTACAATATTTTGTTTTACTTTGGAAGACAGAAGCAAAGACTCTAAAGTATGAATGTATAATTTTGGGGGTACTGCAAGAAACCAAACTAATCTCACTGTGGCATTTTGGTATGTCTCTGAACCATTTAAAGCAACCTTATAAAGGGCTTACGGTCAATGTCATGTATATGCTGATCTTCTGAGTTTGTTGCTTACCTTACATGAAGGAGATATGTTCAGTTACAGAATCAGTTATTCTCCCATTTGTAAAATCTGGACTGTCAAGCTGCATTGAGGACAAGTTGGGGAAGAAGTTGCATAAGGTTTAATTTAAGTTGAATTGGTAAAATAGATGTAACTTTCCCTGTTTAAAACGCTTCTCCTGTACAAAAAAACTTTTTTTTTTAAACTTACTGGTAAACTCAGTGGTATTTCATCATGTAAGCAGAAATGACAATATATCAGCACCAAAGATGGTGGTTATTAAAATGCAAGAGTTAAAATCCAGAGGGTTAGGGTTAAATGTAATAAATAGAATGCCAGGGTTAATTAAAGGAAATGCTAGTGTTAATTATCAGCAGAAACAGAAGAAGGTTCTGGTTTTGAAAGATGCTGAGTCTCTTAACTCTCACTTGAGGTTAGATAGGAGCCTGATTGCTTAATCGCTTTGGAAAATCAGGTGAAAAATATACATAGAAATAGACATAGGGTTCAAATGAATCATGATGAAAATATGGTTAGGTAGGGGTTAAACATAAATAAAAAAAAACTAGAGAAAAATTTGGAACTAACCATGTGGCCTATCCTCGCCCTGACTACTTTGCGTGGCTACTTGCACCCCTTTCATATTTGTCTGTTTTTTGTCTTTTCAGGAATGATCTTAAATTAAAAACATAGAGTACGTGAGAAGAAACAGCATTGGGTTATCTAAAACCATAGAGGACACAGGGAAGGTTCTCAGGGAAAGGTGGTGATATGCAGTTAGTTAAATGAGGATAGGAAGGTAAAATGATGTAAAAGGGACAAGGAACTAGTCAACAGAGCAGTTAATTTTAAAAAACTGAGCTTAGTGCTGTTCGTAGGTGACATTGATTGTCCTGAGACTGAAGATTTCTATTTACAGAACAGTTACAGTAAGGGCAGCAGCTGTTCATGTTCCTGCCCTCTGCTCACTGCCAAAGTGTCCGAGTGTCTTCCTGGAAAAACTCTCTCTGGGAGTAAGAGGGTGATTCAGTCTCTATCTAATACTTGACCTCAGTACGCTGAGAGTGCCCACTGGTGTCAGTTGTGAAGTTATTTGTAACATTGACACCTGTCCCCTGGGATCTAGATTGAAAGCCTCGGATCATTTAACATGGGCTGTTTAGTAGTTATCAGAGGTTAACAACTGCTGGTCACTGTGGAGATGGGCTGACATTGAACTGGCAATGTAGGTGTCAAGGTTCCTCCCCCACTCTGAACTCTAGGGTACAGATGTGGGGACCTGCATGAAAAAAACCTCCTAAGCTTATCTTTACCAGCTTAGGTCAAAACTTCCCCAAGGTAGAAAATATTCCCCCCCGTTGTCCTTGGACTGGCCGCTACCACCACCAAACTAATACTGGTTACTGGGGAAGAGCTGTTTGGACGCGTCTTTCCCCCCAAAATACTTCCCAAAACCCTGCACCCCACTTCCTGGACAAGGTTTGGTAAAAAGCCTCACCAATTTGGCTAGGTGACTACAGACCCAGACCCTTGGATCTTAAGAACAATGAACAATCCTCCCTACACTTGCACCCCCCCTTTCCTGGGAAATGTTGGATAAAAAGCCTCACCAATTTGCATAGGTGACCACAGACCCAAACCCTTGGATCTGAGAACAATGAAAAAGCATTCCGTTTTTTACAAGAAGACTTTTAATAAAAAATAGAAGTAAATAGAAATAAAGAAATCCCCCCTGTAAAATCAGGATGGTAGATATCTTACAGGGTAATTAGATTCCAAAACATAGAGAACCCCTCTAGGCAAAACCTTAAGTTACAAAAAAGATACACAGACAGAAATAGTTATTCTATTCAGCACAATGCTTTTCTCAGCCATTTAAAGAAATCATAATCTAACACATACCTAGCTAGATTACTTACTAAAAGTTCTAAGACTCCATTCCTGGTCTATCCCCGGCCAAGACGACGACAGACAGACACAGACCCTTTGTTTCTCGCCCTCCTCCCAGCTTTTGAAAGTATCTTGTCTCCTCATTGGTCATTTTGGTCAGGTGCCAGCGAGGTTACCTTTAGCTTCTTAACCCTTTACAGGTGAGAGGAGCTTTCCCCTGGCCAGGAGGGATTTCAAAGGGGTTTACCCTTCCCTTTATATTTATGACACGCCCCCCAAATCTCAGCTAGGGTGAAACACTGGCTGGGATTTCTTCCTGGAGCTCTAGGAAAACAGAGTTAATAAGACACATGCATCTCTAAATATACTACCAAGTACATAAAGACTAACAATATTTTCCACATCTCAAGGACGATTTTAACCAGTTGATTCTGGGAAACTTTCACGGGAGAGTGCATCAGCCACTTTGTTAGAAGCTCCTGAGATGTGTTGGATGTCGAAATCAAAATCTTGGAGAGCTAAACTCCACCAAAGAAGTTTTTTGTTAGTTTCTTTGACGGTGTGAAGCCACTTCAGTGCAACATGGTCGGTTTGCAGGTGGAAACGCCGTCCCCAAACATATGGGTGTAGCTTTTCCAGAGCGTAGACAATGGCGTAACATTCTTTTTCAGTGACTGACCAGTTGCTTTCCCTCTCAGACAGTTTTTTGCTGAGAAACACTACAGGGTGGAATTCTTGATCAGGTCCTTTCTGCATTAAAACTGCTCCCACATCACGCTCAGATGCATCTGTGGTTACTAGGAACGGTTTGTCAAAGTCTGGGGCCCTAAGTACAGGGTCAGACATGAGTGTCGCTTTAAGCTTGTTAAAGGCCTTCTGACACTTTCCGGTCCACTGAACAGCATTTGGCTGTTTCTTTTTGGTTAGGTCTGTCAGTGGGGCAGCGATTTGGCTGTAGTGCGGTACAAATCGTCTGTAATAACCAGCCAAGCCTAAGAAGGATTGAACCTGTTTCTTTGACTTTGAGACAGGCCACTTTTGGATAGCATCCACTTTGGCCTGTAGGGGGCTGATAGTTCCTTTACCCACCTGGTGTCCAAGGTAAGTCACTCTGTTTAGGCCTATTTGACACTTCTTAGCCTTAACAGTTAGTCCTGCCTCCCTTATGCGCTCAAGGACTTTTTGTAGATGTTCCAGGTGGTCTGCCCAGGAATCCGAAAATATGGCCACATCGTCAAGGTAGGCGACTGCATATTCTCCTAATCCCGCTAGGAGACCATCTACAAGTCTTTGGAAAGTGGCGGGTGCATTTCGCAGCCCGAAAGGGAGTACATTAAATTCATACAGCCCGAGATGTGTGATGAAGGCTGACCTCTCCTTGGCAGATTCATCTAGCGGTACCTGCCAGTACCCCTTGGTTAAGTCCAAGGTAGAGATGAACTGGGCCCGTCCCAGTTTCTCTAATAGTTCATCTGTGCGTGGCATTGGATAGTTGTCTGGGCGAGTTACAGCATTTAGCTTACGGTAGTCCACGCAAAAACGTATTTCCCCATCTGGTTTGGGAACTAGAACCACTGGGGATGCCCATGCACTTTCAGAGGGGCGGATTACACCCATCTGTAACATATCCTGGATCTCCCGTTCTATAGCAGTTTAGCTTGAGGAGACACCCGGTAAGGTTGGACCCTAATTGGGTGAGCATTACCTGTGTCAATGGAGTGGTATGCCCGTTCAGTCAGTCCTGGGGTGGCTGAGAACGTTGGCGCATAGCTAGTGCACAGCTCCTGGATCTGCTGTCGCTGCATACGCCCAAGGGTCATGGAGAGGTTCACCTCTTCCACACCACCAGCACTTTTCCCTTCGTAGTAGACACCTTCAGGCCACTCAGCGTCGTCTCCTCCCTGGGCTGTAAACTGACAAACCTTTAATTCTCTGGAATAAAAGGGCTTTAGAGAATTAATATGGTACACCTTAGGCTTCCAGTTGGAGGTGGGGAATGCTATGAGATAATTAACAGCTCCCAGGCGCTCCTGGACCGTGAATGGCCCTTCCCACGATGCTTCCATTTTATGGGCCTGGAGCGCCCTTAAGACCATGACCTGGTCTCCTACTTTGAAGGAACGCTCTCTGGCATGTTTATCATACCAGGCTTTTTGCTCTTTTTGAACATCCTGTAAGTTTTCTCTAGCAAGGGCTAAAGAGGTTCGGAGGGTGTTTTGTAGGTTGGTTACAAAGTCCAGAATGTTAGTTCCTGGAGAAGGTGTAAATCCCTCCCATTGCTGCTTCACCAACTGCAATGGCCCCTTAACCTCACGGCCATATACAAGTTCAAATGGGGAAAACCCTAAACTGGGATGTGGTACAGCTCTGTAGGCAAAGAGCAACTGCTGCAATACTAGGTCCCAATCATTGGAGTGCTCATTTACAAATTTACGTATCATGGCCCCCAAAGTTCCATTAAACTTCTCCACCATGCCATTTGTTTGACGATGGTAAGGAGTGGCAACCAAGTGATTTACCCCATGAGCTTCCCCAAAGGTTTTTCATAGTTCCTGCCAGGAAATTAGTCCCTGCATCTGTGAGGATGTCGGAGGGCCAACCTACCCTGGCAAAAATGTCTGCTAGTGCCTGGCACACACTTTTAGCCCTGGTGTTGCTTAGAGCTACTGCTTCTGGCCATCGGGTGGCAAAATCCATGAAAGTCAGTATGTACTGCTTTCCTCTGGGTGTCTTTTTCGGAAAAGGACCCAGAATATCCACAGCTACTCGCTGAAATGGAACTTCAATGATGGGGAGGGGTTGTAGAGGGGCTTTGACCTGGTCTTGGGGTTTTCCCACTCTTTGGCACACCTCACAAGACTGGACATAGGTAGAAACATCCTTGCCCATTCCCTCCCAGTGGAATGACCCCCCCAAACGGTCTTTGGTCCTGTTCACCCCAGCATGGCCACTAGGGTGATCGTGGGCTAAGCTCAAGAGCTTGGCCCGGAATTTAGTTGGAACTACCAACTGTCTCTGAGGATGCCAGTCTTCCTGGTGTCCACCAGAAAGAGTTTCCTTGTATAAAAGTCCTCTTTCTACAACAAACCTGGATCAATTAGAAGAGCTGAGAGGCGGTGGGTTGCTCCGTGCCGCCATCCAAGCTCTCTGGAGGCTTTCATCTGCTTCCTGTTCGGTCTGGAACCGTTCCCTTGATCCTGGAGACATCAGTCCCTGATTGGATTGTGGACCTAGGCTTGGTCCCTCTGGAAGCGATATAGGGGATGGAGCTGTTTCTGTTGACTGTGAACCGCTCTCCGCTGGTGCACTATGTTGGGATTCAGGCTCCGGCTGAGCCTCTTGTGTCGGGTTATCGGCTGCTGCCAGTTCAGGGTCGGTGGGGCCCTCTGGTGTTGAGGTTGCAAGTACTGGATTCAGTGCTGACACTGGGTCTGGTGTTGGTTGTTTGGCTGGTTCCGGTTCTGGGACTGGTTCCGTCTGGGTCTCTGGGACTGGATCCACTACTGCTGTTGCAGACATTGGCCTGGAGTCCGGGTCCATCACCTCTGACTGGGTCCTGATAGAAGTTTTCGGAACAGAGCTAGGCCTCACGGCTTGTTTAGCCTGGCTGTGGGTGACCGTTCCCACCCTCTTGGCCTGCTTCACATGATTGGCCAAGTCTTCCCCCAACAGCATGGGGATGGGATAATCATCATAGACTGCAAAAGTCCACATTCCTGACCAGCCCTTGTACTGGATAGGCAACTTGGCTGTAGGCAAATTGAAAGAGTTGGACTTGAAGGGTTGAATCGTCACTTGGATCTCTGGGTTGATTAAATTGGGGTCCACTAAGGAAGCATGGATAGCTGACACTTGTGCTCCGGTGTCCCTCCACGCGGTGACCTTCTTCCCGCCCACACTCACAGTTTCCCTCCGCTCCAAGGGTATCTGGGAGGTATCTGGGCCTGTGGACCTCTGGTGTGATTCCGGTGCAATGAACTGTAATCTGTTGGGGTTCTTGGGGCAGTTGGCCTTTACATGCCCCAGCTCGTTACATTTAAAACATCGTCCAGCTGACGGGTCACTGGGGCGAGGAGGGTTGCTGGAGAATGGGGTGGTGGGACGATAAGGGGTCTGGAGGGTTCTTTGGGAGGTAGGTGGGGCTTTGGGCGGCCCCCGGTAATAGGGTGTGGTCTGGGATGGTCCCTTCTGGTCTCCGCTCCAACTGCGACCAGTTTTCTTCTTCTCTGCCACCTCCACCCATCTGGCTCCAATCTCTCCTGCCTCAATTACAGTTTTGGGTTTCCCATCTAGGATGTATCTTTCTATTTCCTCAGGAACACCCTCTAAGAATTGTTCCATTTGCATTAGGAAGGGCAAATTTACTGGAGATTCAACACTTGCTCCTGATATCCAGGCATCCCAATGTTTCACAAAGTGGTAGGCATGTCGGGTAAATGACATGTCTGGTTTCCACCTTAGGGCTCTGAACCTCTGACGAGACTGCTCGGGTGTTATCCCCATTCTGACTCTCGCCTTGGATTTAAACAGTTCATACTGGTTCATGTGTTCTTTAGGCATTTCAGCTGCCACCTCAGCTAAGGGTCCACTGAGCTGCGGCCTCAGCTCTTCCATGTATTGGTCAGTAGAGATGTTGTACCCAAGGCAGGCCCTTTCGAAGTTTTCTAGGAAGGCCTCAGTATCATTGCCTGCCTTGTAGGTGGGGAACTTTCTGGGATGGGAAGTGGTACTTGGAGAAGGATTACTAGGGTTTGTTGGGATATTGTGCTGAGCCTTTATCTTCTCCATCTCCTCCACATACTTCCTCTCTTTTTCCTTCTCCTCCAGTTCTTTGTCCCTCGCTTCCATAGCTCTCCTGTGAGCAGCCGCTTGGTGTTGTTCTGCCTCCCTTTCTTGTTCCTTTTTCAGCCGCATGAGTTCAATCTGTCTTTCATGTTCCCTTTGTCTTTCCTCAGCCTGAAATTTGGCTAATTCGAGCTGTAGTCGAGCCGCGGATTTTGCCATTCTAACCTCTCTGTTTTTAACTAACTTTACACCCGAGGTTTAGAAATAAACAAACAAAACTTGGCTGTAAAATTTTGCTGTGCTGGAATAGAATACCTATTCTCTGATAGTGATTGTCAGCCTACAGAAAAAGACAATTCCCTTGTCTCTGCTCTGGGCCCAAATTAAAGCAAAAAACCTCCAACTACTTGGAAACCTGCTTACCCAGCCCAAAGAAAAAAAAATTCCTTTTCAAACCTGTGCTCCTTGTAAAACAAAAAAATCAAAATCCTAAAAAAAAAAACCCTGCCACTTTTGTCTCCAGGCAAATGGGTAGAGCACACCCCTCCTATTTACTTTTAGGAAGAAAAGAAAAAAAAACTCTGGGTTGGAAGACTGTGAATTTCCCTGCAGGAGTTAAGTACCCTGCCTCCAGGCAAAGAAAACCTGCAATTCACAAAGATAATCCCCTTTTGTCTCTGCTTGGCCACAAAGCAGAGAAAAACCAAGCTGCTTTCAGTTTCAAAGCTTTCTGGACTTCCTTTCCAAAGGAAAAAAAAAATTCCTTTTTAAAATCTGTATTTCTAGTTCAAAAAATCTCAACTGGATCTCAAAATGATTTCAGGTTAATCCCACCGCTATGCCACCATGTCAAGGTTCCTCCCCCACTCTGAACTCTAGGGTACAGATGTGGGGACCTGCATGAAAAAAACCTCCTAAGCTTATCTTTACCAGCTTAGGTCAAAACTTCCCCAAGGTAGAAAATATTCCCCCCCGTTGTCCTTGGACTGGCCGCTACCACCACCAAACTAATACTGGTTACTGGGGAAGAGCTGTTTGGACGCGTCTTTCCCCCCAAAATACTTCCCAAAACCCTGCACCCCACTTCCTGGACAAGGTTTGGTAAAAAGCCTCACCAATTTGGCTAGGTGACTACAGACCCAGACCCTTGGATCTTAAGAACAATGAACAATCCTCCCTACACTTGCACCCCCCCTTTCCTGGGAAATGTTGGATAAAAAGCCTCACCAATTTGCATAGGTGACCACAGACCCAAACCCTTGGATCTGAGAACAATGAAAAAGCATTCCGTTTTTTACAAGAAGACTTTTAATAAAAAATAGAAGTAAATAGAAATAAAGAAATCCCCCCTGTAAAATCAGGATGGTAGATATCTTACAGGGTAATTAGATTCCAAAACATAGAGAACCCCTCTAGGCAAAACCTTAAGTTACAAAAAAGATACACAGACAGAAATAGTTATTCTATTCAGCACAATGCTTTTCTCAGCCATTTAAAGAAATCATAATCTAACACATACCTAGCTAGATTACTTACTAAAAGTTCTAAGACTCCATTCCTGGTCTATCCCCGGCAGAAACCAGCATATAGACAGACACACAGACCCTTTGTTTCTCGCCCTCCTCCCAGCTTTTGAAAGTATCTTGTCTCCTCATTGGTCATTTTGGTCAGGTGCCAGCGAGGTTACCTTTAGCTTCTTAACCCTTTACAGGTGAGAGCAGCTTTCCCCTGGCCAGGAGAGCTTTCAAAGGGGTATACCCTTCCCTTTATATTTATGACAGTAGGGGTGAAAGGTTCTTTATCCCAGTACCAGTCAACATAATCACCGACATAATCATGACTTGGATGGACTTGAGAAGAGCTACACAGATGGATTCAGGGGACCACTCAAACATATGTAATGGAAGCCATTCCACTGGCAGTAACTCATTGTATTGCTTTGGGAAGACTCAGGATAGGTGAGGTTCACCAAGGGAAAAGTAGACTAATATGTGAAGCAAGGTTTACTGAGCAGAGGCTCAATATGTCAGCAACTGAAAAGGGTAAAACATGCATATTGTACCTACAGATTGCATATAGTGTGCATAGTTTGTACCGCAGAAAGAGATAGGGGTGTTGGTCTTTCAGATTTTCGAAAAGGCAAGTTATCCCAGGAGAGTATAATAGTTTTGGACTGCTTTGATTGCTTTTCTCTAACGCCCCCCTCTTCTCCCCTCCCCCCCCCATGAGATATCTCCTTGAGAAGGATATTGGACAGAGATGCCCACCTTCATCTGTTTTGTCTCTCTATATTGGAAGCTGTTCAGGGCAGGAACTCTCTCTTACTGTATGTATAGTTGGGGTACGTAGTCACTACTCTAATACAAAGAAGGAAAAACAAGATCCGGCATTCTGCTACTGCCCTCCCTTCCTCACTGCAAGCATCTGTAACATAATTACTAAGAGCTGCTTTATTGCGTAAGATGATCAGGTGGGGATGAGCCTCATAGTTGGCCCTTAGGAAGGAGCTGTACTGCATAATGCCCAATTTTGCATTCTCATGGCTACAGGTGAAGGATTACTCTTATTTCAGCATAGGGAACAGCCTCCAGTGCTATGGAGCCCAGGAGCCCTGCATAAATTCTTGGAGCTCAGAAACGTCTGAGACTTTTTTCCCTTTTCTATAAGAGAGGCATGATAGTAGGATTGGGAACCAAATGGACTCTTCTTAGTGTGACAAGGTGGGTGAGATGGCAATTTTCTGCAATATCTTTGGGAGATCTTACTATATTCAGTTTATGTATCATTGTGGGCCAGCGATTGTATGGAATTCTGTGGGGGCAGGGTGATCAGGCAAATTCACTCAAGACCAGTACCACCACCTGGAGACACTAACATATACTGGATTCTCCAGAAACCATCAGACAAAGAAAAGACTTTTGAATAAATAGCCTGAGTTTAAACTGACTCAGGACCTTCTTTCTGATCCAGCAAACAGATAGGATCTTCTGCCCAAGAGGGGGTGGGACCCAATCCTTTCTGGGAAGGTTTGGAAGGACTTCGGCTTACTGAGGCACCATGAGACTGATGGGTTATATATATGGTAAGCTTTTTAGTGTGCATGTAGGTTCTTGTATTGTTTTTAATTTGTAGGTTCTTGTATCGTTTTTAATATGTTTTCTTTGTTATGCTTGTTGTACTTGCTTGGAAGGGATGTGTTGTAAATTATGCCTGCAGGCGATCATGCTTTTTACAGCTTCTGAAGAGAAAGCAAAGCACATACACTTGCCTTCTAGGTAGTCTGGCTTGCTGGGAATATCATTGTGTAAGCAAGGAACTGTGCAGCCTGGAGAAACCCCAGTTGGGAGGAGGAGAGATGCAGGTCTCCACCCAAGGGAGGTGACAGTTGAGAAGCCAGGAGCCTGGCGTGGGTACACTTGGGGGACCACGGAGGGGGAAAACAAGTGCAGTTGCCCTGAACTATGGTGCTTAGACTTCCTCTGTGGCCTTGGGCAAGTTGCATGACTTCTCTATGCAACTCTTTCCCATGTGCACAGGGGGATAATATGTTCCTGCCTTGCAGAAGAGTTGTTGAGGATTAATGAGTTGTCTGTAAAGCATTTTGAAGCTGATAAATATCAATTTGGTAATCAGGAGTCCTAGTACTTTGCAATTGAATAAGCAATGAATTTAGCAGTGTGCTTGGTACACTAAAAAATGAGTTACTCGCTGCATACAATACCGAATTTGTGTGTGTGGAATTTATAAACTGTTGTGTAACAGAAATGCTTTTCAGAAAACGTTATCAAGAGAATTTGGGGAGTTTATGGATATGCAGTACACTTAAATTAAATTAAAAACAATTCTAGAAAGTGAAGGATGTTAAAAGGGCATGAAATTAGTGTTCTATCAGATTTCTTGAACTAAAGGCAACCTTTTTACAATTCCGTGAAGATATTGGTTGAGCCTACTGCAATGTGTTAATCAATAGGCCTCATGTATCAACGTGCATAGATGGTGCAAAACAGTGGAATTTTTTAGATCCAATTCATAACCAATAAATCAAAGGTATTATTGAAAGGATTGTTTTAAATAGCTAATGTAAATGTTTCTGGAGCAGTTACAGCCCCTGAAATATGCTAGATTTTTTTGAACTGATGGGAAAGGTTTCCCTGAAATATGCTTCTAATTAAGTTTTGTTCATTATTTATGCAGTGTAATTTCCATCGGCACCACTCTTCACATATCTGACTGGCAAGTTCATCACTTTCCAGAGCGCATCTGCATTTTGATTAGCCCTTAGAGAATTGCAGATTTGCTATGGCTATAAATAAACATGACATAACTTCAAAACCATCATGCCTGTCTTTGCAATACAGCAAGGTTTAAATTCTGCTACAGTGGACTGGAGAAGCTTACATGATGATCAGTCCTGAAAACAATGAATAGTTTAAAAATACATCCAATGACAAAAGACGTATTGAAAGGAATGTAGTCTGAGAAGCTAATGTTCAATGCAGTATTTTTTGTTGGGTGTCCTACGTGTTTGGAGAGGGATGAAGCTGTAGCAGGAATATACCATAGGTAGAATGGGGAGTTCATTCATTGAGCTGCTCTGATGGTATGGTTGCATTTAATTCAGGAGCTGAGCTCATTGGACTGGGTTTGTTTTTCTATATAATGTTTTAATTCATGTACGAGCACCTATGGCTATTGGATTAGCCCTTTGGGTCTTGGTGGCAATGGAAATAAATGAATTAAAGAAAAGAGAGAGAACTTTCATTTTCCTTGTAGTACAATTTGGCATAGAAAACATTAGTATTCTTGAAGACGGGCTGATTATGTAAGCTGACCATCACGATAATGCTGATATTTTAATATGCTAATAACTGTAATTAACTGTACTACTTTCAGCCCTCAGCAGGCAAATATTTTGTGCTGTAATGAGTTTTTAACTTCAGGGAAGAGTTGGCTCTTACAAAAAAAAAACCAAACAGACAAACAAAAAGCAAAACTAAAACCCTGCACTTTGTGCTGGTTTTAACAAATTTGCTTTCCTTAAATTTATGGATTAGTAGTCATGCAAAATTTTCAAACTTTGGAATATTTGTAAGTACTTAATTTAATTGATTTGCTCTTTTTCTATATTGTATCTATAGCTGTTTCCAAATATTTATTCCTTTCAAACTTAATTTTCTGATTAATGACTAGATCCTCTAGTGGTCTAATCAATGAGCAGCAAGCTAAACAAAAATAACTCTACAATATATTTCTTAGCTTTAAGGGATGCTTACTCCTGTGAATCAAGAGTTTTGCACAGAAGAAACATGTGAAAGTTAATTTTTTCCTACTAGGATAGGCATTTCATTTGGAGAATTGTTAATCTGCTGTTAACTCAGTTCCTAGATAAAAATAGATTTTGAAAAATGCTACAATAAAACATGGAGGATTGATATAAAAATTGCCTGACTTATGAATGTTAGAGCCAGGCTGCTACTACATATGGTTGAACTGAGCAAAAATAACTGGCTTATTCTGTGCTTCTTGATATGTGATAATAGTAGACACATAAAACAAACAAAAAGCCAAAACTCATGTGCACATTTTCAGGAAAATTCATTTTACATTTTCATATCTTACCTTGAAATCCTATGGCAGCCTAGCCTATTTGTTTGTTTTCATTTCATATTTAAAATAATAGACAGAATACAAATTGTGTTCGGTAAGGGAGAGCGATATTAAATCTCTTATTTGAAGGTTGTGTCTATATCTTTTAGATAATTGAAGTTATTTTATGTTTATAGGTTATATTTATCTATACATATGGAGTAAGTTCTACACATCGCAGACAAAATACTTAGTGAAGATTCTTGCAGTAAGCAACGTTCACATTAGAAAAAATACATGGCAATAATTTTATTTTTAATGCTTAGATTTTACTAATCAGTGTAATAATTTAAAGTACTGTAGATAATCTTACAGGATACACATTCTCTTCATAACTACCTTTTTAAAGAAATTCACATTCTGTAATAACTTTGAGCCATCAGACAGTTTTGAAGCATAACACTATACTTCACTGGTATGTATAGACAGTGTTGTTGTTGTTGTTGTTGTTTTGTTTTTAAGTCTTAAAGTATTTTCAAAATACATCAGAAATGTATTTCCAGAGGGTCAAATTCACAGCTCAGGTTTTGCCTCATTTTGAGCAGAGAAAAGAGAGTAAATTGGTAGGTGGATGGAGTAAATTAGTGTTATCCTTGCTAGCCACAAAGTCCCTGTAGTGAAGGTTTCATGTCCTTTCAAAAAAGAGCAGTGCAAAAGGCAAGCATGAAAACACCAATCTTAAAAGCCAGGTCTCCACTGGGCGGGGAGGATCAATCTAAGATATGCAACTTCAGCTACATGAATAACGTAACGTAGCTGAAGTCGATATACTTAGATTTACTCACTGCGGTGTCTTCACTGCAGTGAGTCAACTGCTGACGCTCCCCCGTCGACTCCTCCTGCACCTCTTGCCAAGGTGGAGTACCGGAGTTGATGGGAGAGTGTTCAGGGGTCGATTTATTGTGTCTAGACTAGACACGATACATCGACCCTCGCTGGATCGATAGCTGCCTGCCGATCCGGCAGGTAGTATAGACATACCCATAGTCTCCTTAGTCTAAATTTACCCTGTACTCACTTCTCTAATTAATGCCCATATCAATACCTTATTTTTCAGATGTTTAAAACTAAATCTTCCACCCATAATTTCTTACATTTTGTGTACATTGCAATTAGACACCCACAGCTGGCCCGTGCCAGCTGACTCAGGCCAGTGGGACTCATACTGGGGGACAGTTGGCTGTAGATGTTCCGGCTTGGCCTGCAGCCTGAGCTCTGAGACTCTCCCACCGTGCTGGATCCTAGAGCCCAGGCACCAGCCTGAGCCCAGAAATCTACACTGCAATTAAACAGCGCTGCAGTTCGATTCCAGTGTAGACATACCCACAGTACACATAAGGCCCCTGGGATCAGCATTGCTGAAGATGAACCAACATGGGCCAAGTCAAAATTATTATAGTGAGGGGGTATGCAAGGGTTACGTATTACTGATTTATTTAATATTCTGAAGCTGGAATTTAATAAGACACATTATCCATTAGAGAGATTTCAAAAAGCATGTGTTGTCATGTTTTAATTTGTTGTTCAGTGGCTTAATTAGTTGCAACTAATAATGGAAACTGCGATATAAACTAGCGAAATGAAGTTTTTGTTTTAAGGCTTTTCTGGCATCTCCAAGACCTACTCTAAATTGCCAGCTGTCAGATAGCTTTTTCTATTTTTGCTTAGTGTGGGTTCTGTTATTACCCGGTAATTTAATTCTGCTTAGCACTTAGTTTGACTACATTAATCAATTGATCCTGGGAATGCCCTTGCAAAATAACTATGTATGATCATTCCCATTTTGCAGATGGGAAAACTGAGGCATAGATAATTTAAATGGTTTTGCCTGAGGTCACAGAGTAAGGCGGCAGAACAACTAAAATTTAGGAGCCACCCACTAGGACATGTTATAGCTGGCACATGGATAAGAAGGGGCTGTTTCATTTGTCCTCTGCAGTACAAATGGCATTGGGTGTACAAACAGTTCTTATCCACGTGGAAATGGAAGGCTGCTGCCAAGATACACTTGTTTCCTTTCATTTTTATATTTGACGTTTGGTAAGAAGATCGCTGGTGGCCCCATGGTCTCAAACTTCTGTATAATCTTTTCAAGTTGTTAGTTGGACTAGTTATGCTACGTTTTCTCTTTGCTTCTTTAATTTCAGATTTCTGTCATTGGTCTCCCTTTTGTGGACACCCATCTAGCCTGTTGGCTGTGGAATCCCTCTTGGTGGTGGTTCTCTACTTGTTTTACCTATAAAGGGTTAACAAGCCCACAGGTAAAAAGAAAGGAGTGGGCACCTGACCAAAAGAGCCATTGGTAGGTTAGAAATTTTTAAAATTGGGGGAAAACTTCCCTTTGTCTGTGTTGTAGTGTTCTCTGGAAAAGAGGGGAACCGGGAATAGTTATGCTGTGAAAACCTTTAAGCCAGGTATGAAAAATCATCAGATCATACCTAAAGATTGCTTATCTGAAACCCCAGAAATGTAAGTAAATTAGGGATTGTCTAAAAAGATGCAATTAGGGTTATTTCTTTTATTTTTTATTGGCTTGTGGACTCCTCTGTGCTAACCCCAGATGGTTTGGTTTTGTTTGTAACCTTTAAGGTGAACCTCAAGAGAGCTATCTTGATGCTTAATTTTTGTAATTGTTTCTTTAAGATCTAGCAAAAAGCCTAAGTTCCAAATGTATTTCCTTTCCTTTTGGGTTTATTAAAGTTTACCTTTTTAAAGAACAGGATTGAATTTTTGTGTCCTTAAGAGGTTTGTGCATATGTTGTTTAATTAGCTGGTGGCAATAGCTAATGTCCTTTGTTTTTTTCTCAGCTCTTCCCAGGAAGGGGGGTGAAAGGGCTTGAGGGTACCCCACAGGAAGGAATTCCCGAGTGTTCCTTCCTGGGTTCACAAAAGGGGAGGGGGGTGGGTTGCACTTCGGTGGTGGCAGCATCTACCCATCCAAGGTCAGAGAGAAGATGCGACCTTCGGAGTTTAATACCAGCCTGGAGTGGCCAGTATTAATTTTTAAAATCTTTGCGGGCCCCCACATTCTGCACTCAAAGTGCCAGAGTGGGGAATCAACCTTGACAGGGTCTCTGTGAACTTGCATGTTTCCCTGAATCTGCAAGATCCAGCGGTTTGAGTGTGCTTGACACCTTGCAGAATTAGACCATCGGGGGAGGGAGTGTGAGCAAGGTCAGAGAATGCGCTGCAATTTCAGTAGGAGTTGAGGCTCTGAGTACCTCTCAAGAGTGGCTCTGTATGATCTATTTTCTCTTTAAAACCAAAGATTTATTATGATGGCCTTTCAACATATGTCACCTCTAGAAGGGTTGATTGTGATGGTACAAATGAAGGCAATCATACTGAGTGGTGGAGATACCTAAGACATCTTACTGCCTGAAGGTAATGCAGTCCTAAGGTATCTCTTGTAGAAAACAATTTTGCTGGCGGAAGTTGGTAAGGTGCTTTTTTCATTCAGTATGTTAATTTCTCAGTTGAATACAATGGGACTTTAGCAAGAAGGTGATTGAACAAGATAAGTTTGATCTTGGCTGTTTCATATCAGAGAACACTTTCTGTTAAGATTTGATAAGCAAATTATAAAACTTTCTATCTATTTTGGATTAATGAAAGGCATTTATTTGTTCAGGTAGTTTGTTGGCTTCCTTATTAGCATTTGATGCCACTGAAGTCATAATTTAATTAAAAATACAGTGATTAAGGAAGGCTTAGCTATGTAAGAACTATGGGAGGAAAACAGCAGGTTTCAAATATGCATATTTTCCTAGTCGTTTGTTTAATTTCAGATTATAAAGTGCACCCAATGCAACAGTCACTGAGTGTACCTACAAAATTAGAAAATGCTTCATAGCATGTTAACAAATATGGGGGGAGAGAACCCTGTCCACAAAAAAATGCTCATCCTCTCACCTCGCTTACTTAGGGAGAGGACTGGGGAAAGAGAGAGAGCTGGTATCTGAAATAGACTTGTATAGGGCTTTGATTTTGGTTATTAGACTGTTGGGTCCAGTGTCTTAAACATGTGCACATCATCCTGCTTTGACGAAGTGTGGGTGAACCTCTCTAATACTTGGGGTAAACAGGACCCTCTCCCTTTTCGTCAAGTTATTTCCCTGTAATTATTCACATCACTTTGTTCTTGCCTGATTTCAGCTATAGCCACCCCAGACTGTTCCAGTATCTTGACCAGGACCTGGAAAAGTAGAGAGTCTGCACCATTGGGTCCAGCAAAAGTCATAGATGTGATAGTCACCTGCATATTGAGATTTTAACTTTATCCCCTAGTGGCCTTACCTCCTTTTTAAGCAAAAGTGACAGAATAGAACCCCTTTCCCAAGGTACCACCCATGAGAGAGCCCTTGGGAAAATGAGCAAGAGCTCAACATCATCCACGGACATCTCTCAGAAAAGGAAGAAAAAAGCCACTCAGGCAGCTTACCCTAGGCAGGATGTGCAGGCAAGGTGTGGTCTGTGGTATCAAGCTTGTACTCAGATAAGAATAAAGGACATTTACCAGACATATTAAGAGGCCAATAGAAGATCTACACGGGGGAGGAACGGAGCTGAGGGTCGTACTGGAAGTGGGTACTTACCTGTAGCCTAGCCTGTGTGTGTAATATATCATCTACTCTTAAATATATTTTTGATACTCTCTAGGACATGGAATTCTTACAAAAATATTATGTTTACCTTACCTTGTATAGCCTCCTGAGAATAACTGAGTAATAAGCTTGTAATGTTGGTTTAGTGATTGCAACACATGAATACAGAAACATATATTCAGTCATATTTCTGCACACTATGTTCAGTGTGAAATTCACCATAGCGATTTCTCACAGTGCAGCTGATCGCTTAACTAAAAGCGCAAGGAAGTGTCTTCTCTTGTTCATTAGCTTATTAGACATGCTTACAAGTATATCATATAAGCCTTATTATAATTTGAAATGTAAAATGACAGTTCTCATCAGTACCATTGCTGTTATGTAATGTTGTTTTAATCTTTATTTTCTTTCATCAAATTAATTGTTTTCCTCTCCTAATTATTTGAGCATTGGAATGTAGGTAGCAGGCAGTAGTGTAGTTTTGAATAATAATGAGGAAAAATATGAATAAAACCTCAGTTTCACATGGAGGATTTCAAAGACCAATGTTAATAAATAATCAGCACGTCAAGGTTATAGATCACTGAAAGTTTTGTTAATTATTCTCAAAATATGAGAAGAAATGTGTATAGTGACATTGTATTTTGTGCTGAAAGAAGACAAAAAAATGAACAAGATGAATAAGTTTTCTTGTTTAGAAGCAGAAAGCATGGAGTTTGGTGGGAAATGTATGTGTCAGCTTTCTTTTTTAAAAGGTATATTGTAGATAATGTGGCAAACACATCCCACATGGAACTCTAACATAGGTTTTGTCTACGCTGTGAAGCCTGTGCTGGCATAGGTATGTTGGCATAGACCTCCTAATTTATACGCAGCCTACTATGATAGAAGGAGTTTTTCTGTCAGAGTATGAACACGACCTCTCCGAACAACATGAGCTACATCGACAGAAGCCTACTTCAGTCAATGTAGCTGCATCTACGCTGGCTGGCTGTTTTTTTCACACCCCTGACACAGCTATGTCGACATGACTTAAGTGTAGACAAAAGGAAACCAGGATAAATTGAAACAAGGAGATGAAATGCTTATAACTGACTTTAGGTAGGTTTTGGGAATCTATTTGAGCTTTATACAAGATGAGAGATCTGTCTAGAAAAACATGATTGAATCCCATTGGTGGGTTGCTCATTGAATGGGCATGACAGGTATTTTTTGTGACTTAGCAAATGGGAGCGTGTGCTTTGGGCCCATTGCTCTATGAGGATTATGAGATATGAGTGAAGCTTAGAGTAAGGCCACTGTGGTCTGTAAAGAAATGGAGATAATAAAAACATCCCAAAATTTTGGGGAGACAGGAAAAAGATCATCCATTATTGACAAATTATTTGAATCTTTCCTGACATCTTCCAACACCCAGTCCTCAGTTGGTGAACCCTTTTTCTGTCATCTCAAATGCTGAAACCCATTGCCAAAATTCCACTTCACAACAAACCCACACCCCAGGAGCAACCTGCCCTTGTGAATGACAAAAGCCTCTATCTTTAGAACTGCCAGATAATTCCAGGACTAAATCTTGCAGCATTACGTTTCTGAAACAGTAGAAAATAACTGGAAAAACAAACAAAACCAAAATTTTATTCAATTAAATATACAAATAGTAACACAAACTATACCAGACTGACTTTCATTTCAATTCCTATTGAAGTTAAAAACAAACAAACAAACAAACAAAAACCAAACAACACCCTCCCCACACATCCCAAACCTCTGATTTTGAACAAACATGCTCTCTCCAATTCCACCCTCACCAGCAATTTCACACAATCCCTTGTCAGATTCTTTACTGATATACCATAGAGATCACAACATCTGGTGCATTATTTAAGTTCAACCTATCACTTTAGAACTAGGAGCCTAGTTATTGGCTATATATTGTAATAACACTATCAGAGTTTAAAGTAGGCATGTTTAATGCTAATCTTGCTGTACTAAGGGAGTTAATTTTGCATTCCACCCTGGCAGTTCTAGCTGCTTTTTTGCAATCGTTGACTTGCTCCTCCAATCCTCCCCTCCTCCTGGCTCAACTCCTCTCTCTGCACAGAATCTCACCAATTTCTTCCAAGAGAAAATAAACAAAATATATCGTGACCTTCCCCCCACTTCCTAGCCAGAGGTCAGAACCAATACTATATTCTCATCTTTCTTGACCTGTGAACTGCGTTCAACACCATAGATTGTTCCTTTGCTTGAAAACTTGTCTTCCCTTTGCTTCTGTGACTGACCTCTCCTGGTTCTCCTTTTATCTCTCTAATTGCTCCTTCAGCCTGTCCCTTAGAAGATCCTCCTCATCCCCCACAACTTTTTTTTGTCTCTGTCCTTCTTCCCCTTTCTCCCTCTACACCTTCTCTGTGGATAATCTCATCTGTAAATGCAAATTCAACCACCATCTTTGTGCTGAGGAGTGACAGATCTACTTCTCTGTTCCAGACCGACCTTTCTGATCGAACTAAAAACTTGGTCTGCCTCCTTGCCATCTCCTCATGGATTTCTAGCTGTCAGCTCAAGCTTAACAGAGCTAAAACAAAGCTCTTCTGCCCCCCACCCCGCTCCACCTCCTTTCTCAGTCACTGTGGACACCACCATCCTGCCTGTCACTCAAGCCCATAATCTGGGTGTCATCTTTGATTTGGACCTCTCTGTAGGTCCTCACATCCAAGCTATGTCTAAATCTTGTCAACTCTTTCTGCATAACATCTCTAAGACCACGCCTTTCTTATCCATCCGCACCGCTAAAACGGTCATGCAGGCTCTCATCTCTATTATTGCAATAACTTTTTGTCTGGCCTAGACAAATGCAATCTTTCCCCAGTCATATCCACTAATGATGGTGCTGAAAAGATAATTCTCTTAAATTGTCATTTTGACCATGTCACCCCTTTCTTTGAATCCCTCTGTTGGTTCCCCCTTCTTTATTGCATCAAACGTAAGCTGCTTGCCTTTTGTTTCAAGGGACTTCATGACCTGTCTTCTCTCATTCACTGTTGAGATGACTACTCCCATCTCGATCAGCCAATGATGGCAGCCTCCATATTCCGCTTGCTAATTTTTCAAACAAGTGACTTTTTGATTTCTCCCAAGCTGCACCTGATGTTTGGGAGGAGCTCCTCATATACATCTGAAAAAGTACCCAGTTATTTTCCTTTGGATTCCTTCTTAAAACTCTTCTTTGCTGTGATGCCTACAAAAAAACCAACTTGATAGTGGTTAGGCAGCTGCTGTGCTAATTGCACTGTCTATCGTGATGATCAATATTGTCTCATTGTTTCTCTGTACTCTGCCACCATCTGTCTGTATTCATCTGCTGTTTCTTGTCATAGTCTTAGATTACAAGCTCTTTGGGTCAGGAGGTATCTTTTTTTCCTGTGTTCATACAATACCTTACGCAATGGGGTCCTGGCCCATGACCCGTCTCCTAAGTGCTGTGGTAATACACACAAATAAATAACGTGTCTTCAGTTCCCAGGCACCCAGAGAGAGGTTCCCACTCTGCTGGTGGATACTCTTTATGACCCTGCACATTTTATTGATGCACATGTACAGCTTCCAGAACACACTGAAAAGTTACTTGGCTATACCAATTTTAGCTAAATAAAATGGCTGTCTCACTAAGAAAATTGTTCCTTGAATTGAAATGTGAGCTCACTTTTGTTCTGTACTTGTCTACTTTTTACGTGAATTGCAGCTATAACTAACTTGAGTCTGGAGGAGGATTGATTCTTCACCTTTTCTGAGGTTTAACTTAATTACAGGAATACCCAAAGGAAATACCAATCAGCAGAGACTGCTTCAAAGAATTGCAAAGCATACTAGTGAAAATGAGGCAATATCATGTCCATGGCTGCTTCTAATTTAATTTTCTTAAAAGCACCAAACCTTTCGAAATACTGCCAGCCTTGAGAACTTTCTTTCTGTGCCTTAAAACAACACACAATAACTTTCCGCTCTTTTATTAATGATTTACAATAGTAGAATTATAGGTGCAAGGGAAATATTGTGTTGTACCCTGATGACATCTATGCATACTATACCAAGTAGCAGGAGGTACCTGTAAATGATACATGCGGTGTTCTGGCAAGTGCTGCAGTTGTTGAGGTCTTGGCCAGTGCGATAGAAGTTGCGCCTGCAATAGACAATAGCTGCTGTAATTTATATAAAAAAGCTGTGAACTGAAAAGCTAGAACTCTTATAATAGACCTAACCCCTCTTTACAGGCATTTTAAGTATCCTAATCACAAATGTGACACTAAAATTTGTTGCTAAGAATCTGGTTTAAAACCAACCAAAGCACATAAATTTATCATCTTGAACCTCTGCCCTTAAACTCATTTAAACTGTGGTGCTGATATTGTGTTCAGGGGATTCGCTGGAAAGCAGGTGATTTTGTACAACTGTTATCTCTTATATGAATACCTTTACAAGAACACTTCAATTATAAGAACACTTTTTGACTGGAACACATTTGAACTGTTTGCTATGCTTTCTGTACATCAAAATATCCTTTTTTTTTTTTTGCTTTCTACTTTTCCATTCCTTTTCTTTTTTCTTTTGTCCCCTTCCTTTGAACAGAAAAGCAAGGCAGCTAAACATTCTCATTGAATAGTGCCACAAAAGCAAATTGACATAAATGGCTGTATCAAAAAACAAGTTCTTTTCTGGTTTATCCTTTTTCAGCCTGTACCGGTTGGACAATTCTTTGTGTATTTGAAAAATAATTTAAGAAAACAAACAGTTCTCTTTGTAGCTACTAAGAAAGTTGATAAAACGAACAAGCTGGCAGGTTGCAGAATTGTTGTCACTGGAGATATTCAAGGCTAGGCTTGAAAGTCATCTGTCAAGAATGAGTTGGGGACAACTGCAGTAATTTAGTCATGCTGTAGAGGTACGTCCTGGGTGGTTCCTTCCATCCCAGGTGTACAATCCATTGAAGTCAATGGCAGCTTTATCTGCATAAAAAGGCTGTGATTATAGGATTCCCAAAATGATTCTCTAATGGCTTTTCTGAGAACTAATCTCAATCTGTTCTTTTCAACAGCAGTAGTGGTGCTACTCACAAAAGCAATGGGAATAATTATGACACAGTTTTAGTACCATAGTCAACACAGTCACCAAATGATTCTAGAAAGACAGATTGAAGCCTGTCACTGATGCTGAAACAGAGGCAGCTGAGGAGCTTTGCAGTAATTCAGTTTCCAACAATGTGGTAACAGAATAAAAAGGAAGAACAAATGTTGTAGAATGGTCTGCATTTCACTTTACAAGGTTGCACCCTTCTGGAATACTCAGATACATAATCATCAACAAGGCTTTTGTCAAATGAGGGCAGACTCTATTTTTGTTGTGTGTGTGGGGGAAGATATCTTCCTCCTCAGAGGTTCTGGAAAATTAGCAGAACTACTTCATGGAGGTTTCACCACTACATGCCCTGAGCTATCTCCACAGCCCTAGAAGGATCTCTTTGGCAGTAGGTCATCCAGCTACAATGTACGCCTCTCTTGTTCACTCCCTGCATCTTTCTGTAAAGACTCAGGCCCCAAATCATGATCCCAGGTCCTGCCCATCATCTTTTGCACTAGAGCCATGCTGTTCCTGCTGCTTGGGGGCCTTCTGCAAATGTGGAAGGAAGTGCAGGGATTCCTCTGTAGTGTAACTAGTGATAAGGATTAAATACTGCTAATGTACATGGCATGAGTTTAAAAATGTGCAATTATCTTATTTGCCTTTTGTTATTGGTAATTATGAAAGCAAATTAGGTGTGCAGTTAAATATGTTTTGCAAGTGCTAACGCATGTAGCTTTTTTTAAAAGAGAGATCCTTAATCTTCTTTGTGCATTTAAAAGGATTGACTAATTATGTGCAACATATTTTTAAAAACTAGAAACGATCTCTAACTGTTGTTAGTTTCATAAAGAGTTCTGAAATGTATTCTCAGCAAATATGCTCTTAAGTCTGAGCCAGTGGTTTAAACTTGGTGACATTCTGAACCCTGTAAAATGGTATATAAATGTCTCGCAACATGTTAGTTTGACATTTTTAATAGTAAGGTGCCTGATCCTGCCACTGTTACTGATGTGTTGCAGACTTGTCCCATTGAAGTCCGAAATCTAATGCACAATTTGCATTCCTAAATCAGATGAGTAATGGTTGCAAGACAGAGCCAGTGATTGCACTGATAACATATAAAGCGTAAATGTGGATCATGGACTTTTACTTTCTATATTGGTAATAACAGAAGGGAAAGCAATAATTCAAAAACTTCTGCTGCCATTTCTTCAAATATGTTCTAGTTAATGATTTTAATGTGGTGTGTATATAGTATGTACGTGGGTTGGAATTTGTAGCCAGAGAGAATGAAGGTCTCAGCGAACCTGCAGAATGTTTATGGCACAAGTGGTGCCCTTATTTCTGTTCTTAAGACACCACCTTAAGGAGTGAGAGGGGCTTTCAGGTTCCGCGTTCTTTCATAGCTCCTGTCAATTAGCGCTATCTGTAACCATGCTTTTTTTTTTGTCACATAGTATCTTGCCCCCTTTTAATCAAAATATGATGGATGGACAACATAGATAAGCCCTAACTGATCTGATGTTTTGTAAGTTCAGTGCTAATTAATGCCAAAATGTAAAGACATTTGCTTTCTCTGGAGTGGCTCAAATCTATAAAACAGTAGAGAGAATATGATTTTGCAAACATTTTTTAAAATATTTCAAAGGAAGATTTTCAGTAGCAAACAGCCACTTCTGACTTTTTGATAAATTACTTAACAAAATAGTTTTTTAATATTAAAGTAAACCATACCCTTCACTGAGGGCTCTGGCTTTTTCCAGGTCTTGAATTACATTCAAAAGGACTTTAATCTTCTCCTGGTTTGAGTGTAAAGATTCCTCTATGGACTGCAGCTTGCCTTGTAGGGCACATAGTTCACTATGTGCCAAGTGAATTTGATTAATGTCTCTAATCTCCTTGTTGGTTTCTGGTTTAATTTCATTCCCTGGAAGATGGGACTTTATGTGAAAGTCTTCTAAATAATTGCAATACTCTGGAACATATGACCATGTAGAAGTTTTATCCATTTCAGTGTGACACAAGGGAATAGATTTTGACTCATTACTGCTGGTCAATGATGTTATTCCATGATTATCATTAGTCAGCACCATGCAATCAGAGCCTGTTTCAGGCTCTGTTGGCTGTTGATGATCTCTGAGAAAGCAGTGGGATGAACTCTGGTTCGACAGAGGTGATAATGGAGTGATTTCATTAGTGCTAGTGTCTTTAGTGGATACAGGTAACTCCAAAACACTTTTTTCTTCACAAGAGTCATAATGTGGATTAATTTCATTACAGTTCCTGGTATTGTTTAAGTAGGAGGGAGATTTTCCTGATTCGGATGGCAGTGTACAGTTTTCATTGGATTGGCTCATAGGAGAACGTACTGAATCATTTAAATCCATGGACATGTCTGAAGCATAAACGGAAGTGCTATTGTCCTGTGGAGAAGTCAGATGTATGTATTCAGGCACCTGTGTATAAACAGTTGCCTTTTCCAGTATTGTGGAAGTATCTGACGCTGAGTGGATAGGCCCATTGCTTTGTGCTTTACACTCTCTTTGAAATAACTGATTGGATGTCTTGGCTCTTCTAGATCCATCTTCCGAATGTTTAGTTATTCTTAAGTAAGAGAGGTCCAAAGACATGTCTTGCTCAGAAAGATTGCCGTTGACTTGGATAGAGCATTCCGGCTCAGTTGGCATTTCCATTAAAGACTTACTTGTTGTCAGTTTTTTCTTTTTAAAAACTGGAAAATGCTTCCTGAGGCTGGGAGAAGTTTGAATAGCAATATTCCGATGCCCCTTCTGAGCCCTTGGGAAAGAGAGAGAATAGTTTGGCAGGTTATGGTGCCTAGATATTTGTGCCTTTCCAATCATGAGCGTTGTGTCTTTGGCAGGTTTAGCGTCCATTTCAGTGACACCAATTGGCTTCTTGTTTGTACTATCCTCTTTGAATCGGACTTGCTGAGATTTGCTCCTGCGGTGGTGTGGCTGCCTCATAAAATCAACTGAATCCAGGCTATTCCGTTTGAGTAATACAGGGCGCATTTTCTTGTTTTGTTGGGCCATTGAATCACGGTTTGACGCCTGCAAGTAATAAGTTTCTCTGCGACCCATTTCATTAGGCCATTCGAACAGCATCTGGTGGTTATGCTCCAGATGCAAATGAAGACTTTAACTAATGATTAGGAAACTAATTCTTTTCATTCTGTTGGTTTTTATTTATATTTCTAGGTAATCTATGCTATTTTGAGATATTCTTTCAATTTCTCCCCACATTTACCAATATTTTGTTACAGAGAAAATTATTAGTTAGACCAATCACCAAGATAAACTAAATTTAAAAGCGGCAAAGATTCCTGTGGCACCTTATAGACTAACAGACATATTGGAGCATAAGCTTTCGTGGGTGAATACCCACTTCGCCAGATGCATGTAGTGGAAATTTTCAGAGGCAGGTATAAATATGCAAGCAAGAATCAGGCTAGGGATAATGAGGTTAGTTCAATCAGGGAGGCTGAGGCCCTCTTCTAACCCTAAATAATTTAAATATCCAATCAAAGGAGAGCATTAATGGAGAGAGAATTTGGAATTCTTAACGTTTACATTCTGAAACTAATCTTGGTTTCTCTTACAACAAAAGTATAAATTACAGTAGTCAAGGTATGTTAACTGTTAACTACTGCAAAGATAAATTAGTCAACCACCTTTTCTAATGCCTACTTAGCTAACAGTTAACCTTTCGCAAGAGATTCAAGTTTTGAACTGTGGACCACTTAAATATTTCTTATTTTCATAGAATGTAAATAACATGCATAATAACTGTTTTGGGCAATTGCTTTCCTGATGCATAGCTTTGCTGTAGAAATAGACCCATTAATATCAAACAGAAATTCTTCCTGCAGTGTTGTTGTTTGTTTTTTCTTCTTGTCCCATCTTTTTACTTTAGCAGCTGAAACTAATCTTCTCAAATAGCCAAACAAAGCCAGTGGCTTGTGACCAAGCAAATATATAGCATCAAACAGGATTCAATAATTGATGTATAGTCCTTGCTCTAATTCATGCAAGTACAAGACTGAGCGTGTCTGAGGGACTGTATCATTCAGATGAGATCTGTAAACACTTTGGCCCCAGGAGAGTGGTCCAGACCAGATAGTCAGCATTTGCAGAATAGCAGACAAGTGTTTTCTGAAAATAAAAAGACAATAGTTGCAATTGAACACTGTTGAATACCATTGAAAAGTCTGTTGAATACTATTATTTCTTCCTGCTGTCTCTAAATATTTTTCATCTGCAGTACTCATGTGAACTTTGTAGTGGGATGTCTTAAATGGGAAACTGAAAGATGATGATTCAACATTGTGAAGCACATAGATATTTATCTACTGTGAAATATCGGAACACAACCAAATATATTTTCAGAATATATATTCAATAGAACAGTTTTATTTCCTTTGGCAGTGTGATCAGGATTGCACATTTATGCTAGTTATGGAACTGAACCTGAAATCGCAGATATGGACCTCCAAAGACTTTGGAGAAATCTAGTTCCAGATCTGAAATTGGCTGCTTGAGCTCATTATGTTTGCAGTGGTCAGAAAGCTGGAAAATGCACATGAAAGCTCTTCAACTTAGAGCAAGTTAGGGTTCAAATCTAATTCTGAATCTCTATTTTGCAGCTCAGGTGCATCTAAAATATAGTTGTGTGAATGTGTATAGCCTGGGATCCACCAGAGAGAGTGATGGTGGATCAAGTTAAATGTTGCAAGTGAAACCTTTTGTAGGCTTGTGAAATTTATCTCCTGTGAAGTATAAAATGATTGGTATTTATGAATAAAGTCTCTCTTGCAAGAAATTTGCCTACATCTGTCTGTTCTATTAAGCTACATTTTATCACTTCTCTTTTCAATCTCATAAAATATCTATAAACATTTTGGTTATACGGTAAGCCTTACCTTGCTGAAAAATTGTTAGGACAATAGTGTAATCATAAGCAGAAAACAATGTTTCTGTTATAAATAGAGATCAGTTTAGTATGCACAAAAGTGTTATAACCTTGGGAAAAACCCTTTTTCTGCAGCCATAAAATAAATTGCCAGCTATAATCAAAAATGTTTACTTCATACCATTAACCCTTTCTTAACTACACTATGTCCACTGATCTATGGTATCTACCTGAAATCCACAACATTCCAAGCTTGGCAGAAAATTTACCACAGCCACTATATTAGTAGTGACAACAATTTATCACAAAAATAACATTTTCCTTTTCTTTCCCCCACAGTATTCAGATTCAGATGAAACAAGTAATGAACGTTACAAAACTGAAGTCCAGACTTGGCTTTTGTCAGTTCTAGACCAATGACCGTTTTAAAATTTGCTTTCACTCAAGCTGCCAGGGCTGAAATTGTATGTTGTGATATACCAGGTTCACGTCAAGAACATCATACTTTACTTTGGCAGCATGTGTACACGCATACTGTACACTCTCTTTATTTACCCACATATTGAGCAGATTTCAAACATCAGGAAGGCTGAAGTGAGATCATTTTATTGTACCTCCTGCTTTTAGATAATAGTTTCTTTCCTCATCTCTCCACGTCAGGACACAAATCTCAGGAATCCTTTGCTTTGCAGATTGTTCATGATAAAGCTACTGGAAAAAACACGTTAAGGGAGAGCTGTTCTGAAACTTTATTTTGGAATTTAATATCTTAAACCACATTGGGATAGTACTTTCTGTTCAAATTGTCAAAATACCCATGTTGGTTGTAGAAAAGCCATTTGAAAACCATTAAAATAGAACGCTACCGTTAATGTTTTGGTAAAGGAAATTTAAACTCTGTTAAAATGGATTCCATTTTAAAACTTCACCTTTATAACCCCTTACTAGGCTAAACTTATTTCAATGTGAGCCATGATTCCTTGGTTCTGTTAGCAAGCCAGTAGAAGATCTAATAAATTAATTCCTCAGGATCTCTCAAGGGCTAATTTTTAAAAGGGCTGGAGCTCAGTCTCCCTTTTGTGGACACAGTCTTCACTCTCAAACTGAGGGCAAAGATCAGAATACTTTAGCTATCTGATTTATGCCTGTAATCATGTGGTTTGACAAGAAAATGTCTGGAATCCAGGTACAAATTCTGCCACTGTGAATTATACTTGAAAACAGGAGAGCTCTCCATCTTCACCCTTTATATTCTGTGTCTGAGCTTCCCCGTCTATTCAATGGGGATAATATTTATATAGAATTGTGAGGTCAAATGTTTGTGAAATAAGAAAAGAACATAAGACCGGCCAGATGGGGTCAGACCAATCGTCCATTTAGCCCAGGGTCCTGTCTTCCAAGAGTGGCCAGTGCCAGATGCTTCAGGGGGAGTGAACAGAACAGGGCAATTTATCTAGTGATATATCCCCTGTCATCCAGTCCCAGCTTTCAGCAGTCAAATATTTAGGGACACTACAGCTCACTTCATCGGATGTTAGTCTCTAAGGTGCCACAAGTACTCCTTTTCTTTCTGTGGATACAGACTAACACAGCTGCTAGTCTGAAACCTGAAGTATTACTGTGGCTCTTTGACAATGTACATTGGTAAATTCTGGCTCCTTCTCAGGTTCAGGTTGGCCACCCCGGATCTACTGACTTTGTAATATTTGGGCTTTGTTACATTGTTTATAATAATCAGAGTTATGAAGGCAATGAGAGTGTTGCTTATGTAAAGATCACAGATTTGGGTCCTAACCTGTAGTAGAAAACCATTTATTTTAAAAATCTTTTTCTCAGTGTTTTATTTTCTCTGTACTGTCTTTCCTTTTCTCCCACCTCCATAATGGATGGAGTTGCCATCTATTATGTACAGGAATGGTATGGTGATAAAGCTGTGGCAATGTCATACATTCCTTATTCTGGCTTTATATACAGAGAGGCTCAAGACACGCATGAGATCCTTTTCTGGATTTTGACCTCCCTAAATTCGGGAGGTGTTTGAATCTAAATCTAAAAACTAGTTTAACACTGCCAGAAGTGGTCCATCAAAACATGTTCTGGACAAGCATGGTCCAAACCGAAATGTATAATATCTCCTCTTCTTCCCAGTAATAAAGCAATATTTTGATGGTTTTGCACTATATATCATGTGCTGAATGGAACATAAATCATTCTGATTGGCTGTTGGTGCTCTTTGTACCAAATTAAACCAGATCATGCATAACAAAATCCATAGAGCCACTTTTAAATTTTAATCTTTTAATAACAATAATGACTTTGGTGTAAGGCATTTTCTGGGGATTAATGACTGCCAAGGGTTTAATGACCTTCTAACTTGCCTCAGGCCATCAGCTCTCCTCTTGTCTCTCATTTCCTGGCCAGCCATTCATTAATCCTCAGGAAGTGCCTTGTGCTTCAATCGTAATTACTTAATTAGCACAGTGGCTCTGTTCCAGTGTCTTCATGCAGTAGCCACTGAAGCAAATGGCTAGTTTGATGGCTAATGGTTATTATTAATCCCTGTATTAATAACAACTGTTTATTTCAGACTCTCCTTGTCACTGAATATAGAAATCTCATTTCCATATTTTATTTTTAATCAGCGTATTTTACAGTTGTTTGTGTTCATAACCTATGTTCTATCTTGTTGGAGTGCTGGAGCAAGTTAAATGCTCAGTAATTCACAAGAATTCCCTATTTGCTATGTGCAGAGATTTGTCTTGTGTTTGATTCTGTTTTAAAGGAACATGTACTGGTTATTGGATGCAGTTATAGGGAATAGGAGTCCTTTTTGTTTCTATACTTATCAGTATTGAACTTTGTGTCCTGTATATTTGTGAAACTGAGTTTGTAGGTAGTGCAGTTTATTTTTGTTTAATTCACCAATGCACATAGTTTTTGTGTATCTAAGATCACATTTTATAATGCATGTTGTCATGACTAAAGGGCTTGTTGTACCTCTGATCCTTCCTCTGGTCTCTGAGGTCTTTCTGAGGGTGGAATCACAACATTCACCCACTCTTAGACTGGGTCACAGCCAATATTCCCTCTAATTTTTGACAGGCCGTGTGCGCAAAAAATTGCTTCTGTGCAAATTTTTGACAGGCTGTGTTCACAAAAAAATTCTTCTGTGCAAATTGTGCTTCTGTGCAAATTTTTGTGCGTGCGGTGTTACGTCGTGTGTGCGGGGTTTAGGATCTGTGCGCACGCGCACATCTGAGAGGGAACAGTGGTCACAGCCTATATAGCGCCTTGGACTGTGATTTCTCTGCAGTTAGGCTGAATTTGGCCCTGGAAGTTCTTGGCTTGGAGAGTCTGTGATGAACAGTATATACAGTGATCAGACAGCCTCCTCCAAGCAAAGCATTGTTTTAATACCACAGGAGGAGCAGAGCAGAACATGTGAGAGGGGAAAAATAAAAAAAAAAATTTTTAAAACCACAGTAGGTCTACATATATGCCTCTTACTTTGAGACTTGCCATGCCCTGGCATAGACCCTAGACAGGTCCCTCTTTAGTCCAGAGCAGAAGTTCCCAAACTGTGGTATGTGAGCTTCTTGGAAGTGGTTTGTTCTGTCCCTTTAAGGGCAGTGTGGCCTGAGACCAGTGAACTTCTGTTCAAGTACATGGCCCTTTAAGGCAGTGGTTCTCAACCTTTCCAGACTCCAGTACCCCTAATGCTCTGCTTGCCACCCCCTAATGCCAGCCCGGCACTTGCAAGCCCCTTAAACCTGTCCTGTAACCCCCAGGTTGGGAGGCATTGATCTAAATCAGTTGACATAAAAGTAAATGGCTCAAGCATCAGTCCCTTAAGTGGTGGTGGATGAGCCTCAATCTGAAGCCATTGTTCTCTTTTGTACCTGGCTCTAGATAGACAAGGTGGGGGAGGTATTATCTTTTAATGGACAAACTTCTGTTGGTGAGAGAGACAAGCTTTTGAGTTTACACAGAGCTGTTCTTCAGGTTTGGGAAGGAGAGTCCGAGCTAAATACAAGACCGAACAGATAGTTTAGCACAAGTAGTTAGCACACATTCTAAGAGACAACTCAAGATGAACTGACTATAGGAAGATAGTTGATTTACCCCAGAGGCAACATGGGTGAGGTAATATCTTTTATTGGACCAACTTCGGTTGATGAAAGAGACAAGCTTTTGATCTTACACAGAGCTCTTTGGTAGTTCTGTGTAAGCTCAAAACTTGTCTTTGTTGGTGAAAGTTGCTCCAATACAAGATATTACCTCACCCACCTTATCTCTCTAGTATCCTGGGGCCAACATGGCTACAGCAATGGAATTTATTAATTTACTCCATACAGACACTCAGCAACCACATAATTAATCAATAATAAAAATATATTGGCAAAGCGTTTCCTTTTCTTTGTATAATGTGTGTTTTTGTGATGTTATAGTAAACATTAATCTAAGTAATATGCACAGGTGCTGACTTTCCAATGTGCTGGGGGGGGGGAAGAGGTACTCAACCTTATCTCTGCCCTAAGCCCTGCCACCACTCCACCCCTTCCTCGAAGACCCCACCTTGCCCCGCCTCTTCCTGCTCCCTCCCCCAAATGCACCACATCCTGCTCCCTCCCCCCCGAGCATCCTGCATGCCTCAAAAGAATTGATTGCGGTGGGTGGGAGGCACAGGGAAGGAGCGGGAGGCCCTGATTGCTGGGGCCTGCCGGCAGGTAGGAGACACTGGCGGGAGTGGGAGGTTCTGGTAGAGGAGCTGCCAGTGGGTGCTCAGAACCCACTGATTTTCCCTGTGGGTGCTCCAGCCCCTGAGCACCCATGGAGTCTGTGCCTATGCTAATCTGTCTTTTGGTTATTATGTGGAAACACCAAAACTTAGAATTGTTACTATAGTACATATTCAATGATTCCAAGTGCGGCTCTTGATTAAAGTTGTAACTTCCTTTGGTTTGAGAGGTATTATACAGATGTAACTTTGAGTGATTTTGGCCTCTAGACACTCTTTAATACACAAATGTAATTTCTAGTTGTGTTAATATCAGTGACGTTCAAAGCAGAGTGGAGAAGATACCTATCTATACATAATTAAAAAAAGAATTTTAGAAAGTAGAGCATATTTATTTAGACAATCATGTTGTAATACATAGTGTATATATTACGTCTATTTAAATTATTATGAAAAAGGACATGATTTTAAATGTGGACTCAAAGATCATGATAGCTATTTGATGCACTTTTTTTTTTTGCATACCTTACCTTCACTCAAGTTTTCTGTACATGCATGTTTTGATTACACTGAGGGCATTTATACTTATAATTCTGATATTCTCAAAACTGGGTTGAGAATGTATGTTTGGCCATTTATTCATATTTCTGAAAGAGCAATAGATTTCTATATAAATCAAAACCTTGGTTTTATTTATGCTCGTTAAAATATATTCTTTTAAAATGGGTATTTTTTGTCCTTACTATGCTACAACTTTAATTGGCCTCTGTTAGATTTTCTCTATTCATTCAGCATCACATGACCCTCTCAGCCAACAATACTGGTCACGCTAATAGTGGCAGTTATCAAAGATAAATACAAGGAGATGTTTTGCACTGTTTTTGTAATTCCTTCTCTCTCCATCGTTTGTTTGCTTAGTATATTACTGGGCCTTCCTCTTGGTGCAATTGAGAATGCATTTTTATTTACTGTTAGCATGAAATGTATTTTTGAATAAGAAAGAGTTACTGCTACTTTTCTCAACAGTGTTATATGAGCCAGGAAGTGTGGCCCAAATACGGCAATATAGAAAAAATTTAATTGTCTTACGTAATCCTGCTCCCCCACTTGCCCCAGCAAGAATAAACTAATTAATTAAATACATTCCTCCATTTCTAAACAGAGTATTTTGTGCTAGGGCTAATAGGGTCATCATGTCTTGGGATAATTTTGTATTTTTTTGATGTCACAAACTATAGCTAGTTGGACAATGATGTAAAAGTATGTTCGCTAACATGGCTCTTGAGCTAACTGAACAGGATAAAACAGTACCATAAAGCACGGTAGATACCTATCAATCCTTAAATATTTATGTAAATATCAGCAATTGCTTAAAATGCCAGTCATTTACCTGTGTTTCACTGAATTTGTAAGGTAGTGAAGTGCAGCCTCTTAAGAGGTATGTTATTCCTAGTTCAGAATTTATCGAAATACTCCTATCCCTTTACTGAATTATCATTTCAGAGAAGCACTGCCCATTGACTACACACTGACTATTGATTGATCCCCTGTGTAAATGGGGGATAGTGATAGAATCATAGAATATTAGGGTTGGAAGGGACCTCAGGAGGTCATGTAGTCCAACCCCCTGCTCAAAGCAGGACCGATCCCCAATTAAATCATCCCAGTCAGGCTTTGTCAAGCCTGACCTTAAAAACTTCTAAGGAAGGAGATTCCACCACCTCCCTAGGTAACGCATTCCAGTGTTTCACCACCCTCCTAGTGAAAAAGTTTTTCCTAATATCCAACCTAAATCTCCCCCACTGCAACTTGAGACCATTACTCCTTGAGACCAAAACTGGACAGAGTACTCCAGATGAGGCCTCACCAGTGTCGAATAGAGGGGAATGATCACGTCCCTCGATCTGCTGGCAATGCCCCTACTTATACATCCCAAAATGCCATTGGCCTTCTTGGCAACAAGGGCACACTGTTGACTCATATCCAGCTTCTCGTCCACTGTAACCCCTAGGTCCTTTTCTGCAGAACTGCTGGTGAGCCATTCGGTCCCTAGTCTGTAACGGTGCATTGGATTCTTCCGTCCTAAGTGCAGGACTCTGCACTTGTCCTTGTTGAACCTCATCAGATTTCTTTTGGCCCAGTCCTCCAATTTGTCTAGGTCCCTCTGTATCCTATCCCTACCCTCCAGCATATCTACCTCTCCTCCCAGTTTAGTGTCATCTGCAAACTTGCTGAGGGTGCAATCCACACCATCCTCCAGATCATTTATGAAGATATTGAACAAAACCGGCCCCAGGACCGACCCTTGGGGCACTCCACTTGATACTGGCTGCCAACTAGACATGGAGCCATTGATCACTACCCGTTGAGCCCGACAATCTAGCCAGCTTTCTATCCACCTTATAGTCCATTCATCCAGCCCATACTACTTTAACTTGCTGGCAAGAATACTGTGGGAGACTGTGTCAAAAGCTTTGCTAAAGTCAAGGAACAACACGTCTACTGCTTTCCCTTCATCCACAGAACCAGTTATCTCGTCATAGAAGGCAATTAGATTAGTCAGGCATGACTAGCCCTTGGTGAATCCATGCTGACTGTTCCTGATCACTTTGCTCTCCTCTAAGGGCTTCGGAATTGATTCCTTGAGGACCTGCTCCATGATTTTTCCAGGGACTGAGGTGAGGCTGACTGGCCTGTAGTTCCCAGGATCCTCCTCCTTCCTTTTTTTTTAAAGATGGGCACTACATTAGCCTTTTTCCAGTCATCCGGGACTTCCCCCGATCGCCATGAGTTTTCAAAGATAATGGCCAATGGCTCTGCAATCACCTCCGCCAACTCCTTTAGCACTCTCGGATGCAACGCATCCGGCCCCATGGACTTGTGCACGTACAGCTTTTCTAAATAGTCCTGAACCACTTCTTTCTCCACAGAGGGCTGGTCACCTCCTCCCCATGCTGTGCTGCCCACTGCCATAGTCTGGGAGCTGACCTTGTATGTGAAGACAGAGGCAAAAAAAGCATTGAGTACATTAGCTTTTTCCACATCCTCTGTCACTATGTTGCCTCCCTCATTCAGTAAGGGGCCCACACTTTCCTTGACTTTCTTCTTGTTGCTAACATACCTGAAGAAACCCTTCTTGTTACTCTTAACATCTCTTGCTAGCTGCAACTCCAGGTTGATTCGGCCTTCCTGATTTCACTCCTGCATGCCCGAGCAATATTTTTATACTCATCCCTGGTCATTTGTCCAATCTTCCACTTCTTGTAAGCTTCTTTTTTGTATTTAAGATCAGCAAGGATTCCACTGTTAAGCCAAGCTGGTCGCCTGCCATATTTACTATTCTTTCTTCACATCGGGATGGTTTGTCCCTGTAACCTCAATAAGGATTCTTTTAAAATACAGCCAGCTCTCCCGGACTCCTTTCCCGCTCATGTTATTCTTCCAGGGGATCTTGCCCATCAGTTCCCTGAGGGCGTCAAAGTCTGCTTTTCTGAAGTCCAGGGTCTGTATTCTGCTGCTTTCCTTTCTTCCTTGTGTCAGGATCCTGAACTCGACCATCTCATGGTCACTGCCTCCCAGGTTCCCATCCACTTTAGCTTCCCCTACTAATTCTTCCCGGTTTGTGAGCAGCAGGTCAAGAAGAGCTCTGCCCCTAGTCGGTTCCTCCAGCACTTGCACCAAGAAATTGTCCCCTACGTTTTCCAAAAACTTCCTGGATTGCCTGTGCACCGCTGTATTGCTCTCCCAGCGGATATCAGGGTGATTGAAGTCTCCCATGAGAACCAGGGCGTGCGATCTAGTAACTCCTGCGAGTTGCCGGAAGAAAGCCTTCCGGAACCTCATCCCCCTGGTCCGGTGGTCTATAGTAGACTCCCATCACGACATCACTCTTGTTGCTCACACTTCTAAACTTAATCCAGAAACTCTCAGGTTTTTCTGCAGTTTCATACTTGAGCTCTGAGCAGTCATACTGATCTCTTACATACAGTGCAACTCTCCCACCTTTTCTGCTCTGCCTGTCCTTCCTGAACAGCTTATATCCATCCATGACAGTATTCCAGTCATGTGACTTATCCCACCAAGTCTCTGTTATTCCAATCACATCAAAATTCCTTGACTGTGCCAGGACTTCCAGTTCTCTCTGCTTGTTTCCCAGGCTTCGTGCATTTGTGTATAGGCACTTGAGAGAACCTGCTGATCGCCCCTCTTTCTTAGTATGAGGCAGGAGCCCTCCCCTCTCACGCGCTCCTGCTCGTGCTTCCTCTTGGTATCCCATTTCCCCACTTACCTCAGGGTTTTGGTCTCCTTCCCCCAGTGAACCTAGTTTAAAGCCCTCCTCACTAGGTTAGCCAGCCTGCTTGCGAAGATGCTCTTCACATACTGACTGTGTGACTTTGTAAAGCACTTTGAAATCTATGGATGAAAAGTGCTATATAGAAGCTAGGTATTGCTATTAATAGTAATATGATGCTTCAGCCAATATTTCTTATAAATAAGTTCTTGGCTGACAGTAGCATTTTGACTCATGTAAAATGGCATCTATGGTAATAACTTTTGTAGTTTAATATCATCATCCCCATAAGGACCTCAAAGTTCATTTAAAAGCATTGATGAAATGCATGTTTACTATTTATATTTTTAGGAAGTATTAATAGGTTTACAAATCCTTGTCATGTAAATGTCAGAAACAAAACAATAATCATTACAACAGGGAGCTTTTGTTTAGGGAGATATTATACAGTAATACAATCACAGATCTTTATGCCCATTTTACAGCTGAAGAAATTTATACATGGCTGGCCAGATCTTAAAAGATATTTAAGTGCCCTAAAGATGCAGATAAGCACTTAGTATGGTTTTCAAAAGCTAGGCACTTGGGCAATTTTGGAAATCCTAGTACAGCCCTAGCTGCACCTTTAGGAACCTAAATACCTTTTAAAATCTGGCCTAGAGAGATTAGGTGAGTTAGCAAAGGTTGATGGCAGGGCTCTGAATAGAACACATTTCCTGGATTGCATTGCTGTGCTTCAGTCATCAAACTATCCTTTTAGGTATGGTTCCTTGTTGACAGTCTAAGAGAGGACAACATGTGAAGTCTGAACTATCCTCTCGCTCTTTGACATTATCTTCCAGGACAGGGTTGAGGCATTTTGATAGGAGGATGTAGGAAGCTTATGTATTCAGTAATTCAGTCTCCAAGGCTAGTCATTTAGAAATCCTTCATGTGCGATTAATTCACTTGGGGGGAAAAAAATCAAACAGTATAATATTGGCTGTTTCCTAACAGTGCAGGGAGCTTAATATGTCTGCAAACTCCTTTGATTTAGTGCCTGATGTTAGCTGGCAACACCCAAAGCACTAAAGGTGTTTTTAACAGACAGCATTAATTACAAATTGGTTGGTATCCTTAAAATGTCTTTATGGAAATGATAATAGTAGTTACTAATAGCACATTAAATAGTTAATAGTGTGTTTGCAATAGGAAATTACTAACAGATACTAATGCACCCATTATAGAAATAGTAAGAGAACAATGTCTCCTAACTCCAGACAAATATGATATGATTAATGTTTGGTTGTAGCCATATAATCCATTCCCTGCATCATAGTAGGACTGCTCCCTGGGATTTGCTGTTGCTGGTAACTGGATATGGCAGTTGTTTCTATTTCAGATATGTCACCTTGCTTCCCCTTGTTAAAAAGACTCATGGGTATGCCAGATATTTAGTCAGTCTGTATAATAACATGCAAAGGAGAGCTTTTACAGCTCTGTTTTGAATCTGTTCAGACAGCTTATTTAGGAGGTCGATATACTGGAATTCAGAAATGTAATCACCTCTATCCATGTGAATTAGGAGAAGTGGAAGACCTACCTTAATGCTGGTATTTGTGTATATTTTAATTATCAAAAGTAAAATTTTATTTTGGTGTTGAGATATAAATGAACTATGTGGCAAACAAAATTTCAGATGTTTTTACAGTTTATTTTCGCATTCACTAGGAAGTTGAAGTAAAAGTATTATACTGAAAAATTCTGTCCTCTATTGAATGCAGTGTCACCTCTGCAAATGTCTATTTGATTGCCTTAAACACTAAGATGACTAAAGCTGACTGAGGTTCTACTTTAGCTGAAATGGTTGAATGCTTAACATTTTGGTATCGAGGTCCGGTTAGAATTTTCTGCCTCATGAATCATAAAGTTGGTGGCCTTTTGCTGTGGAAATGACCCTGAATTTAGAGTTGTAATAATATGTGCATTACAGTTTACATGTTGATGGCACCTCTTCAAATAAAAGAAGTTTTACTGTTTGTTTTACAACTTCTTGCAGACTTTTCAGCCTAGAATAACATAAAAACCGTAGAGCCATAATTACTCCCCACCTAACGGTCATCGGCCTCTAGCAACTATGTTGTACTATATCTCCAGAGCAAAACGCAATTGTTCATGTCAAGTTTGATGCACATTAGCTACAATCACAGAACAGTTCAATATAGGAGACTGGAAAGAGCATGGGTGGGGGAGCATGAACTGTTGAGAAAAAAATGACATTTGTATGTGCTAATCTGTATGAAATAAGGAAAGGGACAGGAGTGGAGTGTAGCGAACAGAGCATAGCGCTGAGTGATACCTCACTATCACAGCACAATTGAGGCTTATATAATGTAAGATCCTTAGATGAGAGAAGCCATTGAGGTACAATGTATTTCTGTTACTATATATGAAACCATAATTTAATATTTGTGCAATTATACCATCTGATTGACAGTTACATCTATTGCTTCCTTTTCTGAATTAAAATCAAATCTAATTCTCTGGTTTACTAATTTGTAGATAGGTAATGAATCCCGTTTGCTTATGCTGCTTTATGAACAGAGTGATGCATATTTATAGGTATTTTATGCTATTCATATAAACATAGAAGCCAGTAGTTCTTGGATGAAGCATTTAAATTGACTCTCTAAATGACCACACCACACCTGAAGCAGGGGCGACATTGTCTGGGCTTTCCAGAGGAAAGTAGAAATGCTTTATGGCTGGGCGGGGGGAAGTAGGGGCAAGAAGGAGGCTGGAAACTCCTGCAAAAAGGTGGTGGCGGTGAGCTTTGTGGCACTGACTCACCCCCTGGGAATCTAAGGGTTGAAGGCTTTAAAAGAGTGACCCTGGGTGTTGGAAGCCCTTTCTCCATGTGGCAGGCAAGGCAGCACCCACTCTCCCTCCTGTTGAGGTGCAAATATCAGGTTGGGTTAGGACCTGCTGTGGGCACTGCGCTAATCACTCCTTTGTAGGGGGCTGGGAAGGAATTTTTCCTTCACCACCGGTAGAGTGGGGTTTTTTCGCCTTCTCCGCAGTGGGGGTCAGAGAGGACCTATTGTGGTGAGGAGAAAAGTAGTTAGGCTATATGTCACAACTTATTTTGTAAGTGTCAGGCAGATGTCCGGCGGAGGCACTCCAGAGGGAAGGCATCCAATGACCAGATAAATGGCCTGGTAAGGGACTTGAAAAGGAGATGATGGTTAATGGAATGGGGCGGGGGGGGTTAGGGCTCCTATGATTGGTATGGTAGGGAGCCAATTCCTCCTTTCTTATAGCCCACCTTAACCCACCTATGGGGGCGGGGGAGGAAGGGGCTCTTATGATTGGTACGGCAGGAAGCAAGAGCCCCCCATCCTTCTGATGGCACACCTTAACTTTCTTATGAGGGAGTGTGGATGATAAGGTCCAAGCTGCGGGCTGGCTGGGGGACCTGGATGGAAAATGAATACCCGGATAGTTATTTGAATGAACATGTACCATGCACTTTATCTGCCAGGTAGTCCCTGACATCTAATAATAAAGTTGCGGCCTGATTAAATCCATATCAAGTGTCTTCTGCCCTTCGTTTCGTATAACTGGACAACAGGATTAGGCAGCTGGACACTGAACATATTTTGAGGTGTTTTGCAGCATGTTGGTGAAATGTGTAAGCCATGTTCCTATGCTTATATAACAGATTACAACCTGTAGTACTTTTGAGCAACAGCATTCTTTTAACTTTGGGATTCATTCCAAACAGTTGGTGGATTTCTAGATCACATTTCACATATCCACAAAAGATAAATGATCGGATGAATGCATAAGTGAGAACAGCAGAAGATAGACAGAGATTTACTGGAAAGTTTTAGTATGCCTTTTTATGATTTGTAGTCTCTTCCATATCATATAGATGTCCTAATAATTGGCATTTATATTGGCACAAGAAAAAAAATGTAGGCTTCACAGTTGGTGAAGGTCTTTAATATTGAAATATTAAAATCCAGGAATGGCTGGTGCTCATGAAAGCGAACATATCAAGTAGCTTGATTAATAAAGAAAAGCAGACTTTTGAAATGGAAGTGTTGCCACTGGAAGAAAAAAGATCAAGTTAATAAATAGAAAGGAAGGATGGGCATGTAGTTAGTGCACTATATGGGGTCTCAATTGACTTGGGGTTCAGTTCCCCTCTCTGTTATGGACTCCCTTTGTGACCTTGGACAAGTCAATTAATCTGTCTATGCCTCGTTCCCTATGTATAAAATTGGGATAATATTTCCTAAATTTTCAGCATAAATTTGCATTTGTGGATAAATTTGATAAAACTTTTCAGGCGCTCAGATACTACAGTGATGGGCACCATATAAATTCCTAGATAAATTAAGGAGACAAAATAGGATTTTACATCGGTAGGCCAATGATACTAAAACTGTCTGTCTTTCCCCTTTTTGATAGTATGTTCCAAATAACAATTGAACTGTTATTTTTTCCTTAAGCGTAAATGTAAGCAGTTGTTTGAAGTTGACTGCTTACTGTCTTCCCAAAGAATTGTCTGGCGCTTGTTCAATGTGCTCTTTTTTTTTTGTAATGTACCTTTTTTCCCCATGCAATGCAAGTTTTAAAACATTCATGCCTGCAAAATGCTAATGCAACATAGAATGCCACACATATTACGCCAGTGAGACAAAAAGCTTTTATAAATGGGGTGAAAACTGCTGTATCCCAAGTGGGAGTAATTTTTTAAAATATAAAAAGCATTATATAGTAATTTAACAATTTCATGGTTATGTAACATAGCCAAAAGTCTTAATTTCAATATGCTGTACCATGCAACTAGCACAAGAATAAAATGTCATTATAAAACAGTTCTTTTGTTCAGCATTCTCTTGAAGGTAACCTACAAAGAGACAATCTCAGTAAGTCATTCTAGGGTGGATTTTAATGAACAACTTAAACTTTCGTAACATAAGAAACCCTGAAGGAGTTCAGTCCTATTTTCTGCAAAGGTTTAAGTTCAGTAAGGCCAGAAATGAACTCATTACAGTTTGGTGGGCTGCAGAACAAGAGTTAATAACTTCAACTTTAATTTGTCAGCCTTTATTTTTATAGCAGCCCCCTTTTTTTTTGCAGGTTCAATGTATTAGACAATGTACTAGGACTGGGGGGAGTCCTCTCCCCCCTCTGCAGCCCTGGGACAGCCTGCATTCCAAACACTGCAACCCTGGCCCCACCCCAGAGCCCATACCCCCAGCCAGAGCCCTCACCCCCCCACCACCCAACCTTCTGCTCCAGCCCTGAGCCCCCTCCCTCACTCTGAAACCCACAACCCCACCCCCTCCACACATCCCCTCCGTTGCACATGGATCTAAACTATTAGAGGAAACATTGGTGGCACTGTGGCCATATGAGCCAAGTTGCAATGCCTGGAGTGGGGAACTGAGACCAGCCCCATGGGACAGGAGCCACCACTGTGGGACACAGACTTTTTATTCAAATTCACGATTACCATGAGTACCCTGACCTCCATGCCAAAATTGTAGCTTTTCTTATGAGGCTCGAGATTGGTCTCTGTGGCCCCATTCCTGTGGTGTTTTTCTGTTCTGCTCATTCAACATTTTTTTTATTCAAAAGATACCATGTGACTACTCCTGCTGTGTCAGAACCCATTGCCCACAGGCCTGGCTCCTCCCACTGCATGTAATAATGCTCTGCCTCATTAAAGTTACTTCTGAGTATTTGTGTTCAGGGAAATTACTCACAGTAGGAAATATTTTCATCCTGGAAGGAATGCTTTACATTTGTAGGGTGAAGTACATGAAGGCTGTATTACATTTATTATGATGATTAAACGTAAGTGTTTGATCTCTTCAGTGTAGGAAGGATCTCTTCAGGGTGTTACTAATTGTTTGTACTGCACATAGTACGCTGGGGTCCAAACTCACTGGGATATCCAGGCATTGTTGAATTAGAAACAACACAATCATAATTTAATTATAACAATTTACATTAAACTTGTTGGTATTTGTTTTGAAAATGGGGAAGATCTGTGCTCAAAGGCCAGATATATTTGTGTACTGGAATGCACAAAACTGCCCCAATACTCCTATTAAAATACAATCAAATGTTAACATTGTATATAAATACTGTATGTATTGAGGATTGTAATAGATTGAGGAAGAAGGAAAAGAAAACAATGTTTGAATTTTTGTTTCTATAATTTATTTTCCACATTTCCTTCCACTCAACCTACCACAACTAGTTCTAGATTGTTATGCTCTTGAAATCAAATATCATCAAACTGCCTAACAGAATTTTGAACATATTCACACTGGCAATATGACTAGAATGGGATTCTCATCCACTGCCTCTTATATATATGCTGTATTTATTTGGGACCAACCACCTCTGGAACCATTAATATTTTTGTAAAAGTCACATTTGTCGCACTGTGTTCAGATCCTAATACAGGGGCATAAATACACAGTTACCAACTTTCACGTGGTAAATAAGCACCTCAACTTTCACATTAAGCCAAAAATCAAGCTAATCCCATTTCAAAAAAAGGCCCAAACAAGCCAATCCCTAAAAACCCCAACGCTCTGTGACTAGATCCCCCCCGGTGTACAGTATGGGACTGTGGTGGGCCCGCTGTGCACCCCTGACTCTCTCCCGGCCCTTGCCCCTGCTTGCCAGGAGCCAATCAAAAAAAAAAAAAAAAGCAGCAACAAGCTACAAGTCAAAAACTAGCCAACACGCAACTCACAAGCCAATTAAGCCAAAAACAAGCCCAATTTCTGTATTTTTTCATGGGTTTGGCATGTCTGCATAAATATCTAGAATAGACAGGGTGGGGGGTTTTGTTTGTTTTTAACTATTTTGTTTGGATGATTTACTTTCTTTTATAAAGTAAGTTCCTCAGTTTTCATTTTTTGTTGAAAGTATAATAGGAAGAAATGAGAGATACTGGTGGTAAGTGATGTAAAAATATTGATCAGAGAATTGAAGAGAGAAGAAGAAAAATTTTGGCTTACAAATGCATGGACAAGGTCAGCACAAAGTCATTTAAGAATCAGGATCAAGACATGTTCATAGGACAGCAAATTTTTTTTTTTGCCATTGATTTATTGCCTGTTCTTTTAACTTTTTTAGAAGATCAGCAGATTGACTGTGCAACTTGCAGTTGAAGACATGATTACTTGTTCAGAGGTTTGCTTTAGAAAACATCTATGACCTATTTTTGTCTTTATTTCCTTTCTATGTAAAGTAATCTTTGCTGAAGTTCATAAAACCACTTTCTTAGCATGTTTTAATGCATTCTTCTTAGGCAGATACTGAAAAGGGCCTGAAGCTACTACAGACAAAACATTCTGAGCTTCAGGATAGAGATAGAGAAGCCACACAATCCACCACTTTTTATGGAACTGGGATTTTTTAAAGTCCTTATATAGGTCCTTGGAAGCTGAAATTTGATGGCAAATTACATTTTCATTGTATATCAAGGATCTCAAAGCACTTTGCCAAAAGGAATGAATGAAACTCACAAGACGCGCATAAGGTAGGTGTTGCAGCTGGGCAAGAAATAATAAAAATTTTCCGTAAATATTCTCTTGAAATTTTTAAGAAGTTTTTACTGGTTCTAGTAAGTCCTATATACCCTCTATTTACACCTGGGGAAACTGTGACAGAGAATGTGTGTCTTTCTGAAGGTCACAGAAGAACTCTGGCCAACATGGATAAACGTCTGAATCCAAAACTCCAGACTCCTCAGTCCTATGCCTTAAATACATGATCATTTTTTCCTCTGAGGATAATATAACCAGAATAGTACTTTGCAAGTGGGAAGTGCATTCTATCCAAGAATCTCAAAGCAACTTACCTAATCAAGCCTTTCTACTTCCCTGTGCAGTTGATAGGGAATACATATGAAACACTTCACTTTACACTGAAATATAGCTACTTCAGGGTTTAAAAAGGACATGGCAACTGTTTCAGGGCTAACAACAACACTATAAAATACTTGGAAATATGAAGCCAAGGATTTTATATCCTATTGTAACTGAGGGGATAATTTTAGGAGGTGGAAGATATTTACTCAGGTTGGAATTAGGCCAGGACATCAGGGTTAACATCCCCCTGAAAAGTGGCACTGGATTGTTAATGGTGGTCCAGCGATCAAGGTCTCTGTTTTATGTCTCATTCAGAAGATGATATCTCCAGCAGCTAAAACACCTACTATTGCCTTGCTATAATTTTGACTCAATACTGATTCAGAAAGAACAGTGATACTTACTGAATCACAGCTTACTGAATAGTGGGTAGTGTCTTGTGGGCTTGTGCACCGCAATAATAAATTCCCAAAGTATGTTAGTGGTGATTCATGTGTACATTTATTACTTTGGATCCTGTGAATTTTTGAACAAAGAAACACAGCTGCCCCTCTGCACTAATAAAGAACTATACCTATGCAAGGTTGAAGCCTCACTGAATCAGTCTCAAAATATATCTGAGATACAATGGTCCTGCTCATTCGAGAGAAAATTAAGTTTATTCACATTCTCTCAAGATACTGCCTGGGCTTTTTCTTTCTCTCTCCCCTACTCTAAAATTAATCCTAGGAAGACAGGAGCATTAGATTAATTAAAAAGTAGCACTTTTGGGTTCAGGTGGAAGAAAGATCCTTTTGGATAAGGGGACTCTGTGTGGGAATAACGTTGAGGTTTCCAGTACAGAAACTTATCGTGCATCTGGTTCTCAGTAATTCTTAATTAGAGTTGGGGAATTTTTTCAGATGTAACTTTTTTTTTTAACAAAAAAATATAGATTTGGGCCAACTGAAACATTTTATGAATTTGTATCAAATTTTCCAATGATTCTGGTTCAGAACTAAAACAACCAAAAATTCCAAAAAACTCAATGATTTGTTTCAACATTTTTGAAACAAAACATTTTGACTTTTTGATTCAAACTGACTTTTTGTTTAGAATTTTATTTGTTTTGTTTTGTAAAGGTAGGAGAACTCTAATAAAATGAAACATTTAGTTCCCAGTTGAACAGAATATTTACTTTTGCCAAAAAACAAATATTTTTCAACTTTGATTTAAAATTTGGAAATTTTTCAATTTGGATTGACTGAAATTAATCCATCAGATTAATTTTTGGTTGGCCACTGTACAAAAATCCCCAAACAATTATTTGCACAGTTCTACTCCAATCTGCTTCTGCTCTTAGGGTGCAGTTCTTTATACACTTAAAATTCCATGAGCTTTAGCAGGAATTGGGGGGTTGTGCAAAAACAGTAGGTTTGGGCCTGTTGTTTTAGAATAATTTTCTGTCGTTTCTTAAGAATTAAATATTATTTGCATATTTGAAGCGTGTTTACAGGCTTTACTCAATGGTTTTAATGGGAGCCTGGTACATACTTGAGCACTTTACTGCACAAGGGCTTGAATGTTCAAAGGTGCCCAAGGGAGTTAGATGTCTAAATTACAATGAAATTCAATAGGACTTGCGTGCCTAGCTCATTTAGGCTTTTTTAAAAGTCTATACTTTTTTTGTACTTTACGTAGAGCAGGTCTATTGGGACTCCAAAAGTTTTAAAACCCCTCATTGTTTTAAACAGTTGGGACACTTTAATTGATAGCTGTTCATTCAGAAACCTGACAAGGCTGAGATACAATTATTCCACTTCGAGTTGCTTGACCTCTTTAAACGTTCTGTCTGTGAGGTACAGATTTAATTAATCCACATGTGAGATATTCTGTCTCTGAGGGTGGGCGAAGTTGTTGTGAACTAAAATGAGTCAGTCTAAAATGATAGTGTTATGTAAATGGGGCATAGAAAACCATTTAATACTTTTATCAAAACAAAAATGGAGAGCATTGGGGTATAGTGAATACATGTTAAATGAATATATTTGAACAGCAATTTCATTCTTTCAGTAGGTTAATGCCTTCATTAGATTTTCATTTGGATTTAGTGTTGCAATAATTTATTGCATAGTCAATTCATTAACTGAACAGGTCAGATATTTAACTATCTGGAATACATTTTTTTAATATTAATGTAATGGTTTTTATTTCTTTATCAAGTATTCATTTTAATTTACTTTATATTATTTACAGACACTGTCATAATAGAAATTGCCGCTCCTAAAATGTGCTCTCTAACCAGCCTTTTTCTAATGACAGATGTTTGTTTTAAAGCATAATTTGGTCCCATTAATTTCTTGAATTTTATTATACAGTGTGTAAAAAAAGGTATAGTACATGGTCTCTTGCAAATACCTATCGTTTGCCAAAGAATTTTTCTTTTTATTGCTTAGCAATAAGATGTCCTGTGAGACAAATGAAGGTGAAACTTCAGGAATAATTAGATTTCATCAGCATTTTAAAAAAATGCCCTATAGGACTAATTTCATGAGAAGTTAAATAAATGCTAATATTTAACCGTTTTAGTTGAGCTTTAAATATTCAAAGAGTTCTGAAAATGGGAGAAACTGTAACACCAAATTAATTAGTTTGTATAGTGTATTCTCTACATACCTTGTGCAATACTGCTTCAGAGTATACAGAATAATTAGCATAACTGAATATTATAATCAACATTGTGGAGCGTATTAGTTTTGTACTAATAATTCCTGGTTCAAACTATACTTATTAGCAGGTAGAAATGTATCTATCAGTAATAGTGTTAAGAAAATGTATTTGAATAGTAAAATCTCTCTCTCTTTAGTTACAGTGATTGCCATTATCAAAGAGCCTGCATTTATCAACAGCTACCTCACTATAGTCAATGAAAGGCTGTAGTATTTCCATATGCTTAGATAAGGCTGTACTTATGGTATCTCATGTACTATGGTGTGGTGCATGTATGTAAATGTTGACTTTTTAAATGACAGCCCCTTTATGTGAGAGGAGACTATTAAAATCTTTAATGTAACTGAGACCTAATCGCATAAAATGAGAAATCCAATTCACTGCAAGACAAAAATAAAATAAAATAATATACGTAAATATAATTGTGTGAATAAAAGAATGCACTGTGATAGGCCCTAGTTAAGCATATACTTAAATGCTTACTAACTTGGGGCATTAGTGAATATGCGTTTTCATTCTACTCCTGGCTGTAATAGACACATGTACTGTTTGCACATGGTGTATACTGTTTGTATACTGTTTGTGGAAAAGATCTATATGAAATATTACCTTCGATTGGCTTTGGTGTTTTGAATAATGGGTATATATAGATTATCAAAAATATTTGACTAGATTACATAATTGAAATGTATTTTCAAAAGTTATTTTTTAAACTTGACAATTTAATTAGTGACACGTTGGTATAGAAGTTGTTTAAGATTTTTGGTGATATTTAGCTAATATGCTAATAAATTGTCCTTTAATCCTAAGGCTTTTCCTGGTATTACCACTGGCAAAATCTATTCCTTCAACCTATTTGGAATTGTTGCTGAAATCTGTATTTCTGGACTAAACATTGGTATCATTAAAGTTAACAGAGTTGCACAAGTGTAAATAAGGGTCATGGCCATTTGGATCAAAATGGAGGCCTCTCTGTCAGTTCAAGCTGGCCCTTTAACCTCATCTCTCTCTTTGTCTCTTGATGCTTCTGAACCTGATGCAATACACCCGAGGGTCTGGTGCTGCTGATGGTCCCAGGGACTGCAATAATTATCTCCATTGATTCTAGTTCCTGGATGGAGTTTGGTAATCCTCCCCAACCAGCCAGCATACAGTTTCTGGCTCACGAGATATAAATAAACATTTACAGACAGCATTCATAAAGTTAATACCATATTCACCAAAGATACTCTGTGATTTCAATATTTGGCACATACACAACCATTCTACAAGGGCTGAAGCCCAAAATCTTGGCCCAGTAATGCACTACTGGCAAATGCCAAACACTTTAATTGCCAAATTACGAAGGAAAGATCCTTATTCGGCTGGCAGGGAAAAGCTGGTTAATAGTCGTTTGAAGACAGGCCTGTTTTTATCATCTTACCATGCATTTGCTTTGCCAATCTTCCTGACTGGCTTTTAAGCTAGAACATTTGTGGTCTGGCCCAATCACACATCAGTGTGTACTAATGAAGGTTTTATTTGAAGCTGCCACAAGATAGAGAATATAGAATAGAATAATCTTATTTTCAGAGTGACTCATTCTCAGGCTATAATCAATAAAGTTCCTTGAAGATTGCTAATGATTAGCGTTACAATATAATATAGAGTGTTAAAGGTATTTGTTATTTTGCCTTAGGAACACAATGATGGATATTGAACTGTACGGTACATCAGTGACATGTTGACATCAGAATGCAATGAACACTTTGTGACTTTTTCCATTCTCAGTAAGACTCATTACTGCAGTATAGTCAAATCAAACTTCATCTGAAAGGGAACACTTGCAGATTTTCAGTTAGATTTAACATATTGTTTCCTATGCAATAAAATGCAAATCTGATCTACGTTTCTGTTGTTCGGATGAAACTCAAAGAAATAGATTGGAAGAGTCTTTTCAAATGTAGATGTGTTTCCCAACGTTTTCATCAGTAGTAGTCTCATAAAGATGAATTTAAATCTTTAGTTTTTTATAATACAGTCTCTCTCTCTCACACACACAAAATGTGTGAGGGGGCTAACATAGATAAGAAGGCTCTGAGGCATATTTCTCTCTAGTTTTTCATAGAGTAAGACAGTTTTATATTGTGAATCTGCATTTTCCTCACCCTTAGATGCATCTGTGCCTGTTACAGCAACGAATTGACCTCAAAACAGAGAATTACAAACATGGCTACCAAATCTTTCAAATATTGTCTTTTGTTCTGAGAGACTTCTTCTTGCCTTGTCCTCACATCTACCAAACTGGTCAATTACGATTGATTAAATATTTTTGTTTAATGGAAAATTGTTTATTTTTTTTAATTAGAGAGAATATCTTGTTTAGGTTTTCTTTACTACTAGCCTCTTTGTAATAGGAAGCTGACTAATACCCCATTAATTAAATTATCACCAGAATTCCTGACTGTTAAAATAAATGCAAAGTAAATTAAGTGAATATGACTAGCTGACCAGTCAATTAGCCAACCTGCCACCCTTAATTATACTGCCGATTAGTGTTCTGGATTTAATTTGGTATGTAGAGGAATATCCATTTTTCAGAAGCATCTTTGTGGAGTGTCACGGTATTCTAAGGCTCTTAATCAAAATACATTGTACCCACCTTTTGCTGATGTTAACATTACTTAATTTTTGCATTTTTTTCTGCATAGCACCAATAACTTAGTTGCAAAATAGAAAATCATTTTTCTTCACAACATTTTAGAAAACACTGGCAAGTACCAGCAGTTGGAAAGGATTTTTCTTCCTCTGTGAGCATTGAAGGAGGAATAAATCTCTTTCACTCATAAATAAGAAAGTGGTGGTCTCAACATTCAATCACATGGAATTCTAAATATACACAGAAAAATACTTTTTAATATCTAGGAACAAACTCCTGTTTACGTGGAAACAGACTGATTTCCCAGTGAGAAACAGCAGAATTGCTTCAAAGTCCAGATGTTCATGCAACTGTAGATGTACAAAAAGAAATTCTTGACACTAGTGAAACTGGTGAAAAATTGTGGCTTTGCAGTTTAGCCAACATACTAATTATAAGTACTACAGCACTTGAACTGGCAGGCCTTTTGGAGGTATGGCCTAATATGTGTTCCACATTTGTTACGGAGTGCAGATGATTGACTGTGGAATGTGTTCATGCAATAACTGATCCTCTTGTGTTAGAAATCTAAGGTCTTGTCTTCACTACCAAAAAAGGTGTGTTCTTAAGTCAAGATCTGAGGTGATTTGAGTTAACTAACTTGAGGTAAAATCCTCATGGAGACAAGACAGCTTGCAGTTTTCACATGAGTTAGCAGGTCAGGATAAAGCCTGTGGGAGAGCCTAGTCTTCAGCTGAGCCTGCTAACTCATGTGAAAACTACAAACTGTCTTCACTAGGATTTTAACTGGAGTAGCTAATTCAAGCCAACACACAAGATAATACCCAAAAGGGCAAGATTGGATGGGCTTGCAGAATGAGCTGCCCTTTTGCCTTTAGAATATTCCCTCAAGGTTGAAGTGCATTGACTGGACATTTTGGGGAAGCTTGCTTTGATACTGTCTGTGCTAGGACCGCTCTATGGCTCAGTAGAGGTCCTGAGTCTCCAAGACCGTCACGAATGTTTTTTCACAAACTTTAAATTCTCTATTAAATGACTGAACATTTTTTGCATGCTCTTGGAGTTCCAGGACTCAGCTATGGCTTTTAAGAGCCTGAGCAACCCTGGTGAGGGGGGGGGGGGGGGGAAGTTACAAATTTCTAGAGAAAGTACAGTAGACCTTAGTGTTACACAGTCTCTCATGCCAGTATAGCTTTTCTGGTGGGTTGGGGGGAGAGGAGCAGAGGGAGGCCCTGGCCAAATATACCTTTTGGGCTGCTAGTGCCAGGATCGTTAGCCAGTCAACTCTTCCCAGGCCTCCCACCCCTTCTCCCCCAGTGTTAGGAACCAGGGTATGCTTGACTGTTATATAGGAGGAAGCGGGGAGAAGTGTCTGTGTCAACCCTACCCTCATTCAGGGTCAGTGCATAATTTAACCTGTATAATATGATTCAGACACATCCTGACTGCTCCGAATAGATTCTGGGTGCCATCTGTGCTTTTGTGACACAATTTGAAGAGTTTTTGCATAGATAGAGAGGGATTTGAATGACTATATGTAGATGAAGTAAAAATGATGACTATTTATATAGTGAATGCAATATAGGCTATCTCTTATACATCCTACAGTAAATACAGTTGCTATTTTTGTATGAACAGAAAGTAATGTACAGGCATAAAAGGAAATCAGTTACACACCATTCAAGCTCTGCTGTTTATAAGAAAACAATATTCTATGATGACATAAGTGAGCAAGTAGAAAATTACAAAATAATTTCATTTAGATAGATCAGCATTATAAACAACTTAAGGAACATATTTAATTCTTTCTTGCATAAATGGTTTTCTTGGTAATTCACAAGCAGCTACCCTAATATTCCTTACAGAATACTATTGGCAGATACTTTCTTGTAATGGAGGGCAGTGTTTCTGTACATCAGTAAATGTACCATAGCCTCTATGTGTGGATCTGAATGTTTTCTGCAGCTATGAATTAGAAGTTATTGAAGAGTTCTTTATGGCTCTGTGCATTACAGCAGTATCAAACATCATAGAATACTAAACCTGAGTCCTACAGGACATGTACACTGCATTCCAAGGGGATTTTTTTTCACTTCAGGAGTAAGTCTGCATTCTACCTAGACCCAAAGCTCCAACTGGAGGCAAGTTAGGAATGCAATCAGGCTCTCTGTCTTTTCCAAACATAATCTCATTTTATATCCTTTTTTTGCCTATGACTGCAGGGGTGTTAATGGGCTACTTTACCCTGAATGGTCTCTTAGAATATGTGTTAACTACTTATGATAAACTATCTGTTTCACCTTGTATTTAGTTGTGACACTAAGTACCTTTCTCAGACCTTAAGAAGTGCTCTGTGTAGCTTGTCTGTTTTGCCAACAGAAGTTGGTCCAATAAAAGATATTGCCTCACCCACTTTGTCTCTCTAATATCCTGGGACCAACATGACTACAACAACATGGCAAATAATCTTATATCCAAATTATATCCAAACCACTGTTAAGATTGCCAAGTCAAGCACTCAGGAAGTGCAAGAATTAAAGGTCCCTTGTGCAACCTTAATTCAACCCACTTGTGTATAAATTATGATACAGTCTTTAATTAAATGATCCCATACTTCTTTCCACAGGACCCCGACCTCATTCAGTGCACAGAATGGATAGCACTCACTCAACTGACAACTATTCAATCTTTCTCTAACTCCACTATTCAAAGTGTGGCCCCATATCTTATTCACTGCACACTATTCAAGTCATGTTCTGAATACAGAATTATTAATTTCCTTATGTGCATTTCTGTGGTGCTTCTCATACAGAGTCTGAGTGCTTCACAAGCATTATTGAATTGATTTTCACAACCTCTAGGTGAAGTGAGGTGACATTATTATCCCCATTTTACATTTTCCACTTACGGAAAAAGTTTTAGTTTATTAATAGTCTTCTTTCTTGCAGATGCAAGTTTCATTTCTTTGTCAGTGTCCCAGTCATATGACCATTCTAAAACTCAGTTAAAAACAACACTCATTATATCCAGTATCCCAGATTTTTATACTCCGCCGAGCAGCAGAAGATTTTTAGGGCCTCATAGGTCAGTTTCCCTTTTGGAGTAGAAATTGGTGACTCGGTCAGTGCATTTTTTCTGTGTAATTAGTTTATTTACAAAATGTACAGGAGCCCTGTTCCATGAAGCCAGAATGGTCACAGATGGCGTTCAGGCTATGCCTGTGACTTCTGGCCCTACCTCTCTGCCTTGTCAGGAAATAGCTCTGTTCCTGTGTCTCTCCAAAGGGACCCGCAAGCCCAAACTGACTGCTTCGACTTCTCTCAAGCTTCTGTTAACTCATTTCCACTGTTTAAACACACATAGAAATAGCCCAGGCTCTCTTGAACAATCCTTGTGGCCAAAGCAGTGAATGAGGCTATTAGCTTCACAAATCCCCTTACGAACCCTTTGATCAGTTACCTGTTGTTTCTCCCCTTTCTACAGCCTTTCTCCTATCTCCATAGCAGATTGTTAAAGTACAGTTACTTTATATAGCGTGTGTTGAAGTCAGCATATTGCTTATTTGAGCAGCACGTGTTTTTCCCCTCTAGTAGGCTCCATCTGTACAACTTGAGGCAAATTGAAAAATATGCTACTTCGCCATGAGTAATCAAGATAATTTTTTATGAAAATGCACTATTTTATTATTTCTGATGCATTACCACTATTCCCCCAAGTTCATTGGAAAAACTGTTACAAATTATCATGTCTCATTATTGACTGGTGCCTTAAGATTGCTTAGTTTGCTTTCTTCTAAAATGATGTTGGATGTATTTAAAGGTTTGATTTCTCCATCATGCACAAAACCTTGACTAGGGCTTTCCACTTTGACAGTGTGATGGATATTGCAATCATATGCAATTTCTTTGGGGAAACACACTGTATAACATTTGTGTCTCATCATGGGCCCGGGATTGTATGTATGATTGTTTTCTATTTCATGGGGGACGGTTATCACAGCTACTCCAGGAACCAAAAACAGTGTGCGGGGGGTAGGGTGGGGTGGGGTGGAAGTGGTGATTAAAGTGAATCAGTTAAAGTTTTAAACACCTCCAGAGAGGTATGTCCTTCTGGGGAGGCTTGCGTATATTGATTCAAACTGTTTTTTTCCAGAAACCAATAGACAAAGAAAGAGCTTTTGATATTAAAAGGTGAGGTTTAAACTCACTCAGGACCTTCTTTCTGATCTATGACATGAACTTTTGTCCAAGGGGGCCGCAATCTTGCTGACGTGTTGGAAACATTTGGCCTAGTAGGGCCCCATAAGACTGATGGGTAACCATGCATGCATATAGGAACTTCTGTTGTGTTTGTTAATGTTTTCTCTGTAACGTCTTTACCCTAAGAATAAATGTATTTGGCTTTTTGAAGTGCAGTTGGTAACTGGTATATGCTGTTGTAGCCCCTGGAGAAAGGTTAACCACAGGTGCTGGATCCCGGTCAGACTGGCTGGGGAAATCACAGTGAAGTGCAGAGGAACTGCAAGCCCGAAACCCTGGTAGGGAGGAGGCCTCCACCTGAGAGAGGTGACAGCTAAGAACCTAAAATCTTAAGTGGAGTGCCCTTGAAGAAGACCAGGAGAGCAGTGTTAGAGGTGCAGTTAACCCTGAAACTATGGCAAGCAGATCACATGCACATTGGAAAGTATATTTTAAGGATTGAGTCGGAAAAGATGATTCTCTGAAGTATAGTCTCCAACACTTGATTTGTTCTAAAATATTTGCTTTGTTGCATACTTTCATTCAATTTTTCTGTAATTTCTCTGTCTGAACTTAAGGAACATAGTTTAAAAAAATCTTTTGTAGCCTTTCAGTAAAATAGGTGTAACGTAGCGGATGAATAAGTGGAAACAAACCAGAGATACAATCTGAAATTTTTTTTAAAGTATAATTGTGGACAGAAGTCCAAAACATCTAACATTAGCAAATAAGTAAATAAAATCATCCTAGCCTGGAGTTAAACACTGTGTTTGAAGCACTGTCTTCTTCTTGATAGTCTTTTTGTCCTTTGTCTCCTAAGTAGCAAAATCAAAGAGAGGGAAAAGCTGAGTTACATTAATCATTAGTGACATGATAGTACCCTTGCACCCCATCAGATGATTACATCACAATTAATTCTTTCTACTGATGGGTGGCCAAATGTTGAAAAATTTGGGTCCTTCTATTGAATATAAAAGTCAGCAGACCGGAATATGAACTAGGATAAATTCCTGATATTCTGTGTTTACGTCCAGATACTTCCCCATATGGCTTCTCTTCCTGATACTGTTAAGATTGTTTCCTGGAGCACAGGCCTTTTCTGGGCTTTTATGATGGATAGCATCATGACAAAAAGATCTAAAATAGGTAATCTGAACTCAAACTTGAAATGCTGAGATTAGGTTCAGCACATGTAAATGCTGCTGAGTTGGATGGACCGGGATTTCTGATTAAAGCTTTTGCTAGGCCTATTTATTTTACTTTGTGCTTTCATAATATATGTATTACTTTTTGTTGATGCATCTTTACATTTTAGAAGTACTATTCAGTAATATAGTCACCTGACTTCATTAGATTCCCCGCAATAGTTATTGTTAGGTTGCTTATTCATCTGATGTATTTATAGAGAGCAGTCATATCTTTTCTCATTAGAATGGCCATAATAGGTCACACTTAACCAGTATCCTGTCTTCTGAATAAAACAGGGCAATTTATCAAGTAACCCATCCCCTGTCATCCAGTCCCAGCTACGGGTAGTCAGAGGTTTAGGGACATCCAGAGCATTGGGTTGCATCCCTGACCATCTTGGCTAATAGTAATCGATGGACCTACCCTTCATGAATCTATCCAATTATTTTTTTAATCTAGTTATACTTTTGGCCTTAACAACATCCATGAGTTCCACAGGTTGACTGTGCACTGTGTGAAGAAGTACTACTTTTTGTTTGTATTAAACCTGCTACCTATTAATTTCATTGGGTGACCCCTGGTTCTTGTGTTACGTGAAGGAGTAAATAACACTTCACTTTCTCCACACCATTCATGATTGTATAGACCGCTATCATATCCCCCATTAACTGACTCTTTTCTAAATTGAACAGTCCCTGTCTTTTTAATCTGTCCTCCTATGGAAGCTCTTCCATACACCTAATCATTTTTGATACCCTTCTATGCACCTTTTCCAATCCTAATATATCTTTTTGAGATGGTTGACGAGAACTGCACAAACTATTCCAGGTATGGGCATCCCGTGGATTTATATAGAGATATCATCATATTTATTTTATTATCTATTCCTACAATTCTGTTAGCTTGTTTAGACTGCTGCTACGCATGGAGTGGATGGTTTCAGAGAACTATCGACATTGACTCCAAGATCTATCTTGAGTAGTAACAGCTAATTTAGACCCTATCATCTTGTATGTATAGTTGGGATTATGATTTTCAATATGCACTACTTTGCACCTATAAACATTGAATTTCATCTGCCATGTTGTTGCCCAGTCAACCAGTTTTGTGACTTCTTTGTAACCCTTAACTGTCAGCTTTGGACTTAATTTAGTAATTACTAATTTAGTATCATTTGCAAACTTTGCTGCCTCACTGTTTACTGCCTTTTCCAGATCATTTATGAATATTTTGAATAGCAGAAGTCTCAGTACAGATCCTTGGGGGACCCCGCTATTTACCTCTCTCCACGGTGAAAACTGATCATGTATTCCTATCCTTTGTTTCCTATCTTTTAACTAGTTACTGATCCACGAGAGGACCTTCCCTCTTATCCCATGACTGCTAACTTTGCTTAAGAGGGACCTTGTCGAAGGCTTTCTGAAAATCCAAGTAAACTACATCCTGTGTGTCCCCCTTGTCCACAGGTTTGTTGACAGCCTCAGAGAATTCTTCTAAATTGGCGAGGCATGATTTCCCTTTAAAAAAGCCACGTTGACTCTTCCCCAACATACTGTGTTTATCTTATCTATTGTGTCTGATAATTCTGTTCTTTACTATAGTTTCCATCAATTTGCTTGGTAATGAATTTAGGCTTACTGGCCTGTAATTGTGAGGATTGCCTCTGGAGTCTTTCTAAAAAAATTGGAAGATAACTAATGTGACACCAATACTCTAGTACAGAGGCTGATTTAAGCAATAGGTTATATACCAGAGTTGTTAGTTCTGCAATTTCATATCTAAGTTCCTTCAGAACTCTTGGGTGAATACCATCTGGTCCTGGTGATATTACTCTTTAACTTATCCTATTGACACCTCAATCTTGGACAGTTCCTCATATTTGTCACTGTTAGTTTTTTGTCTTTTGCTAGTTGCTCTTCAGATTTTTTTTTTTTGGCCTGACTAATTATGCTTTAAACTTTAAACTATTTAAAGTTTAAAGAGACGAGATCAGTGAGGTAATATCTTTTATTAGACCATCTTCTGTCGTTGAGAAAGACGAGCATTCAAGCTAACTCGGAGCTCTTCTTCAGGTCTGAGAACCTTACTCAGATTCTCACAGCTAAATACAAGGTGGAACAAATTGTTTAGAATAAGTAATTAACTTAGATTTCAAGGGATCATTCAAGGTGAAGCGGCCCATTAACACCCCTCCAGTCATAGGGAGGAAAGGAAGTGGGAGAAGAAGCAGCTGGAGTGGGGGGATTGTTAGTGGGTTATAGATTGTCGTAATAAACGATAAATCCAGTGTCTCTATTCAGTCCATGATTTTTAGTACTAGCAAAGTTATGAATTTAAGCTCCCAGGCTTGTCTTTTGAAAGCATTGTGCAGATTTCCTTTGAGGATGAGGATTGATAGGTCATGTATGGAGTGATCACTTTGTGCATACAATTATACTTCTACATTTGACTGCCAGAGTGTGTGTGCGCTTCTGTTTTCCTCAGTTGGATTTTACTTCCAATTTTTAAAGGATGTGTTTTTGTCTCTAAATGCCTCTTTTGTGGACCATAGTCCTCATTCCAGAGCTTTAGGCAATCTTTAGATAGTCTGGACCCGGATCACTAAGTGCCTGAAGTCTCCACATCTGCAAATTTAGTATTGTCCACTGCTAATGACAGGTTACTGGAATAAACACACCATTGATCTGATCCACTACAGCAATTCCTATGTGGATCTCCACTCATAAATCTGCTGGTAGCAGAGGGGATATATATTATTGTCCGGTAGAATTAAGTTTGCACTCGTCCTGCAGGAGGGAATGGTCTTTTTTACAGAAACACTGCGAGTTACTAGAATTTACCCTGTATAGTGGTGGTTTCCCTTAAATTCCCTTAAAATCCATAGTAAGGAGGCATCTGTTGGTGCACTGAGGAAGGAAAATATCCTGAAGCCACTGCTTCCAGTCTCCATACTTCCTGACTCAAAGATTCATAGATATCAAGGTCAGAAGGAACCATCATGATCATCTAGTCCGACCTCCTGCGCAACACAGGCCACAGAATCTCACCCACCCACTCCTACGATAAACATCTCTCATATGTCTGAGCTATTGAAGTCCTCAAATCATGGTTTAAAGACTTCAAGGTGCAGAGAATCCTCCAGCAAGTGACCCATGCCCCATGCTACAGAGGAAGGCAAAAAACCCGCAGGGCCTCTTTCAATCTGCCTTGGAGGAAAATTCCTTCCCGACCCCAAATATGGCGATCAGCTGAACCTTGAGCATGTGGGCAAGACTCACCAGCCAGATACCCAGGAAAGAATTCTCTGTAGTAACTCAGATCCCACCCCATCTAACATCCTATCACGGGCCATTGGGCCTATTTACCATGAATATTTAAAGATCAATTAATTGTCATTTCCTCATGGTTCTTTCTCCTCTACCTACATAAGGGGAGCGGAACATTGGCCCTTAATTTGTTTAGAACAGTATTTGGAGTAAGAATATTTAAAATAGCTTTTTTTGCAAGGTTCAGGTTAATGTTTTCGGTTTACTCGTATTATAGAAAAAAACACTAATCTATCATAATCAGTTTCTTCCTCTCCCGTTACTGTAGCTGTCAGCACCTTCTTTCCAGTTAGAAAGGAATGTGAGCAGCTGCTTTCAAACAGATGCTAATGCCATTCTTGGTTGATTGGCAGGTTCTGCTGATGCGGTATATTATTACATACTATACTTTCCTTTCTTTTGAAATAAATTGAGTACTGTAGATGATCTCCATAATATAGCCTTCCCAGACAACTCAGAACTATTAATGAACTTTGCTCTGTGGTACAACCTAATGTCTTTTTCACATGGGTAATATACTGTGTTTTCCAGATTTTAGATAAATACATTTTTCCTCAAATAAGTTTGATTTTAAATTGAATCACCATTTCCTTTTTTATTTTCCCTCTGTCAAAACATAGGATTTCCTCTGGAAGGAAGCTAAATTAAATTGGCAGATAATATTATTTTATGCTGTCTCCAAATATTTGTGGGTTGTGAAAATGTTGTGTTTCCTGTCTGACTCACTAGGAATACACACCTGGAGCAGGCAAAGGGAGTAGTGTGAGCCATATGCATGCAGTGGGCATTGCGTAGAGGAAACCACTGTGCAAAGGGCATGTGGAGGTTTCAGTTCCTACTGGCCACCCCTGGATAAACTAGAACCTTTCCTAATGGAACTACATATGGTCTATAGTGTTCAGGCAGAGCCGGCGCTAGGCATAAGCAGACTAAGCAATTGCTTAGGGCCCAAAGCAGATCAAAGGGGCCCCCTATTCACTTTTTACGTGTTGGGGGAAATATTCCAGGTTAGGGCCTCAATGGCCTAGCACTTCCTCTTTTTTGGTACTGGGTGTGCTTTTCTGAGTGAGCTTTTCTCCATGGCATTCTCCCTTCTTCAGGTGGTGGACAACTGCTTGGATAAACTGACATTTCCTGAAGCAGAATTAAATGAGGCTTTGTGCCTGCAACTCCCTCCCATGTCAGGAAGGTTGAGCAGGGTTTTGCTCAGTGTGTTTAATCAATGGCAGAATGAAGCTATGATGCCAAGTATTGGGCACAGACATACAGCACAGAGGATTTGCTTTTCCACAGGATTGTCTCTTTTTCCAGAAAACTCAGCTGCCCTCTGCTTTTCCCAGGAGAGAAGATTTACAGAAACTTAGGAAGGTTAATGGTGTGGAGTGCACTAGGTCTGGTATGTTTCTCCAACAGGAGAGTGAGACTTGATTTATATCTTTAACTGAGAATTATTATTGTACTTTTTAGTAGCCACACTTGTGTTTTTATAAGTTTTTCAGATGTGCAGACTTTACTTCACACAGACCCTTCTTGTGACAAAATGGGTCTAATTAATTCTTATGTCTCTTGGCTTTTTTCATTCTCATCCTCATCTAGAATTACAGCAGGAGGACAGAAATTGGTCTTCTGGTGAACAACAGCAACACAGTTTCTTATGCTTAGGGCCTTCTCTTGTTTATTTCAAAATATCAGCTTTGTTTATGGGACTAGAAGCCAAGAAATTTACTTATTCAACTACATTTGAATTTGTCTAGCTCTGCCAGAGCTACTCAGTGTACTGAATAAAAAGGTGGGTCTGAAAAGCCCAACCTTTTTGATAAGAAGCAATATGATGAAGCTATGTAAGTAGCAAACATTTGTAACATGGTGGTCATCTTCCCTGTATCATCTGCACTTGTGTCCATATAGATCTCGAGAGGTCTTTGCAAAAAAAACCAAACAAACAAATCTACAAAAGGGTTTGGTAAGCCCTGGCAGGGATGAATAGAAAGCACATTTCTGGAGGAACTACTTCCTAAATTTAATCTTGGCACATCAAAAGTCTCCATAAAGCTAGTCATTTATCTTAAACCTTTCTTTTCAGACTCTTCTTACTAAGGCAGCTTCTCTCTTGGTATACATGAATCTGCTATAGGTCTATATAAAGTTACTGTCTTGTAATGTTGTCCCTCACTGGAGTTTCAATAAAGTTAAATATAAACTGTGGAGTTCATATTCAGAACTGGATCAGAAAATTAGATTTGTGTAAGTTTGGAGGAAGTGTTGGTCATATCCTGGTTTCTGGTTTGGACCTCTACCCAAATTTCCTCAGAGAATGGCAACACCATGCAAAGTTCATTATTCTCTTACAATTACCCATCAGAACGGTCTTGGACTATGTCTTAATCAAGGTTGATCTCTAAGGCTATGTCTACACTATGGACCTTGCAGCGGCACAGCTGTGCGCTATAAGGTCTCCTGTGTAGCCGCTCTTTGCCAGCGGAAGAGAGCTCTCCTGCTGGCATAATTAAACCACCCCCAATGAGTGGCATTAGCTGTGTCAGCAGGAGAGCACCTCCTGTCAACATAGTGCGGTCCACACCAGCACTTTTGTCGGGTGAAACTTAGTTGATCAGGGTGGAGGTGATCTTGTGTCCTTTTCACCCCCACCCCCCACGAACAACAAAAGTGCTAGTGTAGACAAAGCCTAAACAAGCCTTTAAAAGTAAGTGGAATGTTTTAGGAAAGTATTGGTAAGAGTCAACAAGGTGAAGTGGTCCATTAGCACCCTAGTAGTCAGAGGGGAAAGTGTGGGGGTGTTAGTGGGTTAGACATTAAAAATCATGCTCTTAATAAAAACAACCGATTTATGGCTTATTACAACAATCTGTAACCCACTAATACCCCCATCCCCTTTTCCTATGACTACAGGAGTGTTAATGGTCCACTTCACCTTGAATGGTGCCTTAGAATATGAGCTAACTAGTTTCTGCTAAACTATCTGTCTTGTATTTAGCTGCGATGCTCTTAGGCCAGTTCTGTGTTAGAAAATTAGGTTCACACCCCTGAGTAACGCAGTTAAACCAGCCTAACCCCTGTATAGACAGTGCTATTTCAATGAGAGGACATAGCTACCAGCTCTTGTGGAGGTGGAGTACCTATGCGGGCAGTAGAAGTCCTTCTGTTGGCATAGGTAATGTCTTCACTGAAGCGCTATAGCGGTGCAGCTTTTTAAGCATAAGCCTACCCTTGGTACCTTGCCCAGACCTGAAGAGCAGCTCTTTGTCGCTCGAAAGCTCTCTTTCAGCAATAGAAGTTGTTCCAATAAAAGAATACTACCTTGTTTGAAACGTACCTTGTTTCCCTAATATCCTGGGCCTGACATGGCTACAACAACACTGCATGCTACTAAAGTATATAATACGCTACAGAAAATAAGCAACACACGGTTCAGAAAAAGAATTCATAAGAAGGTGACATTTGTTTTCAAACTTAATGACTATTAGTTTGGTGGTTTAAGATTTTTGTCACAAATTTACCAAAAAGAGGATTTAGGCTCAGATTTTAAAGAGTTTGTGCTCTTTTACATCCACTTCAGTTTTCTGTGAAAAAGGCCTTAGGCATGCAAAGGTGTAGTCTGTGTGCATATGCATATCTCCAACATACAGACACTTCAAGGCACTTCAGGTGAGATTTTCAAAGCAGTTTAGGGGTTTTGGAAGCCTAACACAGCCTTGCACAAACATGCATTCATGTTGTGCATATGCTTTTACAAGTTTGGACCTCCCAGTCCATTCCAGATCAGTAATCATACTGATTCAAGGAATTGCACAGCAACTTTCATTCAGTATTTTCAGCTCGTTGTAGGTAAGCAGTGTTCTTTTAGAGTTCTCTGTCAGAAAAGTGAATCTCTAAACATTGCACCAGTTTATTTAACAGATATAATTATTAAATGAGTCATTTCTTACTATGCATTCTGTTTTTAAAAACTTATGTCATCCATGCAGAATCAACACTGCTATGGAGAGAAGGATTATTTTCTGACTCGTGCAATAGCCACAAAATTACGTTTATTTTGCAGATTTTTTACTACTGGTGGCGATATATGAGTCATAAAAACAGATCTTGACTTTCAGATGCCAGGGTCAATTTGCAGGGTTGGTAACTACTTAAAAAACCCCACAAAAATACAAAAAAAACCCCTCAACCAACCAATCCCCCACCTTCTTTAAATTTAACAGAATATATTTGATCCGGAAAAAACTGAGGCAGTAAACATACCATTTTTAAGAGTCCCTTTTCATAGCATAACAGAACTACCTCCTTTTAAATAAGAGGAGCACTGTTTCTTTAGGTTAGGCCCTCCATCTTAGTAACACATACTGTGTTGGATAGATTTTTTTTTCCCCCAGGAAGTAATGCACCTCTTTTGATAGAACATTCTACTAGCAATTCAGGTCTCTCCTATGAGCAATCCAGTGGGGATTTTACCTTTATTTTCTTCTACTGGGTCTTGTCTTTTCTAGAGAAAACAAGGAGGTGCTGGTATGTTTGATATATATCAGAAACATGTAAAGAGATGTATGAATATGTCATAAGAGGGTGCCAGAGCTTTTCTGTTGACCGTCTGTTATCAGGTGTTGAAACTCCAAATAAAGCTGCTGAAGTCTGCTGACTCATTGTGGCATGTCTGACTTGTTTTAATACATCTGGGTTATGAGGGAGATTGTAGTGGCTCTCTAGGGTGAGTGAGCTGGGGTCTGGGATATAGAGATTTTTGAGGCGATTTGAGAAAGCTGAGGTTCATGTTGTACTATTGTTTTCACTGGCAAGTTTGGACACTGACTCAAGACATGAATTTTCTGTTGAGCATAGCGTAAGGATTCAGCCTGTTCACAATATGGTCCCCAAAAAAGATTATAATGAGGGGGAAACAAACTCTGGATGCTTAGTGTGAGGAAAATATTATATACTAAATAAAACTGTCCTGAGACAATGTTATGACTGACAAGAACAGAGAACATCTGCTTTAGAAACATTGATGGCTTTTATGCAGCCATAAATGCTAGGCCTAAAAATATCCGCTTCAGACAATTTCACCTTCCTTACAGTAATTAGATTGTGCCACCAAAGTGTCCTGTTTCCCATCACAAATTGATGCTAACTCCTGCTGGTTTTTCCCCTATAACACCTCCAGAATGAATCATTTCCTCTCAATCCTTACTGTTGCCAAAGCTTTGGTCCATGCCTTGATCATCTCTTGCATAGCTTGCTGCAGCCTCCTTGTTCTAAACCTCTTGATTCTCCCCTTGTATTTCTCTCAGCTGCTGCTGAAATCCTATTCCTCATCCCTATGTGATTTGGCCATGCCACTGCTGTTCTTGAGAACATGCATTAACTTGTATGTCCATCTGTATTACATTAGAAAAGGAGTACTTGTGGCACCTTAGAGACTAACAAATTTACTTGAGCATAAGCTTTCGTGAGCTACAGCTCACTCTACGTAAAAGAATATTACATTGAAACTCCTCCTCCTTCCTTGCCTCTCCACTGATTTCCTATTCCCTCCCTCCTGACATAAACTGTAAACCCAGCTTATTCTTTTCTTGCTTTTCTCCCTCAAGTGGCTCTACATCTTCTCTCCTGCTTCCTTTGTGCCTGGAACATCCTCCCATTGTGCACCCTTTCCCCTTTCAAAACATTTCCTAGGACTCTTAATTTCAGTCAGCCTTTCATAGCTAAATTCCATCCAGGACAGTACACAGAAACCCTAATTATTATATTGCTATAAATAAATTATAATTGCACATACAAAAACTACATTAAAAGAACATTACAAAGGTTGCAAAGTCAAACCCTCAGAATTTCAGAAATTAAAGTTGTCCATGCAGTTACCTTTTGTTTTTGTAACCTTTGTCACCTTCACCTCTTCTACCCTCTTCACCTCCCCTTGCCATGACCCCTTGCAATGATTTGTGACTAATAGACTGTAATAGCCTCAAGGCAGGGCCCTGTCAGTTTTATTCGTTTGCAAGGAGCTATGCAAACCTTTGACACTGTATAAAGAAAATAATCTAATCCTAGCCCTCTGCCTTGAACAAAGTCTTCCAGCCTCATAAGTCCTGTCACACCTAGCAGATTTTCCCAGCCCTGCCCCACTGCTGCTGCCTCTAGGTCCCTCTCTCACACTCCCTACTTTGCAAAAAGAAAAGGAGTACTTTGTGGCACCTTAGAGACTAACCAATTTATTTGAGCATAAGCTTTCGTGAGGTACAGCCTACTTTGTTGCCTTGAGCAACATCTTCCTTTGTGTTATTCCGATTAGATTTTGTCTGACTTATTTTTGAACACTTTAAATGATGGGAACTTGGCTACCTCACTCCATCTCTTATTCTGTTGCCTAATTTCCATAACTGTTAAGAAATGTCTGCTTAGATATAACCCAATTTTATCTAATTTTTAATGTTAGACCATTAATTCTTGCTCTCAGCTGCATAAAACTGCCCCTCTCCCTTCTATTAAAACCTCTCTGGTATTTTTTTTTCATATATCCTGTAATCACTTACCTAGACTGCATTTTAAAAAAGATTCCATCAGTCTCTATAACATCATGTTTTCTGGGTCCTGCTGCTGTTTTAACTGTATCTAATTTTTCATTCCATCAGTGCTTTCAGATGAAGTTCACTGTACATTAATATTGCTCTATTTGATAACAACCCAGTTGCTTGTCCTAATTTGTGGAATATGGTAATGAAAATCCCTTGGTTTACTTACACCTTGATATTTCAGGCTGCAGAACTGAATATTCTGAATAATTTTAATTGCAAATTGAATGCAGTACAAATTTATTTGTTATGAGAGTATTTGTCAAACCCAGGTTTAGGGCAAAATTCTGACCGGCCCTGGTCAGGTGCACAGAGAGAGAGAAGAGAGAGCAGAATGCCCCTTCCCCATTTTCAGTTCAGCATTTGCTCATGAGCAGAGCAGGGTATGGATTTAGGACTGCCTTATTTTGAGCATCAGGTAGGAGAGCCCACCTAATGCACATATGAATGTTCCATGAGTCAGACATGGCATTGATGGCATGGTAAGGTTCCCAGCATCTGTCAGTATTTTGCCTACAGCAGCAAATGCTAAAATGGAGTGCATACCTCTCTTTTTTTGGAGGAAGACTAAGAAATGTGACTGAGTGTATTGTACCCTGTCATAAATATAAAGGGAAGGATAAACACCTTTAAAATCCCTCCTGGCCAGAAGAAAAATCCTTTCACCTGTAAAGGGTTAAGAAGCTAGGATAACCTCGCTGGCACCTGACCAAAATGACCTGTGAGGAGACCAGATACTTTCAAAAGCTGGGAGGAGGGAGAAAAACAAAGGGTCTGTGTCTGTCTGGGTGATGCTTTTGCAGGGGACAGAACAGGAATGGAGTCTTAGAATTTAGTAAGTAATCTAGCTAGATACGCGTTAGATTATGATTTCTTTAAATGGCTGAGAAATTAAGTTGTGCTGAATAGAATGAATATTCTTGTCTGTGTGTCTTTTTATAACTTAAGGTTTTGCCTAGAGGGATTCTCTATGTTTTGAATCTAATTACCCTGTAAGGTATTTACCATCCTGATTTTACAGAGGTGATTCTTTTTACTGTTTCTTCTATTAAAATGTTTCTTTTCAAGAACTGAATGCTTTTTTCATTGTTCTAAGATCCAAGGGTTTGGGTCTGTGGTCATCGATGCAAATTGGTGAGGATTTTTACCAAACCTTCCCCAGGAAGTGGGGTGCAAGGGTTGGGAGGATTTTGGGGGGAAAGACTTTTCCAAACAACGTTTTCCCAATAAACCCAGATAAATGTTTGGTGGTGGCAGTGGAAGTCCAAGGGCAAAGGGTAAAATAGTTTGTACCTTGCGGAAGTTTTAACCTAAGCTGGTAAAAGTAAGCTTAGGAAGTTTTCATGCAGGTCCCCACATCTGTACCCTAGAATTCAGAGTGGGGAAGGAACCTTGACGTACCCCAAGACTCATTAAGCTCTTCTGGCTGAAGCAGGCAGGATGACTTCAATGATTCTCTACTTTTCTGCTACCCATCTTACTTCTTCCTGCAGGTCCCTGCTGCTCAAGTTGAGGATGCCTACTAATTTTTATTCCCTAGTGATCATGCCCTTATCATGGTGGTACACTTACAAAAATATGTCGTCCTGTCCTCTGTTCAGATGAAAATCACAACAGATATGTTCACTCTACTTTTCCACATCTGAGCATTTGTAACTGGTTCCACAGATCTGGTGGTGTGAACTGGGACCACTCTATTTATTTGGCACTTGTAAATGTGTTTTTGCAGTCTCATGTTTCTTTAATTGGGCTCCCTGTCTCTGGAAGTCTCTTTAGGAGACATTGAGGGTGCAGTTATTCTGTCTGAGATCTCAGCAGGATATTTTTTATCTGTCAGGCCAAATAATTGCTATTTTTGCTGTAGCATAATATATAATTTACCTCCTTACTTTAATCCCCCCTCCCTCAATCTGCATGTCTGTAAATTTAATTCCTTTTGTACTGAAATTTAGGCATGACACTTTAATGTGTTTTCAGTCTTTCCCCTTCATTTTCCTTCTTGTTCTCTGAAGAATTGCTGTTCATTCAAAGGACAAGGAGTAAGCCTAGACATATTGACAGGTTTCAGAGTAGCAGCCACGTTAGCCTGTAGTCGCAAAAAGGAAAGGAGTACTTGTGGCATCTTAGAGACTAACCAATTTATTTGAGCGTAAGCTTTCGTGAGCTACAGCTCACTTCATCATAAGTAGCACATGAAAGCTTATGCTCAGATAAATTGGTTAGTCTATAAGGTGCCACAAGTACTCCTAGGCATATTGGCATTCTTGTGCCATCATCTCCTCTCCTTGTGAGAGGATTACATTGTCTGTCAGGCAGGTGGAATTAATCAAGCCTTTGATTTCATGTCACAACATCCAGTTTAGGTAATTAGCAGGGTTTGAATCTGGGACTTTAGCTCACATAGTAGAGGCCTGTGATCTGATGCTAAAGGAATAACTCTAATGTGCTCTCTTTATCTTGGTATTTAGACTGCATCCATCACCAAGGTGCCTAAGAGCCTTAAGAAAGTGCTAGTGACTATACAATGGTGAATACACAAAGATCTCCAGCTCAGTGGAGCTGAGTGAATAATATGATTTTTTGGTTTTCTGCCTAGGCCAAAAAATCTTAAAAAAAAAAAAAAAAAAAGTTTTGTTTGTTGCCAAAATGAAAAATCGAAAACATTCCATTTGGGTTGAAGATAACAGCATTTCAAAATTAAATGTTGATTCAAATCAACATTTGCAAAACAAAACATTCATTTGAATCAAAGCAAAATGTTAAAATGGTTCTTTCTGACTTTTTCCAAAAAAGCCTTTATTTTTATTTGCCCTAAGCTATTTGCCATATTCAACTCAAATTCATTAGTAGTTTTATGTGCACCCTGAAACTGCATTCTTTGGTGAATTTACTATCCGTCCAGGAAGGAAAAAAGTTCACCTGCTCTATCATTCAGTAGAAGGTTGGGTGTTTTTTTTAAAGGTCAGGAACCTAGTTTGAAGTGATTTCTGAACAATTTTACTCTTTTTCATCAGTTTAATTGGAAATATGTTTTAATGGTATTAGTGTTAACTTTATAAATCCTTCTTTAGGCTTAAGGTTCTATTGCATGTTCAAACGTCTTATTTATTATTCTTGCTTAACATTTTTCCTTTTGTAAGAAAGCACAACTTGCTTATTATTAGCACTTCAGGAACACCACTCATACAGCCCATTTTGCTCTGCAAGCAAACTCTAAGTTAGTCTGTTGGGGGCCTAATATGTTGCAGAACTGGTGAGTTAAGCACATGGGATTTCTCATCTTTACATTAGAGGAGAGTATTTCGATTTTTAGACTGAGAGACTGTAAAGATGGAACCGTGTCATTTAAAATGCAAAATATTAGCAAGTGTCAGATAATGTGAGAGTTCTTTAAAAATTAATGTGGTTTTCTGTTAAAAGCTAGTGAATCCATTTGTGCTAAATAACTGCAGCTATGGATGAGTTATTTCTGACAGACAGCAACTTTGTTTTGGCATTATGCCCTGATTATTTACTACAAGTCATTTTTCCCCCCATTGTCTGTTAAATACTACCCTTAACCTTTTTGTTTGTGCCATACTAAAGGCTGGACATTTGCTAAATTACAATGTTTCCTCCTACTATAACATATATTGACAACATATGTATTCTTGCGTTCCTCATGCTCCATAAACATTGAGCACTAATGCAACATTATAGTTGTGAAATTAAGCACTTTAAAGTAAGGAAATACTTTGGCAGTGTTCTGTATCCCTTGTGGTGTATGATCTACATCAGTAACAAAGAGTGGAATGTTAAGGTTTACATTCAACAAGGGAAAGAACGGAATACTTCCTTTGAGTAATGTGGCTGTTAATGTTGCCAGAGCAACATTTTGAATATCTGACTTTCCTGAATGATCGATATCAAAGCCATTATATTGCATTAAAAATATTTTCAGTTAGTTAATTTCCTAATTTCTTTTAAAAGGAAAACATGGATGGAAAAAGGACTTCCATGTCAGCTGCTGTATATACCTAAAATAGCTCTCGGAGTCCCTAGCTCAACTACTTAAGAGCTTCTTTATAATAAACCATCCATTTTCTTGTTTATTGTACTGTAATCAATATTATGGGTGTAACACACAATACTTTAGCATTCAGAATTTGGCTAAATAGTGAACGTAATCCTCCTATCATATTAATTTTGTGAGTAAGCCAGCCCAAGGTGAAGTGTTTTCTAAAATTGTGTTCTTTCTTTTTATATTTAGTCTATGAAAAGACTAATTTCTGATTAAACTAAAGGGATTGGATGGTGTGGTAAACTTATCACTGGGAAATTCTTCATATATTTTCATATATTTTCTTATGTGAAATCTCATTGCTTTGGAATAAATAGCAATGAGATTTCCTGTTTTCCTGATGCCCCCTGATTTATTTATTTATTTATTTTTGAGGGTTCAAGTCAGTAAGAGTTTTCACTGGGGTAAGGGCTGCAAGCTGTCTTATGAAACTTGTCTGTTTCACAGTTGTATACCCTTAGTCTACATGGGGCAAAGAATCTATTGTGTCACAGGAGGAATAAAGTTTGCATAGAAAATACACATTCATATGTAGATCAAAGTTCTTCCACCTTATTTGAATACGTTCTGCAGACTAACCATAGAAACCATGTGTGCAAAGATTTTGAATCATGACTCAGATCCTGTCTCCAGTGCGAAGGTGTCAGTGAATGGAAAATACTCAATAATTGATTTTTATGAAGGAATTCTAAGTTAATACTGCTTCCAGTTTGGTTGCTACACCTGGCATACTGTCTTCCTGTTTGGAAGGTACCATTTTAATTAGGTGCTCATTAGGTAATATAAAACTGCTCCTTTGATTAAAGAATTACTTTTAAAATAGTGATTAGAACACTGGAACACACATGACTAATGGCATGTTGCTGCAAGTTGTGTCTATTCTACTTAGTTTCTACCCATTCCATTCCACTTTTTGTGAAGTAATATTTTAAATGTTACTGCCTTTTCAACTCACGAACACTTCCTATGTGCATGCTAAGTAGTAATATGTTACTTTTTTTCCTGTGACTAGCTTTGCACAGTGGATCTACATTGAGAACTAAAATATAGGACTTAAGCAGTGGATGGAGACTGGAGAATGAATAGCATATTAATTTTAACTTTAGAACTTCACCACAGGGCATGTTCCCATTTACATCTCTGTTTTTCCATTCCTTAGTTTATTTTTCTAAGATTTAAAAAAGCATCTTGCAGTGCCACATAGAATTTGCTTTTCCTGGAAAATGATCCTCTCCCATCAGGATTGCTGTTTCTGGAAGTACTAATGAAACCAAGAAAGATGTTTAATGGCTAAGGTACTGTAGATCTTTCAGAATGTGAAGTTAAGCAGCGTGACTATGAGTTTATCCTGGCAGACCTCACCTGACAGTCCAGAATCTGGGAAGTTTGACAGTACTGCTTTCTGTCCACAATTTCAGGGATACAGCTGCACTCTGTGTAGATGCTTAGGGATGCATAAATATGGGGGGGGAGAACGGTGTTCAAGGGTTGAATCCGTACCCTGTCCTCAGAGCATACAGACCCTGAGTTAATGTCCAAACTAGTTCCCTTCCCAAAGGTGAACTTTGTGTTTGGTTTAATTGGTTACAGAACATGCACACACCCTAGCCTAAGCTTTTGCCTTGAGTTTGGCTGTCCATGGAACTCTGCTCCGGGGCATCTTCTGCCATCTTAGAAGTAAAAATTAAAGTCTTCAAAATATGTGTAATAATGAAAATTAAAACTACTGGTTAAAATGATTTTTCATTTCATTTTTTATTTGCATGAGTTCCTAGCCCGAATATTATGTCTTAGAGCTTCTCAAATCATGCAAAAAACACTGATTTCACAGGAGAAATATGGGTTTTCTAAAAAGTCAGATATGTTCACTTAAAACTGTTCATTATAATTCAAAAGAGGGGTAGATAAATAGTAATTAGGCATGCCATTTACTCAACCAAAAAACTGCAAATTGTCTGCCATTTATCCCTTTCATGGAGTCAGTTCTCTGATTCTAAACATGACTAATGAGTGGTCAAAAGGTGACAAGATACTGCTACCTCAGAATATTAACAGGTATGCGGCACAATGTAATAAAGCCCCTTTTCTGTCAGAACTTGCTGCCAAGTATTTTGATGGATATAGGTTTACCCACACTTGGGGTACTTTAAAGTTTTTCACAGCACCATCTTTCGTGGTGTGTGTGTGTGTGTGTGTGTTTTCTCTTTCTTTTTTCTTATTTGTCGTTACTAGGTACTGTTGACTCAACAGTGGATATTTATCTATTGTAGGTGGGCACTTACAATAGCAGGCTAGCTTTGGGTAGCAAAAGTGAGCTCACTATGTAATTCTGCTACACTGATTTTGGTGGGCCCAATTCTGGAATGGTGATGCACTCAAACCATCTACTCAAGTCAGTGAGAGGGGTTTGGGTACTCAAGGAGTTCCGGAATCAGACTTAAAGGGTATGTCTACCTGGGCTGGGAAGCACACTCCCAGCTGTAGTGTAGACTGGCTCATGCTAAAAGTAGAAGTGTAGACATTGTGGCATGGACAGTGGCTCAGGCTTTAATGTTTTAAGTAGAATGAGATTCTAGGAGCTATGATTTCTTTTATGCTATACATATGATACTTATCGGTGGAGTTGATCTTCTACTGAGTAAGTGGATTATACATCAAACCTGATGTTATCGGTGAATTTCAGTTTTGGGTGCAACAAAATGGCACCCTTTTTGATATCTGTTTTCAACTTCATAAATTCCAAGTGTAGCAAATTGCTGGCACTACTTTGACGGGTCTTGCGCTTTCTCTTCTTGGGGAGGGTTCAGGGCACCATTTCTCACCCCTGAACTGGGGTATTAACTGCCCCACTAGTGTCCTAGAGGAGGGGAGTGGAGAGGGAGGGACCTGGGCCCGCCCTCTATGCCGGGTCCTAGCCCAGGGGCCCTAGGGATAGCGGTAAACCGCTTGAACTAGCGGTTCCTTCCCCTGGGCTACTTCCCTCTCCTGCCCTTCAGCTTGTGGGGCTTCTACCCTCTCTCTGCGCAAACCAGGTGTCCCTTTATCTAGGGTCTTGGTCTTCGTAGCCCACCACAGCACTTCTCCAAACTCTCGTCTGCTTCCCTCCAAACTGCTCCCTGCTCCAACACCAATCCACTCTGCTTCAACTTCTCCAAACTGCTCTTTGCTTCAACTCCTTCCCTTCTCTGATTGAAGCAGGGGCATTTTATCAGGTGACTGGCTTCAGGTGCTCTCATTGGCTTCAGGTGCTTTAATTAATTTATAGCAAACTTTCTTCCCTCTACAGGGAATAAGGCTCCCTTCTAACACTCTCCAGCTGCCCTCTGGCCATGCTGTATCACACAAGTCATAAAGTACTTCATGATTCTAATTTTATGATTTACAAGATTGAAAATAGAAGTTTATAATATTTTTGTGTCACACCTCTTCCTAACTGTGAAATAAAAATTAAGTTACTAATTTTCAATTTAGAGGAAAATAGATCAGTAGTTTGTGTATCCCTACATTTTATTGACATTTTCTTTGATGTCAAAAGAGTACAATTTATTAGCAAAATGTCCACAACTGAAAAAGTCATTTGTCTAGTAAATTTACTTTAGAGCTGAGTGGTACAAAATAAAATGTCATTTTATTAAAAAAAATCTTTGTCTTCACTCTGTTTTTATAATGACTTATTGAAGTAAATAGAGTTTTAAATAAAGCACCAAACAACCTACCAAATTAAAAAAAAAAACAAAAAAAAGCCAAATATTCATGACCTTTCAATTAAGATAATTAATTTACAAGAAGTTCATAAATATTAGCCAAGTCTAAAGATGAATGATAATGTGGATGCTTGGATTTTAGGATGATTTATTACCTGTTCATAGCAGTTCATGCACACAGTTATGAACTGCACAGATGTTGAAGTGGAATGATTTTAGGTATTTGGAAAATTACTATCAATATGAACTAGTTTGCAAGAATATATTTACATATTTTAGCAAAGCCAATCATTTCTGTGTTTTCTTTGTAGAAGTATAGGAGTTCCCCAGTGATTCTCAGATTTTAAAAAAAGGAGTACTTGTGGCACCTTAGAGACTAACAAAATGTATTTATTTGGGAGTCTCTAACGTGCCACAAGGACTCCTCATTGTTTTTGCTGATACAGACTAACATGGCTACCACTCTGAAACTTTGAGAATAGTTACAGACAGGGTAAATTTCATAGACCTCCTTGAAAACTTGGGGCCCAAAACTAAAAGTAGTATGAAAAGGAATATCAACTGCTGACAGAACTTCTTTTGGCATCTTTTTATGTTGCTCTGCATGAATGCCTCACTTCCTCTTTTGAAATCATGCTTAATAAATAGAATCTCAGCTTTTTCAGAGAAAAACAATCCATGGTAAATGAAAAATTCCAACCAACAAAAGTCTTCTTTTTCTTGAAGTGGATCCTTTGTAGTATGCGCAGAGCTCTAAATTTAATATCTTCATGTTGTTGTAGTGTCTTCATTCACAATTAATTCGTTAGTCTAATCTTTTAAAAAGGTTTGCATGTTTATTCAGTTAAGGGCTTCCAGCTTAATTAGAAAATAGCAAATTTCAAAAGTGACAAGATTTTAATATTTAGTAGTCATGCACTGCCTTTCTGACAGTAGGGGGTAGACAGTGGCCTCCAAACCACAGTGCTTTATTTCTAACTTTTTTTCCAAGGTACAGTATAAATCCCACTTATTAAAAAGTTGCTTTGTCAGCAGTTTAAGCTGAGCGAGGCAGAGGCATGAAATACCCTATTTCCATATTTCTCTATCTGCATTGTTGCTTTATTTTTTGTGTGCCCAGAAATTGTCTTGGAGCATCACAGAACAAGTAGAGACAGAGTCCTATTACTCCCCACCCCCCCCGCCCCAAAAAGTTAACATTCTAAGGTCTGATGCAACAACAGATGAGTGAGCACAGGCAAAGTGACCGGGGAGAGGTAGGGCAAGGGCTGTACGTTCATTGTGCTGTTAATCAAGGCACAGACAAATGCTGATGGTTCAACTAAATTATTTTTTTCTCACTTCTCATAGAAAGCATAGCAGAAATGAGCTTTTTAAGGACGACTTGCATGAACACAAGGGGAAGCTGTTTGGAAAACAGCTTTTGGGAGGGTGTTCATTGACTGGGGGCAGCATATATAAACAGCAAGGCAATTGTGTTGAAAGGAAACTTCAGTGCGGCTGAGGGGTGGTATTGTTGGCAGACTAAGAAGAAGGAATGCAAGGATGAGGATTGAGATGCAGGTGTGGTTGATGGTTATAGTACCTTAAAAACTAGGACAAGAGGATCCAATTAATATGTAGTACAGTGGGGAGCTAGGAAAGGGATTTGAAGAGGGGAGTGGGGACATAGTCAGGACAACAGTTGAGGGGACTGGAGGTGTGGAGCAGCTATCACCAGCCACAGCTCTAAGTCATATTGACCGGAGCCTCACCAAAGATTTGAGATACAGCTGTTTCTTTAAAAAATAGTATGTTTATTACAACAACAGACACAATAACGTACAGGTAGGCCAGTTCCCCAAAATGCTTAGAGATGACGCTGACCAAAGTTTTCACCAATATATTGGCTGGGCCCTACCTGTATATCCCCCACAGGTTCTCTCTGAAAGTCCTTTACACAGCAATTCCACAACATTGACTGAGAAGTAGAAGAGTCTGCATTATAAAGGAGCCCACACTCTTCTCAATCCTTACTTGCTTTGCAAAAAGAAGATTGATAGGCAGGTCTCCCTTCCCCATTTCTTTGAATAGCGCAAATATATTCTGCGCTGTGGTCTGAAACCATTCTGAAGGGAAAGGCAAACTTCCCAAACCCTGCTTCTTGGTTGTTCTCCCTCACCCCGGCTAAAATCTGTCCGATGACACTGGAGGAGCTCTGATCCACCCTTCCCTTAGGGCCTGAACAAAGAAAAACAGGGACAGCACGATCTTCTCTTTTCTAATTCTTGGTGACAGCTTGCTCCTTGCTTGCTTGTTGGAATATGTAAGCCAGAGAGAAGAATGTGGCTTTGGTACTGTAGGAGATGATTCATGCTTAGAAAAGGGATGTACCCATCAAGGTGGAAAGGAAGGGTAGATTTATGTCATGTATGGAAGAAGAGCTGATAGGATTTTGTTACCACCTGGATGTGAGAGGTAGGATTAGAAGATGACATGTAGGTTGTGGGCCAAGGGCACAGAGAAGATGTTGGCATTATTAACAATAATGGAGAGCTGACCTGATAAGAGTGTGTTTGGGAAGGAAATATAATAAATACAGTTTGGCCATGATAAGCAATCCAGGATGAAACGCTGAAGATACAGTGAAAGATGTTGAATGTAATAAAGAAACGAGGATCTAGTATTTATTTCTGACGATATTTTTTATATGTTTTGTCAATGTATACATCCAACTGTAATAAAAGAGACAATTCCAAATATCTTACTCAATATTAATGATATATTTCATTACTGGCCATTTCAAAGTAGAAGGAATTAAGGATTATGCAAAAGTTTATTTCTGGAGATTCCTTAAGAGCAAATATAAAGAGTAGTTAATAGGGGGTTCACTGGCAGGAGGTTAGACATTATCACACATACACACTCTCACATACACACACTTTGCAGATCAATAATAAGCAAATACATTCAGTATATTCTTTATCCAAAGTGTGCATGTATATTTTGCAATGTCAGTTTGTTTTTTCAAAGATAAATATACTTAACACCGAGCAATTTTAATGATCAAGTGCCTGAAGGGAAATTGAAAGTTATCCAATGTGACAGGCTGGTGAGTTGGAAAGTGTTCAAATAGCAGGTTTATATATGTGCGTATACACTGTTTTTTAGAAATACTGAACACCTGTATCTCCCAATGATACCAACAAGCATTTGAGGGTGCTTAAAGGATGTGAACTAAAGGCTGAGGGAAAGCTGACATGTGTGGAGCAGTACATAGTTTGGACAGAGGCATTTCAAAGGAGAGGATCAATTAACAGAGATTCTCTATGTCCTAGTAAGGAGGAGAGGATGGAAGGTAATAAAATACAGGTAGGATTTGATGAGAGAGATTCAAATGAAAAAAAGTTCCATTCAATTACAAAATGTAATGGCAGGCAGCTAAAAAGTGACAAGTTTTTGAAGTGTTTATATAGCAACACTAGAAGTCTAAATAATAAAATGGGTGAACCAGAATGCCTTGTATTAAATGAGGATATTGATATAACAGGCATCACATAAACTTGGTGGAATGAGGATAATCAATGGGACACAGTAATACCAGGGTTCAAAATACATTGGAAGGACAGAACAGGTCATACTGGTGGGGGAGTGGCACTATGTGAAAGAAAACGTAGAACCAAATGAAGTAAAAATCTTAAATGAACCAAACTACCATAGAATCTCTATGGTTAGTAGTTCATGCTCTAATAATAAGAATATAGCAGTAGGGATATATTACCAACCACCTGATGAGGATGGTGTTAGTGACTATATAATGCTTAGGAAGATTAGAGAGGCGATTAAAATAAATAAAAAAACCCTCAATAATAATAATAATGGGGGATTTCAACTATTCCCGTATTGACTGGGTACATAACACCTCAGGACGGGATGCAGAGATAAAGTTTCTTGACACCTTAAGTGACTGCTTCTTGGAGCAGCTAGACCTGGAACCCACAAGAGGAGAGGCAATTCTTGATTTAGTCCTAAGTGGAGCACAGGGTCTGATCCAAGAGGTGAATATAGCTGGACCCCTTGGTAATAGTGACCATAATATAATTAAATTTAACATTCCTGTGGTGGGAAAACACCACACCAGCCCAACACTGTAGCATTTAATTTCAGAAAGGGGAACTACACAAAAATGAAGAGGTTAGTGAAACAGAAATTAAAAGGAACAGTGCCAAAAGTGAAATCCCTGCAAACTGCATGGAAACTTTTTAAAGACACCATAATAGAGGCTCAGCTTAAATGTATACCCCAAATTAAAAAAAAATAGTAAGAGAACCAAAGAAGTGCCACTGTGGCTAAACAACAAAGTAAAAGAAGCAGTGAGAGACAAAAAGGCATCCTTTAAAAAGTGAAAGTTAAATCCTAGTGAGGAGAATAGAAAGGAGCATAAACTCCGGCAAATGAAGTGTAAAAATATAATTAGGAAGGCCAAAAAAGAATTTGAAGAACAGCTAGCCAAAGACTCAAGAAGTAATAGCAAAAAAAAATTTAAGTATATCAGAAGCAGGGAGCCTGCTAAACAACCAGTGCGGCCACGGGTTGATCGAGATGCTAAAGGAGCACTCAAGGATGATAAGGCCATTGCAGAGAAACTAAATGAATTCTTTGCATTGGTCTTCATGGCTGAGGATATGAGGGAGATTCCCAATCCCGAGCCATTCTTTTTAGGTGACAAATCTGAGAAACTCCCCCAGATTTCGGTGTCATTAGAAGTAGTTTTGGAATAAATTGATAAACTAAGTAGTAATAAGTCATCAGGATAAGATGGTATTCACCCAAGAGTCCTGAAGAAACTCAAATGTGAAATTGCAGAATTAGTAGGTGTGGTCTGTAAACTATCATTTTAAATCAGTTTCCGTACCAAATGACTGGAGGATAGCTAATGTGATGCCAATTTTTAAAACAGACTCCAGAGGTGATACCGACAATTACAGGCTGGTAAGCCTGACTTCAGTACTGGGCAAACTGGTTGAAACTATAGTCAGGAATAAAACTGTCATACACATTAACATAATTTGTTGGGGAAGAATCAACATGGTTTTTGTAAATGGAAATCATGCCTCACCAATCTGCTAGAATTCTTCACCAATCTGCTAGAATTCTTTGAGGGGGTCAACAAGCATGTAGACAAGGGGGATCCAGTGGATACAGTATACTTAGATTTTCAGAAAGCCTTTGACAAGGCCCCTCACCAAAGGCTCTTAAGCAAAGTTAGCTGTCATGGGATAAGAGGGAAGGTCCTCTCATGGATTGGTAACTGGTTAAAAGATGGGAAATGAAGAGTAGAAATAAATGGTCAATTTTCAGAATGGAGAGAGGTAAATAGTGGTGTCCCCCAGGGGTCTGTACTGGGACCAGTCCTATTCAACATATTCCTGAATGATCTGGAAAAAGGGGTAAACAGTGAGGTGGCAAAATTTGCAGATGATACAAAACTATTCAGGGTAGTTAAGTCCCAGATAGACTGCAAAGAGCTACAAAAGGATCTCTCAAAACTGGGTGACTGGGCAACAAAATGGCAGATGAAATTCAGTGTTGATAAATGCAAAGTAATGCACATTGGAAAACATAATCCCAACTATACCTATAAAATGATGGGGACTAATTTAGCTGTTACCACTCAAGAAAGAGATCTTGGAGTCATTTTGGATAGTTCTCTGAAAACATCCACTCAATGTGCAGCGGCAGTCAAAAAAGCAAACCAAATGTTGGGACTCATTAAGAAAGGGATAGATAATAAGACAGAAATATCATAGTGTCTCTCTATAAATCCGTGGTATGCCCGCATTTTGAATACTGCATGCAGATGTGATCACCTCATTTCAAAAAAGATATATTGGAATTGGAAAAGATTCAGAAAAGGACAACAAAAATTATTAGGGATATAAAATGGCTGTCATATGAGGAGAGATTAATAAGACTGGGACTTTGCAGCTTGGAAAAGAGATGACTGTGGGGGCATATGATAAAGGTCTATAAAATCATGATTGGTGTGGAGAAATCAAACAAGGAAGTGTTATTTAGTCCTCATAAGACAAGATCTAGGGGTCACCAAATGAAATTAATAGGCAGCAGGTTTAAAACAAACAAAATGAAGTATTTCTTCACACAATGCAGTCAACCTGTGGAATTGTTTGCCAGAGGATGTTGTGAAGGCCAAGATTATATCACGTTTCAAAAAAGAACTAGATAAATTCATGGAGGATAGGTCAATCAATGGCTACTAGCCAGGATGGGCAGAGATGGTGTCCCTAGCCTCTTTTTGCCAGAAGCTGGGAATGAGCGACAGGGAATGGATCACTTGATTACCTGTTCATTCCCTCTGGGGCACCTGGCATTGGCCACTGTCCGAAGATAGAATACTGGGCTAGATGGACCTTTGGTCTGACCCAGTATGGCCATTCTTATGTTCCTGTGTGATTAATAAAAATGAAAGAAGGGTAATATAATTAATGCCAGTCAACATCAGATTATGGACAATAGAGCCAGTCAAACTAACTTAATATCTTTTTTTTTAGTAAGATTCAGATTCGTCTGATAATGTAGTATACTTAGACTTCTGTAAGGTGTTTGACATGGTATCACACAACATTTTGATTAAAAATAGAATATAAAATTAACATTACACATTAAAAGAATTAAAAACTAGCTAACTGATCTCAAAATCTAATTGTAAATGGGGGATCATAATCGAGCCAGCGTGTTTCTAGTGGGGACCCTCACGGATTGGTTCTTGGCCCTATGGTGTTTAACATTTTTATCAATGACCTGGAAGAGAAGGTAAAATCATCACTAATAAAGTTTGCAGAAGACACAAAAATTGGTTGGAGTGGTAAATAATGAAGAGGACTGTTCACTAATATGGAACAATCTGGATCTCTTGGTTGGCTGGACATGTTTTATATGATTTATATGTATATGTTTTAATAGGGTTAAATATAAATGTTTACATCCAGGAACAAAAAAATTGTCAGCCATACTTACAGGATGGGGGACTCTAAACTGGGAAGAAGTAACTCTTAAAGAGACTTTGGTGTCATAGTGGATAATCAGCTAAACATGAACTCTCGGTATGATGGTGTGGCCAAAAGGGCTAATGCAATCTTTGTATGAATAAAGAGGGGAATCTTGACTAGAAGTAGACCGATTGTTTTACTTCTGTATTTGGTACTGATGAGAGTGCTGCTGGAGTACTGCGTCCAGTTCTGATGTCCACAATTGAATAAAGATGTTGATAAATTGGAGAGAGTCTGAGAAGATCCATGAGAATAATTAAAGGATTAGAAAACCTCCCTTATAGTGATAGATTCAAGGAGCTCCATTTGTTTAGCTGAACAAAGAGAAGGTTAAGGGGTGACAACCACAGTGGGCTCTTCAGTCTAGCAGAGAAAGGTGTAACATGATCTAATGGCTGGAAGTTAAAACTAGACCAGTTCAGACTGGCATTAAGGTGTATACAAGTGAGAGGAGTTTACCACTGGAAGAACTTAGCAAGGGTCATGGTGGTTTCTCCATCACTGGCAATTTTGAAATCAAGATTGGATGGTTTTTTTTTCTAAACTATATGCTATAGGAATTAGTTTGAGGAAGCTATATGACCTGTGTTGTACAGCAGCGCTCCTCAACTTTTCCAAACTACTGTACCCCTTTCAGGAGTAAGATTTGTCTTGCATACCCTAAGTTTCACCTCACTTAAAATCTACTTGCTTACAAAATCAGACCTAAATATACAAAAAAGTGTCACAGCACACTATTACTGATAAATTGTGGAATTTCTCCATTTTACAATATAATTATAAAATAAATCAATGGAATATAAATATTGTACTTACATTTCAGGGTATGGTGTGTAGAGCAGTATAAACAAGTCATTGTGTGCAATTTTAGTTTGTAACTTCACTAGTGCTTTTTATGTAGCCTGCTGCAAAACTAGGCAAATATCTAGATGAGTTAAGTACCCGCGGAAGACCTCTACATACCCCCAGGGGTACATCTACCCCTGGTTGAGAAACACTGTTATACAGGAAATCAGACAGCATGATCACAGTGGTCCCGTCTGACTTCAGAATATCTGAAAAACACCACTGAAAAACAGGCTTGTACTATGTAATTTGAGAGAATAAACAATGTGTTTTTCTGACTTCGGTAGACAAGACATTAAAAGTGAAGGCTGAGCCTGTTTTTCAGTTGCCTGACCATTTAAGAAATGCTGGTGCTAAGGCTGGATATTCAGCCGTTATTTACACATCTTGGTTTTTGTAGGTTTCAGTGTAAATATTAAAAGGACCCTGCCCAGAAATATTAGATATTTTAAAATGTTTTTTTTCCTCCTGCTGTTCAGACATATTACAGCTTGAAATGCCTTATCAGAAGTGTGGTTTCCATTCAGTGCATATATGTGCTGGTTTGCTAATGTAAGGTTGTTCATTTTTATTGCATTTGAATTTTTTAAATGTGCTTTTTTAAACCTGAAGGGACATTTTTACAATATTTGTATGAAAAATGAAGGTATCAATAACTTAAAAAAATACTCAAAACAAATTAAATACTGTCCCATCAGTTTCCCCACTCAAGAAAACGCTTCACCTGGTCTTTCGCCCAGCCGCATGCAATTAGCTGTTTTCCTCATGTGACCCAGCAAATGATCCTAGTTCTACTTCTTTGGTTTATTGCCGAGCCCCTTAACATTTCCAACACTGCTGTTTAAATAGCAGAAAATGTAAATTCATAATCAAATTATAGGGATGTTTATATGGTGAATTCCTGGTTTCTATGGGAATTTTAGCTGTTCACAAAAGCAAATTAAACCCTGGAGGGGGAGTGAACACCCACTGTATGATGTACTGGATTTTACAGTGAAACTTCTTAATGAGTCAGTGGTCTCTTGTGATATCACTAACTTCATTATTCTTAGACTCTGTTTTTGTGGTGAATATTTTCCCTTTCCGCAGGTCTCTCTACTGGGAAAAGGACTAAAGAAAATGTAACGTATAATATTGAATACATATTTTCTAATGCCCCTTCCTATGCAGCCACAGTAAGTCCTAGATTATACCTCCGTCCCATATCCCCTCCTGATCTAACAATCTTCTGCACCTCCTAATTCTCTTCATTTCTTAGTAACTCCTGCTCTCTTTATTTTGCCTCCCCAATTACTTCCTGACACCCCACCTGCCACTCTTGAGCTGCAGCCATTCCTCCTTTCATTTACAAATTTCAGCCTGTCATATATATCCAGACTCTTCCCACACCTCCTAGCCCTGTTCTCTCCTGAAAGCCTCTTCCCCCTTACCCCCTCCCCCCGCCCAATATTTCTATCCTGTTCACTCACAGAAGATCCACTGCTTCCTCCACTTGGATATGGGTCTGAACCAAAACCCCAGATATCACCAATCCTAAATGTTGGGAGTTTAGATCTTTCTTCAGATATGAACTTCAAGGTGAGCCCTTATCATTGTGAGGGGCTGAGGCAAATTCCTGAATTGGTGTGGAGGCAAAGAAACCTGAATTTTGGGGAACTCTGGACTAAGATCTAAACTCTGTACCTTTAGTCCATTTCTATTTCTCATGGTCTCTAGTAACACAGGATCTCTCTTTGTAACTTTTATCCTGGGCTCTTACCCCAATTCCAACCTTACTTGAAAGCCCTCTGTGTAGCAGTCTTTGAGGGAGGAGATGTACATCTTTCACAAACAGGAAGTGAAGAGACCAGGGCTAAATCAGGATGTCTCTTGCCATCTAATTCCATCTCACCGTTGAGCAAGACCTCTCCTGCTGATGAAAAAATCAATAATCCCCACTATCTGTGGTTTTACAGCATGGTAGCAATTTTATTCCAGAATTTCATATTTATTTAAATGTTTGGCCTATACCACCATTTTTGTGGGCTATTATGTGTGTATACACATGCTGAATAGCAATGCTATGTTGTGTAGAGATTTACAGTCTTTTCACTGATTTGCAACTTCAGCCACAAAGGTGACAAATGGATAGACTATAACAGAATGTCAGCACCAGTTTAGTGAACAGACAAACAACAAAGGGAACCTAGGCTGGGTCTGTTTCATTCACTTTCCCCTAACCAATGCACAATACTAATTTAACTTATGTTTCATAGGCTAATGAGGAAAATTTATTTTTGATTTCATTTAAACCAACGTAAGCAATTAGAAACTATTATTTCTTATTTGGAATTATAGTATGTTCCTGTAAAAGACTCTTTCCTTGTAAAGGAAATGTAATCTCTGTTTACATTTATGTAGAGATGGTTATGCCTGATGCTGCAGAAATCTGCTACATTTCAATTTGTAATACAATTAAATGGCTTTTTTAAAACTGAAGATTCAGATGACACCAAAAGAGTTTTACATGCGTTGTTAAGTTTCAACATGGATCATTAACGATATGTTATGATGATGGGACAATGCCCTTGAAGAGGGCATTCAAGCAGTGTGCTGGAGGGTTTCCAGTGTATTATGTAGCTTGCTGCTATAAATATTTCTATTGACTGGAGAATTTTGTTTTGTTTTCATTTGCTATATTTTTGGTTCGGTTTTGTGAATACCATATCATGCTCGGTGATATTTTTTAGAGATCTTTCATAGTGCTTATTTCTTTGTAATGTAGTTTTCTGTAACATATTGCTTGATATGTAAGTTTATAATTTGGGCTCCATGTAAATAGGCTGTGTAACAGAGGGGTGCTTTCTAGGATTCTATATAGAAATGCAGGGATCTTCTGCTGAGTTCCCCTAATGTCAGGTGCTAAGACTTGAATAAAAATGCAGTCAAAGATGGAGGTTCTGCAGTGGAAACCCTAGGGACAGTCAAGTTTGGGAGAAGCTGTAGGCTAAGGTTTCTTTTGTTGCTGTTCTGCATTAATAACAAAGAAAATGACAGGGAAGTGGAAGTTGGGACTATTACCAGCATCAGTGTATGTGGTTCAGGGCAGGAAGAAACTCCACCTGCTTGCAGGTGGAGACTTGTTTTTCCAGACTGGTTGATGTGCATTTAGAACACATGAACAGCTTTTAAAAACGTAACTACATTTAGCATCCAAGCATTAGCATTGGTGTTAGCTCTCTGGAGAAACTTTTCTTCACCTCTCTTGCCTTTTGGATTGTGTACAGCCCTTTCACATACTAAAACAATGGCTTGATAAACTAACAAAGCCTGTCTTTTGGGGAAAGTATTAGTTTTGTAAAATGTAAGAGAATCATTTTACACTGCTTTTGTTTAAACCACTCATAAGTTGGAATGATGTGAGAAATTTTGAATTCTAGAAAAATCAGGCCCTTGCTTTTTTATATTTACTAAAAAAGGAATCTGTCACTGGAGAGTGCAATAACTTTCAGACTTATTTAGAGATGTCTTCACAATGACTGTACGAGAATTGTTTAAAAATAATAGTCTCTATGTTCTACACTATATTGTACAGCATATTGGCTTTCAGTTACAGTGTTCTGAATTATTGTAGTCTGTGTCCCCTTGAATTCTTTGGCCCTGCAGAGCAAAGAGAGTGATGAATCAAAGTTCAGTAAATTCCCAGACACTGATAATATACAGGCATTTGCTATTCTGCACCAATGGCTATCACAGTGTAAGCTGCAGATTTGCAGTTCTGATTCTTCATGGTCTCCATGACAATAGAAGTTACTTGGCAATTTTGGTACAAGTAGGTGAGCAGTGTATGTGGGAGGAAATAGACAGATACTCTTGTTTATATTCCTAACACTGCCAGAGATATTGGGGCAGGGGAGTGGGGGAGAGAGCACGGCTAGTTGCTGCTGAAGTACATTGTGCCACAACTTGTATTTTGCCCACTGAAATGCTAAAGGTTATGTGGAAAAATAGTGCTAGCCAGATGCACTGTAAATGGAGCCAGTTTTTTAAAAAATCGGGATCCTTGATTCTCTTGGCTGTGCTTATTCAGATGAGTGCATGACAACAGTAGTAGAGGTGATAATATATGCTGCCGTTGGAGTATTTTAATATATATATTCAGTGACTTGAGTTTACCATTGCTATGCTGACTAAGCCCAGATCTATCTCCTCCGATCTGCTGACTCTGAAAGACATGTAGAGTAGGAGAAATTGTGTTGTGCTGGTTTTGGGATTGGATTACAAGAAAATGGCTGAGACAAACTTCTGGAAAATCTGAAATTATACTAAGTGGCTAGGCACAGATATGTAGATAATGACATTTCCTATGGCTCCCTATTTTTGCTGAGGAGATGATACAGCAGGTAGAGAACGCGAGCTGGCTGGGCTCTGATGATTATCAGTAAGGCTATGATTTTGGTGAAGACATTTTGAGTAAATTTTATGGTGGAGGGGAAAAACAATAAGACATGAATAGGTCAGCAAATGATGTAGTTTTCTGTACATCAGCATATACAAAATATAGTGGTGGTTCTAAAAGGTGAGGGTGGGGGAGAATGGGTTTGGAGAGCAAGCCCAACCCACAAGGGCGGCTCCTGTCCCATGGGGTTTGGTCATCCTCCTCACTCCAAGCTTGTGATTTGGCACATGGGGTTGCAATGCCAGGTTTGGCACTGGTGCCCTTCCTTAGATGGAAACAGAGGGAGGATGGGCTAAACCTCATGTGCCAGCTCGCATCCCCACTCTGGATTTGGGGCCTAAACAAATATGTTTCTACAACTATTTCAAAGATTTCATAGAATATATTCAGAATTAATTATTTTTGTAACCTCCATGGCAAAAACATCGCCCTACTCATCAGCAGAAATTAGGTACCAGTAGAGAGGAAGTTTTTCAGTGGAAATGTTTTCCAGTGAGTAATGCAGATTCAGCAGCACTGAAATGTTTAGTAAATTCATGTCAGTTTCACAAATTTGTTTCATTAAAAAAAAACCTAAAAAAAATCAGAAAAAATTGATATTTCATTTTGATATTTTTAAATGAAACATTTTGATTTTTTGTCTCAAAATGAGTTTTTATGGAGAATCATCTTTAAATTTACTTTTAAAATATTTTTAAAAGTCTTGATACTGAGCCAAAAATTGTTTCATTTCGGTTGAGTGGAGTGTTACTCTTGACCTGAAATGAATATTTTTAAACTCTTTGAGTTGCTGAAAATATGTAAAAGAATTTGGTTTTGATTCAAACCAAAATGTTTTGGGTTTTTTTGGAATTGCCATTGAATTGAAAAATCGATTATTCTCACAGCTCTGGGTATCACTCATTATCACAGCTGCTTTTCATTATATCAGGAGTATTATCAGGCTCTGCCCTTGCAGCTTGAGCGCTGGTCTGTTAATATATAGTACCATAATAAGATAAAATGTAATCTGTAGCTGTTTCAGAATGTGGTAGCAATGTGCCCATTGAGGGTGGGCAGTAAAGATTCTTCCTACTCAGTGTTTCATGTTGTCCATGGGCTGGCAAGAATCACTTTTTTGGGGGTGGGAGGGAGGACTGGTTCTGCAGACTTGGGGGCAGGATCAGCAAGATGAGTCTTTGGGATACAATCAAACACAACATAAAAACAGCCATACTGGGTCAGACCAATGGTCCATCTAGCCCAGTATCCTGTCTTCTGAGAGTAGCCAGGGCCAGATGCTTGAGAGGGAATGAACAGAACATGCAATCATAGAGTATACATCCCCTGTTGTCCATTCCCAGCTTCTGACAAACAGGTTAGGGACGCAGAGTATGGCGTTGCATTCCTGCCCATCCTGGTTTCTAATAGCCACTGATGGACCTATCCTCCAAGAATTTATCTAGCTCTTTTTTGAACACTCTGATAGTTTTAGCCCTTACAACATCCCCGGCAATGAGTTCCACAGCTTGACCATGCATTCTGTGAAGAAGTACTTCCTTCAGTTTGTTTTAAACCTGCTGCCTATTAAGAAGAAATATGATAATGTGTTTGAGGCAGAAATCTTTGGGTCCTCTGCCTCCTACTGCAGAAGCTTGTTCTCTTGAATCTTAGCAATCAGTTTGTGTTGGTTTACATTTCTGAATCTATCTTCCTCTTTGTTTAAAAGAGTAGCTCAGCTTCTCATTTACATTTCTAGCTGTCCCATATCACAGGACCTGTAATTGCAGGCTTTGTGAGACCCAAATGCAGGCTTGCAGGATGGGGTATCTTTTGGCATGTAAATTGTATTTAAACTATTAGGGTGGTTTTTTTTTTAATTTAGGGTTCTTAACAGACTGGCATTAAGTATTTTGCCAGGCATTTGACACCTCAAGGGCTTGCCTGCCCTCAGCAGTTCTCTGGCCTGTCCAATGGCTTCCCCTCCATAGCTGAGAAGTACCATGCATTTAGTTTGTTTCATGTAAATTCTGAAGACATTTTTATTTGCAAATATTTTCAATCTGGTACACTGATTTATTTTTAACTTTTAGTGATTTTATCTTGTCATGTTATAGCTCTTTTATCTGCTGTACATTTTAATATTTTATGGTTCTGGTTTTTGTGAGGTGTCTAGATTGCTACAGCAGACAGGTATCTTAAAAATAAATTGTAGTGTCATTATTGCCTGGCCTAGCTTAAGTCATCATACAACTTCTGAAGCTAAAGAGGAGCTTGTTTTTCAAAAAGACTGTTGCTTTGCTAAGAGCGGATTTTTCAAAAATGTTTCAATCAATTATTATAGAAAAGTGCTATACCTGGAAGTTGGTACCCACCTGCCCTTAGCGATGGTTTCTGCATGTAAGGATTGACACATGTTAACAGGCTGGTATAGGAGTAGCTTGCACTGCTGCTGTCTATAGTGTACCTGCTCTTGTGAATAAACAGAGGATATCAGTATCTTGGACTGTTGATCTGACACTTTTCTCCAGCTCTTAAATTCAGTTTTAAAATATTCATACAAATAAAATGAAATCCTAAAGATCTGACAAGCTATCATTCAAGAGTCAGTTCTAAAGGCAAGGGGCAAAGTAAGTACAAGGTCTTGTAGCTAACTCTACATGTCAGGACTATCAGGCCAGCAGCATCTGAACAGAGGATGTAGTGAGGAATGTGTGATACCTTAAGCTTAGTTGAGTAAGGCACAGTGAGTTCAGGGAGTGCTTTAAATATATGCAACAAGATTATAAAATCAATGTGATATTTAAGTGGAAGCCAACGTAATGTCAGTGAAATATGAGAAGGCCTTTTAGTCTGTGTAAAAATTCTGGCAAAGGCATTTAGAATCAATTGTAGCCTGTTCTTAAGTCCCTGCTGGATGATTTCCAAGGGGGAGAGCCGCAATAATCCTGTCAAGATATCAGAAAAACATAGATAAGCATTTCAGTGTCCTCTTGGGAAAGGCAGCACCATAACCTTTGCAGTGTTTCTAAGATGACAGAACACTAGTCTTATGATGTGATTATTAAAGGAAAGATTAAAACCCATGCTCTGTACCAGCTGAAGGAATTAACAATGTCTTGCAATAGAAGGCAAAGGCATGTCCCAGTGACGTTGAGAGTGAACCAAAAGCTAGTCTTTTTTCCTGGTTCTGAGACTCAAACAATCCCAAGGCAATTTTTGTAGGTGCTATTATGACTTATAGGACAGTTAGGCTTAGCTGTAAAGTTACTAGATAATCATACCAATTGATAGAGCAAAATATGTGTGTAACATGTCTGCATTATGTAGCTGTTGATTTTCATTAAGTGTATTTTGTTGTCTTTCAGTATCTACTTAGGCTGGTATTTTTGAAGGAGCCCAAGGAAGTTAGTTGCCCGAATCCCATTGAAGTGGGGAGTCTATGGCCCTCAGGTCCTTTGAAAATCCCACGCTGTCTTATGTGTTGGATCCTGGCTCCTATGGGTAAGGGTAGTAAACCTCAAGGACAAAAGAACACAGTATATATCTGTCAGGCTGTACATGTGAAAAGAAAGTCCTGATTATCAGGTGTCCCTAGCACAGTGATGTAATTATAGTGAGAATGTTTGTTAGTTGGATACATAGTAATATAATTTTTCACTGTGCTTTTTAGCATCCCTTTGTAAGTGCAAAATGGACGTATTGTTTATGGACTTGCTCATGGAGTAATTGTGCATACACAGGTTTCAGAGTAACAGCCGTGTTAGTCTGTATTCGCAAAAAGAAAAGGAGTACTTGTGGCACCTTAGAGACTAACCAATTTATTTGATCATAAGCTTTCGTGAGCTACAGCTCACTTACTCCTTTTCTTTTTGTGCATACACAGTTATTTAATACAATTTTTTAATTGTGCATACACAGTTATTTGCTGTTGAATAGCTTCTCATGAGTGCAACAATCTGGTATTGATATTTTAATTCTTGATTAAAACATTCTACAGGGTATACAAAACAGATTAGGAGGTCAAATTTTGGTCCTTTTATTGTATTAAAGCTAAATTAAATGCATATTTCACAGACACATATTACAGTTTGGGGTTGGTTTCTTGTGTAACTTTAAGCTGTAATGTGGCATCTGGCACCATTTCTAATTAAAGCACTGGGTACTTGCTTTGTACAGGTGTAAACTAGTATTCTAGTGGAAATTGCTACCTTAATTTTGCAAGTAGTGAACAGTATATATAATTCACCTTTTTGGTTTGGTTTTGCTTGTATGGTCAGCCAAACCGAAGATGTATTTCTAAAGAATATGCTCAGTCAACCAAAAACTGTTGCACCTGATGTAGGAGTTACTGGGTGAATTGCAATAGCTGCTTTATGCAGATCAGAATGATCACAGTAGTTCCTTCTTGCCTTAAAATCTATTAATTTTTTAAATTCCCCAGCAACCAAGTGATTCTTCTGTTTTTCATAGCTTAGATTAGCAGGAAGCCTGGGATGCAGACTGTTCAATACAGCAAATTAAATGTACCACACTCCATTGCTTAAACCAAAATCTGGTCTCTTCCATGCATGAGCAAACCCACTGCAGGCAATTTTCATACCTATTACACGTCACCAAAAAAGACAAATATTGTGACCTTATGTGGTTTTCCTACTGGGGGCTTTGTGAGATCATGAGTTCATATTTGCACATTTTCTTACTGCTTTTAAAGAGGGTGAGAGAATTTGTCTTTTCTACACACTAAATCAATAGGATTTCAATAGGAATAGATCTTCCACTTCAGAGCTCTGCACAGCTTTCTAAATTGTCCCCATATCTGAGAGGCAGCACAGCTTTCACAGGATGCTTGTTTTGTGTGACCCTACCAGTGACACCGCCCCCCCCCCACTCCCAGCACACACACAGATGCTTGGAGAGTGCAGACAGTCATGGGATTATTGAAGATTAAACATACAATAACTCTGGGGCAGGTTTTTGCTTGGGAATCTCCCCTCACCCTGATTTGACTGGAGCATAGAGTAGAGAACAGCTGCTCCTTGTCTCCTTGCTCGGGTTGCCAACTTCATAATTGCGCAAAACTTGAATACCCCTGTCCTGCCCCATCATGCCCCTTCCCAGAGGCCCTTCCCCTTCTTTGAGATCCTGCCCCCACTCGCCCCATGCCCCCTCCTTCCAATGCTTGCTCTCTCCCACCCTCACTCACTTTCAACGGGATGGGGCAGGGGGTTGGGGTGCAGGTTCTGGGTGGGGCCAGGGATGAGGGGTTTGGGGTGTGGGAGAGGACTCCAGGCTGGGGAAAGGGGTTGGGGTGCAGGGGGAGGGTATGGGCTCTGGGCTGGGGATGCGGGCTCTGGGTGGGGCCAGAAATGCAGGGTTAAGGGTGCAGGAGAGAGCTCCGGGTTGGGGCAGGGGGTTGGGGTGCTAGAGAGGGTGTGGGCTCTGGCTGTGGAGTGTGGGGTCTGGGGTGGGGCTGGGGTTAAGGGGTTTGGGGTGTAGGAAGGGGCACCATGCTGGGGCAGGGGATTGGGGGTGAGGGCTTTGGCTGGGGGTGTGGGCTCTGGGGTGGGACCTGGGATGAGGGGTTTGGGGTACAGGAGAGGGCTCAGGGCTGGGGCAGTGTGTTGGGAGAGTGTGGGGTGCAGGCTCCGGGTGGGAGTTTGGGTGCAGGAGGGGACTCTGGGCTGGGGCAGGGGGTTGGGGTGTGAGAGGGGGTTTGGGGTGTGGGTTCACGGCTGCTTTTTCTGCGACTCACAGGAAGCAACCGCCAGGTTCCTGCATCCCCTAGATGCATGGGCAGCCAGGGAGGCTCTGCGCACTGCCCTTGCACCTGCAGGTGTCAGCCCCGCAGCTCCCATTGGTCGCTGTTCCCAGCCAATGGGAGCTGCGAAGCAGGCCCATGGGGTTGGGGCGGCACGCACAGCCTCCCTGGCCTCCCGTGCATCTAGGGGCTGCAGGGACCTGGCGGCTGCTTCCTGGAGCCACGCGGAGCTGGGGCAGGCAGGGAGCCTGCCTTAGCCCTGAGCCCCTGCTGCACCACGGACCTGACTTTTAATGGCCCGGGTGGCCCTTTTAATGGCCCGTAGCTGCCAGGGTCCTTTTTCGACCAGGTATTCTGGTCCAAAACCAGATGCCTGGCAACATACTTCTTGCTCACCTCCTCAGAACCTCCTGGTTTGGCGTGTTACTCTGACCTCACTAATCTCCCACAGCTTGCTCCCTTCTGCACTCTGAAATAGGAAGTTTCATGTTGCTTCGTTACTTCTCAAAGGGGTTTTCTTCTCAAAATTTTGCTGATGTTTGTTATTCATGTGTTCATTGACGATAACTTAAGGGAGAACTTGTGTTCAGACATACCAGATCAGTAACAACTTAGGTAAGCGAAAACCTGAAATTTCTCTCTACACAATGACCATGCAAATAAAATACGTAATTATAGACTTTTGTCAGGGTACTCCATAAAACTTCAGATCCTTAACCAGGCAATTACCTTTTCACCTATTCTGCTAATAAGGTACAAGCAAAAAAACATTTCCCTGTAAATTGTAGCAAAATTGGGAAAGACAAGCTTACCTTAGAACTTCTTAAGGTAAGTTTAGGACAGGGATCGGCAACCTTTGGCCCACGGGCCCACCAGGGTAAGCCCCCTGGCAGGCTAGGCCGGTTTGTTTACCTGCCGCGTCCACAGGTTCAGCCGATCGCAGCTCCCACTGGCCACAGTTTGCCGCTCCAGGCCAATGGGCGCTGTGGGAAGCAGTGGCCAGAACATCCCTCAGCCCGCACTGCTTCCCGCAGCCCTCATTGGCCTGGAGCGGCGAACCGTGGCCAGTGGGAGCCATGATCGGCCGAACCTGCGGATGTGGCAGGTAAACAAACCGGCCCGGCCCACCAGGGGGCTTACCCTGGGGGGCCATGTGCCAAAGGTTGCCGATCCCTGGTTTAGGACATACTGTATTGTATCAGTCATGATTGATTGGGGGAGTTGTTCCCCATTTTGTTTGGTTTTATATAAACTATGAATATAATTTATGAAATTTAAGAAAAAATATCTTTTAAATGTGCTTATGGCCAAATTTGCAGAGTATTACAGATCATAACATTAAGCGTGTTATTGTTTTATTGTTCCTGTTGTCAATATAGACTGTCAGACTACCTAGTTCATGTTAACATGGTCCTCTTTCAAACAGGACTATGTTGATGCAAACTTTTAGGACCTTTTCGTTTGAGCCAGCAGTTAGAGCACATACTTTGGTGTGCTCTAAATCACACCCTTGTAGTCCATACTGTGGCACAGTATAGACAAGCCTAAAAAAAAAGCCAGCTTATGAGTTAAGGTATAGGAAACTTGTACTGCAGTATAACATCCTTAATATCTACACAGTGTTGACAGTACTTTATTCTTCTGGGGCTGTATCCAAAAGATTCCAAATGATATAGGACTCAGTTTATCTACTCAGAACCAAATCTGGCTACCATTAAACCTATTGGCAAGATTGGCCACCCTTACAAAGGGTGAAAAGCTGAGGAAAGCCTTACTGGGATTCAAAGATCTAGTTCCAGGAAAACTAGACTTTTCAAATCATGTGCATACACCAACAAGGCACTCCTCACAGTGATCTCTATCCCTCTTTTTAAAGATCTTTTTGCAGTTTGTTTTTTCAACATATATTCTCACTTGTCAGCTCACCTCCGTTACAAGGTACTGTGCATCAGTCATTTCAGAGTCAAATTTATCTCTGATCATCACATTTGAGTAGGTCTTCCATTCAGTGTAAATTACTGACATCAGAAAATAGACGATCAAATGGCACAGACAGAAGAACCTGAATAAAACAGAACAGCAAAACTTGAAAAATAAAATGGCAGGAAGTTGCTTTTTCCACTGTGTGTTGTCTGAGTCTTGGCCCATGGTGTAAACTTGCCCTACCAAGCTGACTGTGCCATCAGGGGAAAATATGTATGAGATACATGTGGATGATACAAAGTGCTGGGGCAATCTCTGTTTTCTTAATATGCCACTGTAAATCAGTCCTCAGCTCACTCACATTTTCGCTGTCCCATGTGCAGATGATGTGTTGGGCTTTCCTTGGAGTCAAGCATTCGAACATGTTGTAACAACTTTCCCTTACTGCATGCCCTTTCACAGAAAAGCCATCTTTTCATATGAACTGTGTGACTGTGATACCCTTCTGGGACTGTACGTTGTGATATTTCCCAATTGCTGGTAATGAGATCTGCTGTTGCCCTGCCTTGTTCACACTAGGAACAAATAATCTCATTCCTTTGAACAATCTCATCTAGTTTTCAAGGGACTGTCCATATTTTTTTCATTACATCTCTCTTGACAGACAGGCTAGCAGGGTCTGTCATCAAATACTATCTGTTGAAAAACTGATGGGCCGTACACTGCCTGGGGAGTGACAGTTAAAATAGCAGGGGATGCAGCAGCAGAGAAATCCACTTGAAAAAAGGCTCCTTGCCAGGGCCCTCACTTTATTTCCATTATAAACAAAAGAAGTCATAAAGTACATGTGGTTTGACATTTTTGCATTGCTTCTAGTCAAGGAGGTTTTGCTCTAAAACATGTAAAAAAAATACAGGCAGAAAACTTAGTTTTGTCAGGCAGATGTACCTGGAGAGATTGCCTGCCAAAATTATTGTTCAGTAATAGAATAAAGGAACATGAAAATTGCCGTTCTGAATCAGACCTCTGGTCTAGCTCATCCACTATGACAGTGGCCAGTGCCAGATGTTATAGAGTGAGTTGTAAGAAACTTTGAAATACGATAATGTGCTCTCCCTTAATGTTTCATCCAAATCCATAACAGAGCTTTGTTTAAAACTTGAAGCATAAGACTTTTATAACTCTTCCAAAACCCTTTTAAAAGCATTAGTTAATATCACTCTGGATAAGCTTAGAAACAACGAGGAGTCCAGTAAACCTTAAAAACTAAGATTTATTTGGGCATAAGCTGTTGTAGGTAAAAAACCCACTTCTTCAGATGCATCACTTCTGGATATGCTTGTTATACATATAAATGCCTAATTCCTATTTGAATCTTGCTAAATTCTTGGGCCCAGCAACATCTATGGCAGTGAGCTCCACAGTCTAATTGCACATTGTGTGGGAGAAAAACATTCTCTTTTATCAGTCTGGAATTTGCCATTTTTCAATTTCATTGAAGGTGCTCGTGTTCTAATGTTATGAAACAGAGAGAACAGGCGCTCACAATCTACCTCTAGACCATTCATTATTTTGTATAATTTTATCATATTCCCTCTTATTCATAAGATAAACAATACAAATCTTTCAATCTCTCTTCGTATGAATGTTTCCATGCCCTTGTCTATTCTCCTCCTCATTCACTGAACACACTCCATTTCTCCAGTGTCTTTTTATTGAGATGGGGTGACCAATACTGAATGTAATATTCCAGATAAGGGTGAGCCATTGATTTATATAATGCCATTATAGTATTTTCCATTTTATTTTCCATCCCATTCCTTGTGCATCTTAACTATGAACACACTGTTACTAAGGATATAATGCTCTGAAATTGATGTTACAGTGGCTGAGTAAATCATCATTTATCCTCAAATTTTCATTTTAACTTGTATGCTCTCTACAAAGACATGATGTATACCATTTCTTCCAATGCACTCAAATAAAACATGCTTTCGTAAAACACAATTATTCTGGTTAATAAATGGGTAACTGGGTGAGTTCTATGGCCGGTGTAAAACAGGAGGTCAGGCTAGATGATCAAATGGTCCCTCTGGCTTTAAAATCTATCAGTCTCACATATGACTTGAGTTTGAGCTTACTTGCAACATGTAACCCCAACTCATGCCTGTCATTCCAGAGCACGGTGCCTAAGTTAAGTGCTCACAAAGTATATAATTGCGGTCTGAGACAAAATGTCCTAATTCTTGGCATAGTGAGTACAGAAATATCTAATATGAAGATACAGTCGTTCACATAGCATATCTGGATGATATTGGTACAAACCTCCCTACTGGTTTGTTTGGGGCGGGTCAGAGGTTGTTTGTTTGGTTTTTTATGTGTTTGAATAGCAGAAGACGACACTGATCAGTTAGATGACTACAGCTAATTTGGTTTCAGTTTTTCTTTAGGTGTAACAAGCTGTGCTTGTTGTAAATAGTTGTGCTAGGGTAATAACATCATTATACATTTGTACTGATATGTGCAATAGGATATTAAAGGCCTAATCTATCAAGTGCCCCAGAGCCTTAACTTCCACTCCTCTTCCCCACTGGATATGAGTAACTCCCATTGACTTGAGTGGAAGTTACTTGCATCTTGAGTGGGAGTCCAGTGGGTTCTTTGGCAATTCTTGGTGCATAGCATGTGCTGGAACCATGTGCCTACCGCTTAGCATCATAAATGAAGTCAAAAACCTTTTATTTGGTATTAAAAATTGAATTCTGGCCCTTCCACAAGATCATTAATATGGTAAGAGCATTCTGCTACATCAGAGTAGTGCTGTAAAGCATCCCAGCTCATTGCTTTTAATTGAAATGCCTGCATAATGCTCTTACAAAATCCAGACAGTTTTCAGAAGGATAAGAGCAAAGTGTGTCCTGCCAAATGTTGTGTTTAATACATATTGTTTAATAGAATCTAGTTCTTTATTTCAAACAATAATATTTATTTCTGTTAATTTTCTTGGATAAAATATTGATTTTCTGCAGTCAAATGCAGTTGCATTACTTAAAATCAATTTCCCTGCCCCAAAAAGATAGTGATAATTCGTTTATTCTCTCTGGAGGCTATCAAATTAGAGCTGGGAATCATCTGTAAAATACATTAGTAGCTAAGCAGAGCTGGTGGCATTGTAGGTTATAAATGTGATAGACCTAAGAAAAAGGTAAGTTGTTGCTCAGTGACATATACAAGACAAGAGGCAAGACTTGGTCTTAAAACCCATCAGTCAGCACTGAAAAGGAAGGACAGCACTGGCTTAGCAACTAATTAAAATAAAACAATTTTAATTTAATCAAGCCTGTATATTTGCTGTTACTGATATGTATAAGGAAAATTACCTTTCATGGTTAGAGACAAATGCAAGGATAATTCTTTTTAAGGGACATTGAGAGATTAAGGTTAAATATTATTCCATTGATACTTTTAGTCCCTGGCACCGTTAAATCTTAATGTGAACACTAGTCCAATAGGGGTTATACTTGTTTAAGTCAAAAGAGACTCAGAATGTGTCTGTAAAGCATATGATAAAATTATGGTGATTTGTATGCATTGAAGTTAAGCTGGTTATAATTTTGTAATAAGAGGTTGCTAATTTTTCAGAATATGTGATGAAACCGCATCTAGCCAATGTACATCTTAGTCTTCATAGTTCTATAGAGCAGATTGTATTGCATATGTTACTAAAATAAAATAACATAAAAATTACTTGACATAAATATTTCATGTTTCCTTCGAGGCTGAGTTAATAATTGTTTTGCAGAATAGAGTGAATCGTGTAGTTTTAAAAGTTTCTGCAATTAAAAATCTAATCACATTACTGCATAAATGAAATTAGTGGTTTTATCCTCTACAAAAAGTATATTTACTGTCTTAATCATAAACTAATGTCTCAGCTGAATGATGTGAAATAGAAATATATTGATATGCTCATATCAGTGCAGTATTACTTGGTATAATAAAGATAAATAAAAGAACCCTATAAAGCTGTATTAGCAGATACTGACACAAAATACCAGTGAAATAACATTTTTACTGTAGTTTTTTACCATGCCATCTCTGGCCACTCTAGCTCATTCCTCAATACTGCCTATAAAATCGGAGAGCGACATCTTTGTTTCTTTCTTTCTTCTGGGAGTACACTTTCCCTCAGTTCCATCAGCAAACATTATGCAAAAGGTATCTGCCCTCGCTCATTCATTATTGGCCTGTTCCAGGAGAAGATTATAGTGACCAGTAGTGGAAAGTCACAACTACTGGCTTCTCAGCAAGGCAGTCTAGTCAGGCAAAATCCTAGCCCAGTGACAAGGACAAAAACAAACAACCCTGCATATTCTGACATTATGAAACACCACAGAAGAAGGACAGCTTTCTACTCTTGGGCATGGATCTTTCCCTTCCTACAGTCTGATGGCTTGAGCAACCCCACAGTTTTATGTAGCTCCAAGACCTCAAGAAGGATGAATGGCTGGTTTTACCCGTCCTATTAGAAACTAAAAATAAAATGTCATAGTGTGAGGTTTCTGGGGCATCCTTCACCTTTCATTTGGGTGCTAAGAAGATTTGAGGGACACCAGTCACAGTTGTGAGAGGTGTATGTTACCCTGTTTGAAGTGGTGTGTAATCACCATTTAGTGTTTGGGGGAATTGTGTGTAGATTTTTGGCCCCTGTGACATTTTTTTTTCTTGATAAGTCCCAGAATTGGAAGTTCTAAGGCATAACAGGCACTCACTCTCAGAAGGAATTATTTCCAACACCGCAAAAGCGTCTGCTTTGAGTGGACTGGTTAGCATTGTAAAAAGAGCATTTGTAAAGACAGGGTATATGACCGTGTTTAAATAGGCTATGTTTTTTCTGGGAGAAAATTAACACTGCTAATTAGTCCAACTGGAACAGGGAATGTGCTATAGGATTGGAGCTAGTGTGTGGCAGAGGTCACGGAGGCTCCCCTAATTCAGGCTAGTACAGAGGTAGAGCAAATGGCCAAAGCACATCATGATAAAGTTCCTAATATGGAAGGGGAATATAATGACTCTTGCACTAATAATTTTACATTCCTTTGTCACATGAAAGAGAAGAGAGGAACTCAGTATAGAGAACATTCAATACTCAGTTTGGGTTTATCGGATCATCCCAGACATTAAAGGAAATGGGAATTTTTCATGAATGACTTTAAATTTCTTATTGTTCAGGTTAGTTCAGTGAACTTAGATGAACTAAAATGAAAACTTTATAGTACCTTAAAAATATTGTATGGTCTGTGCCTTAATTGGATAGATTTGTGTCCCTTCCTCTTAGAAAACAACCCCCCACCTCCACACACACACACACACACACACACCTGTCACAAAGAACCCAAATTAAACCAAGCAACCAAATCCCAATACAGGACCCAATACAGGACCCAAACTGAAAAAGGCTTTGTAAATAATAATATTAAATAATAGCAAGTTCTTACCATAGTGCTTATCCATAGATCTCAAAGCACTTTACAAAGGAGTTCAATATCAATATTGTAAAGCATTGTCAGGTTTTTTCCCTGTGAAATAAATGCCCCACACTACCCCAGGGTGGCACATCAGTGTCTGAACATCTGTTCAGTTCTGAACTGTTACAATGCATCTGCACTGGGAAAATTGGTACACGTTCTTCAGCAACAATGCAGCTGTGCTAGTGCTCTCATAAATGAGGCTTAGGCATTTTGTCAGGAAAACCTACAGGCTGAGTGAGTTACGCAGGTTTTCATGGCAGGTCAGTAAAAAAAAAATTCTGGGCCCTTGGTATTATAAGTGCAGTTGAACCTTTGCTGCCAAATTTTGTCTATTGCTCTTAGTGTAGAGAAGGTCTTGGTGGAATTCTTTGAGGTCACCATAGAACTAATTCAAAAATTTTGCTAGATGTGGTTGAAGTTTTGTGCTATTGATTCCAGAATTTTCAGAAATATAATGTATATTGATTCACATTTTCTTTGCAAAAAAATTAAAGGTGGGGGAAAAATTTTCAGAGTTGTTCAATTTCCACTGAGTGTATTGGGAGATATTTTGATAAAGCCCTATGTACTGCTTTGAGAATTCAGGGGTAGATTTATATTAAGCCTATCTGTGTGTGTGCACTTCAGTTTTTAATTTGATTTTTCCTGCTGTTGTGTGCAGTCAGTTTAGCTGAAAGAGAATAAAACTGATTAAAGGGTGATTGACTTCTTGGAATGCAGGAGTTAGTTTTGTTTTAAATAAATGAAGCTGCTGTTTAAGACTTTCGCAATATCTGGAAAGCTACTGTAGAGGACTACACAAAGATAAAAGATGCCACCTCAAGCTTGTTTATGTAATCACATCTTTGTTCCTGTGTATTTCAGAAGGAAAACAAAAACTAAATTGCTGCTCTATAGATGATTACACTTGGCTTTGCTGCAGACTTCTCTTATCTCTACTGGTGTTTCTTTTTGTAGCAAATTTTCAGTGTGCTGTTTCCTTTCAGCTCTTTTTACTGTTGTATATTACCCTTCATTCCAGATCACTCCCACTGCTACTTCCCTCCCTTTCTAATTCCCAGACCAGCTTCCAACCCCTTTTTCTGCAAGAAAGTGGCTGTACTTCACTACAGGAAAATGACTTAATTTGCACTAAAATAAACTCGAATTAGGAGCATTTAAAATAGTTTCTTTGTATAGTTGTATTTTGTGCTTTTACAGTTTCCGCAGAATATTAACCTGCTAGTTATCTTTAATTTGGAGGTGAGTGTAGTAGAATGGCAGCCCTGGATAAAAGAGTAAGGAACTTATAATGGGTTTATTATTAAGTTAGCCATGTCCCTGCTAGCCCACTGGTCCTTAACTGGTCAGGCCTGGCCCAAGGTGGAATGAGTACAAAGAATCACAGCTCCAAAGATGAAGCTAATGGACATAAGCTCCCTGCCTCCTCAGGTGAACTTGGAGATTTTGAAAGGATGGTTGCCTGTTGCACTAGATAGGAAGTTCATGTCAGATATCTAAAGCAGCCTGGAAGAAGGCATGAAAGCAGGTATGGGAGAAGAAGGTAATTGTAGTAGAGTGATTAGGGAGGTGTGGTAAGAAATGAGAGCAGCTATGTAAGCAAGAGTAGAATTGCACAGATACTTGAAGGTGAGGAGGAAAGCTTTAATTTGATATAGCAGATGAGAGGAAGCCAATGGAGGGTTTTGTGTACAAAGCAGATGTGGTCCAGGCAGTAGGTTACAGGTGATTTTAGCTGCTGTGCTTTGGACAGAATAAAGTGGAAACCATGCAGTGAATCTTCCGGTGCAGTGACTGTTCATTGTAGATGATTGCTCTGCCATTGGAAAGTAGATAAAGAATATATACTATACTTTATGTGCATGCAGATGTATCATCTAAGGAGGTCACTATGTAAATCTGTTCTGTACAATGTAATGGGACAGATTCTATCCACTGGTTCTTCACTGTTTTGCACTAGTGTAAATGAGGACAAAATCTGGCCCAATAAATATACTTACGCGATAAATCATTTACAATGCAGTCATGCTCCTTGTTAGATTTTACCCTGGAAAATGCTGGGCAGGGAGAATGGAGGGTGATTCTAGTGCTGAACATGCACACAAAAAATTAGACTGTAGAGAAAAAATACCACTTTTGTGGGATGGGAGGTGCTTGAAATGTTGTTTAGACCCCCCACAGATAATTGTAAGATCAAGGCTTGTAGCACTGCATAATACTTCTGTATTCTGGAGAAATACTACGCTATCATTATATCTGCATTAGCCTTAAAGGAACAATTTTGAGACAGCCTTAATTGTATAACCTTTAATAGACTTTTAAATCTGAGAGGCTGCTTTTATTCCCATATAATTTCTGTTGTAAAATTACTCACATTTTTCCATTAATTAATCCAGTATTTAGGTAATTGTCCTCTTATGTTCAACTAAACTCTAGGCTGTACTAAATTTTAGCTACTATGGAATGTAAACAGTGAAACAAGAATACAGCAGACTGGGATGTTTTTAATCAGAAACGAAAAGCTGTCAGTAAGATGTGCAAATAGAGTACCAAGGCTTTGGTTTAGTCATCTATAAAATACAAGAAGACAGGTCCAATGAACTATAAGACATCAAACATAAATGTAAAAATAGAACCTCAAACTTAGTACAGCAGAGGATGGATCTACTTTATTGTAAACAAAAAATAACTACCCCTTCACCCCCCAAATATTCAATGACAAGCTGTGAGAAAGGTATGTGGGGTGGATCAGTTTCCAAATTTCAGACACTGGGTACACATTTGATCAGCACAATAGGCTGTTACATAACAGCCTATTACAATTTTTATATTTTTGGTCTAGGCCTTTATACCTGGGCGCATGGCTTGGAGGAGTACAGGAGAGCATGTGGCTTGGAGGTGAATTATATTCCTTTGAGAAGACACAAAACTACTACCTAAGGAATATCTGATTCACCACTTGAAATTCAGTTTATACCTTTTTGAGCACAAAATGCTGCTGTTCAAGGTTTTTCATAATATGATAAAGTGTTGTGTTACCATCTGTATCAATATAGGCATGCACTAGAGGTCTGAGGGTACATTTCTTTCCTGAAGCACTGTAAGTGTTACTATGTGTGCAAAAAAGCTTTGAACTACTGTCACTCTAAAGGGCATCACAGTGCATTCCTTAGCTTTTATTTACAGTAATTGTCATGTTGTGCATATGCTCATGACCCTACGCAGGTGAGATTATTCACTCGTTTCATGAATGCCCAGAAGGTCTTTCTATAGTACATTTTTACAAAACAGGAATTGCTAATATGGAGGTGATTTTTAACATTGTGAGCCATATTCAGATTACAAAAAATGCTCTTATGTATATTAATGATCTGACTTATGTTTGTATAATACCTGTTACCCAGAAAGTTCCCAAAGCACTTTCCAGACTTCACAAACTATGGGTCATACTTATACCAGTTTTGCACTCCACTCCATTGATTTCAGCTGAGTTAATGTATGTCTGATTTGCACTGTGAAAATTAGCTCAGACTCAATATGTAGTGTGAGCACATCACCCACTACTGAGAAGTAAATTGTTTATTTATTATTTATATATATTATAAACACATAAATATTATTCCAATTATGCCTTTTGAGACATCAGGTAGACCCGTTGACTTACTGTTAACTGTTTGTACTCTTTTTAGATAAAAGTAATAGTTTAAAGCTTTAAATATTCTGCTCATGGTATGTCTTTAACTACTGCCTTTCAAAAGCGTTAGAGCATTAGTATTTAAATTTTATTTTCATTGCTTTTTGTTGACATGTATGTGGGTTTCACACATTTAAACTATGGACATATATTGTGACACATGAGGATAACTGTTTAATTGGCCACATGAACCTTCCACCCTCACTCCATGTGCACACATCCCAGCATGTAAAAAATACCCACAAAATAATTAAGTAAATGTTTAACTTACACTAGATTAATATTGAAGGATAGTTTCATTCTACACTATTTGCTATTTTTTCTCTAGTGTTTTTGTTTTATTATTGCTTGGGGTTCTTGTACATTATTTGAAGTTACTACAGCAATCTGTCACCATTTGGTATGATAAAGTATGCTGGGATTAGGGTTGCTAGGGCTGAAGTTTGTCATCTTTCTCCTATGATCCTAACACTTAATGCTGCTTTTTCTATCAGTGCTACACATGCAGCCCATGGGCATTGACTTTAGTGGAAATGGGGCAAATAGACACCTCCCCTCTCCAAGGCTTACAAAGCCACATTTGATTTCTTGATTGAATATCTTATCATTGATGATGTGGTTTGTTTATACTAAATCTGTAAATAGGGTAGTTTCTTTTTAGCTTACACTTTGCAGTATTTGTACTAAGGCTGCAAGACACACTCTACAGTTCTTTAAAGTTTGATGGATCATGGTGTTTACTGTACAGGAGTTTTGCGTGTTTACTGGAAGAGTGGGTTTCCTCATCTGTATCTCATTGCCCTTTGACAACCTAGTGATGCTTTTTGTTCCTGCTAATGATATAATGTTGTTAATTATTTGGTTAATGGACACTGCTTTGTTAAGAAGTTATATTGTCAGTCTGGTGTGAAGATGTTTCTGTGCATGAAGGTGGTAAATTAATATATGTGATTTATTGCATCTCTTCATAATAATGTATTCTAAGCAAAAAATCTTCCTGTTAACATCATTTTAAGTATTCCTTCATCAGTCAAGTGTTCACTGTGATTACACTTATTTTTACACATGTTTGACCTAGTTTCAATCATACATCTCTGCTGGGATTCATTAGATATATCTTAACAAGGCTAAGCACAGCTGAAATGGCTTGTCAACTTTATTTGAATAACTTCATCTTCTCTGAAACTTTTGTATTTGTATTTAAATATTCAGTTCCCTACATACAGTGCTGCTTTAAAAAAGAAACTTATCATCACAGTCAACTAGTATGTTTGCAGGAGGTTCCTGATTCCAAATGTCTTATGCCCAAGTTATAAACATACTAAGTGAATTTAAAAACTGATTGGTTAACTTGTGGAGTTTACTTTATTATGAAGCAGTTAATGGCTCTTAAATATTATAAGATTCTTAGACAATGTAGGATAATTTAGATGAATACACATAGAGTTGTTGACAGAATTGTGAAGTATACTTAAGTTCTAACAGTGTGAGAATGCTGATGTTGAGAATGCCTGAGCACTTGTGAAATGAGAGGCTATACCTGTTTCCTGCTGGCTTTTGGAGAGGGGTGAGAGCAAGTTTTCAACATAAGAAATCAAGTGGTTAATTATAATACTCAAGGTTGCTACATGTAAATGATTAAAGGTCATACACAAAGTTAGTATCCAGTACCAATATACATTTAATATACCGTTCAGCCTTAACATGATATTGGGAAGTGGAGGGGGGGTCGGATTTTTGACAGCAAACCTGCTGTGCTGGCACCTTCCATTTTGTATATCAGTCAGTCACACTGCTGTGAAAGTTGACAGGTTTGCTGCCAGAAACTGTCTAACAAAACTGTGATATTTATTGGTAGCAGAACTGCTTTCATTAACCAACATATGTCCTCTGTTAATTTCCACAATTCCCATTTACAAGTTACTAAGCTCATGCACTCATGCTAGACTGTAATACTAGATACTGCTAGACAGATTTTAAAAGTTGCCACAAATAAATTAACATTCTTAAAGTCATTTTGGCTGAACAGCAAGATAGTACATCGACTAGAGTCTAGTACAGAGAGTGCTTATCTCAGCAAATGGTTACTTCAAATTCTTGGGAGAAAACACATCCTGTAGCATCTCTTGAAGCTTCTTAAGGAGAAAAATACAACACATGCTTTTGTGTGTGTAATATTCTGTAATTTGTGTTGGCAGTTATTTCTTTCAAATTTAAAATCAGTGGAAAAAATTAACAGTCTCACCACTGCACCCACTGCAGCTTGCTATTCCTGGCAGTTGTGGATTTTAGTTCACAAAAGAGTCTAATTTGAGCAATACCTGTAAAAGTAAACTACTGTAGGACATAAAATCAGCATTTTCTTTTTGAAGAGCATCGGTAACCAAAACCATACAAATCCTTACCTGAAAGCTTTGGGATTACCCGCAGAAAATGTATCTTCTTAGTCTTACATAGTAGGCAAGGTTCTGGCTAGCACTAATGTTACTCCAAAATAAGGTATAATAACTCCTTTATATTGAAATTTTCACTGTTTATATGCAAGAACTGTACTGGATCTGCTCACGTAGGAATAAATAAAAAAGCAGTACAAACTGAGCAGCAGCTATCATATGAAAGTAAAAGACCTCTAGTGGCCATAACCTGAAGTTAAGAAAGGCTTCCTTTTTTTGCAATAAGTAGTAGCCAAAATGGTTGGGTGGGATAAACTGCAGCTGATACTTTACAGTAATGTGTGATCTTGTTGAATTTATGATGGTAACAAAATATAAAGTCAATCAGAATTAAGAGAGGAATCTGATTTCCCAAAATCAGTACAAATTAGAAATGAACTTCTGGTTGGAAACATCAGGGACTCACTTGTAAACTTATCAAATACAAAGTTTTGAGTAAATCTGTCAGAAAACAGTTATTTTCTAGGCTTGCCTCTGCTTCATATTGTTTTTCTTTTAGAGAAATCCAGAGATTATTTTGAGTTGGCTCATTATCAAAATAATTGTTGTAATTTTTTCAAGATAAAAAGCATCAATAGGAAGAGATACTTTGTTCCTCAAAGGGAAACTTTAGTCATTTAGCCTTACCCCTGTATCCTGAAGATTTGCCAAATAAGAAGCACTTCTGTAAAAGGAAATGGAAACCTAAGATTATAAGTCACTTTCCATTTTATTTCAATTCTGTTTTAAAATTCAGAAGAATATAGTTTTACAGAATTTAATAGGGATGAAAACAGTTGGATCCTATATACATTTTACAGGGTTCAACAGAAGGTACTTGAAAAGTCTAAAAAATTTAAGCAAATATCCTCTCTTTTTTTAGATTTTCATATCCTTCCTGAAGAATTCTGTAGCAGGGATATAATTATTTTTTATGAATATTCAAAAGGATCTTATACAAAGTTTTCATTTTCTATTAATCTGTTATGCACAAGTCCTATGGAATATAACATTATTTTTAGGAATTTTAAACCACATACGAAGTCATGTCCTGTAGGAGTTCTCTTAAGAGTGATACCACTTTTTCAACGAAGAAAGTTGCTTAGAGTAGTATTCTCAGTATTGCCAGTTGTAAGTTATTGTTAAGCATATTTCACAATGTATACACAGTGAGAAGCACTTCTTACCTTTTGAAAATTCACATTTGGGCTGGCACAGGTTTTGTTCGTTTTTAGTGATCTAGTGATTTGGCATTGCAGGATATAATCCATTATTTTAATTTCCTTCTAAATCTACAGTTTAGAAGTGCAGTTCCTTACAGTTTTTTTCTTTTTCTATTTTAGAGTCATTTTGTGGCATGCATGACAGCAATCTTAAACCAAATGGACAACCAACATTACTCCTTTTACATTGAAACCTTTCAGACAAGTTCAGAGCTAGTGGTAAGTACAAAGTATCCACATTTAAAGCTGGCAAATAGACAAATGGCTCTCAAATACTTCATATTCTGCACTGAACTACTCATACACTTGATTCTAGTAGCCACAATTGTTTAAGAAGAACAGATGGTTTTACCAAATACTAGACATTATTTCTAAATATGGAGTATCATCAAAAGGCTGATACACATTTGTTGTATATATCTCTTGCCCCATAGTCCCTGCAAGTTTACTTCTGACCTGAAGAGTGCTTGAATGATACCAGGGGTTGGATACTACCTCAGTCAGAAGCGTGAAAGATATAGGTGTTGCTGGTGTAGGTAGATCATTGTTTTGCCTTTTTTGTCTTCCCTACGTGTTGGGGAGGTTTGTTAGATAGTTTGCTAAGAGATGACTCTGCTAAATGGTAAACAGCTCTTCAACAATTTTTCTCCAAAGTGTCTAAATTAATATGCTTTCGACTGTGATTTTTTTCTATCCGTTCATCTATGACTTATTTTTTGCTCAACAGCTCAGTGTAATGGGTCTTTAACTTTTATTTCCAGCCTACAACTGTTATTTTACAGGACTTTGGTCCCAATTCTCTCTCCTCTTTATCTCCATTAAAAACTCCATTGTTGACCCAGATTGTGTTTTTATGCTGAGTAGCTACAATTGTCTGATTCTCATGGTGCAGCTGGGTTTGCTCCAGTTTAGGTTAGAAGTGCCTAGGAGCTGCTCTAACATGCACCAGTTGATACCATTCCATAAATGATTACAGCAGTTCTGTGACCACACCCCTTTCCTTTTCCTCCCTGCTGTTGAAACACTCCTTGCACCCATGGACAGATGTAGGCAGTGGTGCAGGTGCTGGATAAGACCAGTTTTTTTGCCAGCTGAAAACTCCTCTTGGAAAATTCTCAGATTGCCAGATCCAGCTGCTTTTCAGACCCATGTATTGTCAGAGAGTTCAAATGGTGCAGATCATGGCAGATCCAAGCCCAGCTAGTCTTATTTTTTGCAATGTTCCAAATGAGTCAGACTACCTAGTAACATGGGGATATTTTGGTGTATTGTCATCTTCCAGGCACTTCGGGTGCTCAGAAGCAGCCTACATTTAGCAATTTTACCAAAGTCTATGTAGTGCGGTAATCCCTAATCTACTTGAGCAAGTCAACAGGAAAGAATTGTAAAAACTTATGTCATTATGCTTATTTTTTCTGCTTTTTAAATATATTGATTTGTTAACACTTCATTTTTCCTCAATAGCATAAAAGTAATGTCCTGACAATCATGGTGATAAAAAAATTGTTTCCGTATTATGCTGTTCAGAGACATTGTTCATTTGGTTACCCTTAACCAATTTGACTGTTAAGAAAGAGCCAAATCTTCTGCTGAGTGCCACTTATGTGGTACCAGTGGGAGTTGTTGGCACTTTGAGTGATTGGCCTCACAGTTCAGTAGCTGCCTCTTAAAGCTCATTACAGAAACCTTGGGGGTAAACCTCCATATATGCAAACACTTAATGATCGAATAATTGTGTTAATGATTATATTGCAATAACCTCTGTCTCTTTGGTAAGTGTTCTTTAGAAAAGAGAAGTGGTTTGGTTTTGTTGTTTTTTGTATGAATGGTTGTGTGTATTTATAAGTGTATATGAATAATTTCTGAATATAACTTGCACTCTATCTTTAGAAATGTGTATTTTGAAAAATTGCTAAATTAAAAAAAAATTCAAGTTTTCTAAGCGATGACTCTTCTAAATGGTAAACAACTCTTCAACAATTCTACTCCCAAGTGCCTAAATTTAATGCTGTTTACTGTGAATTGTTTTTCTGTCCATTCATCTATGGCTTATCATTGCTCAAGAGCTCAGTGTAATCTGCCTTTAACTTTTATTTCTAGCCCACAGCTGCTATTTTTACATGATTTTCGTCCCAATTCCACTGCCATTGATGTCATTGATAGCTTTGCGATTGACTTCAGTGGGAACAGGATGGAGCCCTCTCCTTTGATGCTTTCCACAGTGCAGAGAGTCGGCTTTGGAATATGAAGTCTGCAGGATATAAAATCATAGTTGTATTGTGTTTTGTTGTTCTAGGACTTTTTGATGGAAACATTCATCATGTTTAAAGATCTCATAGGAAAGAATGTTTACCCTTCGGACTGGATGGCAATGAGCATGGTGCAGAACAGGTAAATAGAGCCCTCCGAACAATTTCAAGGTTTCAGCAGTCTGAAAGGGAGCCTGGTGCTAGTGAAGTGAACGTCTTATTCCATGTTTTAACACAAAAAATAGGCAGGGTTCCCTGTTCCAGATGCCTTTTCAGTTTTACTTCGTATCAAAAATGTTTACACTATCTGAGATAATCGACTTACATAATGCATGGAAAAAACTGCCTGTGCCTTTGGTCCACTTTTTAAAGACTGACAAGCAAGAGGAAATGGGTTTCTAATAGATTGGTGTCAACATCACAAAGAAGAGTCAGAGTTGGTCTCCATGTCGACAAACTCAGTAAAGAGGCCAAGGAGTGAATAGAGACCGTCTAGGCCCCGTCTATAGAGTGCCTTCCAAAACTGTGTCTGTCATGTGTGGTTTGTTCTCTCTCTCGTTATCTCTCCAGAGGGAGAATAGTGTGTACTTGCCCCCCAAGAAAGCTCTGTCTCCTATATAATTGAACTTTACCCTCATGGTGGAAAGTTCCTTTGTTCTAGAGGAGCAGAATTGTCAGCCATGGCCTCCATCCTAGACCTTTAGGCAATATTTTAGACATGTTGGACCCAGGACATTGTGGGCCCTGAAGATAAGGACTCAGACTTTGAACTTGACTTCATATTCTGTGAGAAGCCAGTGTAGAGAGAAGAGGATAGATCTGATGTGCTCACTGTAGCCCATGTCACTGAAGAGATGTGCTGCAGCTTTCTGTCTGAGTTGGTGATTCTTAACGGTTGATGGCTTCATGCCCATATATATTACAGGTATAATCCAGGTGGGAGGTAATAAAGGCTCATATAACTAAGGCCTACTGCGGATCCATAAGACTGCTGGCTGACCGCTGGTAACCTTCTGCTTTTTATGTTTTCTCTGCAATGCTTGCACCTTAAGAGTAAATGTGCTTGCTCAGAGAGAGCTGTGTGGTAACTCTACTGGTAATTATAGTTGTTCATAGCCTTTGAAGAGAGAGCAAAGTGCAGACATTGGCCTGTTGAGACATTCTGGCTTGCTTGCAGTATCACAGTATAGGCAGAGAACTGTGCAGCCTGGAAAAATCCCAGTCAGGAGGGAGGGAAATGTAGGTCTCTCCCTAGGTGAGGGGACAGCTGGGAGCAGAGGCCTAAAAGTGAGTGCCCTTGGTGAACCACAGAGGGGCAATGCAGGTGCAGTTGCCCTGAATTTTGACAAAAGGGAAGATTCCTTCTGTGAATGAGGCATTAGCTATTTTGGTTATAGGTGGGTACCGTGACACTTTTTATCAGGCAGGAAAGGACTGAGGCTCAGGAGACTTGGGGGGGGGGTCCTATCCCCAGCTCTGTCACTGACTGACTTTGTGACCTTGGGTAAGTCACTTAACCCTTCTGTGCCTCTTTTTCCCTCTCAGCCTTTCTCTGTCTTGTCTATTTAGATTGTAAGCTCTGCAGGGCAAGCACTTTTTCATACTACATGTATATACAGCACTTAACATGATAGGATCTAATTTGGGGTCTCCAGGAACTACTGTAGGACAAACAGCAATGGTAGTGAATAGGTGAGTAAACTGAAGTGCCTCCTCACAGTTATACTAAATCATGGTGCTCCAGGATTGAGTTACATTGGGAGGGCAATATGGGAAGACTCAAGGTAGGTGTATCATTGTTTCGAGACACTTTGGGATATTCAGACTGATGTGTGGAGGGAGGGAGAGGGGGGTTAGTATTTGTAGTCCATGACTGAGAGACTAGGGGAAGGGATGAGGTAAAGGGAAATACAGCACTGCTCTGAGCAGCTGTTAATTAATCCCTTTCACTTGTCCAGTTGTTTGATCCATATAGGAATTGGAAGATTCTTCTTTGTCTTATGTGGCAGACATTATCATTAATTTTTGGCATCATCACATTGAGGTCACCCCCTTATGGGACTATATCATTAATAATGTAAGATGTACACTTTACAATGTGGGTTTTAAGTAGCTATATGTTGTCGGAACCATATCTCTTGTTTATAAATGTCTCTAAACTTAGCCAGCTGGGCACCCACTAACTGCCAAATCCTTACATCATCTGAATAGATTTGCCTCCGACAAAGTGTTTGGGGCAGATCCTTGAGTGCTGATGTGCTTAGTAGAATATTTACAGAATTCATACTCCAAAGCAGTGGTGCTCCAAGACATGACAAACCTAATTCCTATTTTAACTTCTAAAACCTTCTTTACTGAATTCAGTTGCAGGAAGCTACCCATTCCCTCATCAAAGATCAATAGTCACTAGGGAGATGGCTGGAAACCTGAATTTTAAAGATCTCACTGGTTATAGACAGGTTCCTTTCAAACTTCCTCATTCAAAAACATCAGGACATCTGTTCCTTAAGTATAATGTCAACATATTGGCATTTGGCACAGCTGTAATCCTGCTTATTTGTGCTTCATGTTATTTAAGGGATTGACACATTTTCTTGAGATGAGTACTCAGGATTTTACCTGATGTCTGTCATCATTCTTAGAATGTCTCCAGGTGCTTTTAGTGTGGTTTAAAAAAAGAAGGCAAGAAAATACAATATCTCCATTCTTTAGACATGTAATGTGGTGATCCTGATTCCATTTGCCATTCAAATCAATGGAAACAGGACTGAAAATTCACAGTGACTGAAATTTCTGTAAATGACTACGCCAGTTGTGTTAGAACAGTACACTCTTAAATGTCAAATTAATCACATTGTTAATTTTTTTCAGACTTATGTCCAGTATAGAAATATTTTAGTTGTGGGGTCATTTTCATGAACAAATCAGAGTTTAATAAGCTACTTTTAAAACTTATTGTAGTTATCTGAAATATTTCATATTGCTGGAATGGAAATAGTATGTTTGTGTATCATACATCCAAAGATACACCCATTGTATACTCATATCTTCACAATTGTTGTATTACAGTTTGTGTGCACAATTGCCATTCATGCTCGACCATGACCAATACTGGATATTTTTTAATACAAATTGCTGTTAAGCGTGGGTGAGTCAGCACTGCAGAATTAGCCAGGGTGATCAGCACCCAAGGACGCCTAGTCCAGGTATAAGTATCCCCCCAGCAAACCTCTACCTGTGTCACTGTGTCCTCACTGTTTCTGCACTCACCTGTGTGTGTCTGAGGGCAAAGCCCATGGTTATTTGTGCTGGGACATACTGATTCTTTCCCAGTCAATTCTGGAACAATTTGTCTGTCTTTCAGGGGGCAATATGAAAAGGCACTGGATAACTATCAGTACTCCAATGATTTAGTCTGAATCACTCACTGCAACACGTGGATTACAGTCCAAGTTAAAGCAGAGACTGGGCTCTATATATCTTCCCCTTCTCCTTCCTCCAACAACTGAATAAGGTAGCCCAGGCTTAAAGCACCTCCAAAACCGGGAAAATGTTTGTATGTAGATGGGGCAGGACAGGGGGTTGGGCTAAAACTTGGGTAAGAGTCTGGCATTACCTCTGCAGTGACGATGCACCCAAAAAAGTGTTTTGAGAAAGTCTAGAATGAACCAGGCAATACAAATTATTTATTATTTATTTTTACCTGCTTCAGTTTTTTGTCACGAATTGGCAGTCTTGGCCTTTCCCAAGCCCACTCTGTTAACCTAGCTAATCACTTGAGTACTCCTCCTTGTTAGGCATGAGCTCCTTCAACTGAGCCTGAGGACCAGCTAGCTCAGCCTCCAGCCAGATTAAAGAGGTCAGCTGGGTTAGGGTATTAGCACCTGATTGACCAGACTGCCTGACTGGTTGAAGGAAGCTCCTAGGCCTGCTTTTAAGGTCATTGAGCAACAGCAAGTCGTTGGCTGTTCAGTGTGTGTGCCTGCAGCAGCAATCACTCTTGTGCTTTCCTGGTTCCCAGCTAGGGTGACCAGACAGCAAGTATGAAAAATCAGAACAAGGGGTGGAGGGTAATAGGCACCTATATAAGACAAAGTCCTGAATATCAGGACTGTCCCTATAAAATGGGGACATCTGGTCACCCTATTCCCAGCCATGACACTGCCTTGTTCCTGTCCGAGTCCAGTCTGCTCCAGTCTCGCTTTCCTGCTTGCTTCTGACTCTGGCTCCAACCCATCGTTCTGGTTCCTGACTCCCAACTCCTGCTCTAACCACTAAGCCTGATTCTTGCTCCAGCCATTAGGCCTGACCACCCACACCCCAGTCGTGACACTACTGCACTCCTGCTATATGTAGACTTCTCAGAACTGCACAGATCCAGGAAATGAAAATGGAAATCACTTACTGTAATGTGTTTGAGAGGAGAGGCTTGTATAAACAATGTATCTGATATTTCAAAAGTATATCTTAAGGCAAGAAAAAATAATTGACAATGTACAAGATGACAATGGGCGCCTTAGGAAAGCCTTGCTAGGTGGAAAACATGACTAGAAAGCATGCTAATTTTTTTCTTAGTTGTTCTAGATATCAAACACATTAGTACTTCCAGGTCTGTCTACTCTACTGACCACACACACACACCATTCAAAACATCATTTGAAAGATACAATGTTAGAAAATGTGTTTATGATAAAGCAAAAAAGGAAAGAAGGGGGAGAATGTATGAGAAACAGATGGCATTTGTGTTGTAGTGTGTGGTTTGCCTAATATCATCTTGTTTTTCTCAGGTTTGAAACTCCTCTTGTCCCATTGGGAGAGTTTCATTTTGGGTTGCCAACCCTCCAGGATTGCCCTGGGGTCTCCAGGAATTAAAGATTAATCTTTAATTAAAGATTATGTCATGTGATGAAATCTCCAGGAATCCATCCAACCAAAATTGGAAACCCTAGTTTCATACCTTCCATTGATAGGAGGTTGGTTAGCTCTTCCATCTGGTATTGGATAATAAAATGTCCTTCTGCCATTATTTAGCAGTAATTTGTTTGACTAGGGTAAGGATAATCAGAGCATGTTTCCAGAGCCAGGAGGGGATTAGATTGCCTTTGTTTAACCCAATGGTTCTCAACCTATTTACCGTTGTGAGCTCTGGGGGAGGAGGGTGTGAGTGTGTCCCCTTCCTATACTCCAGCTGTCCTCAGGGGCAGAGAAACAGGAACTGGGTTGCCACAAGCGTTTCTTTAACTCTCTGTTCCTGGGGGAATTGGTGTGTGTGTGTGTGTGGGGGGGGGTGTTAGAGGCATACTTGCTGACAGGTATTTTGAAATAAATTACCAAAATAATTGAAACTGTTATTTTGACAAATAAAATTTGCAGAATTTTAAAATATTGTATGCACAATTTTTATTTTTTTTTGGTGCAGAATCCCCCCCAGGAGTAATTATTGTGAAATGGAGAGAGGAGAGGGTAACTGATATAGTTGGTATTTGTCGGCCTCCTGGAAGAAGTGAGTGTTTAGGAAAAGACTTGGTTAAGCTGAATTGAACTATTAAGCTACCAAATTCAATTTTGATTATGTTGATTGGGCTTTTACCTAGAATTTCAATGGAATGGTCTTTCCAGAAGAGATCTGCTGTTTTTGTGTTTTGTGACTCAGATGTGTCTTGGTTTATGCTGACAGCAATTAGGAGTCAGAGATGTCTGGACCTTGTTTAACATGTTCTTTGAATCATGGCTATATAGTTACCTCTGGCTGTCCTTTTACTCCTTTTCCTGGCAGGACTGGGGGAGGAGTTGTCTAGGCACATTCTTGCTGATCATTCATAGTTGCTCTCCAAGTAAGATTCTATGGACAGCAATTACTACCAGGTTGTTTCACTGTCTGAGGCAGGTTTAGGTTCATAATGAGCAAATTTAATTGAGTAAAAATTTCTTCTACCCTCTTGTGCTTCTCCTATTAGCAATTACTTTATATGTACAGGAGATTAATCTGAAAAAGCAGCATTTTAGTACTTTGGTAAATAACCAATCCCTTGTTTATTTGCAGGCATATAAAACTTTTCTTGTCTAAATTGTTCTGTACATCTAGGAAAAAATATCAGCTTCTGCATCATTCACGAATACAGTATTTTTAATTCTACAGAGCAATAACATGTCTATCATTGCTCAGATCGTATTCCTTTGGGGATCATCCAATATCTACATTGCATCAATTGACATTAGAAATTCACTTGTGATATTACACTTTGTCTGTAATTTCCCCTTATGACTAATAATTCTGTGGGACAATTTGATCCAGGCAGGCTTAGGGTTTATATTTATATTGCTATAAAGCTTCCATGTTCCAGCCAAATGAAAATGTTTAAAGTGACGGTCAGATTAAAAATCATAGATTGTAAAGAAATGTATTCGTCAGTGCTGCTAACAACACCTTACATTATTTAATTATGTACATTTTGCAGCTCTCTGCGCGTGGCTGGTGGAAATTATTTAAGTCTGTTTTACTTTCAGGCTCTTAATGCTGTAATGTTGGGGCATCCACTGCTGCAAGGAAAGGTTGTTGTCATTGGTGGTGGTTTTGTTTTGTTTTTATTGTAGAACCATTTCTGTTGTTCTTATATCTTAAAAAAGTTAAAATTGAAGCTAAATTTGATTTCTCAGAGTGCCTTTTTAAACAGTTAAATTACCCCAGACCAAAGTGGTGATAGGAAAACCTTGGGGAGTGCCGGTTGTTTTTTTAAGATAAGTAAGGGTTGATGGACCCAACATTGCATTCATAAGCATTCAGCACACTTAGAACCCATATTTACTGTGCAGTGGATTATTTAGAGGGCTTTTTAAACCTGTTAGGGTACATTTTACCAAGAAAGCCTCCCATTTCTGAATTTGGAAAAATGAAAATGACAGATTGTAAGGCAGCTCTATTGAGAAATCTAGCCAATGGCAGAGTGTAGTTGGTGCTGGCTCTCTATAGGCATTCACCAAGCCCGACAGCCCTCCCAAATGCTCCTATTCATTTTTCTGTTGTTTTGCATCCAGCAGGACAAGTGCTGGCTGTAAAAGTGGACTGATATTTCTAGTGCACTATGATATACTGCAATATGCAGACCTAAAAACAGAATGCATGTAGTTGGAGGCAAAAGGAAGCAAAGTGTAGATAAGTTTGCACACGCTAAAAGTGGTTCATTATACTGCACGTGGTGTGTGGGACTCCTTCACCAGTCTCTCTCTCTCATATCCTAGACAGGTACAGAAAGATAAGGGGAGTATGAGTGGTATCACAGCTATTTAAACTAATTAGGGATGACCTCATAAATGAAGACTGGACTGGAGCCATGAGTGGGTTGCATAATGTTCCACTTAGCAAACTGAATTGTTTTTGCGTTATATATTGGCTTAAATTTTACCTCTGAATTTGCTGTGCTATCTGTATAGAGTTCAGCTTTGCCTAACTTGGATTTGTTTTGAACCGCCTATGAATAGAGCTTTACTGACTATCCAACAGTTAATGCAATAAAGGGGAAAAGTTCCCTAGTCTAATTGAAGGGTCTGGTTGTCACCCTGCATCTCTAGTGACACTCCCTTTATTTCCTTCTCATGTCAGTTTTTCCTGCCTTACCCACCATCCTACTTCTGAGAGTTGCTACTGGTCTGTCACAATGAACAGCTCCTCTTACTGATCTAATAGGGAGCTATACTCCCCACTGTAACTTTCCTTTCATATACAACACTCCATTTAACAATTTTTAAACTGACTTCTCATATGATTACCATTGTACTCTCCATGAACAAAAACCAATACCAAAAATACGGCTTCATTCTTCTGTGGCCTTAAGCATGCTTTTAAGTTGAATAGTACTAATGGCTTCTTGGGTCTCCCCTGCCACTTAAAAATGCTACAGGGAAATGTTGTATGTAGTGTTGTTGTAGCCATTGGTCCCAGAATATTAGCGAGAGAAGATGGGTCAGGAAATATTTTTATTGAACTAAACACGGTTGGCTGGAGAGATGACCTTACACAGAGCTCTTCTTTAGGTCTGGGAAAGTAACCCAGAGACTCACTGCTAAATACAGTGTAGAACAGATTGTTTCGCAGAAGTAGTTAACACATATATCAAGGGACTGTTCAAGGTGAAATGTTGTCAAACGAGCATATATCCTAATACATATATTAGATCTAGTGAATAAAAGGCAACAAATGATAGAGTGGGGTACAGATAATAACTTTAGTTTTAGTGTCTTCGTCACTGTATCCCCAAATGCTTTACAGAGATAAATAATCCAAAGCAAGCCAGTGGTATACATTACACAATGCACTGGCATAAAAGGTCTTTGCAAACTTGTCATGAAAATGTGCTATCTGGGGCACAAAATCTGCTTTCCCATTTCTATGATGATGGCATGAAAAAAAATATTGTTCTATCCAAAAGGATTATTTGCTACAAGTAGAATATCTTAAGTCTGTGGTAATGACATTGTACAGATATTTGAATACATAAAAGCATTTGGCCACGGGGATAATAATAGAAGAAAAGAATGTATTTTAAGGTAAAGTTTGAGAAGAGACGTTAACTTTGAGACTGAGACACACTTGGCAATGCTGTTCCAAGTGGCAAGAGTTGAAGAGAAGACTAATATACAACAGTAGGTGACCTTCTGAAAAGGGAGGGGGGAGAAAGAAGATGAATATTAGATAAGGAAAGGGGAGAGAATCAGAGAGCAACATGCAAGATCGTGGAGAGTTTTAACCATAAGGAAGGGATTTTAGAACCGTCATTCAATATTTGGGAGGCCAGTAGATTCATTTGAAGATGGGAGTGAAAGTGTTACCCAGGAGTTTCAGAACCCAACGCAGTGGTAACTTAACTATTTCTCTTCAGGTAGTGTCAGGAATAAATCCATGGGGATATAGCTCATCCATCTGATAAATGATTGATACAAGCAAGAGTGCTTTTACCTAAAACTACTTTCTTATTAAATCTCAAGCATGCACACACAAATATGGTGTTGCAGTAAGGTTAGAGCATTTCAAAATATGTATATTTACCTAAAAAGTCTGAAATGACTTCAAGGAATCAACAGCCAGGCTTCCAGGGGGCTGCTGGGGAACTTAGCTATGAAATCCTTGCCCAAAGGAAAGCTTCCTCAGACTTCTCCAAAGCACACTTTATAACTAAACTTTTTATAAATTTTCTCTGGACAAAGCATATAACTCATAAATAGCCTCTATTAGGCTAACAAATTTCCCTAGCAACAGCCAATAACAATTCATTATTCTCCTTACCAGCAAAGTGTTTCTAGTCATAACAACAATGACAACATGTAAGTTAGAGGCACCTAAAACCAAGGCTGTCCAAACATTCCTTCTATTTTCATGGAACCTTAACTCTCTGTTCCAACCTCCCATTCTGATAGCAAAACTGTAAATATGCAGTTATATGGCCGTGTCTCTCAGGTTCCTAAAAGCATCTCTAGCTATGTGATGTTTGGGTTTCAGGGGTTGAACATACAAAATTGCTGGCTGCAGTACTGTCAAGTTCTGGTTATTCGTATGTGAGAGTTGGGGTGGAATTGGGGAAAAAACCATAGTGGTCCTGTCTCAAGTTCTGCCCTCAGACAAAGTGCTATCTGCTTGAAAGCAGAAGCAGCAATGTGGGGGGGGGGCAGGTTAACGGTCACTGGAGAATTGTAGGATTGAGCAAGACAGATGATAAAGAAGAGGAAAATGGGAGGTGTAAAATGAAGAAGGAGAAAATGGCTTTGAAGTACCATTTCAAGATGTTCCTTTTCTGGTTTGAAAACAAATTAGTTAAAATACGCTGAGTCAAAGCCATACGCTTATTTGGTAAAGACAGTATGTGAAAATGGAGGAGTCCTTTGTTTCTGAGTGAAAATAAACGCTGCATTCAAATTTCACCCATTTGTGGGCTTTTTTCCTCCTTTAACAGAGATGGAAGGGGGCATCAAAATGTACCAGGAGGATAGGAAAACAGCATTATGAAGAGCTAAACATACTAAAACTAGCAAGGAGCTTGGCTGGCAATGTAGAAATCATCAGGATAAATAGTCCATGTCACAGAGAGTGGTCCATCCTCCAAAGAGTTTTGGTTGTTTACATGATGATGACTCTCCTCTTTATTTCCAGTTGCTGAAGTGCATTAAAAGAAGCTAAAAGTAAATTACTTTACATTACATTTGATGGGAAGGGAGGCGTCTCCCATCAATTTCTCCATTTAATTGTGGTTCATTCTTTGAAAACTTTGAGAACTTCATTTTAGGCTGAAATTCCAATCAGTTATGTCTTTATGTCTATGGTCTTGGTCCTTTCATGTCATGAACTTATCTGACATGAATGAAATATTTATCAGGTTGCTCAAAGGAAGTTTAACAACACTGATATTATACGTTATGGACTGTGTGTGTGTGTGTGTATATATATTTATACACACACAAACATTAAAAACTTAATTGTCTTGGACATTTATTATTTTTAGTATTTGCTGTTCTTTATATAATAAATATAAGAAATAATGGTCACCTCATGTTAGGGTGACCAGATGTCCCAATTTTATAGGGACAGTCCCGATTTTTGGGTCTTTTTCTTATACAGGCTCCTATTACCCCCACTCCCTACCCATCCCGATTTTTCACATTTGCTGTCTGGTCCCACTACCTCATGTCTAGTTAGCTTAGGTGAAACATTGTAAGGGTGCCACGTGCACATGTGCATTCACACACACTTCTTTAAAACAATACTGTTATAATGCATAACTAGGGATGTCATTTACGTTCTACGCTATTGCCTGTCATACAATGTACTCCATCCCACACCAATCAGAATTCCTCATTCAGTGATGTCCCCCAGCACTTTTATTGCTATCATTTGTGGAAGGTCTTGATTATTCTTGTACTGTACAAAAGCTCTGGTGATTTATTTACATAGTTCATCTGAAAATGAAAGTTGTGTCATCTGCAAGATAGCTGATTTTTTTAATATATATATTTTTTAATTCAGAGAAAAAGTCACAATGAAAAACTAATATTTACAGCACAGGTTAGTTTCTATGTCAAGCTGTTATGCAAAATATTTGGTCTTATGGGCAAAGGGAATGCTTGGGTAAAATTAAAATTGCTAATGGACAAGACTAGTTGCTGACAATATTCATAAAGTATCAGAGTATAATATTTATGGGTTTCTTTAATTTAGTAATACCAACATGGTTTTAACAGCCAAGGGAAAATTGTATTTTGTTGCCTTAAAGCTTATATTAGAATTTATGTCCCAATTAGAAGTGTTCTAGTGTGTTTTTATTTATTGATTCATTTAAAATACCCCAAGAACATAAACCTCCATACTTTTATATTCAGTTGGTTTAATTTCCCAAATCTGTTTTGCATTGGGTAACTGAGGGATGAGCAGCCCAGGTATAAAATGTTAAAACAATGCTAGTTCTTAAAAATCCTAAACATTATTTTTCCAAAAATCCCGGTGTGCAGGTTAGACCTGCTGAGAAAATGGAAGGGTAACAATGAGCAACCACTTGACAAATAGGCTATTTCTCATGTAAGTAAATGAGCCATTTTAAATTGTTTGGGCCTGGTTTTCCACTGCTTTATAATTTGTGCAGTCGTTTTTGTGTACTTTGTAAGTTTATAGCAGACTACAAAATGTTCAAGGTGTGGAGAATAGGATCATAGAATCACAGGCCAGGTCTTCACTATGGAGACTATCGAGGCATAGCAACGGTTCTGTAGCCCTGCCGGCATAACCCTGTTGTGAAGACACAGCCTATAGTGTGATGGGGAAGGGGTTTTTCCATCCCTGTAGGAACTCCACCTTCCTGAGTGGCGGTAGCGACCTACCTGTGTCTGTACTGGGAATTAGGTTAGCATAGCTATGTTGCTCAGAGGTATAGATTTTTCACACCCCTGAAAGCCATACCTATGTCAGCCTAAATTTTAAGTATAGACCAGGCTATAGAGTTCAAATCTAGTCTGGCCTCCTGTATATCAAAGGACACCAACAGAAACCTGCACTTGCACGCTAAATCCAACAACTGAAATTAGATCAAGTATTACAGTCCACAAAACATTAGATTATTATGTTGCATAGGCTCTTGATCTACAGATAATTTTTCTGCAACAGATTATATTTTATAATTTTGGTAAGACATTTAGTTCTGTGAATCAATCACATTTCCTTTCTAGCATTTTAAACGTAGCCATTGACCATGTGCATTGTATTAGAGGTGGGCAAAATATTTGTAGGATGTACTGTTCAAAATGGGCCTGAGTTCAAGAAACATTCTCAGAACTAGAGCGGTTTCATAAATTATTGCAGTAGTAATGTTTCACACATGCTTTTGCTATTAGGCTGACAAGCAAACTCTTCTATTACTCTTAGAACTTTGAGTTGAGTCGGTTGGCTGCGATAGGTCACATAAGATGCAAAGTATTCATACACATTTCATAACTGGCAGGAATACTTGATATGGTCAACAAGCTTGTAGAAACTATTCTGACTCCATTTTCTCAGAATGGCTGCACTTTACTTGCTGTCTGATCCAGTTCAGAAGAAAGAAAGCTGTCAGCAGTAATCTTTAGTTCGATTGTAAGTCTGGCACAGGAACTGTCTTTTTGTTCTGTTTGTACAGTGCCTAGCACAGCAGGGTACTGGTTTGTGAATAGGGCTCATAGGCACTAGTACAATACAAATAATAATATTTGTGCTGCTCACTGCTGTAATGTGCTCCCACTTCCAAGACATCTCAGGATTTGAGAGGGGCAGTGGCCTGGGCTGGTGTCTCCACTAAAGACACCAGTAGGGTTGCCAAATTTCTAATCGCACAAAACTGAACACCCTTGCCCTGCCCCATCCTCCCTCCCTCACCCTCATTCATTTTCACTGGGCTGGGGCAGGGGGTTGGGGTATGGGAGAGGGTAAGGGCTCCAGCTGGGAGTGCGGGCTCTGGGGTGGGGCTGGGGGCTTGGGGTGCAGGTGGGGGCTTAGGACTGCAGCAGCGTGCAGGAAGGTGTGAGGGCTGCAGGCTCCAGGTGACTCAGGTGGCTGGCACGTCCCTTTGTCTCCTATGGGTGTGTTTGGGGGGTGCTCTATGTACTGCCCATGCCCGCAGGTACCACCCCTGCAGTTCCCATTGGCCATGGTTCTTGGCCAATGGAAACTGTGGGGGCAGTGCTCAGGGCAGGGGCAACACACGGAGAGCCCCTGGCTACCCCTGTGCCTAGGAGCCAGACATGCCAGCCGCTTCCGGGAGCCGCGCGGAGCCAGGCAGGCACGAAGCCTGCCTTATCCCCACTGCACTGCTGACAGGACTTTTAATGGCCCAGTCAGTGGTGCTGACCAGAGCTTCCAGGGTCCCTTTTCAACCAGGTGTTCCGGTCAAAAAACGGATGTCTGGCAAGGCTAGACACCAGGGTCACAAATGTTCCATCTGCCATTCAGAATGGAAAAGAGAATCAGGTCACTGCTTTTCTTCTCAAGAAGATGACACAGGAGTGCCCTGCTGCAGGGCCTGCTGGGTGGTGGACAAATTTGTGGAATTAGATTGTGGAGTTCTCAGCAGAACTGAATAAGCATCTAAACTGAATTTTTGGGAGTTTTTCTTCCATGCTAGATTTAATTAGTTAATTAGTTTTTGTTTTAGCAAAGCTGGTTTAATGCATGATTTTTACAAGTCATTAGAGTTTGCATGAGCATTTTATTCCCCTTGATTGGCACACAGCGGTGAAATGAGGACAAAGCATGTGGATGGATTTTAAGCGGCAGGCTGCAACTTTCATTAAGCTTAACCACAGGGGAGGGGTGCTACCTACCAATGACCCATACTCTCCAATACCAGGCATTTAAATGGTTTCAGTGCAGGGGTTACAGGCCTCTTACCTATAACCCGTAACTCAGAGTAGGGTCTTCTCAGCCTGCCCCTTAGGACTCAGCTTGCTTTGAGTCCTACCACCCTCTTGAGGGGGACAGAGGGCACAGAAGGGTGGGGACTTCAGCCCTTGAGGGCCCCAATGTCTCACCCTATACTATGATCCCAAGGCTTATCGCCAAAATCCCAGCTCTTTTAGTTCTGGTGTCTGTTCATTTCCTGCTCTAAATCTTACTGGGAATTGGCTGCAAATGGTAACAACTCACCCAAGTACCTCAGTTAGGTGCTAAGTACATTCCTGCTTAGCCCACTATGGCTTGAAGGTGCTCCAAGGAAAGTGAAAAATCTCTCCTGTCCTCTGCCAATTGGCGAATGGGAGAAAACTTCCCTCCTAGCCTCCAAATGGGTAATCAGTTAGACATGCAGCATCTGTCAGGCCGGATTCCCATTACTAGCACGGAGGGAGCTGCTGGAATGGAGCTGAAAGAGCCTCCACATGGCCTCTACTCCAGCTTAAATCCTGGGAGCTGGGAAATGCTGGCTAACAAGAACCCCACTCCCCCATCAACTGGCCTATGGGTGCCAGAGAGTTGAGGTGGAGGAGGAGCTACCTGGTGTTCTTCACTGAGTGTCTCCCTCCCTCATTGCTGGGGCTTTCCTCTTTCACTCCCAGCCCCTTCAAGTTCCCCAATCCATTGAGGTGGGAAAATGGCATTTGTAGTAATAGGATATAAGTTATTAGAAACAGTAATTTTTAGGTACATGGTATGAGTATAGAGAGAAATAGGCTGGCTTAAGTACAGCCACCTCATACTGATATCATCTTATATTGTACCTCTCAGTCATATACCTCTCAGCTGCTCAGAAGGCCACTTTAAAGGTACACATGTCCTCTTGGCAGCCTCCCAAATCCATACAGATAGTCTGGAGTAGAGAGGAACAGGAGGTGGGGGACTGGGGGTGCAGCAGAAGAGGTGCTTGTGTTTCCTCTTTCTGCTCACAAGGGCTTGAAATGGAAACTGTCAGAGAGATGGACTTTAATTGACTTTATCCACAACAGTACAGAAATCAGCCTTGGTTCAAGTCCTTGCCATGATTAATCAGTATGTTTTTTTTTTTGTGTTCATGAACTATCAATTGAACCTTATTTGAACTTTCTTGGCACTACCTAGAGATCTAAAAATACTGTGGAGCTGAAATTCAAGTTAAATTTCAAGCTGGGTCCACATTTGCTGAAAAAAACTCATGATGTGAGACAAATCATAAGGTATTTTCTAAAATAGCCAGCTATCCTTACTTCCAGTTAAACACCATGCATGCATGCATGAATCATCAAGCTCATTCAGTTTGCAATTAGATTTAGCCATTGAATAAAGCAGGTTATCCATAACCATACAATTTCAAGGTTTGCAAAGAGGTCTTGAGTAAAATGTTCCCCAGCGTTTTTACAGATCAAACTTGGAAGGCTTCGCTCAGTTCTAACTACAAGTGTTTTCAAAAAACAGATTGGGAAGTTGCTGAGTTTATTCATTATAGCTTCTGTATATAGCTGCTTCTCTACTAAGATGCAGTTTTGTAATGGTTTGAAGACCTCCAGCTCCCACATCTCACATGTATTGCAGCTTTATTACAAAAGCTGAGACAAATAAAACTTCAGATTAGTATAATCCTATGAGTGCAATATCAAGCTGGTTAAAAGAATGTCATAGACATGGGTGCTCTATCAGTATCGCTACTGCATTGGTCAGTCAACTAAACAAGTGTAAATGACTTTCTCTCATCAGCTAACAATAGAAGAGTAGTCTTTTTTTAATTTTAAGGAAGCAAATATTGAGACTCAAAATAGGCAAAACCTCCCTCATTGGTCCAAAGAAGAGTTACCCCTCCTAGCACCTGTCAATGGCTGAGCCTCCATGGGGCCTGGGTACCCAGGTACAGGCAATATAGCAAGAGGGCTTTACACATGCTTGCCATAGAGGTTGCAACAATGGAGCTACTCCATCAGTTGGCTGTAACTTAGAACTGGTTGACAAACAGAATAGATTTTTCATCAAAATTGTGATGAATATTTTTGACCAGCTCAGGTGTTGGATAGAAAATATATCCTCTCTATGGTAACTGTCTTCTTCCACTATTACACCTTGAATCACAACAGTAATTGTTATAGGTGCTATAACAAGGGTGGATTAAGCAGTTATGGGCGGATCCTTTAGCAACACTCCACATGGCAATGCCACTGAGTGCTGGGACCTATTTTTATCCTTCTCCAGCATTGTTGCAGCTCAGTAAGTGAGAGTACTAACCCTTTCTACACCGACGCCAATAAGTCATGCTTAAAGTATGTGCCCCAGGCTGCCTTGGGGAAATATTAGTTTGGGAAGAAAGGGTTATATTTTGAAGAAAGGAGTATTGGACAAAGTGGCCAGGGAAAGTGGGAAAAAATTGTTCTCTCAAACACAAAGTTAAACTTCAATTGTAGTGGGAGAAGTGAAACGAAAGGGATGTATTTTTAAAAGGGTACTGTCAACTTGAAAGCTAGGAAGTTTTTTAAGTGTTGAGTAGTTTCATGTACCCCACTTGCCCCTAAGCCCTCTTGTTTCTCTCTGAGGTTTTTTTAAGGTGGTCTTACTACCTTTTCTATTCTTTTAAAAATAATATCTTCTCTTCTGTGTTAAGGATGTACAGGAATACTGTGAAGTGAGTATACAGAGGAAATAGTGAATCTGACTGCATAAAGTGCATGAAGAGAACACAATGGGGAACGAGTATACTTTGTTTTCTAAATTTAGCAGTACTGAAATCTTAGGTTTCACCTGTAACAGGAGAGGGATTTTTAAAGTGACATTATCCCTTTATTTACAATAATTGTGACAGGGTCGGGCCAGATGGCTACAGGAGAGTGATAGAAGGCAGGTATATTAGCCCCACGTTAAGTAGGTACCTTTTCCCTGGATAAGGTAACAGGGAAGGTTCCAGAACAATCAGGAACTTTCTGGAAACAAGACAGACAGGCTGATTAGAACACCTGCAGCCAGTCAAGAAGCTGCTAGAATCAATTAAGGCAGGCTAATCAGGGCACATGGGTTTAAAAAGCAGCTCACTTCAGTGGGTGTGTGCATGCGAGGAGCTGGGAGCAAGAGGCGCAAGAAGCGGAGAGTGAGAAGGCGTACTGCTGGAGGACTGAGAAGTACAAGCATTATCAGACACCGGGAGGGAGGTCCTGTGGTGAGAATAAAGAAGGTGCTGGGAGGAGGCCATGGGGATGTAGCCTAGGGAGTTGTAGCTGTCGCACAGCTGTTCCAGGAGCCACTGTAGACAGCTGCATTCCACAGGGCCCTGGGCTGGAACCCGGAGTAGAGGGCGGGCCCGGGTTCCCCCCATCCCCCCCAGCTCCCTACTTGATACCGGAGGAGTTGAACTGGACTGTGGGTTCTCGCAGAGGAGAAGGTCTCTGGCCTGTTCTCCGATCCACTAGGTGGATCAGCAGAGACTGCGGGGATTGCTCTTCTTCCTTTCCCCATGCTGGCCAGCGATGAGGCTAACTGAGTGAATGGCAGATTTCAGCCACAAAAGTGGCCAAACTGAGGGCTGCCGTGAACCTCTGAGGCGAGAAAATCCGCCAATAAGCGCAGGACACACCAAGGCAGAGGAGGAACTTTGTCACATAATATAAAAAGATCTCCGAAAAGATAGATATTCAGGTCAATTACATGCAACAATTCTTCTTCTGTACTAAAGTATGGAAGTAACTTTGATTTATTCAAACAAGCTTGTGTGTCAATACTTGGCTGAATTACACTCTGTTTTACTTACTTTTCCGCAGTATATGATTTTATATGTCCCTTTATTAATCCTAAAGTGTGGGTTAAAATGAAAAAAAAAAGTTGCTGTAAGTTGTAAATATTTCCTTTTTTATTGCTTTAAAAGAAAAGTTAAAGAGCTTAAGATGTATTGAGTTGATAGAAAATTGTGGAAATATGGTTTGGTGATAAAGATGTAGGTGAAGGAGTTTTCTTAGCTGTGGACAGAATTTAGAAGACCGACCCTTCCCATAGAATAATGTCAAGCTAATGTTCAATATTTTTTCATTCCATTGATCTGATTTTCCTCCAAAAGCTTTTGACTGCCCTAAAGAGAGATGACAGAAAGAAATGCAATTGTTTTTCTGTAAGTGTTTGAACTTTCTAAAGAGTGAAAAGGTCATCTCCATATAATGGCTTATGGCATATTGCAGAACTTTGCGTATTTAAAATATAAGAATTATCTTAAACAACAGGTACAGATGATCATAAAAACACAAAGCTCCAGAAATAAGGAATTGGAGATGTTCTATTAAGTTCAGTCACTTTCCACTGGATTTATGTAGTTCTAATGTCGCTATAATGTGACAAAAAACACAGCAAAACAAAAACAACTTTCTTGATTAAATGCCATTATTTCCCTATTATTGCAAATGCTCTTTCAATGCCAAAGAATATATATTCCACAATGGCTCTTCCTTGTCATTTTCCTGAAGAAAGTCTCATAGGCAACAGTGTGTCTGGCAGTGGTTGTGTTGAAAGCTTTGATTGTAGTGCTCAAGCACTTCCATGTGGGCAGAATTTGCACTTGAGCATCTGCTTTGTGAAAATGGTGAGATTCTTTAATTCAGGCCTTATCAGACACCTTAGAACTGGAAAACTAAACTGCTTAGCTCAGAAGCAGTCAAAGGTGGGTAGGACCTTGGTGAAAAGCCCAGACCCACTGTGTCTCCAGCAGTTGGGAAGTGGGAGCGTGCTGGCATTTCTATAATGGTGCTACCCCTGGACCATGCTTGAGGGCTCCATGTATCATATAACTGTCTGGTTACTCTTTTCCTTCCACCCACTCCAACTCTTTTCCAGTTGTTGCAAGGGAGGAAAGAGGTGGTGTCTGACACTTGACCCGTTTCCTAAGCCCTTCTAGTTGACAAAAGGAGGGGATGGTCTACAGAGCCATACCCTTACCGCCTCTTCCCCTTTTTTTGCAGTGCCTGCTTTTCAGATCATTCCCTAGTAGGAAGATCAGGAAACTAATATGCTGCTTGACAGTATGCCAGAAAGCACTAAAGGCCAGGAAACTGACCTGAACTTTGTCTCTCTGCTGCAGAGGCAGTCAGCTTTCAGACTCAGGAAGACAGCTCTGCATCAATTTATATGTGGAAATTTCTTTTTAACCATCTTTATCAGTGAAAGCTACCGCCCCCTTCCCCCCCCACCCTTATCATAAGCCTCAGTTCTTACTGGAAAAAGCTTCCAGTGTGTTATGGATGAATAGATTTTATATATCCTGATTTTGTTTATTAATGAAATATGCTTTAACTTTCATGTTACATAAAGCAATTAGCCTATAAACTGGGACCTAATAGAAAACACTCGTGCTGGCAGGATGCCCACAGATATATTGAGATTAATGAGCATACTGTTATGCACAAACACAGTGAGTCTTCCAGTCTGTTATGTTCCAAGAAATGCAATCCTGGAAGCATGGTGCTGCTAGGTATGATATCACACATGCACTACCAGTCAAGTTTGAGTGTAGTGTATTTTGAGAAGTAACAATATTCATGGTGGCAGTACTCATCATTTTGGAAGAGGGACAAAGAAGCTAAACATTCAGCCAGATCAGTCTCTTTTCTGGTTTGCACCTCCATGCAAATATGCTTTAAACTGTTAAATAGACTTGTTGAAATATCCATTTTTAAATGCGTAAAGACAGTTTCATTGTCCCCTTTGAATTTTGCATGAAGGCCCAGTTAACAGGTTTCTAGCTGCTAGATTTTTGCATTTCTGTTTTTATTTTTTTTAAAGAAGGTGAGTCGCATGTTAAAAAATGCTTTCATTGCTGTGACCTTGGTAAGCGAGGTTACACGCACGCACGCGCGTGCGCGCGCACACACAAACACACACTCTGCATAACCCAAGGAGGCTTTATGATGACATTCATAACCTGGGATTCTGGTTGAATACCAGACTGGGACTTTCCTTATGTTAAAATGCAGGAAAAGGAAATAGGCATTGATTGGGATGTAGAATGTTTGCTTGATTTTGTTCTTGCACCATTTTTACATCAGTGTACATTCATCGACTTTTCAGAGACCCCTCTCATCACTGTTATTCAAGGTGTGGACGTACAACACTTGGGGAGATACTTTGGTCCATGGTGTCACCAATAGTAGATAACTCAGCTCTGTATCCCTTTTTCATCAAACCCGGATGAAAGGTTTCATCAAAGGGAAGTGTTGCATTAATGTAGATGGAAGAAATGTCCCCAGAGGGTCAAAGGTGTTGACATGATCCTGTCCATGTCCAACATTAAACAGTGTTCAACAAGTTTGAGGTTTGGTATATGGAGACTGTGGTTTTCTTAGTTCCATGGCAAACATACTATTAAACATCCTTTTAGCCCTTTATTTAATGTACAAAAACAGAAGGCAAAATAGCTAAAGAATTTGAAATAGAAAGTAAGGTTTTCATTTCAACAATTTCTCTTATTCCCTTTTCCTTTAGCTGTGGAGAATTTTTAAAAGGAAACCCTCTCCCCATAAGACATTCTTTTATGTGGTATTGAAGATGGTAATAACTGTCCTTTTGGGGAAGAAAGGAGTGAGTGAGTGAGTTAGAGCTGTTATGATTGTTGTTAAAGTCCAGTTCCATTTCCTAGAAGACAAGACAAGACAGACACAAATGGGAAAAGAAGAGACAAGCGAAGACTGTCTTTGGCGTTGACTTTTATTTGATACCTCATGGCTGGAAATCACAAGCAATGCACATGGATTTGTCAGCCATTTTGAGACCTGGCAAATGTGTAGTACATTGGGCTGTGTGGGACATTGCTTTTTATCTACGTCTTTGATCACAGGCTGACACAGTGATGCCAAATATGCAGTCTTTGCTGGCTGAGCCAGACTCTTTCACTGGTCTGTCTCAAGCTGAGCAGTGCGGGATGGGCCCTCTGTCCCATTGTGCTGGCACAGTTGACCACAGGATCAAATGGAATGCTGAGATAGAAAGACAGGACAGGAAGAATAGTGGAGGCAGAAAGGAACACACAAGGAAAGAGGAGCCAGAAGTCTCTGGCTGAAGTTTCCATTGGCGCAGCGTCGATGGCTGGGTCTGGGCTTCATGATGATACAATGATTTTCAAAATCCACAAGTGAAGGATGAAGTTCCTGGAGTGGAACAGAGACCTTCCCACTCTTCCAGAAATTCCTAAATTGGAGGGCCCCACTTAAAGTCTTTATTTAGAGGTCTTCTTTATTTTAAGACCTCTAAATAACTCATCCTCTCATTATTTTATCCACAAATCAGGCTAATTTGTGATGCATCAATTTTGGTTCATTTATTTCCAGTCCCACATTTTTCTTGTGTTACCAGACAAAAGCTTCACACAGTCCTTGAGTTATATCAGTAGGCCTTTTTATTTGGACTAATTCAGTCTTTTTCCCTTGTGCAACTATTCCCGTCAGCATTTATTTTTATGTGTTATTGTGACACTTTTTATAAATTTGTATCCACTTTCCCACAGTTAGGATCACATGTGGGGTAGGCCTACTAGGCTCCAATTATCATTACAGGAGGTACTTGGAAAAGACAAAATTGGTTAAATTTTAGCCTGGAAAAGAGTATGCTGATGAATAGGAGGAAGCAACTAGAGGAATAAGTGTGGTCTGTAAGTCCATCTTAATGCTTTGCTGCTCTTGAGTCACAGGTGAGAGCTGTGGCATATGATGGTTCTTTCATCTATTGGTGGTGTAAGTCTCCAATTATTTCTCCATGATATGAGCCTGGCTACAATAATTTGCCTCTTTGTAGCATCAAATACTGCAGGGTTCTTTATCTCAGCTTCTTTCCTATCATATACAGCACTCATCCCCTGCCATGTTATCTGAGCACCTGCTTACAAAGAACCCAAATCCGTCACCTTGCAGCAGTTCACCTCTTGAATGGGGTGAGCTGTTATATATTACATAGCCAGTGCAGAACATTAACAGTATTAACATTAGCAGTATTAACTTCTGGCTGCAATCCAAGATATTGGGTTTTATCTAAAGCTCTCAGAGCAATTTCCCAGAGACATCACCTTTTCCCTGACAAACATCCTGTCTTTGTAGATGACATTTGTACCTGTGCCTGCAAAATGTCTCATCACAATAAATGACTCAAAAGCTAAGTGATTAGCAACTTCGCTATCCATAACTTTTCATATAAATCTTGTAGAGCAAGCCTTATGTAATTTAAACTAATTAATTACTAACCAGATCATTCCTCCCTGAAGTTTTGGTGCAATGTTTTGGATCAAGACTTCAGCATCTTAAAGTCTCCAAGAAATGAAATGATCTATAAATAGCTTCTTTAGACCCATATAGTGTTCACAGTCCTTTGGAAGCTAAAGGATGCTGGTCATATTTCCATATAGGATTCTCATTTACAAAGAAAGCAGCATCCTGAGGACAATTGTTACACCTATTATGCATTTGTCACTTGTATTTTAGTGAGCCATAATCTGCTGATTCACTATAACCTCTTTTGTGCTATCACAATATCTGCTGTGAAGGAGTAAGCTTGTAGCTTCCCTAAGCACAGTTCTCTCTGTGCCTCAAGGTGAAAAATGAAAGCTAACTATTTGCAAGCTCAACACTCTCTTTTTATCTCTTCCTCTTTTTTTGTTTGTTTGTTTTGTTTTGACTAGCAAAGTCAAGTAGATCAAGCACCTTCTTGCATGAACCATATGTGAACAAACATACAAATGGGGAAAAGAGAGAAACATATCTGTATGTGCTTTGTAATCATTTATATTCGTATCAGAGAGGATACCTTCTTGAAGGGAAACAAATATGTGACACTCTGATATATTTCAGGATAAAATTAAATAAAAATAATAGAATAGTACAAAAAAGTATTTCCTTTATGCTTTTTGTATTTAATCTATATTTTAAAAAAAAGCTCTAACAGTGAGATATTGAATTACCAGGACTGAGTCAAACTGATTTAAAAATACATTCTCAGATATGTGCATTTTTCTGACCAACTGGTTTCACATGATTTCAGTCTCCCTGAAATTTCAATGCCAGTGAAATTTCAAGTGACATTAAAATGACTTCTAGGAAAGCCACTGACTGGCTTTTTGCTTATATTTACAGTGTGTTTACAAACGTTAAGTCAATACCTCTACTTTGCACTGGGAACACTCCTCTTTCATACTGCTTTGTATTTTGTCCACTGAGGTAATAAATGTCTGTTTTAATCTCCTCTCTGTCACACTGACTGCTTATTCATTCTGTATCCACTGTACCTTCTATGTTCCCGATTCAATTTGCTTGATGTTTGTGATTACTGTTTCAATCACTGACCATGATAAGCAGCTGGGATTGGGGCTGGGTCAAGTTTTTTTTTAAGCTCCTGGAAATGCCACACATACTTTACTCTGGCTTTGTAAAAGAACACACAAGAAGGCAGTGGAGGTATGAAACCGGCAAGTGAAACGAGAGTATAAATTAATCTTGTAAGATATTTTCTCTTTCACTGACCATGGGTGGAGAATATAAACCACTTATGCACATGTGATGTGTGACAGGAAGAGGAGTTGCTAGCCTCAGTGCAATAGTTTCTAACTGGCTTTAAGACCTAACTTGATACGTTTATGGAGGGGATGGTATGATGAGACTGCCTACAATGGCATGTAGCCAATCTATGACTGCTAGCAGTAAATATCCCCAATGACTGGTGATGGGACATTAGATAGGGAGGGCTCAGAGAATTCTTTCCCAGGTGTCTGGCTAGTGGGTCTTGCCCACATGCTCAGGGTCCATCTGATCATCAAATTTGGGGTCGGGAAGGAATTTTCCCCCAGGTGAGACTGGCGGAGACCCTGAGGGTTTTCATCTTCCTCTGCAGCATGGAGCATGGGTCACTTGTAGGTTTAAACTAGTGTAAATGGTGGATTCCCTGTAACCTGAAGTCTTTAAATCATAGTTTGAGGGCTTCAGTAACGTAGCCAGAGGTTAGGGATCTATTACAGGGGTGGGTGGGTGGGTGAGGTTCTGTGACCTGCAATGTGCAGGAGGCCAGAGTAGATCATGATGGTCCCTTCTAATCTAAAAGTCTGAGTCTGAGACTACTTTTTTGAACCCTGCTTGTCTCTGACCTATGTGCATAGTCATAATGGTAAGGCCTCACCAGCCAAAGCTCAAAAGAGATCCTAAAAATAGCAACCTCGTTGAACTGAGTGAGCTTGAGCATGACAACTCTCTCCGTAGCCGCTTTGGCTGCTAGAGCTGAGATTTGTTTGTTTGATGAAAGTGCTGATTGGACAACTTTCTGCGTTTGCTGTCAGACAAATTAAAGCTACCAAGACTCCTTTAAAATATATATATATATATATATATATATATATATATATATATATATATATATATATATATTTTTTTTTAAGCTTGATGTATACTCAGACTTAACATAACAAAACTGATCTTGATTTGCTAGGCCACACGAGTCATCGGGATGAAAACATCATGGTGTATGCCATGCACAAAGCCAATAGCGCTTTATGATGTTAGTTTAAGCAGACCTGTCTGGAGCTAATATGGGTCTCTTGCAGAGGAACGTGATTAAGGTCTTCAGAAATGAGCCCTGTGTTTTCAAAGTCGGTTGTTTTTGTTTTTTTTAAGTCTTCAGTGTGTTTTCAAACTCAGTGATAACAAAAGTCTTTCAGCTTCTTTATATGTCTTTTTAGTGAACAGTACAAAAGAACATTGTTTCCCCTAGCTCTGATTATCCAGTATGTATTGCACCCAATTAGTTCTTTGCCACGGCCAATACATCTACAAATATCTTTGTATCATTATCGATTACACAGTTTGGCAAGATATAGCAAAGTTTTGATACTAATAAATACTGAACTGAATGAATTCACCCTATGTCTGGGCATTGAGGTTGCTTATGCCAGAATACAAACAATGACCTGAAGAAGAGCTCTGTGTAAGCTCTAAAGCTTGTCTCTCTCACCAACACAAGTTAGTCCAATAAGAGATATTACCTCACCCACCATGTCTCTCTAATATCCTGGGACTGACACTGCATAGAACAATAAACCCTCCAGTTCTGATATAGGTCTGCTAACTTAAAAACACTTGAAATATTAACTGTAGCATGGAAGCGGACCCCACTAGGAATGGAATAATGTTTGCAAAGGCTTGATGAGTGACAGGCAGAAATCCCTTCCCAGTCTTTAGTAAAAGTATAAAATCATGTCTCAAGTTTGGGGATGTTCTTAAAGGAAATATTTAGATGTGGGCCAAGTACTTAAAAGTACTGTGCCCTAACTTTCAGCTTTTAAATCCATATATAAGCATATAAATAAGTGACTTGATTTTAAGTAGTGTTAACCATGGGAACTGGTGGGTGCTCAGCAGTTTGAAAAACCAGTCCCTTATCTAGTTGCCTATATATGGCCTTCAAGCTGAACTTTAGGACCTCATTTTTTTAAAATCCTGGCCATGGTTTTGTATCCCAGAAGCAAGTTCCAGAAGTGGAAGTTAAGAGGCTGACCCTGCCAAGCTGCCTAGAGGTGAATGATAACCATTGGAATAATTGGATTCTCGTATGCAAGATGTTTTTCAGGATCAGTCTTAAAACTAGTTACTAATTCTTATAGGCTTATTTGCCTATGAAAAATATATGAGTATTTACTTTAACCAGTGTCAATCCTACTGTAATCACCCTTTCAGTTTAAGTCACAGCCAAGTACAGAGTATCAGTGGATTAGTTTAACTTTTTCTTTGCTAATAACAGTCCAGAATTAGAGAGCTATAGTTTGTTTATATTCATATATTTCCACTTCTAAAGATGGGGTTATTCAGATTTTCAGAGTAAATGGACATTCTTCATTTTCTAGTAATAGCTTTAGAGTATGTTGCATTTTTTATTTAGTTGGTAAAAAAAAGTGGTACCTATAAGTAGGGAAATATTCCTTTGTTCCTCTCAGCTCCTGTGTTCCAGTTTCTGTCAAAGACAGTCTGAAATCAACCTTTCACCATAGGAGAATTATAGTGTTTCAGGCTAGTCCCTGGTGTTGCACGCAGTTATTTGCAGATCCAGTTTTGGCCATTTAGGATAGACATCTCAGTATCTGATGTGAAGACTCAATCATGTGCTTAAATATCTATACATTATTCTTTATAATAAAGAAACCACTTGTTAACTTCACAGGTCAAATGTTGGAAGGAAGGAGCAAAAGGTGCATTGTTACAGAGGTCTCAACATATGACTATCATTTGATTATGTGGTTGAGAATATTTATGTCTTGCTTAGAGAGGGCTACTAACATTTAGGGCCTAAATCTTGCAGTTGGAGAGGTCCCCAGACACAGTTCCATTTCTGCAGTGGGGAAGGAAAGGGCCATTGTGTGGTAGATGTGAATCCCCTGCCTGTTCTACAATATTTTGCCACTCAGAGTTCAGGAGGAACATAGATGAGACCAATAGATACAATGATGTGTGTATCTATCAGACACAGCCATTACAGATTGGGGATGCAGGAGCAGCTGGAGCTACTGAAGCTTCAGAGTTGCAGAAGTAGCTGAGGAATGACTTCATTGTCACTTTACAAACTGAGGGGCATGTATGACGCCCTGTACTTCAGGAGAACACACAGCACCCCTGTGTTCGTCCTTGTAAAATGATTGTGTGGTATCCAATACAAAGTTTGTCATGTCAGGTGTCTTCGGAAGACTCATGATGCACTGAGCATTGTTGTTATAGTAATGTTATAGGTTATAATTTCATGTATATAGTTATGAGGCTGAAAATGTGTCTTAATGGCTTGAAATAAGGCCAGGCAAAAACTCTCCAAGAGCAGAGAGGCAGTTCACACCTCATCATGTATGGGACAAACCGAGCCCAGCTTCACAGGAACAAAGGATGCTGGCCTAGGCAGCAACAAAAGGATCTCTCGAGTGAGTTACCCCCCTTCCTTTGGTCAGTTTGGGACTGCAATGAGGTAATGCTCACCTGACTCTGAAGGTGCGGGGGAAGCCAAGAGGGAAGAAAAGACATGATAAAAGGGAGAGACTTTGCCATGCTCTTCCTTTCTCTTCCACCTACGTCTACAGACACCACACAAGGCAACTCAAGGGCAACCAGCCAGCCACTGGTGAGAAACATCTAAGTTTCTAAGGGCACTGAAAGTGTTAAAATCAGCTTAGAATGTGTTTTGCTTTTATTTCATTTGACCAAATCCAACTTGTTGTGCTTTGATTTATAATCAATTAAAATTTATCTTTGTAGCTAATAAATCTGATTGTTTATTCTACCAGAAGCAGTGCATTTGATTTGAAGTGTGTCAGAAACTCACCTTGGGATAACAAGCCTGGTACATATCCATTTCTTTTGTTAAATTGACAGACTCATATAAGCTTGCAGTGTCCAGTGGGCATAACTGGGCACTGCAAGACGAAGGTTCCTAGGGTTGTGTCTGGGACCGGAGATATTGGCTGGTGTCATTCGGTTGCACAATCCAAGGAGCAGCTTACATGCCAGAGGCTGTGCGTGAACAGCCTAGGAGTGGGGGTTCTCACAGCAGAGCAGGGTAAGTCTGGCTCCCGGAGTTGAGGATTGGAGTGACCTAGCAGATCACCGGTCCAGATAACACCAGATGGGAATGTCAGAGGATGATTCATCCCTTCTTATCCCCTGAGTTAAACACAGCTATTTGGCTTGATGCACAGGGAAATTCTGGGCCTTGATGAAGGTCACCCACAGGCCTGTAGACCTACGTTTTTGATATGAATGGCAATGTAGAAGTTGTGTCTTCCAGGGCATGGGGAGAAACATTCTGGAAATATACGTTGTCAGGGAGTAGAGTCTTAATTAGCCATCTTACACCGAAATCATTGAATACAGTCAGGATCATGTTTTGTAGCTCTCAGATATTTATGGAGAAGTTATTGTACATAAACATCTCAGAGAACAATTTTTGGTGGATCTGAGTGATGAAAATCAGTAGAATCGCCAAAGAATTTAAGAGTCTTAGGGGGAAGTTAATAAGGAAAAGTCATTTCAATTAAATGAGAATCCTGCTTTGGAAATTGAGATGCTACCCTTTGAGCATTCTCAATCTTGAAAGCAGACTTGGCTACTACTGATCCAGATTCTGAGAAGAGAAGAGGTGCAGGGAGCTGTCAGGGAGGGAGAGTAACATGAGTTATGATAGGGTATGTCTTTCTTTTGCAATTATTTCTGAATTCAGCTAGTATGAAGTCCCTCAGCCCACACCGCTTCCAGCAGCTCCCATTGGCCTGGAGCAGTGAACTGCAGCCACTGGGAGCCGCGATCAGCCGAACCTGCAGATGCGACAGGTAAACAAACCGGCCCGCCCCGCCCCGCCCCGCCCCGCCCCGCCAGGGGTTTTCCCTGCACAAGCGGCGGAACAAGTTTGGGAACCATTGCTCTAATTCTCTGTATCTTCTCTTTGCTGTCAGTTAAAATAATGCTATTTTTTTTCTTCTGTCTGGATTGAATTTGACTTTCTCTTCACTTAGACTTAAGGGCAGTCCATTAGTCCACACTACACTGTAATGCAATATACTCATAACAATAATTAAAATGATACTTGCCTCTACTATCAGATTTGAGGACTTCCAAAGCACTCTACAAGCATCACTGTAGCTTCAAATGAACCCCGTTGGGGTAGTTAAGTAATATCTTTTCTACAAAAGGAGAAACTGAGACATTAGACATTTTTAGTTGCCAAAATTCACACAACACCACAGTGACAGAGCCAGACATAGAAGTCAAGTCTCCTCACTGAATGCCAATAACAGATGAAGTGAGCTGTAGCTCACGAAAGCTTATGCTCAAATAAATTTGTTAGTCTCTACGGTGCCACAAGTACTCCTTTTCTTTTTAATAAGAGAGAGAGATACCCTCAAGGCAAAATACAAATGTATGAGAAGTATTTCAAACTTGACAGCATGAAGATATTGCATATTTCCTGAAAATGTGTTACTCCAATGTACCAGATGAAAATGGCCTGAGTGTGAAAGGGGTGCCCTACAAAAGGAGACTGATGAAGAATACTCGGAATATACAGTATAAGGCATTGTAACCATGTTAATATAATCAGGTAGTCTTAATTGGTTAATAAGTACACTAGGAATGGTTTGTGAGGTAACTTTCAGACACTTTCCTTGCATTTTCCTTTACATTCCTAGCCCTTCTTAGGCATTGTTAAACATGATTGATAAAAAGAAAACTAGCATCGGCCAACAGTCTTGTCAAGCATTTTTAACTAGGTTAGTTTGATGGCTGTCTTCATTAGTTAATTAAGTTAGACAGCATGACAATTTTAGCAATCTGCCTATATGCAATTTATTAATTTTGAGATTATGAACTCTCTGAATGTTTCATCCCTTATTTTCTTTACTGCATTCTTGCCTCCTACTCCTTATGCTCAGGAGACAGGGCGGGGCTCTTGAGCACTGTCTCTGAATAGGATGGATAAAGACCATCAACATCTGAATAGATCTTGCCCAAACTGAACAATGTGTCGGCTACAACCTAGGTGAAACAAGATTTCTTCAATTTGGTAGCAGAAAACTAGGGTTTTTAAGGAGTGAGAAAATACCCCAAAGGGAACAAAGATTTGGAGGTATCAGAGCAGTTGTTTAAAAACACGAAAGTTAAGAAGTTGGGGAGGGACTCAAAAGGGCAAATTTTCTGACTGGAAGGAAACTTTTTTGACTGCTGGAGTTGAAGGGTACTGACCGCAGGGACACTCTTTATTCCAAGAAGCCCTGAGCTGGAAGAGAGGGGACGCAAAACCCTGAAAGAACACTGATCCATATCTCAAAGAATGGTCCACAGTGGTGAGGAAACTGGGGCAGGAAATGATGTAGCTGGTATTCATTGTTTTACCTAGATCTGTATATCTCTGTTTAAAATAAACAGTGGTGTTTCAGAAGTCCTTGTGCAAAGGCTGTTTGATTGCTTCACAAGTCATGTGTCCCTGTTGAGGTAAACTATAAACTAGAGTGCCTCACAAAGTTGGCAGTCTGGGGCAGGTGTTCTTGAGCTACTGTGAAGGCATGAAGGGGTTCAGCACTGGTGTTGAGTCCTAAGGCAGCTGAGTGCAGAGTCCCACTTCCAGAAAAGGTACTAAACAGAGAATCTGTACCCAGAAAGTGTACCAGACAGGCTGCCAATGGAAGCTTAAAGGCACATGGGCCCAGCATGCAGATCCACACACTGTTGAGTGTTCTGAAGGAAGTTCTTGACCAGGATGCCTTTGACAACTAGGTTAGCTGAGCTGATGTGAAAGGGACAGTGTCAAGTAAAATTTGTCCAACTGGATTCATTTTGAGTTGAAGAAACTCAGCCTTTCTCAGGACCAGACCCTTAACTGGGTTACCAAGATTAGCTTCAACTGGCATTGAAGGGACATGGACAGATCAAATTGTACCCCAGAGTTTTCTGTATAAATGTGCTTTGCTGATTCTGCTAGGAATGATATAGAAAAGAAACAAAGCAACTGTAAATGGATTAAATTGCAAGGCACAACTGTTATAGTAATAATTCAACCTGCAAATCCTAAAGAATCATAATGCATTGGACTCCAGTAGGATGCCCAGAATGCCACCTGCAAATTGCACGTACAACCCCCCACCAATACTAGGGATGGGAGAGTGAGAGGGCTATATTTGTGCATGACAGTAAGGGTCCACCTATGCCCTATATTCCTCCCCAAGAGGTCTGTAGCATTCCTACTCTCAAGCCCTTTGCCTCGGGAAAGGATGCAATGGCCATCAACTCCTAGAGAGAGGGATTCTGGCCAGTCAAGTTTAACCCTAATAACAAAGACCAGTCTTTGTACAATAAATGCACCTTGAAAATGCATTTCTGTTGTTCTGAGCAAATTGTCTGCCTACAACTCTAAGCTAGGGCTGCCAACAGCCCATCTTGGAGTGATCTGGTGCCTATCCGGAGTCTTGGGCACCTGCCCTTCAGCCCTATGTCCTGCAAGATGTTTTCTGCAGGTTGCTCCACAGCAAAACCATCACAATAGCTTGGGCGGTGGTCTAGGGAGTGGGAAACCTTTTCTGACCTCAAACATAGTGATTATAATTCCATTTCTGTGTGCAAGAGAAATCTGGTTTGTGTCATCACGAGGTCCTGAAACAATAGCTACATAAAACTGGAAGAACAACACTGCTTTTAACACAAATGACTAGCTATCTCTTCCCCCATCAAGCCCCAATGTCAGGCAGTGAACCCTGTAGACTGTCAGCAAACGAGTAAGAATCACCCCTGCTCCCACTGGGAGCCCTTGGAATCCATCCCAGTGCAGGAGACTGTGCAAGTCCCTGCCTGGATGGGCCTGTCAGTGCCCTTTTGTGATTCCTATTGGCAAACTGCAAGGTTTGTCAGGTCATCAAGAGATCAGTATCCTCACCCTTATAGAGAAACAAAGTAAAGTGAGAAGAAGAGAGGTTTAAGGTGAGACCCCTAAGTCTGTCCTTGCGTCATACTGAGGGGCATATTAAATTCATTCCTTGATGAGGAGGGATTCATGTCTACCAGAACTAAGTAGTAAATGTTACCTGCAACCCAAACATTGCTGTATAACTTTACTAAACTGACCAAACTAGGTGTAAACTAAAGTCAAATAGATGACTTTTTATTTTCAAATTCCAAGCTAAATGAAATGCATAAAATTAACAAACATCATAAATAATGACAGGTACAGTTGACTGACTTTTTAATTTGAAGGTTTTATTAGTACAGAGATAGGCAGGGAAGTTTGTTTTCCAAATATGACTTTTAACCTGGCATTTCCTTTTAAGAAAGCACTGTACTAGGAAAAAGAAAAGGAGTACTTGTGGCACCTTAGAGACTAACCAATTTATTTGAGCACGAGCTTTCGTGAGCTACAGCTCACTTCATCAGATGCATACCGTGGAAACTGCAGCAGACTTTATATATACACAGAGAATATGAAACAATACCTCCTCCCACCCCACTGTCCTGCTGGTAATAGCTTATCTAAAGTGATCATCAGGTGGGCCATTTCCAGCACAAATCCAGGTTTTCTCACCCTCCACCCCCCCACACAAATTCACTCTCCTGCTGGTGCTAGCCCATCCAAAGTGACAACTCTTTACATAATCAAGTCGGGCTATTTCCTGCACAAATCCAGGTTTTCTCACATCCCCCCCACCCCCATACACACACAAACTCACTCTCCTGCTGGTAATAGCTCATCTAAACTGACCACTCTCCAAGTTTAAATCCAAGTTAAACCAGAACATCTGGGGGGGGGGGGGTAGAAAAAAACAAGAGGAAACAGGCTACCTTGCATAATGACTTAGCCACTCCCAGTCTCTATTTAAGCCTAAATTAATAGTATCCAATTTGCAAATGATTTCCAATTCAGCAGTTTCTCGCTGGAGTCTGGATTTGAAGTTTTTTTGTTTTAAGATAGCGACCTTCATGTCTGTGATTGCGTGACCAGAGAGATTGAAGTGTTCTCCGACTGGTTTATGAATGTTATAATTCTTGACATCTGATTTGTGTCCATTTATTCTTTTACGTAGAGACTGTCCAGTTTGACCAATGTACATGGCAGAGGGGCATTGCTGGCACATGATGGCATATATCACATTGGTGGATGTGCAGGTGAACGAGCCTCTGATAGTGTGGCTGATGTTATTAGGCCCTGTGATGGTGTCCCCTGAATAGATATGTGGGCACAATTGGCAACGGGCTTTGTTGCAAGGATAAGTTCCTGGGTTAGTGATTCTGTTGTGTGGTATGTGGTTGTTGGTGAGTATTTGCTTCAGGTTGCGGGGCTGTCTGTAGGCAAGGACTGGCCTGTCTCCCAAGACTTGTGAGAGTGTTGGGTCATCCTTTAGGATAGGTTGTAGATCCTTAATAATGCGTTGGAGGGGTTTTAGTTGGGGGCTGAAGGTGACCGCTAGTGGCGCCACTTATCCTTGATGTCAAGAATCAGATGTCAAGAATTATAACATTCATAAACCAGTCGGAGAACACTTCAATCTCTCTGGTCACGCAATCACAGACATGAAGGTTGCTATCTTAAAACAAAAAAACTTCAAATCCAGACTCCAGCGAGAAACTGCTGAATTGGAATTCATTTGCAAATTGGATACTATTAATTTAGGCTTAAATAGAGACTGGGAGTGGCTAAGTCATTATGCAAGGTAGCCTGTTTTCTCTTGTTTTTTCCTACCCCCCCCCCAGATGTTCTGGTTTAACTTGGATTTAAACTTGGAGAGTGGTCAGTTTAGATGAGCTATTACCAGCAGGAGAGTGAGTTTGTGTGTGTATGGGGGTGGGGGGGATGTGAGAAAACCTGGATTTGTGCAGGAAATAGCCCGACTTGATTATGTAAAGAGTTGTCACTTTGGATGGGCTAGCACCAGCAGGAGAGTGAATTTGTGTGGGGGGGGTGGAGGGTGAGAAAACCTGGATTTGTGCTGGAAATGGCCCACCTGATGATCACTTTAGATAAGCTATTACCAGCAGGACAGTGAGGTGGGAGGAGGTATTGTTTCATATTCTCTGTGTATATATAAAGTCTGCTGCAGTTTCCACGGTATGCATCTGATGAAGTGAGCTGTAGCTCACGAAAGCTCATGCTCAAATAAATTGGTTAGTCTCTAAGGTGCCACAAGTATTCCTTTTCTTTTTGCGAATACAGACTAACACGGCTGTTACTCTGAAACCTGTACTAGGAAAAGATGCTACATTCCTAGCTCTTAGAGTTATGACCTGGTGTGCAATAATAGATTCTGACCTTTGTGTTTCTTGCAAAAAATAAAATGTATTAAGTCAATTTAGAGTGTGTATTACAATCTACCTGCAGAAGAAACTGTGATAAAACATGAGATTCTGTTGGAAAATCAACAAGCTATACACTGTATCTTTTAATTAGGAAAATATACCTTACATTCCTAATGAGCAAACAACCTTTATAATCACAAAAGGATTGAGTATTTCTGGCTGACAGATCAGTGAAAGGAAAGCAATAACATTTCTGTAAACAAAGCATAGCTGTCACATAGAAGGTAAATTGTGTATGAAAGATTTATTATACTGTGTGTTTCCTACAGTTCACTGTAATGTTCAGCGGAACAAAGAAATAACATTGTCCAATTTTTTATATTGAAAACATAATTGAAGAACCTTCCGACAGTCAAATAATGAATGAAATACTTTCACAAAGTATAATGTATTTTAAATGACGTGCTGTTCCAAGGAATGAAGTTTGTGGTATTTTGTGGATGTGTGACTTTCGCTACTTCTAGTTTTGTCAGCCCTGGTCTACACTAGGACTTTAGGTCGAATTTAGCAGCATTAAATCGATGTAAACCTGCACCCGTCCACACGATGAAGCCCTTTATTTCGACTTAAAGGGCTCTTAAAATCGATTTCCTTACTCCACCCCTGACAAGTGGATTAGCGCTTAAATCAGCCTTGCCGGCTCGAATTTGGGGTACTGTGGACACAATTTGACGGTATTGGCCTCTGGGAGCTATCCCAGAGTGCTCCATTGTGACCGCTCTTGACAGCACTCTCAACTCAGATGCACTGGCCAGGTAGACAGGAAAAGAACCACGAACTTTTGAATCTCATTTCCTGTTTGGTCAGCGTGGCAAGCTGCAGGTGACCATGCAGAGCTCATCAGCAGAGGTGACCATGATGGAGTCCCAGAATCGCAAAAGAGCTCCAGCATGGACCGAACGGGAGGTACGGGATCTGATCGCTGTATGGGGAGAGGAATCCGTGCTATCAGAACTCCGTTCCAGTTTTCAAAATGCCAAAACCTTTGTCAAAATCTCCCAGGGCATGAAGGACAGAGGCCATAACAGGGACCCGAAGCAGTGCTGCGTGAAACTGAAGGAGCTGAGGCAAGCCTACCAGAAAACCAGAGAGGCGAACAGCCGCTCTGGGTCAGAGCCCCAAACATGCCGCTTCTATGATGAGCTGCATGCCATTTTAGGGGGTTCAGCCACCACTACCCCAGCCGTGTTGTTTGACTCCTTCAATGGAGATGGAGGCAATACGGAAGCAGGTTTTGGGGACGAAGAAGATGATGATGAGGATGATGAGGTTGTAGATAGCTCACAGCAAGCAAGCGGAGAAACCGGTTTTCCCGACAGCCAGGAACTGTTTCTCACCCTGGACCTGGAGCCCGTACCCCCCGAACCCACCCAAGGCTGCCTCCTGGACCCAGCAGGCGGAGAAGGGACCTCCGGTGAGTGTACCTTTTAAAATACTATACATGGTTTAAAAGCAAGCATGTGAAAGGATTACTTTGCCCTGGCATTCGCAGCTCTCCTGGATGTACTCCCAAAGCCTTTGCAAAAGGTTTCTGGGGAGGGCAGCCTTATTGCGTCCTTCATGGTAGGACACTTTACCACTCCAGGCCAGTAACACGTACTCGGGAATCATTGTACAACAAAGCATTGCAGTGTATGTTTGCTGGCATTCAAACAACATCCGTTCTTTATCTCTCTGTGTTATCCTCAGGAGAGTGAGATATAATTCATGGTCACCTGGTTGAAATAGAGTGCTTTTCTTCAGGGGACACTCGGAGGAGCCCATTCCTGCTGGGCTGTTTGCTTGTGGCTAAACAGAAATGTTCCCCGCTGTTAGCCACAGGGAGGGGGTAGCCACGCGGTGGGGGGAGGCAAAATGCGACCTTGTAACGAAAGCACATGTGCTATGTATGTAATATTAACAGCAAGGTTCACCCTGAAAGAGTTCAGCCACTGTTTTATAAAATGTGTCTTTTTAAATACCGCTGTCCCTTTTTTTTTTCTCCACCAGCTGCATGTGTTTCAATGATCACAGGATCTTCTCCTTCCCAGAGGCTAGTGAAGCTTAGAAAGAAAAAAAAACGCACTCGAGATGAAATGTTCTCCGAGCTCATGCTGTCCTCCCACACTGACAGAGCACAGACGAATGCATGGAGGCAAATAATGTCAGAGTGCAGGAAAACACAAAATGACCAGGAGAGCTGGCGGGCTGAAGAGAGTAAGTGGCTGGCTGAAGACAGGGCTGAAGCTCAAATGTGGCAGCAGCATGATGAGAGGAGGCAGGATTCAATGCTGAGGCTGCTGGAGGACCAAACCAGTATGCTCCAGTGTATGGTTGAGCTGCAGCAAAGGCAGCTGGAGCACAGACTGCCACTACAGCCCCTGTGTAACCAACCGCCCTCCTCCCCAAGTTCCATAGCCTCCACACCCAGACGCCCAAGAACGCGGTGGGGGGGGGGCCACCGGCCAACCAGCCACTCCGCCACAGAGGATTGCCCAAAAAAAAAAGGCTGGCATTCAATAAATTTTAAAGTTGTAAACTTTTAAAGTGCTGTGTGGCATTTTCCTTCCCTCCTCCACCACCCCTCCTGGGCTACCTTGGTAGTCATCCCCCTATTTGTGTGATGAATGAATAAAGAATGCATGAATGTGAAGCAACAATGACTTTATTGCCTCTGCAAGCGGTGATTGAAGGGAGGCGGGGAGGGTGGTTAGCTTACAGGGAAGTAGAGTGAACCAAGGGGCAGGGGGTTTCATCAAGGAGAAACAAACAGAACTTTCACACCGTAGCCTGGCCAGTCATGAAACTGGTTTTCAAAGCTTCTCTGATGCGTACCACGCCCTCCTGTGCTCTTCTAACCGCCCTGGTGTCTGGCTGCGCGTAACCAGCAGCCAGGCGATTTGCCTCAACCTCCCACCCCGCCATAAACGTCTCCCCCTTACTCTCACAGATATTGTGGAGCACACAGCAAGCAGTAATAACAGTGGGAATATTGGTTTTGCTGAAGTCTAAGCGAGTCAGTAAACTGCGCCAGCACGCCTTTAAACGTCCAAATGCACATTCTACCACCATTCTGCACTTGCTCAGCCTGTAGTTGAACAGCTCCTGACTACTGTCCAGGCTGCCTGTGTATGGCTTCATGAGCCATGGCATTAAGGGGTAGGCTGGGTCCCCAAGGATACATATAGGCATTTCAACATCCCCAACAGTTATTTTCTGGTCTGGGAATAAAGTCCCTTCCTGCAGCTTTTGAAACAGACCAGAGTTCCTGAAGATGCGAGCGTCATGTACCTTTCCCGGCCATCCCACGTTGATGTTGGTGAAACGTCCCTTGTGATCCACCAGAGCTTGCAGCACTATTGAAAAGTACCCCTTGCGGTTTATGTACTCGCCGGCTTGGTGCTCCAGTGCCAAGATAGGGATATGGGTTCCGTCTATGGCCCCACCACAGTTAGGGAATCCCATTGCAGTAAAGCCATCCACTATGACCTGCACATTTCCCAGGGTCACTACCCTTGATATCAGCAGATCTTTGATTGCGTGGGCTACTTGCATCACAGCAGCCCCCACAGTAGATTTGCCCACTCCAAATTGATTCCCAACTGACTGGTAGCTGTCTGGCGTTGCAAGCTTCAACAGGGCTATTGCCACTTGCTTCTCAACTGTGAGGGCTGCTCTCATCTTGGTATTCATGCACCTCAGGGCAGGGGAAAGCAAGTCACAAAGTTCCATGAAAGTGCCCTTACGCATGCGAAAGTTTTGCAGCCACTGGGAATCGTCCCAGACCTGCAACACTATACGGTACCACCAGTCTGTGCTTGTTTCCCGAGCCCAGAATCGGCGTTCCACAGCATGAACCTGCCCCATTAGCACCATGATGCATGCATTGGCAGGGCCCATGCTTTGAGAGAAATCTGTGTTCATGTCCTGATCACTCACGTGACCGCGCTGACGTCGCCTCCTCGCCCGGTATCACTTTGCCAGGTTCTGGTGCTGCATATACTGCTGGATAATGCGTGTGGTGTTTAATGTGCTCCTAATTGCCAAAGTGAGCTGAGCGGCCTCCATGCTTGCCTTGGTATGGCGTCCGCACAGAAAAAAGGCGTGGAACGATTGTCTGCCGTTGCTCTGACGGAGGGAGGGGCGACTGACGACACGGCTTACAGGGTTGGCTTCAGGGAGCTAAAATCAACAAAGGGGGTGGCTTTACATCAAGGAGTATTTCAGGCAGGACTTCACAGAGGGTTCCAATAAGAAATGGTGCACCTAAGTTATTGTTCTTATTGGAACAAGGAGGTTAGCCTGGCCTCTGATTGATACATGGCTAGATTTACCTCGCTGCACCTTCTCTGTGAGTGACTGCAGTGTGACCTAGAGGAATGAGTCCCCTAGACGGGGGAGGAGGCAAATGAGTACAAAACAAATCTGGTCTATTTCTTGTTTTGATCCACTCCATCTATCTTTTACATCTTTGGCTGGCAGCAGACGGTGCAGAAGGACTGCATGCCATCCACATCTCATGGCTGCTCGGCAGAAGATGGTGCAGTAGGACTGCTAGCCATCCTCATCTCTTGCCTGCCCGGCAGAAGATGATGCAATAGGACTGCTAGCAATCCGTATCGCCTGCCTGCTCACCATAAGACGGTTCAATAGGACTGACTGCAGGACTAAAGAGAATGACCTGGTCAAGTCACTCCAAATATAGTCCCTGCGCCCATGTCTGCCCAGGCGCTCCCCGCCGACGCGTCCAGGAGCACCTCGGACATGACGAGGACAGCTACCAGTCGTACTGTACCATCTGCTGCCAGAAGGCAATGGGTTGCTGCTACTGTGTAGCAACGCGTCTGCCAGCACCCAGGAGACATACGGTGACAGTTACCTGAGCGGGCTCCATGCTTGCCGTGGTATGGCGTCTGCACAGGTAACTCAGGAAAAAAGGCGCGAAACGATTGTCTGCCCTTGCTTTCACGGAGGGAGGGAGGGAAGGGGGGCCTGACGATATGTACCCAGAACTACCCGCGACAATGTTTTAGCCCCATCAGAGTGCTCCATTGTGACTGCTCTGGACAGCACTCTCAACTCAGATGCACGATTGTTTGCCGTTGCTCTGACGCAGGGAGGGGCGACTGAGGACATGGCTTACAGGGTTGGCTTCAGGGAGCTAAAATCAAAAAAGGGAGTGGCTTTACATCAAGGAGTATTTCAGGCAGGACTTCACGGAGGGTTCCAATAAGAAATGGTGCACCTAAGTTATTGTTCTTATTGGAACAAGGTTAGCCTGGCCTCTGATTGATACATGGCTAGATTTACCTCGCTGCACCTTCTCTGTGAGTGACTGCAGTGTGACCTAGAGGAATGAGTCCCCTAGACAGGGGAGAGGGGGAAGCAAATGAATACAAAACAAATCTGGTCTATTTCTTGTTTTGATCCACTCCATCTATCTTTTACATCTTTGGCTGGCAGCAGACGGTGCAGAAGGACTGCATGCCATCCACATCTCATGGCTGCTCGGCAGAAGATGGTACAGTACGACTGCTAGCCATCCTCATCTCTTGCCTGCCCAGCAGAAGATGGTACAGTACGACTGCTAACAATCCGTATCGCCTGCCTGCTCACCATAAGACGGTTCAATAGGACTGACTGCAGGACTAAAGAGAATGACCTGGTCAAGTCACTCCAAATTTAGTCCCTGCGCCCATGTCTGCCCAGGCACTCCCAGCCGACGTGGCCAGGAGCACCTCGGACACGACGAGAACGGCTACCAATTGTACTGCACCATCTGCTGCCAGAAGGCAATGGGTTGCTGTTACTGTGTAGCAATGCCGTACCGCGTCTGCCAGCACCCAGGAGACATACGGTGACGGTTACCTGAGCGGGCTCCATGCTTGCTGTGGTATGGCATCTGCACAGGTAACTCAGGAAAAAAGGCGCAAAACGATTGTCTACCCTTGCTTTCATAGAGGGAGGGAGGGAAGGGGGGCCTGACGATATGTACCCACAACCACCCGCGACAATGTTTTAGCCCCATCAGACATTGGGATCTCAACCCAGAATTCCAATGGGCAGCGGAGACTGTGGGAACTGTGGGATAGCTATCCACAGTGCAATGCTCCAGAAGTTGACTCTAGCCTCGGTACTGTGGAAGCACTCCGCCGAGTTAATGCACTTAATGCACTTAGAGCATTTTCTGTGGGGACACACACACTGGAATATATAAAACCGATTTCTAAAAAAACGACTTCTATAATTTCGACCTTATTCCGTAGTGTAGACATACCCTTAGTCTTTAAATAAATGAGCTTTTAATTGCTATCAGACCTGATTAAGATATCATTCCAAAGATCACATCCATAAACTTATTCCATTGTTTTTTCTTTTTTTAGAGTGTTTTTGCGAGCTATCAACAAATTTGCTGAAACCATGAACCAAAAATTTCTGGAGAATATGGATTTTGAAGTACAGGTATGTACTTAACTACCCTTTTGTGGAGCAAGATTTCCTTAAATGGTAGTTTTCCTGTGAGGAGTGATTATGTACAAATAGCACCTTCTTACCCAACAGATGTGCTCTCTGTATGTAGTCATTGTCACATCTGTTTGATTTAGTAACTAAATACCCGTTCGTTATATTTTACTTGTGTTACCTGTGCTGAACTGTCACAGTTATGAAAGAGCTGACTGGATTCTGTTCCTTCTTGTGCAATGTCAATGGAATTGGTTAATACATTGTGGAAACCTGTAAAAGGAAAGAGGACTTCACATGTGCGTACTTAGGGACATAGTTCTTAAGGAGATGCAATTACACAGAGGTAACTAAGGGCTGGATCCTGCGCTCATTCATATCAACAGCAAAATACCTATTGACTACAATGGTGCAGGCTCAGGCCTCCAGTGAGGAAGTAACTTAATCTGAAAATTGTATTCATGATGATGCATGGGAAGTAAATATAATTCCCAGCATGACTCTCAGATCCCAAACTGAATTTTCAGGAGTGTTAGTTAGAACATATTTGTCCATGAGCACTGAACACAACAGGTTTATGGGGTTCAAAACTAACATTATTAAAGTATAATTAAGTCAGCACCATATGCAAATGAATGCTGGATAATAAAATTTGATTCTTTACATAGACAGAAAATCCCTTAAATGTGGAATTGACTACAGCTTTTAACATGTATTACACTTGCACCTTCTTTGTATTAACTGGAGTAGTAAGTAAATGCCTAGGTACCGAAGTTGAACATAGTTATAATGCTGCAGCATGCTCATTGACTGATTGTCAGCATAATATGGTTTCAGAGAAACCTCTATGCTCTTTCCTCACTGTTTACAGAGATGTGCATTTGAAACTTGCTATTAATGTTGCAAGGTTATGCTTCTTGGTGATCCTGATTTCTAATACTATATATATATGTGCCAGTTCATGTTTGCCAATTTTAGGATTTCAGAGGAGTGTTCTTCCCTGCTGGAGGAGAAGCCCTCTCAATCACAATTAAGTACTAAGAGGAGGGCTATAAGGGTATAAAAGTGCATGAGAGGAATATAAAAGAGCAAGGGTGAAGGAACCTGATTCAGGGTCAGTGTCTTGGCATGAAGGTTCCATGTCTGGATACAATAGACAAGGGCCAGCCCTAGGGCAACTCAAAACAAAGTAAATAGAGCACCAAAGTGGAAGGGACACATCACAGGTTCAGGTCTGGTAAGCCCCTTTGAAATGTCCTAGATAATATAATAAAGAATCAATTATAATAAAATGTTTAAAATAACTCATACAAATATTTGCTTATTACAGTGATGGCTTCTATAAGCAACTTTAGAGAGATGGAATTCTATAGCAGGATTACAATTCTCTCTTAAATTCTATCACCCTGGTTGTTTTATTCCTATTAAATTTAATAGGTCTTTTTCAGGTGGGAATATCTTTCTCTCATTACTTATTGTGTATCTTTGAAAAGCTCTAGCTTACTTCATGTACACATCTGTGACATTAATACAGTTCCTGACCACCGATATAACAAGAAAAGTGTGTTCTTTCCACTACCCTAAATGTTTCATTTGTTAGTGAAAATTCCTCTCATTTTGACCCAATATGAAACCTATGATCTAATCTTCCTTGTGGCACATCAAGCTACTACAGTAATTTCAGTTTGCAATTGATCATTGCCACGTCATCTGATTAATCTGAGACATATATTTGTTGCTTACTTTGTCAGTTCTTCCTAAAAGCAAATTAAATATTTGTGACAGACTGCAGAATGAATCGGGGGTAGGAGAATTCCCAAAATAAACAGTATATGAAAACTAGAGTACAGATCATCCATCAACATTCTGCTTAACTGCACAGCTGCATCTGTCAAATGTGAGAGCACTAAAGTCAAGCCAGTAAAAACCTAGTAATCTCATTTCAGATAAATCCCTTGTGGTAATATCGTACATTCCTGGATGCTTTGAATAGCATTCTGACTACATACTTCAGGGACCATATTACTCCTGGGGGAATTCTGTGCCACTGCACAATGCAGAATTTCATAGAACTCCCTGTTCCCTCCCTCAGAATTGGGGCTGCAGATCTGCTGGCCGCCACTAAGGGCCGCTGGACTCTGCAGAGCCCAGCTCTCAGTGAGCAGAGCGCACTGCCTGGCTAGGCTAGGGGCTGCATGCTCTGCCTGATCCTCATTCTCCCAGGGACAGGAGAGGGCCCAAGAGACCCAGCTCTGGCAAAGGGTGAGGAAGGGCTGCACTACACCATGTCCTCTGGCAGGACAGTAAAGAAGCTGGGGGGAGTCTTGTGGCTGGGACCTGTGGGGAGGGGAGTGGTGGTGTCTGGGCCAGGGGGTGCCCTGTGTCTGTGCTCTGGGGGCCCCACACAGCCGCCTCCAACATCCCCCAACTGGAACTGGGTTGTCATAGAGGTTTCTTTAGCTCTGTACTCCTGGAGGATATTTTTTGCTCTTGTCTGTATTGTTGTTGAAGAAAATACTTGTTGAAATGTATTTTGAAATAAATGACCCAAATAATTGAAACTGGAGTGATTATATTGTGTTACTTTGACCAATAAAATATGCAGAATTTTTTAAAAATTATGCACAGAATTTTTAATTTTTTGGCTCAGAATCCCCCCAGGAGTACCATATTAGGGCTTGTTTCTTCTCTGATTACTTATCAGGTACCTGGAGGCTTTGTATAGATTGAACAGAATTATGGTAAATGTGCAGGATATTCAAAAGAACCGAAGTACTATCAGTGCTGGCACAAGTGGCTTAGAAGTGGAAACCTGAAAATTACACAATTGATTTCTGATGACAAAGAATATAAGTCTTACAGCAGATTTAATAGCACTCCACTATATACTGTGTGTAAAAACTGTTTTTACTGGAGCTGACTGAATAATGGGGGGGGGGAATCTCTAATATATTCATAATTCACTTCTATTCATGCGATCTTCTGTTAATTATGTCTGAATATTGAAATGATTTCTTAGTATCCATGAAAATGTTCAGGGGTCCTGGAAGTTTCACTACTTTCTACAGTTTTCATCATTCGTCGTTCAGATCTGAAATTTTAACATTTTGTTATGCAATCAGGGATCATAATCAATATTTTGTGACCAATCACATGCCAAAAATAATTAATTGTAAATACTTGAAGTGAACAATTCTTGACCAACAACTAGCGTGAACTGTTCCCTGAATTACTGCAAATGCTGTTTATATTTTCATCATTGGGACTGGTTTATATACAATGTACAAACCTTTAAAAAAGGTAACATTGTTGAGTATTTTGTGAATGGCATTTTTTAGCATTTCCATTCTATTATTTTTCCAGAATAAGTCATTAAAGTGGGGAAAATATTTTATCCAATTATTAATTAAACTATTGCAGTTTTTTTCTTTGCTTTCTTCCCATTTTGAGAGTTATCAAGATACCTGTAAACAGAAGAACTTTCTACTTAAGTTTTTCTGAAATGAATTTAAAGCTTGTGCAAATGTGGCAATATGATGACATTTGAGCTCCAGAAGTTCACTGCTTACTCACACAGCAGGCATAATACGGGTACTAAAACTCTCCTGCTCTGCCTCGCCCAGTGTGCCTAAGCTCTGATCTAGAGAAGCCATCTTAAATGGGGGTTAGAGGTTATGTCTGTTTCCGTTCAATCTTTGATCTCTCTAATGAAACAACTACTAAGGAGATTAATTGTGGTGGTGCTTTTGTGGGGGGAGGGTTTTTTGAGCCCATTCTACCTACTTGAATTGTCCATGAACAGAACTGGCGTGATGGTTTGGATATGGTTTGTTAAAGTAGGTCTGAGCATCACTAGAGGAATCTGGCAACACACATGAAAAAGAAGCAAGCTTCTCTATTTTGACCATCAGCACAGATGGGGAATGGTGTACTCACAAAACTGTGACACTTTCATATCTTGGTATAACATATTGTAGAAGATCCCTCTGCAGCTGTCATTGAAAATTGTTTTTAGATTTAATCTTTGGGTTATTTCCTAGATTTTTTTTTTTGTTTATTCAGCTAATAGTTTGTTCATTGTGCTCTGGTTTCAGTGCTGCATGTTTTTGTTTTAGTATTTAATTAATCAAGTAACATCAGCAGGCCAGTTAATCATAACACAGCATCTGTTTTACAATGAAAAAACTCTGATTTTTACTTTAAAACCTTCCTGTCAGTAGTCATTCATTACTTGTGCTTTGTACTGTTTTAAAACACAACACTGACAAAAAAAAAAAACAACTAAAGATAGAAATTATTCCCTCCCCACCATCTAGCATCTTTTATCTGAACGTAGCAGTGTTTTACAACTGTAACAGTGTTTTTTTTTGTAACAGTGTTTTACAAAAAGTTAAGCCATTGTTGTAATTTAGGTAAATATTGTATTAATTTTACTGATGAATAAACTGACGCAAAAAGGTATTAGGTGACTTGAGCAAAATCACACAGTAAGATCAGTTGTGAAACTGGGAATAGAACAGCTGGATTCCTGGTTCGCAATCCTCAGCTATAACAATATGCTATCACCACCTTAATGCAATAGATGCACCAAATTGGTGTTAAATCAGATAGCAGAGAGTTGGGCAGTTGACTGAAGCCTGACATCAATCGGGTTGGTTTTCCCCAAGATTTCAAACAAGCTTTAGCCAAATAGCTTTCATTAGCATCAATGGGAATTGTTATTACTCCTGGGGGAACTCTGCACCAAAAAATTTAAAATTCTGCGCACAGTATTTTCAAATGCTGCAAAATTCTGCATATTTTCTGTAAAAATAACACAATATAATCACACCAGCTTCAATTATTTTGGTAATTTATTTAAAAATACCTGTCAGCAAGTATGTCTGTAATAATACAGACAAAAATAGATTCAGAAAATGAATTTTGACAAATAGATTCCTTACTAAGCATATTAATATAGAACTCTGAGTAATAATTCATTTAAACTACAATACAGAACCATAATATTATGATATTATAATAAACTACAATACAGAACCAATCCTGCACCCCACAGAAGCAGTGCAAAGGCTGGGGGAGATTCAGGGGTAATGGAGGAGCTGAGGGAGAGGGAAATAATTACTGGGAAGGATCCTGGGTGTGAACTTGGAGGGTTGTTGGGTATGGGTGGGAAAAATATGGAACAGAGTTTTTTGGGGGGTAGGAAGGGACTGTTAGGGAGCTTCCCCCATGCAGACCCTGGCTGACCCTTGGCCTCTCCCATTCAGTCTGGTACATGTGTTCCTCCACCCCCACTCAGATACCCACTCCCCCCATCTCCATGTGTCTCTGTGCCCCCACTCAAACGCCTCTGTCCCTGTGTAGCTCTGCACTCCCCCCGCCACCATTGCCAGGTGGTCCTGCACCTCCCTCCCCCCGTCGACCTGTGCCTCCACTCCCATTCAGACCCTGCCCCAGTCTGTCCTCCCCCACTAGCCCTTAAGAGCCCCTGTGTGACACTCCCCAACCCAGCAGCCCATGCTGTCTGTCTCTTCACAGCCTCTGTCTCCTGACCTGGCCTGCTCCAAAGAAGATTCTCTTTCTCTTCCCTAGGTGGCTGGGAGCTGCTGCAGTGTTCTATCTCCACAGCACCCGCTGGTGGGTAAAAGGCAGAACTGCAGCAACTTTTCAGCAGAAGCTATTTCTGTGCAAAAAAATTAAAACTATACACTGCTCATTAATTATTCATGCATGTAGTGGTGCAGAATTCCCTTAGGAGTATGTCATTTAGACTCCCCAGTTTCTCTATGAAACACAAGCAGGAGGGGCATGTTTTGCAGTAAATAGGGAATTAAAACTCAAAACAGGAAATACATAGATATTACTTTGAAAACGTACTTGTCCATTTTTCTGGCTTTTTAAACAAAGGGAGTTTGAGTAAAACAAAGTTTAGGGTGGGTGCATTTAGTGTATATATAAAAGGAAGTCGTAAGGTCCGCTAAAAATGTTGCTGATAGATAAAGTTCCTTGTGTGGTATTTTGGGATGGGAATGAATAGGTGGAAGAGGTTTGTAAATAGCATAACTTTTGGTATTTATAAGCCAGTTAACCACAGATTGGTGGCATTATGAATAATTTTGGATAGTACTGTCACAGTTTCAGGGTTAACTGCACCTTTGACCCCACCCCCAACACCACCCAGCTCTTTAGGCACCCACTCAAAGTTTCAGGCTTCATAGCCATCACCTCTCTCAGGTGGAGACCTGTGTCTCCCTCCCTCCAGACCAGGAGTTTAGGCTTTCAGTCATTCTGCTCCTCAGTCTGATTTTTCTAGCAGGTCTGACCAAGGTCCAGCACCTGTGGTTAACCTTCTGCCAGGAGCTGCCAATAGTGTATACCAGTTTCCAACCAGCCTTCATAAAGCCAAATCTGTTTATTCTTATGGCAAAAGCATCAGAGAGAAAACATATATTTAATAAAGTTCCGACATATTTACTAAATAGCTTACCAGGGATCACTGCCAACTGCAGCATAGGAGGTAGATGTCAATCTTTCAAACCTCTCAACTGGGTTTAATCTCCTGGTTACCAGTTCATATTGGGTTTCAGATCAAGAACCAGAGCCACCTTGGGACAGTTCAGCCATTTTCTTTACACGGGTTGGGGCCTTTGACCTCTGCCTTCCTGTAACAGATCGATGGCTGTCATAAATATAAAGGGAAAGGTAAACACCTTTAAATCCCTCCTGGCCAGAGGAAAAACCCTTTCACCTGTAAAGGGTTAAGAAGCTAAGACAACCTTGCTGGCACCTGACCAAAATGACCAATGAGGAGACAAGATACTTTCAAAGCTGGAGTGGGGGGAACAAAGGGTTCTCTCTGTCTGTGTGTTGCTTTTGCCAGGACCAGAGCAGGAATGCAGGTCAGAACTCCTGTAAAAAGTCAGTAAGCAATCTAGTTAGATATGCGTTAGATTCTGTTTTGTTTAAATGGCTGATAAAATAAGTTGTGCTGAATGGAATGTATATTCCTGTTTTTGTGTCTTTTTGTAACTTAAGGTTTGGCCTAAAGGGATTCTCTGTGTTTTGAATCTGATTACCCTGTAAGGTATTTACCATCCTGATTTTACAGAGGTGATTCTTTTACTTTTTCTTTAATTAAAATTCTTCTTTTAAGAACCTGATTGCTTTTTCATTGTCCTTAAGATCCAAGGGTTTGCATCTGTGTTCACCTATGCAAATTGGTGAGGATTTTTATCAAGCATTCCCCAGGAAAGGGGGTGTAGGGCTTGGGAGAATTTTGTGGGGGAAAGACGTCTCCAAGTGGACTCTTTCCCTGTTGTATTTGTTAGATGCTTGGTGGTAGCAGCAAAAAAGTCCAGGGACAAAAGATAAAATAGTTTGTACCTTAGGGAAGTTTTAACCTAAGCTGGTAAAAATAAGCTTAGGGGGGTTTTCATGCAGGTCCCCACATCTGTACCTTGAAGTTCAGAGTGGGGAAGGAACCTTGACAATGGCCCTCTCAGAAAGGCGTGTGAGTGTATAACCAGTGTTATGGGATTTGCATTAATTACACAGGAAACCCATCCCTAGTGAGCCAGGAACACACAAATACACATCACCTGTATTGATACAAAAGGCCATTCTATAACTCATACTGTCTGGCCCATCTCAACATAATGTCTTTCAGAGGTTTTCATGCTTTGAGCATAATATAGAATATGGTCCCGAAAGATGCTGCATGTGATTGCAATATGTCACAAGTACATTTTAGTTAGCAGTTCAAATTATGGCATGATCTTCAGAGATACAGAAAATATTCTGATCTTTAAACTCTGTTGTTGACATAACATGTTTGATACAATTTTTTTAGCGAGTTGTATTGTGGTGTATTTTATAAATGAAGCCCAGCTGTTGCAATGAGTTATGAATCAGTAATAGGATTTGTGCTTCAAGCTCTGTCTAAGCGACTCCCTTTGAGAGTTTCAGAGTTGAGTTGAGTTACACAATGGAAAATAAAAGTTAAACTTTTGTGTTTTTGAGAAACAAAATGTATTCCTATTCTGAAAAAAAACCTATCCCTGTTTGTTCAAGGGTCAGAGATTTAGTACTCGGTAGCTCCCCTGCAAAGCAGTCTCTTGTATCAGATGTGTGTGTTTTGGCAATTTCTGGTTTCAAAGAGAAAGGGATGAATGAAGTTCCAATTGAAGTATACAGGATTGAACATGTGCAGTGTGAATGATCTCCAAATTAGATTCAGGAATACTGGGAGCCAGTGTAACAGCAGCTAATGTAATATCCTTAACAGAGCATTATTAAAATTACCCAGATGGAATAAGTTCAGTAGAGAAACTAGAAGATTGCATGTGTGTGTGTGTGAAGACACAAATATGGTACTCTATTATTTATAGATGCATCTACAAGCTATTTGCAAATAACATAAGGAGTATCTTACTAAATGCAGTGGCCTGTTCAGAAGGCAGTGAAGGAGGAAGATATCTCTGTATGGAGAAAATAGGATTTGTTAGTCCTTCTAAAAAAAGAAGAAAATTGGGAGAAAGTCCTTGTCGTTTAAAAGCACTGTGCAGTTGAGAATTTTTCATAGACATGACTGTGGTAGACCATCTAACCAAACAGAACAACTGGACTGTGAAATGATTGAGAAAACAAAAAAAGGCTGTTAAGTCAAGAGTAAAAGCATCGGGGAGAATTCCACTACTGAGATATAGTCCATTAAATGGAGGAAATAAGGTTGCTGGTCTTTTTGTGAGATTCAAAGACAGGATTGCATTTTAACTGAAAGTATGCATCCACCTGCAAGACAGGAAATGATACCAAAATTGATAACAATGTATATACTGAAAGATACAAAAGGGAGTGATGTATCTAGGGAACAATGAATAGACTTTTTAAAGTTTAAGATTAAAATGAAAAGCCATGCAGTCAAAACCAAAAATATTACAGTCTGCAAAGATAAACTACAATAGGATGCACAATACAGCAGTGATGTGCTGCTTTATATTCTATCAAGGGGTTCCCAATTAAATTTCCTTCCTTGGGCTGTAATAAGCTCAGTGCCACGGGTACATATTCTTACAGAGTAGAAGGATGAGGGATTATGAATCAATTGTTTTTCCATTTAAATAAACACTCATTTGTAACCAAGGAGGGAGGCAGCACCACCTCACAAACTTATAACATGTAGTACTTTTCTGGATATATTATCCTTGTGATCTTTAAACAACAACAATGTTGGAACACAATCAGCATTGAGTGTAAGAATGGGCAACCCTACTGAGTTTTAGGAACTTTGGCCTCTAATTTCAATGCTGTTGCAATCACATCATGCCTGAATTTTGTCCACTGAGTATATTTATGATAGGCCATATCAATGAAATCTTGTGAATTGAAAGGGATTGGTTGAGATTGAGGGCCCCTTCTCTGCAACTTCTGTGCAAATACCTTCAACTTAATACCATTTTTCTATTCCAGACAGAAAAATAAATTAATACAAATAAATAAATGTTCTGAAGACGCATTTATGTTTGAGTCCTAGGGATAAATCATCTGTTACATCAGAGGATCTGTTTAGATTGTCTGCCCTTAAAGGCTTTTAAAACTTGTTGAGTTACAGATGGTTTGGAGGAATAAGATATTGTGGACAGACCACTTTATCACTTGTCTATTGGATCTTTACAATCTATTGTCCTCGACTCTGAATACAGTGGCCCCTAAACAGTCAGATGACCTGAAATTGATGAACAGGAGTGAACCTGACCAGATCCCTGTTCTGAATGTAACCAGTTATGACTGAGGTTTTGAAATCTTACACCATAGCTGTGCAGGAGACACCTATCTTGTTGGTTGATCCATATGATGTGTTAAAAAGGAATCCTGCCTTGGAACTGCACAATTCTGTGTGTGTGATGAGCTATCTTCTTGCTTATTACAGGTTGTTTGTTTGGTATTTTCCAATTATTTTGTGAATAAGGTAAGCAAGAATTAGATAATTGCCGGTATAGAAGAGATCAATAGACACCTCTGCTTTAGGTTCTAGCATTGTTGGGGAATGGTGTAGTCCATGGCTTATAAGTTATATTCAAGAGTATCTTGTCTGGTGAAAGTCAGTGAGAAGGTGTTGGCTCCATTATTTGAGTTGAGGGGCAAGATGACAGCATTTTGGAAAGAGACAAATATTGAGCCCTGGTCCTTCATATAACACCAATCAAAGTTCTTGGAGTTTTGCATGAACAAGCACTACAGAATTGAGCCTGGAACCAAATTTGATTTACACGCTATGTATTTGGGATCACTCAGTTGCCATGGAAATATAGGACAGATTTCAATGGGGAGGCATGTAATGTGCATTCTGCAAGAGAAGTAACAACACAACAGAGTTAGAAGAGGAGGGAAAGAATAATTGCAAATGGAAAGATGGAGTATATATCTTTATAGTGGCCAAGTTTGCTGATAACACAACATTGTCAGCCCCACAGCAAGCACACTATAGAGAAAACAAATTCAGTGTGATTAGGATTGATTAGGTATATGAGAGGATCGCAAAGTGCAGAGTGGGAGAGAGTGGGTACCAAAAATATTCATCAGACCTTAAGTCTAGAAACCAAATCTAGACAACATGACAAAGATTGTGAATATACATTAATTCTCTTTGTTCAGTATTGCAGTTAAAACTGGAAAGCAATGTCTTTATGCACAGAAATTTGAGTTTCTGATAGAAGTCGTGGCATTATATAAATCACTACCCCTCTGAGTTTAGGAAAATGTATTCATTTTTGGCCTGTGTATTATTTGAGGTACACTAATGAGATGGGGGGGGGGAGAATCAACAAAGAACAAATCAAATGATTTGTTTTGAACATGGGGGAGTTGAGGAAAGGTTACGTGGAATTGGCACTTACAAAGGGAGGCTAAAAGCAGAATCTTAGAGAATGGTATGGTATGATATGAAAGTAACTTGTCGGTTAGATGCAGAGATTGATAAACATATGACAGTATATTTCATAACAGTGTTTTAATATTTTAACTTCTTGCTTGACTCTCCTGCATTTTGAATGTATGCATGAAATTCCTAGTAGAGCAGCTGTAAGCTGCACTGTATTCAGTGTCTATAATTTCTTCTTTTACATTGTTTTTTTTGGCCTTGGCATTCAGTTCTCCTTTTCTGTGATATGTAACTCCTGTGAATGAACTATTAAATCATTTTTAAATGCCTGAAAAGGTACTTTAGTATCTTAAAAGAAAAGATGGATTTCATCTAACCAGTCTGAAAACAAAGTCATGGGCCGGATGGATATTAAAGAAACACATTTCAGGAAGAAATACAAATCATCAAAGAAATTAGAGCTGGAAAACAGCCATTAGCTCAACCAGCTTGTTCTCATTTTCTTCACAAACAGTTGTTGAAATATAGAAGTAGACTGGGTCTTGGGAGATGTGAATTCAATTCAGACTTTCCTTGTGACCTTGGGCAGATCATTTTGATTCTTCCATTCATCCAGTTCACGAGTGTTTGTTTTTATAGTGGGCGGATACAATCCACCTTTTCTTAAGATCTTAAATGCTATGTGGTCCACACTGTATGTTTGTTTGAACATGTCGTGTCCACAAAAAAGCGACAGCGTTACTTTCTTCAGGGTGACTTGCAGTTTAGCCTGAACCAGTTTAGTGCCAATGTATATGGCACTAACAGATCAGAGGTTAATATCTTTTTTCCTCAGCTCCATTTGTTCCATTTCCTCAGTTCCAAATTTGGATAGTAGTATTTCCCTACCATTGATGGCTTGGTCTGGACAGGACATCTTTCAGGATCAGAATGAAAACCCAGTGGTGGTACGGTAGATCCTGAGATCCCAGGAGATAGTTGGGGTGGCAGCCACCATGGTAAAGCTTGCTGCAGGAGTGGTTGACAGACAACACCTTTGTCTCTTTGATTTCCTCCCCCCAAAGTCTTTTTAAGGACCCCAAAAGGTAGTGATGGATAGATTAGTGTATCCCTCATTATTTTTTTCATCAGTTAGATCTAATTTCTGGCACACCAATTTTGATTTCCATTTTCACACGTCTCCTGTTTACCAGGCATGATCTTAACACAGCCCTTGAGTTATACCAGGGGGCCTTTTTGTTTGGACTAATTCCGTTTTTCTTTCTCCCTTTTGCACCTTTTCTCATCAACATTTATTGTTATAGATTATTGTGACATTTTATAAACTGTCACTCGCTTCTCACAGTCGAGCTCACAATTAGGGTAAATACGTGGACCCAATTAATACAACTGTCCCCAAATTCAAGAGGCAGCTGCTCAGGTCTAAGAATGTAATGGGTTTGCTGCCTGGGTTCAGAGAGATCATTATAAACTTCCTGCTTCTGGTGTTTGGGTATGATGTAATGTGCTAATGTCATTCCCAGAGCAACACCATTAACTGTGGAGTTCTTTGGACATAGTTGGGAAAAATACAAGAAGGTATCTGACTCCATATACAAAACTAGTAACAGAAGAGTCCAAAACTGGATTGGAGATTAAATAATGTCTTGCAGAGCACAGTATTTGCTGTTCATTTTCTTGATACACACAGCCTACAATACTCTGTGCACTGCTTCCCTTTTAAAGCCTGAATTTCGCATCATATTTTGGTTGGAAGAGACAGAGGCTATGCACATCTTAGAAACTTCAGTAAAGACAAATGACTGACAGGCAGGACTGAGTGGAAGCTGAAATATACAAAGCCTTGTGTTTCCATTTCCCAACTGATTCCACAGATAGATCTTGCAGTATTTTCAGAGGTTGCAGGTCTAGCTCTTTTCGCAGTGTAATTCTCAAATATTTTCTTTGAATCTTCCCTATTGTCTCTTTCAAATACATGTTATAACTCTTTTATCATATCCCTTCATCTTCAAACTGAATATCAGCTAAACAAATAAATATAATGCAAAGTTATGTTTGCAAATGTATTCCCTCTCTAGATATGTCACTACTACAAAGTTTAACTGCCTCCATCCCCTTTTATCCTTTCACTGGCTTCCTCTTGCCTTCCACATCAGAATTAAGCTCCTTGTCTTCAAGGTCCATTGTACCTGCTCATTCCTCTACTCTCATCTTTTCACTTACCCATTGACCCACTCCAGCCACATGATCTTAACTTTTCTCTGGCTTTCATGCCTTTCCCCTTATTCCTCTTTTTACATGCAATCTCCTTTTTTTGGCTGGTTTGCAATGGCCCAACTTTCTCTTTCAAATTTATCCTTACTAAACTTCCACAAGGCCTATTAAACCTTGCCTTTCGCACCTCCCATTGAAGACTTTTTTTCAAACAGCCTCTGAAATATAATTCATAAAACATTAAAGCAAAGCATCAAGGTTGCACAGTTAGTCAAAGTCAAGGGATATAAATATAAGGTCCAGCATTAATAATCATGCATCCATGTTGCATAGACTGATTTGTATTCCTGCTTTTGTGGTTAAATGTGAAGCTTACTGTATTGCCCTCTATGTTGTAAAATGTTAACCCTGAAATACACAAAGTAGCTGAGTTGATGCTTGTATATGAAGGTTAACTGTTGTTTTACCTGAGCTGGTGAATGTGCAATTGTAATACTTCAGTTACACTGTTCTCCAAAAACGATCGGAGAAGAACCCCTGTGGTGGGGTAGCGGGTTGAGAGTGAGGTAGAACTGACCCTCCACATGCAGAAGTTTTGTATTTTTAAAAATATTTATTATAAGAAACCTCCTGGCAGAAGCAATAGAAATAAAGGATGAAGCTACACATACAGAACCATCACAGGCACTTACAGGCCAGCTGTGACTGTTAATGAAATGTCTAATCTGGGCTAATTTTCAGATTTGAAATCCCCTTAGCCTTTTACCTCTCGGTCTAGATTGCATAGCCAGGACAGGTTTACTGCATCTGGATCTTTTGCTTTTCAGTTTAATCTTTTCTTGCCACAGTGGCCCACTAGCAGCATTAGTTCTAGCCGAGGAGGGTAGAGTTTAGAACCCCCTGCCTTTCTTAACATTTCCAAGTTTATTTTTAAAATTCACATTTGTGTTATACCTTGGTACTATATGGTAATGAGAGGACTTTTGTCATTTAATGTACACATTACCACAATGCACTAAACTCTTTCTACATATGATAACCCCGACAATATTTTCTTTTTCTGATCTTCAATTGTTAAGCATGGGATGAGAAGCCATTTATTAACCTGTGGAATCCACCTAACTTGGCAATAACTGCAAACTGTCTTCGAAACGTAAACTTGTAGGTATGTTCTTGTTCTGTTTCTCCTGACAAAGAGTTTCCTAAAGTTGTAGCTCAGAGATGAGATTGTTATTTACTAGGTTTACACCAAACATAAAACCCATGGCCAAATATGGTACATGTGGTAACCTTTGCTCAGCAGTAATACAGAATAGCAGTTTAACTGCAAGTCAAGATGACAGTCTTATTGGCAGTTCTACATAGGGGGATTCATACATTTGCCCTCATTTTGGTATAACCAATGCTGTCTTTCTTTCACTTCTTAAAGTAAATGGCAGTGAAACTTTATTTTGGTTTGCTATCCTGATATAGTTGTATTTAAAAATATTTTGATTATTCTAAAATCTTTTCCTCTTCTGAACTGGTAAAGGTAAAAATGGGTTGAATCGGTATCTTGGGTTTAAAATAGTGTCTTTCATACTGGAGGATCTCAAAAGTGGTTCACAGCACCACAATAGCACAGTACCACTGACATGAAGACATCTCTAGGAGGGGAGAGTGGCACACAGCTGGCACAACGGCACTGCACAACAGTGGAGGGGAGGAGAAATGACTAAAGACACCGGGACAAATTTGTACCCTTGAGATAAGTGCCATGGAAACTGTCATTTCCCTGCAGGTCTAAGAGGATACAGCTTAAGAACTCCTTCACGTTCATAAGGGTTTCATTAATAGAAAACAGACTCAGAACTATCTCATCAACTAGGTATTTCTAATGTAGCCATCACTGTGATATATGAACACCAGCTGAGCTGCCAAACACCACTTTATTAAGGGAAGATTTTCCCTCTTTCTTGATGCTTTTAAAATGATCTCCCTTTCCTGAGGTAAAATTGTACAGTTTGTTTCAATAAGATGCTTAAATCTCATTTTTAAAACAAATTCTTCTTCATTCTGACTATTAAGGCTTGAGAGTCCTGCAAACTCATTTATTTAATAAAGAATAATAATTTGCCATGGCAAGTGATCTCAGATGTGTTCAACACACCGTATTTTGCTGCTGGGTATCAAGAGTTAATTTTGTAAGATTTTGTCCATTTGAGATTTAGTGGATGGAAACTCATTGCTTAGTGTGTTCAGAAAGGGGCAAATCCCATCCATAGCAGCAGAGATTCCAAAATGCAGCAGAACCAATACGGTTCCTCTGCATGGTGGTAGAGGGATTTGGGAGTTAGGGCAGTTGCTGTTCACTCCAGCTCTGTAGAGGATCCTTGTGCATTTACATGCAACATGACTGTAGAAGAGGGGTAAGTAGTAAATGAGGTGAGCACTTGACAGTGTCTTGCGTTCCACCAGCCTTAAATCTGAAATAGCAACTTCAGAGCACATAATCTGCAGTTGCACACCCAACCTAGTGTTTTAGGTTCTCAACCTATTTACCATTGTGGGCTGCATATGCAGCTCTTTATGTATTATGTGGGCTGCATCCACACATTATATATACTACCTGTATGACCCTAAGAATGTCACATGTGCTGCCAGCTGTGTGCTGATTGGGCTGCAGGTTGAGAACTACTAGCCGAGAACAGGATTTGATACATTGTTCTGTATTTCTGCAATATAAGTATCTATGGATATCTCTAAAATATTTTGCTATATTTACAGTAAATCTGACAGTCCCAAACTGCCTAATTTTGGACAGTTCGGGGACCGTTTAGTATTTCAGGTTTAGCTTCCAAACAATTCCAAAGGCAGTTGTAAAGTTGTATCGTAACTGTACAATCTTCTTTGATCAAACTCAAAATTGATTGAATTTTCTCCGATGGAATGGTCACTTACGTTGCTGTATCCACCAACAGGCAGTCTAAATATATTTAGCACAGCAAATATTTGTGTGTTCAAAACTGCCTTTATTTTACTCTAAAGAATGTTACAGCTAATTTATAACTGCTCAGCTGTTAGTGCTATGAGTGAAGATTTCTAAGACAAGCAAATGTTTGATGGTAATAGAACTTTAGGAATGAGAAACATACACCCATGATAACATACATGAAAAGATATGGTAAAATGTTTTTTGTAGAAAAGAAGCAGAAACATGTTAAATACATTTAAATGTAAATCACCATTTCAATAATTCATGACAAAATATTTTTACAGGACTACACAGTTAACAAAATATGTCTTAATAATAATCCTCAGTTTTACTATCTCATCTTTCTATATGTCTCAAGATCTAGAAGAGAGTTATTTTATTTTATTTAGGACCTGCTTCTTTCAGTCTCAGAAGTCATTACTTTTTTTCTTTTTTCGTTTTTTAGAAGAACACAGTGTTTGGTTTTCCAACTAAGTGTTAATATGAAGAGAAAAATGAATACAGGAGTTTTAACTTCTATCATCTTCCCTTTTATTTCTATTTATTTTTATGTATCCCCTGCTAATGCACTGTTACATTTTACTTTTATAAACAATGGGCATTTAGAAATTGACATTTGCTTTTTTCTCCTGCTAGTCACTTATGTCAGCAGTCAGACATTATCTTGGGATAGGAGCACTGTCTCTGTCTGGATTTGATGTTACTGTCAATGCATGGCTCCATCACCTCAAGGTCTGGAAGGAGCCCTGTTATATGTAGTCATTACTTCTATTCAGTGACTGAACACATCAACATTATAATGCAGTCAACTTCCACACCACCCCAATGCCACTTCATTTCTTGAAATGACTTTATATTTGCAGCATTCTTTCTGTAGTCTTTCTGACTGAGGGTGACAGCTTCTGACATTTTAGGGACAGGAGAGATGGTGCTAATAGAAACCGTTTTGTTGTGTTGTTTGTAGTGAAATATAAAGAAAAGCATCACCTACAAAACTGTCATGCAGGGTTCATCCCTGTTGACTCCTGTTTTGCCACTTAACAGCCCTTCTTATAGGACTTTGGGAAGGAAGTGACGTGTATACTATTAGTAATTCTGTGCTCACTAGCTATAACCCTACTACAGGATTTTGTTAGAAAATATGCACCCAACCCCCACCCTTTAATGCCAGAATAGGTTCTCACTTCAAGGGAGATAAATACTGCATGTTTTTCTATCTTTCTCTCATTTACTATTCACAGGTTTCAGAGTAGCAGCCGTGTTAGTCTGTATCCGCAAAAAGAAAAGGAGTACTTGTGGCACCTTAGAGACTAACCAATTTATTTGAGCATAAGCTTTCGTGAGCTACAGCTCACTTCATCGGATGCATTCAGTGGCTTAGTTATTAATTCTTGGAAGCTGAGTATTACTAACTCTTGGAACTAACTCGCTGAACCTCATGTTTTAGCATCAGCATAGCACAATGGCACAGCTTAAGATAAATGTCTATCTTAAAGATTCTGCTAAAATAACCCTCAACATATTATAGATATACTTAGTAACCAGGGTGTTTATGTACTGTAGTGAGTCTCTCTAACTGCATGTGGTATGCTGTTGTTATCATTTAGTAGTATTTGTATTTCTGTAGGATCTGGTCATAGACCAGGATCGCTGCATTGCCAGTCCTCCTTTGTGAGTCTTCTGTGGCCAGAGTGGAAGGAAATAGTCTCAGTTTGTTGTTCTACATTACTCTGGAACTCACATGTCCCTTATCATTCCTAAGGCCTTTGTCACATATGGATGGACATATATTTGTGTACCACTTTCACCTCATTTGGAAAAGTCTTATAAAGCTATATATGTAGGACACCAATGGCATTATATAGAAATGTAATAAAGTTCTAAGAAATTGCAATACCCTTTTAAAGGAAAGAATATTGCGTAGCTTTTATTTAATTATATTGCACATCTACAACTATTAAAACTTTGGGATGGTTAAAAAAATCTATAGAAACAGTATTATATTATGATTTTTCATGAGGGAATCATAACATTACCAGTCCTGTGCTTGCTGCTTCTTCTGTGCCCTTCAGCCTGCTGTTGTAGTATTTTTGCACTTGCATTGCAATTTTGCAAATTGTGTTGATGTTAATGGCATCATTAGACATGAAGCAGACAGCAATGCAAAGGACTGGAAGAGGTCTACTTCATTGAATCTTTGAAGGCTTAAAAATTTACCAAACTGTTGTTGACCTACAATATGTGCTATGCTTCTTTAATAACCTTCTGTTTTCATTAACCATGAAACATTTCGGCTTAAGTACTATCTGCACAGATTCAGAAAAGCAAAGAAAATAACTTGGTCGAAATCCTGCAAGGTTTTGCTAATTGTTTCCTTTGAAAAGATGCTGAGTTCTGTCTACTATCAGTGACTTCAATGAAACTTGGAAGTACTCAACAAGTCATAGGATTGAGCCCCAAAAGATTAACTTCTAACCTCTAGACTTTCTGAATGAGTTATGACTGGAAGGCAAAGTGAGTTTCTTTATCTCTGCCTATTTAAACTTTGCTTAACTAATAACAGAAGGCATATTATTTATAAAGCTAGAATTTCTATTACATGAAATGAAGTACTCAGGGTCGTATGATAAAATGCTGACTGGATGCATGTTATAACCAAAATGAATCAGCATGGCTAATTAGGTGTGTATGCATGCATGTCCTACGGCTGATTTGTATTGCAATTTGGTTACCCTTCCGCACTATCTATCCCCTTTCTAGCCAGACTCTGGTGTCTTAGCCCATGTATGCATAATCAACAATTTAAGAATGCAGAGAATATTGTCATCATTAAAACTCCTCCTATATGTTTTTGCTGTTCTAGGACAGGTAATAACGTTCGTGTAATGTAGGTTGGTGACATTACTTTAGAGATTATAAAAATCTGCTCAAAGATATCAGAAAAATATTTTGAGATGCAACTGAAACTACATCTTTACAAGCCAACATTAATTACATTGTTAGCTTGTTTGCGAACAGATATTACTGTTTATAATATTGTACACAATGACTTTATCAACAATATTACCATATTTTAAATATATTATGGCCATCAAATATTGTTTGTATTAATTCATTGCTGTGGCTCAGGTATTAACTTGAAATGAATGTCATGGAGTTTTACACAGTCTAATTTAATGGAATTAAATTAATTATATCCATATCTTTTGTCAAGCAAGGCATAGAGTATAACCAGTGAATGGCAATGATATTGGCCTGTGGATATAAACAAAGTATCAAGATTGATCATGGCCTTATGTGAACTACTTACATAAAAGAAAAGGAGTACTTGTGACACTTTAGAGACTAACAAATCTATTTGAGCATAAGCTTTTGTGAGCTACAGCTTATGCTCAAATAAATTTGTTAGTCTCTAAGGTGCCACAGGTACTCCTTTTCTTTTTGTGAATACAGACAAACACGGCTGCTACTCTGATACTTACATAAAGTAGGTATGGCATTTGTATGACTTACGCAGTCAGTAGAGACATCAAAACAAAACCAACATGACTTTCCCCCGTCCGTAGCTTTGGCAGGGGCGGCGGGCACCAAGGATGAAAACCCACTCAGGTATCACAAGAGAAATGAGTCTCTAGATAGTATTTTAAGAAATTAAATTAATCAAGACAAACAGTTGTAGGTTATTTTTATGAGGTACTAAGTACAATATTCAATTTAATGATATTTATACAGTCACTTTGTAAGTGACAAATCTGTGAGGATTGGCAATGGAGCATAATCTTTCACTTCCTGTTATGGCCTATCTGTTCCATGAAATATTTAAGCTAGCATGAGCTCAAGAATGGCATTCCTGGCAGAGTGGAGGGGCAGCCAAGTAATGTAATAGGAGACAAGTGGATAAACCGAGAGAACAGAACTGTGAAGGGCCTGGAAGAAGAGGACAACAATCTTGAATGTGATATGGTAGAAAGCAGGAGCCAGTGGAGGAATTCAAAAATGGAGGAGGATACCAGGCTGGAAAGATTCCTTTAGCATCTGCTGTTGAATGGATGTAGGGGGTGCTGTGTATGTCAAGGACATTGGAGAGGAGGAAGTTGCAGTCTTGAGGATGGCAGGTGGTAAGAGCTCAACAACAACAAAAGCTGTGTGAATAATACCAAAAGGTTTGATTTTGAACATGTTCTAGAGGAAGAAGAATTTGGATACTGGCTGAATGGGTGAGGCAAAGGAGAGGAAGGGGTCAAACATGAAGCTCAGATGTTGTGCCTGCATGAAGAAATGGATGGTAGTGGTGTCAACAGTGTCCAGGATAGGAGAGGGGGATGTCTGAGAGGACATCGAAGGTGTTCATTTTTGGCATTGCTACATTTAAATTGAAGATGAGACTTTATGGATGAGGATTCAGAGATTGAGCTGAGACACGACAAGTGTGGAAATAACGATTTGTGACTCATTGGCATAAGGATGGTAGCAGCATCCTAGTGAGCAGATGAAGTAATAGTCCTATTGCAGCTAACTCGGTTTGGTCTCTTTCCCAGCGGACAAGTGTGCTTATCACCAAATCACCACTCTACTTGGCCCAAACAAGCAGCTGTAGTTTAGAGAACTTGATGTGAAACCAAAAATAAAAATACCCGGGTTCTCTTTCCAAGGCAACTCTTACCATTTACCACCTGTGAGACCCTGAGCAAGTCATGAGCTCCATTACCTCATGTTCAAAAATAAATAAATAAATAAATAAAGGTTATCATGTTTACTAGCCTTTTGTAACACACTTTGGGATGTCTGGGTGAAAAACAGCTGCTTTAAGTGCACAGAGGTTGAAAGTCTCAGGGGAGAGACTATGGATTCAACGTGCCAAAGAGTCAGGCCCCCTAAGTCAGGATTGAGGCCTTTTGGCAAGGCAGCAAGTGGGAAGCTATTGCTGCTACTGTCCATCCTCTACCTGTTCAGTGAAAATATAGTGGACGTGAGTTTCAAGAGTGCAACCTGGAACTTCTTATGAGCACTGTGTTCACACACAATTAATTAAAGCTGTCTGCAATTTGTGCTTTCCTGCTTTTCAGTTCAAAATCAGAAATCCCATTAGATCATTTTGTCCCTTTCACTTGTCACTTCTAACCTGTTGCATTGTCTGTAGGTTTGAACTTTTCGCTCATATTTATTAAGTCCCATTTCTATGCTTATACCTCTGTTAGCCACTTGTATTTTTCTAGTGCAACATGTACAAGAGGTGGTGAAAAATGTAAATTATTTCTGTGAATATTGATTCAACTCTTTACATTAAGTTATTGGGGCCATGTTTTTGCACTCCTTTTGCATTTGGTTTCTATCAGGAGTCTGACAATTGATTGGCATATTCTTTGTATGAATATTTGTCCCAGTAATCTCCAAGTTAGAGGTTCAGTCTTTGCATAAACTGAATTTTAAATTTGCTCTCACTGACATTCACAACGAAAGTTCTTGCATGCTCATCCAATCAGAAAATGGAAATACTATATAATATATCTTACCAAAAACAGCTAAGCAATGCTGCTTGAACATCAATATTTGTGATAAATCCATAGAGTAAAAAAATTGAAAAAATATTTAAAAAAAAATCCTGGCATTCACAATATTGCTTATGGCTAAAATCAAAGAATAAAATATTAATTGTAAATTATTCAGCTGTAACGAGTAAAAAGACAAATATATGTGAACATGGACAAAATTATTAGGAGCTAAAAATATATTGTGAATTAAACCAATACCACTCCCTAAAATCGATCATAATCATAGAATGATTATTTAATGTGATCCTTTTCAGTTTTCTGTGACATCTAGACCTCTTTTGTTGTTATGGCTCATGATTACATGAAACATTTTATTTAAAAGATATGGCCCATTTCTCTACAAAATGTGTTCAAGAGCCCAATACACATTTGAAATTTGTTACATATTGATTCAGGTGCCACTGTCCTATGCTCAATCCATAATGCACGAAGGAGCAAAGACAACTAAAAATGTCCATGTGAAATGGTGTAGTAGATTGAACACCTATAATTATTTCTGTTCTAAACTTTGATGTTCAGAGTTAATGTTTATTTTTGACTCCATTAGTCAGAAACTTGGTAATCAAGTTTTCAATCCAAATGCTATTTTTCATGCAGAAAAAAAGCTAACCAGACCCTTTTCTATCCAATTTAAAATACGCTGGACATCTGCCATCATATTTAACCTTTCTTTCACTTATAAGTGAAAATCATAAATCAGTCAACATAAATCAATTTGCCATTCCCAATGTAATGTCAAAAAGAATCGGACTATTGGTCAGTGAGTCTAAGCAAGTAATTATGTAGCTACAAGGGAAAATGTGTGAACGGTGCAGGTAGGCATTAGAGAATGTGTGAGGCATTCATCAGTTTCAAAAGTTTGCGGGAAAAAGAGGAGCACCGTAACACCTTGCTGCTGTGTTTTCTCTTGCTGGCTAGCCTGATAGAATCAGAGAAGTCAAAACCAGCCAGATTTTCTACTCCTCATGAGATTGTTGGAAGCCTGTTGTGGTACCCTCCAGTTTCCAACTTGGCAATTGATGTGTATATATATATATATATTCATTCAAGTGTGGGTATAAATTCTGTGAATGCCTCTGTGTTCTACATAAATATGCTATGTGAACTTGCTCTCCAGTAAGTCCATTTAGTTTTTTTTACCCATGCAGTTGTATTTCTAGGTTAGAGAAGTTCTGAGGAAGCATGGAACACAGCACTGGAAGTCATGCAGTGTGGGTTCTCTTCTTACCAGTGGGGTGTTTGACTTTTCCTTGCCTGCATTTCCCCATCTATAATATGGGGCCAATGCTATACCTTGCACAGTGTTGTGGGGCTTAATTCAGTGATTAAGAGCTTAAAGGTCCTTGACTAGCATATACTTTAGAAATGCAAAATACTGTGTTTCCTACACAGTGAATCACTTCAGGGGAGGATGGGATTGCATTTTACAAGTAGAGAAATTGAGGGAGAGACATTAGGAACTTATCCTGGGGGCTCAGTGTCAATCCTGGCATTAGAGATCATGCATCTCCAGACCTATTGGTGGGCAGGATTTCGTATGAGCAATTTCCACTTTCACCAATGTAATGTACCTGTTTATGGTATGTTTCACATTCATCAATAGATATAGAACCCCAAAGTCTTCAAAAGCAACAAAATGGTTCAAATTAATCAGTCAAATATTTTTAATAAGGCAAAAACTGGAGTTATTGAACCTGAATAATATTTATCTTGGGGGGAAATGTCGTCAAGTATTCTGCATTGCTATATACTGTCAGAAATTAGATTGAGGTGTGATTTAAATACTGGTAACAGACAAGATGCTGTCCTGTGTTGTGTTAATATCCAAATGTAGGTTCCAATAAGATTCTGATTTGTCAGGATCAGTTTAGGACATCATTGAATTGTATAATGTGATCCAGGCCAAATGAAGCCCTGGTGTAATTTGACTGAATTCTATGGAGTTACACCAAGGATGAATATGATTTATGGATTGTAGATAGTTAAAACAGGACAGGAACAAAACCATTACTGTAGAGTCCTTCCATAAGGTTTTTTTAATAAGCAAAATCTGGAAAGGAAAACTGTAGAGAAGCTGTGGGGCACTAAGAAAGGAATATATTAATCTTAATGCAGCAGCTTTTTGACGCTGTAGAAAGGATTTGAAGATTTTGTTTACTACAGGAAATGTTCCCATTTTACCCTCTCTCTATATATATGTTTTGCTGGATGTTGGTATCTGTTCCAAATAATTTTAGGTTGTACACAAAGAGCTCTTCAGATCTCAAAGGGTGAAACCCACTATGCTTTTAATACTTACACGGTATGTAGGGTTTTTTTTTTCAAGCCCTTTGCACCGCGGTGAGTTTCTCTCTATCTAACTGGTGGGGAATAGTTTGTAACAGTCACGTGCATTTTGTTTAATACTTCTAAATAAGTGCTGAATGCATTTACTATAGGCATATACTAATCATCATTTTCAGCCATTTAGATATATTTAAACAACTTTTTTTAAAAAAAGAAACCAATTAGAAGCATTTCTTACTATTTACAAGCCTTTTAAATTAGCATTTGCTTTAGCTTCTCCTGGGCTGGCCAGCCATTCTTCCAGTAGGAAAACTCTCATACCGCTGCAATATATAATCCTTTATCATTAAAGCACGTGGCAGGATTTCCCAGTATTTCATTTTGGTTAGCAAGAGAACAAACCAATCTGCTATTAGCAATAAGGAAGGATTTCACACTTAAAATATAGGGGTTATTCTCCTCTCAGTGCGTGTTAATGACTCATCATTAATGGGAGGTACACATGGGAGGTACACGTATTTTGCCCTTGTTTCATGTGCAGAATTCCCTTCAGAATAAATGGGAGTTTTGCACAAAAACTGCAGTTGGAGTATGGCACAAAGAGGCCAGGCCTTTGTTAAGGAGACAATCAAATATGGCATAAATGCATTGGATGCCTTAGGATCTGGTGAGTAGTGGGATGTACTGTATTTTAACCAGCCCTGCTGTGGTTTGTGGTTTATTGTTATTACCTAATGATCCCCACATGAATCTCCATTAGCACTATTTATTCAAATTCTGTTAAGAGCAAATGCAGACCAGTGGTTATAAAACCCCATCTCTCTTGCCTTTATGCTAATTGTGTAGTAGTAATGACAGACAACTCTGCATAATATTAAAACCTCATGCTGCTTTCATCATTTTCCTTCATCAATCAAGGTTTATTTCATCAAGGTTTACACATGTTTTTAATATTACTTCTCATGTTAGTTCAAAACCATTATAACTTCCTAATATTCAATTTACAGCTGTGGAACAACTATTTTCATCTGGCAGTGGCTTTTATTACCCAGGATTCTCTGCAACTAGAACATTTCTCCCATGCAAAGTACAATAAGATCCTGAATAAGTAAGTATAATTTCAATATCTTAGATGATATTTTCTTTACTGTCATAATAAAATGTCAGTAAAACCAGTGGTTTTTCCCTTTTCTCTTCTAGATATGGGGATATGAGATGTTTAATTGGCTTTGCTATCCGTGACATGTGGTACAAACTTGGTGAGTAACTATACAGTCTCAAGCACATCTGTACCTATAGTGCTCCTCCCCTTCCCCCCCCCCCTTCTTCTTGGAAAGAGTCTGTGACATGATTCAGGAATTTTAAATAGATCTGATTTTCAGACTGTCAGATGTTCTTCCTTTGGCAGCCCAAGGAATTATCCAAAAGCTTATCCAGTGATTTTAATATTTTAGAGGACATTGACACATGAGTAAGATTTCTCTGCTAGTTGAAGTTTGTTCACAAATCCCTAGACAGATCTGATAATTTTTTACTTTTTTAAGGTTGATAAAATCAAACCACGTCTGTTCAATTTAGCATTTTCCTCTATTAGAGTTTCACTGTAATACATTGTCACTGAATTATGACTAAGTGCCAGTGGAAAAAATGCATTTCATTTCAGCAAAATAAACATATGTTCAGAATGGAAATAACCTGGGATTAAGGCAGTAGCATAATTAAAGTGGAGGTAACAGACACCAGACACACCACTAAATTTAAACTAGCTATTACAAACATATACCAACGCTCACAAATCTAGCCAGTGGAGGATAAATATAATATTTATATTTTAAACATACCCATCTCTTACAGAGCTACACAAAATATTTCCATGAAATAAACCTAAAAAATGTGCTTATTTTTGAGTCCATGGAATTTCTCCTCCCTTGGATAGCTGTGAAAATTTCACGATACCTCTTAATTGTATATTTCTGGCTAAAAGTTTCAAGATGTGGTTGGACAAATTATATAAGACTCATTGCATTCCTGCCAGGCCCCTAGTTTATTCAGCCTAGCCCCAGATATTCAGGTGAATCAGCAGAAGCCATATTTGTTGGTTTTCCTTGGTGAAGTGACTGCCTTTTTAAGATCACAATTATCCTGTTGTATTTGCCCTTCAGTTGAGGATAGGCGTTCTCTTTGGCAAGTGTCAGATAACTTCAGCAGTTAACAGGGAATGGCTACCTGCTTCGTAGGTCTAGATGAGAGAGGTTGTTTATCCCTCCCCTGAAGACAGTCCAGGATTTTGGAATGAGGTGGGAGTGGACCAAAATGTGTTTCAATGACTAGAAAAAAGCCTTACAGTGAGAGACTTGAAGAACTTAGTCTGTTTAACTTATCAAAAAGAAGATAATGAGGTGATTTGATTATGGTGTACAAGTATAACGGGAGAAAATATGGGATATTTAAAGTCTCTCTAATCTAGTGGAGAAAGGCATAAGAAAAATCAATGGCTGAAAGTAAAACCAAATTAGAAATAAGGCACACATTTTTAACAATGCGCATGATTAACCATTGGAACAAACTATCGAGAGATGTAATGGATTCTCCATCGCTTGATGCCTTCAAACCAAGATGCCTTTCTGGAAGATATGCTTTAGTGAAATGCAGATGACTGGACTCAATACAGGGTTAACTGGATGGAACATGTTATGCAGGAGGCTAGACTAGATGATCTAACGATCCCTTCTGACCTTAAAATCTATGATGGAGTTTGTAAGAGGACAGAGGTTTGACCTTTACAGGTTCAGATAGCAAGACCGACATCTAGTCTTCTGGGTGATTAGCGGAAATAAATTCTAGGCTTTTCCAGGTCTCTGTATCACCATATAGTCACAGGTATTGATCGCATATATAGTCTTCTACTCACATCCCTAAAAGCAGGGTGAGAATAATTTAAGGAGGATAAGATCATCATCATCATCGTCATTTCAGTTTGGGACTCACAAAAGAGCAGTGGCAGAAGTAACATTAAGTGGCTGTATGCAGGGTGTAATAATAGTGATGGGCCCACAACTAACATGTGGTTCCGAACAGCCCCTAACCTTCAGACTTTCTGGAATCCTAGATCCAGTTTGAATACAAAACCACAGCAGGGGAAAAGGTAACTAATTCTGGTGTGGATTTTAGACAATATTGCTGAAATCTTCTGAGAATCCTTGCTTAAATTTTAAGAGAGAAGCTTGTGAGTTTTCAGAGGTATAACAGACACCATGCAGATGAAGTTATTTTGCTGGTGGCAGTGATAATGGAATGTGCTTACACTTCATTTATATGTACACCAGTCATAGAGACTAAGGCTGATTAAAAGGCACTAGTGGATTTGGACGCTGATTTCCCATTAAAATTAATATGATTTGGATGGCCAAATACATCAGGCAGCTTTGAAAATCTCAGCCTAAGAGTCTTGCTTCTGTTGAAGTTATCCTATTGTCCGATCCAATTGTTCTAATTACTTGAATGTGAGCAGACCCTAAATATTTTGTACTGTACGTATAGCTACCTTTTTCATACTCCTCTAAATGATTACATGAAAGAGAAAAGCATTGTGATGTAGAACCCAATCTTAAATCACGTTCCTTTGTTTCCCAAATGGTACCCCTTCCTTTTCTGTGTACTAACCAGTGAAAATTGAATGTAGGGTCCCATATTAAGGAAATGGAGAGGAAAATATGTCTGGTTACTTTAAAATCATGGTGGCCTCTGAAAAGAGAGCATAAAGCTACACTATGAAAGATGTCAGCTCACATTATGTTTGTGCATCTTAGAGGTAGAGTTCAGAAATGACAAATGTCCTTTTTGGTTACTGAACATGTAGCAACTCCAACCTATCAAACAATCATAGCTTCTGTTACAGCCCCAGGAGTCACTTTCTTTTATGTAAGGGGAGATCTAAAAGTCTAAATGGATTGGGGAGGAAGATAATTTGTTCCAAACAAAAAATCAACAAGTCATCAACAAGTAGAAAATATAGGGTATCATTAAAGGCTGCTGCATAATAAGCTTTCCTGCCATTTTGTTGGTCTAAGGGTATTCTAGGCAAATTTAATTATCTACAAATGAGCCATTTTCAGCTGTTTGCTCTACGCTAAGCAATGACTGACTTCTGTTGAGTATCAAACATGAGTACTGCCTATCCCATCACTTTTTCCCCCCTTTAACATGTAGGATTACTGTGGAAAATGCAGTGTCTGTTTCCTTCGCACATGTAGGATCCCATTGTATTGATAGGTACAAGATTCTGTAATGTATTCACCTTTCTACCCAAGACTTCATTGTGACAAGGATTCCTTACATCAAAACATTGTTGTAGTGTGTCTTTTTCCCTGAATTTGTGCGCCAATACATCTTATTTGAGGGGCATGAAATTTTCCCCTTACAGTGTGTCCAGATCTTCTTAGGTCTGTATCTCCATCACCAAAGTTAGGCTAGACACCAGAAGGGAGAGAGTATGTAGAAGCAGGAGCTATCTGAGCATTAGAAAGCAAAAGCTAAAGCAGACAGTTGCTGAGGCTGTTATAACACCCTGTACTATGAAATCAATTAGACTTTTCAAATATGTACTGAAAGGGGCTGTGTTAGTTGCATAAAGACATGGAAAATATTCTTTTCGGCTAAAAGGCTTGTTTGAGTCTCCTTTATGAAGAGCAATGAGATTTCTTTGATATCTATATTTAACTGTGCAGTTGCCCAACTGGATGCAGATGTCCGTGCTTGCCTGTGCATTTTGAATGTTTGTTCTCAATACCTTGCATCAAACACACTCATCCTAATGATCAGGTACTCTGTGGTAATGTTTTTTTAAACGCTGCAAATTCTTAATTGAAGACTAGAGCTTTTCTTTGCTTTTAGACAGAGATTTTAATACAACAAATATTATTCAGGCAGGTCTGGTTAAGTCTTACTATTTTAGTGTATTGATTGTTTAGCTTTCAAAGCAATCATTTAAAAAAAAAAAAGAATCTGCCCAAGTAAGAGCAAAAGAAAAAGAAAGCCTTTGAAACCACTGTTGTCATTCTCATTCTTTAGAGTCTGGTAGCAGTAGGTGTGCCTTTTAAGTTAATCTCTTTTCCCAAATCAACCCTTGCTTTGTGAACCAAAAACATCTCCGCTGCTATTTTTCTAAAATCCAGTAACATTGCAGAACATCTCTGGAGTCATTCCATTCATTCTGTATTAAACTGCCTGTCTGAGGATCATTCTCTGCTTCTACTGCCCCTCCCCAAATCTAACAATCTATGCCATTGCAGCAGCCAGAAAAAAGGGCATCTTAGAAAATTCACACCACAAAACCATGCTGTGTTATCTGTGTCATAACCATCATTTGATATTAATTCTCCTTGGATTTATTTGATCTAATTTCCAAACTGCTACTGTCTATTTAAAGAAAAGAAACTTCATAACAAATGTAAATACCGTAAATCATACACAGACCAAATTGTTTATTTAGACTGTGCTGCCTGGAGTAGGGAACAAAAAGGTAACATAGGCAGGTGGATTGAATTTGAGACTAGAAGGAAGGAACATTTTAATCCTGGCTCTGAACTAACTATCCTGTGTCCTTTGGCAAGTTCCTTAACTTCTTTGTGTCTCAGTTTCCTATCTTTAAAGTAAAGAAACATAGCAGACCTACTGCAAAAAGGTGAGAGACTTAAGGGACTTGCTTCTGCAAAAGTTAACGACCAAATGTAGTGCTTACTATCATCAACATTTCAATTGATTGCAATGGGACTATTCATGATGGTAAGCCATACATCTGATAGAACCTTATGTGTTTTCAGGATCAGTCTTTTAAAGACTTTGAAGTGATAAAACCCTATAAGTGGTAAGTATTGCTCCAATGAAAGGGTGGCCATTGTTTAGTAACAGTAAAATTTATTTTCTTTAGTTTCCAGTAATTGTTTTTAAAAAGTATATTTCTTTATCAGGTATATGCAATCTATACCTCAGAGTCAGGGAGTCAGAATCTCTGTAGAATCATAGAATATCAGGGTTGGAAGGGACCCCAGAAGGTCATCTAGTCCAACCCCCTGCTTGAAGCAGGATCAATTCCCAGTTAAATCATACACAGATTTAGATCATACACTGTAGCCTGTTGCAACTTCCCCTTTGGAGAAGTTCTCCTTGTGTTCATCTTCATTGTACTATGGACGGGGAAGCTCTTTTCCTAGATTCTCTCCATCTCCTAGAGTGATTCCTGAAAGAGACTTCTGCACCACATCTCATCACACCAGTAAGAAACTGATGTGAGAGGCAAATCAGACTAGTGTGGTACTGATGCCCAGATGCTAAAGTGATGGGCACCTTATATAATTTTTTAATAAATAAAATAAGGCAAAGGAATTGTAAAGTTGGTCACATTTGTTGATGGGGATTCTTCTCTTTGCATGGAAGCACCAGATATTACACACTGCCAGAGGCAGGACACTGGATTTCATGGACAAGTGTGGTCAGATTCATATAGAAAATCCTTTTTTCTATGAAACGATCAGCTTTTGGAGAATATTTAGTACCTGGTTTCTTTTCAGATACGACAGTTGCTACAACACTTCTATCATCTGTCATAATTGCAGATGTCTCCTAAAGCACAATCTGGGGGTTCTCCGACAACTGATGTAACTGCTGTGCTACGGGATTATTTCAGGTGGCTTTTCAGTAGTTGTGCACATGATCTAGAATACCTACCAGGATACAATTTCCGTTCTGGATTTTTAATGGTTGATATTATTCATTAAGAATAAAGGCTGATTTTTCTCCCCTTTATAACTTAGATAAGAGAATATGTCATATAGCTATTGTAATATTCTCTCCAATTGATTGGGTTTTTTTTGGGAGGGGGGAGCGGGGTGTCTTAGAGCCTGATTACTTTCTACAGCAAGCATGTACAGTACAGTATTCAGTAAGATGTGAAAAGCTGAAAAATTGAAAGGATGCCAAAGTGTGAATTCATTCCTCTGGCATGAATGCTCATTTCAAGCAGGAAATGACCCAGAACCTTGAAATGAGAATATATCCCTCAATATGCCTTCTGCTTCTGAAAAAGAATTGAGAAGGATGTGTAACTAACTGTGAGACCATTACTGAAACAGATAGTTATAACAGTATTTTAATGGCTAAAAATCTGAGATTGTTTCTTACCAAAGTGGTAGTTTTCTTCTCTTTTCCAATACTCCTTTCACCATTGTTTTTCTAGGCCAGAATAAAATCTGCTTTATTCCGGGGATGGTTGGACCGATCTTGGAAATGACTCTGATTCCAGAAATTGAGCTACGAAAAGCCACAATCCCAATCTTCTTTGATATGATGCTGTGTGAATATCATAAGACAGGAGAATTCAAAAAGGTAATAGAAAGATACACAGGATTTGTTTTAATAGCTACATTATTCTTAAAGATTTTGAATAGAGCTGGACATCTGCTGCAAAAAGGTATTAAGCATTTCTTAAAATTTAACTGTGAACTCTGTGCAGTTTTCTGTTTGCAGAAAGTGAAAAAAACAGGAAATATTGTGTGACTATGTTGATGTGCAAGTGCAAAAGAAGTGACTTAATGTAGCCCTATTTCTGCTTGTAAACAAACCAGTCATTCAAACATGAAACAGACACACTATCACGAGATGTAAGAGATGAATGATCATACTGCAGAAATAATAAGTGTTGAATGCAGAATACCTGAAGTAATAGTTCTAGTGCATAGTTTGCAAGACATGAAATATTATTACAGTTGGTTATAAAACCCAAACTTTTCCCACAGAAAACGTCAAAGGAAAAATCCCATTTCTAAACTTTTCAACCAAAATGTTAAGATTTTCTATGACAATTTTGTAAATGAAACAAAAATGTTCATTTAATCTTAACATGTCCATTCAATTTTGTTTTTCAGAAACTGATTTTTTTTATTTGTTCTTTTATTCCCCCTTTCTCTCCCTTCTAAAATCCCTTCCCCCTTTCTTCCACTGGAAAAGGCGGTGGGGGGAGTGGAGAGGTAAAAAAGGTAAAAGTGATTAAGCACCCACTTTTCAAAGATCTCTACTGTTTTCTAACTGGAAAAACTTTGAAAATAAAGTTTGTGAAAGTCAGGTTTTATTAAGGAAAATGCTTTTCCTCCCCATGAAATTTTTCATCTGGAATATAGAAAAATTTTGTCAACATACATTTGATAAAAACAGGAAAAAAATAGTAAAAAATGTTGACCAGCTCTAATGTTCATGCAATATTTGTCAAAAAATTCACATAACAAACAAGTATGGTCCAGTGAGTAGGGTCCTGTACTAAGACTCAGGAGACCTGGATTCTAGTGCCAACTCTGTGACTGACCTACTGTGTGTCATTAGACAAATTGCTTTACCTCTTTGTCCTTTTGTTTCCCTTCCTGTGTATCAGATGATAAGTTCTTTGTGGCATGGATTGTCTTAAGCTGTGTTTGTACAGCACCTAGCACAATGGCACCTCTAGGTAAATGATATCAATCAGCCTGCCTACATATTGATAAATGACAAACAAGACATTAAATTAGTACAAAAAATCGGTTACATATCACTATCTACAATGTTAGTTGAAAAAATTGAGTACATTACTGGTGTGTGCACATGTATATCTGTGCTTTAGTTTATATGGGACAAGATTTTTCTATTAGCTGAACCTGGAACAAAGTGGCAGATGAAATTTCCAGTTTGTTTAGTATTTTAGCACAAGTCTTTTGGTTTAAGGCCAAGATTAAAAACCACTTTGCTTCTGTGCATCTGTTCTTTCCATGTCCTAATAGTCCTATATTTTGCCTTCTTAAAAATGTTTTTCTCTTCTTGGCTTATACTTCATCTGTTAGGATAGATGCATAGACCTACATACAGCAAAAAACTTTGGAAACACATCAGTCAAACTGACTGATTTTCAAGGACAAAAGCTTAAGGACCTAGAAGATGCCAGACACTCACATGGCCCTTACATTATGCAGATATAAATATGTTTCAGGTGATATTTTTCTTCAGTGTGGAGGAACAAAGATGTTCACTTTAGTACACTTTAAGAATAATTGCCTAATAGTTTTCATTGGGTAGTCACTCATGCTGCATTATTATTTTATGCTGTTTGTTATACTTCATTGGACTCCATAGTGTTACTTCTGAAATAAAAATCACTTTTATGAGTTGAAAAGCATGTCTCCTCTTTGCCTGCTATTGCATTGGCATGATTAAGATAAACTTTTTTAAAATTCACAGTTGAAGTTTGGACTTCGAGAAAAATACACATTGGAAAGGAATTGGGTTGTAGTAATTTAGCAATTTTCATGGATTAGTATGAAACTCATGGATTTGTAAAGTTAAAGAAGAGACACTAATGGAAAATAAAGTATATTTATGCATAATATGCAAGCATTGAAGCTCTAGTATTTGTTAATGGATAGTTTCAAAGTGGACAGTAATATTGTTTCTGAAGTAAGATATTTTCTTTAAAAAGATCAAGTGTAAAATTTTCAAAAATGAGTTGGGCACTTAGGAACCATTCAATTAAACTTTAGTCTTCTGTGTGCCTAAGTCACTTTTGAAAATGGGATGTGCTCTTCTACATCTCCCAGGAGATTTTGAAATTTCCACCCAATTCAGTTAAGGATATGAGGATTAGCTAAATTTATCAAATACTACTGTACTTCAGCCATTCTTAGAAAATATCTTTATAATTATTTGGTGCTGTATTTTAGGAACCAACCTGGGGGTGGGGAGGAGAAACGCCACCATAGGAGTGCTTGTTGATGTATTGTAGGTCTAAGTCCACAACATACAAATATATTCCTTTTGGGAACTATTGCCTCCAGTATACACATGTAACTCCCATTGACACAAAATAGAAATTATACCCAGGCATGGAGGTGATTTGAACTGTAACAAAAAAGTATAGTGATTAAGGGTATGTGTAAACCATCCTTGCTGGAATGTCCCAACAAGACCTCCAAATGAAAGAACATGATCAAAGTGGTAAGCCACTAGTATTTGCTATAATTGAGCTGATAAAACATCAACCAAAAAGAGAGATGCAAAAAAACTTGCTTTTGAAAACCTTTTTTCTAAGAACAGTAAACAGTGTACCTCTTTGCAGAGTAAATGAAAACATTATTAAAATAAACATGGATTTAAATTAATCTTTACAAAGATTTAACTTTCGCTTATGAAAGATTAATTCATATGTAATAATATTTCCATTCAAGTAAGCCATGTTTATTCATGTTTCCGTGTCGTCATTTAAATCCTTCACTTATTGCAGCCATCTGTGGACATATTCTAAAACTACTTTTCTTTCCTGACAGTTATCAAAAAAGAAAAACTAACAGTGCTACTAATGACGACACAATAATGTTATACCAATAAAATAAAAACCAGCAGGATCTTATTAAAGGGGAAAAGGCAAAATGCCACATTTATTGTGAATACAGAAAGAATCATAGTAAGCAGTTATAGCTGTAACATTCCATTCAATTTCATATTTATTCACACATTCATTCATACACACACACACAGAGGTTCTGCAAGGTTGTTATCATAGTTACCAGCCTCAGAGTTGCTCATGCCAAGCCACTGGCTAGGTGGCGTGGACAAGAGGAGGGAGCAGAGCCTTGTCAGATGCTCATCTGATGCTCCTGGAAGTTGGTTTGCAGAATCAGACCCCAAAGTTCTCACTTCTAGAGTCCATTTTTATAGGAATTTCTTCCTATGCCAGTCTATGAGAATTGCTTCATCATGCTGTTGCTGAATCAATCAGCAGATGGCACATTCCTGACGGCTCCGTGCTGCCAGATGTTACCTTGTTCTTTGGTTCTCCCATTCTTGAGACGGTTGGGTGGATTCCAGTTTGCCATCCGGGGGTCCTCTGGTTATTTCCACTTTACGCCTTCTTCAGTCGATGGACACTGGATTCTTAGGCTGGCAGTTCCCTGATCAGTTATTATCCACACCAAGCATCCATCCACATACATCCTCCCTCTCTGTTTTAATCACAATTGTTAACAAAGCGAGATGAATACAACAAAAGGGCGGGGAGTCTCTGGGTGCTGTTTCTGTTGTTAGAGTATTGCTTTGAGTCTCTCTCTGTGTGAGGAGTTGTTGTTACAAAGAATTGCTCTGAGAACAGTCTCTGTCTTAGAATGTACTAACAATTAGCAGCTTGCAAGTGTCACGCATAAAGGGAGAGAAGCAGTACCAAAAACCAAGAGACCTCTTAATTAGTAATACCCTGGAATTTAAACTATGGGGAATCAAACTCATTTGTGATTTTAATACAGAACTTCTTTAATATGATCCAACATAATAGCTCTCACTAATGAAGTGTACTTGCAAGACTAGATAGAAGGTGGATATTTACTCATAGCCAGGCTATAGAAGTCATGTATCTTTCCTAGCGAATAGCTGTAGAAGGTCACTAAGTAAATGAATGGAAGTGGTTTCAGCAAGCTCCACATGCGCAGGACTCAGTTCCTGAAATCTTAACAGGCCCAAGGATTTAAAGGAAATAGAACTGCCTCATTATCAATACTAAAGAGCATTTCAATTTATAACCCATCCAAAAGTAGCATGACACTTCATACTCAAATCCACCTAACCAAAGCACAGACTGCAGACTCTGTGTGGCTGGTATTAAAGTCTGCTCAAGTCTTTGAGGCTTTTTATTTCACTAGAAAAATACAGCAAGAAGTTTTAAAGCCAAATTGGATCCTGTTACAAGAAGGCATCACTCCACTGAAGTCGGTGGAGATACGTCATGATGTACTAGGAAATACCACATATTTATTTCCATTATTTTTGTCTCAGCTGTCTAATATTTCTTTTTTAGACCCAAGCAACCTAATACAAAGAACTTGATGGCTCACCAAGCTAAATGCTTTTTAATACAATGAATAACTAATCTGTGGAACTCATTGCCACAAGGTATTATTGAGGCAAAAATGTTGATCTGCATAATGAGAACATCCACAGTTAAATTAGATAGGATTAAAAATTTACCATAAACCTCTAATCTTCTGACAAAGCAAAGAGACTTCTTATACAACGATACCACCTTCAAAGTTTGTTTGTTTTTTTTCTGGTTAGATGTTATAATTACTTGGATGAAAAATAACAAACAAAACCAAGGAGTTGCAAGATGAATTTGAGATTCAACCGGTGACACTTCCCCTCCAAAGTCTGTATGAATATGGAGGCATAGTGAAAGGAGACACAGAAACAAGTTTTGGATGATATATAAAACTGCGGCCCTCATTACTTATCTTTATAGAGGCCCCATTATGTGTTGCACACAAGTATATCTGGGGCCTCCATTATCTGGCTGAATGTAGCAGTATAGTATAGTATATGTATAATGTATAGCATGTTCTTCTGTCTTAATTCTCCCTTATAGTTTCAACTGGATACATATTTTCTATATACTCTGGGGAAAACAAATAGTGCTCTGTTTGGTTTCAGAGTAACAGCCATGTTAGTCTCTATTCGCAAAAAGAAAAGGAGGACTTGTGGCACCTTAGAGACTAACCAATTTATTTGAGCATAAGCTTTCGTGAGCTACAGCTCACTTCATCGGATGCTGTAGCTCACAAAAGCTTATGCTCAAATAAATTGGTTAGTCTCTAAGGTGCCACAAGTACTCCTTTTCTTAGTGCTCTGTTTGTGTGTGTATTGCAGAAAGACTGCTGCTTTTATACGCCTCAGAGATCTTTTGTATATGTTGAGTGAGGTGATCCTTGTACAGAGCAGGCACCTTTTAAACAGTTGCCATTTACCTTTTTACCATTCTAAGGAAAGGGCATGCCAGGCATTCCATAAACACCTTGCGTAATGGTAGGAGAAAATGTCAGCCCATTAAACATCCAGACAGTAATGGGACTTTGGGGTCCTTTGAGACAAAAGGAGTGATACTCATGTATTTAATATTTCCAAATAGTCCACTTTGCAAAAGAGATTTGAACTCTTTATAAGTAAGGGCCCAATCCTGCAAAGTGCTGAGCTCAAATATCATGGAAGAAAATACTTCCATTTCCTTAGTGCGTAATTGCCAAAGATATTCCTGACCTTGAAATATTCCAGAGATTTAGAGAAAAGCAAATAGCAGGTAGGTGGTGTTCAGTTTTGGGATCACTGGGCTTGATGAATGTTTCCAGCCCAACAGTTTTATGTATAGCATGCATTATATTTCACCTGTAACTGCTTAGGTTACTTAATTAAATCTTTTGGCTGATTCCTTTCTAAGATTGCAAAGAGAGAAAATGTGTCTAACTACAACAAATTTTAATTCCATTACGCGCGCTCTCTCTCTCTCTCTCTCGCTCTCTCTCTCTCTATTGATTATTTTTGCTATTTTATATTTTACTCATTCCTAGTAAAAATGTACAGTGGCCTGAGAGTAACCAATTGTATGAAGGCATTATATTCTATAAATTTGTTCATTCAGAGTAATCTGGAATAAAATAGCTCTGTTTCACTTTGAAGTCCTGTATCTCAAGCTAGGAAGCGGTTTGGAAACCTATAATGCAAATACTTCAAAGGTATTCTTCAGGCACTATAATAATTTGTGCTAAGGAAAAGTTATTTAAAGAGTGTTATTTCAAGAGTGTTATTTAACTGGAAATGATTCTTCCATTTAAGCCTGAAAAATGTGATGTGTTTGTCATGTCAGTTTAGGCTTTATTTGACCTGTGGATATCTTGATTTCTCTTACATGAATTTTCTCTTTACACATGTATTGTGCATTATTCCATGTTTTGTCTTTTTCCCTCCCTCAAGTTTGAAAATGAAATAATTTTAAATTTGGACCATGAAGTGGAAGGAGGACGTGGAGATGAGCAGTACATGCAGCTGTTTGAGTCAATGTAAGTAGTGTGTTCATGAGAAAAATACCTAATGACCCATTTCCTTATCTCTTTCTACCCCCAAAACAAGTAATTTCATTGAAAAATAAATCCATTACACAGAATCCAAGTAACGGCAATATAAGATGAGACTACAAATAAAGCACAGAGTGCATCTGTTTTAGTAAAACTTAAATGGTTTTGCCCATTGAAATGTCAGTGGGTTAATTTTTGGTGTATTTTCCAACAGCTTAATTTCTAAGAAAATATAGGTAGTTGATCACTAAAAGAGATAATTGTTCCTGTTTAACTCAAACGGATCAGCATACCCTGTATCAAGGATATTCAGGAATCTCAAGGGTGGTGTTTTTTTTTCTTTTTTAGTTCTTTTGCATTCCCTTTCCTGTATTTATTTCACATTGTATATTTTATCTTTGACAAGGCATTCATGCCTGGTAAGAATATGGCATCTCAGGCTATCTTCTTACAGTTCTCAGTACTCATACGGGCACTGAAGGAGAGTATGCTTAGTATTTCCAACATTATGCTGTGATTGAGAATGGCAGTGACCATAATTTCCTGCAATTTAATAAGTATAGTTCCAGTAACTCTTTATGCTTGGAAGTACCTGGCCTTTTTCTTTTGGCCATCCATATAGAAATACTATCTCAAGCTTGGGACATTTGCAGTTTCTCATTTAAGCTGTTCAAATTCTGTTTCAAACTTGCATAGAATTTGAGTCATAATTACTTTGAACTGCTCTTCCTGCAGTGCCTTGCTTTCACTACTTGAAAGATGTTCTTGAAAGTACGTCTACTGCAAGAAGCTTCTTCCATGCATGTATTTCATATTTAATATGTGATTGTGCACTTTGTGAACTTTTTCTGAAGTCTATGTTTTGTACAATGGTTTCCTTAGAAGCAGGAGCTCATTTCGCAAGTCAGCTTCCAATCCATGTGAGTTTATACCATCTGAGAACTTGGCCTCTGTTAATCTCAAAATGTTCCAGTACTGGTTCTCCATTGACAACTTTTTTTCCCCCAAACACTTCTCATTTAGTGATCAACCCAGTACATCCTATATTCTCTCCAAGCAGCATTCTGGATAAAACGCTTAATTCTGATGAATTTGCTAGGATATTGTAACGTGCCCCTAGATCTCTGTGAGGCTTTCTTGTCTGGGGATTTTTCCATTACTATGCAGGGGTCCCACAGAACTCCATTGTATCTTCTATGTAACTAAGCACGTTCATCATTTGTTTATGTTCAATTTAAGGCTCTCATTTTGCATAGCTTTTCTCGTGGTGTTGATTTTTTCTCTATATGTCCGATCATCAACAGTTACTGCCAGCACATGCAGATTAACAAAGATCTGAGGCAATATTAAAATGAAGTAGTTTAAACTTGTATATATCACAGCAGGCTTTGAGAAAGAAGAGGTTTTGCTTTTTCTCTATAGAGCTGGACTTCCCAACATTAAAAATACTTATGCATTTTGATGTGTGCTGAAACTGACAACTTCAGTATGTAGGTCTGTTACCTAATGGTCAATAGTCTCACCTGGAAGGTGAGGTTTTTTGTAAAGAAAAAAAGCATTTCCCAAGTGACTTTCTTGTGAACGCCCCAGAGTTTTCTTGACATGTGGAATGACTTTGTCTAGCAGGTTGCAATCCCCTTCATGACACCACTGTAGAACTATGCCCCTGGATTTACTGCAAGGCTGATTTTCCTCCATTATTACTTTTTCCAGAAAAATGTGTAAGGGTTTCAATGACCTCACTGTTATGGACCCTTCCAGTCTGAGCAATTCACGTGGCTTCCTTTGTGCTGTTTAGACGAAGGTTTGGCTTTATTCTGACAGCAGGTGTGATATGTAATACTGTTAGCAAGAGACTGATTTTTATTTCCTGGCCCCAATGTCATGAGATGGGTCAGAGTTACAAAAAGGTTTTATTCTTACATATGGTAGGGGTCAGTATCCACAGCTGGTATGTCGGTGTGACTTGGCTGTCCATCATGATTCCTTATATCCAAAAAAGACAAGAGGAGAGAATTAGTAATGGAGGTTTGATGTCCACTCTGACGCCACATTCCAAACTCAGCAATGTAATGTGCTTAATAATTAGAGATGAATTGTTCATAGGGCAGCATCAGGTGAGGAAGGGAAAAGATGGCTATGAAAAACTCACAAATTAAAAAAAAGAAAAGGAGTATTTGTGGCACCTTAGAGACTAACCAATTTATTTGAGCATAAGCTTTCGTGAGCTACAGCTCACTTCATCAGATGCGTTCCTGTGCATCCGATGAAGACTAACACGGCTGCTACTCTGAAACCTGTCACAAATTAAAGATAGTAAAATCTGTGTGTTTACATAGAATTTTTAATCTGGGGATTTCAACACAGTTTACCCATCTGAAAAAGAGGAAGGAGAACAATGTGATATCCACGGTAAGTGACTTGCCCAAGTAAGATGAGTTCATAGTAGCAAAGGATAGTACTGGAGAATCCTGACTTTTAGTTGCCTCATTCAATAACTAGCTGACACTCTCTCCCATATTTTGGAAAACTCCAGGAAAGGAACTCGTTATTGAAATAACTGATTTCAATGATTAAGAGCAATCATTTTTCTTTTAAATTAAAAGAATTACTTTACTTTTTTTTTGTTTAAGTACACCTATAAAATACTTCTGAAAAGCTTTTGAAAGTCCTCTTTAGAAAGAATTCCATGTTCTACAAAGGTTGTTAAATAATAACACTTTGAAAAGTATTTAATAAAAATATAAATTTCAAAGGAGCTTTCTTAGTTCCAGTATATAACTCATACATTTACGCTTTATACCACATTCAGAGCTTGGAAACCCTCACTGTAATTACTACAGTAGACTACAGAGTAGCAGCCGTGTTAGTCTGTATTCGCAAAAAGAAAAGGAGTACTTGTGGCACCTTAGAGACTAACACATTTATTTGAGCATAAGATTTCGTGAGCTACAGCTCACTTCATCGGATGCATTCAGTGGAAAATACAGTGGGGAGATTTATATACATAGAGAACATGAAAAAATGGGTGTTACCATACACACTGTAATGAGATTGATCACTTAAGATGAGCTATTACCAGCGGGGGGGGGGGAGGGAGGAGGGACCTTTTGTAGTGATAATCAAGGTGAGCCATTTCCAGCAGTTGACAAGAATGTCTGAGGAACGGTGGGGGGGAATAAACATGGGGAAATAGTTTTACTTTGTGTCATGACCCATTAGGTGCCACAAGTACTCCTTTTCTTTTTGCGAATACAGACTAACATGGCTGCTACTCTGAGACCTAAAAGTTGCAATTCTTCAACAAAAAAACTTCAAAAACAGACTCCAACGAGAGACTGCTGAATTGGAATTAATTTGCAAACTGGATACAATTAACTTAGGCTTGAATAAAGACAGGGAGTGGATGGGTCATTACACAAAGTAAAATTATTTCCCCATGTTTATTCCCCCCGCACCCTCCACTGTTCCTGAGACGTTTTTGTCAACTGCTCGAAATGACCCACCTTGATTATCACTACAAAAGGTCCCCCCCCCCCGTCTTCCCGCTCTCCTGCTGGTAATAGCTCACCTTAAGTGATCACTCTCCTTACAGTGTGTATGGTAATACCCATTGTTTCATGTTCTCTATGTATATAAATCTCCCCACTGTATTTTCCACTGAATGCATCTGATGAAGTGAGCTGTAGCTCACGAAAGCTTATGCTCAAATAAATTTGTTAGTCTCTAAGGTGCCACAAGTACTCCTTTTCTTTTTACAATAGACTAATTATTCTCAAGGGCGAAAATTTTTAGAAAGAGATGAATGTTTCTGTGGAGATATAATAGATAGAAGTGACTAGATTAACTGATATTTTGGGCTTTGATAATATATAGATTCTTAGAAAATGATAGAGCATTAAAATATTTCAGCAGGACATTTTTCAAAGTGCTGCAAGTATTCTATGATCTGGCTGAATTTCAGGATTAAACTCACCAGGTTACAGAGTTTTGTCCAAGTCTCTTGCTTGAGATTTGGGATAGGCCAAGATAATTTGGAGGAGAGGAAAGTGATCAGGAACAGTCAACATGGATTCACCAAAGGCAAGTGATGCCTGATCAATCTGATTGCCTTCTATGATGAGATAACTGGCTCTGTGAATAGGAGGGAAGCGGTAGATGTGGTATATCTTGACTTTAGCAAAGTTTTTGATATGGTCTCTCAAAGTATTCTTGCCAGCAAGTTAAAAAGTATGGACTATATGGTGGATAGAAAGCTGGCTAGATTGTCGGGCTCAACGGTGATCAACAGCTTGATGTCTAGTTGGCAGCCTTATCAAGCGGAGTGCCCCAGGGGTCGGACCTGGGGCCGGTTTTGTTCAACATCTTATTTAATGATCTGGATGATGGGATGGATTGCACCCCCAGCAAGTCCGTGAATGACACTAAGCTGCCGGGAGAGGTAGTTATGCTGGAGGGTAGGGATAGGGTCCAGAGTGACCTAGACAGATTGGAGGATTGGGCCAGAAGAAATTTGATGAGGTTCAACAAGGACAAGTGTAAAGTCCTGCACTTAGAATGGAAGAATCTCATGCACTGCTACAGGCTGAGGACCGAATAGCTAAGCAGCAGTTCTGCAGAAAAGGACCTGGGGATTACAGTGGATTAGAAGCTGGATATGAGTCAGCAGTGTGCCCTTGTTGACAAGAAGGCTAATGGCATATTGGGCTGTATTAGTAGGAGCATTGCCAGCAGATCTAGGGAAGTGATTATACCCCTCTATTCGGCACTGGTGAGGCCACATCTGGAGTATTGCGTCCAGTTTTGGGGCCCCCACTACAGAAGGGATGTGGACAAATAGGAGAGCTGAGGGCATTGAAAATGATCAGGGGGCTGGGGCACATGACTTACGAGGAGAGGCTGAGGGAACTGGCTTGTTTAGTCTGTAAAAGAGAAGCGTGAGGGGGACTTTGATAGCAGCCTTCAACTACCTGAAGGGGGGTTCCAAAGAGGATGGAGCTCAGCTATTCTCAGTGGTGGCAGATGACAGAACAAGAAGCAATGGTTTCAAGTTGCAGTGCGGGAGGTCTAGGTTGGATATTAGGAAACACTATTTTACTAGGAGGGTGGTGAAGCACTGGAATGGGTTACCTAGGGAGGTGGTGGAATCTCCTTCCTTAGAGGTTTTTAAGGCCTGGCTTGACAAAGCCCTGACTGGGATGAGTTAGTTGGGGATTGGTCCTGCTTTGAGCAGGGGGTTGGACTAGATGACCTCCTGAGGTCTCTTCCAACCCTAATCTTCTATGATTCTATGAATTTGGGAATGTGAACCAAAGTTTGCCATAAAGATTCCTTGGAACTTTGTGCAATCTAAAGGCAGAGGGTTTCACACAAATCTAGTGGTATTAGTTTTCCCAGAACTCAATGCAGGCAGCCAGGTGCATTTATTACCTAACCAATAAGACAACGACGTTCCAATAAGACCATGTTGTTTCAAACTTCAGTATTTTTTTTACCTCTGGGATGGCAAACAGTAGAAACATACTGATTCATCACATGATTTTTCCAGCATTTATGATCTAGGAGTAACATCCGTAAACCATATTTATTACACTGTGGGTTATGTGATAAAATCAGTTCATGCTTTGAGAGTAAGATTTAGTGAGCATAATTTTGCTTTCTGTTTCACAAGTGTAAATCCAGGGTCACTAGAAGGAGTAAATGCTGGCTAAGTGCAGAATTTGGACAATTATCAAAATCCTCTATTTAGGAAGCTTCCGAGCATATTTTTATTAAATCTAGAATTTAAAAGCTGAACTATACTCATCCCTTCATCTGAATAAGAGCCCACTTCTTCCATCACTCACACAGCATGCAATTTACTTTTTCTTAGACGTGAAAAAATTGAGCTGAGTTTTGATCTGATGGCAATCAGTTGTGAGATGCACACTTTAGATGGAAAGTACCATTCTGTTGTTCAAACCACTGTGCCCTGTAGTGTTTGCTTTCCACTGACATAAAGCATTGTAGAAGAGAGAATGCAGGGCATGCTGTGTTCTGTCCATTTTTGAACTTAAGAAAATATCAGAAATAAACATTTTAAAACAAAATAGCTGAAAATCCCTACTCTCTCACCTATCAGGAAGTGACTTCAGGGTTGTCTTTTTTTAGTGATGACCACTGTACACAGTGTCCTTTGGTAATGAAATAAAGTGCATAAACCCCACAGCCTTCTGACAGTGAAGTAAGTATTTAGATTGGAGAAAAAAAGACTTGAGCTCTTCGGCCCTCTCTTAAAACACATTTTTTAAAATTTGAACTGCAAAATGAACCCCCAACTGTCCTATGCCAAAGACAAAACTAAAATCAGAACACAGTGTGAACTATCCAACTTGTATTTCTCTCTTTCTTATATACAGACATATCCTCATGAGAGCATTAAGCAGGAACTGTCTCAGGTTACGTCTACACTGCAATAAAAACCTGTGGCATGGAGGCTCTCACGATTCCGGGCTAAAAATTGTGGTATACATGTTCAGACATGGGCTGGCGCCTGGCCTCGGATGCCTTCCACCCTAGTAGGGTTTCAGATTCCAGGCTCCAGCCTGAGTCCAAACAGGTACACTGCAATTTTTAGTCCCCTAGCCTGAACCACACGAGACAGATCATGCTGTGGCCATACTGCAGGTCTTTTATTGCAGTGTAGAAGTACCCTCAGAATGCAGTATATAAACATTTTGTGTGTGTGCACCTGTGCACCACTCCTTTATAAGGGTTTGGTCTCATGTTACCTCCTATCACGTATGCTTGTTGGAAAAAAAGTTTTGTTTTACTTCATCCCCAAAAGTTTGTGTATTTCTGAAATCCAAAATGAGGTGTACTTCTATAGTCCTCATGGATTATGTTACATGCCTGTAAAATGTCCTCGTGGAGCACAGGATAGAGCTGGAATTCTGTTTTGGTGTCTAAACTCACCCAACCAGCTGGTAGTGGTGTGGGTGACACTATTCTCGACTGCCACAACATCCCACAGCAATCCTCTCTGGCTGATGTCAGGACTCACGTAGAGGGAGGGTTTCTGTAATGCATTGACTTTGCAAATAGTAAAGGGGAATGGAAATAATCGGACCCCGGCAAAGAACATAAGTACACACCCTCGAAATTGTATTTGTAGACAAGTGAATATTCCATACTTTGTTTGTTTGGACTTGCTCCCCAGCCAACTTTTAGATGTGTAGATTATCAAATCACAAAGGAAATCTCAAATACACTCTATACCTGTTTTATGATCAATACTGTAATATAGTTATCATCGTTGTAATATAGTGTTTGCCCCAAAGCATCTCAGCTCAGGGTGCACCTGTTATAACATCACCATAAAGCAGTTTTCTCTCTTTGTTTGCAGACTCGTGGAATGTTCTTCAGAGTATCGGGACATTTCCAAGACAGTTGAAAAATTTGTAAACCTAGTAAAGGGCCTTTTGGAAAAGCTGCTGGATTACCGAACAGTGATGAATGATGAGAGCAAGGACAACCGCATGAGCTGCACTGTCAACTTATTGGTATGTGCCTCCTTTCAAAATAAATTATAAAAATGGAGAAGGGGTTCAAAAATCTCCTCACCACTGGTGAGTGTAAAGCTTGCCCAGGGAAATGAGTGACTTAAGACATCAATTTATGCAAAGTGGAAGATTTCAATTTTAAAAATATGTTCTACCTTTATGTTGTGGGAAGAGCCTTCCAAATCTGAACTGATGCAGTGTTGTTTTCCTGAGTCTGCAGACAGCTCAGTGCCACTGCTGCTGCTCATAACTTTGCCAGGCAGCAGCAAAATGAAATTCATGCTACTCTGGCCTGTCTAGAAATATTAGTGAAACTCATACAATGCTACTCTTGCTGCTGCATGGCAAAACTCTGAGCAGCAGCAAGAGGAGGCACTGGAATTATTCACATGAAGGAAAAATCCATATACACACTCAACCCTCCCACTCTCTCCCGTCCAGGCTAGGGAACAGATCAAATATCAGAGAACACTTTCTTCTGACCTCCTCAAAGCAGCCAAGGACTGGTGGGATAGAGCTGTGAAGACCCACCCCTATTTGTAGCCAGCCAAGAGGCTCTCCTTTCTCAGCATCTAACATTAACTGGCTCAGGGAGAGGAGCAGGCTTGAAAGTACAGTGGCCTGCCAATTGGAGCTAATAGCTGTGCTACAGAGGAATTTTCTCCATATGCAATCCTCTTGTAAGTCTGTGGCTACACTGTGAGGCTTTTAGTGACACAGCCGTGCTGCTACAGCCATGCCGCTGAAAGGTACACAAGGTAGCTGCTGTTTCTCGGCAGGAGAGAGTTCTCCTGCTGACAAAAAACTTCTATCCCCCACGAGCAGCAGTGGCTTTGTTGCAGGAGAGCATTCCTGCCAACAAAGTGCTCTTCACACTGGCACTTCTTGTCGGTACATGTGTGCATTTTATTAACGCCCCTGAACGACAAAAGTTTTGCTGACAAAGTGCCAGTGTAGACATAGCTTAAGCCACCAAATGAGTTCTCTCAGTCCTATTTCTCTGACCACACCCCTCCTGCTGGCCTCCCTGGCACACTCTCCTCTACACCACACAACACATTGCCCTACTTTCTTAAAAAACAAAGAAATCACTCTACAAAACACGATCAACCTTAACTGAGTTAAACAAGTAAGAAATGCTGTGTTTAAATCATCAAGAGGGGAGAGAAGCCAGTAAATTGCACTGGTAGCAAGGGGCCAAGTGTCTGAGCTTGATGAAGCTTACTCATGAAAACAGTCCCACTGAAGCCTGTGACCCTGGTTCTAGGCTACATTCACCACTCAGTCTTTTCTTTGGTATAAAGGGGTTGGATAGTAGCTGGATTCCAGGGAATTTCTCCAAAAGCCATAGGGCTGATATAATGACCTATGCCGTCCCCGCTCACCCTCCCCCCCTTCCATTGGCAGTCCCCAGTGAAGGGCATAGGCAGCGAGGAAGATGCTGTGGTTGGAGTGTACAATATTCCAGCTATTCTCTAACTAGTCCCTTGGGAATGATTTCTAACATGGGCATATGTTAGAATAGTCCTAAAGGCTGCTTTAACTTACACAGGAAACCAAAGTGGCCCGCAACAGTCTCTTTGCCCCCCTTCCTGAACTCTGCCTCCTTAGAGACATAGTTCAGAAGTATTTGTTAGATCTATCATTATCAGAAATCCCAAACCCTTTTTAGTAGCTAACTGGTGGAGCATGTAACATCAATGTTTGCCTTTGGATAACCCTTTTTACCCTTTACAAAGAAAAGGGCCATCACTAATAATTGTGATAGTGAACTGGAAGATTCTATGTATGGTTGTGCTATAAAGGAACTAAAATGTTGATTGAAGCAGCCATATTATCAGGTTTTAATTGAGAATGTTTTGTAAATAATGCATACCACAAACTGTGATATTCATAATTTAAGTTTTAAAATGATAATGATAAAATGTGCCAAAATACAGAATTATGGTCTTCTTTCTGCAGTGTTTATACTATTAAAAAGAAAAGAATACTTAGCATGAGGAATTTTGTCCTGAAAAGTATTTTAATAACAGATATTGGAAACTAACACTGTAATCATTTCCCTCCTCTAGAATTTCTACAAAGATATTAACCGTGAAGGGATGTATATAAGGTATGGTAATTGCTCTATTGATTTTTATTTAAAGAGTGCAGTAATATTCCTTTTATGCACACTGTCTTCAGCATACTACATGGATTTGTGTTATGCCCTTGTAGCTCATCATGCACAATGAGTCCATAATATCCTTAGGCTCATTTATACTTTTTAATCTATTTTTTACTTAGCTTTCAGAAAGTTGGAATCTATTGTAAATATTCATCAACAGCACTTTATTTTCCAGAATAAAGTTTATTTGAATGAATGATTGCATTCTCTTTAATAAAGAAAATATAGTTGGATATGAAGTTGGAGGGAAATCATCATACATTTACAGAGAGACAGAGAAACACTTTCCAGTTTTGTAGTATGTGCTCAGACTACAGCGTGTGCTAAATAAGCAGCACTACATACAATTACAAGTTGAATAATTTTCTGCTGGAGATATACACACACCAGCAAAACTTTTCTAGCATTACCTGACTTTATGTTGTCTCTAAGCTTACTTAGGGCCTTAATTTGTCCCCCTGTGCAGGGAAAATCACTACCTAGGCCACACTTCCCCTCCCTGTAGGTGGAGGAGATGTGGCTGGGCCATGGTTATACCCACCTATGGTAACAATAGACCCTTGGGGCCACTGGCAGTTGGTATATAATTTAGAGCAGCCTGAAGGCTGCTCTGACTTATGCTAGGGACCCGTCTTGGTGATAGCCAGGTCAGGATTGGAGCAAGCCACCTGCACACCATCTCTATGCTCTTCTGTGTTGTACTGTGTTGTGTACTCCTTAACCATAGCGGAGGAACTGGATCAATTTTTTTTTGCTTACTTTAGTCTTACCTGTGGCATTTACATGTGTAAAATGAAACAGCCACATAAAATTAGGGCAAAATAGCACAGGAGAAAACAATTAACAATTTACAAAACAATTAACAATTTACATAACAATGGCAGGTAGTTGGCAGCAGTCAAAAGGCAAACTATTTTTGATAATACTCCAGAGTGCACCCGGGTTTGGAAATGCTGGAAAATGTGGATCAAATGTGTTTGTTACACATCTCAGTTTTACCCACACAGGTGCAGACATGGCAGTTACTCTGGTAAAGGTGGCCTGATCGTTAGCCCTACGTTTTTGCAGATGCTCCACAGCACAAAGGAAGCTCAGACAAATCTAATGGCCCAGACAAATGTTAGTTAATTAATAGCTTCCCCCCAAATAACCTTGAGATCTCAAAGGGTGGTTACTCCATAGCATCTTTCATTCTTTCTCTGGAGAGTTTCACTGTGGGTGCAAGCCATTCATGCATTTTGCCAGAACACTACGTATATTTTTAAACTCTGATTTTCTTCCCCTTTGTAACAGATACTTGTATAAATTGCGAGATCTTCATTTAGATTGTGAGAATTACACGGAAGCTGCATACGCCCTTCTGCTCCACACCTCTCTTTTGAAGGTTAGACTACTGAATTCACATTTGAATGTATATAATGAGCTGTCACAATTTTCAGATTTAGAAATGTGTGTATGTGTGTATAATCTGTTTTAAACAATAAATCAAAGACTTGTATTAATTATTTCATTAGTAGCAGTCTAATTTCCTGGTAGTTGCAAATACTGAGACATTTAATGACAATTAGAGCATACTTCCTGAGAAGAAATACTAGATGTTCTCAGCTGATGATTTAAAATTATGTATCGGTAATTAAAAATTGTGACAAAAATAGTTTCACCAAATAATATAAAGACAGGATGCGTGACTTTTGGAGCAATTTAAGCCTCCATAATTACTGCATTTTTTCTGACCTTACTGTACTCACAATTTCCAAATTAGGGCTCGATTGGAAACCTACATATAATATTGGGCCATAATTAAATTTGCCCCTGGCAGCTACTGCAATATGGACATATTAAAATGTTCATTTTAAATGACAGGGATCATCTTTTCAAATTTTTCCCTCTGCCGGTTTTCTTAACTAATGCTTATTTTCACTACAATCCAGTTAAGAACCTGATGTGACCAATAGAGCTGATTGGAAACTGTAATTCTGTTCTATGGGATATTCTTTTTTTTAAGTTCTAAATTGGCACAAAACCCTCAAATTTCCAGAGAAATGAAAATTCTGAAAAATTTAAATTCAGGACCATCAAAACGTTGTGTTTAAATAGTGACATTTCAATTCATTTTGTTTGACTTTTATATTATATTAATCTATATTACATATACATACTACATTAATATTTTAATATGATAGAAAATCCGAAAAAAGAATTGAAATACTCTCAGAACAAAATGTTTTGACTTTTCCGCAGAGCATTTCATCAGAATAGACATGAATCTGTATTACCTGCATTTTTCAACAGAAAACTGTTCCATCCAAAAAATATTGACCTACCCTAGTTACCAACATGAAATAGTTATTCAGATGCATGTTGAAAAATTTGCATCCTTGCTGTGGCATTTCCCTACTCTCTGGATGTTAGGGAACTACAGAAGAAACTTAACATTTTTTTACTTTGCCTCCAAAAGTATGTTTTCTCTAATGTTTTTCTCACAGTGGTCAGATGAACAGTGTGCACCTCAAGTTATGCAGACAGAATTCCAGTATTCACAGACCCATCGACAGTTGAAAGAAAACTTGTATGAAAAAATTATAGAATACTTTGACAAGGGAAAGGTAACTGCTTTAACATTCTGACTGTTACTTCATGCAACAGTGGCCTTTAGCAATCATTTTATTATACCAAAAACATCTCTTTGGTTACTGGGTAAAATCATTTTGGAAATGTGGTTCATAAGTAAAATTTCATCTAAAAGGAGATTCAGTATAGACAGCTCCTTTTTAATAAATATGTCTTATAAATAAATATAGAAAGGAAGAAGGCTAATGTTCGTAACTGACATCCAGTCTAGAAAGTCTATTTCTTTCTTAGCTCAGGCAAAACAATGGAATAGTGTATGTTGCCCAACATAAATAAAATAATTACAGACATGCAATGCATTTTCCATTAACAAGAAACTGATATGGTTCTTATTTTTCCAACACACTGTCCTCTTCCTAAAAAAACACAGGATCTCAGAAAGACAGATGTGGTTTTAGACAAGTGGTCAACACACAAGTCATATATAGGCCACTAAATACCTTTTTAAGGTCCTGATCCTGCACCTTTTGATGTCCAATAGTAAAGGTCCCTTTGACTCCATGATTGAACCTGTCCTGGGTGCTCCACTCGCTGCTAGTCTGGCACCTCCTCTTGGTCACTCTGGGGATTAGCTCTTGGGGCAGATGCCCCCTTCCCCAGTTTACACACCATCCCTCTCTCTGTCTCGCTCCAGGACCCATAGCGACCTCTTTGTGACTTAGCCCTCCAGCTAGGTCACTCAGCCTTCGCCCTTCCCAGTTACCAAAGTCTTTCAACATCTCTCTCTGCACTAGCAGTCTCCCCATTCACTACCATGCCCTCAGTGGCTCTTAAGGGAACCCAGGACTGTCCTCTACTCTGGGTACTAGTCCAAGGGCCTTCAGCTCAGCAGTTCTGGGCTTTCCTCTCTCAGCCCTCTCTACTCCTTCCCTGGACTGCTTCCTACACTACTGGGTTCCTATCCTTCCTCTGGGTGAACAAGCTCCAAACCCTCTTCCCAGGGAGTGACTGCCCTTACCCAGAAGCAGCTATCTTGCTTTATAGGCCCCACCTGTTCCTGACCAGCTGTGCCTGCTTACAATTAGTTCCCTGCTCCCTGCCTCCTTCTCCAGGTTCACCCTGTGGAGATAATAGGTCTACCTGGCCAACTCAACCCCTGTCAATCCTGGGTGGGGTCGACACCCCATCACAGAACCTTTGAAAACGAGAATGAGCAAAGCACTGGACAACATAAAGTAGGGAATAATTTTGCAGTGGAAAACACTGAACACGGTGACCCTGTAAGTCCTTTCTTACTCTGTCTGGTTGAAGGTCAGCTGATATATGGCAAATACCATTTCTGACCTTCAAAAGAATGGCTTCAATCCCACTTGTTGAATGATGCAGTTCACCTACAATGACCAACCGTTGCTCCTTTACTTTTTCTTGTTCCACTGTTTGTCCTGAGCTGGTACCAACTTGTTTCCCCAATGTTAGCCTTTCGGACAGGAAACTTCTAGTGTTTCTGCACTATCCAACTACTATACTGTGGCACAGACTGTGCAGTGCTATTTAACCGTTACTAGCAGTCTGTCTATATGCATTTGAAATAGTGGCTGTGTAACAATACCTCTCCATGCACCATAACCCTAGATACACAATAGCTTTAATTTTCCACTTCAGCCAAGCTATGCTTGGACAGATGGCTGCAGGCAGCTGGTTGTACCTCTCTGATTCAGGGCTGCCCAATCCAAGTGTAGGTTACAGATGTGCAGGACTGGCCCCAATTCATGAGACTGGCAGTGACTTTATATCAGTGGAGGATCAAATATAGCAGCGCTCTCCCTGCCATCCCATCCTGAGCATGTTCCCTCCTTTCCCTTATCTGGGCTGGGGTGAGGGGTGTATGGCGCAGAAAGTAGTGGAAAATCTTTCTGCAGAGCGGGAGTTATCCACCTGCTGTCTCCAGCTGCTTTAAAATCACTTTGTGAGGCTTACAACAAAATGCCCTTAGCAGACTAGAAAATCTGGCTCTCTATGTCCATTGAAGCATGCCTGCCTTCCTTCCAGTGTTTCTTCTTGAGACAGAAATTATGTTGTGAGGAATGAAATAAACTGCTGTCTCATAGGCAGGCAGTGGTTTGGTCTCAAGATCATTTAGTGGAATAGGACATTTCAACTGAGCAAGGACTACTTTGGAAGCATAGATTACAGGATTGAGCCCCTACGAAGCACAGTATAATGAGCATGGAGTTTGTGTCTGAGCCCTTGGAGATGCTGTACCTATGTTTGGAGGATACTGAAAGGTCAGGTGATTTTTGGAGGTGTTCTCGTAACTGTACCGGAGACTCACTTGTTCCTATCTATAATGAACCATAAAATATTTTTACTCTGCACATTAAGCTGCTGTCCTGGAATTATGGGTGTCTTGAATCTTCCATTCCATACTTGCGGTTAATAAATATCTGCAGCTTAGAGATAGCCTAAACAATAAGGATACATAGTTAAACAGTGGTTCCTTAAAACCTTATTTGTTGGTGTTCAATTTTACCTGTGTAATTTTACTTTAGAATATGTGGTTACTTTGCAGATGTGGGAAGAATCAATATCCTTATGCAAAGAGCTAGCAGAACAGTACGAAATGGAAGTTTTTGACTATGAACTTCTAAGCCAGAACCTGGTAAGAACATACATGGCCCTCCAAAACATTTCAGGAACATAAATGAATATTTTTGAACTCTCAAATGGTAGATAGGTAGACGAGTTTTTTAAGAGTCCATAGGAATTTGTTATCCATATTGATTTTTAGATCATTTCACATACTTTACTTTGTCACCGATCATACCTTGATACCAAATTAAATAATAAAATTTCTGTGCTAAAGAGCCTTACAAAAGTGGTTAATTATTATATATGTATGTATGCATATTTAATCATTTGACACTATTCTAGAGATAAGATGAGATGAGACCAAGCAAATCCCAGGAGTCATTACCCTGCATTAATTGACTTGCAAGGTTTAAAAATTACCTAAAGGATACAGAATAGCCTTGTGCCCTTTTTTTTGTTCTTCTTTATGATGTAGAAAGAAAGGTTTAAAGTATTCCCTCTCCCCGCATATGCTTTTGACATTAGAATTTCAGATCCTGTCAAGCCTGGAAGAGTCTGTGGTGAATGGAGAACTAGTGAAGTAGTGCAATCACAAGAGCCAGTAGAATGAAAGCTGAGAAAATGAAAGAAGACAGGATTTTTAGGCAGGCTGTTTAAACACTGAGTGTTTTGTTTTTTACTCACACATATAAAGAAGCCTTTTTTGAAGATTTGACACCATTGCCATTTCAGTGAAGGTGTTAGACACCTTCCTGAAGCTTCCAGGGGAGTCAAAACTTGATATTCCTGAAATGTTTAAGGTGAAAAACAAATCTGGAGGAACCCCGACCACTCCTCAGACATGCACTTTTTCAAACTTCCTCCATATGTGATAAATCAAAAGATTACAACCCTTATTTTAAAAAAATCTCTTGCAGACCACATTTACATAGCCTAGACTCAATGCAATGTTATACTTGAGGACACAGTAAATAAAATGAAGCACTGTTCTCAACTCAGAATAGCATACACACGTCTGCCCCTTATGCATGACTTCTAGCATTATGCTGAACAGCTGGCCCAGTCCTCACCAAGCTACAGTAAGGACATGAAACATTTTCAAGTTCATTATCTCATTAACCTTATCAGTGAAGTTCAGCTAGCTACGATGGATCCTACCTAGTATAATTCTGAGGTGTCTGACAGCTTGTTTCCACGCTTGCTCATTAGGGATATATGTGACTTTGCATACAGTTAATTTTAAATTGTTTAACCCCATTTAATTTAGCTGTGTATTATACTTACATAAACAATTTATAAAACAATTAATGTGGCACAAGAAAACTGTGTAAAGAGTGACTGAATGCTAAATTTTTTAAAAGATATCCCAGTAATGAGTTAAAATAGAAACCATTTTCCTTGAAGTATTATGATTCTGAAACAATAAGACTGAAATATCATTTTTTATTTCAGATTCAACAAGCTAAATTTTATGAAAACATCATGAAAATTCTGAGGCCTAAACCAGACTACTTTGCCGTCGGATATTATGGCCAAGGATTTCCCACATTCCTCAGGGTAAGTCTCTCTATGTATATTTCTCCTGCAACTTTTTTTTATATACTCATATAAACACCACTGTACTGTACTAGTAAAAATGTAGTTGGTCTCTGGGGAAAACCGATCTTCATTTAATCCTGCATTGACACTAGATTTCACAATTATCTGAAGTATTATTTGTTATAATAGCACATTAAAGCCTTCCCAGATGGAAATGCTTCTAAATTGATTTATTCTGATTTCCCTTGTAGACTAGAATACCCTCGTAGTAGTAGTGATGGAGTAAAAAGGCAGCATGCTGAATCCTTACAAGATATTATAAGTAGGCAGAGGCTGCCCAAATTTTACATATTTCACAGACAGACTAATGAAGGCAAGGGTACCAGGAAGTAATGGAATGATGTTTGGAGTTCATATCAAAACTTAAAATCTAGTTCATTTTCACACACACTTGTAATTTTTTGTAGCTCTCCTTATGAGTGAACAAAAGATGACACCTGAACTGCTCCTTAGCTATACCTGAAGCGTGCATGTCCACACTTCTGGGGGCTTGTCAGAGAAATAAGAGAGTGTGCATGGATGATATAGCAGGTGGTCCTGCTTTGAGTAGGGGATTGGACTAGATGACCTCCAGAGGTCTCTTCCAACCCTAATATTCTATGGCACGCTTAGGTTAAGTCTCCAGTGCTCTAGCTTGCTGCACCTAACAGGTCGTGTCGACCCTGAAGTTGCGCACTGAGGGTATATCTACACTGCAGTTGGGAACAAGCCTCCCAGCCCACACAGACAGACTGGTGCTAGCTCCACTCAGGCTAGTGCGCTAATAGTACCACGGATATTGTAGCTCCAGCAAAGACTTGGGCTAGCCCCCCGAGCTCAGAGGCAGGAGGTTGGGTGAGCCTGAGAATAGGAGTTGCCTGTTCTGTCTGTACCTGGTGAACCTCACTGCCTGACTGGTTCAGATAGGTTCACAGCCACATATCCTGGGCTGTTTGTCTTAGACCATTTATTTCCCTCTTACATGGTAATACTGTGCAATACAGGCTTACAGCAAAGATAGACTCCCCTGCCCAGGCTCACCCTCTGAGCTTCCTTCTGAGTTCCTCCTGAGCTGCCCCTTGTATTCTCCCCAATTACTTTGTTAGCCCTGTGATTGTCACCTGGGTACTCACAATCCCCCACCAGAAAATGTGTAACTGCCCTCACCTGGGCCTGCAGCCTTCCCCAGGTAGCACCCTGTCACACTGCCATATGGCCTGTAACATCCACACTTCTATTTTTAGTGTGCTAACTTGAATCTCTCAACCTGCGCTGGACGTATTGCTCCCAGCTGCAGTGTAGACATACCCTAAAAGTTCCACAGTACACTTTGATGTATTGCCCATAGCTTTGGTACTGCCCACAGCAATGGTCAAAGCATATTATGGAGCTTTTGGTGTGAGGTAGCAGGATCTGCATGGCAAGCTAGAACGCTGTAGATTTACACCTCAACTTGCCACACACTAACTCTCTGTATAGATGAGCACTGAATCAGCACTACTGCCTATCTAAATGCACATACACTCATTGACCCACCCCTATGCTTGTTCACCTATTGTTTGCCTTTTTTCATTTTACAACCACCATCTTAGAACCTCAGTCGAGAACCCAAATAAAAATAGGGATGTCAAAAGAGCTCAAGATACTCAGGCTCCTAAGTCCAATTGAACTTCACTGGCATTTGGCAGCCTAATTCTCTTAGGTTTCTTTGAAAATCCCAACCAACATTTCTAAATTTTCAGTATCACGGGACTTGTCTTGACTCTGAGACGCTACCAGGACAGGTCTTTCTGCCCATGTTCAGTATTGTTGTGTTTGTCAAAGCATTAGTGCATTGAAATATTCACCACTGTCCAGAGTCCCTGTCTCAGTAAGTATACCCCTCACATAGGTACATTTGGTGTACTTTAAGATACTATGGTAGTTCCAACATAGCTTGAAATACACCCTCATGCTTGAGTAGCAAATGCAATGCCTCCCTTCACCAGTTCAGCCTTACAGACTGTGTTTTTGTGGAGGACATTCAGTGGAACCCCTGCAGAGGAGAGAATTTCACCTTATTTTTAGGTTTTAGGTGTTGGGTATTTAGGCTAAAGATTTGACTACTCGCCTTTATTTAATTTAATATTAATGACATTTCCCCCTGCTTCAAAAATTAACACTGAATGGGTGTGTTTCATATAACTGTAAGGACACCTGCCTCTTTCCTTCCCGATCTCGTCACACCAAGTACACTGAACAACAGATGAGAACTCCTTGGAATTGACTGTGCTGTAAATTAGAAGTTTATAATACTGGGGAGAGGAACAGGGAGAAGAGAGGTTATATGTATATTATAAAGCAAGTTTCTTTCATAAAGGGGAAAGAAGAAAAGGAATTTTAACAGTTTACCCACCTCCCCATTTCCTGTTTAGTTACTACTGTAAAGGCACATTCTGAATTCAGTCTTTTTTTCCTCTTTCTGTCTCGCAGCATGAAGTATTTTCTTTGGGGGAATCAGTGACAATTTCCTGGAGCTAGTGGAAGTGGGTTAGAATCAATTATTTCTATTTCTGAAACAATTAGAGGCCCCTATCAGGTTCAGAGACCCCACAGTGCTAGGCCCTGTACAAACACACACACAGCCCCTGCCCCAAAGACCTTCCAGTCTAAGAAATCTAGTATTCTTCTCTTGCAGAACAAAGTGTTCATCTACCGTGGGAAGGAGTATGAGCGGAGAGAAGATTTCCAAGCACAGTTGATGAGCCAGTTCCCAAATGCAGAGAAGATGAATACCACCTCAGCCCCTGGAGAGGACATGAAAAGCTCTCCTGGTCAATGTATCCTTAAATATAGGAATTTACAGAATAAGGAAAAACTTGTTTTGTCAAGGGAGTCTGATAGCAACACTGTTGAAGTTCATGGTTCCTGTGAATCATGGTATGCAGCGATGGCAGTCACTGTTACTGAGGTTGGCTCTAGGGGACTTGATCATTCAAAGTTGTGAGTGTCTCTTGAGGTGCTGAGCATCCTTGAATCCTCTTAACAATGAAAAAACAGAATCAAGCTGCTTTGCTTGCCTGTAGATGTACTTGGTTCAGAGAAAAGGGATTTTGCCAGTATTAGTAAGCAGATGTGGCTTCAAGACATACAAGGCTGGATGGAGAAAAGTTGTTCACCCTTGCCACAGAGGGCAGGACAAAAGACAATGGATTCAACCTGCAGCATAGCAGATTTAGATTGAATCTCAGGAAAAACTTCCTAACTGCAAGACCAGTAGGACCACAGAACAGACTGCCTCGGGAGGTCGTGGTAGCTCCTTTACTGAAGGTTTATGAAAGGAAGCTGGATAGTGTTGGGTATTTTAGACACAACAAATCCTGGGTCTTGGCAGGGGGTTAGACTAGATGAATCTTGCAGTCCCTTCTAACCGTGTGATTCTAAGGTGGAGCTATGTTAAGAAGGAAGGTGCCTACAGGCAAGGGGCTCCTGTACAGTAGTACGGTGTAAATCTGTTGACTGAGGCAGTGCAGCACTGTGAACTAAATCACTATAAAATGATTTTATGGAAAGGCATGTGTTCGGCATGCGTGTGCAGTAGCATGTACACAACTCCCATTAATGCGAACAGCAATTGTATGTCTAATTCCCTTCACACCACACTCAAAACAGATTATGTACACTTTTTGTGGGTAGGACTATCTCTTAGTCTGTGTTTCTACAACACCTAGTACAACAGGTGTCTTGTGCTGTTGTGGAACGTCACACGGCAATCAATGGTAAAACTCCCATTGGTTTCAATAGGAGCGGAGTTATGCCAACATTGGTGGGTCTTAAAAATCCCACCCTAGAACTTCAAAAGTTTTGGTCCGCAAATATTTGCGGGTACATATGACCAGTTGGTTTGGTTTTGTTTAAACTGGCTAATTTGCCTAAGTACACTGGTCTGAACTGGAAAAGGGAAAGGAAGAACAGTGAGGGATTAATTAGAGGATGCAAATGGAAGAAAAATATATTATGTTCTGAACTGGTAATAGATAGAAACTGCACTGAACTTGAAAAAAGGGTGAGGCTAGCTGACGTAACCTGTGTGGAACAGACAAAATAAGATAAGCATGATGTTCCACTGACCATTAGTTCAGTCAAAATCTCTAACCTGCATTGCTCAAATATTCCTATATTCTTCATGGGACTGAACACCAGCAAACGTTTTGTTTTTTTCCTGAATGTGCAACAGATGCACTGTATGACCTTGAGCAAGTTGCTTCCCCACTTTGTCCCTCAGTTGTAAAAAAGGACAGTAAGGATTTTTACCTCACAGGAAAACTGTGAGGATGGATTCCTATTGTTTGGCAAGCACTTTGAGAGGGTCAGTTGGAGGGCTGTCGGTGCAAAGTGGTGCTGTTAAATACAATTCATGCATTTGTTCTGTCTGTAACATCAAATGTTATGAACAGCTAAATTTAGCTAATTCATGTGCTTTCACACCATATCAGTATTATTTACATCTTTCCAGTATTTCTTGGTTCCTTTCATTTCCATGATATTTCTGAATTATAGGAAAAGGCAATATTTTGTTGAAACATCATAAATATAAGTGTTTATTTTGTACTATGCTTTTTAATGACCTGACTCACTTACTGAACAGGAACCTAAAGTCTTGTAACCATTATGCATATCTTTAAGAATACTTCATAACTGCTTGTCGAGATATCATCTGTTCCTTTCTCAGTCCCCAACACTCAAGGGGGGGGAGCACTTAAAGAGAAGCTCTTATTGTACTTAATGTACCCTCCACCCTCCCTTCAAAAAACATACTTTAGCATACAGACATGTGATAGCTTTTGAAATCCACCCCACCTGTGGCTACCTGCTGGGCATCGTTTCAGTAGTCTATTGTAATAACCAAACACACTTCATTTTTATTTGAACAGTATATTGCAATTGTCCTCAAAAGCTGCACGGAACATCGGCTGGCTTCCTAGAACTGCTTGTAAATAAATCATGCACATGCTTTTCTAACATTTGAAATCTAAGTTTAAATCTACTTAGACACTGACATGTCTTGTCTCACCAGCTTGGGTCTTTCCTCTCCTTCTCAAGAATCCTTTGCTTATGTTAGAAACACCCTGGTGGCACAGTGACATAATTCTGAACAATACTCCCCCTTCATCCCCAAAATACACCTGTACTACTGCGCTTAGGGCTTGTCTACATAATTAGTTGTGCACTAACTAGCCTATTCTGGTGCATACTAAAAGTTTCCTAGCTTATGTTGATGTTGTCCTGTGGTACTATGTTAACACACGCTAGGAAACTTGTGCTGCACACCAGCAGGGTCCACACAGGCCAGTTAATGCACAACATGCTGGTGTGCAGTGCACTAGAATTTCTACCCCAGCTGGTGCTGCACTAACACAACTTGTAGACAAGCCCTTAATGTTTGAAATGCCTTTGTTGGACTTGGGGGGGGGTGGTTGTTTTTTTTTTGTTTTTTTGGGTTTTTTTTTATTGTTTGTTTGTTTGTTTGTTTGTGTTTTGATGAAAAGTGAAACTAATGAGCAAACATGAGTACATTTGAAAACTCTGGAGGAGGCTGTTCACCGGAGTTCAGCTCTCCAGAGCTGACAGGGAGCTGCGGCACCAGCCATACCTGAAGGAATTTGGCTTCAGAGAGTGATCATTTCATAAAAGTGACAAGCACCTATTCACGTGACACCTCAGTTTCCAGTTTCACATATATAGGCTGTTTCTCTTCTAAGGCTTGTGTGCCCATCCTCTCTCTCTCCCCCAGTTCTGGGGCACTCTGTTTTAGTCTTCTTTTGAGTTCACACACAGTTTACCTTTACCAACTTGGCGTGTAACAACTGTAGTGAGCAATAGCATTGGCTACCTTTAAAGTGGCAGGTCGTGTATCAGGTGGCATTCCTGTCTTTTACAGGCTTTTCATTCAAGACCTTCAATAAAGGCCACATGCATGACCTCCCTGAACAAGGCCTTCATTAAAGGCCACATGCATGACCTCCCTGTTCTAATTGAAACTGCCCTTGTACACCACCTGCCCTTTACAGATCCCACTGTCATTCCTTATGTCACCAGGCAGTGGCGCCATGGCTGTGGGCGTTCCTAGCCTTTGGAATGTGCTACATCATCAAATCCATCTCAAATAATCATTCTCCGCTTTATTTTAAAAAGAGCTTAAAGGTATTTTCTTGTTTGGAATGTTCCTGGTAGATTGCTCACTTCTTGTCTCCTTTTCCTCATGTTCTGATCTGGACCATTAGAGAGCCACTGGTTTGGATCTGGATTCAAATGCCCCCAGCATTTGGGTGAGCAAAGGGTAACCAAAGGATCAGATATTACAGTTTAAACCCAGGATTATTTTTATCTCCTTTTAAAACTGTGTGTTTATTATTTGTAGGCTTCCCTATGGCACTGATCATTATAGTATCTGAGCACCTCACATGGAAGGAATATGGGAGTAATAAATGGACGGAACATTGGAGAATAAATGGAGGAAAGTAATATTACCTCCATTTTACAAATGGGGAACTGAAGCCCAAAGAGACAGACAGACTTGCCCAAGATAACACTGGAACCCAGATCTCATGAGTTCCAGTCCAGTGCCTTAATCACTAGACTATATTTCCTCTCTAAAGGTCAGAGTCTGACATCCTTGCTCAGAATAAAGAGCAATTTACACCTAGGTAGTCCCACTGAAGTGAATGGGACTAGTCATAGAGCAAGGCACTTCCACACGTAAGGAAAGATGGCAGAATCTGACTGTAAGCGCTTGAGTGAAATGTGTAAGAATATGATTTATGCCCACACAATATTCTATTGAAACTAAGCACCCACTTATAAAATGGAAATCTAAGACACAAGTGACACTGTGGCAGGGTGGACTAGGCCTGGAGGCCTCTTGGCCTTGCATCACCTTGCCCCAGAATAGAGTGGCGAGAAGTCCTCCTAGAGGGGGGCAGCCTAGAGGGGGCTGCTGGAGCGACTAATAAGGGGCCAGAAGGGCCAGATAAAAGGCAAGCAGCAGAGCAGAGCCTTCAATTGCTGTGTGGAACTTGATGAGAGAGAACCAGGTGCCTGGCTGGCTAGACGAACAGCAGAACTGCGGATAGCTGACTGCAGAGAGTTCACCAGACAGAACTGGGCCCAGCAGAGGCTGCCAAAGACCGGGTGCCTGGCTGGATGGATAGAGTAGCAGCAGGACCATGAAAAGGTCACTGCAGGCAGGCTGAGCCCAGGGGATTGATCCCAGGACCTGGCCAGACCAGGTGAGAGTACTGAGATGGGCCCTGCTGGTCTGGTTGCAGACTGAGCCCTGAGAGGGCTGCTGAAAAAGACACCAGTTGAGGGTACCGAAATGGGCTCTGGCTGGGTGGTTGAAGAAGGCAGTACCTCAGGGAAGAAGCCTAAGAACTATGGCACCATACCAGGGCCATGATAAGAACTCAGAACTGTATACCCCGGAAAGGTGGGACAGCGTGTGCAGCTCAGCCAGAGGTCTGAGCTGCCAAAGACCAGCTGAGAGAACCAGCAGCTGGGGTGGGGTGCTTCCAAGAGGCAGGCGCCACCCTGATGTAAGACCAAAAAAGAAAAGCAGGCTCACACCTAACCAAGAGAAAGGGGGCCATCCACGAGAGGTAGGGGCTGCCCCCCATGAAAGAACTGTGTTTGCAGGCACTATCAGCCAGAGAATAGGGGGCATGCACAAGAGGTGGGTGCCGACCCTGTTACAGACACACAGTAATTTGGACAAAGATCTAAATCTTTAAACATCATGACATTTTGCCAATCAATGCCATACGCTATGCCTATGTCAAAGTTAAGTAATGAAAATATTTGTATCAAATAGGCTTTGTTTTGTAGTGCAATAAATTATTCAGTGTGATAAATTAACTTACAGGCCTACTAACCTAACAGTAAACCTACTCAGATAACTGATACTGTATTGTATCTATCTCAAAATTAGTCTGTTTTTTCAGTGTTAACGCCAAATATTTCCTCTCTAGAATAAAAATCTTAGGAAGATTGCTCTTGGACAACATGTTGTTTGTTTTCCAGGCTACATACTATCTTTCATATGTCCTTAACCTGTGTGATTTTAGACATTCAGTGCTTTACTGTGCAACCAGTTTTGGAGGAGCATACCAGATTCAAAAATAAGCCAGTACCCGATCAAATCATAAAGTAAGTTTATTTTTGTTGGATAAATGATACCATAAAAGGTGTGAGAGTCTGGGTTAATAATCTATGGAGAAAGAATTTTTTTATAAACACAGCCAATTTATTGGTGAGCCAGGGTGCATGCACTTATCTCAGTTACTAAATGTATTTTTCCTGACATTTCAGAGAATCTCATCAGCCATTTAAACACTACCATATGCTTACAGAAAAAAGCCCAAATTACTCTGGATATGCGGCCACAATCTGTTCTAATATATACCCACTGCAGCTTCATTGATTTCAGTGGGACTGAACGGTTGTGTGCCTGGGTAGTGTTTTGCCACAGTCTGCTTTTCTTCTCCCAAAAACACACTTCCTCACAGCCTACGGAGTAAGGTCAATGAGAATCAGAAGGAAGCAAATGTTAGTTCCTTCAAATTCCCTCCTGAAACTACTCATTTAAAGCATGGGCTAAGAGCAGCAGCAATAGGTAACTGGGGATAGGTTTAGATTAAAAGAAGATCTACCTGGCTAGTAGCAAGAACCACCTAAACAAACGCACACAGGTGAGCGCTGGGGGCAGCAGAACCAATATTAGTAGAGGACCAGAGACAGGTCCAGTTTAAAAACTACTCTATATGCTGTTGTAGCCTCAGGGGCCATGCTCGGCTCCTCTCCCTCTCTTCCCAGTGATATCACCTCTGGTGGTTTCAGCAACACCAAGATAGCATCTCTACAACAGCTGCTTTTCTGTTCTTCCACCATGCCGAATTCAGAGAGCCCTGACACTCCAGGAACAGTGACACCACTCATCCTGCTTGCCGTCCCTGCCTGAGACAGCTGCTGTCACCTCTGAACATTAAAACTCACGAGTGTTTGCATGGCACTCTCTTGCTTTCTCTAATTTTCCCAACATATCTACTCATAATTATTTTTTTGCTCCTTCCTGGAACCTTCCTTCCCTGCTTATCCTCTCCTGAGCTCTACTCTCATCTCGCTCTGCCCTCAGAAGACTGCTCCCTGAGTTCATAAGCTGGGGAGGGAGAATCCTGGTGCCCTAGGGTGGGTGGATCTTCCTCCTAAGTCCAAGTCTGGATTGGATTCACACACCTCACCTCCCTCCCTACCCAGTTGCCGGGGGCTCACCATGCTCCTGGGAAGTCTTTTGTTCCTGGGGACTGGCTCTATCCCCCAAAAACCCTTCCCAGAAACTAGGATGACCAGATGTCCCTATTCTATAGGGACAGTGCCGATTTGGGGGGCTTTGTCTTATATAGGCTCCTATTACCCTCCATCCCCTGTACCGATTTTTCACAGTTGCTAGCTGGTCACTTTACCAGAAACATACCTGGGTCCTGATGTCCCACATATTAATAATAATCTAGCTGATCCAGTTTCAGATCTCTTATTGCTACTAGTAGTCCTAGGAAAAAGTGGTCAAAACTGAATTCCCTTTTCAGTGTGCCCTTACTATTGAAGTAAGACAGACATTGCAGAGGTGAATTGCTGGCGTTCCATGTATTGGTTTAGAAGGCTTTAATTCAATGGGAAGAAAAATGTACATCTTTAATGGAGTGGAAATGTGCTAGCTTGGTTCAAATCTGCTCTCTCACCACTTGCACCCAACCTATTCAGCTGTCATATATGTCAAGGATATTAGCACTATACATGCTGTCCTTGGAACTGATCACTGCTAGGTAATATCTTTCTTTTCAGGAACACACAGATAACAGCAAATTATCCTTATCTTTTTAGTCTAATCCTGTTCAGGCAGCTTTGCAGAAATAGAAGACTCAGTGATATCTTCTTGGTTGAATAAAAGGGTCTTGATTCTTAGCAAAGAGAATTTTCTGAAAGCAATGTGAGGCAGCTGCATTTTGCTTGGGAAGGATGGTGTCATGTAGTTCCACATTTGAAGGAATCTCAGGGTTACCTTTAACAATATTGGCATTAAGTCGCTTCAAAAAGAAGGCTGAAAGTTCAACAGCTTTTTATTGCCTTATTAACTGCCCTGGCTCCTTCTGATTTATAAGCTGTTCCACAGGCTTTTGTTACATTCAGAATGGATTTCTGCAATTCTTTGTCTGCAGGTTTGCCAGTAGCATCTTTACAGATATTGCAACTAATCCAGAATGCAAAAGCATGAATGATCCACCTAAAACTAAAAGGATGGGAACAAGCACATTTCTCTTATTTTGAAATGAAATGTAATTTGGTGCTCCCAGTTTCAACTTGAATGTGTTTTATAATTGGTGACTGACAAGCACCTCAGTGAAACTGGCCTCTTTGACTGGACTTTAAAGTCACTGCAACGCCAGCGACAGTTTGAACTTGGTGCTGTAAGACTCTTGAAATCCCCTGCATAAAGGAAAATCTTTTGCCTTATGTAAGATTTTGTAATCACATCTCAGACGCAGAACTCAGCCAGACTGCACTAAATTTCTTCCACCAAAAATAGGGAGGATTTATTTTTGAGAAGAGTACTTGTTTGTAAGTATAATTCTTATTTGTAAGAGGTGATTTTAGTGTATTCATTCTAGTAAAGTGGTTGAAAATTTCTGTCCTAAAAGTGGTTATATAAAATTATTTGAATTGATATGCTTCTTTAATCAGTGTGATTTACCAAAGAGGTAATTTCAGTGGTTGTCACCTAGTTCAGGAATCATACACTTACAATAATGAGCAAAATGAGAGTGCTCTTTGGCCAGACTCGGCCCTATGTTTTCTAAGGCTACTCAGCCAAAATACCAGGTCATTTCTGAAATTCTTTCTGGAAATATTTATGTAAGTTGCACCTAGTCCTAAAACATTGTTTTTGCCCTGCAAAGTCCGTCTCTGCTGGGCTTTGCTTTAAATTGAATTCCTATAAATAAATAAAGTCTCCTGGGCAGTAAAATATTTAAAGTATGTAAGTATGTTTTGTGTTCTTTTCAAGTTACCTCTCAATCCTCCCTAATTGTATGGTAAAGTGGGCCGGGGGGGGGGGGGAGGGGACAGGGCAAGGTGGATGTTCCTCTTGCTGTGCAACAGTAGTTGAAGATTATTTTTTAGCTAAGGAGATCATAGTATGAAAATTCACTGGATGCTACTGGTGTATTCGACCTTGATATTCCATTTCTATTAGATTTTTTTTTCAAAATCCATCGAGATGTGATAAGAAATAGTTGTTTATGGCTTCATATGTTTAATAAACAGCTATTTTGCTGTGTTGTAGGCAGAATTATCCTGAGATCTGATCAACTGATTTGGCATCGGAAGTATTTGAACAAGCACATATTTAAGTCCAAAACAAAATATCATCTACTCCACTTGGTCACTTACTGTTCTTAACAATATACAGTGCTTTTTGGGTCAATCCATAAAACATAATTCAGAGGTGCATGTCAATAAAAGCAAAACCCTCCACTACAGCTTCCCCTAAGTATTTCAGCCATATTTTGAAAGGCTCACATCCTCCAGGTCACAGTCACATCTGTGATGAAACTTAGTGCTACTGTCCCTGTTCGGTGAATAAATGATTTCAGTCTTCCTTGCTGTTGTTGCTGCACTTTTCACAAACACGAAATCACACTTAATTTAAAAAATAAAATCAGACAAAAAGAAAGCCATTTACTTTGATGGTGGGATCCAGCTGTACTTGAATTATGCTTTTTACATCTTCTTTAAATCTTTCAGCTTTTATAAATCCAACTACGTTCAACGATTCCACTACTCAAGACCAGTCAGGAAAGGATCTGTTGACCCTGAAAATGAATTTGCTGTAAGTAATTTTTTGACATGGCAGCATCTTTGTAAAATATGTTGGCGTTGCTGTGCTTGTGAATTCAGAGATTAATCCTTTAATAGTCACACCCAGCTGCCCCACTATGGAAGGCCTACTTTCAAGATCTGAAACAAGACCTATTTTCATTTCAACTACAGTACAATTTAAATCTAGGGCTTCTCTATTTTTACATTACTCTAAGTACTTTTCAACATAGTCTCGTTTTACATTTCCTGATTTGTACCCTAATTTCCCATTTTATGATCTTAATACTTCGTTGTTTGAATTTTAGGTAAAACCTCTCTGTTAAGTAAGTGAAATACAATTTGGTTGTGCAGGACAGTTGTCTAGTAAAATTTTCTATTGTTAAGCAAGACAAAATATAAATACATATCAATAAAATGCATCGCCACTAGTACTTAATAACTGCTCCACTCATAAGCTACCGGTATGGGCTAAGGAGTGTAAATTGTCTGTTTTCATCACTCATGTGAAGTGATGACTACTGTATATACCACACTGACTCACATCAGCTGTTCAGTAATGCAATAGCTACAAATAATGTTCATGGTTTTAATATACTTTGAGATCTACAAGTGCTGTGAATTATATGATTTTTATAATGTCATGTACAACAGTGTGGTAAGTTTTCTTACTTTAGAGGAATAAATATATAAAGTCTCATTATATCATAAAATTGTGTAGTTGAATATATTTTTCTAGTCACGTTTTATGGTAAATCAGTGCTGTCAGGATATTGGTGGGGAAAACAACTTAAGTTTTCAGATTTATAAGAGCACCTTATTTCAGAATGGTACGAAGCACTTAAATTATGTGTATTTTTCTGATCAGTGACTAATAGCACTAACTAGTGATTCCACTAGTTGTGTGGTCTTGTGTGGGCAGGGACTGTACACACTGTCCCACACCCAGAGCAAGTGACACTAGCTGTATCCTGTGCTTCCAGTTCTAGAACTTTAACATCCTGGCATGGTGATGTGTAATGTGTCTGTCTAAGAATCAGACACTGTAGTAACACATTGTACCTTTTGAGGAAGGTAAATATTAGTATTTCTGTTTTACATATGGGACACTTGACAGTGAGGCTGTGTCTGCATTAGACCTGTTGTTAAAATTTCCCACTGTTGCTACCACCAACTCGGCTCCCCATGGTAACAATAATAGGAGGAGCATTAGGGAAGGCAGAATGCTAGCAGTTTAATCTGCCATGTTGTCTAACCTGCTTACAGCAACAAAGTGGTTACAATTCTGGCACTGTAATATAGAACTCCTCCTGCTGCTAGGACCAGTTGTTTTCCTTAAAGTTTCTTAATTCAGAGTAAAGAAGGCCAGAGTAAGTGTTTTACCAGAGATCACACAGTCAATAGTGGCAGAGTTGGGAATAGAAATTTGGGGGTTCCTTACCTGGTAGAGACTGAGAGCGTAATGATGACCTGGTTTTGAAACAATAAACCACAAATTGCTGTGCTGGATTCCCTTTGCTGCATCTTTCTATGCACAAATTATCCTATGTCATTTTTCTACCTTATCTTTTATTTTGCAATGTAATTTCTATCAACTTCTATCCTGAAAAGACTAAGGTTTCAATCCTGTCTCTTTTTTTAAAAAAACAACAACAGTCTATGTGGATTGAGAGAACATCATTTGTTACAGCTTACAAACTTCCTGGAATTCTGCGTTGGTTTGAGGTTGTCTCCATGTCACAGGTGGGTATTTACATGCTAAGTATCCTGATATACAAATTAATGTATATAAATGCAGTGTAGCGGTTCTAACACAGACTTATTTTGAGATTAAATGGTTCAAATTTTTGTTTGTTTATTTATTTATTTATTTATTTTCTAAATCTACTCACAAGACTGCTACTCTGTACATTTTAGGTTTTTTTGTGAAATCCCTGAAAGCTACATGGAAACTATTTTAAAACATCATAATAGAAGCTCAAACTAATGTATATCCGAAATAAAAAAAATGACATCATGGCTAAGCAGCAGAGTGAAAGAGGCATTTAGAGGCAAAAAGGCAATCTTTAAAAACCGGCAGTCAAACCCTACAGAGGAAAAACAGAAAGGAGCATAAACTCTGGCAAGTCAAATGCAAAAGTATAATTAGGCAGGCCAAAAAAGAATTTGCAGAGCAACTAGCAAAAGACACAAAAACTAAGAGCAAAAAAATTAAGTACATCAGAAGTAGGAAGCCTGCCAACAACCAGGGAGGCCACTGGGGGTACATCTACATGGGATTAAAAGACCTGCAGCATGGCTGTGGCTGGCCTGGGCAGCTGGCTCAAGCTGCTGGGACTCGAGCTTCAGGGCTCATTTAGGCTCAGGCTGGAGACTGAATTCTCACAGCATCCCAGAGCTCTGGCTCCAGCCCAAGTATGAGCATATACATAGCAATTTTTGAGCACTGGAGCTCAAGCCCCACTGGCTTGAGACAGCTGACCTGGGCCAGCCGCAGGTTTTGTATCCCTGTGTAGACAAACCCTGGATGATCAAGGTGCTAAAGGATCACTCAAGGAAGACGGACCTGTTGCACGGAAGCTAAATGAACTATTTGCATTGGTCTCCTCTGCAGAGAATGTGAGGAAGATTCCCAGACCTGAGCCATTCTTTTAAGGTGACAAATCTAGGGTGACAGATTGAGATGTCAATAAAGGTAGTTTTTGAATAAATAGGTAAATTAAACCATTAAGAAGTTACTAGGACCAGATGGTATTCACCCAAGGAATCTGAAGCAACTCAATTATGAAACTGTAGAATTAACAACTCTGGTATGTAACTTATCATTTAAATCAGTGTCTGGCCCAGATGACTTCAGAGTAGCTAATATAGTGCCAATTTTTTTAAAAAGGCTCTAGAGGAAATTCTGGCAATTACAGTGTGATTAAACCTAATTTCAGTACCAGGCAAACTGGTTGAAACTGTAGTAAAAAACAGAATTATCAGACATATAAAGAAAAGGAGTACTTGTGGCACCTTAGAGACTAACCAATTTATTTGAGCATGAGCTTTCGTGAGCTACAGCTCACTTCATCAGATGTATACAGACTAACACGGCTGTTCCTCTGAAACCTGTCATCAGACATATAGTTGAACATGATATGTTGGGGAAGAGTCAACACAACATGCTTCCCCAATCTTTTAGAACTCTTTGACTGGAGTCAACAAATGTGTGGACAAGGGTGATCCAGTAGATATAGTGTACATGGATTTTCAGAAAGCCTTTCACAAGGTCCCTCACCAACAGCTCTTCAGCAAAGTAAGCAGTCCTGGGAAAAGAGGGAAGGTCCTCTTGAGGAGCAGTAACTGGTTACAAGATAGGAAACAAATGGTAGGAATAAATGGTCACTGTCATTAGATAGGATACTCGGCTACATGGACTCTTCCCATTATTATGTTCTTATATTGCTAGGGTAGGTGGTTGGTAGTTTTTTACCAGTGGCTGGTAAAGTATTGACCAATATTTGTGGAGTACAAAAGTTGTCTCTTTCACCAACAGAAGATGGTCTAATAAAAAAATATTACCTCAACCACCTTGTATGTGTCATGGAAAACATAGCATTTTGACATTTTATTGCAAATGAGTAAAACATCTATGTAAAAGGTAGAAGATAACCATATATCTTGCCTGACAATTTTTCTGCTAGATTTTGACAGAATCTCTACTTTAGTGCAATACGTTGAAATGACTGACACCTCAGCCCTGCTGTGGTTAAAGATTACAACTCGTATATCCTTTGTAAGGTACTGTCCTGAGACTCCCTGACAAAAGGGATAGTCAGTCTTAAAAAAAATACATACAAGTGGTCATGGGCAAGCCTCTTGGCTTTTGGAGTGAGGGCTTATCGACACAGACACTTTATGTGCAGCAAGCCAGAGTGTAAATCTACAGCACACTAGCTTTCTGTTTGGACCCTGTTACCAAACACTAATAGTTCTGTAGTGTTAGCACAAGGTAGCAGGCTCCTCCGGGCCAGCTAGTGCATAGCAAGCTAATGCACTGCAGATTTACACCCTGGCTTGTTGCACATGAAGTGTCTGTATAGACAAGTTCTGAGGTATTGTTGGTACATGGTGGGCCAAAGAGGTGTTGGCAATTACTAGTACAAAAATAATTTAAGATTCCTTCAGTTTTACTTATTCTGACCTTCCTTGTTTCCTTGTCAACATTATTTATACTTGGGGAAAAAAAGCTTCTCTTTACATTATTTCAGTTTTTATCTGCTGTAATTGCACAAAAGTAGTTCTCAGCATCATATTTATTACAGTTCCCTTGAATTGACACTGGCGATCTGAAATCATCTGAAGGAAATCCCTTTGGTGATGACTTATCATAAAACATGATAATAGTATCCCCTTTGGTAATGTGAACATCATAAGTTCTCAGAGGTATCACTCTGATTTCCTCATAAAATGCACATAAAACTTACAATTTATGGCCACTAAAAGAATTTGGACAATTTTTAAAATTATTGGTTTTGCCTTTACTCTACATGTGATCACTTCCTTTCTTCAGGAGCCACTTCTATCAAAAAAATTAAAAAGGATAGAAGGAACAATAGACTCCTTGTCTTCTCGTTGCTTGCAGTAAATCAGTATGGGAAATTGGGAATTAGTTCAGTGTAGCAAAGGGAACTCCGCCAATCCCCACAAAATGAATACACCAGCGATAGTCAGGCTGAGGCTTGGGAGCCACAAGTGGCTCTTTAATGTGTCTCCTGTGGCTCCTTGCAGCACATGGTATTAAACCACTGTGTACTTTAATTATTAACCAGTCTAAGACATTAACCATTCAGGATGCTTTGAATAATATATATAAAATAGTAAATGAAATAATGAATTCACACAATTGTGGCTCTTTTAGGTGACATTGATCGTTACTTTGGCTCCTGAGCATCACTTGAAATACACACATGTAGATGCACTAAAAGAGACAGGACCGTTAGGAAATATCTGACATGAAGCCCAAAAAAGCAATTGGAGGGGAAGAGGGTTGCCCCTCTTCCTAACCTGCTGCCTTAACAGGGTTTTGGGGGGGTTTTTTGTTTGTGTTGTTATTTTTTTTTAATTTGATCCACTAAAAATCCCATTGACCATAAAACTGGACATCACTTCAGATCCAGGATCTCAAATGTCCTGCTAAAAGAAACCTGGCTTATGAAGGATATAAGAGCTTGATTCAGGGGAAAAGAACATGAGTCCCTTCCACAGAAGACCTGCTCAAAGCCAAATGGAAGCCCTGATTAATACAGCTAGTAGCACAGAAATGGAATATGAGATTTTTATTTCTGCTTCAGACGCATATTAGAACTATCACAGCAAGTTAAAATCTTTACATCTTCAGTGTTCTATAAATTTTATAGAATCATAGAATATAAGGGTTGGAAGGGACCCCAGAATGTCATCTAGTCCAACCCCCTGCTCGAAGCAGGACCAATTCCCAGTTAAATCATCCCAGCCAGGGCTTTGTCAAGCCTGACCTTAAAAACCTCTAAGGAAGGAGATTCTACCACCTCCCTAGGTAACGCATTCCAGTGTTTCACCACCCTCTTAGTGAAAAAGTTTTTCCTAATATCCAATCTAAACCTCCCCCACTGCAGCTTGAGACCATTACTCCTCGTTCTGTCATCTGATACCATTGAGAACAGTCTAGAGCCATCCTGAAGTCCTGAAGCCATAAAGTACAACTCAGGTGGTTAACAGCAGTCAGGAATTGGAATTCCATTGTTTAGCCACGCATAGCTTTTATAGCCTAAAAGAACACAGGAGATTTAATATTTACAAAACCTGTGGACCCCAAAGTCTGGGCAGCTTCATTGAAAAGTTTTAACTGTGGCTCAACTCTAGACAAACTCCCTCATTTTTCAGTAGTGCAAAGGAATGGTTATTTATTTTGAGATGGAAACATGCAGAAAACTTAATGATTTTGTTTGAGTTGAAGCCCTGTGAACTGTAAATAATTTGACTAAAACAATTTGAATTTAAATGGCTAAATTTCACATAACTCTGAATGTACATTCCAGAATATTATATTTAAATACTATATACTGTATATAGGCCAATTATAAATATTACCTGATTTCCTCCTTATGTGTCACATTCATCAACATATTAGGATCATATTGTAAAATCCACACAAAGGTTTTGCCTTCAGGAAAAACTGCATTTTAAAAATATTTCCTTGGCAACTTAAATTTATAACCAAGTATAGAAATGTAAGTATGAGACTGTCAAATTAAAGTTCAGTCTTAAAAGAAAAACGTGCTTATGTATGTTACTAGCAGCATCCTAAATTATTACAAAAGAAAATAAAATCAAATTTCCTTTACCATTTATAGAGGGCTTTTTTAAAAAAAAATTGGCATTCATTTTTGAGAAAGAGAAACTCGTAAGCTTATTTTCATTCTTGTTTTTATTCATTAACTGCAGTATTAACATACCTCCCAGTATTTAATGTGGCTAAAGCAGGACACAGCACCACTCAGGTTTGGCCTGTCTGCCCCCTGTAGATGGAGATGGAGAAGCTGATGGACCAGACATGAGTGGCACTGTGACCCCGTGCTCCAGGTGGCAATGCCACTCAATTTGAGGGCCCTCTCAAATGGAGGGCCTGGGGCAAACAAATGGCTTCTTCCCCTGGTCAGACTTGAATGTGGGAAATGTTCACTTCAATGGGCACAGGGGGTTCTGGGGCTGAAAATGGGACAATGCCATGAAAACTAGGACTGTTGGGAGATCTGATGTTAGGGGTTCAAACCTGTATCTAATTAATTTTTCCCTAAAATTATTTCTATTGAGAGCTTTTATTAAAAAAAAAAGGAAATATATTTTGGCACATATTTCCTGATTCTAATCTCCATTTTCCTGCTGTTCCAGACCCAGATAGCTCAGGCTCTGTGTGCTACCCACTCCCTTGGTCTGCTCCACCCAAGTCCATCTTTTTTCACAATCCCTCCTGTCCCCTGGCACAGCCTCCCTTTCTTCCTCAGATCCTTTATCAAAACTCCCTTGTTAGCTTTCCATCAGTATCATCTATTCAGGTGCTACATGGTCTTGAACCCCATCATTGTTTAACAACCTAAAGAGCACTGAACAAAGCCATAGAAATGACCTGAGTTCTGTGAATACTGATGCTCTCCCCAAGAGCAATTTTGCTTTTCTCTTTCTTTTCTGTGGTCTCTTCTCCTTCCCCTTCCTCTTGTCATCTCCCATGACATCATTTGTCTACTGGAGACTGCAAGCTCCTTGGGGAAGGGACCTTCCTCTTTTATCTGCCTGTGAAGTGTCACGCATGCCTATGTCATTATATATGCAACATGACCCTCTTGAAATTTTAAGGCTTATGTCAAGGTTCCTCCCCCACTCTGAACTCTAGGGTACAGATGTAGGGACCTGCATGAAAACTTCCCAAGCTTACTTTCACCAGCTTAAGTTAAAACTTCCCCAAGGTACAAATTAATTTTATTCTTTGCCCCTGAATTTCCACTGCCACCACCAAACTTTAACTGGGTTTACTGGGAAACGTAGTTTGGACATGTCTTTTCCCCTCCAAATCCTCCTAACCCTTGCACCCCACTTCCTGGACAAGGTTTGGTAAAAAGCCTCACCAAGTTGCCTAGGTGACTACAGACCCAGACCCTTGGATCTTAAGAACAATGAACAATCCTCCCAATACTTGCACCCCCCCTTTCCTGGGAAATGTTGGATAAAAAGCCTCACCAATTTGCATAGGTGACCACAGACCCAAACCCTTGGATCTGAGAACAATGAAAAAGCATTCCGTTTTCTTACAAGAAGACTTTTAATAGAAATAGAAGTAAAGAAATCACCTCTGTAAAATCAGGATGGTAGCTACCTTACAGGGTAATTAGATTCAAAACATAGAGAATCCCTCTAGGCAAAAACTTAAGTTACAAAAAAGATACACAGACAGAAATAGTTATTCTATTCAGCACAATTCTTTTCTCAGCCATTTAAAGAAATCATAATCTAACACGTACCTAGCTAGATTACTTACTAAAAGTTCTAAGACTCCACTCCTGGTCTATCCCTGGCAGAAACAGCATATAGACAGACAGAGACCCTTTGTTTCTCTCCCTCCTCCCAGCTTTTGAAAGTATCTTGTCTCCTCATTGGTCATTTTGGTCAGGTGCCAGCGTGGTTACCTTTAGCTTCTTAACCCTTTTCCTCCGGCCAGGAGGGATTTTAAAGGGGTTTACCCTTCCCTTTATATTTATGACAGCTTAAATCAGCATTAAGTTAACTAAGGGCTTGTCTACACGATAAAGCAATGAGCACCAGAGGGGTGTGAATTCTAAAGCACACTGCTGTGTTGCATATTAATTAGCTCTTGTAGACCCTTCTGGCATGCACTAAAAATTACCTAATGCACATTAACTTAGTACTGTTGAACAATTTGGCATTTATCTAACAATCTGATCTCAGTGAGATAGTACACTCATGCACACTGGGGAGCTTTTAGTCTACGCCAACATGGTCTACACAGACCAGCAAGCATGCCAAAATGTTTGGTACACTTGAGAATTTACATCCCTCTAGTGAGCTTAGCCACACCATGTAGACAAGCCCTAAGAAGCAACTATTTAATTTGCAACTGTTACAGTACATCTGAATCATCAGCAGGAGAATACTGTGGGAGCTGGACAGAGACCCAAGAAGTTCCTAAACTGGGATTTGTCTTAAGCATTAGCCTTTTGTCTCCCATATACTCAAGGTTAGATAGTTATTTATACCTTCTATATAACCACCAAGTGGCTAAAGGAGCAAAGCACATCTTGGTGGATTTTTACTGTCATGATAACAGATAACCCCATCTACATTCTGGTCTTACATTGGCGCACAATGCTGTACCATATTTAGAAGGGGAACATGGTTCTGTGTGATCACCTATTTCCCTCCTTTCTTCTCAGGCAACGTGACTGTGGGTGCATCTCTCCACCTCCTGTCCCACTTTGAGCATTGGCACAATGTCCATCTTTTTCTGATGGTAGCCAGCTCTCCCTGCAACAAGAGAGAGAACAGACATGCTGCTGGCTATAGATAAGATATAGAAAAATATCAGCTTTTCCCTTAATTGTCCCTGTTTTGACAGAACCCAATTCATTGCCACATGAATGCAGACAAGGAAAGATCTTGTTCTGAGAGACCTGATGCTGTTACATTAGTTCTAGCTCAGACATCAAACCCGTTATGTTTTTATCTAAGAAATGAAAATGACCAAGGAGGGGGAATGTCAACAGCTGTTAGAGAAATTCATCATCTATGATACAATATGATGTTTGTGTTACTCCTTTGAATATTTCATTCCTTAGTGGTGGGAGCGTGCATTTCAAAAAATATGTCCTCCTAGAGCAAGAAATCACTAACGAGTTCTACTTTATTTTTTCCTTTTCTTATATTTTCTTGTCCCTTGTTCTTGATTACAAAGGACAACTGCATGGAAGCAACATCTTGGTTTCCTAGGAGTTCATCTGCTCCTGCTGCTATTCTTCACCTGAAGTCATAATCTTCTATTTGTGACATTTCAGTTGGTTACTTTGCTATTGATTATAATTTCAGAGGCATATACAAGGGGATTATGAATTCAGAGGTGGAATATGCAACAGTAGTGTCCTGAGGAGAGAGGATTGCATAAAAATACACAAAAGATATAGAAGGTTTGTTTTTTCAATGATTTTTTTCTCAGCGCTCTGCTGTGATAGGTCCGTTCTTCACTCCCCTCCACACACATACATATTATTAAAACTGTTCACTTTGAAAAATATTTGCACTTCCTCAGTGCTCTCAGAACAAGAAAAGAAAGCACAGGATATATTCTACAATGGATCTATTTCTGTGCAGCATACTTGAGAGCTGGCTGAAAAGCACATCTGAGCTCTATATTGAGTTATCTAATCCAGTTGGACACTGGTTTAGCAGGAGGCCAGGAAGGTTTTAGGGGTCAGCATGAGTGGTTATGATTTTTGTTTGGCTTTTTACACTTCATTAGACAAAGACAATGCCTGTGCCATAGGGATGGATTAATTTATTGTATCCACCTGGCATGAAAGTCCCAGTGTACAATGATTGTAGAAAATCCAGTCCTGTAGAGGCCAACTTACTCTCTTCCAGACTTTCTACCCAGATTTACCAAATCACAGAGACTCCGTGATCCAGGTCATTTTCATGACTGGGCAGAGTATTTCTCAGGCAACATGGGTACTTAAACCGTAGGTACACTCTGAAGCTTTTCATGATAGGTATTAAAAATGCACCATCAATGTGGGCAAGCTATCCTCTCCTTTGCTCCAAGATTAGGGCCTTTCCTTCTATTAATCAGGGTTGTGGGACTGTTCATATGGATTGTCCTCCGATACTGCTTGAACCTCTGAGGTTCCAGAATGGTCAGGGTGACTTAGTGTTCATGCCCAGTAACATATTGGTACCTGCCCTCCTCCTCTACAAATCACCTTAGACATCGCATAGTATATGGATTAATCAGCTCTTTATGACACATACCATATCTTCCTTTATGTCTACAATGGAGCCCTGACCCTCAGAGAGTCAAAATCCCCTTGCCCTTTCCCTTTTTAAAATGCAATAGTGCTTATACCATAGGAAAGAGAAACAACATCACATGACTAAGATGACCAATCACACAGCAACAATCATGAATAGCAAATGCAGTTGGTGAGCAATCCACAAACCAACGTTTGTTCATTCCTCAACAATGGAAACTTTGTAGGGGCTCTAGAGAGAGCCTCCTCTCTATTTTTTAAGATAACTGCCATTTTTGTGAGGTTTGATCCATTCCAAATTGAATACATTTCCTGCTGCAGAGTACTTTTTTATTTTGAGATGTCACTGCAGGGACTGGTTAGCAGTGTCCGGAGAGGGGTGGGTGAAACACCACCAGACTCTGAGAAATCACCTGACAACCTCCATACAGTCTGAGGGCAGAGCTTTAACAATAGGCCACAGAGATATCCCATTCAACAAACAGGTAAAAATCAAACTCTGCCTGTGAACCAGTAGTGAACAGAAACTAGGGTTTAATTTGTTGAATGAATTGTTGCCCGTGAGTAGTTTCCCAAATGCAGATATGAATATTCACCAAAAACGGAGGGAAATGCTTTTGCTGAGCAGATGGTTTTCTTTGGGCTTGCTATTGTATCAATGAAAACCAAGAAAAAATGGAATCAAATAGGCACATTAAACATTCCTCCTCTTATTTCATAGGCGACTATCAGTCCACTGGAGAATGCCATTGAGACAATGTCCATGACAAATGAGAAAATTTTGATGATGATTAACCAGTACCAGAGTGATGAAAACCTTCCCATTAACCCTCTCTCCATGCTTCTGAATGGAATTGTTGATCCAGCAGTCATGGGAGGCTTTGCTAAATATGAAAAGGTAATGATTTTAATAGCTTTAAGATCATCTTCACAGATTTTTCTATTCTAAATAATGATGATAGCTCTGTTTCTGCTTGCTTAGTGATTGTCAAAAATGGCGGTGGGAGATAGTGGGATGGGGACAAAGAAAGGCTGGATCTCATTAATTTGAAGATCCTCAGACTCTGGTCACGTCTGACTTAGTCTCCTTTAAAAGTTGACTCTTAACATGGATGTAGGACTGATGCTCAAAATGAATTGCAAGCTTGGGGGTTTCCGTGTAAGTGTGATATGGCAGGATATGATTACACATGTTCTAATGAAATAGCCTTCCATGCCTCAACTGGTTTGGTCTGGAGTAAATCACTGCAAATTCTCCTTCTAGCAGTCTAGCAGACTCAGAGTTAGTAAATCTCTTACCTTGTTAACTGCTTTTTCCAGTAACTGCAGCCTTTTGAAAGGCAGTTTTTGTTGTGAAGAAATGTATTTTGTTAGAACAACAGAGTACATGGAGATGCAGCCCCTTAAGGAACTCAGTTATTGAAGACAATAATTCCAAGACAGCCTCATAACAAAAATTTTGGAAGGGATATTAAGTATCACGCATCAAGGCTTAAGACAATCTCTGTTAGAGATAATGATGAGACTTAATTATCACACGTCTGTGGAGCTCTCCTTCATGTGAACATCAAGTGCTGGCTTCTATCAGGCCATCTAGTCCGGTATCCGGTCTTTATCTTCATATGTTCCCAAGCAATCCAAATCTTTCTGTCCAAACCTATAAATGTCCTGGAAGGTGTCTAAATCATTTAAAAAAAGACATTCATCTGCATGATATTCACCAGACGTGCAGTGAGGCAATCTGTCGTAATACAGTTGCTTGTTGACTTACTACCTTTACTTTGGGCTGAGAAAGAGGTGCTGTGATACATAAAGGGTGTGTGTGGGAGGGGGGGGGGAGTAGCTCCCTTTGAACAGACCAAGAGGGATTTTACAGCTAGCTGGCTGCCTGGCTGTCCATCAAAGGGAATTTCCCCCCTCCCCCATGTATCACAGGTGCTGTGAGTAATGGCTCAAGTTATGAATTGCATTGGTATTGGTTTGTGTCCTATAGCAGCAGGTGGAAAAGTTTAACTCTTATCTAACTGATCATCCAGGAGGTGCACTTATGTTAGCTAAACAACAACAAAAAGGTACTATTCATTGATGGATAAATTATAGCACTCCAAATACTTCGTACCCCTAACTAAAGTAAATGTTAGTTAAAAAACTTGAAAACAAGAGGTTGGCTTTTCAGGATGGTGGTCCTGAGCTCCAATGCGTTAAATGGACACTGAAAATATTTGAACAAATAAAAATGCCCTTTCATCCTCAATTCATTTATTAATAAAGTATCACCACAAGTGGCTGCTCTCAAGGAAAACAGATGTCTTATCATTCGATTAGAGATAGAGTTCTATCGTGATCAGTGACTCACACTGGAGAAAGCATTGATCCCTTTTCATGTTAAAAGGGACTGAATGATTTATATGCCCCTCACAGGCTTTCTTCACCGATGAGTATTCCAAAGACCATCCAGAGGATCAAGAAAAGCTGAACAGACTCAAAGACCTGATTGCTTGGCAGGTAATGCCATACTGGCCGCAATTTTCTGAGGTTTACCTAGTTATTCCTTTTTTCCATTTATCAGTTTTCTTTCCATTGGGATAGTGTAATGTGACTTAAATGGTTCTGTCATTTAAGTCACGTTTGTATTTATGTGTTTCCCTCTCCTGCTTTTTTAAAAGGGGGAAAAAATCAACATTATAGCTAGAAACTAACAGATCGGCTCGGTGCTACATTACCAAAGATTTTTAAAATGGGTTCCTACTAAAATGTTACCTTTACCCTGTGATAAATCTCCTGTCTTGGGGACATGTGGGATTGCAGAGAGGAGGGAAGAGAGGCATTAATTTGAATCTATTCAGGCAAAAATTCTCTCTCAAACACAAAAGGAGGCTTATACCACTTGGCAAATGTTCACATATATAACTGGAAATCTACTTTATTGACAAACTTACTGAGATGCTGGATCAAATTATACAGCCAAGAGTTGTTATCTTCTGGAATGGAGTGGTGCAGATAAAACTTTGTAGGGGGTCTAGAGAGAGCCCCCTCTCTATTTTTGTAAGATAACTGACATTTTTGTGAGGTTTGATCCATTCCAAATTGAATACATTTCCTGCTGCAGAGTACTTTTTTTATTTTGAGACGTCACTGCAGGGACTGGTTAGCAGTGTCCGGAGAGGGGTGGGTGAAACACCACCAGACTCTGAGAAATCACCTGACAACCTCAATACAGTTTGAGGGCAGAGCTTTAACAATAGGTCACAGAGATATCCACTCCAGCACATCTCTGGAATTGTTTGCCCAAAATTCACACAAAAGGAGCTACCCTTATTGCTACTGAGTAAGATCTTAAGCTCTAGCAAACATCCCTGGAGACAAAACTCAGAGTGTAAGAAGACCATAGGGGGCTTCACAGGTTGATGAGAGAAGGGGAACCTATAAATGTTAGAAAACAGTTCATCTTCATTTTTAGCTTCCTCACACATTTTAAACGTTCATTGTTTGTCACTTTTTTTTTTGAGTCAAAAACATCAGTGGAATTTTTTGTTGCTTCGGGGCCATGAAGTACATACCCCATATCACGTGCATGACTGCTGCTGCACATCCTTGTGCAACACTCAGCTCCACAAACAGAATAGAGGAGTGGTAGTCAATACTTTATAAGGTTGATCACTCTAGAGAAAAGCCAGAATATTTTACCTGCGCCAGCTACATTCCAGCTCTTTCTTTCTTATTTTTAAAGTGTGCTTTGATAAGCTACCCAACCTGCGGCTTCCCCTTGTTCTCAAAGAATAAAACACATCTACTGTAGATAGTGTCACAAAGGCAACATCAGTTTTGATGAGATTCAAGGGAAAATAGCTCTCTTTATTGTCCTAAACTATTTGGTGCTACAGTAGAGGAGAAAAAAAGCAACCATGACTTCAGGAAATATCAGAGCTATTTTTATGATCTTGTCAAAACAGTTAATGCCGCTACAACACTGTATCTGATACACAGAGTGACTGTGGGATAGAAAAGTTTCATTTTAAATTTCTCTGCCAATCTATAACCACCGCTATTTGTGAACACCTCCCCTCCCTGCTCTGAAATGTTAACAACTTGAATGAAAAGAAATATACTATATTTGCTATGAACAGAATAGGCATAAAAATAATTACATTAAGTTCATGCGCAATATTAAAATATGCTAGTGATTCTTAAATGTCTCAAACCCTACCACTGTGTCCTTTTTCCCCCTCAAGTGGATGGCTGGGAAATATTATTCATTAGACTGGAATCCTCTCACCAGTAATGTGTGACTCTAGATTTCTTTTGATATGTCCTGTATATCCCTCTTTCTGCTATAGAGCCTGCCATATATTTCCCATCACTGTAGTATCAGAACAGCTCACATGTATTCGTGAAATGTGATTCACAACACCCCTGTGAGGAAGGGAAGCATTATCTTCATTGGACAGATAAGGAGGCAGCAAGCCTTGACTATCTGTTCCTGTCTTTAACCACAAATGGAGCTTCCAAATAAGTTTCCTCCACTGCATCTTGTTGAATTTTATTTGCTCTGGTTTTCGGGCTTGCCGTAACTGATGGTCACCAAATTTCACAGTTTTGTCTCCTGGATACCCCACACCCTTATCTGCACAGTGCTCTCCCTTATTGACAGTCTGAAACACTTAATGGATGCCCCAGATTGCACTACAACATTGCAGCTTTTGTGGTTTGTCTTGAATTTAATACAATGTCCTTAGGCCCCAGAACTGTGATTCAGACACTTCCCATTAGTCCCCCAGGAGAAGATCAGCAGATTGGCTATAACAGAGGTACTTCTAAGAGCAGGCTGAGAATGAACTTCCATAAAATATGAGATCAATAAGGATTTTTTATATATATATGTTAATGCTATTTACAGGGTCATAACACAATACATGAAACTAGAAAATATAAGTGGATAATGCAAAAAAAAAAAAGCATTATTTAGAACTAGCTATAAGGTTTTTGCTGCATTACCAAAAGATTATTTGCACTAGGATATTTAAAAGTATAGTGAATAAATCTCACAAATAGCCTTCTTAAAGAACTTAGGAGCAAGTAGGTGCCCTCACAGTTGGGGAGAAGAGTGGGCTAGTTTACTATTGTTTATACATAGGGGCCTACCAAGTTCATGATCCATTTTGGTCAATTTCATGGTTAAAGGATAACCATAATAAATGTCATGATTTCAGCTATTTAAATCTGAAATTTCACGGTGCTGTAATTGTAGGGGTCTGGCCCAAAAGGGAGTTGTAGGGAGGTCACAAGGTTATTGTAGAGGGGGCTTGTGGTACTGCTATCTTTACTTCTGTGCTGCTGCTGGCCGCGGTGCTGCCTTCAGAACTGAGCAGCTGGAGAACGGCAGCTGCTGGGCGGAACCCAGCTTCGAAGGCAGAACCGCCCCCAGCAGCAGCACAGAAGTAAGGGATGACATGGTATAGTACTTCCACCCTTACTTATGCACTGCTGCTGGCAGGGTGCTTCTTTCAGAACTGGGCGCCCGGCCAAGAGCTGCTGCTCTCTGGCCGCCCAGCTCTGAAGGCAGCACAGAAGTAAGGTTAGAAATACCGCAATCCCCTTAAAATAACCTTGCAACCTCTCCTGCAACTCCCTTTTAGGTCAGGACCCCTAACTCGAGAAATGCTGGTCTCCCCCGTGAAATCTGTATAGTATTGGGTAAAAGCACAGAAAAGACGAGATTTTACAGTGGGAGAGACCAGATTCCATGGTCTATGACGTGTTTTTCATGGCCGTAAATTTGGTAGGGCCCTATTTATACAGTACCCAAAAGTGTGCCAGGCACTTTACAAAACAACTAGAGATAAGAGATACAGTCCCTACCCTGGAGATCATATAGTCTAATGTAAGAGTGTAACAAAGGCAGTGGGGAGGCAGAGGAGAAGGATCATAGTAATAATATGATTGCTTCATTCTGAGCACATTTAGGTAGTATATTTATGTATTTATTTTCTGGTAAAGTAACTTGCTATGTGTTGCGACACAGAATTTAAGGGATTTCATGTGGGATTTAAATGAAGAGAGGATGTTGTCTTGGTGAACTGGGATGGAGAGACCCCCTTGCTAACCTGTTTATCTCTGAGAGAATGGCTGCCTGCACCTCTCTTCGTCTAACTGAATAGGTAGACTTAAGATCTCCTGGCTTAAATCACTGGCAGTCCCAAAGAAAGAGAACGATGGATTTCCAAGAAAAGTCAGGACTTGGAAGCTGGGAGTGTGACAGCCATTTGGATCTTTGTCCTCCCAACCTTTCTGTCTACACTCAGCCATCAAGAAATGGCAAGTGCCTTTGTTAGCAGATGGATTAGTATTTGAGATAACCAAATCTCTCTTTGACAAGTCATATGAGTGCAGAGAATTGAACTCTCAATGCTGTTTCTGTGAGCAGAACCAGGGATTTTCTCAGATTCTTTCACAGGGTGTATCCAAATCTCAGAATATGAAAAAGAACAAAACCCTCCATCACCATGAAGAAGCCCACTCAGGCAGCCTGCTCCAAAAGTTTACACAGCAAGCTGGCTTTTCAGAAGCCTTCTCCAATTTGCAGCAAGCTGCCTATCTGCTTCTCCCAGTTTCTGGAGCTGACAAATATATTACAAGTCTCAGTAATGGTTTTGCAGTTGACTTGGAAAATTCTGTAAATGGAGGGAGGGGGGCTTGGCAGATCCAGTTTAATGTTCTTTCTTTTCATTTTATTCAAGATACCTTTCCTCGGGGCTGGAATTAAGATTCATGAAAAGAGGGTTTCTGATAACCTTCGTCCTTTCCATGACCGTATGGAGGAGTGTTTCAAGCACTTAAAGATCAAAGTAGAAAAACAATATGGAGTCAGAGAATTGGTAAGGCTCTCTATTTCTTTCTTTCCTCTCTGCTGCACTTTCCCTTTGTTTAGTGTATGCCCTGTACTTTTCCTGTAAGCAAAAGTGCCTCCTGCATATTGGTTACTTAGGGTGGTCCTGTGATCTGAAGGCACCATGATATGAATCTTGCAGTCACAGTAGTTTGTTAGTTCCCTGATGCATCAAACATCCCCCATTCTGAGATTTGGAACCCTTCCCTATCTCTGTTAAACTTGCATTTCTTTTTCACATTATAAAGAAACAAGCCATGACACATTTTTTTCTCTTTGGAATATTTTTTTAGTAGCTCTGAGCTTTGATCCACACTTGATGTCCATAGATAGCTCCCTGCACTTGTCTGATTCCAACCATGTGACTCTACTTCTATTCCCAGATAATCCTGGGAGCAAAACAAGTCTAAATATCTGAACATTAGTTCAGTTGTTTGTTGGTGTCAGAAATTAGACCCCTATCATTTGGGGATTGAAATTTTGCTGCTCCTGCTATACATTTATTTTTTAATTTTTACATGTTGATTCAGTTGTTATACTGGAAAAAAACCTAGTGAGGCAAACTTCTCCCCTACAGCCTGGCTATCATCCTATGGTATAATCCTGAATAACGCCAATTCCAGCCATTTATGTCAATATTGTTCCTATAATTCAGTCCACTGGAGACAGACTCACAATGTGGAAAGAGATGCAACCCAATGTCCACAATCTAGCCAAATGTTGAAGCCTTCAACAGCCATTTGGATCAACTTTTGTAAAAGTAAAAAGCAACCTATGTATGATTTTTATTTGACAAGAGCAAGAATAGAATGTACTGTTCTTGTGATTAACCCTCTTCTTCTCCACACCAAGATTTCCTTTCCAAGCCTTCCATGGTTTGACAGAATTCCCATGGCCTACACAGTATACAGTTATGACAGTTCCCGGGATGCCCAGCACTGAGAGTCAGTTATTTCCCCCTGCCTCCATTGAGAGAGATACTTGGTTGTGCTTAACTGGGTGTCAGCTCCCTGGCCCATCCAGTCTGTTAGTCCACAGGAGATTGTTAGGGTGGCTATGCCAGCTTTACTTTGCCTTGCAGGTTAACAATAGGTGCACCCCTGTCCCTGAGCCCCTTTGAAACATCTCCCTGTAATGTTCAGCCCCTTATCCACTGAATACTCACAATGATACCAGATATGTGGTCTGCGAGGGAACAGTATACCCACCAACTTGAACTTATCAACCCAGGGTCAGCTCCTTAAATAATACCACAGCACTGAGATATGTTTATAGTGAAAACAATCATAAGTTCAGTATCAAGACTTAAGAGATAGTGAGTAATGATAATGCAGACAGAAAGGTTACATAGAAAACAAAATCACAACACGTTTTCTAGAGACTAAACTTTCAGTCTAAGTTCAGCTCAACCAAAATGTCCTTTTCCAGCATTTCCAGCCAAGACTGGTTGGGATCCCCTTTTCATGAATGTAAACGCTACCATTTACTTTCTAGGTGCAGGATAAAGGGATGTCTTTTTACCTTCCCCTTAAATCCCCCAAAGATCATTGTCTGTCCCCAGAGACAGGACTACCCTGTCATTCATTCTCTAGTGGCTTGTCTCTGTTGATTTTGTATGTAAATAGAGCTTCCATTTTGTTGGCTTACAATGCTTAATCTACATATGAACTGAGATAGGTGAAAATACATAGTTTGTCAATCCTGCCTTGATCCAGACTTTTAGGAACATATTTTCATTATACATACATAAGTTTTTACATAGTATCTGTACATACATTTCATAGCCATATTAACGATCAGCTGAACATGGCTTTCATTTAAGATCGTACATGATACTCAGGTGGACCAGAATGTACATGCCAGGATCAGAATATTCTTGTAATCCCCTTTATCCAGTTGGCATTGAGAGGTTCTTGGGGTCACAACAGTGTAATATGAAATGTGATGATTGATAAACCAATTTATTTATCTAATTTAATCTCTGAGATTTATGATCAGTGTCCAAGGGGGCCTGAAATAGCTCCTTAGATGCACATCTCCCCCTTACTCATTCTGGGCTCCCTTCCTGAGCTGAGGTTCAGCATGTTTCAAAACAATGCGATGTGCTGTTACAAAATACAGTTCTATTCAAAGTTACGCAATGCAGCAAAGCACATTATTTTATTACTGCTCAGGAAGTTTCTCATAAATTAAAAAAGTTGGTGGATAGCAGTATTTCATCCATTTTATCCCATACAGAAAAGCCAGTTAATTTGAAATGGAGCACCATTTCAGTTTCATCATCCCTAATTCTCTTTCAGGTTGCTAATGCGAGCTTTTTCTATTTAAAAGGTGGCTTCACCCATTGTGTGTTATCACAGTACTCTGGGAGCTCACAGGATGAGAGGCAATTCTCACTGCACATAAACTGTGAAAAGTGTTTGAAAATAAACTTTGGAACTATAAATGGATTTTCTGATCCTCTGGCTAGAGGAAGCTGTCTTAGTGAAAAGCAACAGCATCAGAAGCCAACAGTCGGGGAGTCTAGCATATGAGATTATACGCCAGTTTCCAAACAGATTTAACATTATCTGAACAATCAGAAGAAGAACTTTATTATGTAATTAGCAAACATGGTGGGTCCTCGGATTTATTTTTAAAGTTATGATTGTGTTATTAAAGCAGGATGGAAAGTAGTTCACAATGGGTATGTGCTGGGAAATGCTTCTCAACCTGTGCCATTACAATGATGTGCTAAATGGGAAATGTTCACGCTTACGAAACTCACTTGAGGCAATATTTCAGCTGAAAAAGAGGAGGGCACGTCTGAACACACAGTTTGATTGTGAATCCTTGGACCCAACCCTCAAGAATGGGAGCAGACACTGCTGTTTAGATCTATGTTGGGAACTGGCCAAGAAACATGGACTTTGCTGCTACCTACCAGCATGAGGGACCAGAAAGGAGGAAGTCAAAGTCACTGCCATGGAAATAATCCCATCACGAACTGATAGCTTGCTGCAGCATGAGCACAAAGAAGAATGATGAGCGGCCAATAGGCAGTTCAATTTCCCCATTGCATTGACCAATCTTGTCTGATAAGAGAGACTTGGAGTCATGCCCCCCCCCTGTCATCTCAGGCCCTGTCATTTACATGATTTAAATAATGGAAATGGATGGAGCAACCACTATGACCACAGCAAATCAAGGTGACCAGATCTGATCTCATCTGGCCAGCCTGTCATGCTGCACCTGTTTTCAACCTGCAGTTTACAAGGAGAGGAATCTCAGCCAGTCAACATGAAAACATCGGGGCGGGGGGGGGGGGGGGGCGGGGAAGAGAAGCTTAAACGTAGAGAGGAGGCAGCATCCAGGCTTGGGACTAGAGAAATAGTTTGGAGTGAGGATTGGTCAGAATTAGTTGATGAAACAATACAAATGCTTCCCTGCATCATGTCTGACTCTAGCCAGAGCCAAAACCCCTTTTTTCATTGTGTGTGTGTCTCAAATATAAAACAGTTTCAATTCTCCTGACCACTTATTCTCACTCTACCACTTAGTTTGAGAGTTCTAAGACTGGGATCATACCCAGAGAGAGTAAACAAAATCAAGGTAATGAGGTTACTCTTCTTAGTTAATGAACTGTTTCATAGAATCATAGAATATCAGGGTTGGAAGGGACCTCAGAAGGTCATCTAGTCCAACCCCCTGCTCAAAGCAGGACCAATCCCCAATTAAATCATCCCAGCCAGGGCTTTGTCAAGCCTGACCTTAAAAACTTCTAAGGAAGGAGATTCTACCACCTCCCTAGGTAATGCATTCCAGTGTTTCACCACCCTCCTAGTGAAGAAGTTTTTCCTAATATCCAACCTAAACCTCGCCCACTGCAACTTGAGACCATTACTCCTTGTCCTGTCCTCTTCTACCACTGAGAATAGTCTAGAACCATCCTCTCTAGAACCACCTCTCAGGTAGTTGAAAGCAGTTATCAAATCCCCCCTCATTCTTCTCTTCTGCAGACTAAACAATCCCAGTTCCCTCAGCCTCTCCTCACAAGTCATGTGTTCCAGACCCCTAATCATTTTTGTTGCCCTTCGCTGGACTCTCTCCAATTTATCCACATCCTTCTTGTTGTGTGGGGCCCAAAACTGGACACAGTACTCCAGATGAGGCCTCACCAATGTCGAATAGAGGAGAACGATCACGTCCCTTGATCTGCTCTCTATGCCCCTACTTATACATCCCAAAATGCCATTGGCCTTCTTGGCAACAAGGGCACACTGCTAACTCATATCCAGCTTCTCGTCCACTGTCACCCCTAGGTCCTTTTCCGCAGAACTGCTGCCTAGCCATTCGGTCCCTAGTCTGTAGCTGTGCATTGGGTTCTTTCGTCCTAAGTGCACTTATCCTTATTGAACCTCATCAGATTTCTTTTGGCCCAATCCTCCAATTTGTCTAGGTCCCTCTGTATCCTATCCCTGCCCTCCAGCGTATCATCTGCAAATTTGCTGAGAATGCAATCCACACCATCCTTCAGATATTTATGAAGATATTGAACAAAACCGGCCCCAGGACCGACCCCTGGGCACTCCACTTCACACCGGCTGCCAACTAGACATGGAGCCATTGATCACTACTCATTGAGCCCGACAATCTAGCCAACTTTCTACCCACCTTATAGTGCATTCATCCAGCCCGTACTTCTTTAACTTGCTGACAAGAATACTGTGGGAGACCGTGTCAAAAGCTTTGCTAAAGTCAAGAAACAATACATCCACTGCTTTCCCTTCATCCACAGAACTAGTAATCTCATCATAGAAGGCGATTAGATTAGTCAGGCATGACCTTCCCTTGGTGAATCCATGCTGACTGTTCCTGATCACTTTCCTCTCATGTAAGTGCTTCAGGATTGATTCCTTGAGGACCTGCAAGGTTGGTTTCCTCCAAATCCACTCCAAGAACATCTGTGCCATCCTCCAAACCTGGTGAGGAGACATAAAGTGTGCATCACAAAGACTGTTCATGGTATATTTTTCTCTTTTCTGTCCTATAGCCGGATTTCGATGACAAGAGAGTAGGTCGGCCGAGGTCAATGCTGAGATCTTATCGCCAGATGTCAGTTATTTCACTGGCTTCCATGAATTCAGACTGTAGCACTCCAGTCAAAATGGCCTCAGAAAAGTAAGTCGTTAATATCACACTAAATGCTGCCACCACCACATCTTGTTTTCATCCAGTTACATATGATCAAGCATAAGACTGCAGCCAAACCAGTCAGATCAATAGCAACTACTTAATATATGTCAGCATCATCTTTGTATTGAAGCCAGGGCTACTCCAGATGCTGAGCTGTACTATTTCACATAATGTGCCGTCTGTTAGGGGGAAAGACATAATATACTCTAGAAAGCCCATCTGAGATGAAGATGAGAATGAGAATTTTATATGCACTTACATGGTTTTTGAATATCATTACACAAATATTTAACAGCTGAGGGTGTTATTTTATTCGTAAATTCTGTTTGAAAAATGTTTGTAAGCTTGATTTACATTTTTGTTTGTAGCGCCTCCCCTGAGTTGTGGCCCCCTCCATTTACTTTCCCCCTCTTCTCACATGGGTTGGGCACTGAGTTCTTTTTCTGGTGCCTAATGTCTCCTCACTGTGCCAGGCACAGAAGTTCTGTCTCTTGAGGAAATCAATACAGCTAGCTGGCAAAGGGTGTATAGCCCATTATAAAAGGGGTAATAAAGTACACAAACTGAAACCACAGCAAAAGAGTTACATCCCCAAAATAATGGCATAACAAAGGGTGACTTCATTGGGATAGGAAAATAGGATCTGGGGAAAGAAAGACTTACAGTTAACTAATAAGTATTAGACATTAATAAATAAACAAGTCTCCCACCTCACAACACTGATCACTTATCCTAGCCACCAGTTCCATCCCTGGCATGTGGCACGCTGTGTTTGAGTCCTAAAACAGAGCGTTGTATCACTGTAATTGTTAGCCAGCATAAACAAAGGGTCCTCTTACTATCTCTTCATTCCTGGGTGGGGCAGAGTTATCTTCTGGCTTTCATCAGGCTCCCTGGTCTGAAATACTGTGAGGGTCTTGGTTGGCTCTCGATAGCCAGTGCCAGGTTGGATCTCCCTCTCTGCTGGATGCTGGTCACTGCAGTGCTGGAACTCCCTGACCCATACCGCTAGATCTCACAGCAGTGCAAAGAACCCCTTTTGTGGGGAGTGGGAATTTAGCAAGGTACTCCCTGTCTCTGATCTGTCTGATTCATTTTCCAAAACAGAAACTGAACTGTCTCCCTGAGTCAGGCTGTCCCCTAGTTGGGGGTTCTGCGATCCAGCCAGTGGATTGCTTGTCCAGATCACCCTATGCAAAAGCTTCCCTATTGGCCTCAACAGGAGTTTCTACTTCCTCCTTTCCCAATCCGTGACTCTACACATGCTGGGAAATGGTGTCAGAGGGCTCTGGTGACTATTATAGTTGTTGTCCTTTTGGGCGGGACCCAGTCCCGGTTGACAAATTTGGGGATGCTCTAAAAACAGCTGTTTGGACAGTGGAGTTGCTCCAGTCCAAGCTGCAACTTCAAAGTGCTCTCTACACGGCTATTTCTAGAGTGCTAGCGTGAACCTTGCTAGCCCAAGTCTATCAACCCAGACTGAGACGCTTGTGTCCACACACTTTGCAGACATACTCTTGGAGGCGGAGTGTAGAGCTCCAGAAGCTGCCCAACTCCAAGTTGTAGGTACATGTGGGAAGGGAAGGTTTTACAAATGGTCAGATAGGAGATGAGGCTTCTTTAGTAAAACCTCTCATCTTACGAGAAAAACTCTTACCCCATCATGCTTCCTTGAGTGTAGTTCTTGTCTAGTTTCTCTCTCAGACTTTGAGTTGAGCCTAAGATGAGAACTAGTCCATACCTGCTGCCAGTTTCAGATCTCTTTGTATATTATTCTAACCTTTGAGCTTTGAATAGGTTATTGGTTACACATTGTCACTATATTACATTGTTTGGTTTTAAAAAACAAAACTAAGCGACCAAACAAAAAAACACAACCACCCGGAGAATATTGTCAGAACTCAAAAATGCATCTGTTTAAAAGACACCTTTGCTTCTTGCATGCACATTTCCCAATTTAGAGTTTAACCCTAAAAGACTTAATTAAAAATAACCATAATATTATTTCCTGTAATAATAAAAGAAAGTAATAATACCTGTTAGCAACTGTGTGTCAGCCGTTCAATAGCACTTTACCTTGCTTTCTCTGTTTGCAAACACTGATTCAGAAGTCACACACTTAATCTAAGGAAGGTACATTTTTGTACCAGAGTTCAAGAGGGAACGTTTAAGTCCACCTATTATTTCACATGCTGTTTCTTTAAATGAAATGTGGCCAATATTTCAACTGTAAACATGTCTTGGTTGTGACTGTTGCCACCGCATTCACCCTCCTAAAATTGTAGGGGAGTTCAGCTCATCACCACGTACCTGGTCACTCTGCACTGGAATGAAGAAATTTATCCCAGAAGCTAGAGGGGATGTGTTTACATCTTGAGGCATGAGAAGGGATGGCAATACTCCTGTCCTAAAGTGCCCAGCCACCAGAGCAACATATTTAAACATGTAAAATACACCATGTGATGTTAGCTCTGTCCCTATATAATTTAGGTGCCCTAGAGCTAATTCTGCAATAAAAATTATGAAGTGCTCATTTTAGATTAATATTTAACAATCTCTCTGACATTGACATTTTGATGCCTACTGTAAGGCACATGTTAGTAGACAGTTGCCAGCTAGAACACAGTACTGTGCTCTCATTTGACAGTGATCAGCAGTACAGTTCAGAAAGTCAGAACAAAGGATGAGCATGACTGCATTTGTGTCTCACAGGAAACCACCTGAGACCTTCGGTGGCCTTTATAATGTAATGGAGCATGTTTTGTTTCTATTTCTATTTTCTACAGCTTTGAACTGGAAGTAGCACCACGAAAACCAACCAAATCAGAGTCAGAAGAAAATGTCCTGCAGATAAGCACTCAACCTGAGGTTAAGTTGAGAAGATCCAGGAAGAGAACAAAAAGAAGCAGCGTGGTATTTGCAGATGAAAAAACAGCACCTGAGCTTTCCGATATGAAATGTGTAGGTTACCAGCCTAGAATGCTTTCTAATAATCCCCAAATCGTGGATGACATTTTCAGCATATGTCTTTAAGACATTGTGCACCTCCTGGAAGTTAAAATAAACAACAAGTTTTATTAAAGGCCACTCAGAGCCAGTGTTGTGAAATACTCATCACTTTGCCAGAAAAGAAAACCTGCGAGAGACTGAGGGCCAGATCCTCAGCTAGTGTAAATCAGTGTCTCCCTACTGATTTCACACCAGCTAAGGATCTGTCTGTGAAATTCCAGACTTTTGATGCCTGGCCAGCTGAAGATCGTATGCTTGGTGTGGGGGGTTAAAATAGCATTCCTGGGGAGAAGCGAGTGGTTGTATGGCCCTGATGGTACCACTCTTCCAGAGGGGATTATGTCAGAAGTGATGAACCCTGCACATTTTGTACCTTGTGCCAGAACATGCAGCTGCTGGGAAATGGCAAGTTTGCAAACTGTTCCTTAAATGGTGCCAAATTTGAGCATATAGGCATTGGTTTTTCTCTTGTCCTATATATCATCTGAGTACCTTTTTCAGACTAATAGATCATCAGAATGACTTATATGACTTACGCAGTTTTTATAAGATCACCTTCAGGAGCCAAATGTTTTTGAGTGTAAAAAGAGGCAATTTAAAAGCAAAAAACTCTTGAAGGTTTAGCTACAGAAGCCCTGTCTAAATACAAGTGGTAGGCAATCACTGAGCTGAACAAGGAGGTCAGAGCATATGTCATTTGATCAAAAATCTTTTGGAAGAATCGTTAAAGACAAGTGGAATTATTTGCCCTTATGGATAAAGCTGTTTAAGATCCCTTTCAGAGACCATAGCCTAATTCATTGCTGCTGTCACGGCTCTGACTAATGGAGCCCAACTAGGGATGAATTTGTTTTACATGTGCACTTAAAAATGATGAACACCTAAGTTTTAAAATCAATTAATTAAGAATTGTTTCCTTCTTTATTCATTTGCTGGAAGCCAAGTTCTGTGTTTTGGCACACTGATGATATCACTAGCATTACACACTGTGCACTGCGGACGAGGACGTGCCACACTATAAAGGTGTAAACTGGGCATTTTGGCTTCAGCTTCGTTAACTGGAGAGACATAAATAATACAGAGATAACCACGAATAGCCACCCCTCTGACCATAAGCCACACCTTGAATCTTATCACATGTAGCATTATAGACCTCCCTGATGGCTGAGTTTGGCTCTCATGCATATACAATCCTGGTGGACAGAGATACAGAAGTCAGGATATGACCTAGCCTCACACAAAGAGGTCTGGTCTAGACTGCACAGCTAGGTGCACGTAAGGCAGCTTGTGTTGACCTAATTATGTCAGCGTACACACTACAGCCTTGTCACGCTGATGTAAGTGTGCTACTACACCGACACGATAACTCCATGAGAGACATAGTGCTTATGTCGGTCTAGTTAGCGCAACAGGGTGTCTGTGTAGACACTGCGTTACTTACATCATTTCTGGAGCTGTGAAATTGACAAGAAAGCTGGGCAGCTAGAGCTCCCCACTCCCAGCTGGGCTGCTGACTGGAGGCTTCCCGCTCAGGGAGCTGAGAAGCCTCGGGGGCAGCTCCCAGCTCCTGGTGGGAAGCTGAGAACCCTGGCTCTCAGCCCCCCTGGCTGCCCCTCTTCAGTCGGTGGAAGAGCTGTTGGTGAGGATGTGCACCAAGTAATTACAGAAGTAATTACTGTGGTGGCTGAAATTTGACCTAACATAGGTTCTCTTAGAGCTGTAGTATAGACATGGCCAGAGAGAAGCCTTTGTCCATAGTATTCAAGTGTTTTTAATCCCACTTTGAATGGCACTGCTTTGCTGAAAACTGTTTTTAGTAATGGTTCGGTGTCCCAATGTACCTGATGCTCTGGAGCCAGCTCTAGGCCCACTGTGAACAACCTTTACCATGGGTTTCGCTGTCCTTTGGCATTAGCATGCCTCTATTTCCCAGCCACTTAGCTTGAGTCTCAATAACAGTTTCCGCCCCCTCCCTCCATCCCCCCCCACACACATAAAATATGTCAAATTTGGCCATACAAAATTAGTATTTCTGTTCACACAAAGAATGCACAGCTGTGAACTTGAAGAAAATCAGGTATAAGCAAAATCTGTACAAAAAGATGACAGCATGTAAATTTTTATTTTTTACGGAAAGAATTAAAAACTCAATTGCTTAGTGCCAAAAACAAAAGCTGGAAGCATTGCTTCTTGCACCAAAGTTAACAATCCCTGGTAATGCTTCCTCCAAAACTTGGCTAAGTAGGCAATGTTTCCGACTAGGAGCAACAAGGGAGCGCTTTAAAACAGCAGCAGCTGTTAAAAATAGGACAAAAATATTCTGGTTTTGTTGCATGGGAAATAGCAAAAGTATTTGCAGCAGAAACAGAGAACCTTTATAATTGTAGTCTTGGTAGATGCAAAGCTTTTCAGTGCACCATCAGTTTCGGTAATATAAACAGACTGTTTATTTGGCAGGCAAAAGGAAATTGCCTTTTTTCTATTTTCTTTAAGGACTGGTCTGGGTGAGGGATGCATTTCCATTTTTAGACCTAACATTTTAATGCTCTTTCACTTCAGAATTATGATCTTGAGAAGAGAGAACTTTATAGCAGGACAGCAAGTTTTAAAAGAAAAAAAAATATCTACAGCTACAGTGTCTTCCCCTCAATAAACTGCAAACTGTAAAGAAGTGGTCACTGCTCATCGGTGAAGGAATAATTCATCCAGTGCAAAGAGTCTGTTTTTTGTATGAAAAAGTGGACCTTTTGTAAAATACATATGTTTTTGACTCAAGTTATAAAAGCGGCATGTCTCTTCTAGCACCTAAACTGACAGCATTAACGCTGTAGGGAAACCAGTTCTTCACAGTCTCATTTTACTTTCCGATCCACAGTCTGGGTTGATGACAATATTACTCTATATGTGGTAGGAACACTATCACACAATCCTAGATAGCCTACAAAGTATTGTCTTGTCAGTTTTAGAGGTTTAGGGGTCTTCTCAGTCTATGGAATAAGCAGATTCTCTTACTATAAATCAGCTCCAGAACATTTGCTTAGGAAGTTGTACCTTTCAAGTCTCCGAGGGCCAAATTCTGTTACTTTTGATCACTTTGAGTAGTATCTTACTTCACGAATAATCCCACTGAAATCACTGTAATAAGGCATTATTCACTGTGAGTAAAGGTAACAGAACCAGGCCATGGTTGTCTCTCTCATATAAATTGTTAATTTTGCTTAACTCACTACTATTCGTTATATCTGCGTTAAACACTGATGGTAAAAATTTTGCATTTGTTAATATATAGCTGTCAAGGAAATACGAGTTTATGAGCGACACCAACCTCTCTGAACATCTGGTAGCACCTCAGAAAACATCTGTTCTCAAGCAAATGAGCTTTGCCAGTCGTTCTATGCCAACTATACCAGGTAAGATAATTATAGTAAGAGAAAAGGAGTACTTGTGGCACCTTAGAGACTAACCAATTTATTTGAGCATGAGCTTTCGTGAGCTACAGCTAACTTCATCACGAAATTATGAGCTCACGAAAGCTCATGCTCAAATAAATTGGTTAGTCTCTAAGGTGCCACAAGTACTCCTTTTCTTTTTGCGAATACAGACTAACACGGCTGTTCCTCTGAAACCTATAGTAAGAGAATTAGAGTGCTGCACTCTTTGCCTGCTTTTCATTTAGATTTAAAAAAAAAAAACGTGAGTTTTTTGTTCTTCATGCTGTGGAAGAATTTGGATTTTAGGAAGCGTTTAGGGTTGAAATAGAGTTGACGAGGACAACACTTAAATGCTATGCCATGGTGATACAGGCCTTAAAACAGGATAACTCACGCATTATGCTGATGAGGTATTATGTAAATTCTGGGAAATTTAACAACTACAATGTAAAGTATTGCTTTGAAAAATCCTCAGGGGCCCAGCCTCCCCTCAGATAAGGAAAATGCCTCCTCATATTCAATACTAATCTAACTCGCCCAGATTATTCCTGTTGTTGTATTTAAATGGTGTAACAGAAAAAGTCTCGGAGGCCATAACTCCATCTATGGCATCACAGGGGAATTACCTCAGGCTGAATCTGGAATAAGTCCATTGGCTAAAAAAAATTCAGTGCAGAACCACAGATTTCTTATTAAATTACCATCTGACTGCACCATAAAGGGCTGCAGGCTAAACACTGACTAGCATTAGTTCCTCTTTCCCTGCACAGCAGCACAATAAGGAACCAAACCTCCAAGAAACCTTGTCTTCCAGGGCTCCCATGGAGCCAAGGTCCATTGACTTTCCCAGCCGTGTATGCCCTTATTTATGGAAAGGAGACATTTCCACAGTGTGTCCAAGAGCAGAATGCGGCAGGAATCAAAAAGGCATGAAAGGATTGCTCTGTCCCCTGCTTTTGAGGCGAAAAAGGCCAATGGTTGAGATCAGTAATTGTGCCCAATGGAGATGCAGCATCTCACAGATGGGGAAAGATGTGTGTGTCTGTGCAGGGGCCCCAACGTGAATATTGCCCAGCCCCCTGCTATTGACATCTGATGTGAGATTCCCTGAGGGAAACAGCCAGTGACAGCCTGGCCGTGGAAGAGTGTCTTTCTGGTAGTTGTGTGGCAGGTGAGACCGACAGCCAGCAGTTTTATGAGCAGGGTACCATCGCAGTACTGTGAAGTCCTATAGTAATGGAGAGCCAGAGCAGGCCCTGCTAAAGTTGCCACCTCTGAGGGAGTCAGCAGGAAGGGAGGGAACAGACACCCATGTCTATTCTTTGAAATAGGTAGGCAGAAGATGCAAAGAAAAGCCCCTTCAGCCAAAATTTTCCTGTAGGGAGGGGAAAATAAATGTATCCGTCACACAGGGGAATTAGAAGGGCTGGGAGAACAGCAGAGCTTCACTGTCTGTGAAAACTAACCATGGGCCTTTGCTCTCCTGCTGCAGGGGAGGACTGTTGCTAGACATGCTCTTCCCTGCAAGGGGTGGCCCTTTGGACCATCACTCTGGTGAGGAGAGGGGCAAGGGGGGCTGTGCTCCCAGCAGCATTGATTTACTTATTAATCCTGGCCATTAGGGCTGGGCCACTACCAACTCCAACCGTCACATGCAATGCGAGGGTCAGAGAGAACAAGTGCAGTCACGCACAGCGCATAATTCTGGCTGCCTAGTGAAGAATATCCCCTTCTGGTAAAGCTGGGTGAAAACTTGAATGAAATAGGTCCTAATGCTATTTTAAAAAACAATCTGCAATGCTCACTTCCTTTGGACTGTCTTCCCCATTGTTTATTTTTCATGTTGATCAGATTTGTTCACAGCAGAGGTGAACACTGCTCCCACCAGCGTCTGACTGTACCTTCCACTTCACACATGTTTGTGTGGCTGGCTACATAGAGGTGACAGGACCCTCTGGATGGCTAAGCCCTTATCCTGACAGGTGCCCAGGAGAGCTGGTTGGAAAAAAGCCAGTTATTTTGGGGGAAAATGTCTTTAAAAAAAAAATCAGGCTGTTTCCTTCCAAATTTCCTGCAAACGTTTTTTTCAACAAAAGGCCAAAACTAAAAACAGGTTTTTGTTTTTCAAAAATAGTTTCTAGTTAATGCTGGCATTTCTACCCCCCGTTTTCAAATCCTGTACAGAACTCGTCTAAATAACACAGTGGTCGAACAGACTCGCTCTCCCATTGCTGCTGCCTCCGGTGGAGCTCAACCAGTGGTAGCAATGGTGGGAAGTTTCTCTGGAGTAAAGATGAGTGTAAACAAGCTCTTCTTACTCAGCAGTTTACAGTGTACACTCTGCCCCCTCATCTCTTTGCTTGAAGAGGTAGATGTGCTGGGTATGATTAATGCAGATGTGTTAGTTTATTTAGCCCATGAGCAGACCTTGGGCTATTGATAGATGCAATATTTTCCTAAAATAAAGCCTAGCCTTTTCCCAGTAATACTAATGCCTATTTAAAATATACCCACAGGAGGAACTTGCCTTCTGCCTGGGTAAGTAATTTAGAATAGCGACTCTCAGTCTTCTTCCATTTGTACCAGGGCAAATCAGGCGGGACTCAGCCGCAAGCAATGGAGTTACAAAAATCAATAGAGAATCAGTTTTAGTGAAAGCAGATTCAGGCCCAGTGACTGTTCTGTATACAGTTTAAATGTAACTGTAACCAAACCCAGCCCCAGGCAAGCTAGTTTCTCCCTATGCTGCATTGCAAGAGTCATGATTAGACTAAAACATCTTACCTTTCCTTTGGAATTGTAAGAATTCATGATTGTAAGCTCTGCCTTGTGTCGCACTTTGTATAACTCTTTCTTAACAACCAATCATTTGTTTCTCTTTCAAGGGTTAACTCTGTCAGTAGTCTGCACCCCAGCTCCTGACGAAACAAATGCATCACAAAGGCTAAGCCAGCAAATTTTTCCCTCTACTTCAGAGGGAGATAAGAAGACCATTAAAAAAAAGAGAGTGAACCAGTTCTTTAAAACAAAAGTAAGTGTTGTGTATGTACGCGTGTAAAAAGGAGGACGGATCGCTTTACTAAAAAAACCCCAAAAATGCATTGGTATAAAAAAAAAGCCCAAATAAACTCCAAGTGTGAAAGTAAAATGTAACACAGGGTTTTAAAAGCAAGAGGCCTCTGTGGAACAGAAACTTACCCGAAGTTTTATTTTCTCTTACTTAATTTTCTGATATCCATACATTTTCCAGGCTAAAGGGGGAGTGAGAGATGCAGTTCTCTAGCCATACCACAAGAGGTCTCATTTGATCTACAGCTTTTTTCTAGTCTGATTTATGCAACATCCTAATGGCAAAACAATTACCTGTTGAATTTTTAAACTTAAATTGGGCAGCTGGCTCATAGCATCACAATAGTTGCTAATAGCCTGTAGTGCAAAGTATGTTACCGTACACAGGATGGGTCAAAATCTGTCCTCAGATACATGCCCATCTGAAGGTAGAATTTGTCTCACAGTAAAATCAGCTGAGCTCCCTGAAGCAATTTGTGCTCAAACCCCTATTGATTTGGACAGTTTTGAACAATTAAAAAAAAAAAAAAAAACCTCACAGAATTTGGCCCAATGTCAGTTAACAACAAATAGTTTATATCTTATATACTAAGATCGGAAGTGTCTAAATTTGCCTTGAAAATGCAATGTGCCCTGTAAAGGAGTCCTACAGGTGTCAGAAGGTTGTATTTGATAGAGGTGCCAGAAGTCAGTGATATTCTTAGTGAAGGAGCATTCTGTGACATCCATAATATTTTACACCCATCAGCTCTCTGCTGATACTTTACAAAGAGTGTGTGTGTTGCACTGATTTCATTTCCATCCTTTTGTCCCTACCGTGCTTTAAAAAGGAAAAGCTTTTACTTTAAAAAGCTTGCTGTTTTCTGGGAAAGTAATACAGCATTGGAGAAACCTGTGTTTAAATGTTTTCTAGCTTATTTCTTCCTGATAGGAGGGAGAGTAAAATAACTTAATTTGGAGTCTCTGGGGTTTTGTTGATATTACATTTGTCTCACAAAGGCAGTGAACTGTACATGTGAATCAGCTTTACATTGTGGTTTCACCCAAAGTGAGAAGGACAACAAACAAACGAACCCTGTTTACAAGCCCAGGCAGGACTTAAAAAAAGTTTAGAGCTCCATCCTACAATGACTTAGTCATGTCTGTAACTCGGGGATCACTCACATGGGTAAGGTTATGCATAAGGCTTTGCACTATTAGGGCCTTATTAAAAAGAAAAACCTTCAGGATTTGGCCCATGATTTTTCTTCTGACTTTAATGTGACATTGTGCCACTGCTGAAGCAGGCAATGATGAAAACCAGATTAAAGAGACAAGCTGTACATGTATACATACTGTACATGCATACAATGGGGTCCAAGCAAAACTGCCTTTTAACATATGGCATTCTCTTCCTCTTTTATGCAGCGTATGTCCAAACCACCTGAAGATGGAAAGCACTCCGGAGAGCGCCATTCTGAATCCTTATCCACCGAGCTGTGAATTCTTTCACTTACAAAACAAATCAAAAAACCCAAAGGGAGAGACTGTTTTTGAGCATTCGCTATTGAAGAGAATGGCATTGACATAGTATTTGGATGATAGAGAATATACATTCAAGTGTAATTCACACCAAAGGCTCTGTATAATTAATTCATTTGTAATATGTATGTTAGGAGAAACTGAAAACACATGTGATCATGGAACCTGCTGCAGTATATTAAAAGATGTGCATTAAAAATACTACAGTGATCCTCTTTATTACAGAAGTAAAAGACAAGGTGTGCTCAGTCGGGGTGCAATTCACTCCAGTGGAGAGAGCTGCTTGTGGGTCCTCTACATGGGTGAATCATAGGGCTTGTCTACGCTACAGGATATGTTGGTATAACTTATGTCGCTTAGGGGTGAGAATAAGCCACTCTCCTGAGCAACGTAAGTTACACTAACCTAAGTGCTGCCGTGGACAGCTCTATGTTGGTGGGAGAAGTTCTCCCACCGACATAGCTGCTGCCTCTCATGGTAGGTACAGCTGTGCCTCTGTAGCCCTTCTAGTGTAGACAAGCCTTTACTTTTTTTTAATAGAAGGCCTCAAAGATTCAGTCCAATCCTACTCAAAGCACATGGAAGTTGCACCATTTATGTCCATGGGAGCAGGATCTGACCCTTCCTGCAACACCATATGCTTGAGGGTTTTTTCCAGAATGACCTATCTGTTTTGTATTGAAAACATTCCCCAAAGTTTATACACACACGTGAGTTTACGTCAGATCTGACTGTATGGTATAAGCAAAGCTGTATTTTCTGCTGTTCAGCAATAAAATGTTAAAGGTTTATTTTATTTGCCTTGAATGTTTCTGACGGGAATCTCTCCAAATGGCCTAGTATAATATGTGTTAATAGTTTCTTACTGACAACAGCAGGAACTCTGCAACTCCAAGTCCCATTCTTTCCAAATGTAATTGATTTTCTGCCTCTGACACTCATGCGATAGAGTTCAAAGATGATTCTTTGTTGCAATGAAACTAGCCTGCAGTGCAGTTCAGCATCGCGCTATCTTATTATTACCTGTTTTTTAAAGGGAAATGCAGTTGTCTCAAACACAGAATAAATTAGGCTGCTTAAAAGTTTTTTCCATAAACTTCTCTTATGAAATTTTCATTTTCCTCTATTATTGTTCCTATTTGTTCCACACAACTATCTAGGAAGGTGTGTGCTGATTAAATAAAATGTGTATGTGGGATGGGATAGGGGGAACCCACCCTTGCCATGGTTTTGGTTTGTTATAGGTAAGGGGGAAAATCACTCAATCACTCCTTGCTTACTGCAAAACTCAGTGGAAGGACTCCCTTATTTTTTAAAACCACTTTATTATGTAAACACTTACATGCAGCATGAATAAATTATCTAATGAATATAGCCTCTTTCTGACACAAGTTGTCAGTGAGAAACTCTTTTCTCAAATATATTCATTATTGAAATAATGAACATTTGGATTATGTGAGAATTCTCCAATATTTGCTGTTTGTGCTAACAGTCCTGCAAGTAAAACCATCACAGACAGCAAAACCAAAAGGCTGCCAGCCGTAGCCAATTCATTCTTTATCAGCAAGAGTATTTGCAGTATAGTTTAGCTGTGTTTGCCTAGCTCTACCGTAAAGAGCTACCGTACAGCACTGTATCTGAGTGAGGGACAAAGAGAGGGAACAGAATGTTCCCAAAAAGAACCAATTCACTCTAATGGGCTGCTCTGTGTATGTGTGTGAAAGAGAGGGAAGAACGAATAGGAAGGTGAAAAGAGTAGGGTACGTATTTGAACATCATCCTAGCTTAAGGCATTACTTGTTTTTTTCGTTTTATGCTCTGTGAAGATGAATTAAATAAACACTGATGGGATAAATGCAGCTTTTGGCACACAGGTATTCATTTTAGTGTCCATTGCCACAACGTAAATAACATCTTTAAAAGCAAAATTCTGGGGTTTTTTGGGGTGGCGGGGAGGGGTTATTGAGCATCCGTAGATACCAGTTAACAGGACACTGCCTTTGCTCATTGTCTTGCAGTGTATGTTAGTGTTTGTTCTCAAAGGGCCTCCTGAGGTAAGGCTGCAGCTCTTTCACCTAAGAAAAGCTGGGTATGAGAGCTTTAATTAAATCAATAACTAGGTAGGCTATCACAAAACCACTGTGATTTAAAAGGAAAAAAATCAGAAATTTGCAGAAGAGCTGAGGGGAATGGAAGAGACTAGAAACAAATAGCCTAGGCAGGTTTGGAGCCGGATGGAGTTTGGGGTTCCACTGAGTGTTTAGTGAGAAGTGCAAGATTCTGGTTAGGCTTTGGTTTAGGGTTAGTGTATTCACCTACATTTGGGTTATTGAGGATTACGTACTCTGTGTATCATATGACTTTTAAAAACAAACTCTGTATTTATCTAAGCACTATACCCAGATGTACAGACACTCTTCTCTCAACCTATGTATTACATAAGTTTTTTAACATTAGCTTTAATAAAAATTTTAATTTGGTTTAGGGGTGTGGCATTCAGCTTGAACTTCAGTAGGGTTGGGAATGGGTTTAGGCCAGGATTCAGTTGTAGTTCAAGGCTGCTAAGCATTTGGTTTAATTTTAGATGGATTGTAGTATTATGCAGTTTTGACACAGAAGAGCATAAATGTCCCAATTGTCCAGTTTCACAGATTTTTGCCATCTTTGCCGAACAGGCCTTGGATTTTGGCTCTGTCTCAGGCCTAAAATCATTGGGGTTCAGCTCTGAGTGCTGGTTGAAGGACACTAACCAACGTGAACTAAGTCACAGCTAACTGGAATTGTAAAGGTATGCTGCATTTTGGAAATGAAGTTTCAGCCATACATAAGTATACAGACATAACAGAGACACCTAACATTTAGTACAAGTAAATGACATGGTGCGAACAATAGGGGACATCCTGGGATAAGTGTGGCCATCTGGCAACTGCTATTTTAAAATGTAAATCAGTACTGATTAGTGCCATTCCCGTCACAGGCAAAATGAGCCTCTAGCATATTGTGCTGGGGAAAATTCACTCAAAGTCCAAGTCACTGGGCTTTATGAGGTGAAGTGCAGAGAGTTTGCGGAGCAGAAATCCACCCCTGACTTGGGCCAGACTGCAAAGCTGTTATTCTAGTGGAATAGCATGGCAGCTACCTTCTCTTTTCCTCACTCCTTAGAACAATGGAGCCCGTAGCCTCTTCCCCAGTCCCTCACCCCAAATACAACCCCACCATGAGTCTTAAATGGAGTACATTGGCCATCTGCACTTGGTGGATTTTCACCCCAGTAGACATTTAAAATTTTTCTTTTTCTAAACAGTACCAATTTGGCATTCATAGAGTTTAGGGCCAGAAGGGCCTACCAGGTCATCCAGTCCGACCATACAACATCACCCAGCACCCCCACACTAAACCCAACAACAGAAATTAGACCAAAGTATTTCAGCCTCTCAAGAGGCTAGACTGTGGTGTCATGGGGCTGGAGAAAGTAGGAAGGATCGAGGTCCCTGCAACAGCAGGGAAAATGTTTGAGATATACACACAGATGATCTTGGAAAGTGACCATACCCTCTCACTGCAGAGGAAGGCAAAAAAAACACCCAAAGGTCACTGCCAGATGGAGGTGGGGGGAAGTGCCTTCCTGGCCCCCATATATGGCAATCAGACTCTGAGCATGTGAGCAAAAACCAGCAAACCAAGCACCTGAGGGAGACTGCTCAGTGCCACCTCTGAGCACTGGCCCTCCCTGTCCAACATCCCATCTCCAGCTGTAGCCATCCCTGATGCTTCAGAGGAAGCATATAAAAAAAAAATCCCTCCAGAATACATGGGGGAGCGGAATAGATTCCTTCCTGCCCTGTGCTGATGGGGAGCTGAAATCCTAAAGCATGAGTTTCAGGAAAATAAGATGTAAACCACATAATCCTGAGGGCTATTGAGCCCTGCCCCACCACCACCACACGCAACCCTGACATACAGCTGCACTCATAAATCTGCCAGCTCTCTCTCAAAGTTGTTTGCCCCCACAACTCCTATTGGGAGACAGTTCCAGAACTTTACCCCTCTGATCATTAAAGCCCTTCTTTGAATTTCCAGTCTGAATTTCTTCATGGCCAGTTTACATCGGGTTTTTTGTGCCAGCATTGTTGTCTATCTTAAATAGCTCTTCACCCTCCCTAGTAGTTACCTTCTCCCACTAATGTAGCTACAGAGAGCAATAATATCCCCTCTCAGCCTTCTTTTTGCTAGGCTAAACAAGCCAAGCTCGCCAGTCTGCCAGTAACTTTGGTGACAAAATAAAGCAGCTCTGTATACAGTGTTAGCAGATTTTCCTGCACCCATTCCTAATACAATTCATGAACTGTAATTAAAGCAGGGTATAAGGCTTGAAGTGCCTGCAATATGGTCTAGCAGGGCTCTTGCATGTTTACTCTGATTGGCCAAGTAATCAGGCTGCATATTGGGTATTATGTAGAGAACAGACCCTCCCCCGCCCCACTAGACTCAACAGAAGGGAATAGTCCTCTGCCTTTCCAGTGTTGTACTTTGTAACACAGAGGCAAGTACATGCCCACAAGTGCCGATACAAGCAGGTTGACAGTGAAGAAGCTGGGCAACCTGCTTTAATCCAGATGTCAGCAATGAGAAAAAACAGTGAGGTGGAGGTTTTGTCACCAATTGCTGCAGCCAGGACCCCTCTTTAGTGCTCGTAGGCATCACTGTTAAAATTGGCTGGTGAGCAGGTTCCAAGCTGAGCTGGCAAGAGCCAATGAGCCTGCCTGGACTCTGGGTCTAGTTTTTGGGAAAACAAGGAACGAATAGACAGTTGAATGCTTTTGTGTCGTATTACAAAAGCGCTTGAAATGCTACCAATGGAATCAACACGCTGTACTGGGATTCAAAGGCTGTGCCCCTTTCCCCTACTTGAGTTTGCATTTGCAGGTTTTCCTGTGCTGCCTGAATTGGCTCTTGCTGGAGATAAGGGACCAAATCCTGCCATTTGAAATCAGTCAAAGCTGCATGTGTGCCCCCAAAGGTCAGGTGTAACCTCATCCCTCCTCTTAGGGGCTGATGAAAAGAACTGCTAGTAGCAGGACAGATTCTCTCCTGTCTGTGCCTCTGACCTTTGTTGCCCTCTTAGTTCAGGTGTGCTGGCCCTTTCCCCTCTCCAACCTTTCTCTGTTAAGCTGCCTTTTCTCTTTCCTGCTGGTTTGCTTATTTAACCCCATAGTCTTTTCCCTGTTTTCTCAGTCCCTCTTTTTTCTTTTTAATTCGTAGTAAATTTATGATAGAAAAAAAGGGCAGAAAACAGGGAAAAGACCCTGGGGGAGGTGGGGTGCAATTTAGGTTGTCAGCTGTTTGGGGCAGGAAGTGTTTCTTTGCTGTGTGTTTGCACCATGCTGAGCACAATGTGGCCCTGATCTCGGTTGTGCCCAGCACTGTGCAAACACAAAGCTCTCCCCTCCCAAATATCCAACCACTTTACTGGACAGGACAAGGGAGGAGATGTGGGGAGGAGGAGCATTATTACTCTTCTTTGACAGATGTGGAACTGAGGCAAAAATGATTGTGAGTTGCCCAAGATCATGCAGGGAGCAGTCTGTAGCAGATCCAGCAATTGAACCCTAAACTCTGAGTCCCAGCTCAAAGCTTCAGCCACAGGACCTTCTCTTCTTCTATCTGAGAACCTTCTGCTCCCCCCGCCGTGAATAACTCTGGACAGCACTGAAGAAAGCTCTTGAGCATCCTCAATCATGGGGACAATACAGAGCATACTTGATCTACCTTAATCTGTTTGTGCACATTTGTTCAACAGCAAAAACTACAGAAGCTGAGTACGGCTTGCTTCCACCTTGCCCCACTGGTAAAATGCCTGAGGGAATGTCTAACAACAGCTGGGTCATGCAACAGCAGGTGGGGGTGAAAGACAGACAAGTCAGCCCCTATCCCTGCCACGCCCTACTGGACCTTGATCCTGCCATGGCTTCCTGTGAGATGGCAAGATTAGGGTGATGGTGGGAAGTCCAAGGGTCCCAGGTGGATATGCATATGCTGATTTGAACAGGACTTTCTTACTCAGATCAACACTAAAGGTTAGTGTACACTTGGGAAAAGCCCCAGTACAGCAAGTGATGGCTGGTAACTGGGGTAGTGCCTGGAGGTGACCCCTTTGTCACAGGGAGGTCTACATCCACTGCACCAAACAAGGTAAATCTGTGCTTCCAACTATGATAAGCTCAGATAATTACAGTATGTAGATGTCCGGAGGAGGGCTGCTCCCCAGTGGAGACACCAGGTCTTGTGTTGCACCAGCAGGGGGTCAGTGTTGGAGGAGGAACTATTTGCTGGATGCTTAGAAGAAATCCAAAGTGACATTTCACTGTTTGGAATCAGTCTGTCAAAAGGGATGGCAACAGCTTTAAAAAAATAACCTTGACTGTCTTGCTAATTCACTAGTGTTTAAGTACAGACTCCTGCATGGAGGTTGCCCCCTCCTCTCCCCGAGAAGACAGGAAGTTAGCTTCAGTGAAGATAGAGGGAGTGTTTCTCCCATTCATTTAAATGAGAGAGGCAGTTGAAGGGGTAGGTAAAATAACGTGGTGGGGCTGGGGAACGAGGCTTTGTTTGAAATTTGATTGTTTATTTACAATGGTCTGAGGTCCAAGATTTGTACGGAAGCCACCCCATCAGCACTCCCTGGAGAGATGTCCTCACATGCCCTTCCCATTTAGTTCCAGATCTTTTCCCTCCAGGGGCTTGAGGTAGTTTCATGACAGCTAAATCTCTCTCTCTTTATTCCAACTCCAGCCACGCTGGAATCAACAAGGGACGTTTCTTCCTTAGAAACTGATCCAAAGTTCATTGAACTCAATGGGTGTCTTTCCATTGATTTCAGTGGCCCTTAAGGAAGGAGAACTGAAAACAAACTTCTGAGATTAATGCAAACCAGGACTGGGATATTCAATTTAAAACACAAACATATTCTTCAGGAAATGGGAATGGAGGCATCAGGGCAGCTAATTTATCTCCCTTACAAACACATGACCTTTTCTACTTAGACCAAGTTAATTTCAAGCAAAATATAATTTTCTCCTCCCTAAACTTGTTTGAACAAATCATTCAAGGGCTCCTTTTCAAATTGGATGAAATGGGGTGGGGGGGGGGGAATCTCTTTCCAACAAACTTCCTTCCCCTTCCCAGAAACCTGTCAGCCTTCATAAAGTAAGCACAAAGCCAGCCGCTGCCACAGGTATTTATTTATTTATTCTTTGCCTTTCAAAACTGAGTTGTCTCTTAAGAGGCCCTGGACTACTTTAGCAAGCATTTCTAAAATGAAAATTGCACAACGTCACCTGACCTGGAAGTCTAACCTTGCCTCCCATCACCCCAGAGCTCTACAGGATAGCAGTGTTACAGTATTTGCTCCTCTATAATAAAAAGAGAGGCTGTTCTGTTCTCTATTGACTCAGGCTGTTACAATATTGTACTCTGATTTACTAACGTGACACCGAATGTGCTAAAGATTAACACTTTAAAAGAATAACTGCTCAGCAAACAGAGCTGGAATAAGTCACGGCTTTTATATACTTGATAATTCTGGGCGAAAGCTAGCCTGAATTCTTGACTGGAGCAAATAGAATGGTTTAATCCAGTTGCTCTTTGGACAGAATCATCACTAATGTCCCTTGCAGTTTAATCTTTTTCCAGGAGGCAGCCAGCACTGAGCCACAGTGTGCCATGAATTGTCTTTCACACACAAGGAAGGGGGGTTGTTTTCTACTAAGCTGGGGCTGTACTGTATGTATAGTATCTTTGCAAAAGATTTCCTGAGCTTTAAGGTCAGAATCTAGAGTTAGGTACATGCTGTCACATACATAAAGTTGTGCACACCTCACTTATAAACACAGATATCCAAAATCTACATGCTAATCAGGTATCTCCATATTTGGTACATAGCTGGGTATGTACAATCAAAAGCACCTCATTTGCTTGCATGTTAACATGAACAACATAGGGTGTAGGAGCTTACCAGTTTGGCTGCTGGTAGGTTGTTATTGGGGTTGATGCCCTGTGGTGAAGTGACAGCATGTGGTGGGGAGGGCACGGGGAAGAGAATGGGACAAAGGAATATATGTGTCCGTAAGGCCCATAGCCAGCCAAATTAACGAGTATGTGGGAGTGCAAAGTGAGGAGCAGTGCAAGGAAAGGGGCTTTGGGCTCTCCCCTGGCTAGTGACTATGGAGCTCAAGACAGGGAGGGAGAGCTGACAAGGACCTTCTCTTTCCTCTAGGTTCTGGCTAACGGAGAAGTTTCCCTTCACCTGTGGAGGGGAGAGAAGCAGCAGGCTTCTCCTTTCACCTCAGGCCCCTGGAAGGAGGGGAGGCAGCAGGACCAGCAAGGGCACATCTTCCTGTAGTAGAAAGAAGGCAGATAAGAGGCTTCCAGCATGAAGAACTGTTCTCGCAGGGCTGCTTTGCCTACTGGTGGGAAGAATGAGAGCCCCCCCAAACTCCCAAGCTTCACCCCCCTATAGATTCTCTCACCTGTTGCATTCTATATCCCCAGGCAGTTAATAGGCAGGAAGGAGGGTAGAGCTGAGCTCCCTCAGGCCCATCAGGACAAAGGTGAGTTAGTCTCTGTGAAACAGTATTAATAGGATGGTCTATCCCAAAGTGGGGGGTTTTACCTTCTCTGGCCAGACAACATTTAGAAAGCAAGGAGGTATCTGTTCTCCCAGTCAAACCATTACCTCTGCTTAAAACCAAAACCAGAAGGGACTATCCCAGGGCCACTGAGGGAATGTGACTCAGTGCTGGATTCGCAAAAAGAAAAGGAGGACTTGTGGCAACTTAGACACTAACAAATTTATTTAAGCTTAAGCTTTCGTGAGCTACAGCTCACTTCAGCGGATGCATCATGCTGGATTATAACTCATAAATCTCCTAGCCCAGGCTAGTCTGTTTAATTTCTGTGGCCTGTAACTTGTAAATAAGCCTTTAGGGAAGGTTATTCTCAGAATGTCTGGTAGAGCAAGTGACTGTTTATTTCCATAATATTTATAGTTCAGAAGGTAGCAGGTGGTAGAGAAAAGAGATCACTTTTCTGACTGATGGAATTGCATTTTATATACAATTCAATGATACAATTATGTCCTGATTCTATAAGTCCTTAGGTAGGGGAGTACCTTTATGCACATGACTTCAGTTGCACTAGGCATGTGCATCAGCACTGGCTGAGCTGAGCTTGTGTAGAATCTTTTATACAAGCTGTAACTTAAAACTCCTTATGGAGTTAAGTAAATACTCCTAGAAATGAACAACAGCTAAGGCAGAGAGAAGTTAAGTGACATAGGCAAGGAAGAAAAGAGGTTGTAGTCTCCAAACACACACACACACACACACACACACAGCTGTACCCAGAATTTTAAAACAAATACTGGACTTATGACCTGGCATCAAGAACAGCTGGAAAAATTTACTAGTTTTTTTGCTAGTTTTAAAGGGCTCAGTCCTACAATGATGTACATGCACAATACTACTCAGGTTGGACTACTTGCCTGAGTAAAGTCTGATTGAAGTGCAATTTACTTCAATACATTTTCAGACATTGCCACTAGAGGGTAATATTTAGCTGCAATATTAGCCACCCCTTGTATTAAAGCAAGCAATTAAAGTTCTACTTTTCTTATGTTCTGTCTGCAGCGCCACAGCATTTGGCAAATAATTTGCTGGTATTTGTTCTAAGTGCATGCAACTATTTTGCGGCATTTTAGAATGAGAGTTCCATTTACGTTTTTGGGGGGTTTTGTTTTATTTTAAATTTACATGCATGGCAAATGCCCTGACAATACAAACCTGTAATTATTACAGTTAGCATAAGAGAGTTGCTTGTGGTGGCAATGAAATTACCGCTGGATTTTTCTTCTCTCTCTAAACCTTGCTATATAAAACTAATAAAAAAACATAAGGCAGTTTAAACCACCTTGAAGGATTTCTGGCTAAGAATGAAGATGTGTACAGATTAATTTACTCAGGCAACACAGTTAATATTCACACAAATGCACTGCTCGTCTGGGTAGTCAACAAATATTGAGAGTGGCAGGAGTACAAGCGTGATCAAATATTCTGAAACAGGCAATCGTTTCCCCTTTTTGGAGGTGACAGTCACATTAAGGCTGTCAAAGTATGATGGAGTAGAATATTCGATATGCACATTCATTCCTTCTAATTAAGAGATCTTAGATTATACCCATCAGAAAGAGGAAAATCCTCATGGGACCTCCTTGTAGAATCTCGTGTACCTGGAAAACGAGTTTTCTCTTCCCCATGGAACTGAGTACAGTTCCATTCCTAAATCCAACTGATCTAATGGGATCAAGAAGCAACCAGCACGAGGCCCTGAGCCGCTAGCTTTGCAGCATTAATAGCACAGACCCAGGGATTACTGCATGCACCATGAATTTCATTTTTCAACACATGCATTTCTGGGAATAATGTTTTCAGGGTTCTTCATCTGTGGTATTTTATTTTACATTCACCAAGTCTTTGATGATTTGCAATGACCTTGAGGTGCAAGTGTTTTCTTTGGTGATCTCTTGCTAGTTTTCCTTTGATGGTCTAATATGTTTCCCTCGTGTAGACACTTGTTGGACGATTAGTGGAATGCTATTCCCAAACAAAGGAAAAAGTGTGCAGCTGTATATCAGGGAGTTGTCTTTAGACGATGACACAGTATGGAGGGATATTATATTCTAGGTAAGCGCCTTCTAGAGTGAAAGGAGTCCCTAAATGCATCTGGAAAATGCTGGATGGCATGGTACACTGAATTGCAAGTTCTTTTGTTCTTTCTTTTCACACATCTTTCTTCAGTGATTGTATTTTGTAGCCTTTGCAATTTCATTCTTTAACAGAGCACTGAGAGGTGATGATAAACCATGCTTGGGGTTAGCTGCAATATATTTCTTTATGTGGAAACTGAGACAGCCTGAATATGCATTCCTTCAACTTTGGCATATTTCCATCACTATATTTAATCATTTTTAAAAGACACATTGGCCTAAACTGCTCAATTCCAAGTTGGGTTAACTAAGCTCCTGTTACATGCAATCACTTAAGCTAGTATTGGGATATCAATATTAGCTAAGGGTATGTCTACACAGCAAAAAAATTACCGATGGCAGTGAGTCTCAGAGCCAGCGTTGACTGACTCATGTTGCAGGGTTTGTGCTGCGGAGCTAACAATAGTAGTGCACATGTTCATGCTTCAAATTGCCTCAGACTGCAGGCACGTTATCCACCCCAGCAGTGGCTGCATTTCAGTGGTACTGAACGTAGAGCTTCAGGCTGAAATGCCCTGTATATAAGAATCCCAGTTTTAAGGCAGCTTGGGGAAATATGCCATTTCTTAGCACCATCAGGAGTTCAGATAATCAGGGGTGTTAGTTACAGGCCAGCCTAGTCAGCAAAAGGGGGGTGTTGGGAAGCTTTGGACTGGCAGAGCACTAAAGTTTGGCAGGATGAGAGGAGCGTGGCAGGAGCTGAGCTGCAGTCCTGGGGAATGTAGCTGCTCTACAGGAGCTTAGCTTTAGCCCAGCAGAAGTTAAGAGTGTCATTTAAGATAGCAGAAGAGTGAAGCTTCCAAGCACAACCCCTCCAGAGCACAACCGTTGGTTGGCCAGGACTTTCAGTTAAATAGGGTTTAGACAATCAAGTATATCCTACTAGTAAGAAAACACTAGTTATGCGAAACACGACATGTTAACCTGAGACTCTGCATTAAAGCTTAGCGCATTGTGATTTTTTGAATCAACACCAACAATGCTGTAACTCTAAGGCCATGTGTACATGAGGAGCTCTTGATGGGTGTTGGTATGCTATACCAGCAAAGCACTTCTGGTCTAGCTTATAGCACATACCCACAAATGAAAGAAGCCTTACCAGTAAAAGCACAACTTTGCCAGGATAATTGCATCTATGCTAGAAGCGCTTTGCCGCCACAGCTATTTTAGTCAGAGATCACCTCTCATCACACATGATATAGTTATGCCAGCAGAAGTCTGCGGTATAGGCATTGCCTTAGTGTTACAGGACAGCCAGGAGAGTCTTTCGACTCTCATCAGGCTTTTACTGTATTTGCTTTGGACACTGTGATACTTCACTTGCTTGCTCACACGTCATATCAGGTTAAGCTCACGGGCAAGATCCATTCTCAGCCAGCTGCAGCCCGCTGGGGTTCTGACCATGCAACAGTGCACTGCCTTGCAACTTCATACAGCTTGGTTCACTGAAAGTTTTACAACCTCCTTGAGTCTCTGGTTGCACATGTGACTTTTTTCTTTTCTTGCAAAGCCTGGCATCCTTTCAAAGCATGTATATGCCAAAGCCTCATTTCCGTGTATTTTAACTGTTAATAAGCACACAACACTCCAGGGAATAAGCAATTAGAAACTGCTCATCACAGCCCAAAGTGCAGCAGGCTGAACTTTTACTACCTGAAATGAAAAACCCAAAACGTTTCAAGTCCTGCATGCAGGCACAGTAATAAAGAATTAGCAAATTCTTCACATATTTTGTGGCCATAGGGTAATTAGTTTGTAGGGTCTAATTTTCCATCTATTTCACACTAGATCTTAAGCATTGATTAGTTTTTAAAGTGGCACTCGTACAAGCAGAACTTTTTCCACCGTTCATTTGTGTGAGTAAGGATTGTTTGTAGAATAAAATTTGTGGGATTGCAGAAGGACTTCTAATATATATACACATACACATTACTGGTTTCACCAGGAAACTTGCAAGCAATTTTTCTCAGGGTTTTACCAGGGGTATATTAGGATTCTCACAAACTGAAGATTTGTTGCTAGTTAACTTTAGGAACATATAATTCATGAGGGTAAGCGTTCACTTTTTTCCCCCTCACTGAAAATGGCTGGCTGTTTGTTTTTAAATTCAGCCTACTCCTCTTGTGTACTGCCAGCCATATAGGAAAGTCTGAGGACTACCTCATATCTGCGGTGAAAGTTTGCCTGTTTTGTGTGGCCTGTCCCATGTTTTTATGACTTTTTATCCCCCTGGCAAGTGTCAGTGCAACTGTTCAAATCACAATATGGACTTGTGTGTCAACGCTTGCTCCTATTGGAAATGGCTTAAAAATAAAGGCCAACAGTGTAAGCAAGTAAAATAATAGGCCCATTCAAAAATAAGTGATGCTGCTGGACTGGAAGTTTGGTTTGCCCTGCATTATTGTGTATTCCTGTATTCTTCAGCTCGCACTCTGAGCTTCTCTATTCACTGCCATCCAAGCATTTCAAAGCACATTACAAGCATTACACTCGTGAAACTTCCCAACACCCTTATGAGGAAACGGAGGCACAGTAACTTAAGTGACTTGGCCAGAGTCACACAACGTACCTGTGGCAGAGCCAGGAATTAGAAACCAAATGTGAAAAGGCCAGATTTGTCATTAATCACATGAGCACTGTGCCATCTAAAAGTCATCTTAACACAGCATGCTTTAAATATGTTCTTTCATTAATAAGGACTTTCACATGTCTTGGAATCAATCAAGTAATACATGCATTACTCAGGAGGACTATATTTCCAAAGAATGTGGGCAGGTTTCTGCCAGGTATTGATGAATACATTTAGAGATAAGAAAAAAAAATCAAAATCTTATTTATTGCTTAGTCCCTGGAGAGAAAGTACACTTGGGGTTTTAACCCCTAAGCAAACGATTTAACAATCTAACGGCTAGCTGCAAGCTGGCAAAAGAGTTTGGGGGTTGCACCTCTGTTCTTCCTCCTTTGCACATACAAGCTGCCAATTTAGTTGTTTTTTGTTTTTTTTAAACAATTTCTGATTTTAAAGGGACCAGTTCTATTTATGGAGTTCTAAATAAAGCTCTTTAAAAGTATGATGTAATGGGAGCTTTGTTGAAAAGTCTCTCTCTCTTTCCTGGAATTTCTGTTAAGGGGGTTCTAAGGGCAGATGATCTCCAGATCGGACAACCCCTGATTCACACAGGGCAGATCCTTGACCCCATGCAGTTCAGCTTGCAGAATCAGGCCAGAGAAGGTAGTGTTATGGAGGAAGCAGCAAATATTACTTCCAACCACTGTTCACCTCGGGGCAGCTATAGCACAAGGTTTGAGTAGTTTTTACTCAAGTGAGTACTCCCACTGAACTGAGTGAGACTCCTCACATGAGCAAGCATTTGAAGAATCTGGTAATAGTTTTCTGAGTGCCTGTAAATCTAGAGGGAATTGTGTAGTAGTGTGCAGTTAAAACTTAAAATTACAAAGGCAAAGAAAGAAAAGGAGGACTTGTGGCACCTTAGAGACTAACCAATTTATTTGAGCATGAGCTTACAGACTAACACGGCTGCTACTCTGAAACCTGTCAAAAGGCAAAGACCACCTCGTATGCTGTAGCTAGTGTTTACTGCCCAGTGAAAATGCCTTTTGCATTTTAGAGTTCTGCTCACCACTGGACATAATGGTTGCCCTTTAAAAGAGAGACACTACAAGCTAATATTGTTTTGTAAAAGGTTAGTAGAAGGTGGGCTCTTACTTTGGGTTATGAGCTTTAACTTCAAAGCACCTTAAACTTTTGTGTGTCAGTCATATTAGTGGAAAATTCCTCCATTCATTTGCAAAAATAAACAGGTGTAACTTTCAAATTTGGTTGATGTGACATAAATTACTGGCCTGGATTGCCAACATTCCAAAAAGGATCTCTCTCTAATCTCCAGCCAGTCAGGGCAGACTGGGCGGAGCAAGGAACACAAACCTAAACATTTACAGGTGCATAAGTACTTGAGGAAGGGCACAGGTGATGCACCTGTCTCGGGCAAGGACTAACACAGGTGCCTTGTAACTGGGTAGACTGCTAGTGCTAGATTATGAGCTCATTTGATCTGCAGACACATTCTCCACCACGCTGCAGCCCACAATTTCCAAGTATTGGCCAGGAGCCTCCCGAGATGAACATCTATTATGAAAACTTTTTCCATCCACAAAACGTTCCTAGCCCACAACGACCAACAAACTTTGAATCTGGGGACTACAACACCACTCCCAACCCTTACCTCTGGCTAAATGGACCCTCCATTACCCCACCATCATACCTGCCAGGATCCAACACCAGTCCTTTCATCCCTCAGTCCTATGGGATGCAACGGCAGCTCTTGCCTAACATGCATGGTTTGGGGGGTACTGATTTGGGCTGGCTTCCACTCCCTTCCCAAGAGGAGCTGATGAAGCTGGTGAGACCCCCCTACTCCTACTCTGCGCTTATCGCCATGGCCATCCATGGAGCACCGGAGAAGAGGCTAACGCTCAGCCAGATCTACCAGTACGTGGCTGACAACTTCCCCTTCTACAACAAAAGCAAGGCAGGTTGGCAGAACTCCATACGGCACAACTTGTCTCTCAACGATTGCTTTAAGAAAGTGCCCAGAGACGAAGATGACCCAGGTACATTTTTGAAGTATTTTCCCTCTCATGGGTGACCAGACATCCCGATTTTATAGGGACAGTCCCAATATTTGGGGCTTACTTTTATATAGGCACCTATTACTCCCCCACCCCCTGTCCTGGGTTTTTTTTTCCCCACTTGCTATCTGGTCACCCTATCCCTCTCCCTCCCTCCCCCGGCTCCCCACAAGCTTGTATATATTTTGCAAAGAGACACAATAGGCCAGATTCTGGTCTCACCGCAGTGTAAATCCAGAGTAATTCTGCTGACTTTGGCAGAGTTGCTCTGGAATTCACACCCATGTAGCCGAGATCTGACTCTGACCCACAGTGTAGCTAATGAAGCATGCCCGGCACAGAAGCCAATTCTTCTCTGCTGTAGTTTTTCCTGAATATTGATCAGTGTGCTGAGCACACATGGCTTAACAAGCACACAAGCAGTCTAGCTGAGCAAGAGACATTCAAAAGCCATTTGGCACATTGTATGTGAATCAGTAATTAAATGAAAATGCATTGAGACAAAAGGAAATTGTCAAGGAAAATTCATTTGCTTTATGGAGTCAACAACAATTCTCAAAAACGGGGAAGGGTTGTGTTTGCTTTGCTTTGCTTGGTTTAAACAGTCAGCTTTTGGTCTAGAAATAGTATCAGTGCTTGCCTGTCCTCAGACTCTCAGCTGATTTTTTGACAATACTGTTCCTTTATTTATTGTTAGCCAGAAACATCTATTGGGACATATTTGAAGCCAGCTGACTGACTGTGTGTGTCACTGTGAGGCAAACCCTGCTCTGTCTAGCAATCCATGCTATGCCACTGACCCTACGGGGCTGCAAGAATTTGGTCCCTGTGCTGTCAACACAAAGGGTGAAGTCCTGAAGTTTTTACTCAAGTAAAATTCCCATCAACTTCATTAAAAGTTTTACCTCGGCAAGAACTGAGGAGGATCTGGCCCAAAGCTTCAGCCTTTGCTGGGCTTGAAGACAAGGGACTTCTTTGCAGGGTATCAAACAATTGCTGTTTTTTATTATTATTTTTTGTGAAGCAGAAAGATTGAGATTAAACCCAGGGAATCTGCTCTTTGCTGCCTTTGTCTGTGTCTTTATATTTATAATCTGCTGGTCTCTTTTTACAGGAAAAGGGAATTACTGGACTCTGGACCCAAACTGTGAGAAGATGTTTGACAATGGAAATTTTCGTCGGAAGAGGAAAAGGAAGTCTGACATTGGGTCCAGCACAGCATCTCTTGCGTCTGAGAAATCAGAGGACAGTGCCTTAAGTGGCAGTCCCAAGGCTGCCGAACACCAGGATCTCTTGGAAAGCTCCTCACCTGGAACTGACAGTTCATCTGACAAGAGATCTTCTCCGCCATCTTCCAGCAGTCCTTGCCTCAACAACTTCCTCTCCAGTATGGCCGCGTACGTTAATGGCTCTAACTCAGTGAGCCGATCAGTGCCTCTGGGACTCAGCACTGAGCCTACTGACAAAATGGGACAGAATATGGTAGGCTTCAATTCATATGCTACACTTTCTAATATCCCCAGCCATAGTGGGGCAGAGTGGTCCAATTCAATGCCTTCCAGCCATCTTGGCTACAGCAATTCAGTTCTCAATCAATTTAATACCCATTTCTACAGCAGTATTGGTGCAAATAACACCCTGTATCCTAGAGAGGGAACTGAGGTTTAAACAACAAAGGAGGAAAAGATGAATGTGTAAGAGAGGAAACGGTCAGTTAGCCAGTCATCTCTGAGACCTACATTACAACCTGCCTTAGCGGCTAAAAGTGAGAACCCCAAAACTTTTACCTAGGAGAATTCCTCATATCACAGACCACCACACCTTTAGCAGCTCCACTCATGACAGGCCAGGGACTGGAACAGGAAGGTGTTTCAGGTGAGCTCTGTGGGGCTTTGTCACTCACAGCTCTTACCCTGCACTATTCAATCACCATCCTTAAAGAACTGCCAGTTGTCTTAGGCCTGGTCTACAGTAGTAACTTTTACCTGTATAGGAATATCACTTAGGGGTGTGATTTTCTTAGTGACATTTTAATATCTGCAAAAGTCCTAGTGCAGATGCAGTTATATAAACACAAAAGTCCTTTTCTTAGTACAGCTTATTTCATTTGGGGAACTGGTATAAGCTATACCGACGCAAAAGTGCTTTTGCAGGTGTGAGCAAAAGTTTGACAAGACCAATGTTACCTCAGTATTTGTGCTATTCCCTAAGTAAATATATGGAAGTACTATATATGCTGAGGTACTTTTTTAAGGACAACCACTATTCCTGTCTTCACCTGTAACTAAAACTATTGGCCAAATTCTGCCATCCTTTCATGCCCCAATGGGGTATACAGCCAGGTATGAAGACAGAATTTGGCCTTTACGTCCATGGGCAGAAAATTCATCCAGAAACAGAGAGGGAAATAACAAAATTTAGGGATGTTTACAGTCAGATTTCATGTTTTCTGTTTTAAATACATGGGTAGGGTCAAATGCTGCTTGTCTTATGGGCTCGCTTGCAACCTAATGTTCATGGGCCTACTTATGTAAGAAAAACAGGATTTGTGTCATGCCATATATTTTGCATACCTGAGTTTTCCGGAGAAGAAAACATGTTTGTTCCAGTGTAACACAAACGCTTCTACTGAACAAACATCTGAACCTTGAGTGCTTTTGTATAGAAAGTCTAACATTTCACTGAGCTTCATTTCAAAGACTGCATCTTCCCCATGAATTGATGGCAGTCATTGGGGGGGAGGTGGGGGGGACGACAACTGTTTACTATACATTTGTGTTTTGTAAAAGTCAAACAAACAATTGTTATGTCCAAGTGTAAATATTATTGAATAATGCTTTTTTCTCCTGATCTCCTAAAATATTCTGTCTCCTGTAGTCAAACAGAAAAATCCAAAGATTAAAAAAAAAAAAAAAGGTTTTGCACCAAAAGATGTTCATTAAGTTCAACAACTGTATATTGTAATATACAAAACTGAGTATTCTACAACACAGACATCTTCAGCTATTTACAGTTATGCTCTAGCAAACATTTCAAGATGGCTGAGGAGAGATTAATTTTTAAATTAATATATTGTGACAAACACCCTACTGTACCTTGATTTTTTAATATGTTCTTCAGTTGCAGTTTCATTATGGAACAGCCATGGAGGTATTTTCAATAATAAAGCATTTGTATGTAAGTAAGTGTGCGTGCAATGTACTTAACGAATTTCAAATGCTAGACTAGTAACAATCAACAGCCAATAAGGGGAAAGTGAATTATTCTGATACTTTAAAAATTCAGCTTTATGGTATTTTAACTTGCCCAGTTTAGCTTGAGAAACACACAACAGCCCCAGAAGGTCAAACGGTTAAACAATTTTATGTCTGAGCAACCAAAATTTGCATGCCTGAAGTATTATGCAAAGAAAGGCCACACAGAGCCATTACCAAACAAGAATTGCTCTTCTAGCTTCTGAACTGGAGCTAAGAGATACCAATCATTTCTAATTATATAAATTGCACTTATTTTCCCCACATACTAATTGTCCAAAAAGTTACCCAAATTATTTTTTTAACATTTTTAGTTTTATTTTCTGTGGCATTATTTGCATTTTTGTATGTTTTTTTAATAATAGGTTCAATTTTGCAACCACCATGGTGAGGTTTCACTTGGAATGAGCCACAGTCAAATGCAACATTAACACACTGAAATCCAGTGCAAATAATATGTCCCGAAACACAGCTGTGGGCAACATTTCCTACAGAAATCATTGCTCTCAGTTTTGCAGTTTTCTGCAGAGTCATTCAGCACATGTGAAATGTGCTGGTGTGAGCACTGGGTTTTGGGGAGATATTGCATCATACAAACAGTCATCCAGAAACAGTCTGCACTAAGCTCTTCAGAAAAATGAGAGGAAAATTATTCCCAGGGAGTGTAAGATGGGAAATATAGGGCCTAAAAATTGAATGTACGTAGAAGTACCAAAATATGTAGCGGCAACATGATGATGCTAGGCAGAAACAAAAAGGAAGATTCCAAGCCACAGAGAGCCATTCATTTTTATCAATCTGCTTTGTCTAAATAAATGATACATTTATGGAGGAGATGGTATGATGGGATAACATAATTTTGGCAATTAATTGATCTTTAACTATTCATGGTAAATAGACGCAGTGGCCTGCGATGGGAGGTTAGATGGGGTGGGATCTGAGTTACTACAGAGAATACTTTCTTGGGTATCTGGGTGGTGAGTCTTGCCCACATTCCCAGGGTTCAGCTGATCGCCATATTTGGGATCAGGAAGGAATTTTCCTCCAGGGCAGATCGGAAGAGGCCCTGAGGGGTTTTCGCCTTCCTCTGAAGCATGGGGCACGGGTCACTTGCTGGAGGATTCTCTGCACCTTGAAGTCTTTAAACAATGATTTGAGGATTTCAATAGCTCAGACATAGGTGAGAGGTTTATTGCAGGAGTGGGTGGGTGAGATTCGGTGGCCTGCGTTGTGCAGGAGGTCAGACTAGATGATCATAATGGTCCCTTCTGACCTTAATATCTATGAGTCTATATAGAGCCATTAGCCTCCAAATCATCGCTGCCTCAAATCTGGCCCAGACTGGTATTAACCAAACGTCAGTTACCAGCTGGTGGCTATTTGGCCTATTTCTAGTGAGGTGGTGGTGTCAGCAGTACAGTTCCTTATGGACAGGAGCCTGTCTGAATCACCATTGAAACCCTTGTTTGTATTAGCAGAGTGTGCTCAAATCTGAACACCCTCCCTGTTGTAGAAATCTCAGGTCAGATGTTGAGGTATGAGGAGGAGATGGAGGCTATGCAAGGGAAGTTTGAACCACTGCTGCCCTAAATGCACCCACTTTATGAAGGAATAAATTAAATAAAAGAGCATTTTACTCACTGTAGATCTAATTTTTTTTTTTAAGAGCAGTATAAGAATATTTGCACTGACATTGTCAACCTGAAGTACCGAGATGCTCACAGGTCTATTGAATTCTTAAACAACAGCTGAAACATAGAGGAATGTGTTAATAGTACCTGGAGGGTCTCATCTCACAACGATAACAGAACTATTAATGCATTTCACTGCTACAAATAAATATACATTGTCTGCCAAGGTAAAAGCTGTTATTTTACTAAGTGGTGGTATTAAAAATACCAGGTTTTTCCAACTACATTATTACTGAAACCGCTCCCACCTTCCCCACTCAGAACTCAGATTCCCCATCTCCTCAGATTTGGACCCTATTTTCTGCTGTAGGAACACATGCAGGCATTGGTATGACTCTGGGCAAGGGGGAGCGTGCGAGAGAGGTTTGTGGTGGTTTTGGTTTCTCTGGGATATTCTGATGTATTTGTCATGTTTGATCCTGCTTTAAAGTGTGTTTTCTGCTGTGAAAAGTGAGTGTGCATACACAGCATTGTGGGCATTCTGGTTTGTATGGCCCCTGCAACGGTTTCTTCTTTGTTTACATGTAAAAAGGAGAGTTTTCCTATTTACTATCTGTCCTGAATACCTGGGCTTCAGCAATCAAGTTTCCAGTGTCATTCTCCCTCCCACTGGCCACTGCTGCATTGCTAACATTCATGCAGGTCTGGTTATTCACTCGGTCCTTTCTGTGGGCTGAAAGCAGTGCAGAGTTTTCCAACACCTTCAGAACTAACTCTACAAACCAGTTATTTCATCATTCAGAGAGTCAGTGCAAATCTTCCTTGCATCAAGTCAATATGTTTTTTGAGGAATCATTTCTGGGGTCTAGGGCTGGAAGGAAAAGGGACAGAAGAGGCTGTTGAAGCTAAGTAAGAAAATGCATCTATGGGGATGAAATGGGCAATAATCATGGACAAAAAAAAATATTAGAATGGTTGTCATATCAGGAGTCATGTGTCCTGATGGATGTCTCTTCACCCTATTGTGCTACCACCACAAATGTTGCAAATCAGCTTGGTATCAGCTGTTCTACTCCTGGCTCAGTGTCTGTTCCATCAAAAGATTGGGTGGGAGGGAAGGGGGAAAACACTCTGCAATGCCTCTCCAGCATGTACAGTACTGTACCAGTTACACACTGCTCCTTTGAAATCCTCAGGGATGCTTAAAGTCCAGTATTATGTTTAGGAATTCAAGGATTTCTTTCCTTCCTGCCCGCAATCCTCCCTATTAGAGCGAGAGAGAGATTCAACACTTGCCAGAGTTAAGCAGCAAAAGTCACTGTGAATGTGCACTTCTCTAGCCAGCTAAACTTGGCTCATCAGCCAGATAATGGAAGATAGATGATGACTGGGGGCTCCAGAGGATAAAGAAGTGACATTCTTTACTAACAAGGACTCCTTAAATTGCCTATGCCAAAATCAAATAGTAGTAATAGTCAAGCCATCCAAAGTTACTGCTGATCTCAATATGGGGAAAATGTATTCCAACTGGCAATTTATTGTGTGTTGCTTATTTGTTATTTAAAGTACCAAGTTTGTTGTGGAGCTTTTAGCTGGAATTGGCAAGGCAGCTAAGGATAATTTTATACTGATATTTGCTTTATTGGAGGTAATGTTTTGCATAATCATGAGGGTAACTTTTAATGCTAATGAGAGAAGAATCCTGCTATTTGGTTTTATGATTTGGGACACATCAGTTCTTTGTAGGTCAGATCGTCCCATGACGGTTTTGAGTAAAGACTATAAAATCTGGCATAAATATACAGATTAGGACCCTAGCGGGTTTTTTGCTCAGCAAATGCTTGTGTGAATTGTTGCCTATCCCCTGTAATGACTGGAAGTGATCAGAGCTTGAAGATGTTGGCCACACACTCTCCGTAGGGAAGTGGAGAGACAAATGAGGTTGTGAACTTCCAGTATAAGGACTATTTGGAAATTGGCATTTATAGTTGATTTCCAGAAACAAGGAGAGACTTTTGAATTTGTGTTGACATCCTCTTGACTACATCTAGAATGCCTAAAAAAAAATGGCAAGCCAGCATGAAACATGGCAGAAAAATCCTCTGCAGAGGGCATGGGCTCTGTCCATATCTGTCCTTCAACACAAGGCTCAAGTGTCCGAGAACGTAATATCCCTAACAACGCTAAGGAAGGTCAAAGATAGGCCAATTGAAGTAAACTTCTGCTGAATGAGGGCTCTCCAGTGTAGGTTTAAAAGATGTATATTTACCTGTAGGACATGCTGCAGAATGCATTGCTTTTCATTACACACAAAATGGGTAGGAGCTTAAGATCTACTCTGTTTAAAGAAAAGGAGTACTTGTGGCACCTTAGAGACTAACCAATTTATTTGAGCATAAGCTTTCCTGAGCTACACTGAAGTGAGCTGTAGCTCATGAAAGCTTATGCTCAAATAAATTGGTTAGTCTCTAAGGTGCCACAAGTACTCCTTTTCTTTTTGAGAATACAGACTAACACGGTTGCTACTCTGAAATCTGTTTAAAGAAGAATTTATACCTTATTTCCAGCCTGAATTTGTCTATCTTCAACTTCCAGCCAATGGATTGCATTATAGCATTCACTACATTCACAACTGCAGACATAATTTTGTGCCTGCAATTGATGTCAAACATTCAGTATTCTTACTGTGCCCGCATAATGAGGCAGAGATTTAACTCAAGTGAACTTTGCAGGGAAAAAAAAAAAAACGAAAGGAAAAACCCATGGTTTAAAAATCTGGCTTTCATAGTTATTATTACTTTTAACATCAAAACCAATTGGCTATCAATATTGTTTAACATGTTCTCATTGCTGCAGCCGAGCAGTATGATCCAAGCTGATTTTTAAATGTAACAGTCAAGGTTATTTATGTTGCAGCACTGTTGTCATGGAAAGCAGAAGTAAAGTGCACCAGAGTCCGTTTCCCTCATTTGATTTATTCCAGGATTCCTACATTCTTCCAAATTACAATGTCCTGAAATTGTTTCCCAGTTTCCTTTCAGAGCCTCTGCTTGGTCTCATTTATCTCCTAATGTTAGATCTAAGTATGGAAGTTGGATCTATGGAAGTTCCCTGTTGCTAAAGCGTTCTGTTATGAGCCATTCAAAGCAAATTCTTATGAAAACAGGCAAGTGTAAGGAAGTATAAGGAAGCAGAGCTATGCAGACGCAAAACTCTAGCCTTATTATTAGAGCTAGCATATCAAAATTTACTTGCAGTCTGGTCAAATCACCCATTACTGTTGGACCTGTCTCTTTAAAGCCTTAATTGGTTCTTTTAGCTGCTCACCAGATTGTACCTCCAGAGCAGGCTATTGTTTAATAAATTATTATTCATGTGTTACTTTCCAAACCATAATGGGCCATACCCACCTACACTTCCTTCAGGGTTACTACATCATATGTTATAATCACAAGAGATTTCACTGGTTAAGGTTTGGTCTATACCACTACATCAGTCATAGAATCATAGAATATCAGGGTTGGAAGGGACCTCAGGAGGTCATCTAGTCCAACCCCCTGCTCAAAACCAGGACCCATCCCCAGTTAAATCATCCCAGCCAGGGCTTTGTCAAGCCTGACCTTAAAAACTTCTAAGGGAGGAGATTCCACCACCTCCCTAGGCAACGCATTCCAGTGTTTCACCACCCTCCTAGTGAAAAAGTTTTTCCTAATATCCAACCTAAACCTCCCCCACTGCAACTTGAAAAACCACACTCCTGATTGACATAGCCATGCCAATACTAAGGTCAGAAGGGACCATTATGACCATCTAGTCTGACCTCCTGCACAACGCAGGCCACAGAATTTCACCCACCCACTCTTGCGAAAAACCTCTCACCTATGTAAGTATCTATGAATCTATGAACTTAGCTGTGGCTGTCCTGGGGGTAAGTTGACAGACGAGCGTTTCCATCACTGTAGCTATTGTTGTTCAGAGAGGTGGTATTCCTGTACTGAGAGATAAGTGGGTAGGCTGCATCTACACTATTGGGTTATGCCAGCATAGCTGAGGCAACATAACTATGCTGGTACAGTCTCCATAGTGTAGACATGCCCAAGTAGGGGTGGATCTGTGCTTGTAGTACAGACTTGAAAAAAAACGCCATACAAGGGACAATGGGGAGTCAGCAGATGATATTTTTGACTTGGAGAGAAAAGTGACACAGTGTGAGAGTGTTGGAGGATGATATTTTAGACTGCTGAAGGTGACCTCTGTTAGAAGAGACGTAAAACTACACTCCTGACCACTCTTGGTCAATTAAAAATCCTGTGGCACTTAGAGTGGAGTTATTAACCAGAAGATCCTGGCCCAATTCCAACTCACTGAGCTGCATCCTAGCTACCTACATTCAGCCTGCACATTCAAATGGATACCATATTCTTCTTAACTTTCTGTTCTAAAATGGCAGGCAGCATTGCTTTATGCTGTTTAATGGCTGATGAGGTGGCAAGTGAGGTGAGGAATGTGAATTACTTGAATGTATTAGAAATATAGGAATTGCCAGACAGGATCAGAACAATGATAGTGTCAGTCTGGTATCCTGTCTCTGACTGTGGCTAATGCCAAATGCTTCAGAGGATGGGGCAAAAAACTCTGCAGTACCATTTGTGGAATCATCACTGTCAGCTTGCACAGTAATATTTTTGGGATACTTGGAGATAAATAATTCTCTATAAATCCATTTTATTCATAGGCAAATAGTTTTCACAAACTACATAAACAAAACTACTTGGTGCGTGTTCTAAATACAAATGGTTTTGCAATAAGAAGAAATATAGACCGGTATTAATGCCCATTTCCCAACCTGACCAAGGCTCTGAAAGGCTGGGAAGTGGTCCTCAATTCCTATTCCTGCACCTGCAGGTCACTTGTGAAGACTCCAAAAGGTATTTTGAAGGGAGCTGTCTGGCTGCAGGACAGCGGAGTTCCTTCTGTTAGGGAAGTTGCCTGAATTTCGTGTTTTATTATTTTTATTTTACAGAGCACGCAACTCACAGGGCAGATAATGAAGACTGTGTCAAGCCATCCAAATCCCTCAAATGGCCAATATGCTTTCAAGCAACACAATGAAAAAGACGGAGTAGTCTCTCTCTCCTTAATCTACAGTTAGGTCACCGCCCTGAACCATAATCAGATTGTCTCATTCAATTCTTCCCAGCCAAAAAAATCTCTCCTGCCTTCTTGCAGGAACCAGCTCCAGACAGGGATCTCTGTTCCTCCAATGCAGCTATGGCAGCTTCCAAAAGACTCACCTTGCATTTTGCTTTGACAATGGAAGTACCTTTCCCAGACCTGAAAAAAAACAAACTTTGTGCGGCTTGAAAGCTTGTCTCTCTCACTAACACAAGTTGTTCCAATAAAGGATATTGCCTCACTCACCTTGTCTCTCTAATAGCATGGGACCAACATGGCTCCAATCACATTGCAGATAGGCTGAGCAGGCAATAAGCAGATGTTGAGGTCAAATTCTCAATGAATTGTTCTAAGGGTAGCAGAGCTAACGTTTGGGGTTGCTGATAGTTTTGGTCTATAGTAGTGAGCAGAGCTGCTGTAACTGCATGCCAAACTATGGGGGTGGTTCTTTGCACTTGAGAACCTGGTTGGGTGACTCTCAGTGTCAGCAAGACCAGCAGTTTCTCTTCTTCATGGGATGTCAAGACAGTAGCTAACCCACCAGCAGCAGAAGAAATCTGCTCCTTGCTGTAATGACATAAGCTTTCTGGCAACTTCACACTGACAACAATAAGCTAAAGATATTCAGGAGCTGAAATTGTGCCATAAGGGAAACCCTTTCTTTGACTCAACAAATGTCTGCCGGACATTACTTCCTGTTAACCTGGTGCACAGCTTCAATATATGGCTAGATCCATCCCTCTCACCAGTGTATGGCCACAGATATAGCAATCCACCCAAACCATGGCATTCTGAATGCAGAACAATAAGAGATACAAAATGTTACATTCATTTCTCGCCAAAGGCTTTGGAGAGATTTGGGTTTTCTGCTGCAAAATGTTGCACACTCTCTGAAGGCACATGAGGGAGCCATCTGATTAACCATCTGTGCAGACTCTGGTAAGATAACTTACATATGAATAGCTTTTTTATGCTATTCTTTGAATCAAGTGTTCTGACATAAACAGCTTATTGTTCCCTAGCTCATGCCAAGATGTATATGCATGCAGACTTGCATGCAAACCAGGCTAATTTACTATGTTTTCCTCTAATTAAATGGGGAATATTAGTCTATGATTTAGCTGTACATTTTTCCATGACTAGGGCAGCTATAAAATGATTTATGGAAGCAATGCTAAGAATGCAAACATGATAAAAAAAGTTCAAAAAGGTGGAGCAATATCCCAGGTTCCCCATCAAGTTGGGGCCTGCTGGTACAGAAATGTTAGTGGTCATCTTCTAAACTCAACCCATTATTCTGGCTGTTAAACCCCTTTGGCTGGCTGTATTACACTGCAAAGGAGAAGAGCTTCAATTGTAGATATAGTCGTAGGATCCAAAGCTGAAGTCTCTGTGCTGTCAACCACCAAAAAGCACAGTCCAGAACTCACTGCTGAAGAGAGGGGAGGGTCAAGATGGGTTTAAGTCACCTCTCTGCCACCCACTTCTGGGCTGCTCCAGGGGTCAGAGCAGCCCCCAGTAGTAAATTAGGCTGCTCTGAGAGCTGCTGTAATTGGTGCTGTTCCTTTCCTCAAATACCCTCCTCCCTTAGTCTGGACATGCTGCAAGGTCCATCTTAACAGATCTGGGTTCTGAAAGAACAAATTCCAAATGCAAGGCTTCCTGGAGGATGCTCTGACAGCAGCCCATTATTATCCAGCTTTTGCACTGAACTCACTTGTGTCCAGTATGGCATGGGGAGAGAGGCAGACTCTCAGGACACCAGCTTCTAAACCATTTGGGGGTTTAATAGTCAAAACGAGCACCGAGTTCACTCAGAGATCCAGTGCAGCTCTTGTAGTGTTAGTGTTATGGTTGGTTGGTGGGAAACTGTGTTTAATACAGGCACAGATGCATACTAAGTCAGGGCCCAGATTCAGCACAGCACCTCAGCATGTGCTTAGCTAGAAGTACATTCCTAAATCCCATTGACTTCAGTGGGACTTAAGCAATTACTTAATTGCTTTGCTTGGTAAGTGCCCCACGGGTTTCCAAGTGGTAGCCCCCGGATGGAGAGTCTACTGTAGTTAATAATCTAGAAGAGCAAAAGGCCTGGGCAAACCTCAGCTCACCAAACACACATGCCAAAGTGTCATTTGTGTCTACAGGGACAAGAAAACACCCAGCTCTAACCTCAGGTTTAACTGTACCCCCGACCTATGTAGATCCTGCTGTTACCCATGCCAAATGCCCTCACAGACAGGCGGGCTGATATGGTACTTACCACCTTTCCTGGTTCTTTCCCCCATACTACTGGTATCATGTGCATCTTATCTAGATTGCACTTCCCCCTGCAGCTAGCCCTCAGCCCAACCCAAATGTCCAGCATGCAGTGCATCATCTATTCCACTGCACTGGCAAAGTCAGGTGCGATAAAGGCACTATTTCTTCCAGAGTGTTTTTCATCAGTAGATCTATACACACTTTATAAAGGAAGTGTCATTATCCCATTTTACAGATGGGGAAACTGAGGTACAGAGAGGGCGCCTGAGGTCACCTGACAGGCCAGTGGCAGAGCCAGGAATAGAATCCAGGTCTCATAAGGCCTACTCCAGTGCTCCTTTTAACATGCTGGATACACCTTACCCCACATTTCCCTGTTACTCTCTTAGCATATATTCACTGACCAAGAGCTTGCAGCCTGGTCTGCATACAAAATGGAGCTAGTTTAGCCAATGGTAAAGCAGCCAGTGTTCTGGGCCCACTGCTTTTCATGCTGACTAGCATCACCTCATTATTACCTTGTGCTCTCCCTGTTTGCTGTCTCCACCTGCTGTTTCATGTTCTTAGATTGTGAACACATCAGGACGGGGTTCATAGAATCATAGAATCATAGAATATAAGGGTTGGAAGGGACCCCAGAAGGTCATCTAGTCCAACCCCCTGCTCAAAGCAGGACCAATTCCCAGTTAAATCATCCCAGCCAGGGCTTTGTCAAGCCTGACCTTAAAAACCTCTAAGGAAGGAGATTCTACCACCTCCCTAGGTAACGCATTCCAGTGTTTCACCACCCTCATAGTGAAAAAGTTTTTCCTAATATCCAATCTAAACCTCCCCCACTGTAACTTGAGACCATTACTCCTCGTTCTGTCATCTGCTACCATTGAGAACAGTCTAGAGCCATCCTCTTTGGAACCCCCTTTCAGGTAGTTGAAAACAGCTATCAAATCCCCCCTCATTCTTCTCTTCTGCAGGCTAAACAATCCCAGCTCCCTCAGCCTCTCCTCATAACTCATATGTTCCAGACCCCTAATCATTTTTGTTGCCCTTCGCTGGACTCTCTCCAAATTATCCACATCCTTCTTGAAGTGTGGGGCCCAAAACTGGACACAGTACTCCAGATGAGGCCTCACCAATGTCGAATAGAGGGGAACGATCACGTCCCTCGATCTGCTCGCTATGCCCCTACTTATACATCCCAAAATGCCATTGGCCTTCTTGGCAACAAGGGCACACTGCTGACTCATATCCAGCTTCTCGTCCACTGTCACCCCTAGGTCCTTTTCCGCAGAACTGCTGCCTAGCCATTCGGTCCCTAGTCTGTAGCTGTGCATTGGGTTCTTCCGTCCTAAGTGCAGGACCCTGCACTTATCCTTATTGAACCTCATCAGATTTCTTTTGGCCCAATCCTCCAATTTGTCTAGGTCCTTCTGTATCGTATCCCTCCCCTCCAGTGTATCTACCACTCCTCCCAGTTTAGTATCATCCGCAAATTTGCTGAGAGTGCAATCCACACCATCCTCCAGATCATTTATGAAGATATTGAACAAAACCGGCCCCAGGACCGACCCTTGGGGCACTCCACTTGATACCGGCTGCCAACTAGACATGGAGCCATTGATCACTACCCGTTGAGCCCGACAATCTAGCCAGCTTTCTACCCACCTTGTAGTGCATTCATCCAGCCCATACTTCCTCAACTTGCTGACAAGAATACTGTGGGAGACTGTGTCAAAAGCTTTGCTAAAGTCAAGAAACAATACATCCATTGCTTTCCCTTCATCCACAGAACCAGTAATCTCATCATAGAAGGCGATTAGATTAGTCAGGCATGACCTTCCCTTGGTGAATCCATGCTGGCTGTTCCTGATCACTTTCCTCTCATGCAAGTGCTTCAGGATTGATTCTTTGAGGACCTGCTCCATGATTTTTCCAGGGACTGAAGTGAGGCTGACTGGCCTGTAGTTCCCAGGATCCTCCTTCTTCCCTTTTTTAAAGATTGGCACTACATTAGCCTTTTTCCAGTCATCCGGGACTTCCCCGGTTCGCCACGAGTTTTCAAAGATAATGGCCAATGGCTCTGCAATCACAGCCGCCAGTTCCTTCAGCACTCTCGGATGCAACTCGTCCGGCCCCATGGACTTGTGCACGTCCAGCTTTTCTAAAAAGTCCCTAACCACCTCTATCTCCACAGAGGGCTGGCCATCTCTTCCCCATTTTGTGATGCCCAGCGTAGCAGTCTGGGAGCTGACCTTGTTAGTGAAAACAGAGGCAAAAAAAGCATTGAGTACATTAGCTTTTTCCACATCCTCTGTCACTAGTTTGCCTCCCTCATTCAGTAAGGGGCCCAGTAAGGGGTTGTCTGTTGCTGTCTGTTTGTACAGAACCTAGCACAATGGGATTCTGGTTTATGACAAGAATCTGTGGGGGCTACTATACTAATCACACCTGTGGTGAAACCAGTGCAGCTTGGATGTAAACAAGCCTGGAGAGATACAGCCTTTTCGCCCCTCACATGAGGTCATGGACATACGCAGATGCACACACAGCCATGTCTTTTGAAATCTGATCACTAGTACATGACTAATTACAAGTAATAACTTTCCTCCAGTCCAAACTGACCAGTTAAATGAATTCAAGGTTAAATTCACTTTTACTAATAAGCCTGCTCCTTAACCACTGCACTGACTGTGCCATCATCCCAGACTGCCCTATTTTCAAGGGCTAGCAGCCAGCTGTTCGGAATCTGTTTAACACAGAACTTAGTCACACGCTGTCCATCATCAAGAAAATGTTGTCATATTAAGATGCAGATTTCTCATAGAAACAAACAAGGGCTGCGCTGGACCCAAACTGGAGCCAGAGAGACACTTAACAGATGGCCCTTTTCCAATTACTGCTGCTAGTTGTCTCTGAGCTTTGGTTCTATCATAAACTCTACGGTGGAGGGGGTGGGGGTGAGCAAGGGACACCTCACCCATGCACCTCCCAAGATCTGCTCCATGCGACTGCGCTGTAGGCTCTGCTATCATACTATCATTACATATTATCTGAGAACAAAGCAGGTGTGACATTCCTATCTGCCAGAGGAAACGGGGCATTGTGGCTCAGAGGTATGCTGTTCAAACCTCCACCCAAGAGTCCTGGGCCCATTGCAATCAGGCATTTGCCATGAGCTTCAGGAGGCACTTGATTGGTGCCAAATGCACTGTAAAAGCTAGATGGTGCTGAATACGAGCAGCTCCCATTCATTCAGTGGGACCGAGGGACGCTCAGAACCTCTGATAATCTAGGGCCATATAAATCAAATAGTAGTTTATCTAGGGCCATAAAGATGGATTCATACGTTTTGGGCATCCCTGTCTGAAAAAGTTGGACACCATCAATTCCCTCATTCCCTCTTCCTCCAGTACATTACAGTTAGATTACCTGGCAAAATACAGAGGAAAACAACGTGGTTATGAGGTAGGTATCTAGCAACAGCATAGGTGCAGTGTTACTACTGAGGTACACCTTGAGAGCATCTGGGATCTGCATATGCCTTCAGGCTAGACCTTTCTGTGCCCTGTGACATCCAGCTGATTTGCCCAGTTTATATCCTGATGCCTAGTGAGAGATACAATAAGATGACCAGGCTCTGCAGTTACATTTTGTGTCCTCTTAGTGGCTCTGAGGGGTTTCAGTACACAATGGATGAGTGGAGCTTATACAGCAAGGGGATGAACAAGCTTATAAGTGGAGCTTATACAGCAAGGGGATGTTCAGTTGGAGAGCATGAAAATCCATCTCCCTCTACAAGTTACATGAGGCCAAAACAGATCAACTGCAGGTCTTTATTGCAATAAGCCATTTCTATTTATCTATCCTGTAAGAGATGAGTGAATGCAAATATTGTAACTGTGTGCATTTTTGGATGATGGTATTTATGCAAATACGGATGCAAATTAAGCACTGCCTTTTGGCCCCTGGCAAGTTACTAATACAGCCCTGAAGAGTTGGAATCCCTCAATCTACAGTAGATCTGGACTTTTTTTTTTTTTTTTGCATCCAAAAGTCTATTTAACATTCCTTACCCTGTACAGGATAAAAATAAACAGGTTGTAGCTGTGGCAAACCTCTTGATGATAAGTGATAATATGAAAATGAGGCAGTTATGAAGGTTGCAGAAAGTGCAGGTCAGGCCATCTAAACAAAGGCAATGAGAGGTCCAGTATGCAAGCTCAGGGAAATTCTGGAGCACGAGGGAAAGAGAAGATCTTGGTTGTGTACAGATTAATCCTTTAATGCCTGCTATTATTTCCTTGTTGCCATGTGGGACAGGTGAAGCTGATCCTCTTAGTACCAGTGGACTGTTAACCTAAATAGTAACTACTCAGGTGGAAACAACAAAAACAAAGTGGGCATGAACCAAAATCAGGGATCAAATTCAGAGCTCTAACTTTTCTCTCCTCCAAAAAAACCAACAAAAATGCCCCACTCTGGAGTTTCCCAGGTTTGTTATATGTTTTTTTTCCCCCTTTTGTTTAAGTCAGGGTCCCACAAATGAATGACACTAAGTGAATTCAGCTACCTCTTGGATGGTTCATCAAATTGGGGCAGTGTGAACGTTCATTTTAAACTTAAAGTGCCTTCTACTGACTGGGATAGCAAACCCTGAGAGGGAGAGAAGAGGTCACTTTCCATACTGACTATCACATTTTTCTCTCTGATGTTATTGCACAGTTAAGTGATGTGTTTTTAAATGTCTTGTTATGATTTGTACTGAGGCCACCAGTACACAGAACCAACAGCTGAGCAACTTTATCATTAACCTCATAGCTGGAGTTTGGAGCTTCAGACCACACATAGGAATGACATTTCCTGCTTTTTGTGCTTGGGGGCCAAATTTCAATGGGCTTGTGTTTTGCCCCTATAAAATACCTGCATCTATTTTGTGTGCACAAAACCTTGCATGTGATTGGGGGGTACATTTTGCAAGCAGTCTCACCCACAGTCAGTGAAGCACTCAAGCAAGTGATTACCTTTAAGCAATCATGATGTTCCATTGACTTCAGAGGGTCTAATCACGTGATCAAGATAAAGAGAGTGTTAGAGCCTTGCAGGATCCGGCCCTATTTACACAAGCAGTTCGACATTTATGCCTACTAGTCTATCCAAACGTACAAAATACCATTACTGTTCCTCAGAAAACCTTCTGGAAATGTGATTTGATTCTTTGAGCTGCAGGTTAAATTCTTTGACTGAGGATTTGGAGCATAAAGATTTAGAGTGTATAGTGTCAGTGACTGGGGGGCTCACCAGCAACAGGATCACACCACTATGTTTTCCTCTTTTTTGGCTCGAGTCAGTTACAGTGCTTCTCTCCAGCCCCTTGATCTTCCAGAAAACACCATCCTGGCCACTATGGATGTAGAAGCCCTCTACACCAATATTCCACACAAAGATGGACTACAAGCCGTCAGGAACAGTATCCCCGATAATGTCACGGCAAACCTGGTGGCTGAACTTTGTGACTTTGTCCTCACCCATAACTATTTCACATTTAGGGACAATGTATACCTTCAAATCAGCGGCACTGCTATGGGTACCCACATGGACCCACAGTATGCCAACATTTTTATGGCTGACTTAGAACAACGCTTCCTCAGCTCTCGTCCCCTAACACCCCTACTCTACTTGAGCTACATTGGTGACATCTTCATCATCTGGACCCATGGAAAAGAAGCCTTTGAGGAATTCCACCATGATTCAACAATTTCCATCCCACCACCAACCTCAGCTTGGACCAGTCCACACAAGAGATCCACTTCCTGGACACTACAGTACTAATAAGCGATGGTCACATAGACACCACCCTATACCAGAAACCTACTGACTGCTATACTTACCTACATGCCTCCAGCTTTCATCCAGACCACACCATATGATCCATTATCTAGAGCCAAGCTCTACGATACAACCACATTTGCTCCAACCCCTCAGACAGAGACAAACACCTACAAGATCTCTATCAAGTGTTCTTAAAACTACAATGCCCACCTGCTGAAGTGAAGAAACAGATTGACACAACCAGAAGAATATCCAGAAGTCACCTACTACAGGACAGGCCCAACAAAGAAAACAACAGAATGCCACTAACCGTCAACTTCAGCCCCCAACTAAAACCTCTCCAGCGCATCATCAAAGATCTACAACCTATCCTGAAGGATGACCCATCACTCTCACAGATCTTGGGAGACTGACCAGTCCTTGCTCACAGACAGCACCTAAAGCAAATACTCACCAGCAACCACACAAACAAAAAACACTAACCCAGGAACCGATCCTTGCAACAAAGCCCATTGCCAACTCTGTCCACATATCTATTCAATGGACACCATCATAGGACCTAATCACATCAGCCATACCATCAAAGGCTTGTACACCTGCACATCTACCAATGTGATAGGTGCCATCATGTGCCAGCAATGCCCCTCTGCCATGTACATTGGTGAAACTGGACAGTCTCTACGTAAAAGAATAAATGGACACAAATCAGATATCAAGAATTATAACACTCATAAACCAGTCATAGAACACTTCAATCTCTCTGGTCACGTGATTACAGACATGAAAGTTCCGATATTACAACAGAAAAACTTCAAATCCAGACTCCAGCGAGAGACTGCTGAATTGGAATTCGTTTGCAAATTGGATACAATTAACTTAGGCTTGAATAGATACTGGGAGTGGCTAAGTCATTATGCAAGGTAACCTATTTCCCCTTGTTTTTTACTACCCCCCCCCCCCAGACGTTCTTGTTAAACCCTGGATTTGTGCTGGAAATGGCCCACCTTGATTATCATACACATTGTAAGAAGAGTGGTCACTTTAGATAAGCTATTACCAACGGGAGAGTGGGTTTGTGTGTGGGGGGGTGGGGGTGGGGGAGAGAAAACCTGGATTTGTGCTGGAAATGTCCCAACTTGATTATCATACACATTGTAAGGAGAGTGATCACTTTAGATAAGCTATTACCAGCAGGAGAGTGGGGTGTGGGGGGGTATTTTTTCATGCTTTGTGTGTATAAAAAGATCTTCTACACTTTCCACAGTATGCATCCGATGAAGTGAGCTGTAGCTCACGAAAGCTTATGCTCAAATAAATTGGTTAGTCTCTAAGGTGTCACAAGTACTCCTTTTCTTTTTGCATAAACTTGGAGAAACAGAAGGAATTAGTTTGAAAAATGGGGTAAACAAATTCAAATAACTGCCTGACAAGTGGCAAACTCAAGCAGTAAAGGGGGTTGGCGTTCCCTCCCGCTTGGCACCATTGCTGAGCACATTCTCTTCCCAGCCCCATGAGTTCTTAGAAGCTTTTTGTATGGACTCCAACACAAACAGGCGGTTCTTGAACATTGTCAAGCTTGTTAACTTCTTCTCCCCTTCAATTCTATCTTTCGGACTCTAATACCAAGAGAGGAAAGAAAAGGTGGATGATTTTGAGAAGTCATGCTTGACAATACAGCTTAAAAAAAAAAAAATCAATCAATAGGACTTCACCTGACTGGCAAAACCAGGATGAGAGCAATTAGGGTTTCACCTTTGCAACTAGTTAACTACCTGGAACCATTCTTGCAAAGTTCAGTGCTGTTTAATTTTCTGCTGTGTGCTTTGTTCTTACATTTTAAGGGGATTCTTGTGCATTGATTATGGAGAACAGCAAATGATCTTTGGTATGTTATAAATGCAGTCTGATATATTGTACTTTACATAGCTTGCTTTAAGCTTCCCTGCCAAGCCCCCTCCCTTGTAAATTATGCATTTACCTGCATTTTACTGATGTGAAGATTGAGGCATAGTGATAGTGAGATGCCTAAAGTCACAGAGTAGGTCAGTGCTGCTTCTTATGACACAAGTTGTTCAAAATACAGATTAATGTGAGACTTTGGACAATATACGATCAGATGTTCAATTAGTTAAAAATAAATTAGGTCACAACCATGCATTCTTTAGTCCTACCCAAATTCTCCCTGGTTATCAATATGGAAACATTGGATCGTGGTGTGATACCAAGAAAAAAACCAAGACCTCTCTTATATGCTCTGTTATTACTGATCAAAATCAAATCAACGTACAATTAGACTTTCCCTATATGATGTTAACCTTCAAAGCAGCAGAACATTCTTGTGATTTTAAGCTTTGGCCATGTCTACACTAAAGAGTTTACAGTGGCACAACTGTACCAAATATAACTGGCCTCTACAAGATCTCCCGTGTAGCCACTCTGTGCCAGTGGGAGCATAATTAAACTTCCCCCAATAAGTGATAGTAGCTATGGTGGCAGGGGAGTGTCTCCCACTGACATAGTGCTGTCCACTCTGGCACTTCTGTCGCTCAGGGGTGTTATACCGACACAAGTGATAGTGTAGACGTAGTCTCTCTTGGTAGAGATCTCTTGTAGGATGGAGCAAAAAAATTGTACAATTAGATCAATTAAAAAGTTTGCCTCTTAGGTCATTATATGGTATACAGCTTGGGTCAAGACTCATTGTTTTTTTAGTGGGACACTGTAAATAATGCTAATTTTCAGTTATTCCCCACTAAGCATTTAAAAATCCAACCAATGTGTTTCTGGAGATTTAAAACAAACATGTTGGCACCAAATGAGGAAGAGACAGTAGACAAAAATCTATACTAATGACTATGTAATAATATACACACACATGTATGTAATATATACTCACAATAGAAGTGAGACTGGTGTCTCTAGCTGTACACATGAACACTTCTTATAATTGGGACATTGCCATTATAGTGTAAATTGGCAGATCTTCATTCAGGATCACTGCAAGTGAACTGAGTTGGAAGACGCTTAGTGTCGGAGACATCTTTAAAAAGAATTCACATTCTGACTCTTTTGCCAAATCACTTAATCAGCTAATATAAGAGGGAGTGATTGTCATGAGCCTATGATCTCCGCCTATGTAACAGTGGTTAATGAAGTAAGGAGAAAAGAAATCTGGGAAAAACACCCCTTCTCCTTCTGTTTTTACATTTTAATGGCATTGCTAAGAAAGGACTCAGGTGGATCATTGCATGCTTGGCATTATTCAGCAGGTCATATCTCCATATTAAGAATAAGAACAGCTGGGGTCATCTTGTATAACTCCATAAACCACATTTGGCCCATGGTCTGAGCTAGGTTAACCTCTGCTTTATAAACTAAAAGGCTGAAAAACTCCACTTTCCTCATCAAGTAAGCATTACATCTTTGCCTTCCAACTCCTGCATCCCTCCCTGCTTAGTCCCCATTCTGATCCCCTCCTTCTGCCACCCATCCCAGTGCTCCTTCCTATTCTTTTCCTGTGCTCATCTCTGTGTTTTCTCCTATGCTTCCCCTTAGTCCTAGAAACTTTCTATTAAGGCAAAGTTACAATAAAACGTTACCATACTACATAGTATATCTCTTATTCAGGATCCAGTTAATATTCAAAGAACGTAGCCAAAGATCCTGGTTTGTTGGCTGGGGAGTTGTCCTCTTCTGAGTATGCTAGAAAGGGTGACCAAGTTTCTAAACACCTATCCTCTTTTTGGCACTTCTCTTGTGTGTGTATTTGGTGTCAAAGCTTTTCCATTACAAGGAAATGGGGAGGAGGGGCCCACACATTTCCTCTAATGTGCGATCACAAAGTCTAGCTGCTAACAATAAAAAAGGAAGGGGGAAGCAAGCAGCTGGGGGTGTGTGTGTGGGGATGTTAGTGGGTTATAGACTGTTGTAATAAGCCATAAATCCAGTGTCTCTAATCCATCCATGATTTTCAGTGTCTAACAAAGTTATGAATTTCAGCTCCCAGGTTCATCTTTCGAAGGTGTTGTGCAGGTTTCCTTTGAGGATAGGGACTGATAAAACACATACAGAATGATTCCTTTATGTAAAGCGTTCACCCACAGGTGATGTAGTTTCTTCTCTTTTATCATTTTCCTATGTGAGTTCATTCGAGAGAGTAGTGATTGTCTGGTTTCACCCACACAGTTGCTATTGGGCATTTAGTGTGCTGGACGAGGTACACCACATGTTGTGATAGGCATGTGCAGGACTCATTTATCTTGGAAGGTGTGTTGGGGGGGAGAGGGTAGAGGGGAGGAGAGGTACCGACCATTGTAGATGGAAGTGGAGTTATGTCTTCAGGATTTGCATCTGTTCTGGTAGGGTCTAGTGCCGCTTTGTTCCGGTCTATGGGGAGCTTGTTTCTGATGAAAACAATGAGGAGTCCTTGTGGCAACTTAGAGACTAACAAATTTATTTGGGCATAAGCTTTCATGGGCTACAACCCACTTCATCAGATGCATGGAGTGAAAATATAGGAGCAGGTATAAATACATGAAAGGATGGGGGGGTGGCTTTACCAAGTGTGAGGTCAGTCTAATGAGTTTAATTAATTAATAAATGAGGATACCAAGGGAGCAAAAATAACTTTTGAAGAAGTGGTGAGAGAGTGGCCCATTACAGACAGTTGACAAGAAGGTGTGAGTAACAGTATTGGGGAAGTTAAGTTTAGGTTTTGTAATGACCTAACCACTCCCAGTCTCTATTCAGGCCTAATCTGATGGTATCCAGTTTGCAAATTAATTCCAGTTCTGTAGCTTCACGTTGGAGTCTGTTTTTGAAGTTTTTTTGTTAAAGAATTGCCACTTTTAGGTCTATTATTGAGTGACCAGAGAGACTGAAGTGTTCACCTACTGGTTTTTGAATGTTATGATTCCTGATGAAGTGGGTTCTAGCCCACGAAAGCTTATGCCCAAATACATTTGTTAGTCTCTAAGGTGCCACAAGGACTCCTCATTGTTTTTTCTGATACAGACTAACACTGCTACCACTCTGAAACCTGCTTCTGATGATGAGCTTGGAGAAATTGTTGGGGGGAGGGGGAGGTTGAAGACTAGAAAAGGGCTTCAGGAAAAATTTCCTTCAGGATGGGGTCCCCATCGGATATGGGTTATAGTTGTTTGGTTTTTTGATACCCTTTATGAGTTCCAGTGTGGCGTGGTAAGGGATAACTATGGGGTGTGTGATCAGAGAGGAGGGGGTTTTAGTTCTGTACTGAAGCAGCTTATGACCTGAATGTAACCATGGATGCTGATAATCTAATTGAACAAAGGGGTACTAAATATAGTAAGAGCTCTAGTGAGAGAGAGCTTGTAGAATAATTTATGAATGTTATTTAGCAATGACATTATTCACTTAATATATTATTTCATTAACAATATTGAGCTAGAGCTAATAGACCGATCATCTGGACAGAAAGTCTGTCTAAGATACTTCCTATTGTGGCTATTAGGTTCTGCAATGCGTTTGGCCAGAAAACCAAAACCCTTTTTCTAAATGTCTCAGAATCATCCTCTAAATAGGATTCAAAAGAGGAGATTTCTGGGTTTGATGCTTTTTAATACCAGAGGATAAAGAGTAAGTAGGCTGTATAGTTTGTGCTAGGAACATCCGTGGTTTAGTATGACTTTACTGGTTACAGTGCATCTGAAACCTTCTCCAAGATTTATTTTCTAAAACTAAAATTTCATTCCTGTTTTATCCATGAAGAATCTAATCAAACTGATCAAAACTTTGGCTCCATTCAAAGTGTAGGTTGGGTCAAGAATCAAAAATCTATAGCTGAGATGTTTTCATTTGACATGTAAGATGAGCAATTAGTCTTTGTGACAACTCTTCCCTCTGGGAAAGGCAAAATTATAGAGGGATTGGATATGTGCCATGATCTGGCACTCTGAGGGGCTCTCTTGAATTCAAAAATGTTATAAGAAACAGCCCATTATCACTGTAAATTCTGTTTAACATGGTATCTGCGCACTCACATAATCCCATTCTCCTGGAAATCCAAATACTTTAAATACATCAATTGCTCGGGTCTAACACCCCACAATGAAGATGGTTCATAAACCTTTAACAGTCTGATGTACTGATACACACCCACAAAGCAAGTCAATGGCAGAGCCCTGAACAGAACTCAGGATTTCTATGCCCACTCTGGTCATGGGACCACACTCCGCTGAGACACTCCATTGTGGTCCCCACCTCCGTGGGCCCCATCCTTGTACTCCCACAGAAAGAAAATAGAGTTCTTACACTCATAGGGCTTTTGAACAGGTTGCAGTATCCTTTGAAATATCACTTGATGAGAAAAAAAACAGAACTATATTCAGCACAAAGACATGTTCATTTGACACACTCTTCTCGGGTAAGTATATTGGGCCTGTGCAAGACCAGTTTCTTAATGAAAACAGCTGACAGCGAGAGAGGGGACAAAAGAAGTTGGAGTAAAACGAAGACACTAACACATTTTGTTCAGTTAGTTACTGGGCACTCGGTTTAGAATCACAACATAATGCAGTCCCACCTAGGCTAATAAAATTCACATCTTTCAGCCAGGGGAAATAGTAATACATACAAGGAAAGATTCACATTCTTCTACACCTTCTACTGGGCAGGCCTGATTTCATCTTACAACATGTAATCATTTCCATTGCTATGGTCCCCTTTCTACTCTCTACTTCCCAGGAACCAGCACCCACACTTAGCATACAAACCTGCCAACATTTACTTGTTAGTGAGAACATTCTCATTCCAGGGAATGTGGCTAGTTTTTTAAAGTTTTACAGGATTGGGCCCTTAGTTATGATGAGTGAGTTTCAAGGATTACAATGAAGATTTTTAAGCTGCTATGGAGTCCATCCTACTGAGGTGGTTTCCCCGCAACTCCTTCCTCTAGTTCAACTCATGGATACAAACAGCTATGACCATAATGGGCCAGATTCTAAGAGATGCTGAGCATTCTGCAAATCCTGTTGACTTTGATGTGGGATGTACAGTACCCTGGCAGCTAGGTTATTTCTTCTCATTATTCTAATTACTGCTACCCGTAGCTTTCAAGGTCTACAGCACTTTAGAGAAAATATAGACTCTGAATCAATGTGTTTTGCATAATTGTAAAAATAGGGACCAAAAAGAATGAATGTACTAACACAGTGTTAGGAATGTCCACTCATGTCTGTGATTCATGTCTGAGACTCTATAAGTGACATCAGTTATTAGGGCAGGTGATATTAACATATTGGCCTCATCCTCTGTCAGATTCAGTTTTCCTATTCCTATTTCCTGTTCTGTTGGCATATTTTCATAGGTAGATAGTGAATGGTGCATACCGTAAATATATTACGTTGCAGTTTTCTTTTTGTTCAAATGGAAGATAGCTTTTTTCATTAGGCTTTAAGGTTTATATTGAGATGAAAATGCTCTTTTTTTACTGTCTCATGCATAAAACTGTAGTGAATGAATGTATCATATGTGAACAGCATCACTGAAACCTAGAACACTAATGAATGTAAGTATGACCCACAGGAGAATGCCAATAGAAGAGTATATTAATGATCTTAAATGTGGAAAATTACAGTGACGCAATTAAAATCAACATTTCCTTTCTTAGTTATGCAAAATCTTCACAATAAAGATTCCTTTATAAACCTGTACACCTATTTTCTACAAGACTTTACTTTTCTTCAAAGTAATTTTTCATCTTTTTAATAATAAACAAAAATAATCACTCTTTTACTATTAAGAAAAGTTAACACTTGCAATGGCCTGTTACAGTTCCTTTTCTTTCGTGTTATGTTTAGAAGACATTTTAGTCCAAGTGATCAGAGTATTCAAGTCAATCTCTGAGCTTCTGTCTGCAATCTTATATATTTAATTTTTTCTCCTAAATTTTGTGTGTGCACAGATGCCATTTTATCTATGTGCAGAAATATAAATGTGAGAGCAAAAACTTGCCCCCCTCTGATTTCAGGTGCAAGCTTGGAGGCTGCTTTTCTAAGATTATCCCTTGAAATTAAATTGAAAGCACATTATGAAAAGGACTCGAGAATGTGAGTTTAGTATAGTACATCCAGCAGTGCAATGATGATTGGGGTTGCTGTGCTGGTTTTAGTTTTGAATTAAACTGCAGATAAATCTCATCAGCTTGAGTCTCCCATTTATTGTCCCACCTGCAGCCTTTCTGTAATGGGACCGCAAAGGTAATCACCTTCAAGTCCTCTCCAATGTTTCCGAAGCTCTAAATTAATGTATTTTAAAACATGGAAGTACTTTTTTCTTATGAAAGTAGGTAGTTCTGGGGAAAAAAAAACACACCTAGTTTCAGATATTGTTTGCAAGTCCTATGGTGGATAATATTTCAGTTCATGAGAACTCAAAGAACAAACATAAGCACTAAAATGGGTTGGTGCAAGGACTGGCAAGAACAATTACTCAGCTAACTTTTGTGGCTACTCTTTCTACCTTCAGACTTAAATATGATGGTATTGAAATGACATCCCCAAAAGCTGTTTAACGTACCAGACCGACCCAGCAGAACGCAGCTCCAGTGCTCGGTTATGTGGCAGCTCAGCAGTTAGCATGGAGAAAGCTATGCAACAATGAAGGACCAGATGGATCATTCAGGTGGCAACAGATGATCCTGCAGAGAAAATGGAGATGGAGAGAAGATGCCACGTTAATAATAGATAAAGATAAAGAAATTGTTCACAAAAAAGAAACAAAATGGTTGTTATTCAGAAATGCAAACAGGGATGTTTGCGTAGAACTGGCTGCAGGAGGACAATTTCATTTTGTAACAACCTATAAGCTTTAGAAATTGGTTGTTGTTCTTCATGGGAGAAGAACCAGAACCTTTTGGTCATTTTAATTAAAACATAAATGTGTTGAAATGTCTGGTTATAGAAACAAAAAGGTCAAATTTTCTATTAGTCTGTCTCTCTCTGCAGTCAGAAGGGAGAGCCCTGGAATTCAGAAAATTCCTCATTGAAAACTGCATCCGAACTGATAGTCTCAATGAAACGGCCCATTTCACCAAAAATACATTTTGCTGAAAATGTTCTCGCCAGCTTTACTTTGTGGCCTTCTCTCATCTGCTATCACTGGAGAGCCCTTATAACATAGGCTAGTTCGCTATACAGTATTAATTTATAACGAAACAAATACGTTGGCCCAACTTAATTCCTGGTGGAACAGCACAGAAGTAAATGGAGTAGCACCACTCATGAATTTAACCCTTTGTGTTTTGTCCTATGATATATTACTCTTGGGGAAGTGACTCTTTGTTTGAAGTTCTATTTGTAAAACTGCATTGTAAAACAAGAAAAAAAACCCATATTTAGAAAAATAACCTTCAAGGGTCCGTTACTGGTTTTGTGCTTGTCTGATAACTCAGGGATAACTCTGTCACATGAATGTAAAACTGGATAAGTGAGCTCAGAATCAGGCCCTAAATAGAAGAAACATGATGTACCTGTTTTTTATAATATTTAGCAATAAAATTTACAACCCTGTTATCTGCTAGTGATGCAAAAACAAACTCCTACAGGTGGAGCGTGCCACCTGTTTATACATAAACAAATAGCCTACGCCTGCCTGAAGGCATTGTCATGTTACAGTGCACAAAACTCAGAAGGGGACAGAGGGGGGTGCGGTTGGTCGGTTCTAGTGAAAGCAGTCAGCCCAGGAGAAACTTAATTTGTCTAAGCCATCTGTAGGCAATGGAAGGTGAAGTTCCAGTCAAAGCTAAAGTTCACATATCTAAACAGACTGTCTGTTGAGTTGGCATAGACTACGGCTGAGTGAACAATTAAAGCAGAAATCTGAGCCTGCCCAAACCAACCGCAGGAGAGTTCAGTTTGGGCAGAGCTTTTTGTTATGGTATCATAATATTTTGTCACCATTTCTTGACACAAAACAAAGGCAGCTTGCTATCCCTGGAATAGAAGGAGGTCAGGTCACTTCCCTATGCCAACACCTTGTAGTTCCCTGAATTATGTGGCTTTGACTCTGCTCTGGAGTGTGGAGAGGAGAGGGCTGGCGGCTTACACATTATACCACTGGCCCAGAAGAGACCTTCACTCTGGGACCTATTACCAGAGTATGGAGTTCCAGACTGTGAAGAGCCCATTGCCTCTTGATGTGGCCAGCCCACAGAAGCTCCATGATCTGGTAGCCTATTCCTCAGGTGTCTCAAGAAACTCAGATTCTTAGAACTTTGTAGACTTCAGAAAAATGAAAAGTTTTCTTAGCCATGGACCTAAGTCGTTCATAAAATAATGACCCATTTAGAAGGTACTGTGAGCAAACATCACACACTACATTTGTAACTCCATAAGATTTCATATTAAGTATAATAAAAGTGCATTTCAAAGGTAATTGGTACACTACACAAGGTTCTTTGAACATCTGCACAGGTGGATGTGCATGTATTAGACTGATTGAAGTAGAAAAGCTGCAGGAATTGTTACCTGGCCCTTATCAAACAAGCTTTAATAAGGAGCATTATCAATATTGACAATCCATGCTACACAACCAGTGGATTTGACAATGAACTTAACAAAAAGGCTTACTGGTACTTTGGCTACCTTTGTTGGTGGTGTTCATGTTGTACAATAGAACGAACTCAGGTCAATTGGACCTCATTTATCAGCTCCCTCAAGGCTAGTCCAGGAGGCTTTGCAAATTCTGATCTGTTTTCACTGCTGAGTTAGCTTCAGTGATGGGCATCTGGGTCTGAACTCCTGGCTAAGCCTAGCCTGAGTAGCCGTACTGCAAGGCCATACTTGAGTGTCCACTCAACTGCATCCACACTGGCTCTGCGCTCCTGTGAGACATTAGGTCTTTTGGGGACACATACCACCATTAATAGTCCAGAAAAGCTGAGCTGCTCTATCGTTCTTTCCTAATGAATTGTGGGAGAACTCTGTGGCCTTCTGGGCACAGAAGGGGAATTGTGGAAAGGCACTGGAAAACTATGAGCACTCAAGTGGTTTAGACAACGTTGACAAGTTACCAGCCAAAGCGCAAACAACACTTGGTCTTTAGTCTTCACTCCAGAGTGGGAGAACTGGTTGATTGTAAAGTTTTTAAATGAGAGGTTTGTTGTGTGTGGGTGGGAGTCAGGTTGGAGCAACACCTGAGTACAAGTCAGAATTAATTCTGCAGTGACGACAAGCCCTTCGAAAGCCATCAGACTCAGATTTTCCAATCTATTCAATTATAAACTGAAAAGCAGATGACCTTGATCAAACAGAAGTTGACACTCTTGCCCAATAACAAGACTGCCAAGTTTTTTGCTAATTGCCCTAATATTATAAAGAGGGAGTGAATGAAGACTGAAGAGGAGATGCAGTAGTGAGAATTTCAGTGGTTCAGTTAGTGATTGTTTTGGTTGACCAGTGATATGCTGGCTCTCCAGTCATCTGCAAGTGTAACAGAAACTTGCAGATTTCATAGTATTCTGCACAATCATGCCTTTATTTTTTCAAGAAAAATACACACCGTTTCTAACTCTTCTGGTGGCAGAGGTAGTGTACTCTCCTGTTTTAAAACCTGTGGCATTTTATGAGCAGTAAGATGACTCCACTAGAAGGAGTGAGGCAAGTATCTTGGTCTGGGAAAGTAAGCCTCAAAGTCCAGTTCTGACTACTTACACCTACATTTCGAGGGCCAGATCCTCCATCCAGTTACATCAGTGTAGTGGAGTTACACTGGTGTAACAGAATACAGAATGCTTTAGATCAGGCTCATAGTCTATATTAGAATGTGATATGTGATGTGTCTCACCTGAAGCCAATTAAATATATTGAAGGCCTGTGTGCCCTATTTATTATTCCCAACAAGAAGCTTGGGTGATGTTTGGAAAACCTTTGTGATGCCTAGTTAAATGAACACTGAAGAAATCTGTCTGTATTAATAAATAATGCTGATAATTTATATTTCTTTAGAGGGAGATGAAAATAAATGTGTTTTCCTCACTTTCATTAATCAGAAATGTAATAATATTTGTGTACAACTACGTTTCCCTCTCTCACCGACCGCAAACTACTTGGGGATAAACTTCTTGAATTTGTCAGGAAAAGATATGATTTTTTTTTCCAGCCAAATCTCTCTTCTACATAGCTAAAAATGAGTTTACCGACAGCTATAGCTATGTATTTAGAAAGTTTTCATAGGCCATTGATTTGTGCAGCATAGAGATGAATATGGAACTGCCTTTGTTAATAAATTAAACAAAACAAAACAGCTAAAAGATACCATATTAATTATTTTTATTTTGTTTAGCAAGAGAGGAATAAGTCTGTCAATTTGTGAAACACACGTAATATTATAAGTGTGTATTTGTATCTATGCTTATCTATTGGAGGGAACCAGCACTGCTCAACCGTGTGTCAGAGCCCCCAGAGTATTTTACAGCTTAAAGGAGATGCTTCTTTAGTTACAGTAGCAGAGGCCCGTGGTTTTGGAGTAAATAGTTCTCTGCCATCACTTACAACAGTGACAAGCATGAAGTCCTATAGGTAGAGATGGATTTGGTACAATACGAAGATTATTTGGTACATTAAAAGAACATGTTCTTTATAAAAATTAGTGTTGCCCATTTTAGATACAATACTACAGTTTGGTTGAAAAATGTCGTGCTTCTTGTGGGCGGGAGTGATAAACATTCCTATGTGAAAGAAAAGTTTTAAAAACTGCTGGAACAATATGCCTTGGCTCCTCATAACTGTTTAAAGCCTAAACACAGCAGGGGAGGTTGTGCAACACATGCATTTCCAAAACCTTTCTGACTATATGCATGACCAGGTGGGTTACTTCTCCCCTGTTTCTTTACCCTAATGAGTTATATTTATGTGTTTCATAAATAGTTCTTTTTACTATCATCCTACTATTCTTCAAAGGCTGCAAAACAGAGTGCAAGTTCCTTGTTTATATTTCTACCTCTAGTGTCTTCAGGACTCTATCAGTATATCTTGATTGTCTTGTTAAGAGATTTTTTCAATCCACTGAAGGCTTAAAAAAATTACTGCAGTATTACACTGTGACTAGCAAAAATAATCAAAAGGCAAAACATATGCATAAAACCTTAGCTAGAAGCAATGGCCCAAGGCCCCTTATGAAGCTTGCAGATCGTGGCTGTTGTACATGTGTCTCTAAGCCATGTGGAAGAGAGACATGTGCACATCCAAAAAGTTAAGAGCTACTACATTATCATTTGAAAACTGCTGACAAACTTTTGTCTTGTTTGTTGTTGCCTGATTCTGAGAAGCTTAAACATGTTTTTATTAGAGGTAGTTGGGAGTTTTTCAACAAAACAAATTTTTAGTTGGAAAAACATTGAAACTGATTTTTTTTTTTTTGCACAAACCTATCAGTTTCTATGAACATTTAATCAGGAATGTTTCTCAGACCCAGGGTAGAATTTTGGGTATAAACCAGTAAGAGAGAGAACACCCACAATAGCAAGTAGCCTGAATCAGGCACAGCAGGGACTTGAACCTGGGACTCCTACATCCCAGATGAGTGCTTCACTATTCTGGTGTCTCTTTTTTCTTTAAATTTTTTTCACATTTCAGGATTTAGAGCACTCATAGAGAGTAACCAAATGCTACATTAAATCCTACACATTATGTTGCCTATGATATAGAATGTGCATATTTTCTTCAGAGCCCCCAAACCCAGACACCTGTAAAAAAACGTGTATACATTGTCATCTAAGACTGCATAAGAGCTTGCCCTAAGTTGTATAGTTTTAAGTGATCAGCAAATTGTACTTGTGTGCATGTATTATGAAACATATTATTAAAAGGACATGTTGCCCAAATAGCTGGGGGATGAAAGACAGAATTCTATTAAGGCAAGTGAGACACAGAGTGAGTCTGATATGTTTGCTTCTGTAAGACAGTCCTGGACACTACAAGATAGAAAGTGCCAACGATTGTCCTACAACTAGTCTTTATTTCTCATGTAACATACTGTACATATTAAAAACCAGGAGCTCCAGTCTTGCAAGCCTGGCACACACTTGGAAATACATGGTGTGAAAAGCTGTGAAAGACTGGACCTTAACTGAACTTGTTTTTATATACACGGAAACACTTGCAAAGAGAGTACTGAAGCATATCTTAGTTCTGATGTGATAAGGAGTAAGTAGTAATTATTCCAGAAGCAATATTTCTCATACTTCCAGGTACAAACCAACTGCTTTTTCTTGACATGCTATAAGTATGTAGTTAAACTGGTAAAACATCTTTGTGACTCTGTTTGTAGAACCTGAACAATATGTACATATCACTGAGTGAAATCCTTTGAAAGTTAATCACTTCATTCATGTCCTTTGTTTATTAATATATTTGTTAAAACTCCATCAAAACTAGTACATAGAAGCCATTGTATATAACCACTATAAACACCACAAACACTATTTGCTTTAAATTAAGATTGCTACTTTACATTAAAGATGGACTGTATAGCAAGTAATGTTACGTGTTTGGGGTTTTTAAACAATAAATAGAGATGTATAGTGAAAGGAAGCTCTATAAATATACACAATAGTTCAAACTCATCATCTCTTCCCCCTCAATCACCACCCAACCTATATAGACAAGGAACTCACATACTCCCACCCACCCTCCATCACACACATTGTCAACATGGCCCACAAACACTACCCACAGATCATCCTCAATATCACCCACCTGCTATGTGTCAGAAACCAAGATTTCACTCTCCATGAACACACATAAAAGACTCACCCTCTACATCCCTAGTATAGCCAAGAGATGGAAACACATCACACCTTAAGTCTCCACGTACAGTTCAGAAACAGCATCTTTCTGCATTCACCATTCCACTGTGAAGCAGAAAGTCCAGTATACCACCCCATACATACTAGAAATCACCCTACATAGACACTTGGGATGATGGTGTAGGACCTTACTTTCCAGATATAATCTATCTACTCATCTTTACCCACTCCACTCTACGCACACATAGATAACAGACCTCAGAAAGCCACATTCAGAAAACGAAGCTACATCTGTGGAATGTGTTACTTATTCATTTGCAGGCAATGAACTTGGGAAGAGGCTCTGAGGATTAGTAGTTATAATGGATAGTGGGGTGGGATGGCAAAGTTACTGGTCAGTGTGGGTTTTTCTTTGTTATGCAATGCAGTGCAGTACAAGTAGTTATGATTTTGCACCCTCCCACCACACACTTGACAGCATCCTCTTTAAAATAAGATGAGAGGTTTATTGTAAACCTACAAACTTAAATAGATTCAGAAAATGCAGTTGCCATGAACAGTACACCAGCAATGGACTTTTCATCTCAAGCAGTCGCAGGTAATTTAACTGTCTCCTTCCTTTGCAAGCCATCAGGCCAGCTCATCACATGTACCATAGCTCTAACATAGGCTGCGCCTAATCCTTCCTTGAATGATGGGCCACATCTTTAATACTTGCTTTAATTTTATCCTCTGTAATTTTACATTAAGATTGGGGTAACAGATGGCTGCATTTATTTGTATTCACAAGTTCATCTCTCCTGATAAAAGCAATAACTTTTTAAGCTACAGTTTTCTAGAATCCTTCTGAATTTCTGGCTCATGAATTACTCTGTAGTATGTCATGTCTGGGCATATCAGTCAAGACATGATGAAACAAAGAGCAATGTCATAGTTACAACAAAATCCAGTGTGAAGGGACCAATCTGACTGAAATGCTATGACTTTCAGTTGGAGATAAAGTGATACAGACAGAAGAAAAACGTAAGCTATCGCTCTATCCTTAAATATGGCTGTGTTAACAGGGTTTCTTCCTTTTTTTTTGCGTTTTGACTTGCCATTGTATTTCCAGGGACAAAATGGTATTGTACTATAAACCAGTTGAGCCATCTAGCCCACTTGTAATGAGACAGAAACCAATAATTTTTCTTTAAAATGCAGTAGACCTGCTGCCATCTTCTTTTGTTTTGAAGTTTACTGTAGATCAGCATCTTCCATTCAGGCAGCGTATTTTATTTCAATATAGCAGTAAGGTGGAAATAGTTCAATTCACTTAATGAAGCTTGCATCTGGAGTGCTGGTAAAGAATATATTGCTTTAAAGTATTTTTGTGCTTCTTTTTAAACAGGTGTTCTGTATAATTCAGGGCAGAAAAGGGTGTCATTGGTGCATTCAGTTTAGACATCTATGACTTCAGCTGTCTCCACAGTATGTCCAAAAGAATGTATATTACATAGATTGAAAGTGTATCATATTTTGGTGTGTTTACATATAGAGTAAGGCTTTCAAGGCCTCATAATAGTAATAGCATTTAAGGCCAGAAGGAGCCACTAGATCTAGTCAGACCTCCTGTATATCACAGGCCACCAAAGCAGCCAGCACCTGCATAATAAACTCAACAACAGAAATGAGACCCAAGTAAATGAGACCTACAGAAGACTAGACTATTGTGTGCCACAGGCAGCGAATATGAAGGACTGAGGTGCACTGGTGCTTGAGGCTTCTGCAGTGTCAGGGAAATGATTGAGATATACCCAGATAATCCTGGCAAGACATTTGGATGCCTTAGTCTCAATAGGAATTAGTGGGAATTGAACATTCAAATGGAACCCAGAACATATTGTAAATCTGTGCCTTGAGCCTGTAATTAGAATGTCAGTGTGGACCTTGGCACACATATGGAGTCCTATTGAAGTCAATGGGTCTGTCCACTGTGGTTGATGCAAGACAGATCCAGACAGCTGATGCAATGCAGATGCTGGCCACACCTCTGAAATATTTCATCTATAAAGAGAGAATCCAGAACAGTGCGTGTTTGATATATCAGACACATGGCGGGCACGATGCACCTTGCCAATACCTCAACATCCCTGTGCTCCATGTATAAATGTCACAAAGTGGGAGAGAAGACAACTAATAGTGACACCCTGGGCACCACAATTACATCTCTACAAATCAGTGGGGCGGAGGCCTGGTCTATGCTAATCAAGGCATAGCATTATAACTGTCAGTTAGTGGCATGATATTTTTAAAACTGCTACTTTATACTGGTATAAGTCCTAATGTGGATGCAGTTACAATGATACTGAAGGTATCTTACATGGATATCATTTATTTCATGTCCCTACCAGAATAAGCTATCCTAATATAAGCATTTTTATACTGATATAAAAGGTCTCAGAATTTGTTGGGCAGGTTGTTTCTTAAACAGTTATTGCTTTTATCAGGAGAGATTTGCTCCTGAAACGAACTTATGAACAACAACTATACTGATATAAAGTGGCAAAACTTTGTAGTGTAGACAAGCCCTTAGTCAGGATGGATTTGGCCATTAGACAGTTTCACATCATTTGCTATCCCAGTGTCATGCTGTGGAATCATATTTGTTACACTAATGTTAGACATTTCCCACACGATGTGCCAATTATCCTATATTGTAATGAAAATCCTTTAATATAGTGCAATGCCAAATGCTTGAGGCAATGCTTGATCTAACTCCAAAATCGTTTTAGGAGTAACTAAGAGACACATCCTGCAGCTTGTACTTATGAAAGACTCCTATTGATGGCAGCCAAAGTTTTTCCTGAGAAAGGACTTGTGCGCTCTCCTCCTATATGTAACATGGAGAGGAACGTGAGGATTCTGAGGGCAGAATTGGGTTAGGGTGAAGATTTGGCCCTAATTTAGAAGTGAAATACCAATCCCAAATTAAATAAATTTTAATTTTCTGGTTACCTGCAGTTCCAGAGCGGAAATATTTTTGCACTCCATAGAGTGTCCATCTGCAATGGGCCGGTTCCCATCAACCCATTTACCCAAGAGTATGTATTTTCTTTAATCGATTCTGCCTTAAAGAAACCCTGTCCTTAAGAACAATGAATCTCTCTTTGTGCCATCTATTCTCTGGATAAACATCTACCACCTCCGTAGCCTGAGGACATTTTTCTATTAAGATGTTTGTTAACATTTCTGAGGTTGTCACATTTCAGGAAGTGAAACTGATGTGACAGTCAACATGAAATTATAATATCATTTTACAGGATATTCTGAACCACCAAACCTGCATGCCCCCAAAATACTACTCAACTTCTCAGGCTGTACATGCTCAGCATCATTTAAACACAAAAGCAAATGTAACGTTTTATTGATTTAATGCTCACCAAGCATTAAACTTTAAAAGTAGTTCCACACATTCAAGAGACCTTTACTTTGGTTTTTAGAAGTTATGTAAAACAGTACTTGAAGTTCCTTAGCTACAAACTCCAATTCTTGCCCTAAACTGTTAAATGCTCTTGCTGGTGACTGACACACACTGCATCACAGTGGCTAATTTCAGCCACCAGTGAAGTTATCACTATGTATCTTGTTCAAGTTGAAGTTGGCCAACTGCAATCCTTTAGGATAAGAGGTGCTTTACAAATGCACAATACAGTTGTCTATATCTAGTCTGTCTGCAAACATGTTTCTGAGATTTTTTCTGTCTGGTCTACCCACCATTTTAAAGAGAGTGATAAACAGCAAAAGTCAAAAAACACCAACTCCTCAGTTGCTCTGCCACCACAGAGCTGCTTAGACATGTTTGGGCAGGAGAAGTTATGTTGTCAGAGCGATGCTGTAGGTGGCTTTAAACCTGTAGCTATTTCTGGGACAAAACTAAACAGAATCCAGGTCAATGGAGATTTTTTTGTTGAATGGGAGGCAGCAGGAGTTTTCCAGGAAGTCTGATAACGATGTGACCGTGCTACAGAATCTCAAAATACCAAGCTGGATGTCCTTTAGTCTTTGCCGGCCTCATGAAGAAAATTTCAATTCGTTTAGAATCAAGACAGCAGTCTGGTTTAGCCGTACTGGTCATACTAATCCTTCTCAAGCAGCAATTCTGCTCTGCTCTTTCTAAACAGCTACAAGCCTGGACATTAATTGCAGCTTCCTTTCTAGGCAGTAAAATGTATCGACTTGTTGGGACTCCAGTGTAGTCCAAGAGCATATACACAACTATGAAATCTAGCAATAAATAATTCATTGTGCATGATATGTATGGAGCAGGAGGCAAAAGGGCAGATGAACTCTTTCCACTGTGCGTTGCAAATTGTGCCATGTCTCTTTGTTCATGATATTAGTCCCTGATAACTAACGTTGGGCATCTGTTACAGATGCCATGAGTCATATAAGGCTGGTTCTCATATTATTGAATCCAGGTTTCCTGTTCCTTTTGCGGGGCCTTCAAGGTATTTATGTAAAAGGAATGAAAATTCTGAGCCCAGGAAGAGAACTACTAGAGCAAAAGAGACAGCAGTGTCTGCAGGTGAGGGCCAATTTTGAAAAGTGCTCAGAGCCAGATTCAGTTGCTCCACATCCTTTTAGCCACCTAACTAAGGGTGAGATTTGCAAAAGCGCTCCGCCCCAGCAGCCTCCACGGGGGACAACTAGGACCAGACTGTCACAAAAGTTAAGCACTCAACGTGCTGAGCCCTTGTGAAAATTGAGCCCTGAGAACCTGAGGGGAGACACGTTGTTTTCACAACTTAAGAGAGACTTGTAAAGGGCCCCAATCCCGTAAACGCTTACGAATGTACATAACTTTACCAACATTAGTAGCCCCAGTGACTACAGTGGGACTGCTGATGTAGGCACAGCACTGCTTGTGCTCAGTGTTTGTAAGACGGGAGTCCCTGAGGAGATTTCAGATACTACAAGGCCATCTCTGATCTTTCATAGTTTCCCTCATGATTTCTCTGAATTGAAACATTGTTTCCATGATTCCTCCACCTCCCTCCCCACAAAATTCCCCATGACAAATTTACAGCTTGAATGATGCCCAAGTCATATTTATTTGGGCAATGCCAACAGCTCAAACAATAGCATGGTTATTTAAAATTAGAGAGCTGGGCTGCAGAGAAAAGTTCTTGTCTTAAAAAAAAAAAATCTTATTTCTGCGAGCGGCTGCCTGGTAAATGGTTGGGACACTGAATGGTTTGTTCTGAAAGGTCCTGGAGCTGCCTCCCAATTGTGACAGTGTGTGTGGGAGAAATTTCCCTGCAGGTGAAGAGGAGCTTTCCCAAGGTGTAACCTTCCTCTCCTTCAAAAAACCTTTCAGTCTGGGCAATTGAAAGAACTAGTCCACCCAAAAACAATATAAGGGGAGGGGGAGAAGAGAAGATAAACCCCTTGATTCTCCCCCAAGACCAATCAGTACTGCCCTTAAACCAGACACTGTAACCACTAAACATATGTTGTTTTAAAACAATGTTGTTGTTAAATTAACAAAAACAGTTTTATCTGCCTCTGGATTATTCCTTACTGGTGAAAGACTCACCCCTGCCTGGTTTCCGCAAAAGTTTTGTCAAAATAGGCACATTACCAAGGGAATCTGTCAACTTTTATAAATTGTCATTTTCCAACAGCAAACCACTCCAGTGTTAACGAAGCTTCGGGTCAGATGCCTGTATGCTAGGAGCATGTCTGGAACCAATTCATTTCACCCAGCTCACCAAGCAGTTGTCAGTTTTCAATGACTTTGGGTAGCTGGTGACTTGGACACAAAAGGATTCATAACCATCACCGATTCCTGAGCTATGCAGCCTCGCCGATGCTGACTTCTGTGTCAAATCACCACTGCCACGTCAACCACACTGTACTGCATTTTGATGCATGCAGCAGAATATAGCTCCTGTGTGGCGATGAAGTGAATAAAGGTAACAGCAGCTATAATTAAGGCTAAGATTATGTTATGGTTATTTTTAGTAAAAATCATGGACAGGTCATGGGCAATAAACAAAAATTCACAGAAGCCGTGACCTGTCTGTGACTTTTGCTGCTGCGGCTCAATGGTTTCTCCTGCCACCATGGTGGCTGGGAGCAGTGGGGTTCCTCCTTGGTCCACGGTGACCACATTTTCTAAAAAGAAAATGGGACTACCCCCCCCAACCGCTCACTTGAGGCATCTCCCTCCCCATTCTGAGGCTGTCACCTGTCGCTGGAACCTTGCAGGGGCCCCCCTGTCGCTGGAGCCCTGCCAGGGCCCTGCTGGCTGCCAGCTCTAGAGTCCCACAGCCCCGGGGGCTCAAGCAGAGAACGTGACTTCCATGACCTTGGTCACATAAATGTAGCCTTAGCTATAATGCATTGGTAGAACAGTTAGGAAACCATGCCAGCATTCTCTAGTGCTGCACTGGCAGGGAGATGGCCTAGATGACTGGCTCTTTACCCAGGGGTCATGACCCTTCCTTTCTTAATGACTAGATGAAAGGGCCTGTCCTGAGACTTAGGTATTTCAACATGCAGTCACTGTCTGGAAAATCTTGGGAAGGAGTGACCTAGATAACCAGCTAGGTCTTTTCCTTCTCCAACATCTAAGGTTCAAATCAGCCTGGTTAAGTCCCAAGGGCCAGAACTTCAGTTGGGTTGTGCAGTAGAGTCTTGTATCAGAATCTTCATTCTGGGGACATGGGGGAGTCTATTAATTTGCTACAGAGGACTCCCTATACCCTTTTGCTATCCAGCACCATGTTTGTGCTTTGTTCCAGGCATTGAGTCAAAGACCTTGCCTAAGCAGTATCACATATTGCTACAGTGCCACAAGGACTCCTGTTCTTTTTGCAGGACAAAGGCTGTCTCTCTGTTCTCTTTGTTCGGCACCCAGCACAACGGGGTCCTGGTCCATGGCTGTCTCCCCTAGGTGATATGAGAATACAAATAATAGTAATTTGTTTTGTGTAAATGGACATCAATTAATCATCATGTTGGGAAATTCATCATAGTTGAGGGGGAAAAAAAGATCAGAGTGCTCAGGCTAGACAGAAAACCCGCTGCATGCCCAGTCTTGTTGCATTCAGAAGACATGGATATAGTGGATTTGCTGTGGTTTTGTTCAGGGTTACATTTCGGGTTGGCCTGGAAGTTGTTAATGATTGCCATGAACTGGGTCTTTGGTTTATGGACAATTATAAACTTGGTTAAAACTGATGGTTGCTGTTAGGCACCCTTTATTCAGGCTAAATGGAAGAAGCAGTTAAATGTGTTTCATAGATGTAGCTGAAACAATAGGAGGCTACCTCCCAAGGCACCAGGTTGCATGGCAAAGCCTGAGTAGAGTAAGCTGTGTGGTCTGAAGGGTTTCCCTGGGACTAATTGCACATGCAAGGGGAGGGGACTGCTTAGTTGCTACCATGTGAGTTAGAGGAAAGAGCCATCAGGCAGCGAGAGCACAGTGGTGGTAAGCATGGCCCTGGGAAAAGCAGAGACACAGAGCTCCTTTGGGGCACAGCACATGCTGGAAAGGCAGACTTGGAAATGCTAATAAGCAATGGTCACATAAACACCACCTTTACCGGAAACCTGCTGACCACTATACTTACCTACATGATTCTAGCTTTCATCCAGAGCACACCACATGATCCATTCGCTACAGCCAAGCTCTAGGATACAACCGCATTTGCTCCAACCCCTCAGACAGAGACAAACAAACACCTACAAGATCTCTATCAAGCGTTCTTACAACTACAATACCCACCTGCTGAAGTGAAGAAACAGATTGACAGAGCCAGAAGAGTACCCAGAAGTCACCTACTGCAGGACAGGCCCAACAAAGAAAATAACAGAATGCCACTAGCAATCACCTTCAGCCCCCAACTAAAACCTCTCTAATGTATCATCAGGGATCTACAACCTATCTTGAAGGGAGACCCATCACTTTCACAGATCTTGGGAGAAAGGCCAGTCCTTGCCTACAGACAGCCCCCCAAACTGAAGCAAATACTCACCAGCAACCACACACCGCACAACAAAAACACTAACCCAGGAACCTATCCTTGCAACAAAGCCCGTTGCCAATTATGTCCACATATCTATTCAGGGTACACCATCATAGGGCCTAATAACATCAGCCACACTATCAGAGGCTCGTTCACCTGTGCATCTACCAATGTGACATATGCCAGCATGTGCCAGGAATGCCCCTCTGCCATGTACATTGGCCAAACTGGACAGTCTCTACATAAAAGAATAAATGGACACAAATCAGACATCAAGAATTAGAACATTCAAAAACCAGTCGGAGAACACTTCAATCTCTCTGGTCACTCGATTACAGACCTAAAAGTGGCAATTCTTCAACAAAAAACCTTCAAAAACAGACTCCAAGGAGAGACTGCTGAATTGGAATTAATTTGCAAACTGGATACAATTAATTTAGGCTTGAATAAGCACAAAGTAAAACTATTTCCCCTTGTTTATTTCCCCTCCTACTGTTCTTGTAAAGTGCTGGAAATGGCCCACCTTGGTCATCACTACAAAAGGTCTCCCCGCCCCTGCTCTCCTGCTGGTAATAGCTCACCTTTCCTGATCATTCTCCTTACAGTGTGTATGGTAACACCCATTGTTTCATGTTCTCTGTGTATATAAAATCTCCCTACTATATTTTCCACTGTAGGCATCCGATGAAGTGAGCTGTAGCTCACGAAAGCTTATGCTGTAATAAATTTGTTAGTCTCTAAGGTGCCACAAGTACTCCTTTTCTTTTTACGGATACAGGCTAACAGGGCTGCTACTCTGAAACCTGCCACTGTTTGTATCTACTGTGTTCCTGGAAAGAGCACTTTGTGTACATTGTGTGTAAACAAACACTGCATTAAACAAAGACCTGATTTGTATAATCCCTGTCTTCTCCTAACACAATCAACCCATCAAGGCCCTGAAGAGCAGCTAACTGCTCAGGCCAAAGGGGGCAATAGGTAGGATTCATAGAGTCCACAAGCGTGGATTTCCTGATCCTTCCTGATCTTGGAAGGGACAATCAGCATCTCCTCTGTCACCTGATTGGAGGAGTCTTTTGGCCCCTAGCAAATCCTGGAGCTGAAAGGATCTCCCCAGCTCAGTCAGGTTATGTCACAAAATGCAGAATTTTAATTTAAATAACAATTTCTGGACCTCTGAGATTCAAGTCTTTCCTTTCCCAGATTACGTGCTTATTTTCAAGATTCAATATAAAAGTAAAAGGAATATTGGGGAATATCATCATTTTTCTTCTCTTTTCAAATCCATCCATGTCTTAATGTTTTCCACCCTTAAAAAAGGTTTCAATGTTTTTTCCCTTCCCCCACGCCCCGCCAAGTCAAAAGAGTGATAAAGTAGCCCTTCAAAAATAAACTGGTGAGCAGAACCCAGCTCTACTGAAACATGAAAGTAACAAATTGGCACATACAAACTATGGAAGAAAATGTCAATAGAAAGAAGCTTTGTTTCAGGATTCTGACAGGATAATTATTGGACAAATAACAGGAGGAGGTAAAATGATTGAGAACTCAGCAAGAAAATCCTGACTGTGTCCTTTTAAGAAGTTTGTTTCTGCTTAAGTTTTAGGAGTGGAATTCTTACAGAATGAGACTCCAGTTGTAATTAGCAGCGTGGGCATCTTGGTTAATGACATTCCTGGAGTAATTCTTCAGTGGCTGTGAAATGCCAAAATCCTATTAAAAAGGAACTCAAAGGAAAATGGCCATTTGAGACTCAATGCACCCCCACCCACGGTCCAGTTACCTAAATTGAATGTTCTAAGGATTCATTTTCATAGTTCTGAGCTTTAAAAGATGCTGTCAATTTAAAGAGCACAATGAATGTTTATGAAAATGCAGTGGTCCATTCAGGGGTGTACCCAGCTCACTGGTTCATGTACAGAGTGCAGCAGGTATTACTGATTACTTAGTTATTTTGGTGCAAGCCCCTTGGTGTGGACATTTTCAAACTGCCTTGAGAGTGCCATGTATTGATTTAGCTTAAGCACAATTTATTTAGATGCTGTGAAGAATTTAATAGGGTAAATCAATATGAGGCGCTCTTAAATCAGCTTAAAAGTGTCCATGCATAGGGGATGCATCAGTTAAGTAAATCTGTTTCTAAACCTTCTTCGCTAAACTGGCACAACTTGTAGGTAGACATGAACTTAGTGTTCCTGAGGAAGAGACGAGAGATTTCCTGAGCTACTATGAAATATTATACTAAATAATCCCTTTATAAATAACATACAGTAAGTGCAATTTTTATTTATTTTTTACAGGTTCTAAAGCAGTTCAGATTCCACATGCACAAAGAATAATCCTTATCTGGTAGAGATCAAGCCTCCATGGATTGGGCTGACTACCACTTTCTTGAAATGCAAATATAATGTATTTCAAAGATATTTCCAGAAGAAAGTAACAGATTAATCTGATTAAATGAATAAGAAAGCATCTCTTGCAGCCCTAACAATATACATTTAGTATTTGCATATAGTCTGAATGAAAGTTGTCAATATCATGCAAACTAGGAGGTGAGCAATAATGTTTCCTTTTAGATAGGTTTCAGAGTAGCAGCCCTGTTAGTCTGTATCCGCAAAAAGAAAAGGAGTACTTGTGGCACCTTAGAGATAACAAATGTATTAGAGCATAAGCTTTCGTGAGCTACAGCTCACTTCATCGGATGCCTACAGTGGAAAATATAGTAGGGAGATTTTATATACACAGAGAACATGAAACAATGGGTGTTACCATACACACTGTAAGGAGAGTGATCAGGTAAGGTGAGCTATTACCAGCAGGAGAGGAAAACAACAACCTTTTGTAGTGATAATCAAGGTGGGCCATTTCCAGCAGTTGACAAGAATGTGTGAAAAATGGGGTGTGTGGGGGAAAATAGTTTTACTTTGTGTAATGACACATCCACTCCCAGTCTTTATTCAAGCCTAATTTAATGTTCTCCAGTTTGCAAATTAATTCCAATTCAGCAGTCTCTCCTTGGAGTCTGTTTTTGAAGGGTTGTTTGTTGAAGAATTGCCACTTTTAGGTCTGTAATTGAGTGACCAGAGAGATTGAAGTGTCCTCTGACTGGTTTTTGAATGTTCTAATTCTTGACGTCTGATTTGTGTCCATTTATCCTTTTACGTAGATACTGTCCAGTTTGGCCAATGTACATGGCAGAGGGGCATTCCTGGCACATGCTGGCATATGTCACATTGGTAGATGCGCAGGTGAACGAGCCTCTGATAGTGGGGCTGATGTTATTAGCCCTATGATGGTGTCCTCTGAATAGATATGTGGACACAGTTGGCAACGGGCTTTGTTGCAAGGATAGGTTCCTGGGTTAGTGTTTTTGTTGTGTGATGTGTAGTTGCTGGTGAGTATTTGCTTCAGGTTGGGGGGTCTGTCTGTAAGCAAGGACTGGCCTATCTCCCAAGATCTGTGAGAGCAATGGGTCGCCCTTCAAGATAGGTTGTAGATCCTTGATGATGCGTTGGAGAGGTTTTAGTTGGGGGCTGAAGGTGATGGCTAGTGGCGTTCTGTTATTTTCTTTGTTGGGCCTGTCCTGTAGTAGGTAACTTCTGGGTACTCTACAAAAGGTTTGGGGTTTTTTTGTTTTTCTTCCCCTTTCTTCTCTCCTGCTGGTAATAGCTCACCTTACCTGATCACTCTCATTACAGTGCGTATGGTAACACCCATTGTTTCATGTTCTCTGTGTATATAAAATCTCCCCACTGTATTTTCCATTGCATGTATCCAATGAAGTGAGCGGTGTCTCTTAGAGATCTTGAAATATAAGATAAAAGGTAACAGATATAAACTGAGACAGTCTTACTTTGGCCTGATCTGCATGACAAAGTTAAGTCAATCAAAGTCTGCTTTTTCTGACATAGTTTTGCATGCATCTACACCTAAATCTGATGGCTACCAATAAACACAATAACACAACCACCTCCTTGAATGTTGGAGAGCCACAGCAAACGTACTTGTCAATGTAGTGCAAAGGTAGACACCGCATTACCTGTGTCAACCCGAACAGTTCTCTAATAGCTCCACCATTATGCCCCAGGCCCCACAACAGTGGTTGTTTCAGACACAACTTTGAACTCCACTGCCCAGGGGTCACAGATACTGGCAGCCCATCCCCACACCATGGTGTTTTTTAAATGCCTTTTCATGATTGTCTACCCTGGCAAGCACACCTACTAACCCATCCACCCATGCCGGCTCCATGCACGTGCCAGGCAACTACTACATGCCCTCCTGCCTGGAGCAGGAAAGTAGTCATGGGTCTCCTTGGCCTGTGGGGAGAAGAGGCTGTGTAAGTGGTGCTAAGGAGCGATTGAAGAAACAGACATCTAGGTGTAGACTGCACAAGGGATACTAAAACTGGGGCACAACAGGAATGAGCAGCCATGCCAGGTGGAGGCGAAGGTACTTTAGCAAGCATACAAGAAGTGAAGGAAGCAACAACAAACCTGGCCCCGCCCTGCAGGCCTGCCACGTCTATAACGAACTGCATGCAACACTTGGCAGTGAGCCAACCAGCACCCAGAATGTGACTGCAGATGCTTCGCTAGAACCTGGCACAGAGACCCCTGCAGTGTATAGACAGGACAACATCGAACAGAGACAAAAACCATGCGGTGACCCAGGAGCCGTTTGAAACTCCGCTGGAGTCAAGCCAGTCTTTCCAGGCAAGCATAGATGAGCCTTTGATCAAGAGAAAGGGAGCTCTGGTAAGTGTAAATGCGCATTATTCATTATAAGCATTTTTTAAAATCTTTTTGTTGCCCAAAACTGCCTCTCCTTTCCCCACTCACCCTTCTTCCCTTGTTTAAAAATGGTGCCCATCACATCTGCATATTTACAGAACAAAGGCATTGACTTTGGATTTCTCACTTTAAATTTATTTTCTAACATTTCAAAAGTAAAAAATAATCAGGCAGTGCAAATTACACAGTTCACAGCAAGTCACTGCCCTGTGCTCAGATAGAGATGATGAGAAAGAGGTACAGGAAGCATTTACTTTTCCTTTACTACGGTTTACTGCGCGAGGTGGGGGCACAATTCTCCCCATGCAGAGTACTTTGTTTTTCTGAACAGGTATGTCCCTTTTATCCTCTTGAGCCATCTCAGTGGAATTCTCATGGAGATACTCTGCACTTCTCTCCTGAACATTTCTAGGGATGGCAGCTTTGTTTCTGTCCCTGTGATATATGAGGCATCCCTACACCACTCTGTGACGAGTTCTGCTGACACCACTGCAGTAAACAGGCGAGCAGCATAGAGGGCCCTGAGCAGTTTCAGGATGCCAGTTTCAGCTGGGGTCTTTGTCACCTGCAGGAGTGAGATATTAGCCAAAATGACCACTGCCTGTAAAAAAAACTTGGCAATATTCACTGCACTTTCCATCTCAGCATCAACACTTTCCATGCAACATAGTACCCCTTTTCCACACACGCACACACCCCAAACTAGTCTGGTACGCACCATCACTTGAACTGCAGAGTGGTGTTTCAACAAGGTGCTCCAAAGCTAAAGTGATAATTAACATTTCTTATTAAAGGCCTTTATGAGAATAAAGCAAGTGAATTTTGAGACTTTTCCTTTCCATTGCGATTTTTGCATCTAGTGCTGTTTTTTGTTTGTTTTAATCAGCAGCCTCTGCCATGGTAGCCTTAAGAGGTTCCCGCTCTGTGCCTGCTGAACATCTGTTCCTGATCAGTAGAAGAAAGAAGCAGACATAGGAGGATATGTTCTGCAAGATTCTCTACTGCAACTGACCATGAACACAGGGACTGGAGGGGCAGAATGGCCGAGAGCAGGATGAAAAGCCAGGAATGGAGTGAGCAGATGCTGCAGAAGAGGCAAAAGTGACAGAGAGGTGCAGTGGGAAGTGCCGCAGGACATTATGGCTTTGCTCAGGCAGCAAATGGAGATGCTGCAGAACATTATTGGGCTACATTCCCAAAGACCCCAGACACAGCAGCTCTTCCAATTCATGGAAAAGTCCATGCTTGCTGCTCCCTGTATTTGCCAACGGGCTGCAGCGTGGCATGAATCCTTACCTCAAATCCTTACTCCACAGCATGGGAAAACAAGGAGAACTATGACTATACTTAAGACGACCTGTATTAACTACAGGATCAGCCACCAGATACCATGCACTGCATGTTTTTTTAACATGAATTAAACCTTGTAATACGTTATTAGTATGTATGCCTGTTTAATGTTGTCCTTTAAAAATATGGGCCACCATCTTACAGTGGTGCTACCATGTTTAATTTTAACTTTGTTTCCTGTTTCTATGCACACAATAAAGTTATTTTATATATATGGCTGACTGTTAAAATGTTCCTGTAAGGCCTCCCTCAGCTGTATAACTCCATAATTGGCTCTTCTAATAGCCCTTTTGTCTGGCTGCTCAAATTTAGCAGCCAGCCAGTCCACTTCACCCTTCCAGTAGCGTTTCCCACTTTGTCTTACAGACATGTAGTGGTACACAGCATGCAGCTATAATAGGAATGTTTGTGTTGCTGAGATCCAGTCTAGTCATTAAACATTACCAGTGAGCTTTTAAATTGACCAAAAGCACATTCAGCATTCATCCTGCACCTCCTCAGCTGGTAGTTGACTCTTTCAGTGGTGCTGTCGAGGTAGCCAGTGTACGGTTTTATGAGCCAGGGAAGCAAAGGATAGGTTGGGTCCCTCAGAATCACTACTAGCATTTCAACATTGGCAATGGGAATACACCAGTCAGAGACGAATTTCCGTGCTTACAGCTTTTGGAAAAGTCCTAGCCAGCTCACACTAATATTTAATGACGCATCCCTGCTGATCCACCGTTGCCTGCATAACCATGGAAAAGTATATCTTTCTGTTTATGTACTCACTGGCAAGGTGGTGTGGTGCTACATAGATACATGTATCCGGTCTGTTGTCACACCACAGTACTGGAAACCCCATTGCTTCAAATTCATCTACCGTTTCCTGCACATTGCTGAAAGTCACAGCCCTGTGCAGCAGGAGATGCTTAATGGCTTTGCACACTTAGATGACAATGGCCCCACTGTGGATTTTCCAACTCCAAACTAGTTGCCTGCTGACTGATAATCTGGTGTTGCAAGCTTCTAGAGTGCAATTGCCACTTTCTTCTCCACTGTCAATGCAGTGCTCATTCCAGTGTCCCTGTGCTGGATGGCTGGGGCAAGCTGGGCACACACACATCCAGGGAAGTGGCTTTTTGCATCTGAAAGTTCTGCAATCAGTGCTCATCATCACAAACCTGTATTACGAGGTACTGATTAGTGGGATCACCAGTTTCTTAGGCCCAGCAGCCATGATCCACCATGAATGCCAGCAGCAACCTGAAATTTTCATTTACTGTGTCCATCAGCAACCAGATTGTCGTCAAATGTCTCTTCCTCCTTACATACCCAGTTGTAGTAATACTCACTGATGGTCCATAAATACAGTACAGTAAAACTCAGAGTTACAAATCCCACTGTTACAGACTGACCGGACAACCACACACCTCATTTGGAACTGGAAGTACTCAATCAGGCAGCAGAGACCAAAAAAAACCAACAACCACCAGACACTGTCTAGGTTAGTACAGTACTATGCTAAACATAAACTATTAAAAAATATATATAGGGAACGTTTAAAAAAAGATTTGACAACTAAGGTAAGGAAACTTTTAATGTGCTAAAAGAAAAGGAGGACTTGTGGCACCTTAGAGACTAACCAATTTATTTGAGCATAAGCTTTTGTGATGCATCCAATGAAGTGAGCTGTAGCTCACGAAAGCTTATGCTCAAATAAATTGGTTAGTCTCTAAGGTGCCACAAGTCCTCCTTTCCTTTTTGCGAATACAGACTAACATGGCTGCTACTCTGAAACCTGTTTTAATGTGCTGTTTCATTTAAATTAAGATAGTTAAAAGCAGCATTTTTCTTCTGCACAGTGAAGTTTCAGAGCTGTATTAAGTCAATGTTCAGTTGTAAACTTTTGAAAGAACAATGCTAACGTTTTGTTCAGAATTACGAACAAGCTCTATTCCTGGGCTGTTTGTAACTCTGAGGTTCTACTGCAGAATTGTGTGTCCTGTATTAACAATGGCCATGAGAATTATGTTGAGCTCTGCAGAGTCCATGCTTCTGCCAGAGAGATGGTAGAGACTGAAAAGTATCACACATGACTGTGAAAGTTTATACGAGCGTGAAAATTATGGGATGGAGAAAGTGGCATTGTGGGAACTTGATGTCTAGTTCCCAGAAATTCCTGAGGAAATTGCTTATATTCCACAAAACGCTGCAAAAATGTACCACAAGGCATTGTGCTGGACAGTGGCATGCCACATGCTGGCCTGCCTACCCATGGTACGCCATATTTTCAATCGACGCAAACGCTTGTGGTGAGAATGCACAGTGCTGATGCAAGCAGCTAAGTTTGCGTGCATCTGAACAATATATAAAAGTGAGTGGCTGTATGCTGACGTAACTTATGTTGACCAAACTTTGTTGTGTAGCCACAGGCTTCTAGTGTATGATGCAGAGTCTGCATTTACACATATCTGTGTTTATGTACACATATCTACTTTCCTCACAGTGTATTTAATCCCATCAGAAAACCTCCTCTGCTTTAATAGCCATTATTCTGCTATCATGTAGGGTAGGTAACTCTATAGTACCACATTCCCTTAGTGTTTAAAAATAGAGAGGAACATCTCTTGCTCATTATCTAGCACTTCTGTTGTGTATTCACTCAATATACACACAGTAAACTGAATAGACAAATCTATAACAAATGATTACAGATGGCACTGAGTTCTTGATAAGGATTGTGCATATGTCCTTTAGATTGTGCATCAGATAAACAGCATGACTTGTATTTTCAAACAGGTCCCAAAGGAATTAGATTCCCCTGAATTTCAGTGGAAGTTGAATATCTGATTTGCATAGGCTCATATGAAACTCGCAGCATATACAGTTTATATATACTTTCCAGCATTAACATATTTCTAGCAGTAACTTACAATTTTTAGAGCATAAATCCTGGACCAGTGTCATCATAGCTTTTAGGAATACTAATAAATAGATGCTATTTTTTTTAAATTAAAATTCAGATATAGAATTAGGTCTGACCTATTTAAAAAAGCAGCCTTCATTTTTGATGACACAATTATCAGTTAGACCCATGAGGACCTCATTGTGCCTGTTAAAATGGAAGCCAGGCTGAGGACTTCAAAGGCACCAGGTCCTTTATTTATTTTAGCCAAATATGAAGACATCTAAGCAACATACAAAATCCACAGTTCAAAACCTTGAATAAAAACATGTTTGAATCAAACCCAGCCAACCTAATAGCCCAGGCAACCGACATTACATTTTTGAAATCATTTTATCATCTGATAGGCAACCAGTTGTATTCTGAAATGTTTGCTTTATACGTAGGGACTAATACGTTCTGTTTTTCCATTCACAACTCCCATTGTTATACGCTAAGTTCTGGCTCCAACTGAAGAATTTACCCCTGATTTTTAAAGGTATTTAGACTTCTAAAGATGCATATAGGTGCCTAATGTTTTTTCAAAAGTGCCTAGGTTCCTGACTCTCATTGATTTCAATGGAAGTTTGGCACTTAGATGCTTTTGAAAATCACACTAGAGGCATATCTGCATCTTTAGGTGCATAAATACCTTTCAAAATGTGGCCCTTGGTCTTTAGTTGTTAAACAGAAAATTTTCAGCAATACACTTGATTAATGTAACACTATAATTAAGAATGTGAACAGAGCTGAAACATATACAACAAAATCCAACACCACTACCCACTCTCCAAAAATAAAGCAAAGCCTCAGCCTTAACACCAAGAACAGAATACATTCATTCACTGGTAGGCAGGAGCCAGGGATACTTCAGATCTTCTAGAATATTTTACAAAATAATTTTAATTAAAAAAAAAGAGAGTCTATTCTATGTTCCCATATATATGAGCGTGTCACATACATAACACAAATGAACACTCTCACAACAGCCCTAGGAGGTGGGCTTTCTTCTATTGCAGCTGTGAAACGTGTCCTCTAATTCTGGTACCGTATAGCCACACAAAAAACTACAGTGCTCGGCCTTTTTATAGGTTATACTCAGTTCCTTAGATGGATGTTTCGGAGAGTTGCAGCCTTCATTTGGAGACAAATTGTGTTTTTCAAGATAAGGGGGCTTATAATAATAATACTTAATAAAAAATACCTAGTTCTCATATTAGAGAGACAAGGTGGATGAGATAATATCTTTTATTGAACCAACAAGATATTACTTCACCCACCTTGTCTCCCTAATATGCTGAGACCAACAAGGTTACAACTATACTGCATAACGCTCATATAGCATTTTCCATCCATACATTGCGAAACACTTTATTAGGGTCAGTATCATTATCTTCATTTTACAGACAGGGAAACTGAGGCACAGGGAAGCGAGGCGACTTGCCCCATCATCAGCAAATGAGTGGCAGAACCAGGAATGGAGCCCAGGATTTTGGGTCCCAGTCCAATGCTCTATACCCTAGCAATACTGCTACTTGATTGGCTTTTCAAAAAACAACAAAGCTGTATGTGTATCTTTACATTATTCTGTGCCTCTATAATGCCAGCTCAGCAGGGTAAGGGAGCAGTTTTTGTACTAGCACAGTCTTCTGTAGATAAAGCACCATGTTACTCCCATAGCTTTACATATATAAAACATACCTTAAACCAAATAGAAAACAGCCTATCCAGGCTACAACAAATGACTCTTTCTAGCTTGGTGTGTACATTTCCCTTTACTGACTCTTGCATGGGAGCTGGTTAACTACTAACCTCTGTTCTCCACATCCTCCTTTATCTCTCTCGAGGCTGTTTTACAGAACTCCTTGCTTTGCACATCTGCTTTGGGAAAGAACCCTCTGAGCATCTAATGACCCCTTCAGCCAGCACTTGCAGCCTTGCTTCATTACCCCCAATCCACTCCACCTGTGAGAGTATGGGAGCATTAGGAAAGGAATTAACTCCTTGCTTGTTGGTACTAAGGTAGGATTGTTTCTCTCATTCACGGCTATGCTATCTGTTTGTAGATATTTAAAAACACTCTATTTTAAAAACTGGTTGACACCAGGACACATTCACAAACACAGTAAAGTTCAGTACAAACTCACTAATGGTAGTATCAGGGGGACACTGTTAATAACACTAATTTGCAGTTTCTCAGACATTGTGGGTTTGACCCCATTTCTGGTCTCAGGAAACTTCAGATAACTGAGGCTTCAAGATGGTCTGTAATTATAATACTAGTAACTAGAGGTGAATGGTGTTGTGCCTTCCAGATACAGAGAGCAAAGTATATGCTTCCTGTCTAGATCTCTTTAATTTCAGATAAGGAAAACAGCCAAGGGAGAACAAATACAAGGGCTCCCTATGAGAGAGAAAGAAGAACCTGGATTTGTGCAGGAAATGGCCCACCTTGATTATCATACACATTGTGAAGAGAGTGGTCACTTTGGATGGGCTATTACCAGCAGGAGAGTGAGTTTGTGTGGGGGTGGGCGGAGGGTGAGAAAACCTGGATTTGTGCTGGAAATGGCCCAACTTGATGATCACTTTAGCTAAGCTATTACCAGCAGGACAGTGGGGTGGGAGGGAGTATTGTTTCATGGTCTCTGTGTGTATATAATGTCTACTGCAGTTTCCACGGTATGCATCCGATGAAGTGAGCTGTAGCTCACGAAAGCTCATGCTCAAATAAATTGGTTAGTCTCTAAGGTGCCACAAGTACTCCTTTTCTTTTTGCAAAGACAGACTAACACGGCTGTTACTCTGAAAGATCACTGTATGTCTCTGTGTAAAATCTCCTCCATCTTGAATTCCCTCACACCCCAGCCCAGAGCAGACAAGCAGGCAGCCTTCTTGCATTTAAAATTACAGAACACAGAATCATGGCTATAAACAGCAAAGGCCACAAAAAATTTTGAGTTAATTCCTGATTGATGTGCTGAATGCTCCCACTAACAAAGGCAGAAGAGATTGGGTTGTAGGGAGGGAATCCAGCCAGAGGTGACCTGGGCAGGGTCAGGTCGCCTCTGAATCAAGCACAGAAATAAGAAAAGGAGTACTTGTGGCACCTTAGAGACTAACCAATTTATTTGAGCATAAGCTTTCGTGAGCTACAGCTCACTTCATCGTAACACGGCTGTTACTCTGAAACCAAGCACAGAAATGTGTTTGTACTAACTTTTTGAAAATGTGTTGCTTTCTGTGAAATCCTCTGGCATTTGATTCACTGAAGATACCACGGAATGAATTGTTCTGACACATTGCTAATGTCCTGGGGATGCCACACATGGGATGGCACAGGATGTCCCATTCTGAGACAGTATCACAGAGGGAGAATTGGTAGGAAGTGCATGGATGGGGGGGAAATATATTATTCAAACAAACTTTTGTAAAGTATGGAATGCTGCCAGGACCTTGCTTAGTGGGATAGAATCAGCTTTCTTTCCGCCTTTGCAATTCACCTCTGAACACAATTAAAACCTCAGGGATTTTACAGAAGAAGTGTATGTGTTTGGGGGGAGGGGCGGGTTTGTTTGTTTTGTTTTATGAGAAAAGCAGGGAATCTGCCAAGCTTCATGACACCAGTACCTGGCAGAGCAAGCAAGATGGCTGTGGTAAAGCAGCCAGAGGTTAAGTACATTCTACTGAGTTTTGAGCTCCTTTTTATTCATTTTTAATGGCCTTTTTCAAAAGCTGCTCTTTGCACCTTTCCCAGTGAAATCCAAGTTAGTGTGGTTGTATTCTCATGTACTTACCAAGCGTATCCAGGAGACTTCACTGCTTTCTCTCTCTCTAATTTCCCTCTGGATTTCAAGAGTAACACTTACTGTTCACCCCGATTAAGGATTCATTGCATAGTGAGAAAGTCCATTTCATTTCAACATGGCTTGCAGCTGCCAACTTACCCACTAGCACTTGAATCACAATTCCCTTGTCTGAGATCCAAAGCCATAATTAAGATGCTCAAATGTTTCTCTAATATAACATCCCTGCTCCAGGACTGAAGTAGTAGTAATAATACAGTGCAGTTCTACTGGGCCTCTTATTCACAGCTCTCAACATGGGTTATTTTTTTTCCAAATATTTAATAAAAACCTCATAACATCAGTGATTTTGCATATATAGGTAAACTGAGGCACAGGGAATTTATTACTAAGATCCTGTTGCTACTGAAATCAATAGGAAATCACTTATAAAACTCATTGAGAGCAGGACTGGTGTGTATGCAACTTGCTCGACATATCTCAGTGAATTGGTAGCAGAGTCGTAAAGCAGGAGCACGAGTCCCAGTCCCTTGCTCTGATCAAACAAAAATGTCTACAATCTCTTGCATGCCACATCTCAAGGCGCTTGATGTAATATAATATAAATGAGATCTAGAAAGTCCTAATAAAACTTTCCTATTCCAATTACACAAAATTAGTCTTCAGTCTTCTGAAATAAATTTTCTCATTTGCATTACAACAATGGGCAACTTTTGTTTAATCCTACAGCTCAGTAGAGTCAGGGGTTTCTACCATTGCATTATGTATGTCTTAGCACAGAGCAAAATCTGAATCTGCTTTGTTGTATGTAAAACAAGCCTGGATGAATAACTTTGGGATTCCATACTGGCCAGGCTCTAGCCACATGCCAAATTAACATGTTTCAAATAGTCTTTTCCTGAATATGATGCAGACAACACACTTGTTTCTGCTAAGCAAAACTTTAGGAGCTGGGAGGGGCAGAAAAATAAATAGAATGTGGTGGATACTGTAGATACATAAAAGAAGCCAGAATGTAGCCAGGGGGTGTATTATGCAGTACTAAGAGATGCTGCAGAAGCTACTTCTCTTTACCGATAAATCCGTCCTTGTATGTATTTCTTTTAAACAGCTAAAGGCCGAGTTTTTATTTTTACAGATTGGTATGCATAACCTAAATGAGACTTTAAAGGCCCAGTCCTGCAGCCCTTACTCAGTTGAACAAATCCACTCAAGAAAGAAATTGTCTCACTGACTTCATTGGGATTCTCAAGTCAGTACAGGCATCAAGATCTGGCCCTAATTCATCCGAGTCACAATGATCTATTGAAAGCAAAATCAGCCCCAGAAAGATATGATCATTTCCCTAAGTGCATTTCCCTAAGTGAGAAAGGAAAGAAAGAACAAGAAAACTCCCTGCTTCCTCCTATTTGATATATGTGTTATAGATTTTTTATTCTCTTTCTTCATTAACTGTGAAATGGCTATTATAGCATTTTAATTGTTGCCTGAGGGTGGATAAAAATAGGAATACAAGGCACACATTATTATATACTCTGCCCATAGCCTTAACATGCAATTGTATTTTATGACATTATACATCATGTTGTAAAATGTGATCAGGAGCAGATTCCAAGCAAATCAAAAAGAAAAGGAGTACTTGGATGCATCTGATGAAGTGAGCCGTAGCTCACGAAAGCTTATGCTCAAATAAATATGTTAGTCTTTAAGGTGGCACAAGTACTCCTTGTCTTTTTGCGAATACAGACTAACGCGGCTGCTACTCTGAAACCAAGCAAATCAAGATTGCTACTTGCTTGTCTTGCACAGTTGGTGCTAATTGTTTTATAACTGCATGATCTGCACAACACCCTTTGATTCATGTAACTGATAAGCCACAACATTTGAAACAGAGCTAACAACTCTGCAGTGCTGTACGTGGAAACAGATATTCTGGACAGTAGTAGTGGGTATGGATGCTGATGGCATAACTCAGAGTTATAAATGGGTTACATCATGCCCTCGGGGGGGGGGGAACAGGGGAGGGGGCAGGAAAGCTAAAGATACTTGGAAATTTCTTCCAGTTGTTACTTAAACTTTCTGAGGTATACACTCATCGGGGATGGGATGGAAGGAGAAGGCAGAGTTCCCCTAACCAGGGAGCAGGTAGGGAGGTGGACACAAAAGGTCAGTGAACTGATCAGAAAAACACTCCCAGGAATACAGCAGAGGCCCAGTAAACTCATGTATCAGTGCAAGAGAGGAAGAAAATGGGTGTCACTATCTCACCTTGCAGTAGTGATAGGGAGGCTATTCTAGTCTCGCTCTGCTGGGCAGCAGCTGATGAGATGAGGAGTCAGAGGTGCCAGGAAACAGGTTGTGTGACTCCTTCAGCATTCATGTCTAGGTATTAACATTGTACACAGTTCCTGACCCTTTGTCAGGGATAACAACCCAGGGAGAAGGTCTCCCTGAACCGATGCTGCCCCAAAAGCAGTGTGTGTGGAAGGATTTCTGCACAGCTGAAGCAATAGCCTGATGCCTCTCACAGAACTCCCTGATCTCAGACAGATTTGAGGGCTTTGGAGTGGGGTTGCCAGCTGATTTAATCACCCGTCTGGCAAATTTCACAAACGGCAATATGGCCCTGCAGCTCTACAGTGTAGGCACACAAGTTGGCATCTGCAGGCTAAGAAATATGGACTAATTTCTTGACTGATTACAAGTTCTTCCCTTCCTATAGGAAGTGGAGCAAAGAAAAGAAGCTTTTACTTAACGGCAGCTTACTAATTAGACCAACATTTTCAAGTTTGGTGGCCTGATTTCCAAATGTGCTCAGTACTTGCTATCTCCATAAAATCATACCACTTTCTTGGAGATGCAGTGTGGTCCAGTCAGTAGGGTATTAGGCTAGTAGAGAGGAGATTGCAGTCTACTCCGGCTTCGGCCACTAAGCTGCTATTGGCCATTTGTGTCTGTTTCTCCTCCCATACTTGTCTATTTCGACTGTAAATTCTTTGGTGCAGAGAGTGTCTCTCCATCTTTTTTTGTACAGTGCTTATCTCAATGAGGTCCTGACCTTCATTGACACTTGTGGGTTCTACTGTAATTAATAATAAATGCGTAAACATGGATTTAGGTGTATGTCTTTGAGTACTCAAGGGTAGGGCCAATATTTTCAGTAATTTTGTGTGGAAATAGGTTTCAAGGTGAATGAAATTATGCAGATCACTTAGGAGATATTTTTGCATGGAACAACATTCCAGCATCCTCTGGGATTTGCAGGATGATGTCATGAGCTAAGGCAAAACATTTTTTTGTGAATACATCTGCATGTGGCATCTGTTTTTTAGTGTATGTTAAATATTGTTATGGTTAAGGTTAACTGAGGAAGAGGCAAGCGGTGCTATGTTGTTATTTGCTGTGAAGTGATGTGAAGCCCTGGCTGGGATGATTTAATTGGGGATTGGTCCTGCTTTGAGCAGGGGGTTGGACTAGATGACCTCCTGAGGTCCCTTCCTACCCTGATATTCTATGATTCTAACAAATGTTTGAACAGCTGTTGCCGAATAGACAGTATTGATATAAGTGCTGTAATCATTACTGTAGGAGTTTTGGTTGAATCAAATAAACTTTGTAGGAGAGCTCATGGCCGAGGGTTAGGCATGCTTGTGGAGAGTTGTTGTAATTTACGATGTCAAATCCAGCGTGGCCACTTCAGTGAGCTTTGTAGAGGCATATGGTTTGTGAGGCTCAAAATATGGGTATATGTCTACACAACAGCTGGAAGCATGCCTCTAGATATGACATACACGAGCTCCTCTTGAGCTACTGAGCTAAAAATAGCAGTGTGAACTTTGTGGCATTCATGGCAGCAAGGACTTGCCACCTAAGCTCAGACTCAGGGGATCGCGTGGGTAGCATGTGCTGCAGCCCAGGCAGCAGTAACTACACTGTTATTTTTAGCACACTAGCTCAAGAGGCATTAGCATGTGTCTGTGGACACAGGCTGGGAGGCATGGCCCCAGCTGCAGTGTAGACACCCCCTACATAGTTTAGCCTGATTGAGTAGGGACTAGCAGCTCTGGGACTGTTCAGGATGGTTGCTAATTTTACACAGGTTCCTTCATTTATGCTTTAGTTTACTGAGATTCATTCACCTGCACTAAGTTACTGCCCCAGCACCATCTTCTACATCTTGATCAGCGGCAGAAAACTAGAAATCAGCTGTGCTCATAGTATATCATTAATAGCTTGTCATGGAAGGCAAGTGCAATTTTGTACTAAAAACAGATGGTTGCTGTCATTTTATTAACAACCAGGTAGCTCAAAGAAATCAGTAGATACAGTGATTATTGGCAAGAGCAAGAGTCAGCACTTCAAGGCTATCCAGTGTGCTGAACAGACGGCAGTGGAAAATTAGGCTGAGGGATTTGGACAGTCTGCGAATACAGACTAACATGGCTGTTCCTCTGAAACCTGTCAGTTCTCATTAAAATTAAAGGGAATTGTGCATCCAAATCCCAAAGCAACTTTGAAACTTTCAGTCTGGGGAGAGATTGTAAAAGAACACTGGGACAGATTGGGACAGATTTTTAAGTGATCAGCACCCACAAAATGGGGCAAGATTTCCAGTTTATATTCTGGCACCTACATAGAAGCTAGATTTTTCCAAATGTCGCAGCACCTAGCAGCAGCCCAGTGTTTTGCTGAGCCTTTGGAAAATCCAGTCATCCGTTGTGGTGCCTAAATGGGCTAAGCCCTTCTAAACATCTGGCCCTTAGGCTCACTTTTACCTCCAGAGAAAGAAACCCATGCTGGGATGGGGAGGAGATACACTATTTGCAAATGGCCCACCTTGATTATCACTTCAAAAGGTTTTCTCTCCCCCCACCCCACTCTCCTGCTGGTATTAGCTCATCTTAAGTGATCACTCTCCTTACAATGTATATTTTTTCATGGTCTGTGTGTATGTATAAAATCTTCTCACTGTACTTTCCACTTTATGCATCCGATGAAGTGAGCTGTAGCTCACGAAAGCTTATGCTCAAATAAATTGGTTAGTCTCTAAGGTGCCACAAGTACTCCTTTTCTTTTTGCGAATACAGACTAACATGGCTGCTACTCTGAAAAATATTTGCAAAGACGGGAAAGTGGGGAAGTAGCCCTTTGGTGGCCTTTGCCATACCAGTAGAACAGTGTAATTACCCTGAGCATACTTGCAGTTGTGCTGGAGGGATAGCAGGGCTGGGAATCCCCCTGGATATGCTCCGTTGGGTTGCTAAGCTCTGCAGAAAGATCAAGGATGGATTAGTCACAGGAGCTGAATGGCTCTCCTATGTATTTCCTGTAGGAGACAGGTGAGGCACAATGGCAAGGAACTGCCAGTGTACCTGATCTGTGGACAAAGTAATTAACATATATGGAACAAAGCACCCCTTGTTGCATTCCTACACATTCTGAAAAATCCCTATGGAAACCATTTGCAGGGGCCAAATAGTTCTCTAGGCATAGTACATGGAAGAAATATGTTGCAGCACATAAAAATATTTTTTCTTAAAGTAATTGTGTGTAGTCCGTTGGTTCGACAATGACGTTTTCATGCTCTCTCTTTTTGTGGATTCTGGAGTGACTCTGAAAGTCCAAAGCATGACGCGCATGCTTGTGGGCCGATTGGGCAGACAAAGTCATTGGTGAGAGTCTCGGCAGTGGTATGACGCTTTTCTCTTGCAGCTAACAATCGATTATTTCTGTCCTCTTTAAAGGCTTGGAAAGCTCTGAGTGTTGTGCATTGATCTATTTAATGCAGCCTTCTCAAAATCATCCCGTTTTATTGCACCAAAATGTATGCTATTCTTGATGCTGTCCTTGTAGCGCTTTCTGGGGCAGCCTTGATTCTGGTGTCCTTGTGAAAATTCTCCATAGAATTTTTTTCTGGGGAGTCGATATTCAGGCATCCTAATGATGTGTCCAACCCAGAGTAGTTGGACTTTTATCAGCATGGCCCCAATGCTTGTGGTATTTGACTTTTGGAGAACCTCCAGGTTGGTAATTTTGTCCTGCCAGCGGATCCCCATAGTGGTGTGCACAGACCACATATGGAAGGCCTCTAGCTGTTTGATATGCCATTTGTATGGTGTCCAGGTCTCACAGCCATAGAGGAGAGATGTGAGCACAAAAGCATTATAAAGTTTTATTTTTGTTGAGAGGGTTATTGTTGTGGGATTTCAGGACTTTGTTACATAACTTTCCTAATGACTGAGAAGCTGTCTGTATCCTGTTCATGATCTCTTTGTCAAGAGATCCATCATGAGAGATGTTGCTGCCGAGACAGGTAAAACTGTCAACTTACTTTAGCTGGTTGCCACTAATGGAGATGCGAGGGGACAGGGCACAGAGCAGTGAAAATGATTGGTGCACCACCACAATTTTCTCCAGGTTGATTGTGAGACCAAACAATGTTGATGCTTCAGCAAAGTGATCTGCGAAGCACTGGAGATCTCCCTCTGTGCGTGCTAGGAGGGCACAATCATCTGCAAAGAGTGCCTCTCTTCTTAGTAGTCCTGTTACTTCTGTTTTTGCTTTAAGCCTTGTAAGATTGAAGACTGAGCCGTCGTGTCTGTATCTGATGCATATGCCTCTGTTCAGTCCATCTGTAGCATAGTTGAGAACTTGGGTGAAGAAGAGGTTGAACAGTACAGGGGCAAAGACTCAGCCTTGTTTGACTCCATTTGAAATGGGAAAGGAGTCAGTGAGATCTTCATTAAAAAGTACCTGACCTTGCATCCCCTCATGAAATAAACGAATGATCTTTATCAGTTTTGGTGGGCAACCACATTTGCTGAGGATTATCCATAAACCACCTCTATTGACTGTATCAAATGCTTTTGACAGATTGATGAAAACACTGAACAGATTCATATTTTGTTCAATACATTTTTCTTGTATTTGCCTGATATTGAAAATCATGTCAATGGTGCTACAACCAGGTCTGAATCTGCACTAAGTCTCAGGTAGGTTGGCTTCTGAGATAGATTAAATCAGTTTTCTGCTACCTTCTCCCACTATTTATCTTGTATCAAGCGTAGTTGTCTTTGTGCCTTGCTTTGCAGGTGTTTAAATCTGTCTCTCTTTGAGGAAGACCGAATATCATTTTGCCAGATTTGGAAAGTCTTGTTTTTTTTCTTTCAAGAGTACTGTGCTTTCCTCACCATTTTCATCAAACCAATTACGGTGAGCCCTTTTCTTCCATCCAAGGATGTCAGTTGCAGTTTTTTGTACTGTCTCTCTAAATTCCTCCCATGAGACAGGGTTATCACCAAGGCTGGTTTCTAGTGCACTTTGTAGCTTGTCTTGATAGAAGGCATAATTTAGTTTAACAATATCAGAGGATGTCTTGATTGTTTTGGGGCATTTTGGGCATGTGGGTACAATGTGTAGATTCAGTATTGACCTAATCATTCTATGATCCGTCCAACATTCTTCTCCATGCATGGCTCTGGTGATCCTGACATCACTTATGTCACATTGTCGGACAATGATGTAATCTATTAGAAGCCATTGTTTGGATCTGGGGTGCATCCATGTAGTTTTATATTTGTTTTCCTGTCTGAATATGGTATTTGTAATTGTCAAGCTATGTTCTGCACACTTGCTTAGGAGTAGGAGACCATTTCTGTTCATTTTTCCAATGCCATTTTCCCCAATGACACGTTCCTGTTATCTTTACCTACTCTTGCATTAAAATCTCCTAGGATGATTAGTTTGTCACTTTGTGGTGTTGACTTGATGAGAGAGTCGAGATCAGAGTAGAACCGTTCCTTAGCATCATCAGGGCTTGTTAAGGTGGGTGCATATGCACTGATGATCGTGACTTATTTAGTGGTAACCAGAGTTTCATGAGTCTTTTGTTAATGCCTATTGGAAAGTCTTCAAGACACTGCAAGAGTTTGGCCTTAATGGCAATTCCCACTTCATGGATTCTATCATCGTGTGGTTCTTTTCCCTTCCAAAATAAGGTATAGCCCCCAGCCAGTTCTGTAATAATGCCCTCATCTGCCAATCTAGTTTCACTGAGTGCTGCAATGTCAACGTTACACCGGGCTAGCTCTTTTCAAAGGAGAGCTGTTCTTCTTTCAATCCGAGAGCTATTGTCTTTGTCTATCATAGTCCTGATGTTCCAAGCAGCAATCTTTAGTGCTTTTTTAGTTATCTTTGGTTTTCAACTGTGTTGAGGATGATCCACCAGCCGCAGTAAACTGACCAGATTTCATTTGGGGAGGCAATGTTTGAGGCCTCTCTTGTAGCCCCTTCCCTTACAAAGGGAGAGCAGTGCAATCCTAAAAAGGGCTGCTCTGTCACCTGAGGTGCTGTCGAGCTTCCTTTCTGCCCTTGGGTTAGGGATGGGCGACCAATGTCCCAGGCTGCCTGCATGCAGGCTTGTGGCTACACTGCCAGTAATCATCTTCGCCTGTTGCTTTGCCACTCCCCCATCGCCACAGGACTTTTGAAGAGAGATGTGCATGAATGACATGTGCATGAAGTTGATTCAAATGGGAGAGTCATTGCACTGGGACAATCCCATCCTCTCAGCTGCTGAAGCTTAGCCCAGTGGTACAAAGACTGTTACAACTGGAGGCTTTTTTAGCTGCAGTGGATAGCCATGACTTCTATAGTGCCCCATCATGCCTTTCGCCTTCCACAATATGTTGCTGCACCGTTTTTCAAGCCATTGGACTAATATATAGTCTCTTTCGCCTTGGCTACCAGAACAGTCTTCATAAGCTTGGGAGGGCAATCCCTAAATCACAGTCAGTTTCCACACTTCTGGTTACCCTCACCTGGTTTAACCCACCTGCCAAGACGGTTTGCCACCATGTGGCTGCTGTTGCTTACCGACAGCTACTTGGAGCCACAGGTGAGAGCTGGGTGTACAGCGAGGACCACAGAGGAAAAGAACCACTCAAGGAGTGCGGCAGTTTGGATCACTCAAAGGTACTACCTCTCCCATACGCCCCATACACTTTAATCTTAAAGTAATTAAAATGCCCTAATAAGGTATGCACATTGCTGAACTGATTTTAAATGAAAAACAATTGGTTGCTGCAGAGCAAAGTAACAATGACACTGAAATTTTTACTGCTGGGTAGGCTCTATAATAATAAAATATACATCCAAGTTAATATTGCCACTGTAATAGTTGATATTCGTTGATTAGTGCTATATACATGAGTATACACTGTGTTCTGAGTTACCAATCAGAAACAAGAGTTTAACTGTGTTTGATTTGAAAACTGTCAGAATCCTTTATTGGTGCCTTCTAGGTTATTCCATAGAGCTCGGTTTTTCGAGGGCGAATACAGAAAAAGCAGCATTGGTGGGTGCATAGGTCTTGTGCTGTTGTTCATATAGTGACTTGCAGTATGATTTCATAATTGTTCTGCGGTGGATGGCAAACTACCAGTGCCATATACTTTGTGCTTGTCTAATTTATACAAAAAATACCTAGTACTGGTGATTATTCATCTAGAAATCACCCTGAAAGCCTAAATTAGAAATAAAACAAAGCGCAATCTAGAAATGGCCTGGGCACTTGGTGTTTTGAATAAGCAATGTCTATTTCTAAAATGTTCTTTATTTCATTTTGAGGTATTCCTGGTGCAGCTTGGTTAACTTTACTTTTTACTTCATGACTGTGTTTTAGATTACCATTTGTTCTAATTAACATTTGGCCTTTCCACTGAGCCACAAAAACTAGTTAGCTAGAGGAGCAACAGGGGAATCACTGATATTAAGAGAAGTAATGTCACGCAAACCTCATGAAACTCTAATGGTTTTGTAATCATTTCAATAATTCTTTCACTAACAATTAAAAGCTGGCATCCGGGCAATGAATCTCGCTTCAGGCAGGCATGAGAATTAAAAGGTTGAAGAGTGCAATTGTCTGCCTTATGCTAATTTAGACCTTAATAGATTTAAAACAAACAAAACCAAAGCGGAAAAGGGACCTGTGATCTAATTTTAATTTAATTTAAATAAAATTAATTTCTAAAAATTATTTCATTCAACCTTGGGCAGCAAGGAGGACTTCAGAAAGCTCATGCACTCAAGCAGACCTAATGGTCAGCGCTTCATATGAGAAACAGCCAAAGCTGACAGGGACAATTTATTTATCTAAAATGTTGGGTGTATAAAGGAATATCTCTCCATTAACCCCTGTGGTTAAACCTAGTCCCGCCTTTAAATTAACACAGTTTTTAAAACTGGGTCCGGAGTAATGGTGGGCAACCTGCAGGCCATATGCGGCCCATCAGGGCAAGCCACTGGCAGGCTGCCTAACCATTTGTTTACTTTTGCATGGCCGCACGCAGCTCCCAGTGGTTGTGGTTTGCTGTTCCTGGCCAATGGAAGCAGCGGGAAGCAGCGCAGGCCAGGACATAGCTTCCCGCAGCTCCCATTGGCCGGGAACAGCGAACCATGGCCACTGGGAGCTGCGGGCAGCCATGCAAATGTAAACAAATGGTTTGGCAGCCCGCCGGCAGCTTACCCTGATGAGCTGCATGCAGCTCACGTGCTGCAGGTTGCCCACCACTGGTCCAGAGTCTCAACTAAAGTCAGTGGACCTCATCAATTTCCACCAACTTTCCATATGAAGTATTTGACCATGGGGTATTATACTTCCTCTCCAACCTCACTGTCAGGGTGTTAGGTCTCTTATGTGACATGCTATGAACTTTTGTGCATTTGGGGTTTGTTGCGTGAATCTCTCTTGCAGGTTCAGGACAAACTCAAGGCCACTGCCTTTAAAATGAAATGACTGAAGAGACCTCACGTTGAAGTGAAATTTTAAAGCCTTTATGGTAATGGAGGGAAGCAAAATGTGACTCCGTGTGAGTCTGTTGAATTCTAACGTATCTATATGGGTTGGAAATTATTGTGATTTTGTGCTCTATAAAATAGTAACAGTATTTGTTCAAATATTTATGCGATTTCCAAGGCTTCTTTCAAACCTGAGTGAAAGGATCTTCACATTAACATGTCACTTTCTTGCACAAAACTAAAAGAACATTATTTTGGCTGATCTCTAAACATTCAGGATACCTGACTGATAATAAGTAATAGCTACCATACCAGAAAACATGTTTTTCCACAGTTAGAACACAGACTTATTCTGTAATTAAGAACTGGCCTTATAGATAGTTAATAACACCCTTGTGTAGTGTAGCCATAATCCCTTAAAAATAAAAACAGCTGTTAATGTCTGTAATGACTGGTTTGTAAGAGTGATAGCTGACCTTGGGTTTCACTCCTGTCACTGTCTGACAAATCAATTATTGCTTACAGATAGCAACTGGTTTCTTTAGGATTTGCGTTTAATTAAATTTTACTTGGAGAAACTGACTCATTCCCAATAAGTTATTTCAAAATATAAGATACAGTCCCTTACCACATATGACTTGTCCCTTACATTACTGCCCAAGTCACCATAGGCATATGTTGCTGTTAACACCCAAGAGGGTAGCAGTCAGCTGCAAAACTACCAGTTCCATCCAATCATTACATGGGTTGAAGTGCAGAATTTGACCAATTTTCAGATGACAATTTTCTTTGGGAGCAAAACTTTACAAGAGGCATTTGATCCAATGAGCAAACCTAACTGCATAGTTGTATACAGGCTAACAAAAAACCCTTTTGTCAATCAAACATGAAGTTTGGGAAAGTGAAATCTAACTACCAGCTGCCCAACCAAGAAGCTTCTGATCTAGCTTCACTAAAGACTTTGGATGCATTGACTGACCAGCATTTTTTTACCTGAGGCTGAATATGAAATGGGCTTTTTACCTCTGTTTGCCTTTGCTTTTCCAGGCTAAAGTGAAGATTGTGTTCTCTGTTACCTCACTATAAATCCAGAGTGACTCCACTGATTTGAACAGTGTTATCTCACAGAGCCATTCACATAACTGAGATCAAAACTTGAACCTAATTACCTACACTGGCCAAGCATGCCTCCATGTGCACTTTGGGAAGAGTGCACATGTCTCATTGTATATGCTGGGCCTCCCACTTCAGGAATGATGTGGACAAATTGGAGAAAGCCCAGAGGAAAGCAACAAAGATTATTAAAGTTCTAGAAAACATGATCATGAAATGACCACAAATAACAAATACTTTCCTACCTTCTGAAGTTGTTAAAGAATCCAATAGTAATGCTATTCAGAAGGATAGAAGCACATTGAATTTGTGGCTGAATTAAACAAGCCTCTTATTCTCTACATCTTGGTATTTAATGTACATTAGCCCAGAAACAGCAGATGATGGAAGAGAAGATGAGAAGTGAGATTCTCAGAATTTGCTAGCTTCTGTCTCTGAAAGCCTGTCTAACCTTTTTGAGGTTTCATAACAGCCATTGTTGAAGGCAGGAATTAGGATTCACTGCAAAAGTGCCACTTTACACAATTCCTCTCATATGGCCATCGTAATCATCATCTCATCATAGTACCTGAATGCCTCACAGTCATCAAGAGATTTTATTCTCTCAACACTCCTTTGAGGTATGGAAGTATCCCCATTTTACAGATGGGGAACTAAAGCACCAGGTAGATTAATGGTTAGGGCCCAGATCCACTGAGGTATTTAGGCTCCTAACTTCCACTGAAATTAATGCACCTCCCTCTGGACCCAAGTCAGGTACCTGTCACACCCCTCTAGTCAGCATTTCCTATTGGTTAGCGTAGGTTACGCCCTGTTCAGCTTGCTGGCTTTTGTAGATCCTATTTTTAGGTACCTAACTCTCCCCATGCATTGTATGGGGAGCCTGAGAATCTACCTTGGTGCTGAGGATTCACTAGGTGGCAGGGCTCCTAAACATTAGACATTTCAATATTGAGTCCAAGACCCCTTTGTGGTAGAACCTTGTGAACCGATGGGACCTAACTGCAAGTGTCAGGTGCGAGTCAGCTCCTCTCTGATTGACTCCTCCTGCCTGTGGGGTCCGCGCATCGATGGCTGCATGCCCTGCTCCTGCTGGCCACTGCCACCACCTCGCTGTGCTACATGTGCTGGACCGTGAGCATGCTGAGGACCCCAGGCTATCACACAGCCCAGTGAAGCAGTGGCAGCTGGCAGGAGCCGGGCTCGCAGGCACTAGCGTGCTGCCCCACAGGCCGGAGATGGGTTGTGGGCATGGGACATGGGAAGCCCGGACCTGGCCGTGCCCATGGATGAGGTGGAGACATCGTGACACAGGTTTATGGGGAGGCAGTAGGTTTGAGTTGAGTCTGAAAATGACTTGACACTCTCAGCATGGGGCTTTAAAATTAGACGCCACCAAGCCTCTACTTTGTGTTTCTAGCACCAAGTGAGTTGCCCAGGGTACATGAAGCCTGTGGCTGAGGCACTAAACCCATGGGCACTGAGTGCTACCCAGTGCCTCACACACTAGATCATTCCTCCCACTCTAGGCATGCACTCTAACAGAACTCCGAGCTTCCCCTTGTGCTGGGTCTTCATTTCAGCACACAGGCAGCTGGGTCAGTGTCCAGCTTTCTCTTCACTGGAAACACAAGCTGCTCCCAACCCCCCTCATGCATTTCACATTGCCCTTCTTTAGGAGGCACACCTGGTCAAGCCACGCTGTCTGTTTCCTTAAGGGACAGAGTCCTGTCTAGCTGGGAGCAGGGCCTGCGAAGCATGAGGCTGAGATGCCTCATTTACTGTGCAGGTAGGACCGGCTCTGGGCACCAGCAAAGCAAGCACATGCTTGGGGCAACACAATTCCAGGGGTGGCATTCCGGCCACCCTTCTTTTTGTTTGTTTGTTTGCTTGGGCAGTTGTGCGTTCGGAGCTTGCGGCGGCAAATTTTTTGCTTGGGGTGACAAAAAACCTAGAGCCGGCCCTGCGTGCAGGGAAGGGGGAGGAGGAGGAAGGATGAGGGATCTGGTGTGTATAGTGCGTGCAGCAGTGGTGGATTATGCAGTTAGCCGTGGTCCCTTCCCTCCCCACACCCTTCAGGAGTCCCACACCTGCTCAGCTGCCCTACCTCTCTCTGTCCCATTTCCCTTGGGCAGGCCTCGTCTTGCACCCACCGCTGTTTCCCCTCCTCCCCTCACACTGACTCCACTGCACTGCTTGCTGCCACAGAGATCTGGCTCCAGGAGGCAGGGCCACCTTCTGCCCAGTGTTTCGTACAAACACAGGAGCATGTCTGGCGCCTGCAGCAGCACCTCCACCTTCCCTCCCATCCACAGAGGTCAGGCTGCAGTGCTCCCCTCCTCTCTTTGAGAGGGCAGGGAGGAGGATCTGCTGCCCATAACAACCCTGGCATGCTTGCAGCTGTTCCAGGTGGGGTTTAAAGAGCTTACAGCTGTTCATAGGACCGGGGCGGGGGAAGAAGTAAATGCCAGCAAGGCTGAAGTTGTGGTTGGAAAGTAAATGAATGGGGCTGGGCAGGGGCTGGGAAGAACAGAGCTGAGGGTAGAGCCAGAGTTTTGTTGAGAGTGGTAATTTTTAAGGTCATTTCTAGAAATAGCAGAGAAAGGTAGAAGGGAAGCCATAAAAAGGGTCTGAAACATGCAGCTGGAGGAGACTAGATCATTGTCATGAATATATGACAGTGGAGATCATAATACTAAGCAGAAGGGGAGAAACTAATTCACTGGCTGGAGACTTTCCTATGTTTAAACAGGAAACATAATTTAGAGGAGGGTGGTAACTTCCCTGTCTTTGTTCCTACAAATAAATCATTGACTAACACCTGTAGGCTCTTGGACAGCTGTGCCATCAGCTATGCCCAGTGCACCCTTGAACTGCCGGGGTGCTGTGCTGGGTATACAAAAGTCAGTATTGGGTCTGGTGTTTCCTCAAGATCGGCAGTTCACATGAATATTTTTTGCCTCCATCTCCTTTCTCTGGGATTGTGACAAAGCTGAAAGCAACATTTAAAAGGGACAATTGAGCTTTTCTTGCTTTAAACTTCCTGAACTGAAACTTTAAAGTTTGCTCTGAAAATTACACTTTATAGGCCTGTCCTGCACCATGAAAAAACTTTGACTGCAGGGGGAGCAGGTCTGGGTTGTAACATCAGTTCCTGTGGATCTTAAGGTTCTGATTATTTGAATTATTTGTATTACAGTGCCCCCTGCAGTTGGGCCCCATTGTGCTAGATACTGTACAGAAACTTAGTAAGAGAGTCCTTGCTCCAAGCAGACTTCTGCTTAAATAGACAAGACAAAGGCTGAGAAGGAAAATGATTTGCCCAAGGTTACACAGCAGGTCAGTGGCAGCTCTGGGGACACTGTCTATTGCCATTTCTAACATGTATCTAAATGCTGTGTCTATTTTGATGGCTGCAGTGTAAGCACAGATTAGTCTATGAGCTGATTTCAGACTTGCTGAGTGCCTATGGCTCTCATTGGTTCCAACCAGTGGGTTTCTGGTGCTGAGAGAAGAGGAAAGTAGCACTCTTAGTGCACTGAAGGAGGCTTCTGGGTTTTAACTTACTATAGAAGTTAAACATTTTCATTTTTGTGGATGATACAAAATTCCTTATGAAAGCAACAGTGAAAGCAGATAACTTCTTCAAAGCACTTGCAGTTCCTATTTGAAGGCAAGTGGAACTATACGAAATGTTGATCAAACAAAATTACTCTGTATCATAAAGTATTCTAGTTAGAAATTTGGAATCAGTTTAAATGGCACAGGAGGGTTAATCCAGTTACTTGTCATGACAAAAGGCCTGGATTCACAAACTAATCCCTTTGCCAAAACTCATTGGTCATACACATTTAGAAGGGGCATAAATCAAATGTGTCAGTGTAAAATGCTATTGCCTACTAAACATGATCACTGATTTGGAAATAAATTACTTGTATTTAACTAAAAAGCGCTTGCCAGTTATTTTCTTCCATGAATTTATTTTTATGCATGCTTTATTGGAAATGTGGGCAATACTGTTACAGTTAGTTCCTGTCTTAATGGATGTTCTGATAATAAACGTCATGAGTTCTCTATTCTTTAGAGAGTCTTTCAGAGTAAAGATCTTTTGGCAGCTATTCTATCCAATCTGTTTGAAGCTTCTTTAGAAGGATGAAATGGTATTATTTCACCTAAAGAACAAAATGTCTAGACTTTATTTCACTCAGGTTACTAACCTGATTAGATTTTGGACAGGATGTTGAGAGAAAATTTATTTAACATTGTTGTCAACCCTGATAACCTTTACTCCCACTCTGGCTAATCTCTTCTGTTTACTCTCTTTCTGGTCTACACCATAATGGATTGATATAGAGTCAGATGAGCACTTTGACATCCACATCCTGATGGACAGAGCATATTACAACAGAGAGAACACATCTGAAATAATCCTGCCCATTACACAAAGTCTCTTTGCAAATTGGAATGACCATATGCTGTGGTTTAAGTGAGGAACATGACTGAACAAATTTAAAAATATTATTCAGTTGCTACCTTGAATTATCACAAATGAAGATACTATCTGAAATCTAAGTGAAGATTACTTAGCTGATGGCCAGTGTTTCTCAAGCTGCACGCTGAGTTTTCTGTGGGATGGTATTGGTAGGGTCTCCAGAGCAATGGGTTTATCACAGGACTCCAAGACCTGCCTATGCCTGTACTTAAGTGTGGCTGTGCTGCACATCTGGGCCCAATGAATGGGTAGTTCGCAAAGGACTGTGGGTGAATGGGGGTACTTCTTCCCTCTTACCCCCTTCTGCAGGTGCACAGTGCAAGTCACAATGTAACCCTGTACATGTATTGCATAATTTTGTTCATATGTCTGAGGCTTTTATAAACACTTTGTGAACCAACTTACAATGCAAAGCACATTTAATTATGGCAATAACTCAGTATTGTGAAAAAAATGACAGTTTCATCTAGGAATGCCTCATTTCAAAACTCTTAAGTGCTGATGCCAGTTTACAAATGATATCAGCATTACTAGTATAACCTGTTTAACGGTCAAATGTAAATGACTACAAACAACCTATTTTCAGGTGCTCACACTTGGGCTGGATTTCAAGTTCGTTTTCAGAATAAATCCCATTATGTATATTTTTCTGGCAGACAATACAGTTCGCTGGATTACAGTACAGGAGAGCTGGGTTCATTGGTCATCTTCAGGCTGCTGGAGGCTAAAAGCTTTACATTTTTTTCTCCAGCATATCCAGAGATGGGGGTGAACACTGCAGAGCAGACGTTTTGTCTTGTTCTCTGGAAAAAGCTAACTGCTTAAAAACAGGATCATAGCAGTTTGTGAATCTCTGTGGCCGTACAGTTAGAGCTGATCATGAATTTTTTTGACAAAATGTTTTTGGCTGAAAAATGTTGATTTGGCAAAAACAATTTTTTTTTTATGAAATGGGAACAGTTTTGATAAATTTCCTGACTTGAAAATGTTTTGAGAAAAAAAATTAAAATTGTCCAAATGTTTTGTTTTGACATTTTCTAAATGAGATTCCAGTTTCCAGTTCAAAATGATTTTCATTTAGAAATGTAGGACTAATTTCAAAAAAGTTTTAAACAAAAAAGAAATCAAAATGAAATGAAATGAAATGTTTCAATTGCCCCAAATCAAATGCAGGGGAAGGGTCAGTTTTCAAAAAAAATATTTTGACTTTTGCATCCTGAGTTGGGATGGGGAAAAAATGTTTAAGTCTTGAAAATTTTCACAGGATGGGGAAAACCATTTCCTGCCCTGCCCAGTTCTACCTATAGTACATATTCTTCCATAACTCACCAATAACTTGGACTGTATATGCCATAGGGATAAATTCTTTAGTTTTTACTGGAGCAAAACTCCCACTGACATTATTGGGAGGTACTGGGTGCTCAGTGTTTTTGAAAATCAAGCCACCTCTTTAAAAGCTTGATCCTGCTGCTGTTCAAGTTAATGGTAAAACTCCCATTGATTTCAATGGAGCAGGATCAATACCTAAATTCCTAAATACAAACTCAGGCACACACTTCCGAAAATCTTGTCCACTGTGTATCAAAAGTTATAACTATAATAGAGCTACTATATTTTAGCATTTTCTAGGTACATTAGCAGTTTCTGTGAATAAATCAGCAACAATACTAGTAAAATCTTTCTCTATCTGAAACTATTTCCTATCTACCAATAATTTTATCTTATTTTTAATTTGATTAAACTACATAAACAAAAGTATTTGCATCAGAATTAACATAAACTGCCTATTTTTAAAATGAGTTTCGTAGATATTTCTAATGGGTATTATGGGTTAAATCCAGTTGCCATTTAACTAATAAGGAAGGCACCAAAGTTTTGAATGAGAGAGAAGAAAAAAGAGCAGAAGTAAACCTATGAAAATAGATGACTATTATTAAAAGCTATTAACTGAAAGTTGTTTTGACATTATTAACTATGAGAATGAGATTGGTCCCCTAATATGATAATGGAGAAATAATTTTGTTCTTCAACCAGAATTAAACTGAAGTGTTTAATCAATCATGCATCTAATTAGATAATTAGTTAATATTGTTATTCTGACCAAAAATTTCAAACTTGGCAAAAGTTTGGCAATTTTTCAAAAGTTAAGAAATTTTAGGCATGGGAATACATATTCAGGAACCTAAATAAATCTGGACTGGCTTATAGAGTACCTGCAGTTTTTTTCCACTGAACTGAGGAATTCATCATGTCTGAAAATCGGTCTGCTAGTTTGGTGCCCAAGTATGGATTTGGATGCCTAGATTTTGGCACTGGAGTTTGGAACTTTTGACCTTAATATTTATGATATACATAGTAGATCAAAAGGACTCTGTTTGCTGTCAGTGATACCGTTAGTATTTTGGAAACCCCACGGAGTCTGGTTTAGCTTTCTAGAGCACTGAGATACCCACTCTAGGACCTGGATTATCATCTTCAATCTTTGTAGTAGGTCTCTTGGAATTTTTCCCACAGCACTATATTTATCTTCCAGATTTTTTTTTTTTAAATTCAAACAGGAAAGTCCACAGTACAAGAAAATTTACGACCATTTAATTCTCAATTTATTTCATTCAACTTATGCATGAATTATAAGGTTTCCATCTGTGACTTGTAGTAGTCTTGTTGCTGCATGATATAAATATTGCAAAACGTCTAATGGGACTGAAAACAATTTGTAAACCTGGTGTGAAATTTTATGAGGCACTGGAAAGATTATATATTTCGTTAATTGTTTTGCCCACTGGACAGTGATCACATGATCTGAAACTTTTTGGAAAATCTAAAAGGTTAATGGAGGAATTTATTGTTCTGTAAAATCATTTTAAGCCCACCACTTTATTAGCTTCAAGGCTCAGCAGGCCTGGTAGTGATAGAGGTGGCATGGTCTAGCAAAATGAGCACAGAACTGGGAATCCAAAGACTCTCAGTTCTAATTCCAGTCCTACCACTGACTTGCTGTGTGGCCCAGGCTTCCCACTGACTTCAGTGGGAGTAGGGTTGGATATTTACTCTCTTTGATCCCAATTCTGCACTGCTTACGAAGAGTGGTGTTTCTTCACATTAGTAATCTCATTGAAGGTGCATACAGCTGCCTAGTTACACTGAAGCCAACACATAAGTACTTCTCAACATGAGTAAGGGATGCAGAATCACGATTTTCATGGTAGCTTTCCCTTCTGTAGAATGATACTTACTCACCTAACAGTTATAGTGAGGAGAAATTAGTTAATGGGGGTACAGTGCTTTGAAAAATGGTACATAGTAGATGGTAAGCATTATTGAAGGACATAAAGTGGTCTGCAGTGATGCCCAGGTCTTTCTTCTGAGATAATAGAGTTAACTAAGGGCCAAATAAGGTATGAATAGTTCATTTCCTCACCCCCCCCCCGCCCAAGTGAATGTCCTTGTCAAATATAATCCTTCAAGAAGATAGTGCAGAAGGAAGAGAGTATCAAAAGGCTCAGGATGAAAAAGCACAGAAGAATTATCATTTGCTTTCTAAAAAGGCTTTTTTGTGGGGGTGGGGGAAAGGGGAACCAAACTCTGAAAAATGCCCCACCTGGGTGCCCACACGGTATTCAAAAGTAAAAATTCATGCTGCCAATGAAAAGCCATTTCAAAAAGCTTCTGATGTGTGTTACAGACAATTCCCTGGAGCCCTCATAAAAGCCCTGATAATGATCAGTTGGTATTGAACTGATCTGCAACCCGGAAAATACAGGTTGAACCTGTTGTGCTACTGGCTACAGTGTGTATCAGTGTGCACGTGTGTTCATCTGTGTTTGTATGTGAGTGGAGGGAGGAAGCATCTATAGTTAAAGAATTTCATTGTAAAAAGGTATGTATCACTCTTCAACCTTTCCCAACAGTTCTCCAAATGTAACTATTTTTTACATTCTCAGCCTGTGAAGATAAACTAACTTTGCACAACTACATTTCACTCTCATAGCAATATGGCTATTCAAATGAACAGTGATCAGGAGTCGTATTCTGAATGAACAGGCTCTGTAACTTCTAGGGTTAGGGAACAAAATTTATGAAGATTAGTGTATAAAAGCTTCATCCACAATGAAAAGTCAGAAATAGGACCACAAATTTGCAATACTGAACGCAGGTTTCTTTTTCATTACCAACATGCTGTTCTCTAATCTCTACATTTTACTATGAGCAGCTACTCAACAGCTCTCCTGTTCCTTGTAAGGTCAGCAAACAGGGACCATTTCTAATTCCAGTAACAGCATCTGGCCACATCACTGAAGATAATAATGCATAAGGGGGGCAAACTTTTTCTCCCTCTGCGTGACAGTTCTGCAGGCAACTACTAATGACCAAAGGACTAAGCCATAGGCCACAGGAGATATATCAGCAATCTAGACTTCACATGTAATCATATCTCTTACATTTAAAATACATGACTATTAGGCTTAGACCCTCACAGGTATTTAGGTGCCCAACTCAATGGGAGTGCAACAGCTCAATACCTCTGGGGATCTGGGTCTTAGCAGACTCAGAAAGTGATGATCTTTCACTGTTGTCTTAATAGTACTCATTTTAGAAGTAAATCCTGCCTCAAAACATCATGAATGTAGATATCCCTCGACATGACAGCATTGCCGTTTGTGGAAAGGGGGCCAGATGCTGCAGGGAATCTTGAGGGCTGGCCCCTTGACCAACTCTGAGGCAGCTTTAGTGACTATGGAGTGGCTATGCAGCCTGTGGAAGGAAGATTCTTTGCCCCTCCCCTCCATCCTGTTACCTTCCACAGGTCCCCAGTACCATGCCAGTGTACTTCGGCTCACACAGGGTTCAAGATGAACCCTTGTGTTTTCATGAAGGTTCAGCTGACACTGAAGTCACCAGGCTCTCTTTAAATAAACATTTGTTGGTCTGGTTGCACTGATGATAGACAAGTATTTTTGCTGCAGTTATACCTAAGATATTATATATGTTGGGCTGATTTTTCCCAGAAGAATGTGAACCTACAGCAAATACAATGATGCAAGCTAAAATATTGTTCCTTAATGCACCAGTGCCGGTCAGGCTGAGCCTAGCTGGCAGCAATAGATAAATCTGATTTATGATAGAAACAGCACAATAGAGGCAGACTATCACAGACACATTTTCCTCATCTTCCCAGTAGCATAAATCAAGGAGGTGTTATGTGGGATAAGGAGTAAAATGTCTTTGCACTCACTTCTATGCTCACTATAATAGGTAAGAGGAGAGAGGGGATTGTATGGTATTAACCTGGTATTATTCTTTGACCTGATATTAGTATAACATATTCTTTCTAGCATCAGCTACAATGATTCTGTAAACATAGGTTGCAAGAATGGGAGTCAGATGCAGTTCATTACTAGCAGGTTCTGTAATATAATTTAGGGCCAAATCCTGTAATCCTTACTCGCATGAGATAATTCCATTGGCTGCAATGTAACTATTCACATGAGTGAGAATGATTCAAGCGAGTAACTGTTTGCAAGATCAGAATCTTGGCAGGTAGGCATAGTAAATAAAAATGGCTGTTTGTGATTTGCCATGATCATGGCAAATTTTTATTAAAAATAGTTATGTTATGTCTTAACACATTGCCTGTTCAAGCAAGGATTTTTATCTCTGATGCCTGGATGGACACCTGTAACCAGAGTTACTGACAAAGGAGTATCAGATGCTTGTATGACTTGGTTTGTAAAAGAAAGAACTGAGAAACAATTAACTTGTAGATCTCAATACAGTGTTTACGCTGAGTGAGTGTCATCTCTCACTTCCCTTACTTGTCTAGCGAAACCCCATCCTTCCATCACATCCACAAGGCTGATCTGAAAAAAGCCTCAGTCCCTACAGTAGCAGAGATGCCAGGCAGTTCCATAGCCATGTGTCCCAACATAATTAAATTACCCATAGTAATTACCCTTAATAATCTGTTTAGTTTTGTTGGCATAAGCCATAACTTGAAATCATTACACTGATATGAATGCTCTGATAATCTACCTCATCAAAATACATCCAGTCTTTCAAACTAGGAATTTATTGCTATTCACAAGGTCCCCACAAGACAGCCCAGTTGATAGCTATTTTTTCAGTTTGGAGAAGGAGGCTAGGAGTGTGTTTGCAATAAAAAACCAGAGACCGGGTTTATTGATGCAGCATCCAGTGGGGCAAAGAAGGAGATACAGGCACAGTTATCTGCTGTTTTTGAGACAACAGCTATTCCAGGAGGAACTGATGAGCCATAAGAAAGTTTCATTTTACAGCCTCTCAGACTCTAGATTTTATAATTACAAATGTATGTAGAATGAGCCTTATTTTCACTGTTTACTGAAACTGAAACTTTTGGGAGGCAGAACATAATTAAAGCAGTGTTGACCCATGATCTTTCAAAAAGTATCATGGGATTCTCCATAAAAAACTCATGGTTATATTTTATCCAAAGGTCTTTCAGCAGGACCATCTTTTTGTTCTGTTTGTACAGCATCTACCACTGGAATCCTGCTCCATGACTGGGGTTTCTAGATGCTACTGCAATACAAGTAAATTATACTAATACTTCCAGCAGCATGGGGCCCCATAGACAGATACCAGGACAATGGTTCATTCCTGAGAAAGTTGTCCCATAGCAGAGGGGTAGCTGTGTTAGTCTGTATCCACAAAAACAACGAGGAGTCTGGTGACACCTTAAAGACTAAGGTGACACCAGACTCCTTGTTGTTTTTGTCCCGTAGAAAATCACTAACTCAACTACCTATAGCATCCTAGGTAAAGTACTTTGAAATGCTCATATGAAAAGCTCATATTTAATAACAATTCCGCATTTCTCTAAAAATAGTAATTTTACAATACTGTGAAGATGGATTTAGTAAAGCAGGCTTAATGATTGGTTCCTAAATGGTGAGTCATACCTACAACTGCTCTTTCCCGTACAGAGTTTAATTATGGAACAAAGAGAGTCTCACTTAAGAAGCCTTTTATTTGACCTTTAATAATAGAACTTTCAATAATCTACTGGAATAAAATTGGTCTTCACAGGTGTGGTGTTTAGATGTTGCTTGTAATTATTAGAATTGGGAGCACTGGCTGTTGGGAGTCTGAAAGGACAGGAAACAGGAAGGAGGGGGGAGGAGTTGAGAGGCTGGGAGAAAGCTACAGAGGGTGCAGCAGCAGCTTGGTAAAGAGGTTTCCACTTTGAAAATAAAGTCCTGTTGAAGCTTGTTAGTACCTTGCCTGGTTGATACAACATTTTGGCAACAAGGATGGATCTTCTGCCTCTGAACCCACCTGCATCCTTTCTACAAAGCCCAGATGAGCCTCCAATTGCTTTTACTGCCTGGATCCATATCTTTGAGACTTATCCACTTGCAATCAGTGCTACAGAGATTTCTGAAGTAAGAAAGCATGCTCTGCTGATCCACTGCGTTGGAGCAGAAGGGCAGCATATATTTTACATTTTTCCCCTTCCAGATGATAAATATGAGACTGCACTCACTGCAATAAAGAATTTTAGTGTGCCAAAACTGAATGTAGTAGCTAATCGCTACAGATTTTGCCAGCATGAGCAGAAACCAGGGGAAACTATAATGCAGTATATTGCTTCCCTGAAGAGTCTGATTGTAATTTGTGACTTTGGGAATATGGCAGATGAGATTATTATAGACCAGCTCATTAAGAAAACAACCATCCTTCATGTAAGAGAACACTTACTTCTAGAACACAACTGACACTAGAAAAAGCAATAACCATTGCTACTCAGATTGAGTCAGCTACAGCTGAAGCCAAAGTAATGAGCATGGATACAGGAGGCACAGTCCAGGCTCTGACTCCTTTGCAGAAAAGTTCACTATCACTGCAGACACACAATTGCAAGAGGAAAACTCATGAAAAACCACCAAATCAGCAAATTCAAAATACAGTAAAAGCATGTTTTCTCTGTGGATCCCCACAACACCTTGCAAGCTACACAGGATGTGTGGCAAAAGTAGCTCAGTGCAATCATTGCAAAAAGTTTGGACATTTTGCTAAAGTATGTCGCAGTAGTCGGTTCAATCAACAGGTGCATGCAGTTACAATACCAGATGTTTCTGTGCTGAGCATGGACAAAATCACTACTGCACATATTCCAGAACAGATAAAGTACACTGTAAATGTTTCTGCCATACCCTCAGGCAAACCACTCTCTATTCAGCTAAAGTTGGATACTGGCTCAGCAGTATCTATACTACCTGATTCCATTTATCTGCATTACTTTAAAGATGTGCCTTTTACTAAACCCAAACATCACTTGGTGTGCTATTTGAAAAACCATATTCCAGTACATGGCTGCCTGCCAGCAATAGTTACTTTTGGTGATTGCTGTGTAAACTGCAGAGTTCTACATTGTCCACAATGGCACTCCTATCCTTGGCAGAGATTTATTGGCTGCTTTAAATCTCACGTGTAGGGGCAAGATTGCGGAAGATTGGCAAGGAGCTAAGTGGTAGACTGAGTACGTGACTGGATGTAAGTGGAGGATGCAGGCAGTTTCAATTAACTTTGTCCGACAGACCCTGCCAAAATATATTTTAGCATAACTCAGCATATTTTTTTGCCTTTAAACAAGTCAGTTTATATAACAAGCATAAATTATACATGTAAGAATGTAATCAGCTGTTGACCCTATGTAAGCCTGAGATAAGGGTGGAGAATATAACAAAGCAGAGGACTCCCCCCTGGCAGAGTCCTGCGTGGGCAGCTGTCCCGAATGGCCAGAGTCCCCTGCAGCCCCTGGTGTCATTGATTCTGAGGAATCAACATGGAGTTTAGTGCTATCTGGATGATATTATCGTGTTTGGAAATACTTCTGAGGAGCATGACAATAACCTGCAGTCTGTGCTAAACTGCATCAGCACAGCAGGCCTCCAGCTCAATAGGTCCAAATGCAAATTTAGACAAACTGAACTCTCCTTTCTGGGGCATACAATTTCACAGGCTGGACTAAAACCTGATCCAGATCATATCCTGGCAATTTCAAATGCTCCTCTCCAACAGATTTGCAAACCTTACGTTCATTCTTGGGCCTTACCTCCTGGTATGCAAAATTCATTCCCAATTATGCTTCTGTCATTGAACCATTACGGGAATTATGAGAAGTTCAACCTTACTGTGGACAACTGATGCACAAGCTAGTTTTGAAGCGGTGAAAGACTTGGTTGTACATAGTCCAGTACTTGCACTATTCAGTCCTGCATTGCCCACAATTGTAAATACTGATGCTTCTGATTATGGACTTGGGGCTGTTCTCACACAACTGCATGAGGAAAGCACAGAGAGGACTGTTGCATTTGCTTCAAGGACACTATGTAATGCTGACAGAAAATATTCTACAGTCAAAAAAGAAGCACTTGCCTGTGTCTGGGCTACTGAAAAATGGAGAACTTACCTGTGGGGCTGCACGTTCAAGTTGCGCACCGACCACAGCCCTTTGACGACATTGCTCACCACAAAAGGACTGGGAAGAGCAGGATACCATATTGCTTGATGGTCTGCAAGACTACTCTCTTTCAATTATGAACTGGAATATAAGCCTGGAAACCAAAATGTGGTAGCTGATTGCCTTTCTCGCCTGCCTTTGCCTTCACCAGATGGGTCCATCGGAGGATGAGGATGTAGTGGTTGCGCTTATTACAAGCACTCTCATTGCAGTTACAAGAGAACAATTTCAAGCTGCTTGTTCAGCATGTCCAATTCAACAAAAACTATGGGAATTTCTGACAAAGAGATGGCCCAGTCACCCTAAAAACCTTGACCCAGTTTTGCTGCCTTATTTTAGAGTTCGGGATGAACTTTCTTTTTTTTGATGGCTGTGTGCTAAGAGGTACACACCGGATACTTGTGCCAGAAGAATTACAGTCAAAACTCATACACCTGGCACATGATACTCATCAAGGAATTGTGTGAACCAAACAACGACTACGGGATCTGTATTGGTGGCCAGGAATGGACTCTCAAACTGAAGCACTCATAAAATCCTCAAAAAGAAAAGGAGTACTTGTGGCACCTTAGAGACTAACCAATTTATTTGAGCATAAGCTTTCATGAGCTACAGTTCACTTCATCGGATGCATACTGTGGAAAGTGTAGAAGATCTTTTATACACACAAAGTATAAATGATCTTCTACACTTTCCACAGTATGCATTCGATGAAGTGAGCTGTAGCTCACAAAAGCTTATGCTCAAATAAATTGGTTAGTCTCTAAGGTGCCACAAGTACTCCTTTTCTTTTTGCGAATACAGACTAACACGGTTGTTACTCTGAAACCTGTCATAAAATCCTGTGACACTTGCCAAATGCATGATAAGACAGGAGTGACATGTACCCCTCCATTACAGCCTGTTCCTCTTCCTGAATCTGTATGGGAAAAAGTGGTGATTGACCTTGTAGGACCCTTTGATACTGCTCCAACTGACTGCCGTTATGCCATCACTTTAATAGACTATTTCAGTAAATGGCCTGAGGTAGTGTTTACATCACAAATCTCTTCTGCTATAGTAATTAAGTTCCTCTCTTCAGTTTTTAGCAGGGAAGGTAAACCCAAAGAACTAGTTTCAGATAATGGTAGTCAATTAACTTCCCTGGAGTTTGAAACTTTTCTAGCACAGAGGAACATTTTACACAGAAGGTCATCCCTATATTACACTCAAGCCAATGGGGAAATTGAACGGTTTAACAGAAGTTTGAAAGAGAGTTTGCAAACGGCTAAACTGGAACAGCAATTGTGGATAGCCTTCACTACTGATTTCTTGTACCAGGCTACACGACATTCCACAATGCAAAGATCACCCACAGAGTTACTGCATGGGAAACAGATGAATACTAAACTGATCATTGCTGGATTGTTAAAGGCACAACCTGATGCCCCAAATGAGGATGATGTGAGAAAAACAGTTGAACAGAACCAAGCAAAGTCTAAGGCTTTCACAGACAAGCAGTGGGGTGCTAAGGAACCAAAGTTTGAGTGTGGTTTCTTCGTTAGAATACGAAAACCTGGAATTTTATGCAAAGGGGACCATAAATTCACAGCTCCTCTTAAAATCATAGAGAAGAAGGGAACTTACACCTATCTACTTTCTGATGGGCGGGTATGAAATGCTTCTTATCTTGCACCCACCTATGCACCAAGAGGAGATTATGCCAACACCCAGTCTGCACTGGATGACTTCACCGTAGTACCAACACAACAGACATTGCACTGGAACCAGGGCTTGAGAGAAGGCCTGTCAGACCCAGATGACCATCTGTCTGGACTAGAGACTATGTTATGTAGTATCTACAGCGTTTTCAGTGTCATATTTCTGCCAACAGTATAGTGTCTTGTTTCATATTTGTTCCTGTGCTAAGAACAATAATGTTTATTTTAATTGGAAGAGTTTCTGAAGAGAGGAGGGAATGTGGTATGTAGATGTTGCTTGTAATTATTAGAATTGGGAGCACTGGCTGTTGGGAGTCTGAAAGGACAGGAAACAGGAAGGAGGGGGGAGGAGTTGAGAGGCTGGGAGAAAGCTACAGAGGGTGTAGCAGCAGCTTGGTAAAGAGGTTTCCACTTTGAAAATAAAGTCCTGTTGAAGCTTGTTAGTGCCTTGCCTGGTTGATATAACAACAGTGCAGGCGAAATATCCTCAGTTAAATATTCCTGCTGTGCTATTTCTATGAAAGTCCAAGTTATTTATACCCTCACTCTTATCTCTTTCCCTCTTAATAAAAGAACATTCTGTAAACATTGATAACACAGGCTCATTAGATAAAGTGAGTGTTAAAGAAAAGCAACAATGAGATTTTCAGGGCTGATTGGCTGCAGCTTTCAGCTGGTTCCAGAGGTGATGGGAGATTTATTTTGTTTAAAATAAAAAAGGCCCGGAAATTCAAGATGAGAATTTCATAAATATTGAATTGATATTAAGCACTGGTGAAATGATTGGATCTGCTTTATCCTAGGAGGAATTAGAAATTTAGGGTTGCCTCTGAAAAATAGCAATAATGCCTTGTCCCTTTAAGAAAACTATAGGAAATCACTGGAACAGAATCAATGACAGCTAATCAGTTTGACCAGCATTCTTCTTTCATGTTAGAGCAAAAATATGTAAAGAGCCAAGAGTATAATAAATTGCTACTTAATAAACCAAAAGTAAGTCTTCCTTTCTCAGCTGATTCTCATTCAGCTTCCCCAGCTATAAAACTCCTATTAAAGAAAGTTTAGCAGCTGTACTGCTCTCTGAGGCATTAAAAATCTAGATATGGGTCTCTTTATCCCTGAGTCAATGAAGCACAAACCATGATATGCTGAGGCCTGGGGAAGAGAGGAACTAGATTCCTACTCTACAATGTTTCCTGCTGACCAATCCACAGAAAGACATTTGTTTTGTGCTCCAAAAGGCAGCTTGCTAGACCTCCTGCCTGTAAGATAAGCATCGAGTTATTTGTGGCCATCTACAAAGGAGGGAGGTGAGGAGATGCAAGGAAAAAGGGGTGGCCAAAAAAGAAAAGGGGTGGAATGTTTGCAGTAGCCTCTTTCTAGGCTGGGTTTTTGTCAAAGCCAGGCACACCAATGGAAGTGTGTTTCTGAAGCAAAAGCTCTCTGAAACCTTGAATAGTATTTTTGTGACTATTCTTTCTAGTATTCAAATGTTGGTTTTGAGACCTGCATATCAGTTGCCTGTTATCTAGCCTGGTTCTTATTTCTGTGGGTCTACGGTGTGCCCTGCTTAAGACCTGTTGGCATGGAAGGCAGGAGAGTGTTACTGTTAAAATTTACCAAGTTAACTATAACTGAATAGTTATCCTCCCTGCTCCTTTCCCTTCCTTCCTTCCTTTCTTCCTTCACTTAAAGGGTTAGAGTCCATTAATATAAGAATCTAAATACTAGCCATCACGTGGCAAAATTAAAAAAAAAGAATTTTAATAAATCAACAAACTATGCCCTACATCTGTGAGTCAAATAATCTGCCAAAAGCCTACTGCTTTTTCAGAGTGTAGGGCAAGAAATGACCACTTGGGTATCTTGGATTTTAATTATTGATGATCTATTGCCACTAAATTGTTTTCTGTATATGATCAGGAACTGCTTTTTTCGTTCTTGTCTTTCACCTCCTGGTTTGTCTGTACTAATTGTTAGGAAAATTGACCAGTAGTTGCGTGAATTGACTAGCTTACCTTGTGGAAACCAGGATAATTCACACTTTAGGTGACACTGAAAACATCGTTCTAGATACTTTTTTTTTCATGAGCAGAAAAATGTAATTTCAAATAAAATTAAAAATACACAAATGTAAATATATTTGAATTTATTATTAAAGCAAACTATTCAGCAAGCAAATATAAGAATCTTAATGTAATTTAAATTAAAGGACCAACTTTTGCTCCAAGTCACACAGGCAAAAATCCTAAGTACATTCGTTGAGATAAATAGAAATGTATTCAGTTTACATCTGTATAACTTGGAGCAAAGTTCATACAAAGCCATCACTTTTTATGACTATTCTGTAACTTAATGTTAATCTCAGTTTGCAGGCAGGTTGCTCGTCCAGACACAAATAAAATTATAGAATTTTTAGTATTCGTATCTTAAGGCCTGCTCCAAAGCCTTTTAAAGTCAGTGCAAGTTTTTCTGTTTACTTCAATAGGCTTTGAATCTTAGATATTATCTGAAGCATTTGTATGCAGCTAGATATATTTCTTGGATTTAATTCTGTTCTTAATTACACAAGTGTAATCACACAGAGCTTGGTAGTTTTAAACCAGTAGAGATGAGCAGAAAAGGCACAGTGACTTCAGTGGAATCATGTACATGTATGCAGGGATTAATTTGGCCTTTTGTTGTTACCATGTTGAGTGGTGGTGGGTGATTTGCAGGCCTGTCTACTTTCTCTGCTCTCAAGGAGATTGGTAAGCTTTGCTTCAGGGTTGGCCAGTCATGCCATCTCAACTTGCTTCCAACTCAGGTGTCAACTCAAGAATCAAGAAATGTCACCCTCCCTGGCCCCCACCCCGAGGTTCTCTTGAGATGCTATTAGCTGCTGAAATTCAGGCACTGAAGGGTGAGGCTAACTCTGCAGAGGCCCCTGTGAACTCTGGAACTCCTTCCACTCTTTTAGGGAGTATTCCTGGGGGAGCCACAGGTGGGAGAGTCCTGGAAATGCCCTGCCAGGGAGCTGGAAGGAAGTTGGGACAGATGCAGGAAGATTCTGAGTCAATTGTCTTCAGCAGAGCAGAGATCCACTCATTCTTGGAACCTCACCCCCGTTCTATGGCCTGAGAGCAAGGGGACGGGATCACCCTCATGAAACGATCTGGGGAATAATCATCGCATTATCTTCATCACTTGACACTTTTGCTTAGTTGTTTCAGCAGGGAGGTAGCCATGTGGCCCCATTAACCACCTTCCTTATCCTTATTTAATGTATTTATATCTAGAATTTAAAAAGAAAATCAAAGCTAGTCTGAAAACAACAACCTTTTTTCATGCTGGTCTATTAGAAATTACCTGTCACCTCATGTGCTATAATTTCTCCTCCCTAATCATTAAGCAATTATTATTTTCAATGAGGGGCTACAATTTCTGGATTTCAAACTTATCACCCTGGATGGCATATAGACCAGAGGGGGGCAACCTGCAGCCCGCGGGCCACATGCAGCCCGTCAGGGTAATCTGCTGGCAGGCCACTAGACAGTTTGCTTACATTTGCATGGCCACCCGCAGCTCCCGTTGGCCAGGATCGTCAAACGGTAGCCACTGAGAGCTGCAGGCAGCAGTGCAAATATAAACAAACTGTCTGGTGGCCCGCCAGTGGATTACCCAGACGGGCTGCATGCGGCCCATGGGCTGCAGGTTGCCCGCCACTAATATAGACAGAGGAAACATGGCACAAAGAACATGTGTGCTGAAAAGATTCTGTTATTTGCACACATTGTTAATATTTGCACACTTCTGTCCTGGATTTGTTTTCATTACTCTGTTAGCATAGACTGTTCAATTTATTTTGTCTACCCTCTTCTTGTATTGTGTTATTGATGCCTGTGAAGTTTGAGGTTTGTACAATCCTCTGTGATTCAAAGGCATAAGACATAGTGTGATGTTGGTCTGCAAGTCATTTTGGGTACAAAAGTATTTGACAGGCAACTTTGGTAATGAGAGTTACATGCATCTGTATTCAACTCCTTCGTACTTGAATTTTAATATATTAATTATTGTGTTAGTTATGGAACCTTTAATTGGAGTTGGTCAGAAAATTGACGTGGCAGGGGAAATACTTCATAGAATCACAGAACTGGAAGGGACCTCCAGAGGCCATCTAGTCCAGTCCCCTGCACTCATGGCAGGACTAATTATCTAGGATTAATTCATGAAAGCTTTCATTTCTGCTTTTCATCAACATTTTGTTTGTCATCCTTTTCCAAAAATGGAGTATACTGCACTGGTTTTTAGTCTGTTGTCATTTTGTACTGACAGTGGAAGGATTTTAAAATAGCCTCCCAAACGTAATTAACTGCTATGCATGTTCTGATGACTATTCAGTAAGTTCTCCTGCCATTTCTTCTCTAGCAAATGCAAGCTTCCCTCCCTCTGATTGTAATATGTAAGGTTGTTTTTTTTAACCTGAAAAATCCAGATTAAACAAGAACTTTTAACTGTTGTACAAGTTTTGTTCCCCTTTTTCAGTAACTTTCAGTCATTAGCTGCAGTTGCCAAAAATCTAGCAGCTGAAAGGGGCAAACAGATAGATAGGTGGAGCAAAGCCATTTGACCAAAAATTGATTGAGAGGTAGTAGTGTATAAAATAGGGAATCATGGAAACAAGCATTCTGTATGATTAATGGCAGATTTGTTAATGAGTAACTGACAAAGAACAGTTCACACCTCTTCATTATGGTTATTTAGGAAGTAAATTGGTTTACTGAAATCATAAGACTATTGTCTTTTATTTGCATAGCCTTGTCTGATTTACTAAAAATCACTTAGGTGTTTTGCAAGTTTTTTCTTTCCTTTTTTTTTAAAGCAGAGCGATTGACTCATGCTTCTTAATCCATATGTGCACACAAGCACAGGCTGTTATGTGCACACAAGAATACATATTTGGGTGAAGGTTCAGAAAAAGTGGAGTTGTTTCAGATTCACACCCCTGTAAATGAGAGCAAAATACAGCCTTTTGTATCTTACTAACTTTAGTACAGTTTTCTGGAACCTTGTCTTTTAATTACTAACCTGACTGTCACCTCAACATGTCCCTTGGGGGTGTGCGCGGAAATTTAACAAGCATTAATTGACGTTTTCCCATGCCTTTTTGGTATTGCATTATTGCTATTTTTTAATTAGGACTTGTTATTCCACGGATAGTGCAGGCACACATTACCGTTTTCTCCCATGGTGTCGGTCCACAATTTTAATATGTGCCAGGTGGTCTAGTGTGCTGGCTACGAGCCATTCTGTTGGGTCATGTGGACCACCAATTTCCATGTCATATTGACTGATCAATCCATTGGCATGGTGTCTGTCAAGATGTTAGCTTTTGTGGCTCCACTGTAAGTCTAACTAATGGAGGTCCCATTAGCTCACCAGTAGAGAGGCTGGTACTTCTGCAACCAATAATCAATAGAATCTTTTCTCCAGGTTGCATGTAGGCTATTCTCTAGGTGGCTGGCTGATGACCACCTGGTGTGGGTATGTATCTGCATAGGCATGTACACTTATATTGCTACAATTAACCGTCTGGAAAAATTGAGTTGATTCCAACTGAATTACACTAGGGATGGATAAAAGAAAGGAAACATAGAACAACAATATAAATTAGTGATCCTGTTCCCTGCCTTATCTTGTGGGGCCCTCTGGCAGCTTACTAGCTAGGACTTTCCGCAGCCTGAGAGGTGGGGGGGTCCAGCAGCCCTACTTGCCCCTTTAGACCTCTACTGCAGCTACAGGAGAGCTGTAGTAAGTATGCATGTAAACATGCCCTTAACATTAATTGATTTGGGTTCCTCAATATTTTGGGTGTGCAACTTGACACACCTTAAAGGTGTGATTCTCAGCAGGCAGGTGCTCAAACTTTCTGAAAACCAGGCCCCTGTTAGGTGTCCTAAGTTAAGCACCCAAAATCACAAGTCACTTTAATGATTTTAGCCCATGCCTCTTAATACTGAAAGTCCTGGGTTCAGATGCTGCAGATAAAACCATGATGGTTATTATATAAGTGCTACAGGCTTTCTGAGAGACTTAAATATCAAATTCAATGGGAGTACTTACATGAGTAAAGTTAAGTATGGGCAGGTTTGCAGGATTGGGGCCTTAGTTAGTTTTGTTTGTTTTAGACAGCAATGGTTCACTCTGAGCTGGGTTAATCTAGTGTGTGAAATGAAGAAAAAATCCACCTATATCCACTTGTTTAAAAAAACACTTTGAATATGTTTGAATATCTCCTATCATAAAAGGAGATGTGGACATGCAATGAGTCATATTTCAAAATAAACTCACTTATTCTTTTACAAAAGTTTCTTTCCAAAAAATATCCTTAAGTCCTATAAGATTTCTCTACAGGGTAAAAAAAAAATCACCATAATGTTTTTTTTTTTGTTTTTTTTTTTTACAATAAAGCATTGACCAGTCCACCAAAATTTACTGACATTCTAATATCTTGTTCCTGTACTCCTGAATTGCAACATACGCACATTTTTAAAAGAAATATTTGTTCCTGAGTTACCTCATGTGCCAAATTTTAGACCAGAGTAGTCCATTTATCAACCCCTGAAAATTCAGATTCAAAACAGTCCCCCTGGCAGCACAAACATCACCTCTATAATTACATCTGTAGTAATTTCCATTCCACAGAAAGGGTCCTATTGACCTGAAATGATGAACAGTACTTCATGTTGAAAAATGCCAGTCATGACAGTGTAACAAATACTGGTAGTTTATTCTCAAACTAATGCAAACACAAGTGAAAAAACCTAAGTCTCCCTCTAACTGTAACATACACATAAAAAGCAAAGTCTGTTTGTCATAGGCATTTGTAATATGCTGTTCTTCACTATGGGCTTAACCCTGGAGAGTTCTGGTCCAAACAGAAAAGCACTGAAACGTTTGCTTAAATATAAGCAATTGAAGAGTCCCATTGATGTCAGTGAGATAGTTTAAGTCTGATCCAAATGGGCAATGGGTCACGGGCTGCATCCTTAAAGTTAAGAAGACATGCAACAGGGCAGTCTTTCCCATTAAAGGCAAATGGAGAGTAGCCAGGGAGTAATCAGCCCTGTCCTGGAGAGGACCCCAGCAAGCAGGTTCTTGGAATCATCCCACCCAGGTGGACAACATTGAAGGAATGAGTCTGATGATTGTCAGCTAGAGGATATTAATGAGGTACCCAGCTCCCTGAAGGATTCTGGGACCAGGAAAGGGAAGGGATTCTAGGTAAACACTAGGGAACTTAAAATGCACAGCAGCAGGGTCCCCATAGACAGTTAGTGCATGGCATAGTAGAGCGCTGTAGATTTACTCCCCAGCTTGTAGACATGCCGTAAGCCTGTACTACCTGAGCTAAACTAGTAACTCTGTTATCTCGTATCAGCAATAGGCTCTTATCCTCTATGGACCAGCCAATAGTGGACACAACATACTTAGCTCTATAGTTGGATTGGAACTTTGAAATATTTCCCTTAGATTGAGAACTAATTGCACTCAACCCTTTCCACAAATGACTGTGAAATTTGTTTAGTTTGACGTTTTCCATGTGGAAAAGGATACACTTACAAAGTGTTCAAGAACAATTAATAGCTTTAAGGCCAGAAAGGACCATTGTGATCGTCCGCTGTGTTCTCCTATATGACTCAGGCACAGAGCTTCCCTGAATGAATTCCTGTTTGAACAAGATCATAGTTTTTAGAAAAGCATCCAATCTTGATTTAAAAAATTTCCAGTCACAAAGAATCCACCACAACCTTTAGTAAATTATTCCAAGCATTAATTACTCTGTGTGTTAAAATTTTTCACCTTGTTTCCAGTCTGAACCCATCTTGCTTCAACGTCCAGCTCTTGGATCTTGTTATACTTTTGTCTGCTAGACTGAAGAGCCCATTATCAATTTTTTGTTCCCCATGTAGATAATTATAAACTGTGATCAAGTCACCCCTGACTTTCTGTTTGTTAAGCCTTTAATCATTCTCATAGCTCTTCTCTGAACCCTCTCCAATTTATCAACATTCTTCTTGAATTATAGACAATAGAACTGAAAACAGGATTCTAGGAGTGGTCACATCAGTGCCAAATACAGAGGAAATATAACCTCCACACATCTATTCAATATTCCCCTGTTCATGCATGCAAGGATTGCACTAGCCCTTTTCGCCACAGTATCACACTAGGATATCATGTTCAGGTGATCATCCACCATGACCCCTGAGTCTACTTCCCATGATCGAGTCCTCCATTTTATAAGTATGGCATAAATTATTTGTTCCTAGATGTATACCTTTATGTTTGGCCATGTTGAAATGCATATGCTTGCACTCTGCTTACCAAGCAATCTAGATTGCTCTGTTTCAGTGACCTGTCCTCTTCATTATTTACCAATCCCCCAGTCCTTGTGTCATCTGAAAACTTTATCAGTGATGATTTTCTGTTTTCTTCAATGTGATTGATAAAAATGCTAAATTGTGTAGTGCCAAGAACCAGTCCCTGTGAGACCCCATTAGAAACACATTTGCTTGATAATTTGCAATTACATTGTGAGACGTGTCAGGTTTTAATTCATTTAATGTGTGCCATATTAATTTTGTGACATTCTAGTTTTTAAATGTTGTACAATACAAAGTCAAATGCCTCACAGAAGTATAATACATCAACGCTACTAAATTTGTGATCTCGTCCAAAAAGGATTTGAAGTTAGTTTGACAGGATCTATTTTTCTAAACCCATGGGTGGCACATAATGGAGGCTTGGGGAGGCTAAGCCCCCTCCCTCCTCAACCTCACTCTGCCAGGGGGGCGGGCAATGGCAGTTTACCATATGCCCAGGGACCCTCGCCAATTTGGTGTCCCCTGAAAAATCACCCCCTGCCATGGCAATGGAGTGGCTGCAACAGTAGCACAGAGCTTTTCTGGTCTTGGGTCCACAGCCGGGGAGGGGGAGGCAGAAAGGAGCAAACATGGGGCAGGGCCTTGGGGGGAAGAGGTGGATGGGGAGGAGCTCCAGGCTCAGCGCTCCAGACAGGGCTGAGAACTCCACTGTGGTACTGGTCAGGCCCTCCTCTGTGGCCCCAATCAAGCTCCCAGTCCCCACCCCCAGCTGGGGCCACGGGGTGGGCTAAGAAAAGCAAGCAGGGGCATGGCATTGGCTGGAAGAGGTGGGAACTTGGCTGGAAGAGGTGGGGTAAGGGTCTAGCTTTCCCAAGGGGAAGCTTCACCCACCATCCATACATAAACCCATATTGATTGGCAATAATTATATTACTCTCCTTTAATTCTTTATTGACTGATCCCATATCAGCTGTTCCATTATTTTGTCCAGAACTAACATTGGCTGATAGGCCTATAATTACCTGGGGTGAGTGGTTTACCCTTTTAAAATACTGGAACAACATTAGCTTTCTTTGAGTCTTCTCTAACTTCCCCAGTGTTATTGAACATTCATAGTAATGGTCTAGCAAGCTTCTCAGCCAGCTCTTTTGAACTCTTGAATGCAAGTTATACAGACCTGCTAATTTAGAAATGTATAACTTTACAATGTCTAATAATAAAGGCAGACTTTTGAAAATCGGGCTTTTAAAATTAGTTAATCTTACATTTTGGTAACTCAACATTCACTTAATAATGTGTCAATTGAGTAGTGGAACTATTATAATTTAATTTTATTTATAACAAATAATATGGTAATTGTCATCCTCTCACCTTGTGAATGGAAATTCTGTATCAGAGTAGACTACAAGGCAAAGTTGTAAATAACTACTCAGTTTTTCTAGGGCAACTTTTTTTAATCAGATGTGAAATATACAAGATTTTCAGCTTAGTCAGAAGGTAAATCATTTAATCTGTAACAAGTAGTACAGAATTTATGTCATCACTATGAAGGAATTTATTTACTACACTGACAGCCACTAACCACAAAACAATTCATTTCCAGTGAAAAATGAAGCAAAATTAGTTTTAGACTTGGCAAGGAATTGTTTTATTATAACCCATTCTCCCTTTTCTGGTTTTAAAGATTATGAAATGTGAAAAGAGAGGCCCAATATTTCAGCATTTGTATTCGTCCGATGGACTGCATGTGTAATCATATGGGATTTGCAAACCATTCATGTAGAAAGAGAATGAAATGAAATCATGCCAGTTTGCTAGCAGGTGCAGCTGTCACTGTCTTATAACTTAATAAATAACATACACAATAAACATACCCTTAGGCTGAAACCACAGGACAGAGGAAAGCCAAAATATAAAGTGGAGAACAAATGAATAATGTATATACTGCAAGCAAACTCATGTTTACACCAGTCAGAACTGACTCCTTGCTAGAAAAAAAACTGATTTATGCAAGAGAACCCAATACCCAGTGGACAGATTTTAACTTAACTGCCAAGTAAGCACAGTTAATAAATGTCTGATTTTCTATAAACTAAGAAATATGTTGTACCATGCCTCTTAATGTGGCCAAATTGTCTGGAATAAGACTTTTAAGCCTGTGATCAATCATTTCAGATGCAGTGGAAACAACTTTATACAGAAAATAGTATAAATTTGCAACAGTTGCCTAAAAAGAAATCAAATATGGTCTGTCAACCCAAACCATCATGCACAATTGCATTTAAGAGGTGAGCAAGTAGAGACAAACTTTGAATAAAAATGGGGTGCGTAGGTAAAAATTTGTATTCTAAAAGGAATATGGAAAAGTTAATTAGCATAGTAAGTTTCGAATTTGTACTTAGTTTGTTACAGAAATTAATGAAGACACGAGCGTAAATGTAACTTCTCTTAGGGATGTTTTGAGAAAGGAATTCAGAAGCATTGCTCCAAAGGGAAAAATGCCATACATAATCAGGCACAATTAAGTATCTAGTTTTATAGTAGCATCCTTGGTTATTTTTTCTTTGTGCACACACCCAAAATGCTTGTGGTCTCCTCAGTTATTCTAACCTGGTAGAATCCTTGTCAGTATTTGCACAAACTCAACACTCTGGTCCTCAGCCAGCCGCATACTTATCTGCAACCTGGAGAATAGAATTTTTGATTGCAGAAATATGAAGGAGGGCTACATTTATCTTGGTATAATTCCAATGAAATCAAGAGCATTACACCAGGGTCGGCTATGTTCTATTTAAAGAGATGAAGAAATTATGTCATGCATAATTTTATGTGACCAGCAAAAGACATTAGAAAATAGCTTAAGTTTTATGGATCCCAATTTTCAGGCTGGGGCTTCTACAAACACATGGATTGCCCTTTGACAACTTTCTGTGGTTTACCCTCGAGAGCGGCTTCTTGATGGAAAATAGGATTCAAGGGCTAAAATGTGGGAATATGAAAGTCCAGATTGCCAGCTAGAGCAGTGTAGCTCTACTGGAGACATTAGAACCACACTGATTTACACCAGTTGAAAATCTGGGCAGAAGCATTCATGTATTCTTTATGTAATATAACAAGGCATCCTCTTGAGCCTTCACCGCTCTTCCCTAGCTACAAGTACTCACTACTATGTGGCCGCCTACTTGGTGATATGACACACTAAGATCCCCTTCAGAATTCTTGCTGACCTGGCTCCTTTGTAGCAGAGCAAGAGAAAGCTCGGGAAATTATGAAGATTGCTTCCCCAACAAGCCCAGCCTCTGTTGTTCCAGCCAAATAAATGACTCTGGTGACTTGAGCTTGTCTCTCCTATTTGGCATCACAGAACTTGACCACCATACAGTTGGTCAGCCCAGAAAATATCTTACTGCTAAAATAGAGAGAGCCACATGGTCTGAGCACAGGGCTGGGTAGCTGGAATTCTTGAGTTCTGATTCCGGCACAGATATTTGAGGCTTTATTTGTTCATATTTAAAACACGTATTGAGGATAAATTCTCTGGCTCAGAACTTGCAACTGGATCCACATGAGCAGACCTGTGTCCATGCAACATCCTGCTGAAGTCTCTGTGTACAGGATCATGGCCAATGTCAATTAGTTTTTTAGTCCCTTCCATTAGGGATGATCCAAAGCTCACTGAAGACTGTGGAAAGATGACCCCTTGCTTCAGCGAGGTTTGGATTAATCTGTCTGGAATGTACAATATAGGGAGACTGCCAGCCTATTTAGAACTCAAAATATACCCACGAACTCTTCCAAAAATGCTACTGTGACCAAACACTGCAGGAACAATGTTATAAACTGTAGAAATTTTAGTTTACTGTGGGAGAAGGTAAAGATAAATTGATAGAGATGGAATTCCTGGAGGATACCAAACACAGTGTCTTTAAACTATTAAAATAACGTTTCTCTCATTCTCGTTAATGTATGTCCTTCAGGACTGATACATGATTATTTCCCTTTAAGAAAGGCAGTGTGGCCTGCTGGATAGAGCATGGGACTGAGACTCAGAAGACCTAGTTTCTAATCCTACTTCTTTTACTAGTCTGTTAGGTGACCATGGGCAAACCACTTCACCTCCCTGTGCTCAGTATTTCCACTTATAACATGAGGAAGATGATACTGGCCTCCTTTGTAAATTGCTTTCAGATCTACTGATGCAATTTTCTACCTACAAACTAGTGTTGTTATTATTAAGGTACCTGTGGTAGCCTAAATCCCCTAGCATTGATATTTAATTCTCTTTAGTGCAAAGAATTCTACTGCCTTTATGTGAAAGCTCATGTGGCATGACAGTAACCATGGAATCTTGCTGGTAAATATTTTTATACAAATGCTACAATACTCTATAATAATTTTTCACAGTACTGCTGTATCCTACTGTAGTAAGAATCCTAGTGATTGGGGGATGTTCGATGGAAAGTTGGAAAATACAGAAAGTAAATACCCATGAGCAATGAGGCCATGATTTAAAAAAAACAAAACAAACAAACAAACAAACAAAAACTATAAAAAGGGGCCAGAGGCCATTGTGCATTTCCACGAGGCCACCACAGCATCTTGTGCAGCATCTTGCGCAGAATCTTGTGCAGAAACACTTTCTACACATGAGTGTATAGGAGTATGAATGTCTGAAAGTGGGTTTAAAGACAGTCAGATCATTAGTCTCCCCCTCTTTTTTCCTAGGTTCTTCTTACTAGGCCCCAATGTAGCAAAGCACACTGCAAGTACAGTGCTTTGTGGATTTAATTGGTTTCAGCCTAGCAGCCGTGTTAGTCTGTATCTGCAAAAAGAAAAGGAGTACTTGTGGTACCTTAGAGACTAACAAATTTATTTCAGCATAAGCTTTCATGCGCTACAGCTCACTTCATTGGACGCATACAGTGGAAAATATAGTGGGGAGATTTTATATACACAGAGAACATGAAACAATGGGTGTTACCATACAGACTGTAACAAGAGTGATCAGGAAAGGTGAACTATTACCACCAGGAGAGCGGGGCTGGGGGGGAACCTTTTGTAGTGATAATCAAGGTGGGCCATTTCGAGCAGTTGACAACAACAGTGTGGGGGGGGAATAAACAAGGGGAAATAGTTTTACTTTGTGTAATGACACATCCACTCCCTGTCTTTATTCAAGCCTAAGTTAATTGTATCCAGTTTGCAAATTAATTCCAATTCAGCAGTCTCTCCTTGGAGTCTGTTTTTGAAGTTTTTTTGTTGAAGAATTGCCACTTTTAGGTCTGTAATTGAGTGACCAAAGAGATTGAAGTGTTCTCCGACTGGTTTTTGAATGTTCTAATTCTTGACGTCTGATTTGTGTCCGTTTATTCTTTTATGTAGAGACTGTCCAGTTTGCCCAATATACATGGCAGAGGGACATTGCTGGCATATGATGGCATATATCACATTGGTAGATGCGCAGGTGAACGAGCCTCCGATAGTGTGGCTGATGTGATTAGGCCCTATGATGGTGTCCCCTGAATAGATATATGGACACAGTTGGCAACGGGCTTTGTTGCAAGGATAGGTTCCTGGGTTAGTGTTTTTGTTGTGTAATGTGTGGTTTCTGGTGAGTATTTGCTTCAGGTTAGGGGGCTGTCTGTGGGCAAGGACTGGCCTGTCTCCCAAGATCTGTGAGAGTGATGGGTCATCCTTCAGGATAGGTTGTAGGTCCTTGATGATGCATTAGAGAGGTTTTAGTTGGGGGCTGAAGGTGATGGCTAGTGGCGTTCTGTTATTTTCTTTGTTGGGCCTGTCCTGTACTATGTAACTTCTGGGTACTCTTCTGGCTCTGTCAGTCTGTTTCTTCACTTGAGCAGGTGGGTATTGTAGTTGTAAGAATGCTTGATAGAGATCTTGTAGGTGTTTGTCTCTGTCTGAGGGGTTGGCGCAAATGTAGTTGTATCACAGAGCTTGGCTGTAGACAATGGATTGTGTGGTGTGGTCTGGATGAAAGCTGGAGGCATGTAGGTAAGTATAGTGGTCAGTAGGTTTCCGGTGTAGGGTGGTGTTTGTGTGACCATCACTTATTAGCACCGTAGAGTCCAGGAAGTGGATCTCTTGTGTGGACTGGTCCAGGCTGAGGTTGATGGTGGGATGGAAATTGTTGAAATCGTGGTAGAATTCCTCAAGGGCTTCTTTTCCATGGGTCCAGATGATGAAGATGTCATCAATGTAGCACAAGTAGAGTAGGGGCATTAGGGGACGAGAGCTGAGGAAGCGTTGTTCTAAGTCATCCATAAAAATGTTGGTATACTGTGGGGCCATGCGGGTACCCATAGCAGTGCTGCTGATTTGAAGGTATACATTGTCCCCAAATGTGAAATAGTTATGGGTGAGGACAAAGTCACAAAGTTCAGCCACCAGGTTGGCCGTGACATTATCGGGGATACTGTTCCTGATGACTTGTAGTCCATCTTTGTGTGGAATGTTGGTGTAGAGGGCTTCTACATCCATAGTGGCTAGGATTTAAGTACCTGCATGGGGAACAAAAATGTGATGATGAGGAAAGCCTCAAAATATATCATATTTAAAATGTTAACTTCAAGCAATGAACAGCCAATTCATACACTGATCTGCAATGCTTCTGAAGTTGTTCTAATGCACATGAATAGCAGTCATGTGCTTTCGACATGCTATTAGCAATGGTAGGGACACATGGTTCCATTAACTGTGCTCTATTGCAATAGGAGTTTGAGGTTCGCTAAAAGCAGCAGGTGTTCACTGATGTCTTTATTTTTTAACATGAAAATAGTTCCCAAATGAAGTTTGTTGCTTGCAAGGCATTCTCTGGATATTAGGAAGTTTGAACGTGAATTTAGAGCTTTCCAATGATGACAGATTGGCAGTTCTTGTGCCTAAAGTTCTCTAATCATCTGTAGAACATGTACACCCAACAGATTTGCCAGTGTGGCTTACTCTGGCCAAGGAAAGCCATATCTAGGGTTATGAGACGATCACTAAGTTTTCATTTTCAATCAGCCTTTAGCTTCTTTGTTAAGACTGCTTACAAGGGCATTAGCTGATGTGGTGGGTTGGGTTTGGTGTTTTTTTTAATAGTGAGGGCACTAGGAGTTGGACCAAAGACTGCAAGCTCATTTAACAAAGCAACCATCACATGTGAGTGCCTTTGGGTGTTTATTGTCCTAACTGGACTCTGAACCACAAGCAAAATAAGGGGCTCCATATCTCACTGTGAATCCTCAGAAGCATGGGCAGCGTGTGACTCCTGCATTTGGGGAGGCTGGGCGTGCGCACCAGAAGCTCCCTAGAAGTGGGAGTACCACTAATGCCTGGATCATGGCCCTGCCCGCTGCTCCATCCTGAGGCCTGCCCACACTTGGCTTCCTCCCCCTGAGACCGCACCCACATTCCACTCACACTCTACCCCAGGCCTGCCCCCCCCCCGCCCCACCCGTCACTTGTGACTCTTTGCCCCTCTCCCCTGATGCCCCCTCTGCCATATCTCGGGGGTGGGGGAGAAGCGGAGTGGGTGCGGGAAGAGGAGCAGTATGGGCAGGGCCATAGGGGAAGAAGACAAGCAGGAGGAGGGCCTTGGGGTAGAGGGCAGGCAGGGCTACGGCCCAGATGCCCTTTTGGTGGCGGCACTCCAAAGACAGCAGGCCAGTACACTTTCAGAGGGAGATGTGCTGCATCCTGTTTGGGGAGGCTTAGCCTCTTTGGGCCTCTTACACCCGCCGTCCATGCACAGAAGGCATTCAGTCTCCTATCAGGGCTTTAACATGGGACTGGGATCATGTGCCATAGAACAAGGTCAGTAAGGAAAGCAGCAGGTTGTACTTAGGTGAAGTACAGAAGTTGCCAGAGAAGCAGAAATATTTTTTTCCCTCTGTGCTGAATGTGCTCAATAAAGGTGTAGCATCAGCTGCCAGTTTTCATTAACAAGTAAATGAAAAACAAACACGTGTGGTAGGCAGCATGCCTAGGGATGGCTTAAACAGGACTGATCTGCTTTAGATTTCAGCTATTTTTTTCAGGACAACAATGTGGAGCACTTTCTTGTTTATAGGATAAACACAAGGGATGAAGGCAATCTGTGTAGCACACAGGAATGGCTGCCAACCCATAACATTGTGCAGAATGCAAAAACTCCATGGCTCACTCCCTTTGGAGCTCTACCCTGCAATCTTCCTGCATATTTGTTTCAGTGTAAATAACAGTTAAATCTTCAGAGCAGACAAGCTGCCAGTAAAATGCTGAACAAAGTATTAGTTCATTTTCCTGCCTTTGCAACAAATATTAAGCAAACCAGAAGACCAGTTTCAATGTCATTCCTTCTGTAGGATGTAAATTACTTAGGCATTATTATTTACAAGAACTGAAAATGTATTGGCTGTTATGGAAAGGCACTGGTCCCTGCATGGTTAAACTAGGGCTGTCAAGCAATTAAAGTGATTAATCACACTGTTAAATAACAATAGAATACTCTTTATTTTAAATATTTTTGGATGTTTACTACATTTTCAAGTATATTAATTTCAATTACAACACAGAATACAAAGTGTACAGTGCTCACTTTATATTTATTTTTTATTACAAATATTTGCTCTGTAAAAACAAAAAAATATATTTTTCAATTCACCTCATACAAGTACTGTACTGCAGTCTCTTTAGCATGAAAGTTGAACTTACAAATGTAGAATTATGTACAGAAAAAACTGCATTCAAAAATAAAACAATGTAAAACTTTGGAGTCCACTCAGTCCTACTTCTTGGTTATCCAATTGCCCAGACAAACAAGGTTGGTTACAATTTGCAAGAGATACTGCTGCCCGCTGCTTGTTTACAATGTCACCTGAAAGAGAGAACAGGCGTTCACATGGCACTGTTGTAGCCAGCATTGTAATATATTTATGTGCCAGATGCGCTAAAGGTTCATATATCCCTTCATGCTTCAACCAACATTCCAGAGGACATACTTCCATGCTGATGATGGGTTTTGCTTGATAATGATCCAGAGCAGTGTGGACTGACGCATGTTCTTTTTCATCATCTGAGTCAGATGCCATCAGCAGAAGGTTCATTTTCTTTTTTGGTGATTTGGGTTTTGTAGTTTCCGTATCAGAGTGTTGCTCTTTTAAGACTTCTAAAATCATGCTCCACACTTCGTCCCTCTCAGATTTTGGACAGCACTTCATATTCTTAAACCTTGGGTCAAGTGCTGTAGCTATTTTTAGAAATCTCACATTGGTACTATCATAAATATAAAGGGAAGGGTAACCGCCTTTCTGTATACAGTGCTATAAAATCCTTCCTGGCCAGAGGCAAAATCCTTTCACCCTTAAAGGGTTAAGAAGCTAAGGTAACCTCACTGGCACCTGACCCAAAATGACCAATAAGGGAACAAGGTACTTTCAAATCTGGAGGGGGGAAAAAGTTTTTGTCTATCTGTGTGATACCTTTGCCAGGAACAGATCAAGGATGCAAGCCTTCCAACTCCTGTAAAGTTAGTAAGTAATCTAGGTAGAAAATGCGTTAGATTTTCTTTTGGTTTTTTTTTTTTTTTTGGCTTGTAAAATTCGCTGTGCTTGAGGGAATGTATATTCTTGTTTTTTGTGTCTTTTTGTAACTTAAGGTTTTGCCTAGAGGAATGCTCTGTATTTTGAATCTGATAAGATCCAAAGGTTTGGGTCTGTGTTCACCTGTACCAATTGGTGAGGATGTTATTATCAAGCCTTCTCCAGGAAAAGGGATGTAGGGCTTGGGAGGATATTTGGGGGGGAAGATGTCTCCAAGTGGTCTCTTTCCCTGTTCTTTGTTTAAATCTCTTGATGGTGGCAGCATACTGTTCAAGGACAAGGCAAAGTTTGTACGTTGGGGAAGTTTTTAACTTAAGCTGGTAGGAATATTCTTAGGGGGTCTTTCATGCAGGTCCCCACATCTGTACCCTAGAGTTCAGAGTGGGGAAGGAACCTTGACAGGTACCTTCTTTGCGTTTTGTCAAATCTGCTGTGAAAGTGGTCTTAGAACAGGTGCCGGATCTTCATCCAAGACTGCTATAACATGAAATATATGCAGAATGCGGGTAAAACAGAGCAGGAGAGGTACAGTTTCCCCCCCCAAGGAGAGTCACAAATGTAATTAATCTTTATTAATGAGCATCTTTAGCATGGAAGCATGTCCTCTGGAATGGTGGCTGAAGCATGAAGGGACATACGAATGTTTAGCATATCTGGCATGTAAATACCTTGCAATGCCAGCTACAAAAGTGCCATGTGAATGCCTGTTCTCACTTTCAGGTGACATTATAAATAAGAAGCAGACAGCAGTATCTCCTGTCAATTTGTCTTAGCAATTGGCAGAATAAGAAGTAGGACTGAGTGGACTTATAGGTTCTAAAGTTTTATACTGTTTTGTTTCTGAATGCAGTTATGTAAATAAAAAAAGTTCTGCATTCGTAAGTTACACTTTCATGATAAATAGATTGCACTTCAGTACTTGTAAGAGATGAATTGAAAAATACTATTTCTTTTGTTTATCATTTTTACAGTGCATATATTTGTAATAAAAATAATAATATAAAGTGAGCACTGTGCACATTGCATTCTGTGTTGTAATTGAAATCAATAATGAAAATGTAGAAAAACATCCAAAATATTTAATAAATTTCAATTGATATTCCATTGTTATAAGTGCGATTAATCGCGATTAATTTTTTTAAATTGTGATTAATTTTTTTGAGTTAACTGTGATTAATTGACAGCCCTACTTGAAACTGCTCCCCATAAGTCTGATTTTTTTCAGCTTCACCAAACCAAACCTATCCTTCTGAAATGTCATGTGCCACATCTCATCCCAGGTTAGAATTTTTTTTTTTCTGGGCAAGTCTGGAAAAAGCCTTACAGGAGTTTTAAGGACATGAGGCTAGATACTTAGTTGGTGTTGATCGCTGCAGTTCCATTGAAGTCCATTGAGCTGTACCAATTGATAGTAGCTGACAATGTGGCTGATGTTGTTTCCCAGATTTCAATGTTCATCGTTTTAAGTATTCTCTGACTGTTTCTTGGGATCCTTGTATTACAAATTCTGTTCTTTAAAACAGATATACTAGGGAGGGTTTTTTTAAAAAAAAGTACAGACAAGGATGCTTCAGAAACAAGGAAGCTCTAAAAAGATGTGTATGTAAAAATCCCCAGAGTCCTCCACATTGAAAAAGTCCAGGGCTTAGCATTGCAACATACAAAACATTAAGCTGGTAAGTTAGAATGGTAATTCACTGCAATGCTAATAAATGAAAGGCACAAGCCTTGAATACCATAGAGTGAGGGAGGCAGTGGAACGGTAACAGCCAGCCAGAGAATCCATAAGTCATCCTAGGTCACAGGGCAGAATGGTTTTTGGGAAGTGGGGAAAATGTATTTAGCATAATTCCTGACTGCTACTCTCAAGTACTCCCGTCCTGCCCGATAGTGATGGCAGCATATACCTAGCGCAGTGCACATTTGGGTATCCCATTAGCTTCACTGGCACTGATTTTACATTTGCCACTAACATGCTAGAATGGAAGACCAACGAGCATGTGCCAAGGAATGCTGCTACACAGCTAACAATCATGTGGGTGTCAAAAGCTTTGGTGGTGCAATAAGATTGTCAGTGATAGTCATAAAGTGAATATTCAGCCAGGCCACCTTAAGCCACTTGCCAGAGACTGATCAGAGTGGTGCTCGATCTGCAAGAAGTTTATATAGCCCTTTGGGATTTGCCATAAGGACAAGGATGAGCTTCACTGGCTCTATGAGCCTCCCCCCTACCTTCAATACAGCAAAGCTGGAATCCAGACAGTGGCGGTGCTGTTCCTACAGCCTCATACTTCCATCTGAAAGCATAGAATTTTCCCCAAAAGGGAGAGAATAAAGGCTCACATGTCACACAGGATAAACTAAGTAGTATCAGACATGTTAACATATATGTACATGCCTGATACACGTGGACAGTTTTCATTGTCCATATGTACAAACTTTGCTCTCTCATTTAAATCTGTGTAACCACACATGGCACAGAGCTCCCTGGTTACTGAGAGCAGAATTTGGCCTTCAGTCTTAAAGTACTATAGCATTGGCACATAAATATGATTATTTGCTGCTGGGCAGATTGCCCAGTATCGGGGCGGCTCCAGCGTTGGGCGGCAAAAAAACCCACAAAAAACCTTGCTGCCGAACATGGAGGCGGAGTGATGGTGCGGCCGCCGAAGATGAGTCGCGTCCCCACCACCGAACTGCCACTGAGCGTGAAACTTGCTGTGATGGAGTGGCTGCCGAATTCCCTTTACATTGTGCAAGCAGGGCACTGCTGAGATATATTGTGATTAAAATGCCATTGTGCTTAGAACCTACATTTTAGGTGCAGAGCTCAAACTTTGGACCACCTGATCCTGGGATCAAGGGGGTGCAGTGCGTCAGTATACATTGTTCACCTTAAAACCATGGTTCGGTCAAAGAGTGAAGGTAAGTTTTTGGTGCTTTCATTTTTTGTGTCTCTGTTTACAAAGCCACCACAAACTTTGGTACAGCTGGCAGCCCCAGCTTGGGTCTGTAAAAGCTGTTGTGTTCCAGCTCATAAATCGGGGTAAGATGGTAGCGCTGTGTGATGAGGCTTGCAAAATGCCTGCCCGGACTATGCCTGGCTCAAAGCATTCATCCCTCACTTTTATGAACACTAAATGCACCACCTGCCCCCTTCCCAACCTTTATTATGCAAAGAAAACCACTGATTTCATGGTGCAGAGTCAGAAATGTGTGGCCAGATAATCTCTGTTCCTGAAGATGTATTACAGTGAAGCAAAATCATCTCTGAGCTGAGGGTCACATTTCCCCATTACAGGATTCCTCACACCATTGAAAACCAAATGAGTTTCTGCTCCATGCATTCCTGCTGTATCTCACTCTTACTACAGTTCATGTAAATTATTAACATCAGTAATGATAGAAATCTTTTCACATGTTAAATAAGAGAACTTCCACATCATTTCAATTACTCTGTATGATTTCGTCCCATGACCCTCATTTTGGAACATGCACACTTCAAAAGCAACCCCTCCCCAATCCCACCTTCAGACTCCTTCCAGGACTGGCATATACTGGATTGGCATGGTGCCACCTCTTTGGTGAGCAGAAAGTGCATAAGGCCTCTTGCCCCATGGCTCTATTCCTGCTTTCCCTGCTCCAGGCAGGAGTATTGTCGATCAAGCTGCAGCATAGCAGATTTAGATTAAATTTCAGAAAAAACTAGGAAGCAAGAACACTAGGACAATGGAACAGGCTGCCTCTGGAGTTTGTGGAAGCTCCTTCACTGGAGGTTTTCAAAATGAGGCTGGATGGCCATCTGTCTTGGATGATTTAGACACAACAAATCCTGCATCTCGTCTGGGGGTTAGACTAGATGACCCTTGCAGTCCCTTCTATCCCTATGGTTCTATGATTCTGCAATGCAGACAATCTTGCCCAGAGCCTCTGCCAATGGGTCAATTTTACCCTACAAGAATATTAAGGCTGAGAGAGGAGGCAGTAGGAACCTGGAAGCTGATAAGCTGACACCTCCTCTACCCTACCAGGTTAGGCCTCATTTGGGCACATTAAGGAACTAGCCAAGGGTCCACCAACACATCAACCTGACATGTGAATTTCTTTGTTATGCTTGGCTTGCTCACTGACTTAATGTTCTTCAATGAATTTTGGGGCTGGTGATGCTCTTTTGCCATTTGTCAAGGTAATGGACAATACATAAAAAATTGCTAACAAACTAAATTTTGTAGTTCTATAGATCTCTGGGGACTGGAGCCTGCGCTATAATAAAAATATTGCTCGGGCATGCAGGAGTGAAATCAGGAAGGTCATATCACACCTGGAGTTGCAGCTAGCAAGAGGTGTTAAAAGTAACAAGAAGGGTTTCTTCAGGTGTATTAGCAACAAGAAGAAAGTCAAGGAAAGTGTGGGCCCCTTACTGAATGAGGGAGGCAACCTAGTGATAGAGGATGTGGAAAAAGCTAATGTACTCAATGCTTTTTTTGCCTCTATCTTCATGAACAAGGTCAGCCCCCAGACTACTGCACTGGGCAGCACAGCATGGGGAGGAGGTGACCAGCCCTCTGTGGAGAAAGAAGTGGTTCGGGACTATTTAGAAAAGCTGGATGTGCACAAGTCCATGGGGCCAGATGCGTTGCATCCGAGAGTGCTAAAGGAGTTGGCGGATGTGATTGCAGAGCCATTGGCCATTATCTTTGAAAACTCATGGCGATCAGGGGAAGTCCCGGACGACTGGAAAAAGGCTAATGTAGTGCCCATCTTTAAAAAAGGGAAGAAGGAGGATCCTGGGAACTACAGGCCAGTCAGCCTCAGTCCCTGGAAAAATCATGGAGCAGGTCCTCAAGGAATCAATTCTGAAGCCCTTAGAGGACAGGAGAGTGATCAGGAACAGTCAGCATGGATTCACGAAGAGCAAGTCATGCCTGACTAATCTAATTGCCTTCTATGATGAGATAACTGGTTCTGTGGATGAAGGGAAAGCAGTGGATGTGTTGTTCCTTGGCTTTAGCAAAGCTTTTGACACTGTCTCCCACAGTATTCTTGCCAGCAAGTTAAAGAAATATGGGCTGGATGAATGGACTATAAGGTGGATAGAAAGCTGGTTAGATTGTCGGGCTCAATGGGTAGTGATCAATGGCTCCATGTCTAGTTGGCAGTCGGTATCAAGTGGAGTGCCCCAAGGGTCGGTCCTGGGGCCGGTTTTGTTCAATATCTTCATAAATGATCTGGAGGATGGTGTGGATTGCACCCTCAGCAAGTTTGCAGATGACACTAAACTGGGAGGAGAGGTAGATACGCTGGAGGGTAGGGATAGGATACAGAGAGGCCTAGACAAATTGGAGGATTGGGCCAAAAGAAATCTGATGAGGTTCAACAAGGACAAGTGCAGAGTCCTGCACTTAGGACGAAAGAATCCAATGCACCACTGCAGACTAGGGACCAAATGGCTAGGCAGCAGTTCTGCAGAAAAGGACAAGGGGGTTACAGTGGATGAGAAGCTGGATATGAGTCAACAGTGTGCCCTTGTTGCCAAGAAGGCCTATGGCATTTTGGGATGTATAAGTAGGGGCATTGCCAGCAGATCGAGGGATGTGATCGTTCCCCTCTATTCGACACTGGTTAGACTTCATCTGGAGTACTGTGTCCAGTTTTGAGCCTCACACTGCAAGAAGGATGTGGAAAAATTGGAAAGAGTCCAGCAGAGGACAACAAAAATGATTAGGGGACTGGAACACACGAGTTATGAGGAGAGGCTGAGGGAACTGGGGATGTTTAGTCTACGGAAGAGAAGAATGAGGGGGGATTTGATAGCTGGTTTCAACTACCTGAAAGGGCGTTCCAAAGAGGATGGCTCTAGACTGTTCTCAGTGGTAGCAGATAACAGAACAAGGAGTAATGGTCTCAAGTTGCAGTGGGGGAGATTTAGGTTGGATATTAGGAAAAACTTTTTCACTGGGAGGGTGGTGAAACACTGTAATGCGTTACCTAGGGAGGTGGAGGAATCTCCTTCCTTACAAGTTTTTAAGGTCAGGCTTGACAAAGCCCTGGCTGGGATGATTTAGTTGGGGATCAGTCCTGCTTTGAGCAGGGGGTTGGACTAGATGACCTCCTGAGGTCCCTTCCAACCCTGATATTCTATGATTCCTTCTTCACTCTGAGCTGGGAGCGAAAACAAGGGGCCTGATTCTCTGGCATGCTGTACTCCCATTGATGTGTGTCAGGCAGCACAAAGTGGTCAGTGACTTTTCATAACTCTCCATCTGGGGATGACCCACAGCATGGACGAGTCCCCAGCAAACACACAGGTAATGTAGACAGCCCTCCTGCAGATCTTGGCACAGTGGCTGAGAAGAGAAATATCTGGAGCTCAGTGTGCTCCAGTTATCGCCATTAAAAGGATGCTCTCTTAAATTCTGTCCACCAGCTAGCAAAAGTCAAAGCAGCCCTCAATCTGCTTTCACCTCTATTGGGGGCCAGCACCAGGGCAGAAAATCAGAGAGTCCTAACCAGTTACTTGACAGCCTCTGCTTGAGCTATGCTCAACAGAAACTTGGTGCAGCAGTGAACCTGTCCCAAAGCAGGTCTAAAATATGCCAGGAGTGTAAAACTGGACCCATAGTTTGTAGGGTTTTCAACATGCAAACAATTGAAATGACCCAGTATTGGCTAATTATGCATGGTGTGCTTTGCTGGTGTAACGTTATTGCACATGTTTGTTAATAGGTCACCATATCTGTTTTCACTTTGTATAACTAACCAACACAGGCCATCTAGACTATGGGAATCTGCTGGAATAAAACATAACAAAAACCTCAGAAACAGCTTCTGTAGCTAAAATATCTCAGCCATTTCACAGTTTATTTTTTATTTCTAACATTTCAAATATGATGACCATTTATTTTGGAAACTCAGTGCCTGTCAGGTCAAGGATATTTTCTCCTCCCCTGCTCGCTTCCCCCTTTCCTTCTCAAATTGAAGGGGAAAAAAGATTTAGGGAGCCAATCTTTTGAGGTGAGTGTGAGCATACTTCAACTTGCTTTGCAAGAAAAGCCTATAGGAGCATGCTCTAAATCAACTCTGAACTGGCCTTCCCAGAGGAGATGAGCTTTTAGATGTCACTGACTGGCTTTAGACTGCATTTCTACAAGCTGTATATTACAAGAAGGACCAGCAGAGCTGAAATACTGGAGCAAACTAATGACCCATTGTATCTGCTGTCTTCAGTCTGACAGGAAATAAACTGGGGGTGGACTTCAGCAGGAAAAAAGAACAATGTGGATCACTTGTAAAATCTACCTGTCTCAAGCACTGCTATGCATCTAATACTCCTTTTATTCTTTTGTAAGGTTGCTTAACACAAAACCTTTCTGAATTTCTTTGGTACCACATCCAAAGATTAAACCACCTAATAAGAGAGATCCTCTGACAGCAATAAAGTCTGGCCAGGATCACTATTTTAAATGTGGAAATATTGGAATGGAATCCGAAACAAACTAAAAAAAAGGGGGGGGACTAATTGTAAGCAAACCAGTAAACAAGGAAGCAGCAGCAACAGGCGTGTTCTGAAAGACAAAAGGTGGTTGCAGCCCAGCTGAATAGGGCTTAAACGATTCAAGAAAGATCACTGGGGGCATTTTGCCCTTTTATTTATTTGTTTTTGTGTTAATTGGTATGCTCTCAGAAAAGAATATGATAAAGCCACTAGTTTTATATTCTATGCCTTGAGGAACTCTCTACAATGAAGTATAATAGGTATTGTTATCCCAATGCACTGAGCCAGTGGGCCATATACTGCATCAATTCTATTATTTCAGTATGCACTTCATTTTCGGTAACATTCGTTGTTAAGCCACAGTGGGTTCATGACTACACTGCAATAAAACACCAGTGGCTGGCCCATGTCAGCTGACTCAGGCTGTGAGGCTATAAAATTACAGTGTAGACATTCAGTCTTGAGCTGGAGCCCAGGTTCTGGAAACCTACCCCACATTCAGGGTCCCAGAGCCCAAGCTCCAGCCAAAGCCTGAACATCTACGTTGTAATTTTATAGCTTTGCAGATCGAGCCCCGTGACCACAAGTCAGCTGACATGGGCCACCTGTGGGTGTTTTTATTGCAGTGAGATGTACCCAGTGTGGTTGGTGTTCCCTGCTCACATGCAGAAAGATTCATCAATTGCCAGATTTGGGTCAGGAAATAATTTCAACCATGGTACATTGGCAGGGACTATGGGAGTTTTTTTCTCCTTCCTCTGGATATTGAGTGAGAGATATTGTACCCACACATAGTTCCCTGCTCCAAGATAAAATTCAGGTCTATAGGGCTTAGTACGATACTGGTGTCAGTAGCCATTGGTCCTGGATCTGAATTTCTAAAGATTTGTTTTACTGTCCCTCTTTGGATTGGGACAGTTCAACCACCAGAGCAGCGTCTCTCCAACCCCATATTAGGAGGTTGGTACTAACACAGAAGAAAGACAGTCACCTACTGAATCATCAGTGCAAATTCCAGCAGCTCTCTGATGTTACCGGAATGTCTCGCATTCAAATATTTACACAATCTGACCCTAATGAACTTCTATGGCAGCACAAGGTAGAAAGCAGTACAAGTTCTGATAGAGTGGATATGGTTGCAGATTTACACCAAGTAAATCTAAGGGCTTGTCTTAGGAAATTTTACCAGTTATACAGGTATAGTTATGCAAGCCTAACCCACCATTTGGACATTATTATAATATGAATATTGCTTTTTTTTTCAGTTGAGATTAAAACCCTTCCCAAGTGACATAAACTAAACTGACAAAAAACACTGTTATACCAGAATGAGTGTCTCTATATAGGAGGGGGAAAACATTGTACTGGTATAACTAAATGGTTTTAAATTCATGCCTTAGGTTGTATTGAAATAATATATACAAAGAGAATATATACGGAGAACATATAATGACAGTGTGGAATCTGGAAGCAGAACAAGGAGCTGGGATATATTGGCTAATATCTTTACTAATAATGACATCTGACATTCTTCATGCCACCATCTAGTGATGGAACAACATGGTGATTAACATAGTGAATTTAGCTTATTACTCTTGGGGATTGTCCACAAAGGGAAGTTAATTTGGATTAAAGTAGAATATGGATTTAAAGCAGAATAGCTATTCCTGTTTAAGAAACTGTGTGGACACTTGAATGTCAGAAGAAGGCATTAATATGCCAGAAAGAGCATCCACACAGGAAGTTAATCAGAAATAGTTAATTGGGAATAAATTCCCATGGAGACAAACTTGAAGAAAAACACTGAGGGAAACTCAAGAGCCCCTCCCTGAAACATACGTATCTTTATGAGACCAGAATTGTTCCTGGCTCACTGCACAGTGTGAAACAAGGATAGTGATTTGCAAGAGTGGTTTTTGTTACATTATTATGGGCAGAATTATTTTGTATGTATTGAAATATTTAAAAGTAACTCCAAACTCATAAATCCCACTGACCTCTTTGCTATTATATAGTCCCAACTAATCATTTAGCCAAATAATAAAACAAATAAAAGGAAGTTCTTCTTCACACAGTGCACCGTCAACCTGTGTAACTGCTTGCCTGAGGAGGTTGTGAAGGCTAGGACTATAACAGGGTTTAAAAAAGAACTGGATAAATTCATGGAGACTAAGTCCATTAATGGCTGTTAGCCAGGATGGGTAAGGAATGGTGTGCCTAGCCTCTGTTTGTCAGAGGGTGGAGATGGATGGCCGGAGAGAGATCACTTGATCATTACCTGTTAGGTTCATTCCCCCTAGGGCACCTGGCATTGGCCACTGTTGGTAGACAGGATACTGGGCTGGATGGACCTTTGGTCTGATCCGGTATGGCCATGCTTATGTTCTTATGTTAATATTCAACTACAGGTATTGCTTGTATGAAGGGCAGATAATGGAGATAAACAAAAAACATAAATAAGAAGTCTAAACACAGTTCATTTCAGAGCTCTCTGCATTTGATCTTTAGCAGATTCTTCTTGTTTTGCCACAATAAAGTTATTTGCCTCATGAGATGTTCTAAATATATACACATTTCTAGCATAATATGCTCAAGTGTGTCTGGATAAGGCAGAATTGCAGATTCCAAGTTCATAAAGTTGCTTTTTGTCTGAAGAGAAACCTTTTTTCAGATTAGACAGTGCAGAACTATAATTGGCAAAAGTCCCATTAGATTCCCATTTCCCGATCTCTTGCTACTGTCAGTAAAACGTTTTCAACAGACCCTGTCTTACACTTGTAGAATTAGGAGAAGAAACACGGGAATCTTCCTGACAAATTTAAACTGGATAAATCAATCAGACAGCTGAAGTCCAAGACTATCTGAAAGCCATGTACACAGTGGTGCTGGAACAATTTTTATAGCGGGGGAGCTGAAAGCAGAAACCATGTATTTGGATTGTTATTTGGGGGTGCCGCAGCACATCTAGTTCTGTCACCTATGTATGTAGATAAACAATTTAGGAGATTCTGCAGGCCGTTTTGGATTCCATCAGTGGAGTGTCATCAATGTTGTGCACATTATGGTGGCTTGCTGTGCTCCTCACAATCTTTGTGAAGCCAGAGGTGAGCCATTTTCCCCTGAATAGAACGATGACAGTGATGTACTAACCAGTGCACTTAGCCAGGAAATGCACCTATCACAGTTGGCGCTCAATGCTCCCAGGCAGCGCTCCCAGGGATGCTTTTTGTGCTACCATGTTATGGAAGAGGGAGAATAGTACCTTTATGAGTGTGTGTGTGTGTTAGTTAATGCTTGTGTAATGCAATTCTTGGGGGTGCGGGTTTGATAGCTATGCAGTGTTCTTATGGCATAACCGTCAGTCCCGTGCTGGATGCTGGGGCCAGCAGGTCACCATTCCAGCTGACCAGGTCATCATGTGCCATTGTTGTCTCTGTGTTAGGTGAAGTACTCAGCACCTGGTCAAGGTCCTCATGAAATGGACATGATGTTGGCGAATTGCCCACAGTGCAGTTCTGGTGCCTGGTTTTCCGGTACTCAGTCTTGAGCCACTTAAACTGTTGCCTGCACTGGTCATCATTCTGCTAAATTTCCAACACTGCCAGCTTCTTCGCTCGTCAATGTTGTGATCATTCCTGGTTCTGTTACTAAAGTCCTTTGTTTTGCTGGCTGGCCTTGCCTCAGTGATCTACCAAAATCTGTATGTCTTCCCACCACAAAGAAGCAGCATGATTTGCAAGGGGCTTCTTTTGGTCAGTCTCCATTGCAAACACAGAAACTTCTCTGAAGGTGTGTTTGCAACTTTGTGGTCAGAAAACAATGGAAGGGTTAAATGCTGACTTGCCAAGCTGCTGAATTATCAGGAGGGTTGTTTCCCTTTCTCTGGAGTTTATTGGTGATTTTTGGGATAGAGAGGACAAAGAAATTGGCTATGGGATTGTTGGGATACTTTTGGCTGACTCCCAAGACTCAAATCAGGGGTGCCTGCATCTGCATTGTAAATCAATAAGGCTTGAACCCTAGGTTCTGGCTTGATTCAGGCTAAAACCCTCCACCCCCTGTAAGGTCCTAGGACCCTGATTCTAAGACTGAGAAATTTGTGTGTAGACAGAAGAAGGGTTTGGGCTGAAGCCTGAGTCTGAGTCAAGGTTTACACTGCAGTGTAGACATACCATCTGTGTCTCCTGAGCCTGCATGTGGCATCTTATGTCAAGGAAGATGTATCTATATTTTGCCCAAATTGCCTCTTGTACCTGTTATGAGCACATTGTTGGTGTATTATGTATGCTAGAGGATTTGACTGTCAGTTTCCAGTTTGGCCAGTCCCCTACACCTCTACAAATATAGCACATCAGAAATGATATCAAGATACAGCTGAGCATGAAAAAGGTACTTTTGTTTGAAAAGAACATTGGAGCTAGTGATTAGTGTTTACATCACAACATACTAGGCTCCTGTGAGATGGAGGAGGCCAGCAGGCTGAATTTTGGGTTGATGAGCTGGTCTGTGTGGGAGGATTGGTTGCTGATATTGACAGTGCATTGGGTATGCAGCATATTTTGGTGAAGTGTCATGTGCATGCTCCTAACAGTGTTTACTGAATGGATCCCAAACACCATAAAGCTGAATACAAACAAAAATAACAAAAGAATTAGGCCAGGAGTGATGTAATATTTTAAATGTTATTGGCTAAACACTATAGCTGGAGCACTTAGTCCTAGAACATAATGTTATTTGGCTAAACATTATAGCAGGAGCTATCCTTTCCAGATCCCAACCTACAAAGCTAACATTTCTGTTTTGGTACAGCTGTTTCTTGAGTCTCAATCACTCTAGCAGAATGCTGTTACTCAACTGCTCCTGTCAATCAGCTTCTGTCCTAAGCAAGCTCCAACTTGCAGTATTTATAAAGAGACCTATCCTGTTCCCTTTAAACTTTTTGGGAACTTTGCCATTGGCTTAAGTGAGGGCATGATTGGGACCAAGGCATGAGACTCTAGAATGAATTGTCATGTGTTGTAAGTAGCTCATGGAAAGAAACTGAGAGCAGGGAAAAATAGATTTTTAACTTCCAGATGACTTTTTGCTATCCCCATACGTGAATATGTATAGGTTTGATTTTCAAAATATTTAAGTTTTTCTATTTAGAATCATAAGAAGAACATAATGCCCAGACACTACACTCACATCTGTGAACAAGTAATATAATATTGACATAAGAATGACCATACTGGGTCTGATGAATGGTCCTTCTAGCCCAGTATTCTGTCTTCTGACACGTAACAGCTAATTTAGACCCTGTCATTTTCCATGTATAGTTGGGATTATATTTTCCAATGTGCGTTACTTTGCATTTATCAACATTGAATTTCATCTGCTATTTTCTTGCCGTCACCCTGTTTTGTGAGATCCCTTTGTAACTTTTTGCAGTCAGCTTTTAACTTAACTATCTAGAATAATTGTGTATCCTGTGCAAACTTTGCCACCTCACTGTTTACCCCCTTTTCCAGACAATTTATGAATATGTTGAATAGCATTGGTCCCAGTAGAGATCTTTGTGGGACTCTGCTATTTACTTCTCTCCTGTGTGAAAATTGACCATATATTCCTACCCTTTGTTTTCTATCTTTTAACCAGTTTCTGATTCATGAAAGGACCTTTCCTCTTATCCCAAAGCTTACTTTGCTTAAGAGCCTTTGGTGAGTGACTGTGTCAAATGCTTACTGAAAGTCCAGTTACACTAAATCCACCGGATTCATAGATTCATAGGTATTTAGGTCAGAAGGGACCATTACGATCATCTAGTCTGACCTCCTGCACAACACAGGCCACAGAATTTCACCCACCACTCCTGCAAAAAAACTCTCACCTATGTCTGAGCTATTGAAGTCCTCAAATCGTGGTTTAAAGACTTCAAGGAGCAGAGAATCCTCCAGCAAGTGACCCGTGGCCCATGCTACAGAGGAAGGCGTAAAACCTCCAGGGCCTCTTCCAATCTGTCCTGGAGGAAAATTCCTTCCCAACCCCAAATATGGCGATCAGCTAAACCCTGAGCATATGGGCAATATTCATCAGCCAGATACTACAGAAAATTCTTTCCTGGGTAACTCAGATCCCACCCCATGTAATATCCCATCACAGGCCATTGGGCCTATTTACCATGAATATTTAATTACCAAAACTATGTTATCCCATCATACCATCTCCTCCATAAACTTATCGAGTTTAATCTTAAAGCCAGATAGATCTTTTGCCCCCACTGCTTCCCTTGGAAGGCTATTCCAAAACTTCACTCCTCTGGTGATTAGAAACCTTTGTCTAATTTCAAGTCTAAACTTCCTGGTGGCCAGTTTATATCCATTTGTTCTTGTGTCCACATTGGTACTGAGCTTAAATAATTCCTCTCCCTCTCCGGTATTTATCCCTCTGATATATTTATAGAGAGCAATCATATCTCCCCTCAACCTCCTTTTAGTTAGGCTAAACAAGCCAAGCTCCTTGAGTCTCCTTTCATAAGACAAGTTTCACTAGATGTGAAAGAAAGCGTAGAGTCAAATACAGTAACGATCTTAAATGAATCAAACAGTTCCATAGAATTTCTATTGATTAAAAATCCATGTTTGAATAATAAGAGGATAGCAGCAGAAATATACTATTGACCACCTGACCAGGATGGTGGTTGTGAAATGCTCAGGGAGATTAGAAAGGCTAAAAAAACCAGACAAACCAAAAATAATGAGGGATTTCAGCTACCCCTTTATTGAATAGGGAAATGTCACCTCAAGACAGGATGCAGAGATAAAGTCTCTAGACACACTTAATGACTGCTTCTTGGAGCACCTAGTCCTGGAACCCATAAGGGGAGAGGCAATTCTTTATTTAGTCTTAAGTGGTACATAGGATCTGGTCCAAGAGGTGAATACAGCTGAACCGCTAGATAATAGCAAATTTTATATCCTTGTAGAGGGGAAATACCAAAGAAACCCACCACAGTAGCATTTAACATCAAAAAGTGAAACTACACAAAAATGAGGCTAGTTATATGAAAATTAACAGGAACAGTCAAAAGAGCTAAGTGCCTTCAAGCTGCATGGAAACTTTTTAAAAACACCAGGCTCAAACTATAGGTATACCCTACATTATAAAATAAAAACAAGTAAGAGGACCAAAATCTGCCACCATGGCTAAACAACAAAGTAAAGGAGGCTGTTAGAGACAAGAAAGACGTCTTTCTTTCAAGAAAAACTCCCCCAACCAGTATGACCTACTCTGTCATTCCTATATATTTTGTACACTGATACTACCGTGTCCCATTGATTATCACTGTTCCACCAAGTTACTGTGAGGACTATTATATGAATATTCTCATTTAATACTAGGCACTCTAGTTCACCCATCTTAGTATTTAGACATATAGCATTTGTATACAAGAACTTGGTCTGTCCAACCTGTGTGCTCCTTTGCACCTGTTGGCTTTCCCAAAGCCCTTAGTTGACCTTAGGAGCCCTCTATGAGCTTTTTATTTTACATGCAAGTTATTGGGTTCCATTTGGGTTAGGTGGAGACCATCCGTCCTGCATAGGTTCTTCCGTTCCCCAAAGATTCCCCAGTTACTAATAAACCTAAACACCTTCTTCGAATACCATCATCTCATCCACTCATTGAGACCCTGCAGTTCTGCCTGTCTAATTGGCCCAGCGTGTGGATCTGGAAGCATTTCAAATAATACTACCATGGAAGTCCTGGACTTTTAATCTCTTACCTTGTAGCCTAAATTTAGCTTCCAGGACCTTTCTTCTACCTTTCCCTATGTCACTGTTACCTACATGTACCACGACCACCTGCTTCTCCCCAGTACAGCACATGCGTCTGTCCAGATGTCTTGAGAGGTCTGCAACCTTTGCATCTGGCAGGCAATTCACTTGGCAGTTTTCCCAGTCATCACAAACCCAACTATCTGTATTTCTAATAATTGAATCCCCCATTACTATTACCTGTCTCTTCCTAATAATTGGAGTCCCCTCCACCAGTGAGGTATCATCTGGAAGAAGGGTCCAAACTATGGGATTATTTCCCTCCACTCCAGCTTGATGTTCTCCTTCCCCAAGATTTTCATCCTTCTTGAAAGCGCAGGCTATCAGACTGGAACCACTCTACTGTGTCCCGCAAAGTCTTGTCAATGTACCTCTCCATCTCCCTTAGCTCCTCCAGTTCAGCCACTCTGGTCTCAAGATACCATTCTCGGTCTCTGAGGACCACGAACTGCTTGCACCAAAAACACATATGCTACCTGCCCACAAGGCAAATGCTGCTTTCAGTGTAATAAACTGGCTAGCCCCTTTTCTGCTGCTGGATTTCTGCATGTGTTATTTGTACTCTTGCACAGCCATTTGTTTGTTCTTTGGTGGTGGGGGGGGGGATGTCGGGCAGGTGGTGGTCATTAGCAAATATTTATTAGGTATATCAGGCTCTCATGTCCCATCTCTAAACTCCCTCACAAAACTCTCCTCTTTAGTGCTTCTGTTCATTAGCTACTCTGGTTGCTCTGGATCAGACATTTTAAACCACTTTTTACCCTGAGTAGCCCCCCCTCCCCCCCCGGGAGCTGCGGGGGGCTGTGCCTGTGGATGGTCAACGTCAGCAAATGTCTCGTGGCCCGCAATCAGATTACTCTGATGGGCCACAGGTTGCCCACCACTGGTCTACACTACATTATGCAGGCCCAAATCCAGCTACCCACATCCCAGACTTCCTAGCATCCTCCCAAAATGTGGCTGCTGTAGCCCTTTGTTCATGGTGCAGTATGGGAAAACTTGACTGTCCAGAGGACAAAGAAAGTCTGCCCATGGGACCGTGGAAAACTTTTGGTGGACTCCCAGAGCACAAGTCCAGAGGTGCTCCGTCTACGGTGCAAAGCAATAGTACTTGAATCCTAAGTTCTGGCTTGACTCAGGCTCAGACCCTCCACCCCTGTGGGGTCCTGAAAACCTGGGTCTGAGCCCTGGGTAAGTGCTATTTGTGTGTAAATGGAAAGGGAGTCAGGCTTGGACCTGAGGTCAGACCCTGGGCTTGCATTACAGTGTAGATATACCCTCAGAATCCTTAAAATATTTACTGATCTTGCCAGCACTAAATCTATCATTTGACATCATTAGCAAAGCTATGATGGCTTGCGTGTGAGAGTTTCATTATCATACAACTGGTTGTCCTTTGCATTAGAAATAGTACCTTGAAAATTATTAACTGCTTGGTTCCAAAATGCATTGGACTGCAGGATAAATGATTCCTTTGAGCACCATGCTAGTGTACACACTGCAGCATACAGGAACAAATTGCCCCAAAATTGTAACCCTGCACTCATCTTCCGCTGAGTATCAGATGTGCTAACGTGCATTGCAACAAAACAGCTGAGCTAAGAACACTCTGATAGATGGCTCACAAATGTCTTCCTTCTACTTGTTTTATATCTTAGTCTCAATGTTATGTTGCCACTAAGATCAACTGTTAGGTTATGGTACAGTATTAACTTTTGTCTAGGTTGTTTCCTAAAATACTATGCTGCCCTCTAGAGTTTGAATAATATAGTAGTTCCCTTTAAAAACAAAGGCGGGTGGGGCGGGGGGAAGCGGGTGTCACTGAGGAGATTCATATTTGAATGATGTGAGCAGTTTAAGGGTGAGATTTTCAAAGCTGCCTATGGAATTTGGATAGCCAGAAAAAGGGGTATTATGGTTTTGTGCTTCCATATAAAAAAACTTTACAATGGAAATGGGAGCAGAGTGTTCCATATCTCTGCTATTGTGGGTTAACACACAACACGGATAAGGGCCCAATCCTGCCCTGGCTAACACTGGCTAATGCTGAGATGCATCTTCTGCTGCAGGGATGTTGCTAGCAAACAGTTCCTTCCAACAAGGGTGTCTCCAGGGGTAGGAAGAATTGATTTACAAGGAGAAGTTAAAAGAATTAAACACATCCAGTTAGGCTAAACGATGACTAAATGGGATAAAATAACTCACTGCAACTGTTTGAAGAGGATAAACACAGAAGAAAGAGAGAAATTGCTTTTGGTACTACTGGGAATACCAGAGTAATATTAAAAAGAGAGATGATTATCAGAATCCTAATGTTTAACTCAGTGCAATAGTTTCTCCTACATGAATTGTTTAAGTTGAGACTGGACAAACAATGGTGGTGATGCTGTATGAAACAAGTCCTGCACTAGCAGAGAGATGGTCTAGAAAGTCACCTAATAATTCTTTCCACCTGTAGCTTCTATAAGTCAGTAATTTAGTCTTCAAGTTACAGTGTGATGCTGTCACATCTGCAGATAAACATATCGCAGAAGCGGAGTCCAAGCTGGCAAAAATGGTCACCATCTTTGAGTGTCACCCTTTTTGAATGTCCAACTTGATAAACCTAGGGCCTGACTGTGCACAGGTTCTGAAGACCTGCAACTCCTGCCAACTTCAAATTGAGTTGCGAGTGTATAACACCTCCAGAAAAGCAGGCCCTCGGGTCCTGATTTTCCTCTGAGACCTGTTTTATATTTCTGGTAGCTTTACTAACTCACTGGAGGAATTCTTGACTCTCACTGGCGTAATTAGAATCAGGATTAAAGTGTCTCAGAACTGGGGACATGCCAAATTTAAGGTGAAATTTGGATCTTAGTCTCTGTCCAGGATGGGGAAAGCTTTTTCTGCAGCAAATTCTCACTAGCTGGTCCTTCAGTCAACATTAATGGAGCCTTCATGGCAAATGCAGACAAGAAATTAAACAAAACAACTCTTACTACAAAATCAAGTCTTCATTATCTATCCTGCATCACTTTATGCCTTTGGATTTGAAAGGGTATGTGTGGAAGCTTCTGGAAGCCCCTCTCCTACTCCTGAATATTGTCCATGGCATTCCAAAGGGACCCTAAAGATGGAGATTGACAACAGCTGAAGGGAAATGTAAAATACGTTAACTGTGATTTCCTGTTGAAAACAGCTTGTCAGAGCTCCTACTGGCTTGACTAAAGATAAGGCTCTCTTTTAGTTCATCTGGTATTTTTGCTGCCTGTGGGCCACAAGAATTCATTTCAAGCTTCAGCTATGTTAATAATAAGTAGGATCCACAGTTAGTCAAGTGATCGGTTGAACCTGCTGTAGTCTGGCCAGCATATTTGGCAGACACCACTTAGTTGGGCAATGGGGGCGGGATTGATTGGTAGTTGCAGTAGCAGGGCCAAAAGACTTCTGAATGCCAGCCTTTGAACTAAGCCCCTTCATTTCCAGCTACTGAAACAAGGATCACAATCTCCAAAACTCCATCTCTCCCCACCATGCCTGGAGTCTGATTATTGTATCTCTGCTAGGTCTGTGACCAGAGAATGACTAACCTGGACACCCTCCTAAAGGACATAGGGATACCATTTGGCTTATTGCTCATAAGGCAAGGAGTGTCCTGTCTTATTCTTAAAATCATATAAACCTCTGTTTTGGCTCTTTGGCACACTTTAAATCTAATCTTCTTCCCAGCACCTTATAGCCTTGCCTGAAAACACTGTTGAATAGGTAGTGAGCCATGCATGTGAGAGGAAGGCTGGTGTAATGATTAGGGCAGTGGTTCTCAACCAGGGGTATGTGTACTCCTAGGGATACTCAGAGGTCTTCCAGGGAGTACATCAACTCATCACGATATTTGCCTAGTTTTAAAACAGGCTACCTAAAAGCACAAGCAAAATCAGTAAAAACTAAAATTTCATAGACAATGATTTGTTTATACACTGAAATGTAAGTTATAAATGAGAAAGAAGGCATTTTCAGTAATAGTGTGCTGTTAGTGTGCTGTGACACCTTTGTATTTTTATGTTTGATTTTGTAAATTTTTAAGTGAGGTGAAACTTGGGAGTACACAAGACAAACCAGACTCTTGAAAGGGGTATAGTAGTCTGGAAAGGTTGAGAGCCACTGGGTTAGGGCACAAGCCTAGAACTTAAAAGAGCTGGGTTTAATTCTCTGCTCTGCTACAGACTTTCTGGGTGACCTTGGATAAGTTACTTAGCTTCTCTGTGCCTCAGCTCCCCACCCATACAAATAATGCTTCTCTGCATCACAGGGGTGTTGTGAGATGAAATATACAAAAGACTATTAAGTGTTCTGAGATCTACTGATGAAAAGTGCTATATAAGAGCTTGGTATTACTAATTTTCCCAGGATAAATATAGATGATCCTTCACTGGCCTTTGTTTAGTCTATATTTGCAAATTTCCAGATATACAGTATTATAATTCTTGACATTTATAGCCTAATATGTAGTCATGCTGTGTATAACACTTGTCACATATAAAGAGTAAAACAACAAAGCAGGCAGCATAAACTGGATGGGAGTGAATTAAAAGTGTATGTAGATGGATGTGAAAAAGAACTTCCAAATGAACGGCTTGCCTGTTTGATATCTGAACAGTTACACTGAATACATGAAATATCAAATGACTAAATGGATATTTTCAGCTAAGGGGTGCATGTGAGGGCGAGCAACCCTGGATGGAAACTAGAAGAGCCTGAAAGACTTTTATTTCAAATAGAGAATAATGGTTTTGGAAATAATTTAAGAGGCATGACTGTTGATGCAGACACACAAGGTTGTTCATGGAAACTGGATCCAACTTGTACTCTCTACAAAATAGAATTTGCATGACAAGTAAATGTAATTGACTGAAATTGCATCACTTTCCCTACTGTATAATAATAGTCAAAGCTCCTTTCTCTTCTTCAAGGAGGCCTCTAAACTTACTATCCCAAAATGCTAATGCACTAACCAATAATGAATAGGACAACAAGACATGTCTTTAACCTCTCCTGTATTGCCTTTTCCATAACCCCCACTTCAACTATATGTTGACTATTTAGATTGCAAGGTTTTTGGGATGAGGTTTGACTTTTCTATCTGTTACCAAACCATTAAGCACACTTGGTGCCCTATAAATAATCAGTAAAATCAACCAGTCTTGCTACATTGTAGGTAAAAACAAACAAACAAACAACTGGCATGCATAGAAGCCCGAGAGTGCACATCAGCAGGGAGATGCTGCTTCCATACACTGCAGGGAATCAGGCATTCAGTATGTAGTACATCAGAATCAGCAAGCTAAAATATGTACATAGCAGCTATTCCATTAATGCTGGAAAATCTCTATTTCTCCCACACAACACTTCTCCCTGGTCGTGCCCCCAGGTTGGCCATTGCATCCAGTAGGTCCTATGGCTAGCCATAATTCTTCTTCCCTGATGTTTTCATGAATAGAGTAAGCAGTGAAGCACTCCAAGGTATTGTTTTTATGGGCCCATTACTATGCACATATGGCGGTAGAAGGATACCAGCTTGGTTCCTCACAATGCACCCCAGGCACCTATTAACAATCCCATTAAATGTGCCTCAATAAACCATATTTAAGAATAAGATTTTGAAGACTTACAAAAGTGTGCTGGTGCCACACATCTTCCTACGAATTAAAAATAATTGTATTAGACTATTCAAACACACGCAGACAGGAACACATAATAGTATAAAAATTCAATACACATCTAGAAGATAGAATACTGGACTGGGCTTCCAGGAGAGCTGGGTTCTATAACCATCTTTTCCACTGGCATATTGGGTGAGCTTTGGCAAAGCTCTGAGCCTACCCGGTTTCTGCAAAATATCAAGTGCTATGTAAGAGGCAGCTGGTATTATTATCTCTTTGTAATGTCTGCGGTTCTAGTCCCTGACACTGGTTCTAACCAGTATCTGAACATAGCGGGATACTTTTTTGGGGAACGGTCTTGCATATTTTGCTTCCAAAATCTACTTTAAAAGTTAATTGAATAGATAACTGCGTGCTGTGGAACAGCATACAAACTGTACTGGTGGAATGCCGAAGCTGTCCCACAGAGGATAAATAATGAAAGAAACACTGTGCTAGAGAGAGCAAGCAAGCATCAGAATACTATACCTTGGTAGTTAAAGCACTCATGCAGGAGACCAAGGCTCCTATTCCAATGATTTTTTAAATTATCCACAGGGGTACAGCTTCAACCAAAGAGACCGAGGGAGCCTCACCTCAGAATAGCTTATAGCCCAGAGGCTGACATTTAGCAGATCCCTGTGCAAATCCTCTCTCCCTCAGGTGGAGCAGGGAGTTGAACCAGGGGTTTCCCACATCCTAAGTGAATAACCTAGCTATTGGACTAAACATTATAAGGGAACGGCTCCTCTTCCTCGCCTGCCTTGCCATGTTGTGAAAGCTTGCCTACAGGGACCCAATCCAGAAGGTGAGGTCTGAGCACATTCACTGGATCAGGCTCCTTAGGTGACTTAGTTGGAGGGGCTCCTCTCCTGGTTTGTGCATCGCTCTGGGGCTTAGGCGTCCAGACGGCTGGTGTGGGGCTGCACTGTGCATGTTCAGAGGCAAAACCACACATGCTTAAGATACTTTTATTGCAAAAAAGAAAAAAAAAATTGCACACCAAGCAAGTTTAGGCACCTGCAGGGTTTGAGGGCAGCTGAGTGGGGGCTTGTGAATCCCAGTGGGGCCTGATTCTGGGATCTAGGTGTCGAAAGTGGCAATTAGCCTTCTTAGCTCTTTTGTGAATCCAGGCCCCAAATGTGTAACTTTTCCTGTGCTGTATCCTTTGGTATGTCATGGGCATGCTGAACATCATTCTTGCCTGGAATCTGATTGTTCTAAACTTTCCATTTTTCCTGTAGTTAATGCAACACTTGTATCAGTCAGCATTGCCCCTTCCTGTACTTTTACCTTGACAAATTTGCCCAGTGAAAAGCATCTGTACTGATGAGAAGGGATTAAAAACACGTACGTGTGTGTGTGTGTGTGTGTGTGTGTGGAGAGAGATCAAGAGATCTTGATCTTTAGTATATATTTTATTACCATTTTATTACCTATATCCTACCCCTGCATGGTAACTTCCTGATTAAAAAAAGAGTACTGGCTTATTAGATTTTACAGAAAAGCTCAGGCTTTTGTATTCAGTAGAAACATACATCAGTAAACAATGGGCACAGATGTAAATTAAGTGTTTATGAACTGTACTGTGTTATACACATCTTAATTTTTAAATTAAAAATACGCATAAAATGTGACTTCACCATTGTGTTCAGTTAATTTTGTCTGCAGCCACATCTCTTTGGGCTACAACCCAGTCAGATCTCAGGCTAAACAGGATAGCTCTGGATCTGTACTCAGATGGGAGATGACAAGGAAAAAACCCTGAGCTGCTACAGGAAGTGACCTTGGTAATTCAATAAGGGACAGTCACCCCTGAATCAATACGGAACATGATGGGAATAAGAAGAAAGCTACTAGAGGCACTGTCCAAAATGTGATTTTATCGTATGCTACCTTATTGTGAATAGCAAATCAAATGTCTCTTCCTTGGCATTTTTTTCATATCAAAAATTCAGAAATGTATCAGGATTGAAAATAAATGAAATCTAAAGCAAGATTAGGTGCTCAAATTATTTGGGAGTTGAGTCTTTTCAGAATAGTGTTATTCTATACAGTTGAAGTTCCTACTAGTACAAGGAGAGCAGATAAGAGTGATAACTGTGGCAGATATAACATACAGAAAACAACATCACCACTACAAATTTACCCCTTCTTCTTCCTCCCAGCCTGGGGCCCACTAGTGAAGAAATGAAAAAATTTCTCTGGGACTCTCCACTCCTTGATATGGGTACCACTCAGAGGCTAGGATGAATGGACAATCTGAAAGCATCCATTTTTGAAAGAAACTTCTGCATAGGGAGACAGAGAGAGAGAAAGAGAAGCTTCTAAGGACAGCCTGGGTCCAGCCTGCACAACTGGGCCTCGCCCGTCCCTGACTTGACTGCTGATGCGACCATGTCATGGCATTGAAGGAAGATTCATGGGAAAGATCTTGCCCAGGCTGCAGACGCACAGCAGCATGCAGAAGGGAAGCACTGCTGCTAGGCACTTGTCGCATGCGTCCGGGTCTTGTACTGCACCAATGGAAGTTATGTTGCTGTAAAATGGTTTAAGATTATTCGTTCTTTATTTAATTTGCCATATATTATTTAACTTCTCAAATTCCAAGTCCTTTCTCCTTTCCCACTATTTTATAATAAATGTATCACCTTGCACACCAGTCCTGAGTAATCCAACAAATCAAAACCCACTCTGCCTTCTGACTGTTAGTGGATTCATAATTGCTTTTTTTGGGTGGGGAATCATTTATGTCTTGAAGGTTTCCAGTGAGAGGTACCTGGCGTTTAAAATCTAAACCAGTGATAACTTTAAATCTAGGCCACATTCATCACAGAGACACTTTTCAGAATAGATAACAAGAAGTGATTAACCCTACAGTAATAAACCCATTTGCTTACCCAATGTATGGACCAAATAAACCACATTTAATTGAAGAGTTAGATTAGATAATGAGTAAGGAAGCCCTTTTCTATTTAAAATTCTAAGCATCATTATAAACAAAAGTTAAAGGAAGAGAAAAGACTTTAAAATTTAAAATGTCTAGACTTGATGTCAGGACTTTCTCTTTAAATGTTAAAATTAATCTTTATTTTCCAGTTGAAGCATCATCTTGGAGTAATCTTTTGAAGGTCACAGTGGGGAGGAACAGGCTTTAATGGAGTGTTTTGGTAACAATCATATCACTAACAACTGAAAAACAGAACAGACTGAACTTTTATACAGATTACATCAAGCCTATTCCAGAGATAACACGTTTGCTAAACTTCTCAGAATCAGCTGAGCCCACAAGTCATCTCCTTCTGACGGAATTGTTTCCTGCTGGGACTGGATAGTGGAGCAGTATATTATGTTGCCCAAAATACTAAAAGTATGAAGTGAGGCTCTCTTTATTTTGTGTAAATAAGCACATAAGAGTTCTCCACTTGAAGGGCAAAAAGGTTGTTTGCATATGCAGACAGTGGAAAGTACCTGGTGACTAGTCCTAGAGACATTTGAAATTACTTCACTGAAAAATAAATGTCTTGTATTTTTTCGAGATATGTGCACGTATTGTGTTGGTAAATGCAAAAAACAAACCCTTCCAGTGTTTCCAGCCAGCTACTGTACCCAGACTGAATGCACTGTAGTTGGGCTTTGATATTTAAATAAGCTCCTTCCCTAACTGTAAAAGAAAACACAAAGTTTCTAAATCTAAAACAATGAATTTCACAAATTCTGGAAACTTAAAGTCAGTGTTAGCCTGGCAGCTGGTGCTGTCCAGTCCCAATAAACCTGGTGCTTCATAGCTTAGGATAAGGGAACTTAGTATGGTGCAGGAAAATGGGTTTATTTGGTTTTTTCACGTTTCACATTTTCAAAAATAACTTTACTTGATTCTCCAACATCATCTCTTGCTACAGAGCCTGTGAGCAGCTTTAGAGAAAACGGTAGAATGTTAGAACACCTAACAATAAGAGGACGTGAAGAAAGTTAGATAAATTAATGAACAATGAGTTTCAGCTCTTGATTGGGCCTCAACTAGCAGGATAATTTAAATCAGTGACACCTTGTTGTGCAATATTTAAAAATAATGTTTTAACCCTCCAGAATTTTTTTATGTAAAATCAGATATAAATAGATTATAAAGGCAGAAGGAACTATTATGGTCATCTAGTCTGACATCATATTAATCATCATAGACACTGAGAAGTTAATAATAATTCTAATAGTGAAAGTTCTTAACAATTCTACCACCACTCCAAACAACAAAACACAGCACAACAAAAGCCAAACAAACCCAAGGGGCAAGGACATTTCTTACAAAGAGAAATGTAACTTATTCTATGTCTTCAACATGCACAATGGAACACATTAAAATGAGACTATTCTCTGCTTAATAAACATGCTTGGAATCCTTTGCTGTGAAGAGGAGTTGAACATATGTAACGAAGGGAAACTCTCCAAAGTGCAGCACCTGTTTGTGGATAATTGTGGAAGTCATCTGGCATATTTCACACATAACTAAAATTTCCTTTTCTTAAATGGGTTTTGTGGCGCAACTTGAACTTTATCTTGGGAAAGCTAAATATAGTTTGTTGTCTAAAATATGGCCAGGTGGACAAAACTACAATTGACAGATATAACTTAGCCTGCTGCTGTTGAAATCAATGGCTGTTCTCTATGTGTGATGATGGCAGGCATGGGCCCTTATGCAATGGAGCAGTTTAGTAATGAGCACATGGACTCAAATATAAGTGGCTTGTGGATCACTGAATTTGGGAGCTACAAATGCTCTCAGTCGTGTGAGTAGTCAACACATAATGGAAACCTGTTTTTTAAAAAAACAAAAATATATTCTAAGAAGAGCTGAGCTTGTCACACTAAATTATATTGCAGAAAAACAAGAACAAGCAAAAGGTATATATTTAATGTAGCTCTATATTTATCATTATATATTGCAAATGCTTTCCTCTATTTATGGAAATAATAATAATTCATAATAATAATTCATAAAAATCAGCTCTGTATACCATCTGGATGTGCTAGAGTAGCAGGTATCAGTTTGGCAAACAAACTAACAGACTGACCTGAAATGTAAGAGATTATTGGCAAAGAAATTTCCAAATGAACTTGAGTAGTCTCTAAATAAAAATCTGCTTTTCTTGGGATCTCAAATCAATGCATCAGTTTGGGCTATTGTAGTTACCTGTGGTTACTAGAAGGAACTAAGGAAGACACCATGAAATACATGAAAGAAATAAGTCTGAATCAGAAGGGTAAATGCACACAGCCAAATTTGCACTTGGACATTGGTATATGGGGCTCTCATTGATCTAAGTGAGAGATGTGTACTTACCTGTGGGGTAGATTTCAGCCCATCATCTGTTAATTATTTTCTTTTTGTGTGTGTCTTATTGTCATGAGGCTATGCTGAGAAGTACAAAAGGGAAGTGTGTTCTGTGTCAGGACAACCACAGCAGGATAAATTCAGTGATCTGTTACATTTGGCCAGCATCACTGAAATGAATGGTTTTACAGAGGGTTAACAGGCAGAACATCGCGAATTCATGTTAGGGTCTAAGGCAATGTACATTGAACTCAATGGGAGTCTTTCTACCGAAGATGGATCAAGCTCTTAAAACTGAAAACAGGAAGTGAAATTGATTGTATTCTTTTCTGAAACTATAGAGCTTCTGAAACCTTTATAATCTTTTCAGAAAGCTTCTGAGAGATTGCACTCTTTTCATATGCTAAAGAGCTTCTATGTTCTTCTGAAGCAAACAAATTACTAACTGCCACCTTCTTCTCCAAACAGAGGGAACAGAATGATAAACTATTAAATCCTTTGCCCTGTGTTCTTTTATTTTAGTCCTTCCGACATGTATTGTTTTCCCTAAACAAACTTAGGACTGGATCCAACTTCCTTTATTTTCAATGGAAGTTGGATCTGGCTCTTACTGTTTTCTATTGGAATTGTAAGGAATGGAGGAGGAGGTTTGTTTTAAATTATATTACTTTCCAATTGCTAGAGACATTTTAAAAAAGTTAAGAAAAAATATCTATATTTATTTTACCATTTTGATTTAAGACAATTATACAGTCTCATTACATTGTCAAAATTGTAGCAAAACAAAATTTAATAGGCATAACTTCCTGGACAAACAGGATTTTTCTATCCTCAGTGCAAAAATCACAAATGTATGGAATTTTATTACACTTGCCTTCCTTGTCACTAATCAATCACTAATTACTTAAATTCCTCTTTCTAGTTACAAAGTAAGATTTCCTCAATTGCTTTAAAAAGTCTTATTTTTGGACAAAAATTTTGTGCACTTTATAGTGCAACCATTTCCTTTTATTCAAGAGTGATTATTAAACTGGTATCTAAGTGTACTCTCCAGGATCTGTGGCAAAAATTCCCTTTCACATTATGAGGAGCTGCATGTGTAAAACCAAAGAACTATATGGCAATACATTTTTAAAGTCACCCAAAAACTGTGTCACATATACAAGAAAAATAACTAAAGGTAATCTTGATGCATAGATGCATCTCAATATTTTCAGCTGAGAATTTCAAAGCATTTTACAAACACCAGTGCAGGAAGCCATTCAATGCCCCTATTAGATAGGTAGGTATCACCGTAATTTGTGGCACAGAGAAATTATGTGACTTTCCAAACATCTCATAGGAAGCCATTGTTGAAGCTGACAGCAGAGTATTAATCTCCTAACTCCCTATTCTGTTCTTTTACTTCAAGGCAATTCTTCCACAGGTACCATTAATGAGTACAGCTAGAAGTTGTGTATGCATCCAGAGAAGGTCAGACCCTGTGTTATCAAACTAACGCCTGTGCAGACTGTGGATGCATTCCATCAGACTCCCTCAACATGCTTCACACATATAGCTCAATATGCTAACCAGAATTAATACCCATAATTAGCCAATTTTTATAAATATATCTGATTTATTTAGTTAAGTTTTTTGAAAACATTTTTTAAAATGTTAATTATGGACATGAAATATTAATTTTAAAAAGACAAAGCAAGCATGTGGGTTAAAATGTTCCTTAATGCATTTTTCTTCTGCAGAATATGCATTTAAGTATTTATTTTTTTAAACATCATTGTTCCACACAACTCAGTTGGCTAGTATAGACAACCACAGTACTGCACATAATGAAAATGTGTTATAGGGAAGGAAACTTCCAAGGCCAAGAGTTTCAAATGAGACTACTGATTCTGGGTGTTCAATTTGAGATACATTAAAGAGGTTTGATTTTCAAAGAGTGATGAGCATCTGTCTTCTGAAAATAGGCTACCTTTACGTGTCTCAAACTCATTGAAAATCTTGGACAAAAGCAAATAGTCAACTTTGTTTACTAACTTAAGATTGGTCTGAGAGTCCTCATGCTTTTTACATCTGTGAACATGGCACAAACCTCCTTCTCGTGAACTGAAAAGAAAACCAAGACCAAGATTTTTTTCTTTTTTTACAGAAATTTCCTGCTTTTTCTTGTTCCACTTCCTTCATTATGACATTGGAACTAAACAAATTCTCCTAAAATAGATATTCAAGATCACCAATAAAACCTCCAGCAACTAAATATTTAACTCTAATATTGTATGAACAAGTCCTTTTTTATTATTCAGATATATGAAAGGGTTTGTTTCTATGGTATCTAAAGTTTATATATATTTTTAAAAAATCCATTAAAAACTCATCCAGAAATAATTTTTGTCCTTCAGACAATGTGATTAAATGGGTTGACAGAAATAAATTAATGCCACTGGTTTCAACATTCTTAAGTGAGAGGAGATCTTTATAAGAGCAACATTAAATAACTTAAAGTTACTAGCCAAGTTGCATTAACTGGGATCAATATTTCCATAAATACCAAATTAACAACACCTCATTTCTTGATAACTGGCTCAACGTGGATGCAAATTGCTAGCTAACCTGTCCTCTGTATAAATAAAACTTAAAACAAATAGTTGAGGTAGATCCTATTCATTACAACACATGCCTTCATCCTTTAGGAAACATCTATTTGCATTATCCTGACTGATAGTAAAGACAAATACCCAGAAGACTTAGTTTTTTAAGTTAGCAAAAGGGTTGTTTTTTTTTCTTGCCAGTTTTGCTGCTAGTGTCGTAACAGTGGCTCCTCACAAAAAAAAAAAAAAAAAAGGAAAAAAGGAACAAAAAAGAAAAGAAAGATTTGAAGCACCAATGCTACTAAAATATGTTGAGATCATTCTGCAAAATGAATATTCAGCCTAGAAAATTACTTATGTGAAAAAATTCAACAAGAAATCAATTAAAAACATCTTCTTGACTGGTACACCATGTACATATCCACAATATTTGTTGAAAATAGCTTTTTTGGATATTTTCACCCGATAATCCATCAGCTTAATGTAGTATAATCAGCAGGGCGTGTGTCCAGTGCCATCCTGAAAAATTTGGCTCTTTTTCAGAGTGAAACTTAGTGAGTCCTTGCTCTGGGATTTATATAAAGCAATAAAAACCAACAAAACACAGAGATGCAAATATATTTTAAAATATAATATTAGCATTGTCAACACCAAAGATTTTATTTACTGCACAGAAAAGAAAATATTCTGAATAGTGTAATTTGTTTCGGGGAATGCACAAAAAAGTTTCAACAGCTAACACACATTGTTTCTTTGCAAAATAGCCCATTGCATGATTCCTAAGCTGAAATTGTTTGTCCCTATTTGTACTTGTATTCTTGCAAACAAACCTGTACAATGCTAGGGAAGGTCATTAGCTACAATTGTGCCTGCTTTTTTTTTTTTTTTTTGCATTACCTATCTTTGTCTTTATACAAAACAAAACAAAAACAATGATAGGCCTGTTAAATTAGACTAGAGGTGACCTGTCATTGATCTTCACATTTTAAGGAGAGATTCTGAAATGACTGTTACTAAGTCTCTCTCTGTATTATTTTCTCCATCTGTAAAATAGTAAAGACCTTTATTTGTTTGTTTAGCACCAACACTGTGTTTGACATTTTACCAAGTACAAAAATAAAGACTGAATCTGCTCTGAAGAGGTTACAGTCTAACAGGCACACACACACAGAAAATGGGATGCAATGAAAGATCATGAGCTGGGGACAACTTATTGTAGGTTAAACTGAGAAAAAGACTCTCTTCTTATGAGCCCCATGGAATCAAGCACATTGGGTCTGGAAATTACTGCGACACAATAAAAATGGAGCCCCGCACTGCCATTTTCAGTCTTTTTGGAGCAGAAACACAGTCCGCAGTGTGAGTAGCCATAGTATGTGGAGGCTGTTAGCGAGCTTAAGAATCACAAGCAGGCAACTCTGATTCTTTTTGTGCATATGAGTAACCAATGCTTGTATAAATAATCAACAAATTAATGTTCTTTTCCCCTACTTTGTTCACTGTGATTAAAAGACCTGGAATAAAATTCATTAATTTTGATGCATCATAACCTCACAACCAGCATCTCCTAACATTAGTTTAAGCCAACATTATCTGTCAAAAATAACCCAGCGCCTGAGAAATATGACATCTGAGCAGCTTAATAGGGATGTCTTTATGGGACTGACATAGGCTTACAAGCAGGGAAATTTCCCAGAACCATATATTATGAATGCTTCCTGATCTGAGCTGAAACAAAGCCCCAGATCTGAACATCCTGAATGTTGAGCTGGTTTAACAGCTAATTTGGGGTCCTTTGTGACACTGGAAATGAGAGGGAAGGAGGGAGCATTTAACAATATGTCGCCAGGCGTCAGACAGATATGAAAACCTCTACCCCACCATCACATCTGTCGCCTTCCAGGGCCAGGCATAAGCACTTGGGTCTTATCTTCCAGCTCACAGGACTCAACCCCCTATCCCTCTCTCTTCCAATCCCAGCCTGGCCATTCAGTACTCAATCAGCCCTTAGGCCTAACCACACCATCCTTTCTTTGTCCATAAAGATGTCAGACACACCCCATGAAAGAGAAACCAGTGCCTATTGAAAGTATCCTTCCTTCATACCTTCCTCGATGCTTCTGCACTTGGACACAATTTCATCTCCTTTCTACAACCATCCCCAAAACAGCAAGAAAGGCACTGCAGACCTTGGCAACCCTCAGAGGCTGCTGCCCTACAAGCATATGAGAAAAAGCCTATACTCATGCTTATGCTCAAATAAATTGGTTAGTCTCTAAGGTGCCACTAGTACTCCTTTTCTCTTTTCTCCTCAGTGATTTTAGAAAAGTTTCTCAGGAGGTTTAGTTTAGTGGTGGAGAAGAAGCATTTTTCTGTTGCAGGTGAGTTCTCTGCCTTGCCAAGGGGCACATGAGGTCCAGTCCCACTCTCATTAAAGACAATAACCAAGATCCTCAAAGGTATTTAGGCATCTAACTCAGTTTGCTTTCACTGGAATCTTGGAGCCTAAATACTTTTGAGGATCTGGGCAAAGGAGCCCTGTGTCATGGATTTCAGAGGGAGAGGGAGCAGGCCCAATGTGGTGTTTTAAGTGATGGTGGCCTAGAGCTTTCATCCATCTAAAGCTTTAACAATATGAGTGATGCTTGAAAGAGGGAGCAGATTACATTCTTCAATATCTCGTGTTAAGCACTTGGATCTCACTTATGTCACAGTAACTCTACTGGCTTCAGCGGAGTAGCCCCCTGCTTCAAAAGTCAAGCCCATGCATTCTGTTAAAAGGAAGGATAGTCCCTGTTAATGTCATCATGAGTTTCTGGTTTATTCTGTGGTTTGTTATGCTAGGGGTCAGGCAAGCACACCAGCTCACTGCACCTGTGGGGGTGTGACAGTCCTCTTCCATTTGGGCTCAATGAGGGAGCAATTAACTGTCACTTTGTTTAATGATAGCTGAAACAATGGTAAACCACTGTTCAATTACTAGACTTCATGAAAACCTGGGCAGTGACTGGGCTGTGCAGCCCAAGGGGTTTCCTAGGTGTCTGATAACCGATGCAAGGGCAGAGGATTGATTTGTTTACAGTTGTGTATCTTTGTGTGAAAGAGAATCAAAAGAAACACCTCAGTAGTAGACAAGGAAGGCAGCAAGGAAGCCTCAGAGGCAGCCAAAGAAGCACCTGTAGTGTGACTGAAAAAAAGCTAAGAGGGCGAGAGCTTTTGTGTAGAGTGCTGGCTTGAAAAAAAAACCTTGAAACTGTAAGGAAACAAACTGTCTTCTGCTATTTGATCCTACTGTGTTCAGGGAAACAAAACATTATGTACATTCTTTGTAAATAAACAGAAATGCTTCAATGAAATACTTACCTCCATCATCAATTTCTTGTCCTGACAGAAACAACCTGCAAGACCCCAAATTTTGGCTGACTGCTCAGGTTAAAAGAGATAATGGCTATTATTTTCCTTATTGTACTTTTCTTATATTCAAGTACAAAAATCAATACATATTTTATTTAAATATATTTGAAGTACATATATTTATGAACAAAGATTGAATTAATAAATTCTGGATTAATTTTCTAAATGCTTTCTGGGCAAACATCTCTAATTTCTAGTGAAACTAGCCACTGAAGGTGCAATCTAAGGGCTTGGCTACACTTGCGAGTTACAGCGCAATAAAGCAGCCCCAGGCATCCTAGCTCACTCCCCGTCCACACTGGCAAGGTATGTAGATCGCTGTGACTCTGCGGCTACAGCGCTGCTGGTACTCCACCTCGGCAAGTGGAATAACTTTTGCTGCACCCCCGCTGGAGTGCCGCAGCGCCAGTGTGGACGAGGTGTTGCATTACTGTGCTCTGATTGACCTCTGGAAACGTCCCTTAAGTCAAGTGGCCACTCTTGTCATTGTTGTGAAATCGGCAGCAGGAATGCGGAAATGCCGTTGAAAGCTCCGTTTGGGAGAAGCTGGCTGCTTATCTGCTCCGAGAAAAAGCAAACATTTACTCTTTGTTTTGAGTGAGTGAGGGGGGGGGAGGGTCTGAACTTACAAGACAGCATGCTGACACATTCTCAGCACCCCAAAAACCTACTCTCTCTCCCCCCACATACACACCACACACTCCCTGTCACACTCTCCCTCCCCACCATTTGAAAAGCATGTTGTAGTACCTTGCATGCTGGGATAGCTGCCCATAATGCACCGCTCCCAATGCCGCTGCAAGTGCCGCAAATGTGGCCACGCCAGTGCGCTGTCAGTGTGGACAGACTGCAGCGCTTTCCCTACTGTGCTCTACGAAGGCAGGTTTAACTCACAGCACTCTACATCTGCAAGTGTAGCCATGCCCTAAGTCTTTAAAGGTACTTTTTACTCCTGTTCAAAATGAAATAGAAATTGGCAAATTCCTAGACTAATCCATCTAGGGAAATATAGTGTTTGGAATAAGCCTTCCTTCATCCCTTTATTTCACTCTAAATATCAGCACAGAATGAACAACATCCGAAACAGCAAAGATACCTTACAAGCATAAAACAATACCAGTGACAAACTCTCCAAGAACTTCACAAGTGGTAAAGTCACGTATATGTTAGTGGGAAAACTTTGCTGCAAACTATGCATGGCAGACCTGACTTTGCTGTCAGCCACAGTGCAAATTGGGAGTAATTCCCATTAAAAGTAATGAAATTACAGTGGGGCAAAAAGGGTGTAATCAAAATCAGAATTGGGCCCATTGATTTCAGCTGTTCAAGCACCGTTTCCCAGAATCCCTCTGTAAATGAGCTTCTATCATGTTGAGCCAGTAGAGTTCAGCTCTCTTGAACTCTCTACAACATTCACTCTCATTTGAAAAAGAATCAGAACAGATTCAAACTCAATAGTTATGTATCTTATTTAACCAAAGATCATGGCAAATCCAAAAGCTTATAATATTTTATATGAAAATGAGTTGTTTACTAAATAATTTATGAAGAATGGGTTTTACTTTCTTAATTTTTGCAGTGGCAAGCTTCAGCTGAAAATTCATCACTCAAAGTGTCTTTGCCTCTTAAACATAACTTCTTAACCCCCCACGGCTCGCTCTCCCCAACCCTCACTCACTTTCACTCTGCTGGAGCAGGGGATTGGAGTGTGGGAGGGGATGAGAGCTGTAGGCTTCAGGGTGGGGCCGTAAATGAGGGGTTCAGGATGTGGGAGAGGCCTCCAGGCTGGGGCAGGGAGTTGGGGTATAGGAGGGGGTACGGGTTCTGCACTGGGGGTGTGGACTCTGCGGTGGGGCCGGGGATGAGGGTTTTGGCGTGCAGGAGGGTGCTTGAGATTTAGGGGGTCTGAGGATGGGGGCAGGGGGTTGAGGCTTGGGGCTGAGGCACGGGCTTACCTTGGGCGGCTCCTGGTCAGCAGCACAGCAGGGCTAAGGCAGGCTCCCTGCCACTGCTGTCCCCGCTTTGCGACCCGGAAGCAGCTGGCAGGTCCGACTCCTATGTGGCGGGTGGAGGGAGGAGACTGTGCGCTGCTCTCGCACGCAGGCCGCCGCCCCCCCAGTTCCCACTGGCTGCAGTTCCCGGCCAATGGGAGTGCGGAGCCGGTTCTCGGGGCGGGGACAGTGCACAGAGCCCCGTGGTCCCCCCACCTAGGAGCTGGACCTGCTGGCCGCTTCCAGGGCGCAGCGCGGTTCCAGGACAGGTCGGGACTAGCCTGCCTTAGTCCTGCAGCACCACCGACCACACTTTTAACAGCCTGGTCGGCAGTGCTGACCGGAGCCACCAGGATCTCTTTTCAACCAGGCGTTCTGGTCGAAAACAGGACACCTGGCAACCCTACTCCTAACCCCTCAACATCCTTCCCACCCCATTTTATTTTCCATGCACAATTTACTTTTCAAATATTCTATTCCTCACTGAAGTAGCAAAGTATTTGTGAGTAAACAGTTCCTTCTGCATTTCTTGCATCACATTTTATGTTAGTCAAACCAGGGTTCTTACACCTCCTGAGATCAAAAGCTATACAGAAGATTGATGAGGAAGAAAGAGAGAGAATCTGATGAAATTGCCTGCCATAGCTGGAAGGGGAGAAAGGGGCAACTCCACTTTCCTGAGGTATTCATGTTTCTATATTTCTTTTTTTAAATAGAAAAGTTGTATAATATAGAGTTGTCCTTTTAGCCAGGGCCTTATGTAAAAGACAATCTAAGGGAAGTTCAGCAAAACAGCTCCCCCTTCTGGCATCATTGTGCAATTATTACTTATTAAAATAATTTGATTTTGAGTTTAATGTGGGGATATTACAGCACCTTCTCTTCTGCCCCACACCAGATGACACGTCATTATTACCCAGAATCTAGATGAAAGAGATCTGCTAGGTAAAGCAGAACCTTGTCCAAGCCACTGTAGCATGCCATTTAATTGCATTACTATTTTTCTCCTAAGCAAACTGATTCTTGGATGTTGTAGATAATTCATCATTAGAAATAAAATAAAATCAACAAGACTTGTTATTATCGAACATGAATGCTTCTTTACTCACTGTGCAATGTCAGATCATATTGCTTTATACAGTACTTGATTTCTCAAACCCTTTACCATATTATCTGTGTATTTTATGTTTGTAACCATCAGCAATATTAATAAATCAATGAGCTGCTTGTGTGTGTACCCCTGTATATTTTAGTTTGGGTCATTTACCTTAGTGTACAAAAGACATCTGGATAAAATGATCTATACTGCATTTTCTGAGGCTTGTTACAAGAGGTGTGTAGGAACCCTTGGGCCTAAAACTGGGGAGTGTGACAGACACTGCCTCCTCATTACCACCCATAGGCCCAGGTAGGGTTGCCACCAAAAAATACTTGCCCTGAGGAACATGAGTGGCAGCCCTCCATGATTCCCTGATTGGCTGGCACTCTGCATGTAAACCAGGAAGCCATTTCTGGGAGTTGGCTGAGAAGTAAAAAGCTTCAGTGTGCTTTTGAGATGGACCTTGTCTTGTTTCTCCTCACCTGGATCCCAGTCTCTTGGCTCTCTATCTTGCATGGCTCCTGACTGTGATCTTGATTTACTCTCTTTGGTTTAGGACCATTGCTAACCCGAGGGCAAGACCTTGGCTTGGTCTGACCCTGATTCTTGCCTCACACTCCCAATTTGACATCAGACTCTGACTTGTGATTTTTAACTGGCCTGGGCCCGGGCTCATCTTTGACCCCAATACTGAGCAGCTTGTTCTGTTCCCTCAGGCAACCCATGACCTGGCTTTGACAAAGAGCCTGTGGAAACCTTTCTTTCAATGTTGCTTGTCTTTCTAAATGATATTCTCTATTTGAACAGCACATTATTGGGTTCAACGCCTAAATAGCTGGGTGAGATTCAGTGGCCTGCACTATGCAGCAAACAGATGATCATAATGTTGATTTCTGGCCTAAAACCTATGGTTGGGGCTCTGTGCTGTACCACTTAGAGGTGTAGCCAAGAACTCAGTCCAAAGTGATGATGGGCTAACCTTCCACCCTCCTGATCCTGGGCTTCTATGGGTGTTGGAGAGATGAGGGGAGAACTGGGCCTGCTGTTGGCCACTGCTTAAATTACAGCAACCTGGGCTGCCCTACGGTCTGCTGCACTGTCCAGATTTTCCTCAGATCTGCATACTGCAGTCTCATCCCTAACACACCCTTTCTACCCCAGACCTACCTTTAGTAAATCTCCCACATCAGAGCGTGCAAGTGAGTCCTCTGAAGATAGCCTTACAGATATCTCTTTGCAGTGCCTGTGCCAAGGGAATATGGCTTTTAGGACCATTTACACCATTTTGGTCTTTCTACCTGGTGTAAAGGGGCTGTAGCAAGGGATAAGGTATCACCTCCTGAGTCTAACATCTCTTAGTGCATCCATGATTTTCCAGAAACTGAAAAGTTAAAATGTGGGCATGGGGGTAAGAGGAGGGGGAGTCACTATGCAGAAGGCTCCAACATTTAAGTAGAATCTGTCAAGCGGTTACCAGCCTCAACCAGAAGTGTATGTTACTCTTACCTCTTATCTCCAGAACAACACAATGCTTTGTACAGCACATCCTGCTTACTTTAGGAAACAGATGAGCAAAACTGCTTCCCAGATCTGGTTCATAAAGCAACAGTGACATATGCTGTTTATTTAAATCCATTCCCAAGAGCACATATGTGGCCTGCTCATTTCTATTCAGGACTCCTGAAGTGTAGAGCATCAGAACCCAAATCTTAAACTATCACTTTTTATCCTCCTCCCTACTCTCTGAGGTCATAAATCAAGGGCAATAATTGTTGGTTTGCATTGTGCCACCATTATGAGGCAAGTCTGCCACTCTTCTCACATTCTACTCTAATGGTTGGGATTGGTTGGGGTGTGTGAACTAGGAGCCTCAGATTATACATGACAGGTGTTAGTTGCATGGCTTTTCATTGAGAGTCTTGGATTCTGGAGCTCACATTCCCCCTTGCACCTCATTCCAACATAGAGTTTGTTGATCTTAAGGCCTATAAATAAACCTATTTATTTAGGTCTGAGGTTCTTTTTTCTTGGAGTGCATGTTAAAGTCCTTTGAGTGGCATCAAGTTACCTGATCAATTATTAATGTTGTTTAATTAGCATGTGTCTTGTATCATTATGTATGTGCTGAATGATGTAGTCCATTAAAAAAACAACTTAAAATGAATCTCAGAATAACTAAATGAAGAGGTTGTTAAAGTTGTGATGCAAACCTAAACAAGAAATTGCACAGTTGAGAAGGAAACAAAGCACATTCTCTTCAGTAGCCCCTTAGAAACTTGATAGGCCACATGTTCCCAAGATAGCGAGAATATGGATTGACTGGTTCTATCTCTTCTATACTTAAGGGGAAATTATGTTATGTCAGATACGGCAGTGTGGCAATGGGGGCATAGGGTGATGTATTGATAGTGGCCACTTTAAAGTATTGTGATGTCTCAAATAAGGGGTTTGATGAGTATGTTGTACTCCTAACTCTTACTGATGCCTATTGAGGCAAGAGGGATAAAGCTGGGCATGAAAGGGAGTACATTCCCACTGACATTTTCCCCACTCTAAGCATTGGACTAGTGTGTTATACCCTCCCTTCACAGTGTATAGTTCATAGCGTTCAAAATTCAGTTTTCTTCCCTAAAGTGACTCTGAAATGTGGAGTTCCACATTTATTATGTCTCAGGGACTTTACATCGAATATGTTAATCAGCTTGCAAGTAAAAACATTGTTTTCTGCCCACCAGCCCTGGAAATGCTGTCTGGAAAATGAGAGGCAATGTGGGTTCTTTTTAGCTTGCACATCACCAGCAATAAAGACTCTACCATTACCACCAGAATTTAATTAATAATTCTGTTGGTGATGCACAAATAAATCCAGCTCCTGTGCTGACCCTGCAGAGAAAAAAAATGTAATAAAATTTATTTTAATGACTAAAATGAGCAGATATGACGCTGAGTAACTACAGGGAGAACATCTATTGAATAATAAGGTGTAATCTTTGCAGAATAGAACCACACTTTAGGGGAGTTTTTGTTTGTGAATAGTCATTTTGGATGCCTTGATGTAAAAGGGTTTTAAAAAGTATAATTAACTTCTCACGGTGCCACTAAACATAATGCAGATCCTTTTCATCCTTCCTTGCTCTCTCCCTTGAAGAGACAGGCTGAGTGATCACTATTATGCATGTTCTTTCAAATATAAGTATGGTAAAATAAATAAGTAGTCTGTTACCATAACCTTCTCTTTCACGAGTGCGTAATTAATAGTCTCCCAGAATGATTTAAGTCCACAATTCAAACCAATACCTTATCTCAGACTTCAACAAGGATCATAATTTGCCCAAGCTATTAATTTTCATTATTTCTTGTGTTCTATTTAATCTACTTTCTGATCAAAATATTGGCGCTTGTGTAGATATGCAGACAGAAATGCAAAGGAGACCGGTTCTAGTTGCAGTTAAATGAATTCTTGAGTTGTCCAGTAACAGTGCTTCCATTTGCTCACATTTGAGACCTGAAACAAAAATTAGCAATCTAAAAAATATATTATGGGGTCGTTTATGCATTAAAGAATATGTATGATTGGGTAATGCACAACATGTTGATTTATTATATATATAAAAAAACGCATGCCAAGATTTTGTACAATTCCAACTTCAGGCAAATAAGTTGAAATATCTATACTTCATCTTTATTTGTGGCTTCCTCCCTCAGGAGCCCAGGACTATCACAAACCTTACCACTTTCTGTTCCAAGCGCAAGGTGCGTTTCTTTGACCTTGCCTTCTCTGATATAAACAACATAACATGTATGACAACATGTATATTTTTTTAAAAAGCCTACCAACACAAAATGGTCCACTACACATGCATCTCCCCGTGGGGAGAGGGGGAGAGAACAAACAGCACATGATAGATATTAGCCATAATGCATGACTGGAAGGTGATCAGATACTATGGAGATGAGCTCTAATGTCTTTTCATTCTATTCAATGAGTACATTAATTCCATTATTTCATTTTCTTTCACCTAATAAACTGGTATTCTTTAATTCCTTCTGATATGTCTTTGGCTTCTTTAAATCAGAGCTGCATCATACTGGCTAGCTACAAGTATTCTAGTAATCAGAGCCGTCCCTAGGGTAAGGCGAATCAGGGTGACTGCTTCAGGCCCTGCGCTTTGGGGGCCCCCATGGGCTGGTGCGATTGGCTGGCGTGATCGGTCCCAGAAGAGACAAATCTGTCACTTCCGCACCGGGCCCTGCACTATCCTAGGGACAGCCCTGCTAGTAATTAAGTGATAATCCCTCTGGATACAGTAAAATGATTTATTATTAGTAATATTAACCTCCAGGTTGCTGCTCAAATCTTGACCTCATTGGTAGTATCCAAAATTACCACAGCTGTACAGAGGTCTATGTGAAATGAATGTGTGTTATCTGTCTAGTTTCTATTTTATATGATTGTCCATTTAACACTGGGAACCCAAGATATGATGGCAAGATCAGCATAGAGGCCAAAGATGGAATGCTCTGAGGGACTGAACTACATATCCTCTCATAGTGATGGTCCCAACTAGGAGAGGGATGAAGCACATTGGAAGAAACAGTGAAGTGGCTCGTGCCACTGCCTCAGCTCTACTGGGTCTGTGGATAAATAAGACTTAAATTTTCAGTCCTAATCAAAACCTCTGGAAAGCCGTATCTGGTCTATATGCTATAGCAGCAGCAGAAGCAGTGGCCAATGTATCACTGGTGATGTGAGCAAAATGTCACAGATGAACAAAGGAATCAAAAGCTGATTATTGTAGCTCTTTGTATGTGTATTATGTAGTATTATGCAACTGCTGATAGACCTATGCATCAGAGAAACTGCTGTGCAGGAAGTCATATGTAAAGTGACTTTTTTGAAGTGGATTTGCGTCTTTTTGGAATAAACAGGTGATTTGGTTTGTGATTACATTTATAGCACTGTGGGCCAGTCCTCAATGGAATAGGAATGATGTGTGCATAATAGTTAAGAGACAGACTGCTAGTTGTAGTGCAGCCTACTGACCTCACTCATTTCCTGCACAAATGGTCACTTTGGATGAGCTATTACCAGCAGGATAGTGAGTTTGTGTGTGTGGTTTTTGGAGGCGGGTGAGGGGGTGAGAGAACCTGGATTTGTGCAGGAAATGGCCCACCTTCATTATCATGCACATTGTGAAGAGAGTTGTCACTTTGGATGGGCTATTACCAGCAGGAGATTGAGTTTGTGTGTGGGGGGGGTGGAGGGTGAGAAAACCTGGATTTGTGCTGGAAATAGCCCAACTTGATGATCACTTTAGATAAGCTATTACCAGCAGGACAGTGGGGTGGGAGGAGGTATTGTTTCATGATCTCTGTGTGTATATAATGTCTGCTGCAGTTTCCATGGTATGCATCCGATGAAGTGAGCTGTAGTTCACGAAAGCTCATGCTCAAATAAATTGGTTAGTCTCTAAGGTGCCACTAGTACTCCTTTTCTTTTTGCGAATACAGACTAACATGGCTGTTACTCTGAAACCCGTCATAATAAAGGCTTCATGGCAAAAGGGAGGACTTGGGATTTTATACTTTTAGCTTCTGGTTTTTATTTGTATATGTTAAAGCATTGACACTGAAAACGGTCCTGACAGGAAATCTGGGCACCTTTAACATTAATTCCCTCAGAAAATATGTTTCAGACATCGAATCCTGAATGTCTTACTTAGAAAATTAGCTACAAAAAGTACCCATTGAAACAAGAGAGATGGATTGGAAACAGCTGAAGACATTTATCTTCATATACTAGACAATACAGAGGCCTTAAAAGTTTAAAATATGATAATTTTTCTTCAGAAGTGTTTTCAGGCCTTTTCAGGTTAGAACCCTCACTCCTATTTGATAGACTAAGTGCATTGAGACAATAAAAAAAGGCGGGAAAATGATAAGCAGAAAGCTGGGATATTTAAATTGCTGAAATTCAGTGATAAGCTTTTAATACTGAATGTGGCTAGGAAACTGGGAGGAATAAGATAAAATGGGCTCCATTTTCCCAGCCTTTTCAGCGGGACTTCATCCAAAGAGACTGAACTTTGTAATTACACTTGAGAAAGTGGATATTTCTGTACTGAGAGATGTGTAATGGGACAAATATCAATCCGAGGATATCGGAGTCTGCTTCTTAGCCAGAGGATATGTGTAGCAAGATGCAGTCTTTGTGCCAACCCCCCATGATATGGGATAATACTGCAGATACCCGACCTCTGTTTTCTCTCGTAGGTCTTTAGTGATCCACACAGCTATTATCCGCTATTAAGCTCCTTCCAGCCTGACAGCTTTCATCACTGTTCAGTTGCTTGAGGGATTTAACTCTTCAGACAGTCATGTAGGAGTCCACCCCGCTGGGGTGTTAGAATCCAAACAAACACAAAATGAAAAGACTCTCCCTTGATACTGGGCTCTACTTTGGTTCTCCCACCCTTGTACAGAGTGCTGACTCTGAGGCCATTTGTCAGGAATCATGCCCTGCAGCCGAGGTAATCTCCAGGCAGCCTCACCAGTACTGCTGGCCTGCCTGACTTGCCATGCCGCCTGACAGGCTGGAGGGGCCAGCAGTAGCAGCTGCTTGCTGGCTTTTCAATCCTCATACCCACCTCTGTGCCTGCTCCTGCATTACCTTGTTCCTGCTGCTCCTGACTTGCCCCCAGCCTTGCCTCTGGCCTGCCCCTGCCTTGGACCCCTCCTTGCCTGCTACCCTGCTTGCTACAGTCCCTCTCCTCCAATTTGACCCTTGGCTCCAGCTTCTGACTACAGGCTCCAGCTCTGACCCTAGTCCTTGGGTCCTGACGCCCACTCCAACCACTATGATAGAGCACCCTTGTCCTGGTCAGCTGGCACAACTCTCCCTGAAGTTCTTCCCCAGTTCTCCCAGTCACCTGGGCTCTGAATTCTTCATTTTTTTAAGAGCAAGAGCTTCTCCTCACGTTATTACCTAATTTAGTCACCCTTTGTATCTCCTCCACCTGGGAGCAGGGGGCACAATGTCTGTTATAGATGCAGTTGGGTCTGGACTTCTCTTAAGAGACCAGTTCACTCTTTGACAGTATGAGAGTGGTTGCATTTTGATGGGCCTGGTGACATTGCATTGATTCTTTTAATACCATGTTAGGCCAGGGGATGGGCAGTTGGTGCGATATATGACTACTTACACTTTAATGTTGAGCATACTGTGCAGGGAATTCTGTCTGGCAAGCGTTAGATGGAGGGGTCACTTTATGTCTGCCAAAGCTTGTTAGGAGGGAGGAACCAGATCTGTGTGCTTGGTTGACACGCAAAAATGGATGGGACTTAGAAGGATAAGATCTTTCTTTCTGGAAGTCATATTTAATCACAGTATGCATTGTGTGTGTGATTTAATTTAAGAAGGAATCCAGTATGTATAGTGTCCCTAAAGGGCAAAAAAAAAACAATTACCTGATATTGGCGGGGGGGGGGAAGGGGAAGAGGGGCGCAGTATTTTCACAGCTGTTGTTGCTGACTTCCAGAAGTCATAGAATCATAGACTTTAAGGTCATAGACTTTATGATCATCTAGTCTGATTTCCTGCACAACGCAGGCCACAGAATCTCACCCATCCACTCCTGTAACAAACCTCTAACCTATGTCTGAGCTATTGAAGTCCTCAAATAATGGTTTAAAGACTTCAAGGTGTAGAGAATCCTCCAGCAAGTGACCCGTGCCCCACGCTGCAGAGGAAGGCGAAAACCGTCCAGGGCCTCTGCCAATCTGCCCTGAAGGAAAATTCCTTTCCGACCCCAAATATGCGGATCAGCTAAACCCTGAGCATGTGAGCAAGACTCACCAGCCAGACACCCAGGAAACAATTCTCTGTAGTAACTCAGATCCCACACCATCTAACATCCCATCACAGGCCATTGGGCATATCTACCGCTAATAGTCGAAGATCAATTAATTGCCAAAATTAGGCTATTCCATCATATCATCCCTTCCATAAACTTATCAAGCTTAGTCTTGAAGCCAGATATGTCTTTTGTCCCCACTGCTTCCCTTGGAAGGCTGTTCCAGTACTTCACTCCTCTGATGATTAGAAACCTTCATCTAATTTCAAGTCTAAACTTCGTTGATGGCCAGTTTATATCCATTTTTCTTGTGTCCACATTGGTACTGAGCTTAAATAATTCTTCTCCCTCCATGGTATTTATCCCTCCGATATATTTATAGAGAGCAATAATATCTCCTCTCAGCCTTCTTTTGGTTAGGCTAACAAGCCAAGCTCTTTGAGTCTCCTTTCATAAGACAGGTTTTCCATTCCTCGGATCATCCTAGTGGCCCTTCTCTGTACCTGTTCCAGTTTGAATTCATCCTTCTTAAACATGGGAGACCAGAACTGCACACAGTATTCCAGGTGAGGTGTCACCAGTGCCTGTGTAACGGTACTAACACCTCCTTATCTCTATGGGAAATACCTCTCCTGATGCATCCCACGACCACATTAGCTTTTTTCATGGCCATATCATATTGGCGGCTCATAGTCATCCTATGATCAACCAATACTCCAAGGTCCTTCTCCTCCTCTTTTACTTCCAAGTGATGTGCCTCCAGTTTATAACAAAAATTCTTGTTATTAATCCCTAAATGCATGACCTTGCACTTTTCACTATTAAATTTCATCCTATTACTATTACTCCAATTTACAAGGTCATCCAGATCTTCCTGTATGATATCCTGGTCCTTCTCTGTATTGGCAATACCTCCCAGCTTTGTGTCATTCGCAAACTTTATTTGCACATTCCCGCTTTTTGTGCCAAGGTCAGTAATAAAAAGATTAAATAAGATTGGTCCCAAAACCGATCCCTGAGAAAATCCGCTATTAAGCTCCTTCCAGCCTGACAGTTCACCTTTCACACCTTACCAGTGTGACCCGTGGTAGTCTCCCCTTTAACCAATTCCTTATCCACCTTTCAATGTTCATATTGATCCCCATCTTTTCCAATTTAGCTAATAATTCCCCATGTGGAACCATAACAAATGCCTTACTGAAATTGAGGTAAATTAGATCCATTGCATTTCCTTTGTCTAAAAAATCTTTTACCTTCTCAAAGAAGGAGATCAGGTTGGTTTGACACGATCTACCTTTTGTAAAACCATGTTGTATTTTGTCCCAATTACCGTTGACCTTAATGTCCTTAACTACTTTCTCCTTCAAAAATTTTTTCAAGACCTTGCATACTACAGATGTCAAACTAACAGGCCTGTAGTTACCTGGATCACCTTTTTTCCCTTTCTTAAAAATAGGAACTATGTTAGCAATTCTCCAGGCATACGGTACAACCCCTGAGTTTACAGATTCATTAAAAATTTTTGCTAATGGGCTTGCAATTTCATGTGCCAATTCCTTTAATATTCTTGGATGAAGATTATCTGGGCCCCCTGATTTAGTCCCATTAAGCTGTTCAAGTTTGGCTTCTACCTCAGATGTGGTAATATCTACCTCCATATCCTCCTTCCCATTTGTCATCCTACCATTATCCCTAAGCTCCTCATTAAAGACCGAGGCAAAGTATTTGTTTAGATATTGGGCCATGCCTAGATTATCCTTAACCACCACTCCATCCTCAGTGTTTAGCAGTCCCACTTCTTCTTTCTTTGTTTTCTTCTTATTTATATAGCTATAGAACCTTTTAATATTGGTTTTAATTCCCTTTGCAAGGTCCAACTCTACTTGACTTTTGGCCTTTTTCACTTTATCCTTACATGTTCTGACCTCAATAAGGTAGCTTTCCTTGCTGATCCCTCGCATCTTCCACTCCTTGTAGGCTTTCTGCTTTTTCTTAATCACCTCTCTAAGATGCTTGCTCATCCAGCTTGGTCTACAACTCCTGCCTATGATTTTTTCCCCTTTCTTGGGATGCAGGCTTCTGATAGTTTCTGCAACTTTGACTTGAAGTAATTCTAGGTCTCCTCCGCCTTTAGATCCGCAAGTTCTTCAGTCCAATCCACTTCCCTAACTAATTTTCTTAATTTTTTAAAGTTAGCTCTTTTGAAATCAAAAACCCTAGGCACAGATCTGTTTTTGTTTATCCTTCCATTTAGTTTGAACTGAATTAGCTCATGATCGCTCAAACCAAGGTTGTCCTCTACAACCATTTCTTCTATGAGGTCTTCACTACTTACCAAAACCAAATCTAAACTGGCATCCCCTCTTGTTGTTTAAGCAACTACTTGGTGAAGGAATCCATCAGCTATCGCATCCAGGAAAAGCTGAGCCCTATTATTATTACTAGCACTTGTCCTCCAATCTATATCTGGGAAGTTAAAGTCTCCCATGATCACACAATTCTCATTAGTATGTACTTCATTAAAAACATTGAAGACATCTCTATCCATATCCAGATCAGATCTCGGTGGTCAATAGCACACCCCAAGCACTATCCCAGGGGAGGGTCTAGTAGCTTTCTTCCCCAATACAATTTTTGCCCAGACAGACTCTGTCTTATCCATTCCATCACTTATTATTTCTTTACAGTCTACCTCATCATTGATATACAATGCTACTCCACCACCTTTGCCTTTATTTCTGTCTTTCCTAAACAGCACATACCCTTCAATACCTGTAGTCCAGTCATGACTAGTATTCCACCAGGCTACTAGCTCATTTTACTTTTGCCATCACCAATTCAGTTGTTCCTGCTTCAATCCATTGCTCATCATATGAGGACTAAGTGGCAGGAAAAGGGAACAAAGTATCACAAAAGTATATGAAAAAGTATTGAGATGAAATTAAGAAAGATAAAACTTTTGATTAATATCAGAAAAGCTTCTGAGGAGTGAGATGTATTATTTAGTGAAATAGTCCGTAAAGTAATCACTTGGAAGTCTAAAAGTAGATTGGACCAAAAACTGGTAAAACGTACAGTGAAAATGGATTCAGCACTGTCAGGGAGCTGGATTATACAAACTAATGGAGATGCAATAAAGTCTATAATTCTTTATCCTATGGTCCTCAACATGTACCATAATAACAATCAGCAGGTTCAATATAAACAGGAAAATGGGAATCATTGGCCAAAAGTGAACAGTTAGAATCCCTTAAGCTGATTATATGTTGTATGATATCTACAGTACAAGGGTCTACAAGGAAAAAAAACATTGAGTATCTCAAACCAAGATTAACTAAAATCATAACAAAACCCGCAGTAATCTCCCTCTTTAGAGGAAATATAAATAAAAATATTCAGTAATAGATTAGCCAAAAAAAGTAAATATTTGACATGTAAAGAATTTGAATCTCATAGGTCACTGTTTATATAGACTTAGCTCTTACAGTTATCAAGTACAAAAAGCTACTACATTAGTCACAAATTGACAATTAACTTAAACAAATATTCTTACTATTTGATTTAATTTAAATACTTTCATTTAGCTTTAGGAGGAAATGAACAGAGATTTACATGTCCCAATATGCCAAGAGATATTAACGGCAGCACATGTCGTCATACCTGAACCAGCGCTGATCTAGCTAGCTCAGACCATAGCACGGGAGTTGCGACAGCAGAGGCTGTATAAGCCCATGGGCCCCTTGGTGTATCCTCAGGCAGCTCACCTCTGCTGTTGCACCTTCTCTTCTATTGTTATTTGAGCTAGATGGATCAAAACTCGCTTAAGAACATCTACACATGTTGCAGTCACATCTCTGGATGCAGTGTAGGCATATCTTCACTCTCAATCAGACCAGCGTCGGACATCGTGTAGTTTACACACCGTCTTCCGCTCTTTTTGCCAAGCATATAATTTATCATGCTTTTGGAATTTATATATGCTTTAAGATCACCTGTCAATTTGTCATTTTCCAGATACCCAGACCTAAGAGGAGAAACTCTAAATACATTAAGCAGGACAGATGTGTGGGTGTTCCAATGAGTGACACAAATTCCCATTTATCTGCTGCTAGTGTGGTAACCTGAAGCACACCTTTCTGGGCAAGCAAGCTTAATATTAAGTGGAAGATCAGCAATGAGAATATTCATAGCGTAACCCACCAACCACATCCATCAGTTGTGGTTTGATTTTGGTGGCTTTCTTGGTACAGACATATTATTAGGATCTAAGAGCAATGAATGAGGGGGGATTTGATAGCTGCTTTCAACTACCTGAAAGGGGGTTCCAAAGAGGATGGATCTAGACTGTTCTCAGTGGTAGCTGATGACAGAACAAGGAGTAATGGTCTCAAGTTGCAGTGGGGGAGGTTTAGGTTGGATATTAGGAAAAACCTTTTTCACTAGGAAGGTGGTGAAACACTGGAATGCGTTACCTAGGGAGGTGGTGGAATCTCCTTCCTTAGATATTTTTAAGTTCAGGCTTGACAAAGCCCTGGCTGGAATGATTTAGTTGGGGATTGGTCCTGCTTTGAGAAGGGGGTTGACTAGATGACCTCCCGAGGTCCCTTCCAACCCTGATATTCTATGATTCTATGATTCCATGAATTATTAAGTGCTTTTACCAAGAACCACTGCTGCATGGCTGGTGAGACTGGTTGGGAGCAATGGCTAACATACTGGTGTGGCCAGAATTACTGTAGGGCAAAGTTTCTTGCCCTTCTGAAATCTCAAATGGCTCTGGTACCATGAATGTCCAGGGAATGGACCAGAGGAGAACGCTCCATGGATTCTTAGGACAACATCATTGCAGTCCATTCAGATTTGTTTAAGGCTCCCTCCACCTTCACTAAATGTAAAAAAATCAGGAAGGGAAGGAAAACCAGACATGGGCCTACCAAGGGTTTGACCCCCAGGAGGAAAAACCCAACCTCCTATTTCCTGGAAAAATTGAGACGAAACTAATTACTGACTCAGATTCTGACCCAAAGCAACCAGATCTTGTGGACCAAACCCCTACTCCAAAACCAGGGACTCATATGACTTGGCTTGGAATGACAGAAAGATGAGATGTTCCAGGAAGTATATTGTTAATCAGCCAAAAGTGGAGGGGAATGTAATTATGACTCTGGAATGACTGGGTCATTGATTTACCCATTTTCAGTTATGGAGTAGACTGACTCCCTCAGACAGAGTAGTGGGCCAGATTATTAGTACTTAAACTGGTGCATAATGCACTCTTAAACTGGTCTATTCAGTACCCTCAGTGGCTCACCTGAAGACCAGGGAATGTCTCAATAAGAGGCTTTAAGACAATAGCCAATTAATTTAGCTCTAGTTATGATCTATGCCACTCCCCAAATTCTTAATAAGCATAATGATAAAGGATCTTGAGACCTTTCTCTAGGTAAATGTCAGAACAGCCTAACACATCCATGTGAATGGAAGAGGATACTGCACATAGTCAGAGATAATTACAGTGTGCTGCATATCCATCTGCTTTGTCTGCTCTGTTTTGGTGTGGCTTTAAGGAGATCTAGAAATGTCATGAAGCATTGTTGTAGACAGCTTAACAAGATATTCCAGCTGTTTAGATTTTAGAAGAGGAACCCTCAAACTGAGTCCAGGAACATTCTGTCACATTCTCCTTTGTGCCTTTTTTGTTTTGTCCTTCTATTGCATAGTTCACAAAGCTGCAATAGACAAGAAAATACCATTTGACCACGAGAAAAATATTTCTAACAATTTTGTTGGAGGGAAAAAAATGAAAGCAACATGATTTGCATAAACTGCATCTGACCAAGATAACCAAATTTTGAAGATGAGCACAACCTTCATATTAATTTGTACTTTATTTAATTTAATGGCCATAGATTAATTGTTTTAGGGGATTGCATTAGCATATTGCAAATATTATAAAATGTTTCTAATAAGTACTTTAATTACTGTCTTGACATCTTAGGTTGTGACGAGACCTCAAGGGGAGCTTAATTGTGACACGTTCAAGAATATATTACATGCTTATCTCTACAATGGTGCTCATCAGTAAAGTTTAGAATATTGGAAAATGTTATTAATACCATTAAGTTAACTTGTGTATCAGCTATATTTCTGAGTAGTTAATGAGCTTGTCTATCCTTCTTTGCGAAGGAGTTAAGACTTGATTAGATTTTTCAGTATTTGAGAGGTCTCTTGTGTGTGTTATTATGCTGAGCTTTCCATTCTCATGTTGAAATCCCTGCATAATTAAACAGTTTTGCAGACTGCATCGCTCAACATACAGCTATCAGACAAAACTAAGTTTTTCACAAGTGACTGAAGTATGTCTGTACAAAGCATACTGTATCCCCTTTTTGCTACTCATTACCTAACTTCCTCTGTCGCTCACTGAAGATGTGTTTCTGACAAAGATTGACTGTCTTGTTTCTACTAATGTTATAACTTGTACTTTCATATACTGTATTGGCTACATGTTAACAAGTGAACTATTTATATTTTCCCTTCAGTACGCCTGGCTTTCTTGAGTTGACCTGACTACAACATTACTGCAGCAGTGATAAATTCAGAATTTAAAAGGATCTATTGAAATACAGCCTAAGTGGGGCTCCATAGTGCTTGGTGCTATAGAAACAAAGAGTAATAGATAGTCCCTGCCCCAAGGAGATTGCAATCTACATAATCCAGACACGCACAGGATGGAGAAGGGGTACAACACAGCAGCAGAGTGAACTGTAAGAAGGCAGCAAATGATAGTTCAAGGATTTCTTTGTGGGCTGGATTTAGTTAGGAGGGAATCAAGTACATGGGAAAAAAAGGGAAGGGTGAGAAGATATTGAAGGGAAGATGAAAGAGTAAGAGGAGCAGATATGGAGTGATGCTGATGGAGATGGTGGGGGAGAGTTGGACCAAACAGCCAATCAGCACAGAGGAAGTTCAATCAAAACTACAAACTGAAATGCCTTTGCCAGTGTAAAGCTTCATTGTGTTTAAGAGGAAAGGGTTAATATTAGTGGGAACCGATCACATTTGAGAGCCTAAATAATGATTTAACTATGTCTATGGTGTCAAGGTTCCTCCCCCACTCTGAACTCTAGGGTACAGATGTGGGGACCTGCATGAAAAACCTCCTAAGCTTATCTTTACCAGCTTAGGTCAAAACTTCCCCAAGGTACAAAATATTCCACCCGTCGTCCTTGGATTGGCCGCTACCACCACCAAACTAATACTGGTTACTGGGGAAGAGCTGTTTGGACGCGTCCTTCCCCCCAAAATACTTCCCAAAACCTTGCACCCCACTTCCTGGACAAGGTTTGGTAAAAAGCCTCACCAATTTGCCTAGGTGACTACAGACCCAGACCCTTGGATCTTAAGAACAATGAACAATCCTCCCAACACTTGCACCCCCCCTTTCCTGGGAAATGTTGGATAAAAAGCCTCACCAATTTGCATAGGTGACCACAGACCCAAACCCTTGGATCTGAGAACAATGAAAAAGCATTCAGTTTCTTACAAGAAGACTTTTAATAAAAATAGAAGTAAATAGAAATAAAGAAATCCCCCCTGTAAAATCAGGATGGTAGATATCTTACAGGGTAATTAGATTCAAAAACATAGAGAACCCCTCTAGGCAAAACCTTAAGTTACAAAAAAGATACACAGACAGAAATAGTTATTCTATTCAGCACAATTCTTTTCTCAGCCATTTAAAGAAATCATAATCTAACACATACCTAGCTAGATTACTTACTAAAAGTTCTAAGACTCCATTCCTGGTCTATCCCCGGCAGAAACCCGCATATAGACAGACACACAGACCCTTTGTTTCTCTCCCTCCTCCCAGCTTTTGAAAGTATCTTGTCTCCTCATTGGTCATTTTGGTCAGGTGCCAGCAAGGTTACCTTTAGCTTCTTAACCCTTTACAGGTGAGAGGAGCTTTCCCCTGGCCAGGAGGGATTTCAAAGGGGTTTACCCTTCCCTTTATATTTATGACACGCCCCCCAAATCTCAGCTAGGGTGAAACACTGGCTGGGATTTCTTCCTGGAGCTCTAGGAAAAACAGAGTTAATAAGACACATGCATCTCTAAATATACTACCAAGTACATAAAGACTAACAATATTTTCCACATCTCAAGGACGATTTTAACCAGTTGATTCTGGGAAACTTTCACGGGAGAGTGCATCAGCCACTTTGTTAGAAGCTCCTGAGATGTGTTGGATGTCGAAATCAAAATCTTGGAGAGCTAAACTCCACCGAAGAAGTTTTTTGTTAGTTTCCTTGACGGTGTGAAGCCACTTCAGTGCAGCATGGTCGGTTTGCAGGTGGAAACGCCATCCCCAAACATATGGGCGTAGCTTTTCCAGAGCGTAGACAATGGCGTAACATTCTTTTTCAGTGACTGACCAGTTGCTTTCCCTCTCAGACAGTTTTTTGCTGAGAAACACTACAGGGTGGAATTCTTGATCAGGTCCTTTCTGCATTAAAACTGCTCCCACACCACGCTCGGATGCATCTGTGGTTACTAGGAACGGTTTGTCAAAGTCTGGGGCCCTTAGTACAGGGTCAGACATGAGTGTCGCTTTAAGCTTGTTAAAGGCCTTCTGACACTTGTCGGTCCACTGAACAGCATTTGGCTGTTTCTTTTTGGTTAGGTCTGTCAGTGGAGCAGCGATTTGGCTGTAGTGCGGTACAAATCGTCTGTAATAACTGGCCAAGCCTAAAAAGGATTAAACCTGTTTCTTTGACTTTGGGACAGGCCACTTTTGGATAGCATCCACTTTGGCCTGTAGGGGGCTGATAGTTCCTTGACCCACCTGGTGTCCAAGGTAAGTCACTCTGTTTAGGCCTATTTGACACTTCTTAGCCTTAACAGTTAGTCCTGCCTCCCTTATGCGCTCAAGGACTTTGTGTAGATGTTCCAGGTGGTCTGCCCAGGAATCCGAAAATATGGCCACATCGTCAAGGTAGGCGACTGCATATTCTCCTAATCCCACTAGGAGACCATCTACAAGTCTTTGGAAAGTGGCGGGTGCATTTCGCAGCCTGAAAGGGAGTACATTAAATTCATACAGCCCAAGATGTGTGGTGAAGGCTGACCTCTCCTTGGCAGATTCATCTAGCGGTACCTGCCAGTACCCCTTGGTTAAGTCCAAGGTAGAGAGGAACTGGGCCCGTCCCAGTTTCTCTAATAGTTCATCTGTGCATGGCATTGGATAGTTGTCTGGGCAAGTTACAGCATTTAGCTTACGGTAGTCCACGCAAAAATGTATTTCCCCATTTGGTTTGGGAACTAGAACCACTGGAGATGCCCATGCACTTTCAGAGGGGCGGATTACACCCATCTGTAACATATCCTGGATCTCCTGTTCTATAGCAGTTTTAGCTTGAGGAGACACCCGGTAAGGTTGGACCCTAATTGGGTGAGCATTACCTGTGTCAATGGAGTGGTATGCCCGTTCAGTCAGTCCTGGGGTGGCTGAGAACGTTGGCGCGTAGCTAGTGCACAGCTCCTGGATCTGCTGTCGCTGCATACGCCCAAGGGTCATGGAGAGGTTCACCTCTTCCACACCACCACCACATTTCCCTTCGTAGTAGACACCTTCGGGCCACTCACCTCCGTGGGCTGTAAACTGACAAACCTTTAATTCTCTGGAATAAAAGGGCTTTAGAGAATTAATATGGTACACCTTAGGCTTTCGGTTGGAGGTGGGGAATGCTATGAGATAATTAACAGCTCCCTGGCGCTCCTGGACTGTGAATGGCCCTTCCCACGATGCTTCCATTTTATGGGCCTGGAGCGCCTTTAAGACCATGACCTGGTCTCCTACTTTGAAGGAACGCTCTCTGGCATGTTTATCATACCAGGCTTTTTGCTCTTTTTGAGCATCCTGTAAGTTTTCTCTAGCAAGGGCTAAAGAGGTTCGGAGGGTGTTTTGTAGGTTGGTTACAAAGTCCAGAATGTTAGTTCCTGGAGAAGGTGTAAATCCCTCCCATTGCTGCTTCACCAACTGCAATGGCCCCTTAACCTCACGGCCATATACAAGTTCAAATGGGGGAAAACCCTAAACTGGGGTGTGGTACAGCAATGTAGGCAAAGAGCAACTGCTGCAACACTAGGTCCCAATCATTGGAGTGCTCATTTACGAATTTACGTATCATGGCCCCCAAAGTTCCATTAAACTTCTCCACCATGCCATTTGTTTGATGGTGGTAAGGAGTGGCAACCAAGTGATTTACCCCATGAGCTTCCCAAAGGTTTTTCATAGTTCCTGCCAGGAAATTAGTCCCTGCATCTGTGAGGATGTTGGAGGGCCAACCTATCCTGGCAAAAATATCTGCTAGTGCCTGGCACACACTTTTAGCCCTGGTGTTGCTTAGAGCTACTGCTTCCGGCCATCGGGTGGCAAAATCCATGAAAGTCAGTATGTACTGCTTTCCTCTGGCTGTCTTTTTCGGAAAAGGACCCAGAATATCCACAGCTACTCGCTGAAATGAAACTTCAATGATGGGGAGTGGCTGGAGAGGGGCTTTGACCTGGTCTTGGGGTTTTCCCACTCTTTGGCACACCTCACAAGACTGGACATAGGTAGAAACATCCTTGCCCATTCCCTCCCAGTGGAATGACCCCCCCCAACGGTCTTTGGTCCTGTTCACCCCAGCATGGCCAGTAGGGTGATCGTGGGCTAAGCTCAAGAGCTTGGCCCGGTATTTAGTTGGAACTACCAACTGTCTCTGAGGATGCCAGTCTTCCTGGTGTCCACCAGAAAGAGTTTCCTTGTATAAAAGTCCTCTTTCTACAACAAACCTGGATCGATTAGAAGAGCTGAGAGGCGGTGGGTTGCTCCGTGCCGCCATCCAAGCTCTCTGGAGGCTTTCATCTGCTTCCTGTTCGGTCTGGAACCGTTCCCTTGATGCTGGAGACATCAGTCCCTCATTGGATTGTGGACCTAGGCTTGGTCCCTCTGGAAGCGATATAGGGGATGGAGCTGTTTCTGTTGACTGTGAACCGCTCTCCGCTGGTGCACTATGTTGGGATTCAGGCTCCGGCTGAGCCTCTTGTGTCGGGTTATCGGCTGCTGCCAGTTCAGGGTCGGTGGGGCCCTCTGGTGTTGAGGTTGCAAGTACTGGATTCAGTGCTGACACTGGGTCTGGTGTTGGTTGTTTGGCTGGTTCCGGTTCTGGGACTGGTTCCATCTGGGTCTCTGGGACTGGATCCACTACTGCTGTTGCAGACATTGGCCTGGGGTCCGGGTCCATCACCTCTGACTGGGTCCTGATAGAAGTTTCTGGGGCAGAGCTAGGCCTCACGGCTTGTTTAGCCTGGCTGCGGGTGACCGTTCCCACCCTCTTGGCCTGCTTCACATGATTGACCAAGTCTTCCCCCAACAGCATGGGGATGGGATAATCATCATAGACTGCAAAAGTCCACATTCCTGACCAGCCCTTGTACTGGACAGGCAACTTGGCTGTAGGCAAATTGAAAGAGTTGGACTTGAAGGGTTGAATCGTCACTTGGATCTCTGGGTTGATTAAATTGGGGTCCACTAAGGAAGCATGGATAGCTGACACTTGTGCTCCGGTGTCCCTCCACGCGGTGACCTTCTTCCCGCCCACACTCACAGTTTCCCTCCGCTCCAAGGGTATCTGGGAGGTATCTGGGCCTGTGGACCTCTGGTGTGATTCCAGTGCAACGAACTGTAATCTGTTGGGGTTCTTGAGGCAGTTGGCCTTTACATGCCCCAGCTCGTTACATTTAAAACATCGTCCAGCTGACGGGTCACTGGGGCGAGGAGGGTTGCTGGAGAACGGGGTGGTGGGACGATAAGGGGGCTGGAGGGTTCTTTGGGAGGTAGGTGGGGCTTTGGGCGGCCCCCGGTAATAGGGTGGGGTCTGGGGTGTGGCGGTTCAATGATGAGACAGAACACAGCTTTATGCAAGCAAGCAGGCTGGTCAGCTGAGATGGGCTGTTCTGCCCCCCTGCCTTCCACCTTCTCCTTTTATTATATTTCTCCCCCCTAAGCATTACACACTGCTACCGCAAAAAGATACACAAAGGAATGTATGACGTTGATTAATATACTTATTTACCATCCTTTATCTACTACAATCCTGGTTCTTGAGCCCAGGCTAAGAAAGCTTCCCACAGTTGCTGTCCCAACAATCAAGTTCTCATGGTTCATATCTAGCCCTTGTCCTTGGATAGAGCAATGTGTGCATTGCTTCTACAAAACAGTCAGGGTGTGCCCTGCCTGCTTCCAGGTGGAATAGCTAAACATGAACCCTTCACTGGGGTTGTCCCTTCTGGTCTCCGCTCCAACTGTGACCAGTTTTCTTCTTCTCTGCCACCTCCACCCATCTGGCTCCAATCTCTCCTGCCTCGATTACAGTTTTGGGCTTCCCGTCTAGGATGTATCTTTCTATTTCCTCAGGAACACCCTCTAAGAATTGTTCCATTTGCATTAGGAAGGGCAAATTTACTGGAGATTCAACACTTGCTCCTGATATCCAGGCATTCCAATGTTTCACAGTGTGGTAGGCATGTCGGGTAAATGACACGTCTGGTTTCCACCTTAGGGCTCTGAACCTCCGACGAGACTGCTCGGGTGTTATCCCCATTCTGACTCTCGCCTTGGATTTAAACAGTTCATACTTGTTCATGTGTTCTTTAGGCATTTCAGCTGCCACCTCAGCTAAGGGTCCACTGAGCTGCGGCCTCAGCTCTACCATGTATTGGTCAGTAGAGATGTTGTACCCAAGGCAGGACCTTTCGAAGTTTTCTAAGAAGGCCTCAGTATCATCACCTGCCTTGTAGGTGGGAAACTTTCTGGGATGGGAAGTGGTACCTGGAGAAGGATTGCTAGGGTTTGTTGGTATATTCTGCTGGGCCTTTATCCTCTCCACCTCCTCCACATGCTTCCTCTCTTTTTCCTTCTCCTCCTCCACATGCTTCCTCGCCTCCATTTCCCTCTTGTGGGCAGCCTCCTGTACCTCCTTCTCCAGCCGCATGAGTTCTATCTGTCTTTCATGTTCCCTTTGTCTTTCCTCAGCCTGAAATTTGGCTAATTCCAGCTGTAGTCGAGCCGTGGACTTTGTCATTCTAACCTCTCTGTTTTTAACTAACTTTACACCCGAGGTTTAGAAATAAACAAACAAAACTTGGCTGTAAAACTTTGCTGTGCTGGAATAGAATACCTATTCTCTGATAGTGATTGTCAGCCTACAGAAAAAGACAATTCCCTTGTCTCTGCTCTGGGCCCAAATTAAAGCAAAAAACCTCCAACTACTTGGAAACCTGCTTACCCAGCCCAAAGAAAAAGCAAATGGGTAGAACACACACCCCCTATTTACTTTTAGGAAGAAAAGAAAAAAAAAACTCTGGGTTGGAAGACTGTGAATTTCCCTGCAGGAGTTAAGTACCCTGCCTCCAGGCAAAGAAAACCTGCAATTCACAAAGATAATCCCCTTTTGTCTCTGCTTGGCCACAAAGCAGAGAAAAACAAGCTGCTTTCAGTTTCAGCTGCTTTCTGGACTTCCTTTCCAAAGGAAAAAAAAATTCCTTTTTAAAATCTGTATTTCTAGTTCAAAAAATCTCAACTGGATTTCAAAATGATTTCAGGTTAATCCCACCACTATGCCACCATGTCAAGGTTCCTCCCCCACTCTGAACTCTAGGGTACAGATGTGGGGACCTGCATGAAAAACCTCCTAAGCTTATCTTTACCAGCTTAGGTCAAAACTTCCCCAAGGTACAAAATATTCCACCCGTCGTCCTTGGATTGGCCGCTACCACCACCAAACTAATACTGGTTACTGGGGAAGAGCTGTTTGGACGCGTCCTTCCCCCCAAAATACTTCCCAAAACCTTGCACCCCACTTCCTGGACAAGGTTTGGTAAAAAGCCTCACCAATTTGCCTAGGTGACTACAGACCCAGACCCTTGGATCTTAAGAACAATGAACAATCCTCCCAACACTTGCACCCCCCCCTTTCCTGGGAAATGTTGGATAAAAAGCCTCACCAATTTGCATAGGTGACCACAGACCCAAACCCTTGGATCTGAGAACAATGAAAAAGCATTCAGTTTCTTACAAGAAGACTTTTAATAAAAATAGAAGTAAATAGAAATAAAGAAATCCCCCCTGTAAAATCAGGATGGTAGATATCTTACAGGGTAATTAGATTCAAAAACATAGAGAACCCCTCTAGGCAAAACCTTAAGTTACAAAAAAGATACACAGACAGAAATAGTTATTCTATTCAGCACAATTCTTTTCTCAGCCATTTAAAGAAATCATAATCTAACACATACCTAGCTAGATTACTTACTAAAAGTTCTAAGACTCCATTCCTGGTCTATCCCCGGCAGAAACCCGCATATAGACAGACACACAGACCCTTTGTTTCTCTCCCTCCTCCCAGCTTTTGAAAGTATCTTGTCTCCTCATTGGTCATTTTGGTCAGGTGCCAGCAAGGTTACCTTTAGCTTCTTAACCCTTTACAGGTGAGAGGAGCTTTCCCCTGGCCAGGAGGGATTTCAAAGGGGTTTACCCTTCCCTTTATATTTATGACATATGGGTTCAGTGGAAAAATAATGTATAATCTCCCTTGATATGGAAGTGCTTGAAGAGGATTAGAAGGGACTCGTGTAGTGAACTCCAAAATTGATTCCTTTGACAAATATTCTTTAAACGGAAAAGGATGGAGTGGGAATTGTGCATCTATTCAGGGATTAAATATAAATGTAGTACATGAGGTTTTCTTAACGCTATTTTATCCTTTCAATATCTTCTGCTAAATTTAGTGACTTGTTAGAAATCATTAATCTTGTTCAAAGTCATGTAAAAAACACTAAGTGAGATTTTTATTTGTTTTTTACTGAGATTATAGTGTAGACATAATTTCTCTGGTGCTGCACAAGTGGAATTCATCTGACTGGTGGCGAGGTATGGAACGTAACACAACATACCTGTCTATGGAGTTAATTTCAGAGGAGTGAAGTGCTCCTATCGCCAAGGAAACAAAGCTTACAGTGGCTTAATACTAAGACGGTTTCCTGTGCAGAATGTACTATACTTCCTACTAATCATGGTGAGCCATAGTTGCTTGCCTGAATTAGTACAAGGTAAAAATGAAGCTACAGCTAGCAATGCTACTGCAGAGTAAGTGAAATTATTTCTGTTCTACATAATTTTGTGCAGTAAGCAGGGAAAATATTAGTAGGTATTTTCAACTGAAGAATACACCTATAGTTAAATATTGCATCTTTCTGTCTTAAGGTGCATTAAATAATTTACACATTTAGTGCCAGATATTTTTGAGCCTAAATTACAATATACCTAAACTGAAAAGTACCATTTAAAATATAAAAGCAACTTCAGAACAGCTTTATATGCAAATGTTGAGGAATCCACAGACTACACAAAATAAGCCTATGGTATTGATACTGTTTAAAAATATTTTCATATAAATGAAAACAGTCAACTGTAATGCAGACACAGGATGTTTCTAATGTAACCTGTTTAGGTGGAGGTGCAGAAGTAAATGAAATTGCTACTGAGATTGTAAAGCTTGATGTTGCTGTGGGCTTAGAAACCAGACAGACGGCATTAGCCAGACAGTATTTGTCTAGCAGTGGGTGGGTAAAGGCTTTGGACAATCATTTACATGTTTTTTCACTCACTGGGCACAGCATATTTTACTAGTGGTTTGTTTGGTCATATCATTCAGATATCAAAATGGAGTCTCAATATTCTTCTTCATATACTTCGCTATTATTGTTCACGGTCTCCTCAAAAAGGAGTTAATGTTCAATCTGGCTGGCAATTCTCAGTCTGAGGCTGAGAATTAGAACTTTTAATTGCCAATTAGCAGTCTAATTATGAAGATAAGCACCAGATGCTTGATTTCATTGATCTCAAAGTGAGTGAGGCACTTAAGTTACTTTGTAAAAAGAAAAGGAGTACTTGTGGCACCTTAGAGACTAACAAATTTATTTGAACATAAGCTTTCCTGAGCTTCAGCTCACTTCATTGGATGCTGTAGCTCACGAAAGCTTATGCTCAAATAAATTTGTTAGGTGCCACAAGTACTCCTTTTCTTTTTGCGAATACAGACTAACACGGCTGCTACTCTGAAATAAGTTACTTTGTGAATTCCATCCTTCATGAATAAATGGAAAATCCAGCAAGATCTAAACAATTTGTTTTCTAAAAGGGAGTACTTCATGTCAGGAATTCATAATAGGAACATGGGCATTAATGTACCTTCATTTTAATTATGTTGCTGCATTGAACCTACCTGTAATGCATTTTACTCTGGAAGTGGAGTGTTTTCAAGTTTTTAAATGATTTCTGAATGGATTATTATTAGAATGAACATTTTCAGCTTTGTGCTATATGTCTTGTTAAAGAAAATATTATAGCTGTAAACTAATAAATGAAATTTCAGAATCCCATATCACAAATTTGTATTGTATTTGAGGTTTTGCTCACTGAAATCCTCACATTCCATTTGCACCTATATTTTCTTTGCACACACTAGATTGCCACACTCATGGACTCTTCCAGAAAAATCACCAACTTCTATAAAGATTGAGATAAGGAGCTGTCTTTTTTCTTACAGATCCACAGAAAGGACAAGACTAATTCACTTGCACGGGTGTTTCTGTGGGACCTTAAGCTGCAAGATTGTAGTATGGGAACTAGTGTATGTGTGAAGTGTTTCCTCTTTTACATTTCTCAGCTTCAAAGAAACCTCAGGCTGAGCAGTATAGGGTATTGTCTCTCTCTGTTACAGTAACAGTTAACAGTTAACTTGCTCTTCAACACAAAGAAGTGGGGTTCTAACATGTACTGTATTTTAGCTTTCACTGTTGTCATGCTAGAGCACTTTCATTCCAAGTTAAAACTTTGTGAAAACATACAGCAGAAAGAGGAAGAGAGAGAATATAAAGTATATAAACCACAAACTGCCTTTTCCTCTCATTGTATGTCTATTTAGTATACACACAAGAAATTCCACATGCTCGATCTCCTCTGAGGCACCAATGATCCCTTTTCCCACTAATGCCCAAGCAGGAAGCCTGAAGTGAAAACGAACAGTGATCAGCCTGACTAGTGCCTGACATATGTTGAGCAATGCTGCTAGCAATCATTCCTCTTCAGAGTGATTGTGCAGTGTCACTGGCCACAAGTACTACACAACCAGTGTTTACCCGTTCCTCAGAGAACAGCAGCCATGAAAGGATGAATCCCTCTATACTTAACGTTTGAACACCAGTTGCAATGCAATAGTGATTGAACCCTCCTTGCTCTGTACCTTCTGCCATTGTGTGTCTGTGTTAGCAATTCTTGCTGTTTTCGGTGGAAGCCAGGTATTTGCTATAACAGTGTGGATAATGAAATGTAGCAAAGTGCCTTCCTTGTCTTACTCCAAGCCAGGTCCTTGACAAGGTCTGAAATCAGTATAAATGAAATCTACACACATCTGTGCGAGTGTAAAGAGATGAAAATAATTGGTTATCGCTAAGGAGTCAGCTGCTGTACTATGCAACAACTTCCAAATCTCCAGAGGCCAGTCTGGTTTTCTGTATAAATAATCAAGTATCAAGGGGTAACTGTGTTAGTCTGAATCCACAAAAACAACAAGGAGTCTGGTGGCACCTTAAAGACTAACAGATTTATTTGGGCATAAGCTTTCGTGGGTAAAAAAACACTTCTTCAGATGCATCTGAAGGATCATTTACTCATGAAAACTTATGCCCAAATAAATCTGTTAGTCTTTAAAGTGCCACCGGAATCCTTGTTGTTTCAATATAAATAATGTCTCAATACGATGAGATGAAACTTTTTCTGTAGACGTCCAGTCTTAACACAGTTCTTTAGTTGCCTCCTCTATCCCTTTTACCTTTCCTCCTCCCTCTTTAATCCTCCTGCAAAATTTATTATTCCCCTCCTCCCCAGCCCCTGTAAAACCCCATCTCTTGAAGTTGTCTGATTTAAGTGAAAATATCAGTTTTTATTTACTTAAAAATAAATGTCTGGCCTTCATGTTCTCAAAAGGGGACATGTCCTCTAAAAAGGGACACCTTTTATAGAACAGCTTGAAAAGGTGTCCCCTAAAGGCTGTGTATATAGGGCTATGTTTGGACCCAGCTCAAGGTACAAACAGGGTCTTGTGCAGTTTGGGGGAGGGGCAGCTGCTTGGCACCTAGAGGTCACCAAAACTGCTGAATCAGCAGCCCAGAGCTGTCAGCTGAACTACAGTTCCCAGCATGCCTTGCTTTGGGCTCACAGGAAGCCATGGCACTTCCTGTTTCCGGTGGCAGCAGGTTTATCTTGTTTTGTGGAGAAAGGCGAGTCTCCCACTGGGTTTTGGGGGAGGCTCAGGCCTGCTGGGGAGCTACCGGGCTCCAGCAGGGTGGACAAAGGAGTGCAAGTCCCAGGGTGGAGTGCTGAGGGGTCCAGCACTGCCACTCCCGGCATTTACTTGGTCCAAACAGGGCTCTCCTCGGGGCAGGACGTTCAGGCCAGAGGGCTCCTGCTTTTGGGGAGCCAGCACTCAGGGCGCTGTGCTGCACCTTAGCTTGTGCGTGTGTGAGGTGGGGCTGTGTCTGAGTTCCCTGCAGCTACACCTCGCTGATTTTATATATATCCCAGAGTCTTGACTAGGAGATCCCCAAACCAAGACCATACAGGGGGACTCCCTTCAGGCAAACACTGGCATTGGGTTTTTCGTGTTCATATTGAGCCCTTCTGCAAACACTCTACAGGGCTCTCATCTCATTGTTGCCTGCTTCTTGTGATCATCAAAACAGGGCTGTGTGCATTTTGGCTGCCCTGCACAGATCAAATCCGTGTCCTTTCACCATGTATAGCCTTTGTGAATCATATAGGTACCTCATGAACATCAAAACAGGCCTGTTTTCCCCCCACAAGTTCATGAAATTTTCTGTTTCCAGTGATGACACACAACACAAACTTAAATGTCAAAGTGAGGGAGTGTTGTTTAGTGGTTAGACCAGGAGGCTGGATCTGAGGAGATCTGGTGGTTATTCCCAACTTTGCCACTGACTTGCTCTGTGACATTGGGTAAATTACATATTCTCTCTGTGCCTTAGTTTACCCATCTGTAAATTGGTGATAATTACCCATTTGGGTAAAATGTTTTTAGATTCTTAGATAAAAGGTGTCATATAAACACAGACTATTAGTGTTTTATGATTTTGTAGGAGGAATTGAAGACCAACCTTCAGAATGTTCATAATTTTGATCTCAGGATCATGGCTGAAACTACTGCAAAGGTACCTTTTCAGTAGTTTATGGTCAGTCCTTAACTCGTAGCAGTTTAAAGGAAGGCCAAATCAGTTAATAGAAACATTTAGATTTAGAAAAGTAAAAGATTTCTTATTTAAAAAAGGTACCCACTCATTTGAAATGACACTAATGAAAATAAAAATGTAATCAGTGTTACCCAGTCCTACATTTTAATTTGTCTCTGCAATGCAAGGATATTTTACTTTACTGCAAAAATATGAGGCACACTTTCCCCCTTCTCTTTAGTACTCCTTTGTCGCTGGTTAATGATGTTTACATGATAACAAGGTCCCCAGCTTGCGGGAATAAGAAACTGGACAAAACATCTATGTTAAAGGTAAGTTTGTTTTTATTGTTGCAATTTATCACCTAAGAACGCTTGGTGGCATAAACATATTGCTCATTTAGGAAACTTCCCAGAGCTTTTCCAAATAAATTATTACACTTTGTTATACTTCCAAGGTGATTCTCACAAACTATATATAAACTTAGAATGACAAGAAAAAATCAATGCATCTGAAATTTCTTTTTGTGTATGTTTTTCTGGAAGCAGCTCTGTTTAAAAAAAAGTACAGGCAGTTAAAAATTGGAACAGTCTTAAAATTTGCTACTTTCAAATGGTTTAATGCTCTTATTTCTCAAAAAATGTCTTTCCCCCCTAGAAACTAAAAAAAGAAAAAAAAAGTTTGGTCAGGAGATAAAAAATGAGTAGTAGGATCTTAGCTATAAAATTGTCAGGATAGTTATATGTATTAATAAGCATCTGTCATATGGTATAAGTTTTCATTAATATATTTAATTTCTCTTGTCTATATTAACTTTGTAATGGCTCCATCTTGTGGCTAATACGTATAATTTAGGATTAACTTTCATTACAAGTTTCAGAGTAACAGCCGTGTTAGTCTGTATTCGCAAAAAGAAAAGGAGTACTTGTGGCACCTTAGAGACTAACCAATTTATTTGAGCATGAGCTTTCGTGAGCTACAGCTCATTTCATCGGATACATACCGTGGAAACTGCAGCAGATTGTGAAGAGAGTTGTCACTTTGGATGGGCTATTACCAGCAGGAGAGTGAGTTTGTGTGTAGGGGGGTGGAGGGTGAGAAAACCTGGATTTGTACTGGAAATGGCCCAACTTGATGATCACTTTAGATAAGCTATTACCAGCAGGACAGTGGGGTGGGAGGAGGTATTGTTTCATGATCTCTGTGTGTATATAATATCTGCTGCAGTTTCCACGGTATGCATCCGATGAAGTGAGCTGTAGCTCACGAAAGCTCATGCTCACATAAATTGGTTAGTCTCTAAGGTGCCACAAGTACTCCTTTTCATTACAAGTTTCAGAGTGGTAGCCGGCTAGTCTACACTGGCAATGCTAAAGCGGCAACTCTTTAACATGCCTTGTGTGGTCATGGCGCAGCGCTCTCTCCCAGCACTCTAAAAAAACCACCTCAACCAGGGGCATAGCTCCCAGTTCTGTGGCACTGTTTACACTGGTGCTTTACAGCGCTGCAACTTGCTGCGCTCAGGAGGGTGTTTTTTCACACCCCTGATGGAGAAAGTTGCAGCGCTGTTAATTGCCAGTGTAGATAAGCTGAGGCCCAAATAAATTTGTTAGTCTCTAAGGTGCCACAAGGATTCCTTGTTGTTTTTTCATTACAAGTTTTGCTTTCAGTGTATTAAGTATCTTTTGGCACTACATTTTCTCATTCTTCTTTTATAAGCTCACAATGGGGTATTTTTAAACCAGACAAATGAAAGAGAAAACCTCATAAGAATCTTGCTGATTTTTACGTGTTTTTGCTACTAAGTTGTTTTAATTAAAATAATAAAAAGAGGTATTTTTTTTTTTCTGAACATTTAAGTTAACCCCATTTAGGGGGAGGAGAGAGAACCCTGGGCAATTTTCATTCTATTGCATCCAGTTGTAAAAAGGAATAACAGAAAAAGTGGTCATGCCTGATGGGAAACATAAAACATAAAACCAACATTTTTGGTTTTGATGAAAACTGGAACACTTAAAAAAATTTTTTTGCATGTCTCTCGTTTTCAAAAATGCACTTTTTAAAAAAAAATTGAATGAAAAATTCAAAACTACTAATGCTCAAAGATTGCACATATATAATACCAATTCTGATGTTATTTGTGTTTCCTATAGATGTTTAAGAGTGATGTTGCTGACCAGCAGTTCAGCCTGGAAACTGCAATTAGAAATATTGATAAAATGTCCAGTGAGTTGAAGAAGCTAAATGGTAATTCTGAGTGTATCTATCATCAAACTAATGGGGAAATGACTGAATTGTTTGATGCAATGTTGTTGTAGCCATGTCGGTCGCAGGATATTAGAGACACAAGGCGGGTGAGATAATACGGGATCAACTTCTGGTGGTGAGAGATTAGATTTCAAGCTTACACAGAGCCCTTCTTCGGGTCTGGGAAATGTACTCAGAATGTCAGCTAAATACAAGGATTGTTTAGTAGTACTTAACACATATTTCAAGCAACCATTCAAGATGAAGTGGTCTGTTAACACCTCTCCAGTCATGGGAGAGGGAAAGGAAGCAGGGCCTGGGGCGGGTGGGGGGGACTAAGGCGAGGGCAGGGGGTGGGGTTATGGATTGTTATATCCAGTGTCTCTATTCAGTCTTTGCACTGGAATTATGGCTTTCTATAACAATCTGTAACCCACTAACAATGCCCCCCTCACTACCCCCAGTTGCCTCCCCCTCTTTCTTTCCCTCCCGTGACTGGTGGATTGTTAGTGAGCCACTTCACCTTGAGTGGTCCCTTGAAATATATCTATCTACTTATGCTAAATAATCTGTTCTATCTTTTATTTACCTCTGAGTACATTTCACAGCTGCTAATGAACTCATGCAGATTTTGTGACTATGTTGTTCCTTCTATTTTATGAAACAAGAATTTGTCCCCTTATAGTGAAAAATTAATAAAATCATATTTACTGTACAAAAATAGGCTAATATTAACCAAACATGGAAAAGTCCTGCTAGATAACAGTTAATTCTTTAGCAAGTGCATACCATAGCTTCCTAACAAAAGATATATAGTAATACACTAATAACAAATTGTATTTAAATGCCTTGGAGAAATGCTATTATCCTTTTAATTTACAGAAGAGTTGAATGATGAATACTCTACAGTAAAAAAAAAACAAACCTCTACAGTACATTTTGACCCATATGATACCTATTATACAGTAAATGTTCATGACTGTATACTGTATTTTCTAACAGTGCAAAGCCAACTGCTTCTCTGTGACCTTACTTTGAACTTCAGTCATCCTGTGAAGACCAAAGTTTCAAGGGAGGTAGAAGAAAAGAAAACAAATTTTGAGGAATTACCTAATTCCATCAAGTTCCATGCTGATGCTTCCATTACCAATTCTTTAAGCCATTAAAATTTCAGCATGGTTTTCTGCTCTGGTTGAAGCTTTTATAATATGACATTCTGTGTTATCAGAGTATGAAAAGTAGTATCTGAAGAATGTTTCAATATGTGAAAAACAAATATTTGAATAACTCAGAAACAACTAAAATAATAAAAAGGCAAATAATTGGTCCATAGCCTATACATTTTCCAAAATCCCCCTTTTTATTAAACAGCTGAGGTTGCTGAGAACAGTGACATGGGAAACTAGATGGCTCAGGAAATTGTTTATAGGATATGATGTATTTCATGTCAAGTTAACTGATCTGAATCGAGACCAACTGGTAACAAAATTAGAACTATTTACTACCAGCTAGATCATTGTTTCCCAACTTGGAAAGGTAGTGCTAAGCCCAGATGAGCTCAAGGGCAAGAAAACAGCACAGGGAGGGAAAAAAATGGCATGACGCTTTATTTGCCCAACTGTCGTCCTCACTACAAACCTATAGCTATGAGTAAAATAGCAGGTGACTTCCTGAAAGCCATTCCTCTGCCTGTAGTGACCCCCTAATGCAGCCAGCTACAAGATACTAAGGGAGGAGTAAGGCTGACAAACTTAGAAGCAAGACTCAAACCATGCACATGCCAGAAAATGGAATTAAATATAAGATCTTAGACAAATAATGGGACCCGCCCTGTTCCTTATTAAGTCAGTGGGAAAAACTATGGGGCCTAATATTTATAACTGATTCTGAATTACAGTTTATATTTTAAGACAGAAAATGTCAGTTTCATAAAGAATGTGGAATAGGCACTTATCCCAAGCCTATCAGCCCCACCCTGCTTGGTTGTCTACTCCCTGGGTAATGAGTTTGGGTGTAAGCCTGTGGCTTGGTCAGGTGACTAAACATCACATGATGGTAGTCAGGGGTTGTGCTTTATATAAAAGTGAGTCTTCTCAGGATGGAAGGAGATAGACCTCCAGGAAGGAAGGAGGTTCTTGAAGGGTACCTAGCAGCAGAGGGACCTGGACCTGGACCTGGGTTTGCCACACCAGCTAAAGGTAAAAGCCTGATTGGAGCTTACTAGCTAAAGGTAAGGCCTGAAGGACAGGAGCAAAATTCCTGAAGAGGGAATTAGGAGGTTCTGAGGAAGGGTCATTCTAGAAGAAAGTAGTCTGGACAGGCCAGTACAGGTAGGTATTTGAAGGGAGATGCCATTTGTTTAGGGGTCCAGCCTGTGGCTCCTACTGATGGTCAGAAGAAGTTAATTTTCTCTTGACCCGCATCAAGAGAGTACAATTGGTGACTGAGCCATGTGATCTCACTCCCTGAGTAAGACCTGATGCTAGGCGTTGGATGTCTGTCTTTGTTTGTTGAGCTGTTTTCATGTACTGGATTCTGGGAGAGGTGTTTATTTGATATGCACAAAAGTCAGGAATAGTTTTTGAGAACCCTGAGAGTAAAGAAACTGAGATAGAGACAGGGTCTATCACCAGATGCGGTGAGACCCAGTTACATTGCCGTTTTCAGAGCCTGTTCTTTGCAGAAAGGAGTGGGTGCAAGGTTATGCATTCTTGGGACCCAATCTATGCAGGGACGGATTTGGGAATGAAAGTTGTCTCTAGATCATGTAGAAGAAGGAACATATACCATATAGACCATTAAACTAACAAGTCACATAGTTCCTACCATTATAATAAATGTAGCCCTAAAGTGCAGGTCTCTACTGAAAAGTGGACTGTGACATATGGCATTTTTATTGACTTAATTTACACACGGTTTTTTAAATTTTATATCAACTTATATAAAATATATCAAAGTAAACAATACAATCTTTCAATACAGGTAACAGTCACTAGCAGTTACTCTGTACTGTACAAGCATTATACAGACATTAATTGATTTCAGTTTGCAGCTTAATGTAATTGGTACCATAAACTCGACATGAACAATAGTTTGCATAGCTTTGCTTTGTAAGAAAGCAATGTAATTCTCTGCTGTGTAAACCACATGTGATCCTGCAATATGGAATGGAGAACACTTCACATGTGAGATGAAGGTTGGAAAATGACATCACTCTCATGTAGAGTTTTCATGCAGTGTATGAACAATGGAGAGTAATAAATACATTGTAGAAAGTATTTTGCAAATCTGTTTTTTTAAAAACACACTTTAAAATGAGAATTATATTTTTTCATTAAAATCAAAAGGAATTTTAATCCATAATTTCAGTTAGCTGAATACAAATGGAAATATCATGAGGTTTGTATGTTCTTGTAGACCGTTGATCACAGACATTAAGCTTTCTTCTAAGTAGATCCTGCAGCGTATGTTAACTTGCATTGGTTTCTTGAACCGCGGTCTTTTCCATCAATCAGCAGAAGGGGTGTTCTTTGAAAGTAATCAATAATATCTGCCACTGAAGAAAAATCCTGTGGATTAAAAACAAAGGCGGTTGGGGGGTGTTGTTAGGATTCTCACTACTTCTCAGGCTAAAGCAGTACTATTTATTTAGACTGTGACTATTTGATGCTCTCTTGTGACTAAGTTTTGGATAAATTCTGTACTGGAATAGACCATGAGGTCATCTACCACTGCATCAGCATTTGCTTCCAGTACTGGTCTTCCCATCTTGGATATCTCCATGGAACATTCTTGTCCAAAATTTCACTCACCCAGTGAAGTTGTGAGGTATTATAAGGCAATCAGTTTTTCTTGAATTTAAGTCACTGGGCCCAGTTCTGCTCTTCACTGCACCAGTTTGTATGTGGAATACCTTCAGTGAACTAAGTGACATTCTTCTTGGTAAAACTGCTGGACACTGGTTGAGGGGGAGGGGATGATGCAAAGAAAGAAACATACTGTACCTCTTTTCCTTTCAGGCCAGTTCCTAACAAGTAAACTTGATTTTGCTCCTGATAACGAATCTGAATATTATATACTTTATCTTTGTATAATACCATCAGTACGTATGGATGTGTATACGTTTTTCTTGAGCTGTCTCTCACCAAGAAAGTCCCATCCTAAAAGAATGCACATGAAAATCAAATCAATTTTTGACCAACATAGCAACCACGTAAGTAGAATGCAGAGTTTGTTTCTAAATGCACATTCATTCTGGATTCTAATTTTTCAGAAAGAGAACAATTGCAACTACAGACTAATTTCTTAAAGAAAGAAGCAAAACAGAAACAAAGCCTTGCAATCTGTTATCTAAAATGTCCCATTTCAAAGGCTAGTTCAGATGCAGTAATAGTAATTTTAGAGAGAAAAATTACTCTGATTTTGGGACACTTAGCAAAATGTTATGTGTGAAATTCTGGCCTTAGTGAAGTTGTTGGCAAAACTTCCACTGACTTCAGAGAAGCCAGGATTTCAGCCCAAAAGGTGAAACCCATTGGTGTTTTGGGGACTTTTGTACAAAGCTGAAAGGGATGCAGTCTACTACACTTAGAGGTTTAGACAATCTTGGAATGTTCTAACCTGCTGCATAAGGGGAACTGGAGCCTTTTCTATCAGAGTGAATGGGAGGGAAATGGGGAAATGAAATATGCCCCTCCCAGTGAGTGCTGGTTTAAAATATCTTTAGGAAAAGTGGATTAGCTAGAGGGATGCAGGTTTCTTCCATAGATGATCTTACCTCCTGGAGACAAAAGTTTCTATTGAGCTCCCTACCATGTGAAGCTCTCCCCACTCATTATTCCATCTTACATATAAAAATTATATTACCATTATGGTCCTCGTGGCCCGTGCCGCTTCCCGTAGCTCCCATTGGCCAGGAACGGCAAACCGCGGCCACTGGGAGCTGCGGGCAGCCGTGCCTGCGGACAGTCAATGTAAACAAATTATCTTGCGGCCCGCTAGCGGATTACCTTGACGGGCCGCATGCAGCCTGCAGGTTGTCCACCACTGATCTAGAGTATGGGCTTAATAATCCTTAGACATCAACTGAGCCTGGATCTGAGCTGACCTGTGTTGTTTTTTGTTGTATTCTTTGTAATAAACCCCACCCCCAAGAAGGGGGTGAGTTCAGTCTTTATGGTACGTGTGAACTGTGGTTTTAGAAAGACCAGAAGTACTTGTGGCACCTTAGAGACTAACAAATTTATTTGAGCATAAGCTTTCGTGGAGTACAGCCCACTTCATCAGATGCATAGAATGGAATATATAGTAAGAAGATTATATATATATATATATATATATATATATATATACATACACAGACACACACATACAGAGAACATGAAAAGGTGGAAGTTGCTATACCAACTCTAAGAGGTTAATTAATTAAGATGAGCTATTATCAGCAGGAGGAAAAAAAAATTTTGTGGTGATAATCAAGATGGCCCACTTCAGACAGTTGACAAGAAGGTGTGAGGATACTTAACATGGCGAAATTAATTCCAGTTCAGCAGTTTCTCGTTGGAGTCTGGTTTTGAAGCTTTTCTATTGCAAAATTGCCACCTTTAAGTCTGTTACTTCCTCCTCCTGGTTTTTGAATGTTATGATTCCTGATGTAAGATTTGTGTCCACTTAATCTTTTTGCATAGAGACTGTCTGGTTTGGCCAATGTACATGGCAGAGGGGCATTGCTAGCACATGATGGCATATTTCATATTGGTCGATGTGCAGGTGAAAGAGCCCCTGATGGCATGGCTAATGTGATTAGGTTCTATGATGGTGCCACTTTAATAGATATGTGGACAGAGCTGGCATCGGGCTATGTTGCAAGGATAGGTTCCTGGGTTAGTGTTTTTGTTGTGTGGTTACTGGTGAGTATTTGCTTCATGTTGGTGGGCTGTCTGTAAACGAGGACTATTTTTAGAATAGTTTAAGAAAGGTGCCCATGTATGGTTAGTTTCTTCCTTACTGATCCAAGTTTTTAATAGCCCTCTGGTAATGCTCTGCCAATCTGAACACTGTATGCTTAATCAGTCTGTGTAAGTACCTTTTTGTTTGGGTAAATGCAGGTGTGTGTGTGTGTGTGTGTGTACACCACCACTACCTCTCCCCCTCCACACACACATATAGGATGTGCCATGACATTTTGCGGGTACATTGATAGTGGCCTGGAGAAAATCTGGACTAGAATCTCCTTATGTAAAAGTTGTGTTCATTCACTTTTTCTATATGAATGCAAAGACATATATCAGGACACAAACCATTTAAACAATGTGCCAAGTATATCTATATCCATTTAAGGGTAACTGCTAACACTGTACCTTATTTATATTTCTAAGAGCTGCTTCTGCTTCCTGCCGGCTGATGTCTGCAACATACCACTCTGCATTCAGTGAGTCCTGAAACTTTTGTTTTGTTTTGTTTTTTTTGGGAGGGAAAGAGGAGAAAATTGGGTGTCAGTGAATTAATTTATGCGATGTTATAAACATACATGCACAGAAATAGAGAAGAATTTAAATGGAGGAGGGGAAGGGGAAGTAGTGTATTTCCAGATACAGGGATGAGCATTTTTAGTTTTGACCTTGTTAAGTTGATTTAATCATTCCAATACTCTTTGAAGGTGTTTGCACATGCTGCCACCTTGCTACCATGGAAACCAGAGAAGTGAGGACCTTAGGTTTTTGGTAAACATTCTATTTCCTGTAACATTTCTTTTGTTATGTCCAGATGAGTCACAGACATCTTAGGTCTCTCCTATTTTTACCATCAGCTGAGTTTAGAACTGTGGCTTGCTGTGGGCTCCCAAGCACCAAACCCATGCACACACAGACCTGTCTTACATGACTATTCAACGCATTAGCAAAAATCAGGTGCTAAGTGGAGGTGGTCTTCAAAGAAATATAGAGTAGGACTGTACTCGGAGAGACCGAATTTTCTTCTCTCACCCATTTTAGGTTGGTTTATTTGAGAGGAGAATTGAGTCCAAACCATCTGCGGGTATTTCAGCACATCTTTGCAAGACAGGAAGTGGTCTAGTAAACTTCACTATAGCTTCTGACTGTTTCACTGTACGTGTTTGCTGTATCTTCACTCCTCTTTTGTTTGGTGAAGACCAAGTAAGGAACAAAGGTTGGACATCGCAAGGCAAACCAGCAGCAAATGCAACAGTGTTTACCAAAGAATAACTGCTGACTAGAAAACCAATTTAGGAAAAACATAATCTCACATTTAGTTGATTTGCTGTGCAAAGTGATTAGGATTAATGTCTGTCACATCATAGATGATTCATGCCTCCCCATTCTCGGGGCCACAATCTAAAAGGGATGACATGTGACTGCCCCACACATCTCCTCTGGCCAGTGAGCCCCCCAGCCCTGTTACCCCTGCTTCACCAGAGTTACCTGAACAGGAGGTGGGGAGGGCGCTCTGTCCTTCTCCCGATGTGCCTTCCCCCCAGCATGTCGGCTGCTCTCCCTGGCAGCCAGCCCGGGCAAGGAGCAGGATGGAGCTGCTTCTCATGTGGCTGAAGCCAGTCACTACGGGTTGCTGCTGTGTGCAGCACGGCAGCTGCCTGAGAGACAGCCCATCTGGGAGGAGGTGGCAGTGGTGGGCTGCCCCCTGCCTGGGCTCAGTGCTGGGGGATGGACTGAGTGAGCCAAAAATGGGCTGTGGAGAGAGGGGCTTTCTCTCAGGCAGCCATGCTGCACAGAGCAATGAGACCCTGAGTGGCCAGTGTTAGAAGTGGCTGGTCCTGCCCCTTCTGCTCCTGGCCTGGACCAGCTCTGAGGGACGGGCTGAGCATGTCACTGGGCAGGTACAACAGGAGAAGGGAGCCCCTCTTCCTCCCCCTCCTCCAGGCCAAGCAAAATCGGGGGGGGGGGGCACTTGACCCTCTATACCCCCCTACCTCTGAGTCACATTATTATACCTCATCTTCATCCATGCTTGGTGGCTGCACAATCTGCCTGTTAGGAATTGGTAATGGAGGTCTGCCATCTGCTGGGCCTTTTGAAGGAGCTCTATTGATGTTACCTTTAAAGTTCCAGAATACATTTAAATTAAAAACAGAAAGATAAAACTTACTCTATGGAGCAGATATTAGAGTGTAGTTTAGGACTTTGATTCTCAGTAATACCAAGGCCTCTTTACACCACTCAGGCAGCATAAGGGGCCTTAAAGTGGGTGAAAAATATACTCACACTTAGTGCAATTGAGAATCTGACCTAGATTTCTTTATGTAATGGGACAAATTCATCTTCGGTATACATGAGGGTTACTCCCATGGACTTTAATGGAACTTCAGGAGCTATGGATGCCTCAAAGGCAACTGTATTTGAAATAGGAATTACAGACGATGAACTCTATCTCAATTATTTAACTATGACAGTATCTTCAGTTACCTTAGCTACAGCTAACCTGAACTTCTACAGGTTTCAGAGTAGCAGCCGTGTTAGTCTGTATCCGCAAAAAGAAAAGGAGGACTTGTGGCACCTTAGAGACTAACAAATCTACTTATGCGCAACTAAATTTGTCAGTCTCTAAGGTGCCACAAGTCCTCCTTTTCTTTAAACTTCTACAGTTACAAATCACAAGGTCGCTCTGCTACAAGTTTATAAAATTGTATTGGAGAGAGAAAAAATTTGCTGCTTTTTTTTCCTTTGTGGAAACCTTGGACATTTAAATTAATGGCAACAGCTACCAGTGTTGAACATTCTTGAATGTTATGCCAAGAGATCATGATTTTCAATGTTGCTTATTTTTAATTACAGTATTTTTTGCGAATTAAATATGTAGCTGAGACAAACTTAATTTCACCTTGGAAATGTCTTTCAGACCAGCCCAGGTATTGGTGTAGCATTATACAGATCTGAAACATTCATTGCTTTTCCCTACCATCACACAAATCATTATTGGAATTATATAATCACATGGGACCTTCAGCATGAATGTAGTCAATAGATAGTAATCTGAGACTAGTGCTTTTAAATTATAGCTCTAGTGAAGCAAACATTTATATCAAATTTTGTCAGTGCCTTAACTGTATAGACAGCATTGCCAAAATTTAACAAGAAAAAAAAAACACCTTAAACATAGACTAAATGAACTAAAGAAGTTAAGTAACCAATGTTTAAAGTGGTCTGAAAAAGTTAGGGGTCTATCATAATTTGGGAGTAGCAGTTCTGGTAAAACAATACTTAAAGTGTGCTCCTCAGAGACCTTTTTGGTGCTGCTGCTGCAGGAGTAAAGAGATGGACCAGAGCATCTAATATGAAAATAAAATGCATTCTTTACTCCTGGTGGGGTGGGAATGTGCCTTCCCCCACCCACCCACTTTAAGCACTGTATTTGATAGTTTTTTATTGCTTTTAAATCCAAAAGCTGAGCATCCATGACAGATATCATGCGCTGCAACCGTAAGACTTCATTACATTTGGAGTGGAAATCCAGGTGCACAGAATACAAACCTAGCTGAAAGCGTGGTGGTAGTGATCCGCTTGAAGAAAGGCTGTTAGTACTGTTAAAGAAATCAATGAAATTGAAGTTTAACACACATAGGGTATGTTGCTATAACTATATTATTTAATACTTTATACTGTGGCAGCTCCCAGAGGCACAGACCTGAGCCCCTTTGTGCTACATGCGATACAAAGATGGAAGCATACATAGTGCATGTCCCCAAAGGGTTCCACCCTTCTTTCTTTTTAGCACCCATGACAGATAAAGACATCCTGGTCTGCCCTGTATGAAAATTCACATGGTAATTATCGCCACTATTAACTCTCCTTGAGGTCTGGCACTCGGAGATAAGGTGCAGAGGGGCAGGGAACAGTCCATGGCACTACTACTCCTATAGGGACCATTTCAAGATCAGTACAATTGGAACCTAATTTCCCTCTAGAACCTATATCTCTGTTGGGTTTCCAACCCATGACCCCTTCCCAAGCTCTTTCCTCATAAAGGGAGTATATGAAGCAAAACTACAAACTGTTACTCATTCTGGAATTTCCCCAAAACTTCCCCCCTTCTGTGTCGTCGTTCCCCCCCAGCCCCCGCCTTGGCTGAAGAACAAGCATCACTCAAACATTCAAGTTCCAGGAGGTGCAAAAACTTGACAAGAGCTGTGCCAGTGACTGAGTTCACACTTCTAGCCTCATCTATGCTTAGTTTGTTTGTTCTGCTCTTGCTGAACTATTCAGCCCCACTTTATAAGCTCTACAAAGGCCTTTTCAGCTTCTTGTTAGAAATTTCTATAATTGAAACCAGCTCTCATGGCAGTCCCAAAATGACAGCAGCCAAAGGCAACAATGAGTTTATCAGATCTTATCTCTTTTTCCCAGAAAAGTTTCACCTAAGAACCCACTGCCAAGGGCTCCTCTTTTCCAGTGTCCAAATGAACCTCTCTTTGGATGTTCTGCAAAAAAGGCTCTGACTAAAATGTATATTATCATAGTGTCTCAAGCTCTTCTTTTAAGAAGAGGCATCTAATTTTGGATGTCCAGCTGTAGACACCTAAGGCCTGACTTTTTTTTTTTTAAACAGGGACTGAGTACCCACAATTCCAGTTGAAGTCAATGGGAACTGCAAGTGCTACAGTAATGCCTAGAATCCTCCTTCTGGGATCAGAACCCCATTGAGATAGGCACTACACAGATGTATAATAAGACAGTCTCTGCCCCCAAGAGAGTTTACAATCTCAATAGACAAGGTAGAGAAAGAATGGGAGAAACAGATAAATGCCTTTAGCGGGGCACTCAAAAATTGAAGGACCCAAAATTAGTGTCTAATTGTAGCTCTTACCAAAGAGGTCCTAATAGACTCCTCTCTTAATGTAGAACTAAGAGAGCATCCTAGTGTACCTGATATATATTGTCTGTATCTTTGGATTATATAGAGACTTAAGGTCTTGGGTATCATGGTTTTACAGCACTGGGGGATTCCCCTAAGATGGTGGAAACAGCCCAAAGCAAACAGAGGGGAGCTAAGGATCTGGCCTGTAGATATTAAACTCGTTGGGTAGTAATCATGTGTTCTTTTGGGTCTTGTACAGCATTATATACACTCTCATTCCTTAACAAGTAATAGCTCAAAATAAGTGAGACAATAACTAGTGCAACAAACCTTTCTGCATATGATCCAGGCATACTGTTGGATCCTGAAGGACTGTGTTTAGGGGGTGGCTTGACAGTCCTTGAAGGGAATGTGTTGGAGCTGAAGGGGGGCAAAGATAGCTGTTGTGCTGGTCTCTGGGGGATTGCTGTGAAGAGGAAAAGAGAGCTAGCTAAAAATATTAGCGTGAGGTTACCATGGGTACTCGTAAAAGCAGCTTGTAAAAAGGGGTGAAGTGAACGAATACTATCACACTGCAGACGGCAGTCTATCTAATCAGATACAAGCAATGGAGCAGTCTGTCATTAAAAAGCCCTTCAGAACAATATACTGGGTCTTGGAATATTAATTTATTGATGGTAGATAGTTTATTCTTGTGTATTCATTTTAGAGGTGGAAAATTCAGTAGAAAATGTCAAGTTTTTTTTTTATCGTGTTTGTTTCTGAAACATTAGATAAGCTACAGTCCAGCTTTAGAAACCCCTTAACTAAAATATTACACTAAAATTAAAGACAAAGTCCCCTAGTCAGCTTTCTCTGCCATGACATTGCTGACCCTTGGATTTGAGACTTCTTTATTGTGCATCCTCCGCCTCAGGGATTTGTGTTCTGATGCCATCTTCATTGTATGGGTCAGCAGACAATTGGGCTACCATGCCAAAGATCTATAGCGTGATAAACTTGCTCTCCTTGGCACTACTCTCAGCCCAAGTTGGATTGGCAATAGGGGTGGAGGTTCAGAATGTGAATTCAGATCAGAATTGTGTAAATGGCCTCAATTTTTAATGGGATGAACCAAAACTCTGATATAGTCAACCTTAGACGTTGGCATGTTGGAAAGCAAAAAGTGAATTTTACAACTTTGGTCCATATACATTATTTTTGTTATAAAGCATTACACAGCATCTCAGGAACTGTGAGGGGGGATAACTTATAAATGCTATTATTATTATTATTACTATTTGAGCCAAATATTACTCTTTGCTCACATGAGTCATTAGGACTATCCTCACATGAAGTTGATAGCACTATATGTTGGAAGAATGCAAGCAGGGTCTGGCCAATTATCTTATAGTAGATCAAGAGGTCACTAGGTTTTCATTCCTGCTTTTTAGGTGCTCCATGGAAATATTTGTACAGATATATACTAAGTTAATGGTTATAAAATTGTAATACATTTAGATAAGCGTAGAAAATACTGGTGTCTTGTAACTGGCTGACTGGAAGAAATTGTTGATATGCTCCAACTTCCTGTTTTTTGTGGCTTCATTACTTAAATTTGTGTGACATTTTTGAAGATTCCTACAGTCTGTCAAGTTATGCTGTGCTACCTTTTTTATTTTACAGTAGTAACTATAAATAGATCTGTGCAGTCTTTCATTTGAGCTTTTTAACAGAGAGAGAGAATGTAAAATAATTTAAGCACTTACACTCATCTTCTTCCTGGGGAGAGAGGGGAAAAAAACAACAACAATGAACATTAAGAGGTTTATAATATCATAACTCTTAAAAATATTATCTCTTTACAAAAGCTACAATAGAAAAGTAGGTGATTTTTTGAGTATGCAGGTAATTCACGACGGGCTGCCTACATTTACCTAATACATTGATATCATTGTCTTTGTGAAACACCAAATTCATTTTTTTTAATTGTGGTACTGAGGCAAGGAAATCACAGGTCTAGATTTTCAAAAGTGAGTAGTGATTTAGGTGCATCAATTTTTGGGTGCATAACTTGAAACAGCTTAAAGAGGTCGGAGGACAGAACTTCAGCTGAGGTAAATTGTCATAGTTTCCAGAGCAGGAGTTCAGCACTCTGAAGTTCCTTTAAGATCTGTCAAGTCGGGGGAGCCTCAAACTGGGGTATACAAAATCACTAGTACCTTTAGAAAAAAAAATCTGGGCCTTGACACTCTGCCTTTTCTTTATAATGCCTCTAATATCTAAAATAACATATCCGGGATTAAACTGTCCTGGAGCAAATTTGTATGGAGGAAACTGACTGAAAGTGAAGCTGTGTGCTAAGTAGGAACTACAGGAGAAACTCAGTTATGAACAGCTCGGGAATGGAGGTTGTTTGTAACTCTGAACATTTTGTAACTCTGAACAAAAACATTATGGTTGTTGTTTCAAAAGTTAACAGAACATCGACTTAATACAGCTTTGAAACTTTACTATGCAGAAGAAAAATGCTGCTTTTAACCAACTTTGTTTAAATAAAACAAGCATACTTACCTTGTCAAATCTTTTTTTAAACTTTCCCTTTATTTTTTAGTAGTTTACATTTAACACAGTAATAAACTGTACAATATTTGCTTTTTTTAATCTCTGCTACCTGATTGCGTACTTCTGATTCCAAATGAGATGTGTGTGGTTGATCGATCAGTTTGTAACTCTGGTGTTCGTAACTTGGAGGTTCTATTGCATAAGTATGTAAAGGAACTAGTCCATGTTAAACAGAACTACCAGCTTATGCAAGTTTTTTAATTCTATTGTAACACATACTTTAAAATCTTCTAATTGTAAAATAGTGTTTGCTCTGAAATATACTTACATCATATCTTCTTTCTGGTGGCCAGCCTTGCCTAAAATGAAGTAGGTGAAGAAACCAAATGTGAATTTTAGATGTAGAAAGTGTGAAAGAATGATACTCTACCCATATATACAGTGGGCCATGTTTTCAGCTGAGACTTAAGCTGATGTCAGTTTTTGCAGACACAAATGAATATGGGTATCAGTTTTAATCAGCAATTTCTTTTGCTCATTTAGATATAAGTTCTTGATTTGCAGCCACAAGAAGGTACTTGGATGTCTAAGCCCTGATCCTGTAATGAGCTTTGCAGAGATTCAGGGGTCCATCTGTGTGGAATTTATTGCATGGTTGGGGCTTAATTGATCTACATTTCAAGTGAAATAGTGCACCTGCTGTTTTCCTCACACAGAAATGGAGTTTGAGTATCTGGCCTTAAACTTCAACTGAATAATGAAAATATTAATTGTTCCCATGGAGTCCTTAGCCACACTGTCGTAGCTGAGGGCAGGCTTGTATGAAGATATCTGGCCTCCTTCCTAGCATTTTGGCTGCTGGTTGGTTAGCAGACCTCATAGTATGTTTCTTTTATATGGTATACAACCCTATCCAGAAGCTGTGTAAGAAAGGCCAGCTCTTGCTAAAGGAAGTTTTTTGTCAAGAATTCAGGGATTTGCAGGGTGACAGAGCTGGCCAAGTTGTGGGGAATAAATGAAAGCCTTCTCCCTCCACCATATCATAAAAGGGATATGGAGGTGGGGGTTGAGTTTGGTAGTCAGGATAATGAGGAAAAATAAGTCTTTCTAGGAAGAAGACTAGAGCTGATGGGAGAATCATGGATACCATCCTCTTCTCTTCTGGAACTTGGCTGAAGTGAGCCGTACTTTGGGCCTTAACTGTGGCCTTTCAGACAGGGTTTTGGAGCTGTGCTCTGTCTCCACTCCAGCTCCAGGCAAAAACCTGCAGCTCCTCTGCTCCAAGTTCCACTCTAAAGCCCTGCTTTCGGATGAGGCAAGCCCTGCTGTATTTGTGTTTGGCCCTTAAAAAGGCAGGGCTTTTTCACATTACAATAAGTGGGCAACACTCTTAGGCAGTGGTGTCTCTACCGACATTGACTAATTGTGTTTTCCAGATTGTTGTTGAAAATAGTTAAATATAGTTGTATTAACATTTAAAAATAAATGTTTACTTTACGGGTGGTGGCTTCCTTCCAGGGACTGGATTGCCTCTTTCATGTTTATCGGCTGGTGGTATGGGAGGCTTTTGTATCTTTGCTAACTGTTCTCCCAGAGATCTAAAATACAAGAGAGAGATGGTGTAGCAAAGGTCAAATGCTCTTTACTGCAATGTAATTTGGTAATACTGATAGTGTATGTCACCCAGAGGCTAATGTCTTACCTTAGTTGTGGTGCCATGGGCTGTAAAACAGTAAGGAAAAGTTATAAGAACATATAAATATATTTTAAAATAGATCCAGGTACAATAAGAACCAACCAAATGGCCTCTTACCTTGTCAGGAAACACTGCCCTCTTCCCTGAAAAGAATAAAAAACAACACTTCAAAAAAACTTAAATAATTCATTATAAGTTCTGTGAAATAGTGGAGGCTCGCCAGGTCTGGTTTTGATACCTTTTCTGGTGCAAGATGAACTTAGCATGAACAGATACTGACCTGCTGCTGGGCTGTCTCTTTCAAACGTCGGCCCAGGACGATCCAGTGGGGGTTTTGTACGTCTGTCTATAGAAGGAGCTGGGGCTAAACATAAATACTGTGTAAAATATTATGCTAATATAATGTATCTGTCACAATCTGGTGTCCCTTCTTAGAGTTGCAAGCAATACAATTAGGGGTCATAATTAATAGTTAAGGTTGGCTGAATTTTGTGTTAGCTTCTTTATAAAGTTGATGGACAATATCAATGTTTTAAAGCATTTTAAAATATTTTATTGATTTTAAATTTTCATTTGCCCAAAATTATGGGGGATGTCAGACAATGGGGGGGGGTCAAACTAATTATTTAATGATGGTAGACACTGACATTCAAAAAGTTAAAGCTTTATAACCATTAAAAGACAAATTGTCAAATATACAAAGTAAATATCCTTAAATCAAACTTTAAGTTCTTAGACAATGTAAGAAATTCTGCTTATCTGTAAATTTTGATTATTATCAATGGAAATATTTTTTCATTGCTTTCGGGGAGTCAGCAAGGGGTGTGTCCACCCCACACAAAGCCTGAAGGGGTTAAGGTGACCAGGTAGGCCAATTAACTGCTTAGGCTGCATCTGGAGTAGGAGCCAGGAAGCAGGGATTAATTAGAGACAAGACTCAGCTGGGCAGGAGCAGGAGGACCCTGTATAAAGCCCAGAAGAGTGGGGAGACTTTGCAGGGAAATAGTTTGCAGTTACTCCCTGTAAGGAGGGAATCTGGGCTGGCAAACCTGGTGGGGAGAGCCAGAAAGATAAGAGAGGCTTGGTGGAAAGCAGCCAGGTGTGGGATAGGGCATACCTTGGCTGCTGATGAGATGACCCCTGGGCCGGAACCTGGAGTACAAGATGGGATTGGGTTCCCCTCCCAGCCACTGGGGAAGTGGCACAGACCAGGCAGTGAAGAGCGATCTGCCTGGGACAATTCGTGCTGGAAGGCTTTGATACCCCAGAAGAAGAAGCAGGAGCTCCTGGAGCCAGAGAGGGGCTGCAGGCTAAGAGACATGGAGTGCAACCGCAGAAGGGGTGTCGGTCTGGCAGAACAAATTCCCAGTACTGCCAGGAGGCGGTGCCATCCAGCGGTGAGTAGAGCACCCCATCACAGGGGGATAGAGCCACTAAAACAGCTCTAGCTGGAGACCATGAAAATATGCATTGTACCATAGTTTAAAAAAACCCAGACAAATATTTTCACTTACGTTTTAAAGGCTTGGCACTTTTATCTCTATTCACATCATTATTGCTTGATGGAGGAGGATAGGGTGACATCTAAAACAAATGGTTTTTCAAATGATTAAAGTCTTTTCTGCATGTCCAGAGTTCAAGGATTTTTGTCTTATCCTCTGTGGCTATTGAACACATCTCTAAAATCAGCTGTCAACCTGTGCATCTGTTAGAGCCCAAAGGGCCATTAGAGTCCCCACCTCCACCGCCACACCCATTGCAGAATACTATCCAGGTAAAAGGCCTTTTCTGGCAACTGCAGCATTGTCCCTGTCATCTCTCTGCCCATTTGCAGGAAACCCTTAGTGCAGAGTTCATTCCAGGGCAGGTTGGGAGCATGTCAGGGGCAGGAGGGAGGAGTAGCTAGAATAGTCTTGCTTAACTCCTGATGAAGAGTTTTGTGCACATAAATTCAAGGTCAAAAGTTATGAGCAGATCAAGGAGAGCATGGGAGCCTAGTCTTGCATTAAGGAGAGAGCTGCTGTGTCAGGGGCTGTCAAGTTCCTAGTGGCAGGACTGAGACCAAAGAGGAATGTGTTGCTGCGTATCTCATGAAAACGATTAAGGTGATTGCACTTAAGCCTGTATTGCCTCAGACACACCTATTCTTGCCAGAGTTTCATTGTATGGCCTTCCAAGTAATGGAGGGGAGAAGTACAGCAGACTTCATACCACTCAGTAGGGAGTTCAGTGCTTACTGATTAGTTTTACTTGTATCCATATATAGCTTTCATGCACATTTGTGCTGGAATACAGAAAATTTGTATAGCCAGCTCAAGGGCTTGCAAGATCAAAGCCTTAATCTGCCAAATTAGGAAAAGGGTAGTTCTGTTAACCCAGTGGGTGTTGACAAATTCTGAGTGTATCTAAGAAAGCTGTCCAGCCTTCAGCAGGGGAGGGCAATGACACTTCTTTATCCTTAACTTTGCTTGTTGTCTTTGGCGAGTCAGTTCAGTGCTCTTACCTTTCCATCTCATTCAGCGCCAGATCCTGTAAACCCTTCCCCCTCCATGGAGTGCTGCCAAATTCAATGGGACTGCCATGGAAGTGACAGTTTTCAAGATCAAGCCCTCTGGGGAAAGCCAGAGTAGTGCTAAACAAGGTGTTCAAAGGCTACCATTTTCTTGAGAATTGGCAAATGGTCACTAATTACCAGTGTATATGGCAACATTGCAGTATAAAACAATTTCCATATATTTGTTCCACAAAAAAGAAGTAATCATTTTAGCAAAAAATAATTTTTCTTACAGCCAAAATAATTTCCCTCCTCTTTGTACACACACAATCATTATGTTGGACATGGAGTTATACTTGGACCTTCTAGGACATAATGCTAACAGAAACAAATGACATATTCTTTAAGAAAAGAAACATACAGGAGTGCCTCTACCCGCATATGATGCTGGTACAGGGGATGGGCCAGGTCGCTGTGGTGGAATAGGAGGCTGGGGAGATGGTCTAGCCGTTGTGGGTCTATCTAAAAAAATAAATAAATAAAAATTACAGACTGAACAGTTAAACACAAAAAAGGTTATTTTTCTTTCTCTCTGATTAGATCTTCATTCTTAAGTTTAGTTTATGGTTATGTAATTTTACATTACATGAAGAATCCAATTTTGCTGTGTTATATCTCTATAAATCCATAGTGACTCTGTCAATGGTTGTTTTACTTTCCCTGTTCTTTTTACACCTGACGACTAGAATGTCACTCTGGTATTACGTGCACACACACACCCCGGGCTCAGTTGTCTGTTGGCCTACACTTTATGTATTCATTCACACCACGGCAAAGTAAGTATAAAATACACCAATCCAGATGGTAGTGTTTTGCACCGAAGTAAATGACCTCACAGGTGTAGGCCAATGGAGAATCAGGACTAGAAAATGATGAAAGTATGCACAATATGCTCTGGGATCAAGTCAACTCCACATAGAAGCGATATAAAATTACAATGAAAATAGGTGTAAGTATTGTATCTTGCACTAGTTACATAGTGTAACACCAAACTAAATGGGGGGAAGTGTGTGTTTATCTTGATGCAGATCCCAAACAAAAGTCTCAGCCTTCATCCTACTGAAGACCAGGGCAAAATTCAGTGACCTGTTTGTTTTTTTGTTTTTGTTTTAGAGAAACAAACCTTCTGGCATCTTTCTTTCTATGACTAATTTTTTAGCATGTGCTTAACTTAACATGTATATTCACTAAGACTGCTTTGCCTACAACTAATAAGGCCTCTATCCAGCAAAGTGAACTCCTAAGTTGTCCCTTCAATATGCCTAAACCTCAATGTGATAAGACCAGAAGTTTAATGCTTTCACTCTCTTAGTTGCCAGTCTCAGAAAACATCCCAGAGTTTCCACAAATTTGCATCTTTCCATGAAAAGACATTTAGAAAATCCACAAAGAGGTCTAGTAAAAGGCTTTATATTCTATTACCAATTCCCTAAAATATCCCATCCCTTCCAAAATTACATTTTGCACCAGTTACCTATGTACTCAGTGTTGCTTGGAATTGACTTGGCAGGAAATATGACATTATGGGGTGCTACGTCATTGTTGGATGGAGGAGGTTCATAATCATCACTGTCATGTCCTGGTTCATCAGTTGGTGATTCATAATCAGCATCTTGTTCCTGTTCCTCATCTGGGCTTTCATAATCATCTTCTTCTTCCTGCCATATGCAAGTGAAACACAGACAATGATTAGATACTACATAACTTAATGCAATAAGTTATGTAGTAAGCTTGTGTTTTTTACATGGTCTTGTCTTTCATCTTGCAGGATACCAAATTTTATCACCAGCACTCAGGGATTGTTTCATCTCTTCATCAAATGAAGTGATGGAGTGTATCAACATTTACACAGAGCATAACACTGCACAGCAGTTTAGCATAGGAAATGAATATCCTTTTACAATAGGAAACCCTGAGGAAGCTTAACAAGAGAGAGAGTTGAAACTCAGTTGAATTTTTTTTCTCTCTAGGCTCTCATACCCGACCTATCTCCCAAGCCTCTAAGATTTAAAAAAGTTGCAGGGGATGTACAGGACCTCAGTTTTATTTCTCATGCAACCGATGTCAGAAGGTGCCTCCTAGCGCCAAACTGGGGAATCATCCAGTGGTGCACTCTTCCTTAATGATGCTTCCTGCAAAAGCAGGTCTTTGTTAGGGGCTTTGTAGTCATGTGGTTCTGACCCAGCCCAAATAGGTATATTGTGAGATCTGATAGGACAGTGATGGGCAACCTCCAGCCCGTGGGCCACATGTGGCCCATCAGGGTAATCTGATTGTGGGCCCCAAGACATTTTGCTGACATTGACCGTCCACAAGCACCACCCCCTGCAGCTCCCAGTAGCCAGGGTTCTCAGTTCCCAGCCAATGGGAGCTGTGGGGAGTGGCACCTGCAGACAAAGGGGACACAGGGACCTGCTGTCTCTGATGTGGAGCTTCTCACTGATCTGTAAATGGTGTAATATTCAGTGTAATTTCTCACTAACCTAGAGGGTGGAAGTTTCAGAAATGCTGGGCTAACTCTGCTCCCACTGAAGTCCATGATAAAGCTCCTATTGACTTCAAGGGTATAGAATTAGGCCAGCACTGAGTGCTTTTGAAACTCCCAGCACATCCTCTTCTTTCCCCTTCTGCTGGGAGTGGGTAGCACAGCAATTGATGGAGCTTAAGGGAACAGAGAAGCTGCTTTGAGTATTAAGTGATCTAAAACATGATTCTTACAAATGAAGACCAGCCTTCTTCCTCTTCTTGACAGTATCCTGTGTAAGGAAACATAAACATGGACCTGTTAGCACATGTTGGCTTCAGAGTACCAAAGCCTCATCAGGTAAAAAAGGCACTGAGCATCACAAATAGTGACCACTAGAGCATCAAAATAACAGACCAGTTTGTCCAAGAAGAGGGATGTGTCTAACTCCCATGGCAGCCAACAGGAATTATGTTCACATATTTGCAATTACCTTCTGGTTGAAGGTTATTAGTTGAACATCCCATGATTTCTGCTGTGACCAAGGCTATGTCTACACTGCCAAGTTTTTTTTGCCAAAAGCTATAGCTTTTTTTATTAAATCGCTTAAATTAAAACACTGTTGCATGTCCATACTGTGCTCCTTGTGCCACTGGAGTGCATCCACACTAGCAGCTCTTGCAACAACACAGACAGCAATACACTGTGGTAGCTATCCCACTGGGCATCTGGTCGTAGGGTGCTTTGGGAAGGGTTTGCAATGCCTCATGGGGCAGGTACAGCATCAGATGATGCAGGTTTCTCAATTCCATTGTTCCATGGGCATCCTACTACATTGCTAGCTGCTTTTCAACTGAAGTGTGTGGGGGAGAGTGTGTGACAGGGAGTGTGTGAGTATGGGGGAGACAGGGAAGGAGACACAGTGTATGTTGGGGGAGAGTGAGTGTGTCGGCATGCTGTCTCCTAAGTTCAGACAGCCGTGAAAGTAACTTGTTCTGAGGCAGGGGGAGGGGAAAACCCCAACATCAGCCCTCGCCTCCCTCCCTGGCTCTGCACAGCACACAGTATATGTGTGTCTCACACACACACACACACACACACACACATTCACCCCGGCCTGCCTGCCACTGTGTTCTTAGTGTGGGAGACGACAGAAGCGTTCCATGTTAATGATTTGCTTTGTGTCCCAGAGCAGAGAGCACCACAGCACTACAGCTGTCTGAATGGAGCTTTGAAAGGGGAGGGGCACATGGCTGCTGAGTTCAAAACAATGGACAGAGCAGTCACTGCAGGCATTGTGGGACATCTCTAGAGGCCAATTACAGCGATAAAAGCAAGCAAGGTGTTTACACTGGCACTTTGGGGATAAAACCTTTCCGCACTCTTGTCGAGGGGGTTTCATTATAGCGCTGCAACTGAGGAGTTTCCTTGCAAAAAGTGTACACCTCTGCTGTGTCATCGCCAAACGCTGCCTTTTGGCAAAAAAACTTGGCAGTGTAGACCAGGCCTCAGATGTGTCCTACCCTTTCAGATTTAAATGCTAGTTGAAGAATAAAGCATTCAGAACTGACTCAGAGGTTAACCTCTCATCTCATGCTTTATCTTGTTGCTAATATTGAAAGTTTGTGTGCAGAGTTGGGCAATTTTTTTTTCAAATAATAGTTCTTTTTCAACTGAAAAGCATTTTGGGGGTCTCTGTACATATTTGTGTATTCAGGTCCAATCTGCAAATAGTTTTGGCTGACGGGAAAAAAAAAAACTTCAAGAAAATTGTTTTGTGTCAACAAAATGAATTTTGACTTTTTTATTCAACCAAAATTTTGAAGAAAAATTTGGTTTCAGTTCAAATCTGAATGGAGTTTTTTCCAGATTTTTCAGTTTGGTCCCTGAACCAAACAATCCATTATTGGCTCAGCTCTAGTTATGTATCCTTTTTAACCCATTTTCAATAGGACCAATGAGGGAGTAGTAACCTGTGGAAGTACGGGTGCTCTTGGCCCAGCTAGTAAAATGTTTAAAATGGAAGCTCAGTGCAGGGAAGCCAGGTGGAAGCTGCTTAGCCCCTAATGAAGTCTAATTGCAAAGGGGAGAGGACATTGTGCCTTAGAGGTTCAATAGTCACATGACTGCTCCCAGATTGCATCTATTTCTCCACTTTTCTTCCCCCCATTGTTCCTCCATCCCCGCTATTAAAACATCTTTTGTTAGATCTCCAACTTGATGTTTCTCCTTTCATTCCTTCTCTCACCCCTTGTGCTCTCTTGACTTCCTGTCTTTCTCCTCTTGCTCTTGGCCCACTCATCTTCCCTTCTCCTCACCTTCTGCTCTTCTACTTCCCTCCTTTTTCTCTGCCTTTCACACCTTCCTCTCCTTCTCTCCTCACTGCCTGCTTTATCTCCCCCCTTTGTTGTCATTCTCTCCTCCTTTCCCTAATGAGCACTGCAGGTATGGCGATGGGGGGCAAACATGAAGAGCGCTCTCAGCATCCTCGGTAGGCAAGGGGAAATTTGGAGCATCCCCCTGCCAAGAAAACATATCCAAGGACTTTTCTGGCCCAACTGTACCTGTTTACAGAACCTTGTTTCACTCACTCAAAAAACCTTATTGAATTAAGGTATCAACTAGTGTAACATTCCTTATTTGGTAACCGACACAACCCAAGCAGTTCTAACAAGAGATTGCATCACTCTGCACACACCCCACCCACATCCTCCTGGCATGTGCTACTCCCAGGTCTATTAAAGGCACTAGCTACGATAGCCCCCAGCATTTGGGTGTGTTTGGATCTGAGGTTTTCCTTCGTGCTCATCTCTAGTATCAACCATAATTTAGCTCATTAAATTGCAATTAATCCTGGAAGTTCTTGGACAGATGTATTATCCAAACTGAATTACTTCTATCTACTCAAGGTTAAACTCAAGGTAGATGAGAAAAGCTTGAAGATCTATGAGCATAAATATTTATCAGAGAATTTTTGAGTGAAGACAGTTGGATGGCAATGACTGTAAATAAACTGTGCAAGCAGCTAATTAATATTTTAATCTTTTAAAATAAGCTGTGTATTTAGATAGACAGCAAGTACATATTTACCTGTATTGTCAGGAAACTTCTGCGGCTGGGTCCTGTGATGACATTAAATTTTTTTTTCACATTTTAATGATTATGAACTAAATAGGCTTAAGTTTAGTAAAAGCTATAGCATAATTAGAGTTGAAGATAGTCTTCCAATATACAAGTGAACTTTATTTTGACCCCTTTCCCTACTAACTTTGCCAAAAAGCTAAAAATAAACTGCCTGAAGTTTCATAAACCTGATTCTAATCCAGGCTAGATTATTTTGGAAATGTTTAAGGCAAATTAGACCGTGTGTGTGTGTGTGAGAGAGAGAGAGAGAGAGATGTTTGAGAAGTTTGGTCATCTCATCTCATTTTCGGAGCTCTCTTCTATGTAGCCCCACTCCTGCACACATATGCACATATTTTTAACTGAGTAATTCCATTAAAGTCAGTGGGAACTATTCACTGTCATACAGTTAAGTACATAAGTGCTTGCAGGAGTGGGGCCTATTCTGTTTGTACTTAATTTTGATCCAGTTTGGCCTAAAAATCCCACAGTCTTCCACATTTGGTCAATTTCATGGGTTGTTAATTACACATGTGCAAAGTGGGTGTAAAACCATGCTACCCAGATCATGATGGTGATGTTCTATAGTCATTTTGCACCAGTGGCAATGACTACAAAAGGTGTAGGGCAGTGGGAAGCCAGGGACTCCAAATGTGTGTTAATCTGTGGGCTTTGGCAAGGACTAGTGCTTTTCGCTAATTTCAACCAAGGTTTATAGGATAAATAATTTAGTTATTAATAGTGGTTTATGTTTATATTGTGGTGCCTACTGCATTTATGAAATCTGCATTGTTTAAGAGGGCTCAATGTCAGAAGCTACTCTCATCAACTGGGGAGCAGGAGGGAGACACCCACATGCAGAAGAGAATGTAAGCTGGTACGCCCCGGTATGGCGTACCGGCAAGAGCTGGTGCGCCATACCGGGACCGGCTTTCCCAGACAGCAATTTAAAGTCCTGGGGTAGCGGCGGCGGGGCTCCGGCGGGTATTTAAAGTGCCCTGGAGCTCCAGCCGCCACTACCACCCCGACCCTTTAAATCCCCGCCGGAGCCCTGCAGCCAAAGCCCTAGGGTAGCGGCGGCGGGGCTCCGGAGGGGATTTAAAGGGCTGGGGCGGTAACAGCTTCCGGAGCCCCGAGCCCTTTAAATCCCCGCCTGAGCCCTGCTGCCCAAGCCCTGGGGAAGCAGCGGTGGGGCTCTGGATGGGATTTATAGGGCCTGGGGCTCTGCTGCGGTAGCGGCAGCTGGAGCCCTGGGCTCTTTAGGTGGCCCCTGAGCCCCTGGGCTCCCAGCCACCGCTGCAGCTAGTAGGTCGGGAATGATTTAAAGGGCCTGGGGCTCCCAGCCGCCACTACCGTAGCTGGAGCCCCGAGCCCTTTAAATCAAAATTTTTAAGGCCCTGCCTCTTCTGGTTGAAGCTACGTCCCCTGCACAGGACTCTGGCGTTCCAGTAAGTCCTTTAACTTACTTTCACCCCTGCCCACATGTAGGGCTGAAGGGGTTAGTTTGGGGATGAAAGGGTCTACTGTGAAGTCTGGAGCTACTATTTTAGCTATTGTAGCATGGCAGTTGTGTTTTCATAATGCTCCTTTCTTTATGATGACAGCAGTAAAAAAGGCTCCCCAGATGACCCATTAAGAACGTTTTCCTGAACTCTCCATCCCAAGAATCCTATCATGGATGTTTAGGGACTGGTGACATGAAAAATAGAATTCAGAGAAATTCAGTCAATTTATCCTAGTGGCTGAGATTTTTTTCAGAGCTCCACAGAATATTTTGACAAATTATCTATTAAAAGTAATTAGCAATGTCTAAATCACCTGAACAGCTTAGAAAATCTCAAGCAATAATGAACAAGAGATCCCATATTTTATTAAAATAGAACACAGAACCCCACTATATTAATAATTTTGCTAATTTGTGAACCTGCTGATACTCATTCAAAATATTCAAAATAAATCTAAAGCAGTCTCGTGCCTTTTCTCACCAAAGATTTAATATCAACATCCTCCAGAGACATTTCCTATTAAGGTTTTCTTAATTTTATAATATAATATACTGATATAGTCGTATATTACAAAGTATTGTAATTTTTATTCTGTTTTATTCATTACAATTTGTCTTTAAAGCACACTTCCAATAGTATATTAATATTAGTACCATAAACAGTAATAAATAATTGTAATTAGCTTAACTGCCCAAAATATGGCCCAGTGTTAAAACACTCATGCACATGAGTAAATTTGCTCACATGAGTAGTGTGACTGAGCTCAATTGGGTTTCTCAATCTGAAAGTCATGGTAGGTTTGGGATCTTAGTGAGGTTGTACTGCACTAACATGAATAACCGTAGAAAGAATAAATTGAAATTCCTTTTTATCATGTTTTCTGAGACTAATTTTGCTATTCAGTAACACTGGAGATCTTCTGTTAGCTCAAATGGAAAATTATTCTGAAAAGTTTTGTCTTAATAGTTTGCAAAAGAAAGAGGACTGAAAGGTTTACTTACCGTTTTGGGAAGAAACTTATTCTTCCTTCATTCCTATTGATTTCTTGACTTAACTTACTTATGATTCTGTTTAAAATAAACAAACAAAAAAACCTATTATACAAAAATGATTTCCTTAATACCTATCTCCTCTTCTTTTAGTTCAATGCTGCTTTAATTGGTTATTCCACTTATTTGATTTTTCTTTTCTTTTTTAAAATTTTATTTTCCTTCCCCTTCCTTTTGGGTAAATAAAATCTGTGAATGCAGGGTATCATACTCTACTGCATCACTAGGGTGGTTGATATGCATTCTTATCTCTATGCCCAATGCACTATAGTATTTTTATTGTCAAAAACAAAATGGCCAAAAAAATTGAAAAGTTGGGAGGGAGCACACATCAGAATGTGACACCATGTAACATAATGCTGATTGGTTAAGCATTATCTCACTTGGGTGATCCACGAAGAGGTGACAGCAAATGCTTCTACAGAGAAGCTTGTGGAGGGGCCCCTGTGGCAGAGTGGTGGAGTCCTGGAGGGGCTTTCAATGGACCAGAGGAAATAGGGGCTGAATGTGAATGTGAAGGAACTGCTGAGGCTGATGACCTCACAAGAGGTAGGGGAGCCTCTGGCAGGGGTGTTTGGTCCAGGTGAGAGTTGGAGAGTGAATCTCGAAAGAGGGAGATCTGGGAATGGTGATGGGGCATCATAGGGAATAGGGAGCCAGAGGGTCAGAAAGAAGGTCTGGCTGGACTTGCCAGGGGATAGAGGCTACCTGAGAAAGGGTTAGTAGAGCTCCAAGGAGGGAACCCGAAAAGTCTGAAGAGTGCTCAGCTTGCAGTTCACCCCAGAAGCTTCCCACATAATACATCGAGGTGAGCTTTGGAGGGGAAGAGATTCCTTCAAGAAAGTGAGCACTCCCAAAGACATTCCAGTGACCCAGCAGCAGGGGTTGCGGCTGAGAGATGACACTGGACATGCACAGGTCACGGCACAATATGTATGTATATTTGTAAATAATTAAGATGCTCCAAGCCAGACTTACAAAGTCAGGGTAAGATCAGCAATTTCTGTGCATACAACTATTTCTCTAAGGCTTCCAGTTCCATTCTAGATTACATTTGTTCTTATTGTAATAAGTTACTTTTATTTTCACTAAATCTGATTAAATCAGAAAAGGTATTTAGTCACCAAACTGACTACCACTTTTTGAAGGGATGCTACCTAATAATTACCACATGCAAGAGAGTATCTCTGGGTTTCCAATTCCTGGGGAGAAAGGGTTAAAATCTTGAAACTTGAAATCTAAGAGAGACAAGAAGTGAATACTTGATGGTGGCAGCAAAGGTACCTGACAGACCAGGGATTCTCAACCTATATGCTATAAAAACTCCATGGCCCACCTGTGCCACAACTGTTTTTCTGCCTATAAAAGCCAGGGCCGGCCTTAGGGGGTAGCAAGTAGGGCAATTCATTGGGGCCCCACAAAGCTAAGCTGCTCAGGTTTAGACTTAAGCCCTGGGTGGCGGGGCTAAGGGTCCCAAGCTTCAGCCCTGGGTGGTGGGGCTTCAGCTTTCTGCCCTGGGCCCCAGTGAGTCTAATGCCAGCCTCGCTTGGTGGACCCCCTGAAACCTGTTTGTGGCCCCTGGGGGCTCCTGATCTCTGGTTGAGAACTGCTGACCGAGACTACATGGAGATTCCTTGAGCTCTGCCCCCTTCCCTGCTCACAGTGCATAGTTGCCAAGTACCTATGCGGCAGCAGTTCACCAGAGGGGGAGCAGGTCGTCACAGTGTAGAATAAGCACTCCTGACTCTTCTTATCCTCTGCCTTTTCAGCCAGAGTCACCTAATAGGGATCCCTTCCATAAGCAGAAGCAGACAGGATAATCTGACCTATGTCACATCCAGCATTTGCAGGCTGTGCCAAAAATATTCATATATATTCAATATTTTGGGGCTGAGACACTATGACTTATGTAATTTTTCAGTAGTGCATGTTTGCAGTATTAGCGATGGGTCACATGAGTGATATTTTACCTTGGAGCAGATATGCAACTATTGCTCGTGATGTAAAGTAAACAATAACTCTAGAGGTTTCAAAGTAGCAGCTGTGTTAGTCTGTATCCGCAAAAAGGAAAGGAGTACTTGTGGCACCTTAGAGACTAAAATGTATTTGAGAGTAAGCTTTCGTGAGCTACAGCTCTAGAATCCATGGAAGCCAAGAGAGTAATCTGTACTCGCTGCCTTTGTGAGAGGTACCCTGAGACTCAAGGCCAAATTCACCACCAAGGTAAGCGGATACAACTCTGTTAAAGTCAACAGAGCTGTGCTAGCTAATGGCAGTAGTAAACCTGCCCTTGAATATTTTATTTTGTTTTAAAGACAGTTGTACAGTTGTGATGAGTCATGGTCTTATTTTTAATTCCCCTTGTGCCTTTGGTCAGGAAATAACCTTAGGAAAGTCCCACGAATGCTGAAAACGCTTTTTGAGATTTGCATTTCGACATAGTTAAAAACATCCAAACTACTTCTAGTTCTTTTTTTTTCATGTAGGTGTGTCAGATATAACAATTATGGAAATAAAATATTTGACGGTAAAAAGTCAAGAAATTAAAGACCCTGTTTGGTTGGTGCCTGACAAAAACAACAACCCTTCTGACTTCTCTAATATGATACCATCTTTTCTTACTGTACAATTACACCACAGGCCTTAAACAGATCAGTCAGACTTTGGCATCTGTTCATACGCCAAATTAATTGATTATGGCTACAGTGTAAAATTAAGGTGACTATTTTTATGTTCCTCTTTCTCTGTTTTTCCGCAAATCAGGACCCTCTAATTCCTTCTGAAATAAGCAATAACATGAAACATGTGAGCTCTTTGGGGCAGGAAATATATCCATCTCTATGGGCCTGATTCTCTAAAGACTTCTGCACAGGTCTCATTTTATGCACTGGGACTAGTTACACTGAAATCAAGCACATGTTTAAGTGTGTTGTTTGGTTAGGGCTTAACTGAAATAAATGCAAGCAATCCAGCACTATCCTATTAAAAAAATTGAACTAACATATTGCATCCAGTACCACCCAAGCAACGTTAATCTTATTCTCAGTATTCCTTTCTCTATCCTCCTTGCCTCTTCCCCCCGCCCTTCCCCCTTGGCCCCAGAACATAGTGTCTTGAGACACTCAGTGAAATTGGAAATAATTCAGGGAAAGGATTGTGTCCTTACTCACCATGCAAAGTTCCATGGTGACCTATCATTTTGTAAGCAAGTATCAAATAGTAACTTAAAGTTATAATTATCCTATCTGAAAAATTAGAAAACGGAGTCATTTGAAGTCATGGACACCCAGCCAACCACCCTGCTATAGTTGGAAAATGGGGAGGAGGCTGCAGGAAAGCATTAATATTTTCAACTTTTCTTTTCTGCACCAGAACTTGGAGTTCTCTGATTTGTGTGCAGATTTGACATTTGCCCTTTTTAGAATCCCACAAACAATATCCTTGTTTAAAAGGGATTCAGGTTGGATATGTCTGAGATCCTCCCTAACACAAGCTCTAAAAAGCAAGGAAGTACCAAGTTACGGAACACCTCTTAATTGTGTCACACACCCTGTCTCCACAGAGTGACAGATTCTACATCTTCACAAGCTACTTCCTTCTGCTGCAACTGATAAGTAAACTGACTGCACCCAGCCTTCTCCTCTCCCTTAGCATATAACACATACAACTTTACCTACAACCTCAGCAACTATTCTGGGGTAATGTATGTAGACAGGGTAGATATGTTGTGTGTTTGCAGGGAACAGGGTTTGAAAACTCATTGATATGTCAAACTTTTTTTTTTTATGAGCAGTTCTCTTTTTTTTAGTCTCTTTGGGAGTAGTTTACATTTTCCATTTCTTTTCCATTTAAGTAGGAAAACAAAGCATCCAGTCTAGCTCCAATAATCTCTATCCTGTCAGAACATCAAAGATACTGGGATTTCTGGCCATGGAGAACTTGCAGCACTGACCCCCACATTGGCTGCAGAGGGAATTTTCACTGAGCAAAGATTGCAGGACTTGGTGAGCAGTTTGCTCATCTCATCTTGCTGAAATAAATTCATTACTTGCTGCTTCAAACACTCTTCTCAGATGAAAAATGTTTTTCCCTACATATAATATCCACAAATGATCTTTGCTCCTTTCCTTGTTTCTTTGTAGTTCTCCATCTGTCTGTATCCATCTTTTGTTGCTTGTATACTCTTTGAGGCAAGGAGAGTCTTTGTTCTGCGTTTTGTACAGTGCCTAGCACAATGGTCTCCTTGTCCATGACTAGAACTCCTAGGCATCGTAATAATAGAAATAATTCATCTATCACAAGCCTTCAGCCAAGGCTTAGCGATGACATGAGCAAACCATTTCTTGCTTGCTTTTTCTGAGAACTGTGTGCCCTTAGCAACAAATGTTTTTATAGAACATTCAGGCACGGAAACAGCTGGGTCTGCAGCTAGGTAAGGGAGGAAGTATCAAAACCACACTGCTTTTTGAGATGGGAGTAGTGGGTGATAGGACAGGATAAGGCCATGCAGCAACACTTGCAAAAAATGTTGCTCTTGGACCCTTCTCTCTGCCTTCTCCACCAGCCGCTCATCTTAGAATTGGAAGGAAGTTGAAACAAAATCCTCTCAAACCAGCTTGTTTGCCTAATTATCTTCAAACGTTGTGGGTACAAGCAGAGTCCACCCCAATAATATTGGGGCCAGAGATAGCAAGATACATGAGGGAGCTGGGGGCAAAGTCCTACACTCTGGAAATCCCATTCCTTGGGCATAGTGAAGAGAATATCTGATTGTCTTGTGCCACCTGTGCTCTGCCCCTGGAAAACCAGTTCTTCAGGGCAGACACAATAGCATCATGTTGGGTTCAGAGTTCACTGAAACTCCCAGCTAAATCTCTTTTATTTCTCCTGCTTCTAGTGAGCTTGCATGCACATTCATCCCAGAACATCTATTTTAAAAAGAGATTGGTCTTTTTGGTCCCTCAGTTTTTGGTGCTCAACTTGAGACCCCATTCAGGGGCCTGCTTTGATGGACACTCAGCACTTTCTGAAAATTAGGCCACTTTAAAGTTTCTCAAGTTGAGCACCCAAAAATAGAGGCATCCAAAATTACTAGTCACATTTGACATGTAGGGTATATTTATACAAATATAAATTCACATAGGTGGAGTCCTTCTCAGGAATTCTGAAGGTTCCATTGGATTCTGTTTGCATTAATTGAGAAGAGACCAAGCTGCAGACTTCAAATCTGGGTTTTGATTCAGCCTGATATAGGGACAGACAGAGTGATCAATTCTCCTTCCCCCCCCCCCAAATGCAGCTGCTTCTGAACCTCCTCAAACTTCCAGAGTGTTCATATCTGTGGTGATGGTTTAGCCCATTATAGAGAGGAAGGCCAAGCATAAAGCTTGGATCTCAGTTTATATTTTGACTACCTGCCAATGCTTGGGGCTGTTCTGATCAGTTTCTTATTCTGACCACGTTGTACTAACCAAGACATATTTGCTGAAAGTTTGCCTCAAAATATTATGCAGTGTTTACTCACACTTGACACAGAAACAAGAGCCTTAATTATCATTTATAAGCTCAAACAGAGATACTGAGTAGCAAAAATAAAGCAAATGATAGTGCTGCTTTTCTGACTGAAGCTTTATGATGTGAGCACCTTGTCCATATGTTCCTTGCTATTTACGCTGCAGGCACCAATTGCAGTTCCACGATTAATGCTGAGTCCTGTTTTGCACGAAAGGAGAGATTCAGCCTCTTTGTTCTGTATAAAATGCAGCATCTCCTCCCCAAGAATGCATTTTCTGAGAGTTTACAAGTAAATCTGCCAGTTTGTGTTTGAAATTAATATAAAATTGGTCTATTCAAAAATTTACTATCTGACAGAATAATGTGAATTATCTTAATAAGAAAATACCACTTCAAATGTCCATATAATTAAAATTAATTGAAGGGTTTATGCATAGGGTATATCTGTAGACATTACTTTACAACTGAGCAAAGTTATTAATGATTGTTTTATTTAATTGTTAGGATTTTACAGGCTACAGACAGAGGTAAGTCAACAGCTTAGACAACTCTTAAGTAGGACCCTTGGGACATAATTGGCAATTATGTGGGTTACCTCTTTTCTTCTGCTGCTGATTTGCATGCAACAGTTTTATTCCTTGTAATGAGTCATGAAGCAGACAGAATATGTAGCAAGAGTTCTCACAAGCACATGACTTGTGGCTGACAGTTACTTCTCCTAGCATGGCTGCATGCTAGTTTAGGCCATCTCCCAGTGGCACTGATGCCTCAGCTTCACTGCCCATTGAGGCACTTCTGCAAGGTAAACTGAGGCAGGACAATATGGAAGTCCTTGATGTGCTGCGACTGTTTAGCCTAAGGACTGGTCTCCTTCTACATCTCCTTTCACTTAATACGGGCCTTTACAACATAGTCTTTTATAACAAAGCAATTTGTCAATTACAAATTAAGGGCTGGATTCACCAGTATACCACTTGGTTGTCTTCCACTACTCTGATGTACCAGAGAATCTGCCCTTAAAAGTTAATATTTTGAAAAGTGATGTAAGTTGATACTCCATAACTTCAAATCATTAAAAATATCACATGCAACATTCTCTTGGGTATCCTGTTTAGGGTTCAGGTACGATATTTTTCAAAATTATTTAAAAGCCAAAGAAATTCTTAGACCGCAAATTATATTAACGTGACTATACAAAGGTAACACAATTATAATTTTATGTATACATTGTAATATCCCCAAATTAAACATAAACTGGAAATTGAGCATCAAGGTCACATATAAAAGACATCCAAGTATAGTACAGTATAGAAATGCACAGTGAAGGCACTCAAACCACTTTTGCTCTGCCATATACTAAAGGGGGAGGGGAAGATGTGACAATAGCTAATCTTTTTAAAAATTAGTTTAATCAAATCTGGGACCACAAATAGTAAAATGCCTTAATCATATAGTTATTGCATGACATCACTGCAGGGCAGAGTTAAGGTTATTTGGGTGCCTCGGCTGTACATTTTCTTGTTTTAAAATGTTTTGGATTTCTTTTATATGTAATCTGAACCTCAATTTCCTGTTTGTAATACTTGATTTAGGGATGATTACAACATCCCTGTAATTTTTTTTTAACTGTTGTTACTGATATGCACTCTCAACTGTAACTTTCTTTACATAGTTTTGATGTTTTTGTTTTAATTTGTATGTGGGAATACAATTACAATTAAAAATTAAAAAAAAGGACTCCTCCTTATGACACCAGTTAAAGTTAAGCATGTATTTAAGTGCTTTGCTGAATGAAGGCTTCAAGTCAGTCAAAGATTCTCAGCAGAGAATTTCCCCACATTGTAAAGAGACTCAGCACTGCCATAGAATTGGCAGAGGCAGCTTAGCCTTCTCCACCTGCCCAGCATGAGGTTGGCAGGCCTGGCAGAAGTTACCAGGATTGGAGACCTCCTGGATTACAACCAGGGGACTGGTTGGATCCCTATGCGCTCAGCAGACGCATAGGGCTCTTTGCCCTTGGCACCCCCCCCGGCGTGTACTTCAGGAGGTGGAGGCAGCCTTATTGCCCACTTATTGGTTTTTCCTCGAGCGGGTCCTGCGAGAAGGTATCCCCCATCCTCCCCCCACCTCAGGCCCTTTGGACATCTTCATCAGGCCCGTGAGCCCTCTTGGCCCCCACCCCTTTGTATCCCGAGCCAGCTGCACGATTTGCAGCTGGTTCACATCCGAACCACACCACAGGACCATTTCTACATGCTCGTGCTCCACACTCTTCATTTCCCCACCTTCATGTCCCATCCTGACACCAAATGGTGGGACATTCTACCAGCTGCAGAGGGTGAGGGATCCCGATGGGCCAGCCTGTATTCCACCTTGGTTCCACGGCCCACCAGGGACATTAGCTGGTGGCTCCTTCATGGATCCGTGAGCACAGGCGCGTATCTGGAGTGGTTCACCCTCTTCCCAACACCTGCCCTCTTTGTGGTGTGAAGGAGACCCTGGCGCATGTCTAGCTGCAGTGTGCCAGGTTGCGGCCCCTTTTCCGGCTCCTCCAGAACCTCTTGTTGAGGTTCTGGCTGACTTTTCCCTGCACCTTTTTATATATGCACACCCAATACGTGGCCCCACGAAGTTGCAGGACCACCTCGTCAACCTCCTCCTAGCCATGGCCAAAGGGGCCATGTATAACAACAGGGAGAGGAGGCTGGCTGGGGAGGTGGGGGAAGGAGGATTGTGACTGTGGGGCCTGTTTTTGTTCTTTCATCCATTCAAACATCTGGGCAGAGTTCTTCTGGGTGGCATCCACTGGCTCCTTGGACACTTTTGAGGAGCAGTATGTGCTGTCCAGGGTTCTCTGCTCGGTGTCCCCTTCTGGTTCCCTAGTTTGGCCCTCTGACCCCCTCACCTGTTCCTGTTTTTTTCTTCGTTGTCCCACTTACTCAGTTGAGCACTGGGTTCAGTAGCTCCTCCCCAGGCTGGGGGAGAGGCCTTTAGCAGTTCACGGGCTTGTGCCCGCCCACTTCCTGGCACTTAATATAAGGTTGGCAGGAAGGGATGTCGTGGATGTGAGCACAGCTATACCCAATCCTCTGACAGCATGCAGAACCTCACCCTAGCAGCCTAAATTAGAGTTTTGATTCGAGGAGCACGTTAGACAGATCAAAGAACTAAGGCATATGTGTCTATGACGAGGAGACAAAGGGCTTTTAACAAAGCTAGCTTTTCTAAATCTGCTCTCCAAGTTAGGTTTTACAGTAACAAATACAACAGGCTTCAGGATGTTGCAGGGTCCTAAAGTCACTTGATTTTACAATGACTCAAACTAAATATTACATTATTAGAAATGTAAGTACTTTGAAAGCCAATATATATTGGTCTAAAATACAGAAAATATGTGAAGTTTGAAGTTATCAGCCCAGCAATTCTTCCATTGAATCACTCAGTATTTGCGTTCATAGAGTGTAATTTGCTTTATATAGTGCCTTTCATACTTATGGTGTCTCCCATCATTTTACAAAGCATGGGGTAAGATACTGGCAGTGGGGCAGCCATAGGTTTGACAATACTTTACAGCTGACCTTGGGTGTTAGAACTGTCTTTGCAAAGAGCTACAGTTTTAGCTTGGTTATCTCTTGCCAGGAGTATCTTTAATTTTTCCCTGAAGAGCCACCAGGGACAGGAAGAAGGACTTTGCTTGAATAGTTCTCCTCTATCACTGCATCCCCCAATAGTATGGCTTGGTAATCAGGAGCTCAAAAATCTATTTTTAAAAAGAGCCTAGATACAGCAGGAAATAACAAATATTAAATACCACTTAAGAAGCTCTTAATATAATGCTCTTGTGTTTTGCTTTGTTATTTTAAGTCTGTCTAGAAAAGAAACTTTATGGGAAGAAAACCAGAATTTTTTACACAACCTTACACATAATGGGCCAAAAAATTATCTTTGCTCCTTTCAGGGACTAAGGGAGGAATGAAAACTTTATTGCTCAGGTACTCCGAGTCATTCTTCTACCCAAGGTAAGATCCCTCAGCAAGCATGCTGCATAGTGCTCCTTATACCTGCCAGTGAAAGGTACTTTGCTAAGCCATTGCTGTCAGGCATACAAGGGGGTTGGGTGATGGTCTGGGGAACATCCCTTCAGGGAGGTGGACTAGCCCACCCATTTAGAGCTCACACAGTAAGTGTTAGAGGTCTGCCGCAGGTGCAAGGGGAGAGAGCCTGCCTTCACCATCTTCCCCATAATGCTCCAGCCAGAATTGAACTCACACAGTGACCTACTGGTACCAATCACTTATTTCTGGCTGAATATTTTAACAAATCCTTGACCAGCTAAGGCTATAAACTTGTCAGTACACTGCATACTATGGCCATTAGGAATGTAACATGATAGGGGGACAAAACCCTGCTTCTGTTCCAGAAGTACAGGCTCTTAGCTCTCAAACTAAAGAAGATCTCTGTTAACGCTGTTTGCTGAATAGGGGACTAGGAGATACAGTTGAACAATTTCAATTCCATCCAGTAGAGCATAGTGATACGCATACACACTAGCCAATAGGGTGCATAAGAGTTAATATATATATTTACTAAATAGTTTGTTTCATAAAACTATTTTAACAAGGTTTATTTTATGTTTGACGATGGGCCCCTTGCAGACACATGAAGATATGCCAGGGTGACACAGGAGGTAGATGTTGTTCCCCAAAATAAGAGATCGCCTTGTAACCACTTTCAGTAAATTGCCTGTCATATTCTGTAAGGGCAGTTGTGACCTAGTTAGCCACTGCTAAAGTTGCAGAAATATCCCAGACTAATGACCTTGTAATTTTCAAACTTTGAGCATGTAGGTTTCCTCAGATGGGTATATTTAGAAAAACCACATGCTCAGCCCATTGGTTTCTATGGCTGTGGCCTGTGGGTGACAAATGTAGCACAGTTACAAGTGTTGGACCACATTTGCAGCTAGTGTAATTTATTGTAGCTCTGTTGAAGTTAATGGAGCTACCCCAATTTTCACCAGCTCAGGATCTGGCCCAGTACATGTAACTTTAGTAGTGTGCTTACAAGGCTGTAGACTTGCAAAAATTCATGCTTCATTTAGTGATAAGGCAGGTCAGACTTACATTTTTTAGTTCATTAATGTGCATTTCTGCTTACAGAAAAAGAACTTATCTTATGGTTTAAAAATAATAATAATTAAAAAAAAAACCCACAACTTCATCCCAGTTTTTAAAATGGTAATTATTTCTGCTTCCACTGCTAAACACCAATGTCCAGTAGTAAATTGTTGGCTCCAACTATTCTGGATTGGTCTGAAATCAACAAGGTGAAATTCAAATACAAATAAGTGAAAAGTTACCCATACTTATTAAGGGCAAAATCAAATGCACAAATACCAAATGGGAAATAACTGGGTAAGCAGCAATACTGCAGAAAAGGATCTGGGGGTTGTAGTGGATCACAAATTGAATATGAGTCAAGTGTGATGCAGTTTCAAATAAGGCTACTATCATGTGGGGATGTATTACCAGGGGTATTATATGTAGGACATGAGAAGTAAGCCTTCCACTCTACTCAGCATTGGTGAAGCCTCAGCTGGAGTATTGTGTCCAGTTTTGGGTACCACACTTTAAGAAAGACTTGAACAAATTTGAGAGAGTCCAGAGGAGAGCAATAAAAATGATAAAGGGTTTAGAAAACATGACCTACGAGGAAAGGATGAAAAGATTGGGCATGTTTAGTCTTGAGGAAAGAAGGCTGAGGGGGGGCATAATAATAATAACAACATAATAATAACAGAAAATTGTGGAAATCACAGAGGTGCTTAATGACTTCTTTGTTCTGGTTTTCACCAAGAAGTTTGGTGGTGATTGGATTGGATAGTGAATGCCATTGAAAATGAGGTAGGATCAGAAGAAGCTAAAATAGGGAAAGAACAAGTTAAAAATTACTGGACAAATTAGATGTTTTCAAGGGCCTGATGAAATGCATTCTAGAATACTCAAGGAGCTGACTGAGGAGATGTCTGAGCCATCTTTGAGAAGTCGTGGAAGATATAGTGCCCATCTATAGAAAGAGAAATAGGGACAACCCAGGAAATTACAGATCAGTCATCTTAACTTCTGTACCCAGAAAGATAATGGAGCAAATAATTAAGCAATCAATTTGCAAACATCTAGAAGATAATAAGGTGATAAGTAACAGTCACCATGGATTTGTCAAAAACAAATCATGTCAGACCAACCTGATAGCTCTCTTTGACAGGGTAAGAAGCCTTGTGGAGGGGGGGAAGCGGTAGACATGGTATATCTTGACTTTAGTAAAGCTTTTGATACTGTTTCGCATGACCTTCTCATAAACAAACTAGGGAAATGCAACCTAGATGGAGCTACTATAAGGTGGGTGCCAAACTGGTTGGAAAATCGTTCCCAGAGAATAGTTATCCATGGTTCACAGTCAGGCTGGAAGGGCATAACAAGAGGAGGCCCGCAGGGATCAGTTCTGTGTCTGGTTCTGTTCAATATCTTCATCAATGATTTACGTAATGGCATAGAGAGTACACTTATACAGTTTGCGGACAATACCAAGCTGGGAGAGTTTGCAAGTACTTTGAAGGATAGGATTAAAATTCAAAATGATCTGGACAAACTGGAGAAATGGTATGAAGTAAATAGGATGAAATTCAATAAGGACAAATGCAAAGTATTTCATTTAGGAAGGAACAATCAGTTGCACACAGACAAAATGGGAAATGACTGCCTAGAAAGGAGCACTGCAGAAAGGGATCTGGGAGTCATAGTGGACCACAAGCTAAATATGAGACAACAGTGTAATGCTGTTGCAAAAAAAGCAAACATTATTCTGGCATGTATTAGCAGGAGTGTTGTAAGCAAGAACACGAGAAGTAATTCTTCCACTCTATTCTGCGCTGATTAGGCCTGAGCTGGAGTATTGTGTCCAGTTCTGGGCACCACATTTCACAAAGGACAAATTGGAGAGAGTCCAGAGAAGGATGAAAAAAATGATTAAAGGTCTAGAAAACATGACCTATGAGGGAAGATTGAAAAAACTGGTTTTGTTTAGTCTGGAAAAGAGAAGACTGAGAGGGGAAATGATAACAGTTTTCAAGTATGTAAAAGGTTGTTACAAGGAGGAGGAAAAAAATTTGTTTTTCTTAACCTCTGAGGATAGGACAAGAAGGAATGGGCTTAAATTGCAGCAAGAGAGGTTTAGGTTGGAAAAAATTCCTGCCAGGGTGGTTAAGCCCTGGAATAAATTGACTAGGGAGGTTGCGGAATCTCCATCATTGGAGATTTTTAAGAGCAGGTTAGACAAACACCTGTCAGGGATTATCTAGATAATTAGTCATGCCACGAGTGCAGGGGACTGGACTAGTTGACCTCTTGAGGTCCCTTCCAGTTCTATGATTCTATGATATAACACATGAGAACAGTCTTCAAATAGGTATAAACAGGATGAGGATGATTGTTCTCCATGTTTGAGCCAATTACTTCCTGTCCTACCCTCGATCTGCAACAAGGAAGATGGTTTTAATATTAGGAAAACCTTTATAATTTTAAGAATAGGTAAGTACTGGAATATGTTGCCATGGGAAGCCTGTCACTGGAGGATTTTAAGAACAGGTTGGTCAAACATCTGTCTAGGTGAACCTAGTCTCGTCTCAGTGCAGAGGGTTGGACTAGATGACCTCTTGAGATCTTATCTAGCCCTAAATTTCTCTGATTGTATGAGGCTTTCTGTGTAGCCCATTATCCCATTCCTCTGGTCATGTGGATATACAGTATACAGGGCACTGCTTCCCCTGGGGGGAACTGATGAGAAAGCAGAGGACATGTACAGTAAGGGATCTATGAGTAGGATGAGAGGTGAATCTGAATAATCCAGAGGAGAGTTAGGCCCCTGCTGCCCTGCAGTCTCTTATTTTGTCTCTCTTGAGGTCAAACTGCTGCGTTATAAATGGCAGCATTTGTAATATGTAAAAAAGTCCTCTCTCAGACTCTAAATACATGGTGGATTACATAGGTCACCTGCATAACACTGTATTTGATACAGAAATCTTAGTCTGATACTTACATTTCATTGTGGTCTTACTCCCCTTGCTCCTTGAGATGAGGATTGAAGAAATAGGAAATACTAAATCATACCTTCCTCTAGAACGGGAGTAACTGCCTAATTTCTTAGGGTCAAAACATCCTTAGAATGGAATTAATTTCTACCTGTCTTTCCTTGGCTGAATGGATCACATGCTGCTTTGAGCCATCTCCCATTGGTGCTAATGTGTCCTTTCACTGACACTGATCAGTGGGGCATTTGCTTTTAAATAGCAGGTCAGAGTGGGGGGAGGTTGCTCTGCTGGTTAGGGCACTGGCCTGGAACTAGGAAGACACATGTTCAGTTCCCTGCTCCGCCCTGTACTTCCTGTGTGACCTTGGGCAAGTGCCTTAGACTCTCTGTGCTTCAGTTCCCTGTCTGTAAAATGGGGACAATAGCACTGCCCTACATCAGAGGCATGCTGTTAGAATACAAACATCAAAGATTGTGAGGCAATCAGATATCCCATTAATGAGGGGCATATAAGTAACAATGGTAGAGAGGCATAGATAGACCAGAAGTAATTGCTTTTGATCTCCTTTGTTTTAAAAGCCAGAAAAGATTTCACACCATTTGAGATGCTACTCAGGCCAGCCTATGGGATTGGAATCAGAGTTGATTATAACCTACAAGATCCGCTTTGGTATTAAAATGACTAGAGCGTATTGTGTCGTTGCAAGATGGAGATTTAGAGTGTGTGGCAGGGAGGGGAAAGAGGAACTATGGGATTATTTTTAATTTTTATTGTTTGCATAGTCTACTAGGCATTTTTACAAACCGGTAAGAAGGCAAGGCCACAAGGGATTTGTAATCTAAACAGACAACAAAGCAATGAAGTTAGAGTGAAAGAAAGCAATGGAGAGCATTATGGCTGAATAATAGAAATGTAGGTCTGGAAGGGACCTTGAGAGGTCATCCAGTCCATCCTCCCATTCTGAGGCAGGGATTCCATAACTTCCCTTAGTTAGATATTCTGGTATTTACCTATCCTTCCAGTTAGAACAATTTTCTTAATATCTAACCTAAATCTCCTTTTTTGCTGTAGATTGAGCTGATTACTTCTTATCCTACTTTCAGAGATATAGAGAACAATTGATCACTGTCCTCTTTATAACAGCTCTTAACATATTTGAAGATTATCAGGTCACTGCTATCTTCTTTACTGAAGACTAAACATGCCCAGCTTATTTAAATAAATAAATAAGATTTAAATAAATCTGATCTCTGCAGAGATCAGATTTTCTAAACCTTTTATCATTTTTTGTTGCTCTTTTCTAAACTCTCCAATTTGTCCACATCTTTCTTAAAATGGGGTACCCAAAATTGGACACAATACCCCCCAGATGGGGCCTCCCCAGTGCCAAGTACATCAGAACAATCACCTTCCATGTTTTACATACAACACTCCTGTTAATACATCCCAAATGATATTTGCCTTTTTTTGCAACTGTATCACATTTTTAGCTCATATTCAATTTTGCTCCACTATATTCCCTTAGATACTTTCTGCAGTATTTCTACCTAGGCAGTTATTTCCCATTTTTGTATCTGTGCATTTGATTTTTTTCCTTTCTAAGTGTAGTACTTTGCACTTCTATGTTAAATTTCATCTTGTTGGCTTTTACCAATTCTCCAATCTATCAAGGTCCTTTCACTTTCTAATCCTGTCCTCCGACATGCTTGCAATCCTTCCCAGCTTGGAGTCATCAGCAAATTGTATAAGTATACTCCATTATCTGTGGAGTAAAGCTCCATTATCCAACTCATAATGAAAGCATTGAATAGTACTGGATACAGAACTGACCCCTGTGGGAATCTCTAGATAGGACCTCTCAGTCTGACAGTGAATCATTGATAACAACAGTGTGAATATGTTTTTTTGGCTAGTTGTGCACACACTTTATAGCAGTTTCATCTAAACCACATTTCCCTAGTTTGAGAATGTTAGTAAGGATTTTGACACAGTCCCACCTAAAAATCAAGATATATCTAATCAACTGCATCCCCCTCTCCTCTAGACCAGTAATTCTGTCAAAGAAAGAAATTAGGTTTGTTTGGCATGATTTTTTCTTGACAAATTCACATTGGCTATTGCTTATCACCCAGTTATCCTCTAAGTGCTTACAAATTGATTATTTAATAATTTTTCCAGTATCTTTCCAGGTATCAGTTAGGCTGACTGGTGTATAATTCTGTGGGTCTTCTTTGTTCCCATTTTTAAAGATAGCTACTATGTTTGCTCTTCTCCAGTCCTCTGGACATCTGTCCTCTAGGAGTTCTCAAAGATAATGACTAATGATTCCGAAATTGCTTCAGCTAGTTCCTTAAGTACTCAAAGGAGCTTTTCATCAGGCCCTGCTGACTTGAAACATCTATCTCATCTAAATATTCTTTAATTTGTTTTCTACCCCGTTAATATTAATTGTGTTATGCTTTTGGTCACAATTTAACTTTTTAGTGAAGACTGAAGCAAAATAGGTATTAAACACGTAAGCCTTCTTGGTATTGTCCATTATTAGCTCTCTTTCCATGCTAAGTAGCAGACTTGCACTTTCCTTCATCCTTCTCTTGCTCCTAATCTATTGAAAGAATCTCTACTTATTGCCTTTTATGTCTCTTGCCAGATGTAATTTATTTTGTGCCTTAGCTTGAGTTTGTACCTACCTGCTTTGTGCTATTTTTTTCTACTCATTCTTAGTAATTTTTTCAAGTTTCCACTTTTTGGATTCCTTTTTGATTTGTAGATCACTAAAGAGCTCTTGATGCAGCCATATTGGCCTTTTACTGTTCTTCCTTTTTTTCCCTTCGCATCAGGATCATTTGCTGTTGTGCCTTTAATGTTGTTTCTTTGAGAAATTCCTAGCTTTCCCAATCTCCTTCCATCCTGAGATTTTCTTCCAATGGGACCTCAACTGTCATTTCCCCAAGTTTTAGTCTGCTTTTTTTGAAGTCTGTTGTCCTTATTCCGTTGCTTTCACTCCTTCTAATATGAATCTTGTTAATTCTACAGTTTTTGTTGGGATTTATTATTTTCAAGCATTTTTATCATCTACTTTACTCACTTCTCTGAGCTTGAGCTCTGGTGTTCACAGCTCTTTTTACACGCTTGCCAGATTCAAGTCCTTAGTGAAAAGCAGCAAGTGATCATACTAGACAAGTTTGCTCACTTTCTACCACAGGTAAAGTGGACAAAGAAAATGCAATGGACATAATTTATCTTTTCAAAATCAATAAAGTTTAGGGGGATCTGGCAATAACTCCTATATTTAGGTTATCTATGTATATTACTCACATAAGACACTAATATATCTGTTTGTATATATCTCCATTATTTTTTCAAGTCACTCTTAGTGACCAATATTATGATAATGCATTTGAAACAGAATAATCCCAAAGCCCTAAAATATAAAACATAAGTAATTAAAAAAAAACAACCAAGAAGAATGCAAGCCTAGGGGATCAGCAGAGCACAAGAAAGGGAGAGATCATCAAATAACTGAAAACTTTATTTCACAAGACCAAAATAAGGAGGGGTATGTTACAGAGCAGGCAAAGAAACTTTTATCTTTCATGGTGAAGTCTTGCAAACAGCAGATCTCAGTGCTATTCAGTGTTAATTTAATGCAAATATAATTTTAATCAATAACTTGCAATGATGGATGGAAAATATTGGTTCAAATGCCTTCCAATCATCTGCCCACAGCTGCACAGGAAAGTTATTCCAGTCTTAAGTCCCATACTTCAGTCTGATTTATCTTTAATAGGTATCTAGACATGATGGGGCATGATGAAAAACATTTAAAAAGAAACTAGATTAGATGTAGTGTTCAATTTGACATATTTCATATGTTTTCCTTCAGGATGAAAGTCCTCTATTCAACTGAGCAATGAAATCATACTCAGCAGGTGGTACTGTCAAAAGCACTGAGCATTGGCCTGACTGCTTCCATTGAAGTCAATAATGAGTTCTGTCATTAACTTGAATGGGAGCAAGGTGAGGCCAATTACAAAGATTTCTGAATATTTCCCCAGTGGGTTTTTTAATCTGTATCTGGTTATTTTCCACACAATAATGACACACACCATGTTTTCCTCACTTGTTTTTTTTCTAGGAATGTGTCCTTTCCTTTCCTGAGACAACACAAACAGCAGGTCTCTAGATCAATGTTTTAGAGGCCTCGCCATCCACTTGCCCTGTGCTTGTCCAGGAGTTATATCTCCAACCCATTCACTGTATCATCCATTTTGAAATATGAGATTTGGTTTGCATTTACTTACGGCACACTCAGTTTGGGAAATTTCTGAATATCGTTTTCAGACATGTTCTGCAACAGAAACACACATGGTATATGTTACAAAATTGTCCATGTAACAGCTTGGGAGATAAGGAAGCTTTAATATTATTTATGTGTCAAAACATTATAATTAACAGGACTGCAAGATAAGTAGAAAGCTAACGAAGAACAGGTACAAACCTAAACCACTGTTCAGCATTTAGGATTTGATTCAACAAAATATTAAGCATGTGCCTAATTTTAAGCACTAATGTGAAGTCAATGGCACTACAGATATGCTTAAACTTAGGTTTGTGCTTAGGTGCCATGCCGTATTGTGCTGTAATTGGGTCTCTGCTTGTGCTGTGCTGCTTGGTTGACCCTCTGTGTTACTGTGGGCTGAGATTTAAAATGTTGACCTGCTGCACCTAGGGGCAATGTATAAAAACCTTTCCTTCAACAGCCTTTTCCCTGTAGCTTGTCATAGTTACTGGAATTATACTGAGCAAACAGGCAAAATTTCAAGCATATACAAGATTGCATTTCAAACTATAACCAAGTGACTCAAAAGCTCATCCCATGGTCCCTAGGGAAATGTACAACCAGCTTAAATCAGAACAAAGATGGACACACATTTTAATGAAAAAATTCTGTTTATTAGTTCTTCTGCCTTCCCCTCTCCCTTTCTCTCTCTCTCTCTGCTTTGCTAGATCTTGATCCTCACTCAGTGTTGCCCTAGGGCTGGATGCATCTAGCCCACTGGTTAATAAATCTCTGGTGTCCATGGTACCAGAGAAGTGAAATATCCTTTGAGATAATACATCCCATCTCTATGTACCAATTCAAATAGAAAGTGGGGATCCGCCTCCCCTTGAGTTATAACCCTGATGACAGACATGAATTCCAAACACAGTTCATAGAGTCTACTGATGTCTCCACCCATAGCCATAACACTTCTGCTGGCAATACATGAACTCTCTGCTTCTCACGGAGAGCCCTACAGAAAAAGGTGGGTTATTTTTCCCAACTTTTTTTTTTTAAACAATTGGCATTTCAAAAGCAGTGTGTGTGTCTTTAAATGAAAAGAGCTGTTCATGGTTGTGGGAGGCAGAAGTGGGCAATACTCTGTCATTTTGGCTCTCAAGAGTTCTCTGATTTACATTACGTTCACATTTACATTATGTTCTGCAACGAGCCTGGGTTGGAATCAACTCAAAAACTCCAAACTGCACTCCTTTGAAATCACCCACTTTCTCCAAGCTGCACTGCAAAATCATGTGAAACTGAACTTCACACAGCGTCAATATGAAGCCACGAAATGCGGGCTAGGTTTTATTGACTGGGTCAGGAGTCTTATGCTGGCAACACACTCTGAAACCAGGCAAGTTTTGCACTATGGTTTTACAATGACGGTTTTACACAGATATATTTGTTACCTGACATGACAACATGCTTAGCACAGTCCTAAGGGCGCCATTGAACATAATGTAATAAAGACAAGGGACAGCGTAGTGTGGGTTACACAAGGAAACTTTAACATATGCAGGGGCTTAAGGTAAAAACTCATAATGTTTTGCACAAAACTAGCTGATTTTTAATTTTTTTAAGGGAAATGGGCTGGTGGATTTTGTTCATATACTTACAGTTAAAGGGCTAGCTTGTCCCTGGCCTAGCTCAAATGTGTGTGCTCCTTTGCACATCTTGTGCAAGGACCAGCGACTGTCATTGAAACAGCTCCCTCCCCTAAATTGTGCCAAAGGGGGTAGCGTGGGGGGGCAATGTCTTCCTGTCCCCCAAGAAGCTGCCCTCCTGCACCAGGAGAAGCAGTTGCATCTTCCCGAAGTGCCCATCCCACTCATCAGGTGCAGTTCCACATTACCTCCAACAGGGCCCAGTGTCTCAATGGCATAATCTGGCTCAATATGAGGGAAGTGAAAGATCTGCATGTTATATGTGCTTTTAAAAGGACATGGTAAACAACTTTAAAATGGCATTGGGGGATTCCATATATGGGTGTCAGCTTCAGACCATATCTGATCAGTTTTGAAAGCAAAAATGTTTGGTTTTTCTAACTGCCAGCTTTCCAAACTCCTCTTGGAACCGGAAAGTCAGTCTGGGATCTTCCTGGCTCACATATCGCAATAAGTGGTCATCTCTAATTAAACTTGATGAACAACTCTATTGAAGCATGTTCAGCCTAGAGCAGAATCAAGCTGCTGTCCCCAGAGGTGTCCTTGGCTCTGGAGAACTAACATTAGTGAAATGTGGTAAAATATATATTTCTCTAAGGGAAACATCCTATAGAATCATAAAATTTAATAATACATTTAAACCAACCCTTAGAATTCTATTATAGGAATGTGATTGTCTCTTAAATTCAGTAGCTTAGTTTAAAAATTCTGTAGGAAGAACATGTCTCTCCATTAAAGTCTACAGAGTTTTCATTTCTAAAGAATCCTATTGATTTAATCCCTAATATATTCTGTAGGACTTTTCCACGCAGGTAGTCAGAGTAGCAATCCTTACTCAAACTAGGGAGTGGATTTGTTGAGTGGGATGGTGCCATTTTTCATTGTCAGGTTGCTTGTATGCCTTTGTGAGTGAACATGAAACCCACAAACATTCATTCTGAACAGTATCTGGCTATCCAAACATAATCTGGCAGTTTCTAATGACTTTTGTAAGATGTAGAAAGACAATTACCCTAAAGAGAAGCAATTGATTTCTTACACATTGCCCTGGAGGCTGGAGTTTTCCTTGTCACATCTTCCCCATAGTTACACTTATGCTTTGAATCTGTAGTAAGCAGAATGTTTTCTAGTATGCAATGGCCAAGTAGGCAAGAAGTTAAAAACAAACAAAAATTATATTGGGAGAAATGAGGAAGCAGCAGCTACTAGCCTGCCTAGTGGAGATCAACCACTGAATCTGCTAGGCCATTTCTGCAGAAAAACACTCTAAACTGGTTATGTATTATAAGCACTTGGTACACAATGCAAGAGTCAAAGTTCCCTGGCCACATGGGTACTTCACAAATGGCACTATGCTGCACACCATGATCACTGAGGACTTCGCAGTGACAGCAGAGCTAGAACTCAGATCCTCCTTTTCTTAAACACAGGTGTCTACTAGAGCTGGTTGGGACTTTTACAAGGAAAAGGTTTCTCATTCATCGCAAATCTTCTCCGGGTCAGTACGGGATGACTAGTTCTGATTCAGAGCAGAGGCTTGAACATGTGTCTCCCAAAGCCCACGTGCGTGCCAGGCATTCCAGATGCTCTTTGTAGCAGCTGTCTTTCCATATCAAACCAGTCACTAGAAGCTGCCAAATTATGTTTGGAGGAACAGACAATACTAACAGTGAATGTCTGTAGGTTTCATGTTCACTCACGTAGCCACACAAAGAACCCGGCGATGGAAAAATGATACCATGTCACTCGACAGATCCAGAGTCATCTTTCTTAATTTACAGACTTATCCTTATCTGACATTATAAAACATTTGGATTCTATATAAATTACTCTAACCACTGGATTATGGAGTCATATATACAAAATGCAATAGCTTCAGCAGGAGAGACTGAGAGACATCCACCCCCGAACAGACAATAGCCTGGTGGTTAGGGCTCATACCTGGGAAATGATTCAGAGCAGGAATTTAAGCCTAGGGGCTCATCTACATGGTGTATTAGTGCACACCAGCTGTAAATTCTAGAGTGCACCAGTGTGTTCTGCACTAAAAGTTCCCTCATATGCATTGACATAGTCCCAGACTACATCAATGTGCACTAGTGAATGCCAGCAGGCTCCACATTGACAGTTAGTGCACAACATGCTGGTATGCATTAGAATTTACACTGAAGCCGGTGTGCACTAATGCATCATGTAGACAATCCCTGGGTCTTCCACATTGCAGGTAAATGCCCTAACCATCAGGCTATTGCCTATTCTGGGTGGGTGTTTTTCATTATACAAAAAAAAAGAGTATGAAAGGTCTCAGCTTTGTTTTGATGAAGCACACGAAACATTTTTGAAATCTTGAAAATTTTCACAGGATGAGAAAAATGTTTCCTGCTTAAATCTAATCCTAGTACTTGAGCTGGAAAAGAATCTGTTAGTTGTTGGCAATATAAGACCTATAATGTACAGTACAGCAGTTTTCATTCTATCCAGCAGAAGGTGGAACCCTGTTGAGCACTCTTTCATTTTTAGCAGAAATGTTTTGAATTGCAAAAATTTGATGGATTTTCAAAACTTGACATTTCAAACAAACAAGCAACAACAACAAAACTGAGAAGCTGGGAAGAACTGTAATGAAATTTGTGTGAAATTTTCCCCTTCTTGACTAATTACAGAGCTTCCATAATTAGAATTTTGAAAAATTTTAATTATGGAAGGGGGGAAAAGGAAAAATCTTCAGAGTGAAAAATTGTGAAATTACTTCCCTTGTTTTTCAACTAGCTCTAACTGTAGTCAGTTTATTACTTTGTGTACATGTATATACATCCTCACACTGATTTACAGGGCTCTGTAATTCCAGTTAATGACAGTGCGTAATTATTAGACTAATAAATCTCTGTGTGGTACAATGTATAAGGCACTGAGTGAGTTTCAGGAGACCGCAGTTCTATTCCTGGCTCTTTGGGTAAGTCACTTCCCTTCTCTGTGCCTTAGTTTCCTCTCCCATCCTTTGTCTGTCTTGTCTGCTTAAAATATAAACTCCTTGTTGCGGGGCTGTCATTAAGTCTTCGTGTGACAATTATCACGCTGGGGCCTCTAATATACGTAATTTAAGGTACGTTTCCCTAGAACACCAATCTTGTACTAATGTTCAATACCCCACATAGAGTGTAATTTTTTTTTCTGCAACAAGGTTTTTAATAAGAGACAGATCCTACCACCAGATCTGGACTGTCTATCTCTGAAATTTGAAATAATATATGCACTTAAGAGACTGAGAACAGCCCCCTTGTTTAATGACTGACCCATTAGGATTCTGCCATTTCTAGAGAGTTCAGATCTCATCCAGATAATTCTTATGTTTATGATGGTATCAGATTTTCAAAAGTGGAGAGACCTACATAGATTATGTTGCTTGAGGAAAAGGCATAACTCTCTAATGCCACTCTCTTTTACATGAGGGCAGTCACAGTACATGGATAAAACTCTGTTTCTCTTGGCTAAAAACTGGGAACTGAATCCTGATTACGAGCAGGATCTGTGCATGTGAATATGCAAAGATTCAAAGGACAAAATTAGGCTCTGCTTCAAAGTTCACTTGCAAAGACCCACTGAACTTTGTGAGTCCTATGCTCTTTTCCGTCAAAGACAAGGGCAGATTGTGTTTTAGGATTATTTCCAAGCTGAGTTTTAAAGATAATTATGATGTTTTTATCCAAATAAAAATGTCAACGTACATGCTGTCAATTGATGTGAAATTAAGACCAGATAATGGCAGCTGTACAAATGAGAAATATGGGTTTGTTGGGCCAGATGAACTGCAGGGGTAAATCAAAGAATATCCATTAATTTCAGTGCAGCCACACTGAATTATACCCCTGGTGAATCTGGCCTGTTAGTTGTGGTGATTTTAAATACCATTGATTCTACATACAGTTTCAGAAAACCATCATTTTTTATCCATAGGGGCTTAAAATGGCAACCCTTGGCATAAATAGTCTCCAGCAGAGAGTTAGCTTTTATAGGCAAGTGGGTTGCACTGCTCTTCAAAGGTAGGTGGGGAAATCTGACAAGCTGTAGGTTATTGCTAATGCATGAAAAACAAGCATTTCCTAAAAATGACCAAAAAGAAACATAAGCAAATATTGCTGTTGTGAACCTTCACTTTCCATTTAAAAAACCATGTAAAATGTATTCAAGCTAAATGCAGCCATGGGGGTCCTGGTGTTCAGTGTCCGTGTTTTAAAACCAGGATCTTCGGTGTAAAACCAGGATGTGGATCTGAAGCGCAGATCCTTGAGCGTATGTAGTCATCTTACTCCCATTGATTCCCATAAGAGTTAAGTGCCTAAATGCCTTTTTGAATATCTGGGCCTTAATACGTAAGCAACTGTGTAGAGGAACAAAGAACACAAGGAACGTCCTTAATTGCAAATGCAACGGGAAGCCAAATAACATTTATATTGTGACTATAGAACTTTATTGTTGCACTTACCAAAAACCTTTGTCCACTTATGCTGTGTTTTCTGACGACTTTTTCACAGTCCTTATACTTTAACTGTGAATGGAGAGAAAAAGATTGTTACACACTTGGTTAAATCTAAGAGTGGTTTAAGGATTAAATTCGGCAAAGCACTTATGCACAAGCTTAGCTTTAAGCCCATGCTTCAGTTCCAAAGCAACTTAGCATATGTTGAAGTCTGCACGGCCTTGTCTAGAGATTTTAGCTAGAATGTATTAGCTGTATTTGTGTCCTAATCAAGACAAAGCCATCAGGGCCAGGCAGAATTGCAGCCTCTGTCCTCAGCTGCTCCACCTTGCATGGTACAGATCTAGGCTGCCCCTTACTATGGCCAGCACACCTGGCCCCTTATTTATATGCTGATTTATTCTTCTTGAGAAATTTATGAAAAGGCCCCATCATACAATCTCTGCACACATTGTAAAAAAAAAAAATACACCACTCCTGCCCTTCCTTGAAAAAGAAGCTGAACAAGTTCCCCGCAATCACCTTGTCCAACAAAAGCTTTGGAAAACAGATGAGCTTGAGACTGCGCTTTCAAACTGCAGGTATCTTGGACTAGTATGGTGCAATATGTTCAAAGCCAAGGAGTATGGAACAAGGGTGTCCTGCTTCCAGCTACTAGACATTCAGCATTGTTATAGCTAACACATCTCCTCTAGGCTGAAATGGCACATCTGTAACTTTGTACATGATCTGTTAACTTTCTTCTCTTCATTATTAACATTATTGGCAATAAATGGTCGTCTCAGGGCTCACCTGTAATGGGACGCCATTGTGGCAGTTGCCTCCATGCTACAATGAAAACGCTGCCCTTGTCTCAAAAAGCATGTAAATTAAATACAAGACAGGAGACTCCAGGTTAACCCAACAAACAGACTGGGGCACAAGGTCACAGAGGATTAAGATCATAATCAGCAGTGGTTGCAGCTGCCTAGCCATTGTTGAGTGTTTTATAGGCATCATGGCAGAGGAGCGTTTGAGGCAAGATTTGAAAGAGGAGAATGTAGTGGTTTTGTGGATGTTTACAGAGAGCTCCTTAAACTTTGTGTTTGAACATACCTGGGATAACATGAGAGAACAGCATTAGATTTTACATGTCCAAAGAGTTAATGCTCAGTTTTAGTTACAGAAGATAGGAGGCTTTCCATTGACTTCAATGGACTCTGGATCAGGTCCAGAGTTGGTAAAGCTCAGGTTAGGGGAGCACAAAGGTGGCTTTTTGCTGCCTTTGCGCATTCCAAATCATGGTTTGGTGAGGGGCTTGTCTGGAACGTAGAAACACTGCTGAAGTTGTCTGCTTTCCATAGCCACTTATTCTGCCCCATGCCGGTTGGAGAACACTCCTGCACTGGGGTAGTTCCCCAGGGAGCATTCTATCTCCTTTATACTGCTCCAGAACAGGGAATGTGATCTAAGCTTGTAACTGTGTATTGTTTTAAGGGCTAATCTTGAAAACACTTATGCATATGAGAAACTTTACTTCAGTGAGCAGGCTCCAGTTACTCCTGTATTTGCAGGAATGGACCCTAATTCTGGAAAGCATTTTGGGATTCAGGTTGTATTAAAGACTTTGTTTCAAATGAAGGACCCAATTCTACAAATTATTCCTCCCAGGCATAGTACTTACTACCATGACACTGGCTGCAATGAGACTGCTCATGGCAGTAAGTGCTACACCTGGGAGGAAGCATTTTGTATGACTGGGACGTAAGTTGGTTTTCCTTCTGATTTTGACAATGCCTGAAAATCCTATTTTCTGGTTTTAAGTGAATTCAGAAATTTACAATTGTGAACTTTCTTCCTTTTTCTCAAAGTCTGAGAAATGAGTTGTGAATGGTGGCCCTTTATCGCTTCCTTCTGAACACAGGATGTTTTGGGGAAAGGCTTTTAGTTTAATAGATCTATCGATCAAAAGCTTTAAATGTGGTAGAGAGTTATGGAGTCAGGGAACCTGAATCTCTGTTGACCTACACTCTGTGTGGTCATTTACACTGGAGGAAGTGATTTTATCTGGATTTGGGGTTGCTCAGAGTCTTTGAAAATCCTCCCCATGGTATCTCAGTTTTGGCAGAGAAAATTAGTGGCTCCTTTTGAAAATGTGGATCTCAACCTTTGGAACTCATTGCTGCAGGATATGTTGAGGTAAATATATGAGTAAGATTCAAAAGAAGATTCACACATTCCTAAGTATAACAAATGACATCCCGAATTACACTCAAAATGATACAAATTGTGAGGGCTAATGAAAGAGAGGAACATTCAGTGGTGAGGGCATAGGATTTGAGATACTTGGATTCAGATCCATGTTCAGACTTTCTGTGTGACTTTGCACAAGATCCTCTGCCTCAGTTCTCCATCTGAAGAAGGAAATGTCATAACTCCCTAGCTTCCAGGGGTGTTGAGGATTAATAGGCTAAAGAGAGTGAGGTTCTTTAATATTACAGTCATGGGTGGCCATATAAGTATAAAAGATACATATCATATCATTCCTTGCCTGGCAGAGCATAAACTGATCAGTAACTCGTACAAGGAACCCATTTCGCCCCACTTGGTAGTTTCCAGTTAATGGTGACATAAAACCCTGTGAACCAGTTAAGAAGTGTGTTTTCCTTATTAATCTGCTGAACTTGGATTTAAATAATGTAGTTCTCAATAATGATAAGATCTGTCTCATTTAAGATATCTCAAGATCTTGGTTTCATTCTACTGCACAGCTAAGCAGGAGCAAAACAGTTGGAAGTAGAGTACTGCAAAGTTGGCGGTTTCACTTCTCAGGCAATTCGGCAGACGTTTGCTTTGGTTTTGATCTGTGCACATTTGCTACCCATGAACTTCACTTTGCATTTTGGTTTTGAACTTGTCCCAACTCCCCCAAACGAAACCCAGTGAAAGCTGTTGAAACCATTAATTTTGCATGATTTCAATACCAAACAATAAACTGGCCTAGGTGTCTTTGACATTAGTCCCATATCCACTTGAAACTGTTTTGCTGGAATGGTTTGAAAGCCGTAGCAGACCTTTTGGGTTTAAATTTTCCAGACTGTAATGAAAGTTTGGGAATTTGTTGTGAACAGGCACTATAACCAGAGTGGAAACATAGGGAGGTATCACTGATTATTTAAAAATGGGGAAATTATGGAAAATATATATATGAAGTGAATAGATTTAAGATTCAGTAAAAATGGACCAAACTCAACATTGACATACACCCTTTGCAGTTTTCCTAGCATCCGTGAGGTTGCAGGGGGTAAATCAGCACTGAGTTTTGCTTATTCTTTTCAATTTACCTCCCCCCTGCCAGTGTGTAAAATCTTCCGTTCTGCAAAATGAAAGTTAAGAGCTCATCAGGGGTGAAGAGGTATCAAAATGTGTGAAAGCCCCAGCAATATCCAGGCTAGGGCATTAGGGGAAAAGCTACAGCAGGTGAAAGGGGGATGTGTAGAAAGCCTGATGAAACCTCGACCTCCAAAGCAGGGGAGAAGAGATGAGGAAATGAGATGGGGAGGGTGGGGAAGAAGGTCAGTTGGGATCCTGAGGCAAGGGGAGGCAGTGGGTAGCAGGATCTCTTTTTATTTAAATCTGCCCCTCCAAAGAATTATTATTATCACTATTTATATTACTATTGGCAAATGCTTTTAATTTCAAAGACAAGGTATCAACATGGGCATTCTACAAATAGGAGCAGCTGCTGTGAGCTGGGGGAGGGATAATATTCTATATATTGTATTTATTTTGGAGGAAAGAATGTCTATCATTTCTCTCCCTCCATCTAGCCCTCTGCTATACCCTGGAGTAATTTTCCTTAGGCACAGATGCTGCACTCACCCCTGTGGAACGTCCCAAGGAAGTCTTTGACACACTTTGTGTGAGCTCAGACAAAAAATCATTCAGGCCTCATTTTCAAGCTAGCATGGGAGCTCAGTTCATCACCTCATTTCAAAAGGCCTGGTGTGGGGGTCCAAGGCTCGGATTTAAGCACCCAAAGCTCACTGAATCTGAGCACCTACCTCACTTTTGAAAACCCCAGCCCAGATGCTGAAGAACTCTTTTGTGTGTCAACCTAAGCAAGTTTCCTTAGCCCTTTTGCTTGGACATCCTTGTTCAAAAGATTGGCGCTTATGAGGTGATCTGTAGATTGAGAATCTGTTTTTCCCTTCTACTAAAGACAAAGTACTGTGGATTCTAAACCAAGCCCTGACATATAACAAGCCTTTGTAACACTAATTAGGAAAGCAATTCAGTCCACATCTGAGAACATGTGTGCATCTTGATTAGTAAGGATCTTTAATTTTGAAAGTCACAAGAATGATCTCGCTGGAGAGCCTTACGAGGCCTGCATATAATGCTTTTCTACCTTAAAAAATAGATTTAGCATCCTCAACTTTTACAGATCAAAACCGAATGTTACATCAGCAAGACATTGGTACCAAAGATTATATGATTTTTCTGAGAAGCCATCACTTTCTCTTGCTATTGATTTAGAATACATTTTTCAGGATTCGTTAAGGGCTTCAGGGTAGGTATAATCCCTTTCTGAAGTGGCATCTGCTGTGATTATTTTAAAAGATAATTTGATATTATTTATGCAACCAATTCTGCTCTTAGTATAAAAGAATATTCTTTTTTTTTTTTTTTTTCCAGCACAGAAGTGTTAGTGACTTACTACTCCACCGTACAAGGACAAAACACAGTGAAACTTACTTTCTTGAAGTAGTCTGCCAGGTCATCTGGGCTCCAAGCGACCACCACTGAGCGATAGGGAATGTTTTGTAAATCCATTTCAGCTCTTTTTTCCTAAGCAGTTACAGGATTTTCATGCCAGTAGTATTAATGAAACAGGCAGCCATAGATTTCCTGCCTGTGGCTACCTGCAGCAAATTCAATAATCCACTTGCCTAAGAAATACCCAGAGCTTTTGTTAAACCGTTTTGCTTTTACTTCTGAGTTATGGTGCAAGAATATCCAAGAGAGCAACTGCTTCCTCTGAGTACAAAATGGTCTCTTCTCAGAAAACTTGTCAGCTATTCAGCCTCACCACTTCCTTTATCTGAATCTAAATAAGTAAACAAGGAAGCACAGCAACACAATTAAAGTATTCTGCCTGCTGCATGTAACTGTAATCCTTATGAGCCCTAATTACCAGTATGTAAACTGCGGCGAGTGTTTGTTTATTTACATGATATCTTCATGTAGATAGATTGGTACATTGGCTGCATAAAATTTTGCGCGTGTGCACGCGTGCATGTGCATCTATATTCCCACCACCAAAAAAGGTTGCTGGTTTTGAATTAAATTTGATTACTTGCAAATCTAGCTTATGCAATCCCTGAAAACCAAGACAATGTGTAGTTAAGAAAACCTTCTTTAACATACCTCAGGGTCCCATATGTGATATTGATTCCTGACATTGAAACTCTCCCTTACACTGCTAACATATAAAAATAATACAATTCACACAACAGATTCCTCTGGCTGCCACCCTTATGCAAACTTTTAGCAATGTCTATGCAACATTCCCATGTATTTGCTGCAGTTATTTGTCATAAGGTATGTGCAGGATGGGGAAAGTATGAGGTTAGTGCTAAGGATTTGCATTAGAGTATATGCAGGAACTCAAATTTAACTATGGAGCTGCAGCCAGGGCCTGCACAATACCCCGTACATAGCTTGGGGATTTCGGCCAGGTGAAACTTCAAAATTCTAAATTTAGGTTTAAAAAACCACATACACCCCACACTCCACCCCAAAAAAACCTTTGATTGCATTTTCACTATTTCACCTCCCCATTTTTCATTGGCTCTAGTGATGATAAAGTCTAAACTATGGACCTATGAGATAAATGAGAAACCCAAGTGAAAAAACAGAGAACATAAATTGAATCTGTTATGCACTTTTGACTAGTTTACCTGTACGCCGCCCATTAATTCGCCTCTGCCAAGACTACTTTCAAACTTCTAGCAGCTTCAAACATTTAACATTTAAAAAAGAGAACTTGACAAATATTTCCTTTGTCATCCCTCCCCCAAAACCTAACATGGAATTGACCTTCTGCCCCCAAAATGATATTCAGTTCTGGTTCAGAGACAGGGATAAAGTTTAATAGTTTGTCGACTTTCTAAGTTAGAAATAGTAGCTCCAAACCCTAGAAAGGGGAGTTTCCCATGTTTCCAATGTGATATACAGTTCATGTAGCTTTTAGCCCTGTTACAGAGGTCATTAATATAGATACTGTATGGCACCGATTATTAATTATTCTTTATTTGTTTGACGGATCCTGTGATCATGAGAAAATATGGATCATGATGACTTCCCACACTAGAGCAAGGTGATACTATCACTCCATAGTATGCAGAGACAAGGTGGGTGAGGTAATATCTTTTGTTGGACCAACTTCTTTTGGGGAGAGAGACATGTTTCAAGCTTACACAGAGCTCTTCTTCAGGTCTGGGAAAGAAAGAGCAGGAGACAGCTGCAGGGAGCATTGTTAGTGAATTAAAGCTTGTTTAATAAACCATAAATCCGGTGTCTTTATTCAGTCTCTGGTTTTTAGGCTATGTCTACACTACCAATTTGTGTCGACAAAAGTGGTGTCAACACCCAAAAGTTGCCAAAACAATAATAATAGCAATTTTGTGTTCACACTTGCTCCCTCTGTTAGCAGATCGCACCCTCAGTGCAGGCACTGACAGTGTGATCAATGCAGTGTGGGTACTTGTCCCACAGTCTTTCTCTCACTAGGTGTTGTGGGAAGGCAGAGCGGATAGCAGCACATCTTGGGAACGGGATCAATGTCCCATAATTCATTGCTTTCTGTCCCGGCACTCGATGGGCTTCTGGCTTTCTTTTGCAGCTATTTTTCAATGGCCCTTCTTTGCTGTGCACCCCAGCATCTTTGTGAGAAAGGATGGATCCCGCAGTGCTCTCCTATGCTCTGTTAACTGTCATGAAGACATCATGGCTGTGAAGTTCCTAACTGAGGAAGACTCTCAGGCACCCAATATTCTGCGTCATATGAATAGAAACAACTTTAGATTGGTATTCACGGAGCAGCTGCATAGGGTAGACCATCAATTTTGGACTCGGGAAACAAGCACTGAATGGTGGGATCGTATCGTTATGCAGCTGTGGGATGACAAACAGTGGCTCCAGAACTTTTGGATGCGGACAGCCATCTTCCTGGAACTGCGTGCGGTGCTCACCCCAGACCTGCAGCACAAGGACACTAGAATGAGAGCTGCCTTCTTGGTAGAGAAGCATGTGACAATTGCTGTGCGGAGGCTGGCAACTCCTGACTGCTACTAGTTGGTCGCGAATCAATTTGGAGTGTGGAAGTTGACCATTGGGGCTACATTAATTCAAGTGTGAAGGGCAATAAATCACATCCTGCTATGAAGGACTGTGACTATGGGAAATGTGTGTGAAATAGTGGACAACTTTGCAGAAATGGGTTTCCCTTACTGTGGAGGGGTGATAGATGGTACTCATATTCCAATTTTGGTACCAGACCACTTTGCAACAGAATACATCAATAGGAAGGGATACTAAACCCAGGGTTGTGAGTTCAATCCTTGAGGGGGCCATTTAGGGATCTGGGGCAAGAATTGGGGATTGGTCCTGCTTTGAGCAGGGGGTTGGACTAGATGACCTCCTGAGGTCCCTTCCAATCCTGATATTCTATGATTCTCCATGCTGTTGCAGATTCTTATGGATCACCATGGGTGTTTCACTGACATAAGCTCAGGGTGGTCTGGGAAGGTGCATGACACATGCATCTTCAGGAACTCTGGCCTGTACAGAAAGCTGCAAGTGGGGACTTTCTTTCATAACCAGAAAATTACAGTGGGGGATGTTGAGATGCCCATAGTGATCCTGGGGGACCCTGTGTACCCCTTACAGCCGTGGCTCATGAAACCTTACATGGGACACCTGGACAGCAGTAAGGAGCAGTTCAACAACAGGCTCAGTAGGTGCCAGATGACAGTTGAATGTGCCTTTGGCAGATTAAAGGTGCACTGGCGATGCCTTTAATGGCTGGTTGGACCTAACTGAAGATAATATTCCTATGGTCATAGCCATGTGCTGTACATTGCATAATCTCTGTGAAGCTAAGGGTGGAAGGCTTGCTCAGGGGTGGAGTGCTGAGGCAGACCGCTTGGCCACCGATTTTGAGCAGCCAGATATCAGGGCTGTCAGGGGAGCTGAGGGGGAGCTATTCAAATCAGGGAGGCTTTGAGGCAGCACTTTGACAATGAGCACCAGTAACATATATCTCTGCCATGACTCTTGCAAAGAGTGTGTGCTCTTTTCCCCATGTGGAGTGCCTTTCCCTCTCCCCACCCCCGCCAACACTCACCATGCTTTGAGTGTTCACAGAGATGTGTGTTGGCGGGGATGGGGAGAGGGAAGGGCACTCCACATGGGGAAAAGAGCACACACTCTTTGCAAAGGTCATGGTGCAGTATTCTAGGGAACAAATACTAAAATTCTCCCATACTTTTCCACAGGCCGGGGTAATTCTAGCAGACATCTCACTGCTAAGGGTAAGCAGGGAAACGAGGGTACATCTTCTCCATGCTACTTCTACTCCTCCCTGCTACCTATGCTGCTCGCCTATGTGTCGCTTTGGTCCCTGCACAAGTGATTGCCGAATGGCATGGGAAAATTTCCTACAATGGGGGAAGGAACAAAGCTGCTCTGCCACAGAAACTGGCAGAGGATTACCAAGTACCTCCAGGAAACTTTCCTGGAGATCTCTCTGGAGGATTCCCATGAGATCTTGGTGTGCATCAACACCCTGTTCTACCATACTGATTAGCTACACAGGGAAATGTCCAACTCACAGAAACACAGCCAGCCTCCCACATTTCTATGCCCTGAACCCACCTCTGCACTACACTAGCCACAGCCACTTACCAGGTGTCTATTCTTCTGCTTCTTGCTAATTGGAGAGCAATTGCTGAGACTGGCTAGACACCTCTGGAGTGGGGAACAGTTCCTGGCTGTCTGCCCCACCGGGCGACCCTACCAAGAGCTGTACATCCTCGTCTAACTCCACCTCTTCATCAATAACTTAGTCCTCTGAGTTAGGTCCTCTTTCCGCCGCCTCTGTGCCCCTGAAGTATCCACGGGGCTCTTGGCAATGGAGGTGGGGTTGCCACCAAGGATAGCATCCAGCTTCTTATAGAATTGGTAGGTCTTAGGTGAAGCACCTGAAAAATGGTTTGCCTCCCTAGCCTTATAGTACACCTGCCTCAGCTCCTTTATCTTCACTCTGCACTGTAGTGTGTCCCAATCATAGCCCTTTTCGTACAAGCCTCGAGAAATCTGCCCGTAAGGTATCTCAATTCCTACAGCTCAAGCACAGCTTGGACTGCACAGCCTCCTCTCCCCATATACTGGTCAGATCCAACAGCTCTGCAGTGGTCCAAGTGGGAGAGCGTTTGGTGCGATAACCTGCCATGGTCACCTGGGAAGATGCGATGAGACTGCTCCATGCCAAGCCAGCAGGAAATGGAATTTCAAAAATTCCCTGGCTTCTAAGGGGGAGGGGCGGATGGTTGTTTACCTGACTGCAGGGCAGTGGAGTTCAAATTGCTGACTAGAAAGGTCAGGATGGGCATTGTGGGACACCTCCTGGAGGCCAATTAAAGCGATGAAATCAAGCATTGAGTCTACATTGGCACTTTGTCCACAAAAATGAAGAGGAAAAAGACGTAAATCTCTCATGAGAGTAGATGTGTTTTGTCGCCAAAACCAGACATTTTCCCCAACAAAAGTCGTCTCACAGTGTGTACGAACTCACTGTTTGGGTCACCAAAAGGCAGTTTTGACAACAAAACTTGGGAGTATAGACAAGGCCTTCGGGTCTAGCAAAGTTATGGATTTAAGCACCCAAGCTCGCCTTTTGAAAGTGCTGAAAGGATTCCTTTGATGATGAGGATCCACATTGCCTCCACCCTATTCTTGTCCCCCTATGACTGGAGGGTTGTTAACAGGCCACTTCACCTTGAATGGTCCCTTGAAATATGTGTTGAGTGCTTAAACTAATCAATCTGCTCCCCCTTGTATTTAGCTGTGAACTCTGAGTACATTTCCCAGACCTGAAGAAGAGCTCTGTGTAAGCTGAAAAACATGCCTCTCTCACCAACAGAAGTTGGTTCAATAAAAGATATTACCTCACCTGCCTTCTCTCTCTCTAATATCCTGGGCCGAACACAGCTACAACAACACTGCAAACAGCTATAGCATGCTTACATGTGCACTTCGTGCTTTTTGCAGTATCCCTGCTGTGTTTAAAGACCGCTGGAGTTTTCCTGGGATTGGAGTGTTTGTGTAATTTGATAGGTGCAGCCAAGTACATTGTAGCCAAGTAAAGGCAGCTGGACTGGAGAAACATAACTCCTTCATTTGAATGTTCATCTATATTTTTGTGTCAATGCAATTGATTTGCATTTAATTTTCTGTGTGTGTGTGTGTGCTTGGGTTTTTTAACAATCAGTGGAAAATGTTGATCATGCACTCCAATAGGCATTGAGAATACTGTCATCTGGAAAGCTGGTCATGTACACCTATCTCTCGTCTGTAATGTGGGAGAGAGCCCACGCTCCACAAGCCAAGGCCCTGACATAAAGGAACATTATTTTTCCTTTATTACCACCCCTAGAATTCAACCACATTCTCCTCCAGTTCTCCATCATTTTCCAGTCACCTCATTGCTTAATCTGTTCCCCTTTCTCTTTAGTCACTGTTGTTACCTACAGTCAGTGGCAGAATAAACACTGGGCCAATGGGGCCCATGCCCAGGGGCCCTGGCCAATTGCGGAGGCCCTGGAGAAATGGGCACACCCACACCCCAACCTGCTCCCCAGCACGAGCACCAGGTGGGTGGAGTGGGGCAAGCCCCTGCATCCTGACCCCTTTTCTCTGGCAGGAGTGCCAGAGGGTGGGGGAGGGGTGGGAGGGAGAGACTGCAGGTAGAAGGTGTGGGGAGGGGCCCCCACTTGCTCTGGCCCAGGGCCCCACAAAACCGTAATCCACCTCTGCCTACAGTAGTGACCCTTCTCTTCCAATCACTCCTCTTCTTCCCAACCAGCCCCATATCTCCCAGCATCCTCAGTAGAGAAGGGAGCAGACCAAGTCCAGTCCCAGTTAGCAGGAGCAGAGAATAGAGAGGAGCTCTGAAGACTTGGTCAGGGGCTGGCAGGGAAGGAAAGGCCGGAGGATTTAAGCAGACTCAGAGGTGTCAATATAGCTAGAAGTCGGTGGCTAAGGAAGCTTGACAAACCTAAAGGGGGAAGCCAGTTAGTGGGAAGTAGCAGAGTGTGGCCCTTGCAGGGGGAGGCAGAGCCTCTGGACTGTGAGTAGTGGAGGATAGGGGAATAAGGAAGAACAAATGCAGACCATTGGAAGGGGGAACTGAGTTAGTAAGACATGACCTCAAATCCCATCCAAATTGCAGGTGTCCCACAAAATGCAGTACACAGCATACGCCTATTGCATTGGATCATGATGCTGAAGATACAGTCTGTGAAATCAGTGCAGCTATGTTTATCTGAATGCGTGGTGCTTGGTGCTCCCTTTGTATATGCAGTGTTGTGCCTATTTTATGTAACAAAGATTAAAGGAACATTCTGCACGGACCATGGTCAGAGTGAGTCTGCGAATTAGGTAGAATTTAGTTACGTCTCACTAGATTTCTTCAAAAAAAGGTTGTGATGGGCTGGACAAGAAGTGTGCACTGAGATGCACCAGAAAAGGGTTCATTGTCCATCCTGGAGACAGAGACTTAAATCAGCCCTTCCCCACAACACCAGACAGCCACGTCAAACCCGGAGGGAGGCATCTTCATGTGGTGTTTTGTAATCAGGAGGGAACAGGTTATAAAAGGATGGAGGCAGGACTGACTATAGGAGCATCTATTCCTCTTTCCAGGGCCCTGGTTCCCCAGGCTTGATGACTAGAGCTAGTAGGTAAGAGGAGGGCCTTACCTTCGGAAGGAAAGGCTCAATCACTGTGTGAATGGGAGAGAAGTCCAGATCTCCATGAGCAAAGAGAAGGCCTAGAAGTGAACTAGATTTTGTTTTTTATTCTTTCTGGAGCTGACCCCAGCCTATGCCCAGTTTGGGCAAGGATATTCTATTGATTGATTGTCTCTTTTCAATAAAGGCAAAGCGACTTTTCAATACCAGCTGGAAGTGCATCTATTTTGGCTTGTCTGTGCCCAGTGGACACTTTATGAGGGGATAACTGCATACATGTCAAAGGTGCTAGGTCCTACTTAAGGCTGAGCATCTGGTATTATACTTTTCTATATTTGGGAGGAGCCATTGGACACTTTCATATCTAAATAACCTCCATCTTAGATTATGAGAGAAAACAAAACAGTCTTCATGTGAGGGCAGCACAAGATACATCTCCTCCATAACACACTGTGTTGCCTTATGTCTGCCTCACAAAATGGCGACTGAAGACCAGCAGACCCTAGAAACGTGGTACACAGAAAATGGAATCATAACCATTCTCAGATGTACACGGGCCATGCTTTGTAACTTTTTTGTAAAGAACAGAGTCTGGTGCATCTGGTATCTCTACTTCACATTAAAAGATGATTCTTTAAGCCCTTGAAAATAAGGGCCAACAATAAAACTGTCTTCTCATTTTGTAACTTCAGTGTGGTTGATATTACTCGAGACTTACAGTTTAGGAGCTGACAGTTTAGAAAGGAAGCTCATGCTGCCCACACACTCCAGGGTTAAAGGAGCAGTAACACCTTCCACCCTCTCTTCGCAGCAGACAATTCCATCCACTGTGCCACCTTCTATGTGGGAGGAAGGAGTCATTTCTAACTGCTTTCAGAATGATTGATTTTTTTTTTCTCATAATAGCTTGCTTTTCATTTCCACTTTCCTAGGTCCATGTGACTGACTGCAGTGCAAAACAAAGTTTGTAGAATCGTGGAAATTATCTGAATTTTTTTTTGAATCCTCTCCCCTTTCCAGTGCAGATATGTTCCCCGTGCTACATTTTCTAGTTGACAATTTAGCTTTAGAAGTTCCAAGTAACAGAGCTTCCATCACTCCTCCTGTGGGACTATTTCATACTCTGATACTACATGACTAAATTCTTTCTTAATTTCATCCTTTTACTCCTAGCTATCCAGCTGCATACTGCATTAAAGGATCCTTGGTATTTACACCTTTCAAATATCTGTACACTGTTCTGACATACGCTTGCCCATCCTTTAGTAATCACTAAGTCAAAGTCTGTGCATATGCCACTGCATTCAACTTTCCTTATTTGTGAATCCGTTCAGCATTCCTAACTCTTGTGTTGGCCCCTTCTGAGCTCTGCTGTTTTACGATAACTTTCTGGTAATGTGATACCCAGAGTTGAATACAAAATATCAAGGAGCCCAATCAATCCATCAGTTAGGTCATTCAGTTCCCATTGACTTCAGTGTGCACAGGTGATAGGTACTTAAGTTCCAGGTGTGGCATAAATGGTGAAGGGAGTCTACATTTTCTTCATTGTATATGCTGACTTCTATCGAGCTTTGCTGTAATTTCTCACACAGAATGTGTGCAGCCCTCAGTAAAACAACAGATCTGCAGTGCAGATAGTGAGAATTTTGTTTGCTTTCCTTTTTGGGAAAAGGACTGTATCCCCCTTTTACAGATGGGGAACTGGGCAAGGAAAGACTATGTGGCTTCCCTAAAGCTACACAGGAAATCTGTGATGGAGCAAGGAACTGAAACCAGGTCTTCTGTGGCCCAAGCTAATACTCTAACTACTAGACCAGGGATCAGCAACTTTTGGCATGCGGCCCACCAGGGTAAGCCCCCTGGCGGTCCAGGCTGGTTTGTTTACCTGCCACATCCGCATATTCGGCCGATCACAGCTCCCACTGGCTGCGGTTCACTGCCCCAGGCCAATGGGGGCTGCAGTAAGTGGCAGCCAGACCATCCCTCGGCCCGCATTGCTTCCCGCAGCCCCCATTGGCCTGGAGCGGTGAACCATGGCCACTGGGAGCTATGATCAGCTGAGCCTGAGGACGCAGCAGGTAAACAAACCCGCCTGGCCCACCAGGGGGCTTACCCTGGTGGGCCGCGGGCCAAAGGTTCCCGATCCCTGTACTAGACCATTCTTCACTTTAGCATCAAAATTCAGTTTCATCATCTGAAATGTGAAAATTCCTCCCTCCTTTCGCAAGACTTTGAAGGTAAAGTACCCATGTCATTGAAATCACAAATCAAGCAACATTTTCAGGACCTGTAAGGTTGCACAAAATGCTAGTCTTAGAGTCCCACACAAGTTTAAAAACAGAGTTTCATAGAGCTCTAGTGGGGGTTGGGGGGGCTTACACTCCACCTAGTGGCCAAGGTATGTAGCAGCCTGCCACCAAACAAGAGAAACTCTTACTATTATTTTGAAGTGCATAGCTGCCACACTGGATTTTAGTTGAACATATCTAGGTTTTAATGAGTGTAAGGCTGGTGCATCTTCACAGATAATGTCAGTGCTATGCACACCAGAAAAGGCTTAATCTCCACTGCACAAGAAGATAACTTAGAATATATTTGATATATTAGATATTAACTTCATAGCCTACTTTGCAAAGAATTCTGCAACTTGTTTAGTGTTTAAGTGCAACAGAAACAAAGATACACACACCTCGAGAAGCAGATTTTTCCTTGCCAGTGATTTAGATTAGAACCATTAATTTTAAAACAATTTAAGATCTGCAGTTGCTAAAGAGTGATTTATCGTACACACTTCATGCTGGATGAAGACAAATTGATGAGAGGATAAAAAAAATTACTTACAATTGGTACTGTATGTACAGATAGAAAACACCAAATACAACTGTGACAGATGGCTAGAAAGGGTTAAACATCCTGCAAAATAAATAACCCTCAAAAGACATGTGGGGAGATAATGTTTGTGGTTTTGTGTATTTACATATGTATGAGTACGGTCGACAGTGTAATCAACGGTCCCTGTCTATGCTGTATTCTGATAATTCAGAGATCAAAGAAAATCCTAATATTTAAATGAATGGTAAACATGGGATATTTCTGTATTCTTCTCTCTTTGAGATGTATAGAAATAATCTGTGAATGGTAGAGGAACAAGCAAATTCTATAGCTAAGTACCAGTCATGGACCTCCTTCAAGGTCATGCTAATTACCTTTTGAACTCCAACTTGTCAAAAAGGACATGAAATTGGATAAAAGATCCTTGGGTCCTGATTCTGTCATCTCAGATCTGCTTAGGCTTTATCAGGGGAAGTTTGAGTCACAAGACTGATGTCCCAGTTATGGTGATATGCCCTGAATATGATATTTGGACATTGGACTACAACCTATGAACTATTTCTAAAAGAACTCTTTGCAACTACAAAGTTCACCATCTCTGCTATGAATCTGAATCTAAAGAACTGAACTCATGTCTGTATGTATATTGATCTTTTAACCATACTCTCTCTTTTGTTTTTTAATAAATTTTAGTTAATAAGAATGGGCTGTAGTGTGTAACATCTGGAATATTCAATAACCTGGGAGGTAATGTGTCTGATCCTTTGGGATTGGTAGAACCTTTTCTTTTATATGATGAAATAATATTTTCAGAAATCATCATATTTGACTTAAGTACGTGGGTGGAGGCCTGAGGCTGGATCACTTTAAGGGAATTGTGTTGTTTGGACTTCTGAGTAACCAGTAAGGTAATAAAGAAGCTGTTTTATGCTGGCTTGGTAAATCTAAGTATTGGAATATCCACTAGATTTTTGGGGATTGTCTGCCCCATTCTTTTCAGTTCACCTTAATTGAGTGACCACAGCTGGCTCCCCACTAGGACCCCGGTCACAACTTACAGATCATATTGCTGAAAGAGTTAAAGGACTGGGTTTTCCAAATATGGGATGGGATGGTGTGGTGGTTGTTGTTGTTATTAATGCCAATTAATAATATTTATTATTTATTTGTATTATGATAGTAACTAAGAGGTCTGGTCATGGACTGGGACCCCATTGTGCTAGGCACTGTACAAACAGAACAAAAAGGTGGTCTCTGCCCCCAAAGAGTTTTTATTCTAACTATAACTAAGCTAACTTTCTGCTCTCATCCACATAATACACATTTTAGATGCAACATGGTATCTTTTCATCTTCATTGTAAAGATCTATTATCAATTGGAGCAGCTCCTTGCAAACCCACAGAGCAGTGGGACACAATAGGCACTAATACTAGTATTCTTGGACTGGGGTTGGAAGTGATTTAAGACATAGTTTTTTAACTAAAATGTTGAAAACGGATGGTTGATTTTTGGCAGGATGTGATACAGGCCATCCTCTGTAATCAAATGTTCTGTGACTGTCCAAATACAAGAAAGCCTAACTCAAATGAAAGAATTGAGGGGTAGGAATCTGGGGTCTCAAACAGTGGTACTATAAAGCAGGGGTCGGCAACCTTTCAGAAGTGGTGTGCCAAGTCTTCATTTATTCACTCTAATTTAAGGTTTTGCGTGCCGGTAATACATTTTAACATTTTTAGAAGGACTCTTTCTATAAGTCTATAATATATAACTAAACTATTGTTGTATGTAAAGTAAATAAGGTTTTTAAAATGTTTAAGAAGCTTCATTTAAAATTAAATTAAAATGAAGAGCCCCCCAGACCAGTGGCAATGTGAGTGCCACTGAAAATCAGCTCGCATGCCACCTTTGGCATACGTGCCATAGGTTGCCTACCCCTGCTGTAAAGTCAGCAATCCTAAAATATTCAGTTTATAACCACTAGAGGGCCCCTGAACTCTATTCAATAAACAGTGGCCCAAAAACCTATTTGAAATTGCAAATATTCTCTCTCTCTCACAAACACACACACACACACACACAATCAGTTGGAATACAAACATATAAGGAAAGATGCAAAGGAGAAATAGGGGGCTCATGAATAATCCCCCAGGAATTATTTCTCTGCCCGACCGTTCTCACTGTTACTTACATTTTTTCTGTGCAAATATTTTAACTTTGAATACACTTAGGATCATAGAATACCTTGCCATTTCTTCGTATTTTATTATTAATTATTATGACGTTTATTTACAAAACTCCTATTGCCTTCAGCCTGTTTTATTCCCTCTATGATGGCAGAATATTGCATTTAGGGTTAATTTCTTTCTCCATCTGAAATTTAGAGACCCAGAATTAGAAACAGACGTCTACACTACAATAAAAGAATTTCAGGTGGCCAGGGTCAGCTGACTTGTGTTTTCAGGGCTTGGGTTACAGGGCAATAAAATTGCAGTGTAGACATTCGGGTTATCAAAATCAACAAGATTTTGTACAAAAACCTGGTTTTGTCAAAATGGTATTTTTCCATAGAAAACTGCTTTGATGAAAATTTTCTCACCAGCTCTAGTCTGTGTTAGGTCAGTAGGTCCCTCTGGCCTGTATCTTTCTGTTGTCTGGAGGTGATTAGATGGGGAGAGGGATCAAAACTGGCCAGATCTTGGCTTTAAAAAGGTTTCAAAGAGTTCCCTCTGTCATGCAACTCCCTGACCATCTTCGGCATCCCAGTCATGTAGCTGAAGTCCAAGCCTCCTTAGAGATAAACTGAGAGAACCAGTTTCCTTTAGGCTGTTCATTCTCTGTAGCAAACCCATTTTTCTGACACTCACCACCAATGAATCTTGTGTTAGTCGCTTCAGGGAGGTGTCTGGCATTACAATAAAATGTCTTGGTCTGCCCTTTACCTCTCTAAGGGCTTGTCTATATGTAAAGTTAATCTGGTATAAAGTAGGGTGTGAATTTAAAGCAGATTAACTATTCATTGGTTTAATGACTTCAGCAAATTTGGAATAAGGCACTCTTATTTGGAAATAACTGTCCATACACGGAGTGAGTCAGGATTTGTGATGCCAGATAAATTCCCCATATAGGCAAGCCCTAACCAGTCACAGCTGTAAACTTTAAATGCAAGTCAGTCTTCAAAATGGTGGTTACTGTGTCGAGGGAAGGTCATACTTTGTTACAGGTTTGTACAGACATTACCAATCTGTCACACATGTCTTAAATCTGTCTTAAAATGGAAGCAAACAAAAGCTTCTTCAATTGATGAGCAATTTGACCACAAAAGAAAAATCACTGAGCTGAATAAACTGGTTTATTGCTTGGATCATAAATACAGAGAATTTTAAAAATAATTGTCACCCTTTCCTTGGGGCTATGAAAACACCTTGTACAGTTGCATGGAGTCTACTTTCAACTATGTACAGCATTGTGCAGTGTTGGACTCTTCTCATTGTTTTCTTAAACTCCATAAACGTCTCCAGTTATCCTTCCTTGACAGGGTAATATGCATCACTATTCCTTTTTAAAGTTATTGCCATGCATCACTTGTGATCATTTGTGATGGATTGTTCTGCTTTGTCGTATAACAATTTGTGACTTTCATCCTGGTGGAAGGAGCTAGATGGCCCTGAGGGATGCTGTGCTATACCTGTTCTGGGGGGGGGGGGGGGAGAAGCAGTGGCAGCATAAGATTCTCCACACTGAACTGCCAGTGTAGGTTAACCTTAAGCTGGTTGGGAATCAGCTGTATGGTGGTGAGGTAGGTTAGTCTCCACACTGATTCCATCCTTAATTTCCCTTCTGCTACTGTCAGTTAGGATGGGATTTGTGGTACGGACACACTTGTCTCCTCTGGAAATGGATGGAAGCCAATAAACTCTTTAGAACTTGTCAGAAAGCAACACATTTTTTTCATTTCTGTTTGAATGTAATTCTCCTCAAATTTCTGACCAATAGTTCCTTCGTCACAGAGCCTTTGAGACCCCCTCTCCCACTATTAGGCCACACCACCAAGATGCAGGGGCAGGCTAAACTGATGGAGGTGAGATGGGGATTTAGATTAGGAGGAAGTGTTATGAGGCAGGCCTGCATTAGGAGATTTGTGTGTTTGGGAGAAGGGAGTCACCCATAACTGCAATGTGAGCGGATGCTGAAGGTCTGGTTTGAGTTAAAACCTTCCCTCCAACTTTCCCTTTTGCCCTCCATTTCACCCCCCTACGGACAATGTCTTTTATAATAAAATTCTTACACCAGTACCAACATAACCTGCACAACTCTGCATAGAAATGCTGCATGCTGATGCCCCTCTTCCCTTTCTTCACCCAGGTTAGAGGGTGGAAAGCAGATCTCCTCACATCACAGTAACAGCTCCGTCACCCTTGTCCTCATATTGCAAACACACCTGTACCAAGCAGTCCCAGCTACTGCAGTTAGTGTAGGCCCACCTAACACACTGACTGCATCTGATGTGTACCCAGAAAATTCCTGTTGGCTACTGCCAGCTCTAGGGAAACAAAAGGAAGGTGTCATGAACAACCTTTTTTTCCCCTTTGTGTCCTTTAATTGTGTTAGATGGAATCCTGTTGGAAACGGTGAATGGGCTGTAAAGGGAGGTGAAGAGCTTGTACATGCCAGAAGCTGTGGGGTTCACGGAGTAGACATATGTGTGTTAATAGGCATAGGGGCATTGCTGAAAGAGGGCAGAGTTAAGGTTGCATGGGCAGCCTTTACTCTACATTTCCCAGTTTTCAGAACTTTGAGTTTTGCTCAACTCAGCATTCTGCAAGGGGACCACCTACCACCAAGCAACCTTAACTCTGCATTAACACCATTTTTTTTGCCATTGAATACATTATAGCAACTAACAGGAGCTACTGCTCAATATTTACCTATGTGGAGCTCAGACTTCCTCCTTCCAGCTTTTTTGTCCTACCCTGTCCCCTGCTGGAATGGCTAGGGATAGCTGGTTCACTGGTGTCCTCTGTCAGGGTCTAATGGCATGTATCTAATGAGCCCCGCTCTTTGGACTCAGCATTCCCCAGTAAATATCACAGTACTCAGTCACACACCAAAATTACCCATGTCTTAGTTACCCATCTACTAGTTCCCCCACCTCCAAAATTAATGTTTCTTCCATCTCCCCTAATGGGTTGTTTGTTCTAGTTTGGGGCAAAACCAGAATGTTAATTCCAAAACCCTCTGCACTGACAGCCAGATTCTGGCCAGTGCTACTGCTACAGGTAGCTGAGGATCCCCCTGGGATGGAGGAGCCACCTCCTCTGCAACTTCTCAATGTAGCGCATGTGCTGGGCCATACTGATGGAGGGAATGGGGTCTGTCTGGAGCATATTATGCTCCAGTTAGTGCCTAGGGGGTTAATGGCCATGGAGGCTATTACAATTGGCACAAATCACAACAACCCTGGGGCTGCTGTAATGTATACAGGGAACTGCCTCAGTAGCACACAAATGGCTCGCAGCCACTTTGCCCTTCCACACCACAACCTATATTGAGCAGAACTCAGCTGGCTTTGAAGAAAGGGGCCAGGGTGGGGCGTTCCTTTGCTCTAAGGCTACATGTACAGTATGAGCTAGGGGTGTGTTTCTCCTGCTCATATACATGTATTCGCGCCATCTCTCATTGAGCTAGCATAAGTGTAAATAGCGGTGTAGCTGTGGTAGCACGGGTAACAGCAGCATCACCAGTTTCAGAAGGGTTTGTACATAACACGGCTGGGCTGTAACTCTGCTGCTGCTATCCGTATTACACTGCTCTTTATACCTGTGCAAGCTAGCACGAGCATGTGTACACAAGTAGGGGAATCACACCCTTAGCTCATAGCATAGATATCATTTAAGCGAGGTAGATTAACATTAAACATCCAATGAACAAATTATGACCTGCCATGATAAAAAGACCTGGGACTGTCCCATTTGGGCCACAGAGCCACTCTGGATCAGAGCAATTTGTTCACGTTCTTCCATGGTCTGAGGAGAATTACTTGAGGAGGGTCTGGCTCAAAGAATTTGGAGAATTTATGCTTCTTTGCCATTCAGTTAATTCTGAAACAAACATTTAAGATTCCAGTGGGATACTTTGGAAACAAACAGGAGATTGATAGGTTCCGTTCATTACAGGTTGCTAGAAATAATCAAGAAAGTAATTTGGAATGTAGCCATTATGGGCCGCAGCAACCTATCCCTCAGAGGTCTTGGATTTTTTCCATGTGCCAAGGTGCCTGGAAGAAAACAAGATGTAAAGATTATTTCAACAGAACAGAATGGGGTAGATTCCTAAAAAAGCATTCACTCTGCAGTTACTCCTGACTTACCTGGCCCAATGTAAGCAAGTCAGCATTACTATGGAATTTCATTTTTATTTACTAGTATCACAGGATATCCTGAAAAGAACAACAGATCCCAGCTTTACATAATATATTGGTGATTGCAGGGGTTTGGTTAAATCACACACCATGAGTGTGCTGCAAGAGGCTCTGTTTCCCAGCTATTAAATTAGATTGATTATACTGACGTGTTGGAGATATGTTGCACATCAAAAATCCATTAGAGATTGCTAACTGGAGCCGTGATTCTGCAATTAGATCCATGCAGGTGGACCCATGTACCCTCATGGAACCCTGCTTCCTTGGATAGAATGGCAGGGTCAGGTTATTTGTGGAGCCAAATAACACATCTGCAAAACAACCAATAATCATGAAACTCCTGGTTTAAGAGCTGGTTATGGAGTCAAACCAGTTTTACCAACAGCGAGAAAGCTTTCAAGTAAGTGCAGTTAACAAATTTGACCAATGTATGGCTTCGGGTTAAAAACATGTAAAATTCAATTTTGCTGTGAATTTAAGATTTTTTAAAACTTCAAATGGGAAATGTGGGGTTGCAAATCCAAGTGTACAGAGAGTTAAATGTTTGCATGAACCACTGCAAAATTTCATACATCTGTAGTGCTCACTTCCATTTGTAACAAGTGAAAGGTTTTGAGTGTAATTGCTTTAAGACCACTAGATGGGGCTAAACTCCAATTAATTTTTTCTATTGGTTTTACTTATCCACGCCCCCCCCCCTCACCCCTCTGATGTCAGTACACAAAAGAAAAGGGCAAGAAATGTTTTTTCATAGAATATCAGGGTTGGAAGGGACCTCAGGAGGTCATCTAGTCCAACCCCCTGCTTAAAGCAGGACCAATCCACAAGTTTTTGCCCCAGATCCCTAAATGGCCCCCTCAAGGATTGAACTCACAACCCTGGGTTTAGCAGGCCAATGCTCAAACCACTGAGCTGTCCCATGTTGATATTCAACTGAGCTGGCTGAATAATGAGAAACGTATTTATGAAAAAAGTATTTGGATGGAATATATTTATTTAATAAATAATATACTTAATATTATTCAGCCATCTATAGAGCTGAATGAATGCGGTCAAAACTATTTGCCAATAATTAATTTGATAAAAATGCCAAAATGTGCCTAATGAATTATTCATGCCAAAAAAATTGACCAGCTCTGGTGATCAGACTATTAGAGGAAAAAAACCAAGGCATACTTGTGGCACCTTAGAGACTGACTAATTTATTTGGTCATAAGCTTTCGTGGGCTAAAACCCACTTCATCGGATGCATGCAGTGGAAAATACAGTAGGAAGATATATATACACAGAGAACATGAAAAAATGGGTGTTGCCATACCAACTGTAATGAGATTAATATCGTTCAAAAGCTGGCTAGATCATCAGGCTCAATGGATAGTGATCAATGACTCCATGTCTAGTTGGCAGCCAGTATCAAGTGGAGTGCCCCAAGGGTCGGTCCTGGGGCTGGTTTTGTTCAATATCTTCATTAATGATCCGGAGGATGGCGTGGACTGCACCCTCAGCAAGTTTGCAGATGACACTAAACTGGGAGGAGTGGTAAATATGCTGGAGGGTAGAGATAGGATACAGAGGGACCTAGACAAATTAGAAGATTGGGCCAAAAGAAATCTGATGAGGTTCAACAAGGACAAGTGCAGAGTCCTGCACTTAGGACGGAAGAATCCCATGCACTGCTACAGACTAGGGACCGAATGGCTAGGCAGCAGTTCTGCAGAAAAGGACCTAGGGGTTACAGTGGACGAGAAGCTGGATATGAGTCAACAGTGTGCCCTTGTTGCCAAGAAGGCCAATGGCATTTTGGGATGTATAAGTAGGGGCATTGCCCGCAGATCCAGGGACGTGATCATTCCCCTCTATTCGACATTGGTGAGGCTTCATCTGGAGTACTGTGTCCAGTTTTGGGCCCCACACTACAAGAAGGATGTGGAAAAATTGGAAAACATCCAGCGGAGGGCAACAAAAATTATTAGGGGACTGGAACACATGACTTATGAGGAGAGGCTAAGGGAACTGGAATTGTTTAGTCTGCAGAAGAGAAGAATAAGGGGGGATTTGAAAGCTGCTTTCAACTACCTGAAAGGGGGTTCCAAAGAGGATGGATCTAGACTGTTCTCAGCAGTAGCAGATGACAGAACAGGGAATAATGGTCTCAAGTTGCAGTGGGGGAGGTTTAGATTGGATATTAGGAGAAACTTTTTCACTAGGAGGGTGGTGAAGCACTGGAATGCGTTACCTAGGGAGGTGGTGGAATCTCCTTCCTTTGAGGTTTTTAAGGCCAGGCTTGACAAAGCCCTGGCTGGGATGATTTAGTTGGAGATTGGTCCTGCTTTGAGCAGGGGGGTGGACTAGATGACCTTCTGAGGTCCCTTCCACCCCTGATATTCCATGATTCTATGATAATCAATTAAGGTGGGCTATTATCAGCAGGAGAAAAAAAAACGTTTGTAGTGATCATCAGGATGGCCCATTTCAAGCAGTTGACAAGAAGGTGGCCTGGTCTACACTGTGGGGGGAGGGGGGAGGGGGGATTGATCTAAGTTACGCAACTTCGGCTACGTGAATAACGTAGCTTAAGTCGACGTACTTACATCGACTCACGGCTGTGTCTTCACTGCCGTGAGTCGACTGCTGCCACTCCCCCACCAACTCTGCCTGCGCCTCTCGCCGAGCTGGAGTAAAGGAGTCGACGGGAGAGCACTCGGGGGTCGATTTATCGCATCTAGACTAGACGCAATAAATCGATCTCCGCTGGATCGATCGCTGCCTGCAATCCTGCAGGTAGTGTAGACATACCCGGTGTGAGTAACAGTAGGGGAAAAATTAGCATGGGGAAATAGTTTTTACTTTGTGTAATGACCCATTCACTCCCAGTCTTTATTCAAGCCTAATTTAATGGTGTCCAGTTTGCAAATTAATTCCAATTCTGCAGTTTCTCATTGGAGGCTATTATCAGCAGGAGAAAAAAAACTTTTGTAGTGATAATCAGGATGGCCCATTTCAAGCAGTTGACAAGAAGGTGTGAGTAACAGTAGGGGAAAAATTAGCATGAAACCTACTGGCCAATATACTTACCTACATGCCTTCAGCTTTCATCCAGACCACATCACACAATCCATTGTCTACAGCCAAGCTCTAAGATACAACCGCATTTGCTCTAATCCCTCTAACTCTTCACAGTTTTGCAGCTGTGGACAAGAAGGAAGAAAACAGTTTCAATTGCAGCCAGATTTGAAGTCTCTTCAGCTATCTCAATGCTGCAAATGCAAACTAGCCTGTCCCTGCATTAGAGGACATGGATTACTGACCTAGCATGGTTTCAATTCTCTAAATATTTAAACAGCTTGCTCAGCAATACAAAGACATTAATGATTTTTCAATGCTGCAAAAAAACAAAAAAACTCAACTAGCTTACAAAAGTACTTTGTATCTGACACCTATGCATTCTGGAGTCTTATGGAAATCCCCTGTTACCAGTCTTAAAGGCTCCACAAGTGAACTGGCCATTCATCTAATTTGCAATGTGGTAACTGCAAGAATGCTTTGAGGAGAATAGTAATGTTTCAGCATCTTAGTTACAACAGCGGAAGAGGCGGGCTTTAAGGCATCTGAAAGCAGCTAGAGTCCTCAGTGCAGCCCATTCCCACAGCCTTCCCTACCTGGCACAGTCAGAGTTTACTCTCAGGGAGAAGAGGATAACTGGGATTAAGATGACTTGTGTCTCTCTCTTCTCTCCCACACCCTGCAACAAATTAATAATTCAGAGAAGTAGGATTCCCGCATCATTTGGTGTCTTGGTTGATTGGGCTTAGGTTAAACAGGGTTGTGGTGTCTGTAGAAAACAGTAATATTGTCTGTTGCCCTGTGCTACCGTCAGACTACTTGTGGTTCTCGAGACACTCATGCACCATGACACAAATAACAGCTAGAGGAAACACAGCCCTTGGGGAAAGTTTTCAATGTTGAAAGGGGTCTAGAAAGAAACCTCGTGGGGCCCTGGGCATATGAAGCACCCACCTCCTTGTTTTTATTTGGGGACCATTAAAGGAATAGCCCTCACAATACTTGAACCCCACTTAAGCGGAGTGTTACGGGTCCAGCAGTTTGAGAGGTGGCCAGGTAAAGCATAGCCACATCTTCCTTTTCAAGGACTCCAAATTATCCTCTGCTACTTCAGAGGCACTTCAGGATAGCTCAGGTCATCCAGGGCAGAAAGGTAAGAATCAGACGACGTCCAGAACTTAGGTGGAGAGGCTTCTGGTGAGAAGATGGGCTCCTGGGAATGTGGTGCCACCTCCTCACTCATAGATCTCCTGATGGGCCCAAAATGCCAGAACACCAGCAATCTAGAAGTCTCTAGAGACCAGGTAATCTGGGGGCACAGATGTCCAGAAGAAACAAAGAAGTACAGCTGACAAAGGGCCCACCAGTGATGAGACATAAAGAATTAGTGGGAGCCATTCACTATCTACCTGCCAAAGATGAGTTCACTAGGTGGTAACTAGTCCTTGAGCTTACCAGAGTGGTGCAGGCCAACACCCTATTTAGGATGTTTTATTTTTCATGTTCTTCTCCTGTGATTAGCTAAGGCTTTCTAGAGAGGTGACTGAATAAATACTATTGCTTGTCAATATTGTCTGGTAACTTCCTTTGCTGATCTAGTGGCACCCAAATAAGAAGTAGGAGTTTCTCCTTCTTAATAGGCTCTCTTCTCTGATTTTGGATCTGTATACATTTAATAAAATGACTGTACATGTAGAATTACTTGACTTTGGGCCTGAAGCTGCATTTTGCTGACATCAGCCGGCATTTGGGGGCAGGCAAAATGCAGGATCAGCCCCTTTAAGAGGAAAGCCTTTACAACTGGAACTTCAATTTCCTCATTGCGGTGCAGTGAAGCAATTTGGGGCTTTTTTTGCTTCCCTTTAAAAGCAGGTTCTATTGGGCCAAGCAGCTCTTCCCGTAAACATATAAATCCCTTTCATTTTAATGATGGAGGTTGCCTCATTCTTCTACTTCTAGCCCTAAACCAGTGGTTCCCAAACTCGTTCTGTCGGTTGTGCAGGGAAAGCCCGTGGCGGGCCGGGCCGGTTTGTTTACCTGCCGCATCCACAGGTTCAGCCCATTGCGGCTTCCAGTGGCCGTGGTTCGCTTCTCCAGGGCAATGGGAGCTGCTGGAAACAGCAGCCAATACGTCCCTTGGCCTGCGCCGCTTCCAGCAGCTCCCATTGACGTGGAGTAGCGAATCGTGGCCACTGGGAGCTGCAATCGGCCGAACCTGTGGACGTGTCAGGTAAACAAACTTGCCCGGCCCGCCAGGGGCTTTCCCTGCACAAGCAGTGGAACAAATTTGGGAACCACTACCCTAAACAATTCTTCAACCCTCTTATTTCAGCCAACACAGTCTATCAATATGTCTCATTCATAACTTACATTTAACATGTTTTAAACACTGGGTAAAATTTTCAAAAATGCCTGAGTGGCATAGGCACTTAGGAGCCTGAGTGTTCCTGAAAAGTCTGTTAGGTGCTTTTGAAAATTGCACTCATTCTCTTTAACTTACAAAGAGCAGAACTTAAACCTCAGTTATTTGGTAACCATTAAAGTCAATTTTATTATTAACAATGAATAAGAATGGAGGCATATGCTCAAATTACTGAGCTGTGGCTGTTCCTTCTTACCCCAGCTCTGTCACAGGTGAAAAGTTCCTACCTAATATCCATCTGATCTGCACCTTTTCCACAGAGTCTCTAGTTCTTTCACATCCCAAACATAGCCCTTTTATTCCTAAAATAACTTGGACACAAGACATCTCCCTCCACATTCAACTCCTGGACTGCTTGCACTGGTGAGGGTCTCTTCCTCTGCCTATGTGAAGAAATAGATCTGTTCCTGTTTGTACTTCTAGCTTCCTGCTGTAGCGAGAATCCAGAGTTTGTCACTGAAGTCAGATGCTGTGGATAATTGTTTCTTTTTTCACCTCATTGCCAATCTTCTCCATCCTTTCAAGTCTGTGGCTTGTTCTGTGTAAATTGGGGCTTTTCCAGTATTTATTCTGAGAGCTTTAATTATTGGTTAATTAAGAGACACAATTAAAATCCTCCTCCTCTATATCTGAAGGCTCCCCTGGTGGCTGCACCATCTTATTGCATGCTCACTTTCCCTACAGTTCAGTCCTATAGATGAGAGCTCTGTGCTCTTTATTTCTCACAATAGAGTGCTCTGTGTCCTTATTTTTTCTCCCTGTTCTTTAAATTCATGTTCAGAGCACACTAGTGGCTTCTGCAGTGTACCCATGCTGCTTTTTGCAGAGTGGGGAATGCCTAAACTTGTCAAAAGGACTAAAAACCTTTCCATAGATGAGAACTTACTACCTCTACATGTCTATGGGGAAACTTGCTGACTGACAATACTGAGGAGTTAACTTACCTGTTGTTTCCAGTCGGAGTGGGAGTATTTCTGTTGGTGTTAATCCATCTGGCCAGACTGAGTTCCTTAGGGTCAAGGAGCTCTTATCTTTCAAAAGCACTTAACATGCAATAAACGATATTAGCAACTTTACACCATCTCACTGGGCATCTCTGCTCTCCACAGCAGTTTGTAATGAAGCTGTCCGCGTTAGTACTAAATTCCTTGGTTGAATGTCATTAGTGACATTTGTCCTGTTCACTGTGGCATGCAGGCCTGAGTTGGCTGATGAGTCTTTCATTACTGGATGTTTATCCTTTGTTTCAGCTCTCTCTGTTTGTGATTTGGAGAAGCTGGCAGGGCCTGAAAATGTAGTTTTAGTAGTTTGAGATTGACTTAGCAGCAGCTTCTTGTCAACACTTCCTCTTCTGTTGGCTGGTTCCTTCCATTATTCTATTTTCACTCTTTAACAATGCTGTATGGCTTGGAGATTACTCCTTTTCTTGTCATATGCATCCCATCAACTCCTTTTCTAGATCATAGAAATTTAGGGCTGGAAGAGACCTCCAGGTCATTTAGAGACCTCCAGAGACCTCCAGGTCCCCTGTAAACCTAGGCCATCTTGGACAGGTATTTGTCTAAACTTTCCTTAAATCCTCAGTGATGGGGATTCCACAACCTCCCTGGGAAGCCTATTCCAGTGCTTAAATATCCTTAGAGTTAGAAAGTTTTATCTTAATGTCTAATCTAAATCTTCCTTGCTGCAGATTAAGCCCTTTACTTCTTGTCCTGCTTCAGTGGATATGGAGAACAACTGATCAGTCCTCTTTATAACAGCCCTTAATATATTTGAAAACTGTTATCAGTATCAGTCTTCTTTTCTCAAGACTAACTATGCCCAGTTGCTTTTTTTTAACCTTTTCTCATTGGTCAGGTTTTCTAAACCCTTTATAATTTTTCTTGCTCTCCTCTGACTCTCCAATTTGTCCACATCTTTCCATAAATGTGGCACCCAGAACTGGACACGTAGTCTAGCTGATGTCTCCCTGGTGCCAAGTAGAGTGGGACAATTGATCTCCAGTGTCTTGCGTATGATACTCCTGTTAATACACCCCAGAATAATATTAGCCTTTTTCACAGCTACATCACATTATTGATTCATGTTCAATTTGTAATCCAGCAATATTACCACCTACCCAGTTATTCTTCAGTTTGTAGTTGTGCATTTGATTTTTCCTTCCTAAGTGTCAAAGTCATTCTGAATTCTAATCCTGTGCCTTAGCCTGTCTGATTTTGTCCTTACATATTCTCGTAATAGAGATACTGGCTAGAATAACAAATTCCTTTGTAGACTTGAATTTAAAAAATTTGAAGATTAGAAAAAAAAAAATCTGAGATTTGCTCAGGATCTCCAACTCCAGTTCAAGAGTGGGGGAGTTGCAGGTGCTAACCACATATCAGCTTTTGGCCCTAAGAGGAGAATGATTTAAGAATCCCAGTAAGGTCAGAAATTGGGGTGTAAACTTAGCAAATGAACTTTCCTGTTATGAATTTCCCATCCCCACTTCAATTGTTCTGCTTTGTTTTTCTCTCACCTATGATACATATTTAGAAACTCCTCCCAAGTTGGTGGCTGTGCATTTTTGCTTCTGCTACCATGTGCAGAGAATGAAGGTATAAGACATCTTTCCTTTTTAATTTTATTTTTGCCATGTATTAAATAGTGTGCATAGAAGTATAGTCTCCATTAGATTAGCATTACAATTGGAGTAACAAATAAACATACTCGGAGGAGACTACACCTCTTCATGTTTGTTGAATTAAGTTCTTTGTTTAGTACTTCTGCCCACTTTTTGGTTGTTAAATGGGCTTCGAGAAAGGGGTATGAAATAGTGCTGGTACTGGGAGCTTTTCACTCAGAGAAACAGAATTCCCTTTCCATGGAGATGTGTGCTATTAAACTTGTGACCAAGATTGGATGCTGCTTTCTGTGCGCTTTAAGGAACTGTACTTTTTCTCTTCACTGTTGATAAAGTAATGGGACTGAACCTCAGCTGGGGTAAAGCACTGTGCTGAAGCAGATGGTGCTACATCGGGTTGCAGTAGCTGAGGACCTGGACTAATGGGTGTCATTTGCCAGTTTACGAAGTGTCACTACCTCAGTTTCTTGTGGGATGAAGGTATTTGGGCATTGTTTGCCAGCACTTCTGTAGCATGTTTCTATTTGTTGTATAAATGAGGGCATGCAGTGTATGTACACCATCATGCATGTTGCTTCTAGGGCATTTAGGAGATGACTCTTCAAGCAAATGTTTGAACATTTGTAGCCTTCTCCTGCACACAAATTAATGTGCATATATTGTCTCTTGGCTGCTTGAATGCATTCCCATCTATTAGAATGGCTGCTCATAAACTGGCTGTATTCACAGCCTAATGCATTAGGCCACGGCAATAATGGGTCTAGCTAAGCAGTTTGCATAATATTACAAATGTGCTTCCTTCTACCAGATCACTTTCCTCTGTGCCAATAGTGAAGAATTAGCATCACGTCTCACCTTAGACTTGATAATACTGTTCACATTTGCATGTCCTCAAAAGAGAGACTGAAATGTGGAAGATATGGCAGTTTACAGGTACTTTCAATGATTGGCCTAAGATTTACCTTGGGGTAGGGTTTCCGAGATGCAGGCAAGAGGCACAAAGGCAAACCCACAGCAGACAAGGCAACCCAGAAAAATCCAGCTCCTAAAGGTGCATAGCAGTAATATTTGTGGTGAGGGAGTGCCCAACAGACCCAAATCAGGACTGGGTTCCAGTTTTGTCCAAATACATAGGAAGACAGGAGCCCTTGGGCTTACAGTCTACAAAAGCAAATGGTCAAGTTGATGATCGATAAGTCTTATTACTTCCAGATTTATGCATATGCAATGTTTTGGGTATTTGTGGGAGGGCACTTTATGGCGAAAGTCACCATCTCTTAGTTGTTTTGCCTGCTTCCTCTTCCTCAAACCTTTGTATGTGATTATTTTTGGTGGTGGGATAGGGCTCCTTTCAAGGGCTAAGGGATGTCTCTTGAGGCAAGTTCCCCATTCTTTTGGCAAGCTTGGTCCTGGTGACTAATTGAGAATGCTTGTGAGTTTTTTGGGTGAAAAACCAGATAAAGCCTGACTCATGAAATGAGACAATAATCCAAAAAGAGCAACCATTCTCTGGTCTGAAAACTACAGATCCTTTGCTTTTTTTATTTTGTAAATAAGGCTTCACAGCTTTAGAACTAGACGCTGCACACAGTACAGCTGTGAACCAAAGTCACTGTTGCATAGGTGTCATTCAGAGCAGAATTTGGGTCATTGTTTTTGCCCCTTAGCGATAGTTTGAGATTATTTCTGTCAAAGACTGCACACTTTCAGTGCAAGTGAAACAAACCCTGACTTGTCTCTGTGCCATGTATTTTAGAGTATGAATGCAGTCCTCTTGGAGTCAAATTGCTTGATGAGAATTTGGCTTCAGATGACTTGCTCTGCCCTAATCCAACCAAGACTGCATTGATTAACACAAGGAGAGTGGTCTACAACTTTCCACTGTGACAGCGTAAACCTTTTGGAGGCTGATTTGGTTAGGAATCTTGGATTCCTGTCCCCTAAGGATCTCATTCTAAGGCAAATTGTTTCTGTTCAGGTAGGATGTGGGTACAAGAGGAAGGTCTTCCTTAGGTGCAATTCAGGTTATGAGCCATTAAACTGCACAGTTGCCTTAGCTAAGTACATATATACAGAAAAAGCAGAGAGGTGGAGACAGCACTATGCTGACTTAGCTGAGACCTTGTGTATCCTGTACATGCCAGCTTTGTATAAACCCCTAAGCTCCAGGCCTGTTCTTCTCATGGATATACACCATTGAGTATTCATGATTGCTTTAGTATAGGTAACAAATTTCTCATGCTTTTGCTGTGTTTACTAGCAAATGTTTTAGGCAGGAAAATCCATTTGCTCAAATGAACTCAGGTTTCCATTCACTCACACCACCAAGCCATGCCACATCAATACATCGATCTCTTTAAAAGTGAAGATATAGCCACACTTTCCCTCCATAAGAGACTGTATTAATTATACACTATAGTGATAATGATTTCAGTCTTCCCTGGATCCTTCAGAGTTCAGGCCGCAATTTTTTAACTAGCAATCTATGGAAGCACTTCTTCACAGGAGCTGCAGATTAGTAAAATAAAAGCAATCGACTCTAATTGTTTTGTAAGCATATTGCTGTGCACACTCCGGCTTGGGTATATTAGAGCACAAATAAATGCTCCCTCTATCTATCTGTGAAAGGAACCCTCTATGTGAGACTCTCCCAACCCTGTGCAGCAGAGAGATGGGAGACAGGTATCAGCAGGCATGGGCGAGGAGTGGGTGAGCAGGCTGGGGGTGAACAACACACATCATCTTCTTGTCCGGCATTGTGGAACCTAGGAGAGAAAGGTAACACAGCGTGGACTATCCCTAAAGACAGCGATGGCCAGAGGGGGACACTAGCAGTGCAGCTTCAATTAAGCTGTTTTGCCAGGGCTGGGATGGGAGTAGACAAGCCTAGGTAGGAGTCACAGGTATTCTTCATAACGGCCTGCCAATGGTCCCTGGGCTTCCCTGGTGTTTGAAGACAGACCTATGGGCTCTTTTGTTGTGGTGGGAGACAAATCCCTCCCTAACTGAATGTGAGAGAAGGAAAATCTGGGTAGGAGTGTGAGGGGGGCGGGGGGAGAAGGGGGTTGGGCTCACAATGATTTCCCTCCCTTAACCCATCAGAGGGATAAATACCACGGAGGTAGAAGAGTTATTTAAGTGAAGTTAACCAATGTTGGCACCAGAACAAAAGGATATAAACTGTCCCTCAACAAGTTTAGGCTTGAAATTAGATGAACGTTTCTAACCATTGGACGAGTAAAGTGCTGAAACAGCCTTCCAAGGGGAGCACTGGGGGGCAAAAAACCTAACTTGTTTTGAGAACGAGCTTGATAAGTTTATGGAGGGGATGATATGATGAGACTGCTTATGATGGCATGTAGCTGATCTGTGATTGCTTGCAGCAAATATCCCCAATGGCTGGTGATGGGACACTAGATGGGGAGGGCTCTGAGTTACTACAGAGAATTCTTTCCCAGGTGTCTGGCTGTTAGGTCTTGCCAAAATGCTCGGGGTCTAACTGATCACCATATATGAGGTCAGGGAGGAATTTTCCCCGGGTCAGCTTCCAGAGACCCTTTGTTTTTTTTGCCTTCCTCTGCAGCATGGGCCACGGGTCACTTGCAGGTTTAAACTAGTATAAATGGTGGAGTCTCTGTAACCTGAAGTCTTTAAATCGTGGTTTGAGGACTTCAGTAACTCAGCCAGAGGCTAGAGGTCTATTTCAGGAGTGGGTGTGTGAGATTCTGTGGCCTGCAATGTGAAGGCTAGATGATCATGGTGGTCCTTTCTGACCTTAAAGTCTATGTGTCTATGAATCTGTGCTGCAGGCTCTACCGCATGAGGAGATCATCCAGGGCAAAGCAGACGCTTGGACGAACTACAGGGAAATGTAATTTGCTGAAAACATTCACTAAGAAAAAGTGTTAGAAATAACAACTTTGTACGGAAAATACAATAAACTTTATGCTGTCCTCTGCCTTATAAGGTCTGCTATAAATTATTGAGCTAGACAGGCCAAGCGACAGCTAATAGGGCCAAGAGCATTAGAGCACTCTTGAGGCAGAGAGTCAAAGGGCTGCAGGGGGTGGGGAGGACTGGTTTGCAGTGCTGTACTGCAGTACCCAACTGATTTTTCAAAGCCCAGCTCTAGGTTTCAGCTTAATATTTTTATGATGACTCTGAAAACTACTTCTGCATTGATTTTAGCAATTATACGTTCACCTCACTTCCCTGATTCCCTCACTTGTTGGTCTTTCCATGAAAGAGACTAGGGGACAAATGTAGAGAGTAGACTAAGGACGTGATCTAGGGCCACTGGACTGAATAGAAAGAGTTCTATTGAGTTCAACGGGCTTTGGAGCAGGCGCTAAGCAACTATCGTTTTCTCAAAAGGTATTTAAAAAGCCAGATGGTCTGGAAGAAGAAGTAAATTGCCTCTCACTTTCATGTGTCCAGTGGTTAATAAACTCCCTCTGCCAAACTAGTCTGGTGGAGGGATGTTTCTGGAGAGGAGTTGCAAGGGGCTGATTGTAAGAGATAGACAGATGAACAGCAAGGTCCCCTTCACCCATGGATTTGGGAGGCATGTATTTGTTGGAGAAGGCAAAGGGACAAAGCCACTAACATTATTGTGCTGATGAGAGTCAGCCAGACCTACAGCGGGAATATAGAGAGAGTAGAGCAGGTTGTGGGATAAAGGGAGCTTGCTAGTCTATTGGTTTCCATTTCACTGCTCTCTTCTTGGAGAGGATGAGATGGTTTTAAATGGTTCTTTAAGTTGTAAAGGCACCAGCTGATGGAAACCAGCACTGCATTGTAGGCAGTGTAATATCCTTGGTTAGGAAGTCTGACAGGAAGCTGTGAATCCTTGTGACTTATAGAGGAGCAATTTCATCCTAACTAGTAAATTTCAAAATAAATTAAATTTGTGAAAAAAATAGCAAACAAGCTATAGATTTGTGAGGTGAACCAAGACAAAATTAAATCATAATTTCAGGAAATGCTGCTGCATACACAGTTAGTTACATTCCTGTCTTCACACCTTCCAGCTTCTGGTTTTAGAAAGAGCTCAGAGACACAAAGGGAAAAGCTGAATATTAAAGGGAGGAAAGATACCCATAATGGAGGGGAACAAATAGAGCAACTGCTGAGTTCCATTTCCCTTCCAGGCTGCCCATTGTTCTCTCAGTCCCAGTAGTTAATATTCATAAAGTACTTTTTTCAGAGTAGCAGCCGTGTTAGTCTGTATTCGCAAAAAGAAAAGGAATACTTGTGGCACCTTAGAGACTAACAAAATTGAGCTTTCGTGAGCTACAGCTCACTTCATCGGATGCATTCAATGGAAAATAAAGTGGGGAGATTTATATACATAGAGAACATGAAACAATGGGTGTTACCATACACACTGTAAGGAGAGTGATCACTTAAGGAGAGCTATTACCAACAGGAGAGCAGGGGTGGGGTGGAACCTTCTGTAGTGATAATCAAGGTCGGCCATTTCCAGCAGTTGACAAGAACGTCTGAGGAACGGTGGGGGAGGGAGGAAATAAACATGGGGAAATCGTTTTACTTTGTGTAATGACCCATCCACTCCCAGTCTTTATTCAAGCCTAAATTAATTGTATCCAGTTTGCAAATTAATTCCAATTCAGCAGTCTTTCGTTGGAGTCTGTTTTTGAAGTTTTTTGTTGAAGAATTGCAACTTTTAGGTCTGTAATCGAGTGACCAAAGAGACTGAAGTGTTCTCCGACTGGTTTTTGAATGTTCTAATTCTTGACGTCTGATTTGTGTCCATTTATTCTTTTACATAGAGACTGTCCAGTTTGACCAATGTACATGGCAGAGGGGCATTGCTGGCACATGATGGCAAACAATCAGAGTCTGAGAAGATTTGATCTACAATATTTTCTCTCTCTCATTTTCAGATTCCTGTTCGTTAGGCCAATATTGTGCTTGAATTAAAGCAGGTTTGACTAATGAGCTGGCTCAGTATATGTATACCTAGCTTTCATCACACATACTGTACTCACCACAGCTTCAAAAAGCAAGTTGTTGAGAACAAGGCTTATATAATACAATGTGTATATAGTCCCTGAATTAGTTAGTTCTGAAATGCAGCATGTTGCATTTTCTCCAAGGATCCTACTTGCAGAAAAAGCAAATTGCTGAGATTATTGCTAGGCAAAGGTCAGGCAACACTGAACTTTACCGGGAGAGGGAAGTGTGCAGCTCAGTGCCCTCTTCATATAAACAATGTTCTTCATTACATTCTCTTTTTCTTCCGAGCTCTGCATTATGGATGGAGGATGTACATCTAAAGATAAGAGGAGCATGTCTTGTTCCAGCTAGCACTGAAGAGGACTTCAAATTACTACTCTTGCTATTTATGTTTTAATGGTGCTTTGATGCTCCACCCAAGATCAAGGTCCGTTTGGCTAGGTGCTGCACAAACAGTAAAAGCTAGCTCTTCCGGGTGAAGACTTAGTGTCTAAAAAGATATATTCTTACTCCCATTTTACAAATGAGGGACTGAGTTCTAGTCCCGGGCTATGGATTGAGCTTTCTTAGGAATTAAGGATCATTGCAAACATCACCACCTTGCACTTTAAGTGCAAAGTGCATTTCTTTGATCTCGCCCTTCTCCAATGTAAAGGTGTAGCTGTGTGTGTGTTTATTTAAAAAAAAAACAACCCAAACAAAACATTCTATTTTACACACTTCCCCTGCAGAGAGGAGGCCCGATCAAACACATGTGAAATATTAGTCACTTTCTTAATGCACCACTGAAAGGTGCTCAGATGCTACAATGATGAACACAGGACAAGAGCCTATATAGAACAGAACTTGCCCAAGGTCACACAGGAAGTACGTGGTGGAGGAGGTTTAACCCAGTTCTCCTGAGTTGCTGTCCAGCGTATTAACCATGAGGCCATCCTTTCTCCTTGGTTGTCTTTATTGCTGTCCTCTGAGTTCTATTTATTTGTCAATAAAAGTATGGCAAACCTTTCTGTACCTTGAACAGTGGTTCTTGTGTGGGCCAGGACCGCTGCTGGTTGCCAGCAGGTATCCAGGAGCGGGAAGAGGGTGATAGCTGTCCCTGTTCTGTCTTTTGTCTCTTTCAGAAGAGAACTCTCTCAGCCCATGAAGAGTCACAAAAGGATTAGACATTCATATGGAGAATAAGACCATGCAAACCTCATTAGCAGGGATCCTAGAAATCTGTTTGCCATGGAAAAATGTGGAAAAACACTGATTTTGCAGAGAATCTTTAATTTTTATATTGTATGAAAAAATAAACATATATTAACTATTAACTAAATTTTACTGAAAGCACCAGTGTCACTTATTCCATGCACGCAATCACTCCCTCTTATGGTTGATTTTTGAATGTGTTTTACGTTTACAGTGGAACCCCGTTTACGCAATCTGATTGGGACCGGGGCCAGATCGGATAATCAAAAATTTGGATAATCCAGGGTACTGGCAAAAGAGCTTTCTATCCGTTATTATAAGATGGGGTGGAGGCTTGGGCAGTGAGTCCCTGGTGGCAGGAGCTCAGGCGGTCAGATCCTGGTGGGTCTGATCGCTGAAGCCCCAGTCACCTGGGACTGACCACTTGACCTCCAGACACTGTCAGCTGCAGGCGTATGCTAGTTTGGTTGATACAGCGAGTTTGATAATGGAGGCGTGGCTAAACTTGGTTCTACTGTATAGCAATAAAACATTGTGTTCAGCTGATACCTATATATATTGTGGCTAGGGAAACTGAAGTACAGCCTTTCATTTTAATCGTGGAAAAATGAAGGTTTTAAATCACAAAAAACTAGGATCCCTGCTCATTAGAAAGGATGGAAAATTACAAGTGCTATAAACACTTTGTGCTTCAGAGTATAAATCAGCCACTAGTTGGCTGGGATTAGGATGAAACCTCCCACACTAGCAGTTTATTACATAATTATCCTTTCTGGGAGTTTTACAACTTCTTATGAAAAATCCACTGCTGGTACCCATCAGACAGGACCACAGCCTACATGGGCTAAGCCATTGCATTTGCTACAGTGGCTCCTTTTGCAGCAGCACCTGAAAACTTCTTTGAAGCTCCATTCGAGCAAATGTAGAGGATTCTGGGGTGTAATTGGTGTAATTCCTGGATCATCTGGAAATGACTCTGTGAGGGTGTTACAGTATTGAAGGACAAAGAACCGTGGTCTGAGAGCAGAGGACAAATTCATAGTCAAACATGCTTTAGGCACCTGTGAGAGGAAAAAATAAAGCACATTAAAGTAAAAAAGTGATCCTGAGAATGCAAAGAGATGTAATGGGAAAGGGTGAAAGTTAGAGACAGAATAAGGCTGAATAATACTAGTCTACAATAGCTATTTGTACTCTGTTATCAGAAACCATCCCTAGGAACATATAATAGTAAACATAGGAGCAGCAATTGGTCTGGTTAACTAAACAAAAACACTAGCTGTCTTCTTGTCATGAGACACTCTATGCCAGTGGTGGGCAACCTGCTACCCACAGCGCCGCACACAGCCCATCAGGGTGGACCACGAGACAGTTTGTTTACATTGACTCTCCACAAGCACGGCTCCCTGCAGCACCCAGTGGCCACAGTTTGCCATTCCAGCCCAAAGGAAGCTGCAGGAAGCATCAGCCAGCACATCCCTGCGACCCGCACCACTTCCTGCAGCTCCCATTGGCAAGGAATGGCGAACCGTGGACATTGGGAGCTGCGGGAGGGTCTGCAGATGGTCAATGTAAACAGCTGTCTTGTGGCCTGCCAGTGGATTACCCTGATTGGTTGTTTGCAGCCCATGGGCCACAGATTGCCCACCACTGCTCTATGCCCAGCTTCCCTGGGATTGTCCTGTGTCTCAGTAGTTTCTCTGAGGTCTTGGTTAAGTCACATTTTTGTCCCAGTTTGTCCCAGAACAGGCTGCGGTTGGGCTCCTCTACTCTGTTCTGCAGTGGGCGGGTCTAACAATTGTCGAGGTTAGGTCAGTACACTGTCTGTGCATATTTTAGTCTGGTAACATTCAAATGAATTTTTAAGCTGTGGTTCAACCCAGGATGGAAATAAGGCTGCAGGGTGTATCTAATTATTCGAGTCTGAGCCGGGGAGGGGATAAGCTGAAATTAATAAGAGGTGAGGGGACTCTGTACATCCCAACATGCTGCATGATAAGGCCCCCGAGGTCCAAGGAAGTTAAGGGTGCTCAGTATTTTGCAGGACCAGACCCTTGATCACCACCTCCTCCCCTGCTGCCCACTCCCTACCCCACTCCTCCCCCAGGCCTTATGAGTGTCCATGGTCTCCAGTTTTTGAAGAACACACTCTGCATCTAGATTGGTGGAGAAACATCAGGTCTTCAGAATGTGAATACATGCTTTATTGCCATGCTTCATTCTGGACTGCTGTTTAGTTTTCTCGTCCTTCCCACATCCCCACCTTGACGAAATGAAGGCTTCATGTGCTACAGTACATTGAATAATTTACCTCCACTAATTAAATAGCCTGATTATCGAGTTTGTCACCACTATTTATTTATTTCTCAAACACAAAGGGCCAGATCTTCATCCGGTGCACATTGGTATAATTCCATTGACAGTACGCCAGCAGGAGATACACAATATAGTCGGATTTTGAACATGGAAGTGGTTTCCAATAGGCCAGGTTTAAAAGGAGTTCAAATGACCTATAATTCACCTACATTTAACTCTCACCTTCACAAGAGAACAATTCTGAAAAGCAAAATATGCTAAGAAATTGAATTAGGTGTCCCGTTGCTGGAAGCTTATGAACTCTCACCCTAATGTACTGTAAGCCTGCTAATGAGGATGGAGTGCAATGCTAGTGAGGCCATGACATTAAAGGGGGAAAAACAAATGATTCTGCAAGACTGCTGGTGTTGTGAACAAATGATCTGTATTCAAAAGAAAGCATAGAGCAAACATTAAACTTTAATGGAATAATCTCACAGGGGAGGTTATTTTCATGCAGCTGAACATTTTTCTTATTAACATAACACATGGCCACTTTTGCAACATGCATAATATGCTATTCATCATCCAGTTGTTTTCTGTAAAGGTTAAACCGGTTTGGAAGGGTAATCAAGTCAGTCAGGTGTATTGTTCACTTTAGGGTGAAATCTGCCCATGGGCAGAGGGCTGGCTCAAGGTCTATGAATCACTTAAATCCCATTTCAGGCCACAAATGATATTTCTGAAGATTCAGAAAATAAAAACCAGCCTTAATGTTTTGCATTAGCAGCATGTGTTTGGGGATCTCAGAGTTCTCAATGTATATGAATGAATTAAGCACCAAAACCTCCTGTGAGCTAAGGAGGAATTCTTGTTCCCATTTTACACACAGGAAAAGATGAGACAGAGAGAGGTTTAGGCCCAAAATTTCAAACTTTGCTGCCTCAAGATCGGCACCTCAGTCCATAGCTAGAAGTCCAGATGTTCTGAAGTCAGGAGGTGCTGTGCATGCTCAAATCCTCTGAAAATCAGATCATTGCTAGTAGTTGCCTTGCTGTAACTTTGGAAATCTTGGCCTAAGGGATTGGCCATGTCACATGGGGATAGACTGGGACCCTACCACGAACTCTGAGCAAAGGTGTTTTGCTGTTCCAGGAGCACATGAGGACCACTGAGACTGAGTCACAACATGGCCCCTTGGTTCTCCCCTTATTCCAGGGGGGAGTAATCTGAGCCAGCCTCTTACTTAGTGCAGGTTACTGCCATCTCTGAACTGGGTTAGCCATGCTTCTGGCACAATGGGTGGCAGAGTTGAGGCTCCACCTTCCCCTTGTCTCTGCTCACCCACTCTCTGCCCATCTACATGAGAGGGCAAGTAGTGGCCCCGTAAGGCTGGTTCCCTGTTACACTATGCCTTGCCATGCAGGTGGCCCATGCAGAGGAACTCAGTTGGTCACAGGTAAGTAGCAAATGGAATAAGAAAACAGCAGCTCTGCTGCTCTGACTACTAGGGGCTAGAAGTCAGCATAGCTCCATTATACTAGCAGAGGGTTGGTCCAAGATAACTGCCCTCTAAAAGCCAAATATTTGTGGCTGTGAATTTTTTCTAAAAATATCTTTTGCTCACCCCATTATTCTTAGCTATATCCTTCCAGATTTTAAAACATGTTTTATTAAAAGCTAGAATGTGTGAGCTGTTACTGTGCACTTGATCAACAAACCCAGCCTTTCATTTCCCTCTCAATCACTCTTATTCCAGTGAGTGACAAAGCTCCTGACTCCTGGATATTGAATCTACATGCGACCTTGTTACCCTCTGTCCTCACTTCCTCCTGCAATCATAACTGCTTTTGCTTTATTTATATTAAAATAAACCTAACCACTCACACTGGGAGTGCACTTCGAATGCTGGATTTATGCTTCCACACTCTTTCTTTCCATGAACACTTGTGGTTTTTAAACATGCATTTCAAAGTGCTGGTTTCAGTCTTTTAATTCTGATTTCATACTTCCCTTCTTACCTCCATTTCTGTCACTCATGCATGCAGCTAGGGTGACCAGACACCCCCAATAATAATGGGATTGTTCAAATATTAGGCACTTTGTCAGATTTATGCAACTATACCCTCCCGCCACCCCAAAAAAAAAGTGTCTGGATTTTTCACACTTGCTATCTGGTCACCCTACATGCAGCACAGTTTGTCCTCAAAAGTCACGAACCACATATACACAGGATGGTCATCTGAACACAGGAGACCAGGCTGAACTCCTGAGTTCTAGTCCATAGCTTCCTGTGTGACCTTGGGCAAGTCACTCAAGCTTTCCCTGCCTGGGACTAGTCATCTATAAAATGGTTATAACACCACCTCTATCACTGGAGTTTGGAGTGATAGGGATGGATTCTGCAAGGAGCTGAATATCATCAGCACCTGCTCAAGTACAGCGGGGTCTCCAGTTTTGGAAGCTACTCAACCCCTCCCTGGAGGCCTGAGAACCTGGTAGGATCTGGTTCTTAATTAATGAAATGTGCTTTATGAGTACACAACACTTCGCTTTTGTTCATTATGCATATATATATATTCGTTGCTGAAACAGGCTGTCGCTAACACATTTATGGCTTTCCTGCATTATGTCTGGGAATTACAGACAGTAAGTAAATTTTTTGTCAAAACAGTTTTCTGTTAAAAATGCTATTTCGGAGAAATTGAAATTTTTCAAAAAATTGTATCAATTTGATGAAATTTTGCTTCATAAAAATGTGGGGGGATTGTTAATCTTGTTTTTATACTTTTGGTATGAAAAGTTTGAATCTTATACTTTTAGATAACTTTGTGTTTACACATTTACTTTATATTTTAATTTTTTTAAAAAAAATATAAAAATGGTTGAGCTCAAAATGAAACATTTTGAATTTATGAAATGAAATTATTTGATTGGCTTGAAGACAATTTTTTCTGAATTCCTTTTTGCAAAAATTTGAATTATTGCCTTTTTCTTCCTGAGGCAAGGATGAAAATAATTTCAAAACTCCATTCTCTGATCAGCTCTACTGGTAAAGCTATAGCAAGAGTTTCATTCTGTGCAATGAAAAAGACCCACAGGGGGTGGAATTTGCAAATGTGCCTAAAGCTCCAGCTCCTGGAGTCAGGTGATTTCAGTTTCAGCTTTCCTTATTTATTCAGGGGGTTTAATTGATTTTTTCCATAAAGAAACAGGCAATGAAAAGTACAAAGCTTGTATGTTTCCAAATACCCCTCATGTCATGGTCTCAGTAATAGAATTATGGAATTATGCAATTTTACAACTCGTCAAAGCTGAAAGACCAGACAGTACAAAACCAGGCAGTACTACATAGACATAACATGTTGGGGTTAGGGTGACAGTAATAAAATAGGAGAAAATATAGCTGAATAAGGAGAGGAGAGGATCAAAGTTGTAACCCTCCAGGCTGAAGAGAAAACCACAAAGTTAGCTTAGGCTCTAATTCAGCAAATCACTTAAACACATGCTTAAAATTAAACACCTGATTAATTACTTTGCTTAATAGTGGCCTTAAATATTATAGCTACTTTTTCACAAACCTCTCCTAGGCTGTATTGAGGACGCCTTGGTCACCGCTGAAGAACCAACTCAGTGTGTGTGAGCTGAGGTTAGCCTTTACTTAGGTGCCGAGTGATTTCTTGGTGTCTGAGACAGGGAGATGTTTTACTTCCAGTCCTGTATGAGAAATGAGACTCTAAAAATTGAAAATGCCAAGTGACTGATTGTCTCCCCATAGTTAGTCTGGTATCTCTTACTTTTAGCTATGTCATTAAATGAAACCATTAAAAGCTGTGGAATGTTTTATAACATCATCATTCTTCTGATGGAGGTGCACATTCAGAACACTGTGAAAACAAACTGATCAGCAGCCGTAGATCTCGCCATACCCCAGTCCTGCAGCTATTCATTCACAGAGAAGTTACACGCACTTTGACTCGCTTTCTGTTTTAGCTGCACAGAAAAATCAATCGTGTTGGGCCAAATCCTTGGCTAGAATAAATCTAAGTAGCTCTATCAATGAAGCTTAGGCTTTTTCTATCCACAAAATGTAACAACATAGTTAAATCAGTGAAACTTTTTTGGGTAACTAACAAAACCTTAGTTGTTCCATCAACGATGCTAGGCTCATTTACACCAGATGAGAATCTGGTCTATTGTATGGCCACCTGTTTCACCTGAATGACAATGAAGTTTTTAGCACGAAATAGGAAACTCATGCTTGGAAGCATGTCATAAGGCAGGGTTCCCTCATCCTGGATTCTTACAGCAAACAGTCCTCTGCACACCAGTGGCAAGCGCAGCACTAAGTTCTTTATTTACAGTGTGCTTTATAAATGTTTTCCCCCCCCACAGCATATGACTTTTCCCCAAGTCTTTGCCTACTACCGAGGCACAAGACAGGTGGGAAAGTGGAGTGATCTCATCTCTCTGATCAAGGGGTTCTTTGGCCCTTCCTTCCAGCCTTTCTCCTCTCCCATCTCTTCCTATCTCTCTTTTAACCATCCTCATCTGTTGATTGGTCAATCACCTGGTACAGAATTAATTATCTCATCACTTTGGCTCATGTGGGGATGCTTACTAAGCACACAGAGTGGTGAGTCATATGTAGGCTACTCACGTTCTGTTACAAGGCACAATATTAAAAATGGGAGCAGAAAGGAAGCTCAGTTAGTCAGTGGTCATGAAGCAAATGTTCTTTTAAAGATGAGATGCTTCATTAATATGTAAAGGCGAATTTCATGTGAGCTTTGAAACACAGTTCAGGTTTTTATGTTCTGTTCAGGTTAAGTGAAGTTAACAGAGAAGAAGAGTTTGTAACATGTACTGGCTTTAAGAAGAGAATTAAAAATGTACCTACTGTATTTAGAACACAGTCCTGTAGAAGGGTCGGCATAGTCTTGACTTTTAAAACGTGGATTATTTGTCAGTTTTAAAATACGGTTTATTAGGGCTTGTCTACACTTGAAATGCTACTGTGGTGTAGCTGCAGTTGCAGCTGCTATAGCCCTTGAATGTAGATGCTACCTACGCCGACAGGAGGAATTCTCCCATCAGCGTAGGTAATCCACCTCCTGAGAGCTGGTAGCTAGGTTGATGAAAGACAGCTGAGCACTGTCTACACTGGGGGGTTAGGTTGGCTTAACTATGTCACTCAGGGTTGTGGATTTTTCACACTCAGTGACATAGCTGGGTTGACCTACATTTTTAGTGAAGACCAGGCCTTCATCTGTACAACAGTGGTACAAGTCATATTGCTAACATCGTATAAAACTAGATTGGACAAACCACTTATCCAGTCCTGTTCTGTCCATCCTGCACTGGCAATGTGATGAACTAGAGGATTTATTGTCTCTAATTTCTATGATACTCCAAGATATTAAAAGGACCTGATCCTCTAGATCACTAGGTCAAATGTGGCCTATGTCTGTGGTAGTAAAAAGTAATTACAGGAAGGTGTCTGGTTGCATGGCCTATGTAAAATTTGCTGGATGGGTCTCAGTGAACTTGCTAGTGTTTCTTACAGCTCTCTAGTATCTTGTAACAAAGATAAAAATAACACAGTGAGGAACTGGCAAGTGCAAACTGCAAAATGAAATTAGATTTGAAAAAAAATTAAAATGGGTAAATGAGTTTCCTCATCAAATTTACTGATTCCTAATTATACTCCCAGCAAGAGTGTAACAAGTTAGATCCAGCTGGCGTTTTTTAGCTAATGAAAACTACTAGCTCAAGCTGCTCTGAAAGGACCTCAGAAAGTGGGAAAGTAAAATGACATCCTAAAATTTACTTCATACTTCAAATACAATATTGGAAGAAGAATGTTTGTACCTTAATATACACCTCTTCCTCTGAGTGACCTTACTATGACATTGATTGAAGGCAACTTGGTGTCAAGTCCTCTCCAATGTCAGCGACTGTCCGCATGTGGTCAGATTAGCATGGATTCAATTTAGTCTTCTGAATTTCTCAAGCACATTTATTTTATTTTATTGATAGCATAGGCTCTAAGTGAAAACACTTTCTCTTTACTGTGTTCACTAACTCCACTAATAATGAAGGAAGAACTTAGTAACACATCTCTGTTGATGCATCTCAAGTCTAACTTTCAACACCAGTCCTGTAACCTCTAACCTTATAGCTCCTTTCTCCCTTCAAGTAGACTCCTCCCTTTCCTTTTCCTAAACTTTAGTGGAAACCTATATTTGGGGCCTGATCTGACATACAATGAAGTCCGTGGAAAGACTCTTCATTGACTAGAATGGGTGTTAGAGCTGATGTTGCTTTTCCTCACCTCTGTTATGCTCCATTTTATTAGTTAGCTGTTCACACTTGTCATCTTATCAATAGCACCCCTTAGTGGTGCTGAGTTGAGGTTTTTTGGCTTGTTGTGTATATCATGCACTGGTTCCATTTTGTATTGAAATTCCATTTGATTTCAAATGGTTAAAACTGAAAATGCTGAATACAGTATAACCCTATGTCTTTTGACCTGTGTTTTCTGATACTGCATATTGCTGTTTTAGGGCTTGTACCAGCTTGCACATAAGTCAACAGAAAGATTCAATAAGAGTGAGAATGGGCTTTTGTAAATGTTCTTCTTTTGCAAACAAATCTAAATGAAAGATTATCAGAATAACCTAAAATTTTAATAATTTTGATACTTAGACATTTCAAGGATGTTGCTCCAAATTGTGTCACTTCCTGGACTCTGTGCTTTTGTTTGAACAAAGAAAGAGAAGAAAAGGAACTCTTACTTGTATTTAATAGCAATACCGATTGAGAGTGTTAACGGAAGTTAATTTCCAGGGAAATTTTAAATTTTCATATTTAGATGCATACCCACTTGTACAGATCATTTAAAAATATGTCAAAGAATAACATCACTAACCAGTACACCCTTTTCCTCTGCACTGAATATCCCTCCGAAAGCACTTACAAATATTACTCTTGTAGCTGACCAGGGGCTTGATCATACTCCTTTTGAAGTTAATTGCAAAACTGCTATTGACTTCTATGGTACAGGATCAAGCCCCAGATGATCCATCACAGAGATTAGATATAGAGGGCCAGATATTTGGTTGCTGTAAACTGCTGATTACACCAACCCATAATGCATTGCTTTAAAAAGAAGGATAGTTATGAACCATCTGCCAAAAATCAGGAAATCATTATATTCCTTTATCATCCAGCAGTGACTACTTTATGATTGCATGGTAACAAGCTTGAAGCAACATGGAATAGTAATGTATGTCCTTAAATTACAAAGTAGTGTAGAGCTCCTACATTACCAACCACTCATTTTTCTGTTATAAATCAGTCCACGTTAAGAGCCAGAGATAATGTGTTCCTGGGGAAAGGTTTTCATTTATGGAAGAAGCTACTGGAGGAATTAGGACCAAACTAAACTGTGACTGTCTTCAGAGCATGATGCAAGACCCACTTGTTCGCCAAAGCCTTCCTATTATCACAGTAGAAAATGATACCCAACATGGAGGGTAAAAGTAGACTGCAAGAAGCTGGGTGAGGGCAAGTCTGATTTGTGGATCTAAATTACTGTATTCAGTGCTTGGGTACCACGATGATAAGCATCATCGAAATTGGTAATGCGTATAGACATGTAATTGAGATAGTCCTAAATTTCCTTGAGCATCATACAGATATGTGATAATTGCTATACAGTGGTATCTCTACTGCATGTTATACACCTCTTTTCCATCTTATTCAATTTTTCCTCTGTTTTAGACTTTCTCAGATATTACTTTTGAATTGTGAATATTTGTTGGTTTACCCTTTAGCTATAGCTCCAGTTCAGAAAAGCATTTAGGCATTGCTTAACTTTAAGCACATGCTTAAATCCATCCATCCAGCAAACCATTTAAGCATGTGCTCAAATCCCATTCACTGACTTTAATGTGACTGAAGCATATGGTTAAAGTTAACCTTGTGCTTAAGTTCTTTGCTGACTTAGGATAAAGCAGGGCAGACTTGTATCCCAGCAGTACTTTACACCATGCTATCCAAGTCCTTGTAGTTCAGCTGAAGGTAACTTGGTGAGTTAAAGGCAGGATTCAATCCATTTTGCAAGGAATAAAAGATTTAGTAAATCTGTGTTTTCTTTCTTCCGTGAAAATTTTCTGTATTGCAGCTTCAGTAGCTTCTGGCTCATGACTTTTCTATTGTCTTTTAGGAGAGACATAGTGGAGTGGTTTTAATTGCCAGCACTTAGAACATTAGCCCAGATTTATTTAGATTCAGTAAATTTTTGACTGTTGGCACAGCTGTAGTCCTTCCCATATCACCTGATCCAGGAGAGAGTACACCCACTTAATACTTAACAGCTCCATTATCAAGTTGAAATTGTATGCTCTATGAAATCTTCAAATATCTCTCTAGTACTATTAACATCAGCAAAAAACAGGCCAGCATCTTCAGTGTTCGTCACTCTCCAGTTTTATGACACAGTGTGTAAAGACAGGGTCAGTAGGAAATGTACTGATTTTCAGTGGCAAATTCACTGTGTGATTGCAAGGCACTTCGTGTAGATCTATTAGTGGCACCATGGTCCGACAACAAGCTTACAATACAGAATGACTCCGATGACAGGTGTGTGAATGTGTGTGTTTACATGGGTACTTTTAAGTTGTGGGTGTTTCAGGAGCTGCGTATGTCAGTGGCCAATCCATCATTTTTGGAAAGGATTATGTTTTACTGAAGAACTGTGGGGTCAAATTCCTAACCCCTGTTGCATCTGCAGTAGCACAAAGCTACTGAAGAGTACCCCTAGGAGAGGTTGTCACCATCTTTCCACACCTTCCATGTAGGGGACATTTTGGGGGTGAGTAAGGGCAGGAAAGGGAGTATGCCAGAAGCAAGGTGGAGTGCATTGCTTTCTACCACATCCTCGTGCAGCAGTTGACTAAGCTTGAGTAAGGGCTTGTCTACCTGTGCAGAGCTACAGTGGTGCTTTAGTGAAGACACGACTATGCCTACAGGAAAGCATCTCCCATCGGTGTAGTTAATCCACCTTCCTGAGAAGCAGTCACTATATTGATGGAAGGAGCTCTCCCATCAACATAGCTCTGTCTACACGAGGTGTTAGGTCAGTATAATTACGTCGCTCAGGAGTGTAGATTTTTCACACCCCTGAGCGACATAGACCTGCCAAACGAAGTTATGCTGGGAGCTGATTCAGACCCTGGCTTGCCCAGGATTAGGACAGCAAAAAAGTATCTTTAGACTCTCCTTTCAGCCTTGCCTCCTCACTACAGCTACATGAGAGTAACCTCTATGCAGCTGGGCATTCAGCTCTGCACTTCCTACAATAAAGCAGGATTGACTGTTGTGGTGTGACAGATTTCTGTTACAGATCTGCCTGAGGCATCAGGTGATCAGGCTGAGGCCAGAGGATTGTTGGGGCGGGGGGTAGGGGAGGGTGATGGAGCACATCAAGCAACTGAGTTTTAAAGCTTTATTGATAAAATAATAAAATAACAGCGGAGCGTGATGAGTGCTCCCCACGTCACTCAGAGGAAGGAAGAGAGCATTAGTGCCCCTAGTCCTAACCCATTTTCATACTTACACATGCACTACCTGAGGCTGGCCAGGCCTGGATGTAATGTCAGAAGAAGAGGTGGAAGGGTGGACAGGAGTTCTGTCCTGTGCGCACAAGTCGTCCAGGGTCCGCTGCCAATCTCCAATTTGCTTCAGCTCTCGGGAGGGTTTTAAACCTGAGGGTCCTTTGGGGCTGTCTTGGTCCAGGACTTCTGACCCCATGCTCTTTGTACCAGTCCGAACCGGCCTTTCGTGGCTTCTTCGGTTTTCCCAAAACATTTTGGCTTTAGGGACGCTACATCACTTGTTTTCCCCCTCATCGGCCTTCACTGTCTCACTCGGTTTTGCAGCCGCTGCAGGTTTATGCAGTTGAATCTTCTTTTCTCGCAGCTGGTCGGAGTTGGTATCCAGGCCCCCCCGCTCGTCTTTCTTGGTAGGCCGCCAAGCGTCGGTTGTGTGCTGTGGCCTTGAGCTGGAGCCATCGTCTTATCTTCAGACCGAGCTAGCCGAAGTGTTGAGTTAACTCATTCCTCTGCTCTCTTTCTCCTTCCCCCTTTGGCCTCTCGCAGGCTGCAAAAGAATCTTCCACTCCCCACTCACACATTTGACCCTTCCCACATTGCCCTGCGATGACTGCAACAGTGTTAGCAATATACAATGCATATACAATGCTGATCTGCCTCCCACAGGGAACCCCCTCGAGGGGAGGGCTTTGGGGTGTGACAATCCCCCCCCTTGGCCCCAAATCAACATTTTGTTGGGAGGTGTCACCACTTAGGTTTCACTTTGTTCTTGGTTTTGCTCCTAAACAAAACTTCAGTGAAATCATGATTTCAGGAAGCATTTCAATGTCAAGGGAATGCATTTTCTAATGGAAAATAGTTCTATCAAAGTTTTTCTAACCAGCTTTAAGAAAAGGAGTACTTGTGGCACCTTAGAGACTAACCAATTTATTTGAGCATAAGCTTTCGTGAGCTACAGCTCACTTCATCGGATGCATACTGTGGAAAGTGTAGAAGATCTTTTTATATACACACAAAGCATGAAAAAATACCTCCTCCTACCCCACTCTCCTGTTGCTAATAGCTTATCTAAAGTGATCACTCTCCTTACAATGTGTATGATAATCAAGTTGGGCCATTTCCAGCACAAATCCAGGTTTTCTCACACACCCCCCTCCCACACACACAAACCCAGGAGAGTTACTCTGGCTGTTACTCTGTAACCAGCTTTAGTTATAGATCATTTGCAATAACCTCTTAGAACCTTCAGATGGTTAAAACTAGCATTTCATATCCCTTCTCGTTTGTCCCCTTTCCATTTGACAAACATATCTTGACCGATGTATTTCTAACAAGCCCATGCGCTTTGACTGCCTTATTATTGTATCTATCAGTCATTAGGTGCTCAGTTTGGTGAAGTTGGACTTGTTGGTTAACGTGCTTCCCCCTTTGCTAACTGGATGGCTCCTTCTGCAGCCGCAGAACTACTATTGGAGAGTAAGATATTAAGAGCCAAATGCTAGAAGTGCGGAGCACTCCTGTCCCCACGCCCCTCGGCCGTCATGGCTAATGGGAGTTGCAAGTACTCAGGAGGTGCTCAATAACTGAAATTTTGATCCTAACAATGGCTATTAGGTTTTAAATTTTCATTTCTTGGTGACATTAACATGATTCATATTTATAATGAAATAAGGTACCATTTCAGAAATCTGCTTCATAGTGTCTCCGTATTGAGACCATATAGACAACCCATTGGGATGTATCAAATCAGTGGTCAATAATCACTAAAGCTTTTGAGCACCTCCAGTACTGTGGCACTTCCTCTCTGTGTGATCTGCAATAAGGACTGAACAATGATATCTGGGGACAAAATGGAAGGTTTGAACTTGGAGGTACTGAAATTTTCCATATCCTTAAACAAATGTTAAAGAAGCATTTGCAAGCTCTAAGAATATCTATAGTCAACTCTTAGCCAATAATGCAAAGGAAGAGCCCTCAAGAACCTTACATCTTAATTTCCAGGGGAAAAACTTGAGACACTGTTATAGTGCCTTAGCTATCGTATTGTCCCTTCAATAAGAAATTTCTGGTCACAGTACACCTGATAGACATTCAGAGTTCACCCATGCGGCTCTGTCGCTCACAAGTAATGCAATCCGTTTAAACTCATGGCAAAACCAGCCTCATAATTAGAGTTGGGTGAATAACTAAATTTCAGTTAGGTGGCAGTTCTGAAAATTTGGGGGAAAAAATGGTTTGGAGAGAACCAAATCCAAAAATGCCAAAAAATTACGATGAATTGAAAATGAAAATAAAATATTTCATTTGGGCATTTTTCAAGGCATTCTGGATTAACAAAATGCCTGGAGGAAGGGTGGTGGTGCCCATCTTATAACTTATGGCCCAGTGACCTGGGATGTGGAAGACCCAGGTTCAAATCCTTCCCCTCCCTAATCACTGGCCTATGGGTTATTCAGGGTGGGATTTAGCTATTCCACTTTGTATAAGTGATTAAATATTCACTGGAGTAGAGCCTTGAACTTGGGTGTCCCCTCCTCGCAGATGAGTGCCCTAACCAAGATGCTAAAGAGTCATTCTCTTTTTCTCTGCCTGGTCCAATGACTATAAATTCTTACCAGCAGGATGGGTTGATGATCTAGATGTGGGGATTTGATTTGGAGGGGATCGTATGGTAGTTCACTTCACACGTTAATTGTCAGAACTTTGTAGTGATTACTTTTTAAAATGTTGTCTAGTGCCAACGGTCTGAGATGAGATGGGTGCTATAACATTGAAATAAATAGACTTTTGGCTAACCCATCGACATTGGTAATCGTGGCTCCTGCTCTGCTCCCTCTCTCTCTTATACCTTCAGCTCTTTATCAGCATCAAGTATCTCATGTGATTTAATATCAGTAGCACCCATCATAATATAACATTGTATTTCCCTCTATTGCTCTGTGTCTAGAATGCTATATGCATATACGATGCATAATTAATAAAATCTGGCTCCGCTGAAGTCAATGGGCATTGTGGAATGAGAATTCTTTGTTAATTAATCAATAGAGAAGTCTCAACAACTAAGAATCCAGAAAGCAGTGTGAGTGAATGTGTATCTGGGCTTTTTTCACTGCTGTGAATCTGGATCTAATATTACACAGACATGATGTTGCATTTCATACTACCCAACAAGTGGAATTATGTCGAGGTTTTACTGTATTTATAATTATAAAGCTTTTGTGCAGGATCAAGTAGTTTCCCACTGTCTTGTAATGTCTCATCAACAGAAATCCAATTGTGTGTATTGTTGATTTGACAACTACCTGCCTTTTTAGGATATATACTGATATAGTATGTGCACACTCCAGTTTGGTGAAGGGGTTACACAAACCAGCATTTTCCCAACCCACACAATGATGTTGAAATGTATTTCTTTCTTGGGTTGCTCATAATTAATATTTTAAACTTCAAATCCTCATAAAGAATCTTGAGTTAAGATGGATTTTTTTCTCTCATCTTGTGAACTGTGATGTCTACATAGCCTTCCTTTGAAGTCCATCGTGTTAGGGCTCCCCTCCATAATAGGGATTTGTAGATGCATGTAATTAAACTCAGCCAATCACTTGTTTTATTGGCACTGGATGCAGTGAAAATATTTCAGCTACTGAGACACTGAAATTCAAGACAGAATGGAAGTGAATAATTGATGGGATGGCATGCTGTATGTTCAGCCACAGAGACTGCATATTCCTAAACCCTCTTCAGCTCTGAAGAATGCAGTGTGTTCTTGAAAGTTTATGTCAAGTGCAATTTATATGTTGAAGCAACAGCATTCATCCAGAAGGACTGTAAAGTGCTTCACCAGCTAACATGCCTACTATGCACAAGCGATCACTTCCGAGCTGTAAATGGCCAAGTAAAAAGGGAGGGGATCTGGTGTTCTCCCCAGAACATTTTCAAAGAGGAAGGAAGGATGATCTTTAGAGGACTGGACTGGGACTCAGGAGAACTGGTCTTAGGTCCTGGCTTGGCCACTGACTTATTAGGTGACCCTAGACAAGACACAAATGCCTGGTCTACACTTACATTTTCCCCAATCTGCCAATTTTGGTTAGAGGCGTGGGTGCTGGTTTTCTTTCAAGCCCCAGTGTGAATGCGGTTACACTGGTATAAAGATGTCTTACACCCATAGAGTTTATTCTCCTTCCTGAACAGAATAAGCTATACCCATATAAGCACCTTTTATAGTGGTATAACAGTGTCCAAATTGGGGGTAGGATTGGTGCTTTTATATCGGTATAGTTAAAGCAGCAAAACTTTCTAGTGTAGACAAGACCTTGGTCTATTTTAGGGCAAACTTCCACTTAGCTGCATGTGTACTGCAATAGTTAAAGCAGTGCAACTTCTAATGCAGAGAGGCCCTTAAGGGTGAAATTCTTGTTCCATTGAAGTCAATGGGAATTTTACTGGTGGTTTAAATAGAGGCAGGATTTCACCCTTAATCTCAGTTTACTTCTGTTTCCCAATAATTCTTCCTTGTTTTGCCTATTTAGACTCCAGTTCTGCAGGCTTATTCACACAGGTAGAGTCCTGTGGACTTCAGTGGGACTCTGCGTTGGCACAAGTATCTGCCCCACGTAGGAGCCTGAAGGATTGGAGGCCTAGATTGTAAACTCTTGGAGGCAAGGACTGTCTCTTACTGAGAATCTGTCCCACACTAGGATGGTGCTTCTAGGTGCTACCTACGGATAAACAGTGCTAATAATAATAATAAACAATTCTGAAATGGAAGATGCAGTTTCCTGCCTCTAAAATTATTTAAAATGGGAACAAAAATGTTACACCAAGGAAAGGAAGACCATGCATGTTTTGGGATTCTAGGCTAAAATAACTTGCCAGAAGCAGATTATGTTCAGTAAAAATAACAGTGGATACTTCACAACACAGGCCCAAAGGTCAGTGTGCTGCTCCCATCAGAGACATCTATAAAAGCACTCAAATAGCTAGAGTCAGCAAGTAAAAAACAAAATGTCATTTACCTCGGGTGAGTTAATGCCTCCCCTTACGCAGGGGGAATCGCCGCCTATCGCTTCTCCACAACCAGATCTCCAAAGCCTTTTTAATACTGTGTCATGAAGTCATGTCGAAGATCAGTCTTAGGATTTTGGAGGACCAGTTTCAAGAAAAGAGTTTGGGGCTCCTGAAAAAGGATCAACATTATAAACATGGAGAAATCATATATTATCACAATGAGCTAGCAGCGGTGGAAAAATGCATCAAACACTCTTTACTAAGACAGGTTATTCCCTTTGTGCTCATCCACAGTGCTCATTCTGTCACAAAGCAGTACAGAATAGAGCTAGGCAAAATTTTGGACTGTGCCTTTTTTGCGGGGAAAAAAAATGCAGAGTTGAGTCACCCAAACCATTTTGTGTAGTTGTGTAAATTTGGGCATTCTATCCAAGCTCGTGCTATAGCTCAGAGCATTCTCCTGAAGCTTTCGTGTATTGACAAAAATCAATATTTAATTCAGCATCTTGGAACATAATTGACTGTGAAAGCTCTTAGAATCATGGAATCAGCGTTAGAAGGGTCCACAAAGGTCATCTAGTCTAATCCCCTGCCAAAATGCAGGATTTGCATCTCTTGCCATGAACTTTATCATACGCTATAATGTTACAGTTAACTGTGTGCAAGGTGGAATCAATAAATATCTCCCATGCAACCTGTCACACAAAAAACGTATTGTTTACATGATCAAATTAGGTTTAGCTGCAGCCAGGGTTATATAGAAGGGTGCAGTGCCCCGGAATGACCTGGCCCTGTCTCCTTCTCAGACCACACCACCCATTTTTAGGACTATTTTGATTAGCTCTAAGCTCCTCCCAACTTGTAGTGGAATGGGAGTAATAAGTGTCTTGAACCCATGAATATGTCCTCTCCACTTGCAAGGGACATGTTTCTCTGTTGCCCTTTACCCTCGATTGTCACTTACACCAGAGTGTACCACATCATTTTCACTGTGATTTAATGGTGTTTTACAGCCACTTGGCACTGGGGTAAGTGACTGTACAAGGTGCAGTGCAAAATAGAATCCATCCCACACACTTTAGACTAACTTCTTGCCACTAGGGGGAGTAGAATGCAGTCTTGGGTTATCCGAGCCAAAGCCCTTCCGTAATATCATAGGCTGAATCACACCAAGTAAAGTTCTTTTCAACAAAGTCTCATTTGAAGCAACCACAATAATAATCTATCTGAGAGCTCTCCATGTGTTTCTGATTGATTTGGACCATGCAAGCTTAACTTTGCCTACTGAGCATCAATTCACATTTACTTTTTAAAGCCCCAAACTTTCACATGTTGCAGTGCTGGAAAAGGGGTGATGTAGAAGGGAACAGCCTACGGAGACTGAAAATCCAAATGGGATGGCACAATGTCAGTACTTTCATTCGGTTTCTCTGTAGATTCTGTTAGGTTTGGGGATTTTTTTTCTTTTCAGAGTCGATGACAGCTCTCACATTTTACCCCCAACTGATTCTTCCAGCTGGTCAGAAAGTCTTGGCTCTTGGATTAGGAGTAACATGAAAAGAAATTGCCACAGTCCCTATCTAAATGGATTGTACAGCCAAAACTCTGATGTTTAGGCATTTTTCCAGACCATGTTTTACTGGGGAATAGCTGCAGTCCAGAAGATTGAACAACAGGGTAGAGGTTGGGAGACCCAATTCTATTCTTGTCTCAATGTGTGAACTTCAGCAAGTCTCTATGCCTTAGTTTTCCCACCAATAAAAAAGAACAGGGTCTATATACATGCAAAGTATTACTAGTGAGTCTGTGTGTTTAAATGGGTTGCTGAAAGTGTGATGCCCAAGTTTTAGTATATGAACTGTGAAGCAATGAGGTCAGGGAAACTACCGGACTTGGCATAGCTTTGTAGTGTACAAATGCAATGCCTTATGGCTATTGACTGGCTGTGGACATTAAGAGGTTTCAAGGCTGGTGTCTGCTAAAGGAAGGTGAAAGTCAGTGGTCAGCCTGTGACTCGTGGTTTGGGCAGAATTTCATTTTTGGATTTGGTATCTCACTGCCCAAAGCGACCCATGAGCCTGAATTTCTGGTTCTTAGATTTTGTGAAGTGAGGTTGTTCTTTCCAGTGATGGCTCATAGATTCCAGCTGAGAAGGCTGAGGTTGACCCAATTGGACAATCTTTTTCCTCTCTCATTTTATGAAGACAAGAGGAGGAAGCAGTCAGAACAGTGATTTGGTTCCTGCTGCCTCCCTGTGTGGCTGGGAATGCAGCCTTGATACCCTGCTGAAGCAAACAATGGCCTCAGGGCCAGCTGTGGATACAAATTTAGAAAGCATAAAAAAGCTGGAACAGAAGATGGACTCAGATGCTCTTCATCTGAATCATCAGAAGGCCATTTTGGGAAAATGAATGTATCTGTTAGGCAGCTGTCTGACAAACTGCAGGGTTTTCAGCTAGAATTAGAAAGCACTAAAAGCCATGATGAAGCACATGTGAGGGACACTGGGAACCACCAACGGGAAAATTGGGGAAAATAATAAAAAAATAGTAAGCAAATACTACAAGTTCATGAGGATACCAAGGAACTGAGCCTACTGAAGCATGGCCAGCCATTTTTTTACATAAAGTAAATAAGAAAGTGGATTCTTCCTCCCCCCTCCCCACCCCTGCTCACTCAGCTTATATCTAAAGTTTTCTGAATCCCTCTGAAATATTGCACTAATCTAATTAGTGCAAAATAGGGTGTAGCTCCCCCCATCCCAAGCAGTTGCTAGTCTAGCAGGTGCTGGAATTTACAATTAAACCATGGCACTGGTAGGTACTTTCACTCACTGCCTGTTGACAATCTAGGTCATTTCATTGCCTTTTTGATAAATCTCAACAGCTGTAATTCATTTTAAAAATAGAAATTTCAAAAATTGGATGAAAACAAAAACACAGCACCCAGTGCTTCCTCTGTTAATCACTGACTTTTACTCAGAAAACAGCCAGTGGCAGTGATTACTATGACAATACGCAGAGGAACGTATATGGATTGAGTCCTATAATTTACCAAGGGAGGAGATGGATTTTCTGTTACTCAAAATTTCAAATCAAAATGGGATATCTTTACAAATTATGCTCCATCAAGTCCACAAATTATTGGACTAGATGGAGAAATCAGTGGGTGAAATTCTGTGGTCTGAGTTATATAGATGATTGTGGGGGTCCCTTTTGACCTTAAAAATCTATGCAAGTCTTTCCAGTGACATCAATACAACTCCTCATGTGAGTAAGGGCCATAGCATTGGATCCCTGACAGGAATGTTTTACTTCTCTTTGCCCATGTGTCTGCCACCTGCATTCTTCTTCGAGGATGTTCAGAGGAGCATAGGAGTGGTTCATCTGAGCCAGAATCCTGTCTCCAATAGAGGCTAGTACTGCAGATGTGTCTGAAGAATGTGCAAGCTGCCTGCAGTAGGCATCTCTGGGATAACCTTCCCAACAGGGAAAGATTTAATCTGCCCTCTTTAGCTAGAAGTTGGCCTAGGCCTTCTGGTTTCTATCACTCTTGAGGTCCATTGCTATCTTCTTTCCAGGTAAACGCCAGTAAAACAGTCATATGTGCTATAGATAAGGAAAGACTTTATCCAAGGAGCCTTTTTAAATGAAAAAAGAAAGCTTTCAAAATTTCAGTTGCATCTGTTGAGCTTCCCCTACATGAGGAAGGAATTCAGCATGGTGGTCGTGGTCAGGTGGATCCAGATGGGATATTGCTATATGCTGTCATTTGTTTTGCAGGTCCTCCATACTTCCCAAGATGCAACTGGAGGAAGGAGATGTTGGAAAGAAAAAATGGCTTCTAGTGACTTGTGGAGGAGTGCAAGGCGCTTTTAAGTTAAGGCACAGGCATGTGAATAAATTATAACATATTTAGAATAAGGGAGGTTACATATAGTGGTGTGATTCACATGTTCGCACTAGCTCGATGAGAGGTAGCATGATTATAGATAACAGTGTGTCATAGAGTGTGGGAGAGTCCGGGGGAATCCGGGACCTGCACCCTTCTTCCTGGGATTCACCGTGACTCTCAGCCAGCCAGTAAAACAGAAGGTTTATTGGACAATAGGAGCACAGTCTAAAACAGAGCTTGTGGGTACAGCCAGGACCCCTCAGTCAAATCCTTCTCGGGGACCGGGATCTTAGACTCCAGCCTTGGGGTTCCCTGCGTTCCACCAGCCAGCACCAAACTGAAACCAACACCCCCCGCAGACTCTCCCCTGCAGCTTTTGTCCAGTTTCCCGGGCAGAGGTATTGCCTCCCCCTCCCCCTCCTGGCTCAGGTTACAGGCTCTCAGGTATTCCATCCCCAATGAAACTCCCCTGCCACATTCCCAGGTCAACACTCCCCCCTCCCTGCTGCGTCACACACTGTAACCATGATAGCATGGGTGCGGGTCCCAGAGGCATGGCTGATTTGCACTGAGTACATATTGCAGCTGCCCTGCTACTTATACTCACATTAGCTTGATGAGACCTAGTGCAAGTTTGTGTCCATGAGAAGGAGAATCACACCCCAAAGTCAATGTTTTTGTCCCTTGGAACCATTATTTAAGTCTTTAAAGTGAAATTGCAGCAAAATTCAGATCTCAGCTGCAGATCTCAGTGAGGCACGATTACTGATGGGGTTTGAGACTATGGGGGCACCATGCAATACAAGTGATCAGTTGAACAAATTGCAAAAGGCAAAACTTGTCTAGCTGGGAGGACACCTCAGTAGAGACAAAACGGACAACCTGTGTCACTTTTTAATTGTATAGGTCGGTTGCAGTGGCTACGGATAGCACCTCAAGACACAAGAGGATGTGTTTATTACTCCTCTAATAGCTGCCTGGGATGTGTTGTGAAGTAACTTGGACCATCACATCATTGTAGACATAGCCATAGGGACCTGAGGAGAAGGCTTCCTTGGTCGTGAGGCAGTGTGGTCTAATGGTCCTGGAGTGGGATTTAGGAGGCCTGGATTTCCCTTCTTGCTATGTGACCTTGGGCAAGTTGATTTGGCCCAGATCCTCAAAGGTATCTAGGTGCCTAACTCTCATTGGTTTCAATAGGAATTAGGAGCCTAAATAGCTAATGATCTGAGCCTTCATTCTCAGTGCCTCCTGCTTCTCTCCTACAATGGGGCTTTCTTATCATGCACTGCGTATAACACCTAGTGTGATGGGGCCTGATCTCATTTGGAACCTTCAGTGAACAATGCATAATAAGAGTCTTTAGTAGTGATGGGTGAATAGCTGAGAATGATCAAATAATATTTTCTGTCAGTTAGGAGATGTAAATAATGTCCATTGATGTTCCTTTTGTTTTCCAAATCCACTTCTGGGGACTCTAAAAGAGCGAGTGACACCTGCTTGGAGGGTAAGTGCTCCCTGTTTCTCATGTCAAACCTTTCACAAACTTAAGGAGAGTTTAAATACAATCAGTGGAGAGATCTCAGAGGGACAAAGGAAGCTGTTAACAGTATTGTAATTTTGGGCTCAGAGTCTCTTTCCCTGTCTGGTTACATTCACTCTGATCTGCGTAATTCATGACAATGCTGATGAGCCTGCATGACCCACTCCATTCATACTGCATTTCAAACAGGCTTTATTTAGTCAGCCTAGAAACAAAGCAAACAAGCAAAAAATCCTCAATTTTCTGACCTCAAACAGGGTTCCCTCAGCATACCGCCCCGACTGAGGTGTTTCTAAAACCAAACACTATCTTGCTTTGGGTTCATTTGTGTATTATATGCTAATTTTTGATTGGTGAGCAGAATTGAGCATGTTCTCACACTATGCTAATCTCATCATTCCGATGGGGATGCAGAGCGATGCATCTTTGAATTATACTGCTGCAGGAGTACCACTGAAAAGGGTAGTGTGTGGGTCTCACTCTTTGGGGACACACTGTATTTGCAGGTTTCAGAATGGTAGCCGTGTTAGTCTGTATCAGCAAAAAGAACGAGGAGTACTTGTGGCACCTTAGATACTAACAAATTTATTTGAGCATAAACTTTTGTTGGGCTAAAACCCACTTCATCGGATGCATGCAGTGGAAAATACAGTAGGAAGAAATATATATACACAGAGAACATGAAAAAATGGGTGTTGCCATACCCACTATAAGGAGAATGATCAGTTAAGGTGAGCTATTATCGCAGGAGAACTAAAAAAAACCTTTTGTAATGATAATCAGGATGGCCCATTTCCAACAGTTGACAAGGTGTGACTAACAGTAGGGGGGGAAAATAAGCATGGGGAAATAGTTTTACTTTGTGTAATGACACATCCACTCCCAGTCTTTATTCAAGCCTAATTTAATGGTGTCCAATTTGCAAATTAATTCCAATTCAGCAGTTTTTTGTTGGAGTCTGTTTTTGAAGTTTTTGCGACTTTTAGGTCTGTAATCAAGTGAGATTGAAGAGTTCTCCGACTGGTATTTGCATTAGTTTTAGGGCAGTGTGCAACAATCTTCCTTACTATTGCTGAGTGAGTTCACTCTGAGAAAAAGCTAGTCAAGCTCCCTCCTAAGAGAAATAGAGCCTCATTTTTCTGTCAAGAACCTCTCTGTTTCTTTCTCTGAGCATATTTATTGGCAGATCTGGGAATCCATCTGAGGTGAGATTTCCTTGCTCTGAAATCACATTGGTGTTCTTGAAAATCTCACCTTGCCCAAGGGGCGAGCCCAGAGTGTATTTAAAGTGTATGCAGGAAATTTAAATTATTACAAAACAAGATGTAAATGCACATTTATTAGAAGAAAAAAATGCATAATGCTCTGGCCCAGTGCACACACCACATTGCTGCAGCATTTAGAAGGGGACCATCAGCTTCAGTAACCTGGAAATAGGGCATCTGTTTTTCAAAATGTATTAAATTAATTTTCTAGGGTTAATTTTAAGCAATTTAATCAAGTTTTATGTAGAATTCCAAAAAATCAGGGGAGTTTTGAGGCTTTCTCTTTGTGTATACTGTAATGAGTATCACATATTATACACATTACTCAGTAAATACTGTAATGAGACATTTCTTTGTAAATGTTCCCTAGTGCACTTTCACGTAGTATTGCTTCAAAGAGTACTACAGTAAAGTGAACTAGGGAACCTCTAGTGAGCAGCTGCAGGTTCTACATAGACCTATTAATGCATAATACCTTAGTGTGCGTTGGAAATCACACCCCTATAGGCAGCATTACTGCTCCATGGAGGTAAGCCTCTTGATACAAGTAACCATTTATAGTGTTTTTTCTGGTGTTTATTGGACAAACACTATTTTTTTTTTCTTTACTGGGGGTGGTTTTCAGTTAAAACAGAAACTCAGAAGCCCTACCTGGAAATTACTAGCAAGCAATTTCCCAACACCTAATTCCCAGGAGCTGTGATTAAACTGCCCACCATTAACAGTGAGGATGGTCAAATAAACCATGAAACAAACTTCACACTAAAAAATTACATTACTTCTGAGGCTTTGATCATATACAATGAAGGATCTCATTAACCAGCGCTTTTACTACAAAGGGAGCAGGTCCAGCAGATAAAGCACATGATTGAGAGATTCAATGACATGCCTTTTACTTCCATCTCTGTCATTCACTAGGTGCTGGAACAGGTGAATTTACTTCCTTGGGCCACAGTTTCCTCATCTATAGAATGGGAGCAAAAATACTTACCTTGGCAGGGTATTGCTCGAGGTCTAACATGTTAATGTTTGTGAAGGATGTACTTTGAGATACTTGATATAATTGGTGTATTTCCAGTGATTTCAGCAGAGAGATGTGTTGATTTACACCAGAAGAGGAACTGGCTCAAATTTTCAAAAACAATAAATAATTTTGGGAGCCCAACTTTGAAGAACCTGAAATGGGCCTGATTTTCAGAAAGTACTGAACACCCAGGGACAGATCATCAAAAATACTGTGGCATCTAACTTTTACAATTGGAGTTAGGTGCCTAAATACCTTTGAGGATCTGGGTACCATCCTCTGATACCTAAGGTGTCTCTAGTTGCCCACCAAATTCAAAAGCTGCTTTTGAAAATGCAGGTTACAATGCATAATAGTATAGTGCTTGGGGTGTGCTATAGACCGCCGGGATCTAATTTGGATATGGATAGAGCCCTTTTTAATGTTTTTAATAAAGTAAATACTAATGGAAACTGTGTGATCATGGGAGACTTTAACTTCCCAGATATAGACTGGAGGACGAGTGCTAGTAATAATAATAGGGCTCAGATTTTCCTAGATGCGATAGCTGATGGATTCCTTCAGCAAGTAGTTGCTGAACCGACTAGAGGGGATGCCATTTTAGATTTGGTCTTGGTGAGTAATGAGGACCTCATAGAGGAAATGGTTGTAGGGGATAATCTTGGCTCAAGTGATCATGAGCTAATTCAGTTCAAACTGAATGGAAGGATTAACAAAAATAAATCTGCAACTAGGGTTTTTGATTTCAAAAGGGCTGACTTTCAAAAATTAAGGAAATTAGTTAGGGAAGTGGATTGGACTGAAGAATTTATGGGTTTAAAGGTAGAGGAGGCCTGGGATTATTTTAAATTAAAGCTGCAGAAGCTATCGGAAGCCTGCATCCCAAGAAAGGGGAAAAAATTCATAGGCAGGAGTTGTAGACCAAGCTGGATGAGCAAGCATCTTAGAGAGGTAATTAAGAAAAAGCAGAAAGCATATAGGGAGTGGAAGAAGGGAGGGATCAGTAAGGAAAGCTACCTTATTGAGGTCAGAATATGTAGGGATAAAGTGAGACAGGCTAAAAGTCAAGTAGAGTTGGACCTTGCAAAGGGAATTAAAACCAATAGTAAAAGGTTCTATAGTCATATAAATAGGAAGAAAACAAAGAAAGAAGAAGTGGGACCGCTAAAAACTGAGGATGGAGTGGAGGTCAAGGATAATCTAGGCATGGCCCAATATCTAAACAAATACTTTGCCTCAGTCTTTAATAAGACTAAAGAGGATCTTAGGGATAATGGTAGCATGATAAATGGGAATGAGGATATGGAGGTAGACATCACCATATCTGAGGTAGAAGCGAAACTCAAACAGCTTAATGGGACTAAATCGGGGGGCCCAGATAATCTTCATCCAAGAATATTAAAAGAATTGGCACAAGAAATTGCAAGCCCATTAGCAAGAATTTTTAATGAATCTGTAAACTCAGGGGTTGTACCGTATGATTGGAGAATTGCTAACATAGTTCCTATTTTTAAGAAAGGGAAAAAAAGTGATCCAAGTAATTATAGGCCTGTTAGTTTGACATCTGTAGTATGCAAGGTCTTGGAAAAAATTTTGAAGGAGAAGGTAGTTAAGGACATTGAAGTCAATGGTAAATGGGACAAAATACAACATGGTTTTACAAAAGGTAGATCGTGCCAAACCAACCTGATCTCCTTCTTTGAGAGAGTAACAGATTTTTTAGATAAAGGAAACGCAGTGGATCTAATTTACTTAGATTTTAGTAAGGCGTTTGATACTGTGCCACATGGGGAATTATTAGTTAAATTGGATAAGATGGGCATCAATAGGAAAATTGAAAGGTGGATAGGGAATTGGTTAAAGGGGAGACTACAACGGGTCCTACTGAAAGGTGAACTGTCAAGTTGGAGGGAGGTTACCAGTGGAGTTCCTCAAGGATCAGTTTTGGGACCAATCTTATTTAATCTTTTTATTACTGACCTGGGCACAAAAAGTGGGAATGTGCTAATAAAGTTTGCAGATGATACAAAGCTGGGAGGTATTGCTAATTTAGAGAAGGACAGGGATACCCTACAGGAGGATCTGGATGACCTTGTAAACTGGAGTAATAGGAATAGGATGAAATTTAATAGTGAGAAGTGTAAGGTCATGCATTTAGGGATTAATAACAAGAATTTTAGTTATAAGCTAGGGACGCATCAACTAGAAGTAACGGAGGAGGAAAAGGACCTTGGAGTATTGGTTGATCATAGGATGACTATGAGCTGCCAATGTGATATGGCTGTGAAAAAAGCTAATGTCATCTTGGGATGCATCAGGAGAGGTATTTCCAGTAGGGATAAGGAGGTTTTAGTACCATTATATAAGGCACTGGTGAGACCTCACCTGGAATACTGTGTGCAGTTCTGGTCTCCCATGTTTAAGAAGGATGAATTCAAACTGGAACAGGTACAGAGAAGGGCTACTGGGATGATCCGAGGAATGGAAAACTTGTCTTATGAAAGGAGACTCAGGGAGCTTGGCTTGTTTAGCCTAACTAAAAGAAGGTTGAGGGGAGATATGATTGCTCTCTATAAATATATCAGAGGGATAAATACCAGAGAGGGAGAGGAATTATTTAAACTCAGTACCAATGTGGACACAAGAACAAATGGATATAAACTGGCCACTAGGAAATTTAGATTAGAAATTAGACGAAGGTTTCTAACCATCAGAGGAGTGAAGTTTTGGAATAGCCTTCCGAGGGAAGTAGTGGGGGCAAAAGATCTATCTTGCTTTAAGATTAAACTCGATAAGTTTATGGAGGAGATGGTATGATGGGATAACATGGTTTTGGTAATTAAATATTCATGGTAAATAGGCCCAATGGCCTGTGATGGGTTTTTAGATGGGGTAAGATCCAAGTTACCCGGGAAAGAATTTTCTGTAGTATCTGGCTGATGAATCTTGCCCATATGCTCAGGGTTTAGCTGATCGCCATATTTGGGGTCGGGAAGGAATTTTCCTCCAGGGCAGATTGGAAGGTCCTGGAGGTTTTTCGCCTTCCTCTGTAGCATGGGGCACGGGTCACTTGCTGGAGGATTCTCTGCTCCTTGAGGTCTTCAAACTACAATTTGAGGACTTCAATAGCACAGATATAGATGTGAGGTCTTTTTTAGGAGTGGTGGGTGAAATTCTGTGGCCTGCATTGTGCAGGAGGTCAGACTAGATGATCATAATGGTCCCTTCTGGCCTAAATATCTATGAATCTATAATGGATATATCATCACCCAGTCATGCTGAGCCAGATGGTCAGATAGCGGGGAGCTCTGGGGGTTTCTGAGATGCACCTATAGTAGCTTGCTTGACAGAGACTGAAAGGCTGTATCAGAGATGCATACCACAGTGCAATTGATTTGTCTCTTTGGTTTGGGGAAACAATATTGTTCTGAGGTTGGGCCTACACACAGTTTGTGCACTGATGCAAAATGGTAGGCAAGCCCCGAGACACAATATATCTGTACAGAACTGCCAGTCAAGATTCAAGCTCATTGAAAAGACTTCTCAAAATGAACCAATTTTTCATTTTTAAAAATTCTCTGTGGAAATCAAAATTGCCTAGGAGTTTCAGTTTTTAGCTTGTGACTGCTCAAAAAAGAATTAATGATGGGGGGGAAAATTAATCAAGAAAGATGACTCATGCTGCCATATCCTGTTTTACTGCACTTCTGCAAGTCCTCTTGTCTTGACCAGAATTTATTTTCAGAACTAGAAGTACAAGTTATTGGAGCCCATTCAGATGAGTAAGTGGATAGCTCTCTCATTGCTTTCAATGGAGCTTGATCTTTGTCTCGTAAATTAACATGCTGCCACCTCACAAATGGATGAAATGCAAAATAGAATGTGAAGATTAGTGAATATCAGCCAGAGGTGAGGAACATTCACTTAATCATAGTACAGGAGGTTCACTTAATCATAGTGCATAGGACTAATATGAAAGTAGCTCACCATAGACTAGTCATGTGCCAAATCATAATCCTGTTTTATTAGAGTAAATGGGTTCTAGGGATGCAAAAAAACTGTAAAACAGTTACATGTTATTAACATGGATCCCCCAGATCAATTTCATTTAGATAAAAGAGATGGAGAGAAAATATTCAACCAAGTCTATTGATAATTAGGGCAGTTTAAAAAAGAAAATACGTTGTATAATCAAGGCATATATCAGGCTCTCTAGACAGCCACATTATTGGATAATGTACAGAGCTACTGAAACACAACTGACATATTATCCATTCTTTTTTTCCTGCTTCACCCACGGGCAGCTAAAGCTACCAAGCATACATCACTGTTACTAGTTGTAAGTAAAATATATATGTGTAGATGCAGATCTATCTATAAAAATAGGCAAATACAGGAGAGAGGGGATGGTCCTGGAGAGAAGTGTGTGCTTGGAGAAAAGCTGTACTACTCTTCTTTTGCCTGACTAATCTAATCGCCTTCTATGATGAGATTACTGGTTCTGTGGATGAAGGGAAAGCAGTGGATGTATTGTTTCTTGGCTTTAGCAAAGCTTTTGACACGGTCTCCCACAGTATTCTTGTCAGCAAGTTAAGGAAGTATGGGCTGGATGAATGCACTACAAGGTGGGTAGAAAGCTGGCTAGATTGTCGGGCTCAACGGGTAGTTATCAATGGCTCCATGTCTAGTTGGCAGCCGGTATCAAGTGGAGTGCCCCAAGGGTCGGTCCTGGGGCCGGTTTTCTTCAATATCTTCATAAATGATCTGGAGGATGGTGTGGATTGCACTCTCAGCAAATTTGCGGATGATACTAAACTGGGAGGAGTGGTAGATACGCTGGAGGGCAGGGATAGGATACAGAAGGACCTAGACAAATTGGAGGATTGGGCCAAAAGAAATCTGATGAGGTTCAATAAGGATAAGTGCAGGGTCCTGCACTTAGGACGGAAGAACCCAATGCACAGCTACAGACTAGGGACCGAATGGCTAGGCAGCAGTTCTGCGGAAAAGGACCTAGGGGTGACAGTGGACGAGAAGCTGGATATGAGTCAGCAGTGTGCCCTTGTTGCCAAGAAGGCCAATGGCATTTTGGGATGTATAAGTAGGGGCATAGCGAGCAGATCGAGGGACGTGATCGTTCCCCTCTATTCGACATTGGTGAGGCCTCATCTGGAGTACTGTGTCCAGTTTTGGGCCCCACACTTCAAGAAGGATGTGGATAAATTGGAGAGAGTCCAGCGAAGGGCAACAAAAATGATTAGGGGTCTGGAACACATGAGTTATGAGGAGAGGCTGAGGGAGCTGGGATTGTTTAGCCTGCAGAAGAGAAGAATGAGGGGGGATTTGATAGCTGCTTTCAACTACCTGAAAGGGGGTTCCAAAGAGGATGGCTCTAGACTGTTCTCAATGGTATCAGATGACAGAACGAGGAGTAATGGTCTCAAGCTGCAGTGGGGGAGGTTTAGATTGGATATTAGGAAAAACTTTTTCACTAAGAGGGTGGTGAAACACTGGAATGCGTTACCTAGGGAGGTGGTAGAATCTCCTTCCTTAGAGGTTTTTAAGGTCAGGCTTGACAAAGCCCTGGCTGGGATGATTTAACTGGGAATTGGTCCTGCTTCGAGCAGGGGGTTGGACTAGATGACCTTCTGGGGTCCCTTCCAACCCTTATATTCTATGATTCTATGATTCTATGATTTTAAGGGCCTGGGATCTTCTGGAGAGGGCAGGGCAAGACTTCCCTCTCCCCCAGCTAAGCAGGAACAGCTGTGGGAACAGGGGCTATGTAAATTCTGCCTCTTCCCTCAGTCCATGGACTAAGCACCAGTAGGGGAACTTGTTGCCTGCTGAGCTCTCCCAGCCGAGGGAGAAAAGGACTAAAGTAAAAATGGGCCAGCTGGGGAGAAGGTTGGAGGCCACAGCTGGCCTGAGTTAATGAGCACAACAAGAAGAAAAAGCCTGACAGGAAATCCTCTGAGCCTCAGGAAGGAGAGCTGGGAAGCCCCCTTCATCTAAAAGGGAGCTCTTTTGTGGGAGAAACTGCTTAAACAAAACAAATTAGACCCCGGCGGGGGGGGGGGGGGGGATTGTTTAAAGACATTGGTGGCAAGTGGCTTATTTCTGAATCCCAGAAGTGGGAGCTGAGTGAGTGGGCCTGCAGGGCCACATTGTGCTACAAGAGGGTGGTGCTCTGTCTCAATATGTTATACACACACAAAACATGTTAAAACATTGTTAATGTTACACAGTCAAGCCCACAAAAGTTAGGGAATGCCAGAATTCAGGTTACCTGTGCAACATTAATTCACCCATTATGATACAGTCTTTAATTACATGATCACATACAATTTTTTCCACAGACCCGGGCCTCATTCGCTGCATAGGATGGATGGTGCTCACTGAATGATCAGCTATTCAATATTTCTCTTCTCATTGTTTAATGTGTGGCCCCAGGCCTTATCTACTGCACACTATTCAAACTCTTTTATGAAGACAGAATTAATAATTTCCTCATGGGCTTCTCTCTGGTGCTCATCACTATGGCATTTGAGTGTTTCACAAAAATTAATGAACCTATCTTCACAAAACTCCTGTGAGGAAAGGGGGTGTAATTATTCCAATTTTACAAATGGGCATCTGAGTCACAGAAATTAAGGTAAAAAGTCATAGAATCATATGAGTGGAAGGGACCTCAACGTAGTTCAGGCCCCTGCACTCACGACAGGACTAAGTATTATCTAGACCATCCCTGACAGGTGTTTGTCTAACCTGCTCTTAAAAATCTCCAATGATGGAGATTCCATAACCTCCCTAGGCAATTTATTCCAGTGCTTAACCACTGTGACAGGAAGTTTTTCCCAATGTCCAACCTAAACCTTCCTTGCTGCAATTTAAGCCCGTTGCTTCTTGTCCTATCCTCAGAGGTTAAGAAGAACAACTTTTCTTCCTCCTTCTTATAACAACCTTTTATGTACTTGAAAACTGTTATCATGTGCCCTCTCAGTCTTCTCTTTTCCAGACTAAACAAACCCAATTTTTTCAATCTTCCCTCATAGGTCATGTCTTCTAAACCTTTAATCATTTTTGTTGCTCTTCTCTGGACTTTCTCCAGTTTGTCCACATCTTTTCTGAAATGTGGTGCCCAGAACTGGACACAATATTCCAGCTGAGGCCTAATCAGCACAGAGTAGAGTGGAAGAATTATTTCTCGTGTCTTGCTTACAACACTCCTGCTAATACATTCCAGAATGATGTTTGCTTTTTTGGCAACTGCTGACTCATATTTAGCTTGTGGTCGACCCCCAGATCCCTTTCCGCAGTACTCCTTCCTAGGCAGTCATTTCCCATGTGTCTACTAATTTTGGATGGACAATTTCAGATGCGTAGGCCCTGATTTTTCAGAGTTCTTCGCCTTTGGATTAGACCAGTTTGCCTCAAATAGAAGATGTTTTTCTGGGGAAGATTCCCCCATTTCCCGCTGACTCTTATGCAAGGTCAAGATCATCACCCGCAACTCTCCATTGCCAATTTTCAGACTGTTTTTCACCAACAAAGTATCAACATTTTCAGTATGTGCAGCTTAATATATGTTTACCCACTAGTGTCTCTGTCCTTGGTTGTGGAGAGGAGAAGAGTGTTCTAGGTGGAATGAGAGAACAAATGAATAGATTCCTTAGTTCCGCTCTCTCCTCTCTGCAGCACACCCACCGCCTCAGACAAGGGCTTATCATGGGCTAAGGGGGAATATTACTGTGTGAACATGTTAAAATATCAGCAGTACCATAGTGGTGCAAGTGTGTTAGTTGGATTTGAATTTAATGTGCAGATTGCTGAGTTGCCGTCTAGTGGATATATTTGCTTCCCTCCTGACTCTGCGCTGCTCTACTTATCCTGCTACTTTTAATCTCCTGCTGACACGTGTATGTGTTTAGGGCAGACATAATGGCAGTGAGGCCATACCACCAAGGCATTGCCCAGCCTCTCACAGCCAAGAGCTGTGAAGCTGAGACTGGTGTTTGTTTGTATTTATGGTCTCATTCTCCACGACAGGAGCTGAGCTATGAAATATTTAGGCATGCAGGGTACTAACCTCTGGTTTTGGACCTCAAGTAGGTTCAGTTCCATTCTGAGGACACAAGTCAGGAAGAGTCTGATGTTCTCATTTTAATCTGAATTACAAAATTGCCCGTATAGTTTGGCAAGACTTGCAAGTTTTTCTCAAGAGAAGCCCAGGACTGGAAGTGTGTCTGAACTTTGACCAAGCTGTGTGTGGGAAACTTGCATGGCAAGTACCTCCAAGTGCTATGTTTGCCTCCATTCTGCTCCATGTGGGGACACACCTTGGTGGGAAGTCAACGGGGCTCTGAACAGGCATAGGTCTACCTGGGTGGAGTGACGTCCAATGTTGGGATGTGGTCAGTCATACAGAGATTTACTGCATTTGGATGTGTGTTTTAGATCCGGAGGCTTTGCTCACAAACCCTGGCTTCTCCTGATTTATCATCTCGGGGTTAAAATTCCATTTTTGGCCATTAATATAAATATTTCTCCATGTGCTCTGTGTTCTGTAGAAATAACTGCAATCATACATGACGTACATGACAGGTAGGTTATTAAATAAAAAGACCATCCAATGACTGCATAAAGCTTGGAGAAAAGACTGATAAATAGCAATCCACACATGCCTCTTAGCTGAGGAGCATCGTCTGAGACCAAAGAGAACTGTTGTGCTGTCAAAAACAAATGCAAAGAAGGCTTCCCTTAATGTTCATATGGCTCCGGGTGATAATGCTGAATAGAATGATAGATAGCTTGATTGAAAATGCAGCATGTCCATTATTTATCTACCTATCTAGGCTGCTTATACCGTCCTCAGGACAGTATGCAGCACTGCCCTCTCCCCCGGTCCCTAGCAGCATGGCTGCAATGGAGCTGCATTAGTAGTGCTTCCCCTGCCGCAGGGACTGTCCTTAAAGGGGGCGGGAATTCCTTCACATACAAAGGGGGCTGGAGAAAAGCATGCAAGTTCACAGCCTGGTTTACCCATCCCTAACCCTGACCTTACTCAATAAGGAATCTGCTCTGTGGTTTAAATTGCAGGGATCAAATTCTGTACTGATATAAGCATGCTCAGCTACTCTAGAAATAAACAGAAATTGTAGCTGCTTAGGCCAAGGTTGAATTGAGCCTGTATTCGGTGAGTCTTTTATATACCCACAGAGCCCTTCTTTTCCTCCTGCAACCTCACCATGATCCTTATGAGCAGTTTGGGAATGTACAGTTTTCTACACATTACAATTGTTTTATGTTTCCTTGTAATTAACGTTTATCTAGGGCTCTGAGATTTTACATGCAGAAAACTAAACTAAGCATGTTTGTGTGTTAAATAGTTATATCCAGGAATGCTGTGTCACTGTACTACATTCTGTTACTAAGCATGTGGAAAATCAATGTAAAGGAAGTTAAAGGATTTATTCTCAGTATTCCCTTGGAGGTTATTACATCAAAGCCATCAGGGAAAAATACCCTCTTTTACACTGTAAACTTGCATTTAAATGTCCTTTCATCTCATACTGACCTCCTTAAGCCTCTGATTAAATAAGGAAATGTACAGTGTCCATATTTGGCTTATCAGCAATGGAGTGCTGTAAAAAGTCCAGGAGGAAGATAAGACCTTCATTTCCTGGAGATATTAACAGCTGTTCTTTGGAAGACTGATCCTCCATATTTGAATGGAGCACTGTACACAAGCAGCATGAGTCACCTGGAGCTGATGAAGTGCCTGGATCTGTACTGTACCATTCCTACTGTGGTGCTTCACCAGTAAAACCAGTGGAACAGCTGAATGGGGAATTCAAGGCCCTACTCCCGCCTGCACCATACCTATCCTTTCTCAGTCACTACAATGACATTCATTCCTTCCTCCAATTGGCCACAGCTACCAGCCTTCATCGTCCACTTGATACATTTTCAAACAAGTAGCCTTTCTTCTTGCTCCCATGCTGCTCCTAGCACCTATAAGGAACTCCCTGTAAACATCTGAAAATCTACCTGAAGTCATCAGCCTCCTTCAAAATCTCCTTTGTTGTGATGCCTACAAAACCACTGGACAACAGGTAGGCAGGGCTGTTGAGAACAGTGCTTACTATGTTGACTAATACCGTCAGATACCAATACGTCAGATTGTTTCCTTGTGCTCCCCTGTCTGTCTCTGTATCCGCTATTGCCTCTTGCTTTATGCTTAGATTGTAAGTGCTTTGGGGCAGGTTCTTTTTGTTCTGAGTTTGTACAGCATCTAGGGTCCTGACCTGTGACTAGGGTTCTTAGGTGTGGCAGCAATACAAATCATACTAATTCCCTTTGCAATGGGGAGTGCTCAGTGGGAACAGAGCTGGTTTAGCAGCTCTGCACCCCTTGCCTCTCAGCCCCATATGGAGGGAGTGTGCCTGGGACAAAAGGCAGCCTGACTAGAGGAGCATTTTTATGCTCTGGATATTGCTCCAGGCCATTGGCAATGGGGCATATGTTTAGAGGACATCTAGGCTGCTCTACCTTGTGCTGGGAGCCTGTTTAGTCCCCAGCTGGCCCCAGAATTGTGGAGCTGCAAAGATGAAATAAAGCCACCCCTCTCCCCCGATCCTGGGTCCTGAGACAAGGGTAGCTCTTGCATCTACAGGAGCTCACTGGTCATTGGGGATCCAGTGTGAGTGTGCAATTGATTCCTTAGGATCCACTCTCCCTGCACAGTGTGGAGCATCAGATGCTCCATGCAGACATCTCTGAGATGATACTTTTTGCCACCTAAGGAATTGGGGCATCCCAGTGTCTGGCTTGGGGCATGCTGCAGGTTCCTTCCTGTTTAGGTTTAGCGGGAAATTTCAATGCCCTGTTCCCCCGACATCATCTCACAGCCATGCACTCCAGTTCTGGGTATGCTCCATTATCCCATCCCCTGCCTCTCAGCTGGCATGGCTTTGGAAATAGCAGTGGGATGGGGGAGCAAGTTGCACAAGAGTGTTTTGCCTGGTAGCTATAGTGGAACCCCAAATGAATAGCTTTCTAAGCAGACCCAGATTTGCTTAGCCCAGCCCTGAAGTTAACACTGGATGCACTATGACACACTTTAATTTGTGTTAAAAGTACATTGACATGTTGGATGCACCATCAAGATATCACACTAGTCTTCTCTTGATGTAAGTGAAGGAATGGTCTTTCACAGCCACTGGCTTTGGCAAGGATGCTAGCTCTGGTATCGTAATAAAGCACCTTCTTTTCAAAAATAAGCCTGAGAAATTGTATCACAATCTACATAAATGCAATTAAACATGCAACACATCTGCGATACAGAAATAGGCTAATTAATGACCTGCTGATTCCTTGATTTCCCTGTTGTGGTTTTATTGCTTTATTACAGCTTTTCCCTTTTATTGTTTTTATTTTGAAAAATTACAGGTTTGCTCTTCAGCCCTTCAAGCAGATTGCTGCTATGGAGCAATCCTTGGGTTATGGCAGGGAACGGGAGCCAGGATTAGTTGGCTTGTAATCCCGACTGCACTAAAGACTCACTACGCCTCCTTCAAATAATCCCTAAGGCCTACACTTTGAAAGGCTTCCACTATTTTTTTTCTGCCTCGGTTTGTGGGTGGGGTAGAGGATGTTCTAGAAGATCGGGGTCTAGCCTGGAGCTTGGGATACTGATGTTTTAATCTTGCTTTGCATGGACTTTCTGTGTGAATTTGGGCAAGCTATTTAATCTCTGTGCCTCAGCTTCCCATCTGTAAAATGCAGATAATAGCACTTCCTTACCACACAGTAGTGTCATGAGGATAAATAAGTAATAGAGTGTGTGATAATGGGGGCCATACAAGTATTCTAGAGAGCTAGAGAGAACCTGATTTTTGTGGTTCTGAGCTGCCGCAGCTGCCACTAGAGTTGATATGTGCAGGTGTGTTAGATACCAGGAGAGGGCAAAAGGAGACCTTTACCTCACCCCAATGCACCCAAAGAGTGAAGTCTGGCTTGCACTGCCAGCAGAGTTTATCAGCCCAGGGGATATATCTGGGTAGTCTGAAGATGTTCTGTGTATTGGACAGCACTGGGCTGCTACTCAGCACATTGCCTCCTGCCAGTGCCTCTCTGCAATCAAAGAGCAATTTGCCTTTTGTGTACCTCGGGCCAGACTGCACCAGGGTTAGGGTTAGGGCTAGGGTTAGGCTCACACCAGGAATAATCCCACTGAAGTCAATGGAGCCATGTGTGGAATCAGGTACAAGTCAATGTGACTAAGAGTAGCTCAGTGGGGGTTTGGTAGGATTCGCTCCGGCACAGCTGAAACACCATAGGTGCTTCTCTCACTCAAGTACTACAGGGGCTCATATGTCCCTAAGCTGCCCATCACAAATGCAGCTGCTTCTGACATGGAATGCATCACTCACTAAACAGAACAGCATTCCAGGACCAGAAGTGAAGTGATGCAGTTGATCCTACAGATGAATTTTAAATAGACAGAATGCAATTTTCCAAGTCAGAATATGAAGGGGAGCGACATGGGACTGAACAGCCCTACACAGGGGGATAGAATAATGATGGCATTGTGACTATTTATGGTGTTATTAAACAGTAGTATGCTTGGTTGTAAGTGTTTGCAAGACTGGGCACTTAAGCAATTGCAAGATTGTTGAGTCCATTGGGATCTCTGAAATAAAGACACCATATAAATGTCAGTATCAATATTCCCTTGAGGGAAAGTCTAGTCCATCTGCTAGACACTTCAGTTTAAATATATATTTTTAATATAGGTACTTATATTGAAGGGAGAGAGTTTTATGTGAGAGAGAAATTACTTTGCTGGCTTCATCTGTGTTGTGTAAAGTGTAAAGGAGGAAAGAGTGGGTGCTTTGCTGACATATTGTGTGAAATTTGTCTGAAATGTTGAATGTGAATTCCTACATAGTCATAGATGTGGATTTGTTTATTATTTGCAACATCAGAGGCAATGAGCTTTAAAGAACATTCAAATGCAACTGAAATGTGTGACATTGATAGGAAAGACCATCATTGTTGGGGAAAGCAATCAGCACCTGGGAAATAGAAATAGAAAAGAGAATGGACACTTTGAGCAATAATGGAAGAGCAAGTGTTCTACATAACATTAACTCCACTATCTGAAGAAGAGACACTTTATTATTATTTTATTATCACTTATCAGATTTTCATTTTGAATGCACCTTCATTGTTTTGTATTTCCTTGAAACCTAGTTAGTGCTGGTAAAAGGAGCAAGCCTGACAGTGCTCAAGAAGTCTTATCAAACAAGTGCAGCACAAACACAATCTTCCTGTCCATATATTCTCCTCCTCCAGGAGCACCACTTCGAGAAAAGGTCAGCTTGTATTTCTACACAGAGCTTGGCCTCTCCACTGACACTGCTAGCTCAGGCCTTGAACCAGCAAGGTACTCTGTGCAGTTGTGTCCAGATCCACAAAAGGACTTAGGCACATACCTCCAAAATGTAGGTGCCACTGAGATCCTCACAACCCTCACTCAACTGCCACTTAATTCTGGAGTTGCCTAAATCCCTTGCCACCTAAATTTTCACTATAAAAGTCACATGGTTACTTAAGTTTCTGCTGCTAGGCATGCATATGACACCTAAGACTAGGCACCTGGGAGTCTAGCTTATCCATAAACCCCAGTAGGATCCTCAAACGAGGTGAAGATAGATGTTCCCCTATCTATCTCACCTGCAGGGCATGAGCTGCTAGACAGACTCAAAGGATGTTTGGCTTGGCTCCACACAAATTTAGGGGAGGAGCTTTTCCTTTAGCTCCAGTGGTTAAGGAACTCACCCAAGTTGGAGAAGACCCTGGTTCAATTCCCCACTCTGCTTGACAAGGAGATGGGATTTGAACAAGGTTTTTCTACTCCTCTCTGTCTCTACTGGGTTATAGAGTCATTCGCTCTTTCTCTATGGCCCAATGCATATTTAATTATATATACAAAGTAGAATGGCTTTAACAGGAGAGATTGAGAGAGACCCACATCAGACTATCACAGGGGTCAGCAGTGAGGATCTACTGAAGGAGATAAGGGATTATGATGCAGGGATTACTTGGTGGGCTTGTGCTAATATAGTAACAGCAGTTTGTAAGACCCTACCTACTCTGTTGTCTTTCTAATTAGGGTGTTTAAAATAGTGATTATTAAAAAAAAAATTCTAAGGATTTAAAAAAAAAAACCCACCTCTAATGCAGACCACTGAATAGCCATCAAATGGTAATAATTTGTAGTCCCTAGTAGTCAGGCCTGTCTTTGAGCTAATGACCTAGAACTAAAAGTTTCTGCTCTCCACTGTGAAACTGTGGACTTATCCTCAAACCTAACAGTGAAGTATTTACTTCCTATGTCCTTAAAGATATTGCTTCCTTCTGGTGGGGTAAACCAGCCAGGCACATAGCCAGGCAACGAAGGGTTCAGTGCAATGGATAGAGGGGAGAGACTGAGCTGCCAATCCTGGAGAGGGAGGACCCTTCAACTGGACCTCATTAAGAAGCAGGGACAAAGGAACAAGTCAGAGGGAGGCTAGAATTTCAAGTGATGGCAGGACAGAATCTTGCTCTTTCCTGAAGCAGAGATGAACAAGTTGGTCATGTCCTGAATTCTGCCTGAAAGGGAATTTCTGCTACGTTGTAAAGCCATTTAATGTTTCCTGACTAAGAGGGATTATCTTTATTCCCTGTAGTGAGGAGCCATCTTTACGTTTATTTCCTGGTGAGAATGTAGGAGTATGTTGTTTAATATTCACAGGTAGATTCCCTGAAAGAAAGGGATAATTTCATTATCCCAAGTGGACGAAGCTGGGTGGGAGCAGGTGGCTAAGGCAATGCTCTGTATAACACCCACCCACCCCTGGAGATAAGAAGACACTCTTGTTTTTTTAAGCTAGCAGGAGGGCTTAAGCATTAAATAAACCACAATGATGCCTGAGACTACTTAAGTGCCCTGGTGGGTTCTGAGCGACTGAACTTTGCAACCGCTGGACACAAAGCTGGTTTATCCCTAAGTATTTCAGGCACATCAGAAATAATTGGTTGACTCAAGGGAAGCAACCAAAGGAAGTGGCTGTTGCTGGTGAATACACCTGTCATTCAGATAAGTGGGAGGCTTGCTAAGAGGGGGTGGAGTGATATGCTGGAGATCATGCATAGCTCTAAAATGCCAACATCCTATGCAGAGGTCTAGCAGGGAGCAACTTAATCTCTAGGAAGCTGACTGGCACACCGTTGCATTTTGAATAGTTGGCAAGTTGAGTAACTTTAGGTAGGCAGGTTTCAGAGTAACAGCCGTGTTAGTCTGTATTCACAAAAAGAAAAGGAGTACCTGTGGCACCTTAGAGACTAACCGATTTATTTGAGCATAAGCTTTCGTGAGCATCCGATGAAGTGAGCTGTAGCTCATGAAAGCTTATGCTCAAATAAATTGGTTAGTCTCTAAGGTGCGACAAGTACTCCTTTTCTTTTTAGGTAGGCAGAAGAAAATCTGCTTGGAGACTTTTTCTGGGTGCACTGTTGCTTTATTATTTATAGCAGGTTCAATAAGGAAATCTCCACTACCCTGAAACTCATGCACAGCAGAGTCCAAACGTCTCTGCTTTGGTGTATGGGGAGGTTATCTGAAAGGAACTGTACCCGGCTCTGACAAAACTAAAGTCAATAAACTTGAATGAGATTAGCACAAGAAAGAGAGATCAAGCAAAAAGAGTTGCACTTTAAATAGCAGCCTTTTTGTGCAACAGTCAGTACCCTTATGACTCCAGTATTAATTGCTGCATTACCACTGCCCTGTAAGACAGTCAGCAAAGCTGGGTAAAGCAAACTCCTCCTCTCTCTTGTTCTTTAGTGAGGTTTGCTGTGTGCCTGTGCTTATCAAGTTCCATCAGGGCACACACATCCACAGGGCATCATATAAAGTATATACACATGTAGGGGAGAAGCTGAAGGGAAGAGCTATACCTTCAACAAAGGCAATACACTGCTTCCTCCTGTAATCATCCCTGAAAGCTTTATAGAAGCAAATCTCATTTCAGAGGCTGTGGTTCTGTGTCTGAGCCTAACACCAGAGTTTTGTGCATTGCACAAAGTGCCATCGAAGTTGTAAAGGATTCTGCTTTTTTGTGCTCCTGGACTTTGCAAGACATAAGATCCTTCCTCCACATTTGAACCATGAGTGGCTGTTCGAAGAGATGTAAGCATGGGATTGTTAAATTTGCCCAGACCATCTTTAAGATCATCACAGGCACTCTCAACAAAGGTAAGGAAAGCAATTTCCATTCACTTAGTTCTGCTTTGCTGTCAGCTGTGAAGGGTGATTTCTTTTGCATATTAGGAGATTTGTTGTTGAGATTATTGGGATGTTCTGCTTCATTTCTGAGAGGCAATTGCTTTTAAGGAAGTTGCTGTGTGCAGTGAGCTATGTAGTGATGCTGTTTAGCCTGATGTAATTGTTTCCAACTTCTAAAATGTAATTGGCTGTACCAATACAGAAACACACTACAAGACTACTGCATTCTAGTATGTTGTCAGTGTATCTTTTTCTAAAAGCAATTTTGTGCAGTTTCAAGAAGTTAATGGTAGACAGTATTTGTAAATAACAGGCTTCATGGCTAGTGATGGGTCAGTCTCTCACATGTCTAGTCATTTTCTGCTTGGACGTTTATAATATGCTTGTCCCATAAGCATTTTAAAAGTTCTGTGGTTCAAAATCTAGGTCACTGCTTATCTCACACTTTTTAGCATCTTTAGCATAAACATCTTTGTCATCTTTACACACCTTATCAAATATAAGTGGAGCACTAATAAAGCTATATTGTCATTTTTTAAAAAATGGCCAAATTCATCCCAGCTGTAACTCCAATAACTTCTGAGGTGTTGCATTGGTCAGAGTTAACCCCAGTGTATTATTTTTTATGATCTGACCTCTACAGGGATATTTCTCCCACTGCTCCCCTTCACTTATTTAAATTAACCACAGTCATAGGTTATTCATACTTTTAAACTATTCATACAGGGTTTCCGCTCATGCTTCGCTTGCTATGTATATCTTCAGTAACTTGGACATGTACCTGAATGGCACAGTTCATGACTTCACTAAAGCTTTTTTGCATTGGGATAGAGTGTTTAGACCCATTTTAAAATCGGGTACATCTGTAATTTGGTGATTCTAGTGTCAAGAATCTGTACAATTATCTGTTTTTCTGTATAAATGTCTGAAGCTCTTTTTGATCTCTCACATAGACATGGAACGGGGACATTATAAAAGAAGCACTCATTCAGTTTTCAGATAATTTTAGAAACCTTCAGAAGTATCATGGTTTTGGTTGGAAAAATGTGCTCCTGGATGAATATTTATGTTTCAGTTGTTTATTAGGAGAAAAATGCACAGGATTAGATTTAAAAAAAAAAAAATTAGTGGGTGCCAAATACCAGAAACTGAACTACTGCCACAGCTTTGTTTCGTGGGGCTGGGGTATTTATTCATTCTGCTCTTTATGACAAACAGATACAAAAATCTAATAACTTTATCAAATTAAATTACTGGCTTTAGAAAGCAATCTGCACAAAACAATGCTCTATGTTTCAACCCCATAGCATGCAGTTTATTGCTATTTAAAATCAGTTCAGTTGAAGTTTACTTCTCTCCTTTTTTTTAATTGCCCTCCTGCCATTTACCTACTTTCCTAGGTCTGAAGACTGTTGAGCATCAAATTTCAGAGACAAGAGATTAAAAAAAGTAAGTCTGTCACAAATAGCTGTCAGAAGTCAGCTGTAACTCCTGATTGCTGCCAAGATGCCCTTATAGAAAAGATTCTTGAAAAGTCTGTGGAAGAAGGGACGTGGTCAGAAAAGTCGCATGTTAACATTCCTAGTGCTCAGAGTAGCAGCCGTGTTAGTCTGTATTTGCGAAAAGAAAAGGAGTACTTGTGGCACCTTAGAGACTAACCAATTTATTTGAGCATAAGCTTTCGTGAGCTACAGCTCACTTCATCGGATGCATTCATCAGACATTTATACAGAAAAACAGATAATTTTTCCACTTTTATGCGTCCGATGAAGTGAGCTGTAGCTCACGAAAGCTCACGCTCAAATAAATTGGTTAGTCTCTAAGGTGCCACAAGTACTCCTTTTCTTTTTCCTAGTGCTGAGAAAGAAGTGATTGTACAACACTTGAGTGAGCTTTCCCCACCCAGTGAATTAAAACCTCTGGGTTTATGGTGTACTTTCTAATCTGTATTTCTGTTGAGGTAAAGGAGGTTACCATATGGGTCTCAAAGTCTTGCAGCATAAGCCATTGACACTTGCCAGTTGTAGCCACCAGATTTTGTGTCATTCACCTTGAGCTGCCTTTCTTCAGGACAGCAAGGGTGAGAGATGATAAAACAGAAGCTTTGCTCTGACAGCACATTTCCTAGCAGCTGATCTGGTGCAGCTTATCTAATGGGAACATCTCTAACAGCCCCTGTGCTTTTACTGCCTGCACAGTTTTGGCAAATGAGTAAATCAACATTAGTGAGTTTAAGCAAAACAACATGCCCCCTAAACAAATGGGACAAATAACAATCGACAACGTAGGATTTTTTTTCTTTCTAAAAAACAGCAGCATTACTATCGCTCTCCTTTTCTCTAGTGTAAAATGATGGTAACACATGTTCTGTTTTACCCACTTCTTTCCTATGGCAGTGTCTCATTTCAAAGCTTCTCAGACTAGATAGTAATGATCCCTGAGTAGTCAAAGAATTTAAAAACTTTAATTATGTATTTTCTTTGATGCTGCTGCATGAGTTTCTGACTGGAAGAGGCAGGCTCGGGAGGGAATAAACAGCGTGAACAAGTTACTTTACAGGGATATCGAAGATCTGGTAAAATTAAAGCTGCACATTTCCATATCATAAGCTAGAAAACTCCAACTAAAAAGAAAATGATTATGAAGCTGGCTCAGAAGTTTTGATTAAGTCAATGTCAGCACCTTAAAAAAAAAATCTTGGAAGAAAAACACAGTATTCCTACCAACCAAATCTGGTCATGTAAGTAGAACCTAAAATACACACACCATATTTCCTCAGCTTCCTGATTTTAGTCCTACATTTTCTCCTCTTCAAGAAAAGTGTCCTGTGGTCCTGTGCATCTCTTCCCTGCTTACCTTCACATTGTTTTAATGTTTTATTTATTCTCAGCAGCTTGTACGAGGAAGCGCTCAGTGACACTGTATAATCATTCCCTCCCTCCCACACATACTTGCTCAACAGGATCATTCTATAGGCAACTGAGAGGGCAGAGGACATTACAAGGCTCATAAGCTGCATCAGTGGGATTCAGTCCCTAGCTATCTGTCAATTCTGTTGTTGGTTTTGCTAGTAAGATTCTTTTCCTGACTGTCCGTGTTGAGAAATGCTGCCTGAACAGCCGCTATACAAGCTTGTAACCCTTCCCCTGGCAATTTGCCCTGATGGGATTGCAGCAATACCTGGGGTTGTGTTTTTTACATTCACAGTAAGGAAACAGGCATGTTTATTGCTGTTGTGTTCAGGTCTTGTAGGGAGGTAGTTCAGCAGTGTTGCCCAACCCAACCTGCCTTGGTTTTGGTCCATGACTATTAACTTTTAAACTTTTAGCAGTCTCCAGTCGGTTGGAGCTGATAGCTCTGAAGAGCAGGGGTAGTGGGTACCCTGTCTGTCACCCCTTGGTAGAGGGTTCTTGTAGGGAGGGGTACTACTGACACCAAGCTGTGTTGGCAGGGAGGGCCTTCTTGAACCTCAGCAGAGGGTTTTGGGTGTGGGGACTCATGGGCTCAGTAAAGGGACTGTGTGTGTGTGTGTGGGGTGGGGGGGGAAGCATGCCCCATTCATCTGCTGAAAGCAGAGGGAGAACGCCGTGTTCTCTCCCTGGCGTGATACAGTAGCAGCCTGCGTGGAACAGGTCTCACGATGGAAGAGGCACCAGGAAGCCAGTCTGCTTGTGTGTGGCTTGAATGCCAGAGGCACTTGCAGCACTCCTTTAAATAGCTGTGTTAACAAAGATCCAATTCAGTTTTAGAAGCATGGGGTCCTCTCATGTTATCACCCAGCACACTGTTCTTGAAATAGTGTGAGATCCCTCTCCATCCGCTTCAATCCTTGATGGGAGCAAGGGGATGGTGGCAAGGGGGCCCATTTCCACCAGAAACCCCTGCCTGGGTCATGATGTCAGGGTCTCTTTCCCTTCTTCCCTAGAACCATTTGCTGGAGCGATCAGGAGCTCCCCTGTTGTCCCCTCTCCCAGTTCTGCCCGAGCCCCCTTTTTTTTCACAGTAGCAGTGACCATCACAAGCTGCAGAGAATCTGGAGGGAGAATCTGGGTTGCAGGAGGGAAGAGCATGAAGGAGGCACCAGGTGGTCAGTCTGTGTGCACCAGGCTACGAATGTTAAGCTCTATGCTTCTAGACACTGGAAATTGTTGTTTTAATGATCCAGTTTAGTTCAATGAGTCACCACATGTTATTTCCCAGCATGTCATATGTGAAACAGTGGCCAGGACTCACCCTGTCTTGGGTCACCTGAGGATGATGGTGTCTGGTTCTTGTAGCCCAGCTTCCCTGCTGAGAGCCAGGACTGGATCCCTGAAGGGCTTCCTGTGGAGCAGAGGGTCTCTTGCAACAAGTGTCCCGCTCCATGTCTGTTCCACTGGCCATACATGAAGACATCACTGACAGTTGGCCCAGTTGCAGATGTGTGCTGCTGAGTGGCCTAAAATGAAGCTGAAGTCAAACTGGGGGCTCTGATATTTCTATTAGAGTACTCTAATCCTTCTCACACAGGATGTGAGATTGTTTTAATGCCTGACGCATCCAAGATTTTCCTTTGTAAAAGTAGATAAACTACTGTATGCTATCCCCACTTCAACCCTCACTCCCTGATTGCTCTTGTTTGAGTTATGCCCTTAAATAGGCTCGCTAAAGGCTCTCATTTTTGTTTTCTTTCTTTTCCTATCTCCATCCTGCAATGTAATTCATCTGGATCTGGTAATTTGTCCACTTTTCATAGTTTTAATTGCCTAATTATCTGCTCCAGTGCAATGATAAAGTCTTCAAACATCTTGCTCTCCCTGCAGACTCCCCCCACAAAACAAATGTATTCTGGGAAATTCACTTCCACAGTGTATGCATGCATAGTCATCATTTTCATCATAGGGTGTGTTTAGTTTTCCCCCTCTCACATCCAGGTAGTGGTGGTTCTTCTGAGAGGATGTGAGGTGGCAGGCAGCACACAAGGTGCCCACCAGTGCCCTACACACATGTACCCATGGGCTGTCCCTTCCCCCCAGGAGCCAGTTACAATCATGGTGGGGGACACAGATATTTTGCTAGGTTAGGCCTGGTGTATTGAAATTGTAAGCTGTCACTTTAAACACACGGAGGTTTCCTGGTCCTGCTTTCAGACAGGAGGCCCTGTAGGAAATATGCGATCTAGGGCTAGCAGTCAGTCTGCAGACAGACAGCCTAGAGTAAAGGGAGAAGGGCAACTTGTGCTTCTCTCTTTTAGGGAGCAGCCTGTTTTGTTCTCTCTGTTTTTGGATTCCTGTGTGTTATCATTCTGAATGCTAAGAAATAAAGTAGTATTACATGGCAACCTTCTAGCATGAATATTTTATGTTTTTATCGAACTTCTGTGTGTGTGCGCCATACAGATAACACTACTGACCTCTGAAAAGTGGGGGCTCGCTGTGGTAGAGGCTTGGGATGGCATGTGAGAAATTGCACGCTGCACTCTTCAACGTATGACAGAGCTCCTGTCTGCCTCAGCAGAATTCTCTGCACTGTTGTTGCAGATCCCATCCTCTGCCCCTTGCTGTGGTTTAAAGCTGCAATCTGGCCCTTGAAATAAAGTTACACTATTTTAATATGTGATATCCAAAATATGTCCAAGCCCAGTTAAATGCAGCAGCTTCAGAGCTTGCTAATCTACATAGTTCTATGGAAATCCTCCTCCTCTGTTGTTCAGCATCTCTCCAGAGAGGAGGAGATCTTTTGGTTTATTGTTGTTTAGCTGTTTGTGGTGGACTACCCAGTGTTTCTTTCCTGCCTTGGAGCTGGGAGGGGGTGTGAATCCCATAGGTTAAGGAACTCCTGAAATAAGTTTTGGAGAAGGATCAACAAAAACTGAGTGTGGGATAGGAAAGAAGAAGAAGAAAAAATGGATAGTGCCCCTGTCCCATAGCAGAGCCAAAACACTTAAGTAGAAGCAGCCTGTGCTTCAGAGAGCAATAGTAAACATGATATTGTGTCTTCTCACTCACATTAATGCTGCACTTTTTAACCCTCCTTTGTTCTTTGACATCTTTACAGAAGGTAAGTGGATCCAGAGATCTTACAAATAAAATGCCTTCCAGATGAATATTAATGGTCCTGAGAAATAAACAAAATTTATTTATAAAAAGAATAGTTCAGTGATTCCTGTATGTGATCTGAAGGCAATGAATGCTAATATTTGGGAAGAGCTCTCAGTGAGAGAGAGAATGTCAGTCTCCAGTCTGTATGTAGTACTGTATGTTAAGGAAATCAATACTTGTCCATGACTTGTACAGGCTTCATTGGAGTGCAGCTGTGACTGAACCTACGTCTACTAGATGACTCTTCATAGATAGATGAGGCTTGATTCCATCCAACCAGTTGGTAGAAAACCCTACTCAGCCTCTTTCATCTCCCAAATGTGGGGACTGGGTGGAACACTTCTCCACCATACAGTCAGTCAACAAATCCAGTTTGAAATGTCAAAATTTGGTCATAAGCCTCACTGCAAAACAATATGAAAGGCAGTGTCTTCTTCCTGTGACTGAACAGTAGGCATGATGACCACACAATGCTCCCACTCGCTTGTTCACCACAGTGTGACACCTATCCCAACAGTTGGTTCCATCTGTTTCCTTCCAGTTTTTTGTTTTTTTTTTAGCATTTAGGAAGCTTGTGCCTTATGTCCACTGTGCAAATAACAGTTCAGCTTCCCCCTATTTCTAATACTGACAGACCCACTGAGTCTTGGATTAAGGGTTACAAATTAGGGCTGCAATTTAAATATGAAGCAAATTAACAGAGCAGGGTAGTCTGGTGGGAGTTTTAATTTCACCATTTGTCAATTAATTTACTTAATCTGAAAAGATGTTATTGTATAAATAGTCTAGTTTAACTTGAAATTGTTTGTCAGTCAAGTAAATGTGTTGGTCTTTGTGTAGCTGACAAGTTTATCCACAGGTACTCTAGTAGAAAACAAAAACTTGAATAAAAACAACAAAACAGGTCTACCTGTACTACATTCTATAGTTTTGTGCCAATCTACTGTGAATATTCAATGTCCTAGAGACCTTTTTTAAGCAGTGGGCTACAGTGCAAAGCACACTGTTTAGGTGTGTGGTTAGTGTTTCTGCAAGGATTTTTTTATTTTTTCACCCAAAAGCCATCTGTATTGATGTGTTAATTTTTCTTTTAATCTATTTTACATCTGGTATGCTTAAAGTGGGACATAGATGACATTTAACGTGCTACAGTTTCAGTGGGCCTATGGTTACTAAAAGGAGGTACCCGTCTGATGAATAGCTGCAGGTACAAGTTGATGAGATTTTAAAAAAATACTTGCATTAATTGGGTAGTGTAGTGAATACACTTTAAAAATTCAAATAAACCTACCAAAAAAAAAATCTGAAATTTACCTGTAGAGAGTACTGTAGCTTCAGTTATAACACAGCATTTAATTGTAAAACTCTATTGCAAACTTAAGGAAAGTTACTTTTCCACTGATAGATGGCTTTTCCCAGTCGAAGGGCATGCCAAGAGAGCACCTGGGAAGAAGACTTTGCATGAAATAAGGTGACTGTAAGGTTGTGAGTCTCTAGAATTGCAATGCATTGCTACAGTGAAGCTACAGTAACATGTGCAGCAGACTCTCTCCTGTTCATAAACATTGCAGAGCAGAAAGTAAATTTCTAAAACGTATTTGTTGTCTGAAACTGTACATGCCTTTCTTTAGTCAATTATTTTTGTGCTGCAAATTGTTCGCACTTTGTTGCAAAATACAGTAGAACTTTGATTTTATGAATACCATTCTTATGAATGAGCAATTATGCAAACCATTTTTCCTAATGGAAAAGAAATCACATTACAGAAGTGATGATGAAGAACAAAGCAACGTCCCTTCGTATTTCAATGCCTTCAGTGCATTGGAAACCACCTTTCAGCGATCCGAAGGACAGAATGCAGTGCACATGCTGCACTTATGCACTATGCCAGCTGCAATTTTGAGTTGCTCAATTTTATGAAAGTTTCACTTTTTATTAACTCAATCCCCAATTAGTTCATAAAACGGGTTCTACTACATTCCTAGCATGTGGTGTTAGTTGCCAAAGTCTGGTGGTGGTGGTTCTGATCCATGATTGTACGATTTACGTAACTAACCAATGTGACATGCCCTGTGAATACTGTGGTCAGATATGCAACTGAAATTCTCTCTTGGTGCATATGTGAGTTTAAAATTAACATTTTGTTAACAGAGTTCACCGACCCTAATGATGGGGAAAGTGGATGTAGAAGGGTTACAAATACTGTGGAATCCGAACTCATGATCTAATTGGAATGAATATTCTTGTACAACTTCTTCCAGTATTTGTTCAGCATTAATAGAATCCAATAGCAGGCATATATAATTGTGGATATGTCTCCAGAATTTGACTTTTAACTTCTAATTTAATTCTGTGTAATGACTGTTTCTCAACATTTCCTTTTCGGGGCATGCGGGTGGAATACCTTTAATGCTGATAACTCGGAGTTAAGTAATCTGAAGTTTTAAAATAAAGTGATTAATGGGCGTTTTCTAATGGGAGATATGGTATAATAGCCTTATTACAGAGAGAGAAGGAATCTGTACCACAGTCGTCTTGAGGTGCTAATCTTGTAAAGCCAAACCAGAGATGCAAGAGCATAAAAATAAAACTTTGTGATTCCTATAATTGCATCTAGGAGAAGTTGTTAACATTTTCATCTATTGCAATTTAAAAATTGTTGCTAACATTTTAAAATCTGTTGAGCAGTTATAGACACTTCCTGTATGTTTTAAATTCTGAAGAGCTCCTTCAGCTGCTGTGTAAAGTTATTTGGCAAAAGTGGCTCTGTGTTTTCTAATACTTTCTTCCAGTGGTCTTTGTTTTCACCTCCCCCATTCACACATAGTTATATTTATTTAGACGCTCACTTGATTCCATATATTTTCAGTAAGACTTCAGTTTAAATTAAATAATTCAACAAACAAAGAACGAATATAAGGTCTCCATGGAAAAAGTACAGTGTGTGTGACTCTTATTGTATCAGCAACCTCTTTCCAAAGAGAGCAGCCTCATTGTATGAGGGCATAACAGAAGAAAGACTGCTTAAAATTACTGTTTCCCCTTCAGTTGTGTTATATCACTATATACTCCATGACTTTTAGTTTTGGCTGGAATCATTTTACGTAGCCTTTCAGAGCTTGCTCTGCGGGGACTGGATTCTCCTGAATGGTTCAAGAAGTTACTTTGCTCTCCTAATTGGCTTCAGTAACCATGTAGTCCTGACTTTGTTTGATCTATTGGCAGCACTGGATTCTGTCTTTCTCCATTTGGTTCACTTATTTCTTGTTTTCCTGAATTTGAATTTTGCCATTGTAAGGGGTATAGAGAACAGATATGCCTTGAATGATTAATATCTATTAATTCCTCCTGACTCTCAAAAATTAGAAAAGCTATCCATCTCTGTGTATCTCCAAACAGGAAGTAAAGTCAGTACAAAAATGGTTCACATCCTGTGAAATGCTTTGTCTAAGCACAAATGTGGTCTTGTTTGAAAAGGATTATGTTAGTGTGCACTAGGACCTTTAAGTTTGCACCTGCAGTGTCCATATAGGGGAGATACAGAGAAGCACTTTGGTGCATGCTGAAATTTACACCCCCATAGCCTGAAACAGGAGGCCGTGTAGACTTGCCCTAAGACTCAAATAGGGCAAACTCCTTGTTGTTCCAAAAAATCCACATATTTTCACAACAAATTATAAACTATAAATTTGTTTGCCTTTTAAATCAAATATACCATGAATAATCTGTTGTCCCATCAATATGTCCTTCCTCCCGAATTAGAAGCTACACATTTGTGTTCCTTGTGAGGCAACTCCACATCTCTCACTATGTGGATAGTGTCTTGCATTGTGTTGCAAGCCCTAAATAACATGAAATTCTTATGTACAATCAGAAAATGTGTGAAGTATGGTCATTAGATTTGGAAGATTATCAGGGATTTTGTTGGTTTTTAATTGTACAGTAGAAGTCATATAAATTGTATGGCACTTGGAAAAAGGAATATTAAAAATATAAACCAGAGTATAATTTTAGATTATTGAAAGAAATTGCTTAAAAAGGAGTATCCCAATTAATAATGTGGGCTAATATTGAAATATAATCCTTGAAATTAATCAGACATAAAAAGCTTCCGATAAGAAAAGGACTGAAGAAATCTGTTATACACTAGTGCCGTCTACTGGATACCAGCGGAAGCACCATAGAAACAGTGAACTGAAATCTGAGCACTCTGGCTCATGTCCAGTAGAAATCAGAGAGTGGCCCCCTCCAACAATCCCTGTAATCAGGGTATATAAAACTGAGGTCACCAATTTGGACCCCAAAGTTGACTGAACCCACAAGGAAGCTGCAGAATCCCCAGTGCAACAGATCCCTGGACCAGCTGTGTAGAGAGTACTCTCCCCACATCCCACGGTTAAAAGGATAAAACAAAGCGGTAAGATTTAATTTCAAATATTATTTCTCCCTCTGTTCTTTAATATACATAACTGAAGGTTATTTTGCTAAGTCTAAACTCTAGTGATGCCTTGAGTAACTACAGTAGAGATTTTAACCAATGTTATATTCATGCTGTCCTTTATATAAGTCAAAGTAAATTAGCCTAAGAGAGATTTGAACCATAACTTTAAACAGTTGCTTTTGATATTCTAAACTTGTCCCTTTTGGACCAATCCACTCCAATAGCTGACGGACTCTTAAAAGTTCCTTAAAGAAAAGTATATCCTTACCCCTTGGAGGAATACTGGATGGGTGAACAATGTGTTAGGTACTAAAGAACTGATGAGCATAAGAAAAGGTAACAAATCTTGGTCATTTGCATTGGTCATTGGTGTAACTCAGTGGTGGACAACCTGCGGCTTGCAGGCCACACGCAGCCCATCAGGGTAATCCGCTGACGGGCCTCAAGATAGTTTGTTTACATTGGCACGGCTGCCCGCCGCTCCCATTGGCCAGGAATGGCAAAATGTGGCCACTGGAAGCTGTGGGCAGCCGTGCCAATGTAAACAAACTGGCAGCCCGCCAGCGGATTACCCTGATGGGCCGCAGGTTGCCCACCAGTGGTGTAACTGCTGAGGCTCAACCGTAGTCTTTCACAATTGCTGGCAAGACTATATTGGTGTGTGCTGTGCATACCTAGAACATTGGTTGTATCTACATTTGACTGGTAAACTATTGATTTTATATTGATGTGGTTCTGGGTTAATTACAAAATTGATTGGTTAAGAATAACCCAAAGTCTCCCAATTTGAGAAATACTGTTCAAGTTAAGTTACCTGAAAAGAACCTAGTGATAAATTAGTAAGCTAGTGCTCCCTGGACTAAATAAAATCGGGTAATCCTATTAGATTCCATTTTAATATTGGCTATAACAGTCATCAAATTAGCAATTCTAATTTTAGTTTTGAGCTCTAAAATCTAACTGGCATCTCAGCAACTTCACAAAATTGACCCCCTTTTATGCTTACATCACCAATGATGATCTTCTATGTTTAAAACAGATTGTTTTGACTATTTGAATGTATTCTATGTCTATCACCCGGTGTACAGTTAAAATATAAGAGTTGAAAGTAGCCTCATATACAGGATCCAAACTAAAAATAGAAATATGGACCCGATTTGCCAGGGATGCAATTTCTAGTATGCATGTGAAGACTGGAATGACCATTTGCTTGGCCTAAATTTTTTTGTTGTATGTTGTCTGCACATTAAATCAAGATGTAATGACGAAAGATGTTGTTTGGGGGTATTGCTGTTAGATGGATAATCCTTAAACAGCTCTCCTGCTTCTATTGATTCCCCTACTGCAACCCTGAAAGATGCTGTCTGCTCGTGATCTGTGTGCAACTTGTCTTGACCTCAACAGGACTTGGCCTTGACGACTGAAGGTAGCATATTGTGTCATTGCTGCTGATGAGTTAGATACTCCTGTAGCTTCATGAAATCTCTAAACCTCATCTCTGATCAAATAATAACCCCCTGCTTTTTAATTTCAGACATAATTATCCTCTGATCATAAGAAATGGAAGGCAGCAGGAGGGCACACTCTCCTTACCTCACCAGAAAGAGATTGGGTGGTAACTTGTATGTATTTTCTGTTCTCATTTATGAAGGGCAAAGAATTTACATAAGTAGATGGTCCCTATATATTTAACTGAACATTGCTAGGTTTTACCCTTTTCTCTTTCAATCAAAACTCCAGGAGGTTATCCATGAAACCCCATTTTACTATCACATGGTTAGGCTACTGCGGTTTTCCATTGCTTGTCTTCCATATTCCATCTACAGTGTTCTGAGAGTTGCACTGGCTTCCAATCAAATATTACTGAATTAAAACAGCTCTTTTTGATTGATTTAGATAGTTATATAGGGCCATAGGTGTACATGAGAGAGCTTAGCCTAATACATGTAAAATATGGATCTAATTGTATAATTCTTGGTGTTGAAAGTATTCGGAATTGAGCATGAATAAGGTCCATCTGGATTTGGCCCATACTAAGGGAAGGAAAGGTGTTAGTATATTGACAAAACTGTAAGGAAAGAATTTATATGGAGTGTTCTTTGAGTACTGCTGTGATACTCTGGGTGGCTCTTCCATGATTTGCCATGTTCTTTACAAAACAGGGGGTGTCTTTTTCATTAGGGTCCATCCAGTGCTTAATTTGTGCGAGGGCTTGCCAGAGTTGAGCCCCGGCTCCTCTAGGCTTGGCAGTTCATAGCCCCGGCACCCCTGGGTGGCTTGTGTGTCATTTATGAAAGTAAAAACATTGCTTGAGCCTGGGCACCTAATTGCTTGAGCCCCGGGAACCTCTTTCATTACAAATTAAGCACCGGGTCCATGTCTTGAAGAAACTCTTGTGTGAATGGCAGGGAACTTGGCATTTCAGTTTTGAAAACCAAGTTAGAAAGAGCCGAATCTTGCTTTTTAACTGTTGGTTTGTGTCTCGGTGTCCGTGCTCAAAAGGGGTTTTATTTGACAAAATTTATGTCAAGCACCTTGAGAATCACTGAATGAAAGGCACTATAAACATAATCCATAATGCAGATCTGGTAATTCGGGATGCTGTTCTGATTCCTATCAGCAATATGGCGAGCTTAGATAACAGAAGTCCTTTTTACATTCCAAAGGCCTGGTGCATGGAGTCATGGTGATTGTAATCACCACTGCAAAAATGAGGGAAGAAATGCTACTTGCATCAAGAACATACTGGGTGAGCATGAGATAGGGGCACCATAACCTCCTGGTAAACATTGTGCTTATCACACAGTTCCTGCATTCTCCTCCTGTTTTTATTTTTTACAAGTAGAAACACTTGCAAAATCAACGCTGCCTCTGCAAAAGCCTCAGCCCAAAATTGTTGTAGCTTAGGCATTAAGTGGAGGAATAAACAGCAGGATCATGTGAAGTCACAAATCTCTGCTTGTGCCATTCTAATTAGAGAGATGGGCTCCACTGTTCATCAGAATTAGTTGTTGCAGAGATAACTGATTCCACAAAAACCAGTATGTCTGATGTCAGACGAGTAATAAATGGCACGAATGGCTGAACTACAGTAACAAAGAGCTTGTTTTATTGAAATGTCCTTAGTAATGGCAATAAAAGAGCGTAGAGCACAGAGAGGAAACACTTCCTCTGAACCCATCATCTCCCTCCCCCTCCACAGAGCAATCAGCAGATTGGTTTCTAAGTGTTTTTGTTTTGATTATCATTATAGCCTGTAAACACAACTGAACACAATTCACTTGTATGGATAATTGTTGATTCATGCTGTAAATATCACTGCAAGGAAACTGGCTTTAAATGTTACCATTTTCTACTTGGCTCCACAAATAGCCTTATGAGAGGGAATGCAGCAGATGGGGGGGGGGGTGTTAAAAAGCAAGCGAGTGGCCCCTGACATTGATCTCATGGAACACATTCTGTATGATCAGTGTGCCGTGATTAGGATGAACCAGGGGAGTAGGAGACAGGTGGAGTCACTATGGACCAGATTTTCAAACATGTTCCAGCACTCTGCTCTTGTGAAATTATGAAATATTTGGCCAGACTGTCCAAAATCCTGTGCCCCTAATGGGCACAACTCTTCTGAAAACCTGGCTCTTGTTGTAATGCTTTAATTGGAGCAGACCTCGTGAACATCAAGCCCTGTGTGTAATCTGCTCTTCTGGCGACTTCTGCATTAGATATGACTGAATTGGGCATATGATGGATGGCTCCCCCTAAGCAGTTACAGTCTCTGTCTGCCGACCTGTCTGTCTTCTCCCTTAATGTGTGAATGGACAGGGAAAGACAACAGGTGTGGCTGTACAAATGTGGGGCTGTTTTGCTATATGGAGATATGGGGTGTGGAAGGAACGCAATGCCTTCTCATGTAGAAGAGTGAACGGTCCTGCAATGTTAGTAACCCCACAAAGGTGAAAAAGTTTGGGTGTCATGTTCTGCTGTTCCCGTAGGCTTATCTACAAGAAAGATGCTTGGGACCCTGTGTATAAACAAGCATCTACAGTATAATATCACAAACTGAATTACCCAATGTTCTCACTTTTGCTTGTATTTGATTTACCTAACTTTTGAAACTGCCTGTTCATGCATGGAGCTGTACAGGGTATTTTAGGACAGTCATTTCAGAAGCTCTTTGTTTTGACAATGACAGTGAGACTTTACTAAATCCTATCGAATGTGACTTATTGGGGAATGAATCCTTTATGCTGAATAGAACAGATTACTCTTTCTGCCATTTTCAAATTGACAATCTTTCCAATACCCAGAGATACAGTGCACTTGTTGCTTGAGCAAGTTAAGGACAAAAATCTGACCTATAGCAAAAAGTAAGCAAAACCACATACGTAATACTAGCATAACACAAGCATTCTGCTAGACAAAACTGTCTCATAGTTGTAACCATTTCATAATCTACAGTGGTTCTCATTGCTTTGCATCTATACATTTTGTTTACATTTTTTGTTTCTTGTGCTTTATTTACAGTCCTATAAACTAAATTTCTAAGACTTATATTTTAGCATAGGTAAATCAGGTGTACTATTAAAAAAACAGAGCGTGTGTATTTTTTGTTGAGAACTAAAACCTATGTGACCAGTTCATCCCTAATGTAAGCCTGTTGACTTCAGAGGAGTTAAACCAGCGATGAATTTGGCTCATGGTATCTGTTTATTTCTAATACTTCTAGTATTGCTTTAGCTTAAGATATACACTGTGCACAACCTCTTTGATATGTTTCACCTCAGTAGTAAATGGCATTAGAAGCATATCAATAGTCATAGCAACAACTAAGCATAGCACCAGGAGTTGGAACTATTTTTTTTCTTTGAGTTTCATCACAAAATGTATCAGTACCATTAGAATGGATCTATTCCCCCACCAGAAAATATGAACCATGACCTAACATTTCTCTGTCAATGACCTAATGAGCAATTTCTCTGTATGAAACAAAATAATGTATATAAAGACTGCTTTTAAAATGTACTGAGAGCTTCTATAGCCAGAGAGCTAATTCTGCTTATTATGGCCGTTATGTAGTTTACTTAACTCCACTCCACTTAAAGGTAACTATGTATCGAAACAGTAGAAGTCAAAATGTAGAACAATGGTACAATCTACGCTTCTCGTCCTCAATTCTTCAGTCTTCTTCAGATGCTCAGCCTGTGTATTTTTCTTTTGTCCCTCAGACAACTGAACTTAGGGACTGGGTAACACATTACATTAGGGGGGAGGGCTAGCTCAATGGTTTGCGCATTGGCCTGCTGAACCCAGGGTTGTGAGTTCAGTCCTTGAGGGGGCCATTTAGGGATCTGGGGCAAAAAATTGGGGATTGGTCCTGCTTCAAGGAGGGGGTTGGACTAGATGACCTCCTGAGGTCCCTTCCGACCCTAAACTTCTATGATTCTATACATTAAGTATCTATTCCAACAAGGAATCAGGTTCTGAATAATTTGGCATTTTAGATCCAAGTACATTTCTCCTAGACAGTTATTGACTTTTAATTTTTCTCATGTTTTCTGGAACAAGCTGATTATTGGACCACGCTGATTATTGGACCACCAATCCATCTGAATTCTCCTCGATCTGTAGACCCTCAAACAATTTTTTGCTGCAAATGGGCTATATCCTCAGCTGGTGTAAATTGGATAGACACTGATAGACCCCCAAATGGAGAATGTGGAAATTTATTGTGGAGAATTATGGAATGTGGAAAATTATTTTTTATACTCTTCTTCTTTTGATGTGACTAGCACTCTTTCTGTCAATGTAATCAGAGTTGACTTCTTACCATCTTCAGCAGCTCTTTTAGGATTCCTTTAGTCTGGCACCCCAAATCACAGGTTGTCTTTGAAAACCTTGGCCTAGAGGAGACAAAATGGGTGAAAAAAAACATCTGAGACATGCCAGAGGAACTTCTGGGAGACCATGTGATTTCAAACTTTTGTCATACAAAATATAAACATGAAGTGTATTAATTAAAGGTTTCATCAAATCTGTTGTGAATTTCTGGTTCAGTCCTGTGCACAAAGTTATGCAAAAGAGCTAAGTACCTTTTGTATGTTAATGTGAAAGTCATTAGAACGTGTGATGTTATATCAAGAAATTCTGTTGTTTCAGTGACTATCTCTGAAGTAAGTAAACAAAAGAAAAATCATATTCTTCTGTGTTCTGGTGCCCAAATATATTGTATAGATTTGTGTTCCATGCTGATCTCTGGAGTGTTCTGATTCCCAAGATAAATTAGGCTGATGAGCTCTACTTGAAAATGATACAGCCAACTCAATTGTCCTACAAAGTTCATGACCCCCTGAATCTGTTCAAATGTTTCAAATTAAAAGCAGTTGAAAATAGTCCAGCTCATAAACACAGTGGAAATCTGCAGGGTTGGATGCTATTGAGTGATGCTCATGCTGGGCAAAACAAGGATTATAAAGAAAATAGTCAAACCTTCCCTTTCTGGTTTGAAAAAAATGTTCTTTCCAATAAAGCTGAAATAATCCTGTCCCTCCCACCATCTGGCCCCAAGGCCTGCATGTGCTTCCCTTATTAGGGAACAGTTGATTCAAGTATAGTAAATGTCCCTTATGTAAAATAAGTCCTTTGTGCTGAGAAACAAAAATGGCAAAGGGTCTGGAAAGTAAATGTAGTTGTTAAAATCCGCACTGAATAGGGACCTTAGTCGATACATGGTCCCTCTTCCTTGGCCATCCATGTAGGAGGCATTCATAACTTGGGTGCTTTTGTTCTTAGAGTGTGAAACTGGGGAAGCCAATCAGTGTTGCTTACAACACACTACTCCAAGGGGCATGTCTGGCTGAGGAGAGGGAACAGCCAAGGCCCTGTTCTCCTGCACACCAGCCATCATCAGCTGGTTTGCATGAGGGAAGAATTGGTCATGTTCCTTTCTGAAAGTATAGCTCGCTGCTACTCTTCCTGCCCCAGTGCATAGTGTACGTTGTGTTCTCCATTATCATAATGCTTCCTTCCACAGTGCCCAGGTACTGAATGTGTACCTACTCCTCCCTTGTATTCACCCCTTCTTCCCCCAAATATTACCGCATTGCTCCAGTTGTTGAGCAGTAATTTAGCCCCTGGAATTCTAACTTTGTCCATTCTCTAAATGAAACACAAGCAGATGCATCATATGAGAGAAATGAATTTTTTTCCCCCTGCGTGTCTCATTCAAAAATGGCAGCATCAGTTCAGCTCAAATTTAAACCAAATGGTCTCTTCTGGGACCAGACTAAATGTGGAAAGCTTTAGCCTGAAAGGAAATTGAATGAAGCTATTCATAAGCAACTGGCAAAAAACAGTTAGAATCAAAGCTGGAAACCTAGGTTGACCTGCAGTGTGTTCTACCTACAGATGCTATTCTGACTCCATCTAACATTTTATTCCTAAGGTTTCTAGAGTGTGCTGCAGACTCTGTCTTTTCTTCCTATTAAAAAGTTGCATTACATTCTAAAATATTAATTTAAAATGCCAGTTAAAATGCATCCATTCATGAAATCCTTATTTACTCAAAACACCCTTTCATGTCATACAATCTAGTATTCATATATATGAGTTTGTCATGTACAGTAGTACAAAACTGTTTGATTGCAGACCATTGATTACGACCATTGATTACGAACCTCAGAGCTCTGTGTAATCAGCGAACTTGTGCAGTGTGCTGTTTGTGTGGTCTAGCTACATTGTGGCATCTGACTGTAAAGAAAAGCACAGCACCCAACATGATCTCTCTTGAAAATCTGGCTACTTGGTGCCTAAATCGAGCTGAATTTACTTGAAAATCTGGTCCACAGAACATAGCACTAGTGTAGCTAGTACCTAACTAGTGATAAAGGTCTATGTTTTTGGAAGCTCAGAGTGAAGTCCTTGTATCCTTGTATGGGCTGAAGATACATTAAATTGATTCACAACTGTTGTATTTGAAGGCCTGGGAAATCCAAGGGCTAAGGACAAGATTTGTCTAGATGTGTGTGGATTCTCTCCATAGGATTTGTTTCTCTTGGTGTTTTACCTTTTTATGCTTGGGCAGACAGTGTTCTTTATATTCCCACTGATGTCTCTGATGTTACTGTAGTGCACGAGTGTTCTCTGCACTTTCATTTAGTATCCGGGAGGAATGTCCAGATGTCTTAGTCATTTCCTGTGCATTACCATGTGGATTTTTTTTTTGTTTTTTTTTGTTTGTTTTTGTTTTAAAGTTAATGTGAAAAGGCTAAGTAAATCTGCATCATCTCTCTATTTAAAAAAAACCTCTTGATAACAGCCAACGGCCAAGGAGCGGGGGGTGACAGGATTCTTGTACATGTTTTGAGTACTGATGTATTCTATCTGATTAGCTGGTACTCAAACAAATTGATTGTTTCAGAGACACCCACAACTCAATTAATTCAATTAATTCTTCTTTCAGTATCAACACTTCTGACTGGAATTCAATACAGTAAAAAAACCAAGCACTATTTTGACATTGGTTAATGTCATCATAGGAATGCATGGTGCTGTGCATATAGAACAGAAGAGGTCCCTTGGACAAAGAGCTTGAAAACTAGGTGAGTGTGCTACAACAGGCACGGTTCAAGGGAAGACACTGAACACAGGGGAAGGGAAAGGTATATTCACTTCTGAAGCTTATCCAAGGCTGCTCAGGACCTCAAATCCCAGGCTATTCAGCCTTCCTGCTGAATTCAAGACCTTAGGACAGGAAAATAGGTATAGGCTTGTGACTCACCCAGCTGGCCACCAGAAGCAATAAAATTAAGACTGAAAAATTATGTGACACTAAAACATTCTCTCATAAAGATGGCTTAGCATTCACAGCCAGAGAACAGTTTGTACTAAAATCCCTTTTACCTATACAGATATTTGGCATTAGTGCATGGTTTCATTCCCAGGGTATTAGGCTAAATTAAATTTCAACCATCATAGTAACATAATGGAGACTATGCAGAAATGGCTCTCTGTGTAAATCTCAGGTACCATTGTTCAAAAGGGGCAAAGCCACTTAGGTGCCCAAGTCTCTCTGAAAGTCAACAGGCCTTAGGAGCCAGCAGGGCCAGTCACATCCCTCTGGTACAGACAAAATGCCATGTAAACAAGCCCTAAGTCACTTAAGGCATTTTTGAACATTGTACCCTTTATCAGAATAGTCATAAAGTGATAGTCTTGTTAGGCACAGTGTATTCAAGGTCACATGAGCTGCTCAGGCTGAGGAATCTGTCAGGATGTGAATCCAGAGCTGACTAACCTAGTCAGGGTGGCATTAGCCTGTACCCTGAGCATAGGGTGCAGAGGCTTTAGGAGGTGAGAAGTCTGTATTTGAGAAGCAGACAGCAGCATAGTTCTAGACAGACAGGAAACCATGAAGATGTGCTGTCTGACTGGTATGTATTGGTGGTGCCCCATTTGGCCTGAGTGGTTAGCTAATATTTGAGGCTTTGTTGGGTTGCTCCTTTTAGAAAGGGAGATGGATGTTATGAGTTGGATATTTCTCTGGTGCAATCCTGTTTGTTTGCAAAGAATGTCTACTGTGTTCAGAGAAATAGAACTGTATGTAAACAAACAGCAGGTGGTTATCCTTGCCCCCAATTTCCAAGCCTCCCTTTCTAGTCAGTTCTGTGCCCAAAGCGCTCTCTCTCTCTGCTACCTCTCATGGCCATACTCATGACTGCTTCTCTTGACTTGCATTGCTTTCCATTCCTGGCACACACGGACACACAGTGACAATCAATCGATGCCCTAGCCCCTGCATTTTGCATCAGTTCCCAGGAAAAACCTTCTTATTTTTCCTCAGTTAGATGTCATTCAGGCCTTTCCATGTAGATTGTGCCTTGGGCAGTGGCTTCTGTTGTTGCAGCTATCTTACTCTATAAAGGAGCTTATTTACTTCTTCCATTTAGTCTGAAATGAAAGGTGGCTAGTAAGCCTATCTGCTTTAATGAAGTCTGTGATCACCTGTAGATCAGACGTGTTTGGCAGCCATTATCACTTTCTAACACAACCTTATTTAAGAGCTGTAGCTGTACCAGCAGACTGAAGGAGGCTGTGACACACAGGGTCCAGACACCCCAAAGGGATAACAGCAGGTCTGAACCCCAAAAAGCAAACAATTAAATCAACTGATAGCAGATGCTATTATTGTACTATAAAACTGTATCAGTTAAGGTCTTTTATGAAAGCTTGTAATGTTCTGAACTTGAGGGTCAAGACTGAGGTGATAAATCAGTGGATGTATGTATATAGAACAATACGCTTGTGGCTGGTACTACAATTTCAAGAACAGCTCAGGACAGCAAGGGGCTCAAAAAACTAAGAAGAGAGCGTTTCTGCCACAATGAGTCACAATAGTCTGGGTCGGGGGAGGACGCTGCAACCCTTCAAACCCTTAAAACAGAAGTGGTTTGTTGTGAAGGACATCCAGAAACCAAGGGCCACCACTGAGGTGGGATGCTGTTCATGAAATACTGGATCCCCGCAAAGACAGAGGGCATACTAGGAAACTGTTCAAAGGCAATAGGTAACTTTTCAATTGGAAAAAGGAATTCATCGAACATAGAATGTGAAGCCTAAAGTTGCATCTTGTTTTCTTGCATCACTTGTATGTGTTTGCTTATCCTCCCTGTTTCATCTTTGGATCCACAGTTTTTCTATTAAACAAACTTTTGTTTATTTTTACCCCAAGCAGGTCTCTCTTGGGCAAACTGTGTGGAGTGTATCTGCCAAAGTGAACTGATAGCTGGGAGCTTTTTTCACACCTTCAGGGCTGATGAACCAGAGATGAAAATTCTGAGTGTCTGGTCATAAAGAACTCGGGGTAGATGGATTTAGGGAGACTTGGGACTAGACACGCTGTTGGGGTCACCCTGCAAGGAGTAACTGGGCTGGTGGAAGCCAGGGTGAGACTTTTTTATGCTTGTAGGGTGGCTACTGGTATCGAGCTTGGAGCAATGGCAGCACAGTATTAAGTTTATTAAGTTTACAAGGTTACAGGGCAGGTGGTGACAGAAACCCTTACTGGGCTGGGTGATCCCGCAAGCCATCACAGAGACCATGCTGGCCCTTGACAATGGAGGATTGGAATGATAGCCTAGCAGGGTAGGAAAGTACATTAGGAAACCTGAGGGGGCAGAAAGAAGGAGACTGTGGGGCTTGGAAAGGAGCTGCTGAGCTAATCTAAGAAACGATTCCACACAAAGCAACAGCTGTACATGGTAGGAGTGTTGCATACCTTTGATTTCTGTGCTACACCACTCCAGTGGCACATCAGTAATGCACAGTGGAGTATGGGGTTCCTGGGGGCCCTTTGTATACTCTGATCTTGGACGTATTCAGATGGTGCTGCCCATTGGAAGACAGCAGTTTTGAACGTATACAGCAACAACTGGGTAGGCTTTAATCCCTTGGAACTGGGAGCAGTCTGTACACGTTGAGATCCTAAGAGACCCATGTCGTTTGTGTGAGCATCTGGCCCTGAAAGCTGCTTCCAGCTGAATCAGGGCCCTAATGAAATATACAGCTGTTGAGATAATTTACCTTTACTGTTCTCACTATTTTTCTTTCTAAGTCTTTCTGCAGAAGTATTTTTCAGTGCATCAGATAATAAAATCATCTTTCCTTTCTGCATGAAAGTGCACGTACTGAAGAGTCCCTCTCCATTCCCTTTTCTGTTCAGGAATTAAAGTTGTATTCACTGTTGTTGCGACCTTGTCTGCCACAGGATATTAGAGAGACAAGGTGGGTGAGGTAATATCTTTTGTTGGACCAGCTTGTGTTGGTGAGAGAGAGATACTCATCTTCAGGTCTGGGAAATGTACTAGGTGTCACAGCTAAATGCAATGTGGAAGCCATTGTATAGCTGCTACAGCATAAGTAGTTAACACATATTTCAAGGAACCATTCCAGGTGAAGTGGCCTGTTAACACCTCTCCAGCCATAAGGGGACCCCCCCCCCCAAAAAAAAGCTGGGAGGTGGTTAAATCAGTTATAGGCTGTTGTAATAAGATATTAATCCAGTGTCTTTATTCAGTCCATGATTTTAAATATCTAGCAAAGTTATGAATTTCTAAATTTACCTACCTTGTCTATGGAATTAAAGTTGGCATTTTCCTAATTGGAGCAGCTGTAGCCCTTCAAAAAGCAGGGGATGAAGTCTCAAAAGGGAGTGGTTTTTTTCTTAGATAAGAAACCCTCTGATTTCTGGAGAGTAGGCACAAACTATAAATAAGTGTAATCTTTGTTTGCTGCATTGAATTAGTGTATTGGAAAAAAAAACCACCAGCATATGGTGCAGTATTTCAAGCCCACACAATACAGTACTTATAGTACCAACATATTACAGTTGCCCGAGATGTATTCATGCTGCTGGAATATTAATTGGAGATATTAACTTGAAGGTATTGAAGAGGCGGAGGCAATTAAGTAATTTTGATATCACTGCATGAATTTTATTGAGTTTAAAACCTGCTATAACCAAAAGAATGGTCCTTCAATTTATTCCTCAATTTCAGACTCTTTCCAGACAAAGATAGTGATTCCCTAGCCATTTCCCTTGTAGGTGAGTGTGGGCACTGTCATTCACTTTCTCGCTACTCTCCCTCCTTGGCGTTCAAATTGCAAAACCTCATCTTTTATCTAAAACGAAAGACTCATATCAGCCTATTTGCACATTTTCTTTCCTAAATTCATTAGTTAGATCTTTAATTTTGTCCTTGCTGAGTTTCCAGTAAAATAGCTTGGGGAAAGAATAAGTTATGGGCTGGAGGCATTTGTTTAAATGAATTCGTATTAGTACCACCAGACCCATGCTTAGAATTTCCCTGGTGAGAAGCTTCTAGAGGGAAACTTGTGCCATCCCATTAGGCAAGATATAGTTGTAATGAATATGAAGGGGAGCCCTTATTGAGGCCACAGGACACAGACTTCAGAGTAACAGCCGTGTTAGTCTGTATTCGCAAAAAAAAAGGAGTACTTGTGGCACCGATGAAGTGAGCTGTAGCTCACGAAAGCTCATGCTCAAATAAATTGGTTAGTCTCTAAGGTGCCACAAGTACTCCTTTTCTTTTTAGGACACAGACTGTAGTTCTGTCTGGCTCTCTAGGTCCCAGACTAACTGACCAGCCTGTTTTATCTCAGCTCAACACACAGGGTCTCCCTAAGTCCTGGTCTTGACTAAGCAGTCATGGAAGGACCTGCTGATTTATGCTAGACAGCCATGAGCAGAATGGCCATTGTTAGAAGTGTGCACAATTTAAGATGCCCCTAACCTATGGGCTTTCTTCTCTGCACATTCCAGAATAAAATGTCAAATGCCTATGACAACTGCTGGCCTTTGGCATTATATTTATGTTTATGTACCCAGCAGGTGTGCTTGTGGAAGAGACATCAGTATCAAGCTAGTCGGTGTTCATTGCATATTCACTTTCTTTCAGGAAGTGGTATGTGGGTAAATGGCATCTAACTCATGACCTCCCCCTCCCCCATTCGTAATATCCCTGTGTTGTTATGCTAGCTGATGATATGATACATGAGCAGCCAGGTGATGTCACGCTGGATACTGCTCTGTTACTGCTCTGTTTGTTTTGACATCATTGTTTAGGTGAAATTCACCCCAGGGCAGAAGGCCTATATTGAGTGCTTAAGTGGGACTTTAAGTGGTGGATTGGCTGTGTGCTAGCTCTCTGTAGAGGGCGAATTTTACCCTCTGCAGAGCTGGCTGTGAGTGAGGTCTCCATTCTTGTCCTTCTGCATTAAGAATTCACTTCTGAGCTTTCTACTCCAGTTCTGACCAGATGTACCAGACCAGCTGTCAAGGTTCCTTCCCCACTCTGAACTCTAGGGTACAGATGTGGGGACCTGCATGAAAACCTCCTAAGCTTACTTTCACCAGCTTAGGTTAAAACTTCCCCAAGGTACAAATTAATTTTACCCTTTGCCCCTGGATTTCCACTGCCACCACCAAACTTTATCTGGGTTTACTGGGAAACATAGTTTGGACACGTCTTTCCTCCCAAAATCCTCCCAACCCTTGCACCCCACTTCCTGGGGAAGGTTTGGTAAAAATCCTCACCAATTTGCAGAGGTGACCACAGACCCAAACCCTCTGGCCAGGAGGGATTTTAAAGGGGTTTACCCTTCCCTTTATATTTATGATACCAGCAGTTTGCTAGGGATTAACATTACATGAGCAACAAACCTACAGGAAGGTCTTGACCCTACATGTCGTGACTCCCTAGGCAACGTGCAGCAACCTTCCAACTCCCTTCTCACCTATGATGACCAACTCTTTCCACTGACACATACTTGTGCCTATCTGTGACCTCTCTCTCTCTCTCCAGCTGTGGCAATTCCCTGCTAAGTTGTTTGCAAAACTGTGTGTGTCTGGTGAGCTGCAGTCCTCAAAGCTGGATCAGGAATCGAGCAGTGCAGCCTTCCCGGTGAGGGGAGGGTCATTAGTGAATTCATCTTCCTTTGGCCTTGGCCCGCTATCACAGGAATTGCAAGGAGAATAAGGGATAGCTGTCTAGCTAGAGGGTGAGGTATGTGCATATGGGGTTTCTGAGAGCATGTGATCCTAAGGCCATCACTTACTGCAGGCACAGCCAAAGCCAACACATTGTAATCAGCTAGCCTTCCCCATTAGCTGGGCTGCAGGTGGGAGTAGTCTGAGAGAGAGGCTGACAGATAAGCATTGAAAAAGAAAAGGAGTACTTGTGGCACCTTAGAGACTAACCAATTTATTTGAGCATAAGCTTTCGTGAGCTACAGCTCACGTCAAGAGAGTCTCTTGTGGTGGGTGGTCCTTCCTGTCACCTGCTCTCACAGAATGTCCGATCTCTGGCTGTGTTTGGATGTTTAGACAATGTGGTCACATCTCATTCCTTTGGATATCCCTAATGTTACAATATGAAATGGGGTACCTATAATATAAATTACCTACAATTTTTCTTTTATTCTTGACTGCTCCAAGCAGAAATATACACTCCACTGATACGTTATGTTCCTCGTTATCATCATTTTGCTGCAGAGCTTGCAGTGATTTGTGGGGTTTGGCATCCCACTCGGTTTTATGATTGTAGCATGCCTGGCTTCACTGGGGTGCATATTCAGGCACCATGGAGTGCTCAGTTTCTACTGTTATTTTGCATGAGATGTTTTTCTTTCTTTGGTGTTCTCCTGCCCATGAGGTCTTGAATGAGTTAAAGTAAAACTGCTTCTTTAACCCAGCTCACTGATGGCTCAAACAACAAGAAGTGCTACTTGGCAAAAACAAATTTTTGTGCTGTATTTGAAGATTAAAGTTCAAAATGACAGGGAAGAAAAATAATGCTATCGTCAACCCTTTTATTTTCCTCCTCTGAAGCTTTATCTTCGAATGTCTTTCACAGTCTGCTCAAGCTGAGAAGTGTATCTTACCTTTTGAACTCTGACTGCTGAGCTAAGGGAAAAATCAGTTCGCTTTTTCTTTAAATAATGTGAGCAATATTGGAGCAAATTTATCCGTCACAGATGAAAATGCGATGTTTGTCTCTATTGTAATCCATAAATTGGTTTATGGATCCAAAGTCCTTCAGAGAATGTCACAAATCCAAATGATGTGCTGGAGTGTTAGATTTTGCATTTAGATTTGAGTTAGATGAATGATGTCTTAAAAAAAATCATAGTCAGACTGTACAACACTGGCTACACATCTGAGGCAAATTAACAATTGCAGTTGTTCCATCTAGGCTAGCATGTAGAATTAAATTATACTCAGGGCATTTTGTTGACGACATGCCTGTTTCAAATAGCAGAATAGCGATTGTTGTGATGCAGCTACAGTCCACTTGACTCTGAAAAAGATTTAGGGGTTGTGGTGGATAATTAGCCAAACACGCCCGCCCAGTATAGCACTTCGGCCCAAAGAGCTAGTGTGATCCTGGGATGTATAAACAGGGGAATCGTGAGTACAAGTAGAGAGGTTATTTTACCTCTATATTTGGCACTGCTCTGACTGCTGCTGAAATAATGTGTCTAGTTCTGGTGCCCACAATTCAAAAAGGATATTGATAAATTGGAGAGGGTTCAGAGAAGAGCAATGAGAATGATTAAGGACTAGACAACATGCCTTATAGTAATAGACTCAAAGAGCTCAATCAATTTACCGTAACAAAGAGAGAGTTAAGGGATTAACTGATTACAGTCTAAGTCTCTACATTGGGAACAATTATGTAATAATGGGCTCTTAAATGTAGCAGAGAAAGGTATAACATGATCCAATGTCTGGAAGTTGAAGCTAGACACATTCAGACCAGAAATAAGGTGTACATTTTTAATGGTGAGAGTAATAAATTGGAACAATTCCCCCAGGGTCATGGTGGATTCTCCGTCACTGACCATTGTTAAATCACAAAGGGATGCTTGTCTAAAAGATATGCCATAGGAATTATTTTGGGGAATGTTTTATGCCCTGTATTATACAGAAGGTCAGAGTAGATGATCACAATGGTCCCTTTGGGTCTTGGAATTTACAAATCTTCTTAGATCTGCAGGTCCTGATTCCTTACTACACTGCTCCAGTTTTACATTAGTGTGCCTCCATTGATTTCAGGGGAATTGTGTCAGCGTAAAACCGGAATGTCACAGCTATAGGGTGCATTCATCTGGTGATGCACGTTTTTTTGGAGGACTGCAGAACCACAGGCATTGAAGGAGCTGACAACACCTACTTGACTGAAATACCCAATCACTGTATAATTCCGGATAAACTGTCAAATTGGGATTACAGGCACTGAGAACTTTGCTATAATTACAGTAATTGTGTGAGATTCAGATATTTACTGTTGAAATAAATGTTTTTTTACTTAGATTATAAGTTCTTTTGGGCAGAGACTGTTCTGTTTGTACAGCGCCTAGCACAACAGGGTCCTGGCACATGACTAGGGTTTCTAGGAACTACTGCATGTAAATAAATAATAATAATTACATTGAACAGCTAAGACTCTTTAGGGCAACAACCAGATAATGGTCATTCACAATTGTAGGGAATACATCTTTAAATAGTGCCACACTGACTCTGAAAGAAAATGGCATGAAAATGAGTCTTTTGGGGATGTTCTAACCTTTAAACATCAAGTCCAGCAATGCTCTCAACAGCACAGACCACTCAGGCAGCCAGCTAGGGTTGTTTTTTTTTTTAATTGGCATCCAAAATCCAGCCACTCTCACTGCCCCGTATCATGGCTTTGGGGTGAGGGAAGGTTTGTTTATTTCTTCAAGCATGCCACAAACCAGCAGCCAGGTGCCGCTGCCACTGTACAGCTCTCCAGGGGCCTTCCCTTTTATAGGGCATCCCTCCCATACTAATAGCAATGGCTGAAAGCCAGTGCAACTCTGACCACCTGTCCATCTGCTCAAGCCCCATAACTGCTAGGGTAGGAAAACTTCTTGCACCAGTCCTGACTCTAACATAGGATATAGCCATGTCCGTTGGCAAGTTCTCCTTGCTATTCTAACATCATGCAGTGAGTGCAAAAAGGAGGCAATAGCATTTATATTAAAAAAAGTAAACATTTAAATTATCCAGGTCAATGCATGTATCTTAATCTGCCCATTAAGCACTATTTACTCTCTTTGGTGTTTTATACATGGCTTTATAACACATTTCCAAAACAGAACCCTTGAGATTTTTTTAAGACTTAAAACACTCTGGAAAAAAATGTGATTTTTTTCAGATCTCCGACTGCCGTTATGTTCACGTCTTGCCCACCCCCATATAAAGGCAAGTTTGCAGTCGAATGTACCTTTTTAACGTATATTGTGCAGTGGCAGTGTTTTTTACAAGGCAGGATTGTGTGTAGTTCATTGAACCTTTACAATATTGATGGTGAAATGCTTGATGTGTAGGAGACATTGAAGTGCAATGCAGTGGTACATGTGCTGTGCAGAGCACTCTGTAAATACATGTCAGGACAGCTGATTACACACCACCTTTCCAAATAAATTAAGAAGTCAATAGAGGATGCCAGACAGCAAGAATTGTCTAGATTAATGGCTGGGCTTTTTATTGTTTGGCTTTGTAAAGAATCAATGTGCTTATCTATTAGATGACACTGGGTTGGGATGCAACTTTCAGTGAGGGAGACTGAGTACTGTCTGAGTGATATCTCTGCTCCAGACCGCAGGAAGGGCCTGATTGATCAGCTTTGTTAGCCATTTATTCGATTTAACAATAAATGTTTTCTGCCAACTTAAGCTAATTGTTTTTTGCAATGCCTGTACGTGGATGGAGAGATCTGCAGGCCTTTAACTTTCCTAATCAATCTAACTAAGGAGAAATGAAATCCTGTCTTTGAGTGCAGAATAGATGAGACTATGACCAGAATCTCTCTCCACTGGGAGCAGTAGGGTGACCACCCGTCCCAAATTGGGCAAGATAGTCTGGAAAGGCAGAGTTCAAGTCCTGGTCCTGGGCTGAATGACTCTGCAACAGCACTTGTCTTGGATTCCCTGCTGCACAGCTCCATGCCTGCCCGAGGCTCAGTGGCGGCGCCAGCCTCTTCCTGGTGGGGGAGGGGTGAGGCAGACCTTAGCCCCCTTTGCCATGAGGCCATGGCCCCTGCTCCTCCTCCTCCTTCGCCCTGAGGACCCATCCCTGGCCAGGCCAGAAGCTGGAGCCTGGGCTGCTGTGGAAAGTACTGGACCCTGAACCTACCCTGAATAGATGGGCCAAGGGTTTTTCTTGGGCACCCCAGTCCCGTGCCCAGGGCAGGTGGAGGATCTGGGGCTCCACACAGCAGCCCGGGTTCCCTGGGTGGCTCTTACCACAGCCTGGCTCTGGCTTCTGGCCTGGCTTGAGGGCAGGGCCATAGAGGGGGGGCGGGGCGGGGCTCCTGCATGTGTCCCACTTCTGCCTTTTGAAAAGACGGTCACCTTAGGCAGCAGAACAGTTAAAATTCATATAAATAGCCAAGATTAAAATCTGGGATAAACTTGCAGGGATGCCACACTTAGATCAGACATAGCCCAAACTGAATGTAGAACCAAGACATGCTCCAGATGAAATGGAGACCATGGAAGTGTCCAGTCTTTCACCACTTGAGTAGTCCCTTTGACTAGGGAATTATTTAGGGGCTTCAAGTTAAGCATGTTCTTAAATGCTTTGCTTGACTGGGGTTCCAATCCTTTTGGCACTCCAGGGACAGATCTGCCTTGGAAGTCAGTGGAAGCTCTGCAACTGGGCACCTGAAGCATTAGGCCTTACTGTCAAGTAGCATGTGTGCAGGATGACCAGATGTCCAGATTTTATAGGGGCAGTCCTGATATTTGGGGCTTTTTCTTACATAGGTGCCTATTACCCCCTACCCCCGTCCTGATTTTTCACATTTGCTATCTGGTCACCCTACATGTATGATAAATATGATGTGTGAAGTTTAAAAACCCTTTAATAGTGCACAAGCAGCACTGATTGCTATTGTTAAGGGTGTAGAAGATTTTCCATTCTGGACTGCAGTTCAGCAAAATGTTATAGGCCTGATGCAGGAATCACTTGGTGAAGTTCTATGGCCTGTGTTATGCAGGAGGTCAGACTAGGTGATCATAATGGTCCTATCTGGCCTTAATATCTATGAACTCCCTGTTCAGTCATGTGGTAACTTTTTGAAACTTTCAGGTTTTTGGGATGAAAATTTTTATGATGCATCTGAGTGTGAATGTTTTGTTTTTGTTTCAGCACAATGGTTCAGCAATCTTTGCCTATGAAGACTGTGTGTATGCGTGTGTGTATGTGTATCTGGGGAGGTACTTCACTACATTTTTAAATACACATACACAAAACTTCATCTCTTTTTGAATAGCCGTACAGAAGAAAAGGTCAGGGTTGGAAGTGGAATTTCAGCATGAAAATAGCCCAGACAGATAAGTGCCTATGCTTGTTCCAGTGAAAATTGGTTTTTAATTTGTCAGTTTTATGAGTCTTTGAAAGTTATGTACTAAGCAGGGACAATAATTGTTTTTTTCCCTGAGTTTACCAAAATTTAATGATTTTGTCAGATGGTTAGGAGTTGGTATCCAGGCATTCTGGTAGCTGCTGCAACATGTATGGCTGCATAAAGAAATGAGGAATTATGGAACTGTCTGGCAGTGACTCCATTGGCTTGCATCCTAAAATGGGCTTGGAATGGGGTGGGCTTTCTTGTCTTTCCCTCTTTTAATTTGTTTTTTAAAAGGTGGCTAATGGGTGAAAAGTTTCACATGACATTTAGTTTTTATACCCTTTGAATGTACTATGTAGGTTTTTTTGTTTTTCTCTTTATAAATTTGCAATAGGAAGTATTTGAATTTGGGCTGTGGCTGAAATTTTTCCATGGCCGCTTTACTTTCCATCATTGACTGGTACCCGTCCAATCATCTAGCTACACAAAAATTGGTAAGGAGGTGAATTCTGATTTGGTGCAACAGGTATGAGTTATTAAATTGGATGTAAGGTCACGTTTTGCTGTTGTTCATCATAAGTGAAAGCTTATGTGCTTTGCCCCAAAATCTGATTGATTGGGGCTGAATGTACGTGAAATCTTTTCCATCAGGAGCTTCACTTTTGTATCAGATTTTATCCTAAAATGGGAAAAAGTGCATGTACAACTGCTGAAAGATGTAATCTTCTCTGACATCAGCTTCATTTCTAACTTCTGCCTTTGTCTAACACCCCACATCTGCTTAAACATTATTATTTTGTTGTGCAGCATTTGGGGTTGCTATGCGCACACCACGCCTAACACATATCCCTGCAAAAAAATAAAAGTTAAGCTATCTAACAACTTATCCCTTCTACTCCACCACCCACAAGCACACAGCTACCATTACCCCAACTACCATACAGCATGGATTTTGCACCACAACCTTAATTTAAGCCCTATAGGGATACCAGCCTTCCACATAGCCTCTGTAGCTGTTCTTCTGCACCTACCTCTTCACCAAACTACATCTTCTTACATGACCAACTAGTGTACCAAACATCCTCAAAACGACTAGTGCTGCGGGTAAGATATTCTGGATGGAAGTGGGATGAAGGGGGCAGAGTTGAGCAGTCTATAGATTTCTGGCGAGTGGAAAACAGAGCAAAGAAATTCAAAAGTGTGTGTGTGTGTGTGTGTGTGTGTGTAAACAACAAACTCACAATAACTCCACAAAATAAAAAGTGAGAGAAAACAGAACAAATGGAAAGAGGAAAACGTGTACAGAAAGTGATTGTACCCCTTATGTAGGAAAAGGAGAGACTCCATGCATGATTCTGCCAGTGCTGCATTTAAACAGCGAAAATCCAAACAGGTTTATGACTATGTCGCTGTGCAGGACACGTTTTCCATTTAGAAGGAGATATCAACATTAGTTCTCGATCTCCTATACTGTGCCCAAGCCAAACAGTGATAAAAGCACTGGAAGAAAATAAACTCAAATTAAAGCCAATCAAATACACATTACTACACATCTGTGTCTTCCGCTGGGAACGTAGGGTATTTTTCCCTCCATGTCTAGTTGCTGAGCTACTTGACTCTGTTTGTATTCAATACCTGGTCTCACTTCACTATATGCCAGATATCTTCGCTATGGGAAAAGATCGGCATTCAAACAAAACCATTGACTTGTGTTATCTGCTGAATATACGCTAACAATTGCTTAACCCACTTGGCTCTAAAGCAGTACTTTCATGTGTACTGTATATTCTGTTGCAAGTGCTGATGAGAGCACCGTCTTGCATATGTAGAATGTCACAATAGTTGCCTGCTGGTGTTGATAAGTGTGGGGATAACCATTAAGAACTGATAACTAAAGGTGAATTGTCAAGTAAAAGTTAAAGTAGAAAATGCTTAAGAGGTTCTCTAATGAGTAAAAAGAAAAGGAGGACTTGTGGCACCTTAGAGACTAACAAATTTATTTGAGCATAAGCTTTCATGAGCTACAGCTCACTTCATCGGATGCATTCAGTGGAAAATACAGTGGGGAGATTTTCTATACACAGAGAACATGAAACAATGGGTGTTACCATCACTCTCGTTACAGTGTGTATGGTAACACCCACTGTTTCATGTTCTCTGTGTATATAAAATCTCCCCTCTGTATTTTCCACTGCATGCATCTGATGAAGTGAGCTGTAGCTCATGAAAGCTTATGCTCAAATAAATTTGTTAGTCTCTAAAGTGCCACAAATCCTCCTTTTCTTTTTGCGGATACAGACTAACATGGCTGCTACTCTGAAATCTAATCAGTAAGAAGTTCAGACTCAACAAGCAATTATTAAACATTTCTTTATCATGTATAAATTTGTAAAATTGCTTAATTTCTCATGGTAACCATGCCTCTTACATTCTATTTCGCTGGATTGCAGAATCTATGGAACTTTTCAATGGTCTTCATTACGTTCCCTCTAATTTATTCTTTTTGGCCATGTCTTTGAGAACATCTGCTCCATTTGGCTTCAGCAAACGAAGCAGAGTTTTGGCTTGCACATGACAGGATTTGTTTTTTAAAATGTACAGCTACTACTTACTCTTAGTGGAGTGTGCAGGGTGGAAGGTCCTTGGATGTGCTGGGTGATATTTCCAGTTATAGAGGAGTACTTTTGGCACCTTAGAGACTAACCAATTTATTTGAGCATAAGCTTTCGTGAGCTACAGTTCACTTCATCAGATGCATACTGTGGAAAGTGTAGAAGATCTTTTTATACACACAAAGCATGAAAAAATACCTCCCCTTACCCCACTATCCTGCTGGTAATAGCTTATCTAAAGTGATCACTCTCTTTACAATGTGTATGATAATCAAGTTGGGCCATTTCCAGCACAAATCCAGGGTTTAACAAGAACGTCTGGGGGTGGGGTAGGAAAAAACAAGGGGAAATAGGTTACCTTGCATAATGACTTAGCCACTCCCAGTCTCTATTCAAGCCTAAGTTAATTGTATCCAATTTGCAAATGAATTCCAATTCAACAGTTTCTCGCTGGAGTCTGGATTTGAAGTTTTTCTGTTGTAATATCGCAACTTTCATGTCTGTAATCGCATGACCAGAGAGATTGAAGTGTTCTCCGACTGGTTTATTAAGGTTATAATTCTTGACATCTGATTTGTGTCCATTTATTCTTTTACATAGAGACTGTCCAGTTTGCCCAATGTACATGGCAGAGGGGCATTGCTGGCACATGATGGCATATATCACATTGGTGGATGTGCAGGTGAACGAGCCTCTGATAGTGTGGCTGATGTTATTAGGCCCTGTGATGGTGTCCCCTGAATAGATATGTGGGCACAGTTGGCAACGTGCTTTGTTGCAAGGATAGGGTTAGTGGTTCTGTTGTGTGGTATGTGGTTGCTGGTGAGTATTTGCTTCAGTTTGGGGGGCTGTCTGTAGGCAAGGACTGGCCTGTCTCCCAAGATTTGTGAGAGTGTCGGGTCATCCTTCAGGATAGGTTGTATTAAGGATCTAATTATAAATAAATAAATATAAATAAATAAATATTATATATATATATATATATATATAATTTATAATATTCATAAACCAGTTGGAGAACACTTCAATCTCTCTGGTCACGCGATTACAGACATGAAAGTTGCAATATTACAACAAAAAAACTTCAAATCCAGACTCCAGCGAGAAACTGTTGAATTGGAATTCATTTGCAAATTGGATACAATAACTTAGGCTTGAATAGAGACTGGGAGTGGCTAAGTCATTATGCAAGGTAACCTATTTCCCCTTGTTTTTTCCTACCCCCCCCCGACATTCTTGTTAAACCCTGGATTTTTGCTGGAAATGGCCCACCTTGATTATCATACACATTGTAAGGAGAGTGATCACTTTATAAGCTATTACCAGCAGGAGAGTGGGGTGAGGAGAGGTATTTTTTCATGCTTTGTGTGTATAAAAAGATCTTCTACACTTTCCACAGTATGCATCCGATGAAGTGAACTGTAGCTCACGAAAGCTTATGCTCAAATAAATTGGTTAGTCTCTAAGGTGCCACAAGTACTCCTTTTCTTTTTTGCGAATACAGACTAACACGGCTGTTACTCTGAAACCAGTTATAGAGGTTATGAACAGGAGTGAAATTAATATCACTAGGTATTGCCAATTTGTATAATTACAGAACAGGACCAAGACTCTTTGAACAATGTTTTATAAAGTTTCATTTAACAAACGTCAATTTCTGATGACACATACAAATGCCTGATCTATCCTGTGCTAGGGTAGAGAATATATAATGGTAAACATAAAGCAAAACTGTGGGCAGCATTCGATTCACTGATCAGTAAAATAAATATTATGAGGGATGAATTCTTTTCACAACAAAACATGAATGAAATAATCCAGGAGAAAGCCCACCTAGGCTTTAGGTCTTTACCCTGAAATTGTATCTCAAAATGTGAGATATTGTGGAATAGCAAGTGATCACAATCAAAACCTGGTCCAGCTCTGATGATGGTGGTCATATCTAAAAGGTGGCAAAATGGCCTTCTCTCCTGCCTCCAATAGGAGGTGGAAGCTGTATTGGTGAGTTTTTTCCATTGAGGTTTTTCTCAGGACTACTCTCCCTCTTTCCTTATTGTTTGTATTCTGAAACCACCCAGAGGTGCCAGTCAGGCATCAGTGCATCATCATTATATTAGGCTCTGTGTGTGTGTGTGTGTGTGTGTGAGTGAGAGAGAGAGAGACACACACACGCGCACACACACACGGAAATGAATGTAAATTGCTTTTCCTTATCAGATTATTCCTGTTTTCTCTGCAGTCCATGGAACATGCCTTCTCAACCCCTGATTATTATTTGTGGATACATTTGCTATATTATGCTAGTGAAATTTTTGGTGGTTGTCACAGACTGTGTGTTACCAATACTTCAGCAGGGACTGAGTGCGGTGCTCCCTATAGGTCAGCCAGGCTAGTCTGGAGTTGGTGGACATGAGGTATTTTGGAGTTGTAGCCAAAGGCTTGGTGTTCATGGCATGGAAAGTAAATTGGCAGGAGTTACCATAAGAGCACTTCACACGAGCATAATTTTTCATTTGTTCTAATATAGTTATACAAGAGTGCTTAGAGGGATTAAAGGAAGAGCTCCAACAGTACATCTGCACATTACTGACATGCCTTTGTTTCTGTTTTGGTGCTTTACAGATGCTTCTATGCTTGTCGTGAATGTAACCTGTATGGCTTTTGATCTTCCTTGTAGACTCTCTCTTCTCCATTCACAGTTTGTTGCCAACTAGATGGAGCATGTGGTGGATTTTGTTTTAAATGGCACCACTGTCAGCCAAGTAAATTGTCAGGCTTTTGTTTTTAATGTTTGCTGGTTCTCTGACAATCTTCCTTGTGGCGGTTCAGTGATGAGACAGAACACAGCTTTATGCAAGCAAACAGGCTGGTCAGCTGAGATGGGCCGTTCTGCCCCCCCGCCTTCCACCTTCTCCTTTTATTATATTTCTCCCCCTAAGCATTACACACTGCTACACAAAGGAATGTATGACGTTAATTCATATACTTAGTTACCATCCCCTATCTACTACAATCCTGGTTCTCAGGCCTTGAGCCCAGGCTAAGAAAGCCTCCCACAATTGCTGTCCAAACAATCAAGTTCTCATGGTTCATATCTAGCCCTTGTCCTTGGATAGAGCAATGTGTGCATTGCTTCTACGAAACAGTCAGGGTGTGCCCCGCCTGCTTCCAGGTGGAATAGCTAAACATTAACCCTTCATCTCCCCGTTTTTTATTTATTAATATTTGGCCATCTCATGGTAGCCGTCAATTTGTTTTGTCATGCTATTTAACTCCCAGACAGACAAGGACATAACCTGGGGAGCTTTCCAGGGCAAAATTTTACAAAATCTTAACAAGGAAAGAATACATTGTACACAGCAGCAGCAAAAAATAAGCCCAATGATTACAAACACAAAATAACCAAAAGCTCAACATCTGCAATATAATCATCTAAAAGGGGTACACTTCTTTTACTACAATTGTCACCAGCAAAAGGCAATATAAATATCATTCTACTAAAACAGCAAAGGGTGCCATCACTTACATTTGCAGGAATATAATTAAAGGTGCGTGAACCGCAAGTAAAAACCCATCCTGATGGTAGGATGATATGGCCATAATTATATGAAACATTAACAGCATGGGAACAATTTAAAAGAGGTTGAGAAATTTTTCGACAGCCTAAGGGCACCTTTATACTAGTACAATTAACTACACGCGCACAGGTAACATTTGCTATTGAAGCCAATCTTTCCCATATGTTATATGTCATTCGGGCTTATAACGGGGGAGGCGCTTCCGAGCCAACCCCTACAGGAAATAGCAGGCGCAAAAGGCACACAATCATCACAGAATTAGCAGTGATTTGGGCGAGAATCGCCACAAACAAAGTCTCAGGAGTCTCTGGCTGTTGATCTGCTGCCAGTCTTCGTTGAGCCGTGGCGACCAATGCTTTTACTGCTCCCCATGTCACGGGCTGGCTTGGGACGCTACGCCTCCTCCGTTTCCGTCCCGTCGTTGTCGACTCGGGGGGCAACGCGGTCTCCTCCAAGGTCAGCTGAAACTCCGGTATGGGATTCGACAGTCCCTGGTGCCATGCCATGTTGTTTAAGTGCCGGTCGCACACACCGAGCTGGAACCCACAACGGTCCTGCAGGGAGAGACACAGCAGCATATCCCCGACCCCAAGTAATTAGAGGCACTGGGCCCAACCATTGCGGATCGGGCAGCTGACGGTAATAGACACGCGGTCTTTCCAGTACCTCGGATTTGTGAAAATGCCGATCCGTGGGGGTCTGCTGATCTGCGTTCAGTGTTAAATTATTTAAAGTGAACAAAAGGATATGCAATTGTTGCTGAATGTCTCCTAAGGTTCGGAGACGCAGCTCCCCTTGTTTTAATTGTTTATCTAGCAAGGTTTTGAGTGTGCGATTGGCACGTTCAACAATGGCTTGGCCCGTGAAATTATAAGGGATTCCGTGTGTAAGACGGACGTCCCAGCGGGCACAAAAGGTGGAGAGGGCTGCAGAGCAGTAGGCTGGGGCATATCTGTTTTAATTTGGCAGGGGCGACCCATAACAAAAAGGCAGGCCAGCAAATGGTGAATAACTTTGTTAGTGGCTTCCCCACGTTGTGGGGAAGCCCAAAAAAAACTTAAATAAATATCAACGGAAACATGTAAAAACAAATAGGGGCGGAATTGTGGCACATGAGTAACATCCATCTGCCACAGCTGATTTGCTGCGGTACCTCGGGGGTTAACGGCATAAGAAAAAGTAGGAGCAGCAGCAGCACAGTGGGGGCAGGAACGAACAATGGAACGTGCATGATCAGCAGGAATGTGAAACTGCCGGGCCAAAACAGAGGCAGACTGATGAAAAAAGGCATGGCTTTCAATGGGGTCAGAAAAAAGGGAATTTACCTGACCACGCAACGCGCGACCGGCGCGTGCATTGCCCTCAGTGAGTGGCCCAGGCAGAGGGGTATGACTGCAAATATGAGCAACAAAATAAGGGAAATGACAAGTGGCAAAAAGGTGCTGCAAAAACAAAAACAGGCGAAGGAGGTCTGCATCAACCTGAGGGGTAATGAGGGCAAGGGGTAAATGATCAATTACCTAATAAACATAATAGGTATCCACAATTAAATTAAAGGGACAATCAGCAAAAGGTTGAAAGGCCAAAATAACAGCAGCTAATTCTGAGGGCAAAGGGGGATGGTAAAAAAAACAATCTTTTAAATCTAACACACAAAGTTGATCGGTTTGAGGAATTAAATTTGGATTTGGCAAGCCAAATTGCAAGGGGCCCATAGGTTGGATGCGTTTATGTATTTCCCTTAAATCATGTAACAGTCGCCAAGCACCCGATTTTTTCTTAATAACAAACACCAGGGTGTTCCAGGGACTAGTGGAGCTCTCCAGTCGCTGTGCTTGCAAATGCTGCTGCACAAGCGAATGAAGTGCTTTTAGCTTTTTTAGAGGGAGGGGCCACTGGTCAATCCATACGGGCTCTAAGGATTGCCATACCAAGGGTAATGCGGAGGGCACGGTGGGTGAGGGAGGGTTTTGGGCCATCAGATGTTAATATCGAGGGTGGTGTCTAACTTTGTAAGTAAATCACGGCCCCAAATATTGAGGTGGACAGGGAGCACAAAAGGGCGGATAGTAGCAAGGGTATGGCCTCCCGGTTTAGAGACCGTGACCCAAGACAAACTTTGGCGCCCGGGTTTACTACCCCCGATCCCCCACAATTCTTTAGAAGGAACCGTAGGCCAACTAACCGGACACTCCAGATCACGAATCACCGTAACGTCAGCTCCAGTGTCCACCAGCCCTGTAAAAGGAACATCATCTAAGAGAAGTGTTAACTGAGGCTTCGAGGGGCGGACTGACATTGTCAGAGCAACAAGTGGAGAAGACGCGCTGTGAGACGGCGAGTGAGACAACGTCGATCCAAAGCCGCCTCCGCCCCGAGTTCGATCCTCGGCAGCTGGCACCTGATAGGGGACTAAAATCAATTGTGCAATTGACCGTCCACGCGGGGAGCGACTGTGGAAGATGAGTCCACACCTGAACCTTAATAATGCCAGTGTAATCAGCATCAATGACCCCTGGAATGACAAAAAAGCCCTGTTTCCCAGCATGTGAGCGAGGGAGAACAAGACCTACAAAGCCGGCAGGGAGAGGTCCCGTCACCTGTGTAGGTATGGCACAGACCTCCCCTGGCAGCCGAAAGTCAGTGTCCTCCTGCATGATCAAATCAAGCCCTGCACTTCCAGCAGTCGCCGCCCTCATAGAGTCTACGGATTCCAAGGCAGAGGAGCGATTGCCTGAGTAGGAAACACCCCCGTTTGGCCCTGGGTTCGGGGGGGACCCGTCACGCGGTTTCCCGACCCGCTACGACACTGATGAGCCCAGTGATAACCTTTCCCACACTTGGGGCACTTCTTTGAGGGTCGGGCTGGTGCCTTAGATGAGCGGCACTCCCGCTGAAAATGACCCTCCTTACCACAGCGGTAACAACGCTTCCCCTCCTTCCCAGTTTTTCTGAGGGCGGCAGCCAGAACTCCAGCCTTGTGGGCTTGTGTGCCAATGTTCTGGCACGCCCGCAGCATGTCTGAGAGCTCTAAAATACCAGAGGCTTGCGCTGCCTGGAGAGCACGGCGGCAATCCTCGTTTGCATTTTCAACTGCCAATTTTAACAGGAGCTCGTGAGCTGCCTCAGTGTTATCCACCTGTCGGAGGATAGCCTCCTGCAATCTGTTGGTAAAATCCAAAAAGGACTCTGAGGCACCCTGACGGATACTGACAAAGCTTTTGGTAGGCTTGCCTGAATCCGGGACCTTCTTGAAAGCATGCTGGGCACAGGTGGAAATAATGGGGAAGACGGCCTGAGGGAGTTGAGACTGCATCTCAATAGTAGCAAACGGGCCCTCCCCTGCCAAATGCTGATAAATGATACCGCGCTCTCTATGTACCTGAGCTTGGCGTTCTGCCATCTGCCGATACTCACTAAGCCAAATAACATACTGACTGGGTGACAACATCATGCGCAGCAGCGTTTTCCAATCCTCAGGGATTAGGGAGTACCCAGTACCCATCCCTTCAATGAGACCACGCACAAAGGTGCTAGTCAGGCCAAATTCATGAATTGCTTTCTTTACCTCTCTAACCACCGAGTATGGCAAAGTGGTCCAGGTGCCCACGGGGTTGCCCTGGTCATCATTCTGCCAGGTCACCAGGCAAACGGAGACCAGATCAGCCAGCTCCTCCGCTGTAAGATCTGATCGAGCTTTCGCTGCGTGAACCATTTGTTGCACCAGCGAAAGCTTCTGAGCAGATGCAGATGACCCTCCGGGGGGCCCCACGGGGGGAGGGTGATCACACACCAGCTCCGGTGGGGAAGGCCAGGGAGGCGGTGGTAATAGAGGCACTGGGGGCGAAGCAGGGGGAGGGATGGCTGCAGGAGCGAACGGGGGCGGCGGGATCGGCAGCCCCTCTGTTGGTGCTGGAGAGGGCCTTTCCGAGGCGACACGCTGTGTCGCATCGCCAGGAGGGGGGATGGCTGCAGGAGCAGACGGGGGCGGCGGGATCGGCAGCCCCTCTGTTGGTGCTGGAGAGGGCCTTTCCGAGGCGACACTCTGTGTCGCATCGCCAGGAGGGGGGATGGCTGCAGGAGCAGACGGGCGTGGTGAGATCACCAGCCTCGCGAGGGAGGGCCTGTCGGAGGCGACACGCTGTACCACATCGCGGCAGAGGTGCCAGGCATGTAAAGCCTGCACGGGCGCCCGAGGCTCTTTGTGCAATGTCTGGCCCAATCGCTCCCAGTCTGCTAGCTTAAGGCTTCCGGCTTCAGGATACCACGGGCACTTGGCACACACCTCCTGTAGCAGGAGAGTAAGTGCTCGAGCCGGGCAGTCATGCTGAGCCTTACGCAGCAAATACTGCAGCTCATTGCGGTGTTGCACTTGCAAAGCAGAGAGGGAGCTTCCCATACTTACCACAATGAAAAATACTCACCGGGATCCGCGAAGCGGATGAGTGACGCGTCTGAAACCCTTGCCGGGCGAGGTGAGTGCTGAGGGCCCCACGTTTGGGCGCCAGTTGTGGCGGTTCAGTGATGAGACAGAACACAGCTTTATGCAAGCAAACAGGCTGGTCAGCTGAGATGGGCCGTTCTGCCCCCCCGCCTTCCACCTTCTCCTTTTATTATATTTCTCCCCCTAAGCATTACACACTGCTACACAAAGGAATGTATGACGTTAATTCATATACTTAGTTACCATCCCCTATCTACTACAATCCTGGTTCTCAGGCCTTGAGCCCAGGCTAAGAAAGCCTCCCACAATTGCTGTCCAAACAATCAAGTTCTCATGGTTCATATCTAGCCCTTGTCCTTGGATAGAGCAATGTGTGCATTGCTTCTACGAAACAGTCAGGGTGTGCCCCGCCTGCTTCCAGGTGGAATAGCTAAACATTAACCCTTCACTTCCTCCCATATGAAGCAAGAGCATGGCCCTCCTCCACGGATGGATTCTAAAAGGAAAACACTACTAATTTGTGGCTGTATGAGTTGTGCCTACAGTCCATCTTTGTCAGACACCACATCGTGTGCTTTCAATTGCTAGGAAAGGTCAGATCCAGACAGATGCCACTAGCATTCCGTATCAATACCCTTGCTTCTATCTGCAATGGTGAGAGAGGCTGACATGGTCACAAGTTGAATCTGACACGTCAGCCCTTAATTAGCCCTATTTGTAAGGGAAAGGACGATTTAGTCCTGAAAGAGGCAGTTGGGAAACCAAGGAATGAGCAACTGGGTTTCATTGTTGTCAGCTTCACCCTTGGTAGCTGACTGGAATCTGAACCCACTAGTTCAGTATTGTGGCTGATGCTGACAGATGCCATGTCTCTCTCTAAGGGTATGTTTACACTTACCGTGGATTGGCACTGTGGTGATCAATCCACGGGAGGTCGATTTAGTGGGTCTAGTGAAGACCTGCTAAATTGACCACAGATTGCTCTCCCTCAACTCTGGCACTCCACTGGAACGAGAAGCATAAGGTAAGTCGATGGGAGAGTTTCTCCCGTTGAACCAGCGTGGTGTAGACACTGCAATAAGTTGACCTAAGCTACGTTGACTCCAGCTACGTTATTCACATAGCTGGAGTTGCGTAACTTTAGGTCTACTTAACCCCCATAGTGTAGACCTACCCTTGGCAGAGTGAGGTGGTGCTGGAAAGAGAGAATGACATAGACATGTAATGAAATGAGGCAAACAGAGGATTGCACCTTACATCTATTTCTCTTGCCTTAAATTCATGTTGCTGCTGTCCCTGGACATTGAGTTTTATCACGGTATTCATAAGTTCATTACTGTAAATAAATACTTTGTTTTGATTTGAGATCAGGAAGTGCTATCAACTAGATGCTTTGAATTTAATTTCCTCTTGTCATGCTGCCTCCTTTTATATTCTTGACATTTTAAAGGCACATAAAATATATGCTACCGGCATTGAATGAGGAACTCAAATGTCTTGAGGGATGATTTGCTGCATTTCTATGTAGATACATTTTTCACGAGTGCAAAGATAATCAGTGCTGATTTGCAGAGTGTAAAATAACAGAAGAATCACACTGTTAATCATACCCTGGAACTGCACTTCTTGCATTTTACTTAAAATTTGGGGGGGGGGGGATCCTCTTCTCAGCAAAGTGAATGATCATCCAGTGTGTTGGACCTTGCTGCTTGGCATATGCAGCAAGCTTTCCAGAACAGCTGTCTGAGAGTTTAAAGGAACACCTAACTTATCAGGCCGACATTTTCAGAAGTGACCAGTGGCTTTGAATCCCTCATTTACTGGATTCTTAGCTTTTGGGTCACCTGATTTTTAGAGCATGCTTTGTAAATATCAGACCAATTAGGTGTCTTCAACTGAGGATTCTCAAACCAAGGACAAGTGCAGAGTCCTGCACTTAGGACGGAAGAATCCAATGCACCACTACAGACTAGGGACCGAATGGCTTGGCAGCAGTTCTGCAGAAAAGGACCTAGGGGTGACAGTGGACGAGAAGCTGGATATGAGTCAACAGTGTGCCCTTGTTGCCAAGAAGGCCAATGGCATTTTGGGATGTATAAGTAGGGGCATTGCCAGCAGATCGAGGGACATGATCGTTCCCCTCTATTCGACACTGGTGAGGCCTCATCTGGAGTACTGTGTCCAGTTTTGGGCCCCACACTATAAGAAGGATGTGGAGAAATTGGAAAGAGTCCAGCGGAGGGCAACAAAAATGATTAGGAGACTGGAACACATGAGTTATGAAGAGAGGCTGAGGGAACTGGGGATGTTTAGTCTGCAGAAGAGAAGAATGAGGGGGGATTTGATAGCTGCTTTCAACTACCTGAAAGGGGGTTCCAAAGAGGATGGCTCTAGACTGTTCTCAGTGGTAGCAGATGACAGAACAAGGAGTAATGGTCTCAAGTTGCAGTGGGGGAGGTTTAGGTTGGATATTAGGAAAAACTTTTTTACTTGGAGGGTGGTGAAACACTGGAATGCGTTACCTAGGGAGGTGGTGGAATCTCCTTCCTTTGAGGTTTTTAAGGTCAGGCTTGACAAAGCCCTGGCTGGGATGATTTAATTGGGGATCGGTCCTGCTTTGAGCAGGGGGTTGGACTAGATGACCTGCTGAGGTCCCTTCCAACCCTGATATTCTATGATTCTATGACTGGTCACTATTGAACATTTAAGCCCTGATTGCCTGTGTGTTTTATGCTTCTTATCATCCTGATTTATGTGCCCAGTAAGCTTTTATACTGGGGCCAAGAGGTTGATGCTATACTGAAGTCCATCAGTGAACGTATTTCCTGGCAGAGTCACCATTCTCAGCCAGGAGGCCAAGGATCTGAGCGGGCTTTCTTTAGTGGTGGATTTTGACTGTGTACAACACATCTTCCACTCAAGCTAAGCAAATAATTGACTTTTTTTTTTTTTGGTTCGGTGGCTCAACCAAAAAATAAAGACACATGCAGTTTGTCTTGAACTGAAGCTGATTGTTTTTGAGCTTTCTTGACAAAACAACAACAACAAAATATTGCTCTGGTGAAATGTTTTATTATTTCCCAGGGATTTTTTTCAGGTTTGTTTGGATGTAATTGTTCACTGAATTCAACAGAATTTGCAAATAGTTTTGGTACTCCAAAAATTTACTATTTGCTGAAAACATTTGCTCAGCACTTCCTTCAACATAGAGTTGTGTCCAAGAGGAGATGGGTACTGGTAAGTAACAAGTCTCTTCCCCAAGGAACTTAGGCACAGTTCATGTAGCAACTGAACAAGAAAACAAAGGGCTAATTGAATAAAAGAAAGCAAAACAATTGTGCTCTCCGCTTTGCCTTTCCTTCACAACAGGCAGCACATGCAGGAGTGTTTTGAATGATGCAATTGAAATGGATAAGAGCAAGTGATTTTTTTATGTCCCATTGCCCTGATTTAATCTTCTGTCTTTCTCATGCAGAAGCTGACATTGAGATATAAGTGGATATGGTGTCAGAGAAGGTCAGATATCACCTTCCCTGATTTGCCTAACTAACCTGTTCTGTTTTGCCTTCTCGTCCATTACATCTGATTTGGAACATGCAATAACTTTGTGGTGTGCCTAGGATGAGACTGAACATCATACAGGAGGGCTTTAATTTTGGTAGTTTTGGCAATAATGTTCGGTTGCCCGTAGAAAAACGAAGATGGGATGTTCAGTTGGCTCTGAGGCAGAGGCTGGCCCCAGAACACTTACAATGTTGTCTTAAATTTTAGTTGAATGTTAATACAGAAGTTACTGCTATTTATTATTTGTTTTATGGTAGCACCATAGTGTGCTAAGCACTGTCCACACATCAAGGAAGACCCATGTTCCTGGCCTGAAGAGCTCAGAAGCTATTACTAGAAATTGAACGTAGAGCAGAGCAGCAGGGTGCTGTAAGCTGTCTCCTCACCATCTCCCAGCAAAAACAAGGAGTCAGGTGGCACAAAAGCTTATGCCCAAATAAATCTGTTAGTCTTTAAGGTGCCACTGGACTCCTCTTTCTTGTAGATACAGACTAACACGGCTACCCCTCTGATACTCATCTCCCATCACTCTTCCACAACTTTGATCTGGACACAGGGGAGAGGGTGTGGTCAACCTTCTGGGTATGAGGTGAGATCAGTCCTTGTCCTCTCTGCTAAGACTTCCAACAGGGTGACCCTACCTTTTGGGATGTGTACAGCGAGAACACCAGCTCACTGCACCTTTCCTACTGAATAACTGGGAGAGCCTTCCACCAAACCTTCCTTTTTTTTTTTTTTTTGACATGCCCAATATCTCACATCACAAGTTACACTAATGCTATGTTGGGTCCATCTCTAAAGGTTCTGAACTCCTCTCATTTTTTTTGGAAAAAACACATACAGTATATGCATTGCTCTTCATAATCTGGGGCTTGAAATGTGTGCCCATTAACTTTAAAGTTTGACCAGCTGGGGGAATATTTCTTAACCCAGAAGTTCTTGTTAAATTTTGTCATCTTCTAAAAATTAAACAGTTTAATTGTTTTAAAGAAAGCTTCTTAGGCCCAGAGATCCCATATAATTTATCTGCTGCTCTGCAGCTTGCAAATTAAAATTGCTGTTGCTTCCAAGCCCAAAGGCCACATAGACCATCATATGTAATGTCCTTATATTTATGCCAATTCTTATATCCATTCTTATTATATAAGGATCCATAGGCAAAGTCCCATATCCTGTGGGTATGTCTACACTACGAAATTAGGTCGAATTTATAGAAGTCGTTTTTTTAGAAATCGGTTTTATATATTCGAGTGTGTGTGTCCCCACAGAAAATGCTCTAAGTGCATTAAGTGCATTAACTCGGTGGAGCGCTTCCACAGTACCGAGGCAAGCGTCGACTTCCGGAGCGTTGCACTGTGGGTAGCTATCCCACAGTTCCCGCAGTCTCCGCTGCCCATTGGAATTCTGGGTTGAGATCCCAATGCCTGATGGGGCTAAAACATTGTCGCGGGTGGTTCTGGGTACATATCGTCAGCCCCCCGTTCCCTCCCTCCCCCCGTGAAAGCAAGGGCAGACAATCATTTCGCGCCTTTTTTCCTGAGTTACCTGTGCAGATGCCATACCACGGCAAGCATGGAGCCCGCTCAGCTCACTTTGGCAATTAGGAGCACATTAACCACCACACGCATTATCCAGCAGTATATGCAGCACCAGAACATGGCAACGCGATACCGGGCGAGGAGGCGACGTCAGCGCGGTCCCGTGAGTGATCAGGACATGGACACAGATTTCTCTGAAAGCATGGGCCCTGACAATGCATGCATCACGGTGCTAATGGGGCAGGTTCATGCTGTGGAACGCCGATTCTGGGCTCGGGAAACAAGCACAGACTGGTGGGACCGCATAGTGTTGCAGGTCTGGGACGATTCCCAGTGGCTGCGAAACTTTCGCATGCGTAGGGGCACTTTCATGGAAGTTTGTGACTTGCTTTCCCCTGCCCTGAAGCACATGAATACCAAGATGAGAGCAGCCCTCACAGTTGAGAAGCGAGTGGCGATAGCCCTGTGGAAGCTTGCAACGCCAGACAGCTACCGGTCAGTTGGGAATCAATTTGGAGTGGGCAAATCTACTGTGGGGGCTGCTGTGATGCAAGTAGCCCACGCAATCAAAGATCTGCTGATATCAAGGGTAGTGACCCTGGGAAATGTGCAGATCATAGTGGATGGCTTTGCTGCAATGGGATTCCCTAACTGTGGTGGGGCTATAGACGGAACCCATATCCCTATCTTGGCACCGGAGCACCAAGCCGCCGAGTACATAAACCGCAAGGGGTACTTTTCGATAGTGCTGCAAGCTCTGGTGGATCACAAGGGACGTTTCACCAACATCAACGTGGGATGGCCGGGAAAGGTGCATGATGCTCGCATCTTCAGGAACTCTGGTCTGTTTCAAAAGCTGCAGGAAGGGACTTTATTCCCAGACCAGAAAATAACTGTTGGGGATGTTGAAATGCCTATATGTATCCTTGGGGACCCAGCCTACCCCTTAATGCCATGGCTCATGAAGCCGTACACAGGCAGCCTGGACAGTAGTCAGGAGCTGTTCAACTACAGGCTGAGCAAGTGCAGAATGGTGGTAGAATGTGCATTTGGACGTTTAAAGGCGCGCTGGCGCAGTTTACTGACTCGCTTAGACCTCAGCGAAACCAATATTCCCACTGTTATTACTGCTTGCTGTGTGCTCCACAATATCTGTGAGAGTAAGGGGGAGACGTTTATGGCGGGGTGGGAGGTTGAGGCAAATCGCCTAGCTGCTGGTTACACGCAGCCAGACACCTGGGCGGTTACAAGAGCACAGGAGGGCGCGGTACTCATCAGAGAAGCTTTGAAAACCAGTTTCATGACTGGCCAGGCTACGGTGTGAAAGTTCTGTTTGTTTCTCCTTGATGAAACCCCCCGCCCCTTGGTTCACTCTACTTCCCTGTAAGCTAACCACCCTCCCCTCCTCCCTTTAATCATTGCTTGCAGAGGCAATAAAGTCATTGCTGCTTCACAGTCATGCATTCGTTATTCATTCATCACACAAATAGGGAGATGACTACCAAGGTATCCCAGGAGGGGTGGTGGAGGAGGGAAGGAAAATGCCACACAGCACTTTAAGCACAGCACTTTAAAAGTTTACAACTTTAAAATTTATTGAATGACAGCCTTCTTTTTTTTGGGCAATCCTCTGTGGTGGAGTGGCTGGTTGGCCGGAGGCCCCCCCACCGCGTTCTTGGGCGTCTGGGTGTGGAGACTATGGAACTTGGGGAGGAGGGCGCTTGGTTACAGAGGGGCAGCAGTGGCAGTCTGTGCTCCAGCTGCCTTTGCTGCAGCTCAACCATACACTGGAGCATACTGGTTTGGTCCTGCAGCAGCCTCAGCATTGAATCCTGCCTCCTCTCATCACGCTGCCGCCACATTTGAGCTTCAGCCCTGTCTTCAGCCCACCACTTACTCTCTTCAGCCCTCCACCTCTCCTCCCGGTCATTTTGTGCTTTCCTGCACTCTGACATTATTTGCCTCCACGCATTCGTCTGTGCTCTGTCAGTGTGGGAGGACAGCATGAGCTCGGAGAACATTTCATCGCGAGTGCGTTTTTTTTTCTTTCTAAGCTTCACTAGCCTCTGGGAAGGAGAAGATCCTGTGATCATTGAAACACATGCAGCTGGTGGAGAAAAAAAAAGGGACAGCGGTATTTAAAAAGACACATTTTATAAAACAGTCGCTACACTCTTTCAGGGTAAACCTTGCTGTTAACATTACATACATAGCACATGTGCTTTCGTTACAAGGTCGCATTTTGCCTCCCCCCACCGCGTGGCTACCCCCTCCCTGTGGCTAACAGCGGGGAACATTTCTGTTTAGCCACAGGCAAACAGCCCAGCAGGAATGGGCTCCTCTGAGTGTCCCCTGAAGAAAAGCACTCTATTTCAACCAGGTGACCATGAATTATATCTCACTCTCCTGAGGATAACACAGAGAGATAAAGAACGGATTTTGGTTGAATGCCAGCAAACATACACTGCAATGCTTTGTTCTACAGTGATTCCCGAGTACGTGTTACTGGCCTGGAGTGGTAAAGTGTCCTACCATGAAGGACAAAATAAGGCTGCCCTCCCCAGAAACCTTTTGCAAAGGCTTTAGGACTACATCTAGGAGAACCGCAAATGCCAGGGCAAAGCTGGCTAGATTGTCGGGCTCAACGGGTAGTTATCAATGGCTCCATGTCTAGTTGGCAGCCGGTATCAAGTGGAGTGCCCCAAGGGTCGGTCCTGGGGCCGGTTTTGTTCAATATCTTCATAAATGATCTGGAGGATGGTGTGGATTGCACTCTCAGCAAATTTGCGGATGATACTAAACTGGGAGGAGTGGTAGATACGCTGGAGGGGAGGGATAGGATACAGAAGGACCTAGACAAATTGGAGGATTGGGCCAAAAGAAATCTGATGAGGTTCAATAAGGATAAGTGCAGGGTCCTGCACTTAGGACGGAAGAACCCAATGCACAGCTACAGACTAGGGACCGAATGGCTAGGCAGCAGTTCTGCGGAAAAGGACCTAGGGGTGACAGTGGACGAGAAGCTGGATATGAGTCAGCAGTGTGCCCTTGTTGCCAAGAAGGCCAATGGCATTTTGGGATGTATAAGTAGGGGCATAGCGAGCAGATCGAGGGACGTGATCGTTCCCCTCTATTCGACATTGGTGAGGCCTCATCTGGAGTACTGTGTCCAGTTTTGGGCCCCACACTTCAAGAAGGATGTGGATAAATTGGAGAGAGTCCAGCGAAGGGCAACAAAAATGATTAGGGGACTGGAACACATGAGTTATGAGGAGAGGCTGAGGGAGCTGGGATTGTTTAGCCTGCAGAAGAGAAGAATGAGGGGGGATTTGATAGCTGCTTTCAACTACCTGAAAGGGGGTTCCAAAGAGGATGGCTCTAGACTGTTCTCAATGGTATCAGATGACAGAACGAGGAGTAATGGTCTCAAGCTGCAGTGGGGGAGGTTTAGATTGGATATTAGGAAAAACTTTTTCACTAAGAGGGTGGTGAAACACTGGAATGCGTTACCTAGGGAGGTGGTAGAATCTCCTTCCTTAGAGGTTTTTAAGGTCAGGCTTGACAAAGCCCTGGCTGGGATGATTTAACTGGGAATTGGTCCTGCTTCGAGCAGGGGGTTGGACTAGATGACCTTCTGGGGTCCCTTCCAACCCTTATATTCTATGATTCTATGATTCTAAGTAATCCTTTCACATGCTTGCTTTTAAACCATGTATAGCATTTTAAAAGGTACACTCACCAGAGGTCCCTTCTCCGCCTGCTGGGTCCAGGAGGCAGCCTTGGGTGGGTTCGGGGGGTACTGGCTCCAGGTCTAGGGTGAGAAACAGTTCCTGGCTGTCGGGAAAACCGGTTTCTCCGCTTGCTTGCTGTGAGCTATCTACAACCTCCTCCTCATCATCATCTTCTTCGTCCCCAAAACCTACTTCCGTATTGCCTCCATCTCCATTGAAGGAGTCAAACAACACGGCTGGGGTAGTGGTGGCTGAACCCCCTAAAATGGCATGCAGCTCATCATAGAAGCGGCATGTTTGGGGCTCTGACCCAGAGCGGCTGTTCGCCTCTCTGGTTTTCTGGTAGGCTTGCCTCAGCTCCTTCAGTTTCACGCGGCACTGCTTCGGGTCCCTGTTATGGCCTCTGTCCTTCATGCCCTGGGAGATTTTCAGAAAGGTTTTGGCATTTCGAAAACTGGAACGGAGTTCTGATAGCACGGATTCCTCTCCCCAAACAGCGATCAGATCCCGTACCTCCCGTTCGGTCCATGCTGGAGTTCTTTTGCGATTCTGGGACTCCATCATGGTCACCTGTGCTGATGAGCTCTGCATGGTCACCTGCAGCTTGCCACGCTGGCCAAACAGGAAATGAGATTCAAAAGTTCGCGGTTCTTTTCCTGTCTACCTGGCCAGTGCATCTGAGTTGAGAGTGCTGTCCAGAGCGGTCAGAATGGAGCACTCTGGGATAGCTCCCGGAGGCCAATACCATCGAATTGTGTCCACAGTACCCCAAATTCGAGCCGGCAACGTCGATTTAAGCGCTAATCCACTTGTCAGGGGTGGAGTAAGGAAATCGATTTTAAGAGCCCTTTAAGTCGAAATAAAGGGCTTCATTGTGTGGACGGGTGCAGGTTTAAATCGATTTAACGCTGCTAAATTCGACCTAAAGTCCTAGTGTAGACCAGGGCCTAGTGTAGACCAGGGCTCAGTGTCTCCTTATATCTGAATTATGAGAGAAGAACCAGGGAATTATCGTTGGTATTCCTCAACTCCTCCGCCCCCTGTAAAACCCCATCCCATGAGCTGTTTTCCCCCATACCAGCTCAGTAGAATCAATGCAGTCTCTCTTGTGTTTAGCTTTCAGTGGGCTATTGATGTTTGTATTTCTAACTAGATTGTGGGTGGGTTTGGATACAGAGGAGCAGCAAGCTGGGTTCGACAGCTGGCTAGGGAACAATGGAAGTTTTGATACCTGGGAGGATGGTTTTGTGTTTTGAAGTCCAAGAAACATACAAAGCTTTTGGCTTGAGTAGGTGGATGCAGTGGCAACTCTGAATTAGTGATGGGGGAGGTTTGAATCCCTTGACTCCTACCTCGGTGACCCTTGACAGAAATGAACTGCCCTCCAGCACCCCTGCCCTGTATCTGCCACTACATCTGTCAACAGTGGGTAAACACAATAGATGATGTGATGCTGCTTCTGAAATTCAGCAATGAAACCACTGATGCTGTTAATCTTTTTTTAAATTGCTTTCGCTGGGTTTCAGCCTTCACACCATACTGAGAAAAGTGGGAGTATTGATGCCTCTCAGCACTTGTTTCAGGATGTTTGCGGAATGTGGCAGACCGCACTGCACCATTTTATATTTGGTTCACTTCAGAACCATAAGGGCAAAAAATTAATTTCCCATCTGTCTCCAGGGGCAGAGCCACTCTCTAATATGCTTTGCCACAGTAGGACTCCAGCTCTCTCTACACTGATGTTAAAATGGCCTGTAATTAAAGTGCAGGCTTGAATACAGTACATCCTGAGCTGTATTTATGCAACAAATGCACAAGTGCCCCTTGGGTTGGCAGTTTTATGACTACAGAACCAGCATCTTCAAATTGCTGTTTTAATGCTAAGTGAGATTTTCCTGAGACTTGCAGGCAGCATGGTGCTGGGAGAGACTTCTTGGTGCAGAGTTAATCCAGCTTTGCAGGACAGATCCTGACAGGAGCAGAATGGTGTACTGGGCAATTATTACAGATAAGCTTGTACATGCACGAAAATAAGTCTTCCTCAAGCAGGAATATTGTAAAGTTCCATGGGCCAGCAATCTCAGCGAATGCAGCCAAGGGGAAGGTTCTCTGTTTTGACCGTCAGTTTTCAAATGTCTAGATCACATACTCCGATCCTGACAGGACTGATTCAGCTGTTCTGAGATCAGCTGTCATTTGCTATGTTTGTATGTTTGCACAAGAATTAAAAAATGGGAATTCTCTTTGTTCGTAAGGGTTTCCATGTCCTTTTCCAGGGACATAGAAAATTGCTCTGGCATCTGCCCTCAACTGCCCCCTTTTTTCCCCACCATGATACCCTGGCCACCAGTCTCCATCCCAACATTTCTGAAAGTACTATACAGAGGGTCCTATCCTATTTACTTCTTCAGACCTTTGGTACACATTGATGACAACAGAAGTTCAGCCCCATCCTGGAGGTGCTCAGCACCTTGCAGTACTGGGTGTATAGTTTGTGAAGCACTTTGTGGTGGAAAGGTGTCATATAAATGTGAAATTACAGTAGCATCTAGAGGCCTCTTAACCAAAATCAAGACCAACTGTGCTAGGTACTGTACAAACTCCTAGTGCAGGACAGTCCCTGCCCTGGCGAGCATGAAATCTAAATAGACAAGACACGTGAAGGGTGGGAGAGGGAACAGAGACAGAGACGGGAAGTTATTTGCCCAAGGCCACCCAGCAGGTTAGGGATTGAGTCCTATACAGTGCCTTGTCCACTGGGCCATGTTGTCTCACAAAGGATAATGCCAGCCAGCCCTTTGCTCGGGCTGGAGTGTATTTTGCTTTGCATTGTGCATTCCACTGTTCCTGGGAGGTGAAGACAAAGGCAGAGCCCACTTCATCAATTACTTGTTCCTGAAAGCTCTGCTCAGGTTCTCCCCCTTTACTCAGTTTTTCAGCTGGGATGTCTGACTTGCCAGGAGGTCAAGTGCCTGAACTGAGGTTACAGTGGGAGGATGGATCATCTGAGATTTGAACTGAAAATCCTTCTGACCTTTCCTCTGCCTTTGTAGACAGCCTGGCTCCCTTAATCTATTTCTGTCAACGTTCGCTTTGTGTTTCCTATGCTGGGATTCTGTGACTCAGCTTTATTAACTAATTATCTTTGCAAAAACAAAAGAAGTACTTGTGGCACCTTAGAGACTAACCAATTTATTTGAGCATGAGCTTTCGTGAGCTACAGCTCACTTCATCAGATGTATACCGTGGAAACTGCAGCAGACTTTATATACACACAGAGAATATGAAACAATACCTCCTCCCACCCCACTGTCTTGCTGGTAATAGCTTATCTAAAGTGATCAACAGGTGGACCATTTCCAGCACAAATCCAGGTTTTCTCACCCTCCACCCCCCCACACAAATTCACTCTCCTGCTGGTGATAGCCCATCCAAAGTGACAACTCTTTACATAATCAAGTCGGGCTATTTCCTGCATAGATCCAGGTTTTCTCACATCCCCCCCACCCCCATACACACACAAACTCACTCTCCTGCTGGTAATAGCTCATCTAAACTGACCACTCTCCAAGTTTAAATCCAAGTTAAACCAGAACATCTGGGGGGGGGGGGAGTAGGAAAAAACAAGAGGAAACAGGCTACCTTGCATAATGACTTAGCCACTCCCAGTCTCTATTTAAGCCTAAATTAATAGTATCCAATTTGCAAATGAATTCCAATTCAGCAGTTTCTCGCTGGAGTCTGGATTTGAAGTTTTTTTGTTTTAAGATAGCGACCTTCATGTCTGTGATTGCGTGACCAGAGAGATTGAAGTGTTCTCCGACTGGTTTATGAATGTTATAATTCTTGACATCTGATTTGTGTCCATTTATTCTTTTACGTAGAGACTGTCCAGTTTGACCAATGTACATGGCAGAGGGGCATTGCTGGCACATGATGGCATATATCACATTGGTGGATGTGCAGGTGAACGAGCCTCTGATAGTGTGGCTGATGTTATTAGGCCCTGTGATGGTGTCCCCTGAATAGATATGTGGGCACAATTGGCAACGGGCTTTGTTGCAAGGATAAGTTCCTGGGTTAGTGGTTCTGTTGTGTGGTATGTGGTTGTTGGTGAGTATTTGCTTCAGACTGCGGGGCTGTCTGTAGGCAAGGACTGGCCTGTCTCCCAAGACTTGTGAGAATGTTGGGTCATCCTTTAGGATAGGTTGTAGATCCTTAATAATGCGTTGGAGGGGTTTTAGTTGGGGGCTGAAGGTGACCGCTAGTGGCGTTCTGTTATTTTCTTTGTTAGGCCTGTCCTGTAGTAGGTAACTTCTGGGAACTCTTCTGGCTCTATCAATCTGTTTCTTTACTTCTGCAGGTGGGTATTGTAGTTGTAAGAAAGCTTGACAGAGATCTTGTAGGTGTTTGTCTCTGTCTGAGGGGTTGGAGCAAATGCGGTTGTATCGCAGAGCTTGGCTGTAGACGATGGATCGTGTGGTGTGGTCAGGGTGAAAGCTGGAGGCATGTAGGTAGGAATAGCGGTCAGTAGGTTTCCGGTATAGGGTGGTGTTTATGTGGCCATTGTTTATGTTCTGGTTTAACTTGGATTTAAACTTGGAGAGTGGTCAGTTTAGATGAGCTATTACCAGCAGGAGAGTGAGTTTGTGTGTGTATGGGGGTGGGGGGGATGTGAGAAAACCTGGATCTATGCAGGAAATAGCCCGACTTGATTATGTAAAGAGTTGTCACTTTGGATGGGCTATCACCAGCAGGAGAGTGAATTTGTGTGGGGGGGTGGAGGGTGAGAAAACCTGGATTTGTGCTGGAAATGGTCCACCTGTTGATCACTTTAGATAAGCTATTACCAGCAGGACAGTGGGGTGGGAGGAGGTATTGTTTCATATTCTCTGTGTGTATATAAAGTCTGCTGCAGTTTCCACGGTATACATCTGATGAAGTGAGCTGTAGCTCACGAAAGCTCATGCTCAAATAAATTGGTTAGTCTCTAAGGTGCCACAAGTACTCCTTTTCTTTTTGCGAATACAGACTAACACGGCTGTTCCTCTGAAACCTATAATTATCTTTGGTTTATTTTGCTACTTTTATTTTGAAAGAACACACATTTAATTTCATTAAACTGGCATCCACTGTCCCTCTTTGGCCTGCAAGAAATGACAGATGCTAAGGCATATCTTCATCACTTTCTTCAGCTGCTCTTTGATATTCAACTGGCATTTATATTTCATGCAGGTGAAACAGTCTACAAAAATGTATCATAATAAGCTTTAAGTGGGGTTGAAGACAGACTGGAGGTTCGAACTGCAGCAGTTATCAGCAGATGATGATTCACGAGAAAAATGGTTAAGGCACCATGTTTGCCAGGGAAGGAATTGCAAGAGAGGAGAAGGGGAGAAATTCACAGGGCAGAAACCTAGAAAGTTAGAGGAGAGTGTGTAATAGGGCTAAGGTATATTATAGCTTTATATCCACTGCTATAGTTCAGATTCTGACAGCCTTTCCATTGTATGCCTCAATGCTGAGTAATTTCTAATGGCCTCATAATTGTTCTGTGCTGTAACTTTATAAACAAGTTCACAGCCTAGAAGCATACACAACAGCAACAAGGAAAAAGAACAAAATAAACCCTGGCTGATTCTCCCTTTGTAGCGTTAAAATAAGTTCTGTTGATAGACTATTTAGGTGCTTCTATGGGTATAACTCGCAAACAACTTCATTCTGCAAAATTACCCTTTGGTGGCCAATAGTTTGTACAGTATACAGTGTACTGGGCCCATCTGGTATCTCTTAATTAGTGATAATCTTGACAGTTTTTGTATTACACCTGTTTTAAAAAGGCCTTTGAACATGTTTTTGGATCAGCACTCTGTATTTTTAATGGTGCCCTTCGTCCAGATTTTCTCATTGTGGTTTCAGTGGAATTGTTACAATCTGTCAGGTAAAGATACAACTGCATAATATTAAAAAAAAATAGCTATAAAGCTAAATCCTCTCCCCTATGCCAAGCCCAAGGAATCAGGTCTGGCACAGTGGGGTGGAGTGATGCAGAGGCTGGGGGAAGGAATCTTCATTCCTAGACTTTGTGCAACTGCTATCACAGTGGCCAGTGGATCCTCTTTCTTATCCTGGTTCATCTCTGCCCTACATTTTGAGCATGGCTGCCCAAGACACTCTGGAACCTCTGAAGATCTTTGCTTTGCATATATGGCACCTGCAACTTCTGCAGAAGTGTACTGGTTTTGCTACCTTTGTGGTTCACATCAGGACCAGGTAGGTTGCCAAGTTTTGTTGGATGTAGTCTGGGAGGTTTCATCACATGACATAATCTTTCATTAAAGATTAATATTTTAATTCCTGGAGACTCCAGGACAATCCAGGAGGATTGGAAACCCCAGGCCCAGGGGAAGGAGAGAGGATTTGCCTGTAGTGTATGTGGTGGGTTAGGAGGGCAGCTCTGGATACCAGGCAGCAAAATATTTCAAAATTATATAAAAGGCAAAAGTGAGAGAGGTTAATTGCTGGGTTGCAGCTCCAGGAAAGACCCGTAATTTGTTCAATGCATGCTCACTCTGTGTATCCATCAAGCCAGTATGTTTATTTAGGGAAAAAAGCATGACATCTTTATATAGTGCTACAAGCCTTCTTAAGCACTGCTGAGCGCTGAGATCTTCTCTTTCTCTGCAGACAGCCTGCAATAGCATAGCTTCTTAACCCTGTCCCACCAATGTGCTTCAGCCATGTCAGAGATGCCACCTATGGGGTAAGAGGGGAATTCAGCCTCTGTGCCTGTTCAGTCATTGGGCTTTTTTGCTAAGATTGCCATCATACATGCTAATTGTCAAGGAGCAACTGTCCACTAGGAATGGGACTGAGGCCACTGATTCACTTCATGCAGCTAGTAGATAGTAACTGCTGAACTAGGCATATTTGAACCAGTGACTAGAGAGGATATTAGTCATATCCCTACATCAATCTTCCAAGACTGGCAGGCCTCTTGACCCTGTGATGTTTACACAGGTACCAGTGATATCAAAAATGGATTCCAAATTTAAAGCAAGATTTTTGCAAAAGATCCAGGTTGATATTTGACCTACATATACAGAGATCGCTCCAACAGAAGAATAAATTTTAACAATGGGATGCTTTAGCAAATCAGCAATGAAACAATGTACTCATCCAACATCTGTTTCTTTCCAAACATTTATCTTGCAACTGCTTCTGGGACATTCCTTTGGTGCCTTGTGCAGTCTCATTGGGCTTCTAAAGTACTTGTATGAAATTATTTTTTAAAGACTAAGCCACACATTCAGAGCTGCCACACAACTCTCATAAATCTGATTGCATTTAGTAGTTCTGATTATTCAATCGCAGGCTGTGTTTTAAAATTACTTGTGATATGATTCATATATAAAAGACCTGAACATTTACAAGCAAAGGTAATTTTTTTAAGGATTTCATCATAGAATCATAGAATATCAAGGTTGGAAGGGACCTCAGGAGATCATCTAGTCCAACCCCCTGCTCAAAGCAGGACCAGTCCCCAATTTTTGTCCCAGATCCCTAAATGGCCCCCTCAAGGATTGAACTCAACTCTGGGTTTAGCAGGCCAATGCTCAAACCACTGAGCTATCCCTCCCCCCAAATACAAGATAAGCACAATTTGTTATTGTGCTTATCTTGTATTTCATTTGTTTGCTAAAATTGAGATGCTTCCAGGCCACGTCTTCAAGTCCTTACTCCCCACAGTTGGCAACAGGTTTCAAAATAGTATAGCTCTCAATATGCTGAGCCCTTCTGAAAATCTGGCCTAGACTGTGGATGGTGAATGCTTGAAAGTGTGGTCTTTAATATTCAATATCACAGATACAGCCATGGAGGAAAGTAATTTGGATTAAAAGTATTCTTGTTTCTTTACTTTTGTGGCCAAGATTCTTGAACGTGCCAGTATGTTGTCACTCCTGTTGAAGGATTTATTTTTTTAAACCTGGTAAATGATATTTCTCCAGAGAGATGTAGATAAACAATGAGAAACAGAAAGAGCTGTATTTCTGGTCTTTGTTTGACAGCATAATGAATATCCTTACCCATACAGTAGAGTGGTTTCTTTGACAGTTGTCTCAAGACATTTTCACTGGAAGAAACAAACATTTGAAAAGTGGTACAGTACCTTCTGTTGTCATTTAGGGAGTCTGGTTATTTGTATTTATTCAAGAATATGTAAGACTTTTTCTTAGGAATGTGGGAAAGAGCAATTTGTCAATCACTTGACTTTTAATCCATTGTCTCAGATTAAACTTAAATTTTCTTTATTGAGGAATCTTTATGTAGAGCATAATAGGAAATGATGTGTTTTTTCCCCCTTAGTCTGTGTTTTTCTTGGCTGTTCCTCTTCAGGGAAATAAACTGCAGTCACCACTTAAATCTTGTGTTCACTGCCTTTTTCCCTTGTGAACCTTTTGTTTTTGTTTATGTTTGTTTTTAAAAAGCCTAAAAAGGACACCTTTGTATGCTGTAACTGCCCCTAACATGACTTCAATACAACAAAAGTGACCCTCAAGCATAACTTAACTACAGCCACACAATGCAAGACAACCCACTGCCAGCAACCCAAGCAACTCAAAGGCCTCACATTCTTACAGTTCATCTCTGTTTATAACTGCTTGTGGGAGAGCGCATGTGGGAGACAGATTTACACTGCAGTGAGCCCTGAAGGTCCTTGGATGTCCATCTTGTACCCTGGTCCTCAGCTTCTGGGTAACTTCCTCTGTGGCCTTCATCTTGGGTTGCTACCTGAGAACAGCTGCCTCCCTCACATCTCCCTTATAGATCAATCTGCATTCCCCTGTGTGAATTCTGTGGCTACTCTATCTCACTCCAGCGTACTATTACCTACCCACCATATTCCCATCCTTTAATACCACATGTGGTATTTTCTGTCCATCCCCTTTATCAGAAAACATGATGGCAGCCGCTGGAAACTCTTTCTTTCTTTCCTCCCTCAGAACAGGAACTGAAACAAACCTGAGGATTTTACATCTATTATCCCGAGTGCCCAGCACTCCGTATAATATAGATTGTCTTGTGGGACCTTAGTATTTGGATATTAAATGGACTAGAACCCTAGATTGGTCCCAGCAATTTCTACTTTTCCCTTACTACTAACCCCACCCCACCGCAACCCTGAAATCATCAGTTTTCAAAAACAGAGTAAAGATACTGTGTCATCATGCAAATTAGCCTTGTGCTATGCGTAATCTCCAGGTAACTGAAGTCTCCTCCAGACTGGCTGCTTTTAGTAGCTGGTAGTTAGATAACACCTACTGGTAAGATTTTTAAGTCTGTGGTCAGAGGCAGCCACTGGCAGTGTGCTGGTCCCTTCATAGCTGGCTTCCTACTAGCTGAGTATCTCCAAGATTCCCACAAAGAAGGCAGCACTGTTGCTTTTTCTATATTGCAGCATGGTATACTGAGTTAAAGTGGAGCAGAGTACTAAATCTGCTGTATCCAAAAAGCATTTGTCATGTTTACAGGATGAGCTGTGCTTTAGACCCCTTCTCAAGTGCACCTCTCAGGTGACAGCGTAGCTTCCTCCTCCTCTCAGGGGTAGAACCCTGTGATCCAGCCCCTTTTGGACTGGATCTCTGGGCTGCAGCCCTCCCATTTTCCAACTGTGTAACCATGACAGGCCCAACTGTCTGTGGTACATGCCGGAGAACTTCTCTTTAGGAATCTATGACCAGTGGTTGATTTAATATGACTCAAAAAGTTTAAACAAACTTACTGTTTATTTCCCCAAAGGAACATTACAAGCTGAGAAAAGGGTTAAAACAACAAAGGCCTATGCACCAGGATCTTAGCTAAACCTTATCCTTTCTTGGCAAGTCTTTGGTAGGTTCCGCTCAGTCCAGGATCCCTACTTCTGGACTGGGAGAAATAGACTGGGCAGTTTTTATCGATCAGTGTCTCTGGCAGCCTCACCCCTACTCTTCTTTACTTCCTTCCCCTCTAGGCAGGGTTTTTAGCAGTTTAGAATCCCTTTGACCCAAAACTCTGGCTTTAGGAAAATAAATGTGTTGACCTGGCTGGAGCCAGGTAAGTAGGCATTTTCTTGGTTAATGTCCTCCATTGTTCTTGGGATTTTCTCTTAGAGGTATGTTGTTTCTCTTAGTTTTGTTTCCTGCTTGTTTTCCTTAATGGTTTCCTTTGATTTAACTCCATGCAGTCAGGGACAGCAATATCACAGGTGTCAACACATGATATTCATATGAATAATAGATGCCCATCTTATTCTCCACAGCATTAATCAAGCTCATTTGGGATTTTCTTTTAACAATGAATCTGAATCAATATGTATTATGCGATTGGTTCAGGTTGTTGCCATTATGCTCCTGCTGTTTTGCTAAGCAGCTTTTCTCGGCACTTGCAGCATCTTGGATTTCCAGTTGGCACTTCCCTCTTTGAATTCATTTTCCCAGCTGAACTGTGAATTATTCACTAGTCATTAAGAGTCAGTGAGGAGAGGTGCCCTTGTAAGCAAGCAGCACATGGAAAATATCAATGCACAGTGTCGTATTCACTGCTGGCTCTATCAGGACTAGCACACTGATTGCTAAACGAATCATTCTAGGGATGAATTCTGTGGGGCTGTCTTTTGCAGAAAACCTTCAAACAGAGAGGTCCTATCTTCTCTATATGGAAAACTACAGACTACATGTTCTGTTGGTCAAAGTGTTCCCTCCCTCCACTGTTATGCACTGTCCTGTGTCAGCTATTGAACTGTCTCTCCCATTGTTGTGTGCTGTGATAGTGAAGGTGATTGGAACAATTTACAAAGGATTGTGGTGGATTCTCCATCACTGGCAATTTTCAAATCAAGATTGGATGTTTTCCTAAAAGATATGCTGCAGTTCAAAGAGGAATTAATTCAGGGGAGTTCTATGGCCTGTGCATAGAATCATAGGGTTAGAAGGGACAGCAAGGGTCATCTTGTCTAACCCTCTCCCAAGATGCAGGATTTGTTGTGTCTAACCAATCCAAGGCAGATGGCTATCCAACCTCCTTTTGTAAACCTCCAGTGAAAGAGCTTCCACAACCACAGGAGATCAGACTAGATAATCACACTGGGCCCTTCTGACCTTGTAATTAATGATTTTTTTAAGGAAGGATTCTACAAAATCTGTGAAATGTAGCTCTGTTTTTATTAAAGTGATTGTGGACTTTGCAGTAATAAGCCACTAATGTAAGAGGCCAAATAGCCCTAGTGCTGTTGCAGCAGGAGGCATAGAGATGGCTGTTGTGATTCACCGGAGAGTAAGAAGCTACAGCATCATAGCTGTGCAGAGGATAGAAAGATGCTTACAGAAGCTATAATGTAACTTGTCAATGTCTTAAACGCTTTCAGTTTTCATTGCAAGCTTTTTCCAATTAAATACAAGCTTTGAAAAATAACCCATGCATTTCACTTTTGCCAGAATTATTTAAAAATAAGAACAGACTTCTGTGATGCCATACACCAATTTGTTTTTCTATGGCAGAATGTCAGGTTTCTGTTTTTTAAATCTGATCTGAAATACCACACCCTAAAAAGCAAAAGCCCACTCTGAAAATGAATGAGAGGCTGAAATTGGAGAAAGCTCACCACTCGTACATGTTAGTAATTTTATAGTGAGTAGGAATGGATGAGTAAGCTGGTTCAGATGGAATCAGAACCAACCCAAACATCCACCCTAATCTCCAGATGAGCACAGAGGAAAAGGTTCCACAAAGTTGGGCTAACTCTGTGAGGATATGGATGCTATATATGTTTTCTTGCATCTTTTGTACTTTCTAATTTCAGTTACAGCACCTCTATTGGGACCTTGCTGTGTGTGCATAGGGGGGTGTAATGAAGGAAGAGAGAATTTCTCATGTGACAGTTCTTGTTGTTTGTCTAAAACAGATTAAAGAAGCATAATTGTGATCATGAAATGAATATCCCCAAATGCCTGGCCAAAACTGATCTCTAACTCTCAACAGTTGTTCAGTGATTCAGGGTGAACAGTAGAGCCAACTCAAGTTGTTTTTGAGGTGAACATATTAAGCGTCTCATATGTTTTCCCAGAGATGAGCTGCCAGAAGCTGAAGAACCGGTTCCAGTCGCTCTGGGTCTTCGGTGGCACATCCTTCAGTCGCTCCGAGTCTTCAGTGGCACTGAAGGACCTGCCGCCGAAGGCCTGGAGCGAGTGAAGGACGTGCTGTCGAAGTGACGCTGAAGGCCCGCTGGGTGAGTAAAAATTCTCAGGGGAGCTTCCCCAGCCGAGAGCTCAGGTGGGATGAAAAGGACACAGTTTGCCCACCCCTTTAACAACCGGTTCTAAACCGGCTTCAAAATTTAACAACTGGTTCGTGCAAACCGGCTCCAGCTCACCACTGTGTATTCCCTACTAGCGTGCAGGAGGCACTGGGTGGGTGGCTGGGTGGGAGGGAGGGGGAGGAGTTGATCAGCATGGCCTGCGGACCCCAGTTTGAGAAATGCTGTCATACTTTACAAATGTTTTGGTTCATGTTAATTTAATCGTGGTGAGGAGAACATCTGGAAAATGAATTCAATACAAAGATCTTCCACATCTCCCTGACCTGGAGGGACCATCCCATTAAAAATAAGAAACAAATGCATTCTCCATGGGGATTTCTTCTTGACTTCCCCTACTGAGGATGCCAGCAAGGGTGCTAATTGCAAAGGTGTCTTTTGTGAACACTTGTCCACAAGGACTTGAACTCAGATGCCAAACTCATGGTATAAACATGAATAAAGAGCTGATGGTACTAACTTGTATTCAGCTGGTCTGGTTTTGAAGCAGTGGCCTAGAGAGTAAAGGCTTGTATGTGGTCTCTGATTGCTTCCTGACAGTGTGCTCTTGTCACTGATCTACCAAGAAATTCAGAAAAGACATTGAACAGGCTATAATGTGTGGAGGGGTTTTTTATTGTTTCAGCATGCATCTTGTACAGCAAACAGTAAGGAACTTTACATTTCAGTGAGAGTGGGGTTATTTTTTCCATTGGTGCTTGGTGGTCTTAAAACCTGCAGCTTAGTTCTGATTTTTTTTTCTTTTGAAGCTGACACATCTGTTCACAGAACACATGATGAAAGGACCTGAGCTTAGGGTTGCCAGGCATCCAGTTTTCAACCAGAATGACTGGTCAAAAAGGGACCCTGGCTGCTCTGGTTAGCACCATTTACTGGGCCATTTAAAAGTCCAGTGCACAGCGGAGCGGGACTAAGGCAGGCTCCCTGCCTGCGCTGGCTCCGCAGAGCTCCCCGGAAGTGGCTGGAAAGTCTGGTCCCTAGGTGCAGGGGTGGTCAGGGAAGTTCCATGTGCTATCCCCACCCTGCAGCGCCACCTCCACAGCTCCCATTGGCAGGGAACCATGGCCAATGGGAGCTGTGGGGGCGGCGCCTGCAGGTGCGGGCAGCATGCACCGCACAGAGCCACCTGGCTGCGCCTCCACCTAGGGGCCAGCCACTTCTGGGAGCAGTGCGGAGCCAGGGCAGGCAGGGAGCCTGCCTTACCCCTGCTGCATTGCAGACTGGGAGCCGCCTGAGGTAAGCACTGCCTAGCTGGAGCCCACACCCTGAACCCCCTGCCCTATGTCAGAACTCTCTCCTGCACCCTAACTCCCTCCCAGAGCATGCACCCCAGCCCTGAGCCCCCGCCCAGACCTCACACTCCAGCCCCCTGCCCCACATCAGAACCCCCCCCACACACACACTAACTCCCTTCCGCACCCCTATCCTAGCTCTGAGCCCCCTCCCAGAGCTCACATCCTGCATCCTCTCCTGCACTACAACCCTCTTCCCCAGCCCTGAGCACACTCCCAACCTCATCCATTGCTCCACCCCAGAGCAAACACCACCAGCTGGAGCCTACACCGCTCCAGCCCTGAGCCCCCTCCTGCACCCTGAACCCCTTATTTCTGCTCAGAGCCTGCATCCACAGCTGGAGCCATTACTCCCTCCCGCACTCCAACCACTGCCCCAGCCAATGTAAGTGAGGGTGGGAGAGAACGAGTGACAGAGGGAGGGGACTGGAGTGAGTGGGGGGTGGGGCCTCAGAGAAGGGGCAGAGGCGGAGCCTTGTGGAAGAAACGGGGCAAGGGTCTTCAGTTTTGTGCAATTAAAAAGTTGGCAACCCTACCTGTGCTATCCATGTCAAGAGTGCTAGTCAAACACAATACACATGGAGTACTTTGGATTCACATTGTATACCGCAGTGAATTGGAAACTGAATGGAGAGCAACGGTCATTTTCAGGGAACAGGCCATCAGTGTAGGCATCAGAGAAGTCCCATGGTAATATATGGTATCTAAACTCAGACAACATATCTCTTCTCTAGAACTCTGACCACTGAACCTGGTACATTTTAAGAATTACGAAGTACAGACTGAGAAGGCAGAGTGTGGGGGAAAAGGAACTTCAGCTTGTTTTGTTGTGGAACATTATATGTTTGTTTTGTATTGCCAAGCAGAAAGTACAGAAATATATTGACTGACTTTCACCATGATGATAATCAGAACTCCACCAGTCAACATAAGGGAAGGCCAGAGGAAAGCGAAGAAAAGGCCCTTTGGAGGATATAGCCTTATTAAAATGACACTTGTCTGTCTTTGTTCTGGGTCATAATAACAAGGGAAAGTCTGATGCTTTCGGAAATTTTCTGCGGCGCTTTCTATTAGCGTTTTAACTTCTTTGTCGTTCTTCAAGTTTTGTGGAATATAGGAGCACTAAAATGAGAAATCAAGATACTTGTTAGAGCAATTGTTCTACTGCAGGATGTGCAATGACGTGAGACCTTTCTTAAAACATCACTTTACTAGTTCAAACAAAAGGTTATGTGCACATCTGAGAGTATCTCTAAATATTGTCTTGCCATCCCCTACCTATCTGTTGTTGTCTCCTGTCGTACACTGAGCCCCCAATCCTGCAAAGGGTTACGCACACATGTAACTTGATGCATGTGAATAGCAATTTGGAGTTGGGATGGAATTTTCCCCCAAGGTCAGATTGGCAGGAACCTTTTTTTGCTTTATTCTGAAGCATGGGATGTGGGTTGCCTGGTAGGATTATCTGGACATATGTCACCTAATCAATTCTCTACCATTGCAGGGGCATCAGACATTGGGAACACCTTAGTCCCTCCTGTTCTCTGTCTATGGCACACAAATAGTTCAGTATCCTGATGACTGGAATGCTTTCATCTAACTAAAGACAGTGGGTTCAAACTGAGGGGTATCTGGGTGAACTTTAGTGGCCTGTGGAGGTCAGCCTAATGATCTGATCTAATGGTCTATTCTGGCCTCAAGCGCTATGAATCTATGAAAAAGTGTTGTGGGAGCCAACGGGACAGCTCCTGCTCTTGGAGTGAAGCCCGTGCATAATTTTTTACAAAGCTCAGGGTCTTAGATTTTAAACAGAGACAAGGGCTGTACTTTTTCTGTGAGTGGACAGCACCTAGCTCTGTGGCCCTTGATCCCTGACTGAGGCTTCTGGCACTGCCACAGGACCAATACATTAGTTGTACAGAAATTCCTAAATGGGCTTGGCTGGAAGGGAGCAGAGACAGTGGAACAAAGGTACGTCACTGCTGATAGGGCTTTCGCAGTCATGAGTTAGTCTACCACTGCTGCCATGGAGCATCTATCTTGGGGTGCTGGAGTAGGCTAAATTCCAATTATCCAAGAGTACCTGGCCAGTATGTGAGTTACTTCAGTGTGCGCCTCTCTCTATAATTAGTGAAAGACGATGACCTACTTTTTCACTGGGGGAGAAAGTATTTTAATTGGTTACACTATGAAACAATTTTGTAGCTTTCTAGTGCAAGAAATAGATAGTGATCAATGTTATTTTATTTGTATTAATGTAGTACCTATAGGCTCTAGCTGTGATTAGTACCTCATTATGATAGGTACTAAATCACACACACCCAGTAAAGGATAGTCCCTGTTCTGCAGAGCTTGCCGTCTAACTAGGTGAGACAGAAAAGAGCTGAGATGGGAAATGAAGTCAGGTGCATTTGCTTTCTCATTGTAATACAGGAGTCCAGTGGCAGAGCAGGTAACAGAGCCCCATTCTTCTGAGCGTCTATCCATGTTCCTATCCATTGGGCTCACACTGCCTCTCAGAGGAAAGGTGTTGCTGGATTCTTAATACAGCTGTCTGCCGAGAGCCATTCTTTGTCTCTGTAACTGCCTAACTTAATGGACAAAGGGAGAAAGCAGAGATCAGCTATCCAGTCATACCTTCCTCATGGACAAGCAGGGGGCTTTCAAATGTAATTGGGAGTCCATTTAAAGAGGTATAAAATCCATTCATTGCTCTTAGAAGACAGTTTGGCAAAAACTGTGCCAACAGACTTAATTTATCGAAGAAATTATACTTCTGTTCAGATTCACAATGTTTATTGCACCATTCATTAGCACCCATTAAAGTGGGTTGGCTAAAATAAAAGCCCTTTCCCCAAATCCCAGCTATGAGTTTGGAATGCTGACTGACATTAAATTACTGGAAATGCTATTTATTTCAGAGCATTAACCCACAAGCCATTTTGAGGTACTTGCAGTACGACTATTTTCCATTTCTGACATCTTTTTTCACCTCTTGAGTAGATAGTGTTTGTGGATCAGTTTAGCCTGACCTGGAAGTAATTTTAAAATTTCAGCTGTCGAAATGCAGAAGCTTTATCCCAAAACCAATAACCTAAACAAATGTAATGTAAACAAAATGAGATTTTTTCCCAAGGCAACAGTGACTACGACCTGAAAGAAAACCCTCTATGTGCAAAAATAAAATTGGCCCCATAAAACAATAATATTTATCTCACTGCAAATGTATTCCTAGATGTTTCAGGACTGCCCTCTGATAGAGCAAGGCCTGAAGAGGAATTCCAAGTTCATGTAGACAGGCTGAAACTAACCCCGATGCAGAGATTCACCTTAAAGTCTATGTACCATTAAAGGTCCATGTAAGTCTCATAATAGGGCTTAACTGGGGTTTCTCTGGTGCATAAGGACTTGTTCTGGCCTCCTACAGAGGGATGAATATCACCCACTATGCTGAATATTGGACCCTAAGAGTCAACCACTGTCCTTGAACTTGCTCTCACAGACTGCCTTATGGAAAGGAGAGTATTCAGTGTACTGTCCCTAAATGTCTGAGATTCCCTATAGTTGGAGTTTCACAGGGGCAGAGAAATTTTTCCCCCAAAGCTAAAGGTTTTATATGTTTACTTAATTTTTAATCTTGAGATCTTAAATCCACCTCAAATCTGTGAAAACCATTTTAATTTAAAAGCTAAACTCACTACATTTTCAAAGAAGTGTTGACCAAGCCTCTACATTTAAACACATTTTTTTCTTCTTGCTATTACTTGTGTGCATAGCCCCTGTAATTTTGCCTGCAAGTAGCAATTCTGTACAATGAGATACTACATGTAGCTTTTCTACAGATCTTAGAATTGCCATATGTTTGAACTATAGAGGAATATAGACCTTGTATTTGCAAAGCTTGCAACAGCCTTTGAAGATTGACCCTCCGCATTTCCAAATGCTCCAAACTATCTGCATGTTTAAATCCCATCGTTCTTCATAATGTTTAATATATATTCTTCAGTCTTGAAGTGGACTTTGAAGTGATGATTGACCCAAGCTGCTAAAGTCAGATATGGAATTTTCTGAAGTCTTGTAAGGGTCAAGGGCACCTGGCATTTTGGTTTGGGTCCTTCTCTTATTTTGATGATGTACCAAGGAAAAAAAATCTCCCAAACTAATCCTTACTGTTTTTCTTATGTGCACTCTAGTAATTCTGTGCTTTTAGCATTCAAAACTCTTTCTACTCACAACACTCTAATCTATGTTTCTTAGTCAAAAGCAAGTACAGGACAGCATAATGGACTGAAGACATATCTACAGCAATCCTACACTTTCTCCCCACATCTCACTTTAAACCATTCTGCAATGTATGAAATGTCAGTCTTTCCATGAAACTGGCAGCTCATTCACATACCATACAACCAGACACAGGCATTCTCAAACGCACACATTTTTTGCTTCCTATCTTATTTTTTCCCTTTTTTCCCTTATTTATTCCCTCTTAAAGCTAGCTTGCTGAGTGAAACCATGAATTTTCACTTCACATGCAAGAAATATTTCAGTGAATGTTCAGGAACTCGCTGCAGGGTGATATTTTGCTGTTTCTAGGGTTGAAAATGTTTCCCTCCCCTTCACTGAAAAAGGTGTAATTCTGGAGGTTTGGTTCAACTTGCTATAAAGATGGGGACAAATTGTAGAATTCAGGCCTATATTCTGGTTTGGGTTGTGAACATCCTAAAGTTCAAGGGTGCTTGGATCTGAACATTTTGGTTTACACCCACCCCATGAGAGTTGAGAGCTTGTTTTTGTGAAAAAAAGTAGTCACTGAAATCTTCCCCGTGTTTAGGAACCACATTCAACCCACATCTTGTTGGATGTTCTGAAATGGTTGATTCACTTCCAGTGGCAGGCTGGGGGACCAGACCTTGCCATTTTAAAAACGCTACAAGACAGTTGATGCCAGACAGGCGCACAAGTGGAGGTATTAGAAATGACATGAGGACATGTTTGTTTCCAGACTGCCATCCCAGGTTAGACCTGCCAAGTTATTCAAGACTTTGGACACTCCCTGGAAGTGAAGCTGAATTCCCAGCTGTCAAGGTTCCCACAGCCCTTCCTGGAATGGAGCTCCACCATTATACACGGTGCAACCTCTGCCAAGGTTTTATTTCAGTAACACTCCCATCTATTCAAGGGTATTTCCAAGCTCAAGTTTCTGTTGCAACAGTGGGTAGAAACAGTTGCAGATTACACCAAGAACAAACCCAGTTGCTGGATTGGGTGCCCACATTCCCAGTTTATTGACTCCCACCTGAGGTGTACCAAACCCACTGGTGTTTCATGTTCCCAAACCTCCACCTTTTCCCCCTTCTACCTCCCACCTTATTTCCTGTATTCCCCAAATGGGAGTGAACTTTAGGGCTCTGTTTTTAATCAGGGCCACATTTAACCTCAACCTACCCCAGGGTTATTCAACAAACGCTTGGGCGAACCACACATGTTGATCTATTCCTCTGAATTGTGCTTCAGTGTGCAGAGATTTATGTATATTTTATGCTTATAAATGTTTAATAGTTATTTTTGGTTGATGTAATTGCTTCTCAAATATTACCTTAAATATGTCTGATATTGCATTTATAATACATGCCAAATTTGTCCTCACTCTGAATTTTTCAACATTTGCCTTGGTCTAAGCAGAAGCATTGGCATGAAGAAAGACTAACGAGTCTGTGCTCTATTTTCAGTTAATTCACTAGTGCTTTGCTTGGTTATAAAAATAACCTGCTGAACCACACGTGACAAATATGAACAGTGATTCTGATGAATACATTTAAATCCCAATACCTTGGGATTTCTTTCTTGTGTTTCTTCGGTATGATAGAGCATAACCTCTTGTCCTGAGAAGTTCAAATCAACCAACACCTCTAGACAAGGATACTGGAAAATGTTTTCATCGCCTTCACCATTGTTGAACGAACACTGGACTTTGTCCTTGATGTTGGTTTTGAGCAGTTTGCACGTAGTTTCTTTGGTCCAAACACTATAAAACAAATCATACTGCTTTTAAATGCTTTGTTGACAGCTTTTTCACAGCATGATTCTGTCCAAGCGCTGTTGACAACTTTTCCACCATAGTGGTGTTTCGTGTGTCATTAAGCCATCAGCAGTGTGGTGGGCTGGGGATGTGGATAGAGTGTGTATGCAAGGGCTCTGAGCCAAACCCAAACAGACAGATAGGGTGGGTTAGGATTAGAGGCAGTGCACAGAAGATATGGATTTTTACTCACCCATTAGCCATTCATTGGATGGATTTAGAGGCAGATTTTATCTCCCATGCTTGGATGTGTTGGAAGTTGGCACCCCCAAAAGAACAACAGAAAAACTAGGGTTTGTTTGTGTGAATTCTAATACTGGTTGGTAAATATTTTAAATGTGGATGCACGTGTTTTTTTTTTCTCTGCACTTGCAGAGACCTGAATGAAAATTTGACCTTGTATGTATATGTTCTGAAATACAGTTTAGCATATTAGAGCTTTAGATCAGGGGTGGGCAAACTTTTTGGCCTGAGGGCCACATTGGGGTATGGGAATTGTATGGCAGGCCAGGAATACTCACAAAATTTGGGGTAGGGGTGCAGGAGGGGGTGAAGGCTCTGTGGTGGGGCCAGAAATGAGGAGTTCAGGGTGTGGGAAAGAGCTCCGGACAAGGGCATGGAGTTGGGGTGTGTCGGGGGGGGGGGTGAGGGCTCCAGCTGGGGATGCTGGGGTTGGGGGTACAGGAGGGTGCTTTGGGCTGGGACCAAGGGGCTCAGAGAGCAGGAGGGGGATCAGGTATAGGGCAGGGGGTTGGGCAGGGGTGCAGGTTCTGGGTGGTGCTTACCTCAAACAGCTCCCGGAAGCAGCGGCATGTCTCCCACCCGGCTCCTATGCAGAGGCACGGCCAGGTGGCTCCACACTCTGCCCCATCCGCAGGTGCCACCCCTGCAGCTCCCATTGGCTGCGGTTCCTGGCCAATGGTCACTTGGGGGTGGGCAGCGTGTGGAGTCCCCTGGCTGCCCCTATGCGTAGGAGCTGGAAGGGGGACATGCTGCCGCTTCCGGGAGCCACGCAGAGCCACAGCATGTGCAGAGCAGGGCAAACCCTGGATCCTAATCCCAGGCAGGAGCTCAAGGACCAAATTAAAACATCTGAAGGACTGGATGTGAGTTTGCCTACCCCTGCTTTGGATGCTTCAGAAAAATAAAAAACCTTTTAACTAACGTTTGGTAACTCTCAAATCCTATATTTACTGCAGGTTTTCACTTCTTTGTCTTTATTAAGAGGGTCATTTGCATGATTGAATACATAGGATCTTTGCACGAGGCTTTCAGCAGCTTTTTTCCTAAGCATATCACTGAATGTTGTTAACAGCTGTGGCAAGCTAGGAACTTCATGGCTATAGCTATGCTCCACACCGTGGCCACTCAGATCTTCATGGTGACAGCAAGGATAAAACTTTATCAGCCTGATCCAGAAGCCCCAAGCCCCCTACCTTGGATGCTAAAACAGGATCCTAGCAACAGAGGACTTGTGTGTATGTGTATCCATGGATATAAATCTATTTACACAGAAAAATCTGTCCATAAAGAAAACAAAAATATGCACGCTTACTGGTATGATATCAAATTAGAAATTGAACTGTGGACCTCTAGACCCTACCAGGGACTGCAACCAACTTGTGTCCTTTGCAGACTGATTGGGCATTTTCCCATGGTATGTGGGGGTTGGGGGAGAAGAGAACCTGTAATTAGCTCTGATGAGTGGGTTACACTAGTTCATTACAAAATGCTTCCAGTGGTTAAAGAGTTAAAGTTTAGGACTGCACATTGGTGAGGCCTCATCTGGAGTACTGTGTCCAGTTTTGGGCCCCACACTACAAGAAGGATGTGGATAAATTGGAGAGAGTCCAGCGAAGGGCAACAAAAATTATTAGGGGTCTAGAACACATGACCTATGAGGAGAGGCTGAGGGAACTGGGATTGTTTAATCTGCAGAAGAGAAGAATGAGGGGGGATTTGATAGCTGCTTTCAACTACCTGAAAGGGGGTTCCAAAGAGGATGGCTCTAGACTGTTCTCAATGGTAGCAGATGACAGAACAAGGAGTAATGGTCTCAAGTTGCAGTGGGGGAGGTTTAGATTGGATATTAGGAAAAACTTTTTCACTAGGAGGGTGGTGAAACACTGGAATGCGTTACCTAGGGAGGTGGTAGAATCTCCTTCCTTAGAAGTTTTTAAGGTCAGGCTTGACAAAGCCCTGGCTGGGATGATTTAACTGGAAATTGGTCCTGCTTCAAGCAGGGGGTTGGACTAGATGACCTCTTGGGGTCCCTTCCAACCCTGATATTCTATGATTCTATGATTCTATGACTATGGACCTGGCTTATTTGCCAGAGGTCATACATTCTTGCTAGGGCTGGTTTGAATATATTCATCAAAACTTTTTTTTTAAAGGGAATATGGCTTTTAAACATAAACTATTGTTGTTGAAGATTTGCAGTGTTTTTTGCTAAACTGAAAAATGTTTTTCAAAACCGAAAGCCAAAATGCTCTCAGTGAAAACCTGAAAAATTCTGTGAGAAACATTGACCAAAATAAAAGTTTTTCCCTTTTTTCTGAAACTTTCACAGAAAATTAGAATGCATTTCTGGATCTGCTGTGATTCTAATCCTGAAAGGATGTCTTCCTGTGTCAGATGCTTCCCCATAACTCTATTAACTATTCATGATTAACAGCTTCCCTCCCCACTGCATGCTATCTAAAATCAGCTTGTAAGCTCTTTATGGCAGTATCCTTTGATTTGTTCTGTGAAGCACCTAAGGCACTTTTGGGCTCCACAAAAATAATAACCATGATAACAACAGAAAAACACAGGCTGATGGTTATAACAAAAGAATAACTGCAGTTACCTGTTCACGTAGGATGGCATAATTGTGATCCCAACAAAAAAGTACATCATCACTGAGCATGCAACCATTCCTAGTCCCAGGCACAGTGCCCTGGTCTCCCCTCGCTTCTGTGCAGTCACCAATTTTTTCCCCAACATGATTTAGTGTTATGGATTCTGAAATTTCTTGTTCTGGAGTGAAACATAAAAACAGGGGAAAATGCAACCAGAATCAGCATCAGATTTAGTATTAGATTTAATATAAACTCTTAAGAGGCTTTGATTCAAGATATTGCAAATCGTGAGGGGTTTAGGGGAATCTGATCCATTACAGCTCCTCACTCACATTAAAATTTAGAAGGCAGTCAAGTAAGTCCAGTAAAAGAAAATACTGACTCCAGTTTTTTTTATAAAAGGCTCTGGAGGTGATCCCGGCAATTACAAGCTACTAAGCCTAACTTCAGTACCAGGCAAATTGGTTGAGACTGGAGTAAAGTATAGAATTATCAGACACATAGATGAACACAGTTTGTTGGGGAAGAGTCAACATGGTTTTTGTACAGGGAAATCATGCCTCACAATCTACTAGAATGCTTTGGGTGCGGGTCAACAAGCATGTGGACAAGGATGATCCAGTGGATACAGTGTACTTAGATTTTGAGAAAGCCTTTGACAAGTTCCCTCACCAAAAGCTCTTATGCAAAGTAAGCTGTTCTGGGATAGGAGGGAAGGCTCTCTCATAGATCAGTAATTGGTTAAAAGACAGGAAACAAAGGGTAGGAATAAATTATCAGTTCTGAGAAAGGAGAGAGATAAATAGTGGTGTCTCCCAGGGGTCTCTATTGGGACTAGTGCTGTTCAACATATTCATAAATGATCTGAAAAAATGGGGAAACTGTGAGGTGGAAAAATTTGCAGATGATACAAAACTACTCAAGATAGCTAAGTCCTGGGCAGACTGCGAAGAGTTACAAAGGGATCTCACAAATCTGGGTGACTGGGCAACAAAATGGCAGATGAAATTCACTGTTGATAAATGCAAAGTAATGCACATTGGAAAACACAATCCCAACTATATATACAAAATGATATGATCTAAATTAGCTGTTGCCACTCAAGAAAGATCTTGGAGTCATTGTGGATAGTTCTCTGAAAACATCCACTCAATGTGCAGCGGCAGTCAAAAAAGCAAACAATGTTGGGAATTATTAAGAAAAGGATAGATAATAAGACAGGAAATATCATATTGCTTCTATATAAATCCATGGTATGCCCACATCTTGAATACTGCATGCAGATCTGGTCATCCCATCTCAAGAAAGATATATTGGAATTGGAAAAGGGACAGAAAATGGCAACAAAAATGTTTAGGGGTATGGAACAGCTTCCATATGAAGAGAGTAATGAGACTGGGACTGTTCAGCTTAGAAAAGAGATGACTAATGGGGGGGATATTATTGAGGTCTATAAAATCATGATGGGTGTGGAGAAAGCAAATAAGGAAGTGTTATTTACTCCCTCTCATATCACAAGAACTAGGGGTCAGCAAATGAAATTAATAAGCAGCAGGTTTAAAACAAACAAAATGAAGTATTTCTTCACACAACGCGCAGTCAACCTGTGGAACTCTTTGCCAGAGGGTGTTGTGAAGGCCAAGACTGTAACAGGGTTAAAAAAAGTGGATAAGTTCATTGAGGAGAGGTCCATCAATGGCTATTAGCCAGGATGGGCAGGAATGCAAAACAATGCTCTGAAGTGTCCCTGGTCTCAGTTTGCTGGAAGCTGGGAATGGAATTGGATGGATCACTTGATTACTTGTTCTGTTCATTCCCTCTGAAGTACCTGACATTGGCCACTGTCGGAAGACAGGTTATTTGGCTAGATGGACCATTGGTTTGACCCAGTATGGCCGTTCTTATGTATTATACTGTGTGAAATACCCAGTTTGGCAAATTCAGCGCTACACAGGGTCATGAACTATGTTCCCTCTAAGCTGTGCAGTTGGATGTCTGCCCAGGAGTGATTCAAGTGCCACACACTTGATTAGCAGAGCCGTGCACATCCAGCAGCATGTGTTCAGCTGCCCCTATCCCTGCTGCTTGGCAGCCATGTTGCTCCTGCCCTCTGCCTCGGAGCCCCTGCTGCTCCTGGAACCCTCCCGCTGGCTGTGCAGAGCGGTGGGAGGGTTATGCTGATGTCCGGGTGTCCCCCTCCCTCTGCCCCATACTCGGGTGAAAGTAAATTAGAGGTCTTACTGGTCCTGAGCAGGGGGAGTGGCCTCAACTGGAAGAGGCGTGGCCTTAACCTGGAAGAGGCAGGGCCTTAAATCCCCGGGCCCTTTAAATCTTGATTTAAAGGGCCTGGGGCTCCAGCTGTGGTAGTGGTGGCTGGGAGCCCGGGGCCTTTTAAATCACCCCCGAGCTACCAGCTGCAGAGGCGGCTGGGAGCCCTGGGGCTCGGGGACGATTTAATGGGCCCAGGGCTCCAGCTGCTGCTACTGCAGCAGAGCCCCGGACCTTTTAAATCAGTGAGGAGCCCTGGGGGCTCCTGGCTGCCACCGCTACCCTGGGGCTCGGGGCTCTGGCAGAGATTTAAATCCCTTTAAATCCCTTCTGGAGCCCCACCGCCACTACCCCAGGGCTCGGGCAGCAGGGCTCCAGCAGAGATTTAAAGGGCACCAGGATGGTAGTGGGGGCTGGAGCTCCAGGGACCTTTAAATCCCCGCCAGAGCCCCGCCACCACTACCCCAGGGCTTTAAATTGCAGTCTGCGAAAGCCGGTCCCGGTAAGGCACACTGGCTCTTACCGGTACGCTGTACCGGGGCATACCGGATTACTTTCACCTCTGCCTGTACTCCATCTCTGCAGAGCAGGGGAGAGGGGACAGGGCTCAGGACTCTGAGCAGGAGAGGGTCTGAGTGAGTACCTTAAAGAGACAGCGCAAGGTCTCTTGGAGACTTCCACCAGCAGCCAGCACACACAATCAATCTCTCTCTCTCTCTAACAGCACATGTTCTCTCAGAAACTTCCCCAGCTGGCAGCATACACACTGTTTCTGACTGTGTGTGTGTGTGTGTGAGACACACACACACACACACACACACATGTATTGTTGTTGTTATTACTTCTTGGTACTTCCTGCAATGCACATATGTTCTCTGTAATTTTATACTTTCAAAATGCTGTTATTTTAGGTTTTTGACTGGTCTATGCATTTTATAACTTTTATTTCTCTCTTACACTTAAAGTTAATTCTTTGAGAAGTGAGTTCTAAAATGCCTAACCTGTCCTGGAGTAATTATCCCTAGGGTAACTTTTTAAAAATATATATTATATAGTGGTTTTTTTTAAATTTCTACTGGTGGCACACATCCTCACATTACCTCAGTGCACATAAAATTGATTCCGCACATGGATGGAAAAAAATAGAGGGAACATTGGTCATGGAGAGTGTGAATGGATATATATTCTAGGGTTGTAAGAACAATTGGCAATAAAATGTGAAACCTCAGGAACGGTGTTCACCTAAACCTGCTGTGGTTAGGATTGGACAGTGATTTAGACATTTCTACCTAGTCAGCACCAGCATTCAATTAATTGCTATTGCTGGTGGTAGTGTGACAGTGGGGAATGTTAAGAAAAATGCTAATCTAGGTAAAGTATTAGAGTTATTCTGTACAATGGACTGAATTTGGGGGTTTGGAGTGTTCTTATCCCCCTTTGTTAAATAGAAGTCTAAATGATAACCTCACTAATACTGATGATGATTTCTATGGAATTGCAGCAATTGAAATTAATGAGTTCTGAAAATTACTGCTATTCATCCATATTCTCTCTGCCAGTTTAGCATGATTGATGTTTAGCAAATAAGAATATATATATATACACACACACACACTCCCAGCTGTGAACTGCAGCCATACTGCTCTTTCTTGTGTGTGTGTGTGTGCGCGCGTGCGTGTGCGCACATATATATGTGTGGGTGTGTGTGTGTGTGGGTGTGTGTGTGTACACACTCCCAACTGTGAACTTCCAAATTATACTGGTGATGCCCATCAATGGCATACATATTTATAATCTATATGCATATGCGCCATTGATGGGCATCACCAGTATAATTTTTTTAATGGAAATAGGGTGTAAACCACACTTGCAGAAATCATATTTTCAGCAGACTGATAAGATTTGTTGGGGGGAGAGACAGTAGAGAAGTGGGGTGGGGGAATAATCCAGCGGGCTGAATTAAACCCACCTAGCCCCAGTTCTTCAGTTTGTTGCACATGGATTATCCTTGAATCCATACCGCCTCATGCTGATGTCACAGAGTCTCTGTGGAGGCTCAAGGGTTTGCCTAGGTGGTGTCAACTGTGAGCTTAGAGCAAACATCTTCTAGTCAGAGTTTAAAAGAGGCAGCTACTTACCATGTTCATCAGTGATGGATGGGTATAAGAAGGGTTAAGGCTCAGTTTTGGCAAGCGGAGGGACCCTGATTCAGCAAAGCACTTAATCATATGTTTAAATCTATCCCATTCAACAAATCACGAAAGCACATGCTTAAGTGCCATTGAGGTTTAACATCAAGGTGAAGTCAATGCCTAAGGCTGAACAGGTGCTCATGCACTTGGCTGATTAGGAATGAACTGGTGAACAGGAATGCAAGAATTATTCCACAGTGAAGGGCTAAACCACAGAACTGTTTTGTTGTTTCTAGCATTTTGGCCACAATCCTTTGATGAGTTACCCTTAAATAGGTGCCTGCCTCCCACCCCCGCTCCCAGAATCCACCGGACTTCAAAATGTCACTGCAGGAAGCATTGTCTGGAGAAGAATAAAAACCAAGACAATTGCTGTGGTGAAAGGAACTTTAAAGATGCCATCAGCTTTTGAGAGGAGGAGCTGAAGAAGAATGTGATGATATTAATATGTGGCTTTCTATTTTAATTATCTTTCAGTCATTCAACCATGGCAGTATTGTCATTTGACTGGTTAATTTTGATAGTCAAATGACCAGATATTTGGACAGTTAAGACTTTGCTGCTGTTAGAAAAATAATTTTATAGCAGCCATTAGCATTAGCATGGTTACTAACAACAACTATATTCTCTCATGTGATTTCATTGATGCTGTTATGTTGATAGCACAGCACACCCTGAGGTTAGTGGAACTGCTGGGTGGGGGTTTAAGTGGGGGAGGGTTACAAATATTGAACAAAGAGATGATTGGTGTTCTAAGGTCTCTTTGGAAACATAATTGTTCCTCATTGAGTAATAGCATTTAGTTGCAGTATGGAAAATTTGTTCAGTTCAGTATAAAATTCCACCCTAAAAAGGTATTTAGACCCATTGTGAGCTCTGCTAGAGAGACCAGCTTTGAAGAGAATCAGTTCAATGAAGTTCAAGTACAATTTGCTGAGGTTCCTAATCAAAAAGCATCTTCTTCTTAAATTGACAATTGGACCCACAAACCATATCTGACTTCTGAGGTGTGGTATGGTGATGGCACTACATGCAGCCATATGGGATTCAGACCTTGGGACTGCTATCAGACTTGTGCTCCCTTGTCCTACAAACCCATAGCCCAGGCACACACACTTCAATGGCAGAATGCCGATGGAGATCAGTGAAAATCAGAATTTCCATCCTTTCGGAAATTCTAACATTTCAACATTTGTTTTTATCCTGAAATGGGGCAAAGTTGAACCATCAGTTTTTTTAATGGAACAAAAGTTCCCTAAAATTTTGACTCAGACATGAAATAAAACATTTTGTTTTGAATCAGCTTGACAATAAACTGCACCATGCGGCTTGGGCAGAAGGGAGACTGTGGTGCAACATGAGAGATGTAGTCTGGCCACGGAACCTGGCCCAGAGAAGAGAATGAGGATGTGGGGAACCCAAACTGCAACTCCCAGGAGGCAGTGCTGTACAAACTACTGATACAGCTTAATGATGAACCAACACTAAACAAAGTGCTTTGGTTCAGTTCAACAACTGAAATGTTTCAATTCAGGTCAAACTGACCTGCCACAAAATAATTTGATTTGATTTTTCTGATGGAAAGCCAAAAAAATTGGCAAAAGTGACATTTTTCTTGCATTTTCTACTGAAAAATCCTTTTGTTGGAAAATTCTTAACCAGCTCTATCAATCACATGGAATTCACCCATATGGTCCTAACAGAGATCCCTTTTCAATGAGTCAGGAAAAAGTTAAAGCACCCGGTGTGCCCTCCCTCCTCCCCGCCAATAGAAAATGACTTCCAGAGCCAAAATGTTGCCATTTGTGCCTGTTAGCAGAATTACAGTGGTTAAGTATCCATCCCAGTTATACTGTGAGACAATGCAGGAGACCAATCCCCTCATCATATGTAAAACAAGAAGTTATTGCCCTGGGACTATTAACCAAAGAAATAATGCAATTATGAGAACTGTTAATCAGTAGCTCTGTCTCTCTCTTGGGATGTCTGCTGCATCCATTAATTTGCACTTCTCTTGCACCTTTCATCTAATCATCCCAAAGTATTTGTCAGTTTGTTTAAGCCTACAGCATCTCTTGAAGCTAGATAGCTAATTTACACAGTGGTAAACTGAGGTACGGGAAGGCTAAGGGGCTTGAGCAGAGTTACAGCAGCCAGTGGCAGAACAGGAAATACCAGATTTCTTGACTTCAGTTCTCCTATGCTAACTGCTGCACAATCCTGCCTCTCAAAATTCCCAAAGCAGTTCAGATACATTTCTGCTCCACCCCAAAACAAACAAATGATAAATTATGCAAGGAACGTTAACAGGAAAGACTCCTCTAAAACCATCAGACAGCACTTCTACAAGCACCATGTGATGGGCCAGATCCCCAGCAGTGTTATCCAGAGTAGCTCCATTGACTCTTGTGTTGCTTTCACCTGTTTATACCAGCTGAGAATCTGGTCCCTAAAACTGAAAAGTTCCTTTGTCCTTTTTTTATGCGTATAAATTGAGTGAGTGGATGAAGAGATGATGTAGCAAAAATTGTAAAACCACACTTAGCGTGTATATAGAAACCCCCCTGAAGAAAAGCTGGGGATGTAAGATGGGACAGTAAAGTTCAGTGACATTGACCTGATATACTTATTTTTTTAAACCCCTTGCATATACAAATAACCATTCAGATGTTTTACTAGTTCTTGTTAATGATAAAAACCCTCCATTTTCTGGTTTGGAAGACAAATGAAGGTGCTCTCTGTGCCTGCACACGTGCGTCTGTACACACGTGTGTAGAAGGGTGATATTACGTAATATAAATTTTCCCACTGTCTCCAAAGAGTTAATTATGGCACATCATAAACTCTGATTCATATTTATGTTCCTTATTTTATTCTGAACTATTCTATCAGGAGCAACCTCAAAAAAGGCTAATTTCTAAGTGTTTCCTCTACCAAAGTTAGTAAATATTTGACAAATGAAATATGAAAAATTTAATTGGCCTGGGAAGAGTTACTGTTTTAAATCTGGTGACACTGAAGGGGAGCATATGTGGATTTAAGTCCTGCTTCAGTATAGCCATAATTCTGAAGCTGCTAGGGTGCCTCCATAACTATTAGGAAAATATAAGCTTTTCATAATCCCCCCCCCCCCCGCCAATCTTTTTGTCTAGTCTAGTTAAATTATACAGTACATTCGCTGTACAATTTCAACGTATAATCACCACGGTGACAGCTGCTGGTGATAATACTAGGGATGGGTTTGGAGCTGAATACCCAAATTTGATTAGTAGACTTTTTATCTTCGATGGGGAAACTCCCCCCTCCTCCTTTTCTTCAGGGACCTTTTGTTCCTGTGACCTTCCTTGATTAAGGATGAAACTCCCTTCCTGGTTAATCCATGCTGCTCCTAGATTTGATGCAGAAATCACGAGTGATAAGAGTCCACAGCACTCACAGACACCTGTCAGAGCAAAGAAGGAGAAATTGACCTCCTCCACTGGCTCCCTTGGTGAAGCCTCTTTAGTGTGGAACTGAGGTAGGCAGTAAATACTAACAGAGTTAATCGCTAATAGAGGAACCTTGTCCTGCACCATTCATTGAATTTCCTATAAGCATTTAGCTTTTAAATGAACAGCGGCTGTGGATGTTATGTTGCATTACACCAATGTGCGTAGTGGTCATTTGGATCTATGATGATTAACTAATAATACTCTAAATAGGCCCTGACCTAATAGCCTCTAATTTCCCTGAATTACACAGCTGCTCTGTGAGTCTGAATTTAATCAAGAAGCCACTCTGAGAGCTGTTTGTAAATAGCCATCTATTTATTATCTAAAATGTTAACTCTTTAACAGCCATCCAGTTTTATAGCCCTTGGAGTACTCTGTTCTGGCCTGCATTAAAAAGAGAAGTGCCACTTTCCCTGGCCTCCTAGGAAGAAGGCTCCATTTAGTGACCTCAGAGAGATTATTGCCGGTTTATTGGTAATGCAGTTCATGGATAGAATAAATAACAAGTAAATAAGGAGAGACTGTTAGAGAGCTTATTCCTTCACTCTCCCACTTCCCTGGTTCTTCTCGCATGAACAGAGAGCAACAATACCCGAAGTCCGAAGGTGCAAACAATTCGATGTTTATTGGGGTGAACTTCCAGCAAGCTAAATACAAGTTCCTTTTTCCTTATTTTCGAATCCCAACTTACTTCCTGTTTGTCCCTAATTTATATAGTAATATTCTTAGCTATACCTTAACCAATCATTCTACTAAAATTTAACTAACCAATCCTAACATATTGTAACATGATCAGCTAACCAATTATATCCCACCACCTTAATTAGATTACACCCAGCAAAATTAATTATACAGCAGACAGAAACAATCACAGAACCAGACAGAGATTATACAGACAAACAATAACAAAGTGGGAACTATAATGACAAAACAATACAGGAGTGAGGATTTCACATCCCAGTATTGATAAGTGAGTTCTTGCCAGACAGGATGCTGTTTCCTTTTACATTCTCTAGGCACTCCCTTTCTCTGGAGGTGATAGGCATTATCAGGACAGGATTGTATTCCTAACAGCCCAATAGCACCTTCTTTCAGTGTGACTAGTTTGGAATGTGAGGATGTGACCTGTCGCTTCCCAGCTTATGGCTGCCTCTGCTGCTTAGCCAAAGGCCTTAGCCTAAGCACAGGGCCTCAGACTGTCACAGTAAGAAAAGGCCCTTATACTGGCAGACAGTGATTTTGATTCTTTCTTTTATACCTCTAACTAGCCAAGTGATAAGAATACACCTAAATTCTTAAAGTATAGGCCTTTATAGACAGGCCTGAATATCTATATCCTAACAGAGACAATCTGTATAGAATCATAGAGCCATACATTCAGGTAGGGGTCGTTTGTTTCTGTGTGTTTGCGGGGGGGGGGGGGGGGGGGGCTTAACTCTTGACAGCAAAGCTATTGGAGCCTGTACAGTCACCAGCATCTTGAAATGGAATTATGGACCCATAATTCAAAATGTGCTCTCTTGTTTTTAGTGTATAGATTTTTAAACCAGTTTGGATCCTTTCCCTTCCATGTACTGCCCTCTGGCCTACTGTGACCTCCTGGCCTGCTCCCCACCTCATGTCCTGGGCACCTTCATGTAGTGTGTCCTGGCTTGGGTATTTGGACTGATGTTCAAGATTTTGGACTGATGTTCAAATTTTCCTTTCCCTACTTTTGCATCTCCAAGCCCTCTTTTGCTTGCTAGTCTCTGTTAGATTATTTTGCCCATAATATGGAGAGTCACAGCAGTCCCCATTCCTGAGAGACCCAATTACAACCCCTTGAAATCAAAAGTAAAACTATTACAAGAAAGCAAATTAAGTTTCCGATCCCATTCTGTGTATCTGGTATTTACAGTAAAGGGTGATGCTGAACCAAAGGAGAAAAGACAAATAGTTTTACATCTCCCCACCATATAGAGACCTGGGTAGCTAAACCACTACCAGTTTATACCATGTTTGACATCCATGGGGTGTAAATTTGATAATGTGATTAAAGCATTGTTCACATGACAAAACTAGACTGGAGGAAAAAGCTGGATATTTCTTATGTCAAAAACTGTAAAGTAGGAGTGAGATGTCAGGGAGTAACAATTGGTTAGCTCTGATTTCTAATGCTTTATATAATAATTTGAACAACTGCTCTTATTCAGTCTGGTATCTCTAATGTATTTCTTCTGAACGCTCCCTAATATGATTCTGCACCCTATTTGGCCATTTGAGACTGGAATTTCAAAGAAGTCTGAGATAGGTGCCCAGTTCCCTTTAAGGCACCCAACTCCCTTAAGCTCTTTGAAAAGTCCAGTCGCAGTGCTCCTGATGCTAAGGACATTTGCTAATAAGTACTGGCCCTGAAAGAGCAGCAGTTCCCCCACATTGTGTTATTCACAAGCTATTAGCATCATGCAAATTGAAATATTGAAATAACTTTATGATGTATATCTGAAAGATGAAAACTAGATAACGGCTTTCCCCCTACCTTAAAAGTTAGCTGTGTGTCCAGAAGCGGTCCTGTATATTTATAAAAGCTGTTTCTTCCCAAAGGCTGTCCCACACATTCCTAAGGCAAAACTTTCTCAGTGGTACTTACAGTCACTGGCAGATGCTGCTTTTTCAGAGTCTTTAGCTCATGACATAGTTTCTGTTGTTTAACTGATCCTGGTAGGTGAAAACCTTTCCACACCAGTGATGAAACAGCAAAACCTAGAGTTAAAAGCTTTCCCTTCCAGGACTCCTCTGGGTTTGTTTTGCTGTGGCTGAACTCTGAGCTTATTTCCCGATTATGAAGATTCCTGTTACCATAAATGGTAAGGTATGAATGGATGCAGTCCTTTTAAGATTAATTGCTAAAAAGTAGAAAGCCACAATGTTCAGAGGCTTGACTCTCGTTTCCACTAAAGCTCCTTTCCTGTGCTCTGGCCATGTAAAGGTAATTCAAAGCAGGTCTGCTTATGTTCTCTTTACACTGCCAGGGCACTAGAAATTGACTTTAGTATAAAAGAGAATCGGGCCCTTTGTGTTCAATCTAAAAGTAATGACCCTGCTATCAATGACAGTTTTTTTAAAAAAATGATACATTACACCCATGGGCAAGAAAAGTAAAGTAATCTGAACTTGTATTCACTATTCTGAAGTTAGCTAACTGCATTTAAGTTTCATTTTTGGAGTTAAAGGAGCCTGATCTTTTCTAAAGATCAAAATGCCAGGGCTGTACGTAAAAACTGAGCATGTGATTACTGTTGCATATGCAAGCAGTGCTCTAGAGGTAGATGCCTATCTGGATCTCTACATGCACAAAATTTAGATGCAGAATTGCAGTATGTGCGTATTTAATATACCACACAGTCATGCTTCGCTTCGTGATATTTTGAAAATTAGGCCTTCAGAGAATTTAGACAAGTAATAAGAAACAGATTGATACAGAATGAAACGAGTTCTACACACAATCAGCATAGTGCAGACAGCAGTAACACCAGCCTTCCCTTCCAATGTGCCTGAGTCTTAATCTTGGAAAGTCATGCTGAGTTGACACTTTCAGGAAGAGTGCTTTAGTGGCAACAGTGTTGGAAATATTCTTTTTTATGTTGACACCTTATTGTCCAGTAGGTCTTGAGTTAAGTCTGACAATTCTTTCCACATAGGCCACAGAAAAGCCACCAGCTACTAATCATTTTTTGTTTCCATTGATTTTGGTCAGAGTTGAGCTAATGGACAATGGCATTGCAGCAGTGTAAATCAGAGCAGAGTTCAGCAAAATCAATTTTTTCTTGTAATGCTTTTATCTAACTCCCAGTGTGATGCTATAACTTAAAGGATGAATGTGAGACTTGGAAATATAAGCAGGGAGATATTAAGTAGGAGCAAGAAGGTGGTTTTACTTCTATACACAGCTTCACTGAGACTATTTCTGGATTACTGTGTCTAGTTTAGTTGTCCAAAAAGATGTTGAAAAAATTGGTTCAGAAAAAAGCTTTAAACAATGAGGTCTAGAAAACATGCCTTCTAGTGAGAGACTAAAGAAGCTCAAACTACCGGTATTTAGTTTATCCAAGGTGACTTGATTATGACTTAGAGGTGACTTGATTATGGTCTTCAAGTATCTACATGGAGAGGAGATTTCTGATGGTAAACTACTCTTTTTAATATAGCAGAAAAAGTCATAACATGCTTCATAAAGTAACAATCCAGTGTGTTGGAAGCTGAAGTTATACAATTTGGACGAGCAATAAGGTGCAAATCTTTAAAAGTGAGGGTAAAACCATTAGAAGAAACTTACTTAGAAAAGTAGTTGTCAAGGTTCCTTCCCCACTCTGAACTCTAGGGTACAGAAGTGGGGACCTGCACGAAAGACCCCCTAAGCTTATTCTTACCAGCTTAGGTTAAAACTTCCCCAAGGTACAAACTTTTACCTTTTGCCCTTGGACCTTATGCTGCCACCACCAAGCGTGTTAAACAAAGAACAGGGGAAGTGCCCACTTGGAGATGTCTTCCCCCCCCCCAAATATCCCCCCAAGCCCTACACCCCCTTTCCTGGGGAAGGCTTGATAAAAATCCTCACAAATTTGCATAGGTGTACACTGACCCAAACCCTTGGATCTTAAGAACAATGAAAAAGCAATCAGGTTCTTAGAAGAAGAATTTTAATTAAAGAAAAAGTAAAAGAATCACCTCTGTAATCAGGATGGTGAATACCTTACAAGGTAATTAGATTCAAAACAGAGATTCCCTCTAGGCAAAACCTTAAGTTACAAAAAGACACAAAAACAGGAATATTCATTCCATTCAGCACAGCTATTTTACCAGTCATTTAAACAAAACAGAAATCTAACGCATATCTAGCTAGATTACTTACTAAGTTCTAAGATTCCCTTCCTTTTCTGTTCCCAACAAAGCATCACACAGACAGACAGGACCCTTTGTCCGTCCCCCCCCCCCCCCCGCCAGCTTTGAAAGTATCTTGTCTCCTCATGGTCATTTTGGTCAGGTGCCAGTGAGGTTATCTTAGCTTCTTAAACCTTTACAGGTAAAAGGGTTTTTCCTCTGGCCAGGAAGGATTTAAAGGTGGTTAGCCTTCCCTTTATATTTATGACAGTAGTGGATTCTCCACTATTTACTACTTCATATTAAGATTGGATATCTTTCTTAAATACATGGTATAGCTCAAATGGAAGTTAAGGGCTTGATGCAGAAAAACACTGGGTGAGGTTTTTGGCTGGTGTTATGCAGGAGGTCAGAGTAGATAATCACAGTGGTCTCCACTAGCTTTAAAACTGACGAATCTTCATTTCTTGTTGTCCTTTCTCTTCATCGCAATCTCATCATGTCCACAGACTAATGCACTCAGGCTGATTTTAGTTTGAAGCATAGATTCCAAGGCCAGAAGGGCCCATTGTGATCATCTAGTCTGATTTCTTGTATAACACAGGCTATAGAATTCCCAAAAATTATTTCTAGGGCAGATCTTTTAGGGGGGAAAAATCAATCCATACGTGAAGGCATTTCACTGCAAAAGCAATGGCAAAACTTGTATACTTCCCAGACAAAATACTGCTAGAGTGAAAAACCAAGGTTCCACTAAGTGTAGCAGGGAAGAGATACTCATAGCATTTGACTGTGTAGCATCAGACTGCTCTGGCCATGGTTAAAGTTGACACCTTAGACTTGAACCATGCTGATGCTCCAGTTCCATTTGTTAAAGGCTCCCTGTCCCCTCTTGCTCACATGTCTATGGTTGTTACACGCACATACATGTACGGACGGGCACACACACATACATTTTTCTATCTCGATAGTACTGTATCTAAGTACAAGTAGGCATGGGAGACAGTATTGGCACAAACAAAAAACAAATCAATATAGGAGAGCTGGAACATGTGACGGGATCAGAGATTCATGTCTGATAAACATTCCAAAGTTGGGATGCTTCTCTGAGACTTTATGGGGACTATGCACATGGGCAGACTGCGGTATCTGTGTGGAGCCCCACTGACTTCAGTAGTGCTCCTGGCAGGCACAGCCAGATCAAGCTTTTGTCAAATCTGATCTGAACCTTTTTGGGTCTCAAGAATTGGACTGAAAATCTAATGAGATTTTTGTAAGCAACTGCCTCTGAGCTGGCTAGAAATACTACATGAGGTCATTCCTGAGGCTTGCTGACACTTTTACTTCTGGTCCTGGCTGTAACTTCGTAGTGTGGAGGCAGCAAAAATAACCAAACAGTGGGAAGAAGAGTTGTCCAAACTTTCCTGAACTTCCAGTGTTAATTTTGGGTTCAGCTCAAGACTCTTACCAAAACTTCAGCTCAATTCTTGTTTTATCCCTGTTAATTTATCCCCTTCTCTCTGGAACAGAAAATGGGAGAAACTGGATGAGCTTTGATTGTTGTGAATTTTTCTAAAAAGATGACAACTCCAGCTGGAATGAGAAAAAACATAAGCCCTTAAGCTGTTGAGGGATCTGAATTTAGAAGTCACCAGCTCCAGAACCCTAATTAGTTAACTGTCTAGTAAAAGAGAATTAAGTTAAAGATTGTATGGGGAATTATTTTCACTACACTGCCATGCTTGGAAGTTTAAAAGCTCTTCAAAGAGAAAAGTGATGGAAGAGAGAAAGTGTGGGTGTTTAAATCAAAACTAGAGGAAGTGTAAACATTAGCATGAAGGGATTTGTGAAATATAAATAATGATATGATTAACTGGTCTATAAGACCTACCTGGCCAAAGGAGGAAGTGGCAGAGATGGGGAAAATAGTAATGCAAAAAACTTGCTTTGCCAATATTAACAGCTTTTTCCAGAGGGCAAACACGCAAAGCTTAGAGTGTACTGCCTTTCATCCAAATGCTGACTTCCCATTGTAACCAGTGGGAATTCCCTGTTCCTGTCAAAGGTGCTATGTGGCTCAGAAAACTAAGCTAAGCTAAGTTGAATGTGGCCTGATTCTGTAGGATGCTGAGTGTATTAATCTTTAACTCTCTTTAGTGCCCATATATTAGTTATAATTACATCAATAATACAGGGGAGGTGGGCATTTTAGCTAACACTTATTTGCATTTTCTTTTGATCCCTTAGCACTTAAATGAGCTGGTTGAACTATTCCTTTTGGATTTTATGCATTAGGAATGGGGCTGCTCATATAGTGTGTCAGTCTATCTGAAGCTAATCTTTACTTTTGATTTTTATTTGTGTTTGCTGAGTTGTTCTGTGGAATAACTTTCAGCTCAGTGGTTGCCTGCCAAGTATTGCTTTCATTACTTGTGGTGTGTGGTTGATCACTTGTCACATGGCATTGGTTCTGCTCACCTGCAGGGTGACTGAAACTTTTTAAGCAGAAAAATAATTAATATCTGATTTGAATTTTCATGTGAACAAAACATACTTGTGGTTAAAATGACTTCAACGTTTGTGATTCATGAACGTTTTGATGTAGAAAATTATTATGACTCCATGAGTCACAGTGAACCAGAGCTGGCACTATTATCTGCAAATATATACACACTTTGGTATTCCTATTATATGGTCAGCTTTAGCATGTCTGTTATGCCAACTCCATCTCTTAACACTTACCTCATTTTATTTTACAGGCGATCATAATCTCACACTTGTTGATGTATATATTGCACCATCATACGCACGATTTACATTTCACCTGGTTTAAAAGGAAGCACAAGAGGAAGTGCTGAGTAACTAACTTCTTTTGTTTTTCTTTTGTCTATGATACTAAGGCCTTGTTCTGCTTGGATTTTTGGGGGGTGTGGGTGGGGGAGTATAAGTGATGGCAAAATTTTCCAGTGTAGTGAGTCTTAGGGAGGAGTTCATTGCTGAGTGAGATATATTGTATGCCTTGTCTTGGGCCTGATCAAGTGACCTAGTATACTATACATTATCATAAAATAGCATGGAGTGGGGGTTGTTAGTCCTGGCTGAAGTACATAACTAGTGTCTAAGAACCAACATAAATGCAATGGGTGTTCCACAGATAGCAAACTAAGTCAAGTATCTCTTGCTGTATTATAAAGAGAATAGTACTCAGAAGTAAAGAAATGGTTCAAGTTGATAAGAACTGCCCATTCGTCCAAGCTGACCCTCCTAAAGAATTGTTTTTATACTGAACTGTAGGAACAGCTAATGTCTGTGTGGCAAAGCCTTTTTAGTAAGTTTCAGAGTAGCAGCCGTGTTAAATCTTAATTCACAAAAAGAAAAGGAGTACTTGTGGCACCTTAGAGACTAACCAATTTATTTGAGCATAAGCTTTCATGAGAAGTCAGCTGTAGCTCACGAAAGCTTATGCTCAAATAAATGTGTTAGTCTCTAAGGTGCCACAAGTCCTCCTTTTCTTTTTAGTAAGTGTTGCAGTTTATTTACGGGAATTCTCCTAATGCCTCTGAAGAGTCAGTGAGCTGTGAAATGAGAACAGTTGTTCATGTAAAGTTATTAGCTTTCCACCTCCTAAATGAAACACATTAATAGACCGGATAAAGAAAAGGAAAATCTATGGCAGTTGTCCAAGGAACATTCAGGCAACTTGAAAATGATCACTTAGTTGCAGGGGGGGGGGAAAGAGAGACCTTATGCACAGGCATGTCTAGATCAACTGTAGTAGACCAACTGTAGTATTTTTAACCCAGACACGTCATGTTAATAATCTAAATAAGTGAGTTGGCTTTCAGAGTTGTTGAGCACATAATTTCCCTGGGTTCTATGCGGTGTTCTGCACTTCTGAAAATTGAGGCACATATTTATGTGCATAAATATAGATTCAGGTGTTTATCACTCAGGGCCCAAGTTTGGACATTTTGGCTCCAATGTTTTGATGATCGTTCATGTAAAGGTAAGATAAAGTAACATCATCACTACAAAGTTATGTGTAGATATTGTACTTAGAAGAATGATATTCTCTCACTAAGAATTCACTTCTGTGTGACAGGGGTGCTAGAACAATTCTTATAGTCAGGGTGCTGAGAGTCACTTAACCGAACTGTAAACCCTGCATATAATGGAAACCACTTTAAGCCAGGGGGTGCGGTAGCACCCCTACTTCCAGAACCTATGCCGTGTGAGCTTCTAAAATTTTCTGTAGTAAAACAGTTGAAGGTACTCATTTTCTTTTAGGATCATACATCACACCTCAAATCACAAATGAAATGCACACTGGAACATGTACTGGGGTCTGACTCCTCTTTTTGTTTGTACATCAGCATTTTATTGCCCATGGCCTTCAGTAGCATTACTCCTCATTACACTAGTGAGAAGAGAATCAGGCCCTCTATATACTACTAGTAATACCTAGCTCTTTTAGTACTTCTCACCTGTAGATCTCAAAGCATTTTACAAAGAAAGTCAGTATCACCATATTACAAGTGGGAACCTGGGGACAGGCACAGAGAGGTGAAGTGTCTTGCCCAAGGTCACTCCTCAAGCCAGTGGCAGATCCAGAAATAGAACCCAGGTTTCCTGAGTTTCTGTACTGCTTTGTCTACTTTGTGGGGAGGCAATTGCTCTTTGAGCTCATGGGCCTGTCTGGATTGGTGCTTTGTGGCTTTCACCATGATACCTACTGGTAGCTAGGCCTGGGTATTGTCAAAACCTTGGCACAATATGTTCTTTCCCATCCCCAAATGGCACAAATTTCATATTACCAGCTGCCCTGACAGTAAAGTTTTAACACAATGACAGGAATAAAGATAATGTTGCTTTGGTTTGAAAGTAGCAGTGTATCTTAGGCATACAACACGCATTTAAATATATCAGAATGCATCAACTAAGCTGAAGGGTATATGCTGAACTTTTACTGATGTTGGTGAGAGTTTTGTACAAAGACTGAGGGCAGTGAAAGACTTCAAATAAGCAAAATGCTACAAAGAACTACAGTGTTCATATGACTTCAGTTTTTCACACACACAGCTACTGGGATATAACTTGCTGAATACAAAATTCAGCAAAGCACTCTAGGGACTTTAGTGTGCAGCTGTAAGGTTCACACAGACACTTAGTGCATTACAGGATAGTGCTGGGTAAATTTAGACCCCAGTTTGCCGTGAACTAAGTGTTGTGTAGACAAACCCTAAGACTGTGTTTGCTTCTATGGTTTTTGGTTTGTTTTTGTGTTGGGATTATGATCAGTTTACTCCAAAGAGGAGAAGAACTCGTTATGGACTGATTCATTACAACTCCGCCTTCGGTGCAGAAACAGTATGAATGTGTGGTTCTATTTTCTGCCTGCTAAAAAAATTGTTCCACCTCACCTTTCAGAAAGGAAAGGTTTAGAACTGTTTGTGTTATGAGGCAAATAGGAATCCGTGATTTACCTTGTCTATTGCTTCCTATGTCACCAACAGTTGGTCTCCATGAAACGCTCCGGTGCTACAGGAATTTCCATTTGAACCCTCTGAGTTCAAATGGAATTGATGACCTTGTGTGATGTTGGAGGAGGTACTGCTGAAAGTGGCCTCTTTTGGATGAGAAATAAAACCACAGTCCTGACAATCTGCGATCATTAAAGACTTCATGGTGGGACTTCAGCTCCCAGACTACTGCCCTGGGCAACACAGCATGGAGTGGAGGTGACCAGCCCTATGTGGAGAAAGAACTGGTTTGGGACTATTTAGAAAAGTTGGACAAGCACAAGTCCATGGGGCCGGATGTGCTGCATCCGAGAGTGCTAAAGGAGTTGGTGGATGTGATTGCAGAGCCATTGGCCATTAGCTTTGAAAACTCATGGCGATCGGGGGAGGTCCTGGACGACTGGAAAAAGGCTAATGTAGTGCCCATCTTTAAAAAAGGGAAGAAGGAGGAACAGGGGAACTACAGGCCAGTCAGCCTAATCTCAGTCCCTGGAAAAATCATGGAGCAGGTCCTCAAGGAATCAATTCCGAAGCACTTAGAGGAGAGCAAAGTGATCAGGAACAGTCAGCATGGATTCACCAAGGGCAAGTCATGCCTGACTAATCTAATTGCCTTCTATGATGAGATAACTGGCTCTGTGGACGAGGGGAAAGCCATGGACATGTTGTTCCTTGACTTTAGCAAAGCTTTTGAAATGCTCTCCCACAGTATTCTTGCCAGCAAGTTAAAGAAGTATGGGCTGGATGAATGGACTATAAGGTGGATAGAAAGCTGGCTAGATTGTCAGGCTCAACGGGTAGTGATCAATGGCTCCATGTCTAGTTGGCAGCCGCTAACTAGTTGGCAGGGTCAGTCCTGGGGCCGGTTTTGTTCAATATCTTCATTAATGATCTGGAGGATGGTGTGGATTGCACCCTCAGCAAGTTTGCAGATGACACTAAACTGGGAGGAGAGGTAGATAAGATGGAGGGTAGGGATAAGATACAGAGGGACCTAGACAAATTGGAGGATTGGGCCAAAAGAAATCTGAGGTTCAACAAGGACAAGTGCAGAATCCTGCACTTAGGATGGAAGAATCCCATGCACCACTACAGACTAGGGACCGAATGGCTTGGCAGCAGTTCTGCAGAAAAGGACCTAGGGGTTACAGTGGACGAGAAGCTGGATATGAGTCAACAGTGTGCCCTTGTTGCCAAGAAGGCCAATGGCATTTTGGGATGTATATGTAGGGGCATTGCCAGCAGATCAAGGGATGTGATCGTTCCCCTCTATTCGACATTGGTGAGGCCTCATCTGGAGTACTGTGTCCAGTTTTGGGCCCCACACTACAAGAAGGATGTGAAAAAATTGGAAAATGTCCAGCAGAGGGCAACAAAAATGATTAGGGGACTGGAGCACATGATTTATGAGGAGAGGCTGAGGGAACTGGGATTGTTTAATCTTCAGAAGAGAAGAATGAGGGGGGATTTGATAGCTGCTTTCAACTACCTGAAAGAGGGTTCCAAAAAGGATGGATCTAGACTGTTCTCAGTAGTAGCAGACGACAGAACGAGGAGTAATGGTCTCAAGTTGCAGTGGGGGAGGTTTAGGTTGGATATTAGGAAAAACTTTTTCACTAGGAGGGTGGTGAAGCACTGGAATGTGTTACCTAAGGAGGTGGTGGAATCTCCTTCCTTTTGAAGTTTTTAAGGTCAGGCTTGACAAAGCCCTGGCTGGGATGATTTAGTTGCAGATTGGTCCTGCTTTGAGCAGGGGGTTGGACTAGATGACCTTCTGAGGTCCCTCCCAACCCTGATAGTCTATGATTCTATGACTTGCAAGAGGACATAAGGTGTTATCTCCAATATTCTGTGTAAACTGTTATCATATTGACAATTCTATATTGACCCTACTGTTTCAAATCAGATGTAGCATTAATCTGCCCTTCCTTTTCTAAACTGTAGTCTATCTGGGGTTGGCCCAGCACAGCATATGCATTATTTCTTTTCTTTATGAATAGCTTTAATTTTGAAATAACATTAGAAACTGGGTGGAGAGGGGCTGGGGGTGAGTAGTGTTGCTGTGTGCTGTTAAATAGCTGCTGTATTCAATTCCAGAAGTGTCATAACATTATGTTGGTGGGTGAGTTGTCGGGCTTCATTCACGTATGTATGTGTCGATTCCGTAATCCTGGACCTGATTTTTCATTTTTTATTATTTTATGGGCCTCTCACCTTGTCACCCACATTTTTGAAGACACTAATAAGAAGGTGTATATTTATGCCATCTTTTTTGTTGTGTTGGTACACCGCCTAGCACAGTGGAGTTCTGATCAATGACTGGACCTTCCAGGCACTAACACAATAGAAATAATAAATAATAGTAATCGGGCTTTTACTGCAATGTTTTAGCTAGAGGGGAAGGATGGGTCTTTCAGATACAGCATTTTATCAGAAGGTCTGAGTTCTATTCCTGACTCAGTTACAAACTTCCCAGGTAATCTTGTGCTCATAACTTAATTTCTCTCTGGCTCAGTTCCTCATCTGTAAAATGGGGGTGATAATTCCCTTTCCTCATAGAGTGTTTGTGAGGACAGATCCATTAACCAAATATAATATGTTAATGTGAGTTTCTCAGATGATTTGGTGAACAGCTCCACAACACAGCCAATAAATAACGGCTTTGCTTTCACATACTGGGCAGCTAAACAGGTAAGTGCTATAAAATGTGTTTGCAAAAATGCAAGCAGAAAACAGAGGGCCAATGTGAGACTCTTTGGGAAATCATTACTTCTAGAAGTAATAGAATATGATGATAGTAATGTTATTTCTGATCAATGGAGTAGACTCACTTTCCTTTGGTTTATGTAACAGAAAAGATTAGAGCATTATAAATATAAGTTAGCTTGATGCCTCTTCGGTTAAATACAAATTGCATACCATGTTTCAAAGTTGCTACAACAAAGTGTGTTGCACACAGGGAAAAACATCATCTAATTCTCCAGGAAAATTCTAGTCTGGGGTGGCCTTTGTTCCTAATCCAGTGCCAAGTTCCTCCGAGACGAGGGCTGAAAACATTGACAAAATATAGTATAGGGCACTCTTTGTTCTGCTGGTTCAGTAGATCAAAGGCCACAATGTTTTTTATTCTCTGTCTTTCATCAGCGACTTAAATTATTGAAAGAAATTAAAAGGATATCCTTTTTTCTTTTAAAAGTTCCTTTTTTCACACAAGTTAATGAAATTGTATGATTGTCATCCATAAATAATAACATTGATCTTGCATTCCCTGGAGCAATAAATTGACTTTCAATGTGAAACCTCATTGTACAGGCTTTTTAATTGCCTTATTACACACATCTCACAAAGTTAATAAGATTTCTTTGAGCTGTCTCTTCACCACTGGGAGTTGGGATCCACTATAAAGATAACATTGCCCAAAAAGTTAACTGCAGAGTTCTTTTGGAGCTAATGACAGAACTTCCAATGTGACTGCAAACTGGAATGCCCTTGATGAAACAGGCAACGAAAGTAATTCATTTCACTCCTGTGTGGAAGGCCAAATAAGGCCTAAGACAACAATTATACCATGTGTTGAGGCTGCAGGTGGGGACCACCAGTAAGCAGTCATGTCTTTTACTCCCTCACTCCCACATCCCATTGAGTGGGTCCCTGTGTCAGTCCACATAGGGCAGTGATGGGTGGCAGCCCAGGAAGAAGACTTGTCCTACACATTTATGCCGATCCACTGGCTCTAAGTCACAATGAAAAGGATGCAGAGGGACAGTGGCTGCTTTTATTCAAGGCCATAAGATAGAGAACTAACCATTGTCTTAGGCTACTGGTAATAGAAAAGAGGGCCAGTCACCTATAAGACACTGATCCAAGTCCACTCCCGGTTGGCACTGACCAAAGACGGCATTTTGGTTTAATTCCAAGGATGGTGTCTTTGTTACATGATTGTGCAGTGCCTAGCATCATAAGGCCCTGATCGCTAGGTGCTGCTATAGTACAAATAATAATTCCTGTTCCTAGTAGAAACCTGTTTGTATTACAAAAAAGCAGAACAATTGATAATAGCTGACCATCCTTGCTGGCTGCCTTGGTGAAGAGGACAAGGATCAATAGTGGCTGGGCACAGACTTGAACCATCTCACCATAGAGCTAGGTCCTCCAAGCAAGTTTTCAGCACATTGGTGGAGCTTCTGTCTACTGGAAGCATCAAGACAACAGTCCATCCTCAGCACTCAAGCAAACACTATGGCAGTGTCTGCGGAGCAAGTATACAGTACTGTCCAGTGGACTTTGATCATGGAGGAGGCATGGTCTGTTGTCTAGATAGCATGTCCAAATCCAACACTCTGGGACTATATTTGCCGTTGACATTAGCCTATGCTGCTCTTTCTAAGGCATGAGAAAATTGAACCCAGCAAGTTGCCCCTCCCCCACACCTGCAGCCTGCCATGAGCCATCTTGCCTTCAAACTGAAGGATGCCTGTTGTCCCAGATGTGTAAACAAAACTGCTCTGCTCATTACTCCCACCCCTGTATTTCCCCCTCAAATAAGGGCAGGATTTTGTCCTTGTGTTCCAAGGAAAGGTTTCCTGTCTTAGTTATCCATGTCAGCCTGCGCACATAAATAAATCTCCGAGGTTGGGGAAAAGACACTGTAAAAGCACTATTAAATGTTGGTGCCTACAAGGGAAACATCAGAATTCCTTCAAATTCCCTGACTTGGATATTGGATCAAATAATAATTGCTCTGAAAAATATACATAAAATGAACTTTTAGGTTTCCTTGCTTAGTTATCTCTTCTGTGAACCTTACTCCTAGTAACACTGTTGAAAATATCATTTGCTTGTTAATAGTTGGATAGTTTTAGATGTTCACCTATATTTAGTTCCTGTTGCAGAAGGAAGCATGTCAACATCCTTGTGCAGAACTCTCATGGATATCAGTAGGAGCTGGGTGCCCATGCATGGAGTGAGTGCAGAATACTCCATAGAGAGCTTCCCCGTAGAGAGGAAACATTTTGTTCTGTATTTAATTTCGTTATCCCTGTATAATAATGTAAAACAATGGTGAAGGTGAGGTTTCAGTGGTTTTGCTCAGTGTTTGCGCTCAGTGTTTAAAGGAGCCTTTTGCTGGTAAGCAGAATGAAAAGATGCTTAATTCAGGAAAAATATTTGTCATTCTCCCAATTTAAAATGTGGAAGAATGAAAGGTTGACCTGAAATGAATTTTGTTTGAAATTTTTGGTGAAACAAAATAACAAATTTCATTTCATGTCAACCAAACTGTTTTAGCTGACCAGGAACAAAATCTTTCTTTCTAGTTTTGAGGTTTTAAAGAGTTTTTTAAAAAACAATTGAATGAAATTGAGGAAAATTCCAAAAGAAACCATTTTGATATTTCAGAACAAGAAATCAGATCTTTGGTGTACAAGATTTTAATCTTTCTGCAAAGCAGTTCCCAGTGCAAAGCTCTTTCTCAGTGAGGGTGAAAGCCATTCTGATTACAGCACGATGATTCATTTACTTACTGCTTCTTTGTCTCAAATGGGGTAAAAAGGCACATTTCCCTGATTCCTGCAGACACACGTACATACAACTTTAATGGGAAAGGACTGGTGAGAAACAGAGAGGCTGGGAAAGTTCTGCAAGTCAAGCCTTTTAAAAACAAAATCTGAAAAAAATTCCAAAGTAGAGCCTGCAGGAATCTGGCCCGTTAATCTAGACTCAGTTTCTTTAAACATCAGCAGCCCTTTTAAGTAATGTCATATATTTTTATGTTCAGAAAAAGAATCTGCCTGCCAACTGTGGGTCAAAAGCCTTACTCGTGAAAAATGTATGGTTAAAATTAATCTGATTTTGTTTTCAATATTGCACTGTCTGTAGTGCATGTTGGAGCTTAAGAGAGAAATTCTGGCAGCGTTTCTGCCTTAGTTGTTTTGTTTGCTTTTCCAGCTCCCAACTTCCATGGCTTCAGCTCCATATTAGTGAAATTTATTGGCAGTAATGGATGGTCTCTACCTCCATAATGCAGCATCTCTAGAGTTCAGCACTCCCCTCCCCTCCCCCCAATGGTCTTAAAAATATATTTCTGCCTGTAACAGGGCAGGACTCACTCCTGCAGCACCTCCTGCCGGTCTCTCAGGGAATTAGCTCTTCCAGCCTCCAGAGCGCCCTCTGCAGGCCGGTGTCCCTCTTGCCTCGGTGGCTACCGCCCAGTCACCATCTAGCCCCTATTCACTGGGGCAGACTGCAGGATATAAGCTACTCATCACAGGCAAGGGGGGGGGGGGTTCAGACCTGTTGCCTCTGCCTACCCATGGGCTGCCCCCTGCAACCCCAGTACCCTTTTTGGCCTTCCACTAGGCCTGCAGGGTTTCCAGGCCAGAGCTCCCCAGCTCCTCTGGCCTTCCCCCAGCTCTGCTTCACTCCAGGTACCTTCTCAAGCTCCCCAGCAGCCAGATCCATCTCCCTCCACCGATGGAGGAGACTCTTTTGGCTTCTGGCCCACTGTCCTCTAATAAGGGCCAGCTTGGTCCTGATTAAGCTGACCACAGTTGTGGCTGCTTTCCTTCATCAGCCCAGCTTCTCTCATTCACAGCCCTCTCCCAGGGCTGATTTCAAGCCCTTCAGGGCACAAGTGGGTGACCACCCTGCTACACTGCCTCACTCTCAGAGATGCTGACCATCTGCAACACTCATTGACTCCCAATGGGAGTGATAGATACCACTTACAATTGGATTGTGTCTCTCCTGTTTATTCCCTGGTTTTCCATATTAGAATATTTTCACCTTTGCATGGGCTGAATATTTTTTAACAAATTTTGGAGTTTGTGCATGGGCCTTCTCTAACTGGGTCACTCAATGTGAGGCTCGTATGAGAGAATAGCTCATCCAGCTCCTCTCCTATTCACTCACCAGAGCTTGGACTTATGTGATGCTGATATTGCAGAGTAAATGAGGATGAAGAAAGTTTACATTGCTGACATGCTGGACCATATCAGGGATTAAAGAAGTATGGGCTGGATGAATGCACTATAAGGTGGGTAGAAAGTTGGCTAGATTGTCGGGCTCAACGGGTAGTGATCAATGGCTCCATGTCTAGTTGGCAGCCGGTGTCAAGTGGAGTGCCCCAGGGGTCGGTCCTGGGGCTGGTTTTGTTCAATATCTTCATAAATGATCTGGAGGATGGTGTGGATTGCACTCTCAGCAAATTTGCGGATGATACTAAACTGGGAGGAGTGGTAGATACGTTGGAGGGCAGGGATAGGATACAGAAGGACCTAGACAAATTGGAGGATTAGGCCAAAAGAAATCTGATGAGGTTCAATAAGGATAAGTGCAGGGTCCTGCACTTAGGACGGAAGAACCCAATGCACAGCTACAGACTAGGGACCGAATGGCTAGGCAGCAGTTCTGCGGAAAAGGACCTAGGGGTGACAGTGGACGAGAAGCTGGATATGAGTCAGCAGTGTGCCCTTGTTGCCAAGAAGGCCAATGGCATTTTGGGGTGTATAAGTAGGGGCATAGCGAGCAGATCGAGGGACGTGATCGTCCCCCTCTATTCGACATTGGTGAGGCCTCATCTGGAGTACTGTGTCCAGTTTTGGGCCCCACGCTACAAGAAGGATGTGGATAAATTGGAAAGAGTCCAGCGAAGGACAACAAAAATGATTAGGGGTCTGGAACACATGACTTATGAGGAGAGGCTGAGGGAACTGGGATTGTTTAATCTGCAGAAGAGAAGAATGAGGGGGGATTTGATAGCTGCTTTCAACTACCTGAAAGGTGGTTCCAGAGAGGATGGTTCTAGACTATTCTCAGTGGTAGAAGAGGACAGGACAAGGAGTAATGGTCTCAAGTTGCAGTGGGGGAGGTTTAGGTTGGATATTAGGAAAAACTTTTTCACTAGGAGGGTGGTGAAACACTGGAATGCGTTACCTAGGGAGGTGGTAGAATCTCCTTCCTTAGAAGTTTTTAAGGTCAGGCTTGACAAAGCCCTGGCTGGCATGATTTAATTGGGGATTGGTCCTGCTTTTGAGCAGGGGGGTTGGACTGGATGACCTCTTGAGGTCCCTTCCAACCCTGATATTCTATGATTCTATGATTCTATGATTAAATTGGCCCACGGATTATTGTCCTTCAAAAATCAAAGGCTCTTTCTTTTTGGCAGCAATTTAGGCTTTGGAAGAGAAATGTGGGCATCTTTATAAGGGCTATAACAAAATACTTGAAATGAGCCTATCATAAAAGGGGGAAATCCACATGCTGAGCTCATTTACTTGGAGATTGGCCTACTGATTCAAAAATTTAGGGTTTTTGAAATCTGAACCTAGTTCTGCACTTGAATTTTGTATTTTTTATAATGGGGATTACTCAAAATAACAGATTTGCAGACTGTTGAATTTGAGTGTTTCTAATCTGAAACATGTACATTTGAGCTTTATGTATAACTTTAACATGCTAATGGGAGATGAGGAAAAATACTCAAATGGTGGTGCAAAAACTCCAAATGCTCTTAATAGCTGCCACAATGTTAATCTTAAAAATCTTTTTACGGAGTCAATAGGTTTATGGGAAAAATGCAAATACTGACGAGATTCTTGATAATATCATATATACTGAAACTGTACTACTAACCATGCAAATGATACCAACATTTTTAATCCCACTGCTGCATGGTATTAATAATTGCTGTTCATTTTTCTTCACCTTTGCTGGCATCTGAGAGAGACTTTCCAAGGAGATGCTATCCTATGGCTTTCAGAATTACAAAATCTAATTTGAGACACTTCCTGCTTCTAAGGAATTTTTGATGAGCAAAAGAACTGGAATAAGACCATTTGGGTTTAGGTGTATTTGTCAGTGTCCTTACAGTACATATTGCTAAGCTGCACCTGCTATCCTATGCTAGTGTCTTCAAGCAAGTGGAGAAGAAAGATCAACTACAATTTGTGGAGAGAGATGTGGGTGCAAAATTCAATAGTGATAACAAAGGATCAGGCAGGAACTAGAAAAAGCCCAGCTGTGTGGGTGAATGGAATAATCAACTGTAATACATTGCATACAATGAATTGTATTCTAGTATCTTCAGGGCAAGTGCACAGAGTGCTTAGTGATGGCCAATAGAGAGCTGGCTGGTCACATGGTGCTGGCTCTACTGCCTTGCTCCCAGCTGCTAAGTTGCATTAACTACGATTAAAAACATATTAATATTTTCCAAATATTACTTTGCCACCTGAGCAAGTGCTGTAGTGCTCGCCAAGATGCCAGGTGATTGTGAATGGATGGAGAAGTGCTAAGGGATTCTTGCACCTGGGGTCACTCTGTTAAAAACATTGAGAACCTCCCACATGTGCCTATCCTATTCCTATCCCCATGCTAGTACAATGACACTTACTTCACCTGTTTTCAGATGCAGCGGTGCTTCTAATGAGAGAGACAGTTACTGTATAATTGTGGAAGAACATCTCTCAATCTTCTTATTTGGGGAATAGAGGGGAGTGTTGCATACTAAGTCTAATAAGCATGTTTACAAACTGCCTCATTTTGTTAAAGATTCAGCGAAATGCTCTTTCATAAACCCAGTTATCAACTGGAAGAATCTAAAATATGCTGACGTTTTTTTAAAAAAACAATCTGAACACTGCAAGCGGTGAAGGAAGAACATGAGATTTGTGGGTGTCTATCAAAAGGAAATAATATCAAGAGGATAAGCTTTCCTTTGAGAGCTCCCCAAGACTTGTTCAAGCAAGGATAACCTTCCACTGAAATATTCTTTAAGATGCTTTACTTGTTACTTGTTTGCTCTATTGCTGATAACTAGGGTGCTTCTTCTATAGTATTGATTTCTTTTTTTCAAATGTGTTCACTGTACCATTCTCAAATTCTAAGTGCACTGCAAAATTTAGCTGTCTTAATAAAATATTAAAATATGTGCTGTTAGACATGAAAAGATATTAAATAAGGCTAACACAAATTCTGTATCCAATTACCTTGAAAAGTGTGAAATGTGTGGGGAAAGAGGCCTTGGCATCATCTCTCTGATCCTTCTCATGTCACTTTTTTGAAGTGCAGGTAGGACTAATCAGATATCTAAGACAACACCTTTTCTTCTTTGTTTTTCTGCCTGTCTTGTATTTCTATATATTCTCTATCCTGTTGCAATTTCTTTGCTCTGCTGATTAGGCCTGAACTGGAGTATTGTGTCCAGTTCTAGGTACTACATTTCAGGAAAGATGTGAACAAATTGGAGAAAGTCCACAGAAGAGCAACAGAAATGATTAAACGTGTAGAAAAAATGACCTCTGAGGGAAGATTGAAAAAAAAAATTGGGTTTGTTTAGTCTAGAGAAGAGAAGACTGAGAGGGGACATAAGTTTTCAAGTACATAAAAGGAGGAGGGAGACAAGCAGCAATGGGCTTAAATTGTAGCAAGGGAGGTTTAGGTTGGACATTAGGAAAAGCTTTCTCACTGTCAGGATAGTTAAGCACTGGAACAAATTGCCCAGTGAGATTTTGGAATCTCCATCATAAGAACAGCCATATTGGGTCAGACCAAAGGTCCATCTAGCCTGGTATCCTGTCTTCCGACAGTGGCCAATGTCAGGTCCCCTAGAGGGAAAGAACAGAGCAGGTAATCATTAAGTGATCCATCCCATTGCCCAAACCCAGCTTCTGGCAAACAGAGGCTAGGGATACCATCCCTGTCCATCCTGGCTAATAGCCATTGATGGACCTGTCTTCCATGAACTTATCTAGTTCTTTTCTGAACCCTGTTATAGACAACCCTGTTATAGTCATCACTGGAGATTTTTAAGAGCAGATTAGACAAACACCTGTCAGGGATGGTCTAGTTAATACTTAGTCCTGCCATGAGTGCAGGGAACTGGACTAGATGACCTTTTGAGGTCCTTTCCAGTCCTATGAATATCTTTGAATATCATATAGCTGCCTTAATGTAATTTGGCAAGAAAATCTTAGCAAGCTCCAAACAATATTTTAAAAATTGTTTAAGACTTGTTACTGGAATTTTCTTCACATTATTCAGTTTGAGTTCTGAGTGCTGCATATAGATTGCAAGTATCAGCTGGGAGAAAACCTCTTGCCAGGTCAAAAAGGATCCGTTGTTCCACAGAGTGTTGTGTGTATCACTGTATGTCCATCTTACTGTTGGTATCATCTTACCATGTGTACTTTATGTACACTGCCCTTTGGGGCCATTGAAGTACACTGTCCATAGAGAGAGAGAGAGTGTGTGGTGAACTCAACACTGAACAAGCAAGGCTGAAAGCCACGATTCAGGAAACTGTTTACCATGCTCTTCTATCCAATACTATTCAGTAAAACACTTAAGCATATCCTTAAGCATGCTCTTGACTTTAAGTTCCAATGACTTTAGACCTTTTAAGCTAAGCAAGTGTCTGCTGAATAGGGATTATTTGCTGCACATTGGATTGCCACTCCAACCTTACCCATACCTGGTGAATTTCTTTCTATTTTCTCTTCCCTTTTATTTGGAACAAAGATGAATTATTCAGTCTTTAATTTACCAAAATTTTCCATGAAGCTGATACTGAGTTAAGAATCATAGCATTTGGCTTACAGGCTTTAGGGAGGTAGAGGAATCACAGACTGATCATCACAAATGGCCCTTCTTGTATGTGATCTCAGCAGAGACCAGACATCCAACGGATCAGGGAGAACGTGTTTCCTTCTTCAATCCCGTGCAGATGATCCTTTCCAAAACAGGATTGATGCACACTACAGGGACAATGTGTGGGAAGACTATCCTGCTGCCTTTGCCAGTGCTAGGGAGAAGCAGAGAATGGCAGGTTTTCCCACACACAAGCAGTTGTACTAATTTCAGTCAGAGACACACACAATAAACAGTGAGCAAGTCTGGTGTGAGTGTATTTCCTGTGTAGCAGGTGGGGCAGGGTGAAATTTTTAGTCCAGTGGTAGTTCTGAAAAATTGAAGAAAAAATTTGGTTTGGGTCAAACCGAATCTGAAAATGTTTGGAATGTTCAGTGAATTGCAAAAAGTCCATTTTGGGTTTGTGCCAGAGCGGAGATTCAAACCTGTAACTCTCACATCCCGGTTGAGTGCCCTAATCACTGGGCTAAAGTTTAAAGGCATCTGGGATGGGGGGGGGGCAGCAACAGCATGTCCACCATCACTTTCCTCCTCCTCTGGCCATTTTGTGACTGTCCAAAACTATTCATATCAAATTCACAGTCTCAAGTCAACCCAAAGGGCATTTGTTTGTCAAATAAAATATTTCTAGTAGCAGGTTCTGTCTGATCACAAAGTGGCATCTGCCTCTGCATCCGAGACAGGGAATCGTTTCCCCATGTAAGAGTGCAGTACCCAGAAAACAAGTCATAACAGATATCAGCTGTCACAATCGTAGGGTTGCTAGGTGTCCGGTTTTTGACTGGAATGCCCTGTCGAAAAGGGACCCTGGCGGCTCCGGTCAGCACCTCCGCCTCGGCTGTTAAAAGTCCGGTCAGCCGTGTCGCGGTGCTAAGGCAGGCTAGTCCCTACCTGTCCTGCTGTGCCCCGGAAGCGGCCAGTAGGTCCGGATCCTAGGTGAGGGAGGTCAGGGGGGCTCCAGGCGCTGTCCCCGCCCCAAGCACCAGCTCTGCACTCCCACTGGCTGGGAACTGCAGCCATTGGGAGATGCGGGGGTGGTGCCTGTGGGCGAGAGCAGTGCATGGAGCCTCCTGGACCCCCCGCCTAGGAGCCAGACCTGCCGGCTGCTTCTGGGGCACAGCTCAGAACCAAGACAGGTAGGGACTAGCCTGCCTTAGCCCTGCTGTGCCGCTGACAGGGAGATGCCTCAAGGTAAACCTGTACCCCAACCCCGAGCCCCAACTCTATGCCCCAGCCCTGAGCCCTCCCAAACCCAAAGCCCCCTCTTGCACCCCAGAGCCCTCAGCCCCTCCTGCACCTCAACCCACAGCCCCCTCCTGTACTCCGAACCCCATGACCCCACCCCCCAGCCTGGAGCCCCCTCCTACATCCCAAACCCCTCATCCCTGGCCACACCCCAGAACCATCACCCCTCCCACATCCAAACCCCCTGCCTCAACTCGCAGTCCCCTCCTGCAGTCTGAATCCCTTGGCCCCAGCCTTGAGCCCCCTCCTGCACCTCAAATTCCCTCATCCCCAGCCCTACATCAGACCCCACACCCCCAGACAGAGCCATCACTCCCTCTCAAACCCCCTGCCCCACTCCAGAGCCCCCTCCTGCACCCTGAACCCCTCATTTCTGGCCCCACCCTGGAGCCTGAACCCACAGTTAGAGCCTTCAACCTCTTCTACATCCCAACCCCCTGCCCCAGCCCAGTGAGAGTGAGTGAGGGTGGGGAACAGCGAGCTGTTGAGGGAGGGGGAATGTAGTAAGCAGGAGGTGGGGCCTCGAGGAAGGGGCAGGGCTAGGGTGTTTGTTTTTTTGTGTGTAGAAAGTTAGCAACCTTAGACAGTGGGATATATCTGCACCAAGTTATGAACTCCAGTTTATTTCATGCCTTTCCTAGAAACATAGATTATAGTTCAACACCACTTGGTTTTAACCAGAACTCTCAGAGTGCAGAAATATACAGTTCTTAAGCAGCCAAACTTTTATTCAGTTTTACAGCTGAACATTGCAGATACTCGGGCTCTGTCACTGGAACCAAAATAACGAACTAGAGTTATAAAGGCTCAAGAAATGACATTCTATTGAAATAAGAGTGGGAAGGGCCTCTGGAGGGTTAAGTTAGAATTCACTGAAGTGTCTCCTGCACTACACGCTGTGCAATTTAAACTCATGGGTGTGCTGCACAACTGCATTGCAGCAGGAGAGAGGCGTTCTGATCCCATTTAATCACACTTTGAATATTGCCTCTGGTTCCATGTCACATAAGAAAGGCAACAAATTAAATTATACTAATACGTTTGCTTTTATGGATCTGATTTTATATGAATTCTGACCCCCTTGTGCCAGGCACTGCCTGAACACACTGTGTTCCCACAGTCTAGGATGGACAAAGAGTGGGGGGCACCAAGGGATAAAGTCACCTCCCAAAGCTGACACAACAAGTTGAAGCAGAGCAGGGAATAGGTCCCCAGTCTTGTGGGTCTCTGTGCAGTGCCCTATCTGCTAGACCACGCCGCTGTCTGGTTATTAGACCACCTTGTTCCATGATCCAAAATTACAACTGTATTTGACACCTTAGAGATTAACCAATTTATTTGAGCATAAGCTTTCGTGAGCTACAGCTCACTTCATCGGATGCAAATAAATTGGTTAGTCTCTAAGGTGCCACTAGTACTCCTTTTCTTTTTGCGAATATTCTGAAAACTTTACTTGAGAGGCCTCTGTTTCTCCCCACCCTCTTGCCATGTTGTTTCATTGTTAAATTTAGCCTGAAAATATAACCTCTGCCCGATGTGATTTTCTCCCTTTATACATATCTATAACTCATAATAATTGTGGTTGTGGCCCAGCTCATTAGTTAAAAAATTCCCATAATGATGCTGATTATCTAGCCATGCTGTGAACCCTTTACAAAGGCATGAGTCAGCTATAGATTCATTTACAGAAACAGAAAAAAGTCTAATAGCACAAAATCCCTTAATGATCTGGGTTTGTCATCCTGCATCTTCACCCATCTGCTCGGGTGAGTTAATGTCTGAAATTCATTGCTTAGAAGTTGTGAACATCTCTGAAGGTTTTCTTTAATCCTCCTCTCCCCCTCCCCTCTTCAATCTTTAAAATTATGCTTTTAAAAGATGCTGAAATGACAGTGCTGGTTCTCAAATTGCTCTGTTTATCTGCAGAATAAATATGGCACAAGCAGTAACTGCGTTGCTAAAAGTATAGCCAATTGATTTTAACTACATTTCCCGTTCAATATTCACAATGTTCTAAAGACCGAATTACCAAGCTCTGCCATATTTATTGTCTCTGAACAAAACAGTTTGGTACAGGAAAGACATAGTTACACATCACCAATGCGTCCAGGAAGTGAGCTGTCGCAGCATGTTCAGTTCACCTTGCACCAAAGGAATGCCCCCTAAATACGACACAATACCCACTTATGTTTATAGCAGTGGTTCTCAATCTGCAAGCCGCTGGCTGCACATGTGATCCAATCAGCACACAGCTGCAGACCATGTGATATCCTCAGGGCCATACTAGTAGTATATGTGTTGTGTGGATGCGACCCACATAACACAGCGAGAGCAGCATATGAGAACTATTGATTTCTAGCATAGTTTATGTCATCTCAGATGCATATGTTTATATGTCGCCTAAGATGCAACCCACCAGTTGGACCAGTTCCTTAACTTCCTGTTCTGAACCTTTCCTTATCTCTGGTTTAGATACTATGTTTTAAACCAGTTGCCTGTGTTGATGTTAGACATTAGGACATAGAATAAATGTCTTGCTTTTGACAGGCTTTATATTCGCTAAGGCCAAAAGCTACATTTAGCTTTGCAGAACATTGAGGGATATATCTCCCTTGACATGAGTGAGCATAATTTAACTTAAAAGTTATGCTAACATAATGTATATAACAATTATGTGATGTGTAATTCAGCTTAATCTGGTGTGCAATATGACATATACATTGGCTAACAGCCATACTATCTCTAGCCTGCCAACACCCTTCAACCGTCCTTGAAGGGCCATTTCTTGGCCTCTCTGCTGAGAATGACAATTTGTGTGGTGCCAACATGAGTCTGCCAGGAAATAGACTGAGACCATGAATTCACTTCACATAGTTCATCAGCTGACTGTTAGATGGATGATCAATTTTGATCACTACTGACTGAGGCCTCGATCCATGCTCGCAGATCGTTACACCCACATATACTCCCACTTAAATTAGCAGTACTCCATGTAGGTTATGGATCTGTCTCTGAAGATTGGGGCCTGAGGCTTCATTTGAACTGGTTTATTATAGATGGAAGACACCATCTACAATAGGCAATCCTGGGAGCCAGCTCCCTACCAGAACTTTGTCAAATGTGCAACTGATAGAGCTGTGCCTTTGGCTTGACACACCATTCTGTTTAGTAAGCCAAAGTCTTTCTTTGTGTGAAGACCAGCTTTGCTTTAGCCATTAACCATCTGTGATGACATTATGCTCAATCCATCATTAGTTCACAGATTTACAAAGGTATGATGCCACAGTTTCTAAATAACACTAACTTCAGAGCTGAGTGGTAACATAGGCACTCCCATATTAGAATAGACCCAGAGTCTGTCTAGCCTGTATTCTAAGAGGAACCATCATCCACCCCACCCTGGGCAGAGAGCACTGACTAGCAAATGGGGCCCTGGAGTGGGAGTTGTTAAACTTGTTTTCTATTCCTGGCTCTACTACTGACCTCCTGTCTGAGTTGTCATCACTTCCCCTCACTGTGCCTCCATTTCCCCATCTTAAAAAGTGGAAATTGCTACTTGTCTTCCTTTGTAAAGGGCTTTCGGCTTGATGGGTGAAAAGGGCTATATCAGAGCTGAGTGTTACTGTTATTGCAGATTTTGGCAAAGCAAAGTGGATGTTAAGGGATATAATGGTCTCTGTACAGTTAGTGCCTTCTTACATTTCAGAATGCATTTTTTAAAAAATGTTTTGCAGTGAAATTAAGAAAAAAGTAGTTCTGGTTGAACTTCTCCAAAGGTTTCCCTACATTTATAGTCTGATGCAAGGCTGAGCTTGGGATAAGAATCCAATCTCTACATTCCTTCTGGGTCTGCAAAACTGGGTCTTCCAAGAACAGACTCAACAATCTAGCGAAGGCACAGCTGATCACTGGTCAACTTGTTAGAAGTTAGTTCAGTCTCCGTGTCCTATGTACCTATTTGTCTTTCATAGAATCATAGAATATCAGGGTTGGAAGGGACCCCAGAAGGTCATCTAGTCCAACCCCCTGCTTGAAGCAGGACCAATTCCCAGTTAAATCATCCCAGCCAGGGCTTTGTCAAGCCTGACCTTAAAAACCTCTAAGGAAGGAGATTCTACCACCTCCCTAGGTAACGCATTCCAGTGTTTCACCACCCTCTTAGTGAAAAAGTTTTTCCTAATATCCAATCTAAACCTCCCCCACTGCAACTTGAGACCATTACTCCTTGTTCTGTCATCTGCTACCATTGAGAACAGTCTAGAGCCATCCTCTTTGGAACCCCCTTTCAGGTAGTTGAAAGCAGCTATCAAATCCCCCATCATTCTTCTCTTCTGCAGGCTAAACAATCCCAGCTCCCTCAGCCTCTCCTCATAAGTCATGTGTTCTAGACAGTATGGCCTATTTAGGCAAAAAAAGAGGTGTGTTATCCAAATTTGTCCAAGCTTTTATCTGACTTTACACACCCAGATCTAGGGCACCAATGTGCTAAGTTATTGCTTTGGGAACAGAGAGGTATTTTTTTAAAAGATGTGTAAGGAATAAAGTAAACTAGCTCCACAATTTGCTGAATCTGTTTACAAGTGTCTTTGCCATCTCTAAGTAATGCTTTTAATAGAGTTGTAAAAGAGAGAATTCCAAAGACACCGTAGTTAAGTGGTAGTTTGCAAGAACTGCAGTGGAAACTACAACCTACTGCTAAGTAAAAGTGCTAAATCAAGAAAGCCCAGGTGGTTCCCCACAGCTTCCTTAAAGCTATGTGTATACTAACCCTTGTACTCACTAATCTCCACCTCTGTGTTACACCCTCCCTCCCCCCACCACACACACATACACACACTGAGCAAATCTCCTGCCTACCGGCATCACCTCTTCCTCATTCAGGTTATGACTATCCACACCTTTTACATTCCCATAGTTATTTTTCTCAAGCTGTGGGACAATAATGGTGCTGCCTGAATGTGACTTGAAGTCAGACCTCAGCACGTGAAGGCTTCAGTCTGTAAAGGTTTGTGCACCAAGGTCAAACTGCTCGTGCTTCTCTCAGTTCCCCTTGGGGAGCAGCAGGCTCACTGTGTGCTTTTTAAAAATTACTCTTCCTGGGCAGCCTCTGCTGAAGTTACCTATTGATGTTCCGCAGGTTTCATGGAGCGAGAGAGAAGCACAGTGCAGCTGTGGCTATTGTCTAGTGATCCTTCCTTCACTTTACTTTCCTTCCTTTTGTTTGGCCAGAGTCACAAACTCCTCACACCCCAAGGAAATAGGGGAACAATAAGCAGAGAAGACTTCCACTGTGGTCTACTTCTGCTCAGTGGGTCTCTGCAGCCCATAACCTCCGATGCAATGATGCCTGACATCAGTGACCTGAACTATATGTGGCAAAACAATGAATCTAATCAGTAAGCACTTCCCAATTAATTCTGAACCCACAGAGAGCGCTTGTGAATGACTAATTCATCTGAACATTGAATGGGGTGAACCTCTGTGTTGCTGGAGCTGTTTGTTCCTAATCAGCCAGCAATACATAAAGTAATTAATAACTTCATTCATAGCACAATTAAAAATCATCCCTCCATCCATAGTTTCTCCAGCACTTCTTTGGAAGTACAACTTGCCTGAGTAGTTTGAAAGCCTAACCCTAAGGTGTTTGGAAGCTAGGAAGGTATGAACAAAAGTTAGGTGCTTATTTTACACCTCAGAAACTGATTGATTTTGCCTAAGTCTAGCTGAGCTTAGGTGCAGATTCACCCTGCAGTATAAGGGCTGGTCTACAGTAGGGGGGAAGGGGGGAAATCTAAGTTACGCAACTTCAGCTACGTGAATAACGTAGCTTATGTCGACGTACTTAGATCTACTTACCGCGTTGTGACAGGTTTCAGAGTAACAGCCGTGTTAGTCTGTATTCGCAAAAAGAAAAGGAGTACTTGTGGCACCTTAGAGACTAATCAATTTACTTGAGCATAAGCTTTCGTGAGCTACAGCTCACTTCATTGGATGCATACTGTGGAAAGTATAGAAGATCTTTTTATACACACAAAGCATGAAAAAATGGTTGTTTACCACTACAAAAGGTTTTCTCTACCCCCACCCCACTCTCCCGCTGGTAATAGCTTATCTAAAGTGACCACTCTCCTTACAATGTGTATGATAATCAATAATTATCCTTTTGTAGTGGTAAACACCCATTTTTTCATGCTTTGTGTGTATAAAAAGATCTTCTATACTTTCCATAGTATGCATCTGATGAAGTGAGCTGTAGCTCACGAAAGCTTATGCTCAGATAAATTGGTTAGTCTCTAAGGTGCCACAAGTACTCCTTTTCTTTTTACCGCGTTGTGTAGATGGGAGATGCTCTTCTGTTGATTCCCCTTGCTATAGTAGACGTGATAAATCGACCCCCCACTAGATCGATCACTGCCTGTCGATCCAGCCGGTAGTGTAGACAAGTTCTAATACTGCAAGTTAGGGATGTTGAGTAGTCGACCCTTAAAGTTACTAGGAAATTGCTTTACATTACAGTGAGATTGTATGCTCTGTGGGGTAGGGACCGTTGTTTTTGGTTACAAATTGATACAGCATCTAATATAATGAGGGGCTGATCCCTGACTGGGGCCTGCAATACAAATAATTAATAGTTTTGCTTTCTCTTTTTTTCTCAGGGACTGATTCTCTAGTGAATTCATGGGCCAGACTCGCTGGTGTGTCCTGACTGCTTTGCACCACTCCTCCAATCCCATTCATCTATAAAAATGGTTTTGCCAGCCAATTAAGTTAGGTTTATGGCTGCTTTCTATTGCCTTAGTGGCACACAGTTGCCAGAAGTGTACTGGTGAAACTGGTTTTACAGAAGCAGGAGACAGTAAGTCCTGCTGGGTATTACTCAACTTGATTGATGAATTATTGATCGAATATTGTTTTATTGGGTTGTGTAATATACTGCTTGTTCAGGGATATAGAGCTTAGATGAAGGCATTGAAAAATCATATAAATGACTAAAACAAGCACTGGATAAAGGTGTTAAAATGTATCCACTCTGTAGAAAGTCAAATTTAAATAGACTCAGGTCCGGCTAATTTGCATCCAATGAAGAATCTTAATCTTATGACGACACTGGCTTTTCTTTGTTTTGAGCAAAATTCAACTCTGTTGCGAGGAAGATTTATAGGATTAGATTATGATATAAGGGCTGTGCCCATGTGAAGGGTGAACTAGTGGTTATATGTGTCAATATATTATCTGCAGGGTTGTTGTAGCCATGTTGGTTATAGGATATTAGAAAGACAAGATGGGTGAGGTAATATTTTATTGGGCCAACTTCAAAAGCTTGTCAGTATATTATGGTGTTCATTCCATAATGGGGCTAGATCAAAAAGGGTTAAGGCTACAGATAGACAACAAAGAATACTTCTCTGTGTACTAGATTTTATTTTAAGCAAATCATATTCCACTCCTACCCCCACAGGTTTGGGTTCTTTTGCCCGTTTTGAAGAACTGAAAAGGAGAACAAATGGGTTAAGATGCATCATCTACTAATCCTCTGCTGAGTGATTACAAGTCTTGGTATTTAGGCTTTCATGCTTAATATAATTTTATAGCAATTGCTTTTTGTGTATGAATATTTTATATATCCAAATTGCATTCTGTATTGGTGTGTGGAAGCAGGAAGCCAAATGTCAAATAAATAGACTCTGTTCAGAGACGTTAATGCTGAGGTTCCAATTTAAAAAAAAACAACTGAGTTTGTGTTTTAAAATATTCTCTGTTGATCAATCTTGACCTGAAAAACATAACTACTGGAGTCTGTGGATGGTATGCCTTCAGTTGGTAGGCACTATTGTCAGTTTCTAGGGTCAAAATCCCCTTAAACAAAGTTTAACTGTCAGATCTAGTATGTACAGCTGATGACAAGCATGTCTTATAAATACTTTCCCATAAAGTCTACAACCATTTATATCCTAATTTTAACTGTCTGCTAAAGTCAAAATTTCATATTGGGGAACATCAGGTGAATGTCTCAGATTCGCAAGCCTTAGCTGAAATTTCATATGCACAAGCTTTTGTGCACAAAAACGGGGGGGTGGGGGGGGGATGAGCTTTCTGTAGAGCACCTATACATATATTTGCTATCCGCACAATTAAAATTGCACATAAAACTGTTGGGTAAAAACCCCACAGGTGTACAGAGGTGTGTATGGAAAATTACAAGTACAATTTTATAGGCTGCTTTTAAAATGTCTTTTTGTATTTTGTTTTGAAAAAAAACCCAGAGATCCATCTACTGTCATGTGACCATTCTGACTACTGTACTAGAAGAGAACGAAAATGATGTTCAGCCTTGTGTGAAGAGAGTTCCATCAGCTTCTCAATTTAGCATGTATTAACACATGGGGCAGTAACTAAAATGCTGAATTTCAATTCAGTGAATCATTCTGAAGAGGACACCTGATTACTTATCTTATTGAATAAACAAAAAGATACAGTAATACTCAAATATTCCTTTGATTCCATCTCACAGTGTGCTCTTTGCTGGTGTAATACAGGGGTTTTTGCTCATTTCATGGGCTTGTAAAACTGGCTCTTCTAAAACTTTCTTCCTGCATTTATTGTGACAGGGTCGGGCCAGATGGCTATAGGAGAGTAATTTTTTTTTTTAAGCAAAAAATATTTTTATTTGCACAACACACTTACAAAGAAAAAACAGCAGCATAGGCAATGTGTAACACAGCAACCAATCACAATTGTTTTCTCATTAGCTTCAGGGGAGGGAAGTGTTCAAGCTTGCCCGGGCCCAGAGCAGGGGGCTTCCTCGACTCTCGTGGTCTTCCACCCTTCTGAGTTACCTGGTGGCCCAGAGCAAGGGGGCTTCATCAACTCTCGTGGTCTTCCACCCCCTTGAGTTACCTGGTGCCACACCCGAGTGTCACCAACAATTCCCTCCTCTGAAAGCACCCAACAAGAGGGGCAGGCTGTGGGGTGGACAATCCGGGGGGGGAGGGGGAGCACGTGTACCCATGTGTGAAAGAACCCCTCTAAGGTGGTGGTGTCCGCAGCAGCAATGGCTGGGGCTGGGGTCTCTTACTCTCTCCCCCAATCAAAGGGTCAGACAAAGGGACCCGGATGGGGACACCGAGCAGAGAACCTCGGACAGCGCCCACTGTTCCTCAAAAGCATCAAAGGAGTCAGTGGACGCCGCCCAGAGGAACTCCGCCCGGATACGGGAACGGACCGAGGATCGGAAAACAGCCCCACAGTCACAGGAAACTCCATCAGCCAACCTCCTCTCTCTGGTTTTATAGATGGCCATTTTAGCCAGGGCCAGGAGGAGGTTAACTAGGAGATCCTGCAACTTTGTGAGGCCATGGATGGGGAGTGCATAAATAAAAAGGTGAGGGGAAAAATGCAACCAAAAACGTAATAGGAGATTTGTGAGGAGCTGGAACAGGGACTGCAGCCTAGCGCACTCCAAATATACGTGCACCAGGGTTTCCCCTCACACCACAAAAGGGATAAGTATCTGGGATGGGGGTGAAACGTGCCAAGTACGTACCCCTGCTCACAGCTCCGTGAAGGAGCCACCAACCGATGTCCCCAACGGGCCTCGGAACCAAGGTGGAATGTAGGCTGGCCCACTGGGGCTGCTCACCCTCCAAAGGTGGCAGAAGGTCTCGCCACTTCGTGTCAGGGCGGGACACTAGGGTGAGGGCATGAAGGGTATGGAGCACGAGCGTGTATAGATGTTTCTGTGGCACGGTTTGGAAGCGTACCGGCTGCAGTTCATGCAGCCGGCTTGCAGTGAAGGGGTGAGGGGGTCGATTGGATCTGCGGGGCAGGGGTCCAATTAAAAAGTCCAGTGGGCCTGGGGTAGAGGGTGGGCGGAGTGTGCCCTCGAGCAGGACCCGGTCAAGATAAGTTTGAGCAGCGGGCAGCAAAGCGGCCTTTGCCTCCTGAAGTACGCGCTGGGGGGTACGAGGTCTGGAGAGCCCCATGCACCGAGCGAGCATCAGGGGATCTAGCCAGTCTCCCCGGTCGTAGTCCAGGAGGTCTCCGACTCTCTTGACTTCTGCCAGGATCAAGCTCTGGTGCACCGAGCGGGACTCCACCACCTGCACACAGAGCTGGGGGTTGTGTAGCAGGGGCTCTGTGAGGAGATCAACCCCCTTGGTGGCCACCACGGACCTGGTCGTTAAAAACAGTTTCCAAGTCCGGAGGAGGTCCTGGTAGAAGACCGGCAGCCCGGAGAGGTCTCGCGGAAGACCTCCCGGATGGAGATGAAAGAGCTGCCGGTCGTATAGGAGCTCTCGGATGTGGCGCAGGATGGTGTGCGCCCGTGTGCTCTACGCCGAACTGCCTGCACCATAGAGGAGGCTCTGTAGGGCTTGGAGGCAGAAGACACAGACCTGAGTGTGTAGACACTTCAGGCCTTGTCCTCCTTCCCTCAGGGGTAGATGAAGAACCTCTACAGGGGCCCAGTGCATTCCTGACCAAAAGAACCCCAGAATTGATGTCCGGAGGTTGGTCAGGAAACCCGGGGCTGGGACCAGGATGTTGAGCTGGTACCAGAGCATGGACAGGACTAGTTGATTAAGCACCAGCGCTCTCCCTCGGAAGGAGAGACATCAGAGTAGTCCCGTCCATTTCCGGAGCCGCTCTATCACCCCGCCCTCTAAAATTTCCCAGTTCTCCAGAGGAGAGGGATGCGTGGCAGAAAGGTAAACGCCGAGGTAGAGCAGCGGACCCGCGCTCCACCGGATGGTCTGAAGCGCAGGTGGGAGGGAGCTCACCTGCCGCCAGTCTCCTACCACAAAGCCAGAGCTCTTGACCCAGTTTACCCGGGTGGAGGAGGCTGCTGAATAGATGGCCTGGCAAGCCTCACCCGCGCCAAGTTGCCGGGGTCCTGGATCATGAGGAGCATGTCATCAGGGTATGACAACAGGACCAGCTGCAGCTCCAGCTCCCGCAACACCAACCCTGTCAACCTCCTGCGGAGGAGACAGAGGAAGGGCTCGATCACCAGAGCATACAGCTGGCCCGAGAGGGGGCACCCCTGCTGTACTCCTCACCCAAAGCTGACCGGTTCTGTCAGGGTCCAGTTGAGCTTAACCAGACACTCTACAGAAGCGTACAGCACCCGGGGAAAACCCACAAACTGGGGTCCGAAGCCAAATGCCTGTAGAGTGCTCAAGAGGTACCCGTGGTCCACCCTATCGAACGCCTTCTCCTGATCTAGGGACAGGAGAGCGAACGACAGACTGTCTCTACGCCCGAGTTCCAAGAGGTCCTGAACCTAAAATAGGTTATCAAAGATACTGCGGTCCGGGACGGTGTAGGTCTGGTCTGAGTGGATCACGTCAGCCAGCACAGACCCTAGCCGCAGTGAGATTGCTTTCGCTACGATTTTGTAGTCTGTGCTGAGGAGCGAGACGGGACGCCAATTTCGTAAATCGCGGAGGTCTCCTTTCTTCGGCAATAAGGTGAGTACAGTTCGCCTGCATGAAAGGACCCCGCTCTGCAGAGACTCGGCCCAGACGGTGACTAGGTCTGGGCCGAGGATGTCCCAAAACATGCGGTAGAACTCCACGGTCAGCCCGTCCATGCCTGGAGACTTATTAGTGGGCATATGATGGAGGGCTTCTGAGAACTCGGCCAGAGTGAGAGGCAACTCTAGCCGGTCTCGGTCACTCGTGCTGACCGTAGGGAGCTCCTCCCAAAGCACTCTGCAGGCGCTAGGGTCAGTCGGATCTGGGGAGAAGAGACTTGCGTAGAAGGCTCGGGCCCTCCCGCACATCTCCGCCGGTTCCGTGAGGGGGGTGCCATCTTCTGCCAGGAGGCAGGTGATGCGTTTCTTGGCCCCCCCTTGTTTTCTCCAGTTCATAGAAGAAGCGGGAGCCGCGATCCATCTCCCAAAGGAGGCAGATGCGGGATCGAACAAAGGTGCCCCGGGCCCGATGGTCCTCGAGGGCCCGGAGCTCCTCCTGCTTCTCCTGGCACGCTCCGCAGAGGAGCGAGTCTTCAGGGCTGGTGGCCAGACGCCTCTCCAGCTCTAAGACCTCCCGTTCGAACTGCTCTATCGCCGCATTTCTCCGTTGGCTGGTGCCCCAGGTGTAGTCGCGGCAGAAAAGCCGGGCGCGCACCTTCCCCAGGTCCCATCATCGCTGCGCCGAGGGAAAGGCATGCCGCTGCCCTCGCCAGGCCAGCCAGAATTCCCGAAAGGATGTCATGAAGCCCTCATCCTCCAACAGGCTGTTGTTAAAATGCCAATAGGCTGGCCCTGGCCTCTCCGCACAGAGGGAGGCTGTCACGGTGCTAGGTGATGGTCAGAAAATGGGGCCAGCCAAATGCTGGAGGAGTGGGCTCGTGAGAGATGGAAGCGTGATAGATAAATACGGTCCAACCGAGAGTGGCTCGACCGATGGGCTTGCACCCGGACAAAGGTGAACGTGGAAGTGTCATCCGGGTGGTGGTCACACCACATGTCCACTAGGGAGTGATGTTCAACTATCTCCCGGAGGGTGTCCGCAGCAGCCGGGCACTGCTTGGTCCCCGAGCGGTCTCGCTCTTTGTGGGTGGTATTAAAATCCCCTCCCAGGACCAAGCACTCGTGAGAGTCTAAGGTGCCGAGGAAGGCAGACACCTGCTGATAGAATTGCAGCCGCCCCGCGCCCGATGTCAGGGCATAGACGTTAACGAGGTTAACCACGAGCCCCTCTATACAGACCCGGAGATGAAGCAGGCGACCCTGCACGGCCTCGGCAACCCCTAGCACCTCGGGCCGTAGGTCGGGGGAGAACAGGGTCGCCACTCCAGCCTGCCGAATCGTGGAATGGCTAAAGTAGACCCTGTCTCCCCACTCCACCCGCCAACTATCTTCGGTGGTCGGATCCGTATGGGTCTCCCGAAGGAAGGAGAGCACCTGGGACCTGCGGAGAGCCATCCTACAACCCCGGGTGTTCAATGTTGCGATTGTGAGAGGTGTCATGGGGAGGGCTGGGGGGGATCCTCACTGGCAGGGATGCTTGCATCCCCCAGTGGGCCGCGCAATAGTCCTTGACCCATCCCGTAGGTGAGTAATTGGTCACGGAAGACGCGGACCCGCCAGTAGGCTGCGGCATCCTGCTTCCCCGTCTCTTTACCTTCCCCCATGAGGGCCCTTGTGGCCCGGAGGATTTGAAAAAAATCCCCCCATCGCTGGAGAGCAAGCTGTACCTTGTTGCGGGAGCCACAGACATCCTCTAAAAACTTCTGCAGCTCTCCTCGCAGCTCATGGGGGGGGTGGGGTTACGGTTTCCTGTTTGTTCCCTGGCAGGGCCCTTGGTGCAGCCCCGTGGCCCACTAAAATGGGCAAGCAGGGTGCGGACCCCCGATGGGGTGCCTGATGGGCTGGAGCTTCTAGGCCTGCCTCAAGCCCTGGGGTGAAAGGGGGCGGTGGAGGGAAAAGAGCAGCCCCTAATGGGTTGGGGCAGGAGAACGTAAAGGCCGCTCCTTGGGGGTCATCGGTTGGAAAAGGGAAGGAGGCGGGGGCGGCGATAACATCGCAGGAGGTAGACTGGATAAGGGTAGGGGCTGGGGCATGGGCACAGGCGAGGTTCTGGGTTTCAGGAGGCAAGCAGCTGGATGGTGGCGCCTTCCAATCAGGCTTGACGGTTAAAGGGGTTGGGAGGGAGCTCTCAGTGATACTGGGCGCGGGCTCTATGGTGGATTTAGCGGCCACAGCATCAGGAGGTGGATTATCTTCTGTTGGGCCCCCGCCCGGGAAGGAAATCGATTGCTCCGCACCAAAGGGGGGTGCCCCTGGCGGCTCGTGTCCCGGTCGCGTGCTGCCGGCTGTCACCTGAGCAGGTTTGGTGGTCGTCAGCGGGGTGCCATCAGTGGCCAGGTCGATGGAGGAGTCTAGGGGCTCCTCGGAGGTGGGAGGAGAAGCAGCAGTTAGGGGGAGGGAGCATGGGGAAAAGAGGAGTGGAGTGAAGTTGCCCAAATCGAGGATTGCTGGCAAAAGGTTGTCCTCCCCCTGGGCGACCGGGGTCAGATCTAGGGCCTTGATATCCTCGAACATGGAGGAGAGGACACTTTCCGTCACCCCGGGGTTCTCCCCGCTGGCACCCGCCACGACGGTTGCCTCGGGGTTCATGGGGGCTTCGGGTAGTGTCAGGACAGAAGGGGCTTCCTTGAGGGTCTCGGAGGGGAGAGTCTCCCATGGAGGGGAGACACTACCCTCCAGTGCTACCATGTCTTTCCTGGCTGACATCGGTGGATGGGACGCACTCGTAGGCAAAGCGGAAGGTTCAGCATCGGTGCCCCCTTCCTGGTCTTCCAGGGGGCCTCCGCCTCGGGTAGATGAGGTAGAGCTCGAGCCTTCCGCTTGCCTCGCTTCCCCTGGACTGGGGCCCAGCCCTCCATGGCATCATCTGGGGGCTGGTTCGCAGGGGTCGTATCAGGGGGTAAAGGCGATGGCTCAGCGGCTTGGGGGGGAACGGTGGAGCAGCATAAGGGAGGGAGGATTCTCCCTGGGGCAGGCTCTCTCCCATGCCTGGTGGTATCTCTGCCACACCCTCCTCCATAGGCCCCGCCAGATTGTCAGCAGCAAGGGCGGGGCTCTACCGCTCATCTGGGTATTGTAGGGGAGGTGCCCCTTGGGCCTGAGTGGGAGAAGTGGTGGTCCGAAGAGGAGGGGAGGCGGGTTCAGGTATCGGGCAGCCAGGGGCATCGGCAATGACGGGGCCGATGTCCTGCCGGGTCTCGGGGATCCCAGGTGCCTCTCCTTGCCGGGCTAAGGGGCAGTCCCTCCGGACATGCCCTGACGCCCGGCAGAGGTAGCACCGGGCTTCCCCCATGGAGAAATACACCTGGTAACGGGCCCCCTGGTGGGGGACTAGGAAGGACCCCTTGAGTGCCTCTCCATCACGCACCGCCGACGGCAGTAGAAGCTGCACTTGCCAGTGGAAGGAAAAGATGTGATGGAGGGTGGGGTCCTTGCAGCCCAAAGGGAGAGGGCTGATGACAGAAACAGGTTTACCCAGGGTGGAAAGGGCGGGTAACAGGGCAGCACTGGGGAGAAAAGGAGGGACAGAGGTCAGGACCAGACGGACGCCCAGGTCCTCTAGTGGCTGTAGGGGGACAAACACCCCCCCCCACCGCCAGGCCCCTCTCCACCGCCTCCTGGGCGGCAGCCTCTGATGCTAAGAAGAAGACGACCTTCCCATACATTTTGGAGGCCGCCACAATGGCCGAGGGCCCCACCACCCTCGCCAGCGCCCGCATGTAGGTCTCCACGTGGGGCGAGGTGGGCACCAGGAGGCATCGGACACTGTGCTTCCTGTCATGGTGGGGAAGGGGCTGCTGTTGATGGTGGCGGAGGCAGTCGGCGGGAGAGATGACGAGGCAGCAGGCGGGGGGGCTGCCGCCACCCGGGCACACATCCTGGGGTGTGAGGAAGGGACACCCGCAGAGCTGGTGGAGGGGGCAGTGGGGAGGGATGCCATGGCTGGTGGCGGGGCCACAGCAGTGGGGGTGGCCCCTGCCATGGAGAGCCTGGTGGTTTTAGTGGGGCCCTTCCCCTTCTTCTTGCCCTGGCCTTTCCCTCCGGCAGGGGGGGCTCCCCTAGAGTCTGGGGAGGCGGTGGGCATGGCAGCAGCGGAGGTCACCCTGTGCCCTCCATTGCTGATGCCCCAGCGGGGACGGTGGCAGGTGGTTAACAGCAGTTGGGGTCAGGTAAAAAGGGACAGGCTGAGGGTTCGGCAATTCAGGGGCGGGGCACATGAACCACCGTACTCTTATCCAGAGAGTCCTGTTTGGTTGGCTGGTGCTTCTGGCCCACATGGTGGAATCAGGGCAAGCAGTTAAATCCAGAGGCAGATGTTAAACAGCCAGCAATGACAATGGAGGGGGCAGTGATGAGAATAGTGGTTTGGGGGTTGGGAGGACACAGATAGATCGGGGGGGTAGCTCCGTGCTACATCCCTTGTGTCCCTTCAAACACAGTCACGACACAGTCAAGGCCTCCCCCCACACGAGAGCACAGTTCGAAAGTTACTCAGTCTTGGGCCCCCTCCACGGCGATTTGTAGGTTCCCTGGGCAGTGTTCCTCTGGTAGACGGCTGTTTCCCTTCCTTGTCCCGGCTTTCCTTTTTTGCAGATCCAACATTCCAGGGATGCCGGAGCAGGTGATAAGAAATTCTCTCAGCCAGAGAGGGACGGGTCCGCAGACAAACAGCAAGGCAGCCTCCCCCCCCCTCTCGGGGGGGGTTCAGCTGGAGCAGCAGCAGCGTCCGAGAGTGGGCAGGGCTAACAGCCGGCTGGCAGCCGGCCAGCACTCTAGCAACAGCAGAGAAAAAAAAAAAACAACAAAAGAAAAGAAAGCGGGGAGAGCGTCTGGCCCGGTCGGGGCGGGGAGCCGAAAGCAGGGGCAAAAAGCAAGGAAAGCCCAGGCCAGAGGGCAGTAGTAGGAGAGCAGGCTAAGTAGGTCCCTTTTCCCTGGGTAAGGTAACAGGGAAGGTTTTTTGAAACAATCAGGAACCTTCTGGAGACAATTAAGACAGGCTGATTAGAACACCTGCAGCCAATCGAGAAGCTGCTAGAATCAATTAAGGCAGGCTAATCAGGGCACCTGGGTTTTAAAAAGGAGCTCACTTCAGTTTGTGGTGTGCGTGTGAGGAGCTGGGAGCAAGAGGCACTAGGAGCTGAGAGTGCGAACGCGGACTGTTGGAGGACTGAGGTGTACAAGCATTATCAGACACCAGGAGGAAGGTCCTATGGTGAGGATAAAGAAGGTGTTGGGAGGAGGCCATGGGGAAGTAGCCCAGGGAGTTGCAGCTGTCGCACAGCTGTTCCAGGAGGCACTCTAGACAGCTGCATTCCACAGGGCCCTGGGCTGGAACCCGGAGTAGAGGGCGGGCCCGGGTTTCCCCCAAATCCTCCCAACTCCTTGTCAGACACAGGAGGAGCCAACCTGGACTGTGAATTCAGAAAAACGGCCAAGCTGAGGGCTGCCGTGAAGCTCCAAGGTGAGCAAATCCGCCAATAAGCGCAAGACCCACCAAGGTAGAGCAGGAACTTTGTCACATTGTTTATTTACATTTCTCTGAAAATGTCACTGGTGCCTGTAGTTTTGACATGGAAGCAGCACAGTAAAATTAAAACCAAACAGATCAATGTCTAGGAACAAATAGATCAAAGAGAGTCACTTTAACGATGAAATGCATAATACTGCAATAAGCTCAGATTTCAGTGCTGAATGGCCCTGCTAACCTGGCAGCAAGAGGCTTTCACTGTGGAAATAGCTCTGAGCTGTCTTTGCTTTGTTTCTGCTTCTATGAAATCCTCTTCATACTTCCTGGTTTACAGTATGTGCTCTATATATTGAAATGAATAACCTAGTAGGTGGAGGGATGGCACAGGGGTAGCTGGTGCTTTAGACTAACAAAATGTTCAGAACTGTTTCCAGATGCTAACTAACCCATATTCTGTGCTCTCAATACACCTTCCTCCATAGCACAAACCAAGCCCAGAGATGGGTAGAATTGCTGGTCAGGTATCTCTCAGAAATGCTGAGGGATTACAGGCAAAGATTGAGATGCATTGGAAGAAGCATGGGGGAGTGGGGCAGCTGAAGTGGAGTTTGCCAGTGAAGCTGATCATTTCATTTGCTAATAAAGCAGCCAATCAAAGCCTTCCCCTTTATTTAAAAAAAGAAGAGAGAGGGTGGGGAGTTCCAGATGGTGGCTGGCTTTTGTGAAGGGACATGGAACGCGAGATGAGCAGTGTGAGGAGCCATCACCCCATGTGAGGGCTGGTTAAAGCTGCTGTTCCAACACTCTTAAACACAGGAACTTCTCCCTGGTAGAGCCACAGCTCAGTTCCCAGAGGGAATGGGGAGGAAACTAAGCCACAGCCTTCCACTTTCCTATCTTCACTACCAGCAAATATGATTGGACACAGTGTGGGATGCCCACACATCCTCCCTGGTAGCTGCGGCATGTGACTGTGCCCAAATAGGCACATTCTGTCCTGAAACTCTCAGGTTTTGCTTTGGATGAAATTCTCCCACTGCAGTTCCACTGCGTGGGCAGAGGTAGGCTGTGGAGCAGGCATGAAAGAAGCTTCATTAATTTTATATATGATGGCACCTGATGCTGCACCGATTCTGCATATAGCCCAGCATAGTGGGGCAGAGGGCTTTGGGACAGGCCCAGAGAGAGGATGGGTGAGGTCAGTAGGTCTGCAATTATAGAAATACCCAGCTCTTATATAGTGCTTTTCATCCATAGATCCCAAAGCTCTTTACAAAGGAGGTAAATGCCATTAGCACCATTTTAGAGATGAGGAAACTGAGGCACAGGGAGGTGAAATGACTTGCCAGAGGTTACCCAGCAGGCCAGTGACAGAGCTGAGAATAGAATTCGGATTTCCTAAGACCCAGCCTTGTGCTCCTGTCTTGCTAGGCCACGCTGATTCTCCTTGTTATACACATTCAGGGCCACAAATATATGCACAGGAGGGATAGAGGAGTGGCCCGAGAGAGGCTGTGGAGCTGCCTTGTGCCTTGCTGATGAATCTGGAGCTGGCTTCTGTCCCTCTGTGATTGTGTTAAGACAAGAGCTCCTTTATTCAAGTTTTGTGTAGGTGAACATGTGTGGATTTCATTCAGAATAAAAGGGCTCATTAAAAGCCATAACAGTGAATTCCTCAATAACTCGCATCTGCATGAGGGACAGTTAGAAGGAAATAGATTTACACTGTATAAGCACTTCCTGGCTGCAACATACCAGCAGGAATATCATGATCATAAAATTAGATGCTGTAGTTAAAAAAACATCCTCAACTAAATTTACTTTCTGCTCTTCTGCCATGACCTCTCCATTATCCTTGCAAGGCTACACTAACAACAGATTGCACTTTTACAAATGTATCTCATATAGATAAACTTTGATTAAGCTATTGGGGAAACATACAGAACATTCTACATACTGAGGGAGAGAAACTAGCAGGGCAGACTAGCTGAAGTAACCTGTGTGTTTCTCACGTGGAAATTTACAGTACAGTTGGTACTGTACTTCCAGGCTTGCTCCTTCTAGAGACCTAAATTATCTCTTTAGTAAAACGTTTTTCACCTCTTCATGCTGTTTTAGGCAGGGGAAGAAAAAAACTTTTTTGCTATTGTAATTGTCTCCTCCCCAAAACGGAAAACTTAAACTCAATCAATAGACAGTTATATTGTATCTCAGGAATTGGATTTGTGTTGCCCTAGGGACAAAGGACCAAACACAACAACATGTACTCTAAACACAAAAACAGCAAGCCCCAGCCCATTGCACCAGGGATGGCTTTATTGATTTTTGCAGCACAATATGCTGGATCGTTTGCTGTCAGGCTAAGAAGAAATACATTTCCTGACTGTAGCAGACCTATCAGAGAACCCAGCGGGCCACTGACCTCTGTAATGTGGTTAGGAACTTAAGATGTATAGGACTTAGCATTACTAATGTGCTAATTCCTCACAGCCATCCTAAGGAATCAGAGGAACAGCCGTGTTAGTCTGTATTCGCAAAAAGAAAAGGAGTACTTGTGGCACCTTAGAGACTAACCAATTTATTTGAGCATGAGCTTTCGTGAGCTACAGCTCACTTCATCTGATGAAGTGAGCTGTAGCTCACGAAAGCTCATGCTCAAATAAATTGGTTAGTCTCTAAGGTGCCACAAGTACTCCTTTTCTTCATCCTAAGGAATGTTATCCAAAGTAAGATTTTTCTTTTTAAATTCCTTTTTCTCTAAACAATAGCTGACTAATTTCAAGGTGGACGAGTTTGAAGGCCATTTCATTCCAGTGGTATCTTTGGATTGAAAGTCTTTTACTAAAAATGTCAGGGAAAAACTCACTCTGGGTTTGATCCAGCTGGAGTTTGCGTCTGTTGCTGCTAGTCTCTGGGAGCTCTCTGGGCCTAGATGGGAGGGTCATCCCAATCACAAATGTGGAAACCCTTCCTCTAGAGGCTGCATTACATAGTCTGTGCTGTTCGCTTGCTAGAGGCTGAGACCTTGAGTCTAGCAAGCTCAGTTCTCCTTGAAAATGGTAGGAGATTACAATGAATATGTTCAACTAGTGCTCTGCCATTCTAACAGAAATTGGGTGCAGAAAGCTATCCTTAACTTCAGAAATGGAGTGAGTCAGCCTCTAGGCTGCTATTTTCAAGCTAATAGGTGGTGGTGATGGTGGTGATTATTTATTACTTGTTTGACATTTTAAAAACACTTAACAAATGTTCACAGCTCCTCATGAGGATGGGTAAACTAAACTGTAGCAGTTCAGTGAGCTGTCTAAGGCTGCACAGTTAGTGCCAGAGCTGGAACTCGACTTCCTCAATGCCCCATCCTGTGCTCTAATCGCTGGACTATTTTGCATCCCTACTGAAGTGAGGGCAGAAGGCATATATAAAGAGATAGGCTTTCTTCCTGATGTTACAAGGAACTGGTTTCGGTACATGTTTTGATCAAGGGCTTGTTGCTGAGGACATCAGAAATGTGTAAAATTGAACACCCAATTCAGGCAGGGTTTTTTTCTGGGTAATATTGTGCTGACCATCTAGAGTATTTGTTAGTTTCTAGTTTTCCCTTGGGGGAAGTAGTCAATATATTAATGTTGCTGTAAGGTGCAGTCGTATGAATATGTGTCATGTTCTTTCTATTTTTCCATTAGTCTTGGAAACTATAGATTATATTTATACAGGGATTTGCTATCCCCTTCAAAGAAAAATCTTTTAAAATTAATACAATGTTTAATTCTCTGAATATTCAGTTAATATGTGATTGAGTTATTTTAGGGCAAAGTTCCTCAGTCTGTATTTTACTAGAGTAATTTTAAAATATATCAGTAGAAAAAAAATGTTTTTGCTAAATTTATTTTTAAAAAAACAACCTACAAACAAAAAATACTTTCTGGTGGGATTTTCCAAAGTGCTCAGTATTTTCCAAACTCTCCCAGTGGTAGAATTCCTATTAATTTCAGTGAGAATGGAGTTCGGCTAATGCTGAATAAGTGTGAAAATCTCACACTTGGAGTATGACTTCTGTATCTGAAATATTTCTGTGAAGCCCTAAAGCTTCCAGAAATGGAGGCTGTGCAAGAAATATAAATATAAATCTGTGTCCATGAGGGTATATACAGTTGCCACAATTGCACATGTAAACCTGGTTAGTGTGCCCAAAGAACTAGGTAGGCAAATGTGCAAAATGATTAGCACTTGAACCACTTACTAAAATTCCCACTAACATACCGGAGCTGTCCATGTGCATGTGAGTTCTATGTACCACCAATTCTTATTTTATTATAGTACTATAGCACCAAGAGATTTCAACTATGACGATGGCCTTACTGTGTTAGGCAATCTATATGCACATAATGAGACAGTAGTTCTTCAAAACACAGACCATCTTATTAGACAATAGGCAAAGGATCGGAGAATGGAAGTGCTATTATCCCTGTTTCACTCTAGGGAAGCTGAAGCACAGAGAGAGCCAGTGACTTGACCAAGATCACATGGGATGTATGTGACAGGACTGCAAATGGAATCTAGATCTCTTGTGTCTCAGTGTCATGTCTTAACCTTCAGGCCATCCTTTTCCAACAATCCCTAGTCTCACATTGGCAGCTTCATTATTAATAGGAAACGAGAGCTAACTGAGAAGTCTGACTTGTTGAAGTAATAGGACCTGAGCTGAGCTTTCCTTAGCTAGATGTCAATTCAGAATGTGGAACCAAACCAATACAGGTGAGGCTCCAACTCATTCTGGTGTGGCTAAAAATATGTAGACATTTCACCTACTGTAGATGCCAAAAGATAGTTCTGACCTGCAGGAACTTGGAAACTTCTCCAAGGCTGCAGTCATTTCAATAAGGAAAGTAAATAGAGAAAGCATAATCCTCCTGGAGAGTCAAATGCTGTTGCTTGAGAATGTTTTTACTATTTGCTGACTTGTTCTACATTCACAGTTTTTAATACCATTTTTGGAAACTACTTACCAACCTGTATCTCTGAAGGACACTCATTTGCTGTATTCATCAGAGGCTTGCACTGTCTGCGTTGTTAGAGCTAAATCCTGCGAGGTGCAGAATGATGTCATCTCCAATCATGGCGTTCCATGTCATCTCCAATCCAAAGGAGTCCCATGCACTAAGTACTGGGTCATATATGTTCTGGGAAACTTGAGAGCAGCAATACTAATTTCCAGACAGGAGACAATCCACTGAGGGTGCTCTTCAAACTAGAACAGAAACTAAACTGTGGTGGGACAAACCAAGGTTTGAAAAGTGCATTACTTTGGTCTCTGCAGAGGGTAGTAAACCAGTGGCAATCAACCTCCAAGAAAATCTCCAAAGTTCTGGTCCATTGCCAACCCCTGAGAATCAGTTCTGCAGGGTCTGGATCGTGTAGCCCACTTGAACTGGACCCTAAAGAAATTTCCCTATGTGAAGTATATCCTTGATGTATCATATACAGTATATTCTTACTAAGCTATGATGATTCCACCAATGTCCTTGAGAGATTATCCCATAGTTTGAGACCTTCTGTCTCTAATTTCATCCAAATTACTTCTGGTTATCCTCCAGTTACCACTGTAAAATAACCTCACCACAACCCAGAGAAACGTCCTTCCCTACTCTATCAGGTAGTAGAGATCTGGGATAGAAGGGTACTTTAGAGTGATGAATGCTCTTGAAATGTTGGCTATCATAGCCTTCCACAATGGTTGGTTGTACCAGCTATTTAGTTCTTTATTTTCCTTCTAGTTATGATGATTTTGATCCCAGGTAATAAAAGGCTTAAGGAAATGTAAATGTGTCATCAATTACAGGTTAAGTTGTTTTATTTTTTGGTTTGGCAATGCTTAGAAATGAACTGACAGTTCAGTAGGCAAGCACAGGGCCGGATTATGACATTCTGAGGCCCTAAACTATGTCAAACTAAGAGGCCCCACACCATTAAAAAAAGAATTTATTATTTTCACAGAAAGGGCATTGTAAACAATACAATATCAAAAGAGAAAAAAAATAACCACAGTAAATAAGACCATTTCTTCTTCGAGTAGTGTCCCTATGGATGCTCAGTTGTAGGTGTATGTGCACCCTGGTGCCTCTAATTGGAGATATTTTGGTAGCAGTGTCTGTTGAGCCTGGGCATGTGCTCTCCCTCCCCTGTGGTCTGCCTCGAGGCTATCTAGCGCTGCATGGAGCCCTGCTCACTTCCTTCTCAACCGCCTTTGGGTTGGAACAGAGCTAGCACTTTTCCCTTCCTTCTCTGTGTCATTAGCATAAATAGTAGTTGTTTTTGTTTCTTCTGTTCTCCTCAATAGCTAGTGTTTCCCTTTTATTCTTTTACTCCTTTGGGATTAAAAGAAGAAAAAGAACTTTAGTTTCCTGCCCTGTCTGGGGGCATTCCTCCCCCCTCTCCCCCCCACACCCCCAGGCATTTAGTAGACTCTAAATTTTTTCAGTTTAAAAAGAAAAAAAGGGAAAAGAAGAAGAGGAGCAAAGATTATTTCCCCCCCCCCCCGCATTCCTCACTGCTAGAGGATACTATCCCCCCGCCCTCCCCCGCCCATGGGCATGCCTGGCTCTCCCTGCTCAGAGAGCTCCCTGCCTAGCTCTCCCTCACCTGCAAGGAGTGGATTCCTGTAAGGGCCAGACACTCTCACTGTGCCTGGGGGAGCCTCACAGAAGTGCTTCACCTGCCACAGCTAAAATGTCAGTCTGCAGGAACTGAGAGTTAAAACTCCTCCTTATGGAGAAGGCTCTTCAGTCTCCAGGGGACTCGGGTGCTGACCCCAGATCATCTCTGGAGCCTTTAACTTCAAAGGCGGTAGAGTGGTGGAAAAACCCAGCAGACTCCCCCTGTAAAGGCTCATAAAAAGGGCTCCGAGTAGTTGGCTAGCCAGAGGGGTTCCCCAGTGCAGCCATGTTGGTACCTTTTCCCAGTTTCCTCTTCTATCCAAGGCCCTGTTGAAAATTCAACGAGACAAAGCGAGAGTTATTCTGATTGTCCCTCCTGGCCATGACAAGTCTGGCTCCCTTACCTGACACAGGTGGCAATATGCCCTCCTGTTCCTCTTTGGCCCATTCCGAATGAATGACCTAGTAGAACAGTTAGAATGACATAGTATATACATATGAAATAGTAAAACTTAGTGGAACTGTATATACATATGACATAGAAGAACATATGACATAGTGGAACTGTTAGATGACATAGTATATACATTTCAGTATACTTGTCAGATTGTGAGGCATGTAGGAGTGGCGCAGTCCAAGAACAGAAATCTGGCATCCCTGTGGTGTATCCTTTATTAGAAACCAGCAGGCAGTTAACAGGAAGGGGAACAACAGATCATGGAGAGAGATTGTGAAGTATATCACCCAATAAATGGTTCAATAAAGCAATAAAACAGTTTATCTCAGCGTACACCTCAAGTGTTGTACGAATCCATTTGGTTCTGGATAGCAAGCTATTTGGATAGAATCCCATAACAATATTGGCAGCCTATATGCACCAGAAGTTTCCTGCTGTTTCTAGACTTAGAATCATCTTGGGTTTAAAACAGTCTTTTAACAAATTAGATTTAAATTGAATTTAAATCTTGACACACATCATGTAATAGTTAAAAAAACAAAGGGGCGGATCCTCTGCAAATGTGTATTGGCATGGCTTCAATGGAGCTACACTGATTTAGACGAGCTGAGGGTCTGGCCCATCATTTGTAAACAGTGGATATTAAAAGACATTTGAACTGGAGATTGGCCATTGGTGTAAAACTCTCATCTGGAACTGAATTAAGAACATGCTACAGTCTGGGTGTATCTGGATGCAGGCTTTTAGTTTAGGTCTCTACAAAATCTCAATAATAGTGGTCAATTTCTGGAGCCTGTTGTTCCTTGGTCTATTTTTATCAATGTAGTTTCTTCTAATTTGCAAATGGAATAAAATAACTCATGATGCAGAATATTTCAGCTTTATGTGTAGTTTAATTGCATATACTAATGTTCTACCTCAGAAGTTGTTTTTTTCTTTTTCTGATCCCTTAAATGAGTGGAACCGCCTACTTCCCCTCCCCCAATGTTACCTGGTATAGGTTATTTTGGAAGTATGGCAATGTGATAACTCACTGTAAAAGCGGGATTTTCACACTAAATTTCTTAGTGGGTTTGTATTTTCTTTGGGGTCAATTCTACACGCCTGAAAAACAAAAGCTTACATGGAGTATAAAACAAATTCAGTTCAGAAGCTGTTTTTTTTTTTTTTTACCCTTTCACCCATTTCAAACCTAGTAATCTTTGCAGAATTTGTCAGTGATTTACTGTAGGTTGAATGAAAATGTTTATAATGCTTTTAAAATGAACCTCTGTTTTATTGCTTCATCTCTCTGTAGTCATTTCCCCCCCACTCCTGGATCTCTCCAAGGTCAAGGTTTTTGGTTGGTTTTTTTTGTTTGTTTGTTTGCTTGTTTAAAAAGCAATAATACTTTCTCTATTCCAAACAGTTCAGAGTAATTGAGAATGCTACTTGCTTTCGTTGTGTATGAATGGGAGAATATGTAACTGGACTACACTGAAATCTATAGGATTACCCATATGAGCAAAATTACATGTCTGCCAAATTATCTCCTCAACTGTACCTGTTCAATCCCACTACTTCAGATTATGCCCTACATGACATGTGAAACTCCAGCGTCTTCAGATTTCCCCCCCGCTGACATCTGTGCAGAGCTATGTAAAGCTAATTAGATTGCAGAGGCTTCACGGAGGCAAGGAAACAAAGTTAGATTAGTATGCAGTCATGTTGCTGAGGTACTCCAGGGTGATAAGAATTCCTAGATGGCAACTACTGAACCAACCTTTGAAAGGCAATCATAGTAAAAAGCTTTGAAGGCTAAAAAACATAATGGTTTGAACCAACGATCTTTTTGCTTTCATGTTTTCAGTCTCTGAAGTAAGGGACGGAAAAAGAATAGGAGCACAGATAAAAATCAAAGAACTTTTAAAGAAGTCTCTAATGAATTAAACGTTTTCATTGAATCACATGGATGACTGGAAATGGGAAACAGTTTGGAAGAGATTGCTGAAGATTATAAAGAGAAAACTCACTTTATTTGTAGAGTATTAAGTAGCTTTCCAGAAGAGAACAAATGCTAAAAATATCGCCAAAAAGTAAACTATGGGAGAACTGGTTGATTTAGGAGATTGGTAAAGGGGGGGAGGGCAATTTAACAAATAAATTAAGCATGTGGTTAGATTGAAGCATGAACTTAAACAGTTCAGACGAATCAAGACCACAGTCTTTAAACTATAGGTCACCAGTTTGATTTACAGTTGCTTGGCTAGAGACTTTGTATTAGAAATTGACATGCTAGCCATTAAAGCAAGCACATAAATACATCTGAAGGTAAGTGAGGAAATAGCTTTCTGGGAGAGATGGCAGGCACTTAGAAAAATATTCATTTGTAATTTGCAGGATGGAAGAGGTGTTTTTGTAGGCAGTTGTCTGGATCTGTTCCATGAAACATTTCTGATAACACTAGTATGTGCCTTTTGGTAGCAGGGGTTTGCAGTAAAAGCCAACTCCACAAATAGATTAAATTATATACAATACACAAATCCAAAATTGATGTTTCCGCTTTCTCTTTTTTTGCTATTCTTCCATTTTTTTAAGCACCTTTCTCTGTCTTTGTCTCCAGCTCCCGCCATCTCGTCAATTTTTCTCCATTTCCCCCTATTTTTCCTATTATCCTCTTTCCTTTCTCTTCTTTCTCCAAAAAGCAGCATCTTTTCCCCTCTTTTTGTTTTCTATCCCCCAATTTTAATTGTCCATACCTATTGCTTTTTTGCTATCTATTGCATCTTCTGACCTAAAAAGAAAAGGAGGACTTGTGGCACCTTAGAGACTAACCAATTTATTTGAGCATGAGCTTTCGTGAGCTACAGCTCACTTCATCTGATGAAGTGAGCTGTAGCTCACGAAAGCTCATGCTCAAATAAATTGGTTAGTCTCTAAGGTGCCACAAGCCCTCCTTTTCTTTTTGCGAATACAGACTAACACGGCTGTTCCTCTGAAACCTATCTTCTGACCTGATAACCATCTACTCTTGCATCCATAGAGCTCATGTCATTGTTGCTCGCTTTGCTCTCACCTTGTCCTCTTCAACCTCTGTTTTTCTTTGCCACTCCTGTGGGGCTCCCACCCCTCTTACCTGCTTTTTGCTGGGACTCCCAACTCCCCTTTTTTAATCTTCCTTATGTTGTTGTGATGACCTTCTCCCCTCTGGTGAACAGATGCCACATATATACTTGATGACTCTATCTATGGTACCTTTACTTCCACCATCAAGTACTTTTTATTTGTGTCTTTTAGACTTAGAATGAAAACATTTTGACTTTTTCTCCCCAGGAATTGAAGATGCACTCAAACATGTGATAATTATGAGGCAGCATCACTTGGAAAAGGAGCAGTCAGGTGTCTCAATAACTTAGTAGCAAATATCAGGTTTAGTCTGAGAATGAAAGTAAAGTAATGTATTTATTACACTAAAAACAAACATAATCAAGTATGGAACTGGAAGCATTAAAGAAAGAGTTGTGTATACACAGAAACAGCTTATCTTACCCCTATGCAAGTCTTCCTTGAGCTTCTTAGAGAGACAAGGTGGGTAAGGTAATACCTTTTATTGGACCAACTTCTGTTGGTGAGAGACAAAAGCTTTTGAGCCTACACAGAGCTCTGAGTTAGTTTCCCAGACGGAAGAAGAGCTCCGTGTAAGCTTGAAAGCTTGTCTCTTTCACCAGCAGAAGTTGGTGAAATAAAAGATATTATCTCACCCACTGTGTTACTATAATATCCTGGGACCAATGCGGCTACAATAATGCTGCATTGAGCTTCTTAATTATTTACAAATATACATACACATTGTGCCACGACCTGTCCATGTCCGAAGTCACCAGCCCCAGTCCTTGCTGCTGGGTCACTGGGATGGCTTTGGTAATGCTCACTTTCTCTGAGGAATCTCTCTCCTCCAAAGCCCACCATGATCTATCTATGTAGGAAGCTTTTGGGGCCGGGGACACCAAACTGAGCACTCTCCAGCCTGTTCAGGTTCCCTCGTCAGAGCTCTACTAACCCTTCTTCAGTTAGCCCCCCTCTCCAGGCAAGTCGAGCCAGACCTTCTGTCTGATCCTCTGGCTCCATGTTCCCTGTAATGCCCTATCACCATTCCCAAATCTCCCTCCCTCAAGATCCATTCTCCAATTCTCACCTTGACCAAACCATCCAGAGGCTCCAATGCCTCTAGTGATGTCACTGATGGTGATGTCACCAGCCTCAGCAGTTCCTTCACATTGGTCTTTCCCTGTCTTTCTTTACTCCTCTCCCCATGGGGTCCCTACCACTAGTCCCTCTAGGCTGTGAGTTTGCATCACCAAGCACCCTGCTAGTGGTCACAATGAATAATTAACTAAGAAGAAGGTACCTTCTTTGTCCCCTGGGCCACTTTTAGTGCTGATAGTCTGGCACGAAAGTAGCTCCAGGGCTTTCTCTTTCCCCTGCACATGCAACCGCTTGTGTGTGCACGTTCTCTCACTTATGCACGTGCTCTCGCTCTCTCTCTCTCTGGGAGAGATTGTATGAGGATAGTGAGAGCAAAAGAGACAGGGCAGGACACTGAAAAGGCAGAGAGGAGACCAGATGTGTGGAATAGCTGAGGATAGGGAATGAATGAGGTAGAGGGGAGGGAATAAGAGATACTGTTAGTAGGATATAAATTTGAGCTCAGAAGATGTTTGTCTCACACACAATGAGGTGGCCCTTTGGTCTCCACCCTTTCACTTTCCCTTCCTAGGGCCTAAGAAAAAGGGAGTCTTAGGTGTAATTAATGTAATGGTGGCCCCACTCTCTTCATCATTTTAACGAGTGCATTTCTTCTGCCCACAGAGCACTTTCTTTTCAGTTCAGTGCTATCTATCGACCATGGCAAGGAATGGTAATAAGATTGGAGACCAGACCTTGTGGAAAAATAAAATATCCATTTATGGCTGGTGTAAAAGATGAAAGGTTCAGTGGGGATAAGTCTCACCAGAATTTTTTCCAAGGGCGATTGGGCCATTTCAGCTCGGTCTCTCCCTTCTCCAGCTTCACAACTCCTCTCTGACAAAGGATTCATCAGGAATCTATGTATTGCCATCCAGGGACACAACAGTGGTCTATCCAGTCTAGTGTCCTTTATTAGACAGCGCTGATATCAGGATTGATGACACTAGTGACTCCTAGAAGCCACAGATGATACTCTAATTGAGAGATCTCTTATCGTCCCTATCAAATTCAAAAAGCTATTTTCTTGAGGTTTTTTCTGGCTCATGAGGACTGGATGGCTCAGGAAACAGAAAGAGTGGCAGTATTCTCTCTTTTCACCATCTACTTGAACTCTAAGCCTCCCGTTTGAGACTTCAGTCTGACAGAGGGCTAGATATCTTGGCCATGTTCTGGGTCATGGTTGAAATTTAGAATGGAAAATAGAGATTAATCTGCCATTAACCATCAGCTGTGTGTGTTGCTCTAGGTCAATAGACATCCTGCTACTAATTGCAGCTTGTCTTGTTGTTCAGCTCAATTGTTTCCGCAGTTCACAATAATACAAGCTTGTTGGAAAGCAAATTCCACTCTCATTATAACCAATTAATTGTTGCCTTTTCCCAAATAGATTTCTACTAGATTTTTCTCAAAGCACTAAGTGGAGCTATTGTCCAGCTGGAGACCAAATGTCAAGCTATGAAAGAGAGCCAGATGTGTAGTGCACAAATAATTCTGCAGATCCGAGCACTTTCCTTATATTTTATGCCCATCCAGATAACATGTTTTCTCTCACTCTTATTCATACTAGCCAAACTTATTTCTAAGTCTCAGGGAGCTGCTTCTGCTCCCATTGAAGGTATGGGAGTTTTGTCTTCGACTTCAGTGAGAGCAGAAAAGCATCCTGGTTTTTAAACTGACTTATGAAGAATTTTCCAGGGATTTCTGTTCAGGATGTGTTTTATCCTAAGGTGATGTGACCCTTTGAAATCACATTTATGTGGATAATCTGCTAGAATAGATGAATGAGGTGTATGAGGTAATATCTTTTATTGGATCAAAGTATGTTGGTCAGAAAGACAGGTTCCCCTGTATCTCATAAAAAGTTAATTATTTGACTCAAACACACTGTAATTGATGTGGGCTCAGCACAGAACTAGATTTTTAGTTCAGAGACGGCTTCATGTTAAACTTCTAAAATGTAGTCTGTTATGGGCCTAGAGAGTAGGGTGGGCAGTAAATATGGGTTGATGCTTTGAATTCCCTGTTTGCTTCTGATAATGAGTTTTGTAAGGCTGAGGGGTTCATTAAAAGCCAGAAGAGGACTGGATTCTGGCCGCTCCAGAAACTATTCCAGTAGCATACAGGGATCATAAAGGAGACAAAATGGGCTAGAATCCCCTGGCAGAGGTGCAGCACAGGGCTGGCATCAGTAGCTCATTTTACTACCTTGCAGTTGGCAGTATAAGGGGTATATTGGGATGGAGGGAGGTTGAGGTTTCGGAAAGAATTATTTCAGGATGTGGTCCTCATTTAGTATGGGCTGTAATATTCCGTAAGGATTCTAGCACAGGGTGGTGGGTCGGTGTGTGGTTGGAGGGTTGTGTGTTGGTGGGATTGAAGCAGGTTCTTTTGGGAGTATTTAGATGGCTTGTTCCATGATGAAATCTACTTCTATGGTGGAGCCAGGGTGCCGGAATGGGGTGTTTGTGGCGCCATCATATTAAAAGTGCTGTTCCATTTTTTTACCAGCTGTAAGGGTGAGCGACGGGAGGGAGGGGGTGAAAAAAGCTGGGGGCAGGGTCTTGGGGGACAGGTGCTGAGGGAGTGGGTCCTCAGGGAGAAGGGGAAGTGCGGGAGGTGGGGTCAAGGTTCGGGTGCCAGTGGCTCCCCCCACACACTTTTGGGGTGCTTTTGGTGCTCCTGGGTGGAGCATCCTTGTTTGGTGAAGGTGGTTTTAAGTGCATCAAGGTGTGTATTCCAGACTTTCTTCTCAAAGCATTTTCTGTGGTATGTGAGTGTGTGGCTGTAGATAACAGATTTCTTGGTGTGTTTGGGGTAGTTACTAGATCTGTGTAGGTAGGTGTGGTGATCCATGGATTTCTTGTGTGTCTTTTTCTGTAGGGTTCCATTGTTGAAGCTCATGATGGTGTCCTGGTGCAGGAGTGTCTGAGCAAGAATTTGGTGGATGGGTGGTGGTGGTTGAAGTTGTGGTGGAAATCTCTAAGGGAGTTTAGGTCATCTATCCAGAAAATGAAAATATCATCTATATATCTTAGGTATATGATTTGTTTCATGGTGCATTTGTCCAGAATGTTTCCTCAAGGTGGCCCATTGAAAGGTTATTATTTTCTGTTTAATTCTATGGGACTTGTCTTTAACTGTTAACTTGAGATCATTGACCAGAATATCTAGTATTACAATGCATAAATTAGAGGGTAATTTAGAAGTTAGCAAAACTCCAAAGTGAATTAAGCAGGGGGGTTACTCATTTAGCTCTGCACTGCTTTTACACATTATCAAAAAGGTTCCTTGAGTTGCAATTCTTTCTTTGGTGTTGTGATAAACATCACTGCTTCGGCTCTGTCACATTTTACTGCAGTATTTTCCAAAATTAAACAAGAAAACACATAATGTAATGATTGTGGGCTGGATTCTGGCCACTCCAGAAACTATTCCAGTAGCATACAGGGATCATAAAGGAGACAAAATGGGCTAGGGGAGAATCCCCTGGCAGAGGTGCAGCACAGGGCTGGCATCAGTAGCTTATGTTACTGCCTTGCAGTTGGAAGTATAAGGGGTATATTGGAATGGAGGAAGGTTGAGGCGATGTGATGGTGTGCTTGTAGGCTAGCTCTTGGCACTCTGGGAGTTCTGGACTTCAGAGCAGACCATATCTTACACGGAGGGGTGTTTCAGCTCCGACAGCAGCCCATAATCTGGATGACATACAGGTGGCACAAATCCTATGCCCCCTCTTCCTGGACTGCACCATCCTTACTGGGTGTCTCAGGAGATGCAGCACAGGTATCTAGCCTTGGTTATAAAAAATCTTCTGCCCATGAGTGAATGCTGCAAGTGCAACTGATCAAAAGGGAGTAAAAACCACCATTGAGTTAATACAGATCTAGGCTTCTTGAAATGAAGCCCAATGCTTTAATCGTATTAGGTTGTTAAATAATCTTGGGTTCAAGTAGATCACTATTAATCAGAGATTAAAATTTTACAGGGCATTTTCAGTGCTAAGTAATCTATTGATTTTCCTTAGGATGAATGATACAGTCAGAGACCACCCTCAGTGCATTCCTCCACTTGCTGCTGTATATACGCACCTTATTTATAGCCCTTCTTGCAAGCGGAGACTCTTTCAGAGGCAGATAATATAATTAAAAGGCAATATACTTAAAATCTGATGATGTGGAGGAGCTGAAAGTTAAGGTTGCTGGTCTTATTACAATTTAGGGTCAGTTTGCCCCTAAACAGAGCCTGCAATAACTTGAGATTAAAAAAAATCACTACAGTGGTTTTCTGTACATCAGCAAAATGTAACTACAGTTTATTATAATGTACTTTATTTGATTGATAGCATAACTGGAGCTTGTAAGAAAGTGGTAGCAAATATATTGGTCTCCAGAATGTGGTACTCATTTCACTCCTGTTATTTTCAGTGGGAAAACTGTGAAATAAAATGAGTAGTCATGTACAGCTTTACAGGAGAGAGGTCTGTAAAATGCACAGGATACTGAGATGAGAAGGGAGATTCACTGGTCCCATCTATGCTTTTTTTCGAACTGTTCCCTGAAGTGGTTATAAACATGGCCTAGGGTATTTAACATGATTATATATGAAATCATTGGCCCTCCCCTCCCCAGCTCATCCTTTGTATCCCCTAGAGAGGTGCCACTACACTTTGGGAAATGCTGTTCAGTAGGAATTGATCAAGATGAGTCTAGTAAAGTCCTGCAGAGAGAGTTCTAAAAAGCTACTAGCTGATGTGAAGGAAAGATAGGAAGAATAGTAAGAGGCCATCATGGTTCCATCAGGAGCTCTTTAGGTACCTGACAATCAAAAAGGAATCAGAGAAAAAGTGGAAATATTGACCAATTTCTAAGGATGAATAAAAAAGAATAGCACAAGCATATAGAAGCAAAATCAGAAAGGCCACAGCACAAGATGAGTTAAATCTAGCAAGGGACATCAAAGGCAATAAGATGGCCTATAAATACATTAGGAGCAAGAGAAAGATGAAGGAAAGTGTAGATCCACTACTTAGTGAGGAAGGAGAGCTAATAACAGATGACATCAATGAGGCTGAGGTGTTTAATGTCTATTTTGTTTCAGTCTTCACTAAAAAGGAAAACTTTGCCCAGATTCTTAACGGTTGGTACTAACAACAAAGGGAAAGGTACACAAGCCAGAATAGGGAAAGCACAGGTTAAAGAATATTTAGATAAATTAGCTGTATTCAAGTAAACCAGGCCTGAGGAAATTCATCCCAGGGTACTTAAGGCAGTAGCTAAAGCAATCTTGGAACCATTAGCAGCTATCTATGAGAACTCATGGAGGATGGGTGAGGACCCAGAGGACTAGAAAAGGGCAAACATAGTACCTATCTTTTAAAAGGGGAACAAAGAGGAGACGGGGATTTATATATGCCAGTCAGTCTAACTTTGATACCCAGGAAGATAATGGAACAAATCCATGTGTAAGTACCTAAAGGACAATAGGGTTCCTGGCCTGCCATGACCCCTCAGTGTGCCTTCCAGCCCTACATTTCAGTGATTATGAGTGTCTGAAGGGAGTGGAGTTCTACAGGTTTTTTGGAACCATCACTTAGAATTCTTCTGCGACAATTTTAACAAAGGGCTCCCACAATTTTTTTCTCCTTTAGCCTGTGATAAATCCAGTTCTCAAAGGGTTGGGCCATGTCATAAATATAAAGGGAAGGGTAAACCCCTTTGAAATCCCTCCTGGCCAGGGGAAAGCTCCTCTCACCTGTAAAGGGTTAAGAAGCTAAAGGTAACCTCGCTGGCACCTGACCAAAATGACCAATGAGGAGACAAGATACTTTCAAAAGCTGGGAGGAGGGAGAGAAACAAAGGGTCTGTGTCTGTCGGTAGGCTGGTCTTTGCCAGGGACAGAACAGGAATGGAGTCTTAGAACTTTTAGTAAGTAATCTAGCTAGGTATGTGTTAGATTATGATTTCTTTAAATGGCTGAGAAAAGAATTGCGCTGAATAGAATAACTATTTCTGTCTGTGCATCTTTTTTGTAACTTAAGGTTTTGCCTAGAGGGGTTCTCTATGTTTTTGAATCTAATTACCCTGTAAGATATCTACCATCCTGATTTTACAGGGGGGATTTCTTTATTTCTATTTACTTCTATTTTTTATTAAAAGTCTTCCTGTAAAAACTGAATGCTTTTTCATTGTTCTCAGATCCAAGGGTTTGGGTCTGTGGTCACCTATGCAAATTGGTGAGGCTTTTTATCCAACATTTCCCAGGAAAGGGGGGGTGCAAGTGTTGGGAGGATTGTTCATTGCCCTTAAGATCCAAGGGTCTGGGTCTGTAGTCACCTAGGCAAATTGGTGAGGCTTTTTACCAAACCTTGTCCAGGAAGTGGGGTGCAAGGTTTTGGGAAGTATTTTGGGGGGAAGGACGCGTCCAAACAGCTCTTCCCCAGTAACCAGTATTAGTTTGGTGGTGGTAGCGGCCATTCCAAGGATAACGGGTGTAATATTTTGTACCTTGGGGAAGTTTTGACCTAAGCTGGTAAAGATAAGCTTAGGAGGTTTTTCATGCAGGTCCCCACATCTGTACCCTAGAGTTCAGAGTGGGGAGGAACCTTGACAGGCCAGCACTATACAGCCAGGAGGCTGAAAGCAGAAGAGGTCTGCAGGGGAAGGAGTCTGCAGTCACTCCTTGGGAGAAGAGAGGCCTCTAGGAACAAGAAGGAAGTCCAGAGGGAGAGTATGCATTGGGATCCTGCCCTGGAGTAAGGAGCCTGGGTAAGAGTTTAGGAAGAGTGAAGTAGCCATGGTGAGTGGAGTGATCTCCAGTGGCAAACACAGAAACAGGCTACAGATGATAGAAAGGCTGCATAGGAAAGAGCCCAGGGAAACAACCACAAGGGCAAGGACTCAACAGAACTGAACTGCTGGTTATAGGGTCCCTGGGCTGGAATCTGGAGTTGCAGCTAGGCCTGGGTTTCCCTGCTAACCACTGGTATAGGAGCGCAGAGCCCTGAGTGGGGACTGAATATTGCCCGGAGAAGGCATTTGGACAATGATACTGCTGGACTTAATAAGCCTGGAAGAGGTGGACTAGCTGGTGACCTGGCCGGAGGGCCAACTTACCAAAAGGGAGGCTATCACAGAGTGAGCAGAGAGTAGAAGCGGGCACTAGATGCCACTCTTTTCCTAGATCTAAGAATGAGGAAGTGCACTAGCAGTGAGAGGAAGCCCTGTTTCAGTTCCATATTTTGGAAATGTTCATATTTTGCTCTTGAAATCTATAAGGAGAATATTAACAGCAGAGCACAGTGTTCGCTGTGTCACTGGATGGGAGCTGGGTTAAGTGGGGTGAAGACCTTCCATGAGCTACAGGCATTTCCTTTTTTGAAAATACCTGCCATGTGGTGAAGACTCCTCCCCAGCAAAAGTAAATGTGCAGGACAAGGGATAAAATTTTCAAACGGGACTTAGGGAGCCTAAATCTCATTGGAAATCAATGGGTGTTAGACTGCTAAGTACCTAAGGGTCAGAGATTTCCAAAGACAGGCATATAAAGATATATATAGACATGCAGTAGGAATTTGAAAATGACCTAAGCAAGTTAGGTGCTGACTTAGGTGCCTAACCTGCTAAGATTCCTTTGGAAATCCCAGTAGGTACCTAGCAGAATCTTTAGGTGCTTAAATATATCTGAAAATCTGGCCCTACACCACTTTTGAAAATGAGATTTTAGGTTTGTAAGTCACTTAGGGCCCTTTGAAAATTTCACCCTCAATCTTCAGCTGGTGTAAATTGGCATAGACCCTTTAGCATAAACAGGGTGTGACGGGTTGGATCACAGAAAACCCCTTGGGAACTGCCTACTGATGTGCTGAGACTACCCCTGAGCCTGTTTCCCCTGGCAGCTTGGGACTTCAGTGCCCTGCCTGGTTTAAGACAGACACGCTACCCTGCTGCAAACCCAGATCTAGGTCTGAACCATGTCCCACAAACTGCAGGCTTAACTGAAAACAGCTTAAGACATGTTCCTGTCTCCAACACTCAGATGCCCAACTCCCAGTGGGGTCCAAACCTCAAATAAATCCGTTTTACCCTGTATAAAGCTTATGCAGGGTAAACTCATAAATTGTTCACCCCCAAAAGCACTGATAGAGAGAGATGCACACCCGCTAGCGCTCTCCATCCCCACAGGTATTAATACATACTCTGGGTTAATTAATAAGTAAAAAGTGATTTTATTAAATACAAAAAGTAGGAATTAAGTGGTTCCAAGTAATGACAGACAGAACAAAGTAAATTACCAAACAAAATAAAATAAAACATGCAAGTCTATGCCTAATATAGTAAGAAAGTGATTACAGATGAAATCTTACCCTCAGAGATGTTCCAGAAAGCTTCTTTTACAGACTAGCCTCCTTCTAGTCTGGGTCCAGCAATCATTTCCACCCCTGTAGTTACTGTCCTTTGTTCCAGTCTCTTTCAAGTAACCTTTGGGGGTGGAGAGGCTATCTCTTGAGCCAGATGAAGACAAAATGGAGGGGTTTCCAGGGGCTTAAATAGACTTTCTCTTTTGGGTGGTCCCTCTCCTCTCTCCTATCCAGAATTCAGCTTCAAGATGGAGTTTTGGAGTCACATGGGCAAGTTACATGTCCATGCATGACTGAGTTCCTTACTAGCCAGGCCACATTCCTGGAAAAGCTTCAGATGTGGATTGGCGTCTCCAGGTTCATTGTTGGCTTAAGTGTTTCTTGATTGGGCACTTACTGAGAATAGTCTTTTCTCAGGAAGCTGACCAACTGGTTCACTGAGGCTACTTAAAATTAAACAAATACATAGCCAATATTCATAATTTCAAATTCAAAAATGATACATGCATACAAATAGGATGAATATATTCAGTAGATCAGACCTTTACAGAGATAAGTTACATGGCATATGTAGCTAAAAACATATTCCAGTTATGTCATATATACATTCATAAGCATATTCCCATAAAGCATTATGGGGTGCAACGTCACACAGGGGTATGCCAATTTTCTCCAGCTGAAGAGCTGACTCAGCAATAAGGAAGAGGTTATCTCTGTCAGAGATGGCTGAATTCAGAGAGGAGTAAATGCCTTCAAAGAGTGGGAAGTTTTATTCCAACCTTTTTCAATTTAGTGATGAATCTTTAACAAGGTGCTTTCAGCAATGCCATACAAATTTCTTCTTTGCATGCTTAGAGTAGCTATAACTCAAACTCCAATGGGGTTGATGCTGATCTAGTAACTAAGAGGAGGTGCATTTGTATTAATAACTAAGTCTGGGAAGAAAGGAAGGGACCTCCTTTGGGATCTGAGGCTGCTGAGAAGAATGTCTCAGAAAGTCTCTAAGGAAAATCACAGTACTGTACTTAAGAAAAGATGGGAGGGGATCTACTTCACATTCTCAGTGCTTAACAGAAACACAGATTGATATTTCTGTGCTTTCCTATTGCAGTCTGTTATAAGAAGGATGTGCTGTTATGACTAAGGGTTTTATGTCTAATGCAGCCGTGGGAATTTCTCCCCAACCCCGTCTGTATTTTGTAAGGCTTACAATAAGCTGAATAATATATCGGGACAGAGAAAATGGCGATTATAACCCTATTAAAATAACAAATCCCTTCAGCTTCCCAGTGGAGTTGACTAGTGAATTTAAATATTGATTTGGAAAAACTGAAAAAAGTGCTGAGGCAGCAAAGTTCCAGGCATGCTGCTTGCTCTGCTGACAGTGTCTCCCGCTCTGCCCCCAAAATAAGGAAAGTAAGTGAGACCTCTGGAAATGTGCAATCAGAATAAATAGACTGTGGCTGTATTTTCTCTGCGGCTGTTACTTTTTTAATTAACCTGCATGCTTGCTAATCACCAGAGTGGAATGGAACTAGAAGGTGAAAATGTAACATCCCTTTGGATGGCAGTGTCCCTGCCTCAAGGCAGTCTTCATGTGGACACATTCACTGATCAGAGTTTCAGTGCTCAGGTTGTCGATGATGAAACAACCTCCTCTCATGCAGCCTCTCACTGCTGGAAACTCTATCATGACAACTTCTTGAACATTTTCCTTTATCAAATAACCATTGGCCAGAGGTACAAGGAGCCATCTTGCACATTTAGGCTGAGATTTTTTCAAATACACCAATGGGATTTGGACACCCAGAGTGGAATTTTCAAAAGTTTCTAACTGATTTAGGGGATGAGTCCTAAGGTGAGATTTTTTCAAAGGCACAAATCACAGTGGGATGCATAACTCTCATCGACAGTTAGCATGTGCTCTGTGTGCCTTTGAAAATCTCCCGCTGACTTTCAATGGGACTTGTGCACCAAAGTCACGTAGATGCTTTTGAAAAGCTCAACCCCTAATTCCCATTGAAATTCTTGGGACCCAAGTATCCAAATACCCTATGTGGCTTTGAAAATATCAGCCCTAAAGCCTGGTTTAGCTAAAGCTACATCCATAGAGAAATATCAGATTGATTCTGTCTCTACACTAGGCAAGACCCAAATCAGACCTCTTTAACATTTATGCCAGATGTGTTCTTTTGTCCTTCTGCAGCACATCTTTGTGATACTGGAGGCAAGTTCACACTGTATGCTGGGCTAAGGTCCTGATCATGCTAGATCCTGAATCCCTATTCCTTTCCCATTTAAAACTGTTGAGAGTTGGGGGCTTCCTGTACCTCTGAGGAGCATGGTCCATCACTTGGAACTGATGCAGGTGTCAGCAGAAAGACCATTGTCAGGGCTAGGCAGTGGGGTTTGTGCCTTTTCCCTGTTCAGCTTTGAACCAGGTTGCCTCTTGGAATTTAGAATCTCTCCTGTAATCCATGCTGCTACCCACTCTACACGCATTCCATGTGCCGTGCAGGTTCTGCAGGTGGAACAATGCACAGTGTGTGATAGAGAACTTCAGTGTGGATCAGAGAAAATGCCCTTACTCTTGGCATTTTTAGCCCTTAGCAGACATAGTTCCTTAGTGTGCTCCTTCCCTTCTTATATGCTTTCTCAGGATAGAGGGATTTTTTAAAAACTACTTAGGAAGTTTTAACAAGTTTACAAATCCTTGCCATGTAAACATTAGAAACAAAACAATCATTACAACCGTGAAGTTTTCTTTAAAGAGATATTATACAGGAATATAGTCATCAGTTCTTTCTATTTAATCGGGTGTTACCAGATTACATAATGAGCATCATTGTAACACCTACTTTGTTTCTAATTATTTTATAAAGTTGAGAGAAATCTCTCTATACACATTTAACACACCGGATATGTCTATCAAGTGTTAATATTAAAAAAAAAAATTGGACAGGTGTTATGGTTTTTTGGCAGGTGACCGTACTTTGTCTGAGTACTGAATAAAAGGTAACCAAATATCTATCTGTCCCCTGTCTGTTTTGCTGGGTACGTAATTGGGGTGTGAATTTCCCATAACCTCAACCTCCCATGTATATATAATGATCCTGCAGTGGTTGGGCTATTTTTCTTTTCCCAATGAGATGCTACCAATGGCTGAGCAGCTACTAGCAAATGAGGGATTAATTCATTTCCTTTCATGTGACTATTTCCACTAGGAAGCCCCAAGAGGATTACCAAAGGATCATGAGATTATGGATTGCATCCCAATACGGGTAATTTGTCTATCCACATCCTTTTCCTAGAGTGTCATATGTGGACACTTTTTTGTCAGGAAAGCTGTCTGCGAAGATTGATATAAATAAGTTATATATTTTTTTTTGTTTCCTAATTGACCAGACAAAATTGCTTCTATTAAAGTTAACTTTTTATATAAAATAATTTTCCTAGAAAGCTGAGAAACAGAGTGCCTGACTGGAAAGTACTCGAACTTGGGGAAAGTGGGCCAGTAAAAGTTAGTTTCAATCTCTAAATAACTTAGAAAATTTTCTTTACTGAATACCTGACCAACCATGTGTATTCCATGGCTGTCCCAATCTTTGAAGTTCAGAGAGATTTGTTTTCAGGAGGGAGGGAATAAGATGGATTTCAGGTTCCAAGAAATCGCAGGGGGCAGAATGAATTGTGCCCATATCTTTTCTTCTGCAGTCACGTGTCTGTAGACTGCATGGGACCCAAATTACAGTTCCCAAGTGGCCACTAGGAGCTAGTTATACCCACTAGAGCAAAGAGGCTACAAAGCAGCTGTATGACCATGTACCCAAAAGACAATATTTCCAGTGCTTAGGGCCTTCACCTTCAAGCCGTGGAGGCATTTTGGAGTATGACTGGAGGACAAAAGGGGCTGCATGGGGCGACTTGGATTACCAGGTGTCCAGTTTTTTACCGGAATGCCCTGTCAAAAAGGGACCCTCGCAGCTCCAGACAGCACTGCTGACCATGCTGTTAAAAGTCTGGCCTCTGGCATTCCCCTGAGGGAAAGCTCTCAAGTCACAGAGGGGAGGCTATAAAAGAGAATGTGGACCATAGACTTGAGTATTTTCTCATGCTAGTGTGTGTGAGGAGTACAATGGATTTACACCACTGTAAAGTGCATGAAAAGGCATGGAGACTCAGGCTCTCTGGCTGCCCCAGCTTGTGGGAATTGTATTGGGATTATTGAAGATAGTAAATTCCTATCAGCACTAACTAAGCCCTTATATATTGATGCCTTCTTTCCTTCCATGAGAGCTGAGAGGCAGTGACCAGCTGTTACAAAAAGACTGGATACCACCACTACTTTCATCTTGATGTACACTTGACCCTTGAGCAAGGCATTGAACATAAGAACGGCCATACTGGGTTAGACCAAAGGTCTGTCTAGCCCAGTATCCTGTCTTCTGACAGTGGCCAATGCCAGGTGCCGCAGAGGGAATGAACAGAACAGGTAATCATGAAGTGATCCATCCCCTGTCACCCATTCCCAGCTTCTGGCAAACAGAGGTTAGGGATGCTATTGGTGGACCTATCCTCCATGAATTTACCTAGTTCTTTTTTGAACCCTGTTATAGTCTTGGCCTTCACAATATCCTCTGGCAAGGAGTTCCACAGGTTGACTGTGTGTTGTGTGAAAAATACTTCCTTTTGTTTGTTTTAAACCTACTGCCTATTAATTTCATTTGGTGGCCCCCTAGTTCTTGTGTAATGAGAAGGAGTAAATAACACTTCCTTATTTACTTTCTCCACACCAGTCATGATTTTATAGACCTCTATCATATCCCCCCTTAGTCATCTCTTTTGCAAGCTGAAAAGTCCCAGTATTTTTAATCTCTCCTCATACGGCAGCCATTTCATACCCCTAATAATTTTTGTTGCCTTTTTCTGAACCTTTCCCAAGTCATATATGTTTTTTGAGATAGGGTGACCACATCTGCATGCAGTATTCAAGATTTGGGCATACCATGGATAGGAGAAATATGATATTTTCTGTCGTTTTATCTATTCCTTTCGGAATGATTCCCAACTTTTTGTTTGCTTTTTTGACTGCTGCTGCATGTTGAGGGAATGTTTTCAGAGAACTATCCACAATGACTCCAAGATCTCTTTCTTGACAGCTAATTTAGACCCCATCATTTTATATGTATAGTTGGGATTATGTTTTCCAATGTGCATTACTTTGCATATATCAATATTGAATTTCATCTGTCATTTTGTTGCTCAGTAACCCAGTTTTGAGAGATCCTTTTGTAGCTCTTCGCAGTCTGCCTGGGAGTTAACTATCTTGAGAAGTTTTGTATGATCTGCAGATTTTGCCACCTCACTGTTTTCCCCCTTTTTCCAGAGGGATCTCTCTCCATTCTGAAAACTGACCATTTATTCCTACCCTTTGTTTCCTTTTTTAACCAGTTACCAATCCATGAGAGAATTTCCCTCTTATCCCACAACTGCTTACTTTGCTTAAGAGCCTTTGGTGAGGGACCTTGTCAAAGGCTTTCTGAAAATCTAAATACACTATATCCACTGGATCCCCCTTGTCCACATGCTTGTTGACCCCCTAAAAAAATTCTAGTAGATTGGTGAGGCATGATTTCACTTTTCAAAAAACATGTTGCCTCTTCCCCAACAAATTATGTTTATCTATGTGTCTGACAATTTTGTTCTTTACTATAGTTTCAACCAGTTTGCCCGGTACTGAAGACAGGCTTACCAGTCTGTAATTGCTGGGGTCTCCTCTGGAGCCCTTTCAAAAAATTGGTGTCACATTAGCTATCCTCCAGTAATTTGGTACAGAAGCTGATTTAAATGATAGTTTACAGACTACACTTACTAGTTCTGCAATTTCACATTTGAGTTCCTTCAGAACTCTTAGGTGAATACTGTCTGGTCCTGCTGACTTATTACTGTTTAGTTTATCAATTTGTTCCAAAACCTTCTTTAAAGGCACCTCAATCTGGAACAGTTCCTCAGATTTGTCACCTAAAAAGAATTGCTCCTCAATTTTAAAGACAGATGCAAAGAATTCATTTAGTTTCTCTGCAATGGCCTTACCATCCTTGAGTGCTCCTTAATCATCTTGATTGTCCCGTGGCCCCACTGGTTGTTTAGCAGGCTTACTGCTTCTGATGTACTTAAAAAAATGTTTGCTATTACTTTTTGAGTCTTTGGCTAGCTGTTCTTCAGATTCTTTTTTGCTCTTCCTAATTATATTTTTACACTTCATTTGTCAGGGTTTATGCTCCTTTCTATTTTCCTTATTAGGATTTAACTTCCACTTTTAAAAGGATGCCTTTTTGCTTCTCACTGCTTCTTTTACTTTGTGTTTATGATGACTCTTTTTTGGTTCTCTTACTATGTTTTTTAATTTGGGGTATACATTTAAGTTGAGCCCCTATTATGGTGTTTTTAAAGTTTCCATGCAGCTTGCAGGGATTTTACTTTTCATGCTGTACCTTTTAATTTCAGTTTAACTAACCTCTTCCTCATTTTTGTGTAGTTCCCCTTTCTGAAATTAATTGCTACCGTATTGGGCCGCTGTGGTTTTTTCCTCACCACAGGGATGTTAAATTTAATTATTGTATGGTCACTATTACCAAGCGGTCCAGTTATATTCACCTCTTGGACGTGATCCTGTCTTCCACTTTGGACTAAATCAAGAATTGCCTCTCCTCTTGTGGGTTCCAGGACAGCTGCTCCAAGAAGTAGTCATTTAAGATGTCAAGAAACTTTATCTCTGCATCCCGTCCTGAGGTGATATGTACCCAGTCAATATGAGGATATTTGAAATCCCCCATTATTACCGACTTTTTTATTTTAATAGCCTCTCTAATCTCCCTGAGCATTTCACAGTCACTATCACCATCCTTGTTAGGTGGTTGGTAGTATATCCCTACTCCTATATTCTTATTATCCAAGCATGGAATTACTATCCTTAGAGATTTTATGGTACAGTTTGGTTCATTTAAGATTTTTACTTCATTTGATTTCACGCTATCTTTCACACATAGTGCCATTCCCACTCCAGCACAACCTGTTCTGTCCTTCTGATATATTTTGTACCCTGGTATTACTGTGTCCCATTGATTATCCTCATTCCACCAACTTTCAGTGATGCTTATTATATCAATATCCTCATTTAATATGAGGTACTCTAGTTCACCCATCTTATTATTTAGACTTGTAGCCTTGGTATATAAGCACTTTAAAAACTTGTCACTTTTTAGCTGCCTGTCATTACATGGTGTAATTGAATGGGACTTTTTTTTCATTTGACTATTTCTCATCAGATCCTGCCTGTATTTTAACATCTTCCATCCTCTCCTCATTATTAGGACATAGGGAATCTCCATTTATAGATCCTCTCCTAAGGGATGTCCAAACCACATGTTCCTCTGCACCTGTCTGCTTTCCCCCAGTCTTTAGTTTAAAAACTTCTCTACAACCATTGTAATTTTAAGTGCCAGCAATCTTGTTCCATTTTGGTTTAGGTGGACACAATCCTTCATGTATAGACTCCCCTATTCCCAAACATCTCCCCAGTTCCTAATAAATCTAAACCCCTCCTCCCTACACTATTGTCTCATCCGCGCATTGAAACCCTGCAGTTCTGCCTGTCTAACTGGCCCTGCACATGGGACTGGAAGCATTTCAGATAATTCTACCATGGAAGTCCTGGACTTCAATCTCTTACCTAGTAGCCTAATTTTGGCCTGCAGGACCTCTCTCCTCACCTTCCCTATGTCATTGGTACCTACATGTACCACGACCACTGGCTCCTCCCCAGCACTACACCTAAGCCTATCTAGATATCTCAAGAGAGCTGCAACCTTCGCACCAGACAGACAAGTCACCATATGTTTCTCCCGGTCATTGCAAACCCCGCTATCTACGTTTCTAATGACCGAATCACCCATTACTAATACCTGTCTTTTCCTAATAACTGGAGTTCCCTCCCCTGGAGAGGTATCCACAACATCATCTGGAAGGAGGGTCCCAACTATGGGATCATTTCTCTCTGCTCCATTTGGGTGTTCTCCTTCCCTGAGACTTTCATCCTCCTCAACAGCACAGAGGCTGTCAGACTGGGGGTGGTAACATTCTACTGTGTCCCTGAAAGTCTCTTCTATGTACCTCTGTCAAGGTTCCTCCCCCACTCTGAACTCTAGGGTACAGATGTGGGGACCTGCATGAAAAAAACCCCTAAGCTTATCTTTACCAGCTTAGGTCAAAACTTCCCCAAGGTACAAAATATTACACCCGTTATCCTTGGAATGGCCGCTACCACCACCAAACTAATACTGGTTACTGGGGAAGAGCTGTTTGGACGCGTCTTTCCCCCCAAAATACTGCCCAAAACCTTGCACCCCACTTCCTGGACAAGGTTTGGTAAAAAGCCTCACCAATTTGCCTAGGTGACTACAGACCCAGACCCTTGGATCTTAAGAACAATGAACAATCCTCCCAACACTTGCACCCCCCCTTTCCTGGGAAATGTTGGATAAAAAGCCTCACCAATTTGCATAGGTGACCACAGACCCAAACCCTTGGATCTGAGAACAATGAAAAAGCATTCAGTTTTTACAAGAAGACTTTTAATAAAAAATAGAAGTAAATAGAAATAAAGAAATCCCCCCTGTAAAATCAGGATGGTAGATATCTTACAGGGTAATTAGATTCAGAAACATAGAGAACCCCTCTAGGCAAAACCTTAAGTTACAAAAAAGATGCACAGACAGAAATAGTTATTCTATTCAGCACAATGCTTTTCTCGGCCATTTAAAGGAATCATAATCTAACACATACCTAGCTAGATTACTTACTAAAAGTTCTAAGACTCCATTCCTGTTCTGTCTCTGGCAAGAGCAGCACACAGACAGACACAGACCCTTTGTTCCTCTCCCTCGTCCCAGCTTTTGAAAGTATCTTGTCTCCTCATTGGTCATTTTGGTCAGGTGCCAGCGAGGTTACCTTTAGCTTCTTAACCCTTTACAGATGAGAGGAGCTTTCCCCTGGCCAGGAGGGATTTCAAAGGGGTTTACCCTTCCCTTTATATTTATGACAACCTCTCTGTCTCCCTTAGCTCCTCCAGCTCAGCCACCCTGGACTCCAAAGCCCGTACATGGTCTCTGAGGGCCAGGAACTCCTTGCATTGAATGCATACGTATGCCAGCTGCCCATAGGGCAGGTAATTGTACATGCTGCATTGGGTGCAATAAAGAGATGAGCAGTCCCATTCATGTCTTTGGGATTACTTTCTTGCTTAAAGTTAGGCATATGCTTAAGTCCCTGGCTGAATGGGGTCTCTGGATGGCACCTCCCATTCGTATGTGCACTGCAGAGAGAATTAACCCTGAAAGAACCAGAATCGACAGCACTGAGCTCCCATTGACCTCAAATAGTGTTCAGCATGGGCAGCATCTCTGAATTTGGTCCTGTGAGTTAAACCCTCAGCTGGTGTTAATCAGCACCGACATGCATTGAATCTCAGTGATTTACACCTGGAGAGGGACTGGCCCTTGTTGTTTGTGGTGGAGCAGAACATTGTTAAAGTGCTTACGTCAGCACTGGCAACCACACTGATTCTTTTTTTCCTCTAAAGAAGCAAAATTGAGATTTTGAAAATCAGCAGTCACAGCAGGTGTTGCTGTGCATTCTCTGGCTGTTAACTTAATTAATGGACAGGGTGGCTAATGAACAAAACAATAGTGAACAAGCAAGAAAAAAACAAACTTCTCTGTTTCATGCTGGGATGTCAGTATTGGCATCACAGCAGTTATCAACTTTCTTAGGCCATGGGTGCGGAGCAGAGCTTTTAGGGGCACAGCTGCACTCCTGCGGACATAGTGCTGTCCACATGGCCGCAGAGGTTGGTGTAACTTCAGTGGCTCCAGGGGATGGCTTATTCACACTCCTGAGTGACATAAGTTATACTGATATAAGTGGTAGCGTAGACACAGCCTTAGCTCCTCAAGGCTCTGTAAGTGAACGTTGTGGACATCTGCCTGGGATCAGGCCTGGGGCAGAGTTTGCTCTGAGACAAGGAGGATGGAAGAAGGAAGAACGTCTGTGTTACCAAATGCAGATTTCTGCAGATAGACTCAGGGTATGTCTACATTTCAGTCAGAGGTGTGACTGCAGTATCTGTAGACATACCCACCTAGCTCTGATCTAGCTAGCTCACGTACCAATAACAGTGAAGTCATTGCAGCACAGACTTTAGCATGGGCTAGCTTCTTGAGTACATACCCAGGCTCCCTGGCAGGCTTGTTTCAGGTGGCTAGCCCACCCTGCCGTGACTTCACTTGCATTGGTACCTCAGCTAGCTAGATCAAAGCTAGCTTGGGTAGGCCTACGCGTGCTGTACTCACACCTCTAGCTGCGGTATAGGCATACACCAAGTGACTGATTTTTGTAAAGCACAAATGCTGTAATGAAAGTCACCAGGAAAAGAGGTTGCCATGAATTGAACTACACTTTTACACTGTATGAATACATTAAAGGGTGATTAGAGCACTGCCAGCAGCTCTGGCAATCCGTTAGTCCATTGAAATTCATATTGCAAATAAACAGCACACTCCAGTGGAACAAGTCTGCAGTTCTTCAGAGCCACAGAACACAAACTCCCACCAGCCCTTTTTTATGAAAAGCTGTCTTAGTTTTCTTCCCCTCGGCCCCCATCCCCAGTAGCAGTTATTTGTCTGCCTTACAGAGAGATCTACTTATCTCTCTTTTTCAATATTATTTAAGTCTCAAATAAGGTTAATGGAATAAGATTCTCAGCTGTCTGTTCCCTTTGCCTTCCAATGCCATTTGGCTTTCATGTACATCTAAACCTTTTTTAGTTGTAGTTGCTGATGTTTATTCCTTTTTACTCACCTATACTGTGATTGCAGAGAGGAAGAGTTGGGCTAGAAGAGGAAATATGAGCCAAGGATCCTTTCCCATTTATTTCAAACTGGAGATGAGATCACACTGCTAAATTTCAAGCCCCATTCATTAATAATATTTTGAGCTGGTATTTTGGCTTGGTCCATTACAAAGACATGGAGCTGCCCTGATCTGTTGCTCCCCAAACTCCTATGGTGTTGCTTGTGGACCTTCTTTATGTCATGGGGGAGACCTTGGTCTCAGGACAAACTCTGCCTATCTTTCAGACACAGAGGTTTGGATGAGTTCAGCTGAACTTTGAATGGACTTCTGGATGCTTATCTGAAATGCACAAAACAGGCATATTAACACTATCTTCCAGGTCAGTGGTTCCCAAACTTGTTCTGCCGCTTGTGCAGGGAAAGCCCCTGGTGGGCTGGGCTGGTTTGTTTACCTGCTACATCCGCAAGTTCGGCCGATCACGGCTCCCAGTGGCCGCGGTTCGCTGCTCAAGCCAATGGGAGCCGCTTGAAGCAGCGCAGGCCGAGGGAGCTACTGACTACCGCTTCCTGCAGCTCCCATTGGCCTGGAGCGAACCACGGCCACTGGGAGCTGCGATTGGCTGAACTTGCGGACACGGCAGATAAACAAACCATCCCAGCTTGCCAGGGGCTTTCCCTACAAAAGCGGTGGAACAAGTTTGGGAACCACTGTTCCAGGTCTTCAGATCTCAAAAGCCACAGGCAGCCTTCCATTCCTGTGACCTCTGCAGTGGCCTTCCCTTTATTGCCCATATGACTTACTGGACTAGGAATATGTCTGGATTTTCTTAAATTAAGTTGGCCCCTGTAAATTGATCGCCTAGCTCCTCTCTAGCCGCTCCCCTGAGCGTAATGCGGACAATGCTGAAAAGCTCTATATAACCAACCACACACTGTGAAAGTGTCACTAGTCCCTATGTTGATGTATATTATTATTATTCTTCATATTATGGTAGCCCTTATGAGCCCCAGTCATGGACCTCATCGTGCCAGGAGCTGTACACATGCAGAACAGTAAGACAGTCCCTTCCCCAAAATGCTTACAAACTAAGTACTGTGGTGATGAGATGCTTAAGTGTGGATAGGAAATTATTTGTGTTTGGAGACGTCCTCAAAAACTGGCATATATATTTAATGGTAACCACGGTTTGTGATTTTGATATATGTGATTTCCAATGCATAAACTATGAAAGCCTGAAAATTTACACTAGAACAGAAACCTTCATCCTAAAAGATACTGAAAGCAGCTGTCATCAATATGTGAGGGAAAGCTTCTGCGTGTGGCTTCACTCCTCTCTTCTTGTCTAATGCTGAACGTGGAATTTGCATTGTTAAATAACCCTTTTAGTGTAGGGTAAGAGACTCACTACCATGGACCAAGAGTAAATGTTGTCCCTGGGTTATTTATTGGAATTTAATTAGAAAAGACTGTTTATCAAAATGGCAAGGTGCCACAGAATATCATTTCCGATAGACAACATTGATTACTTAACTCATCCATTTTTCCTCATTAAAATTGAATGTGATCTAAGGGGATAGGTTTGTAGACAAATCATCATTGGCTGAAATGTGGATGTGGAGCTGGAACCCACATTCAGCTTATTTCTGCTCTAGTGTGGAGTAGAAGCAAGCACCCTTGGAGTGGGTATTAGCTAAGTGTGCCAAACTCTTGACAAAATTGGCTAGATTCTGGAAATGAGAATATGTAACAGCCTAAGGCTTTGTCTACATTAGCACTTTTGACATAAGTTTTACCAACAAAAGCGCCGGTATGGCCAGCGTTATGTCGGCGGGAGAGCGTCTCCCAACGACATAGCTACATCCGCTCATTGGGGTGGTTTAATTATGCTGACAGGAGAGCTCTCAACCGCCGGCGTAGAGTGGCTACACAGGAGACCTTACAGCAGCACAGCTGTGCCTCTGTAAGGTACATAGTGTAGATGTAGCCTAAGGCTAATGAGCAGATTTCGCATTTGAGGGGGAGGGGAAGTAAGAAACTACCAAAGAGATTTAAATTATATCTTTTTTTTTAGGCCAGATTTTGAAATTTGCCCTCAGTTTTACTCAGGCTAAACTTTCTGAGACTGAGACAGTTTTGGCCATGAAATGAGTGTGATTCAGGATTCGGCTTTCTATTAATTAAGTGAATTTAGTATTGGCTTGATGAGGCTAGAGACTGAAGTGCTCTTCTTGATCCAGAACTAGCAGAGCATAGGCAGCACGAGCAACACATAAGCCTCCCATGTATTTCATCTCTGTCCAGGAGTGACTGCCTCGAGATGTGAGGGGAGTTTCTGTCCTCATCCATTCCTTGGCCTCCGTGTGAATATTGTCAGTTAGTAACAATTGGGGTTGTGGACAACTGACGTACTAGGAACTCACTCTCAAACTCATTGCACAAAGGCTACTGAACCTAGGAGATCCCAATGGTTTTCACTCAGCAATCTGGAGGTGACAGGCTACCTTTTCTTTGTCGGTCCTTTAAGCCATCTCCTCCTCTACATATGTAAGTTTTTAAAATAGCTGTTCTAAGTGCTCAGCCAAAATCCCATTCACAAGTGAAAAAACACACCCAATCTCTGGGGCCTCAGAATTTCTGTTTGTGTGCGGTGACTGTGGGATCATCACAGCCTTGGTTTAATTGGTGCTTGGTTGCAGAGAGCCCCCCAGAATATCAACAGGAAGCGAACCAATGCTAAGGATGGACAATGCTGCCATGGCAATGGCAAAACCATTTATATATAAATCTTTTGAGATTCTTTCTTGTTGAAAAGATTTACCGTCCTAACAGACACCAGCACGTTAGTACTGACTCTAATACCTAATGTACTCATCTCTGTGAAATCCCATTCAAACTTCTCCTTGGCATGATTGTTTAAACCCCTTGGCTGCTCTTTATAGATTTATAGGTGGAAAGTTGCTTCTCATTTGAACTACAGCTGAGATCACCATCATAAACATTTCTAAAGCAACACCAGTCCACAAAGCACTTCACAAGCTGGTACATGTACCATTACATTTACCCCAATATGGGTGACTCTAGTCTACAATGAGGCTAGCACCCTAATTCAGGAAAGCAGTTACACTTTAAGCATGCTCACAAGCCCCATTGATATCAGTGGGGCTTCACCTTGTATATTAAAAATTAAGCCCATGCTTGACTGCTTTCCTGAATCAGGGACACAATTAACGGTTGGGATTTTTATCCAAACATCAGCCATAATCTTTAGTAAATTGGTCTTTGCTCCTCTGAGTCATTAGTCACCATTGCAAAGAATAATTTTAACACTTCCATTTGCCCTGTACTGCAAACCACTAATTTGATTTAAGGCAAGGTAGCCATCTGTTGCATTTGAATGTGTGTGATAATTTGCGATAAACTTGCTGCAAGCATAGGTCCATTCTCAACGGCAATTGAGCTCAACATTGTTGATTTATTAAGAGTTTACTGGGCTTGAATATTCTTGATAAATAGAAGGTAAATTAAAAAGAAAGTAATTTTATAACACTAACATCAGTCATGGTAAAAATAATTTTTAAAGAAAAAGAAAGCACCCACTCATTTCTGGCAGCTTGGCAGTGTCATTAATTACAATAAATCAACATGAATGCTAAATCATGGATTTACTTTTGGGGCTGGAAATGGGGCTAAAATGGTATCTCTCTCTCTTTTTTTTTTTTTAAATATCTTTGGGAGTTACACAGAGCAAAAACATGATTTTGCCACCTGCCATGGCTTACAGAGAAAAAAGAAATAGCAAGTGTCATTACTAAAGTAATTAAATAGTAATTAATTAAACATGTGAAATCTAAATAATTCATGTTGATTGGGAAATACACATTCAGCTCTTAAACTGATATGGGGAGCTTCTGGACACTGATTTAGTTGCAGTTGGTCCTGATTTAGTTGGGGTTGGTCTTGCTTTGAGCAAGGGGTTGGACTAGATGACCTTCTGAGGTCTCTTCCAACTCTAATAGTCTATGACTATGATTCTGTGACTGGTGCATCCTAGAAGGGCCTTATCTTGCCCCCCCCCAGTGAAATTGGGAGGGAGGGTAAAGGTATCTGGGCTCTCCTTTCCCACAAGGAAGACCATGCTTTCCATTCCAGCTTCTTTACCCACCCAGAAGGGGAGCCAGGATCTGGTAGAGCAATTTCCCTACTATGCTTGAGGAAGTAGATTTGAATCCCAGCTGTCAGGCAGAAGGGAACAGGTGGAGACTAGTCATCAAAGGAGGTAGGGAAGGAGGAGCTGCAGAGTTTGCTTGGGGGTGCTTCCCTCTTGTGCCCCCATCATAGGGATATGGCCATCAGAGAGAGGGAACACATTGAGGGAGTAGATGGGAAGTTGCCACAAAACACTGCACTCCAGCTATTCATGCCAGATGGTAGACAGTCACATGTTAGACCCACCTCCAGGTGGGGTTTAACTTATACTGTCTCCAGAACTGTAACTTGGGGGGGGCGGGGGTCCTGAAAAGGGCACCTTGCCCTCCCACTATCCTCAAGGTTGCTCCAAGCTCAGGTTTGTGGTCCCTTGTTCAGTACATGATATTATGGTTCAGTGTGACACATATAGGGCCTTGTCTACACTGCTCTTTCCCCCCCTTGTGTTTTCCACTGGTGCTGCTCCTTTTGTAATAGTAGAGGTGGGAGCACTAGAGTAACAAGCCACCAGCAGCAGCCGCCCGTGTTTTAACCCCCTCTGAAGTGAGTTCGAAGACATAGGGCTTAGGAACACTACTGAGGATCTAGACTCTGTCTCCCCTTGCAGTCTCATGGGTGGAGGCACTGGGCGTAGAACTGATGGGCTGCATTAGGGTGAAGAAACTAGATCATTCAGTTTGTAATGTGTTCATTTCAATATGCAACATGTGTGATATATGCATATCTGTGCAGAAGGTTTTGAATAATGTCCCCAACAGCCCCTTGTCCATTAATATCTGCTACAGTACAAGTTTCTACTGTTTTGGTAATATGGCCTATCTATTTACCCTAATTGTGAGTGCGACTATAAGAAGCGCATGTACGTTTATAAGATGTCACAATAACCTATAACAGCAGATATTGATGGGAAAAGGTGTGAAAGGGAGGCAGACTGAATTAGTCCAAACAAAAAGTCCCCGTATATAACTCAAGACTGTGCTGAGATCATGCCTGGTAAATGAAGAATGTGAGACCAAAAATTGATGAACTAAAATCGGTATGTCCTATATTAGGCCTAATTGGTGGACTAAATAATGAGGGGGTCGGCTGTTCTGCACATCGCTCCCTTTTGGAACCCTTAAAGAAAGACTTTGGGAGAAGGCTGCAGGAATGAGTTTTACCATCACTGCGGCCACCCTCACCATCTCCTGGGACCCTGAACCTTGTGTAACACTGTTTCATGTTGGACAGTGGCTGGGTTACGTGAACACCCTTAGACCATGTATTCCATCTAACCTAATACAACCCTACTCACAAGAAGTGCCAAAATAAATTAAAATCCTTGTCCAAATTTTCTTTTCAGTCATGCCAGCGTAAGTGCAGAGTAACTCGACTGTAGGAAATGGTTTTATTTCAATTATATACTGGTGTCATTGAACACAGTTTGGCCGGGCTCTCTATTTGTTGATACAATGTCATCTTTAATACAATTTATAAAATGCATCAAAACGACTAAGGCAGAACAATATACATATTCTACACTCTTTGGTCAGGTCTATGCTATGGACTTATATCGGTATAAGTATGTTGCTCCGGGGTGTGAAAAATCCACACCCCTGCATGATGCAGTTATACTGACCTGATATTTGGTGGAGGCAGCGCTATGTCGATGGGAGAGTTTCTCCCGTTGACATAGCTACGGCCTCTCACAGAGGTTGATTAAGTACCCTGACAGGAGAAGCTCTCCCGTTGGCATAGGAGCATTTTCATTTCAGCACTACAGCGGCACAACTGTTTGAAGAGTAAACCTGCCCTTAGAGTGGAAACCAACAAGGAGTGGAGTGGAGACCTGGGTTTGATTCCTTGCTTCCTCTGTTAACTTGTGCCTTGGTTCTCAATGTAGTAAAATGCTATAAGCTCCATTTCATATCTCACAGGGATGTTGTGAGGATAAATACGTTAACGATTGTGTGTCACTCAAATACTATAATGGGGGGGCATATAAGGACCATAGATAGCATGATCCACTGTGTTCATGGGAGAGAAAGTTCAGTGTTCCGGTGTATGTTCAAAATATGCCCTTTGGGGCTAGATGATAGTCCTATATTTATTTATAAGTACTCAGTCTTCTGTATTCGCTATGTAGTGACTGGAAAGGAGTTGAGAGAACTAAAAGAGGTGACCTCTGCGTCTGTCTGTGAAAGTGGAGTTACTGCTGTGATGGAACCCCCAGGGTACAACCTGGAACTGGGGTACCGCTGTGCCCCCTTAACTCTCCAGCTTGGGCCCTCTCTCACAATACTTTGCTAGTAACAAATGGCAAACCCCTCTGGGTGCTGTTTTCACTCAGCACAACAGCAGGAGGAGCCCCACACCCAGCTAGATTGCAGGAAGGCACCCAACGTCTCTCATGAATCACCCAGAGAGAGGCACCAGGTAATTCCTCCAGCTTCCCAGCCTTGCACCCCCGAGCTGTGCCGTCCTGTCCTGCTCAGAAGCCTGACTGGGTTATAAACATACACTAATCTGCCTCTCCCTCAATGTGGAGAGAACATGCACCAGTTTTTGTTTCTGAACTGAGGTTTCACAAGCCCTTCAAGCAAAATCCTGTTTTAGGTTGTAGTGAGGCAGTTACCCTGCTCCTAGAAAAAAAGGTAGGCTGACTGGGGAGGCTGCCAAAGCTGTGGCCACACCTGGCCCTGCTGAAGGCCAAAGGAGGTACTGGGGCTTTAGGGAGACAGCTGGGCCAAGAAAGGCAGCAGATCTTGCCAGTGTTGAGTGGCCATCACAGACTGCAGTTTGCCCTAGAGAACAGGGGCTAAATGACGACTGGCAATAGCCACTGAGGCAAGGTGGGCATAGAGGGTTGGGGGCTCCCCTTGGAGGTGAGACCCAGAGCGTGGGGACTGCTGTGGGGCAGAACCCCAAGGTAAGGGATCCGGGAGGGACACAGGACTTGAGGCAGGTGAGACACCGGTCAGCAGGGGGTGCTCCGACCGCTGGAATTGAGCTAATTCCCAGATTGTCCAGTAGGAGGCTCCGCATCAGTGATTGCTCAATCTCCTACATAGGTAAAATATAAAACAGGTTTATTAACTACAGAAAGATAGATTTAAAGTGATTATAAGTGGCAGGTATAAAAGGATAGAGATGGTTACCAAAGAAAATAAAAATAAGCACACAATCTAAATGTTAAACCTTATTACACTTGGCAGTATTTGGGTCAAACAATTTTCTCACCCCAATGGATGTTGCAATCCTTAATGCACAGACTTCCTCCCTGAAGCCTGGACCAGTCTCCTTAGATGATCTATACCAACCGCTATACTTACCTACATGCCTCCAGCTTCCATCCAGGACACACCACACGATCCATTGTCTACAGCCAAGCTCTAAAGATACAACTGCATTTGCTCCAACCCCTCAGACAGAGACAAACACCTACAAGAGCGCTATCAAGTATTTTTAAAATGACAATACCCACCTGCTGAAGTGAAAAAACAGATTGACATAGCCAGAAGAGTACCCGGAAGTCACCTACTACAGGACAGGCCCAACAAAGAAAATAACAGAACACCACTAGCTGTCGCCTTCAGCCCCCAACCAAAACCTCTCCAGTGCATCATCAAAGAGCTACAACCTGTCCTGAAAAATGATCCCTCACTCTCACAGATCTTGGGAGACAGACCAGTATTCGCTTACAGACAGCCCCCCAACCTGAAGCAAATACTTTCCAGCAATCACACACCACACAACAAAAACACTAACCCAGGAACCTATCCTTGCAACAAAGCCTGATACCAACTCTGTCCACATATTTATTCAAGTGACACCATCATAGGACCTATTCACATTAGCCATGCCATCAGGGGCTCATTCACCTGCACATCTACCAATGTGATATATGCCATCATGTGCCAGCAATACCCCTCTGCCATGTACATTGGCCAAACTGGACAGTCTCTACGCAAAAGAATAAATGGATACAAATCTGACATCAGGAATCATAACATTCAGAAACCGGTAGGAGAACACTTCAACCTCTCTGATCACTCAGTAAAGGTGGCAATTTTGCAACAGAAAAGCTTCAAAAACAGACTCCAAGGAGAAACTGCTGAGTCTGAATTCATATACAAACTAGATACCACTAACTTGGGTTTGAATAGAGACTGGGAGTGGCTGGGTCATTACACATATTGAAGCTATTTCCCCATGTTAAGTATCCTCACACCTTCTTGTCAACTGTCTAAATGGGCCATCTTGATTATCACTACAAAAGTTTTTTTTCTCCTGACGATAATAGCTCATCTTAATTAATTAGCTTTTTTCAGTTGGTATGGCTTCTTCCACCTTTTCATGTTTTCTGTATGTATGTGTGTGTGTGTGTGTGTGTATATATATATATATATATATATATCTTCTTACTATATGTTCTATTCTATGCATCCGATGAAGTGGGCTGTAGCCCACGAAAGCTTATGCTCAAATAAATTTGTTAGTCTCTAAGGTGCCACAAGTCCTCCTGTTCGTTTTTGTCTTCTCGGCATCTTGGTTGTTTCCAGCGTAGGTGGGGGAGGATAAAGGCCAAGACATGCTGCAACTGCTCCTTATTTTATACTCTGGGCCCATGTGGCTGACAGACACTAGCCCAGGCAGGTACTGGTGGGCTTTGCTGAGTCAGTGAACAGGCAGGCACCAAGTCACAGTGATCAAGCAGTTTCCATTGTGCGGTGCTTACATAGTAGTCATACAGTTGGTTAATGGGCAGTCAACACCATCTGGGCAGGGATCTTTTGCATGCCTTACAGCATATTTCAGTAACAATCATACAGCACAATCTCATAACTTTATACACACTAATGATGTACATATTTGGACAGAACAGCAGGTTTCAGCAGATCATGACCTTTCATCTGATACCTTACATGGCATGCTTTGTATGAAATATCATAACCACATATGAATGATGAATATAGGGGTTACAGGGTGCCATTCTGAGGTACAATGAGTCACAACTGCATTAGCAAGAGATCTGTTGGTATTTTCTTTTCACTCCCTTCCTTGCAGTCTCAGTAGAAAGGCCAAGGGTAACCAAAAAGGCTTCAAGGCTGGACTGCCCTCTCCCACTCTGCAGGCCAGCATCAAGGTCCAGGAGTGTGGAAAGCTTGCTCCGTGGTGCTCTGCTGTACCTATTCTTTGGATAAAAAGCAAAACAAAGAGTTTGATCTTCAGATCTGTCAGTCCATCATTTTGCAAGAGCACAACATTCTTTTCATAAAATTTTTAAGACCAATAAATATAGTGATATAAAGAAAAATGCAGAAAAATTGATTGCATGTGTCGTTTAAACTGACATTAAAAGCTGATGGTTTGGTCTAGCCTAGTCAACTTACTCCCAAGTAACTTGCACACATGGCTACAATCCCTGGTAACAGGTGAGTGGCAGACATCTGTGCTGTCTTGAGGGAAGTAAATCTAGATGCACATGTTGAGGAGTAACATGGCATGACATGCTATATTTTGCACATTTTTCTGTGTCGTTGGGATCTGTTTAGATTTTTGATGCTTTTGTCTGCCCAGAGGTTATAGATGATGGTGTTTAGTCTGTGACTTAACTATTGCTTCCTTCATGCATGCATGCGGATGGATGTATCCTGCTGTGCCAAGTTATATAAATTTTTAATTGTCACAGTAAAAATATTTGCTTTGAGTGGCTTTGAATGAGCTCCAGCCTCTGGGAAAGTGCCACTCTTCATTCTAATGAGGAGAGAAATCCTCTGATTAAATCAAGCTCCCTATAGTGTGCAACCACTTAAATAAATGTTTCATGTTGTCTGCATGATGCTTTTAAAATGTAACAGCTGCTTATGTAATCATTACATGGGACATAAATAACTGAGGTTATTTATGACCATCAACACATAATTATTTCTTGCATTTTCATTACAAAAGATTCCACAAAAGTCACTTCTCGTTTCCCAAGTATCTGTTTGGAAAAAGCTCCAGGCCATGTAGAGCAGATGGATCCATTCAGAACTATTTTATATCCAGAGATGCGCAGGCTGCTTGTGAATTTTTTATGGAGAATTTGTGAACAGACTCCTCCATGTGAATATTCCAACTCCTTTTGGGTTTTTATCCCAGAACACAAGTTTCTTCAATGGGGGGAATGCAGTTAATTACAAAGTAAAGGGATTTTTTTATTCTTCAACCATGATGCCAGATTAAAGGAAACTGTGCTAATATTTTTGACACCTTACTGGTTTACAAATAAAAAAAAAAAGACCTTAGACAAGAGAATTATAAAGCAGTAATAATAAATATATGTCACTGTTCCATTGATATGGACTGGGAAGTGATGTAATCTCTGGGGACTAGCAATGAAATGATCATTCCAACAGGAAACACAAATTAGCTAATGTCTCAAGGGATTTATACTTTGCTCATTAGAGTGATATCTTAGCATGTATGCAATGAGAAAGCCATACAGTACAGGGTAAACATGGAGATCTAGGTTCTATTCCCAGTTCTGCCACAGACTTGCTTTTTGACATTGGTCACTTGTCTGGGCTGGTCACTTAACCTCTCTGTGCCTTTGATTCCCCATCTGTAAAATGGGCATAATGCTCCTTCTTCCTTTGTAAACAGCTTTGAGAGTTATAGATGCAAAGTGCTATGTAATAGTTGTGGTGTTATTAGAGCTAGTCAAAAATGCTTTTTTCGTTTCTATTTTTGCAGGAAATTTGGAAAAAATGTATTTTTTTTTATTTTTTTAAACCACCCTTTTTTTCTGTTGTTCACCAAAAACTTGAAACCAACCCACAAAGTATTTTTAGTTTTTGAGAATCATTTTGGATCAAAGGTTTCAGTATGGATGCCCTATGCTTCGTAAAGTCCCCTAGCGGGCAAACGTTTAGGCATGTGTTCATCAGTACGACTCCTCATGGTAATGAAGTTAAGCACATGCAGGATTAGGGCCAAAGGCATATCTGATTCCCAGTCCTTGGGCCCTCAGATCCTTTCCTTCCAAAGCGATGATGACGAGGGAACCCCAGCACTGAACTCTCCTAGAAAGTTTTTCCCTTCTCTGGGTTTTTAAGGGAAGGATAGCTTTGTGCTTACACCAGAACTTTATTTCTAGTATACGACCGAAGAGCAGTCAGGCTAGTAGGGGGAGAATCTTCCAAGGCTGAGCGAGGAAGGGCTGAGCCTATGTGCTGCTTAAACAACTCCTACAATGGGGACATTGGGTGGTTGGATTGTTGTAGTGGTAGATTCACCAGTGCCCCATTCATTCCCCCCTTTCCACGTACTAGCTGCATGCCATGAGTTCTGCAGCTTGCAAGAGGTGTGCTCTACCTCTGTGGGCTCACCGAACCCTGCCTCTTTGCACAGTAGAATTGCACTGCAAGAGCAATCTGGGTGGCTGCAGCTAAAGAATGGGATTTAGACCATAATACTCTTCTTGGACTTGCTGAGTGAGACTTTCAAACTGCTGCTTAAATAAGTGGTAAAACTCCTCTTGACTTCAATGGGAGCAGTTAGACCAAAGCCTAGCACTTCTAAACATTCCATTTTCTGTTTCTCCCATGGCATTGGTTAAATTCTGTCTGCAATACCCTTGGTGTTTTGTATCATTGTGATCAGGCTAGAAAAAGAAACTAAAATCAGTGGATACAGTCACAATCCCACTCTTTCTTCAGACATCACCATCTCTTAGTATGAATAGTACTGCTATCTCCTGAGCAAATTAAATATTGTCCTGGAGTGATTTCAGTAGGAAAGACTTAAAGCTGTGCTAACAGCCAGTAACCATACATGGCATGGATTCACCTGACATGTTATGTTGCAGTTTTGTGAAAATCATTTGATATGCTGGACATAGAGTGCCAAAGCTATAAATGTTAATAGGCTCCACTAATAGAGTTTTTAGGATTCACCCCTTATTCTAGATAATCTGCTGCCTCTTATGAAAATTTTCAAGTACTTCTATAAAGCTGCTTATGCCAGATGATAAAAAAAATAAACCCAGTCATAATTGCTTCTGGTTGTGCAGGGACATTTTCCTCTGCAATGTCTTTGTTAGTCACTAAGTAATATTAGCCTTTTCCCCTGAGCAAAGCCGACTGACCATCAAGGCCGGCTCTAGGATTTTTTTCAGAGTAACAGCCGTGTTAGTCTGTTAGTCTGTGGGATCCGTACCGAAAATGGCGGGTATACAAGATCTGAGCACAGTCTGTGGATAGGCCGGAGACTTTAGTCCACCAAAACAGGCTCAGGCCTTGCCCCTTTCAGTTCCACCTAGGCCAGTCACCAGGAGGCAGGGCCAGAAGGAGGCACTGGGCTCCTATGTGTGGGGTGGTTCACAATTGACGGATCCCCACCAGAAGCACCTGACCCTGGTCCTGGCCCTGGGGCAGGGGAAATGCCTAGTGAGGAGGTTGGGGAACCCAGGGAAGAGGCACATGAATCTGACTCCATGTTAGGGAAGGAGCAGAACTCCTGGCTTTGCTGGGATTAGGTAAAAGTGTTATTCCCTTGTTAAGCATGGTGCTTGATCCAGGGGTTGATTCTGACTTTCTAGGAGGGATGGTTGGTGTTTGTGCAAACACACAGGGCTGGATCCAGGGACCTCATCCCCCACTGTGGGAACCCCCTCCTCACAGTTTCAGGAGAGCATGGATATGGGTGGGGAAAGAAGAGAGAGGAGTCAATCCTGATACCAGGGCTGTGGTCAGGGTGTCTGAGCAGAGGGTACCATCTGGCAGCGATGGGGAAAAAGTGGGAGTTCTGTCGTGATGATCAGTTTTAGGAGAACTGCAACCTTTTCATCCCACCGCTGTTCCCAGAGTGCCATTAAAGCAATGCGTCGGAAGGAAAGGGCTCATATTTCAGTAGGGAAACCTGCTTTTTCTGTTACCTCCTGAAATCTGTCTGAGCACTGTACAAAGCCTTTTCGCAAATTCTGCCTCCTTTACTTTTTAAGAGGCTTTGGATTCTAAACTGGGAAACAATCTGAAATAATGGCTTTGCTCAGGATAATGCTCAGGATGCTTGAGAAGTGTGACTGCCACCACATCTTCAGGTGCTAGTAGCACCAAGAAGTTATTGCCAGGTAATACTACTCATAGGCAATAGGGAACTCATACACATTCCTAAGAGAGATTTCAGAGTAACAGCCGTGTTAGTCTGTATTCGCAAAAAGAAAAGGAGTACTTGTGGCACCTTAGAGACTAACCAATTTATTTGAGCATAAGCTTTCGTGAGCTACAGCTCACTTCATTGGATGCATACTGTGGAAAGTACAGAAGACGTTTTTATACATACAAACCATGAAATGGGTGATTATCACTACAAAAGGTTTTCTCTCCGCCCACCCCACTCTCCTGCTGGTAGTAGCTTATGTAAAGTGATCACTCTCCTTACAATGTGTATGATAATCAAGGTGGGCCATTTCCACCACAAATCCAGGTTTTCTCCGCCCCTCCCCAACACCCCCCCCCCAAAAAAAACCCACTCTCCTGTTGGTAATAGCTTATCTAAAGTGATGACTCTCCTTACAATGTGTATGACAATCAAGGTGGGCCATTTCCAGCACAAATCCATGGTTTAACAAGAACATCTGAGGAAGGGGGTAGGGGGGTAGGAAAAAACAAGGGGAAATAGGTTACCTTGCATAATGACTTAGCCACTCCCAGTCTCTATTCAAGCCTAAGTTAATTGTATCCAATTTGCAAATCAATTCCAATTCAGCAGTCTCCCGCTGGAGTCTGGATTTGAAGTTTTTCTGTTGTAATATCACAACTTTCAAGTTCTTGGTTCAGGCTTGCAGCAGTGATGGAATAAACTGCAGGTTCAAATCAAGTCTCTGGAGTACATCCACAGCTGGGATGGGTCATCAGTCCTTTGTTCAAAGCTTCAGTGTAGCAAAGTTCCTCCAGAGGCAAGAAGCAGGACTGAAGACAAGATGGAGGAGCTGCAGCAGCTTTTTATATTCTCTTGCCATGTGGTCTTTCTTTCTTTGTTCCAAAGACAAGCTGTCCATCACATGGCCTGGAAAAACCTCAGAGTTCTGTTCCTAGGCAGGTCTGTGCATACCTTGCTGAGTCATAAGGCGAGTCTGCCTTCTCTCAATGGGTCAATTGTATAGCTAATGGTCCTTGATGGGCCATCAAGCAAGCTAGGCAGAGCTGACATCAACTTGTCTGGGGTATCACCCAGAAGCATAGCACAAGTTTGAAATACAGCCAGTATAGAGCCAATATTCATAACTTTAACTATAAAAATGATACACACATATAGACAGCATAATCATAACCAGCAAACCATAATCTTGTCTTAGACACCTCGTTTGACCCCCTTTATGCAAGATTTGGTGCCACTACAGGACTTTGGTTGCAACAAAGATCTATACGGTCCCAGCTTATGTCAATAATGTCACACTGGCTAATTAGGTCAAAGCGTCTCGTCTGAAGGCAGCTCGCAAGAGCACACTCTTATTTGTTAACTAACTATAAATATAAGAAATCTTTAATATTCCTTTAACCTTTGTAACATTTAAAGTATTTTAGGGTTGTGAAAGGTGCCAGATTTGACAGACATCTAGCTACAGGACAGTCACAGAGGCCATGCAAGCCACCCACCCGTGTTCATGATTGGGCGCCTCTGACCTTATTGGAAGCATTTCAATCTCTATTATCCAGCACAGTAAAATAATAACAACAGTACCACCTAGCTCTTTTCATCTGTAGCTCACAGGTAGGTCAGCGTCATTTTACAGAAGGGGAAGCAAGCCCAAGGTCACACACCAGTGGCAGAGTTAGAAATAGAACCCAGGTCCCATGACAGCCAGCATGTTGCCTAGTCTCCTGGGCCATACATATTGTGTCCTTAATAACAGCTAAATGACCCATGTCTGCTAGGATGATCTGAGGAATGGAATGGAAAACCTACCTTATGAGAGGAGACTCAAAGAGCTTGGCTTGTTTAGTCTAACAAAAGAAGGTTGAGGGGAGACATGATTGCTCTCTATAAATACATCATAGGGATACATGCTGTTAGGGGGCTTATTCCTTCACCCACTTACTTCCCTGGTCCTTCTCGCATGAACAGAGAGCAACAATACCCGAAGTCCAAAGGTGCAAACAATTCGATGTTTATTGGGGTGAACTTCCAGCAAGCATGATTCCAGTTTCCTTCCTTAGTATCCTCCTTCCCAGCTCTGACACCACAGAGCCTTACACCTGTGTCCCTGTTCCCATTCCTACCCTTAGCCAAACACGATTCCAACTTCCTTACTCCCATTCCCTGTTCCCATTTCCCCCTTTAGCAAAACATGATTCCAATTTTCTTACCCCCATTCCCTGTTCCCATTTCCCCCTTTAGCAAAACATGATTCCAATTTTCTTACCCCCATTCCCTGTTCCCATCTCACACACCCACCCCCACCCACACCCAGTCACTTCCTCATTGAGTACAGATTATATAGTAAAACTTGAGTTCTGCTTAGCTATACCTTAACCAATCATTTTCCTGAAATTTAACTAACCAAACCTAACATGTTGTAACATGATTATGTAACCAATTATATCCCACCACCTCAATTAGTTTACACCCAGCAAAATTAATTATACAGCAGACAGGAACAATCACAGAACCAGACAGAGATTATACAGACAAACAACAGCAAAGTGGGAACTATAATGACAAAACAATACAGAAGTGAGGATTTCACATCCCAGCTATTGATAAGTGAGTTCTTGCCAGACAGGATGCTATCAAACTAAGTTTCCTTTTACATTTTCTAGGCACTTCCCTTCCTCTGGAGGTGATAGGAATACAATCCTGTCCTGATAGTGCCTAACAGCCCAATAGCACCTTATTTCAATGTGACTAGTTTGGAATGTGAGGATGTGACCGTTCGCTTCCCAGCTTATGGCTGCCTCTGCTGCTTAGCCAAAGGCCTGAGCCTAAGCACAGGGCCACAAACTGTCACAGTAAGAGAAGGCCCTTACACTGGCAGACAGTGGTTTTGATTCTTTCTTTTATACCTCTATCACTAGCCAAGTGATAAGAATACACCTAAATTCTTAGAGTATAGGCCTTTACAGACAGGCCTGAATATCTATATCCTAACACATGCCAGGGAGAGAGATGGGTTATTTAAGTTAAAGGCCAATGTGGAGACAAGAACAAATGGATATAAACTGGCCATCAACAAGTTTAGGCTTGAAATTAGGCGAAGGTTTCTCACCATTAGAGGAGTGAAGTTCTGGAAGGCCTTTCAAGGAGAGCAGAGGGGACAAAAATCCTAACTAGCTTCAAGACTGAGCTTGATAAGCTTATGGAAGGATGGTACTGCCTATGATGGCATGTGGCCCCTTGGTGACTGCCAGTAGCAAAAATCTCCAACTGCTCGAGGAGGGACACTAGATAGGGAGGACTCTGAGTTACTACAGAGACTTCTTTCCCAGGTATATGCCTGGTGGGGATCTTGCTCACATGCTCAGGGTCTAACTGATCACCATATTTGGGGTTGGGAAGGAATTTCTCTCTGTCAGATTGACAGAGACCCTGGGGGTTTTTGCCTTCCTCTGCAGCATGGGGTACGGGTCACTTGCAGGTTTAAACTAATGTAAATGGTGGATTCTCTGTAACTTGAAGTCTTTAAACCATGACTTCAGTAGCTCAGCCAGAAGTTAGGGGTCTATCACAGGAGGGGTGGGTGAGGTTCTTTGACCTGCAATGTGCAGGAGGTCAGACTAGAGGACAATGAGGGTCCCTTCTCATGTTAAAGGCTATGAGACCTTTCTTTCACCTCTGGTTTCTAGTCAGCACCAGACACAGAACTGCTGAAGTCCCCCATGGAAGTCTGTCTTTGAAGTATTTTCAAGGAGGACTGAGAACAGAAGTGTCAGATCTTGCCCTTAAAAAAAAAAAAAAAAGGTGTTTTTCCCCTGGATTTCCAGCTGTACCTTGCAGACTCTGAAGGAGCAGAGAGCTCAAACAAGCTTCAGTGAAGTAGCTGATTTTTGGAAGATTATCTGAACCTTTTCAGGTTCACTCATCTCTTTGTAGAGCTTCTTTTGGGCTCTACTGTTTCACAAGCAAGGGGAAAGGAGACAAGGTGGATTATTGGACCAATAACCAGAGGCAGTCTGTATATGCTACTCAAAGGTGGGGAGAATGCCTGAGGGGAATGCTCTCTGAGGTGGCTTCCACACTTCTGTTTTGGAGGTACAACCTGTATATTCCCCTCTCCTCCTTGCTCTTCCCATTCCCCATCCCTTTTGGGGTATCTGGTGCTAAGACTCCTGGGATTCTTGCAATGCAGGAGTCCTAAGTCTTGGATCAAGCCTGCCACCTGTGCAGATGGGCAAAGAAAGAAGGCTCCTTGTACCTGAGCTTTAACCCCCACATGCAGCCATGCAGGGCTAGCCAGGACCTGGTCCTTGGAGGGGATTGCAGTCATGTTTCTCAGTTCGCAGTATGCTCAGTTTGATAGCTGTAAGAAAAGTTTTTTAAAAATCTATAGTTATAAACCAGATAACACTGCACTCTGCTGTCCATACATTGCATTTGTAGGGTTATGATAAACATCTGACATTTATGTACAAAAAGAAAGTGGTCTCTGCAGGTGGAAAGAATCTTGTGCAAAAACTGAGGCACCCACAATTAGCAGACACATGTGAAAGGAAAGGTCATAGGATGCACTTCAGCAGCTGTTACTTTATAGTCCTCTTGGGGCAAATCTTGGGCACCAGACTTTTTTTTTCAGTTTTTATTCAGTCCTCACCCAAACACACTCAATTTCTCCCTCAGAATCTTCTGAGAATTAAATACTTGGGCCAGCTCATTTTCTGAAGTGAATAGGAAGCTAAATGCAACACAGGAAAATCTTTAACAAAAGAAGGTAAACATACAAGTGAAGCAAAATATATCATTATAGTGTAATCAATAAATAAGCCATTTAAAATATTCAGTCAATTACCATGTAAAGAAAAACTCTAAACTTTTTTTAAAAATATAACTGCATTTCAATAATGGAAAATACCAGTGTCTCAGAATCAAATAATCACACAATGCAGTGAGTCAAAATTTCAGTAAAATGTACATAATGTATATGGCTACCCCAGAGCTACATTGTTGATACACTGCCCATGATGGCCGCTTGGAATGTCACAATAGCAGCAAAGATGGAACTCAGAACTGCTGCTCCCAAACCACAGGCTTCTGCCTCTTGAGCTAAAAGAAAATCCCGAATTATTCCTGCAGTATTGGGGCCAACAATATGAAAGCAAGCGGTTTGGAATTCATCCAGTAGAGGGTAGTAGCATTTATATCTGTAGCCCCTTCATCAGTGTGTATTACAAGGCCTGGTCTGTGCCTGATTCACAGAGGATGCGAGTCTGTTACAGCGTCCGCTAAAGAGCCTGGCTTTTTAGCTCAAGCTGTAGAGATTTATAGTTTCAATTTTGGATGTTCTTGGTTTAATCCCTAGCATTTCAGCCAAGAGAGCAGCCATCACATATGTGCATTAGCCATTCATTGTAATATCTTTTCCAGGCTTCGTGTAAACCCTAAGAAGGTCTCAGAGACTTCTCACATCATCCACTGTTTTGCTAACATGTTACCAAAAGTCTCAATTATAGCATGTCACTCACAAAAGTCAAAGTTTCGCTTACTAAAACTAATGAAGCAACTGAGCTTTCAGGGTGATTGGATTGGTGTGAAGAACTCCAATCTTTGGTAGGGTATCTGGACAAGCTTTAAGCTGAAGTATAATGGACACTGTCCTTTCTGCTCGAGAGGGTGCCTTGTTGTATACTATAGTACAATAAGAACAGCAATTCATAATGGTTTCTTTCATAACTTGTCAAACATGTTCCCCTCAAGTCACAAAGTAAACAGAAGAAAAAAATAAGCCTAATACTTCTGGCAAATCTTGTGAGTAATGACGTATTTCAAAACCAAATGTATTTGTTCTACAGTACTTGCCCACTACATTTGTATGCAGAGGAGAACCTGTGTTTGTTCATTCGTTCATTCATCCACCCCCACAGCACCTTCTTCTCCCTCACTTTGGACCCTCCACAAAAGTCTGAAATCCATACAGGGATGGTGGAGTGGAGACTGAATGAGCAGGAAGAAGGAATTAGTGGGATGGAGGTGGGGCCCTGAACACACATCATTCCCCATCTAGCCCTGTGGAAACTAGGTGAAAAAGACAATACAGCCCTAGAGTGCATGCTCTTTTCTACATAGCCCCTTCCCTTAATTCCCTCCCTCTGTATCTCCTCCCCCAGGATTTAGGTTGCAGCTGCAGCCAGGGAAAAGCTCTGGGAGTATGACTCTAATGGCAGTCATGCTGTTGCCTCGCTGTGGGCCAAGCTAGCATTGAGGCATAGTTACCCTGTGGAAGGCACTTGCTTCCCAGCAATCTGTCACATTTGGACATTTTTTAAGCTAGGTGGCAAACTCCTCCTCATCCCACCCCCAAGACAGGCTCAATAGAGAAGAAATTTGTGGGCAATTCCTTAAAGGTTTCCTCATCAGAGTTCCCTCCCACTAGCTAGCCTCTGGGACAGGGTTACCTGGACCATTCAGGAAGGAAATTCCTTACTTCAGTACAAATTTATTATCTACTTTTTTATCGAGAAGGAAAACTGTTGTTCCTATGAATGAACAAAACCAGCCTCCTTCAGTCATCAGTGATGCCCGGAGGCAACTTGAACTTCTTCAGCTTTCTCATCCCCAGTAATGTCCCGGGGTCTGTCCTGCAGTATCTTAGGGCTGCAGCAACCTCCACCAGCTCAGTGCAGGGAGCGGGGACTGGGATGTGTCAAAGCCTGTGGACGGCATAGAGAGGTCCTTTGCACATGCTGAATGATTCTGCGTCCTGTTCCTGTGGAGTGAAGGTAGATCCTCCCTGTTGTCAGTAAAACCTGGTTCAACCATCCTCAGCATTGAGTGTACTGCCACATTTAAGCACATTAGTGCTGCTTAAACCTGGGACAGGATATGCACCATCTTGGTCACTGTGGTCAGTTGGCACACGGGTGTGTTTTCCCCATATGTTCTACGTGGTAGGTCGTTCAGCAAATCTCAGTAAAGCTACCCAGAAACACCACAGACTCGGTTCAGTGGTGAAGGTGCTCAGCCAGGTTTATTGCGGACGAAGCATGGTTCTAACACCCCATAGATTCTCCAGGTACGCTAACACATGTATGCCCACGATAGTGGATCAGCTCAGTCAGCAGTGGGACTTTCTGCTGCCCCCTCCACTGGACAGAGGTGCCCTTCCTATGATTTCTCTTATACATTGAAACAAACAAGTTATGTATCACACTCCTGACGTGGTTAGTTGCCAAACCTGCACCTTATACCTGCTGTTTCAAACAAAGCATCCCCATTCGTTATTCTGTCCTCCCATCCTTGCCTTACTCAGGATCAGTGTGTTCCTGTACCATCTCCCAGGAATGTGTTTACATGACTATCCAGTACCTAGTACTTAGGAGTGCCTGTGTTTTAGCAACGCTTGCCGTACCTTTGCCAAGTTTATGTACTAGACAGTGAACTCGTAAGCAAGTGTCTGCCTTATGACAGGGTCTGACTTTGGCTCATAGCATGGCCCGGCTTTGCAGACTGTGGGTTAGACCTCAGGCCTTGCACCAGGCCCAGTGCTCCAGGCTGTCTGTCTCTACTGCAGTCAGCAGTACTAAAAATGATCAGTGCATTTTTCCTACATGTTTCAAACTGCCATGAAGCTGTAAATTCTCGTAGCAGAAGTGTTTTACATACCTTTGCCACTTCACTGCACATACTTTTACTGTGAAACAAATTTAACATGTTATCCCTTTAAATCACTACAATAGTACTGATTTATGCCTTTCAACATTGTACAGACCACACATTCACTGATACAATCCCCATAGCACCTAAAATGAAACAATTGCTCCTTACAATCAAATTTTGTTTTGTAAATCATTGGTTTATTCTTAGTTGAAAACATTCTACAAACAGCTTCACCTTTAAAGACACACAGTCTCCAAGATGGATAAGATAAGATATGCATGATCCATGCTGCAAAAACTAATTAAAATTAACCATGTAATCAATGTCTTCAACAATTTAGCCCTCTGGTGAGTTGCTCTGAACAATACTACAGGCACACAGCAGAGGGCAGCAGAGTTTCATGTGTACAACATGATTTCTGGCTCTTACCCAATAGAATGCAGCACAGTATTTAATCATCTGCCAAGTATCAGGATAGAATATGCACAAAAGAAGTCAGACAGGCACCATACAAAAAATGTTGGGGCTATCCCAGGGAAGTCCTTCTGAGCCCTCAAAGCCCTGGGTTGGAGCATGCTCAGTCACTATGTAGAAATGGGGCAAATGTAGGGAGACCAGATGGCCTGATAATATAAGGATTGTCCTGATATTAGGGGTTTTGTCTTATATGCAACTATCCCCCCCCCCCCCCCCCCCACACACACACACACATACAAAACTGTCCCAATGTTTCATGCTTGCTATCTGGTCACCCTAGGCATTTACAGTCTCGTCACGTGTATGAGCTGTGAGGGGATGGCACATCCTCAGTGAGGACAGAATCTTCAAACATTTTAGCTGAAACTCTCGCGTGTCTCTATTGAGTATATGCAAACAGGCCAGATTTGGGCAGATTTTCCCGGGGCTGACACAAAGCATATCCCTGACACAAAGGCCAACCCCTGCCAAATTTCATGTCCCTGCTCCAAAACACATGGGCCCTAGAGCTTTCCAGAAATATCACCAGAAATTTTTAACATGGGCAAAACAATATATTTTCCCCTAGCCTCATTCCCGGAAATGGCTGAACAGTTTTGCTGAACGTTTGCCTAAAAATTCAGCCTGAGGCAGACCCCTGGCATGGATGATTTCAGTCCAAACGATTAAAGTGTGGCAAAGTTAGAAGCAGCAGAAAACAAAGTTTTAAAATGGGAAGAGTCAGGCAACCTTAATAATAGTGCTAATAACCTCAGTAGAGGATGATTTAGTGCTCTGTGGTAAATTTGAGCTGCTGTGTTTACATTTACTATATGTCTGGTACACTGCCCACATGGAGGTGCTGGTATTTATGTGGTAAATTGTGACTCACTGGGTAGATTGCTGGAAGGTGATACATTGTTGAACAATACCATAAATTGCAATTTTTATGCACCTTTGACTGCCCCACCCACCCTTTGCTCACTCCAGCATCTCTACTGGGAGTACTTTTAACATTCCAAGCTTCTGAGCACCTTCAAACAGCTGCCAGTTGAAAAAAAAATTGACCTGTCGGAAAAATGTTTCCATCTCTTTCCTCAAAGGTGGATTCATCCACCCAAAATTTCCCTAGTTTGAACAATATTCATAGCTGGACAAATAACAGGTCTGGTAGACTGTAACTTAGCCGTGCTTCAAACAGTAGGTTTATAACATTAGAAAGTGGAGACTGACATGGGGCTCTAAATTCAGTAGCTGAAACCTGTTAAATTTCATATTCTTGTCTTTAAAGAAACTGATTTCTTTTCTTTCAATATAAGTTAGCATTTTACTATTATTAATTATTATTTAAGAGCTTATTTATCATTTTGATTCATTAGTATGAAAGGATTTGCTCCATAGCAGAGCAAAAACTAGTACCGGTCAATGCAGCAGCAGCATGCGCAACAGCCTGCACCTCTCTCACACTAACGTGTGTGTGTGTGTTTATATGGACACACCATAACACAGTCAGTTTAACATCAACAGCCAAAGTTCTGTGTATGGGTCTGAAGTCAAATATCTCAAATGTATTAATGATTTGGCAATGCCATAATTTTGAGTAAAAAATTCCTCCCTGACAAAATTCCATAATCTGAAATCATCTCTAACTACCTTGTAATTTAGTAGGAAATGTAGATTGTAACAGAATGATGCTGTATTTAGTAGCATGTGTCACAGAAGATAAAAAAGCTGGGTTTTGATGTAATAAATTCATCTGTCATGAATCAAGTTCTGGAACTGAACTGGAATGAATTATCATGAATACTCCTGCAAGTAAGTATGGGTTTGCAAAAATGCTCATACTATGAACTTTGTTTCTTCACCATCATTTAGTGTCTTTGCTTATCGTCATATATTATTATTTGAAACAAATATGGAGACCATGAGACGCACCTGAGGGAGAGGAGGGACTTTGCTCAGAGGGAGCAGATTGTTTGTGTCAGCTGTACGTAAGTATTGGGATAGTCAATGTGTGAAGAACATACTATGAACTGAAAGCAGTATATAACATTTAACTTTTTAGATTTCCTATATTCTTTAAGAGAGGGACCATGTCTTTTTATTTGTCCATAAAGCATGTGGTATGCAGTAATCTATTTTTCATTAAAGATCCCAAGCCACTTTTTCTAAGATTTAGGATGATAGTCCAGTGTCCTGCTCAAGTTCCAACTTGGCTGATCTATTCTGCCCATTTAAATTCCTGCTGCATTTCAATTGGATATGGAATTCTTCAATTCCGGACCTTGTGTACTGTTTTGGAGAATTGCTGTGTGCTGTTAAACAATTATTGCATTACACAACAGATGTTGGGTGCATTTCAGTGGTGAGTGGAGACATTAAAATATATGAAATGCAAGAAAATGTTGCCATTTGTATTTAAGTTCCCAGATATGTGTGGTCTGATTTTTTTCAGAGAGTCACAAAGTCAACGAGAGCTGCAAATGCTCAACAAGTCTGAAAAATAAGGCCATTTTTCTTTAGATGGGCTAAATGTGAATTTTGGTGTGAACTGTAGGCACTTTCAATTGAAAGTCTTTACCTAGGTTAATGCACGCTAAACTTGTGCTTAAAATAACATCATTAGAAAATATTAAGATTTCAGCAGCAGTGTAAACTTGGGTTGACTGCGTGCACATATATTTTATGGTGTATATTTTATGCCAATTGAAGAACGCAATTCAATAAATGCCATTGGACGAGAGAGAGAATATTATTGTATATGGGTCACCAAACCCGGCAGCGGGATTGAGACATTGTTCCTAAAACGCCGGCAAGAACAAACATATCTGTAATAATTGTGATCTGTTGGTGGGCAATATGTGAACGGAAAAAAGGGCTAAATTTGCCAGAGGATGAATGTTTAACCTCCCCCACCTGCTTAAACTCCCCCACACAGTTGGGCCTTGGAGAAAGGAGCCAGCCAGAGGGCAGGGGCAGAAGCAGCCAAAGCAGGGAATTCTGGATATTCAGAGAACTTGCTAAGTTTTGGCTGGACTTTCTATGCCCTGTGCTGATGGGCTGTTTGCTCCAGTCCTCCCTCTCAATCTCTTCACTGCACATCTCTCCCTCTTACCCCCTGCACCCGTCCCCCGACCCACCTTCCCTTTCCTTTCTTTCCACTTAGCTGATCCCTTCTTAAACAAACCCAAAAAAACATTGTGGAACTGTCAAGGTTCCTCCCCCACTCTGAACTCTAGGGTACAGATGTGGGGACCTGCATGAAAAAACCCCCTAAGCTTATCTTTACCAGCTTAGGTCAAAACTTCCCCAAGGTACAAAATATTACACCCGTTATCCTTGGAATGGCCGCTACCACCACCAAACAATTACTGGTTACTGGGGAAGAGCTGTTTGGACGCGTCTGTCCCCCCAAAATACTTCCCAAAACCTTGCACCCCACTTCCTGGACAAGGTTTGGTAAAAAGCCTCACCAATTTGCATAGGTGACCACAGACCCAAACCCTTGGATCTGAGAACAATGAAAAAGCATTCAGTTTTTACAAGAAGACTTTTAATAAAAAATAGAAGTAAATAGAAATAAAGAAATCCCCCCTGTAAAATCAGGATGGTAGATATCTTACAGGGTAATTAGATTCAAAAACATAGAGAACCCCTCTAGGCAAAACCTTAAGTTACAAAAAAGATGCACAGACAGAAATAGTTATTCTATTCAGCACAGTTCTTTTCTCAGCCATTTAAAGGAATCATAATCTAACACATACCTAGCTAGATTACTTACTAAAAGTTCTAAGACTCCATTCCTGTTCTGTCTCTGGCAAGAGCAGCACACAGACAGACACAAGCCCTTTGTTTGTCTCCCTCCTCCCAGCTTTTGAAAGTATCTTGTCTCCTCATTGGTCATTTTGGTCAGGTGCCAGCGAGGTTACCTTTAGCTTCTTAACCCTTTACAGGTGAGAGGAGCTTTCCCCTGGCCAGGAGGGATTTCAAAGGGGTTTACCCTTCCCTTTATATTTATGACAGGAACTAACATGATTACTGGCTGGCCTTTAGGCAGTACTGTAATAAGCATGTGGGGGAAAAAAAGAGATTAGGAGGTGCAGCATTCATTGGGCAATAGGAATGCAATTCAGTGGCGGGACCCTTTCCCCTTAAGATGCCACTTCCAATGCCACCACCTCACTCATAGAATGTGTGTAACCTTAAAGAGCTTCAATTTCACAATTATATTTTCCAAAGGGCCTGACCCAACTCTCACTGAAGTTAATGGACAGAGAGTCCCATTCACTTCAGGGGAAGCTCAACCAGGTTCTAAATCCAGAAAGTTTAGACACATCTTTTCAAAGTGTTCTTCTCTGCTCTTCTGAGATGTAAAAGCCAGAAAGATCATTTACCAAGTCAGCCACAGCCTCCTCTGAGCATGAAGCAATGTACATAGTTGTGTCTCGGGGGATTTAATATAAGTGCATGGTCTGAGCTTAAAGACGAAAGGAAAACCTGTGAGGAGGCTGCAGGTGGAAGTACAATAGAAACGTGCAAATTATGGATGACCTTATTGCATGAGATTTCGATTAATGTATTAGGTCTGCACTATTCTCAATAGGTATTTGCATAAAATAACTCTGCTGTTCTTTGAGATACAAGGTTGGGGTAGAAAATATTTCCAGTTAACTTCTTTTGACAGTTCAATTTTCTACTGTATTTACCTTTTGGTACACTGAAAATTTATTTTTTATTTGCCTTTGTCAAGTATCCTTTTAGGATTTGATTTTTAACCTATTTACATGTGCAGTTGCACCTGAGGAAGATATATGCCAGGCAGCTGTGTGCCTAATTTGCATGTGAAATATAGCACCATTATGTATAAAACTATCCTAAGCTCATGTGCAGTTGAAGTTATTGTGCACATGAATGAGGCTGACATGCATTGCTTGATAATCATTCCACTTGTTTGATAACTAAACCCTTGAAGTGGGTTTTCTTGCATGTAGTTACAGATGTAGCTCTGCATATGGTTAGATTTGTTGCACAGAATAGGCATTCTCTTAATAAGTGAACTGTTTTAACAGGTATTCAGCAGTCACAATTAAGCCTTTTATTGTTTTGGGACCATATGATGATGTTGACAAAATGCCAGCTGCATCCTGTCTTGGGATGATATCTTGCAGAAAAAAACAAAAAGCTCTGTTTCAAAAGTACTTGAGTAGCTTTCCAAACCATTAAGTGCATAAAAGCATATGGACATATAAAATTAATTAATTTTAATGAGTCCCTGCTGAGCATGTACAAGATGAGATTTTTCAGAAGCTTATAACTTGGTGAAATTTCTGTGTGTTTTCATGGGAACAGCAAAAGTCACATCTCTGACACAAAAGTTACTCCCTGCCAAATTTCAAAGATGCTGCTTCAAAGTATGGATGTTCTGGAGCTTCTCAATGAAATGGTTGAGAAGACTATTTTTTAACATGGCCAAAACAATGTATTTTTCTCAGCCTCATTCTCAGAAACAGCTGGACCATTTTGGCTGGAAAATTCTAAATAAATTAATAAATAAATCAGCCTGTGGCAGACACCTGGTGTGGAAAATTCCAGGCCAAATGGTTAAAGTTTGGCAAAGTTTATAAGCAACAGAAAGAAAACAGAGTCTTATAATAAGAGACGTTGGGCAAACTTAAGTACAGGTGACACTACCAGTTTTGCTTATAATGGCATACATAGAAAACAGATAATTTATTATAAGATGGTATTTGTAATATAAGGATATGTGTTGGGGGGAGGGGAAACCACCAAAAAAAACCCACCTGTCCATGTTCCTTTAATGTTTAGTTTTAGATGTTACACTGGGATTTTTCAAATAAACCTCATGCCATACCCTGAGCAAGGGAATTTTGTTACCTGTCTACACTACAATCTTAAGTCGATCTATGTTAGGTCGACTTAGAGCCATCACAGTAATTACTGCAGTGGCTGATGTCCACACTACCCTCCTTCTGTTGGTGGTGTGTGTCCTTACCCGGAGCGCTTCCACCAACTTAAGAGGGGAAGTATGGGGGGCTGCGAGTCAGGTTGCTCAGTTCCCCAATGGGAGCCCAGCTGCCCCCTTGGTTCCCGGCTCCCAGCCGGGATACCAGGGGGCAGCAGGGCTCCCAGTGAAGCGACCGGGTGGCAGCCTGGCTTCGAGCGGAGACCAAGCAGCAGCCTTGCTGGGGAGCCGGGAACCACTTTCTTATCAATTTGACAGCTCCGGGGAGCCATGAAATTGACAAGACAGCCAACAACCGATGTAAGGAACACAGCTAATATCTGTGTAGACACTGTCACCCTAACTACACTGACATAAGCCCTATGCCTCTCGTGGAGGGGTAGTTATTATGTCTGTTTAGTAGGCCACTTACATCAGCGGGAGCAAGGCTGTAGTGTAGACCCTGGCATAGTTAGGTCGACAAACTCCATTCACCTCCACTGAACCTTCATCATTGTCCTTCTCCTAAGATATTTCCCATTCATGTACCTTTTGCCTCTGCACCATACCATCAATTACGTACAGCAGTGTCACACTGTATAATGTGATACCATGATGTAGTCAGATGTGCTCTGATACAACCAGGAAGGATTCGCTCTGAAGCGTGGTGTCATGCCAAATAATAAAATGACATCACTACTGGGTTGTATATCCTGAGGAAATCCCTCTTCCCTTTTAGTAGCTGTGTGTAAAAGGAAGACAGGGTGTTTTTGAAGAGTATTTACTATAATGGTAACTGATGCTGCCGTTAGGCAATATCCCAGTGAAGTGGAATGCCAAAATTCCCTTATTTATGTTCCCTTCAGTAATTAAAAGTAAACGGATTTTTAAAAAAATCTGTTTACTATTTCCTTATTTGTTCTGTAAACAGCTAGTTTAGTTTTTTTCTTTTCTCTCCATTTGGACACTGAAAATAGACTACTCAGTTTCACTGAAAGAGCTAGCATGAGGCCATATTGTTGGGTTTCAAACACTGCAGAGGAATGGTTCCTGAAAATAAATTCCCACTGGAATTTTAATAGAAACAACAAGAAGACACTTCTTTTAGATTTAGGTTTTATAAAAGTTTATTTTCACACAATCTAAAATGTTCTCCTTTTTTGACCTGAGAGGTCCATTAGTGTTGTGTATATAGCTATGTAACCGCAAGGCAGCTGTTCTATATACTGTATCTTCCTCTGTCTGGTGAGCATTTTAGCCTGCTCTTAAGGGCTGTCCCTGTGAGTTCAAGAAGGCTTAAGCTGCAGAATGAGCCTCACATCTTATGCTCTCTTTTGAGTGCTGTCTACACTATGAAAAGTAACTAAAAATTTCCCATTGCCTCTAATCCACTTTGAACTCAACCAGCATTAGCAACTTGAAAACTCTCATGTAGATAGACTTCCCCTGCTGTTTTTAAGGCAGTATTGATTAGACCTGTTCTGCGCAGAGCTACATGCATGGTGTTCAGAACACCTGGTAGAGCTGAAAGATGGGAAGGAGGTGGTGATAACAAGATTAGGAAATTTCCCCAATTCAGAGAGACAAGGTCTTGGAGACTTCATATTTGTTTTTTTTTTCTTGTTTCCTTTACTATAAAAGCCTTTTACTGTTGTTCCTTCTCCATAGGAAAATATAATAGTAAGTCTGTGTGGCCCTGATTCAGCAATGCCCTTTGTTGACTTGGTATAAGTTACTCAAATGCTGAATGTTGATGAGATTAAATGTTTTGCTGAAGCAGGGCCTGGTGGGCTTACATAAGTCTCTAAGATGCAGAGCTGTGCAAGATGGTGGAGGAAGAAGTAATGCTGTAGTGAAGGTGAATGGAGACCTATCCCTCCAGGCGACCTGGAGGAAATGCAATGAAATTTGTAACCAGTACTCTCTGGCTGCCACAAAAGGGAATTTGTGGGTGGAGGGGGACAGGGAAGTGCAGCCACGCATGTGCTGTCTGCTTCCTGCTAAGATGAGGAGATCCTGGCAATTACAGGCCAGTGAGCCTAACTTCAGCACTGGTCAAACTGGTAGAAACTATAGTAAAGGACAGAATTATCAGGCACATAGATGAAAACAATTTGCTGGGGAAGAGTCAACATAGCTTTTGTAAAGGGAATTCTTGCTTCAACAGCTAGCTAGAATTCTCTGAGAGAGTCAACAAGCTTATAGATCAACATGATCCAGTTGATATAGTGTACTTGGCTTTTCAGAAAGACTTTGTACACTGTGGTCCCTCACCACAACATTTTAAGGAAACTAAGCAGCCATGGGATAAGAGGTAAAGTCCTCTCATGGAGCAGTATCTGGTTGAAAGACAGGAAACAAAGGTAGCAATAAATGATCAGTTTTCATAATGGCCACTATATAAATCCCTGGTCCACCCATATCTTGAATACTATGTCCACTTCTTGTCACTCCATCTCAGAAAGGGTGTAGTGGAACTGGAAAAGAGCAACAAGGATGGTCAAGGGTATGGAACTGCTTCCATATGTTACAGAGATTGTGTGCATGACACAAGTAATGACAAAGCACAGGAATAACCCAATATCTGGAGAGACTACAAAAGGTCAAGGCTGTCCAGCTTAGAAAAGAGGCGACCAACGGGGTCGCGTAACGGGGTTGCACTCAACTCTCGCAAGCGCCCCCTGGCCAAGTTCATGTGCCTGTACTGCTCTGTCTACCTGTTTGTGGTGGGTCTTCACTGACTCCGCCCACTGGCCAAGTCAGATGCAGTCTGCCTGTGAGATAAAAGCAAAGCAAACTTCTTTCAGGGTATTATGTGACATCACGTGCCAGCAGCGCCCCTCTGCCATGTACATTGGCTAAACCGGACAGTCTCTACGCAAAAGAATAAATGGACACAAATCAGACATTAGGAACGGTAACATACAAAAGCCAGTAGGAGAACACTTCAATCTCCCTGGACATTCTGTAACAGACTTAAAAGAAGCCTACTTCAACAAAAAAGCTTCAAAAACAGACTTCAAAGAGAAACTGCAGAGCTACAATTAATTTGCAAATTTAAAACTATTAATTTGGGCTTGAATAGGGACTGGAAGTGGCTAGCTCACTAGAAAAGCAACTCTCCCTCTCATGGTATTGACACCTCCTCATCAATTATTGGGAGTGGACCACATCCAATATGATTGAATTGGCCCTGTCAACACTGGTTCTCCACTTGTATTGTGTGTCAGTATAATAATGCCTGCATCTGTAATTTTCACTCCATGCATCTGAAGAAGTGGGGTTTTTTACCCACGAAAGCTTATGCCCAAATAAATGTGTTAGTCTTTAAGGAGCCACTGGACACTTTATCGTTCTTTCTTGCGGGAAGCGGCGTGGGCCGAGGGATGTGCTGGCCGCCACTTCCCGCAGCCCCCATTAGCCTGGAACGGCGAACTGTGGCCAGTTGGAGCTGTGATCAGCCGAAACTGCGGACACTGCAGGTAAAAAACCGTCCTGGCCCGCCAGCGGATTTCTCTGATGAGCTGCATGCCAAAGTTTGCCTATCCCTGATTTACACCATCAGGAAGGGTCTGACCCTATCACTGCAGGCCCTAATCAAGCCATAAATGGGCACATCGATTAGTGGAGTTTAATTGACACACTGCTCGTTGCAGGAGATAATAGATATATTTTAAAACTGAGAGTCGGACAGATAAAAATGGCAATACCCCTTCAAGTACTTTTCAGCATTCCAACCATATTCAAAGAGAACTCAAGGGACTAACACTTTGAGATATGGGATAGATATAGAACAATGTCAGTCTTCCTCAGCATGCCACTTAATTACAGTTTAGCATGCTTTAAATGAAAGCCCAAAGTCTGCTTGGAGCAGTGAGCCAGATAACTTTTGTTTCAGGGTCTAAAGACATTGATGATAGTTATTGCCAATATTAGAAAGAAAAACCAAGTGATGGCTGATGGAGGATATATCGATAGATATTTTCCCCTGCTGGTTGGAAAGTAAAATTCTTTAATCCTGGGAATATCTCCAGCTGGAGTAATCTATCACTGTCCTATCACCCCTCAGACAGAGACAAACACCTACAAGATCTCTATCAAGCATTCTTACAACTACAATACCCACCTGCTGAAGTGAAGAAACAGATTGACAGAGCCAGAAGAGTACCCAGAAGTCACCTACTACAGAACAGGCTCAACAAAGAAAGTAACAGAACGCCACTATCCGTCACCTTCAGCCCCCAACTAAAACCTCTTCAGCACATCATCAAGGATCTACAACCTATCCTGAAGGACAACCCATCACTCTCACAGATCTGGGAGACAGGCCAGTCCTTGCTTACAGACAGCCCCTCAACCTGAAGCAAATACTTATCAGCAACCACCACACACCACACAACAAAAACACTAACCCAGGAACCTATCCTTGCAACAAAGCCCGCTGCCAACTGTGTCCACATATCTATTCAGGGGACACCATCATAGGGCCTAATCACATTAGCCATGCCATCAGGGGCTCATTCACCTGCACTTCTACCAATGTGATATATGCCATTCTGTGCCAGCAATGCCCCTCTGCCATGTACATTGGCCGGGCAGTCTCTATGTAAAAGAATAAATGGACACAAATCAGGCATCAAGAATTATAAAATTCAAAAACCAATTGGAGAACATTTTAATATCTCTTGTCACTCGATTACAGACCTAAAAGTCGCAATATTACAACAAAAAAACTTCAAAAACAGACTCCAACGAGAGACTGCTGAACTGGAATTAATTTGCAAACTGGACACCATTAAATTAGGCTTGAATAAAGACTGGGAGTAGATGTGTCATTACACAAAGTAAAGGTTTCAGAGTAACAACTATTTCTCCATGTTTATTCCCCCCCCCCCCCCCCCAACACACACACACACACTGTTCCTCACACATTCTTGTAAACTGCTGGAAATGGCCCATCTTGATTATCACTACAAAAGGTTTTTTTTCTCTCCTGCTGGTAATAGCTCACCTTACCTGATCACTCTACTTACAGTGTGTATGGTAACACCCATTGTTTCATGTTCTCTCTGTATATAAAATCGTCCTACTGTATTTTCCACTGCATGCATCTGATGAAGTGGGCTGTAGCTCATGAAAGTTTATGCTCAAATAAATTTGTTAGTCTCTAAGGTGCCACAAGTACTCCTGTTCTTTTTGTGGATACAGACTAACATGGCTGCTACTCTGAAACCTGTCCTATTTCTGTTGTTCCCAGTGGATTCCCATCTTTCTTCCTTAAACTGTGGTTTGAACTTTCATGCTGGCAAATGGATTTGTTTGTATGTTCAAGGACAATAGATTTTGAACTAGTCCTGGAACACAGTAAATTTTGGGCTATGCCTGTGCTTTGTCATTACTTGTGTCATGCACACAATCTCTGTAACAAAGCTTTATCCAACTTGAGACCACAGCATTTCTTTTAGGTGTCTGGTGGTTTAGCCTAATAGACTCTGTTGCTTCTCCTAGCAGTAAAATACACCTTATCATGGAAAGTGGGTCCACAATTAGATAGTGAGAGAGAGAAAACTGGGGGCCCCAATCCTGAAAACACTTCCATGCCTGCTTTACTTCATTCTCATGTGTAGTTCCATGGAAACTGATGGTGTTCCCCATGTGCAGAAGTAGTTCCAATATCAGGGCCTAATGGTGGAGCTGGATCCAAACACCTCCCAACTTTAGGTGGTGTAAGGGTTGCAGACTCTGAAGCTTATCTGGATGCAGATTTGACTTAGTTTATTTTATTTTATCTTTCTCTTATAATACCGATCAAAAATAATAATTTTGACAGATATCAATGTATGCAGTGTTGTTGTAGCCATGTTGGTCCCAGGATATTAGAGACAGAAGGCAGGTGAAGTAATATCTTTTATTGGACCAACTTCAGTTGGAAAGAGAGAGACAAGCTTTTCAATAATATTAATGTTTAATTTTAAGCATTTTTAAGTTGTTATCAATTCAAATGTTTATAGTTGTGTGAAATTTTATGAAAGTCAGTTATTTAATGATGGTAAACAGTGAGATTCAAAAATTTGAAACTTTATAAACTGTTAAAACACAGATTGTCAACATCACTTCAAAATATGCAAAGTAATATCCTTGAATCCACAAAGCATGCCTGTTTTTACTATTTATTACTGGTCCATTTGTAGTAGGCCTAATTCAAAAGTCTAAATCACTGGATTTTGACATTAATAAATTCTCAAGCAGCATTTTTCTTACTTTACCTAGCTGTACATTTTTATTATCATCAATGGAAATAGTGTGTGTGTGTGTACAGTGAAATCAACATTTACCAATGTATAAAAAACCTTAATACTTCCAAGGCTACCTATAAAGGGCCAAACCAAAGCCCAAAATTCAAACTTCACTGAATGTCTTGGATGTGGTTTTGTGTCTCTTTTTGCAAGTGGGGGATAGGGAAGGATGTAAAATTTTGAATCAAATTTTTGTGGTTCTGGCCCCTTTCTAGTTACCATGTCAATTGGAATGTTTGATGTGCAGACTGTACGGGCACAGAGTTCAGACCCTAGAATGTAGCCAAGCATTTTGAATTGCACTTTATTACAGAGGATTAAAATACTCCCCTTCTTCTACACCAGTCCTGGTGCTTTCCCCCTGTTTTTTCACCAGTTCATTTTGCATGATTATTGCACACAGGAGAATGTCCATGTTCATGACATTATGAGAGAATGAACATTTTTTCACAAAGGAGCATGAGAACCACTGTACAGACACTTTGGTGTAAAAATGCGCACTTAGGAAAGATTCCCTGCTTGCTCTAGTGGCCTAATTACAAGACTAGGAGCCAGGAGTTTTAAGTTCTAGTCCTACCTCTTTGACTGATTAGCTTTAAGAGTATGTTGCACTCATACAGCACTTGTTAGAAATGTTGTCGTCAGAGCTGAGTGAAAATCCATGGGGAAATCCTAATATTTCAACAGTTTTCATCCCAAACTGGGATGGAAAATTGAAATATTACATTTTTTCTTGGATTGAAACATTCAAAAAACATTGATTAGGAAATAACACATTTATTTTTGCCATATCTGATCAAAATAAAACATTTCAATATTTCCACATTTAAATGTTTTGTTTTGTCTTGTTGAATAGACAAAATGCTTCATTTTAAGTTAGAGAGTTTAACTGCATTTCCCTATGGTGGCACATTGCCTCATGTGATTTGTAGATGGGGAGGCTGAGGCCCCTGTTCTCCTCAATGGCTGCTCTCTGGCTGGGCTACATCTCCAAGGATGCACCTGCAGTCATGCGATTCCCATGATGCAACACACACCTCGGTCAGAGAGGAGTCTGAGTTGCCTCATAGGAGAGAAAGGGGTACTGAGGGGTAATGAGCCATTGTAGGGAAAGGCAGATTAATGTTGAACTAACTCTAAACAAAACTTTTCAGGTAAGTTTTTAGTAAACTGAAATATTCAAATTCAAGTTGAACTGAACCAAACCAAACTATTTTGTTGCAACTTCCCCAATGGAAAATTTAAAAAAATAGGCAAAGTTGAAATTTTCTTGCAGAAAATTTTGGTTTAGGGGAAACTGCATTTCCCCTTGAAAAATCACTGTGATGGAAATTCCTGACCAGCTCTCTTTGTTACGTTGATAATTATCTTCATTCCCATTTAAAAGATGGAATAACTGAGGTCTAGAAAGTTAAATGTTGTGCTCTAACTCTCACAGCATATGAAAACAAGCATTCAAATGGAAACCTCTTGACGCCTATTCTTATGTGTCATCCACTAGACCAGCATTCTTCAAAGTGCAGATCATGACCCAGTACTGGGTCACAGCATGTAAGGCACTGGGTCGCTCTGGTCAGTTAAAAGTCCCGTTGGCAGTGCTGCCCAACGACCTGTTCCGACACCGCACTGCATCCCAGAAGTGGCTAGCAGCAGGTCTGGCTTCTAGGTGGGGGGCCACAGGGCTCCACGCGCTGCCCCTGCCCTGAGCACCAGCTCCGCACAGCCAATGGGAGCTGTGGAGCGGTGCCTGCGGGTGAGAGCCGTGCGGAGCCACTTGCGTGCCTCCGCCTAGGAGCTGGACCTGCTGCTGGCTGCTTCAGGCACAGTGCGGTCCGCGGTGTCAGGACAGGAGGGAAGCTTGCCTCTGCACCCCAGCTGCGCTGCTGACCAGGGGCCGCCAGAAGTAAGTCTGCACCCCAACCCTGTGCGCCATGTGCAAAACACGTCTGTGTATACAAACAGGCGCTGAAGCTGTGGCACTCTGGGACAGACGTAACCTGAGGAGAAATAAGAGATAAGATCTGATGACTAGGTAGGTGTGGAGTCGTATAGGTCCTTATAGGTGAGGTTAAAAAGTTTAAATGGGATACAGTGAGGATACACAGAGAACAATGTAGTATTCCCGATGGAGGGATGGTAGAGCTAGGGCAAAGAAGATAGTTTTGTCAGCTGTGGTTTGGTGGACCAGGGGTGTGTGTATGTCTGTGTGGGTGATGATACAGTCATCAGTCAAACCAAAAAGGAGAGGCGGTAGTATCAAGACAGGATATGACCAGGGAATACACAAGTATTGAAGCCATTTGGGTGGAGAAGGAGGGTTGGATTTTCCAATACATTGTGGATGAAGTGTCAAGGAGAAGGAAGAATATTTATCATATTCCATTAAAAAAAATTATTTGATGTCAAGGAGGTAAGGTAATGAGTGTTCAGATTCAGTTGCGTATTCTTGGAATCCTGCAATTTGGGACATAATTTAAAATAATCTGTCTGTAACAGATAGGTGAACGCTTTATTGGTTTGGACAGATAACAGACTGAATTGTGTCTTGTGTACTTATTGCACTGTCTATCACTCACCACCCCATCCCTGCTGAGGGATAAGCAGATGCCACCCCTGCTGTGGAGATGTAGCACTCAGATCTGTGAGTAAGTTGTTACACAGCAATACCCGCACTATTCTGGTTGATCGTCTGAGAGCAGAAGTCTGAAGAAACCAAACAAACCAGTCAGAAACAGCTGGGGTAGCCTAAGAGGGAAGAAGGGGTGAACCATGAATAGTTGTTGACAGTTTGGAGTTTTGCAAACTTTTGTGCGTGGAAGCAATTTTGGGAGAGTAGGAGCTGTGTGAGCAGCAGGAGAGATTGTGCTTTGCCTTGTGCTCTGATTACACACAATATGTGTGACAGAGATGCTCCCTGGGAACTTGACATACATATGGGCTGAGATTCTTGGAAGAAGAGATTGTTGTGCAGGCTGTTTGACCACCTCATTTCAGAACTGGCGCATACGTGTAAATAAAGTACATCACAATTTGAATATGCCCAGAATCTGCATCACTAATTTCTCCTCTGTTGAGAAGCCATCTTGCAAGACCCTGAATATCAGCTGCCCCATGGCAGAGTGGCAACACTGGTGTAAGAATGGAACAGAGATGCTACAGGAAGGGACATCATCATGATCTAAGTTACTTGTATGGCCCGCACTACTCTGATATCTGTGCACCTCAAGTTCTATAATATATTTACCCTCCCAACGAGCCTGTGAGGTAGGGCAATGCTATTATCCCCATTTTACAGATGAGGAACTGAGACATAGATAAATAAAGCTTATGTCTAACCTGGAGTGCTACAACAGCACAGACATGATGCTATACTGCCGTAGTGCTCTCGTATAGACACTTCCTATAACAACAAAGGGGTTTTTCTGTAGCTGCAGGAACTCCACCTTTCGAGTGACAGTAGCTAGGTCAACAAAAGCATTCTTCTGTCCACCTGGCTTGTGCCTATGCTATGTGCCTCACATCTCTGAGCTCCATAATTATGTTGACCTAACTATTAAGTATAGACCAAACCTTAGTGCCCAAGGTCGCACGGGAAGTCTGTGGCTGGACCGGGCTTTTGTCCTAACCCCTGGACCAGCCTTCTCCTTTAGGATGGATGGTCTCTCTGACTATCTATTGCCCTTGTTGAACATGGTTGGTGTCAAGGCTATTTGCCATTTGGCTCGCCTTAATTACTTACTAGCATGATAATTCCATTATCATGGTAATGGATCCTTCACTTTGGGTGTGAATTGCTATTCCCATTCCTTCATCAGTACTATATTTATCTCTTACCCTTGAAAACGTTTTCCTCCTAAAGATGGTACTATATTAAAAGTGAAAAGTTGGCACAATAATGGGGAAGAATAAGTGAGTCTTGCTCACAGGTTACTGAAGAATGTATTTACTCAGTCACATGATTATTTTGGGGGAACTGCATTTCTTCAGGATTTCCCTAAAAAGAATAAACAATAAACTAATGAAAAAAGAACCACACAGTTTACTTCCATTAAGACAGACACTACCCATGAGCTAAAAGAGTAAATGGATTAATTCTCCCCCCACCCTTCCCGGGAAAACCACTTGCTTTGCAGGTCTCTATTTGGAAAAAAAAGTTACCCTACCGACAAGTATAATTTAAAATATTCTCCTCTTTCTTTGATTGGGTTCACATTCTAAACTTTTCAATGTAGGAACAATCCCCTAATGTTCCCATTCTGTGCTGTGATGCTGATTGTGTGGGTGTAAAACGTGTTATAGCAATTTAATATATAATCTGCTATTAGCAGTATTTGGGGCTTAAGTGGCAAACTTGCAATTTAAATAATAACTCCTTGAAGACTAAGTGGCAATAGGGAAATCAAAGAGAATTGCCTTGAATACATTAGGTAACTATCCAGTAAAGGCACTTAATTTTTTCCTTTAGTTGTGGAATTATTTTTTTATAATTAAAATGTAGACCTTAGCCAGATATGAGACTTTACCCATGATGCATTGCACTATTGTCTTGTGGGATTGGAATTCAGTAGAGTTTTCACCTGGAATTTACTGGCTTATGCACAACGTATACACACACACACACACATGCATCTGCGCATGGCACTTTTTGCACAATACCTAGGAAGGCTGTTGCTAGCACCTAAGACCTTCACATGCAGGAGTTGCTGCAGGAACTATACATGTTAGTACAAGTGTGTGTAGCTTATGTGGAGGTGGTGGTCTGAAAATTAGTACCTTTGGTGTAACAACTGGGCACAGAATAAACAGTCCCATCAACTTTGTAGAAGAACTGTACCAAATGTGGAAGGTGGTGCCTACTTTTGTGGTTTCTTTTATAATTAATTATATTTTGAAAACATATACACTGCAGTTTCCAACTAAGAAATTAAAAATGAGTCCTATCCACAGATGATTTTATCTTGTCCTCTATCACATAGGACCCAGGTTTGTAATGGAAGCATCTTGATAGGACGTTCATATCTCTCATGTGGCTGTTAAATTGGCATCCAGACATTTAAAATGGACATTTACCTGCCTAACTCCTTGCTTCTGCAGCTGGATGTGAGGTTCGGATGCTGTATTTGAAGCCCATGTTTAAAAATGAGACTTTCAACATGTGTTACTGCAGATCTGGAGGTTCTCTGGTAAATTAAATGAGCAAGATGTTTAAATTATCACAGGCACGTAAGATAATTCCTCTCTCTCTCTCTCTCTCTCTCTCTCTCTCGGAGTTAAATGTGCATTATGGCTCTCTCCAGAAGAAGGCCTGTCCTTATGCTGAGTAGACTCTACCAAATATGGGCAAAGTGTGGATAAATAAAACCACTGGGAAATAGAAGGAATGTTTCTCTTCTTCACCCTTCTTGGGGGAAAAAAATATCCAGGTGCATGGCCTGCAGCTTTAATGTTCAATGCTAAATAATAAGAATGTGTCATTGCCATCTATATAATATCCCTTATCTATACAGTACTGTAAACAGTCTTATGTTTTCCGTGTCTTTTTTACTCTAGTCTAGACATTCTTAGTTCCATTAAGTTCTCATACACACACTCAATCTCATATTCCAAATCATTTTTTACTCTCCTATGAACTCAGCTAACTTCTTGGAAAAACTGAGAACAGATCATGGCATCATCAGCCAGTCATTTTAATTCCCACCTGCTCTGTTGGAGGTTTGAGCAGCGCAAAGCTTTGGCTACAAATTCCCAGAAGCCATGCAAAGCTCACCTGGTTTGGGATTTTGTTCGACTCCAAATTTTTAAAGACTGAGAACTGTACCTATTCATGGTTTTGCATTGCATCCATGGGAATCTTGATAGAAGAATCAATTTAAAACAAAGTTTTGCTCTGACTTTTTGGAATGTATTTTCTAACCCCAACTGAATTAAAACCAGAGCAAAATTAGAGCAAACACCTTTAAATTATTAATTATTATTCAGTTGTGCTTACAATAATATGCATGCATGCATTTTAAAGACCATCAAAATCTCCAAGGAAAGCAATTAAAATCTCCTCCTCTTGATTTTAAAGATAAGTGCCCTACAGAAATTAAATGTGGGTGGCTGCTGACAGGTTCAATATTCTTTTAGCCCTTCCACTGTTAAAAGCCTTGGATTTACATATAGCTCATGGTCTTCCCCATTGTCAACAAGCATAGAATGCGCTTTGATGGTGAGCCAGTGGGATTCTAGACTGCTATTCCCACGAATTTGTAGATTGTTGAATTGGTGTGATCAAGACTTGACCTATCCTGGGAAGATCATTCAAAGAAAATTATTTAATTATGGGTCAAATTCAGCACTAAATTGCACTGGTGAATATGAGATATGAGACTCATGGTGTGGTGTCAGTGGATTTACTCCCTATTTACACATACATAACTGAAACCAGGATTGGACCTTATAACGTTAGATCAACTTTTCAAAATGGGCTCATGCTAGGCATTGCATTTGAGCATCCAGTTTCCAGCATGTTGGCCCCAATTCACAAAAGCACTTCATTATGTACTTAACATAAAACTTGGGTTCAAGTCCTATTGACTTTAAAGTTAAGCAGATGCTTAAATACTTTCTGAATGAATAGGAGTCCTAACAACGTGTCACCTAGTTTTCAGGTTACCAAATTTTCTGGGAATCCGAATATTTGATGTATATGCAGCAACTGCATTTGCACGCTCTGATCAAGCTGAAAGACATTGATATACCCATTTTTTAATGCACAAATTTGACTTGGGGGCTGCTCCAGAAAGTTCGGAAACTAAGACTGGGGCCCCAAAATTACAGATTGTTTTCAAAATTGTAATGGCAGATAGCACATTCCAGACTTCTTATACTCTCAGTCAAGCAAAGCAAACAGTTTCCTGCTTGGATGGAGTATGTCCTTTGCCATAGGATTAGATTTTCAAAATTAAATTTTTCAATATTTTTATGGGAGAATCTAGTGTTTTGTCCTGTTTCTCTTGTGAACACAATGCATTCATGGCCTGATACTGCAAAGTGTCAAGTAATCTCAAATTCTGCTGAAGTTAATATGGTGATATATGCATTAGAAATGCCTTGAGACTGGTACATAGAAGCTTGCTGGTAGCATTCAGAAGCTCAAGAAACCTAGCCCTTGGTTTTGCTGCCCACCTTACACCTTTTATGTTGGGAGCACATGAGAACACAGAAGTAAACAAGGAGTGGGATGCATCATGAACAAAAAAAGAAGACAAGTTAGTAGCAAAAATTAAAGCGAGTACAAATGAGTCTATCAACAGAACATACAGCTTTATTTGTGCTGCATTTCTACTTCTGTGGTTTTTTTATTTCCCTCATTTTTCAGTATTTCTGGCAGCAACTGAACAAGAATACAAAAGCTGATAACAATGTTGATCCCATCTCATGATCGCTATTGCAAAAGCATCTAGGCCTGTGTCCCAGTGGAAAGGATTTGATTTTGTAGTTATCACCACATGGCAAACACAAAACCATATGGAATAGTGTTTGCCATCTCTTCCTCCTTAATATGCTATTGAGTAAATTTGACTTCTTACAATGCATTCCATATTTTGCTGTAACTTTTTTATTATTTTGTTTCATTTTCAGAAATAGAGGGACCATTATGTTGTCAGTTATTTATATGAGTAATTTGGTGGTGAAATTGTGAATATAATTGAATTTCCTGGAAACCATGAATTCAAATGAGGGAACAATAGAAGGAGCAGAGTGATTAAGGAATTGGAATTCATTCATTGTACATCATTACAGTAGAGGCTTTGTTGCTGGATTCCATGCAGATGGAGTCACTGAACTATGATTATATTTCAGAAAATGAAAGGGAACAAATATTAAAAAGCAATAAAACAAATTAGGAGATTTCTTGAGGGACAGGATTACTACAGACTGACTATATTTTGTATTGTATGTGTTCCAAAACTCAGGCAGTTTAAATTGCACATCCATGCAGGCACAGTTCTTACTGGTATCAAAATCTTTATTAGTTCACTATTGTTATCACATTCCCTTTGAACTTCCAAATAGGCAATTTAGAAGATGATGATTTCTCAGGTTTTTTTAGAACTCTTATTAAAATAAAATTACTGTGATAAGGCAATCCTACCTGGAGTGCTCTCCTGCAGTACGCTGGGGGACACCATGTGCACCTGCCTCAATTTCCCCTTTCAGATACCCTGGCTCCACGACAGACTCTCTTGCCTCAATAGTACCCATCCTAAGGAAGTTTATTACAAAAAACATCATAGAAATACAGATACAAATTATGCAAATATATAATGCACAACTGACAAGATGCTAGGAATGCGGGGGGAGAACTGGGACTGACTGGGCAAAAAGACAGGGACAAGGAGCTGGGGGTGGGGGAGACTGGGGCAAGTTGCTGTGGATGGTAGGAGTGGGAAGTGAGTGGATGAGGAGCCTAGGAAGGGATACCAGTACTGGGAGCTAGTGGGTGGGCAGGAGAGAGACAGATTGAACAAAGAGCTTGGAGGAAGGACCTGGTATAGGCTGGGTAAGAGGACAGGGATCAGGAGCCAGGGAGTGGGTAGGGCAGAGACTCTGATTGGGTATTTCAGATATGATCATGGAATTAAAGACTGTATTGTAATGCATATGCAGAAGGGGGCTGAATTAAGGTTGCATGGGCAACCTTAATTCTGGCATTTCCTAACGTTTGACTGCTTGACTTTGCAACCTTAATAATATTGTTCTAACAAAGTTAAACATACATCAGTGAAGGAAGGGGTGGCCTTTTTTGTTCCATAGTGGATGATTTGAAGGTCAGGTCGCCTTTTTTTGGTGAGAGGGTGGGAAACCCCATTTGCATATCTGAGGCCATTCAATTCTCAAAGGGAAGGCTGTTTTAGAATGAGTGGAGCACAGAAGTGAGGAGTGGCTGCTTTTCAACAGAGGCACATTAGTGTTAATCCACAGCAATCTGATTTAGTTTATAAAACCATCTCAAGGTACTATGGTGCTGTTGGTAAAGAGATGCTAAGCTTTGCAACCTTCTTGGAGTTACCACTCCCCTACCCTGTGACGAAGAGAATATTGGACTGCATGTTGGGGATCTCAATGTATTAACCATTCTGTCAGTGGTACGAAAACACTGGCTGAACTGTAGCAGGAAAGAAACTGGCCAGTGGAGCGCAGGCGTTCATGGAAATCCTGTTTGTTATATGTCTGAATGACTCCAGAGCACAAGAAACCTGGGTATATGTGAAGCACAGGCAAACAAAGGAGTGCCAGTCACTGAACTCTGATAACTATCTTCACTCATTTGAAGTGGTCATTTGGAAACTCATTGCTGAGAGCACATCTAAACGTAAAATTAGTTCTGCTCCTTCTCTGGTGTGAGCGCCTCCTGTCTGAATCATCGGAAAACACATTAGAAAGCAGAAAAAATGCTGGCTCAGGGTTGAAGCAAATGACACAGGAAATGAAGAACATTAAAAAAATATTTTGTAAAAGTATGTGTGAGAGGGAGTGTGAGAGATTTTGTTAGCAGAATGCAAATGATAATGCCGTCTTTGGGCCAAATTAATCTCTGTCCTAACTATTTAAGTCAGGGGAGGTACAGCAGGATTCAGGTTAGCTCAGTGTATTACACTGGCCTATTTTGTCAGTCTATCTCAGTAAACACATTGCTGGAGTGAGACCCAGTCGTTGCATTCAAAACTAAGGCAAAATGATTGCAGCCAAACTTGGTCAAGTATATTACAGGTATTTCCTTTTTAAACTTCATGTGAATGTTGCGCTGGTGAAAGGTGCTGGCTGGCTGGTTTTAGAAATGGAGGTGGTCTCCTCTTTAGCACAACATGGTGGTAGCATGGCAAATGCAGGGAACTCTTCCTGTGGCAGATGGAGCTGGCCAATTTTTTAAAAATCTTTTTTCTTCCCCCAAAATGCCCCTTTTTTCAAAGCTGAAAAGTTTTACAGAAGAAAAAGTCTTTTGAAATTTCCCCCCCAAAAAACCCAAATATTAGAAAATGGATGTCATTTTGGTTTTCTTTTCCCCCTTTTCTTCCTTTATTTCCCCTTTTCAGTGGTAAAGAGGGGGAAAAAAAAGAAAAAGAAGCAGGGAAGAGGGAGAAAAAGGGGAGAACATGATTTTTTAATGAAAATTGACAGAAGTGTTCAATCATGGAACACCAGCCAGGAGATGGTTAGGAGTGCTGATCAGCACCTGTCCCCACTTATCAGCATTACAATAATTGCATGAGCACAGGGTTGCCACAAAATACCTTTGAGGAAGTTATTTATTTTATTCATGTTTATAGCATTCACAACGTGCATGTTGCTTTAAGGCTACACCCAAAGATATGGTCCCTGCCCCGAAGAGCTTACTATCGAGGATTATAAGGGTTCAAAATCCTAATTACAAAGGAGAGACCAAACCCTTTTAAAATTAACAAATAGATAAGAAAAGACTTCATTGAACAGCAAATGTTTTGCTTTGACTTCTTCAGGTACATTTCACATACTTTAAATGTAAAATTAGCTGAAAACCACGATGATTCGTTATTCTTTATTTTTTAATGAACCAAGCACATTGGTAACATTTTGAGTTCATGGTTTTATTGAAGAAAGAGGCTCTCGTTGGAATAGCCTAGCAGCATCTCGATTAGCACTCTGCTGTACCCTGAAAACAACCTGGGCTCAGTTCTCAGTCATGACCTAAGAGCAGCATTTAACAGGTCTCCTGGGTGTCAGCATACAGTAGGGAGCTACTGTAGGTTTGGATGTGGTGCTCTGCTCTATGAGGGAGTTCAGTGGGGATGGGGTGATCCCACAGGACTTTTGTCCCCAACATTGTCACCTTTTGTACCCTCAAGTGAATGCTCTGATTAAAGGTATACATGGGCCAGCTCCTCAGCCAGTGTAAATTAGCGTTGCTCCATTGTCACCAAGTCAGACTTTGAAGTGGAGAGAGCTGTACTAATTTACACTAGCTGAGGAGCCTACCCAACATGTTCTGTGAAAACAGTTTCTAGGTTTGAAGCTATCAGTGGCATTATCGAGGGAACAGTCTCAAAAAAATGTTGCTCTGGAAACAATTTTTAACTCCTGACTTCAAGCAGTGGTGTAATAAGAACGTTAATACAGCTCGGAGATCAGGTGGCACTTTCAGAGTACTGCACTGTGACAGTGCAATTACTATTTGATTGTATACAGCTCCTAGAGCCCAGAAGGGAATCATTATTTTGAAAAGTGTCAAAGTGATCACCGCCACAATTATAGCATATTAAGCCAAAAAGGGGCTCCAGAGGCTGTAGCTACCTTGTCATAAATATAAAGGGAAGGGTAAACCCCTTTAAAATCCCTCCTGGCCAGAGGAAAAATCCTCTCACCTGTAAAGGGTTAAGAAGCTAAAGGTAACCTCGCTGGCACCTGACCAAAATGACCAATGAGGAGACAAGATACTTTCAAAAGCTGGGAGGAGGGAGAGAAACAAAGGGTCTGTGTGTCTGTCTATATGCTGCTTTTGCCGGGGATAGACCAGGAATGGAGTCTTAGAACTTTTAGTAAGTAATCTAGCTAGGTATGTGTTAGATTATGATTTCTTTAAATGGCTGAGAAAAGAATTGTGCTGAATAGAATGACTATTTCTGTCTGTGTGTCTTTTTTGTAACTTAAGGTTTTGCCTAGAGGGATTCTCTATGTCTTGAATTTAATTACCCTGTAAGGTATCTACCATCCTGATTTTACAGGGGTGATTCCTTTACTTCTATTTACTTCTATTTCTATTAAAAGTCTTCTTGTAAGAAAACTGAATGCTTTTTCATTGTTCTCAGATCCAAGGGTTTGGGTCTGTGGTCACCTATGCAAATTGGTGAGGATTTTTACCAAACCTTTCCCAGGAAGTGGGGTGCAAGGGTTGGGAGGATTTTGGGGGGAAAGACGTGTCCAAACTACATTTCCCAGTAAACCCAGTTAGAGTTTGCTGGTGGCAGTGGTTATTCCAAAGACAAAGGGTAAAATTAATTTGTACCTTAGGGAAGTTTTAACCTAAGCTGGTAAAAGTAAGCTTAGGAGGTTTTCATGCAGGTCCCCACATCTGTACCCTAGAGTTCAGAGTGGGGGAGGAACCTTGACATACCTAGATTCAGAAAGTTTAAAGGGAGCTTTAGGTCATATTTGGCAATTCTTGTTGGCTGGCTGACAAAAGCTAATTAAATAGGGGTTGTATGTAGCTTCTGTATATTAAGCTTGTGCTTAAACAAAACAAGCTGATTACAATTAGGGATCTGTTGTCCTTCTGCTGTCTTGTCTCTTAAACTTAATGGGATTCAGTGGTTAATTGTATTGAGGATAATGTGTCGGAACAGAGGACTTGCTGTGCAAGATCAGGCTATTGGTCCATTTAATGCTGCATCCTACAGTATGCAGTGGCCAATACCTGATGCTGTGGCGAAAGAGGAAAATGTAGCTAGTTTTGCAGAGCTTTACACAGTAGGTATAATTCTTTCCTGACCCCCCCCACAAGTCTCCCTCCCCCCTACAACTTATCCCTTGAAGCATGACATTTCATTAACCTTATTACTTCAACATAGGTAGGTAGCTATGGCAGCAGCCATACAATTATCCAGCCCTTTAAAAAATCCATGGCTGCTGATTTGACTCAGTAGACCTTACAATTAACTTTGTAATCCTTTGGGGAACAGCAAGGTTAAGAGATTAAAGCAGAATTTGCTGGTAAACTATTTTAAATAGCTAGGTAAGTTAGCTTGACAAAGAAGTAGATTAAATATCAGCTAGCTTGCTTGACTGTTTCTGTGATCATTTTCCTGATGTCTGGACCTATACCATCCTGATGATTATTCTGTAAAGTTTCTATGGCTGCAACCTTGTTAGCTAATTAGCCCCTTTTATCTTCTAGTATTTAGATAGGCCTGATGTTTGCACAGAGTCCTTGCTACAGTTGAGAAACGAAACAAGCATGTCTTCTCTTTTTTCCCCAGGAGGTATTGGCTTCATGCAGGAAGTGTGTATGCTGGAAACTGCATACAGCTCAGATTTAGACATAGATGCCATGAAAACGGGTGTCTCATCTGCAAGATAAAATATGGTGGATCCTCTAAAACAAATTATACAATATAATTATCCCATAAACTCTTATGTAAAGGTTTGAGAGAACCAAGTTTCTAATCAGTAAGACATAAAAGGGACAAAATTTATGATATCAATTGACATAGCTATTAATGGTGATCATATAGGGAAACCACTACCATTGTCAGCTAACTACAACGTAGTGTGTAAATAAATATATATTTTGCACCCCACTGAATACTCGGGGAAAAAAGCATCTGGTGCTCAAATGGCTTTTGGTGATACCAATGGGAGTTAGACAGCCATTGCTTACTCTATGTGTTCCATTTTTAAATGCATGGAATTCTGATGTCTGTGTGAAATGAATTGGGTGGTCTCTGTCCATTTCCCAACAGGGAGTTGTCCTTGTCATAAATCATCATCTTCATCAGTGTCATCAGTCTTGGCCTGGAGGTCAAAAGCTCATTGTTCCATGAAGACTGAAATGCACGCTCACACTTAGACCTGGTCCATCTAGATCATGGCTGAAGAACAGTACAGGGACAAGTGCAAGGCATGGTGCCTCTTCTTCTGGGTAGAAATAGTGCCCAGAAATCTCTAGGACTGTCACCAAGGAATCAGAGAGAGGATGACCTGAGGAAAAGAAGAAAAATTATGATCGGCTAAATGGTTCCAAATTGTTCCTGGTGCAAAATATCACTATTTTCAGTTCATTTTCAGGTAGAAGTGACAACACTTTGAGCAAACACAGATTTACAAGTCATAGGGACAGATTCTCAGGGGGAGTAAATTAGCATTGAAATCAATGGAGCTACGTCAATTCCCAACAGCCCAGAGACCAGGTCAGTAGAAATTCACCAAGTTAAAAATGAATGATTTCCCTAGCTTCTTTTCTAATGTCAAATCCCTAACCACTGATACGACAGCATTTCAACCTACTGTACACGCTATGCATAGAGAGCTAATATAAAAAAAACCCTGAGGCAATCATCTCTAGGCAACTGATCTTCTGCATTCAAGCTAGGTGTGGTGATGTGTTCTGTACATGTGATTTCTTAATTCACATTCTTTCATTCTCTGAGGAGTCGTCTGGTCGCCAAATGGGACTAATGTACCCAGTGTGCCTCAGACATGGCAGCAGTTTTCTTTAGACATCTCCAACCTCCCCTCACCCCAGTCCCTCCCTTCAGAACCCAGATAGATGATCACCCTCTTGCAGATCCTCACGGAACACCCTCTCGACTCACCTCTCTCACTGAGGTGGGAATTAACTGGCCTGATGGACTTTGTCTTGTGCAGCTGCGATGGGTTGTTTTCTGAACAAGAGCTGTATTCTAAAATGTTGTTAGAGTTTCATAGGGGAAAGTTGCACCATTTCAAATCAAGAGAATTACCATGGGGAATGCTCTCTCCTGCAGTTTTTCCTCTATTGATGAGTCATCTTGGAGAGATCCACTGTACTGGGTGGAATTGAAGGAATAAGATAGCTGTAAATAGCATATGGATGCCCGTGTAACCTGGTGTCATCTGAGGGTGGGTCGGCAAAACTGACAAGTGAATGTGCTGTTCAGAGACACTGCACAGCAGCAGTTAAAGATCAGACTTCATCTGACTCACAAGAGGGCCTGCAATGCTTTCACCAAGGAGCCTCCACTGATGGATGGAAAATGTCTGCATCTGTTCCATTTCACTCAGCACAACTGTGGAGGAAAGAGCACAAAACAGAACTGCTGCTTCATCACTCTTCATTGTATCTAGGCCAAGGCCCGGCGGCCCAGTTTGTTTACCTGCCACGTCCGCAGGTTCGGCCGATTGCAGCTCTCAATGGCCATGGTTCACCGCTGCAGGCCAATGGGGGCTGCGGGAAGCGGCGTGAGGGATGTGCTGGCTGCCCTTCCCGCAGCCCCCATTGGCCTGGAGCAGCGAACCGCGACCAGTGGGAGCTGCGATCGGCCAAACCTGCGGATGCAGCAGGTAAACAAACCGGCCCAGCCCGCCAGGGGGCTTACCCTGGCGGGCCGTGTGCCAAAGATTGCCGATCCCTGATCTACAGTGGGGGAGGGAGGTGGGGTGAGTGGGAGGAGCGGTTAAATTAACTTCTCTTCTGCTGTAAAGGAAACAGACTAAATCGGAAATATGGCAGGCATAAAATTGTTGCAAAAACACAATGAAATGTTAGCAGCCAGCTCCAGTTACTGCCAAAAGTGTCAGATTTCCCATTGCATCTGGCATAGTCATTTACACCTGTGGGTGTAAAATGCTACCAAATGAGACAGGGAGCATTTTACACCCTTTTGCATAGATATAATGGTTATACAAGATGAAAAGCAGTAAAGCAGAGGTGGGCAACTGCAGCCCGTGGGCCACATCCGGCCTGCGGGACCCTCCTGCCTGGCCCCTGAGCTCCTGGCCCGGGAGGCTCGCCTCTGGCCCCACCCCTGCTGTTCCCCCTCCCCCACAGCCTCAGCTCACTGCGCCGCTGGTGCAGTGCTGTGGGCGGGGGGGCTGCGAGCTCCTGGGGCAGCGCAGCTGCAGAGCCCGGCCTGCCCCGGTGCAGTGCTCTGGGCCGGGGGGGGCTGCAGAGCCCGGCCTGCCCCGGTGCAGTGCTCTGGGCGGGGGGGGGGGCTGCAGAGCCCGGCCTGCCCCGGTGCAGTGCTCTGGGCGGGGGGGGGCGCTGCGGAGCCCGGCCTGCCCCGGTGCAGTGCTCTGGGCGGGGGGGGGCGCTGCGGAGCCCGGCCTGCCCCGGTGCAGTGCTCTGGGCGGGGGGGGGCGCTGCGGAGCCCGGCCTGCCCCGGTGCAGTGCTCTGGGCGGGGGGGGCGCTGCGGAGCCCGGCCTGCCCCGGTGCAGTGCTCTGGGCGGGGGGGGGCGCTGCGGAGCCCGGCCTGCCCCGGTGCAGTGCTCTGGGCGGGGGGGGGGCGCTGCGGAGCCCGGCCTGCCCCGGTGCAGTGCTCTGGGCGGGGGGTGGGCTGCAGAGCCCGGCCTGCCCCGGTGCAGTGCTCTGGGCGGGGGGGGCTGCGAGCTCCTGGGGCAGCGCAGCTGCAGAGCGCGGCCTGACCCGGTGCAGTGCTCTGGGCGGGGGGGCTGCAAGCTCCTGGGGCAGCGCAGCTGCAGAGCCCGGCCTGCCCCGGTGCAGTGCTGTGGGCGGGGGGGGGCTGCAGAGCCCGGCCTGCCCCGGTGCAGTGCTCTGGGCGGGGGGGGGCTGCAGAGCCCGGCCTGCCCCGGTGCAGTGCTCTGGGCGGGGGGGGGGCTGCAGAGCCCGGCCTGCCCCGGTGCAGTGCTGTGGGCGGGGGGGCTGCAGAGCCCGACCTGCCCCGGTGCAGTGCTCTGGGCGGGGGGGGGGGGCGCTGCAGAGCCCGGCCTGCCCCGGTGCAGTGCTCTGGGCGGGGTGGGGGGGGCTGCAGAGCCCAGCCTGCCCCGGTGCAGTGCTCTGGGCGGGGGGGGGGGGGGCTGCAGAGCCCAGCCTGCCCCGGTGCTGTGTGCTGCATGGCAGCGCAGCTGTAGAACCGCCAGCCACTGGTGCTCCAGGCAGCGCAGTAAGAGGGCAGGGAACGGGGGTGGGAGGGGTTGGATAGAGGGCAGGGGAGTTCAGGGGGTGGTTAGGGGTCGGGCCTGTCAGAGGGCGGGGAACGGGGGGTGTTGAATGGGGGCAGTCAGGAATAAGAGGAGGGGTTGGATGGGGCAGCGGGGGGCAGTCAAGGGTAAGGGTTCCAGGGGCGGTCAGGGGACAGGGAGTGTGGGTGGATCGAAGGGACAGGAGTCCTGGGGGGCAGGGGGGGCGTAAGGGAACGGGGGGCCATCAGGAAATGGGGGCTGGGCCACGTCTGGCTGTTTGTGGAGGCACAGCCTCCCCTAACCGGCCCTTCATACAATTTCCGAAACCCAATGCGGCCCTCAGGCCAAAAAGTTTGCCTGACCCCGCAGTAGAGCGTCAGGCCCAAAGAGCCTAACTTTAGCTTGGTCCAGTCTCTTATGCTGCAGAGATCCACTGCACACAAGCAGCAAAGGGATGATGTTTGCTTGCAGATTGTGTGAAGGGCGTTGCATCCTCTAGCCTTGACACAGTGCTGTGAACTTGTCAGTGATCTCACAATGTAACTAGCCCCTGCCCTGGTCAGCACTCTGAGAGGAGATCTCTACGGAATAACTGAAGTGCTGGCGTGGGTGGCTCAATAGCTATCACGCCTTCATTTCAGTCACTACTCAGTTCCACAACCAGGTGTGAAGCGAGACCTTGCGGCTGGAAGTGCCAGCTTTTGGATGGCATGAAGCACTGAGGTCCGTGGCAATTTTGGCAAAAGTGATTGGTATGGTATTTTGTCCTAGCCATACTCTAATTTAGGCAATTCAGATCTGCTTTTCAAAATCCCCCCTTCAGTTTCCGCTGGCTGCAGTATCCTTCACTTCATGCTGGGTAGTATTGCTGGGAACCACCAGCAACAGATTGACTGCTGCTCTCCAGCGTGATCTATGATGGGGTTACTCCTTTTGAGATTAGTCACTGTATAGATGTTGAGGCACAAAGGCTGAGTCATAAACAGCAGGAGATTCAGCAGGCACAGACTGTAATCATTTCCTCAATATCCAGCTACATAGTCACTTGATGTAGAAAAGACTGCCATTTGCACATCGGCATCTGTAGCCACAATCCTACTCACAAGGCATAATACTGTCATCAGGTTGATGAAGGACAACCACAACTTTATGCACCTCAACTGCTGTGTCATGTTGCTGTGCATTGTTAAACAACCACCCCAGAGGTAGCTGCATTTCAGGACTGATGGCTGTGCGGAGTAAGTTTATTGGTTTACTAGTGGCTAGATAGTGACTAGCCTCTGGAAGAGGCAGAGGAGTAAGAAGCCAGGCTCCCAGGGGATTCAGCAGCATTAGCACCATAGTCATCACTCCTCCCTAGAGCTCCAAGGGCTCCTCTACCCTTGAGATCTTGGGTATGCTGTAATTTGAGCTCACTGACTTCTAGTTTACTCACATGCTAATGCAGACACTCACCAAGTGTGAAAATGCTAATGTAGACAGTCACAAACCTTTGTTCCTGGCCCTGGTTCACCCTAGAACTCTGCCTAGGTGAATCCATGACCAGAAACAAGCATTTCTTTCCCGAACCAAACATTTGTGGAGTGTCTATGGCCTACACTTACAGATTTTTCTGGTATATCTATGCCGGCAAAGCCAACCTAACCTAGACGCAGCTTATACCATTGTAGCTACACCAGAAAAACCCCATCTAGCATAGATGCAGCTCATACTGGTGTAGCTACACCAAGAAACCCCCTCCTAGTGTAGACACAGCTATACCCATAAAGTGCTCCCACAGATCTACACTAGGAGTGTTTAGCTGATATAGCTGAACCAGTTTACGATACTGACAAAGTGTGGATGGAGCTTATACTGGTAAAACAGTCCTAGTGCCACTATACCTTATTCCAACCCCTCTGCTCCCGAGAGAAACTAGCTATACTGATAAAAATGAAGTTTTGCTAATATACCTGCTTCTACACTAGGGGCTTTTCCTGGCAGTTAGGGATCACACCTCTTCATAGCCCTGACCAACATAGCTATACCGGCAGAAAGTTTAGTACACATATGGTCCTAGTGTAGACATGGCATATGCCAGTACAGTAACTCCTCACTTAAAGCCGTCCCGGTTAATCTTGTTTCGTTGTTACCTCACTGATCAATTAGGGAACATGCTCGTTTAAAGTTGTGCAATGCTCCCTTGTAACATTGCTTGGCGACCGCCTGTTTTGTCCACTGCTTGCAGAAAGAGCAGCCCATTGCAGCTAGCTGGTGGGGGCTAGGAACCAGGGTGGACTGGCAGCCCTCCTATCAGCTCCCCGCTCCCTGCCCAGCAGGCTGCCAATTGCGGGAAGTTCAGCTGTCCCTCCCCCCATTGCCATGTGCTGCTCCTGCCCTCTGCTTTGGAGCTGCTCCGGGGAGCCTCCTGCTTGCTGTGCAGAGGGCGGGTGGGGGTGGGAGGGGAGAAGAAGGGGGCTAATGTCAGGCTGTCCCCCTCCCCCCTGCTCCTGCCCCCCACTTACCCCATCTCTATAGAGCACGGGAGGACACGACAGGGCTCAGGACGGAGGGAACTTGTTGGCAGCAGCTGCTGTCTCAAATTGCTGATATACTTAAAAAAGGCAATGTACTTACAGTGGGGTCAGCATACTTAAAGGGGCAATGTGCCTCTCTCTCTCCCACACACACACACACAGTGTGTCTCTCTGTCTGTCTCTGCCATGCTGTCTCCCCTCCTTCCATTTGTGCTGCCTTGTAGAGTGTGAGGCTACATTAACAACAATGTGTTAACCCCTGAGGGGTCAGCCAAGTGCTAGTTCATCATTTAGCAGTAAGGCATTCCCTGGGAAATATCCCACCCTCTTCCACCCTTTGACTTCACCACCTCAACCAAGCTTCACAATCATCATTGTTGCTGTTTGTTTAAAACTTATACTGTGTGTGTGTGTACAGTCTTTTGTCTGGTGAAAAACATTTCCCTAGAACCTAACCCCACCCCCATTTACCTTAATTCTAATTGGGACATTGGATTCACTTAACATCGTTTCGCTTAAAGTCTCATTTTTCAGGAATGTAACTACAACGTTAAGGGAGGAGCTACTGTATCGCTATAGCAGCAAAACCCTCCTAGTGTAGATGCAGCTTATAGTGGCAAAAGAGTACTTTGCCAGTACAGTTTATACCTAATTTGGCAAGAAAAATAAGCAATACTGGCAAAAGCACTTTTACATCAGTGTAACTGGGTTGTACACTAAGGCTTTTGCCAGCACAGAAATATTATAAAAAAACCCAACATCTAAGTGATGTTACTATACTGGCAAGAGTTTCTAGTGTAGACCTGGCGGGTGCTAGAATTCACAGTCCTGTTAGTTAGCTCAAGTTAACAGGCAATCACTGAGCTCAGGTTACAGCACAACCAGAATCTCTAAAATAGGTACACTCCACTATGCCTCTCAGAGCTCCTGCCTGACCAGCATGCCTCGACCCAGCCCCAAAGCAGAGCTATAGTTACACAGTCCAGCCCCATGTCCCTGTGACACTTAGGCCTCTTCCACACATAACAGTGTTACTTTAACTATACCAGTGTAGTCAAAGCAGCAAAATGCCCCTAGTGTGGCTGCAGTTATATCAGTATAAAGGTGCTTTATATTGGCATATCTGTTCCCATTTGGAAATGGGAATAAGCTGCACTGGTATAAATCACACACACCCTCCCAGAAAAAATTATAACTGTAAAACTTCTCAGTATAAGCCAGGCCTTAATGATCCTTTGGGGTGAGATGTGTTAGTAACATAATTTGCTGTAGAGCCTGTTTAAAAGTTCATATAGAAAATGAGGTGCAAATTATCAATTGCCGCTTCTGGTTCTGAGGTCTGTCTTGGTTTGTTGTCTTTCTGCTGTTGCTGCTGCTCAAAGCTCTATTTAGTCTCTCTCTTGCATCCTCCTCTCTCCCTGTCTACTCATTCTGTCCTTGTTTCATTTACCTGGCAGGTGTAGCAATTTCCAGTCCATCAGGGCATTATCTGTCAAGGATGCAATTGGGAAGGGAAACCATTTTCTTATTCTCTTACGGTCACTTTTCTGTCAGCTAGTTTTAGCTATGATTCACAGAGGACGAGCTCATGCGCAAGACCTCATGAATTCAATGAAGAAGAGGATGATAAGTGTCAGAAATGATTAGTGTCAAAACATCTTGGAAGCCAGGATGCAATAAAAGTAACAGCAAACACAAGGCGGCCGTGGATCTGTGCCAAAAACCAGCAGTTTTTATTGGCATGGGAATTGCCCAAACGTTAGTTTTGATCTGCCTGGTTTTCAACCCCAGAGATTTGCTTTTGAATGAACCAAAACAGAGATCAGGTGAAACTACTAAATCTAACCTGATCATGTGGAACTGCAAATTCTATATGGCTTCTAAAATCATACTTGGTTTCAGGGTTGTTCAAAACTTTGCCCAGGTGTGTGAACTTTAGCAAACCTTTCAGACAATGATTATCTGAGTTTTGGGTCTGTAATGAAACCTGAGTTTCAGAAGGCATTGAGTTTTACTGTGACTATTTCAGCACAACTGTACTCTCAGGGCTTCTTATGCCAGGGGAAAGATATTTTCTCCATTGTAGTTTGACGTGATATATCTCAAGAAAGATAGCTCTGGGCTGAATGTAGTTCAAATGCTTATTCACATCTAAATATAGTTGACTTTTAAAAACACGTTCATGAACAAAAACACCACAAAAGCTCAGATCATTGTTATTAGAGAGGCCAAATGATCTATTTCTCCATCTTCAGGTAACTACTTGTATAAAGTTTAATAAACTGTCAAAAGTTTCATGAATTCATATGAAAAATTTACATTAAAATACATTTGTTAATAGTTTTTAATCCCAATTTCTCCATTGTTTTTCTCTAGTTCTAAAAGTTTGGTTGTCCAATCAGGCAACAGAAAAAATATGGTCACACTGTTAAAAGACCAATCACACCCCAGAAATGATGAATAATAGATATCAGTAGTTTGCCAACAGCAACCCATTGGGTGGAAATTGTTCACCCAAAGTATTCAGCAAAATTTGCAAACAAGTAGCAATCATGTTTGACTTTACAAGTAGAAAACATGCACAGTGACTATTATTCCACTGAATCAACTAACCAGCTCTCTTCACCTTACTCACACCTCCTCCGTCTGGGCAACAGATCACATGAGAACGGTGTTTCTTGGCAGTATGTTTGTGATCAGGACAGAAGTGTGGTAGCAGCCTGTAATTCAGCACTTCTGCTCCAAACTTTTAGTGGCTAGGTTTTCATGAGATTTTCTCTCTTGGACTTGACTTCTTGGGAGAAGTGTTCATCAATGGACTGTGTCACCACACAGCAATTCTTCCACAGTGGGGGTGGGGAAGTAATTGGCAAAGAGGAGTACGCTTGGTGCAGAAGCAATGTTATATTCATGGCTACTATGGCACAGGTCGGTGCCACCACTGACTAACAAATAAATTAGGACTCAGAGGCTTGGAGGTGAAATGCACTCTGAGTCACCAATGTGACTCTGACAGCAAGCTGACAGCAGTGAGGGAGCACTGAGCAGTGAGGAGACAGCTGCCTTGCTCCTACAGCAAGTTGACAGCAGTGAGTCACCCCTCATAACCTTTGACAAACCCAATGCTCCATGAGTGCTTCATACTGAAGAGCTGTCCCAGTCCACCAGGATGGAATATTGATCTGTGTGCTGGGACTGACAGTCTCCTTCCTTGCCATTGTACACATGTCCGGGGTGGTGTGAACATATCCAACCACTTCTCTGTTTGCTTCTTTTGGATGAGAAGCAAAACTAATCTTCCGGCGCTGAGAGGCACTGACAATCTAATAAGAAAAGGAGTACTTGTGGCACCTTAGAGACTAACCAATTTATTTGAGCATAAGCTTAAGCTGTAGCTCACGAAAGCTTATGCTCAAATAAATTGGTTAGTCTCTCAGGTGCCACAAGTACTCCTTTTCTTTTTGCGAATACAGACTAACACGGCTGTTATTCTGAAACCTAACAATCTAATGCTACTTTCACCTTATTAAAAATAGGGAGTTAACCCTGTGTCCTGGTCAGAGTTAGACCTTGCTTATTACATTCTGCCTTTTTATTGTTTTATTGGGTATTTGGGGAAAATGGAGTTGTTAGAGGGTAGGGCGAGAGGTGGAAAATGGTATTGGTTAGCCACTGTGATTGGATTACAACTTGACTTTGTGGTTCTAAGGTTGTGTGTGATTGTTATGTAGGTATGTAATGGCAGGGCAATCTTTTGCATGGGCACCTTTTCATCATTTTATAGAGCCAAATAAAGAATTAAATTATCTCTGAGTCTTTCCCTCCTTTAAAAAGGAAATAAAATCAGATATATTTCCCTCCAGAGGTGGCTGTGTTTCAGTGGTGGGTAATTCTATGTAGAATTATTATTTTAGCATTCGCCATAACATTATAGCTCAGGCTGCAGGTATACATGTCCACATAGCATCAGGGATTTCAGATTATTATCTGAATATTTCTATACCTAATTGGCACTTGCAATTATATCATGTCCATTCATTTGCATATGCAATTACCATGACTGCGAAGGTAATAATGATGATTGTACTCACAAACTAATTGCACATATGGTCATGCTATTTTGCATGAGCATTTACACATTGAGGTCAAAAACATTTTCTCTTACTTCGGTCAGTAAAGTCACTTTACTTCAGGATTATATAAATCGGAGCTCCTATTATTACAATCTTTGGTGCACAGCTTCAGTAAAACTGTGGAATTGTCTGTTTCAAAAATAACTTGTAGGAGGAACAAAGTAATTGAGGTCAGATGCAGCCAGATAGTTGATGAATCATATGCTAGGAACTGCATTAAATGGACAATATCCATCTGGAGATGAGTTTGCAATGTTTTTATCTCAAGCCTTTGTTGCTTGGTGGTTAACTGCACACACTATTTTGGGGAGTACCTCTTGCCTTCTGAGAAGATACAAGCAATTTTCCTCCAAAAGGAAGATTCTGGTGAGGTTCTTTTATGTTTCATAAAGATATTTTTTCACTCTCTTAGGCTGCTAGTTAGGTAGGGAGAGGGCAGCATTTTGATAAAAACTCAGACAATGCACGTCTCAGTAGGGGTCCCAGATTCTTACTAGCCTATTGTCTCTAATCAACAATTGGTGTGGCTAACTAAGAGGATACACTACATGATTTTTCATCAACTTCTATGGAGAAAACTGGTTTGTGAGCTAAGATTAATTCACTCTTTTGAGTGCAGGCAGAAAACATCGAAGACGTAAGACACTTGCTTGAATGTGTCTTTAGATGACCTGTCGTGTGTGTGTGTGTGTGTGTGTTTTCTTCTGAATGGCAGCCAATTAGAAGGCTTTTTGTAACCAAATCCCATATTGTGTAGTTTTTGTCTAACAGGTATGTTTATAATTTTCTAATTGGTCCCCAGCACCTCATGATCTCATTTTAAATACATCTACCCACAGTTGTCTTTCGTACAGTGCTTGTTGGTGTCTCAAAGAAAAAGCCATCACTTTGCTCAATTCTCCTTTGGAAATGCTGGTTGTATTGCATATGTGCATAAGAAATGCCAGAAAAATGCTTGTCGTCTTTGTTGATTTATCATCAGTGTGGGGGGACAGGAAGAAAAGAAATGGGTTTTACTCAAGAAAAATGGGATGTGATAGGCTTTCCCTTTGCTGATGGGTACCAAAGCGTATCCGGCCAACCTGGTACATTCATATAACTAAATTTTAAATCATTGGGTACAGTAATGGGACAGGACTCACCACTATGGTGCCTCCTGCTGACCATCCTGGGAATTAGCTCTCATTTCACCAGAGTGCCCTCATCTAGTGGTGTCTCACCCGTTGATACTCTTGCTTCCTCCACGAGGACCCACGTTGCTCCCTGGACTGTGTCATCCTCTTCTGGACACAGCCCTATTGCTGTGCCCCACTCAGTTCTCTCCCCACTTCCAGTAGACCCGGCAGTCCTCAGTCCAGCCACTTGCCTTGGTGGCAAACTGCAGTCTCTGGTCTAGCCACTCGCCTCAGTGGCAAACTGCAGTCCATGCATTGGCCACTCCCCTCAGTGTCAAGTGGGGGAAGCAAAAGGTGGGAGGACCCGGACTCACCTGCTACTCTGGATCCCAACACAGGGACCCTATAGCCGGCAGTCACATACTGCCCCTCCTCTGCCATTTGTTCCCCTGGGCCACTTCCCCGCAGCCCTAGCACCTTCTCTGCCCTTGTATCAGGGCCTCAGTCTGGCAGCCATCAGGCTGGAGCTCCTTCTTGCTCCCCGACCCTTCCCAGCACTGCTCTGTCCATGGTACTGTCTCGCTCAACCCTCCTACAGGGCAGCCAGACCTCCTCTCTTGGCCTCCAGGGAGAGACTGCCTCTGTTCTGCTCAGCAGCCCTTCTTATATGGGCCAGCCTGGCCCTGATTGGCTGCTCCATTAAGCCTTCTCTCTATTGGCTGGCTCAATAAGCCCTTCTCTTCTAATTGGCTGGGTTCTGCACAGCCTCCCTAAGGCTGATTTAACTCTTTTGAAAAGTTTGAAAAGCAAATAGGCAAAGGCTATGGGTTTGATTTTTTTTTCACATCACAACGAAGTTGAGGTTTAGCCTTTATTCAGTATTAATGAATTTTCTTGATTTAAATAGACATTGTGACATTAATTTGTGGGCTTGTGTAGGCATTTAACCAAAATTTTTGTTTTCATTAATGTTTGTTCTTTTATTAAAAATTCAAGTTATATTTGGTTTGTTCCATCAATTCCCTTCTGAGGCAGGGTTAAATAACTACTTTTATTTGTGTGCAAAATGCTGGCAGATCAGAGAGAAAGCATATCTCAAGGTATCAACAGGAACTCCTAAAGCACCAACTCCTCCTATGGCTGCCATCATTCTAGAACAAGGAGTGGAATTGAGAAAGGAGCTCAGGCTTCAGGAGGGACCTAGATTTGTAAAGGCCCCAAAGGCTCAGGAATGCAAGGCTGGCAGTGGCTGATGGGAGACACAGAGCAGAGTCTCAACAAGTAACACTGGCCTTTCCACATGTTTACTGAAACTCGGTTGCTTACAGCTGTGTCTTCATTTGCAGCATGAGGAGATGGTTCTGATTCTAATTCAGATCACTGGATCTGTTCTGTAGTGTAGCCAGGGTGTATACGTGAACCTTTCATGTGTTCCAGCTTACAGTAACATACGTTTTCCTTCCTATATGCAGTACGGATCCAGAATATTTAACATCTGGATTATACAGTGATACCATGAACGCTTCAAAAGCTGTTGATGTGATGAGTCCACAGAAGTGTGCCTGGAATGCTAGTTCTTTTAGTTGTCATCATTGTACACACCGAATCCGTATGCCTTAGCTAGTTTGAGATTGTGCAGAAGATGACAATCTGCCATCATGAATCTTTTAGAATCATTTGAAGCCAATGCATTTTTGTTATGGAAAGAACTGCATTCTGTCGCTTTGAGTTCCAAATGAAATCCCTGACATGGCTAAAAGGGGCACCTCAAAGTGACCGAGTCTTGTATGGTCAATGTAATCTTCACAACACTATAAAATATCTAATATATTTTTGAAAGGACTGACTCTCCAGGCCCAATTCTCCTCTGTTAGCCCAGGTTTCACACCAGTGTAACTCCACCGATGTCAGTGGGGTTATTCTCACTTCACAGCAGTTAAAATAGGGGATGTCAGACCTAGCGATGTTAAGGGGAAGAATCTAACCTGTGCACAGTGAATGGCAAACCCAGCTGCAACTGAGCTCACTTTGCAGCATCTGAGCTGACCCAGTCTCCTGCCTGCATGAGTTCTGCATAAGCCTTACTGGAGTTTTAGTGGACTCTTGCTCATGCTACTGTTCTTTGTCTTGAGCTGTTATATAACGCTGAACAAGACAGAGGTTCCTGTGGGCTTTAGATATTCTCTGAGATGAAAACAATTAAAGGCGTCCAGGCTGAATTCCAGGTGGCATACAAAATCAGAATCTGGCCTTTTAGACATTTCTCTTTACTCTTCTTACAGTTGTAAGACCTGTGGATGTTTTACTTTTCTTTTGTGATGGCAAACTAATTAACCAAATCAATAGTAACGATGCTTTGCTTTCCTGTCTTTTTGTATGGCAATAGCAGTCCACAGAATTATTTCTATACAACTGATTCTGCTTGTCTAGTGCTTGGTTGCAGTTCAAAGGCTGTACCCAGAACTCATTGACTGGTGGCTGGTTACACACGCAAGAACTTATACAAGCTTGTAATTTGAACCCAGATTTCTGATTGGCAGACATAACTCTCCACCACTTAGCTACTGTGGGCATGTCTACACTGCACTTAAAAGCCTGCAGCTGGCCCATGCCAGCTGACTCAGGCGCATGGGGCTGAGGCTAAGAGGCTGCTTAATTGTGGTTTAGACGTACAAGCTGGGCCTGGAGCCCGGGCCCTAAGGGAGGTGGGAGGGTCCCAGAGCTGGAGCCAAACCCTGAGCATCTACATTGCAATTAAACAGCCCCTTAGCCCAAACCCCATGAACCCGAGACAGCTGGCATGGGCCAGCTGCAGGCTTTTAATTGCAGTGTGGACATATGCTGTCTCTCTCAGAAATCTGTCAAATCCTAGATACTCAGCTATGCTGTGTATAAAACGGAGCTACTGAAACATATTGCACCCACTGTGATCTACTCCTCCGAGTGGTTGGTCTGCAGAGGATAACAGCCCACTTCTCATGTAGTCAGTGTTTCAGCTCAAGTGGCATTGCAGTATGCGGCAGTGCTTAAGTTTTAGGATTGAAACCCACATAATATTGCAGGGGTGAAGTGATTTTGTTGAACTTTTTTTACTTCTATAAAAAGACTTTAGGAAATTGCACACAATAAATTTATTCAAAGAATGTGATTGAGATTGCAAAGGAAAGCACTCAAAGGCCAGAATTAAGGATGTCTGTGCAACTTTAATTGTGTCCCCTTGTGCATATACATTATGATAGTCTCCAGTTACATGATTACACACTATTATTTTCCACAGGATGCTATTTAATGCACAGGGAATGAGGCAGCTGTTCAATATGTCTGTTTATCCTCTGTATATAATGTGTGGTCCCAACCTTATTTACTGCATGTGATCCAAACTGTGCATTGAATACAGTTATTAGTTTCCTCATGGGTTTTTCTATGGTGTTTTGTGTGGGCATACGGGGATACCTGGGCACATGCAGACTTTGTGTGTCAGGTTGTTAGAAGAAGTCAGGAAGAGAATACTAGAATGAGAGAGCCAGTGATTTTCTGCTATCTACTCAATAAAATCTGGTTTACATCTTTCTCACTGTTCAGGCGATTTGCAAACAGACTAAAAGGGCTAAATCCAAGGAATGCATTGTTTGCAGTAGCTCAAGAGAACTCTGTTCACGGTCCTGATGTAAAATGCTTCATGTGTCTAGACAAAAGTTAAAATACCTATTAGATGTAAAGGAATTGATTTGGAGCTTAGCGATCAGGAGTAGGTTCAGCAAAATATCTTAAAAAGCCTTTTTAAGGTCCTAATAACTAGTGGTGATCGGCTGAGTGCAAAAGGAAACCCTTTCTGTCCCCAATGTACTTGGCTCTCTGCCACTGGTCCTGTGTCGGGGCGGGGGCAGGCATTTCTGTGGCTTTCCTTGAGTAAAGGGGACATACCCCAGTCAGGAACATAGTCCGTGTTAGATCAGTTATGATTATGGTGGCCATCAGGATTTATGAAGTTCCAGCCAAGATTTCAGCTTGGGCAGTTAGTTATCTACACTCAGAGGCATGGGACATTAGCTAGAGAAGCTAACACCTTGAGAGATTTTGATAGTGAGGGCGTAGGATCTAAAGTTTTTATTTTTGTATATTTAAGTGGGAAGACTGAAGGTTACTTATCTTTACTTGTAACCCCCATGCTAAAATGGGGGGCAGGGTGACTCTTCCAGTTCCTCTCTATTCCTTCTGCCCCAGCAGCGATGCCAACATTGATGCCCGATTCATTCTCTCTTTCCAGTGCAACTCCATGCCTTTCTCCATGCTACCCCCACACCTGGGATCCCATCTCCTTAGTTATCCAAGCTACCAATATCTCTGAATTCAAACTCTTCCTAAAGAATCCTTCTCTCTTCCAACCCCGAGTTAGCAAAAAAATGTAACCGTTCCTCTTGGCTTCCCAGTATGTCCCATCTCCTTCTTGGGTTAGACTATACATTCTTTGGGTCACGGATTGTCTACGTTTGACAAATCATTAATAAAAAATACATGCTGGAGTTACATGCTGCTGAACCTGTAAGTTCTTCCCAGACTGTTTGGCTTAGTGTTTGACACCCCTAAAAGCACTCAGTCCCAGGCAGCTAATTGTCATAAAGGCTAAGCCTGGTTTGATTATCCACCTTTATGTTTTAATTGCTAACCAAAGTGCAATGCCATGTCTCCACTTAGAAAGAAACTATAAATCAGCTTGGTGTGGGGAGGGTGGTGGTTGTTGGGTTTTTTATTTTGTTGTCTTGGCAAAGGGTTAACCAAGCAAATTGGCAAGGCGGGGAAGGCTGCAGAGTGGGGAGGTTAAGATCATTTGTACAGTCTGGATTTGCCAGGCTAATCGAAGGGAGATGCATGCTGGACGTAGCTGCATGAGTATGCACCTCCACAAAAGTCAGCTGCTATTGCTGAGAACACTCTGCCTGCCAGCTCTGGCTTCTCAGATAGGTTGCTTTCAATGCAAGAATAAAAATTAAGACAAAATCCAATGAATCCTGCTACGTCTCACAGTTTTCTCTCTTTTCCAACTTGCTACACATTTAATTTTTCTTCTCAGGAAACGTCACAGAACTCGGATTACGTGTGGAAGTGAAAGCTTCTGCCACAGGACCTCTGGCCTTGAGGGGATCATATGTAGGGCTGAGAAAACAGTCTTGTCTATGCACACTCAGACGTGGGCTTCTCATGCTGCTTAAGAGACAGAATGCGGACAAGGGGCCAACAGAAACTGGAGAATAGCTGTGATGGTCACGGCATATACACAGAGAAAGTATGCTGGTCCCTTAATGGTTTGGAAGTTGTGCTACTGCCATCTCTGCAATCCCAGCCCTAATGCAGAGCTCTCAAATATACCAGATCATATGAGACATTCTGCAGGTCAGCTGGATAAGGTATCTTGTGGCTGCACAATCAGGCAAAGCAATCTTCCGTTGGTGAAGGGCGTGAGGTTCTCCCTCACAGAATACTCTGTAGGAAAGGGAAGAATGCATTCAGCTCTGCTGTGTATTGTTTACGTTTCTGTGCACGGCACAGCTTTTATTACTGAGTAAAGCTTCCCGTCCTGCTCTAGAGGACTGAGCACATAGTAATCCCCCATTTTACAAATCAGTTAACTACGAGGTTGCACAGTGCAACTTCTGGCAGAGCTGGGAACAGAAACCGGGTCTCTATGGATACAGCCCTAATTCACATCTTGTGACTGCATAATATAGTTAAAGAAAAAAATGCTGCCTTGGGAGCCACTGTACAGGAAGTGAGTGCAACAGAGGCCGAGTCCTGGCTCCACCCTCCCACATGCTGGCCAGCAGAGCTTGCTGGCTATACTGGGGCGGGGGGCAGGGCGAGGTAAGGCCCTGAACCCATTAAAAGGGTAGTTCAAACCACTTCCCTCTCTCCTCCAGTGCAGGAGGGATCTCTGGGGGTATTGCATCTCTCTGAGGATGTCCCATGGGCTGCAGCTGAGTGCTGATTGGGCCACAAGCAGCCCGCAGATTGAGAACCACAGGTTGTGGAGACTCTGTGCCCCTGGAGGCTCACCCTATAGGACCCTTAAGGTGGGATCTTTACCAGAGATACGGCCTCGCTGAAAGATAATGCTTTGTCCTGTGATCTTGGTACTGCTCGGACCATGATGTGCTTCTATCAGGCCTTTCCCACCCATCTCACTCCCCATCCCCTGCTTGGGTAAAGTTCCCCAGACCCATTCAGAGTCCTCTTCAAGATCAAAAGGAATGAGAGAGATGAAGGGACACCCAAATCCCCACTCTGTATAGAAGGGGAAGGTTGCAGCCCATGGATCTCTGCACGGCTCAGGGTGCATAGCAGGTCCTATGAAACTACCGTACATCCTTACTATGGCTTATATTCTGTCCTGGGAACCACATGCTTTTCCCATTTACTTTAGTGGGGGCCAAGTGTGTTTGCATTGGAGAGGCCTGGGTTAGAGAGGGACAATGTCTGCCCTCAGATGCAGAGTTTAGAGAAAAAAGCTCCAATTATGCAGGAAAATATTGCTAAAGGTGAATGTGTTTTCCAGCATCCAGAGATGCTTGGGATGACTCAGGCAGCAAGATGGCACAAAACTCGATAGGAAACTGACTGTCAATCCCTGAGTCTCAATTTCTTAAGGTCTCAAGAACAATCACACCTGTTCTTTCTCAAGTTCTCTTGTCTGAGTCACTGTTTCTGTATACCAGTGTAGGCATGGGTACTGCATAGTTTAATCAGCAAACTTCCGAACAGGAAAGGAGAAAACAAGCCTAGAGCATCAATTTATTTTCCTACCCCTCATGCATGTAACTTCCATTAGTGTGAGTGGCAGTAGCACATGAGTGGGGAGAGAATGGACCGCTTTGTTGTTTTAGTCTCTGCAGGAACCTGAGTTTCCACGGTTTCCATAGTTTCACATGATTGGCCTAGTGTGCTTAGTGGAGGGCTCAAAGAAGAATTCAGAAGATGCCCACTGATTTCTTTGCTTTTTTTATTTTTTATTCTTTTTTAACCATGGTAATGCATTTCCTCTAGGGGAAAAAAAAGCACGCTTCATGAGCAAAAAGAGCTTTCGGAGCTTTTAGGTATAGTTTTGGTTTCGCGGTGGAATCTCTTTTCCACCCTGACACGTGCGAGGTGGTGGTTGTCCCCTTCTGGAATCCTAAGTCTGCATAGAACTTGTGTCCACGTCCCAAGACATCTTGCTGTTTCTCACCTGATGTCATCTATGTTGAAAGTGGCATGGTGCTGATCTGACTTACAAAATGCAAATTTGGCCCATGGTGCTCTTTACTGCCCCTTATAAAGGTTAAAATTATGTATTAATAGCACAATCCTAGCACTGTTAGAAAGATCGTCATCCCAGAAACATAGTAGGTTGCAATTCTACTCCATTGAACTCCTTTCTCAGTGTTAGAGCTGGTTAAATATACTGAGTTTGACTTTAGAACTGCATTTTGTGTGCATCTTAGATATCGTTTGACTTCAGAACTGCATTTTGTTTGCATCTTTGATCGTGTGGCCACCAATTCCGAGAGCCCTTCAGCTTGTGGACACGGTGTCTGAACTGAAAAAATCAATAATATAGTTTGTCTCAGGCATCTCAAAAGGAACATGTAGTTATGGTATTGAAGTCTGGCTGACCTTTGCCCCCAAATCATGAAACTCCAGCCTCACAAACTGTTGAAGAGTCCCCTTTGATGTTAGTGGACAGTTGCCTCACATGTTTATAGTCTTGTTGTTGGGTTTTTCACTTCACAAATAGAGAATTGTGTTCACATTAGAAACATATTCAACAACCCAGAAGGAGAAAAGAATTAACTACAAGAATATATTTGCTAGGCCCATCCTGTTAATGGGAGTTTTGAGTCCAGCAGAAACATGAGGAGATATATTATTACTGGAAGCCAGGGGGTTGGGTGAGTCATAGAAAGGTTATTTTCCTATTTCTCTCTCTTGCCCCACTTCCAAATCCCCTCATTCTCCTCTCACTCACTTTAAAAAAGAACTAGATAAATTCATAGAGGATAGGTCCATCAATGGCTATTAGCCAGGATGGGCAGGGATGGTGTCCCAAGCCTCTGTTTGCCAGAAGCTGGGAATGAGCGACAGGGGATGGATCACTTGATAATTACTGTTCATTCCCTCTGGGGCACCTGGCATTGGCCACTGTCAGAAGACAGGATACTAGGCTAGATAGACCTTTGGTCTGACCCAGTATGGTCGTTCTTATGTTCTCATTTCCCCTTGGTCTTTTCAGTACTTACTCAATACTAGCAATAAGAATAACCAAGAATAAAGACTCTGTGATGGAATGCCGTGCTTATGTCCTCTATGGCGAGGTCTAACCAGTCATTTTGATGGTTGCAGTATGTGCAGATTGTTCATAGATGTGCCAAAAAAAAAAAAAAAGGTATCTCACTTTCAAGCCATGTTCACAACCTAACATCATTTAAAATGAATTCTCCCAACTGTTGTGTAAGATAGGTATAGTAAATGTAAGAACTGGTCAAAACAATCAAGTTTAGAAGTTTTTAATTGAAAATCAGATGAATTTTTTTGCCAAAAAAGAAAAGTTTCCATTTTTCATCTAGTTCTGGTAAGTACAGATTTTATAGCCTGTCAAACTACGGAGCTAGCCAGATGAAGCAATTTATTCAAGCTCACAAAGAAACTCATTGACAGGAAAGAAGAGGACCTAACAGTCTTTAATTCTCAGGGTATAGTTCCAAGCACTGCACCGTGCTGGCGCTACACCATAAACATTTATTGTGATAAATCCAAGGAAATTCTCACTCCCTCGTGGTGGTGGTTTGTTGTGTTTCACAATATCCAAGGGAGCAGATGGCATGTCTACAGCCCCATCCTATTGCCATAGAAGTCAATGATAAAAATTCCCACTGATTCTATTGGGAACAGGATTGGAGCCTTACTATACATATTGTGACAAAGTTCCTCCTCTACCTTGGTGGGTCTTGCGCTTATTGGTAAATTTGCTTGCCTTGGAGCTTCATGGCAGCCTTTAGTTTGGCTGTTTTCGTGAACCCACAGTCCAGGTCAACTCCTCCTGTGTCTGACCAGAAGTTGGGAGGTTTGGGAGGAACCCGGGCCCACCCTCTAGTCTGGGTTCCAGCCCAGGGCCCTGTGGAATGCAGCTGTCTAGAGTGCCTCCTGGAACAGCTGTGTGTGACAGCTACAACTCCCTGGGCTACTTCCCCATGGCCTCCTCCCAACACCTTCTTTATCCTCACCATAGGACCTTCCTCCTGGTGTCTGATAATGCTTGTACACCTCAGTCCTCCAACAGTCCGCGTTCTCACTCTCAGCTCCTAGTGCCTCTTGCTCCCAGCTCCTCACATGCACACCACAAACTGAAGTGAGCTCCTCTTTAAAACCCAGGTGCCCTGATTAGCCTGCCTTAATTGATTCTAGCAGCTTCTTGATTGGCTGCAGGTGTTCTAATCAGCCTGTCTGTCTTAATAGTCTCCAGAAGGTTCCTGATTGTTCTGGAACCTTCCCTGTTAGGAAACGGAACGTCTTTTGCTTGCTCCTCAGCTATCTGCTTTCTATTCTTTCCTAAAGCCCCCTGGCCCGGATTTTTCTTACTTTTTGCACCTGCCTTAGTCCCCCCCCGACCGGGTCAGACGCTTTTTGGTTTTTCTTTTCATTTTTTGTGTTTTTTTTTTCCGTCTACGTCCTTCGCCAGCACCCGCCCCCCCCACGCCTGCTTTCGGGCGCAGCTACTTGCCTCAGCTGGGCCCCCGGAGGAGGGGGGGGAAGATTGCCGATTTGCTGTCCGGGGGGGGGGGGGAGTGGAAACCCCCAGACCCAGCCGTCTTGCCAGCAGCTCGGACTTTACAGCATTCTTAATATGCCGAAGGCCTTGGGACACAGCCAACACAGCCGGAGAAGGAGATTTCAGCGGACAGAAGAAATAATTCAAGGGAGCTATAAATCATCGTGAAGAGGGCCGTAAGATTGAGTAACTTTCTGAATTATACTCTCGTGGGGGGGAGTTTGACTGTGCTTACTTGCGTTTGTGGCGGCACAGGGGGTGTGGCGTGGAGACCCCCACCCCCGATCCATCGGCGCCCCTACCCCCCCATCGTTATTACAACTGTCACGGCCCCCCCGCCGTCTGTCTCTGCTGGCAATCTGCCATCTCCTTTCGGATCCAGCTGTTCGCTTTGAACTTTGCCTTCCGGACCGGACACAACAGCCGACCAACCGAGACTCTTTGGACAAACGTGTGTGGGTCTGCACCCCCACCCCCCCGGATTGCTTATCCCACAGCTTGCCCCTATTACTAGACCCCGATTTTGTTCCCCCCCCTCCTCCCAGTCCCCCCCCCCCTCGGCATTCCTTCTTTTCCTGTCTGCAATCTAGCGGAAGGAGGGGCTATTCCGTCTTCTCCCCTCCCCCCCTCCTCCTTCCGGTGTCTCCCTGTCTTTCCCTGCTCACAATGGCGGGGAACGAGAGGGGTGAGATTGCTTCCACAAAATTAGTTGTCCCTTCCCCACCACCACCTCTGCCCGACCCCCAAGGTCCCCCCCCTGCCACTATTGCTAAGATACTTGCCACTCCCCCTGCTGGGGCACCGGTAGCAGGAGGCACCAGGGTGATTGCTGCTGCTGCTGCACCCACCGCCCACCCAGACTCTAGGAAACCCCCCCCGGTTCGCCGGAAGGGCCAGGGCGGGTGGAAAGGAAAGGGCCCCGCTAAAACCACTGAGCCCGCCATGGCAGGGGCTGCCTCCACCGCTGCGGCCTCATCATCAACCGTGGCGCCCCTCCCTGTGTTTCCCTCCACCAGCTCTGCGATTGCCCCTCCCCCGGCCCCCAGGACGTATGCCCGGGCGGCGGCGGGCTCTCCCCTACCTGCCGCCTCGTCATCTCGCCCCCCCCCCCGCCTCCGCCACCATCACCAGCGGCCGAGGCCCTTTCCCCGCCTTGACCAGGAAGCACGGCGTCCGTTGCCTCCTGGTGCCCGCCTCGCCCCACGTGGAGACATACGTGCAGGCGTTGGCGAAGGTGGTAGGACCCACGGCTATTGTGGCGGCCTCCAAGATGTATGGGAAGGTTGTTTTCTTCTTAGCCTCGGAGGATGCCGCCCAGGAGGCGGTAGAGGGGGGCCTGACGGTGGGGGGGGTGTTTGTCCCCCTAGAACCGTTAGAAGACCTGGGCGTCCGCCTCGTCCTTACCTCCGTTCCTCCCTTCTTACCCAATGCTGCCCTGTTACCCGCTCTTTCCACCCTGGGGAAACTTGTCTCTGTCATCAGCCCTCTCCCGTTGGGCTGCAAGGACCCCACCCTCCGTCACATTTTTTCGTTCCGCCGGCAAGTGCAGCTTCTACCACCGGCAGGAGCGCGTGACGAAGAGGCGCTTGAGGGGTCCTTTCTAGTCCCCTACCAGGGAGCCCGCTATCGGGTCTTTTATTCTACCGGAGAGGCCCGGTGCTACCTCTGCCGTTCAGCGGGGCATGTCCGCAGAGACTGCCCTTTGGCCCGGGGGGGAGGGGCTCCCGAAACCCCCGAGACTCGGCAGGACATCGGCCCCGTTGCTGCCGACGCCCCTGGCTGCCCGGCACCTGAAACCAACCCTCCTCCTACTCGACCCATTGCTGCTCCCGTCCGGGCCCAGGAGATACCTTCCCTACAACGCCCGGGCGAGCAAGGGAGTTCCACCCTTGCTAGTACCAACCCAATAGAGCCCATGGAGGAGGGTGTGGCAAGGATATTATCGGGTATAGGAGAGGGCCCTCCCCAAGGAGAAGCCCCCGCCCTTCATGTTGCCCCACCGCTACCTCCCCGAACCCCTAAACCATTGCCTCCGCCCCCCGACGCGACCCCTGCTAACCAGCCCCCAGATGATGCTATGGAGGTCTGGACCCTAGTTCAGGGGAAGCGAGGCAAGCGGAAGGCACGAGCTCCGCTGCATCCACCCGACGCAGAAGCCCCCCGGAAGACCAGGAAAGGAGGCACTGCTATCGAGCCTCCCGCCACGGCCGTGAGCGAGATCCATCCGCTGGTGTCGGGAGGGGAAGACGGACTGGCATTGGAGGGCAGAATCCCCCCTCCACGGGAGACCCTCCCCTCCGAGACTTCTGAGGACGCCCCTTCTGCCTGGACGCTACCCGAACCCCCCGCGGATCCTGAGGTGGCCATTGAGGCGGGCCCTAGAGGAGAGGCCCCCGGGGTGGCAGGAGTTGGCCTCTCCCCCGTGTATGCGGAGATTGAGGCCCTAGATTTGACCCCGGTCACCCAGGGAGGGGATGATTTGCTGCCGGCTGGCCTTGAGCTGGGCAGCCTTACCCCAGCCTCCCTTTCCCCATGCTCCCTCCCCCTAATTGTCTTCCCGGGTGAGCACTTTGCAGAAGGTGGTCCACCACCTGATGCCATGGCCGCCAAGACCACCATGGAGCCAGCATCTAGCATTATTGGGAGCCCCCTCCCTTACCCCTTAACCCTTGACTCTGCTCAGGAGGCACTTTCCTTTAGCTGTTTGCCTCCTGCACCCCAGAGCCTTACCTCTGCCCCTGCCCCCACCCCTGCCCCTGCCCAAAGTCCCTCCTCCTGTAATGTTAATGCCGCCCCTGGGGTTATTTCCTTTCCGCCTTTTGCAGATTCCCCCCAGGGAGCAGTCTTTGCACTTTCTAGCCGCGACCCATTAGGAGTGGCAATTTTTCCCCTGCCATCCCCCTCCACCCCAAGGCATGAAATGAATTTAATAACCCCAGCCTGTCAGACGCCCCGTCGGTGGTCCGCACCCTGTTTACCTGCCTTAGTGGATCACGAGGCTGTATTAAGAGTCCCATCAGGGAATACCTCGGGAATTGTAACCCCACCCCCCCATGAGCTGCGGCATGCGCTACGGAAGTTCCTAGAACACACCCGTGGCGCCCGCGACAGAGCACAGCTGGCTCTTCAGCTATGGGGGGACTTTGATCAAATCCTCCAGGCCACAAGGGCCCTTATAAAGGAAGGCAGGGGGCAAGGAAGGCGCGGTGCTGCGGCCTACGAGCGAGCCCGCAGCTTCCGACACGATCTACTCACCCACGGGATGGGTCATGGGTTGCTGCGCAACCCGCCGGGGGCCCTGAATCCCCCCGCCAATACGAGGCCCCCACCCCTCCAGCCCTCTGCATGACGCCTCTTATTATTGCGACCCTGAATACCAGGGGCTGTAGGATGGCTCTCCGCAGGTCCCAGGTGCTCTCTTACCTTCGGGAAGGGAGGTATTCTATAGTTTTCCTGCAGGAGACTCATACGGACCCGACCGCCGAGGACAGGTGGCGGCTGGAGTGGGGGGACGGGGTATACTTTAGCCACTTCGCGACCTGGCAGGCTGGAGTGGCAACCCTGTTCTCCCCCAACCTACGGCCTGAGGTGCTAGGGGTTAATGAGGCCGTGCCGGGCCACGTGCTGCACCTTCGAGTCCGTATGGAGGGGCTCGTGGTTAATTTTGTCAATATTTATGCCCCGCAAATGAGCTCCAGGCGGCCACAATTTTATCAGCAGGTGTCCGACTTTCTCGGCACCCTGGATTCACACGAGTGCCTGGTCCTGGGAGGGGACTTTAACACCACCCTCGAGGAACGGGATCGCTCAGGGGCCGAACCGAGTCCGGCCGCTGCAAATATTCTCCAAGGGATAGTTGACCATCACTCCCTAGTGGACGTCTGGCGTGACCATCACCCAGATGACACCTCCACGTTCACCTTTGTTCGGGTGGAGGCCCATCGGTCACACCACTCTCGGTTGGACCGTATTTATTTATCCCGTTTCCACCTTTCACAAGCCCACTCCTCCGCCGTTCGGCCGGCCCCATTCTCTGATCATCATTTAGTTACTGTAACGGTCTCCCTCCGTGCAGAGAGACCGGGGCCGGCCTATTGGCACTTTAATAACAGCCTGTTGGAGGACGAGAGCTTTGTGATGTCCTTCCGGGAGTTTTGGCTGGCCTGGCAGGAGCAGTGGCGTGCCTTTCCCTCGGTGCGGCGATGGTGGGATCTCGGGAAGGTGCGCGCCAAGCTCTTCTGCCGTGACTACACTCGGGGCACCAGCCGACGGCGAAATGCGGCGATAGAGCAGTTGGAACGGGAGGTCTTAGAGATGGAGAGGCGCCTGGCCGCCGATCCCGAGGACCCGTCCCTCTGCGGAGCGTGCCGGGAGAAGCGGGAGGAGCTTCAGGCCCTTGAGGACCACCGGGCCCGAGGTGCCTTTGTTCGGTCCCGCATCCGCCTCCTTCGGGAGATGGACCGCGGCTCCCGCTTCTTCTATGCCCTGGAGAAAACGAGGGGGGCCAAGAAACACGTCACCTGCCTTCTTGCAGAAGACGGTACCCCCCTCACGGATCCGGAGGAGATGTGTGGGAGGGCCCGTGACTTCTACACAAGCCTTTTCTCCCCGGACCCGACCGATCCTGCCGCTTGTGAGGTGCTCTGGGAGGAACTCCCCACGGTCAGCATGGGCGACCGAGACCGACTAGAGTTGCCTCTCACCCTGGCCGAGTTCTCGGAAGCCCTCCGTCGCATGCCCACCAATAAATCTCCGGGCATGGACGGGCTGACCGTGGAGTTTTACCGCGCGTTCTGGGACATTCTCGGCCCAAACCTAGTCATCGTCTGGGCTGAGTCCTTGCAGAGCGGGGTCCTCCCTCTGTCATGCAGGCGAGCGGTGCTCGCTTTGCTGCCGAAGAAGGGGGACCTCCGCGATCTACGAAACTGGCGTCCCGTCTCACTCCTTAGCACGGATTACAAAATTGTAGCGAAAGCAATTTCGCTGCGGCTAGGGTCCGTGATGGCGGACGTGGTCCATCCAGACCAGACCTATACTGTCCCAGGTCGCAGCATTTTCGATAACCTCTTTCTAGTCCGAGACCTTTTGGAACTCGGGCGGAGAGATGGTCTATCGTTCGCCCTCCTGTCTCTTGATCAGGAGAAGGCGTTCGATAGAGTAGACCATGGGTACCTCCTGAGCACTCTGCAGGCGTTTGGATTTGGACCTCAGTTTGTGAGTTTTCTCCGGGTGCTGTATGCCTCCGCGGAGTGTTTGGTTAGGCTCAACTGGACCCTGACTGAACCGGTCAGCTTCGGGCGAGGAGTGCGGCAGGGGTGCCCCCTCTCGGGCCAGTTGTACGCTCTGGCGATCGAGCCTTTCCTCTGTCTCCTCCGCAGGAGGATGACAGGGTTGGTGCTGCGGGAGCCGGAGCTGCGGCTGGTCCTGTCGGCGTACGCCGATGACGTACTCCTCGTGGTCCAGGACCCGGGAGACTTGGCGCGAGTGGAGGCATGCCAAGCCATCTATTCGGCAGCCTCCTCCGCCCGAGTCAACTGGGTCAAGAGCTCTGGCTTGGCGGTGGGGGACTGGCGGCAGGTAAGCTCCCTCCCACCCGCACTTCAGACCATCCGGTGGAGTGCGGGTCCACTGCTCTATCTCGGCGTTTACCTTTCCGCCACGCATCCTTCCCCGCCGGAGAACTGGCAAAATTTAGAGGGCGGGGTGATAGAGCGGATCCGGAGATGGACGAGGCTACTCCGATGTCTCTCCCTCCGAGGGAGAGCACTGGTGCTTAACCAACTAGTCCTGTCCACGCTCTGGTACCGGCTCAACACCCTGGCCCCGGCCCCGGGTTTCCTGACCCACCTCCGGAGATTGATTCTAGAGTTCTTCTGGTCAGGAATGCACTGGGCCCCTGTTGGAGTTCTTCATCTACCCCTGAAGGAAGGAGGGCAGGGCCTGAAGTGTCTGTACACTCAGGTCCGCGTTTTCCGCCTCCAGGCCCTGCAGAGGCTCTTTTATAGTGCACGTAGTTCGGCGTGGAGCATACTGGCGCACGCCTTCCTGCGCCGTTTCCAAGGGTTTCGATATGACCGGCAGCTCTTTTATCTTTCACCGAGGGGTTTTCCGCGAGACCTCTCTGGGCTGCCGGTCTTCTACCAGGACCTCCTCCGGGCCTGGAAACTGTTTTTAACAACCAGGTCCGTGGCGGCCACCGTGGGAGTAGATCTCCTCACGGAGCCCCTGCTACACAATCCCCAGCTCCGTGTGCAGGTGGCGGAGTCCCGCTCGGTGCGCCAGAGGTTGGTCCTGGCGGAAGTCACGAGGGTCGGAGACCTCCTGGACTACGACCGGAGAGACTGGCTGGATCCCCTGATGCTTGCTCGGCGCATGGGGCTCTCCAGCCTCCGAACCCCCCGGCGCGTACTTCAGGAGGTGAAGGCCGCTTTGACCCCCGCTGCTCGGGCTTACGTTAGCCGAGCCTTGTGCGAGGGCGCACCCCGCCCATCCCTTACCCCAGGCCCGCCGGACCTTTCCATCGGGCCCCCACCCCGTAGATCCCAACAAACCCCTCACCCTTTCACTGCAAGCCGGCTGCACGAACTGCAGCCGGTAAGCTTTCAAATTGCTTCACGGAAATACTTATATACACTTACGCTTCACACCCTTCATGCCCATACCCTGGTGTCCCGCCCCGATACAAAGTGGCGGGATCTCCTGCCACCTTTGGAGGGTGAGCAACCTCGGTGGGCCAGCCTGTATTCCACCTTGGTCCCAAGGCCCGTCGGGGACATCAGTTGGCGGCTCCTTCACGGAGCTGTGAGCACGGGCGTGTTTTTGACACGGTTTACCCCCATTCCGGACACTTGTCCTTTCTGTAATGTGAGGGAAACCCTGGCGCACGTGTATTTAGAGTGTGCCAGATTGCAGCCCCTTTTCCGGCTCCTCACAAATATTCTATTACGCTTTTGGCTTCATTTTTCCCCCCACCTTTTTATTTATACACTTCCCATCCGTGGCCCCACAAAGTCGCGGGATCTTCTAGTCAACCTCCTCCTAGCTTTGGCTAAAACAGCCATTTATAAAACCAGAGAGAGGAGGTTGGCCCACGAAATGTCCTGCGATTGTGGGGCCGTTTTCCGATCCTCAGTACATTCACGTATCCGGGCGGAGTTCCTCTGGGCGGCATCCACCGACTCCCTTGAAGCATTCGAGGAGCGGTGGGCGCTGTCTGGGGTTCTCTGCTCGGTGACCCCGTCTGGTTCCCTCCGTCTGACCCTTTGATTGAGGGTGAGAGCGAGAGACGCCAGCCCCAGCCATCGCCGCTGGGGATACCATCATTCCTGTCATCTAGGAGGGGTCCTATAATACATGGGTGTCTACCCCCCCCTCCCTAAACCGCAGCCGTGCCCATCTTACCGGGCACTCTCAGGAGAGGGAGGATCGGTGACACTGGGCGCGGCACTAGGTAACTCGAGGGGGTGGAAGACCACGAGTGTCGAGGAAGCCCCCCGCTCTAGGCCACCAGGTAACTCAGGAGGGTGGAAGACCACGAGTGTCGAGGAAGCCCCCCCGCTCTGGGCCCAGGCTAGCCTGAACCCTTCTCCCTCCTGAAAGCTGCTGTGTTGTACCTTCTGATTGCGTTGTTTTGTTGCATAGTTGTTTTGTTTCTTTGGTAATTCTGTAAGCGTTACCAATAAATTTTCTTTTTGTTTCAAAAAAAAAAAAAAAACCTTCCCTGTTACCTTACCTAGGGAAAAGGGACCTACTTAGCCTGGGGCTAATATATCTGCCTTCTATTACTCTCCTGTAGCCATCTGGCCCAACCCTGCCTGTCACTATATATATATATATATATATATATATATATATAGCTACCAGTGAAGGCGAACAATGGATAATTGATGATTTCAAGGAGCAGGGTCTTTTTCCTTTTGTGATGGGAACTGATTTTTATCATCTTGGCACAGAATAGCCCAGAAGCTGCCCCATTTAGCTAGAGTGCACAAGGCAGCATACAGAGCATAACTATCACTAATTCTTCGGTGTTGCATGAGGAAGCCAAACCAGTACAGTCTAATGAAGATGGAGGCAGCTTCTCTGTTGTAGTGTATGGAGAGATTATGACAGAGAATAGGATAATAAAAGCTTCAGCAAAGTAAATGCTTGAGGCATCAGTACATTTGGTGTGTGAAATCCTTTAGCAAGACTGGCTCAGAAAATCTAGGATTTAATGACACCGGAGGAAAATATTCCATCTCTCCTTGTGAAATTCTTTCTTGTGAGATTTCCTGATTAAAAATATCACATCTTGAACAGAGGAGTTAATAGTCACTTTTCAAAATCCTTGCAGATAAGTGGTGTGAGCTTGAAACCTGCAGGGGAAGGGTTCTTTCAACCTGTGCTTTTTTGTTGATTGTTTAATCGGAAACTCTCTTCGGTCATTGGTTACTAATCACTTATCTCTTGGGCAAAACCTGCCACAACTTCCAGGGACAAAGAAGTCTACGGGGAAAAGAAAAAGCAAGGTTTCAGGACACTTGCAGTAGAGAGAAGCATATGTAAAAGCTGCTCTGAGGAGCCCAGTTAAACATCAACCTGGAACTGGGTTTAGGAGCTGGTCAAGAGATAGGCAAGTGTATTGAGAACTATGCAGATCCATCAGCCATTCCTCTCTGCAGAGAAGGGACACAACATTCAGCTGCAATAGCAGAGCCTTCTAGACTAGGACCCTACTAAATTCATAGCCATGAGAAACACATCACAGACCACGAAATCTGATATTCCTGTGAAATCTGGTATCCCCCATGAAATCTGGCTAATGTATGGGTAGGGCCAGGGCTGCAGAGTCTTACTGTTTGCCAGGCTCCAGATGCTATTCCCGGCTGGACTGGGGAGGGGACAGGACTTCCTCTTTCCCTGCAGGCGCCGTACCTGGGGCCGGGTCAGACCCATCTTTGGGAGCCGCTCACAGCAGCAGGAAGCTTCGCAGCTGCTGGCTGGGAGCCCACTCTGAAGGTAGCGCTGCCAGCAGCAGGCAGCTCAGAAGTAAGGGTGGCAATACTGCGACCCTGTACAATAGCCTTGCAATCCCCTCCCCACGGCCTCCTCTTGGGTCAGGACCCCCACTCTTACAACACCATGAAATGTCAGTTTTAAATATTTGGAACCGTGAAATTTATGATTTTTAAAATCCCATGACCATGAAATTGACCAGAATGGACCGTGAATTTGGTAGGGCCCTATTCATAACAGAGTGTCGAAAAATATCACTGCTCACTCCCAGCCCCAAATAGGAAATTCTGACTTTCTTGGCCAAAAATCAAAAACTGAAAGATCTGTCAAAAAATGAAAACTTTAATCTGAAAACTGAAAGCTTGGACTCAGAAATGCTGCTGTGATACCTGATGGGAGTTGCAGGTTGGGTGCTTCATGCCTCCATTCTCTTGTCTGGGCTTGGCTCTCAGTCCAGATGGCCCGTGAAGCACCAGAGTCTTCCCTCTGGTCAAGCTGCTGCCATGCATCATCGGAATCCTGTGGATGCCATGCATCATGGGACATGTAGTTTGGCCAAAGAGTCTGGCTTCAGTTTTTGAGTGTTCATTTTTTGGGCAAAAAGTCAACATTTTCAACCAGTTCTTCTCTCTGTGATCTGCAAAGGGAAAGTTCCTCTGCCCAACACAAGGAGCTCTCCTCTGCATCTAGCCCACAAACTGAAGTGTGGCCCAGGGTAAAGGATTTTCCCCAGTTTTCAGATTCTGATTTTAAATGCTGTGGAGGTTGCTAAAAAGTGATGCCAGTAATTTCCCAAAGTCTCTTCCTCATAAGTATACCCCCAACAGCAATGTGTATGTTTTAAGGAAGGGAAAATGCCATCTACATTCTGTGCATTCCAACTTCCAAACACTACTCAAAGCATCTATGAGGCACGTTTGAAATGGCTGTTCAGAAACATGCAATATTTGATAACATTGTGTGTTATATTTGGATTCAGATGTGCTTTGGATTCCGTATCTTCATCCCTGGAGCTTTGTGAAGAGCAGGGGGATCTACAGACTATAGGCCTTGCTAGATCCGTAGGCATGGTTAAAAATATGTACTAGGGCTGCCAAGAAATTAAAAACATTAATTGTGATTAGTTGCACAATTAAAAAATTAATCACGATTAATTGCATGATTAGCTGCGCTGTTAAGCAATACTAGAATACCTTTCATTTAAATATTTTTGGACATTTTCTACATTTTCAAATATATAGATTTCAATTACGGCACCGAATACAAAGTTTACAGTGCTTACTTTATATTTGCACTGTAAAAAGCAAGAGAAATAGTATTTTTTTTTCAATTCACTTAACACAAGTACTGTAGTGCAATCTCTTTATCATGAAAAAGTTGAACATACAAATGTAGAATTATGAGATCAGGCGTTCACGTGGCACTGTTGCAGCCGGCATCACAAGATATTTATGTGCCAGATGCACTAAAGATTCATATGTCCCTTCATGCTTCAACCACCATTCCAGAGGACATGTGTCCATCCTGATGACAGGTATGGCTCAATAACAATCCAAAGCAGTGCAGACCGACTCATGTTCATTTTCATCATCTGAGCCATCAGCAGAAGGTTCATTTTCTTTTTTGGTGGTTTGGGTTCTGTAGTTTCCGCATCAGAGTGTTGCTCTTTTAAGAATTCTGAAAGCATGCTCACACCTCGTCCCACTCAGATTGTGGAAGGCACTTCAAGTTCTTAAACCTTGGGTCAAGTGCTGTAGCTATCTTTAGAAATCTCACACTGGTACTTTGTGTTTTGTCAAATCTGCAGTGAAAGTGCAATAACGAAAAACTTACAGAATGTAATACGTAACTTGTTTGTATCAACGTATAAAAGGTGAAGTCATAGGAGGGGTATCTTTTTATCAGCCTTGGGGACAGCATCTCAGGGCACCAGAATGGGGGGCACTTTTTACCAGCCATAAGGGTGAGCAATGGGGTGGAGGGGGGCAGAGAAGAGCAAGCAGGGGGTGGGGTCTTGTGAAGAGGAGGCTGTGTGGGAGCAGGGCTTGGGGGGAAGAGGCGGCATGGGGACAGGGCCTTGGGGAAGGGGCCCTGGTTCCGTGTGATGGGATGGTGCGGGGGCGGGGCCACAGTTTGAGCGCCGCTGGCCCTCCCACTTTTAGGGAGATTCCGCCGCTCCTGCAGCATCTTGGTACCATACGTTGGCTGAACTTTTACCTTGTCACGTGCATGCACGTGTTAGCGTCCCTGTGACCCGCTGCACAGGATGCTAGTACCCTGCTTTGCTGACAATAAACATGGCCTAGTGCCTTTGCTAGTGAATCAAGACTGTGGTCTGCTCAAGTCAGCAAGCTGCACGCTCTGCTGGGGCTGAGCAGGCAGGAGCGCCCAGATCCAGCAGCAATAGCAACACTCCGCAGCAGAATAGCTCAGCAATGCCTGCCTACTTCGATTTTGTGTTTCAGCTCTATTTAAACAAACTGAAAACAACAGACAGGCACAGAGGGTATCCCAGGCTCTGAGGTTAAAAAGCAGAGTTCAAATGACACACTTAAAGTGAACATTTAGGAAGCTCATGATTAAAAGAGAAAAAGTGCTTTCCAGTTAACTAGCTCTTAATTGGTTTTAGAAATAGATCTTCAAGTTCAGTGACATTGTCCATCTCTCTCTGTAAGTTACAGATAGCTTGATGTTCTAAGGCACTTGAGTCTCCTTTGGTTACTCGGGGCTAAATTAGAAGTATAATTTTCTTACACATTATATAAGAGAAAACCACACATCACAGATGCAAGTCATGTCCCTTAATGCACAGTTGAAAAGCACTCACATAACAGGATGCTGAGCACTATATAAGAACCTGAATAAAACATTCAATATGTAACCTTAATAATAATAATTAATAATAAACAGTCCACTGTTAGGTTCCTAGATGGTGAGCTATTGAATTACAGGGGAAGTTAATCAGATGAAATGTTCATTAGGCAAGTAGAGAGGCCTGTAAGGGTTGCACTACAAAGACAGACATGGTAGAGTTAAATTATTTCCGTCTGTCTTTATTTTATTAGCCTACAGTATTCAGCAGAACACCAACAATAAGTGGATTAATGGGGAGGAGTTGGTGATGAGACTTCAAGGTTCACATCCGAAGGCTGTGAGGTTAAGCTAAAGAAGCTGGCACAGCAGTTAGACATAATTTTACCCATAATTATGTATATTATCAGTTTGATACCTAGACCAACATAAACATTTATATTCCTATCAGGTCCGTTATTTGCTGCTGGTCTTTTTTTCAAGCTAATGTAAAAATGAGTAATTGTGGTTCTTTCTTAAAATCTCTAATTATCTCCATTAATGGCTGATTAATTTTATTTATAACATGTAATGTGAGTGTTGGAAAGAATAATTTTACTCATGGCTTTAGTTACCTGACTCAGTCTTATGAGAGAATCGCCCGAGAATATAACTGAGCATTTAATTAGCATAGTTTGCAGTGTGGTTCTGTGCTCAGCAGATGAGTATTAGGAACCAGTAGAATCCTGGATTCTGAGCCAAACATGGCACTTTGGGCCAAATTTTCAAAAATTGCCACCTAAGCTGCATCTCTGCTTTTTTGCATAACTCTGTGTTGCACCTGCAAAATATGCATTAATGTGGGGATAACCAAACAATGGTGCTTTTGTACGTGTGAGTTTGGGATTTGCTGGTGTAATTTGAGCCCTGCATTTCACTAGAAAGTGAATTTTGTGTTGGTTATGTGGGGAAGTGTTCGGTAAACCTAAAGCTATTTGTGAAACATGAGATCTTATGGCTGACCAACACAGGGGAAGGGGACAATATGGAGGAGGAAGAATTAGTGACTTGGGGGCACAAAAGGGGGAGTCATGGAGGGGCAGAAACGGTGAGACCCTTGGGGTGATAGGGGCAGCAATAGAGAGCTGGAAGAGATGACCTCTGAGTAAGTAACATTCCTTTGTGGGAAGAGAAGGTTAGAGGACCCAAGATGACAGGAACTGAGAGCCTGGATTGGGTAGGGCCAGAGTAGTCCATGCAGAAAGACATGTGAAGGAGATATGAAACCATAGAGAAGTTACTGGGAAAGCCAGGGGAGCAAAGAGGCACTATGAAGAAACTACAGACACACCGAGGGGAGAGGGGGGACTTGGAAGAGCAATGGAGGGTCAAAGTCTGCAACATGCAGGGAGATAGAAAGAGAGAGCAGAGCTTGTCAGTTGGGGAGAGAGATATGGACAGGTGGATAAAAAGAGAGAGCAGGAGATGCCAGCAAAACTTAGAGGAGAAAACTCTGGCATTCCATGATGACAATAGCAATATAAATGCACATACAGAAGGTATGTGGGGATGGAAGACACCAGAGAAAGGAGGGGGTGAAAGTCTGCAGGTAAGGGAAGAACTTGGAGTGGGGAAGAAGAGGCTTGTGGAGGCAGAGAATGGGACAGAGCTGGGGCAATAGAGATAGAGAAGGGAAGGGGGAGAGGACTGGAGAGGAATGGCTAGGAGAAGAGATTTCAAAGAAGGAGGAGTAGAAAAAAGACTATTGGGGTAAACAAAAGGACAGAGTGGAAAATAGGCAGGCAGGGAGAGAAAGAAAGAAGAAATAGGGGGAAAAGAAAGAGAACAGAGCAAAAAGGGTGGGAGTCACAGTGAATAAGTTCTCCTTAGTGATTTTGCAGAGATGTGGGTGCCAAAGCACATGTTATAAATTAAACACCCTGTTTGATTTCATAGTTCAAGGGAAGAGGATTCTGCAGGGTGTGTAGGTTGATAGGGAGACATAGGACCTGCCACATATGGGGGAGGGCCAACAACACTTTGCTTCTGTGCATTCACACTATAGATGGTAGTGTGTGCATTCACCCATGTGTACCCCACTCCCATTTCTACATGGCACTCTGGCCCCCTCTGTTGGTGACTGGGTCATCCAGAAATTGATGAGTCTGCTATTGCTCTAGCCAAAAGACCCAGGCCTGAATAAGTTACGGGGGGAGATCTGGGAAATAGGTATAAGGGGCTTGGGGGCCATTGTTGTTTGGATGTATGTTTATTGGTATGGTCAGAAAAACATAATCTGCCACACTGGGTAAAATGTACCCCACTGAAGAGGGACCTGTGCACCATTTCTGCCTGCATCATGGGTTTAAGTGGCACAAATGATTCAGTGCAGCCTCTCTGCACTAGGCATGATGTTCACACATACAGAGTTCCAGGGAAATACCAGGTAGCCAAATGAGCATTTTTCAAAGCTGATTTGAAATATGTTAAAATAATTTACAGTGTAGGAAATTGCACATGGTGTCTGAAATAATCCAAGGGGACCAATGGACATCTCCGTTTAACCTCTGCCTCTCCATAGTGCTTCACAGTCTCTGTGCTTTTGCCTGGCTGGCTCTGGGGCTGTGACTACTTAGGCCACACTGCCAAAGTTGAGACCAGCAGGGGAACTGAGCTGGAGCCCCACTCATGAGAGAAGGAACAGCTGGCAGTGAGAGGAGTCCTCTGCCTTTGGAACTTGCTCTCTCCCCGGTCTTAGAGTCCTAATTTGTCAACCTGCAGGGCACACTTTGAAGCCCATTTGCTTTCCCAAATTGCATGTGATTGGGAGGGTTCCAGGAACAGATTGTAAAGACTGGTAAAGCTTGGTTCTGATGTGTTAATTATTGGGTATTGTAGGGCTTCTGGAATAGTCTATTTCTAAAACTGCAGTTTTAAAATGTGTCCGGAAGCACCTAGAGCCAAGGGAAGAAGGGTCTTTTTATAGAATGGGTATATCCTTACAAGGTAGGTTTGTAAAGTTAAAGCTTGGACTCTGTGTTTCATCAATGTCATTTATGCCCATGGTGATGTGAGGGGAAAACACACAGCTTTGCTTGCCTCATATAAAAACCCAGGGCCAAAGTTGTACAACTTATGTGGGAGGAAAAGGTGCCATTGCTAGCATGGCGATACAGTTGTGATGTGATCATTCTGCAGGCTCCTTGAACTCTCAGCACATTGCATAATAGATGCTTGTGCTTTTAGTTTGCATCTGGTCAGCAGGACGTGTCTCTTGGCTAGCAGGAAGTACTGAAAAGCTCTCTGTACCAAAGCACCACACTTTAAACATAAACCCTCTTTCACATACTCATTTCCAATAATCTTTTCAGTGCTGCAAGGCATGATGTGTCAAGAAATTTCATATTCTTAATCGGAATAGAATTCTTAATTATTAGGACAGCTAATCAAGTCAAAATAGATTTAATTGCCCATTTTTAACATTCCTGTTAGAGTCCTTATGAGGCAGGTGGAACCATTAGGAAAGTGTAAAGTAAGCATATGTCAGCAGCCTGGATTGCACCCAAATCAGGTCCAAAATGATTAATACAAGAAATCTTCTGCAAGTCTCCGCTAATGTACGATGTCCGTAAGATTCTTTACATAAATATGTATCCCACCAACCATAAATATCGATGCATTTGCAAAAAGCCAGGGCCAACACTGAGTTAACAGATGCCATGGGCAGTATTTCAATATTGTCAGACAAAACCACTAGTAGCACCCAGTTGGGAACTAACCTTGCTTTGGGATGTGTATTCTTTCATGGTTTATACTGAAGGCTTATATTGCTTTCATACCCTGTGGGCTCTTGGGCGAGGACAGAGCTGGGTAGGCTGATGTGAGATTTACAAATTTTATAGAATAAGTGCTGAGGTGGCAGATAAGAATGTTTATTAAGCACCCACAGCATGATAGATTTAGAACTGAGGGGGATTCAAGGTTCCTGCCCCAAGCAGAGGACAAACTGAACACCATAGGCATATTTTGCCCTCAGTAGTGTCTTTTGTCCATGCACTTTTCAAATAAGGATTAAGACCTGCGATAGATGATTCTACCAATGGGTAAACTGAGGCCTAAGGAGGTTAACTGAGGTTCCAAAGGTCAAACAGCATCCCTGCCAGACAGTGACAAATACAGAACTTGGGAATCTTGGCTCCCCGTTCCTTGCTGTAACCACTAGAGAGGAGAAGAACATTGGACCTGAATACCTGTTAGTCTGCTTGTTGGTGCTCCAGCATCAGCCATGCTGTGTCCCTGGATTTGCTGCTTTCCTCTAGCCCTCCATGCAGTGCTGACGATTGCTCTCAGTAGTAGGATGGCACCTCTGATCCCCTCCCTTTTCTTCTCACCATATCTTCTGTGTGGTGACAGTAGTGAGACATTCAGAAACTCCTTCCTTTGGGTGGTTTCTCTGTGGTTGCAAATGGGCCCTCACCCTGAGCTTTTGCCTTTTAGAACCTGATGCAGTTCAGGAGCTTTGAAGTCACCTTTGCTTTTCCCCCATTGCTGAGGCTGTCAGTCCAGTCCCTCTGTGTAATGCAGAGCAGCCCCCAAGGGATTGTTACAGCAGCTTGATGAGGCTGGGGCTGGGAAATGACCCTGCTAAACACTTGCTTCCCAGTCACTCCCCTTTTACAGAGGGTTGGGAGATGAGTGATGGAAGATCTGCTACTTGAGTATTTTAGAACCAGACAAGACAATACACTGAAATAGATGGTAGAGAATGACCCTGTGTTATCAGGGTGATAAGAAAGATTATTTCGTAGGTGTTTTATATCTCTAACTACTATGACTAATAATTCCACCTGAAGATCTAAAATACCAATCAATTAACTTCATTTTCCCCATCTGTAAAATGGGGTTTATGATGCTCAGCTCAGTTTGAAGGGTGCTGTGTGAGGCTTAAATGATTTGCTCAAGACCACACAGTCTGTTGCAGAGCCAGGAATGATATCCAAATTTCCTCATTCTATCTGGTTTCTTGACCCCACCACAAGAATTGTTTGAATAGTTTATTGCAAAGAGCATTTGCAAATGTTGGCAATTTCTTCATTAGGAAATTAATTGTGATTAAATGTTTTCCTTTCTGCTAGCCATGCACAAATATGATCCTTCATCCCAAAGGGGAAAAGGAAAATTCAATTTAATTTGTGTTAAGATCTAAATATAAACACAATAAAAACTAGGAAATTCAGTTAAGGCTGCTAAATTGTAGCACATCAGCTTCTGTATCTGAGGTTTTTCATTTAGATAGCAACATATCTGATAATGCTTCTAGAAATAAGGTCTGTGCTCAGAATGGCCTTATTATGGGCATATAAACAACTCAAAGCTCTTGAGTGTAATTTCTATATTTCCTTTCCTTTTTTTCCTAAATAGTGCCAACTTCCATTCCATTGACAAGCATCATAATAAGTTTTAAGGCACAGGACCTGGGATCATTACACAGTAGCTAGGTTTACTAGGGCATTCATGCATTTTATTTAAATGACCAGCGGTACAATATTTCAGATAACTACATCCTGTGAGGTAGTGAGAACTCTTAACTGCAACTGATGTCAATCTGAACCCAGACCTAAATCTGATACTACTTTTCAATGATCAATTTTGGAACCATTCTCTAATATGTTTTCTAGTCAGCACAAGGACTTAGTTCACTTAAATGCCAGTAGGGGGCCAATAGACCCAATTCTGATGTCGCACACTCTATGGCAAATTGAGAGTTATTGATTAAGTTACGCTAGTGTGACATCACAGTCAGGCTACAGTGAAATATTTGTATTAAATAAACTTATTCTAGATTAGAACCCTCCAAAGCCCAACCTAATTAACCTTGATTTTTTTTTTTCATATTGATAAATGGCAAGTTCTAAAGCGTGGTTGCACTTAAAATAAAACTGCCCAGCAATGAAACACACAAACACAAAACTTCCTATTCTCAGTCATAAAGAACTGACTCCGTTCCAAACTGTTATTTTCTTTGTAGGTTTATTAAAATGTTAACGATACAGATTAATGTAAAAAGCCAAGGATTTAGCCTGAATGGCCTTCAGAGATTGCAGTGTTCACTCCCTTAAAGAGCTAACTAGATAAAAATCCTCTTTTTTAAAAAGTTGAAATGGTGGGAGTGTGGAACACTTCATCATAAAGTCTGAAAGAATTTTTATTTTTTTCCTGCCACTACTTATGCAATTTGTTATTTATATATGTAAGAATACATCTGGTTACAGCCCTTGACTGAGGTCATGTCTACACTATGGCTGCTTGCACAGCTGCCTAGTGCAGACACAGCATATATTGGCGGAATGAGTTGTTCTGTCAGCATAATAACACCATCTCCCCAAACTACATTAGCTATGCCGGCAGAAGCAGGGACGGAGGTTTTGTCTGCACAGCTACGTTAGGTAGGGGATGTGATTTATTTCACACTTGTAGCAGACATAGCTGTGCTGGTATAACTTTGTAGCATAGCCCAGGTCTGATTAGTGACTCTATGTGTAGCAAACTCCAAAGTCTCCCTTTTAGGGAAGGAACTTTCAAGTTCTTTGAACATGAATAGAGGTCCATGTAAAGAGCTCATGGAGGAAGCCATTTGCAGTTCACAACAAGAAGGGTTTTGGTCCTACATAACCCAGGAACAATGCTGCATACTCTTGAGCACCATCCACTGCCACTTTATTAACTAACTACGTACAGAAACAAGTACCTTTATTTCAGTCTGGCTGCAAATTCAGTTATGGAATTATACAATTCACATGAAGTATGGTGTTGAAAACCAAAAAGTCTGGAAACTTCTCTGTTTAACCACAAAAGCTTAGACTATAGAGAATTTTGTAGAAATTATTAAGAAGGCTTTAGAAGTTAAGAATGCACTACCCCTATAGATTTATAGTGTCCAACATTGAACAGATGGTGTTGTCCCAGCACTGAAGGCACAAGGGAAAGCCTGAGGAATACAAACAAGATCAAAGCAATACGTGGTAGTACTTGCTAGGAGCTATTTTGTTGTTTTCCTGATGACCCCGGAGATGATATTTGTTGTTTCCTGCACAGACTGGGATTAAACTTTTAATCAACTAAACCATTCCTGGAAGATTTTAATTCAATGTGCTCTTTCTAGGCTATTTTGATATCAAGTGAACTTTTTAACAAGCAACAATTATCTACAGACCTGAACACGAATTGAAATTATGCCATGCAGTTTTGAGCTGACATTGTTATAATTACATACAAGAAGCTGCATGAAAATACTCTTCAAGCTGAGCCATGAAGCCCCCAGCTATGGAGATTCTCTATATTGGACCCTTTGCACTTGATATTGCTACAGAAGACCCCTGTGACAAGGCTGACCATGAGGAAGAAAAAGGGTGCTCTCCCTGTGTGGATGCCATCGTTATGGGTGCCTCTGCAAATACTATCGCTGCTGTTTATTTTTGAGAACCCTAAGATGTGCTAGGCACCTGACAAAAAACAATTAAAGGCATGGTCACCTGCCTCAAAGAACTTCCAGTATCAGTTCAACATGACCCAGTAAGTGAGGATCACAAAGAGACTGAGAATGATTCTGCCGGGAGGGGAGAACTTGACAACGCTATGATCATGTGGTTATTCAGTAAGGCAAGCACACATGTGGGTGGTTTTGTATTGCTTTCATCACCTCACATCGGTGATATGCACTACTGTATACACCATAAACATACTAGTGTTTGAGGGGCAAGTTTTGCTAATGGGCATCAGAACAATGGAAACTTGATCATTTGGCTTGTTCCTCTTCCATCAAAACCTACCTTATTTTTTGTTCATACCTTCTACTTCTCTGGTGATGTCCTCAGATCTCAAGTCGCCTGACCTTTGCCTTTGTCAGCAGTATTTGCATGTACAGGAATTAACATAGATTTTTCTCACTGACCATCTCATTAGCCAAAATAATCCTACCAAATCACTGTGCATAATGCAACAGGGTCCCATAAATTCTGTTCTAATTGCTATTTTTAGTATCAAAATAGCCTTCATTAGAAGAGCAGAACTTATGGACAGTACTTCCAATGAAGAGTGCAACAGGTATATCTGCAATACACCACATCTTTTGCACTCTCTCACACCAGAATTTGAACACACAAAGTGGATAACTGTGCTAGCAAACCAATAAGTGCCAAAAGTGGTATAGGAAAGTTACATTCACAGATGCCTGTCCGTGTTGACAACTGCAAATTTTCAAATTAAGGTACTACAGCCTCCTTTGAAAATTCAGTCCTTGAAATGCAGTTGTCCTCTTACAAGTGAGCATGCATAAGTTGGAACCCTTTTACTCAAGATCTCTACTTCTCAGAGCTGTTGACTTGAATGACAAAGATACAGTGTTTTTTACTCTTATTTGCTTTGCAAAGATATACCTAAGACCAGAGGTGCTGGCTTTCTAACTTCCCTTGGGGGTGCTCAACCCCTGCTCCACCCCAGGCCTTGCCTCCACCCCTTCCCCCAGGGCCCCACCCCCGCCCTGCCGCTGCCCCCTCCCCCCAGTGCCTCTTGCATGCCACTGAACAGCTGATCTGCGGCAGACGGGAGGTGCTGGGATGGAGGGGGAGGAGCTGATCGGCGGGCAGCAGATGCTGGGGAGGGTGCCACGGAGTCTGCGCCTATGCCTAAGACCATAACAACTGGATTCTACTGCTGCTCATGCATCATCCACAGAATTGTTTATGGAGTTCCAGTCAGTTACACCAATACAAAACCACTGATCACAGTGGAGGTTGCATGGGTGTAACTTAGGGTAAAATTTGGGCTGCAGACACTTTATTGCTGTTGACTGGCTCTGAGAATGAATGAATCTTAGTGTTTCTGTTCTTGGGAAAACACCGCCTACCACCTGCCCTGACATTTCCACTTACCCTTGTTAGTCATCCTTGTTGATGCTGGGCAGTTTGCTCCCAATTTTTCTTCAATGAGCCCTAAGCAACTGTCATTACCACTGCAGTAATCAAAGAGAAATGCTTTCCTGTAGGTCTGATTGTTTAATTAAAAGCTGACATTGACTCGGCATGGGCATATGTGCAGTAAAGTTGGGGTTTGAGGCTGTTAAAATGCCAAACTAATACTCCACCAGTGTTACCCTTGCTTAATTCTCATCCTCAGCAAAGTCAAAAATAAATATTTGTAAAAAGAATGTCACAGCTTTATATAAAAATGAAGGTTCCCAGATTTGCTGTTAAAAGAATTTCAAATAGATTTAAGGACTAAACCTCCAGCTAGTTAATGGCAGCATTATGATATGTTAATTCAAAAATGTGAGTCCAAGCTGCTATCTAATAAAGCATAATAAGATGTCACTGTGATCTAATAAAGCCCAGAGCAGCTGTGCAATGTGTTCTTAGAACATATTTGCATGCCAAACTTACATTAATAGCACAACATTTCTCTGTTTATTGCATGTATCAGCTTCCTGGGTTTTTTTTTCTTTTCTCCTTCTTTTTAGTTTCTTCCCCCTTCATATAGTTTAGTACTCATGGTATGTCCCTGAGTGACAGGTCCAGTGAGAGACATTTTTCCATTGTCCTCAGAAGAGATAGAACGTATGCCTGCTAAAGGTAGATTTCATTATACCCAAAGTTTCCTTATCATTATCCCACATTGGTAAGTAATTTCCAAAACTCATCTCTAAACAAAATTGGCTATGGATAGGGCCCTACCAAATTCAGGGTCCATTTTGGTCAATTTCACGGTCATAGAATTTTAAAAATACTAAATGTCATGATTTCAGATATTTAAATCTGAAATTTCACAGTGTTGTAACTGTGGGGGTCCTGTGTGACCCAAAACAGGGGTATGGAGGGGTGCAAAGTTATTGTAGGGAGGTCATGGTATTGCCACCTTTATTTCTGCACCGCTGCTGGCAGGACACTGCCTTCAGAGCTGGGCACCCAGCTAGCAGCCACCACTCTTTAGCCATGCAGCTCTGAAGGCAGTGCAGAAGTAAGGGTAGCAATACCACAACCCCCCTACAATAACCTTGTGTCCCTCTGCAACTCTCTCTTGGGTTGGGATCCCCAGTTTGAGAAATGCTGGTCTCCCCTGTGAAATCTGTATAGTATAGGGTAAAAGTACACAAAAGACCAGATTTCATGGGGAAGACCAGATTTCACAGTCTGTGACGCATTTTTCTGTGAATTTGGTAGGGCAGTAGCTATGGAGTAAATACAGCAGGGGTGGGGAATTTACGGCCCGTGGGCTGGATCTGGCCCACTGCTTCATTTCATCGGGCCTGGGGCAAGTCTCCATACCGTGGGCTGGAAGCGCCGAGCCTTGGCACCACCCCTTGCTGAATCCGCGAGCGCTGGCTCACCCACTGTGTGGGGAAGCTAGGGTCAGCTCGAGTTCCCAGAAATGACTAATATGTCCCTGTCATAAATATAAAGGGAAGGGTAAACCCCTTTGAAATCCCTCCTGGCCAGGGGAAAGCTCCTCTCACCTGTAAAGGGTTAAGAAGCTAAAGGTAACCTTGCTGGCACCTGACCAAAATGACCAATGAGGAGACAAGATACTTTCAAAAGCTGGGAGGAGGGAGAGAAACAAAGGGTCTGTGTCTGTCTGTAGTTTTCTTTGCCAGGGATAGACCAGGAATGGAGTCTTAGAACTTTTAGTAAGTAATCTAGCTAGGTATGTGTTAGATTATGATTTCTTTAAATGGCTGAGAAAAGGATTGTGCTGAATAGAATAACTATTTCTGTCTGTGTATCTTTTTTGTAACTTAAGGTTTTGCCTAGAGGGGTTCTCTATGTTTTTGAATCTAATTACCCTGTAAGATATCGACCATCCTGATTTTACAGGGGGGATTTCTTCATTTCTATTTACTTCTATTTTTATTAAAAGTCTTCTTGTAAGAAACTGAATGCTTTTTCATTGTTCTCAGATCCAAGGGTTTGGGTCTGTGGTCACCTATGCAAATTGGTGAGGCTTTTTATCCAACATTTCCCAGGAAAGGGGGGGTGCAAGTGTTGGGAGGATTGTTCATTGTTCTTAAGATCCAAGGGTCTGGGTCTGTAGTCACCTAGACAAATTGGTGAGGCTTTTTACCAAACCTTGTCCAGGAAGTGGGGTGCAAGGTTTTGGGAAGTATTTTGGGGGGAAGGACGCGTCCAAACAGCTCTTCCCCAGTAACCAGTATTAGTTTGGTGGTGGTAGCGGCCAGTCCAAGGACAACGGGTGGAATATTTTGTACCTTGGGGAAGTTTTGACCTAAGCTGGTAAAGATAAGCTTAGGAGGTTTTTCATGCAGGTCCCCACATCTGTACCCTAGAGTTCAGAGTGGGGGAGGAACCTTGACAGTCCCTGTGGCCCATAGGAGCAGGGCCAATCAGGGAAGCTCTGCGCGCTGCCCCAGCGATGGCTCTGCAGCTCCCATTGGCTCGGAACCACGGCCAATGGGCGCTGTGGGTGTGGTGCCAGCGGACACAGGCAACGTGCACTACACAGAGCCCCCTGCCTAGAGGCCGGACATGGGTGTCGCTTCTGGGAGCAACAAGGAGCCAGGACAGGCAGGGAACCTGCCTTAGCCCTGCTGCGCTGCCAACCAGGAGCCTCCTGAGGTAAGGACCCCCACCGCACCCAAACTCCCTCCCAGATCCCACTCCCCCACCTGCACCCCAACTCCCTGCCCGAGCCCTGAACTCCCTCCCACAACAAAACTCCCTAGCGGAACCCACGCCCCGAACTCCCTCCTGTACCCCAACCCCCTGTCCCAGCCCTGAGCCTGCTCTGTACTCCAAACCCCTTGGTCCCAGCTCAGAGCCTCTTCCTGCACCCCAAACCCCTCATCCCCAGCCCTACCCCAGAACCCACAATCCCAGCCAGAGCCCTCGCTCCCTCCCATACCTCAATCCCCTGCCTCAGCCCGGAGCCCCCTCCCACACCTTGAATCCCTCATTTTTGGCCCCACCCTAGAGTCTAGGGGAAGCCCCAAGCCTCCGCCCTCCCCCTCCCGCCTAAAGCAGGGTGGTGTGTAGCCCACGACTGATTTTTTTCTGTGGGTCAATGGCCGCTGATAGAAAAAAGGTTCCCCACCTCTGAAGTACAGCGAGGTCCATGCACAGCAATTTCAGAGTTGGAGTAAACAAAGGGGCTTCAGGCCTTATTTCATAAGGGAAAAGCTGCTCATCATGTTATTTGTTAAATATTCTCATTTGTCCTTGCCCTGTCAGGAACCCTGCACCTCTGATAAAAATGTCTCAGAAGAAACTATATTGAACTATACAGATTTTTTTTCTCTAATGTTGCTTGAATAAATAGGCCAGCAAGCAATGTCATCCGTTTAAAAGCTGATGTCATTAGTACAAGGGATCGGCTCACTCTGCCTTGGAAAGCCACCCTGTCTAAATTAGCAAAGCACTTTCTTATCCTCTTCAATCTCTCCTTCAAGCCTATTTTTGATGTGACACTGACAAATCACTCCTCTGGCATGGTTAGGTATTACCTTGTCCTTCCAATCCCCTGCCCCTTTTGTTTGTTTATTCACCTGTTGCATATTGGGACAATCCAAGTTTGTGAGCTCTCTGGGTCAGGGATTATCTATGTTACTTGTTTGTACAGTGGCTGGTACACTGAGACCCTGATCCCTGACTAGGATCCTCAGTTGTATTGCAAAAGTAATAATAGTATCTTGATTACATATTGAGGAAAATGAGATTAGACCCATCATCCTTCATTCCTGCTTTCAACCTGGTGTGGTTAGATGACAAAGGAATTAATCTCCGCTGTGTATGTTATATTGAAATTCAAGAGGGATAGAGAAAGAATGGAATATTTATACTCTGGAAAGCAAATTAACAAAGAATGAGCCCTCTATTTTCATATAGTTGTAAGAGTTCCCCTTTCAAATGGTTCATTCCACACATGTCTGGGCTCAGAGTTACCTGTAATAGCTCAGAATCAATATCACTGGAAATTTTGCAATGAAATCTGAAATTTTAAAAATATAGAACAGAAAATAATGTAGCTACATTTTGTGGGTTTGTTCTGTAATGAAGTCATGATGCTATATGTAGGTAAAGTCTTACTGCCTCTCATGGGAAACAATTAGAAAAATGTTGTAATGCGAATAACTTTTTAATCCTTTTGAGTAACCATCAGGAAATACATCATGATATTAAATAGTTGATGATATGAGCAATCAAATGGAAATAGGACTAGTCACAGCATTAATAATAGCAAAAACAATAAATTACTGAAAATAAAGTATCCAATAAGATGGGTTTCCTCCATTAGTGACCTGGAACCCTTCGAAGAGGGATCTCTCAAGTTAAATGACAGCATGGAAATGTTTGAAGTGTGCAGTCTCTTTTCCCTAATAGCCTGCTACTAGAAAGAGAGGGTGTCCAAAGAGGTGAGATGAATATAACTGCAAAGACAGGCACCCTCAAGAGTTCTCATTTGTATGTGCAACACAAGTACCCATTTGCATAGTGTTCATTTGCATATGCTGTAAGCAATTAAAGAATAGGCTCTGTGCAAGTGCACTGACTGGTTACGTGACCTCACAGTGAACTTGTTGGTGGGTCAACACAAGCAGGCCCGGTCCCAGGAGTTAAAACACAGGCATGAGTTCAGCATGTAGCTGCTTATTAGCAGAATGCTGCTCCCCACTTGCTACAACTGAATGTTCCCCTGTCTTCCACAAGGAAGAGCAAGATGCCTCCTTGAACTTCCTCTCAGCATTACTACCAGGGCTAAGGGGTGCTTTCCCTATAAAAGAGCCACACCCTTTCAGGGCTACAGATGCATATGCCATGGAACACTCGCTTACCCAGAAGCACAGCTTTTGCACATTTCACTTCTGGAGGCACATTCATTACTCCCTCCCTTAGGCTATGTTTTTACTCCAGAGTTAGCTTGAGTTATCTACACTGAGATTAAAGCCTCTCATGTTAGTCTAGTTGAGACTAACTAACTAACTGAGAAGTTACACTCAAACTACAGAGTGAATGGATTAGCTGTACTGTGTATGTGTTAGCAGCTGACGAGTTGTGCTAACTTGATATGTACCCTGTCTCCCCGAATAGGCCAGCCAACGTGAGTTAAAAGTTCTGCCTCACTCTCACTTGCGTGTGAACAAGACTCTAATTAGGAGCAGAGTATGAGTTATAACCAAAGTTAACTCTACAGTAGGGCTGGCAATTAATCACAGTTAACTCACGTGATTAACTAAAAAATATTAATTGCGATTAAAAAAATTAATCACAATTAATTGCACCTATAACAATAGAATACCAATTGAAATTTATTAAACACTTTTGATGTTTTACTACACTTTCAATACTGATTTCAGTTACAACACAAAATACAAAGTGCACAGTGGTCACTTTATATTATTACTCTTATTACAAATATATAAACTGTAAAAATGATAAAAAATGGTATTTTTCAATTCACCTCCTACAAGTACTGAAGTGCAATCTATTTATCATGAAAGTGCAACTTACAAATGCATATTTTAGTTGGTTAAATAACTACACTCAAAAACAAAACAGTATAAAACTTTAGAGCCTACAAGTCCATGCAGTCCAACTTCTAATTCTGCCAATCGCTAAGACAAACAAGTTTCTTTACATTGATGGGAGATACTGCTGCCTACTTCTTATTTACAATGTCACCTGAAAGTGAGAACAGGCATTCGCATGGCACTTTTGCAGCCGGCGTTGCAAGATATTTACATGCCAGATATACTAAACATTCGTATGCCCTTTCCCTGCTTCGGCCAGCATTCCAGAGGACATGCTTACATGCTGATGATTCTCGTTAAAAATAATGTGTCAATTAAATTTGTGACTGTACTTCTTGGGGGGAGAATCATATGTCTCCTGCTCTGTTTTACCCGCATTCTCCATATATTTCATTTATTTTGCCATAAGCTTTTGTGGGCTAAAACCCACTTCATCAGATGCATGGAGTGGAAAATACAGTAGGAAGATAGGTTTCAAAGGAACAGCCGTGTTAGTCTGTATTCGCAAAAAGAAAAGGAGTACTTGTGGCACCTTAGAGACTAACCAATTTATTTGAGCATGAGCTTTCGTGAGCTACAGCTCACTTCATCAGATGCATACCGTGGAAACTGCAGCAGACTTTATATATACACAGAGAATATGAAACAATACCTCCTCCCACCCCACTGTCCTGCTGGTAATAGCTTATCTAAAGTGATCAACAGGTGGGCCATTTCCAGCACAAATCCAGGTTTTCTCACCCTCCACCCCCCCACTCAAATTCACTCTCCTGCTGGTGCTAGCCCATCCAAAGTGACAACTCTTTACATAATCAAGTCGGGCTATTTCCTGCATAAATCCAGGTTTTCTCACATCCCCCCCACCCCCATACACACACAAACTCACTCTCCTGCTGGAGGTATGGTATGGTATGGTGTATGGGGGTGGGGGGGATGTGAGAAAACCTGGATTTATGCAGGAAATAGCCCGACTTGATTATGTAAAGAGTTGTCACTTTGGATGGGCTAGCACCAGCAGGAGAGTGAATTTGTGTGGGGGGGTGGAGGGTGAGAAAACCTGGATTTGTGCTGGAAATGGCCCACCTGTTGATCACTTTAGATAAGCTATTACCAGCAGGACAGTGGGGTGGGAGGAGGTATTGTTTCATATTCTCTGTGTATATATAAAGTCTGCTGCAGTTTCCACAGTATGCATCTGATGAAGTGAGCTGTAGCTCACGAAAGCTCATGCTCAAATAAATTGGTTAGTCTCTAAGGTGCCACAAGTACTCCTTTTCTTTTTGCTAGTAGGAAGATAGATAGATATAGATATACAGCGAACATGAAAAGATGAGGGTTGCCTTACCAACTCTAACGAGACAAATCAATTACAGTGGGCTATTATACAGCAGGAAGAAAAAATCACTTAATCAGGATGGCCCATTTCAAACAGTTGACAAGAAGGTGTGAGTAACGGTGGGGGGGGGAAGGGAAATAGCATGGGGAAATAGTTTTTTGTTTATGTAATGACCCATCCACTCCCAGGCTTTATTCAGGCCTAATTTGATGGTGTCCAGTTTGCAAATTAATTCCAGTTCTGCAGTTTCTCATTGGAGTCTGTTTTTGAAGTTTTTTTGTTGAAGAATTCCCATTTTTAGGTCTGAAATTGGGTGTCCAGGGAGGCTGAAGTGTTCTCTGACTGATTTTTGAATGTTACAATTCTTGACGTCTGATTTGTTCTTTTGCGTAGAGACTGTCTGGTTTGGCCAATGTACATGGCAGAGGGACATTGCTGGCACATGATGACATACATCACATTGGTAGATGTGCAGGTGAACGAGCCCCTGATGGTGTGGCTGACCAAGAAATAGGACTGAATGGACTTATAGGCTCTGAAGTTTTACATTGTTTTATTTTTGTATGCAGCTTTTTTTTGTACATAATTCTAAATTTGTAAGTTCAACTTTCATGATAAAGAGATTGCACTACAATACTTGTGAGAGGTGAATTGAAAAATATGGGGTTTTTTTTGTTTTACAGTGCAAATATTTGTAACCAAAAATAAATATAAAGTGAGCACAGTACACTTTGTATTCTGTGTTATAACTGAAATTATTATATTTGAAAATGTAGTAAACATCCAAAAATATTTAAAATAAATGGCATTCTATTGCTGTTTAACAGCGCGATCAATCGCAGTTAATTTTTGTAATTGCTTGACAGCCCTACAGTGAAACCAAGCCCTGAGGCAGCTTAATCTTAAAGGTCAAAGGGACAGATTCCAAAAGCACATGTGCATTTTCATACATATCTGATACGCACGTGGATGCATTCAGATGCCCAGGAGGTATCTTAACACTGAGCAAAGCAAGGATACATTTTCCACTGTATACTGTCAAGCAGAGTTGTATTTAAAAAAAAAATCCTATATTCCGAACAACCTAGATTGTTTACAAGGAATGTATTTTTAAAAAATCACATCCTTACCACCATTTATAGGGCTTGTTTATGTGTTTTGCACTTTGCTCAGCCTGGCCAAGCAGGTTAGTATCAATCACTGTTTAAAACATAGTGTTTGAAGGTTTGGTTCACATCAATTTAACTCAAATTTCTAACAGACCCTTAGGAGGTCTCTGTTAAAAATTCAGCACTCTTGCCCATCAATTGACCCCAGAAAAATCAGGGAAGCCCCAATTTGATATTTCCACAAATAAAATAGTAAAGTATTCTACAAAAAAAAAGTAAAAATAAATCAGAAAAATATCTTTGTGATGGGTGCAAGAGAGAGGATGGAAAATTTGCCCCTCCAAAACAAATCAGCAAAAAGGGCCACCAAATCCAAGTTTAAAAAAAAAATCCTTTCAGGTTACTTCTAGAGGCAGTCCTTTTGATCTTCACTGGAAGCTGCTGGCATACAAGGACCGAGTTTGCCCCTTAAACTCTCCATTTCATAGAATCATAGAAGATCAGGGTTGGAAGGGACCTCAGGAGGTCATCTAGTCCAACCCCCTGCTCAAAGCAGGACCAATCAAGGAAGGGAGGTCCTTCTCAAAGGACAATTGGCATTGACATTAGACCTTGTTTAACCTTAATAGGCCAGGACAGCTCATTTGGGACACACATTGCAAATGTATCTGTGCAAAAAGCACCTGTTCTCACTTTGTGGCATATGCAACCAACGCTCATCAGGCTACAAAGCTGCTTTCATCTCCTCATGGGGCTGGGAGGAATTGTTAATACCTTCCCCTGGGAGGGAAGGATGCTTGCCAGATCCTGAAACTAGAGATGGTTTGACCCTTGCTCAAGACACCATCCCCAGAAGCGGAGGATCTTGTCATCCCTGTCTCTCAAACGGCTCCGTTTTCACACTCTATGGCCTGGCAGTCTTTGGCCTTTCTGCTGAGGTTGCCAGGAAGAAGGCCCATCACTTCCAACAGCAGTGGGGATACCTGTGCACTAGGAAGGGGACCAAGACCATCAACACATTTGCTATAGACAACCTAACATCTAACAATATTTGATCACTGTTATGTCTGAACCAGAAGTTTCTAACCATCACAGGGGTGAGGTTCTGGAACAACCTCTGAATAGGAATTGGGACTGGGGGGAGGAGGGGCAAACAATTTAATTAGTTTTAAGGGAGAGCAGGACAAATTTATGCAGTTGTGATGGTGAAGGGAAGGACTCAACAGTCCTGGGGCTCATTTCCCGTTTATGTGTTACATTCCTAAAGCTCATGCTTTCAGGGTTTCAGTCAGCCACTGGCAGGGACAGGAAAGGATTTATCACTTATTTATTAATTTATCACCGGTTGTCACATGCTGGCATCCATTCCATTGCCTTCAAGGAACCTACTGTAATTTAAATATGAATCAGAATGGAAATGGAAGAAGTTCAATTCCCACTCCCATGGTTTAGTGTGAGCTATTAAGATTGTTGTGCCATTCCTCTCTCTTCAGCAAACTCTTTCAAACAATTATTTACTCAAATCAACCCTGCATGCTCCATGTACCAAAGAATCTCATACATGTTAAACAGACTTAAGTGAAAGAGAACACCCTTCATTCCCTTAGTGAAAGTATCTTCTTGATATTCAACATGGATGAATAGGATCAGTGAAGTGATACTGTCAGATCATTCTCCTAAACATTCCATTATTGGCAATAAGCAGGGCTGGCCAGAAAACAAGAATTCCATTTCATGAAAAATCTCTCTTTCTCTCTCTCTTTCTCTTGTTTTGGCCAGAAATTCTACGTTGGACCTGAGAACGCTTCCTGATAAAAATTTAATCAAAACACTTCCACAAAAGCTTTTGATTTTGATAAATACGCATCTTCTGATGGAAAAAGTTTAGTTCAAAAGTTCCCAGCCAGCTCTGATAAGCAGATCTTTGAAGCCTAACATTAAATTCTTCCACCTTCTGTGTATATCTTGTCATTTGACAGATTCTGATTTTTCTTTTCTTCCTTGGTTTTCTAGTATGTACCCATGTTGGCTTGGCAGCACGGGGAAATGTTCATTGCTTCTGCCAATGTGTAGTGCCTATTCTGTGGGCTTCAGATTCTGGGCACTTTTTAAAAGCACTAGTTTTATGAAAATGTAATAAAGCATGAATAGTAAAAAGCAATTGGACACAGGAAATACTAAGTGTTGAATGAGAAACTTCTGTTTGCCCAAGAGTTAGATTGCAAAAAACACATTAAACTTTCTTAAAAGGTTGCTGAGAAATGTAAGAATGTAAAGGCAGGCTTACAGAGTGGAGGCATTAGATGTAATTATACAGGAAGGCTAGGAAGACTAAAGAATAACATTAAGCAGAGTAAAAGAAAAACTGCAAAGCAAAGCAGGAGTAATGAAAAGAAGATTGCACAAGAGGTTACAATAAATAAGTAGAAATTCTTTAAGTACAAAAGGAACTGGAGGTGAGGGAAGAATTTCAGCAGGGTTTCAGAACCAATTTATTGACAAAAGAAGCAGACAATCCTAAAAAGAATGGCTGCATTCTTAACTTCAGTGAACACCAGGGAAGGTGGAGGAGAGATGCCAGATACAAATAGAAATTTCCCATGAAGAGGAGAAGAAATGCTAAAGGAAATAAAATCACCCAGTGATAAAAGAAATGGGACTGTTTGAATCCTGGCAAAATTCTAGGAAGACCAGCTACTGTTTAGGCAGGTCAAAAGAGCCCAAAGATCAAATAATTTCAAAGAAGAAATTATTTATTATTAATCCTTTCTCCCCATGCTCTTCTTTCCCTTCCTCTCCTCCTCACACTTATTCAATCCAGTCTCCATTAATGTGTTTTCAGCATTTGGGACCATCTGCTTGTATCCTCTGATCAGATAGTTTGCACACCTGTTTCAATGGTGTACATGCACCATTTTTTCGGTGTGTACACTGAGGTGCCTACAAATGTTGTGGAAGACAGAACTAGAGGAAGTGTGACTGTAACAGATCTGTTGTGGTATCTTGTGCACCCAAATCCTCAACTCAGATGCCGCAACTCAGTCCTGTTCCCACCTCCCCCACCCCATCCATCCAGCTGCCCTTTGCTACTTCTTAGCTATTCCAGTCTATATCACTACATCTGTCCTGAGCATACAGTATGTTTGCAGCCCCATAGTAGGATAAGTACCAACTATGGGCTCAAGGCAACAGTAGACTGATCATTAACTGTCACTCTGAGCAGATGGGATTGGTCAAGAGGAAAGAATGAGAGTAGGTAGATTGATAGGATGCCAGTTAAGATAGGGGTAAGGGGTTCTAGACTGGTATGGGGAAAATCAGATGAGTCATTAATTTGGGAGCAGAATGTATCCAAGATCGTTTGCAATTGTCCACCAACTCTACTATCCTGCAAGAGTTTGTGTGCTGGAACTGATTCCATTCTTCCCCCAACCACTGTGCGGCTGCTGGGCATCTTGCAGTGATAGATGTTAACTGTTCTCTCTGTGTCACAGCTTTTGAAGGCAGCATTCCTCAGCAATATACAGTAATCTCGCCATCCATTTAAGATGCAGATTTCCTTTGTCAATGAATCTTCAGTAACCCAATGAAATGGAGAGGTGTCCACCCTCCCCCACACGCCTCCAAGCAATCCGTCCTTCCCTTCATTGACATTAATAGCATGGACTTCAGCACACTCTGCTTCTGAATCCCCTTTCTAAACAGTATTAATGTCAAACAGATTGTACCAAGGGGATCATTTCAGATGCATATACTGATCTGCTTTGCATCTTCTGTCTAGAGCAATTATTGTGCACATATGAATACTTATATAGTATGCAAATTCAAGCCTAGTTAATATTTTTGGAATGTCAATGAAAGTAAACAAGAATGTTGAATGCCAAAGCCTGGATCTTGAAATGTTTTGTGCCTGTCACAGGAAGGTACCAAAAATAGGGAAAATAATTTTGGCAATTAAGTGTTATCAAGGCACAACAGAGAAATTGCTTTTGAATGGCAACAGAACAAACAGAACACAAGACCTATGTTTCAGTCATGCAATATGTCTCTTCCCCAGACAGAGTGGATTTCCAGCAGAAAAGGTTTTCAGATTTACCAACATCAGAGGAAATAAATTTGTAGTGAAAGGTTTTCATTATGCTGTGGGGTTTTTCTGCCATAAGAATGTGTAATGGTTAGGTAGCATAATTTATCCTGTTTAGCTGACATACAACATAGAGTGGAAAGAATTTTTCATAATGAAATGCACCTGGGTTTGATTCTCATTTAAGATTGACAGCTTAAACAAAAAATTACATTCATCCCTAAGGTAATGGGTGGGTGCACTCGGTTTGAATTTGGTACCATATATCACTGAAGAGTCTCCAAAGGGTAGTAAGCTGTCCTGGCAACTCTAGACCCATTAATACTTTTAGCACCAAAATCATTTGGGGCTTGTGGTTTCCAGGAGAAGGTTTTTTGTATTTTTTGAGATATAAGAGTCATTCAAACTTGAACTGCAAACTGAAACTTGGGTGTGTGAAATACACAAGGAGTGAAACCAACATAAATATTCATATGAATCCTTGCAAAAGAAAAAGCAAAATAAGACAGAGGAGCATCCTAAGATGGCATCCAACCAGAATAGTTGGTTTATATTCCACTGCAGTCCAGGAATAGGGGGTAAAGAGAGGGTGTATGGCCAGAATCTCCATGTGCTCAAGCAATCTTCAGCTGCCAGATGGTCCCTTAGGGGCTGTGACCAGCTGATAAAGTTTACAGTACCCCCAAGGCCACTCTGTTCTTTGCTACATCTGGCACAGAACCAACTAGAGAATCCAGGTGCTGTAACTAAATCATTGGCAACTCCCCTGGCCCTATGATTCACTGAGTGGAAATTAGTGTGACCAGAAAAACTGCACCCAAGTTAGCACAGGTCTAATATATGCATAATCCAAGCATCATAGCAGATAATTGAAGGTATAGATAGTGCAATGATGAGATAGAAATTGTAGTTGGCATGTATGACACAGATTGCAATAAAATTCATATTTAGAAAGGTCAAAATGTCCATGATTTGGTACTATTGGTGAGCAGGTGGATGAATTTTGAGACTTGTAAGAGAACAGCCCATAGGACTGGATATTGTTAAAGAGCCAGGCTCTGAAGCATCACTGCAAGGACACACAGGGCAGACTGAGGGGAACTCAGGAAATGTCCCTTGCAAGCATTAGATCACCAGCGCCATAAAGCAAAGCTGGGAAAGGGAAACAAAGACATCAAGGCACTTTAACATTTCACTACAATCTTTGTGAAAAAAATAGAAAACAGACTGTCTATGCAGAAACAACGGCTTTCTTGTGCAGACACAAGGGACTTGAGAAACCTATGTTCAGTTCCTGATTCTGCCACCAACTTCCTCAGGCAAGCCATTTTTTGCCTCTGTTTCCCATCTGTAAAATGAAGATAATACTTCCTATGCCACCCCCTGTCTATTGGTTCTGTTTAGGGCCAGTTTATGAACCCTGGCTATCCTGCCATGCAAGGGAGTAGGGGCGGCATAAGGAGTTGAGAGCAGCTTCTGCAGGGTCGCTAATCCACTTTCTGTGCAAGGTGGGAGGACGGGGGTGATGGGAAGTAATCTGTACCTGGTGTATGGCTGACACAGAATACTTCCTCTGTCCTCCTTAGGATCAAGAGGGGAAACCATCCATCTCTTGGTCTGCTCCTGAGGTACTGAAGCTGCACTCTGCCCCTTACTCAGGGCTTGTGGCATGGCCACAACTGAGCCCTTAGATTGCAATCTGTCCAGGACAGGGACTGTCTAACTATGTACAGTGCCTTGCGCATGGGGATCCTGATCTCAGCTGGGGCCTCTAGCACTATTGTAATGCAAATAATTATGGGGAGGGAAGCAACTAAGAGGCCTATGAGTCATGTAGTACCCCTAAAATACATTAAAAATAAAAACTGAGGTTTGATTCTACTAAGCCACCATGGTTATTATAGAACTCATCTAACGTCTCCATAATTCTTGTCCTATGATCCATGTTTTGTGAAACTATCATGACTTTCCCCCAAATGTACTATGGCAGACTTACAGCCCTCATTCTAAGAGCTCAGTCCTGGGACTATATGCTTCTCTCTATTCCATGAACCTTCTCTTTTCATGTCACTGGAAATGGCTCCTGTTTAGAACATGATGCTTCTCTGTTCACATTGTCAGCCATATCTTAGATGGATGGGAAAGATCAGTGCATCTTGCTATCTGTTTTATGGTAAGCAGTCAGGTGAGTCTCCAATTTATGTTCTATGTGTGCTGTGATACCCACAAGAGGGACAAAGAATGGCTTTCTTTAAATCTTTACTGCCATTGTAGCTTACAGCACCAATGGCAGGTGACAGTATCAAGATTTAAGGTCTGGAACACTGTATCCAGAGGCCCTAAAAGTTTACTTGATGTTCCAGTTTCTTTCTGGATGCTGTGAGGTGAATTTGAAAACCTGAGGCTTTCCAGCTGAGAGGACAGAAAATGTTAGGTTGCTGGAATTCTTTTAGCCAGACTCATCAGATAGATACGAAAGAATGTATTTTAAAATGTTTTGCTCTGAAAACTATGGGAGGGTGGTATCTTCACATGCAGCAACATTTCCCCCTGTGTTTATTCAATCAGATCTGCTTATTTCATAAAGGCCTGGTGCTGTCTCTGCCTCCCCTCCTGCCCCAGATTTAGTTACACTGTGGCATACCATACTGCATAAGCAGGCATATTCATTTCAATGGGATTACTTTGGGAGTAAGTTACTACTCTATGAGGAAGAATGGCAGAGTCTGGCAGTGCATTAGTAGTGATGTTTATCCAATTATCAAGACAGAGCCAGCACAGCCAAGAAAGACAGAGTTTGATTCCACTCTGGCTGATACACCAGCAATAACATTACTAACAATCCATGAAATCAGCGGGGAGTTCTGATTTTTTTAAAAAATCAGTGCCATGATAGGGCCCTTTGTTCTAAACACAGATATGCCCTGTGCTGCCCTGAGTCACACCTGTGCAATCTCAGCTCGATTGGGTTGTAACTAAGAAGATGACATATATAAGAAAGCACCACAAAAAAAGCAAGGAATTATCCTTGACTAACAATATCCTTCATATTTAACTGCTTGTGATAGTCACAGGGCTGCGAACATTTTTGTGAACAAATGGAGTCTTGAATTCAAAGGCTGCATTTATTGTATTCATTATGTCTATTTGATAGAACCCTTTTCTGCTGGGTTAATGAAATTCTCATGGCAATGTTCATAGCTTGAAAGGGACTATTGCAAAAGCCCTGCCTCCTGTGATTTTGATAGTCTGATTTTTTATTTTCATTTCTTTAACAAGAATTAAATTTGAAATAAAAAATTACTCTTCTGCATAAGTCGTACTGAGGGAATCAGAAAGGAAAACAAAGAACAGTCTGGAGCTTTGTGATCTACATCTGCCAATGATTCACTTGTTCAGACAGAAAATTAGCAATGTCAAAGGAAGGACAAGTGTGGGTGTGGTCAGTCTTCCTAATGTGAACTTCAGATTATGACCAAAGCTTTGTCTTTCTTCCCTTCTTCTTTTCCCATAAAGACCCTACCATAATTCTAGAGCAAATTAGACACTGCCTACTATACACAAATTTCTTTACCTTTAGTGGAAAGCCTTTCTTTTCTCCATGTGTGTTTGCGTAGGGGGTTAGCATTAAGTTTGAAACATTCAGATCCAGATCCTCAGCAGCTGTACAATCAACATAGCTCTATGGACTACAATGGGACTACAAGCGTGTACATCAGCAGAAGCTCTGGCCTGAGACAGCGGGATCAAATCTTGGCAAGGATGACTCTGTCCTTCTGCCTTCTAGGGCAGATAAACAATGTTGCATGCAGTGTGGGCCTCAGATTACACCTTATAAGTGAAACTGAGTCCCAACACAGCCAAACGGCAGAGATTCTTGGATTTGTGCTCCCTCTCTCTTAATGACCAGACATAAACTCTAGTCTCAACATCCTTAAACTTTTTTTTTTTCATTTGGGCCCATCTTTTTTTTAAAAGTCAAGATTCTGCTTCTTTTTAGGAATAGTAAAGACCTGCTGGCCTTGTTCATATAGGATGGTGTGATTTGCACAGACATCTTTGCAATGATAGCCTGACTTCTTCCCCCTTTTTGGCAATGTGCTGTTCCCCAGCTATATGCCTGCCTGTGCCTCCACCCTAGAGCTGGCTGCATTTTAAATTGTTCTTTGATTTGCTTATGAGCCCAGAGACAATCTTGATGACTACGTTTAACACAATTTGAAAATAACTGTCAGTGATGATGCACATACATGATTCATCAAGCAGTTCAGAGTCCTTCAGGATGAATTACTATACAATTGTAATAATAATTCAGTCCACCAGCCAGTGTTGTATTTACAGCATATGTCCCTTTTATTGGAGTCATTCTTCATCTTCTATGGTCCTTAATGGAATTCTCTTTTATAAACTCTGCTAAAGTTGAGTGACAGTTGAGAGTGTATATTTTTGACTTAGAGTGAAACACATTACAGGTATCTTGTAATTATTCCAAAACCAAGTAAAACTAATCCAGGAAATTAACAACTCCCTATTTGTTAAGATTGTTTAGTGTCTCAATTGTGCATTTTCCATACATAAACTCCATCCCATGAGGTAAGCAGTCCCAATTTAGATTAAACTGATTTTTAAAGACATTGGATTTTTTTCATATTCTTTACTTTTTGATTTCTTCTTATTTTGGTTTATTTGTTCCTGTTATTTTCATAACTTGATGGTTAGCTGTCAGAAAAGTCTGGCAAGTAAAATCTCCTCCAGAGGCCGTCAGAAAAAAAAAAGCCCTCTTTCAAAGTGGCTGCCATCTACTCTTCTGAATAGAACTGAGCAGAGAGCCTGTTCCCAGTTACATGCTCTCTTTCAAAATGACAACTGTCTCCCTCTTGCTGTTATAAATGGGGCTGAAGCAATAAGAAGTCCTTTCAAAATGGACACCACCTCTAATTACTCCCAACGGGAGCAAAGCCAAGCTATTCTCAAGGAGGATGTCCTCCCACTGTGCAGTCAGAAGGTGGAGAGGAAAAAATGAAGAGTGGGTGGGCATCTTTGGTAAAATCTAGATCCGCTTTCAAATGGCCACCTAATTGAGGGTTGTCTGTGGCCTCAGTACCATTGAGAATAGGAGATGGCAGCCATTTTGCAAATGAATGGTTCTTCATGAAATTATCTGACTATTATTCTTCAGCTGCTGCTGAAGAAGCTTTCAGCTAAAAGGAACAAAGGCAAAAATGACCATTAATCTCTCGAACATTTCTTCAAATGTAGCCTATGCATACATTCTCAGTGAGTTTTAACTGTATGGGAAGAATGATAGGTCTGTGTTCTTCTATTACGATTGTTAGAGACAGATACACACATGGACAAAGGTCTGAGACAGGGTGCTAAATTTCTTAACTTGTGTGGTGGCAGGTATGGACCCCTCTGTAAGGAAATTCCAATTTAAGGATCATACGGTTCTGCCACCTTCTCAGGCCTCACTCTGAATCTCTCTTGCATTTGGAGATTTAAAATGGAATCTAGCTCCTCTGGTGTCCTTTACTTTCCATTCTTATTTGTTAGGCAGTTCAAGGGCATTAAGGCAGGAATACATGCCAGAAAGAGATCACTTGAAACTGTCCCCCTCCCTCTCTGCCTGTAACCCCACCCCGAACAAGCAAGCATAAAATAGTTACAGTATTCCCAGTTAGACAAGAAAGCAAACCATTGTCTTCTCCCTGCCCCCCCCTGCCCCGTCCCCCTAGACTTCTTGGCCTTTAGCTTACAGTGTAGGCAAGACTGAGTTATTAACCCTGATCAACATTTAATGCTCATATTTCTTATGTAGTTTTGACATATCTTTAGAACTCCTCAGCTGCTTGTGTCTTTTGTTGGCGGCTGAAACCCCCCCTCCCCCCCAAAAAACGTTGATTCTTGCCTGTCAGTCATGTGCACACTATGTGGAAGTTCAAATGGTGCAGAGATTCAGGTTATTCTCAGCGAGTGTGTGTTTGGATTTGTGCATGCACACACATATTTTCTCTCTCAACTCACATATGAGATGGCTCAGGTGTTTGGTAATGTAATCTTGTAGCTGAAGTGCAGGACTGGGAATTGATTGATCAGAATTTTTCTGGCTTTGACATAAAAATCATGTCACTCTGGGCTATTCATTTTAATTCTCTGCCTTGGTTTCCCCAGCTGCAAAACAGCAGTATTTCTTCCCTACATTACAGCTGTGTTGTGAGGATAAATCCATAAAATACTTAGGGAAGACTCAGAGAATCAGTGAAGAGCAGCATAGAAATGCTTATAAATAAAAAAGTCACATTGTTTGTTGTGTCTGGTTTAGGGCTTTCCTGGCCAATCACTACTACTGTTTGATACCTGCTAGGTGATGTTTGGGCAGCTTCTAGCAGACAAGTGGCTACCTCACAGAAACCACCGTCACAGTTTGCAGTTTCAGCAGACACACCCAGGACTAAACAGGTAAACAGAGATGGAACTGCCATCTTTCCCATAGAGGTGGCCAGTCCTGAGGCACATTGTGGGTAGCACAGTTTACACTATTGCTGCCCCTGCTCTTTTCTTGGTAAATAAGGGTGTCATAAATATAAAGGGAAGAGTAACCACCTTTTTGTGTACAGTGCTATAAAATCCTTTTACCTGTAAAGGGTTAAGAAGCTAAGGTAACCCCGCTGGCACCTGACCCAAAATGGCCAATGGGGGGGACAAGATTCTTTCAAATCTGGAGGGGGGGAACAAAGGGTTTGCTCTGTGTGATGCTTTTGCTGGGAACAGATCAGGAATGCAGCCTTACAACTCCTGTTAAGTTAGTAAGTAATCTAGCTAGAAATGCGTTACATTTCCTTTTGTTTAATGGCTGGTAAAATAAGCTGTGCTGGATGGAATGTATATTCCTGTTTTTGTGTCTTTTTGTAACTTAAGGTTTTGCCTAGAGGGATTCTCTCTGTTTTGATTCTCTATGTTTTGATTATGTTTTGATGTTATGATAGGGATTCTCTATGTACCTTACGCTGTAAGGTATTTACCATCCTGATTTTATAGAGGTGATTCTTTTACCTTTTCTTTAAATAAAATTATTCTTTTAAGAACCTGTTTGATTTTTCATTATTCTTAAGATCCAAGGGTTTGGGTCTGTGTTTACCTGTATAAATTGGTGAGGATTCTTATCAAGCCTTCCCCAGGAAAGGGGGTGTAGGGCTTGGGGGAATATTTTGGGGGAAGATGTCTCCAAGGCTCTTTCCCTGTTCTTTGTTTAAAACGCTTGGTGGTGGCAGAATACTGTTCAAGGACAAGGCAAAGTTGGTACCTTGGCGAAGTTTTTAACCTAAGCTGGTAAGAATAAGCTTAGGGGGTCTTTCATGCAGGTCCCCACATCTGTACTCTAGAGTTCAGAGTGGGGAAGGAACCCTGACAAAGGGGTTTTAGGATCCACTGTTGTGCATCATTCCCACAAATCCTCTTAAACATCTCTCTGCTACTCTCTTAGGAATGTGTATGAGTTCCCTATTGCCTATGAGTAGTATTACCTGGCAATAACTTCTTGGTGCTACTAGCACCTGAGGATGTGGTGGCAGTCACACTTCTCAAGCATCCTGTGCCTTATCCTGAGCAAAGCCATTATTTCAGATTGTTTCCTAGTTTAGAATCCAAAGTCTCTTAAAAAGTAAAGGAGGCAGAATTTGCGAAAAGGCTTTGTACAGTGCTCAGATAGATTTCAGGGGGTAACAGAAAAAGCAGATTTCCCTACTGAAATGTGAGCCCTTTCCTTCCGACGCATTGCTTTAATGGCACTCTGGGAACAGCGGTGGGATGAAAAGGTTGCAATTCTCACCTAAAACTGATCATCAGGACAGAACTCCCACTTTTTCCCCATCGCTGCCAGATGGTACCCTCTGCTCAGATACCCTGACCACAGCCCTGGTATCAGGATTGACTCCTCTCTCTTCTTTCCCCATCCATATCCACGCTCTCCTGAAACTGTGAGGAGGGGGGTTCCCACAGTGGGGGATGAGGTCCCTGGATCCAGCCCTGTGTGTTTGCACGAACACCAACCATCTCTCCTAGAAAGTCAGAATCCACCCCTGGATCAAGCACCACGCTTAACAAGGGAATAACACTTTTACCTAACCCCAGCAAAGCCAGGAGTTCTGCTCCTTCCCTAACATGGAGTCAGATTCATGTGCCTCTTCCCTGGGTTCCCCAACCTCCTCACTAGGCATTTCCCCTGCCCCAGGGCCAGGACCAGGGTCAGGTGCTTCTGGTGGGGATCCCTCAATTGTGAACCACCCCACCCAAAGGAGCCCAGTGCCTCCTTCTGGCCCTGCCTCCTGGCGACTGGCCTAGGTGGAACTGAAAGGGGCAAGGCCTGAGCCTGTTTTGGTGGATTACAGTCACCGGCCTATCCACAGACTGTGCTCAGATCTTGTATACCCGCCATTTTCGGTACGGTTTTTCCTTTACCTTTCAATTTTTCCTTTACCATGTCACTACAATCCATCCTTCACTTTCAGTTTCCACTGCAGAAGCCTTGTCTCAGTTGACTGCTACAGCTTGCCATCATCATCACCCTGACCCAGGGGCATCATCCTGGTGTCTCCCCCACCCAGGCATGCAGGTTGGGATACAGCTTTTATAGTGTGTTACTGTGGCATTCACTGGAGTTCATATGTTTTTATGAAGGCGTTTACCCCTTCCTTATTTGAACTTCCACATCCCCACTACTTTTGGGGTGCCCCATTTTTCATAGGCTAACTCATTAGTTCCCCTTGTAGTCATTAACATTTATGACATCTTATCACCATAGTCACGGGCAGTTACCTTAAGAAAGTCTCTAACATTTCACCCTGACTATCAATGGTCATCTTGTGGTGTCTACTGACATAGATATTATTATCCAAATGCAGCAGTTATTTTTGAACCATCAGCATATCACAAACATAGACACAAACTCAGCAGATTTATTATTAACTTACTCATGCAAATTTATCTTTATAATATAGCTAACTTCTCCTAAGTCCAAAGGCCTAATTTGGCTCATCTAAATAGCCCTGAGATGTGTAGGCCCTGTGTTACAAAATTAATTAATCCTTATGTTTCACCTCTGCAGCCACTTGCTCTCTAGGTCTAGGTTCCTGGATTGCGTAGAGCGGCAACACAGCACCGTTGCAGGTCAAGTCAACACATGAGGTTTGGACTTCAGGCTAGATTATGCCATTGATTTCTTATCTGCATTAAAGCAAGTAGTGAGTTCTGGTTCGATAGCAATGGAATCTACATGGTTCATAGTTCACAAGGCCTTCTGCTAGCCTCTTGGCACAGCCCTGGCTCAGATACATACATGGGGGGGGGGAGGAACTAGCTCAGGGAGTTTAAGACAATAATCAGTTAAACACAACAAAAACTCTCATTTCCTGCTTTTAAAAAAAATGCAGCAGGTTGTTTTCCTCGTTCTTGATTTTTAAAGGAAGTCAATTCTCTCTGTCTATGGACTATTTTAAAATCAAAGGGGAAAGGAAGTGAGGGCAGGAGTGTAGGAGCAGTCATAGTGGCTCATGAGCAGCATCTGCATCTGTATGCCTGTCATCTCAGGCAGTGTGCGAGTAACTGTATCAGAGGATACAGAATTAATGGCTCCCCTCCCCCCAATATCTTTAGTGAAGGAAGTTGTGCCCGAATAAAACCAGAAGCAGCTACAGCCACAGCTATTCATAGCACAGTTCATACTTAGGGGCTCATGCCCCAGAACAGAGTCCTGTTTGCAAGCATCTGCCAAAGATGCAGTTCAGGGGGACACAACCAAAACCATGGCCACTGGCATCAAGATAGAAATGCCAATGGTGGCAGCTTTTGGAGCCTTTTGACAAAGCTCTGGAACACGTGAACCAATGGTAACAACCCCCAGTCAGCAAAAAGACTGCAAACCAGTTGCTAGAGCCATGACAACAAGGACTTGGTCTCTCACTCTTTGAAACCAATAGTAAAACACCAATTGTCTTCAATGGGAGCAGGATCTCATCCTCTGACAGGGAGTGGGCTGTAATGATCCCAATCACTCTGTTCGTGCAATTTCTGTGATGACTGAACTTTTCCCACAGTCGGAGGAGAGCATATTAACCCCATCAGTGTTCTCAGAGCAGATCAATATTAATTTAATTCTTCAACTGCTGCCACTATATTTACATGTTCTCAACAGTAATTAACTGCTGCACTGCGGCCAGACCTACTGGCTGTGTTCAATAAATGAGTATCTTCTCTGCTGTGAAATGTAGTTGCCTTGTGGTAGCACAGAAGTAGGCAGCCATGTTAAATGCAGCAAAGGGGTTAACACCATGAATACTGTTTCATAGTGTATAAGAATAATAATTTTGGTGCTATATTAGCTGATAGGATAGTGATGCAACAGGTCAGTACCAACCTCTGAAGAAACCAGCAATAGTTACTGAGGCCTGGAACAATGCTAGCCAATTAGACCGCAGTATGCAAATAAGAGTTCCCCCGTTGGCTGCAGCAAGGTTCAGCAAGGTATTTTTCTGAACCTTTCACTGCACCTGCCATGTAGGGCATTAACTAAAAAACCAGTACTGCTATGCTTCTCAAGAGCAGTGCCATGTCAGAGATTTTCACTTATCTTCGTTGGAGATGCTCTGAACGTATGCAACAATATATATGTAGACTGGCGAGGTGAACATCAGCATTTATCAAATCACAAGCAAATATTTATCTCTTGACTCTGTAAATCTCCAAACTCATCTTGGCAGAAATAAATGTTTGGCCTATTACGTCCATATGCCATACATAGAAATTCATTAGAGCTTGGCATGTCTTTGTACTTCGAGGTCTGCTTTTACGAGACTTATGCTGTGGGTTCATGTGTGTCAGAGGGTTCTTCTGCCTGCCACTCTTATACATTGCACATGACACAATCAAAGGCTGCAATTGTCACCTATGTACAGAACCTGGTTTCCCCAATTCTGTGGAATGGTTTTATTTCACAAAAAGCTGTCAGCATCAATTTCTTAGCCAAGAGAAAAACCTTGTTCTCCTAGTCTCAAAGAATAATGAATATGGGGAGTATAGGAAACACTGTCTCCCCCATTCTGCCTAGCACCCAATTACTATTTCCCACCAGTGTACAGCAACAGGAGCTGGTCTCCTATCACCCAACATCCCCTTCTCCCACACCTTTTCTCCATATGGACAGGCTGATCTGTTATGCTTTCCTCCTGGACAGGGTCCAATATGTGTCAGGAGGAATTCTGAAGTGAGTTAATTTCCATCTGGCTTTCCTTGTGGTATTTCTTTATAATTAATTTAGCTCTTTGTGACGATTCACTTTAGAGCACTTACATTTCTAATGTTGTTTTTCATAACGGGTGACTCACTGTGTAGACTCGTGTGTGGTTTCATGTTTGAACGATGTGACAGGAGCAATTGCTCATTGATTTTTGGAAAGCAACAACTTTATTTACTTCAAGAATTCTCCTAGTTTTTTCACTGGGTTTTTCAAAGCACACCTTGAAGAGATTGTTTCCTCTTACCCCATCACAGAGCATCGCTGTGGAAACACCAGAAGCTGCTTTTGAGGGTAATTAACATTAGTAAATTATTGGTTTATTTGTAGCGGTCTTGAATGTTGTAGTTTCACCTCTCTGAAGAACGTGATCTCTTAATCTTTTAATCTCACTCATTTTGCTCTTCATTTCTTCTCCCACTCCAATCTGTTCACTTCCTCTCTCGTGCTGCCCATATTCCTCTGCTGCTTGGTCTCCTTCTTGTCTGAATCTGTTCCTCAGCCACCTGGTTGTCATCTCTCCCTATTCCTCTGAACACTCTGTGGTTTTATTTTGTGGTTTTTGGCTGGCAGCTCCAGTCCATGCTAACAGCTTTTGTTTCTTTCTCTGGTGTAGGATTAGCTCCCAGGAGCGGCAGCTAGTTTGGCTCCTCCTTGTTTCCATTGAAGAGCCTGGAAGCTTGTATAAGAAGCTGGAAATAAAGTGGAGACCCAGAACCACATGAGCAACTAGCTCTTCATAGGTACCAGCACCAGGTGCTTGGCACCAGTTACTCATGACTACAGTAATTGCCCTGTAATTATTGGTGTGCATGTTACTCCTGCCCTGGTGGATGTGGGAGCATGTTTCTGATCAGGGATGCCTGATGATGTTTGCATAGAGCAGTGCATCTCCAATGCAAGAAAAGTCAATGCAAAGACATCGACCTCCACCAGAATTAAAAATCCCGGTGTACGTAAAGCTCTGAATAGACTGAGATTTTGTTACCTCAGAGACACCTGTGTGAAGCAGCTGTTGTTCTGCAAGGAGATGGCTACAGAGACCTACCATCATCCTCCCTGCCCTGGAGTGCTGGGAGATGCAGTGAACACCAGGTTTTGTTTGCTGTTGTGTTAGAATTAGGTAATATATAAATAAAAATGGTTTAAATGTTTAATACAAACTCTGTGTACCTTAAGGAGAACTGTATAGCTCCCTTGCTTTCCCTGGTCCTCAGACAGGTATGCTCCTCCGGGCCAATGCAGCTTGGAGAAACCCAGAGTTAGACTATCAGCTGGTAGGATCTATCAGTTTCAGGATCTCAACTATGGGACAACTTGCCAGAAGAGCTCAAGTGTGAATGACAATAGGTGCAAATAAAAAACACTTTTGTGAGCTCACAAATACACTACTATATATCCCAGCCACTTGACACACCCCTATGGAAGGGGAAACAGTGCAGTAACATGATTTCTGTTGTCAGTTCAGATGTGCCTTCAGTGAGGGTTGTGCTTAGATACCAAGATCCTATTTCTAAAAAAGATGCTCCACTAAAAAGCACAAGTGCTCCTATTTTAAGTTGTCAAACAAATAAAATTCTCCATTTTCCATGAATGGATTGTGATCAAGCACTAAATGAGAGCTGTCTACTGATGCACACAAGGGATGTAAATATATATATGCATTCAAGAAATGCAGGGTAGGAACCATTTGAATATTAACTCTCCAAATGCTTTATCCGCAGTAACAATGGCTTTTTAGTACTTCTGATTTTCAGATGCATTGAGCTTTGAATTTGATGAAATCTTCATTCAGAAGTTACAGGAAAGCAAAGGAAACCTCTTGGGACAAAATACTTTAGTCTGCAATGTAAGAATGAATTTCTTCAAACAAATGCAATATTTGCACAGATGCTGCCTTACTCTAAGACACCATCTGTGAATACCAAATGAATTCTTCTTCTGACAGGTACCTGATAAGGCATTAACTCTTTCTCTACCTCCCCTTTCCCATGTTCAGTGCAAACCTAGCAATATATGTAATTTAATGTAGCGCAATATTATGTCCTGGATCAAATTTTTGGAAAAAAAAATCTCACCAAGAAAAATCTGACACTCATAGGTGTTTGCTTCAATAATATGCTGTTTTTAATATCCTAAAGGTGTGGAGTCTCTCACACATGCACACTTTATGAGTTGCACAGAATTAGGTTATCAGCAACTGCATTTCCCATGCATCTGACATGTCAGAAAGTGTATGGAGAGTGGCCGTGTTGAAATTTACTATCTGCTTCCCCCTCCCCTGCCACCTCTCCCCCACCCCCCTTGCACACTTATTTCCTTTCCCTGGGTCCCGTGCATCAGAAGAGTTTAAGAGAATGTTATTTTCTACCTTTTTATAAGACAATATTAATCAGCAGGAGAGTGCATTCCACACAGCTGCAACTTTGACAGCTAGTTCACTATCCATTTTCCACTGAGTAGATTTTCATTCATTGATGATTGGTACAGAGCCCAGATCCCTAGCATCCTCCCAAGAACCTTACTATGTCTACAGAACTGTAGTTTAGTATGCACTGGAAGAGATGCATTGATGCTTTCTCTGTAGACCTACAGGCTGCTGGTTGGAGCCATAAGGGAAAGAGAGGAAGAATTAGCCTGTGTGTTTATGTGGCTGTGCTCCAGTAAATATTTTGATGCATCTGCTGTCAGCTCTGGTCTGAGGGAATCTATCTAGCATTTAAATTTTGATGGGGAGCTGTTTTGAATAATAACAGTGCAGCCGGCTGTGAGTCAGTGCATGTGTGTTGACTGAAAAAAAAAAAAACCCTCAGCTTTCAGCAAGCGTTCAGCTTTGAGCTGCAGTGCTTTGCTTTTACCCTCCTCCTTTCTTTTTTCTTTTTTCCCCAAATAGATTTTGGTTCATTGGGGGCTGGTGGGAGGAACAAAAAAAAAACCCCTCAAGTTGCTGTTGCAATGGGTGCAGTAATGGGTACATTCTCTTCTCTACAAACCAGACAAAGACGACCCTCAAAAGGTAAGGATTTCCTCTTTGCTTTTTCTGCCTCTTTTGTGTATTTACTAACATCGGGTTTGACAGCAGAGGGGGAAAATCATGAACATGTGCCACTTGAAACCAGCCCATCACTATTTATGTGAGGTCTAATTTACAGAGGAGGATGGGAGTGGGCTGTTAAGGGGCTTGGGGGGTTACATGGGCAAGATAGTATTTGCTCTAGGTATTTTGGGGGGGAAAGAGGGTGCCTGATACACCTTCTGAAATAAGGCAATCCTTCACACAGATGTGTATGGAGTAGAACTCAGCCGTTTCACATGTAGAGCACTTGCAGAAGAGACCTGTTTACTCCCCAATTCCATGCTTTGTAAATCTACTAGGCAGGGAATCAAATATATACATATGGCAAATTCTTCCAGCTGCCTTGTACTTTCAAAAAAAAGTTACCATCAGAGGGACTGTTGTATTTTTAATAATCCGACTATGAAACATTGCCACAGCATGTTTTATGTTAATTATCTGGAGGGAAAAGATAGAGGATTTCTTCACAAGAAGGGGAAGGAGAAGAGGCTCAGAGCAGAGAAGAAAGCAAGCAGCAATCCAGGGATTTTTAATCCTTAAATCCACATGTCCAGAATCTAAAATGCTGTTTTTTCAGGAACTCAGTAATGTTGAGAGGGTTCTTATTTGCTCAGTCTGTGCTCCATTCCTTTCATGGAGTTATTTAAAAAATTCCAGGGTTCTGCTAAACAAAAAGTTGAAAGCACAGAAGGGGGCGGGACTGAAAAATATACAATGTGTATTGTAAAAAGCCTCAAACTTTAGGGAGTCTTTTTGCTATTGGAATATAGTTCAGAGCTGAAGCACTGCAATTAATAGTCCATCAGCATTTCTAGGGTAAATCTGAACTTCCACTGGATTTGTAGCTCAGCCCTGATGTATGCTTGGAGTGGAAGTTGACATACAATTTCCTAGCTTTGATCATGAGGCAAACTAAAAAAATACTTAGAACAAATCAAATGGGTTTTATCAAGCTATCACTGTAAAGGGATATGGGGGTGAGGAGAGGTAGGGTGCAGAGGGTTTGGGAGTGGATTGGAGTGGGAGGTGATCATTTTAAGTTTGCAAACAAATGTAAAATTGTAGAACCGTTTCTTGTACAAGACAGCCAAATGGACTTTGGCGCTATTGACTAGACAGAGTCAATCATCACTTTTACTAAGCGCCTGTGGATGGATTGCATCTCCTTTGTCTTTGCTATTGATAATGAGGCCATAATTGTATAGCATCTAGATGTTGAGTCACACATCTAAACCTCTGGAGTCAATATGTGTTTAGGCACAGCAAGATACAGATGTACCGAACGTGCTGTGTTGAGTATACCAACTTCTATGACAACATGGCCTTCTTAGCCATTTTCCAGCTGCACCTATTTGCGTCTGAATCTGAATCTTCCGTGCAGTGTAAGATATCACTTAGGGCACAAACAAGGCTCCGCCACCGCTGTGTTTCAGGCTGTTTGCCAGAATGGTTACCTTGTTGTGTTTCTATAACTTAAATTTATCCCAAGGAAAGGTGCTTGGTGTATAGCTCAACCCCCAACCAGTGGGCTGCTTTTCATTGGGTCCATGCCTTTTGACCTGTCCAGCTTGGGTAGCCCTACCAGGAGTTAAAACTCCTGCTTGCATAGCTCTCTGGTCACTAGGACACAAAAGACTTCCTGCCACATCAAGGTGCAGTCGCCAGGGAAGGAATTTGTATCTAAATATAGGTAATTTGTTGCTGAATCTATATGTTCCTTATGACAGCTTGTGGTTGGCTTTTCTCTAGTGGGTGGCTAGAAATTGCTTGTTGTTTGAATTCATCATCAGTAAAAATCCAGCATCTGGTCACATACAATAACATTTACAGTGGAACTCAGTCTTACTGATATCTGCTGGAAGTGATCCTTTAGCGATATGTACCAAAAACTGCTTTCGTAGAGCCATTTCTGATTTGGTGCCAATGTGTTCTCCTCTTGCTTTCACTAGTAAGCGTGGCACCCAGTTGTAAAGAGCGGGTCAGAAGTAATTCCTTTTAATTTTCTTGACTATTTTCAAAGCCAGCATAGAATTTCACACCTTTAAGTTTCTGGGTACCACTCAGCTGCAGGTAGAGAACAATGCAGCCTGTGGGACTGCTAATTGCAGCTGATTATAATAACCTGATGGACAGAGCCAGTTCAGACAGTCCTGCCAAACTGGCAGCTGCAGGATCCCCCAGCTCATTGAGGACTATATTAGGGACAAGTAGAATGGACAGTGCGATGTTTGTAATTCCCACATCTGTGCTAGATGGTGCTGTAGGCTGTCCCCACTAAGCGCATTAAGTTGTCGGAGTGTGTCGGAGCCTAGTACCGAGGCTAGCTTTGATTTTCGGAGTGTTGCACTGTGGGTAGCTATCCCACAGTTCCCGCAGTCTCTGCCGCCCATTGGAATTCTAGGCTGAGCTCCCAATGCCTGATGGGGCAAAAACATTGTCACGGGTGGTTTGGGGTACATGTCATCAGTCCCCCTCTCCCTCTGTGGAAGCAATGGCAGACAATAGTTTCATGTCTTTTTTTCTGTGCGGGCGCCATACTGCTTTCAGCAGATGGTGCAGTAGGTCTGCAAACCATCGTTGTCATCCACCGCTTCCGCTGGTGGACTCACAGGGCTGCTTCCGCTGCAACTCTGCTCAGCTGCTCTTGTCTTGCCATACCACAGCAAGTGTGCAGTACGCTAACTGTTGTGTCCTGGCAGCAAAATTGGTCATCCAACCACAGCTTCCCCTGGAACTCTGCTCTCCTGCAGATGCCATACCATGACAAGCATGGAGCCAGCTAAGATCATGACTGCAGTTATGAGTATTGTAAACACCTCACGCATTATCAAGCAGTATATGCAGAACCAGAACCTGCAAAAGCAGGCAAGGAGGCGATGGCAGCACGGTGATGAGAGTGATGAGGACATGGGCACAGACTTCTCTCAAAGTACGGGCCCTGGCAATTTGGCCATCCTGGTGGCAATGGGGCAGGTTCATGCCGTGGAACACTGATTCTGGGCCTGGGAAACAAGCACAGACTGATGGGAAGGCATAGTGTTGCAGGTCTAGGATGATTCCCAGTGGCTGCAAAACTTTTGCATGCATAAGGGCACTTTCATGGAACTTTGACTTGCTTTCCCCTGCCCTGAAGCACAAGAATACCAAGATGAGAGCATCCCTCACAGTTCACAAGTGAGTGGCATTAGCCCTCTGGAAGCTTGCAACGCCAGACAGCTACCAGTCCGTCGGGAATCAATTTGGAATGGGCAAATCTACTGTGGGATCTGCTGTGATCCAAGTAGCCAACGCAATCACTGAGCTGCTGCTATCAAGGGTAGTAACTCTGGGAAATGTACAGGTCATAGTGGATGGCTTTGCTGCAATGGGATTCCCTAACTGTGGTGGGGCCATAGACGGAATGCAGATCCATATCTTGGGACCAGATTACCAAGGCAGCCAGTACATAAACCGCAAGGGGTACTTTTCAGTGGTGCTGCAAGCATTGGTGGATCACAAGGGACGTTTCACCAACATCAACATGGGATGGCCAGGAAAGGTACATGACGCTTGCATCTTCAGGAACTCTAGTCTGTATGAACAGCTGCAGCAAGGAACTTACTTTCCAGACCAGAAAATAACCGTTGGGGATGTTAAATGCCTATAGTTATCCTTGGGGACCCAGCCTACCCCTTAATGCCATGGCTCATGAAGCCATACACAGGCAGCCTGGACAGTAGTAAGGAGCAGTTCAACTATAGGCTGAGCAAGTGCAGAACGGTGGTAGAATGTGCATTTGGACGTTTAAAAGCGCGCTGGCGCAGTTTACTGACTCAGCGAAACCAATATTCCCATTGTTATTACTGCTTGCTGTGTGCTCAACGATATCTGTGAGAGTAAGGGGGAGACGTTTATGGCGGGGTGGGAAGTTGAGGCAAATTGCCGGGCCGCTGATTACATGCAGCCAGACACCAGGGTGGTTAGAAGAGCACAGGAGGGCGCGCTGCACATCAGAGAAGCTTTGAAAACCAGTTTCATGGCTGACCAGGCTACTGTGTGACAGTTCTGTTTTTCTCCTTGATGAAAACTCGCCTCCTTGGTTCACTCTACTTCCCTGTAAGCTAACCGCCCTCCCCTCCCCCCTTTGATCACTACTTGCAGAGGCAATAAAGTCATTGTTGTTTCAAAATCATGCATTCTTTATTAATTCATCACACAAATAGGGGGATAACTGCCTAGGTAGTCCGGAAGGGGTGGGGGGAGGAGTGAAGCACCAGGTGGGGTAGGGGAGGAGGGAAAGACAAGGCCACACTGCACTTCAAAACTTATTGAATGCCTGCCTTCTGTTGCTTGGGCAGTCCTCTGGGGTGGAGCGGTTGGGTGCCCGCAGCACCCACCCCCACCGCGTTCTTGGGCATCTGGGTGAGGAGGCTATGCAACTTAGGGACGAGGGTGGTTGGTTACATGGAGGCTGCAGTGGCGGTCTGTGCCTTTCCTGCACCTCAACCATATGCCGGAGCATATCAGTTTGATCCTTCAGTAGCCTCAGCATTGCATCCTGCCTCCTTTCATCACGCTGCTGCCACCTCTCCTGTTGCTCCAGCCATCTATCCTCTTGCGCGTCCCTCATGTCCTCGCGTTCATTTTGTGCTTTCCTGGACTCTGCCATTGTCTGCCTCCAGGCATTCTGCTGGGCTCTTTCAGTTTGGGTGGACTGCATGAGCTCAGAGAACATTTCATCGCGAGTGCAGTTTTTTTTTGCCTTCTTATCTATGCTAGCCTCTGGGATGGAGATGCTAGATGCAGCGTTGAAACATTTGCAGCTGTGGGAGGAAAAAAAGGGATTAAAATTGAAAAAGACACATTGGCCATTTAAAAGGAGGGGCTGATGTTTTTGGGTTAATGTGCAGCACAAACCCAACTTAACCCCCCCAAACACACCCAATTCTCTGGGATGATCGCTTCACCCCTCCCCTCACTGCGTGGCTAACAGTGGGGATGATTTCTTTTCAGCCACAGGCAAACAGCCCAGCAGGAATGGCCGCCTCTGATGTCCCCTTAATAAAATTCCCCTATTTCATCCAGGTGACCATGAATGATATCACTCTCCTGAGGATAACACAGAGAGATAAAGAATGGATGTTGCTTAAATGCCAGCAAACACCGGGACCACACACTGCCATGTTTTCTTATGCAATGATTCCAGACTACGTGCTACTTGCCTGCCATGGTAAAGTGTCCTACCATGGAGGACGCAATAAGGCTGCCCTATCCAGAAACCTTTTGCAAAGGCTTTGGGAATACCTCCAGGACAGCTTCACTGAGATGTCCCTGGAGGATTTCTGCCCCATCCCCAGACACGTTAACAGACTTTTCCAGTAGCTGTACTGGCAGCGAATGCCAGGGCAAATGAATCATTAAACATGCTTGCTTTTAAACCATGTATAATATTTACAAAGGTACACCCACCAGAGGTCTTCTCCGCCTTCAAGGTCCGGGAGCCTGGGTTGGGAGGGTATTGGCTCCAGGGTGATAAACAGTTCCTGGCTGTCAGGGAGAATGGTTTCTCCGCTTGCCTGGTGTTATCTTCAACCTCCCCCTCCTCCTCATCTTCCTCATCCGTATTGTGTGAGACTCCCTTGCAGGAGTCCACGTACAGGTGTGGGGTAGTTGTAGTGGCACCCCCTACATGCAGCTCATTGCATAGAGCATGCAGCTCATCATAGAAGCGGCATGTCTGGGGCTCTGACCCCGAGCGAGCGTTTGCCTCTTGGATTTTTTGGTAGGCTTGCCTGAGCTCCTTAAGTTTCACTGCGGGTCCCTGTGATAGCCCCTGTCCTTCATGCCCTTGGAGATTTTTTTTTCAAATATTTTGGCATTTCGTCCTTTGGAACGGAGTTCTGATAGCGCGGATTTGTCTCCCCATACAGTGATCAGATCCAGTACCTCCCGTTCGGTCCATGCTGGAGCTCTTTTGCAATTTTTTTTTGGGCGGGGGACTCCATGGTCATCTCTGCTGATGAGCTCTGCATGGTCACACCACGGTGGCCAAATAGGAAATGAAATTCAAAAGTTTGCAGGGCTTTTCCTGTCTACCTGGCCAGTGCATCCGAGCTGAGAGTGCTGTCCAGAGCAGTCACAATGGAGCACTGTGGGATTGCTCCTGGAGGCCAATACCGTCAAATTACGTCCACACTAACCCAAATTCGATCCCGGCAATATCGCTTTCAGTGCTAATCCCCTCGTTGTGGAGGAGTACAGAAATTGATTTTAAGAGCCCATTAAGTCGACAAAAATGGCTTCGTTGTGTGGTCAAATCGATCTAACACTGCTAAATTTGACCTAAACCCATAGTGTAGACCAGGGCTAAGAGGAAGGCATAATTCTTGTTACTTTCGTTCCTTTATCTCAAACACACATGCCCTTAATGCACCATCCTCAGATGTTTCTTCCTGACCCCAGCAGGTGATTGACCATTGCCCTGAAGCATAAGGATTGATCATTCTTAGGCATGGTCTACACTTAAAAGTTAAATCAACATAGCTACGGTGTGTGTGTGTGTGAGTGTGTGAGTGAGAGAGAGAGAGAGAAAACCACACCCCTGAGCACCTAACGGGGTTGACCTAATGCCCAGTGTACACTCAGCTATGTCAATGGAAGAATGCTTTGGTCAGCGTAGATACTGCTGCTTGGGGAGGTGGTGTTCCAACAGAAAACACTTCTATCAGTGTAAGTTGTGTTTATGCTATCTGCTTATGCTACAGAGAGAGAGAGAGAGCTGTGCTAGTAGAGACTCCATGGATCATACCCTTAGATTTCTGTCCATATTAGTATAGCGGCGGAAGTTTTTTCTGTTCACATAAGCAGTGAAACTTATGGCTATTGCCTCAATAACATCGTGTGGTACTGTGTTTGTACATTTCATTAGAAATTGTTTTCTTGGATCTCCTCAATTTGCTGCCTTTTAATGTATTGGCCTTTCAGGATTCTGCGTCATGAATGTATGCATGAAGCTTTGGAAACTGAAGTGATTTTTATGGGCCTTCCCATCACATTGCACAGGTTCTGTTGCATAGAAGCAAGCAGAAAATATTAGAGGGACAGTTTCAGATTGATTTTTGGTTATGTGATTTTTTTTTTAAATAATTCACTGATTTAAAAAATTGAGCAGATGACAACATAGTAAAAAAAAATTAAACACCCTAAAGATGAAAGGGTTTTTCTGCTGTGTGATACTTATGATCTTTTGGGGGTCTGCGAGCTGTATTACGCTTCTTCCTCCCTCATTCCTCACTTCTGTGCATCTGCCTGCTGCCTCTTTGGTGTCAGCTGAGATGCTGCTGCCATTACTGGCAAAATCTCCTGCAAAGCCCGAGGAAGTGTACAGGGGAGCTGCCCCCAAATTAGCGAGAGGATTTGGTAGTATGCTAGTGAATGAGACAGAAAGTGCAGCTGTTGAGCAACTCATTATACACAAAAAGAAAAGGAGGACTTGTGGCACCTTAGAGACTAACAAATTTATTTGAGCGTAAGCTTTTGTGAGCTACAGCTCACTTCATCGGAGGCATTCAGTGAAGTGAGCTGTAGCTGTAGCTCACGAAAGCTTATGCTCAAATAAATGTGTTAGTCTCTAAGGTGCCACAAGTCCTCCTTTTCTCTTTGCAAATACAGACTTACAGGGCTGCTACTCTGAAACCTGTCATTATACACAAAGGGGTTGAGTTTGCTGAGAGCTAGGCACGTTGCATGCTGTGCTCTTTTGAAATTCTTGCTTCAAGTGACACAGTGGGAGCTAGCATGGGAATTCTGAACCCTTCTGACACTAGAATGCCAAGAGTAAAGAATCTAAAAGAAGAGAGAAATATGTGTAATCTTCCAGTTAATTACCTGACGTGTTACTTGAAACAATAGTATCTACATTATGAGATGTACATGTGACTGTCAAATTGATGGTGTGCCTTTATATCAATCCCTAAGCAAATATAAAAAAAATTGATAAGCCAGTTTAAAAAAAAAATAAGTTAAAGTACATAATACCCAACATGAATGTATTCCATGTAGAGATAGGGAGGGAATAGTTTTTTTCATCCCACAAAAATTTGAGATTTCAGAATTTTTCCTGTCCCAAATTGAGACACAAAGTCAAAATCTCAAACTTTTGCAAGTGGAAAATTAACAAAGAATAAGCTCAAGTCAATTGAAACATTTTATTTAGATATTTTTGAAGCGTTTCATTTTGATTTTGACCATTTTTATTCTAATTAGTTTCACATTTCTAAAGTAAGTTATTTCAAATCAGAAAAAAACAGATTGATTTTTCAATTCAAAAATATCAGCCCAGGATGTTTTGACAATTGTTTGAAACCATTTTCAAGTCTAAAATTGACCTTTGCCTGCAAAAAGTTTTGGTTTTCACAAATCAACATTTTGACAAAAAAGTTTTGTCAAAAATTTTTCAACCACCTCTGTCTTCATGTGTTTTGAACAATCAGCGCGCACACAGCACACACACATGCTAAGACTTTTCACGCTTTTGCCACATCTGGTAACGAGGGAATCAACCCTTTCATTCTTGACATGGTGCTAGTCAACCTAACAGATTGCTAAAATTTCATCTAGCATTGGGTGGGAAGGTAGTAAAATGAAAAGTTCATCCAAGTTTCACAATCAGTCATTGTGTAATGTGCAACAGAAGTGTTGACATTCCCATCTGTGGGTGAAGTCAGTTACATTATAACAGAAAGATGGGTGGAACGCTCTCAGCCTAACAATCCACTAAATTTCTCCCCCTGGGGTTTTCATACCAACACACGTGAAATGCAAATTCAAATATTCTCTGCAGCTTTCTTTTTCTCAGTCCTTGAATCTTCTCATTGGCTTTATCTGGAATTATAAGCCCTGGTTCTAATATCACTTAATGTTAGACTATGTAAAGTCACCAGGAGTTGAGAATCTGAAACCAGTGAATGGGAGTAACCCAGACTTTGTACCAAAGTCATGTATTTTTCTCCAACACAAAGGTTTTATTGGCATTATTTGGGATGCTTGTATTTCTGGGTATGTCTACATTGCCATCAAACAACAGATTATGAGCTAAACAATCAGTCAAGTTTTTTCCCCACTATAAGTAGGGCTGGTAGAAATATTGCCCCCCCCCCCAAAAAAAAATGGATTTAGATATGTCACCATGGTGCTACATGGGAGCTGTAATTCAAGTGCCTTATGAACCCATTTTCCTCTATGAGCAGGGCTTCTCAACCAGACTACAGGTCCCCATGTGCACTGAGGCCATGGGATCCCTGTGATGTGCTCCCTCCCTACCCTAAGAGACAAGTCCAGGGTCATTGTAGGAGAGGCAATCCAACCAGAGAGGCCAACGTATAGAAGAGAATGAAACATGAGGCTGTTGAACTACAGTTCTCATAAGGCACTTCAGTGACATTTCTGAACTGAAATCTTGTGGGTGTTTTACCAAATTATTTCAATACTTGAGTTTTTGGGCTGAGGAGTCAAACATTTTCCTGGAGGTGGGGTGGGTGGAACATTTTCCAACCAACTCTAATTATAAGCCTGATTTTAAAATAACTGCCCAACTGCTCCAAAACCTAAACTACGCCACTTTTTCAGAGTAGAGAGATGAGCCAAAAAATCTAGAGAGGTTGATCCAGGAATTCCAAATTTGTGGTGTTCTGTTGGCACTTATCAGAAGTTGTGTATTTGGGGTTGTGCTAACAGGTGTATTGAAAAGGTCACCATATATTTATATAAAATAAATAATTAATAATACAATAATTAAACTGTTACACAAGACGTGGTGGTATGATCATTCATAATATAAATGATCAGATTATGAGTGGCTATCAGAGCTGCTGTGAAAATTTAAATGAAAACAAAATTGACAAAAGTGAAAAATTTCAAAAAATGTTGCTTTCCTTCCTGCAATTTTCTGAGCAACTTGGGGCAGATAAAAAAGGGGCAGTGAATGGGGACAGGAGAATGAAGGCATGAAGGTTGGTGCAAGGATCTGAGGGAGGAATGAGGTTTTTTTGTGCCGATTAAATTGAGAGCTTCAGTTTGCTGGGTTGGCAATGAGTGAAGAAAGCTTATGCGAGAGTGGGTAAGTGTACTATTGTGTTAGTATTACAAGCTGGCAGTGTTCTTCAGTGAACCAACCTGTGTAAGGAGTTGTTGAGTCTGCTGGAAAACCTTAACTGTCTTCTGCTGCCTCAGAGACAGGTAGCTCATTACAGATGTAAGTGAGGTGGGAGTGACTCTAAACAATGAGTAGATCTAGGGTGTGGGCTGAGCAGTCCTAAGGGAAGACCCCTAGGAGCAGTCAAGCCGAGGTAGTAGGTTTGAACTAAACTTTGTTAACAAAGACATTAACAAGATAATGAGGCCAAACCCCAGGTAGTGGAGTTGTAACCGACCGCTATTTTATCTACCAGGAGTAGATATCTATTGAGTTTAGCTCTTTAGGGCTATATGTAACAGTTGTAATTCTGCTAGTTTTCATACACTCACTTTCATCAGTACTTGTTTTTGTTAATTTTTGTCGTTTTCAGATATGACTTGCTAAAGCTTCATATCCCAGTAACTAATTTGAAATTGCACTGAGTTTCTATAGATGGACACATGAACAGACTGTGCTCCATAAAGGTCAAAATATAGCCACAGGACATTTTATTTTATGGTTGAAACCAGCTAATGTAGGAGATGATTATAATGATACATTTTGTACTATTAAAGATAGGTTTCCAGGAAACCTGAAAGATGTCTGCGTAACACTACTGGAAGGTACTTAGTGGAAATAAAGATAAGGTCACCTTTCATAAGAGTAGAAAAAAACAGGGGGAAAAAAAAAAGATTGGTAGTGACAGTTAGTTGCTTTTAGTGCTCTGATAGAATACATTTTCCAGCCTATCAATTTTACGTGCACAAAAATATGGATGTGATAAACAGCATGCACAAAATTTGGGCATTTAGGGTTTGCATCTACAGTTTGAGAAGTCCTACACACTGGGGGTCACATTTTGCCTTCAATCCTGTGCACCTGCAGCATCTATTTGTATCGGTTGGAATAGCACATTACCTACAACACGGCCACATTTGGACCTATATGTTCAAAAGCATTTTTTCTCTCATTCCAATGTACAGTGTATATCACTAAGCCCTTCAGTGCCCTGAGATTTTGATTATCACCCAGAACTCTAGACAAAACTCCTGACTTACATTATTCAGCCTGATATGCTGTAGTTAGTTCTCTTTATGATCTGCACAAAGTGCTCCTAGGGACGACAGCTGTTAACTGACTGAAAAATGTAGTGAACCAAAGTGGGAATGGAAGAGGATGGCAATTTTCCCATGGGAATCTGACAGCCTCTTTCTTGCTGCGCAGGTGAGGGTCTTAGCCCAGTAGAGAGCACTGGCCTTTGTATGCATTCTTCACCTGTTCAGTTAAAAGGACTCATACATTATCATGGGACCAAGAAGCAGCACATGAAACAGAAAAATTAAGCAAGAACCTTCAGTATTAAGACAGAAAACAGTTGGTGTCTGCTAATCCTAAAGAATGGCTGGAACTGAATCTACACCTAATTTACATACTTCACCATTAGCTCTGACAAACCTGTGGGTACCAGAGCCCCTAGGATTTAGGGCTGTATATTTTGAGCTTAACTTTTTTAGCACTGGGTCCTTCTCTATGTAGTATTTCCACTAGTTTATTGACTTTATTTCCAGTGTTGTGCATGTGGAATAACCGTGACTGCTTGATGGTGAACTGGCTATTTGTGAGTGGGACTACCCAGTTTGCATACACGATTGCACAAAATTGTACACATGCATTTTTGTAAAAGAAAATCAACCATCAAATGTTCAATTACTGTTTGCACTGCAAGCAATCTAACCTGTACTCACAGCAATTCCATTGCCTGGATGAGAAGCCAAGCAGAAACGAACCTTAGAGGGCTGTGCTTTTCATTTCCACAGCTTTGGGGCATTAAAGGGGCTATTTTCAGTAAGGGGTTAACCAATTTGGAGCCCTGTATTTGGAATGACTGAAGAAATTATAGCTGAACTGCTGTACTATCATTTCTAATAATTTCCACCACGGATCACTGCACTGCACATGGCTCACCACAGCCCTCCAAGAAAGGAAATTGGCAAAGAAACAGAATTTTTTCTGGTCAGGAGATCGCATCTGGGAGATGCCTTCAGCTATACCACTTAACACTACTTCATTTACATCTTTTTTTAACTGAGGCTGTCTCTCCACTCTCTCTCTCCTGACTATAGATATATTTAATATATCCGAAGTTCAAAAGTTCTTACCCTGTAGGAAATACTGTAGGCATAGAGTCGCTTTCCTTCCCAGGCTGTTTTTTTTTTTTTTTAAATTATTAATTTATTTATTTTATTTTATTCGGAGATGGGCAAAGGAAAAACCCTACAATGGTTTTAAATGTCATGCATGATTTAGTTCACATCTAGACTTTAAGTCAGCACTGCTGTAGTATCTCTTGGACTGCCTGAGTTCTACTGCTAATGTACTAGACTTTTGTAAAAATGTGGTCACTAAACCTAAAACCCACCCACAATTTGCCTGTTTTAAGTTTACTGCAAACTTGAAACTCCACCTCCACTTCAAAGTTCATCTCAGTTTAGTACATTTGGAACAAAGAAGGTGCCAGACAGACATGATGCCTTTGGCTCTTCAGAACTATGGGGAAGCACTTGAATATCTGACGTGATCCATGACTGGCTTCATTTAGAATTATGCTTGCAAACTAGTGGTGGTGAGGATTTTAATGTAAATCAAGGTCTCTCAAATAACCACATGTTGATCAAAACTGAAGAAAAGGTTCCCAAAGCCACTGTGATTTAAAACTGCCAAATTTAACACGGCTGTGAACACCAAACCCGATGCTTGTATCTAGTGGCCCTGATCCCTTGAAATGCTCACCAGAGCATATGATCAGCCCCCCTGTGTTCAGTTTATAAGCCTGAGTTATATGTAAAAATAGCCAAGCATGCATGCAAATTGGAGTGCAGGTGCCTTTGCATATCTGGTAATATTTCCTACAGGAGAACTGTACATTTCAAATCCTATTTAATTCCTATAGGAAAGAACAAAATAAACCAAGAGCAGACCTTTGATCATGTTCCTATATTTAAGTTCATCTGTGCAAAAATGCAAAAAATTGAGCTCATTTATTTAATGGCTGCACTTCTACAGTATGATGTATGAATGCAAAGCAATCTGTTTTGAAGTCCTCAATTTTCCTCTGAATCAAACAAGAGAAGAAGGATGGGTTTACCATTAAGGCCCCGAATGGGACTGAAGAGAACTGGATTCATTTTGTGGCTCTGCCAAAGACTTCCCGTGAAAACTTGGGCAAGACACTAAATCTTTCTTTGCCTTAGTTCCCACTTGAAAAATATTTCCTTTCTTCCAGCCTTTTTTTTTTTTTTTCCATTCAGATTGTAAGCTTTTCAGGGCAAAGTAGTCTTGCTATTGGTTTGTACAGCACCCAGCACAAAGTGTCTCTGATATTAACTGGGGCCTCCAGGTCCTACTTGATACCAAGCATCATGCATGTGAACTTTTGTTTGGGAAATGTCAATATTTTCTAAATGACCTTTTGGCCTAAAGTTTAACATGCTTCAAAGAGCCTACCACTAGCTGTGATGCAGAACCTGCAGTGATGCAAAGTGAGAATCAACTAACCACTGAAAAAACATAAGAACGGCCATACTGGGTCAGACCACAGGTCCATCTAGCCCCATATCCTGCCTTCCAGCAATGGCCAATGCCAAGTGCCCCAGAGGGAATGAACACAACAGGTAATCATCAAGTGATCCATTCATAAAGCAATTTAGCATAGTGTAAACTGCATCTAAAACCGAAAGTTAATAGAAAAATCTCTTTCCAGGTCTGCGAATTTCAGATTTTCTGCGAATAACACATTTGTTAACTGAATATATATGTCAGTGAGAGCGCCACACATTTGATTTGTATTTCACGGTCCATGTACATCTGGAAAGGCTGTTAAATATGTCTCTCTCAATCCCATGATGCATGCTTTCATTCTAGACATTCCAGAAAATTGAGCAAAATGTTTTTACCTTCTGTTTTTATTTTCATGTAAATACATTTGTGTGGCACACACAAAGGGTGCCAGCATAAAGCTAGTGTTTGGATTCTTTGGCAGGATCAGGTAGTTTAAAAGGATGGGTCCTAAAAATTAATAAGGATCTATGAGGAATTAAAAGGAATTTAGAAGAACAATTACTCAGATTTTAAGTTGCTGAAAGTAAGTGTGGTCTCAGCATTATTTAAAGATAAAATTTCACCTGCTTCTCAATTACAAAGATATTTGTTGGACTAAAAGAGAAAATGGAGCTGTTTACAAAATGCAGATACAACTGAGGGTGTTTCATGTATTTCCATTAGATCATCTAGTCTCACCTCCTGTACTACATAGACCCTTAAATTTCACCCAGTTGCCCCTATGTTGAGCCCAGTAATGTGTGTTTGACTGAAGCATAACATCCAGAAAGACACCCAGTCTTGATCTGAAGACATGAATACATGGAGAATCCATGACTTCCCTTAGTAGTTTGTTCAAATGGTTAATTACCCTAACTGTTAAAAACATGTGCCTTATTTCCAGGTTGCATTTCTGTATGTTAATAAGTCTTAGCTATTGTTACCTATCAGCTCTGTGTTCTTGGGGAATCAGGGCACAGTATCCAGCCTGTCTGACTCATGAAAGACCTTCTCCACTCCACCCCCGCAGCCTCTGCTTGAACCAAAGCTGATCAGAAGAAAGACTTACAAAAAGCAATGAAAAGGCAGTGGAAGACATACTTAAACCCCTCAGGGCAAGGGTGACAGGATTAAGGAAACTTCCCTAGCCTCATTTGCATCAAAGATGGGACAGGAAGGCATCTCCATTAGCATACAGAATGGAGAACAGAGATTCCAAGGCAAGAACCACACTGAACTCTGGGACGAGAAAAGTAGGAAAGCACTGCATGATGGGGAATCTCTGCTCCAGATCTGAATGAACCCACACCTGCACACACCCATCTTAGTAGTTATCCGACCAATTCTAATAATAAATCCTTTATTGGTATCCAAAATAGTGAAGCTGCCTAATTGCATTGTGAGCTCCTTTGAAGGAACACTGCCTATAGCCAGGAATGATCAGTTTCTATTGTCTAACCTGAACAAAACAACTTTGGTATACTCCCTTGAGCCATCAGTTTACCCATAAACAAATTTAGTGTTCTCCCTTGAACAATTGTTTTTTTTCCCTACAAAAACCCCTACCCACGCTCAAATAAGTATTCTGATGCCTGGATCCAAATCTACATCAGTTCTATTGGGACTTCATCTTCTGTTGACTGATCATGCTAGGGGCTCTGCCAGTCTCCAGCACTCTGGACCATCAGCTACCACCACCACCTGGAAACGCTGATCGATTCAACATTCATGGAGTGGTGAGAGCCCAGCTCTCCCTCGGTATAGCCTTCTGATCCTAACTTGTGTGATTAGTTATAGTTTTCTAAACCTGACTTTTGTAATGAAATTTAAGTTAGATTTAATATTATAACAGTTTTGTTTGTTTGGCTGCTCTTGTACTGATATTACTTCGCAATAAATAACTTTCATAGTTAAGCTGGTTGCTTCTCTCTCTCTCTCTCTCTCTCTGCAGCAACACTCCTCGTACCTAAGCTAAAGATCCCAGCAGCACCCCAAAATCCCTTGGGGTTTGCTCATCAAGTGGGTTACTACCAGAACAATTGTAATGTGAAAGTGGGGATAGGGACAAGCTGAACCTGTGGCATAGGAGAGTGGCAGCTTGGAAATACTGCTCGACCCAGCCGGCTGAGCCCAGGGGCATATAAGGGTGACAGCTTGGAAGTGCTGATTAACTCGGTCCTCTCAGATGTGCTCTGTTAATGTGTGTGTGTGTTCGTTCGTCTGATTCTGGGGCTGGAAGAACCCAGCCCTGGGGAACCTAGGTCCTGCAGAAAATTTTCATTGGAAGGGAACTTGCAGAAAGGAGAAGTAGAACTCCATATGAGAACACAAGTGACACAAGCAGTACACTGATAGAATTACAGAACCCGCCCCCCCCAGAAGAGTAACCCTAATAAATAACCATACCCCCAAAGTAATGGGCAACTCTGGTAATACTATGTACCGTATATTGGTGTGGGGATTGTCACATTAGAAGTGGAGAGGTATCTGTACACAGTTTTGAGTGCACAACCGGCCAAGATACTAAAGTGAGGAGACCTGTATAAATAAGCACTTAGATTGGTTGCATGTGGATATTGAAGACATATGTATTTATGAACAAACATGCAGATAAAGAAATTGAACTGCAGTATTTTCAGGGGCACTGGGTGCTTACGCTGGACGTCAACATGAATTGATTGCTTTGTTTTGCAATGCTCTAGTTTATTGTCCCTCACTCAACATGGACAAAAACGCAACATTTGACAATCCAGCCCAGAAAATCTCCTTGCTTTGTAACTGAAGCACATGCAGTTTTGCCAGCTCGAGGTTCTCTCTCCAGTCGCACAAGATTTGATCTTTTCTTTAAGCCCCAGCTCCTGGAGTCATGCAAATACAGGAAAATCTGAGCTTTCGTTTACATAATAATTAACTATCTAGCCTTTGTGTTTGTGGAGAAAATTTTCAAAACACAAACCGAAACGACTCAAAACCTAATAGGAATAAGAACAGAAATAATAACAGGAACCCACATTTTAGTACAGTTTAAAGATCTCAGATTTCAGGAAGGCCCTACTCTCAATTTTTGAAGGCTAGAGGATAGCAGCACAGTCTATGCAGCTCTCTACCCTGATTGCCTTTCTGATAGTTCTATTTATTCTAATAATCTTACACTGCTATGTCCCAGTGAGAGAGAAAACAGATTAATTTACTAATTTAAGGCAATTTTCTCCCCTAGGTGGCAATAACCTACTTAGTTTCCACTCATCTAAGTGCGTTTGCACTCCTGCAGCTTCCTCCTCATCTTTCTGTTGGGGTGTGGAGAAGGTGTCATCTCCCCCTCCTCCTCCTTTCCTACATGACAAGATGTTTATCCTCAATGTCCTGCAGCTCCACCAGAGGGCAGGTGCTTCCACTTAGCAGTTACTTGCTTGGTCATTCACTTCCCTGAAGCTTTTGTCAGCATGCATCTGGATAGAGCTGCTCCACCAGACACTCTGTCCTAGAAATCCCCAAAAAGTGGATGGCTGTGTAAGACAGACTGGGAAAGCCGCATAAGTCGTAAACCTGGGCACAGGGGCATTTCTGGAGCAAAGCAGAATTGTCCCCCAGCAGTTTTGCATCGCTTCAATGGCTATGCAAGAGGATATGCATGTTAGAACAAGCCTCAGAGCTGTTTTAGCCTGCACTGGGGATCACAGCAGCCCCTGGAACCCCTGAAATGAGGAGTCAGAGGCTTCCTGCCTTGTAATTTGCAAAACTGTCTCCTACATTTCGTTAGAGAAGCCGGTGTAGCGTGGCCAGCTGCTTCCCCCACAATCCTTCCCCTTTACCCACCCTGGGATTGGGAAGTTTGAAGAGCGCCAAATAAGGGGGCTCAGGGGAAAAGGGAACATGCCATGGAGGCCATGTTCCATTTGTCATCTTGGATTCGCTAGTATAGACAGCGTTCTGCTTGCATTAGTGTAAGGAAACAGTGGAACCTGCAACGGTGGCACAATGACAATTAGTGGGACACAATAATACCAGGGTACAAAATATATAGGAATGACAGAGTGGGCTGTGCAGGTGTGGGAGTGTCACTATATGTGAAAGAAAGAGTCCAATATAGTAAAAATCTTAAATGACTCAAACTGTACCACAGAATCTCTATAGATAGAAATTCCATGCTTAAATAATAAGAGTATAGCAGTAGAAACATACCCCCGACCCTCTGGGTCTGGATGGTGGTGATGATGAAATGCTCAGGGAGATTACAGAGGCTATCAAAATAGAAAGCTCAGTAATATTGGAGGATTTCAGCTATCCCCATATTGACTGGGTACATGTCAGCTCAGGATGGGTTGCAGAGAGAAAATTTCTAGACACCATCAATGACTGCTTCATGGAGCAGCTAGTCTTGGAATCCGCAAAGGGAGGGGCATTTCTTGATTTTGTCCTAAGTGGCGCACAGGATCTGGTCCAAGAGACGATTATCGCTGAAATGCTCAGTAATAGTGACCATAACGTAATTAGATTTAATATCATTGGGGGTGGGGGAATAGCATTTAACTTCAAAATGGGGAACTACACAAAAATGAGGAAGCTAATTAAACAGAAATTAAAAGGAACAGTCAAAAGAGTGAAATGCCGGCAATTTCCATAGAAACTTAACCCCTCCACACCATAATAGATGCTAAAATTAAATATATAAACCAAATAAAAACAATATTAAGAGGACCAAAAATGTGTCACCAGAGCTAAACAACCTAAAAGAGTCAGTTAGAGGCAAAAAGGCATCCTTTAACAATTGGAAGTCAAATCCTACTGAGGATATAAGCATAAACTCTGGCAAGTCAAGTGTAAAAGTATAATTAGGCAGGCCAAAAAAGAATTTGAAGAGCAACTAGCAAAAGATACAAAACCTAATAGAAAAAAAAATAAGTACATCAGAACTAGGAAGCCCGCCAAACAATCAGTTGGGCCACTGGATGATAGAGGAGCTAAAGGAGCACTCAAGGAAGACAAGGCTGTTGTGGAGAAGGTAAATGAATTCCTGTGTCTGTCTTTACTGTAGAGGATATGAAAGAGATTCCCACACCTGAGCCATTCTTTTTAGGTGACAGATCTGAGGAGGTGTCCCAGATTGAGGTGTCAGCAGAGGAATCTTTGGAGCAAATTGATAAATTAAACAGTAATAATTCACCAGGGCCAAATGGTATTCTGAAGGAACTCCGCTATGAAATTGCAGAACTACTAACTGTGGTATGTAACCTATCACATAAATCAGCTTCTGTACCAAATGACTGGAGAATAGGTAATGTGATGCCAATTTTTAAAAAAGGCTCCAGAAGTGATCGTGGAAATTACAGTGTGATAAGCCTAACTTCAATACCAAGCAAATTGATTGAAACTATAGTAAAGAAAAGAATAATCAGGCACATAGAGGAACACAATGTTTTTGGGAAGAGTCAACATGGCTTTTGTAAAGGGAAATCATGCCTCACCAATCTGTTAGAATCTTTTGATGGGTTCAACAAGAATGTGGACAAGGGTGATCCAGTGGATATAATGTACTTGGACTTTCAGGAAGTCTTTAACAAGGTCCCTCACCAAAGGTTTTTAAGCAAGTAAGCAGTCATGGGATAAGAGGGAAGGTTCTCCCAGGGATCAATAACTGGTTCAAAGAGGGGAGACAAAAGGTTGGAATAAGTGGTCAGTTTTCAGAATGGTGAGAGGTAAATAATAGGTTTCCCCAAGACTCTGTACTGGGACCGGTGCAGTTCAACATATTAATAAATAATCTGGAAAAATGGGAAACAGTGAGGTAGCAAAGTTTGCAGATGATAGAAAATTACTCCTAGGTAAGTCCCAGACAGCCTGTGAAGAGTTACAAAGGGATCTCACAAAACTGAGTGACGGGGCAACAAAATGACAGATGAAATTCCGGGCTGATAAACAAAAAGTAATGCACATTGAAAAACATAATCCCAACTATACATACAAAATGATGGGGTCTAAATTAGCTGTTACCACTCAAGAAAGATCTTGGAGTCATTGTAGATAGTTCTCTGAAAACATCCACTCAATGTGCAGCGGCAGTCAAAAAAACTGACAGACTGTTAGGAACCATTAGGAAAGGGATAGATACTAAGACAGAAAATATCATAATGCCACTATATAAAGCCATGGTATGCCCACACCTTAAATATTGTGTGCAGTTCTGGTTGCCTCATCTCAAAAAAAGATACATTAGAATTGGAAAGGGTTCAGAGAAGGGCAACAAAAATAATTAGGGATATGGAACTGCTTCCATATCAGGAGACATTAAAAAGACTGGGATTATTCAGCTTGGAAAAGAGATAACAAAGGGAAGATATGACAGAGGTCTATACAGTCATGACTGGTGTGGAGAAAATGAATAGGGAAGTGTTATTTACCCTTCAGATAACACAAGAACCAGGGGTCACCCAATGAAATTAATAGACAGCAGGTTTAAAACAAACAAAAGGAAGTACTTCACACAATGCACAGTCAACCAGTGGAACTCACTGCTGGGCATGTTGTGACAGCCAAAAGTATAACTGGGTTCAAAAAATAATTAGATAAGTTCATGGAAGATAGGTCCATCAATGGCTATTAGCCAGGATGGATCACTTGACAAATTGTCCTGTTCTGTTCATTCCCTTTGAAACATCTGGCACTGGCCTCTGTAGAGAGGCAGAATACTCAACTAGATGGACCATTGCTCTGACCCAGTATGGCTGTTCTTATGTTCTTAACCTTGTTTAGCAGAAAATTAGAATTAATATTGCACCTTGCTAGGAATTTTTCCATTGTCTTCTTCTTGAAGACTACCCAAGGAATGGTTGGCTGAGGGGATTGGAAGTGGGATATAAAGCAGCTCAGCCCAGGTAATTTGTTCCTTCAAGTATGTGGTTGAGCCATTGGCTGGACAGTGAGAGAGGAGCTTCTACGGCTCCTGAGAATGCTGTCCTAGTTCTATGGCTGGAACTGTAGATATCTGGTGCCAGGGCGGCCCATCTAAGAGCCTTCACAAGCATAATTGTGCAAGAATAGCAGTCACAATCAAACTCATGGATTTAGTATTTTTAACTATTAGGGCTGGTCAAAGAATAAGAATTTTCTGGAAAAAATGGGAAATTCTGAAAGTAAAAAATTCATGGAAATTGATTTTTCATTTAAAAACAAAAATATTTTCTGATTTTGTGTAAAATCAGAAAGTAGAGATTTGGTTTCTTTCCTCCATTCCTTTCCCATTTTTCTTCCCCTTGTGTGTTCCTTGGAAAAAAGAGAAATGAAAGGTAAGGAAAGACCAAGCAAAATGTCTCATTTCAAATAGAATCCCAATATCATGCTGATGAAAAATTGCAAACAATAGAAACCTTTTCCTCAAAAGTTTCTAAGTTGTTCAAAAAGACATTCTTCATCCATAAAGACTGACACAGAACTCTGACCAGCCCTACTGAACATACTTATATGGTAAATAACATTGTGTTCTGTAGGGTTATCAGCAAGCCTATTCGGTGATCCAAAATCCCATGAGACCTAAACACAGCTGGTTGGGAGATGAATATAGTTTCATCCTTAAATATAATTTTTCTACAGCTGCAGGCATAAATCAGATCCTCTGTTGTTTTAACAGAGTTTCTGAGTCTGCAATGTACTTGTGCTGTACAGAGTCATTTCAACGACTGTAGGGACCAGCTCTCAACAGAGTTCCATATCTGCTGTGACTCTCATTTTCAGTGGGAGGTTTATGGCTAACAGCGTCTTCTCTTCTGGAAAACAACCACAAAATGCAGTATTTTAATTTAATTACTGAATATATCATAGCAGCTCTGTTGTCAGATGCAGGGTTTGGGATCTTTGCTGCAGAGTACTGTGAGGGAGCCAACCTAGCAAATAATTAATATATAATTGAAAGCCAAGCACAGGATCAAAGCTATCAAATCAACTTGGAGTCAATATTTAGGACCAGGTTACCTGATGCAGGATTAATGGGTAAAAATTCTACCTCCTCTATGAAAGGGAATTGATGATTTGGGCGTTGCTTCTCCAGGAAGATCAGAGGACTTGGTCACCAAACCCTGCAAATCCACTGGGATCCATGTAGGTCTTGTGCTGAAGGCTCATTTCAGCAAAGCCTCTGGAGTCACACTTACTAGGGCTGCTTTTCCACTGACTCGCTGCAGAGCACTTTGAAGGCAGAAGTGTTCCACTGGGTAGGGTCACTCTTCACTTCTATGGAATACTGGGCATCCCCTCCTCAAGCTGACTCTCTCACACTCAGCTCCACTGTGCCTTCCCCCACGCCCCCTACTCAATATGTGTCTCAGTTAGTGGGCTGATTGGCTCTCTGGCCCCCTCTGGGTCTATTCAGGTCTCAGGTCTCAAGCCATTGCTGCTTCCAGGATGGAATCATGTGATTCTCCCACTCACAGATTGTGCTGGGCTTCAGTTCCTGTGGGTCAACTTTCAGAGTAGCAGCCGTGTGGGTCAACTGCGAGTTACGCCAGCCTGATTTTTCATCCGTGCCTGCCGTCTTGTCCCCTCCTGCAACAATGACAGTGGCAGCCACTTACCAGGCATCCGTCACGACGCACACTATTATTCATTTAGCGCAACGGCATTTCAGAGAAAACAGATCTTAAAACAATCAGCAGCCTATAGGCATGTCTAGCTTGTCCAGTGTCTAACCATCCACCTAGTCCATGGGGACCCTGTAGCTCTAAATTCCTATAGAATCCACATCAGAACCTTCCTGTGCCTCTTGGAGTTTGTCCCCTTAACTCACAGGCCATTCCCAGGAATCAGTCCCTTTTTAACTCTAACTCTTTGATCTGGTAACTCCCAGCTTCAGCAGCATGAAACTTACAAATTGTTGGAGGCAGGGGGTAGGATCCTCAGAGCTAATAGTTTTCCCCCATTGTCTTTCAAGTATGCGGCAGGATATCCTTTCTCTAGCCATTGTGTTGCTTTCCTGAACATTCCACTAACCCCACCATACACTATATCATCTACCTCAATAACTAGTTTACAGTACTACATATCAGCAATCACAGATTGTTACATAGCCGCTCCATGATCATCACAATAGAGAAGAAGACTTAAGGATGTATGGGCACAATGTCAAAGTGTAGTGGGGATGGGAGGGGAGATTTGAAACTCATTCCTTTGCAGATCTGAGCTCCAGGTGAACAAACGTTCAGGATCAAACCATTTCATGCACTAGGGCCTCCATTCAGCAGAGCACTTGCTTTACATTAAGCATGTGCTCATGTGTTTCCATTGTACTCAAAGGGACTCTTTCCATCTGCTTCAGTGAGCTTTGGATTAAGCCCTAACAGTTCTTTTATAAAAGAATCACTCTAAAGTTATTAACTCAGTAGCAGTGGAAAGTGATCCCTGTATGGCAGTGGTTCTCAAAGCCGGTCTGCCGCTTGTTCAGGGAAAGCCCCTGGCGGTTCGCCGCTCCAGGCCAATGGGGGCTGCGGGAAGCAGCGTGGGCCAAGAGACGTGCTGGCCACCCTACCCGCAGCCCCCATTGGCCTGGAGCGGCGAACCGCAGCCAGTGGGAGCCGCGATTGGCCAAACCTGCGGACGCGGCAGGTAAACAAACCGGTCCGGCCCGCCAGGGGCTTTCCCTGAACAAGCGGCGGACAGGCTTTGAGAACCACTGCTGTATGGTATATTTACTTGGTCTTATCCTTACCATTCATATTTATTTCTACTTAGAAGTTCCTCGTATTATGTGTGAAGGAAAGAAATTCCATACTTTCTAAGGCTATGTCTACACTGCGAACCTGACAGCGGCATAGCCGTGCCTGTACAGCTATACCATCGTAAAGTACACAGTGGAGAGAGCTCTCCCACCAGCAAAAAATAAAACCACCCTCAACGAGGGGCGGTAGCTTTGTTGTAGGGAGAGCATCTCCTGCCGACGAAGCGCTGTCCACACCAGCACTTTTCATATGTAAAACTTTTGTCAGTCAGGGGTGTGTGTTTTTTACACCCCTCACTGACAAAAGTTTTCCAGACAAAAGTGCAGTGTAGACATAGCCTTAGTGAATGGAAAAGCAGCTACAGGTGTAGATTGAACTACTCTATCTGAGCTTCCTTATGCATCCTCATTAGAACCCCTTCCCATTAATTCTTTGCATCAGAGTAATCCCTAGGGGCCCCACTCAAGGATCAAGGCCCCATCATACTTTGCAAAGTTCACACATAATAGATAGTCTGTCCTGAAGACCTTCCAATCTGTTACATGATAAGAGCCAACAAATGGGGAAAACAAATGGTAGTAGGAAGCAGTGGGAAACTCTCAATAATGTAATAAGCAGTTGTCTTCTGCTGTAGCTTACTCCACTTTTCATGGCTTCATGATTAACTGCAACAATTAGAGATGGAAAAGGGCCATTAAAACAGCTCACCTAGTCAATCCCCAGCCCAGCGCTGCATTATTCCCTACAGCTTAAATGCATCAGTTATGGGTCATTGGTAGTCTGTGGAGCATGGGTTAGTCACATGGTGCTGTGCCACTTATTTTTATCAGTTACATTGACTTAAAAGGCAGCTAAATAGATGTTAATTGCTGTTGTTGCTTCTGGGCTATTTGTTCACCAGGGGGAGAGGAGGTGGTCCTGGCAAGCAGCTGTAAGAGAAAAAAAATTTCCATAGTATGAATCTCTGCCCTACCACATGAACATAACTGTTTTATGCAGTCCCATTTGAAATGACTCAAGCAATAAAGGCTTCCCTTAGGAGTTAGTTCAGCTCTCTAGTCTCCCTCCCTTGATTGGAAATGGCTCCTGATAAAATATTCCCTTGCTTGGTTACCTAACCATATTTCTACAGTCTAGTTAAGAAACACTAAACCCTACGGGTTGTTTTTTTTCAGGCTATCTAAGGGACAGTCAGTGTCTTAGATACTGCCTGCCTGGACTGGCAACCCACATTAGTTTTTTTCCTAGGGTTTCCATGAATACACCTCTAGTCCTACAGCTCAGTTCCCTCTTCCCAAATAGCCACTCCCCTCCCCTAAAATCAGGGTGGAGTTAGGGAGCCACCCTTATGTTGTGCTTCCTAAGGCTGGGTCAGGCTGCTGAGAGGATCTCCCCTTCTGAGTGTGCTCCAGCCTCTGTACTTAGAATCATAGAATCATAGAATATCAGGGTTGGAAGGGACCTCAGGAGGTCATCTAATCCAACCCCCTGCTCAAAGCAGGACCAATCCCCAATTAAGGAATCCAGAGTGAGACCAGGGATACAAAGTTTAAACTACAACTCTCTTTATTAGTTAAATGACAGGATGGCTCCTGCAGACTCTTAAGCATGCAGACCCTGAGTGCCTGCATTAGGTGGGAGACCCCTCACTAGGCAGCCATTCATCTGGTTTTAAACTGGACACTTCTACTTTTGTAATGCTTGTCCCCCATCCAGGACTGAGAGAAAACCGGACATGGTTTTGTCCAGTATCAGACAGGGGGATGTCATAATGGAGAGCTCACTGCTCCCCCCCACCAATGTGACCTCACACACACCGTGTATGCAAGCTCACACAGGCAGGGGCAGGGCAGCACTCTCTTCAAAATGGCTCCCCCCATGCAGTATTACCTCACACCATGCTAGTGGGGGCGAGGTCACACCATTCTCGGAAGTATTGGCATGTCCGGTATTCTGGGAACATGCCAGTGGCCTCCCTAAGCCTCACTCTGTGACTCCCCATAAGGACGCCACATGACTTATTTTAAAGAATTTGTACCACAGTGTCCTGCACCTACCACAAGAAGGCAGTGAGAATCAGTTAGGGTCTCCCTGCAGGGTTCCAACCTGCTAACAGGGTGGAACAACACAAGAGTCCTGCCACCGCATGCCATTTCTTATTGGTTTGTTTAGTCTTTTTGCTGCATGAACGCCATTGCCCTTCTGTGCCCTGCACTCTCTGCATGGTGGTGAGTGTATTTAAACTATTCTGGTTCTCAGCTTTGTGCTCTGAAACGTTACTCACACAGCTGGACGTAAGAGCGTCTGCAACCTCACTCCCTCCCCCTTGCCCCAAGCCCTGAGTGAATCAGAAACTAACACTTGTTGAGGGAGGGATGCTTCCCAACGCCTGGACCCTGGGATAATACTTGAGTCATTAACACCACATATTTCCCAATCTTGCTGCTATCTGAGGCAAAAAGAAGAGATGCACTCGGCAGGGGTCACTGACCGACAAAAGCAGCACCCCAAGTAGTTTAATCCTGCCTCTGCTTTGGTGAACGCCCAGGGCCACATCTCACAAAAGCTAGGTTTTTACGCAGCAGAGAGTAGTCCAGGGCTAATAAATGTGTATCGGTTCAGGAAATTAATAAAATTCTCATAGACCAGCTCCAGAGCACCTATGCTTTGGCCAGGGCTGGGAGAGACGTTGGAACAGCGGTGACTCCTAATCCAGATTCCCCTATATGTCCATGTGCTGTCCTTCTGCCAAGCCTTGGGCAGGTATTTTGGCACCACTCCTTTTAATTGCCTTTTCATTTAACTTTCCCACCTTCCCACATCTTCATTTCTCTTGCTTTCCGCCTGTACGGTGTGTGTTTCCTCTCTGTCTCTGCCCTTATGCCTTGCTTTTCCCTTTTCTCTTTCCCCTTTCAGTCTCTTCACTCTTTGTGCAGTAGACTTTTTTGGCCTCTTCCAGCTTCTCAGTCTCCTTGGTGCCAATGGGAGGGTAGAGATTTTCCAGGAGGTATTTGGCTGAATTCTAGAAAGGTAACAGCAAACCTCAGAATCCCTCTTCTCAGCTCCTGTCATCCTCCTACCTGTGGCCTTCCTGCTTAACAACTCACAGCAGCCCATCCAAAGTGCTCCTGCAAAACTTCTCTTCCTAGCTGTGTTTTTCTCTGTGGAAGTTTCTTCGTGGGCTAATATTCATTAGCTTGTATTCATGATGCACTTGAACCTGGGAAGTGTTGTATAAAGGCCAAGTATTATACAGTTGCCTTCCATATCAAGTGCAGGCTTCTCATCCGCAAACTAGGTTCTGTACAGCTCTGCTCCTACCTTTGTCTCAGCCCTTGTTTCTTCCTCCTCTCCCCTCCTCCCCATTTCCTATTCCCTGGGCTCTGCCCACTACTCACAGCTAAACCTCCCTGTTTTGTATCTTTCTCCTGTTCTAATTTTCATTCCACCTTCTGTGCTGCCTCTGATGCTTGGAACAGTCTCCCTTTTCTTGTGTGACAGGTACCCCCACTCCATTCAGATTTTCGTTCTTCCACACAGTAGGAAGAATGCAATAAATGCATTAAATGCAATAAAGCCGATAATAAATTCAAATCTCTCATGAAAACTAATTTCTTCCATAAAGCCTCTCTATGGCCATCATCCAAAGAAGAGGTTTGTACTTAAAATTAAAACACAAAAAACAAATCTGCACCATAGGAAGCGGTTTTATACAGTTGATTGTGTGTGTCCCCACTAAGCGCATTAAGTCGGCGGAGTGCGTCCACAGTACCGTGGCTAGCATTGACTTTGGAGCGTTGCACTATGGGTACTATCCCACAGTTCCCGCAGTCTCTGCTGCCCATTGGAATTCTGGGTTAAGCTCCCAATGCCTGATGGCGCAAAAACATTGTCGCGGGTGGTTTTGGGTATATGTCGTCAGTCCCCCCCTCCCTCCGTGAAAGCAATGGCAGACAATCGTTTCGCACCATTTTTCCATGCGGCTGACATACTGCTTTCAGCAGACGGTGCACTAGGACTGCTAACCATCGTCATCGTTGCTGTAACTCTGCTCTGCTGCTATTATCTCAATATCTCAATTTCTCCATGTTATCTGTCATGGTCTCCCGGGTACGTGTGTTCTTCCTTGGGAAATGTGTGTGGTACTTACCATCGTCATCCACCACTTCCGCTGCAACTCTGCTCTCCTGCAGATGCCATACCATGGCAAGCATGGAGCCCGCTCAGATCGCTGTGGCAGTTATGAGCATTGTAAACACCTCATGCATTATCCTGCAGTATGTGCAGAACCAGAACCTGCAAAAGCAGGCGAGGAGGCGACGGCAGCGCAGTGACGAGAGTGATGAGGACATGGACACAGACTTCTCTCAAAGTACGGGCCCCAGCAATTTGGCCATCCTGGTGGCAATGGGGCAGGCTCATGCTGTGGAACGCCGATTCTGGGCCCAGGAAACAAGCACAGACTGGTGGGACGGCATAGTGTTGCAGGTCTGGGACGATTCCTAGTGGCTGCAAAACTTTTGCATGCGTAAGGGCACTTCCATGGAACTTTGTGACTTGCTTTCCCCTGCCCTGAAGCACAAGAATACCAAGATGAGAGCATCCCTCACAGTTCACAAGTGAGTGGCGTTAGCCCTCTGGAAGCTTGCAACGCCAGACAGCTACCAGTCCGTCGGGAATCAATTTGGAATGGGCAAATCTACTGTGGGGTCTGCTGTGATCCAAGTAGCCAATGCAATCACTGAGCTGCTGCTATCAAGGGTAGTGACTCTGGGAAATGTGCAGGTCATAGGGCTCCTGGGGACTTAAGTGGTATATAAACATAAGCTTTGTGCTGTGACCCTCTGCTTAGGGTGAATTACACCTCCATTGTACTGTGTCTGAACTGTTTTGCCTTTTTAATTTTTTCTAAACATATCAGGGCAAGAACCATGTGTTCCTGTTTTGTACAGCACTAAAGTGTAAACACACTATCAGGTCACAATAAATACAATTTGATAACTTTGCTCCTTGATGCTTCCCATCCTGATGGATTTCCCCTTAAATGTACAACTCTTTGATACCCAGTGGGGCATTCTGAACACTACATTAGGCTTTGGGGTTTTTTTTATTAAATGGACTTGTGATGTTCAAAGATGAGGTTTAGATTAAGAATCATATGCTGCCTGTGTCCAATTCAAATGACATGCAGACACTGATGAATGACAGCACACGAGAGCTTCAAGGACGCCTCAGTACACTGCACAACTTTCTGCTCTCACCCTGAAACACCAGCTGCTTCTTCAGGTGAAGATCTGCTATGAGAAAATGAAACTCCATGAACATTGCTATGTACAGGGATAGCTTTTCTGGAGAACTAGAGTTCCGTGTTTTCTATAAAAGCAGCCCTTTATGTTTGATTGTACTGGTGTGGCTTAAATATTAGTGAGGGGCAAACTTCAACCAGTTTTGGGAGCAGCTTTGGAGAAGCTCTATTGAGTTTGCAAAGCTGGGCTGTATATCTTTTAAGAACAGCTAGGAATTCTGCATTTCTGGAACTATGACATGTAGAAGGGCTCTCATTTCTCCAGGGACACTTTACACTTGCTATGCAAGCCTCCTAACCCATTGCTAGTAAATGGGTAATTGTTATTTGTATTGCAGTAGCACCTAGAATCTGCAGTCATGTCCCAGGATCCCATTATGCTAAGCATAGGTGATGTGTGTGTGGTGGGGAAGGGGGTACATGGGGTCACATATCCTGCCTGCCCAATTTCTGCCAGGGTTGGAGTTGTGCTGAGCACAGCTGAAGGGACATGCCTAGAAAAGGCACCAGCAGCGAGAGCTCCCACTGAGCCCCACTAGGTGGTACCCAGAGCAGGGAAGCGAGACCAGCCTGGTGAGTCACAACCCTTCCTCACCAGCTGGCAGTTACCCAGAGCTTGGATTTCTGATATGTACCGTATGTGTTGTGTGTTGTACCGTATGAGTATGTGTTGTGCCCCCCCGCACTATCAGCACCAGTTACCATGGCGCTAGGTGCTGTACAAACATTAAAATGATTGTCCCTGCCCCAAAGAGCTTGTAATCTACTTGATAATGGGCTTGGAGCAAAATACCCAGCTGACTCATCCAAAAGGGTCCAGAATGGATCAAATTCTGTACTTCAGAATTTGCTTCACATAAGTAACTACCAGTAAGCTCATGCCCAGCAGGAAATCATGGGTAGAAGCTATGGAGAAGTTACTGCCTGGGTCATCTGCATTAGAAACCATTGAGTGATTCTGTCCAGGGCCTTGGGGTGAATAGGCTACATGTGTGGATACACATGTCAGTGTCACCTGTGTGCACAACCATATATGTATGCTTCTATGCAGAGGGGCTGCTGGGCTGTTAAAGCCATTGCAGAGGCACAGGCTCTCCACACAGTTACCGAGTGATCTACAGAAGGCTAAGGTTATCTATTAGAGTTAGGGTTCAGCTCTACAGCCTTCTCCTTGGGGTGGCCAACCTGCCTCTCAAACTGACATTGTGGGCATTGCTCAGAACTGGCAATGGGTGTCAGATATTGCAGGGAATTTCTTCGTTCTGACCCCTGTTCTGTGGGTTGCACAGTTGGAGAATTGGCCTGGGGTGTAGAGAGCAGCCTTGCGATATATTTAATTCTTCTCTATGCCAAGAATTTAAATCAACTGGAAACTGGGACACTGATAAAGTTTAGAGCCATCGGAACCAAGAAGAGGGCCACAGCTGCATCCCTTTAGCTGCAGGCATTTTCAAAGGCCATTTTTTATTAGTACTGTTCCTGTCATACGATGACACCAATATCTCCTACTGCCCATTTGAGGGCCCCCAGGAACAAAATAAGTGCGAATAGCATTTTTTTCAATGCTGCTTTCATAAAAGAATTGTAATTATTCTTTTTGCAAAAGAGTTAAAGGTTGGAACAAGTCCACACAACTTTAACTGCTGGGCACACAATGGAAAGTTACAATCATAATATAAATGGAAATTGGAATTTGTAGGTGGTATGGCTGAGAAAAAAATAAGCTACCTAAAATATTTTGAATATGTTCAGCAATCAGTCTATTGGCCGTGAATTCCCTTGCAATCATATTTTCAAGGCACTTTTTCAAAGTCAAAGCCTTTTGCCTTAGTAAATACGTGATCTGACATTTCTTTGGTGTAGCAACTTTGATGGCTCAAGCTTGTAGCGTTTTCCCTTAAGTGAGTTTTTTCTGCAAGATTTTAGAATTCATGGGTTACAAAAGTAACAGACCCAAAATGGCTTTACATACCCAGGCAACAGAAAACCCTTAGCCTTGGTTACAACCCAGCCCTGTAACAACTGCTAGGCCTGAGCCAAACTCCATTGGAATGACTCTCCTTGATTTCTCTGGGCTTTGGAGCTAGCCCTGGGTGTGAAGTTCTTCCAGCTGAAAGCTTTTCCCCACTTCTGGCTACTAAGCAACTATCTACATAGGATTTTCTTTATTTCTTCGTGAGCCTGACTGGGCCACAAGTCCCCAGACCTGCCTCATTTCTCTGTCCTCTACACCTGCATGGGATTTAAGCATGGATTTAACAGTGTGCTTGCTGTAAAACCATCAGGGACTCACTATCCCATCACATGGACTTTTTGTCCCAGAGGACACTCAAAAGCGTGAGAACTATGCACCAAAATTTCTACTTTTTATACTCTTCTCTTACCCAGTCTGCTGGATTTGGCCTTCCACAAACAAATTGCTTCATCCACTACTGAAGTACAGCCACCTTTGGAGGTGGAACATCACAGCTCTTCAGCCATATACTGTCAAAAGCTAGTATGTCAAGTTGAAATAGAGGAAATGTTGGTAGGAAGAATGTAATTCTGCTTATTGGAGCCTGGCCACAACACTAGAATTAATCTCTCTAGTCTGTTAAGAATTGTCATGATGAAGGATTCTATGATAAAATGGCCAGTACTTCAGATTAATATAATCTCTCAAACACCACTATCCTTCCTAGCACTATGCTGGAGTATCAGCTGCGTACAAACTTCAGAGGATGATTAGCCAATGACAAATACTGCCCTGATTCAGATCTAATGGGCATGTGAAGAAGAGACTCAGGTAGGGCCAGGTTCTGTGGGATTCTCCCTACATCAGGGAATCTGTAGGTGCATAGAAGCTTAATCAACATTGATATAATAAAGAGAGACAAGGAAGGAAGAGCCCAAGGAGGAAGGATACTCAGAGATAAGAAAGTAGAGTCACAAACAGAGAGATGCTTTGCAACTCTTTTATATCAGATGACACAGGCACCTGTTGTGAAATGGATGCTTCAGCTAGTGAAAAGGATTCTGAAGTGTGAGTTGGAAAAAAATGGGGGAGAGGTGCCAAATGATTCTTCACTTATGGTACTGGTGGTCATTTGAGCTGGCCCTGTTTACTCTGCTGTGTGTTTCTAGCTCTGTGTTCGGATCTCGTGTCTTTTCATCCTTGTATTTGTGCCAGTGGCCAGAGATAGCCCAGAAACTATGAGACTGATGCTAACACACTGGCAGAAAAGGCAGGCTTAATGCACTCAGCCAACCTGCTGCACTGTCTCTTACTCAAATTTCCTAAGAAACGGATATGATAGATTAAAATGATTTTTTGGCTTATTGCTGCATGCTTTTTAGCTAGTATCTGGGAAAGTGTGAAATCCTTTTTTTAAAAAAAATATAGTAAGTATACTGCACTTCTGCTATTTTGTAACAGCCTTTAATCGAGCTGACTGAAAGAGCCTGGGTTTCTGATATGTACCGTAGCCAAGAACTACTCAGTTAGGAAAAACAGAGGAGCCAGAATCCAATCAATAGCTCTTTGCTCATTGCTGGGCTCGTGGACATTGGATGGTGGAGAGAGCTGCACTAACTGTCTAGTGAGCTGTGCTCAAGAGGAATCCAGTTGTCACTTTCTTTTAGCTTCCCCCCCACACACCTTATACTAGCTCTGTAGTCTCTATTGTATGAAGTATTTAATTTCTACAGCATGTTAAGGTTGTTTCCAGACACTAATCAATTACATGCCAGTCCCAGTGTGTTGCTTCCACTCTAAGAGGGTGGCATAGAACAAGGGATTATTTCCATCTCTAAGATGTGAACTATACACATTTGTTTAAAGCCAAATTGCTTTATGCCTTTATGACATGTTTAAACTATGAGTTGAGAATTTCTTTCAACATTTATGTTACAGAAGCCATTATAACATTAACATTCAAATTCCATTGAGAGGACATGACAGCTGTGCAGTCCTATGTGTCAATCGTGGGTTTGTTACATTAAATGGTTTAGTGTGGTTTTCTTTAAGTAAGAGCGGCACAGAGAAATTGAGAGAGACAGAGAATTTTAACCCTGTGCGAGAGGGGTAAAGACATTCTTTCCTTCAGAATCTGAAAGAAAAACAAAAACTCTACATCTACAATTGACTTCTGAAAAAACATTGCAGAGGTACTGATGTGTCATCTCAAAGCCTTCAGACACTGCAATATAAAAACCTAGATTTTTTCCCCCTATATATGCAAGTGGTTGAATATATGTAAAAGAAGGCCAAAGTTTTACAATATTTAAAGAAAATGACTGCAAAATGTTGCAAGGACGCATTTACCACTTGGCAGAACAAAGCTTCATTGGCACAAAGTGTCTAACCTGCATTGTGTACCCTCATGTTGGTTCTCTCATCTGCTGATGATACCTTTCTTGGCTTTTATGAATCATGGCAATCTTGCTCTCTGCAAATTCTTTCCACAGGAAGCTGTGGATGGGGGAGTATTCCCCCAAGAATGAGATGGTAGAGAGTGAATGATTGGTATGAATTTTAAGTGGATTCCCTGTGAAGGTTTGTTTTTAGTCATTAACTCTTATTGTACAAGCATGGTTTTCCATAACCTGGTGTAGTGCCAGATTTCAATCAGCCTATTTGTATCATAGAAATGTAGGACTGGAAGCAATCTTAATAGGTCACCTAGTCCAGTCCAGTGCATGGAGGCTGGACTAAGTATTATCTAAACCATCCCTGACAAGTGTTTCTCTAACCTCCTCTTAAAAACCTCCAATAACCGAGATTCTACAAACTCCCTAGGTAATTTGTTCCAGTGCTTAACTACCCTTACCGTTAGGTTCGACATTAGGAAAAAAACTTCCTAAATCTCCCTTGTTGCAATTTAAGCCCATTATTTCTTGTCCTGTCCTCTGTGCTTAAGGAGAACAATTTATCACTCTCCTCTTTATAACAACCTATTATGTATTTGAAAATTGTATTCATGACCCCCCTCGCCCCCAGTCTTCTCTTCTCCAAATTAAACAAACCCATTTTTTTCGGTCATTCCTCACAGGTGATGTTTTCCAGACCTTTAATCATTTTTGTTAATCTCCTCAGGACTTTCTCCAATTTGTCCAAATTTCCCAAAGTGTGCTGCCCAAAAGTAGACACAGTACTCCAGCTGAGGCCCTATCAGTGCTGCGTAGAGTGTCTTGCTTACAGCATTTCTCCTAATACATCCCAGAATTAAGTTTGCTTTTTTTCTTTTTTCTTTTTGGAACAGTATTACATTGTTGACTCATATTTAGTTTGTGATCCACTATAACCCTCAGATCCCTTTCTGCAGTACACCTTCTTTGGCAGTCATTTCCCATTTTGTATTCATTCAATTGATTATTCCTATTTGTATTTTGCATTTGCCCTTACTGACTTTCATTCTATTTATTTCAGACCATTTCTCCAGTTTATCAAGATCAGTTTGATTCTAATTCTGTTTTACAAAGCACTTGCTACCATAGGTGCAGGAACTATGGGTCTGGGGGTGCTGCAGGACCCCCGGGCTCCTGGCTGCCAGCCCTGTGCCCAGAGTCTCAGCTGCCAGCCCTACGCCCGGGTCCCAGCTGCTGGTCCAGCTCCCGGGGCTCTGCTCCTGGCCTCAACTTGAGGGTGGGGAGGAGGGGTGGACGGGGTAAGGTGGCTGGCTTTCAGCACCCCCACCATTAAAAATGTTCCAGTGGCACTGCTTGCTGCCCCTCCCAGCTTGGTATCATCCACAAACTTTATAAGTGTAGTCTCTCTATGCCATTATCCAATCATTTATGAGATATTGAATAGAATCAGACCTAGGACAGATCCCTTTGGGACTCCACTCTGTATACTCTTCCAATTTGATTGTGAACCATTGATAACTACTTTCTGAGTAGAGTTTTCCAACCATTTGTGCACCCACCATACAGTATGTTCATCTAGGCCATATTTCCCTAGTGTGTTTTTCAGAAGTTCCTGTGAGACAGTATCAAAAGCATTACTAAAGTCAAGATATATCCCATCTACTGCTTCTCCCCCACACATATCCACAAGGCTTGTTAGCCTGTCAAAGAAGGGTATTAGGTTGTTTTCACATGGTTTGCGCTTGACAAATCCATGTTGACTGTTACTTATCACCTTATTATATTCTCAGTGCTTACAAATTGATTGATTATTTGCTCCATTATCTTTTCAGGTACCAAAATTAAGCTGACTGGTCTATAATTCCCTGGGTTGCCCTTATTCCCCTTTTTGTAGATAGATACTATATTTTATAGATGGGTACTATATCATCTAAAATTATGTACTGTATTTTAAAACTTTGTCTAATATTATCAGTATTCCACATGCAGAGCACGGGGAGATTGGCATACTGTTCTGGTGCAATACTACAGTTCTGGAGTCATGAATGTACTTTATGCCCAGACCAGGGTTCTGTACTTAATCAGATATGCCTAAGCAACTCAGCTGTGTACTATTAGATGATGAGAATGGTACAGTATGCTTGGTGCTTTACAGACTTGCTGCTTGAGAGAGGGTCTCTCCCCTAAGGAGAGACTAATCCTGGAGTTGAGGGTGCTCAGCAGTTCAAAGCTAGACCTTAGGTTAGATAAATTTTGCAGTGAATATTCATAGACCATGTTTGCTGTTTAATTACTAGATCTAGTTAGAAAGAGAAAAACTAAAGTTTTTCAAATTCATTGTTCCCCACCACCTTAATAAATTTGAAAAATTTCCACCAGCTCTCTAGAAGAAAACTGGAAATAGAGAAAATGTGAGAGTTTTTTACCTTTTCTTCTTTTTAATTTTCACATTTCATATTTTGAAATTTTTATTAATGTTTTTGAAAATTTGCAATCTGCTTCATTTCTGGTAGAGCCCACAATATTCTTGGTGACAATATGCAGACAGTAGCGGGAGGAGGAAAGACATACAATATGTGAGCAGACTGACAAAGTGATGGTTAGGTGTGTCTTGGTAATAAGGTGGAAGCACTTTTTCTTTCAGTTCTTATGGTCAGGCAGACTCCTGTGCCCATGCATAGCCACCTGACTAAATCATAGAATCTTAGAAGATTAGGGTTGGAAAAGACCCCAGAAGGTCATCTAGTCCAACCCCCGGCTCAAAGCGGGACCAATCCCCAACTAAATCATCCCAGCCAGGGCTTTGTCAAGCCGGGCCTTAAAAACCTCTAAGGATGGAGATTTCACTGCTTCCCTAGGTAACCTATTCCAGTGCTTCACCACCCCCTTAGTGAAATAGTTTTTTCCTGATATCCAACCAAGACGTCCACCAACAAGTGCAGCAGCTCATTCATATGTATGTAGTTGTGGCATCCTGAGTCTAAGTTAGCATAGAGTCCCCCCTCTCCCACACTCTTTTCCATAGAGAATATATAAATGTATCCCCATCAGTGGCAGAACATGTCAGCTACTTAGTCCAGAGGTATCACCCAAGAAAGTGTAATAGACCAAGGTACAGGAATACTGATTTTGGGAAAGGGCTGAATTTTCAAGCAAATTAGAATAAATACATAGGGGCATTTTTATTTGTTTTGTTTACACTTGCAATATTTATTGTCACTTCTCTTTACTGTTTATGGACGAAACAGGGAGAAGATAGCTTTGGAGTAGAGATGGGTGGTTGGTGGCAAGGCCACTGAAGATGAACTTGAAGGGTCTTTTACTCTTAAATTCAGAGTTAAGATTTATTAAACATCTACGTTTATATTATTTTAGCAATTACGGGATCTGGAAATGCAGTAAATGAAGATTAGTGATTAATTTATGGGGCCACCTTTTCATAGAGAGTAACAACAATTGTATGTAAAGTAGGTGATTGTGAATGTTTCGGCATTTGCACCTGCGCACAGCAGAGCATTTTCTACATATTGTTCTTGCGTGTGCAGTTAGCCCATTTGTTTATATAATGCAGTTTGCTTTCCCACTCAGACCTCTCTGGTTCTATTTATTCCTTATACCAGGTGGACAATGGGGGGTAAAACTTGCCCCTTCTCAGAGCTGAAGACTCTGCCTGCAGCAAAAGCTGGTACAGTGACCAGCAAACCTGGAGCCTGTTCAGGGGGTATTCTCACTGTGTGCCATGGTACACATTTCTGCAGAGGTGCATTGAGGAGACTGGGGAGATGGTGGCCATAGTCTCAGGGAGGAGTAGCATCACTCCCAGTGGATCCACAGAGTCCCAGCAGTCATTGCCTTGGAGGTGCAGATCTGCAGCAGCAGCTATGGAGTGGCTTTGCTGGTGTGAAAGGCAAGATAGATTGCCTATACTCTTCACATCCCCCCCCCCCACCACCACCACCATACACACATACCCCTATGCATAGTCCAGTTAATCAGGTTGGACCCTGGAGACAGCACATGTCCCTGAGTGATCACCATGAGTCAGCAATCGCTTATGCACAGATGCTTGTCTTCTAAAGCATCTCTGATTCTAGCCAGTCTCTTCACAGGTTCTCAAATCCAGTAGTCCCTAATATCCCTCACAGAATGACATGATTCAAGAAAATATTATACAATCAGGAAAATAAACGAGAATGAGAATAATAAATAAATCATTTTGGAAACTCTGAAGCTAATTCTGGTGTATTTGTCCATGCTTAATATTTTACTGATTGTAGCAGTGTGTGCTTATTTTATGCCATAGAGTGAAAATTAGTCTTCATAAAACCAATTGTTATAGCAGTAAATGCAGTTATTTATTCTGAAAATCCTACCATGTCTAAACATTGTTTCCTGAGCATCATATTAACATATTAGTCAGTTAAATCAATAGAGCAAAAGCTTATTATATGTTAAAAATATGGGCAACCTGTTTGGTTCAGTTCCTGTGTCTCACAGTTTCCTCTGAATCTTTGATAATTACATCCAAGATTTAATCTCAGGCCAGTATTCATGAATTTCTTTGTCATATTGGGCACACATTATAGTGCAGAAAAAGACAATGTTGACAGTGAAATACACACGAGTGCTTGCTATTTGAAAGCACACAGTCTCTAGTCTCAATTTTTAACTGTGCATGTGTTGGGGTGGGGAAGGAAGGGTATTTAGTTGTATACTGTGTGTACAGAATTATAATCATTCTTCTTCCTATTTCAGTAATCTATAATGTTTTCTGCACATTAAGGCACAGGACTTGTCAAACAATCCATCTGCGGTCTCACCGTTTTCCGTTAAATCAAAATGGTCCCATCCTTTGCAGTTAGTTGCAAGGCTATAGCGCCACACTGGTCAACTGAAGATTAAAACTTTGTTCTAGCAGTTGCATTCCAATTAGTCATTAAATAGTCACCATATTATTAACAGCTAACAGTGCAAGGATGTGTGTACAGTTTCTTTCCAGCTATAGGAGGAAGCCAAGCAGGAGTTAAACTGGAACATGTTCGAGACAGAAGCTCTTTAACACTGATTTATTTATTCCAGCAAAAATCATTGTAAATGGAGTAACATGATGGATTCTTCACCATTATCATTTGAAATATAGTTATGTAGGAATATGTTATTTGTAAGGTAAAAATCCAGGGCATATGTAAGGTACATATTTACAGCCCAAGGATAGCATAACCATTACTGCAGATACATCTTGTCTGTAGTAGGGCTCACAAATGCCATAGTAAAATATGTTAGACATAGAATCATAGAAATGTTGGGCTGGAAGAGACCTCCAAAGGTCATCGAGTCCAGCCTCATGAACTGAGGCAGGACCAAGTAAACCTAGACCAGCACTAACAGGTGTTTGTTTAACCTGTTCTTTAAAGCGTCCAATGAGGGGGATTCCACAACCTCCCTTGGATGCCTATTCCACTAGTTAACTATACTTAGTGTTAGAAAGTTTTTCCTAATAGCTAACCTAAATCTCCCTTGCTGCAGATTGAGCTGTTTACTTCTTGTCCTACTTTCAGTGGACATGGAGAATTGACCTCTTTATAACATCCCTTAACGTATTTGAAGACTGTTTTTGCAGTGTTGTTTTAGCCATGTTGGTCCAAGATCTGAGACAGACAAGGTAGGTGAGGAAATATATATTTATTGTACCAACTTTTGCTGGTGAAAAGTACAAGCTTTCAAGCTACACAGGACTCGTCTTCAGGTCTGGGGAAGGCAGCAGACTGTTTGAGCTAAATACAAGTTGGGACAGGTTGTTAAGCAGAAGGGATAAGGTATGTTGGAGGCAGTCACTTGAAATGAAGTGGGCAATTGGGCATTAGATTGTTATGTATCAAAGGTGCAAAGTGAGCAAGGGTAGCAGGTAGTGTGGTGTGTTACAAATTGTTGTAATGAGCCATAAAACCAGTGTCCCTGTTAAGTGCATATGTTTTGGTGTCTAGCAGAGTTAGGAATTTAAGTTCGCAGATTTGCCTTTTGAAGGTGTTTGTCTGGTTTCCCCCAATTAGTTGTTATTGGGGCATTTGATGCAGTGGATGAGGTACACCACATGTTATAATAAGCATGTGTAGGACTCATGAATCTTGAAAGGTGCGTTGTAGGGGGTATATATCATCATAACAGTGGAAATATGTCTTCAGGTTTTGCATCTGTTATTCTGGTAGGGTCTGGTCCTACTTTGAGTTGCTGTGTCCTAGTCTGTGGGGAACTTCTTCTGGTGATGAGCTTGGAGAGGTCTTGGGGTTGTTTCAGACCAGAACAGGGTCTCTAGGAAAGATTTGTTTCAGGATATGGTCACTATCAAATATGGGTTGTAATAATTTAATGGTACCCCATAGAGGTTCCAGTGTTAGGTGGTAGTTAACAATTAGTAATGTGCAGTCAGTGGGTCCCCCCCCACGCTCCTATTAAAGCAGGTTCTGCTAGGGCATTTGGTTGGCCCTTTCCATGGTATGATCTACTTCTATGCTGGAGTGTCCTTGTTTAGTGAAGGCAGTTTAGGTGTGTTTAGTTGCGTATCCTGGGCTTTCTCCCTCACCATGACAACATGCATTACATGCAGAGTAACACCCACAAATTCCTAGTTCCAGAAATATGCATCTTGCACTGCTCAGTTCTCTTCAGAATGGCTGCTTAAGCCGGTGATAACTCTTTAACACCTGGCTGGGGTACTTGTGTGTCTTTGTCTCTGAAAAATTGGTTTGGGTCTGGTTTTCTTAAACTTGGAGCATGTTACAGCAATGATATATAGTAGAATCTTATAACTTCACATACAACATTGATACACATATTTTACCAGGACAGTAATGTACAGCAGATGATGCCATTTCAAATGATACCTCACCAAGTATACCTTGTACAAAATGTATCATAGTCTTGTAAAAGTGGTGACCATAGTAGTATAGACTGTGGTGGTAGAGTTTCTCTTGGAGTTGTTTGGGGTATCTTGTTGGATGGTATCTTTAAATTCCTGTATGAATTGTAGAGTGGGCTCATCTTTGAGCTCTGGATACTAGGTGGTGTTAGAGGGTTGTCTGTTGGCTTCATTGATATAGTCATCCCGAGTAAGGACTATGATAGCAGCCCCTTTCACTGCTGGTTTGATCATTATATGGTGGTTGGATTTCCTGGACTGCAATTCCTATCTGTAATTTCCTCTTTGTGGTAGAGAGAGTGTGTTTGTTAAAGATTTCACAATATTTTTAAAAAGAAAAGGAGTACTTGTGGCACCTTAGAGACTAACCAATTTATTTGAGCATGAGCTTTCGTGAGCTACAGCTCACTTCATCCGAAGTGTAGCTGTAGCTTACGAAAGCTCATGCTCAAATAAATTGGTTAGTCTCTAAGGTGCCACAAGTACTCCTTTTCTTTTTGCGAATACAGACTAACACGGCTGTTACTCTGAAACCTGTCACAATATTTTTGTTTTTCTGAAGCAATCAATATAATGACCCAGTGTGTGACTTCGTCCACTGTGGTGTGTCCAGTCAGTTGATTCTATTTTCTTATGACTATCAGTGGGGATGTGTTGGTTGTGAGTGGTATTGTCTTTGTTATGAAAAGATTCCTTGAGGTGGAGTCAGCGGAACAACTCTTCTAGTTCTCCATATGTTAATACAGTATCCGGTTCTGTGGTGGGGCAGACATTCAGTCCCTTGGAGAGTATGGATACTTCAGTTCTGGTTAGGAGTAGTCTTGACAGGTTGATGATGATGGGATGTTGTGTAGTGTCCATGTGGTGGGTCATGGTGTCTTGGTTTCTCCCAGAAACTGTTATCAGATGTAGCCACCTGGACCATTGGTAGGCTGGCTGTTACCTGGGGTTCTTTCAACCCAAAGCTCTTGGTAACTTTTACTCTGTGCAAGGTGGTGTCAGAAAATAAATCAGGGGAGACATGACCTTCTGACCAATAGATGGCTGGCACAAACAGGACAACACAAGAGTGCTTTCACTTAAAGCTAAACTTTACTTAGTCTCAAGCACTTACACACGTCCTCAAAAGGTTAGTAAAACACCCCAACCCTTGATAATTACCAAAGCTGAGTGTGGCTCTTGAGTGACACAGCGGCAGGCTTCCAGTGGCCAAATCTTCCGTCTGCCGGTGGGGACTGCAAGATATATCCAGAGCAAGAGTCCAAAAAGACTCCAACTATCTCAAACTTTCCACCCTTATTTATATATTAGTAATAGAATGACATGTCCCTTAAAGAAAACTTGTTAAGTAAGCAGTTTCAATAGTCAAGCAAGAGGTTCCTTCTGATTATCGATTAACCAGGTGTGGGTTTTTCCAGAGTTTGCAGCCTTGAGGCCCCAATAGACATACCTGGGGCACATCCTGCTCTTCTAAACTGCATGTATCAGCCACTTCAACACAATTCTTATCAGGAAGGATGCGGGGTCAAGCTGCCCTCACTGTGGCACCCAAAGACCCCCTTTCCCTCCTGCCTTGGTTAAGCTAAGTCTGCTGACTTGGCCAATTTACAGCCTGCTGATTTGGCTGCTTTTAGCAATAAGCCATAGTGGTTTCAGGCACTTTACTGGTTTATCAAAGTCTCCCCGTACATGACCTAGTAGTCAAAAAGAGACTTCAGCCTACCAATTAGAGCAGGGTCCACTGTGGACAGAGTCCAAGAATGAGCCCCGGCTCAGTACTGGAGGGACAGAAGCTGAATGCTAGAGCCAGAGGGTAAACCCTAGTTGTAAGCCAGAGGCAGAGCCAGGTATCGAAGCTAGAAGTCGGAAGCTGTAGGGGAACAAGGACAGAAATAGGGCTGGGACAAGGGCAAGCGCAGCATCCCACATGGCACATGCTGCTGATCTTCTGTGAAGGCCAGGCTTATAAGCAGGGTTGCTAAACCAGCAGCCAATCAGGGGTTGTGACTACTCTGTCAATTCTAAGGCAGTGCAGGTAGGCTCATTGGTTGTTTCGCAGTATAGTTAATTATTGAAGAGGCCGGCAGCTGGTTCTAGCTGGTCTGGTCCCTGACATCAGGTTCCTCTTTGGTTGTCTTTTCTCAAGACTAAACATGCCTTTCTTTTTAACCTTTCCTCATAGGTCAGGTTTTCTAAAACTTTCCTTATTTCTGTTGCTCTCCTCTGGACTCTCTCCAATTTGTCCACATCTTTCATAAAGTGTGGCACCCAGAACTATACAGAGTACTCCAACTGTGGCCTGAGCAGTGCCAAGTAGAACAGGACAATTACCTCATGTGTCTTACATATAACATTTCTGTTATACACCACAGAATATTACCCCTTTTCTCAACTGCATCACATTGCAGACTCATATTCAATTTGTGATCCACTATTGCCCCTAGATCCTTTTCAGCAGTATTACCACCTAGCCAGTTATTCTCCATTTTGTAGTTGAACATTTGATTTATTTTTCCTTCCTAAGCAAAGTACTTTGCACTTGTCTATTGAATTTCATATTGTTGATTTCAGACCAATTCTCTAATTTGTCATGGTTGTTTTGAATTCTATTCTAGCCCTTCAAAGTGATTGCAACCCCTCCCTGGTTGGTGTCGCCCACAAATTTTATAAGCGTGCCCTTCACTTCTGTTATCCAAATCATTAATGAAAATATTGAAGAGCACCAGACACAAGACAGAGCCCTGAGGGAACCCCACTAGATACAACCTCCCAGTTTGACAGCAAACCATTGATAACTACTCTTTGAATACTGACAGGTTTCAGAGTAGCAGCCTTGTTAGTCTGCTCTAGTCTCTAAGGTGCCACAAGTACTCCTTTTCTTTGAATACTGTCTTTCAACCACTTGGGTACCCACTTTCTAGTAATTTAGTACAGTAAACACATTTTCCTAGTTTGGTTATAAGAATGTCAGGTGGGACTGTATCAAAGTCAAGATATATCATGTCTACTATCCACTAGGCCAGTACCCTCCCAAAAAACTACAAATAGGCTATTTATCAAACAGGCTTAAGAATCCTGGTAGGCTTTTCTATGGTGCTCATGACTGTAGCATCTTAGTGCTTCACAAACATTAATATGTTTCTTTTCACAACACCCTTGTGAGGAAAAGGAGTAATATTTTCTCATTGTTCAGATGGAGAACCGAGGAACAGAGAGGTTAGTGCCAAAAATATACAGTAGTTTTGGCTGCAGTTTTTTTAACATGGACAAAACAGCATATTCTTTCCCTGACCTCATTCTGAGATAGATCTGTACAGTTTTTGCGGATTTTAATTAGGAAAATGCCACCCCAAATGGTTGAAATTTGGCCAGATAACAGGTTATAAGCAACTGAGAACAGTGTCTTATAGTGGAAAATGTCAGGCAACCTTAACTGTGGGCATGAGTACCAGACCCACCAATAAAAGAGTGCTACCTACTGAATTATCTTGTCAGTAGTTCTTCCTGCAGCACATAAGTATTTGCTCACAAAGACCCAATGTGCTTAGGGACGTGAACAGTGGAAGGAGCACAAAATGCAGTGATATAGGTGTACTTTCTAAAGGGAAAACTATTGTATGGCTGATGCTTTTGTTAAACGCAGTCACATCACTACAGGAAATACAGTGACTCATCTGAAAGCTAAAGCCTAATTCTACTCTATGATTCTTTAATAATGAAATTCACAATCTTTAATAAAAAGTGCATTTGAGGTATTGCCTTTATAATTCTGTGGTGTGAACACACTGTCAGTGGTGCATGAGTTATTTTAAACAGTATGCTATTTTATATTAAAACATTAATACATTAACCCCTTCCAGGCCAGGTTCTGCCAGGGTGCTTTGCCTCCTCCATAAGTCATGGAGGACACCCTGTGAAGAGATTTATGGTCCGATCTGCCACATAAAATTGTCTGGTCGCATTTTTTGCTGTCAGTTGTTCGGGATTCTAACACACCTATGCTTTGCTTCAAGGGTGAAAATGTCTTAAAGTAAGCTTGATCATATGCTAAATCACAAACTGAAAGGTCAGAGTTTGCAAGGCAAGAATAAATCCTTAGTATAACGTGAGATGTGGCCTTCCACTCAAATAACCATTTCCTCTTTACGCATCATTTTTTTAAAAAAGGCTCCTACTCTTCCCCCCTGTTTGTAGGTCACCTCTCATGTTACGAGTGAGAAAAGTGTACAATAATACTTAGCTGTGCAACCCTGGTTGACGTCTCTAAACAAAGTAATGTATTCGGTTTAATTCCATTAAAATCAGTGCAGTTGCTTCAGTTTCATACCGGTGTATCAGAGACAACAGTTTGCACTACTGTTTTGACTTGTACTCATGATGCTTCTGTGAATTTTCATCTGTCCACAAAGTTACCATTGTAACTGGACAAGTGTTTTGCTGTTATGAAGAGTTGCTGCTGCAACGTGATGCACATCAGATAGTGATTTGTACTGGAACTGCCGTAATCAGGCAACCATTTTAATTAATTCACAATGTCTAGGAAATCTCACCTATTTGAATAGAATGCATGCTACATCACTCGCAGATGCATAAATGAGCCTCTTAGTGACTTACTGTGAAGCAGACAAAATGGACTCTTCTGGGCAGAATAGAGGTTCTGATCTCTTAGTGGGATTTATAATGGTCTATCTTCATTCATTATTAAATTTGCTACATTATTAAGTATTATGCATGCTACCTTAAAAGAACAGTATATAGGTTGCAAAGTCAAGCTTTCAAAAGCTAGAACAATGCAGAATTAAAGTGGACTGGGTAATATTAATTTGTCCCCCTTGTACACATGTATTATGAAAAAGTCTTTATTTACATTTTCATATATTAGTTTTCTTCTCATCAGATCTCTTCCCCTTTATCCCACACCCCCATGCTCCCAACCACTGGTTACTACTCCCAGTCTTCTTGTCCAGCAACACAGTTTCTCCCTCCCACTCCAATCCCAGTCTCACCAGACTCTTTCTTCCAATCTTCTCCTCCTTCCTTCTCTCCATGTTCCTTAAGGGTGCAGGGGAAGGGCCACTGAGAGCACAGGAGAGAGAGGCTTCCTGCTCTCAGTTCCATTGTCCAGCTCCAATTTAGCCTGGAGTATCTGGGAGTAGACATTGCAGGGAAAGTCCAGCTTTGCCCCTGTAGCCCTGGTGCATGTGTAGTCCTGTCACACATAGAAGCTGTGAGGAAATGAAGCATGAAGAGTTGCTCTGTGGGGATGACACATGCACAGTCTGCTCAGCACTAAGAGATGTGAGGTATGGAGCATGCTCAATAAAGATGGAATCTCCAGGGATTTTAGCTGCTAAAATCGAAGAAGTTTGAACATGTGCAAACTGTCATTTTTTCAAGGGTTTATAACTTGGCCAAAAGTGGGTGGATTTTCATGCGGCTAACACAAGGCACTTCCCTGCAACAAAGGCCAACCCCTGCCAAATTTTATATCCCTGCTCCAGAGTATGTGGGCACTAAAGCTTTCCAAAAAAGGTCATCAGAATTTTTAACAAAGGCAAAACAATATATTTTTCCCTAGTCTCATTTTTGGAAATGGCTGACATTTTCAGCCTGAGCCAGACACCAAGCATGACAAATCTGAGCGTGAACAGTTAAAGTTTGGCAAAGCTATAAGCAACTGAAAAGAGGGTCTTAAAATGGATAATGTGAGGTAACCTTAATAGGTTACCAGCCCTGCCTATATTACAGACAGAAGTTAAGAACGCCTACTTGAGACTATTAGCATCCTGCAAGATGTGTCTGTCATTCTGCCTGGAGTGGCTCATGGCTGTGAGTGCCTATTTCATGGCAGACTGTCAAAAACATGGCAGACACCGGAAACTGGTGGTAGGTTTTATAATTAGGTTTCACTAACCTAGTAACAAATGTGATCTCCTGGATCACTATAACAGTCTTGCCTTGGAGTCATAGACAGACCACTTAGGCTCTCTGGTTTATCTTGCCATCCAGGCAAGCTGGACTGTGTAATAAATAGTCACTTATACCAAAAAAATCACAAAATATTCAGGTTTCTCCCAGTCCCAAAAGACCAGTCACCAGTCCTGTAATGAACTTAGTAAAGATTTATTTACTAGGAAATAGAAATGACAGAGTTGTTTACAGGTTAAAGCAAGCAAGCATATACACACAAATGAGTTTCCATCTATGATTCCTAAATATGACAGAGATGTTGTAATCTGTCAATAAAATATCTGTCAGAGTGGACCCAGGGGTACGCCTGGGAATCTCTGCCTTAGTTTAGTGTCTATGGACCTGTGAGAGTTCAAACAGCAAGGAGATAAAAATTTTCTTGTGACCCTGTTCTATCTTTTACATTTAGGGTTTGTCTACACTATCCAGCTTTTAGCGACACTGTTTGTCTGCACTTTTGCCAGCAAACACTTCCACCCTCTATAAGCAGGGTTCGCATTGTCTACAGGACAGCGCTCCTGCTGACAACGAGCCGTTTACACTGCCACTTGCTGCGGCAAAACTTTTGTCTTTCGGGGGAGGGTGGAGCTTTTTTAAGCACCTGTGAACGACACAGAATACAGATGTTACAAGTGAGAATAATGCATTCAACAACTTACAAGCATTTTATAGAGTCTAAACACTAAATACATTTTTATAAGACTAAAATCTCTTTTGAACAAAACTCACATAAGGTGAGCTGGATTGGTTTCCAGCTATGAATATGTCCATTCCTAGCTAACACCTGTAGCTTTGGCCAGAATTTGAACTTGGTTTACCAGTGTCAAAGTGTCTTTAACTTCTGTTGAGATCCGTGGGAGCTAAGGATCATCAGCAGTTGGCAGGTTTAGTAAGGGGAGGGGTAAGGGCCAGCTCTGTGCAAATGGGCAAGTTTCTAAGAAGGAGCTTTTCTGCCTGCCATCCATTGGGCCAGGTACAATCCTAGGGAAAATTCTGATTGAACACTCGAATTCTGTAGAACACTAATAGAACTGTAGAACACTAATAACACTGTGTAGAAATGGCTCCCATAACCTCTGAAACTGAACAGAGAATAAGATCTTTTCTACAGAAGCTATCAGGGAATTGGGTTGCAGCCAGTCAGTTTTCCAGCATAGCTAAGGGGGTAAATAGAAAGGGCTTTACACCACCTTTATGTTCCCATGACTCTGAGGTACTGGGCTGCCTCGGTGCAAATTAGAGCACCATAAAGACTATTGCAATTTATTTCAGGTATCAGTAGACTGAAGAGTCTTTTCAGCATCTGACTATCACCAGGGCATAATGGAGAATCAGTCACACCCTCTTGATGGGCTGCCAATAGAGGGTGGGACCTATGCCACATGAGGATCACAGCTGTAGAATAATCCTGGAGGCTGTTAGAATGTCTTTTATCATGTTGCTACTCTTATACCTCATAGGAATGTCCTTGAGAGCTCCAGAAATGCTCCCTACTGCAGCAGGGGGTAGGACCCCCTTTGGGTAACCATTATTTGAACCAACAGGAGAGCAAAGCACATGCTGAAGCCCCTTAAGGTGTCCATGTACCCGTTGCACACTTTGTGGCATATGGGAGGTGTTGCCTCTCCAAACCAGTCCAATACAAGACTGGCTTAATGTCACAGTTCAGCTGTTAATACATGTATTTTACAAGTAAAGCTGTATATGAAGGTAATTACAAAACATTTCCAAGTTCAAGTTCATCCTTCTTAATTATCTTCACATATAGCCCTACCTGTCAGGATGCAGTGTGTCTATACTAGTTCAAGATTGATCTATTGATATTCAGGTCTGGTACAATAATTCAGATTCCCTTGAACTTTCTATAGACCAAAGAATATATGGAGACCCTTTTGAATTCTCTTTGCTCTATGAACCACAGTCTGGTTTGCCAGAACCGTAAGGAGTTAATACAGAAGCAATACAATGATTGCTATAATCATCCCTCTATCGCACTCTGGGGAAATTTTACAATCTCACTACAGCGCAGAAAACTTTCTAAATGAAGTAGACGGCCGTCATTAATAGGAAGTCAGCTCTAACAAGTAAAGTAATCCTCAAAATAATCAGAAATGAACTCAGTCCTCTCCAGTCTTACATAAAAGCCATTCTGATAGTCTTGTGTGCCAAATCACTGTTATATTCAAAACATCCTGTCTCGGACTCCTGCGTATTACTTTGGGTATTCTCAACTTCCACCACCAGTAAACAGAGATGTTACATAAATGTACTAGGAGCTTGCTCCAAAGCCACTTTAAGTCAATGGGAGTATTTCCATCAACTTATACCCCCCACCCCCCCCTAAGCAGTTCTGTTCCTCATGATTGTAGTTTCCAGAGTCTGAAGCATTTCACCTAGAGCTGTAACAGTTATAATGAGAACACACCTAGGATCTTAATAATATAAATAAATAAAAATACAAATAAACACATTTTGATGTGACAATCCTGATCCTGTTTAATTCAAAGTCAATTTTTCATTGACTTGAATAGGAGCAGGATTGAACTTCTTTTTTATTAGGCTATAAAACAGTATGTAACAGGACCACCCATGTTTTCGCCTACTGCTGGTCTGTCATTAGTCCTGCTTCACTAAGCTTTGTGTTGCCTGGTAATTAAATGGGGTTATATAGAAACTTAATTTATTTAAATGTGTGCTCTTATTGCATTATTGCTTAGTTCTGGTTTTTTTCAGTGCCTTGGAAAATGGCCTGAGGTTTTGAGATGTGGTTTCTTACACATGGTCCATACCTTTTCCCTGTAATATTTTCAGTGTTGCAGTTCTCCTAAAACCAATGCCATGTTAGCATTCACATTTTTAAATTGCTGCACTTACAGGGCCATGTTGATGCCTAGTGCAAGTGCACTGAATTCACTAGAATTCCATTTGGGATTAATCTGGCCCATGGTGTCTAGAAACAGATGCAATAATCTCTGGTAGGTGCCTCTACTGGGTTATGAGATTTCATTCAGGGTTAAATTATGTGCATTTTGCTTTTTTCATTCTTAAATATTTAAATAGTCTTAAATATTTACAAAAGATTAAAAAAGGAAAACATCTGGCCTTGGCACATTTATATAACTGTAATAACATCTGTATGTACAGTATAAAACATCTCTCATGGTTATATATTATATACACACATGCCCCATTCTCTACTGCGTCCCGTTCCTTGCACATGTAGGTGACAATGGTGGCCACAGGGAGCTGGCTGCAGCTCCCCAATTCCCTACTGCTTGGCTCTAATGGAAGCAGAGGAAACAGGAAGCCCCTAAATTCTATTACTGGCATAAATGAGCTTATGTCAGCAGGGATCAGCTCAGTGAAGCGTTGTTCCAGCATGTTTCCTTCTCCCCTTGCTTTGGGGATGGAGGAGTGGCTGATATAGGAGGTGGCTACATCACTTCCTCCACCTTTATCCCTGTGGAGAATCTCCCTATTTGGAGAGAATTCTCCAGGGGAAATATCTATCCAGTTCAAGTTCCCACTTTTTACTGTGTATCCCGCCCACAGTGTTTTGTCAACATTTCACACTGGGTGTTGATACTTCATAGAGTTATTCCTAGATCTATCCCTGACTTGCTGTAGTATATTGTGCAGATCATTCTCAGTTTACCCAGTTGTAAAGTGGGTATAATTCTTTTGTAATATCTTACTGAAATTAATAAAATGTGTTTAAACAAACTTGAGGTGTTTGGATAATAAACATAGCATGTGTTTTTGTTTTGTTTTTTAATATACAGAAATACTACACACACATACAAGCTCAGTGCTTTCATTAGAAAACAGCAGCCTCATGGTTTCCAAGAATTGGGGGGGGGGGATCATGCCCTTCTATTTTTTAGTCCATATTTTTCATTGCATTCAATATTGCTCCTGTTTCATCTTAAAGAATATCACTCCGATGTTGAAATGAGTTTTACACTGGCCATAGCTTTAGGAGTAATTATAATTACATTTGAATACCCAGGACTACCAAATAACTTGATTAGCATGGACACTGCATGCTTCAAGTTGATAATTTCTTCATGGGGTTATAAATAGGCATGTGAGAGCTTGAGAAACATGCTCTGCAGACATGTGATCTTTAATTTGTTTGGATTTGTTTAATCTTGAACATTTGCCAAGCTTACAAACCTGGCAAAAGAGATTGATTAGTATCTACAAAGAATTCCAGAGTGAGGAATAAATAATTTGGCAGGATGCAATAATAGTCTTTAATAAATTAAATCAGTTAGACTGTCTTTCATGTCCTGATGGGCATTGTAACTGAAAGGGATGCAGGACAGCATGCCAAGGGTAAGGAAAATGTCACCTGGGAAATGCAGTGAGACAGCGTAGGGGCAGCAGGGGGCAGCTTGCTAACAGAGACATAGGGGATTGTTTGTCATCTGCTGCTGCTTGATCTCACTGGTGGGAGTTGCTGAAGTGTTTCACCATCCCCACCCACCTCTGTGCTTAACTGACGCTGAACATCCCAGATGCACCCATTCTTCTGCTCAATGTTTCAATTACACTTTGGGAATATCCACCTGCTGAGTTTTAATATGCTCAGTATAAACAAGTAGGACACACCTGCTTTGCTGCTAACAGTCAAAGTACAGCCCCAGGAAAATATGCTGCTAAACTTCAGATACATCCACCTGGAATGCAACATCTGTGCTGCTGAGAGTACCAGATATGGTCAGATAGAATGCCTCCACTGCACTTCCTAACTCCTGGATACTCCTGGACACACTGAAAGTTTCTCCTTCCTGGTATCGTAAGGTAGAATGTTCACAAGTACAGCAGTACACCCTCATGGAATGCCGCTGCTTTTCAGTTTGAATTCTGGGTATCTCTGGTTGATGCATATGCTTTACTGCTAGATGTTCATAGTTATGGAAGATAATTGCATATGTACAGCTGCATTCTCTCAGCCTAGCATCACCTTTCCATTCTTTCATACGTTGTCAGATGCCTCTGTTTCTCCACAACCAGGGAAGAAGGGATTATGGCTTTGAGTTACATAGACACTGCTGGCAATGTGCGTGGAAGCTGAGTGGTTTGACTTCTTTTGAGATCTTTGAGTTTTGGACAAAGGGAGAGAGGAGGCTTCTGCTAATGAATGCTTCTACATTATATGGTGCCTTTTCTACTAAGCCTGTGCAAAACACACTTGCAGTTTCATTATAAGATGAGCAGAATTGTGGTCACCTTCCTTGTTCCATTCTTCTTGACTCTTAACTCTTTAATAGAAGACCTTTTACATCACCACAATCCTCTTCTCAGTAAAAACTAGCTGTAGTTCAATTTTACCCTTGGAAATCTGACTATTTATGTTTACTTAAGATCATGACTGTCATTTTCTGTAGCATTTCCTGGAATGTACAAAACTCTTATTGCAATCAGAATGCTAGGTATGTACCACTCACTCCTAATAGAGGGAGCCTTGGTGCAGAGCAATAAACTAAATAAAAACTACTCTCCATGATTTCCATTGTCCTCCCTGTCCCCAAAGTGTATTTCCAGAAAATGGCTCAAGAAGAGAACAGGGCTAGGGTGTCTCAAAATAATCTTTTCCTGCTATGAAGCTCAGCTCTTTAATCATATGGAGCATGACTCACAGCTCTTGTCCATTCATTACTTGTCCTCCCCCCCTTTTAGTGTATTTCAGTTAAATATAGCTGAATGCGTCCGATATTCTGAAGCTATCATATTAACAAGTAGACTTATGGGCATCCCTTCAATGTACTTAAGTTCATGACCAGTGTAACACAGTGACCTGCCCCTTTAAGGTCTGCCAGCACCATTCAGTTAGTCCTACTCCATTATACCTGAATCGGGTGTGATATGCAAAAGGAGGACAGCCCACCAGTTGAGGGCTCCCTGAGTTGGGGGTATGGAGGGGACAGAGGAGATCCGCTCCAAACTTCTGACTCCAGGTGGGTGGCCCTAGGAGTTGCTGCTTAATAGAGAATAGAAAGCAGTTGCAGAGAGTTGCAGGCTGCAAGAGAGTGGCAGTGAATGTGGGGTTCATGCAGGAGATATCAAAGGAGGCAAAGACACTGGCAGGTGGGGCTGGGAAGGGCCTACCAATGCAGGGAAGACTCCAGGCAGGAAGGCCTGGGAGTGAGATGAAGAAGAGCCCAAGCAGGATGGAAGAACTTTTGTTTGTGTGGACATTTGTTGAACTTTAGTTATTCCTGAAAGGGAACTGAACTCTGAGAATGACCCTGATACGATATAGCTTCCATTGTCATAATCTCAGAGTGCCTCACAATCTTTCATATATTTATCCTTACAACACCCCTGCGAGATAAGCAAGAACCATTATTCTCATTTTACAGACAGGGAAATGAGGCACAGAGGGACTGCAATCTTGTCTACACTGCACCGCACTGGGGATTATGGAGGAGTGAATTGCAGACTGCACCAAAGCGTTGTGATGTAACTGCACCCATGTGGCTGCTGCTGACACAAACTAAAAGATACCTAGTTTACGTTAACGTAGTCCTGTTTGAAAGAGCACTATGTTACTCTGAACAAGACACCTTTTAGTACGCGATAGCAGCATCTACCCAGGGCAGTTAAATCGCAACTCAACTCTGCAATTCAGTGCCCACAGTCTGTGCTGCAGCACAGTGTAGACATAGCCTTAATGACTGACCCAGTGTCACACAGTCTGTGTCACAGCAGGGAAGTGAGGAGGTCAGTTGGGGATAATGCAACAAAAGGGTGTGGAAATGTGCTAGGTCATGACCAGTGGATCCAAAACATCACAAGTCCACCAGTCAATCCTCTTCCCTCCCTGCCTGTTTCTCTTAGGATGGGATGCAGGAGCTGTGGAATCTCTACAGCGCCAGAAGATCACAGCTACAGAGCAATCTCATGTAAAGCCTGGTTATCACATAAGTGGAGGAGCTGGACCTTGGTGATACAGGCTGCTTAGATGCCTCCATGGTACTTTATTAAAAACAGTTATGCATGCAAGTCCATATGTTTCACTGTATTTATTATATAATGGCCCCAACCAAGATACATTCCCCATTGTACTAGGTACTGACCATACATAGAGCATAAGACTGTTAGAAGAGTTCATAATGAAAGTGTATGAGTCAGAGAAAGGAGGTATTGTCCAACTTTAAAGTTGGGAAACTAAGGCACAGAGATGGTGATTTACCTGAGATCACACAGGAAAGTCTGTGGCAGAGGATAGGTACTAAACTCAGATCTCCCAAGCCCTGTTGCCTCTCCCATAAAACCATCTTTTCTCTTATTCTGCAACCTGAAAAAAAAATACACACTTCATCGACCTGAAAAAGAAAAAGAAAGGAAGACCAAGCAGTCCATTTTGAAAAAAAAAAATGTTGGAATAATTCAGGATCTAGATTGTGTACTAAGAACGTACTTTGTTCCATGGCTACATTTAGGAACAAATAAGCACCCAAACGCTTACTCCCAGATGGAATATTACTCATGGAGTCATATTCTCCTTTGGGAGTGTTAAAGATCTTCTGTGACTGGCATTTCCGGGCTAATGCAGTATGATGACCTTACTCTGCTGCCAGTTTTACATTTACAATTTATTACTGGAGTACCTTGCTGCAACTACATTGAGATACTTCATAGGAAGAGTGTAACTCCACTTCCATACTAATTCCCACAGAAATTCCCACTATCTGTGGTCAGGCAAAGGTATCTCAAACAACTGGTTCACTTCCTGACACACACAACCGCCATGCTAATATCAGATGTTTGGATTTGCTTGTAACTCAGTAAATTTATCATAAGGAGGGTGAAATGTGGTAATACATGTGACAGCCTCCATCTCAGCCAACTCGCCAGGGGTTGGGGGGGGCACTAAAGGTGGCCAGGGCAGTTGTATCCGCTGGGTCAGGGTCAAAGGCAGGAGTCGGGTAGTTACAAAGCTGCATCAGGAAACAGGATTAAGCCACACCAAGGTTGAAGGCAGGAGTCTGGAGCAATACCGGACAAAAGATGGGGTCTATGGCAGTAGCAAGCCAAAGTCTGCATTGTTGCTCAGACAACTCTCTGGCATGACTTCCTGGTCTAAATAGTTGATGTAAACCAGCCAGGCAGCTTCAGGATTCTGCTGCTTTGTCGTCTTTGGGCAGTATTTCCTGTGGTGCCGAATGCTCTAGTCGTGTTGGGGGCAGCTCCAGTGGTGATATAGAGGTGTCAGTCACACAGGGCTCCACAACCCCAGGCTCTAGGTCTTATCTAGGTGGATCCTTATGGAGACTTTCTAGCTTAGAGCTGAGAGACCTAGATCCTTGGGATGTTACACCTGGATTTTGGAAAAGGACTTGCTATAATATGGCCTGCCAAATTGGAGACTATTGACTTCAGTGGCCTTCAGATCAGGCCTGAAGAGAGGACATTTTTTCTTTCAGCAGCCCTGCTCAATGTGGTGGGTTGTTTGGTTGGTTGTTTTGTTTTAAGAGGTAACAAATGGCTTACAGCCTCTCATTTTATACAAATTCAGGGGTGTTCTTCAGCAGAAATGGTTTTACTAGCCTGATGTGTCGTAAGTCATTCTGCTTGTAGAAATCTTACTCTCTCTCTCGTGACTAGCCTTAAAATACAAGTGTGGTAGTCCATATTTTGGATTCTTATAAGAATTATCATTTTGTTCACTTGTATTGCAAACAACATCATTTAAAAAAAAAGATCTTTCACTGTCTCTTCAACAGGTGCACATCTTGTTCATATAAATAAAGCTGTATCAAACCACTCCTTTTGTTTTTAATTAATAATAGTGCTGGTGACAAGTGACAGATTGACACTCAGGACATTCACATGCTCTGTAAATCCACTGAACATCATGCGTAGCAAGAATACAAGTTTTTTTCACACTGTCCCACTGCTATATTTGAGTTCTGACCTGGAGGAACACCTTCTTGTGGTTGAAGGGGGATCCATCTGCCTCTATTGAGATACTATAGACAGCAATTAAAACTTTCTGACTGTACCTGTTTGTAGTTGAAGGGCTTTAGTGTTGAGACTTGTGAATCTTACTTTTCAAAGTCATGTGAAAACATTAAAAATAAACAATGGAACGCTAAACAATTCCCAGGGGGTGGTGAATAATTCCCTCTTAGACATTTATGATCTTCGCCAAAGGAATGAGCAGATTTCTTAAGCCTCCTATATGTGCTCTTAAATTTTGGAGGAGTGATTGATTTACAGTATTGAACATTATGGCACCAGTACCCAGAGATAGAAGTGACAGTTCAACTTCTTAAAATGTTATATAGAATTATTGGCTGTGTTAGAGGATTAGTCATCTAAATGATCAAGTTAAACCAGACACACATAGGCTAATTGGATACCCTCTCGGCAGTATGGTGTGCTCTGGTGTGGGTTTTTTGAACTGCAGGAAGGTTTAACCTTTACTGTATTTTGTTTAACTTAGCAATTTAAACAGCCATCCCTTTTCTAGTAGGGCTGTTTTTTCAACCTTCACTTTTTTGTGTGGCTCAAGTTTACTCTAGCTTATGAACTGTTTTTAATATGTAGTGAACTCCTACAGGAGTTAAGCCTCAACTTACACTGGGATAAGAAAAAATAAAACATAATGATTTGACAGTTGAACTAAAAGGGAGTAATAATTCTAAATAGTGCTATAATGCCCAGCATTTGAACTCAATATTTTTTGAACTACAAGGCAGAACTTTTATCCATTCTTCTCCAAAGCTTTTGGCTAGCACTAAAGCATCTACCTACCTTTTCAAAGCTATTGAGTTCAAATCAACTTGGGGTTTGGATCTTTATTAACAAATCTTCAGCCTTTTCCTGTTAGTGTCAAATGAGTCACTACATTTCCCATGATTAATTATCTTTTTCCTTTATCTCCAACACCTTTGCAGTTAACTAACATTTATACAACTCACTTTGTGGCAAAATTTAGTATAGAACCTCATTCTTCTCTTGCTGGTTTTACCCCATTAACGTAAGTTGAGTTGCTTGAGTTGTCTTATTCTGCCTTAAACAAGATTTGAATTAGGGCTTCAGTTTGAAGTCTTTAGTAGATATGGGTGTTAAAATCTGCACTGGCATTTGGGCCAAGATGCAGGGTTGGGGCTGAAGGCGAAATCAGGACTAGAGTTTGGATCTAAAGGCAGTGAGAACGCATGAGATTTCAGCCACATACGGCAGATATCTTACATATAGCAAATGAGCTTATCAAACTTAAGTCACTTAATGGTAGATATCTCCAAAGACCTTAATATAAATTAATATGCAGATGTTGGCATGATAAAAGAAGAGTTCAATTCATTGTGTAGTTTGTGACAAAAGTTTATAGAACAGACAGGTAAAATTTGTGGTTATGAAGCTCAACTTTCATTCACTTTGTTCTTTGATCCACAGTAGCCTTCCCTCTTTCCATTTCTGTTCACCTGCCACACAATCACCTAGTTAAATTCCTTGGCTCCTGCAACAGCCAATTCTTCTGCTGTTGCTTTAATTCTCTACAACACACCATTACTCATAGCCTCTGCTCTTTTGGCCCATTCTGATTTTACCTTCTCCTGTAACCTGCATGTCTTCAACATTCTCTGCACCTTTAATTTTGGTTGAGATAGCATTTGGCTACAACCGATATGGTTTAAATAACTGATAGGAATGAATTTCCTGTATACTGTGGCAAACTATATTTTTTTATGGTGGGCAGAAGAATTGGAGGTGCTTTAGAGTATCAGATAAGGGTATCAGGTATGCTACACTTACAGGCAAGAAATTAGATGAGATGGGCAGATGATCTGATCTAATCTGGCAAATCGTCTGTTCTATTGAACTCTAGGATGCCTCACCTGGACTAAAGTAATGACTATATTTGGATCATCATTGGTTGAAAAATGCAGGACTTGTGTTTAGAATTCTCTTTCAAGACAGCATGCTCTCCCTTAAGAGACTATTAACACCTTCTAATAGCCTGAGCAGTTTATCATTATGCATTAGAAACTGTGTTCCAGTTTTTCTAATCTGGATACATCAAAAGGGCTACATTATCTCCCCCTTCCAGGATGCACTAGTCAAGGGGAAAAGATGAAAGCAAGTATTTCTTTCCACTAGGGTATCCACGGGAGAGGGAGCTTACACTGGTAAGCAGTGTGTGTTCAGGAAGTGTGGCTCAGGCGGTGACCCTATACACAAGAATGCCTGCAAGAGGATGTGGGGGGAGACTACAGGTGTAGCAAGGCATATTTTTCATCTCATTCCCACAACCAGCTAGGAGGCATTATGTTTTCCAGTAAACTCCAAACACCTGTGCTGAGGTGGTGTGCGTCTTCTCGCTCCCTGGTGTGGCTCAGCCTTGCAGGAGGTATAATTGGGTCCTGGTTCAAAGCCTTAGCAAGGGTAACATTATTAACTAGTGTCAGGGTTCCTTCCCCACTCTGAACTCTAGGGTACAGATGTGGGGACCTGCATGAAAGACCCCTAAGCTTATTCTTACCAGCTTAGGTTAAAAACTTCCCCAAGGTACAAACTTTGCCTTGGCCTTGAACAGTATGCTGCCACCACCAAGTGTTTTAAGCAAAGAACAGGGAAAGAGACCACTTGGAGACACCTTTCCCCAAAATATCCCCTCAAGCCCTATACACCCCCTTTCCTGGGAAGGTTTGAGAATAATATCCTAACCAATTTGTTACAAAATCATCAAAACCCCAAACCCCTGGATCTTGGAACAATGGAAAAATCAGTCAGGTTCTTAAAAGAAGGATTTTGTTAAAAAAAAAAAAAGTAAAAATCATCTCTGTAAAATCAGGATGGAAAATACTTTACAGGGTATTCAGATTCAAAACTCAGAGGATCCCCCTCTGGGAAAAACCTTAAAGTTACAGAAAACAGGAATAAACCTCCCTCTTAGCACAAGGAAAATTCACATAAAACAAAAGATAAACTAATCCGCCTTGCCTGGCTTACCTATACTGGTTGCAATATTGGAGACTTGGATTAGGATGGGTTGGAGAAGATGGATTTTTGTCTGGCCTCTCTCAGTCCCAAGAGAGAACAACCATGTAAACAAAGAGCACAAACAAAAGTTTCCCCCCCTTCCCACCAAGATTTGAAAGAATCTTGTCCCCTTATTGGTCCTTTGGGTTAGGTGCCAGCCAGGTTAGCTGAGCTTCTTAACCCTTTACAGGTAACAGGATGTTGCCTCTGGCCAGGAGGAATTTTATAGCCCTGTATACAGAAAGATGGTTACCCTTCCCTTTATATTTATCACAACTAGTTTTAGTACTTGAGTAGTTTTGAGAACTAAAGTTTAAAAGCCATATTCTCAAAGAGAGGTGCCCAAGCTGTGCCTGTGAATCTGGAGTTTGTTCCAGCAGGGAGGCCATTTGATTTTCTACATATCATTGCTTTTCTGTGTGTGCAACACCTGTTTCCACATGCCTCAGCAGGATTTGACACAATACATACATGCAAATTTTGCAGACAAAATGTAGAGGCCCAGCTTTGAAAGAAAAGATGTCCCAAAGTAAATGCCAGCTTTCAAGAGAAATGAATGCATTTGGCCTAGTGTCTGCTGCTTGAGTTATAACACGCTAATCTGGATATGATAACTACGACTGATTATGATCCCAGCAGAATGCAATGGGATGTCACAAAGAGGGCAGATGTTGTTAGAATTTGCTGATGAAGGCTGCAGTGTGTCTTTTGGAGCTAGATATTGAAAGAAGCAGGTAAAATCCCATGTCAGAGTTGACTGTCTAATCTCTCTGTCTACAAGTTCCCTCTGACTCTATGCCTAGGCTCTGGCTACATGCCTCATGTTTCTCATGGTAATTGCACAAGTAGTTTTACTTAGTTTAGTTATTCTTTCTTCTACATATTTACTGAGAAGACTAAACTATACTCTGGAGCATATCTGAAGTACTTTTTGGAGCCAGCCTGTGGTGTAGATCATGATTGTATCTTCAAGCTGCTCTGAGGAGTGGTACTTTTGTCTATGCTGGAGGGCTCAGCTGAGAGTTGTGAATCATCTACCAACAATTACAATGCACATATACTTTGTTGGGGCAGATGACTATCAAAGCATCCAAAAACATACAAAATCAGCTGCACCTGAAATTAATGGTATTCAACCAGGGTGAATATTTTTCATTTGGCCTTGATCTGAGATATTCAGAAACATTGATTTAAACTCTGCTCCTGCAGGTTAAGAAGTATGGTCTAGTGGATAGGATGGCTGGGTTCAATTCCATGCTCAGCCACAGAGGTTCTCTGTGACCTGGGGCAAATCACATAGGACCAGATTTACAAAGATATTTAGGCACCTAAAGAGGCAGATAGGTGCCTATGGGGGGGGGGGTTCAAAAATATCTAAGCAGGTTAGGTGACTAACTGCCATTGGAACTAAGTGCCTAATCTATTTAGAAGATGCATAAATTGCACTAGGCACACATTTTACTCTTCAGGTGCCTAAATTCCTTTGAAAATCTGGCTCTTACAGATCCCCATCTGTAAGTAGAGATAGAACTACCTTCCAGGGGTGATTTGAGGATAAAATCTATTCAGAATTATGTGGCACTCATACTGTGCTATGATGACTAGGTAAAAAAAAAATCTTCTATATGAAAACAGTCACATGTTCACTACATGGGTAAGAGTTGAGCAATCCCTGTTGAAATCAATGGATATTGGATCAGACCTCATGTAGCAATCAGTTGGCTCCAGTGCTATTGCTCGAAGTAACATGTTCTCAGATAAATATTATTCTTGGAGATAAAATAGAGACAGGCTGGGACTGGTGAATGTTGGGAGGACTGCGAAAAAGATTAACCTAATTCAGAGAATATCTACATGCCATTCTAGTCTAAAAGGAAGTAGAAGATGTTCACTGATTAGTAGGATGGGAAAGAAGTTGCTCCGCATGAGTAGCATTCAGTGATCCTCAGAATGAAACCATGGAGAACTGCTGTTCACTTTCCGATGGTGGCATTCAAAAGCAAGTCAACTCCATATCCCTTTGCAAAAATCTGCCTTTAGCATCTGGAAGCTATTCAGATACTCCATCACTCGTACCTTTTCAAGAGAATACATGAGTTCTGTCTTAGCTCAGCTTCACCTCTCACTCAATTTGCCAGACCTATTCATTTTGTAAAACACTCTCGGCATTAGCTTTATCTTAATGAAAAGGGAAAGGCACAGTAGAATTATTCAAATTCTGCTACCTACAATCCATATTAATAAATCTTTCGACTGCAAAAGCAATCTCCAGTCATTCAGGAATAGCCTGGAACCATTAAAAAGTGATGCATAGCCAAAGAAAAAAGTCACATATATTTTAAAAGTACTTTAACCTGCAGTGCAGCAAAATAAAAAAGATGACCTTGGTGAACAACTTTATTTATTGTCTAGCAAAAAGGGAAGAAAGCCATCAAGGATGGAAACATGATCTGGAAGTTGATGCAGGTGGAAATAGAGGGTTTAAGAATGTACACTACTGATATATGTCATTGGGATATTGTCACAGGGTAACTCTGGTCCTTTCAGAGGGAGCTAGGGTGTTGTGACAAGGTAACTCTGGTCATTTAAGAAGGAGCTAGGCCAGTGCACCTGTGACTTGTCACCTGACCCCAACTGGGCTTTTAGAGAGCAGCAGGGCCTGAGAGGAGGCAAAGAAACCAGGTGAGTCAGAGCTGCCCGGGTCAGACAGGAGAGGGGCATGTGAGAACTGACTCGGATCAGGATACTGAAGGAGGTTCCTGGAGGAAGCTGTAGCTGGGGGAAGGCTGAAGGCAGGGGAGCAACAATCGGAGTTTTTTGACTGTCCTCTCCAAGCCACAGAGCCAGAGCCAGAGTGGGCTGAAGGCCAGAGATCAGCACAGGGAAGTGCCTGCTGACTGCTAAGCTAGAGAGCCAAAGCTGAGGCTGGAGAGGGCTAAAGGTAGGGGAGCAGTGGTTGGGCTACCTGCTGGTGTCTCTGTGCTGGCTTGCTGGACCAAGGGGAACAGTGAGAGGGCCAGGGGCAGTGACAGATGCTCCCTGGTAAGAATGATCTCCCAGCAGAGAGGCTGTGCGGGCTCCCGCTGGGAAGAGTAGGTTTTACTCCAGCTACTAGGGCTGGGGTGGCTATCCTGGTAGAAGGACAGGAAAGGACTGAAAAAGAGCCCAGGTATGGCAAAAGACACCAGAGTATGGTATGTGGAGCACTGATGGACTAAGATGACCTGGCATATTAAGGACTATATGAACTAGGGGTGATAAATAGACTGTGTTGTGACTTATATTTGGGACATTTTGCACTGTCTTTATAATAAACAGGCACCAAGGAGGGATATTATTGAGGCAAGAAAGTCTAATGTGGAGTTATTGGGGACTCTGAAGGAGAGGTAGGCATACGTGATGGGCTGTGGCCTGATGCACGAGGATGCACCAGGAAGGGGCTGCCTTTTCCCTGGTGTCTCAATAGGATGTTGAGCATGGGTCTCAATGGTGCTGAGACTTTGGGTACATAGCACCTTTTTGGAGTTGCTCAACATTTTATAGGCCCCATTTTTATGCATCATGAAAAGGTACTGTAGTTTCCTTTGGAAACCCATTGCAAATATGGTTATTCCCAAAAAAATGTGAATGAATTGAAGTGAGACATGGGATTCTTTGCCATATAACCTGTGACAAAGTTCCTACAGTCTGTGTTGTACCTTCATAGAGAGTGGAGATGGAAGGCTCCTATTTGGTCATCTAGCCCACTCCAAAGCCCACCAAAGTAGCACTGATACCTCCAATATATTTGTGAGTGCCTTCTCCAGTCTCATTTTCAATGATTCTTCTAATAGGGCATCCACTACTTCCCTTGGAGAAACTCCCGTAGGCTCATACACTTGTGATTAGAAAAGCCTCCTGATATCTCTGAGAAAATATGTATTCCTTGAAGACATTAAATACTGCTAGCTTGGTGGTCGGTGTGGAACAATCCGAGTCGAAAGCTGGTTGAGCCTCTTAATGAATTAATCTAACACTTTCCCTTTTACAAAGCCCTGAGTTCAGACCCTGTCATAGGTCAAAAGCGACCAGGATATCAGTCATTTCACTTTCCTTCCTCTCTGTATTGCTAGGATTATAGGTACTGTACCTAGCCACAGTATGCTGAGATAATTCAGTTTCCTTAATCACAGCCTTTGGTGGGCATTAAAATTCAACTGACCTTCAGACTTACTGCAAATATTTAGTGTTGTTAGTTTTAGGTCCAAACTGCCCTGGTTTTTACCTGATGACTCATGAAGTCAGACGTACAGCATGGACTAATTCAGGGTAGAGTTTGCAATCTAATTTTTAAGTAGTATCATGTCAACATTTCTTTTAATTGATTCCAAGGTCTTAGAAAGCCCTGACCTGTGCCTCTTCCCATGGCTATGTTACAATTTCAAGTGTATTCTTCAGAACCTAACATTCTCTTTTGCTCTCATTAGAGCGTTTTTAAAGAATTCACATTTAAAAGACTAAAAATCATTAAACGGGGGCCCTCATGACTCTGATGGCTGGCACCATGTGTGTGAATATTAAACAACAGTGCTTTGTAGTAAGATTGAAATGATAATGAAAATGTAGGCCTCTAGGGTCAGGCATAGCTTGTAATGTATAAAATATTGGACCCAGATTCAGCAAAGCACTTAAGGATGGGCATAAGTGCATTGCTGAGTAAGAGCCCAAGTGAACACAGTCCATATCTTTGGGTCTGAATACTTTCACTCCAACCTGTTAATAGTCAGTAAACAGTCTTCATGTTTCTTTAATGACTATATTGTACTAACACTATTCTAGCCTCTTCTATCCAAGGATCTCAAAGCACTTCCAAGTATTTATGAGTTAAGATTCACAACATGTGGATTTTCATGATGCGGCAGTAAAGACACTCTAGCCTCTGTCCACAGCACCACTTACCCAGTTGTTCACACTTCCTGGAAAAGCAGACACAACATTTTCCATTTTTCGGTAAGCAAGTTTCAACAGGTTTGATCAAGTGTAAGCATCGTTGCAGCACTGGTGTGGAGATGGAAAACAAACTAGCAGAGGAGTCGGTTCTGGCTAAATTATGCTAGTTGTCTTTTATACATTAATTGTTGCCTTCTACTTCATCCCTGCTCTATAAGGCAAAGTTCCAAAAGATTTATGATCAGACACAATGGCATCTAAACAGATGGCCCACAAGAGACCCAGGCTATGAACTGAAGATTTGTGGCGTTTCCAAATGGCAAGCTGCCTGGGGTTTATGTACCTGTGTTTTAAGAAGTATGACCATGCTCGTAGCAGGTTTTCAAGACCTAGTTCAAGCCCTGAGCCATTTCTGACCTAAATGAAGCAGTACCATAGCTGTAGAATGGTTACAAAGATTTCTAATGTGGACAAGTCTAAAAAAGAAGAATCTTTGAAGAATCAGTGCGAAAAAGAATCAGTCATGCATGCTTGGGAAATACAGACTGTGAAGGGTATTAAATGTATACTCTGTGAATGTAATCTTATGAATGGTTTCAGAGTAAACAGCCGTGTTAGTCTGTATTCGCAAAAAGAAAAGGAGTACTTGTGGCACCTTAGAGACTAACCAATTTATTTGAGCATGAGCTTTCGTGAGCTACAGCTCGAAGCTCACGAAAGCTTATGCTCAAATAAATGGGTTAGTCTCTAAGGTGCCACAAGTCCTCCTTTTCTTTTTGCGAATCTTATGAATGGCACCATCAACAGACACGAGTATGTTCCTCGAAGTCTGAGCAACTACTACATGCACTTTTAAGTTAAACATTTGAAAGCACAGTCACTGTTCACACCCCTTTTGTGCTTGCTTTCCCCAAATCCAGTGTAAGAGTTTCCCAGCAGAAATTTTAAATAAAACAAAAATTTAAACAAATATTTCAGAATATTCACGGGAGGAACATTGTAAATTCATAAATATAAGTATCCACACTTGAAATCTCATTCTAACAACTATGTCCAATCAATAAAGAAAAAAATGGTGCATCTGACCTGTTCCTCTACTCAAACAACTTGTATTTTTGATGTTGAATACTTTCACAAAGTGCTAAGGATCAAGAATCATTTAAAAACAAATGATTGCAAATTTCTCAATTCAAAAAATTCAGTGAATCGGTTTCTGCATAGTTTGTGAACAAACAACAAAAAAGCAAGCAAACCTGCCCACTCCCCACCCCCAAACTTCACTAAATAAATGTTTAATCTATTCACCCAGGTCCGTGTCAGATAAAGATTGATTTGTAAAGACAGCCTGCTCGAATAGCTTAACTCACACTATTGAGCAAGAACAGTGTGTGGGACTCTCAGGAGGTAAAAGCTAAATAAATACTGACTGTCTACAGGTTGTCCCTGGTGATTGGGTGCCTTATTTTTGAGATTCCAACCAATTTTGGTAGCTAAACACTGAGGCATCCAAAATTACGGGACACTTGGCAATGTTTTCCTTAACTTCTCTCAACCCACTGTTATCCAGTATGTAAAATGGGCATATGCTATGGAGCATTTTGAGATCTGTACACCACATGTGAGTGCAAAGTGTTTATTGTTATTTATACATGAGGCAGATGTTTTGAAATCCCCTGCTTTTCATCTGCTTGCTTGTGGTAGATTGTGCCCTCCTTACTACTCAGAAATCAATTATGTTACTCATAGTTAAAGCTCGGTGATTTTTTTTTTTTTGACAAATAGTTTATTTGATGGAAAATGCAGTTTCAGTCAACCCGAAACCATTTGTGAATTTGGACATTCACAAAATGGCCTGAAGCTGAGGTAGTGATGCTACTTTCCCCTCCTTGTAAAATTTAGCTCAGTCGTTAGGGTACTCACGTGGGAGGTGGGAGACCAAGTTTGAACCTCCACTCTAGAACAGACCCAAAATGGACTTTTCGATTCACCAAAAATTTGGGAAAATTTCAGTTTCAGTTTGACCCTAAGCCTTCCCCCCACCCCTAGTTTTTCAGACCTGCAACTGAACTGAAAAATCAGTTATTTGCCCATCTGTACTTACAATGGCTCTGCCTATAGACTGGGCTTTACTCAGTGCCAGTGAGAGAACCACAATTAGGCCCTTGGGTAGCTGGTAGGCTGCTTTCTTTAAATGACTCTCTCTCATGTTTTGTCAGGGAGCTATAGGTAAACCCTGCCCTGCTGTGTCATCTTCTAATGCAGTATCCCACCCTTTTCTGATTCTGTTTTTCTCTCATTCGCATGTTGGGGTGAAAAGAAGGTCAGATAGTAATAAAGAACTAACTGCTTTGGAATTGCTATGTCAACAAGGAGGATGAGGTTAGTTCTGAGTGCCAGGTATTTTTATATGCTGTCAGTCAGTAAAGTACCTTGGGGATGATGGAGTGAGCTTTGCATGAGCACAGAGCAGGCATGTGAATCCTGTTTAATGCTATGTGACTTGTCATTTTAATGACGTAGGATTAGGGGTGATCAGCTGCATGAGAGTCCATAACACAGTGTTGTTTTTAAATACCAGTAGTTCCATTCTGCTGTGTAATTGCCAAACAAGGTATAGTCTGTAAAACTGACTCTGGCACTGACATGGGATAAATTCAATGTCTATTAATCAAATCCTAAATTCACATTCTTATCTGACTGAAAAAAATCTAATTAGGATTACTCAAATAACAAATTTGAATTTGAGTTCTTAACACCTTGTGCCAAAGCCCATCAGAATCGGGGGATAGATTCCCATGCACTTACATGGGCTTTGGATCAGGCTTTGAAAGTAATCATACAATTTACGGGACAGATTGGTATTTCCTGCTGTAAAACCTACAGGAGGACACAGAAGTTCCCAACTGTTACAGGGAAAGGGTTGCCCTCTGCTGACTGAGCCTCGAGCTGTGGATCCTCTGGGATATGCAGGAGCCTTCTACATCATTATTTAGGGACCTAAATAAAAGTTACCTAATTTTCAGAGGTGCAGAGCAAATATCTGAGTTAATGTATATCAAAGTTAAAAAGCTTCTATATGGAATTATGATTTTAACTGTAGGCACCAAGGTTTGACAAATGTTGGCTGCTATTAGAATAATGGAAACTATGTGCTTTGAGTTTTAAAACATACAGAGACAATTCTAACGCCATAGATCTGCTGTTAGCAGAGAAGGTGGTGTCTCTAGCCTCTGTTGCCAGAAGCTGGGAATGGGCGAAAGGGGATGGATCACTTGATGATACCTGTTCTGTTAATTCCCTCTGAAGCACCTGGCACTGGCCACTGTTGGAAGACAGAATACTGGGCTACATGGACCTTTGGTCTGATACAATATGGCCATTCTTATGTTCTTATGACAAATTCTTTGAGCCTATGATAACTCTGGAATGAGTAGAATATGAATTACTTGTTCAGTTGCTGACTGTGTTCTAATTCATTCTCTTAGATTCAGAGAATTTAAGGCTAGAAAGGATCATCATAATCGTCTAGTCTGATCTCCTGCACAACTCAGACTACAGAACCTCACCCACACAGTCCTTCAATAGGCCACAACCTCTGGCCAAGTTACTTATACCTTCTAAATTTGGCAATACTTAATTGCATTATGTATTCAAAATATAACTTGGGTACATGCAATTTATTTTCAAGGCAAATTGGTTTGTGTGCTAATGTGAAAATACACACCAGAATTGAGATGTTTTCAAAAAGGATTTCAGCAAACCCTGTTGTAAGTGTCTTCTGAAGAGATTATCTAAATTGGTTGCTTAATTGAGATGACTTTTTAATGACTGCAGAGTAGAATTTTTCTCTGTACTCCTGAGAATTCTTTGGGGGGCATATTCTTAAGGGAAGACTTAGGCAGTTTTCACTCAGCATTATGTCTAGTTATATTGTTCTGCAACTGTTTATATATTGGGATTCTCATGCATGCGCTTGCTTTTCTTATTCACTCCACTGTTTTATCAGAGTGGAAACAAATGTTGAGGTACTATAATAGTCAATACAATGGTGCTAGCAGGAACACTCACTTCTAACAGCAGATGTTCTGGATGCCTGAAATGAGAGGGAGGAGGAATTAACTTCTCCTGGGGTTTAAGTGAAAAATACTAATGTTTAGTAGAAGTGTTTTGAATTCTCGGAGCCTTCAAAAATTGAGATTTTCATATTTCATTTTCCAAAATGGTGGATTTTAGTTAAAGGATTTCAGAAATATTTAAGGGGAGTTTTACAAAGCATATCCTGCCTCAACACCAGCCTTATTTGCAGCAAGTTCATTATTTCAAGTTTGGGGGAGAGAGTAGGAAAGTTTGTACCAGTAATAAATACTCAAGACAGCTGAACAGCTAAGGAGGAATGTGCTAGTTACCTAAGGAGACCTGCCATAATCACAGTCCTTTGCATCCCTCAACTTGGCCTCAGTTTTGCTTCAGTCCTAAAAGAGAGGCATTCAAGAACTGGCATATATCACTGGAAGGTAGCCCCTCTTTTTTAAAAAAAAAAAATCCCAAGCTCTACTCTAAATGGGTTATAAACAAGCTACCCCTGCCTTTTAGCCAATGCCTTATCAGAGAGCACCCCAGCATGATTTGAGTGTAACTGTAATCTGTGTAAGCCACTTAGAGACTGTGGCTTTCTCAGAGAATACCCATGCTGGTTATCTGTGCTCTGAAGTTAGTTTTATAAATTGTCACACAAGGAAAACAAAAACAAGCACTTCCATTGGGCAGACAGTAACTCTGCAGCAAATCCTTATTCTTCCTGTTTTTGTCTTCTGTTCACACTTGTTTGTCTCCACCATCTATAACTTTGTTATCCTTGGTGCTGAATTCTTCATCCATGCCTTCATCTCCTATCACTGTGACACATCATCCTACCTGGCCTTTAAGTCCCAGATCCCCAGGTTTCAACATGGGCAGAATGCTGCCGCTCATCAATGATTTAATTGGGTATGGGTCCTGCTTTTGAGCAGGGGGTTGGACTAGATGACCTCCTGAGGTCCCTTCCAACCCTGATATTCTATGATTCTGTGATTCTATGATCCATTCACATGTACAAAGATACAGTCATATATCCCTTATCCTCAAACACTTCTACTGGCAGCATATCCATTTCAGAATCCAGTCCAAAACTGACAGCCTTGTTTCTAAAATCCCCGCCACCTTGCTCCAGGCTCTTTTGTCCTTGGCTCATCTATCCTTTCCTCAACTAGCACTGGCATCCTTCCTTTACCTTCTCACTATTATTGGCACTAAAGCAATCTCCTTTGCACTTCCTGCCATCTGGACAGCCAGTCTCCCTATGGCCTTCTGCCTCTCTTACTATCCATCTCATCTCATTACAAATCCTCTGGCTTACACCTCTGAATTTCTATCTCTGTTTGCTATTTATTCTTGATACTGGGTCTTTTAATTAAATCATTTGGGGAAACAGGGATTTTGTTTTGTTTTCTTTTGTTGCATTGAGTTTAGTGAGAAAGCACACATCATGATCACAGACCGGTGACCAGTCAAATGCACGCACAAGTCATTGTCTGAAGTGTCTTCACATGCAGTTTTTGACCAGCTTCAGGTAAACAAACAAACAAACAAAAAGCATACCCACGTCTCTTTGTATATAGTTCTTTTTCTCTTGGTGAATTAATTTATCAGATCAATCAATAATTTTCCTTGCGGTAATAAACACTAAAGCAGTTCACAGGAATAGTTACAGGATACAGCCAGTATCAGTAACTCAGAGATGATTAATGATATACTAGTTCCCTTGTGGTAGTGCACACGACTACTCACACTAAGTCTGAGTAAGGGATAAACCATGTTTGAGAGGGTATTCTCACAAGGAAAAAGCCTGTCAATTACTTTTACTTATATCACATTGTTTTCTCTCCTCTTTACTTGGGGATTGGGGATTGGGGAAATTGGGGATTGGTCCTGCTTTGAGCAGGGGTTTGGACTAGATGACCTCCTGAGGTCCCTTCAACCCTGATATTCTATGATTCTATGATTCTACTTTAGTGGCTTTAAAATTGTATGCAGGAAACTGATAGAAACTTACCAGTTGGAGGTAGTTAATCATCAAAAGGATGGTATGCCAGCTGATATCAGAAGGAGACATATTGAATATCACCTCAGGAACCAAGGGGAGAAAAATATTTTCAAATTAGATTTATTTAAAGAGTTGATTAAGAAGAAAGCTGAACACAAATCTTTATGATTACACAAGCGGCAGCATGCAAAATCTTTGAGGCAAGTCTCCTTGGATCTCATAATGGAGGCAGATTTATTGGATCAAATCTGGAAGCACTGGTTTATTCATCCAAAAAAAAAAAAGTGGCAAATTGGGACTCCTGAAAGTCAAAGTGATGGAGCCAGCAGTGTTCTGTTGTCCACCATCTATTAACCAATCTCAGTATAAGCACTTGGTGAATCTTTAAAGTCAGTGACATAGAATAAGACTGTCTTGCAGTTACACCTTGGAGAAAAACTATCCATCACTCTTTAATGAAAGTGAGGACCCCTCACCTCAATCACAGTTCTCTGTGGAACAGTTTCATTACAGCGCAGGAGGAAGTCATCTTGCTGAAAAGCTATGAGAGCTCTTCAGAAGAAACTGCAACCGTGTTCGATAATAGTTAATAATAAATAACATTCTAGCGCTTCAGAGAGAAGAGAGAGACTGCTATGCCACGCCTAGCCACAAGGAGGCATGTCAGCTGCTTGTCATTCTGTGACACCCCTAACTGGCTTTGAAAACATCAACTTAAATATTTTCCTCAGATTGTTAAACCAAAAATTGTATCAGGTAGAAAACTAGTTTACAGTTTCTTCTAGGTTATTTGAATGTTAGTCTGTGCACCAGCAAAAGCAATCCAACAAAGCAACCAATCCAACAAAGCAATGAAGCATGTGTCTAATTTTACGAATATGAGTAGTTCCATGGACAATAAGTGTGCTCTTAAACTGCGCTCTATAGGATCAGGCCCTTAATCTCCAAGCTAAGGTCTCAGATGAGATTCACAGTAAGTGGTGAATAGGCCATCTTTTTTAGGCCTTCTCCCACTGGGTGAATTTCATCCCAAAGAGTATCTGCTTCCTGTCTCATTAAATCCTTCTTTTGGAATTAGGACTCCAGTTCGTAGCTTATTCCTGGTATCAAGTGCAGCTCCCCTTGATGGCTATTAGAGTTTAAAATTGATTGTGTTACTTATTATTAGTAAGCGAGGTCCTTATTTTGAAGAGATAGAGCTCTGCACCCAAGGAAATTGCTAACAGCTTTTTTAGAACAGAAAATGCTCTTTTGTAACCATATCATTCATGAACAGTGAATCATCATGGATTTTCCATGAGCAGAATAATATTGAAATACAAAAACCACAGGAACCTGAACTGAGTGTTTAGATTGTCAGAGGTAGCAAGTTATTTTGTATTTGTCAAGTACAGAAGCATTAAACATTTCTGTTTAAATGATTTTTTTTCTCTCGTTATTTAATTTTGTCACAAACTTAATGGACCACATTCATGCTTGGTGTAATTCTAGGGAAATTAATGAAGTTGCACTAGAGATTAATTTACCCTATGATTTTTGAACCTGTTTTACAGTGAATACATGTTTGGTGTCAGAGTCTTTGCTGCATTCCTCTGGCACTAGAGGGATAAGGATATAGTTGAGAGAGAAATAAACATAGTACATTTATGCTTTCTTTTTAATTTTCACTGAAATTCATCAACAACTAAACTTTTTTTTTTAGCAATATCTTACATTATTCTCTTCTTGGTCAGTGGTTACATTAAGCTTTATAGTATCTGCAACAGCAGACCACGACAACATTTTTATTCCTTGAGGCAGTGGATTGATTTTTTTTCTTTTTAAACCACAGCACAGTATAAGTTTATGAGAGGAGAAACCCTGAGAGGAGAAACCCTGAGACACTTTACCAAATGTCATCCTTTTCAGGGCCGTTTGGTTTCAATATTCATCTATTGAAGGGTAATTCACAAGCACAATGAAGAGAAGTGTGAGTGTAATACATATACCGGTGTATGTCTATGGAGAACTGTTTGACTGGACACAGGACCTGAACCAAAGCCCTGGATCCAAGCACAGTCAGGCATGGGAGTGAGAAGATCCTTTCCAAATCTGAATATAACAAACTGGGAAGGTTGGGCCTTGTCACTTCAGTGGGACAAATCAAGACCCTGGATCTTAATGTCACTGAAATTTGGAGGTAGGCTGACTCTTGGGGTAGATTTTTTTCTAGTCCCATGTGGATGCACTAGGCATAATCTAGGCTCTTCTGCTCTTGGCATTCAAGAAGCAGTGGAGATTGTCGACCGCTGAATTATCCCCCCCAAAAGCATTGTGAAGGAGAAGGGTGCTGGCTCAGATTGCCCACCCTGGGCTGATGCAGGGAGGAGTGCACCTTACAAAAGGGACTTTTCAGCTGGGCATACACCTGGTACTGTTGAGACACCAGACCTCCCTTAGAGTTTAATATGGTGTAAAACTAACCTGCCATACAGGGATGCTGCTCTCTACATATGTACCTGCAATGAGTGAATCTAGTACACTGCATCCGAGAGCTTCATGAATTTTTCAGCATTCTGGATTCACAAAGCATTTTCCTCTCAAATTCAAACTAACAAAAATCTGCTTTGAAGGGAAGGAGTACTTGTGGCACCTTAGAGACTAACCAATTTATTTGAGCATGAGCTTTCGTGAGCCACAGCTCACTTCATCAGATGTGTACCGTGGAAACTGCAGCAGACTTTATATACACACAGAGAATATGAAACAATACCTCCTCCCACCCCACTGTCCTGCTGGTAATAGCTTATCTAAAGTGATCAACAGGTGGGCCATTTCCAGCACAAATCCAGGTTTTCTCACCCTCCACCCCCCCACACAAATTCACTCTCCTGCTGGTGCTAGCCCATCCAAAGTGACAACTCTTTACATAATCAAGTCGGGCTATTTCCTGCATAGATCCAGGTTTTCTCACTTCCCCCCCACCCCCATACACACACAAACTCACTCTCCTGCTGGTAATAGCTCATCTAAACTGACCACTCTCCAAGTTTAAATCCAAGTTAAACCAGAATATCTGGGGGGGGGGGGGGGTAGGAAAAAACAAGAGGAAACAGGCTACCTTGCATAATGACTTAGCCACTCCCAGTCTCTATTTAAGCCTAAATTAATAGTATCCAATTTGCAAATGAATTCCAATTCAGCAGTTTCTCGCTGGAGTCTGGATTTGAAGTTTTTTTGTTTTAAGATAGCGACCTTCATGTCTGTGATTGCGTGACCAGAGAGATTGAAGTGTTCTCCGACTGGTTTATGAATGTTATAATTCTTGACATCTGATTTGTGTCCATTTATTCTTTTACGTAGAGACTGTCCAGTTTGACCAATGTACATGGCAGAGGGGCATTGCTGGCACATGATGGCATATATCACATTGGTGGATGTGCAGGTGAACGAGCCTCTGATAGTGTGGCTGATGTTATTAGGCCCTGTGATGGTGTCCCCTGAATAGATATGTGGGCACAATTGGCAACGGGCTTTGTTGCAAGGATAAGTTCCTGGGTTAGTGGTTCTGTTGTGTGGTATGTGGTTGTTGGTGAGTATTTGCTTCAGGTTGCGGGGCTGTCTGTAGGCAAGGACTGGCCTGTCTCCCAAGACTTGTGAGAGTGTTGGGTCATCCTTTAGGATAGGTTGTAGATCCTTAATAATGCGTTGGAGGGGTTTTAGTTGGGGGCTGAAGGTGACCGCTAGTGGCGTTCTGTTATTTTCTTTGTTAGGCCTGTCCTGTAGTAGGTAACTTCTGGGAACTCTTCTGGCTCTATCAATCTGTTTCTTTACTTCTGCAGGTGGGTATTGTAGTTGTAAGAAAGCTTGACAGAGATCTTGTAGGTGTTTGTCTCTGTCTGAGGGGTTGGAGCAAATGCGGTTGTATCGCAGAGCTTGGCTGTAGACGATGGATCGTGTGGTGTGTTTCATATTCTCTGTGTGTATATAAAGTCTGCTGCAGTTTCCACGGTACACATCTGATGAAGTGAGCTGTGGCTCACGAAAGCTCATGCTCAAATAAATTGGTTAGTCTCTAAGGTGCCACAAGTACTCCTTTTCTTTTTGCGAATACAGACTAACACGGCTGTTCCTCTGAAACCTGCTTTGAAGGGGAAACTTATGCATAGAATAAATACATTTATGAAAGGGGGCCTTCAATGTATGCCACCTGTTCTTCTCAATGAGAATATGACTAAGACCTGGCCAATGACTGGATGGGCCAGCTACCAGATCATTTCCAGATCATTTTTTAATATGTTGAATATTACCGGTCCCAGTACAGACCCCTGGGGGACACCTCTATTTACCTCTCTCCATTCTGAAAACTTACCATTTATTCCTACCCTTTGTTTTCTATCTTTTAACCAGTTACCAATCCATGAGTTCTTTACTATAGTTTCAACCAGTTTGCCCAATACTGAAGTCAGGCTTACTGGCCTGTAATTGCCAGGATCACCTCTGGAGCCCTTTTTAAAAATTGGATTTGCGTTAGATATCCTGCAGTCATTTGGTACTGAAGCTGATTTAAATGTTAGCAGTTAGTAGTTCTATAATTTCACATTTGAGTTCCTTCAGAACTCTTCTGTGAATACCATATGGTCCTGATGACTTATTACTGTTTAATTTTTCAATTTGTTCCAATACATCTTCTAATGACACCTCAGTCTGGGACAGTTCCTCACATTTGTCACCTAAAAAAATGGCTCAGGCCTCGGAATCTCCCTCACATCCTCAGCCATGAAGACCGATGCAAAGAATTCATTTAATTTCTCCACAAAGGCCTTATTGTCCTTGCGTTCTCCTTTAACATCTTGATCGTCAGGTGGCCCCACTGGTTGTTTAGCAGGCTTCCTGCTTCTGATGTACTAAAAAAGAATATTTGCTATTACTTTTTGAATCTTTCACTACTTGTTCTTCAAATTCTTTTTAGGCCTTCCCAATTATATTATTATACTTAATTTGCCAGAGTTTATGCTCCTCTGTTTTCCTCACTAGGATTTAACTTCCACTTTTTAAAGGATGCCTTTTTGCCTCTCACTACTTCTTTTACTTTGTTGTTTAGCCACGGTGGCACTTTTTGGTTCTCTTACTATGTTTTTTTAATTTGGGGTATACATTTAAATTGAGCCTCTATTATGGTGTCTTTAAAAAGTTTCCATGCAGCTTGCAGGGATTTCACTTTTGGTGCTGTACCTTTTATTTTGTTTAGCTAACTTCCTCATTTTTGTGTAGTCCCCCTTTCTGAAATTAAATGCTATAGTTAAATGCTGTGCTGTTTTCTCCACCACAGGGATGTTAAATTTAATTATAGTATGGTCACTATTGTCAAGCAGTGCAGCTATATTCACCTCTTGGACCAGATCCTGTACTCCACTTAGGACTAAATCAAGAATTGCCTCTCCTCTTGTGGATTCTAGCTGCTCCAAGAAGCAGTCATCTAAGGTGTCAAGAAACTTTAACTCTGCATCCCGTCCTGAGGCAACATGTACGCAGTCACTATGGGGATAGTTGAAATCCCCCATTATTATTATTTAGTTTTTTATTTTTATAGCCTCTCTAATCTCCCTGAGCATTTCTCAGTCACTATCACCATCCTGATTAGGTGGTCAGTAATATATCCCTACTGCTATATTCTTATTATTCAAGCATGGAATTGCTATCCTTAGAGATTCTAGGGTAGATTGGTTCATTTAAGATTTTTACTTCATTTGATTCTACGCTTTCTTTCAAATACAGTGCCACTCCCTCACCAGCATGCAGACAGATAGGATAACGCTGAGGGCTTGTCTTCACTATGGGGGTAAATCGACCTAAGTTAAACTATTCCAGTTACATGCATAACGTAGCTGAAGTCGACATAGCTTAGGTCGACTTACCCCAATGTCTTCACTGTGCTGTGTCAACAGGAGACGCTCTCCGGTTGATTTGCCTTACTTTTCTTGTAGTACCAGGGTCGACCAGAGAGCACTCTGCAATCAATTTAGCAGGTCTTCACTAGACCCGCTAAATCGATCCCTGCTGCATCAATTGAAGCAGTGTCGATCTCCCCAGTAGTGGAGACCAGCCATCAGATTCATAGAAAATGTTTAGGCTCCAGAAAGAGGAAGAGGAGTTAGTGGTGACTTCCAAAAGACACATAGTCTAGCAGATTATGCACAGGAGCCAAGAAGTTCGATTCCCACTTCTGCCATTAATTGACCTTAAAACTTTGTGCGTATATGTCAACACCATTATCCTCATTTTTGCACACACTGAGACACAAAGGTGAAGTGGCATTAAATCATACAAGGAGTTCATGTTGTAATTAGGATTAGAAAGCCAGTTGCTCACTTTGTCGGAATAATCCTGGAGTGCATTTTATGGTGGTGTCTCTGAGGTAAGGGAGAAACATTTTGATCCACAAATGTTTGCGGGGGGAGGGAGGGGGGATGATAAAAAAAATAAAATAACTTTGTTTACAGGGTAATAGTTTTCTTCTGAGGTCCCAATTACACCAGATATTCTGTGGAGTTAATCACATTTGAGAAGAGCAGCTAGGCACAAGTTGCTATTTCCTAACCTGTAATCAGCAAGCAAGAAATAATTATCATGTAAAAACAGCTTCATTATACAATGGGTCTGATTTAATGCTACTCGTTTTAAGTTTGACTTTAAATAACAAATAACAGGTTGTCAGCTGCAGAGTTCCACGGATTCTAGAGTTTGAAAGATTCAGAATGCACAGTAACAGTGTGTCACCATACATGCTACATATATGAATCTACATCTATGCTGCATGTAGGAACGTCTACATTCCGCACTCCCTTTGGCAACATGTGGAATGCAGACACTACATGACTGTCTGACATGGGTATAAATAGGAAGTGTAGACGGTGAGGCACTGCTCAAGCAAGAAGAGTAAAAAGATGCCTGAACCCTGTGGATATGTTCCCTACATGGCTCTCTACAGGCTCAAGCAGTGCCTCCCCCATCTACACTACTATTTTCTGAGAGCACAGCACCATTTTGGAAAAGATATTTTGTAAAAAATTTAGGATGCAGAAAGAGGAAGAAGAGGTGGTGGTGAGCTCCAAAAGACAGGTACTCTAGTGGATTATGCACAAGAGCCAAGAAGTTTGGTTCCCACCTCTCTGACATCAGGAAAGCAGTGGGACACTACACTGCTATTTTTAGCAGTATAGTGTTCCTCTGCTTTCCTGCTGGTGGAGCTTTTCCCCACTGCAGGGAAAGGCTCCAGCAGTGGGGAAAGGCTCTGGTAGGGAGGAAGCAGCAGAGAAAGGCTCTGAAGCTCTCCATTGCTGGAGCCTTTCCCCACTACAGTGAAAGACTGTGACAGAGGGGAAAGGCTCTGGCAAGGGGAGGTAGTTTTACACAGATTTAAGGGCTAGGTTGTGCCACCTTTACTCACATCAAGAGGTATTTTACTCCGTTAATCCTTACTTCTATGACCTCTTCAGGGATTTGTATATTCCATCTTGCCTTCTCCTCCTCACAACATCCCCTTTCTTGTAATTAATTATTAGGCTGTGTTGCTGGGGTCAATAAAAACCCAGTTTCTACTGATCAGAGAATCACTCTCACTTGTATTTTTGTGTTTTTTCTACTGAGCCCTTCCCAACACCCTTTTATGTTTTATTATGATTTCTTAGAGACAGAAACCTGTTTCAATCCTGCTTTGATATAAGATTTTTCTCCTTGCTTTACTGAAATATAGGCAAATATATCAAATAGTGTTACACTGTGCCAACACATTTCATTCTGAGTTATAAAGGATTGCTTCATCAGCAGAGAATGTTAGAAATATTAATTGCTTTGTTCAGAATAATTTCAAAGTTAGTAAAACACAAACCATTGATCAATAAAGGTGAGAGAAGGCTTTGGGCCTGAAGGGAAGAAATAATACATTCATTACAGTGAACAAATTCAATACAGGGAATGAATCAATGTCATATCTTGGTGGGGAATGTATTACACGCTGTCCTAAATAATCTAGTGAAGGCCAGAATGGAATTTATTTTGTGTGGTATTTGAAAAATGACTTTACCACCAATGCACAGTTGTTTGATATTTTCCATAGAAGAAAACGTAAAATAATGCTATAGGAGCCAAATTCTACCCTTTGAGGTACACCGTAACACATGCTGAAGTCAATAGGCCATATCCTACTATCACCCTGTTTACACAACTCATATGCTTATAGAATTTAATAGAATTAGGGTTCAGGGGCACGAATCACAGCAGAAGTCAGGATGTGATACCCATCACAGAATGAGATAAAATAATAAAGCACTTCTTTAAAGAGAAAGGGGATATTTTTGCTCAATAAACAGTAGAATACACAAATCATGTCTCCTCCAAGACCACACAATGATATAATTTCTTAAATTCTTCTGCATGCAGTTAGTTTTTCAAGTATCTGGGTTAACTTCCTCCAGTGTGTGTCTCCTAGAACAGTCTCTTCTCTTCAGCATCGATTTCCCCAGTATTCACAGAATGCCAGGTAAGGCACCATTTTATAGGCCTTCTGGCTCCTGTCCTTCCCAGCATGCTTTGCTAAAAAGGAGCTTGACAGGCAGGTTTTTTATCTTCTCTTTATCTTCAGCAGAAGACTGCTGTAGATCAGAACTTTGAGTCTATTTTCTAGGTACAAACATTTCTTTCAGGGCCTCCTTTCAGGTCTATTTTCTTGAAAGTGACTGGCCTAGGTTAGTAACATTGTGGGGAAGTGGGAATCAAGGCAAACAAGGACAGCTTATTAAAAGGCAGCGAATGGTTCTTTCTTTCTGGAGGCTCTTCTTTAATCCCCGGAGGCTGCTTTTTCCATCATACTTTGCTTTAGACTTCTATATCCTTGAGAAAGGATTTCCTTTTCCAGACCATTCTATACACTGTTTTAGTGTAATTTCTCCAGAACTCTTACATGTCTTAAAACAAGTTCATGGGCTTCCTCCATATTGTATGCTGTAAGACTATTGAATGCTGTATGGCAGGGAAGTCAATGAATGTTTGTTGCAGATCAGTATCCATGAGAGTTATTTGTATGCATTCTGGGGCAATATTTGACTGATAGAATACCCATGTCTTATACAGTGCTCTGCATCCATAGATCTCAAAGCACTTCACAATCTTTAATGTCTTTATCCTACAGCACCCTTTGTGTGGAAGGGGAGTATTATTGTCCCCATTTCCCAGATTGGGAACTGAGGCACTAATAGTGTAAGGGCCTTGCTTGAGGTTGCACAGGAGAGATCTGTTGGAGAGCAAGGAACTAAATCCAGGTCTCAGGTAGTGCCCGGATCATTGGACCATCCGTGAATGCAAATTGGGCATGTGTAATATTAAATACAGTTGAGTAAAAAAAACCCCACAACTCAAAAATCAGAGAGAAATTATCTCTCTTCAGTATGATTTGAAACCCTGGCAGTGCAGAGAAGACAGAACTTCATATCACATTTACTATCGTTCTTGTCTGTTCTTTTTATTATTAGTAGTGTCTTGCGTTGTATTGTGTCTGCTCCCTGACTGAATTATTGAATCTTTGTACACCAGGGCATCCTCTTGTTGCTGAAGAAGAGCATCTGTTCCCTAAGCTTTTGTGCATACAAAAGAGACATGGACATGTCGCTGAAGTAAAATGTATCTTTGTGACCATACTTCTGGAGTATTCAAACTAGCTCTAATAGAAATCCCCTTTGCAAAAGAATGAAGTGAGAAAATGATATATTGGCAGAATTACCACCCAGCTGATGATTGCATTATTGGGTGCTCACTCAGTCTTTACTCCCATTGATTTCAGTGGGTGTCTCCCTGACTTAAGGATTTAAGGACTGAACCTGAATTGAGGCTTATTTCCCAAGTGACATTCAGTGTGTATTGTTATAGCTGCTGGTTGTTCAGGTGTGGCGTAGTCTTGGTCTTTACTCGTCTTGGAGCTTCTGTTGGGACTCAGTGGGACCAATCCTGCAAGGCGCTGAGTGCTTCCTTAGAACCACTGAGCACCCTTAACACTCAGTTTTTTCAATGGGGGAGTTAAGAGAACCCAGCACTTCGACAAAACTACTCTGTATCTCCCCAAATTCAGTCCATTCTGACAAGTAGCTCCTATGATGTTACGTTAACAGCTGTAATTGGTGCATAGACAAATGTACATTTATTTTTTGCATTCTTTTGGGGTTGGGGCTGTACCATCACTGATGCTAAACTGCATTTACTGCCTGGAACATTTGATGCGTGCAGGAGTGATGATGGTGGCCAATTAGAAAATCTCCAGACCTAATCAATAATAATAAATGAGAGATGTGGTTAAAATAATTTAGTAGGGCACAGTGGATGAAAATACTAAAAAAAAAACACCCCACCTAATTTGTTAACTGTAAACAGAGTAAGACACTCAGATTAGTAAATATATTATGCACATTTTATATTTTAACACTGATTTTTTCCATGGATTGGCTTTAGAACATAATACATGTGTTAAACTCCTTTGTCAGCTAACAAACTGAGTGTTTACTGTGTTGACTACTCATTATTATGACTGATTTATTAACGCTCTAACTGCAAATAAAAAGCTGAGCAAACATCAAAATATGAAAGCATAACATGGGACTTGTGATACATTTTACATGAACTTGGCTGTCATTCATCCTCTGGAAAGTATATATTAGTTTGCTTTTTGCTGCACAACTTGGGATCTACAGAAATTTTTTTAGCAGTTTTGCTCTTCTGCCACCCATTTTACCAAAAAGGGGACACGGTTACAAGTCAGCACTTTTCCTTGTAGAAGTTCATTCATGAACTGGTTTGAAAGAGGAGCTTTGCCCTGTTTGGCACAGTGGAAGTTAGAAGCAGCACAGCTCCTGGATCCTATATGAGCTCGCAGGGGTTACCTGGTTGTTCTTTAAGCACAGATAAAGGGGGGCTGAAAAGAATAGTATATTTTGTATTGCTTTAGTGCCTACATGCCTCAGTCAAGGATGGGACCCCCATTGTGCTCGGTGCTACTCAGGTGCACCAAAAAGATGACCCCTTCCCCAAGGAGATCACAGTCTACAAGTGTGAGAGACAACAGGTTGATACAAAAAAACAATATGGGGAGCACAAGGTAATAGTGAGTTACTTATGGTTGCAGTGGCAACAGCACACTAGCTGCCCAACCAGCATTAGGAGTTTTATAGATATCATGGCAGAGGTACCTTGCAGGAGCTTAACATGTAATGGCTTTGAATTTGTACAGGGAACTCCTGCCATTCCTGAGAGGGCAGGTGTCTGTGGGAAAATCTGACTAGTGGACACTGAAAGCTGACTTTGGCTTGATGGCTCAGTGGAGTATAAGAAATTTGAGTTATCTGAGATTTGCCAATCTCTAAATCCGGCGGGTTGAAAATTGGTCCTGCAACCCCCAGCACTTCCACTCAGCTGTCTCAGCAGACATAGGTACAATGGTTGCAGAGAAGAAAGGAAATTGGGGTTAAAATTTGCATAGTGAAATGTCTGTAGATAAAACTAGTTCCTAAGATCAGAGGTTCACAGGAGTTGAGCTGCAGCATTTGGGTGGCACTGTGTAATGAACACAGGGGCTTCAGCCAACAGATGCAACCATTCCATAAATCATACACAAACTGAGGAGCTGGCATTAGGACTCTGCTGCTTCAGCTGCCACTCAAAGCTACAAGAGACCTGCAAAGGGTCCATTATACTCTCTGTGGTCCAGTCACAAGGGAGCGATCTCTCTCTCTCACACACACAAAGTCAATATGTTACATACTCCTATTTAAAATCAGTGTCTCATGAGCCTTCATTGAATTGAACAGGAGACAATGAACTCAATTAAATCAATGGTAATTCTATTAGAAAAGAGAAGAGACAAGACCAAGAGAGGGTTTAATAATTAGCAAGTTGCTAATAGAAAGGTGATGTGCTCGGAGAAGCATTGCAGTGGCCAGACTGTGGATTTAGCCATCACTGCTGCGTTAGTGGGGAGTGAAGAGGGCCATGCCTGGGCAATAACTCCAGAGCTGCCCTTCCTGCAGAGAACACAGACAGCCACGGTGCTTCTAGGGACACGGGGAGAGCACGTACAGGAGCAACCATTGTTTTTCCCTTTTAGGGAGAGCATGTTTCTCACCCAGCACTGGCCATAGGCCAATGGAAGAGGGGTTAGAGCCAGGGGTTCAGCCTTGCTCTACCCTATTTCAGGTAATTGGCATCATTAGCCATTCTATGATTCCTTCCTTCTTTCTGCAGACATGCACAGTGAGTGGGGCTTCAGTGGCCAGATCTTAAAATCCTAATGTTGCAGGACTTTGACAAGAGTATGTGCATATGATTCCATCACTCACTTGATGTTACTCCCAAAAAATCCATACCTGGTACACATGTAGCTTTTCTCTACCCCATCCTTGTGAGTAGGACAGTGTTCCGGCAGTGGTTGGGAGTGTCCATTGGTGATGAGGCTGTGGTATCCATTATAGCCATGTTCTCAATAGGAGCAGCACCTCTGAAAATTGGGACCTACAAAATGGGCATAGTGAGACCAGAGAAGTGGGTTTGGGATATGTCCACAGGGGAACACCCCTACCATGAACTTAAAGCCAAGTTCTGCCTTCAGCTTAGACTTGCTGGTGTTTCTAGAGTTGGTTTTTATGGCAATAGAATCCCTTCAATCCCACTTGGGACCCAGGCAATGTCATGGTGTTGCATAGTAGTGATGACTGATGCTACATGATTACCCAGTCATCCTCATGATTTTGTAAGATATACATTTGTCCCATTAGATTTTAGCCCAAATTTAGCTGTGTGTATACATAACTCCCATTGACCTCAGGAAGTGATGAGGCTGCATATGTGGATCTCTGGAGCTAGTTCCCTCACTTGTGAGAAGTGTCACAATCTCAGTGGGTATAAACTCAGTAGAAAATTTTGATTTGCCTGCTCTATGCCCAACTCATGTTGGAAGCCCCCCGCATCACAACAGGGGACTTGTTGTTTTTCCCATTATCAGTTTAGCTGCAGTTAAGGCCTTCCTTGGCCACAAAGGGAGGGTAAGATTTGCTCATAGGAATTTGAGAATCTGGCTTTAAAGGTGCCTCCTACATTGATGATATTGATTTACACCAGTTCTCACAAAGTCCAGGATTCTAAAGAAAGGACAGAAACCATTTAAAAAACTTTCACACACTGCCTTCAATCACGCAAGCCTACAAAAGCCGCAAAGTATATCAAGGAAATGGGATTAAAAGGTTTTCAAAGAAATTGTTGGCAATTTGCAAAATTGTTCGTTCTACAATTTTAAGTTTCCTCTATGAAATGCTAAAGATCTTTTTGTTTCATTTCTTGGAGAGAAGGAGATATTCAGAATCAACCAGGTTATTAAGCCACAGTCTGGAAAACTCAGGGAATCTCACTTGGTTACTCACCTGGCCATATTGAGCAGTACCGTCCTGAGCCAGCACTCCAATGGGAATGAATGGGACCTCCGGGTCAGTGTGTCTCGGGCGGACTCAGGTTTTGGTCCCGCATCCTGCGGTTGTGTAGGAATTTTTATTGTCAGAAGGGGGCAATGAAGTTTGAGAACTCCTGGCAACACAGCTTGGGCTTGCTGAAAGATTTTCTAAGGTTATCTTTCAACCTAACGTAAACCTCGTGGACTTGACCCAATTGATTTGTGGATTTCATGATAAAGACCACATACACTCATAGTTAAAAAATTATTGTTTTGAGCTAAAGCCAGCAGAAACTCAATAGTTTCAATAGAGCTTCCCTTTGCATTGCAGGGGTAACTTCTGCTACAGAGCAAGCTCCTGGAGGCATTATGCCTGCTTCTGGCCTCCAGCTATCCCCAGTTCAACAGCACATTTCTTCCTCTCCCCAGAGAACAGCTCTGGCTTTTTAGAACCAAGCTTGGGTGGTTTCCAGCATTGGCCACAAAGATGGAATGCTTGGCTCTTGTGCTAGTTAAACAGTGCAGCACAGGCAGGCAACAAATCAGGGACCACGGCTAATAGCAGCAAAAAAGAATTAAATGAACAATGAACCTCAGGTTCAATCTGTGGATGTCATTAGACACCGAGATGGCTATTAATTATCACTTTTTATTTTTCGTAGCCTTATTTAGGCACATGCGGGAAAATATGCCTGATTTCATTAGGGTTCACAAACAGTGCTGTGGTCTCTTTATGAGAATAAGTGACAGGCTATTGTGTCTGGATTAGATCCAAGAATATCTGAATAACACCAGACTGGGTTTCCTGCCCTTTGCACTTAGATCTCTTGCTAGCAATGAATTCCATGTTAGTATCCCAGTTGTAAATATTGCATACCAATCACTCAAGTTGGCAGAAGATATTTCTGCTTGGCAAATGATCCAGAAACATTCCCCTACCCCCCAGGTTTATTGGTCTCTAAGAAATGCATTTGTAAAATGTTCCAGCATTTCATTATAGTATATGCATGCAGGCTCAGAAGATAGCTTTAAGCAAATGCTTCCTTTATTGTCAAAATCTTTTCCCCATACTTTACTCCTAATCAATACACTGTCTTATTAAATGCTTTAGTTTGGCATATGCCAAAGTGTGTTGTGTCATGATCTAAAGGACTATAATCCAATTAAACCAGAGGACCATATTGTGGATGGATAGATTAGATTGGAGAGAGAAAAAGAGCTCACGATTGTATGAAAATGCAAAGCTCAACCAAGAATGAAATATGATGTTGCTCAAAAAGTACATAACTTCTTTCAGATCTAAGTCATTAGGCACAACCTCCTTAACTTTTAAATATTTGGCACAGAGAAATGGTTTAATAGTACAAGTATCATCTTTGAAATATGTTCATTCCTTGAAAACAAATGCTCACCCCCCAGCAGAGCTGATTCAGTCCTTCATCCTTTGGAAGTCACTAGTGAGGTTATTCTGGGCAGGGGAGAGGTGAATTAGACCTTATAAGTCAAGGTCATGCATGCCCTGTCTGGCTGTGCTTCCAGTAGGGTAGATCTACAGCTGCTTAAGTCCCAGGGTATGTGCTTTGATAACTCAGGGTAGTGACCTAAGCTTCTGTTCCCCAGCTCCCTCCTCAATCCTGAATGATCTTTTAGCACTTCAGATGACCCAGTTTTACTGCTCTGTGACTTAAAGAGAACTGAGATTTTTCTAAAGATCTTTTTCTATCAGTTTCTCTCCTTTGGGCCTGTATTAAGAGCAACAATAAGAGAAATGGGAAAATAGGATGTGAAAAAATGCCCTCATTCTCTTCCAGGGTGCTATAATGTGATTGTGGGTCAGAGCAGCTCTATTTTCTACCCTAGATTTGTTTAACAGGTAATCCTCACTCAGAAGACTCTCCAATACCATGGATTCCTCAAGCTCCTCAGTTTTATTTACATCGTCTATATCTGAAAACAAACACTGTACTCAACAGCATGTATTTAGAGTACTGGGTGCTATCTTTTGGGTGGTTGTTTTCATGCTGGTTGCTGCACTGCAGTTGCGGTTTCAGTATTCAGCACAGAAACAGAAAAGAGGTGAAAAGTCATAATTCCAGCCTGTGAGTGTTCTTTGACTGGCCAGTCTGATGTGATGAATTTAATCTTTTGACATGTTCTTCCCAATTATGTTAATAGCAGCGATTACTGCAGATGACAGCAAATTAGATAAGGCAGGATCCTCCAATGCTTACTGCCTGCCACTGAATTCGTTTTGGCTGTAACATTTCATTTGATTGAAGAGTGGTGCTTCAAATCCATATAGTACTCAATATTTTTAACCTTCTCTGGGAAGCAGAAACATTAGGCTTTTCAGCCCTGCAGTACTTGGGTTCTCAGGACTGTGCTGTGATGGCTTCAGGACGAATTGACAGATTTTGAACCATGTAGGGGAAAATGAGTTTTGCTTACCAGGACAAGAAAACCTTACAAGTGTTGGGATAAACAAACCTCTTGATTTACCTTGGGATTTACAATCCTAGGCCTGATCATGCCCTCTGTAATCATCTACTCCAATGGGACACTGCAGAGGGGCAGGGTCTGCTTAAACAGAACAGCTCAACTAAGGCCTACATTTGAATCTGCCAGGTCTTTTTTCACTCTAAAATGTAACCCCATATTCTGTCCCCTCCCCACACTTACACCCAGGTAGATTCAGATGAGGATTATTTCCCCTACCCCCACACTGTGAAGCCTGTGTTACAATAGAACTGCTCCCCTAAAATCTAGGCTGGTAAATAATCTGTAGACTGGTCAGTTTAAATTAGCATAATTGTTTCAGTTGTTAATCTACGAACAGATGTCTTTCTAAAAAATATGCTCTAGCTCAACCACAAGATATGGGCTTGATGCTAGGCAGTTAATGGTTGAAGTTCTTGGGCTATTCTATGCAGGGAGCCAGTGTAGATGATCACAATGGTCTCTTCTGGCCTTAGTCTATGGGGAAAAAATAGGGTGTATGTATGTAGATATGCAGAGAACTTTTTTTTTTCCATAAGATTTCTCTCTACTCCTCTCTTTACAGTCTTTGCTGAGTACATCACAAAGCTAATAACATTTAAATTTCAAATCAAACTTCCTAATTCACAATGATCCAAGTGGGTTCAAGTTTAGGCAAACTCTGTTAACTTTCCTTACCAACCCTTAGCTATTCATTATGCCTTGACAATGCCTGACTGGATGCCTGAGACTGGGGCAGTTATGCCCAGTGACTAGAGCAGGAGACAGATGCCAGAGCTGAGAGTCAGAGTAGAAGTCAAGAATCAGAGCTGAGGGTCAGAATTGCAGTCAGAGGTCAGGTGCTCGAGCCAAGCATCAGAGCAGAAGTCAGGCAGGACTGAGAACATGCAGACACAGGAGCTTGCACAGCCATAGGCCAGTGCTTTGAGCAGCTGGCAAACTGCTGCTGCTGGGTTTAAGAGCAAGTCTGCTAGTTTCCTCAGCCAATCAGGTGGGGCGTTCCATCAAGCTGTCTGACTGGTGCAGCCCAGCTGTGCTCATTAAACTGGCAGGAGACTGGGCAGGTGGAGCTGCAAGGCCTTATTCCTGACACTCATAACCTTTACTCCTGCAGCTTGTGTTCCAAAGAAATAAAGAGAAACTGGATTAAAGGAGAATTGTCCATTTCTTCCCAAATATCCTCTCCCATTTGTTGCATTTACTGAAGATAGGGTGGGCTTCCGGAAGCTTTACACTAGGGCATCGCAGCTCAGCTAAAATAGTCTCACCCAGAGCCCAAAACAACCATGAATCGAACCTTGATCCCCAGCTCTAAAAGATCATTAGCCAAAGGGGATGAGCATAGACCCTGCTTCAGGAAAGCACATAGGCATATACTTGGGTTTTATTGAAGTCAGTGGGATTTGAGTATATGCCTAAAGGCTTTGCTGCATTGGGGTCATAATCTCTATACCAAAAATCTCTAATCTCTGCATTGGGGTCATAATCTCTATACCTGGCCTAAAGACAGGTTGAAATGGGAGAATTTTTGGGAGGACTCCAGGTGATACCCGACCTGCCTTGGTAAAAGCTTTGCAGTAACCTTCCCAGAAAGGGACTAATTGCACAGAAGCAGACATATCCTGCCCTCAGGTATAGAATCCCCCTTTGATTTAATGGAGATTTCATGGCCCCACAACATGACCCAGAATATTTGATTTAAATGTGCATGTATATTAAGTAGCTTATTTAGCACTGGAGGAATCCTTGCAGCTCGTTGAAAGGAAAGAATGGACACAGGGGGCACAGGTAGTTCTGCTGGGGAGCTCAGCTATCACTGACTGAAGGCAGAAAAAAGTTGACAGTTGTTGTTAAGCGAACACTTTTTTGCTGAAGCTTTCAATGATGGATATAAATAATTGATCCCTGTGTGAATGCACAGGAGTCCGTGCTATTTAGCTACAAACAAGAGAGACACGATGTTAGTCCAGAACAGAGAATTGTGTTTCTGGTGCATTATTTATAACCATGCTGCCTACATGTCACTGACCCTATCATCACAGACACCCGCTTTCATTTTGCTGATCGTTCCTGGATAAAATGCAGAGAGATCCAGATAAAGGATGTACATTGCTTTTCTTCTAACTGGGATTTTAAAAATACCTTTACATTCAGTCCCGGGGCCAAACTGTAAAGCCCTAACGGTGTATGGATAAGGACACTAATACAAGAAAAAGTTCCTTTGATTTGTCTCACTGGTTTTATCTTCAACTTCACCAAATATCCGGTTGGTACAAATTGCTATGAATTCACAGTAACTCCTTATAAGTGTGGGGAAATTAACTGTTACTCTTCCACATCCCAGGACAGAAGCTCTGGTGTTATGACAAATGTGGAAATAGCATGATCTCTGTTGCTTTTTGCTAATCCTCACTGGACTGGTAGATAAAAGGCAGTAGTCACATTTAATAAGAATTGCTTGGTCAAAAATGATCTGTCCCTTCATTTCACGGCTTCTCAGAGCCATTTAAATAGCAATCAATATTGATAGAGCTGGTTAAATTACATCTGTGAGTAGTTTATTCTGAATTATTTTTTGTTAATTGTTGAATAATTTATTCACATGTGCACTTCCCCCATCCAATTAGCTCTATAGATATCAATTAGCTCTATAGATATCCACCACTAACACACCCAAAAAAGCACTCAGTGGAGCTCATCCCACCTTCAATGTTCCCTCTAATTTTTGACAGGCCGTGTGCACAAAAAATTTCTTCTGTGCAAATTATTGTGCGTGCGGTGTTTCGCCGTGTGCGCGGGGTTTAGGATCTGTGTGCGCGTGCACACGTGCACAGCTTAGGGGGAACAGTGCCCAACATTCTTAAAGCATTTTGTAAAAGAAAACTCGTTTCTGAATTTGTTAATGACAGTTCATCTCTCAACGTCCAGGATCTCATCCATCCACGCTAAGATCTTATCTTATTAAAGCATAGTTTTGGTACCAATTAAACTAAAAAGGTAGAAAAACTGTTTTGTTAAATCTGTGCTGTTTATTGAAACAAGCTATACCAATATAACCACCCCATAGACTAGTATAACTGCATCCACGCAATACTGATTTAACAGCCTCTGTTTTTCTACCAATTTAGTTAAATTGATGTATAAACTGTACATAGACAAGACATAAAAGCTTTATTTTACCTACCCACCTCTGAACAATAAACATATAATCGAGTTCATTTCAATCAAATTGATTCCCCTTTAAGAAAGAAATCAAGAAAAAATGGTAAAAATATCAAGACATCTAACAAAGGGCCTCTGATTTAGGTAAACAATTTGGGCCCGTTTTATCCCTGCTGTAGATTCATGAGAGTCAGTAGTTACACAGGGAATTAATTTGGCAGACTGTTTTATGCCTTTCCTAGGATGATGAAGCATTGACCAGCTATGTCAGCCATAATAACAATGCATGACTCAAAAGAGCTATGATGCAGCCCATTAATGGCACATGTACCCAGGATTTTTTTTTTTAAAAGGCTAGTTTACTAAAGCCTGCAAAACTGTTAGAATCAAGTATTAAGAAGGTGATGAAGAGCAAAGATATGCAAAAGCTGAAGGCAGCCCCTAAGACCAGTAGACAACTTCACACAATTTTCAATAGGTGCCACATGAAAGAGGACACCATTCTTAGGACATCTCTGTCTAAAGGTCAAAATTCAGAGATGTGGTTTGTCCGTGAAGGGGCCAGTTTTCAAAGGAAGATGCAATATGTGCAGCAACAAAGGTGTATGTTCAGCCATAGCACGTGTACAACCAAGATAACTGCATGCACAGATGCCTGTTTTACTTGTGCAAATCCACTGGTGGGTACATCCATTGCTCCTTCTTTGAAAAAATGGTTCCAGAGAATCTAAATCCATCTACCACAGTGATAGGTGACCCACCTACCACATACAGTCTAGAAACTAACTGCATTCTGCATTCTTCTTTCCTTCTATGGATCAGGGACAACCACTCACATTTTACCCTTCCCATGCTCTCTTATCCGCTGTCATTATATGCTGGAGAGTCTAATTTACTTTTGTTCATCTTCATGGCATGGAGTGGAAACTCCAGTGTATGGATACCAGTCCCTTTCCCAAAAATATCAGAGACCCTGATTTCCAGAGACAGGTTAAAGAGCAATCCATAGCCTTCTGGAAAAGTCCTGTACAATTCATTAGAACATGATAACCTTTTCAGTCTTTTTAACTATCTTATGGCATTTAACAAAGAATCATGTCCCTGCTACAGGCATGTAACTTACTTTTTATATTAAAATTTCAGGTCTGGAAGCATCTATGGAAAACTGGTAGGTTTAAGGCAACATGGATACCATGTTGTGAGAGGAAGGGAAGGGATTTTTTAAAACTCTCTTGTTTAGATCCTTTGTTGCAGCCATGGAATGCACAGGGCAAAGGGTGCAGCGACTGCTTGCAACTGCTTGCAACCCTAAATCGGAGCACTCCCGGTCCTGGCCCTGCTATCCACTTCACCAGTACCCCAGCATATGGTGGAGCAGACTTCTCTCACTTACCTCATCTGCCATTGCAGCAGCTGAGTATCATCAATGTGCAGGGAAGTCCAGCCATACCAGCCTCAGGAAAAGGGAAGGGAGAGGCTGGCATAAAATCATTAGGCTGGCTCTGCCTCTCTGGAGGATTTCCAGCTTCAGGGTTTGTGCTAGCTGTGAGAATGCAGGCCTCTGCTTTTTGTTAACTTATTTAACTACATCACTTAAATACCAAAGGAAAGGAAAGCTTCTTTATTAAAGATTCATCACCCAAACCCCTTCTAGTAAAGGCCAAGAAAGATTCTGGTCCTAAGTACTGGGTCCTTTAAGAAACTTCTCCAGAAAAACGGGACTTGTTACTGCTGATGTTTCTTAAATATCAGGACTACTGTATCCATAATGAAGAAGCAAAGTGTGTATGGTGGAGGGGGCAGCACTGGCTCATAGTATCCCTCTTACAGTCACCTTTAATTTCTTTCATCTAATGGCACCTTTATATCTCCCTTCTTCCCGCACCCTAACAAGTACAACATAATGTTACCTGTGACATGCTTCCCTATTTATCAAATGTCGTGTATGTTCACTAGTGCATTTCACTTATTGCAGTGATTGCTGCTACTCACCTAGAGTATTGCTGTGCTGAATGAGGACGTTGACTATGGTGGTGATGATTATATGTTCTGAACCAGATAATTTGAGTTGCTGAGTTTCACGTGGTGAAATGCAACCAACGTAAGTAGGTACCAAATAACCTTGGCAGCAGTGGGTTCTGCAGAGCTCCAAAGCCCATGGGAACTCTCTATACCCCTGCAAGAATGGCAGGGATGGGAGTCACATCCATGGCCACTGATTTTTTTATTTTTTTGCCTGAATGCTGCAATTTAAAATTATGAATCATTCATGAGGCACGGTCCCTCTCTGCAAGGCCTACTGACAATTAGCATCTGTGACATGGGCTCTGTCTGAGGAGATGAGATGTTCTTTACTGAATGCTGATAAATCAGACAATTACATCTCTTGTGATTGCAAGTCAGTTTGTCTCCCCTCACTTAAGGTAAGGGAAAATCAACATGAAGGACAATTAATATTTTACCTTGAAGCTTTTTTTAGGGAGTGGTTTTACCTTGTGTCATCCACACTGGGCTGAGAAAATGCATGTTAGGTGAACGGGTTATTTTTGAAGAATATATACTGGTTACACAGGCTTGTCCTGCCTGGTGTGGCTAGGGCAAGCATGATAAAACCATTTCAGAAACCTTTGGCCCCATCTTACCTGAACCCCTTTATAAAATTGTTTCAGCTAATGTTTCATTCCACACTGAGCTATACAAGCACAACTCCCATTGGCTTCAATGGCAACTGCATGGCTACATCTGAGAGTTGAATTGGACCCCATAGGCCTAAACTACGGACTGAGGGGAAACGTCTGAATTTCTTTGACAACTTTTATTTTTTTCTGCAACTTCTTCCTCTCATTGATGTTACACTAGCATATTGTACACTCCTATTAAACTTTCCACCCAGAATGGATCACCGAAGCCAAACCCCCAATCCTGTTAATCTATCTATGTAGGCAAATTCATGCGGTGTGGAGTCCCATTGTCTTCACAAACCTTTGCCCATGTAAGTTATTTTGTAGGTTCAGGGCTGAAAGAGAGTCCCTCATCTTCATTTTTTTCACTTTTCACCACCTCTTCAGGTGCATGAGAATCTCAACTGCTTAAAGACCCGTAAAAGTGTAATGAAAACATGGCTCATATTCATGTAGAAGATATTTTATTGCCTCTTCCTGCCTGGGAGCCATGTTCTCCAATCATAGGACAAGTATTATTCTTGAATGACCTATCTCTGAGCCTTAGAGCTAACATGAATAAATTCACAGCAATGATTAGTGATTCTTTTCAAGAAATCCAGAATAGCACAACCAGACTATGCCTTCTCTTCATTCAAGAAAGAGGTTAAAATCTTTAGGAATGTCTCTTCTTCAAAACCCAGGGAATGTGTAGTAGGTTGTTGGTGTTGTTTTTTAATCCTTGTTTCAATAAATCATATCTGGTAGTAAACAGGCCAAGTGGTTCAGAAGAATACAGGATTTTAGGGTGGGGATTCTTCCAAAGCATCATTTAGGAACACTTTCTTCCCAAACAGGTAACTTTCAGTTGCACCATTTTTCAGGTACACTGAAGCATTAAAAAAAAAAATCTGTTGGTCTGTCCAAGTATTAGTGGCCATTTTTCACCTGCTTCTAGAGTTCACAGAAATGTAAGGACAACGTTTTCCAAAAACCTCACTCATAAAATTCCTGCGGCATAAATATTTGCAAGTCTTTGGAGCAGTGCCTAGGTGTGAAAATACACAACTGAACCTTCAGTAGCAAGTGGTCTTAAGATGAATTAGGAGGTAGAGCCCAGTCCACAAAAAGGCAGTGATGGTGTCAAGGATTGGGTGGGATGTGGATGCTTCACAGATTCAGAGGTTCAATTATTAATCAATTGTTTTATGCAAGTGTCTAAAGAACCCATCCAAGTCCATGCCCCTTTGTACTAGGTGCTATATATACACTATGGGCCCAGGTCATCAAAGGTGTTGGAAGTTAGGCACCTAAATACCTTTGAGAATCTGGGCCATAGTGAGTACTCAAGAGCTTATGCTTTAAAATAAACAGTACAGAGTGAGAGAAGAAACAAAGTCAAAAAGGTGAAATGACTTGCCTAAAATCACCCATCTGGTCAGTAGTAGAAGTGGGAACAGAACCCAGCTCCAACAGAGCTTTGTGTAATCATCCAACCTCAAACTCGTGAGATTTGTCACTATTATATAATCCGCTGTACTCTGTCGTCCCCTAATAGAATAGCTCCAGCAACCCTGGCCTGAGATATCAAAACCTGGAAATTTGCTGCCACAGTAAATGTAACACTTGAATTGATTAGGGGCACTTCAGACATCAAGCTAATTTCTTAGTCCTGGAGCATTGCATATTTGCTATGTTTATCACACTGCATTAGGTGTTTAATGAAAAAGAAGTTCCCAAAGGATTACTCAGCTTCATGTTGACAGCAGAATCTGATTTGTAGCAGATTTTGTCAGGTAATTATAACATGGAGCTGAGGGGCTTGAATTGAATATCTCATGACAGCAACTTAACCAAAAAAATCACCCTTTTTGTTTGGAGAAAAAAATCAACTCACAAAAAAAAGTTTTCTTCTGGTTTTACTAGTTCAGTAAATTAGTCAGCAAATTAGTGTAGATATTATCCAGATTACTATAGATGTGCTTCTCAGCATGAAATATGTGAGCCAGATAATCAGTGTCACTCACCATTTGCAGCTATTTTGGAAACACCTGGTTCTCATATGCTTATTAGGAAACAGTGTGTGGGTTTTTAATGTGTATTGTCTCATGTTATGTTGCATTAAGCGGGATCAGCTGGAGACAGTGGAAACCTACATGCTGATGCTGCAAACAGAAGATAGCAAGAGCCTGGGTTGAACATACCAAATGGCATTAGAATACCCAGTTGGTTACTGACCAGAAATGGCTCAAGAACTTTATTGAAATGAAAGGAGAGATTCATACAAGAGAGAGGGAGGGACTCAGCCCAGTACAGCCAAAAGTAGCCTCCATAAAGAGGACCCAGCTATATCCCCACCTGAAGCTGATCAGGGCAGTTGTCTGTACCTCTAAAGCAGGATTAAGATTTGTTGGCTTCGTGGCCCAGGATGATGGCAGCAGGTAGGATGGGGACAGAGAAGGGGAGAGACTGAGATTTAGATGAGAGCAGAGCTGTCATGGAACAGACTCATTTACATGAGTTTCTCCTACCGGACAGGTTTCAGAATAGCAGCTGTGTTAGTCTGTATTTGCAAAAAGAAAAGGAGTACTTGTGGCACCTTAGAGACTGTTTCACATCTTCTCACCACAAAGCTGTTTCTGGTTTGGGGGGTTCTGTGGTGGGCCAGTCAGACAGTTTGGCATCTTGCATATTCAGCATCCATTGCCTGTCATAGTTTGTGCTGCTCGGAAGACTGCAATTGCAAATGAATAGGAACAGAGAATTTGCCCTGCAGGATCAATCCTTTGGTTCTTTTAGACTGGCATCATTCCTCTGCTGATGCCCCATATCTGATGTTTCACAGGGAAACAAAAACTAGCCATTCCTAACACACCTTGCCAACTGTCCAGTGCTGTCATGGAGAATGCTTTATACATTCATTATATCAAATGACTTTCTCCCAGTACAATGTGGTCCTATAAGCCACTGATGATTCGGACACTTACTGAGTTCTGCTTATTCTAATCACTTGCTCTTCCCATTGAAATAGATAAGAATTCTAAAGAGCAAAGTGAACAGTAGCTTATGGCCCTTTACTGACATATTTTCATTGGCTCTAGGCTCTGTACTAATTTAGGTTCTTTCTTAATAATGATCATGGTGTTAAACAGGCATCTGTATTATTAGCACTCTGTGTGTGTTTTCTGAACACTCACAGTTGATTATCAGTAGTCGACACTAATTGATTCTGTCACTGACCCTGCACATGCAGCTATGGATTGAACGTGGACAGAGGGATTTAGAGAAACCTTGAAATATCAGTCTCAGCATTTTATGGCCATTAAACTGAAGGAGGTGATATAAGGGCAAAGAGAAAACAGACACTGGGGTGGAGCATTTACAAAGCAGATGCCTGTTAACCAACAATTTGGTACATTTCCTTCAGTTCTTTTTATTAAGCCACAATATGTGGATGTCTCGTTCTATGTGAGATGCATGAGATGTTCAAAATGCTTAGCTATAATTATACAAATGCTGGAAGGGAAAGGCGTTCTCTATGGCAGAAATATTTCTCCGTCCAGATTTTGGAGTGCAGCTTCCAGACTTGGGATTCAGTGGCTTTTTAAACCCATTTCTTATTTCTCAAACTCTTTAAACAGTTATCAGGGTCACAGGATGTAACTGATCATTTGCAATGGAAGTAGTTAAAAGTCAACCTTTGTCAATCCCAACCTTGTGTCTCTCAGCAACAGAAGTTGGTCCAATAAAAGACATTATGTCACCCACCTTGTTTCCCTTGTCAATCATAACTGAGAAAGGGCCAGATTCTGATCTGAGTTACACCAATGTAAATGCAGTAGAGCTACGCTGTATTTACACAGATTTGGCTCTCTTCTGTGCTAATATAGCAAAATCTGAGATACTGCACCATGGTAACAGCTAGAAATAATCAATTTTTAATAGCATGTATATAAACCCTATTAGTCCTAATTTCAAATTGAAGCTTAAACACTCCCAAATAGAAGATTTAATTTAAGAGAGGGTTTTTTTTCATCAGTTTGTTGTCTGCCCTCTTGTTTCAGCTGTTTGCTAGTCATGTTCTTACAGGCTCAGATGTTCACTGCTGGCTGCCAGCCTGTTTGCTAATGAATGGCCATCACCACAATAGCTGCTCAAAAGTTCCATTCCCACACTAAGGGTATCCCAGAATGTTTACACATAGGGAACTTCCATAGGCTTAGAGGCAAGGAGAGGAATTCTCTGTAGTTGCCACTCTCTATTTCTTTGCATTCATCTTCCTGGTGTCGTATTTGTCTCCATACGACAAAGCAGAGGGGAGTTTCTGACCCAGTGTTTGCCTTGGTATTCCCTGTTCCCTGAGCAAACTTCCTTACAGAGAAATCAGATGGTGTAGAATGCCAGTTACGTGGGAAGGAGAGAAATGTTTTGAATGCACTATTAAACTGACCTGAAATTACACTGGTTTTGAGTCAAAAAGTTGCCCTGTGCACCCCATAGCTGACATATAGGTTTTCAATAACAAGGAGCTTAATAAACCATCTTTTAAGAATTGGCTGTTTCAACGAATCAGATCTTAATGCTAACATTTGCCTCAAAGCATTTATAAAATATATCCTATGTTCGTGGCCCTCAATGCAAAATCTGCAAACTGAAAACTCATCTATTTTAAAATTAAGGTTAAAATGAAACCAAAAGCTTTCTAATGTGTTTTTATCCTATGTAATGTAATGTAAACACCTCTGCTCTTAACTAAATTAGATGACTGGGATTTATATTTGTAATCTGTTTCCATTTGCTATTAAATATTCTTTCTAGTGAAGTTAAATACATTTCAGTTCCATTCAGTGGGTGTTTCATGGTTGTTATTGGATTAGGAGAGCAGGGGATAGATCCTTTGCTGGTGTCATTTGTCAGAGTTCTGATGGTATCACTGGACTCCAATGGAGCTATGACAATTTGCATCATTTGAGGATCTTTCCCTTAGGCTACTAGATTTCCTATGCTGAGGATATTTTTAAACTGTTGGCACTTGGACTTTAGGGGTTGCTTACTTTGTTCATTTCTGAATATTTGAAACTAAAGACATTACAATAATTTTATTACTAATGGTTACTGAAGTAGTGTGGGATGCAAGTGTGTAAAGGGATGCTGTGTAAATACAACATGGTCTGGTATGGTGGTAGTAGAGAATGGGGGAGTATGCTCTCATTTCATATGATCAAGAAGGGGAGTGAATTGAAGTGTTCATACTGCTGTATGGTTATTTTAGTTGTTGTTAGGCTTTGCAAGGTTGCTGCTGGTCTCCTATTATTAGCATACTTTGTCTTGTACTAATTGTGACTTTGTTTTAATTGTTAGCAGCAACTAGTCTGGGGATTTCAATGGAATTTGAGCTCCCTATCTCATCAGGTGCATTTGATGCTGCTAGGCTTATAGCCTGGTATAGGTTATATAGGCAAATGTGGAAGGTATTTGAACAACACAATTGAACATATAAACCTTTCCTCTCCAAGCATCCCCAAACACTGTGCAATAAATAGAATAATATGTAAGTTGAACACTTAAGGCAGCAGCAAACTTGTATCACTTTATTCTATTCTTTAAAGCTGATACTGACAAGGATTTTACAGACAGAAGCAGGAATTATTGCACAGACTATGGCCTGCTGTAATTGGAAAGAGCCTGAGATCCCATTCTGTCAGTGACACCTGCGACATACTAAACACTGATCTGGAAGGTAGAGCGTGTCTTGGTATTCTACTGATTGTAATGAAAAGCGAGTTAAAGCAGAATGGTAGGCCCAGCATCAAGGGGATTACACACTGTACTGGGCCAACACATATATCCACATAAAAGCAAATCAGCATGGATACTGGGATATCACTAAGGGCCTTAGGATTATGCTAGGATTATGGTATGACTCTGCATGAATGGAGATGACAGAATCTGGCCTTTAGGCTCAGCCCTGAATGGCAGGAGCAGTGTCAGTAGTCGCACCCAGGAGAAGCCTTGGTTTTCTCCCATGCTCCCCCCTTGGTCTGGTTTGGAAAAATAATTTGCTGCAGACCTTGAAGGGATTCCCTCCTCGCCTCTGGCCACGTACTCTAACCAGCTAGTAGGGGCCAAGCAGAGCAGAGCCAATGTTGCACATGCTCTCCATGACTCTCTGCTCCCACCTGATTGTTCAGAGCAGTATCCAGAGAGCAGGGGCTGCATTCTGCATTGGATCTGGACCCAAGATCCAGATAGACTGAGAAACGGGGAGGAGGAGGAGTTATTCCCCTATATCGTGTTCAATCAAGTAAGAAAAGGGCCCAATTTAGCCAATAGAAAGGCAAATCTCTGAAATACAGCTGTGTATAAATGGCACTTACAGGAATGACCTTGTGCATATGTCAGTCACTGGGGCTGAAATGACATTGCTCGAAGTGTTGACTTACCCTTATGATATTTTCAGAAGTCACATAACAAAGAAGGCCAGCAATGTAGGTACAGGGATTACACAACTCTCCTAGCTATTCATATTCATTGCAGTAACTGTACATGCTAGGTGTAATTGCTGATAATTATTACCCACATGGATGTTGATACCAGACACCAAACTTACCACCACATGTCTTAACTCAGATGGTGGCTGAAGGAGTTAGTACGAATTTCTACACCACTACCATGCATTTTATTAACCTTCCCAGTAAGTTGACAACATTTATCTAGAACCAACTGTCTTAAGATAGAAACTATATAGCAAATCTGCTCATTTCCCATACCTTGACTAAGAGTGGCAGGGCTAAGTGTGCTGATATGTAAGTACATGTTTCACAATCTGTGTAGTGCAGATTCCCATTACCATGCTTCTTGTCAAACATTCTCCACCATGAAGGCAGCTTTATGATCCTATACCATGTAGTATACAAATAAGAGTCATTCAGTTGCTGAAATGAACATAAAATGTATTGAGTTTACATCACCAGTGATATATGGTTCAATGATGAGCATGATTTGATCATAAATCAATGACCATACTCTAGGCAAGTTCTAGATACAGAATCTCTGCCATTTTTAAGACGATTACAGAGCACTAGAGAGAACTGTCAAGTACTCAGTACTAAGTCATTTTTTATTAACGTACAGTTATTTTACTGGGTTTTTATTGACATTATAAAGCTAGTTTAACACTCTCTGCAGTAAGGTTTCCTCTTGTTCTAATCACTGTGAAATTGCACATTGGCCCATTCACCCAATGATATATGCACAGAACTCCGATTAACTTGAGGGGAGTTACATTTGCATTGGGGAAGACTAGATCCCTCAATTGCATTTATATATTCTCATGATTATTTTTGTCTAAACTGAAGACCTTGCAGAAGAAGGTGATGGGTCCCCTCCCCCCATCATGTTCTCCATAGCCTATTTTCATTTTTAAAGTGAGGTCATTCACCTTCTGGGTGCAAAGCAAGCTTGAAAATGTGAACCAAGCATAACCAATGAGGTGATTTCTGCCTCAGTCTGCAGACAGACTCCAGCAGTGGGAGGTACAGCAGTCACTAGGTGAAAGAAGCCACTTGGTCTTACACCCACTAACCAGACCAGGCCACAATGCCTAGGGAAGGCTGGTTGGGGAGTTGGTTTTGATGGCTTGCTGGGCTCAGTTCCTAACCTCTGTCTTTTTGGCTTGACAGATCAAGCTGTGGGGGGATGGGGAACAAATGGTAGCATCTCCAAAGTGCCACCTATTGATGGTGCCAAAGTGAGATGTCAATTACATAAATCCATTTATTCATGTATGAATATTATAGAAGTGATCATAGAACCATAGGACTGGAAGGAACCTCGAGAGGTCATCTACCCCAGTCCCCTGTCTCATGGCAGAACTAAATATTATCTAGACCAGGGATTGGCAACCTTTGGCATGCGGCCTGTCAAAGTAAGCCTCCTGGTGGGCTGGGCTGCTTTATTTATCTGCCACATCCGCAGGTTCGGCCGATCGCAGCTCCCACTGGCAGTGGTTCACTGCTCCAGGCCAATGGGACTACAGGAAGTGACGCGGGCCGAGGGATGTGCTGGCCGCTGCTTCCCACAGCCCCCATTGACCTGGATCGGTGAACCGTGGCCAGTGGGAGCTACGATGGGCTGAATCTACAGACATGGCATGTAAATAAACAGGCCCAGCCCACCAAGGGGCTTACTCTGGCGGGCCGCGGGCCAGAGGTTGCCAATCCCTGGTCTAGACCATTCCTGACAGGTGTTTGTCTAACCCGCTCTTAAAAATCTCCAGTGATGGAGATTCCACAGCCTCCCTAGGAAATTTATTCCAGTGCTTAACCACCCTGACATTTAGCAAGTTTTTCCTAATGTCCAACCTAAACCTCCCTTGCTGCAGTTTAAGCCCATTGATTCTTATCCTATCCTCAGAGGTTAAGAAAATTTTTTCTCCCTTCTTGTAACAACTTTTTATGTACTTGAAAACTCTTATCATGTCCCTCCTCAGTCTTCTCTTTTTCAGACTAAACAAATCCAATATTTTCAATCTTCCCTCATAGATCATGTTTTCTAGACCTTTAATCATTTTTGTTGCTCTTCTCTGGACTCTCTCCAATATGTCCACATCCTTTCTGAAATGTGACGCCCAGAACTGGACACAATACTCCAGCTGAGGCCTAATTAGCACAGAGTAGAGCGGAAGAGTTACTTCTCATGTCTTGCTTACAGCACTCCATGCTAATACATCCCAGAATGATGTTTGCTTTTTTTGCAACAGTGTTACACTGTTGACTCATATTTAGCTTGTGATCCAGTATGACCCCCAGATCCCTTTCCACCATACGCTTTCCTATTGGTGACATCATAGCAGAATTTTTGGAAGACTTCATGACCCAGCAGCTGACCTTCCAGTCATCTGTCATACACCATCCATCCATCTCTCCTCTAGCCATCCCCTACTACAATGATCTTCCACCATTCCTTCAATAATAAATTTCTCAAGGTTATTTCCATTTCTCTGCCTCATGTGACCACAGTACATATGTTTGTATCTGTTGATTTTGGACATCAGTGTCTGCTTCTCTCCATTAGTATTTCTAACACAGGCATTTATCTTTTTTTTCCCCTCCCATCCAGTAGATACACAAGAGTCTTCACCAGCCACACATTTCAAAAGCTTCAGTTTTCTTCTTGTCAGCAGCATTAACTTCCCATGATTCACATCCTTAAATTGTTGGGGGGGGGGGGAAGCTTTTCTCCAGTTGCACCTTTGTGCATTTTGAGATTCCAGGTTTTTCCAGACTTTCTTAAGGGAGACCATAGCTGAGTGAGCCATCCCTAGTCTTTTTCTAATTTGTTTGGAACAGCCTCCATGACTGAATATAGATGATCCCAGATAATCTACAACTTGTCCGTTAATCAGGATGTCTGCTTGAATCCTGTTTTTGTTAGTTGTATCAAACCTATGTACATGTAACTGATTTCTCAGTTACAATAACATAAATCTTCACAATATGATAGTCTCTCTCCTTTTTACATGTTGTGATCAGCTTTGATCATCTGTGAAATAATGAACCATACTGATGTTTAAATTGCTGTTCTTGGATAACTGAGTTAACGCTCCCCTCAAGATGAATGGAGAAATTTGCACCTCTCAGAGCTATTGTGTCAGGCTCCCTGAAGACTCACCGAATATGTTTGATTCACATTTTCAAGGTTTTTTTCGCAGCTGTAAAGGGGCAAAAAATATTTTTTTAAGTGAAGAACTAGGCAGCCAGTGTGGCCTAGTGGAGAGGGCACTGGATTAGGATTCAGGATCCTGGGTTTTATTGTTTCCTCTTCCACTGCTTTGATGGATGAACTTGAGCAAGTCACTTCCCCTTGCTGTGCCTCAGATTCCCCATCTTTGAAATGGGGGTAATTAGACTGAGCCTCCTTTGTACATTGCATTGAGATTTACTGATGAAAAGTTCTAGTGCTAGATGTTACAATATAATTTTCTGATGTCATCATGACCCTGGGATCCAAGGTGCTGTGCACATGCCTATGCCTTTATCCAACTCTGCTCAAGGATGTGCTCAAATTCCATTGAAGGGAAGCCCAGAGAACCCAGGTGATAACGCGTTGAACATCTGCATATTCTGCTGCAAGTCGTGAGTCGGGGGCAGAGCTTGGATTCTGGGGAAGCCTGGGAGAGTACCAGGACTACTGCTTCAGTCTGAGGCCTGCCTTTTACAACTATGAAACCACTGAGAAGTGGAAATCAGCAGTTTGGCACAGCTCTGTTCACCATTTTTGACTACTTGATATGGATATTGTGCAGTACTAAGTATTACTAGTGTGTGTGTGTTTGTGTGTGATTGTTACTGTGAGCCACCTACCCATTAGCTATCATATACTCTGTGGGGTGGATTTAGAAGTATTCGTCTTGCCAGTCAAACATTGATTAGAATCTTTGATTGGCAGCTTTGGCATATTTCCTATTTTATAATCCTTTAGCTTCATTAAACATGTTTTGGCAGCTTTGAAGGCTTCCCAATGTCTGGCTTGTTCTATTTAAATATTTGTCAGATCACAGTTAGTTAGTTTGGTTTAAAGTGGTGATTGCAAACACCTGCTCTGAATTAAACACACAGTGGGTAGTAATCATCCTAGTTAAATACAGGATATAAATAAGCTGGCAAAACATGTACCATTCTGGACATCCTCATATTTATTCAAATGTCTTCCACTGACTGCAGTGGTCAAGGTTGAGTTTTGTTTAAAATTCCACACACCTAAGATGTTCATCATTTATTACTACAACTTCCATATCTGGAATCAGCAAGATCAAGCCCTTTACAACTCATGTTTAATTAACAGTAACTGGACAAGGTGACTCTGAAGACCAAATCTAACTTAGATTCACTCATGTGAGTTCATACTGTCTTGGTGCAACTGAACAAAACGTAAAATAGGAAACACAAATTACTTGCTAGATGAAGATAACATACACCACCCTCCTTCATGAGAATACGTGGAGGTGATCACACCAAAACTCCAGAAGATTTAAACGTTCAGTTGGTTGACCACCTGGACTTTATTTGTACTGCAGGGCAAGTGGGGATAAATTACAGACAGATGGCTGGACTCGCATAAGAAGTGGAGGCCAACGATATATATATATGGGAAACTCTAGCCACAATCCTATAGACTCCTGTTCAGTTGTGTAGATGTTAATTCCTCTGCACATCCCAATGAGATCCCCTCACCCTATCTGGAGCAGCACTGCCGGGGTGCCATTCTCCCACCAGCTTACTGCCCTGATTATACTCTCTGGGACCCTCTGACAGAAGGAAGGGAGTCAGACGGGCAAGTGAAATTAATGTGCCTCCAAGCTGAATTATGTTTGATGCAGAACTTGCCTTTTGTAGCAGGGGGCAAATGCAACTCACAGCAGTTCTTCTGCAGCTTCTCCCCTCTTCTTGAGCCATGAGAGTGGATGAGATGCAGAAGGCTTTGGGGCACTAAGAGAACATCCCAAACAGCCATTTTTCCTTTCACACAATCCTCTCCAGCCTTTTCTTGTGCTGTGGCAACTCCAGCAAGCCACATCAATGGGAGTCTTTCCATTGGCTTCAGTGAGCTTTGGATCAGGCACATGTGGGTGGGGAACAGAGGGTTTGTGTACACTGCACACTAAGCCCAGGTCTGGGGGACCCAGGCACGTGGCTTTAAGAATTTGCAAGCCCATCCTGAATGTCCACATTGCATTTTAACCCTGGGTCTACAATTGCTGGACCTGGGTCTCCCAGCAATACGAACAGTCCATACTGCACTACAAAGACCATCTGACTCAGGTCTGCCACTTGACATGCATCCACACTGCAGAATGACAGGGCCTGGACCCAAGTAACAACTGGACTCAGGCTCTCACCCACCTCCCTAACAGGATCTTAGGTCCTGGGTCCTGAGTGCTTGCTGACCTGAATCAGATTGATTTGTGTGTAGATGGAAGGGAGGTTTGGCCTGAAACCTGAATCAGAGCCCGGGCTTAGTGTGCAGTGTAGACATACCCATGTGGTCCAAGATAACTTGGGGAATAGAAATCTTTTTCTTTTAATGGACAATTCTTTAGATTATTTCAGGAGATCAATAGGTGGCCATATTTGGGATAGGGGGTGAGTTTGCATCCCAGCCATTGTACTGGCCATGCATCAGACAGCCTTGTCAAAATGTTTCTTCTGCAGTTGTTTTTCCAGATACCAAAGCCCATCAGTAATTAACATGGCCAGTTATTAAGGAGCTTGTGATCGTGTTTCTCCTGGGCTGAGCAATGAAGCGCCCATGACATTTAACATAGTAGTCTGACATTTAAATGTCAATTTAAAAGTGTTTGCTAGAGTTGGTAGAGATCTCCAGAGAGGCATGCCATTTTTTGCTGTCAGAATGGCTCCACAAATACTTAGATATTTCAACTGAAACGTCAGGTTTTTACCACAGTTCTGTTTCCACAAAGATTGAGTGCCCAAGGTCTACATGGCTTAGGGGGCTGGTAGTGGTATGTCGAGCACTTCATCTCCTGAGCATTGTTTCAGGGACAGAACACTACCCTCTGCTATCTCTTTAGTGGCTTATAAAAAAAGGAGTCTGCTGGTTGCAATTCCTACTGTATAGCTATCCTCATCAGACACACCCTCATAGCTAGTGCTGCCTGGACCCTCATTGGCAATTTCAACAGAGAAGCTAAGGTTTGAATGGGCCATGGAGATAGACATTCTAGAGATTAGCCCTCCAAGGCAGGGCTGTGAAATGCAGGAGGGATAATATGGGGAAATGTGCTCTCGCGGGTGCTCTCAGCAGGGGAGATATTCATCTTCTTTTGGCCCCCCTGTGAATGGGTTAATTTTGCCCTCCATGAGTAAAGAGTTCTGTGTTCTTATGATCTATATTCAGCACTTTTTATGATCGTGATACTAGTTTTAAAAATTGAGATTGCTATTGGAAGTCCAGAAAAAAAACCTCCTTGGCATATCTTCCATGGCAAGAGTTATGGCTAGTAGCTTGTTGATGCTGCATGAAAGAAAGACTGATTGAAGATACTTGGATATCAAAGGAGCCCTGCATTAATGTTCTGATTTGTTCTTGTAAAACTGATCACAGGGGAAACACGGCTGGGCACTGGGGATATGCAAGGGAAAGAAAGTCTCTGCAAGCCACGGGGCAATGTGAGACTGCTACTGTAACCTTAAGGCTACAGACCCTATGACAGCCCTAACTCATGAGTCCAGGAGGACTGGCATAGCAGCAGATCTTTCAGCATCTCCTAGCCCACCCATTTCCCCCACATATACAGCTGGGAACTACCTCAGAGCTATCCCCATCTATGCAGAGGTTGACACCCTTTGCCTAGCCCTCTAAAGTCTCTGCCTCTTTCCTGTGCAATGGAATAACAGCAGTTCCACAGCAAGGAGACACTGGGTAGCAATAGAGCCAAGGCTCAGATTTGCCCTTCTAGGCATACAACAGCTACAGCAGCTTTCTGTTTAATTTTTGCTGATTGCAAATCACCCTATTCATGAGACTACTGAATAATCTACATTGGGTGAAACCTTAGAGGGTCCAAGTAATGTCGTCTTTCCTGAACCCACCCCCGAATCAGTGGGGGGGGGGGAGGGGAATTGAAGTCATCGCTGGCATTTCAGAAAGAGGCAGTTACAAGTGCTTTGAAATCCTACTTAATGAACAAATTGCTTTGTTACATCCCTAAAAATTCATGTGTGTCCTACCAGTGATTGTGCTTAGTTTAAAACAATTTAAAGGTTTACAGTCTAGTTTTCCCAGACTCTGAAATCACATTTAGGAAGGGGAAAAACCTGAATGTAACAATGAATTGCTACTAATGCCCTTGAAAACGGCTTTATTTCAAGGAGGCTTGGGTTCCCTTTCCTTAGAAGAACTGTTATGTTTAACACTGAGCACAAACCTGATATGGTATCAAGTGCATAACTGGGAATCTCTTAAACATAAAGTCATCTCTTTAGCTAGAATTCAGGCTAAAGAGATCAAAACCAAGGAAACAAGTCCACCAGACTTCTTTAAAATCATACTGAAGTAATAATGAAAAATGTATCAGCATGTTCACTGTTATATTAACGCTTAGATTACCACAGTGTATATATTCCTTGTGTTCTTGTAGCCTGGCTGGCATATCATTTTAATTACACTTTGGTTTTATATTTTCAAGACCTGTCAGAGATTACAAAACAAATCAGTCGTACAACTAGAATAGAACCCAGGAGTCCTCAATAGACCACTCAGCTACACAGTGCTCAATACAAGAGAACTCACATGTTAAAAACATGTTTCTAGTGTTTTTTCTTTGCTGACATTTATTTACTGAAAAGGTCACAAAGAACTGAGAGGTAATATGTTCACTTATGATTTAAATGAGTCTTTATGTAAGCACAAATAGCATTACATTCTTCCGACTACAATTCAAAATCACGTTTCAAATGTTGTAAGATTTCTGTCTGTCTTACAGGGATTCCTGAACATGTTTGGACATGTCTTGTTTAAAGGAATCTGTGCCCAGACATATAATAACTACCAGCATATGATGGAAGAAATAAGGGAGTCAATATTTCAGCAACTTCTGGACAAAAGTCCTAAATGCCTGTTCATGTTAGTATGCAATTTTGCAGCTTTGTTGGTCCCAGAATATTGGAGAGACAAGGTGGGTGAGGTAATGTCTTTTATTGGACCAACTCCTGTTGTCAAGAGAGAGAAGCTTTCAAGATCACACAGACCTCTTCTCCATACTTCTCCTGAAGACGAGCTCTCAAAAACTTCTCTCTCTCACCAACAGAAGTTGGTCCAATAAAAGATATTACCTCACTTACCTTGTCTCTCTATTCATGGTAGTAGCATAAATATATTAAGGATTTAAAAAAGTAATTCCAAATGTTCAGTGTCTCAGAGAAATTACAGCCAAAATCTGAAGAAAATGATGGGATTAGAGAATAAGGGCAGATTTTATGGTTGTTCACTTACTATAAGTATATACGATTTCACTGTTGGAGACCCTCTGTAATAGTCAGGCTGAAAGATGTGTGTTGTGTTGTTACATTTGCTCCATTCCATAGCAGAGGTTGCTGCCTTTCCGTTGTTGGTAATCCCTGAATTCTCAATTAATAGGCCCAGATGTTCAAGTTTTTGGCACCCACAAGGGGACCAAATTCAGAAGAGTTTAGCTCCCATTTAGGCACCTAATTAAGGGCCTGATTTTGCCTGTGCAAATTTAATTTGGTCCCTTACATTTATAATGCAACTTTTAATTACGACTCCATACTATTTTTATTCCCACAGGCCCTGCCTCATTCAGTGCACATGATGGATGATGCCCACTTAATCAGCAGCTATTGAATATTTTATTTTTTTTCCTAATTGTTCAATGTGTGGCTCTAGGCTTTATTTATCACACACTATTGAAATGCTGCTCTGAAGACAGAATTATTAATTACCTTTCTGGGCTTTTCCACAACACTTGTAGTATCTGAGTGCTTCACAAACATGAATTAATTTATTTTCACAACATCCCTGTGAGATGAGGGAGTGGTATTATCCCCATTTTATGTATGGTGAACTGAGGCACAGGGAGATGAAGGTAAAAAGTATTCACTATTTTGAGTGGCCAACATGGTATCTCTAAGACCTGATTTTTTTCAGAATACTGGGCATTATAGAGCATTATAGAACACTATATATTCAAAATACAGCTCTCATTGACTTCAGGTGCAGCTGTGGGTGCTTAGGACTTGTGCAAATCAGACCCAAGAGTCTCATATCGGGCAAAATGAGGAACATATCGCGACCACCTGTGAAAAGTTTGGTTTAAGTGACTTTCCCAGCAGCACAGATAGGCTCTTTGAGGCAGAGGCAGGGATAGAACCCACTTATCTGGGGCAGCATTCAACTGCTTTAATCATGAGCCCATACTGTTTCTTCCTGCACTCCCCTGCGTCATTGACTACCCACCACTACATCGTAATGCATATTCGCAAGAAGGCTGAATTAAAGTTGCACAGGCCATCTTAATTCTGCCATTTCCTAACTTTGAGGGCTTGACTTTGCAACCTTCATAATGTTCTTTTAACACATTTTTTTGTGATTAATGTCAGTGTAGTTGGCAGGAGTGAGTATGTTTGTCTGGCCTTTTTGCCGAAGCACGATGGGTCTGATCCATAGTTTGCTATGGATGAGGGGCTAGACCTTTCATCTGAAAGGAAGTCCTTCATCTCAGCTGCTCATCAAAAAGAGTTTCATTGTGCCACAGCATTTTTGGCAACCCAAACATGCAGTCTGCCAGATGTTGATAAAATCAGGATGCTGGACTCTGGCACTGATCTCAACTGAGCTACCATTATAATCGGATGATAGAAAAATATGAAATAGTCAGTCTGATTCTTGGTCAGCCTATTCCACTTAGTGGCTTTTGTTGTGAAGCTGTGAAAATGATTCCTCGTTGTATTTCACCTCATTCTTAAGGATGCAGAGCAAATATATTATGCATATGTGTGCAGTATGCACACAGATTTCACAAACCCAGAGATTAATGTTCCTTTCTGTTTCTATTTAGTCTGTGCAAGTTTTCTACAGCATTTCACATTTCAAACGTATTTTATTTGAAAAAATTCATTAGTCTTTTCATCCCACTGTTACCATTGACTTGAAACTTATCTCAGCTATGTATCACGTTTAGTGACATGTTTCCCACAGGAGAGCTGAAATTACAATAACCAGTTTCCCAGATTTCTTGCTTGATTTGTGTTGTACCATGAGAGATATAACAGCACTCCTACAACTCCCATTTTTTTCAGAGACAAATTGTTCTTTCCCACATATATAGTAGTGCCTCATTCTGTACAAAAAGCAATTAAACTACAGGCTTTGTTTTTTTGGCATAGTCTTACCAAAATGTAATGTATGTATATATTTCCTTTTGTGATGGGGTGTTCATTGCCCTGAAGGGGTTAATGTAGGCTAAGAAGGGGCCAAATAACCAGACAGGCCACAGCTGAGGGGAATCAGATAGTTTATGTAATCCCCTGTCTGAATAATGAGGGAGCCCAGCTGAGTGGGAACTAGCGGGGCTGGGTTTATAAAGACAGGAAGTTCCCAGCAGGGTGGAGGGGAAGCTGTAGGGAAGTAGTCTGAAATCACTCCCTGAGGGAAAGGATGTGTATTTGGAGCAGGGCCGAATTAAGTCTCCTGTGGGACTGGGGCTATTTGATTTTGTGGAGCCCCTGTATACAAGTCTTTTTCCTAATTTAAAACAAAATGACCACAATTATGGCATTGAGGCTATTAATGCTATACTAAACTTGCCTTTTAATTAACATAAACCATTCTGTGGTTACATTTCAGTCTTAAAACATGTAAAATATAGTTAATTCAAAATAGCATACTTTTTACCTCAGAACAGCTGTTATATTAGTTTCTTTCTGGGAGGGAGTTTGGGTGCAGGAGGGGGCTCAAGGCTGGGGCAGAGTGTTTGGGGTGCAGGAGAGGGTAAGGGGTACAGGCTCTGGGAGAGAGTTTGGTACAGGAGGGGATTCTGACCTGGGGTAGGGAGCCAGGGTGCAGGAGGGAGCATGGGGTCTGGGAGGGAGTTGGGGTGCAGGAGGGAATGCAAGGTGAAGGCTCCAGCCAGGAGACGCTTACCACAGCGGGTTCCTGGCCGGCGGCATAGCAGGGCCCAGGAAGGCTGCCTGCCTGCCTGCATGGCATGGCCCCATGCCACTCCTGGGAAGCAGCTGGCTGCGGGCACATCTCTGCACGCCCCTGGCGGGAAGAAGGGCGTCTCTCCATGTGCTGCCCACAAGTGCCACCCCTGTACCTCCCATTGGCCAGTTCCCGACCAATGGGAGCTGTGGGCAGGGGCAGCACGCGGAACCGCCTCCCACCCCTGCCAGGGACCCCAGAGATGTGCTAGCAGCCAGCCCCTTCCAGGAGCCGTGTGGGGCCACGCATGCAGGCAGGCAGCCTGCCTGAGCCCTGCTGCGCCGGGGCCCACCTTAGCCTGGGGCCCTGGGCTGCAGCCCCTAAAGCCCTTGCGTTAGTGCAGTCCTGATTTGGAGTAACAGAGCCAAAGTAGCCTACAGTTCCTCCCAAGGAGGAGGGAGTTTCAGGGCTGGCAAACCCAGAGAGAGGGGGCAGGGCATAAGGTTAAGAAAGGCTCAGGGACAAGGCAGTAAAGTCCAGAATGGAACAGACCTTAGCTGCTGATCCCTGACCTGAGAGGGCAGGCCCAGGTTCTCCTACCAGCCAGCTGGGCAGTGAATGGAAAGACTGGCTGAGTCTGTTTGTAAAGAAGAGCCTTTAATACCCAGGGAAGCTTAGAAGCTCATGGATCCAGTGTTGGGACCCACACTCAGCACCTGAGGCATGGCTGGGGGGGTTTCAACCAGGGCGGTGACATGGTCAAAAATATTAGTGATGGTGATATAGCTTTGTCATGGGGAACAAAGTTTGTTACTTGCACTGACATGCTGGGTAGCTGTCTGACCACCAGAACAGTCATAGCAGAGATAATCCTGATCCATGCACTCAAGAGAACTGTGGAAGTTTGGATACATACCCAGCATTTCCAGCTCTTCTCTCTCTCTTTCTCAAAACAAACAAATAAACCCCCAAAACTTTGTACTTAAATAGCATCTCTTCTCTGAGAATCAGAAACTCTTTAGAAATAGTGGGTCACCCAATACCTTCTGAAAAATAGGTGCGTATATTACATGAAATATTTATTGAGAAGTGAGCAGTGATGCAGAGAGGTTAAATGACTTAACTGAGTCAGTTATAGTGTTGAAGGGGGTACCCAACAGCAGCTAAGGTCTGTACCAATCCAAGTCTTGTGCAGTACTCACTAGACCAGTGGTTCTCAAAGCTGGTCTGCCGCTTGTTCAGGGAAAACCCCTGGCAGGCCGGGCCAGTTTGTTTACCTGCCACATCCGCAGGTTCAGCTGATCACAGCTTCCACTGGCCGTGGTTCACCGCTCCAGGCCAATGGGGCTGAGGGAAGTGGCGCAGGCCGAGGGATGTCCTGGCTGCCCTTCCCACAGCCCCCATTGGCCCAAAGCAGCGAACCATGGCCAGTGGGAGCCATGATCGGCCGAACCTGCAGATGCGGCAGGTAAACAAACTGGCCTGGCCCGCCAGGGGCTTTCCCTGAATAAGTGGCGGACCGGCTTTGAGAACTACTGCACTAGACCACATACCGTGGGACATGGCAGTGGTTAGAAGCTAGAGTGATTCATACTACAAAAAGCATTACATAGAAAGATCTCACAGTTCCTCTGAAAACTCCCAAGTGACTAAGGTCCTACAGAGGACCAATTACGCCCTCTGCAGTGACTATTCCTGCTTTGAGGGGGCCCCAGGGGAGCCATCCATTGACACCCTATCCAAGAGCAGCTCCTACAGAGGCATAGACTCTGTGAACGGAAGGACCGGCTCTGACTTCCTACTTAATCTCTGGGATATGTGGAACTTGTTGCCTGTTGCAGTATGTGGGTGCGATTTTTTCCCCTTACTTAGCCTTCTTGCATGAGGCTTCCTTCCGGAGGGGGCAATCAGGTAGTGTATCATGTTCATTGTCCAATAGCTATCATTTTTAAAGGATGTTATAGATTGCAGTTATCACATGGTTACTGTAAATACAAGGACACTCCATAAACATCTTATGTCAGCACTGTAATTTCTTCTAGCGAAGTGTTAAATTTGCAGCAAAGCTAAGCAAACACAAGGTTCAAATGGGTGCTTTGTCTAATGGCCCAGAGAGCAAAATCCTATTAGCCAGCACCTATATCTAAATTGGTCAGTTGTTGGTATTATCAATACTAGGGCTCGTGTGTCAACAGCAAACAGAGGCCCCAATCAGCAAACTCTCTTAAATCCTCCTAAATCACCCTCAAATCCTATTAAATCTTAAAGCACCCTCTTAAATCCTATTGCTGTTAATGGTATAGTAACTGTCTCATTGTTAGAACTTCCTGGACTGCCTCTCTGTTCACTGTTTGTGTCTGAAACCAGAAACATTAGGGATGGACAGAAGGTCCATGCTGAAGGGCTTCACTGGACCGGAGCCAGAATTATGTTTCTGCCGTGATCTTCGGCATTGAATTCTCAAACCTGCTAACATCAAAGACAATCAGACAGATAACATACCATTATTGCGTACTGTCATTTATGGTCCTGCCCAAACGTGTTCTCTATGGTACAGCTAAAACTGCCCTCATGCACTAGTTCTACTACAGTGCTACTCACTCAATAAATTCTAATTACAGGTAAGATAATTGCCGCTCTTACAGCCCGCCCACTTCTTAAAGTTCTAAAGAGTAGTAGTTAAGAGAGTTGACGGGCTAGTCCAGCCTTGAAAAAATGAGACGATTGTATTGTACTGCTGCTAATATAAATTTGTCAGCCCCCCTGGATAAGGATTTCTGGAAGAGATATTGTTTGCTAGTCAGCATAAACTGAGTGGCTATGATACATACCGATGAGTATCTCAACTTCTTTTTATACCTTACATGAAGGATCATTACGTAAAGATCACAAAGAGAAAGTACTATATTCACGAACAGCTTTGTAACTTGATCAGTAAGTTGGCATTTACAGTGGAATCTTGCACATTCTATGTTTGTCGCCTGTGCACACTCCATTCCTTTTTCTACGTTTATTTGTGTAGCAGTCATCATTGAGATTGACTGGCTATCAGTTGATTGAAAGAGCATCGAACAGCTTCTAATCTGAACACAACAGACTAAGTCTGGAGGTGAGTTGGGAAAATAGAAAGCATAAGAGATTAATTCAAGCTTCATGGTCAAGTCTCCTCTAAGCTTTACAAAGAACTTCATTAAGGGACTACTGAGCGATAACATATTCAGTAGAGCTGCTCGGGAACTTTCCATCTGAATGATTTGCTAATGGAAAATGCAGTTTCTGCAGAAAAATGTCAATTTTGCCAAAAAGTTTTGATTATTTTTTTCTTTTTTCCCCATCAGGAAAATCTCGACAACATATTTTGTTTGGGGGTCAGTTTAACTCAAATCGGAATATTTTGTTTGTTGAACTGACTCTCAACATTTTGTTTCAGTTTGGCATTAGACTGTATTTCCTTATTAGGGCTCATTGCCTCAGGGGAGCTGTGATGTGGGACCCCATTATCTCTGATGGCCTGGGATCGCTGGAGGACTATGTTGCGTGGTGCAACACAGATACCCCTCTAACTTAGCTGTCTGGTGCATCATGGGAGTCACATAACTGACACAAGAGATGTCATCTGGCCAGGAGCCTGGACAATGGGGAGAATGGGGACCTCAGGCGCCCAAACTAGAACTCCCATGAGGCAAAGGGAAATAAAATGTATTGATGAATTGACTCAAACATTTTGAGTCAGTTCCACAAAACAAAATGAAACATTTTGATTTAGCTATGTCAACGTTTTGATTTAAAAATCTGGAAAGAAAACACTAAAACAATTCCATTAGAAATGTTTCAAAACATTTTGGTGTGCAAAATATTTTGATATTTCAACTTTTTGTCCTGATTTGGGACAAAACCCAATGTTGAAACAACAACATTTTCCTACAGGGCAGATGATCTGAATTTTGCTCAACTCTAATACTCAGCTAGTGAAACAGAAGGTATAAAGCCAAGTTCATTCGTTTCTCTAAGTCTAGACTGTGTGTTTGGCTGAGATCTTCTGGTGGTTTGGCTTGGGGAAATATCAGAAAGCTAATGTTTTCTCTAGCACAATACTGTTTCTGCTTTTATATGTAAAAACCCATGCTTGCGTATGTGCTTTTAATAGATCCCAGGAGATGTCAAAGACTGTAAGTCTAAAATGCAGTGTGGGATGCTCTCCCTTCCATCTTTACCATTGGTTAATTTAATCAGGTAATAAGTACTATGAAATAGCCCTTTCCCCACAAAAAATCACTTTTCTAAAATTTTCTTTAGCCTGTTCCTCAAAGTAATATGTTTGGACTCAGTAATTACTACTGCAGCACTTGATTAGCACCAGATTATGGGTAGTATCATTTCAACAGACTGTAGCCTTGCAAGAGAAGTTATTTTACTGGTGGGGGAAGGAGGGAAGAAAGCTATCTACAATACCTTGGGAAAACAAACTAATTCATTTCAGCTTGTAAAAAAAATTGAATTCCAGTTCCTGAGGTGCTTTGCCTATTTTATCCTGGACTCCACTGAAGCAAGTTTGCCTTTTCATTGCAGTTTATGATTTGCTGTCTGTGATCTGTCAAACTGATTGCATCGATGTACATCAGTGCAGCTCAAGTCCAATTTATCTCCTCTGTGACCAAGGGGGCAGTTCTCTTTTGATTTTGAGAGTTTTTATGAGTAGTAGTGATCCAGGAAATGTAACTGCGGTACAGGATGTACTGTTCTCATCTCTCCAAAAAAGGAATCAGGCTACGTTTCTGGCTTCAAACTGCTCCTTAAACAACACTTTCAGATCTCTGCTCTCGGCATGTATGCAGCAAAGCTCCTGAAGCCGTGGTATTGTTGACTTCATTTCTGTCTTTGATATTCTGTTTTCCACCAAATGAATAGCTTTTGCAGAGGGAAAACATGAAGAAGAAAGCATCTTTTATATCATGATGGAACAATTCAGGACATTGCCTCCAGTGTTGTAATTTTGAGGAAGCCGTTTCTAATTAAGTAAACTTTTAAAATGTTTAATCTCAGTGGCATGTTAAACACACCTGATAAACTGCACTGTCTACAACTTGTGTAGATGAAATTATTCTGGTGTTATCATCAATAATTCTTTCTGTTTCCACTAAGAGCTGTTCAGCATTACTCACAGGGATTGAAAAATAGATCCAGAGGCTGCATAAACTACTATGAATGAAGACAGACATGACAAACGGAGACTATATCCCTTCATCACCCTAGGTATCATGCCTTCTGACTTCCTAATGGGAAGACTTTGGGGATGCTGGCCCAGAGAAAGTTGGTTTTCTGGGCTATATTGATTCCAGAAAGGGATATGTGAGGCAGGGATAGGACAGGGGCTGTAGAATTCAGGAATGTGGACACGCATTTACATGAGTTATCTTCCTCCATTCCCAACTCAGTACAGCAATGCAGCATTCTGGCATGACACTTTGCTTTCTTCTGAATAGGTCTGTCTGCTGCAAAGGCAGTATCATGGTCTTCCATAGCCTGCACAATGTGGAAAATCACAACTAAGTGACGAGGCATGAAAGGTAACATTTTCAAAAGGGCCCAAAGTCACTTAGACATTATGGACCAGATTGTAAAGGTATTTAGGCACCTAAAGATGCAGAGAGGTGCCTAGTGGGATTTTCAAAAGTGCCTAGGTGCTAACTCCCATTAAAACAGTGGGAGTTAGGGACTTAGGCACTTCTGCCCATCCTGTGAGGCACCTATCTGTACCTTTAGATGCCTAAATTCCTTTAAGAATCTGGCCCAAGTTCCATTTTGAAAAGGGAATTAGGCCCTTAGGAACCCAAATCCTCTTGATTTTCAATGAAAATAAGTCCCTTTTGAAACTGATTTAAGAAACTAAATCCCATTTAGCTACAGTAAAATTTTTAGAAGTATATGCCCCCAACTTTCTTCCAGGTGCTCTCTTGTTCCTGGGTGTAGTGCAATTTTTTCCTGCATGTGTATAGTGCTCAGAGACTGTAACAGGTGGCATAGCACTAGGCTCTGCAAACATTTGGGCATCCAGGTAGTTTTCAAGCACTCTGATACCATGGTGAATTAATACCATGGTATAAATACCTTGATAGGAAATAGCAAATCACACTGTATTCTCAAAAAGAAAAGGAGAACTTGTGGCACCTTAGAGACTAACCAATATATTTGAGCATAAGCTTTTGTGAGCTACAGCTCACTTCATCGGATGCATACTGTGGAAAGTATAGAAGATCTTTTTATACACACAAAGCATGAAAAAATGAGTGTTTACCACTACACTGTATTCTGTGTCTCTCCTTCCAAAGGGTGCAATCTTGAACCAGACTGTGCAATAGGGGTATGGAGTAAAGGGTTGTAAGGAGCTCCCTTTCTCCCCTGTGTTGACTGCTTGCATTGCCAGACCTAGCACCAGCTTCCACTGAGCTGCAACTTCCCCTTCTGGATAGGTGGTCAGGGTTGAAGGCTTGGGTCAACACCCCATGGACTGGCTAACACAGTTAAGCCAGCATGAAGATGGTAGCAAACTGCACCAAAAGGTGTGGTGCAGCTGAATATCTGCTTGGAGCAAAGGGGAAGCTGGATGATTCTGTGTCAGTATCCAGTTCCTGTTCTGCTCCCAGGGCAGCACACTGCACCTTATTTGGACTGCATTGTGAAATGCCAGCCTAGCCCTGTGTATGTGCACAGAATATTATGGCCCTGCACACCTTCCACACAGGCAGAGCTCCAGTTGGTATTCGCGTCCCATGGATGCATTCCTAGATGTTTGGTTGCTATTTTACTTGCTTTTGCTATTTGAACTGCCTGTTTCATTTCCAAACAAACAGGCAGCACTTTCTCCTGGTTGGCAGTTTCTTGATCACAGTTAAAAGCAAAGAACTGCAGGCAGCTGGTGATAGCATATAGCCTTCTCACCCTTCCAGCGGTCTCAGTGCTCCACCCAGCGGTCTGTGGCTATTGTGAGTCTCCCTTGGGTAAGCTTGCTCATCCTGGGTGTGCGAAGATGGAGACACAGAGCAGCTTTTAGGAAGGCGCTAGTGAATAAATCATTATAAGTTACTGGGAGGAAGATATTGAAACCAATGTCTAATTTACAACCACTGGTGTAATTTATAGGCCAGAGCATGTTGAAAATAAATACATTTACTTATGTAGTGCCACACAATTGGCATGCACGACTCTGCAGACATTTAATTCTAAAAAAGAGGTAAAAGAAGATTCAGGTTGCAAACCAAAGTGTTAAAAACTTAAGATGTGTTAGAATTAAGGTGGTTCCCTCCGTGTGTAAATTTGATTCCATCTGTAATTATATGCTCCCATGCTATTTTTCCTGCCTCCACATACCACACATGGGTAAAGTCCGTTCCAAAATAGGTTTGGTTTGGATTGGTTGTAACCAATTTGCCTATTTTTAACTTACTTAAAATATTTTTCTACATGCACACCCCATCTGTGTGTGTACCTGAATACAGAGATCCTCAAGACCTATTATAAGGCCTGTTTAGTCAGCCATGACTTTAAATAGTGGCAGTTCACCAAAAGGCCCATTGAGGGCATCTTAAAGGAACCCCAACTCTTTTATCTGCAAGGCGGATCCTGGAGCTTGCACGATTAATGGGTTTACACACCGCTGGCTTTCTTCTGTCCAGGTGGCTGCTCCGCCCTGAGGCCCCACCCCCACGCTGCCCCTTCCTCCAAGGCTCACCCCACTCCACCTCTTCCCACCCCTGCTCTTCACCCTCCCCGCAGTGCCTCCCACCCACTGCCAAACAGCTGATCAGCAGGGCTATCAGCCTATCAGCTATTGGGCAGTGGGTGGGAGGTGCTGGGGAGAGGGGGCGGAAGGGGGCCTGCCAAGCAGCTGATCAGCAGTGGCTGGTAGGTGCTGAACATCCACTATTTTTTTCCCCATGAGTGCTCCAGCCCCATAGCATGTATAGGGTCAGTACGTATGGGTTAAGGTCAATTTTGTAAGTCTCACTTTTATTTATTTTAATTATTGAGCAACACCCAGACCCTGTAAAAAATCGTAATTGCTAAATGCCAAGATTCTGCTACCACTATAAAACTAAGGGTATGTCTGCACTACTCGCCGGATAGGCTGGCAGTGAACAATCCAGCGAGGGTCGATTTATTGTGTCTAGTCTAGACGCCATAAATTGACCCCCAAGCGCTCTCCTGTCGACTCCTGCACTTCTTCAGCGCCGCGGTGAGTAGGTCTAAGTACGTCGACTTCAGCTACGTTATTCACAAGGGCTAAGTAGCATCTTATTCAGCAAGTAGCATCCCAGAGGAAGGTATTATGTAACCCACACACCTCCTGGGTGTGGTGATCCGTCCCCTTTAGTGGCACCGAGGCCACTTAGAGAGAGAGATTAATAAGTCTGCTCTACAGCCTTAGCTAGGAGCCATGTGGCTTTTAGATCATGCAGCAGAGGCTCATGCATTTAGGTCACAGGTTCAATCTCGCTCTCTGACAACCGGGGTCTGTCGGTGTTACAATTACTCAGTATGAGTAAGGATGACAGAATCTGGCCCCCAAAACATCACTTTTTAAAATCTTACCCTTTTTACTTCTGTAGATTTTTACCTAATTTTATTTGCTTTCAAAATATATTTATCAGTAGAATCAAGTGACATTCACTATAATTACTCAAACCATGAAAATGTTAGCAATTTTTTAACTTTCAGTTTTTAGTAATTTTTCATGCCTTTTCTTATTTTGCCACTGAAAAACAGATCAAAAGACCAAAGGAAGGAAAGCAAAATTTTAAAACTCACAAACAAAAATAACTTCTTTAGTATTTGGAAAAGTAGAAAATAGAGAAAAACAAATTATTGGGAAATTTAAAAAAAAAGCATTTTTTTCTGATCATTTTTTGTTTGAAGTATTTTAATCTTCTCTAATTCCCTCCTGATGATAAACCTATATTAGTAGTACAGTGCTTCCTGTAACTTAGTTATTCCTTTCATTATCCAAATTTATTGTCAGACTGTATGATCATTCTAGATTAAGCCAGTTTAGTCTAAAAACTTCTATATTGCCTCATAAGTATCTATTATTTTTGTACTACTAGAGCAAAGTACTCAGAGAGAGGCTCGAGAGCCAAGTGGCTCTTTAATGTATCTCCTTCAGCTCTTTGCATGATATTAAAACACTGTGCGATTTAATTATTAACCCATCTAAGTTATTAACCAATCAGGATGTGTTTACTATGTTAACCAATTGTACCTGATTATATATAGTGTGACAAAGTTTCTCCTCTGCCTTGGTGGGTCCTGTGCTTATGGCAGATTTGCTTGCCTCAGAGATTCATGGCAGCCCTCAGTTTGGCCACTTTTGCTAGTGGCTCAAACCTGCCATTTACTCAGCTAACCTCATCACTGGCCAGCATGGGGAAAGGGAGGAGAACAATCCACGCAGTCTCTGCTGCCCCACCTAGTGGGTCGGGGGATAAGCCAAGGACCTTCCCCTCTGGTGGGACCCACAGTCCAGGTCACCTCCTCTTGTCTCAAATGGGGAGTTGAGGGGGATGGGGGGGAACCTGGGGCCACCCTTTACTCTAGGTTCCAGCCCAGGGTCCTATGGATTGCAGCTGTCTAAAGTGTCTCTTGTAACAGCTGCATGCCGGCTACAACTCCCTGGGCTACTTCCCCATGGCCTCCTCCCAACACCTTCTTTATTCTCACCACAGGACCTTCCTCCTGATGTCTGGTAAAGCTTGTACTTCTCAGTCCTCCAGAAGTACGCCTACTCACTCTCAGCTTCTTGCGCACCTCTTACTCCCAGCTCCTCACATGCACCTCACTAACTGAAGTGAGGTCCTTTTTAAAACCACGTGCCCTGATTAGCCTGCCTGTCCTAATTGATTCTGGTAGCTTCTTAATTGGCTCCAGGTCTCCTAATTAGCCTGCCTTAATTGGTTCCATCAACTTCCTGATTGTTCTGGAACAGCCCATGATCTTACTCAGGGAAAAGGGACCTGCTTAATCTGCGGCTAATATATCTACCTTCTATCACTCTCCTGTAGCCATCTGGTCTGACCCTGTCACAATATATAAATTAAATACTTCCCCTGTCATACTGTTAAATAGGAATACATAGTACTACAGTAAATGAAAGAAATGAATTCACACTACTGTGCCTCTTTTGGGTAATGTTGATTGGAAATTTGGCTTCTGAACCACTGAGGTCTGAGTATTGCTGAGCCTCTAGGGGCCCTAACCATTGATCAGGACCCCATTTTGCTAACTGCTGTATGAACAGCGCAAAAAGATGACAGTCCTTGCCCCAAGAGCTGACAATGTAAGTATCACATGAGATGACAGATGGATACAGACAAGACAGGAAAGTAAATAGAAACAATGAGACAATACCGGTCAGCATGAAAGGCAGTGATCTCAGTACACCAGTAGCTGAACTGTTGTCAAGCTTTTTGTAGGCATCGTGGCAAAAGAGAGTTTTTTAGGAGGATATGAAGGTGGATAATGAGGTAGCTTTGCAGATGTTTGCAAGTAGCACCTTCCAAGCATGGTGGAAGCATGGAAGAAAGCATAAAGTTGTTTATGTGAAAATTCAAACATAGGCAGTGGAGGAAGACATCATGGGCCTCTCAGAAGCGAGTGTTGACAGCTCAACAGAGAATGTAAGAAGATAGTTAAGGTGGGTGTGCCATGGTTCCCAGGGTGCAACCTTTGGCTGTGGAACCACGGAGCCCTCTGTCCCACCAACCTGAGGTGTCCCTCTCACACTGTGATGTCGTGTCAAGCCACAAACCTCTGACAGGTACTGCATTTATACAGACATCCACAAGCAGGGACATACCCAACTGAGTTACAAGAATGATCTCCCAGACATTCATGAACCATCAATAGGGAGGCTCCAGACAACTCCCTCCCAGCTCCCCAGCCTTGCACCCCAGAACTATACTGTCTTGCACTGATCAGAAGCCTGGACACTGTAAATTCATTACCCAGTCCACCTGTCCCTCGATGTGGAGAGGAAACACACTAGCCTTTGTAAACTGAGCTGAGATTTCCCAAGCACTTCAACCAAAACACACTGTTCAGGTAAAATATAAAACAGATTTATTAATTACAGAAAGATTTGAAGTGATGAAATGTAGCAAGCATAGAGATCAAAGTTAGTTATCTAAGAAATAAAAATAATTTTAGTCTAAATTCTATAAACTAAACAGGATTTGAATCAAGTAGTGTCTCACCCTGACAGATGCTACAAACAGGTTCAGATTCTCAATAAACAGTCTTGGGACTCTTTTCCAGCCAGGACCATCCTCCCCCAGTTCAAAGTCTTTGTCTTCCAAACGTTCCTCTTGGTGTTGAGTTGGGGGGGGAGGGAAAGAGAGATCAAGTGATGATGTCACTTCCCCTCTTTTATAGTTTTTTCCAGCTTGCTGGAAAGATATTTTGCCATGACATGGGGATCAGGCAATCCCCATTTGGTCGAGTAGTCTCCATTGCATACGTGCTCTCTGTGAGAAGTCTCCATTGCATAGAGTCTTGGGGGTAATGGATTCTTTCCTTGATGGGTGTTGATGAGCTATTAACCTCTGTCTGGCTACTCCACTGTTGTACCTGAAAGACTGGTTGTGGGTGTTCCCAACCTCACATCATATTTCAATATCACACACATATAGCAAAACTTTATAACTTCACATACAATCATGGCCCATACAACATAACAGGATATTAATGTTCAACAGATTAAGACTTTTAAAATGATACCTCATACTTTGTACAAAACATATCATAATTATATGACAATGGTGAACATGGTGGTTCCTGGGTGCTACTCTGAGGAACAGAGTGTCACAGTGGGACAAGTTTCTAGGATGCCACCTTTGTCATTCCCCTTAATGTTTCTTCTTTCACAAGTGATATCTTCTTGGCAATGTTAGCTATGCCACTGATAGAGCTAGCACAATCCAAGCTGAACTTCTGGTTCTAAGGTTATCATTTAGACCTATTCACTAATTTAAAATAATGATAATTGCCCATACATATAGAAACTTTCTGTACATTCCATTTATTCTTGCTGATTGCTTTGTCTAGAAAACTGAGTGTTAGCATGGCCCATTTCTTTCCAATCAACCTGACTTATAACACAGGTGCTTCAGATGTCAGGTGCTTCATATATATGAATTATATATATTTTTTTAATGTGAAGGGAAGTGTGAGCATATGGAAGACAACCTCTTCAAAACTTCTAAAGCTGCTGTGCTTTTCCTGATTGCTGCTTGAACACACAAGCTGCAATATATTCTAATTAGATATAGGATGTCTAAATGTATTTAAATATGGAAGTGGTTCCATTGAGATGGTGTCTATATAATAACCAAACAAAACAATACTGTATCTAAAACAGTTTTTCACATACTAATGAATAGTTCATTCATCATAAATTTCTAGGCTCCTCTGCTATATTGGAGTCTACTTGCATAGACACCTGCATGGTTAAATTCACTGGGCCTTCACAGGTTCAGGCATCTGTGCTGGTAGACCTTGATGTCTTGGTAAGCTGGGTGACAGACTCAAAGAGCTCAATTTATTTGGCTTAACAAAGAGTAGGTAAAGGGTAACTTGAGTGCAGTCTAAAAGTATCTATGTGGGAACAAATGTTTAATAATGGCTCTTCAATCTAGCAGAGCAAGTCTAACAAGAGCCAGTGGCTGGAAGTTGAAGCTAGACAAATTCAGACTGGAAATAAGGTGTAAATTTTTAATGGTGAGTGTAATTAATCATTGGAGCAATTTATCAAGGATCATGATGGATTCTTGATCACTGACAAGTTTTAAATTGATTGGATGTTTTTCTAAGAGATCAGCTCGAGGAGGTATTTTGGAGAAGTTCTACTGTCTGTGTTATACAGGAGGTCAGACTAAATGATCACAATGGCCCCTTCTAACCTTGGAATCTAAGAAGCTATGTAAAACAAAAAGGGATTGATTATACATATGAAGTCCATGAGAGTTCTGCACATGGGGGCCAGGCTGGGCCGTGACTCCTCTTCCACAAGTGAGTTGAGGAAGAATCATCAAGCATCCCTGAAAGTTATTTTGAGAAATATGGCAGACTATTATCACACTATAAGATCATACGCTGTGCAGAAAGATGTAAACATGGAACAGATTTTTCATGATCAATGAACCTAAACAAACAAAGTTCAGCAGATTCCAAAGTGAATCAGTGTGTCTTTTGGTGAATGTACGAATGAACAGAAATGTAATGAAAAGTAAACAGTGTCTGTACTGGCTTATACAGTCTCTGTATGTTGTGTTATGCTGTGTTAGTCTCTTTGGATTTCCATAGGTATTGCTAAATTGTGGTCTGAACATCTGTTATTGAATTCAAAGAATTTGGTTGCCTAGATACATTCAGTCAAACCTTGGATCAGATGAGAGAAATCCTTTTATTTGTATGCTGATGGCGACTGTCAGAGCTCCTCTCATTTGTTTGTCTTCATTCTAACTTTGTCCTTCAGGGACCGTGTCTTGACTTTTAATCCTGATGCTCAAGATGACAGGCATTTACTGACATCTCATTTGGAGGGAACTGGCTAAAGCAAAGAAACCTTCTCTTATGAGGCCATTCAATTGAATGCTCAATAGATAGGATTCTCTGCTCTCTCACATTTTCTTTTAGAAGTCAAAACAGGGTAACCTCCTTTCTCCCCTCCTTTAAACTCTACAGAGTATTTTAAAATCAAAGTTTTTTTTTTAATTTAAATATCCCAGTCTCCTGCTTGAGGGTGCCGATGAGTATAGGTCACATATGATGCTACCTATAACTCAAATAACCATCTGAAGTCACTGGTTCCAATCCTCTCCTAATACTTGCCCAACAAATGGATAATTAAAAATATACAAAGTAATATTGAAACAAACATTTAATGTATTAAGTAACATATATTCCATATACCATGAACACTCCTTCAAAAACAGAAGGAGATAACAGGAAACAGTGATAAATGCTTTGTTCTTCTATATTTCATAATATGTTTTTAATATTTCCTCAAGGTAATTATGTTACTGTACTGAAACAGTGGATATTCCCCCCCACGCACCTCCTCCCAAAAGTTGCCAGGAAATAGAGTATATTTCAATTCCTGAATAAGAACTGTAAAGTTTCCTAAAAACATTGGAACTTGGTTGTGGCTTTGCCAAAAGCCATAAGCAAGGAACAGTGTGAAGTTGCACTGTCCTCTGAGCAGACCAGGAACCAGATTACGAGTTTAATGATCTGATCCTTTGATCCCCTCACAAAGGGAGAAAAAACTACCAAGTTCCTGCCTGCTTTCCCCTCCCATGCTGCTACCCACAATAGCAAGTGCAGGAATGAATCCAGGATCATATTTTTACCCTTGTTTGGTTTGTGTTCCACTCATCCCTGGCTTTTCTTCCTCTGTAATGCTGCATATTTTATACCAGATTAGACAGCCGGATGAATGTTAATTCATATTTTGCATTAGAAGGGCTGCTATTTACAGTACATAGTGTAAAGAGCTCTGATTATTATTATTATTATTTTTTGGAAGGAAAGATAAATCCTGAACTTAACAGTAGTGGCATAAACGGGCACAAATCAGTGGACAACAGTGGACTTGTGCCCACTTTCCCCAGTGGTGATTCTGGTCTGATCTCTCTAAATATCGTTCCTATAGTTATTGCATTTAAAATGAACATAGACAATTGGACACTGCATCCCTTATTTAATGTGACTGGGCCAATTAATACAAAAGTAACAATCATGCCACAGTTCCTGCATGTTTTCAGAACCTTACCGTAAATATAGCAGATTGGAACCAATGGTCAATTAAATGTCTTTAAAATGTGGAGTTACAAAACAACAAGCATGAGTCTCAGATTTTTAGAGTTAGTTGAATTATGTATTACAAATAAATGAACTGACAAGTTCAGCCTTTTTTCTTTTGCAAATGGTTCTTGGATAATCTCGGGGGATCAATCGTGCATGGTGCTAAGCTATCTGCAGGACTGGGGTTACTTTGTGCAAGAGAGAGCCCTATGAACTATATGAGACACCACAACAGTCATCTTCACTTATGGAAAAGACCGATTAATAACCTTTCTCTAGGTGTTTATATCCCAGAGGCCAAAATAGACGATGTCCCTAGTGTACAATTCTAAAGGGATGATTCAGAAACTCAAAGGACTGGAATTTATGGTCTGGCTGATCTCTATTTGGCACAAGAACGGAAAGGGTGAGGTTAGGGGTTATGGGCTGTCTTATACCGCTTTTATGTCCCCAATTCTAGCACCAGCTGGAAGCCAGTTTGGCCCCCAGTGCAAGTTAAAGCAGCCTCAGGGTTCCTCTAACTTGGTTCAGCTGGTAACAGTCCCCAAGGGGTCATGACTGTGCAAGAGAGGGATCTCTGGAGTGCAGCAGTACTTTAACTGTGCTATGCATCCCTGACCACACCCCTGATGCTCCCTACAGCAGGGTCTGCGAGAAGGGATGGCCTAGAAGTTGTTATGCCAGCTCTGTACACTGCGGGAATCCTGTGGTGCTCTCTGGTTAAGCCAGGTTTATGTCCCCTTTGTGCCAAAAATCTGGCCCATAGAAAAAATATATTTCTCTATTCAACTTGATAGGGTCTTAGAATAACGTCTATAGGACCCTATTGGTTACATTCATCTTAAATTCAATAGGGACATGTGACGGGGTTGGGACTCACCACCACGGTGCCTCCCGCTGGTGACTCTGGGAATTAGCTCAGTCCATGTGAAATGCCCTATGCATGCCATAGGTGCCCCATCCATCTCTTGCCCTCCGTTGGTGTCTGGACCCGCATTGCTCCCTGCTGGGCAGTGTCCTCTTCAGGACACTGCCCTCCAGCAGTGCCCCTTAGTCCATGCTCAGATTGGCTATGTCTTGCCCAACCCTGATTGGTTGCTGCTTTGCACAGCCTCTCTGTCCTGTCTTTGCCCACTGTCACAGGGGGGTGGAGCACTCGCCCCACCACAGGACACAACCCCAAGGATCCACCCCTCTGCGCAGCATACCGGGAAAAATGGGAGGAGCTCCAGGCCCTGGAGGATCATCGAGCCCGGAGCGCTTTTGTTCGATCCCGCATCCGTCTCCTTCAGGAGATGGATCGCAGCTCCCGCTTCTTCTATGCCCTGGAGAAAAGGAGGGGAGGCAAAAAGCACATCACTTTCCTCCTGGCAGAGGACGGTACCCCCCTCACGGATCCAAAGGAGATGCGTGGAAGGGCCAGGGCCTTCTATGCTAGCCTTTTCTCCCCGGATCTGACTGACGCCGAAGCCTGCAGGGTGCTCTGGACCAAACTCCCGACGGTCAGTGCGGGCGACCGAGACCAGCTGGAGCTGCCTCTCTCTCTGGCCAAGCTCTTGGAAGCCCTCCGCCGCATGCCCACCAATAAATCTCAGGGCATGGATGGGCTGACCGTGGAGTTCTACCGCGTGTTCTGGGATGTCCTTGGCTCAGACCTTGTCATCGTCTGGGCCGAGTCCTTGCAAAGCGGCGTCCTCCCTCTTTCATGCAGGCGAGCTGTGCTCACCTTATTGCTGAAGAAGGGGGACCTCTGTGTCCTACGGAATTGTTGTCCCATCTCGCTCCTCAGCACGGACTACAAAGTCATAGTGAAGGCCATCTCGCTGCGGCTGGGGTCCGTGCTGGCGGACGTGGTCCATCCCGACCAGACCTACACTATCCCGGGCTGGACCATATTTGATAACTTGTATTTGGTCCGGGACCTCTTGGAGCTGGGGCATAGGGATGGTCTGTCGTTCACCCTCCTGTCCCTGGACCAGGAGAAGGCGTTCGACAGGGTGGACCACAGGTATCTCCTGGGCACCCTGCGGGTGTTCAGCTTTGGGCCCCAGTTCGTGGGCTTTCTCCAGGTGCTGTACACTGACGCGGATTGTCTGGTCAGGCTCAACTGGACCCTGATCGAGCTGGTCAGCTTCGGGCGGGGAGTATGGCAGGGGTTCCCCCTCTCGGGCCAGCTGTACGCTCTGGCGATTGAGCCCTTCCTCTGTCTCCTCCACTGGAGGTTGACAGAGTTGGTGCTTCGGGAGCCAGAGCCGGAACTGTGGCTGGTCCTGTCAGCGTACACCGACGACGTGCTCCTGAACCACCTGGTGTGGGTGGAGACCTGCCAGGCTGTTTTTACTCGGCAGCCTCCTCCACCCGGGTCAAGTGGGTCAAGAGCTCTGACCTGGTGGTCGGGGATGGGTGGCAGGGGAGCTCCCTCCCACCCGCGCTTGAAGCAATCTGGTGGAGTGTGGGTCCGCTGTTCTATCTTGGCGTTTATCTATCCGCCACACATCCTTCTCTGCCAGAGAACTGGCAGGATTTGGAGGCCAGGGTGGGTGAGCGGCTGCAGAGATGGACAGGACTGTTCCGGTGTCTCTCCCTGCGAGGGAGAGCGCTGGTGCTGAACCAGCTAGTCCTGTCCATGCTCTGGCACTGTCTCAACACCCTGAGCCTGGCCCCAAGGACTCTGGCCAGGCTCCAGAGGATGGCTCTGGAGTTCTTCTGGCCGGAGCTGCACTGGGTCTCTTCAGGGGTCCTGAGTCTTCCCCTGGAGGAGGGACGACAGGGCCTGGTTTGCTTGTGCAGCCAGGTCCATGTCTTCCGCCTCCAGGCCCTGCAGAGGCTCCTTTTTGGTGCAGGTAGTCCGGCGTGGAGCACGTTGGTGCATGCCTTCCTCCGCCGCCTCCAAGGGCTCCGATATGACCAGCAGCTCTCTTTTCTCCATCCGAGAGGTCTTCCACGAGACCTCTCCAAGCTGCTGGTCTTCTACCGGACCTGGAAGCTTTTTTCAGCGACCAGGTCCTCTGTGGCCACCGAGGGGGCGGACCTCCTCGCGGAGCCCCTGCTACACAATCTCGATCTACGTGTGCAGGTGGCGGAGTCTCCCTCGGTGTGTCAGAGGTTGGTCCTGGAGACCTCCTGGACTACGACAGGGGGGACTGGGTGGAGCCCCGCGCACTCGGACGATGCATGGGGCTTTCAACCCTTCCGACCCCTAAGCGCATACACCCGATTCTCTCGCTTTCCTACGGCTAGCCCTGCGGGAGGGTGTTTCCCGCCCACCCCTCATCCCTGGCCCTCCGGACATTTTTCTTGGGTCCCTGTTCAGCGAGCCCCGCAGGCCTCCCCGCTCCCACACTCCGAGCCGGCTGCATACCCTGCAGCTGGTCCAGTTTCGAACCGTGCCCAGAAACCATCTGTACACACTCGTTCTCCATACACTGCACTTCCTCACCCTCGTGTCCCGCCCCGACACTATATGGTGGGACTACCTTCCACCTAAAGAGCGTGAGGAGCCCCGGTGGGCCAGCCTTTATTCCACCTTGGTCCCGTGGCCCGCCGGGGACATCAGTTGGCAGCTCCTTCATGGAGCTTTGAGCACGGGCATGCACCTGGCATGGTTCACCCCTATACCCGAGGCCTGCCCCTTTTTGCAGCATGAGGGAGAACCTGACGCACGCCTATCTCGAACGCACCAAGTTGCAGCCCCTATTCTGGCTCCTCCAGAACCTCTTCTTGAGGTTCTGGCTGCACTTCTTACCACACTTGTTCCTCTTTGCACACCCTATCCGTGGCCCCATGAAGTCATGAGACCTCCTCGTCAACCTCCTCCTGGCCAGGCCAAGGTTTCCATCTATAATACCAGGAGGAGAATGTTGGACGAGGGGGTTCTCTGTGACTGTGGGGCCTATTTCCATTCCTCCCTAGTTTCACGCATCCGGGCAGAGTTCCAATGGGCAGCATCCGCTGGCTTCCTTGACAGCTTTGAGGAGCAGTGGGCGCTGTCCGGAGTTCTCTGCTCGGTATCCATCCGGTATCCTTGTTTTGAACCTCTGACCTTCACTCTGACCCCTGTTTTTCATTAGTTGTCCCCCACATTTATTTGGTCCCTGGGTCCAGTAGTCCCTCCCGCTAGGCTGGGGGAGGGGCCTTTAGAAGTGTGTGGGCTTGCGCCCACCTACCTCCCGGGTTTCCAATAAGACCACAGGACACAATAAATAAACATACCAATAAGAAATGTAGCAAGTGTAAAGCCCAGACAGGAACTCTGTGGCATACAATGAAGAGTACAAAGAAGTAAAATCACTGTGGAGAAAGGAAACTATGAGTCATAGATAGTGGAGACTGACAGTTATTATCACTCATAATGACATCTCCACAGCAGGTATGGACAAGTCCCAAAGGCAATTCATCAATGCTGCTCTCTCTTTCTTAATGATGCACTGGTACAAAGAAATGCTGCCATCTGAAAGTGATTAGCTTAGATACATCCATCCCTCAGGGGAAAAAATATAACCTATTAAGTGAAGGGCTTATCAGGATTTTGATAGTGTCTACGATTCATACCTTGATGAGATAAGGTTGCATAACTAAGAGTGTGTATCTCTATCCACGACAGCTGTGCTCAACTGAGCCAGTGGACCTGAGGGCAAATCTTTCAGGAGAAGGGGACAAAATAATCACAGCTGATAGTCCATGACTATGGAATTTCCTACCAGTGGAGAACGTACTCAATGTACTCAACCTTAACCCTTTGCAGAACACAATGAAAGGCCTACTATAATGTTTTATGGTAGCATTCGCATAAAACCCCTGAATGAAGAGGGCTGAAGAACTATGCATCTCTACTCATCTTAGAGACATACCAAGGGACAGTTGAACAGTAAGATGAGAAGGTTCTCTTGCAGATATTACTGCTTATTCATGATACTGTCTGTTAGATACCATGGTGATGGGAATAGATAATAGAAATTCCTCAACACAAACTCAGGGTATCCTTAGCCTAATTTCGTAAGTGTGACATTTATGTAATCCTTTTGACCCTGTCAAGGTTCCTCCCCCACTCTGAACTCTAGGGTACAGATGTGGGGACCTGCATGAAAAAACCCCCTAAGCTTATCTTTACCAGCTTAGGTCAAAACTTCCCCAAGGTACAAAATATTACACCCGTTATCCTTGGAATGGCTGCTACCACCACCAAACTAATACTGGTTACTGGGGAAGAGCTGTTTGGACGCGTCTTTCCCCCCAAAATACTTCCCAAAACCTTGCACCCCACTTCCTGGACAAGGTTTGGTAAAAAGCCTCACCAATTTGCCTAGGTGACTACAAACCCAGACCCTTGGATCTTAAGAACAATGAACAATCCTCCCAACACTTGCACCCCCCCTTTCCTGGGAAATGTTGGATAAAAAGCCTCACCAATTTGCATAGGTGACCACAGACCCAAACCCTTGGATCTGAGAACAATGAAAAGCATTCAGTTTTTACAAGAAGACTTTTAATAAAAAATAGAAGTAAATAGAAATAAAGAAATCCCCCCTGTAAAATCAGGATGGTAGATATCTTACAGGGTAATTAGATTCAAAAACATAGAGAACCCCTCTAGGCAAAACCTTAAGTTACAAAAAAGATGCACAGACAGAAATAGTTATTCTATTCAGCACAATGCTTTTCTCAGCCATTTAAAGGAATCATAATCTAACACATACCTAGCTAGATTACTTACTAAAAGTTCTAAGACTCCATTCCTGTTCTGTCTCTGGCAAGAGCAGCATACAGACAGACACAGACCCTTTGTTCCTCTCCCTCCTCCCAGCTTTTGAAAGTATCTTGTCTCCTCATTGGTCATTTTGGTCAGGTGCCAGCGAGGTTACCTTTAGCTTCTTAACCCTTTACAGGTGAGAGGAGCTTTCCCCTGGCCAGGAGGGATTTCAAAGGGGTTTACCCTTCCCTTTATATTTATGACAGACCCCTCAATAATTGGCTTGCATTGTGGAATTAATCTGTACTCCCTAACTATGCCTAAATCTGAGTCCTGGTTTGTGTATAATCCACTGTTTCACATGTATTTTAAGGTCACAGAGAGTTGTTTTCATTTTTTAAAATGTTTTCTGTATTCATGAGTTCCCATTAATTTGAGATTGAAGTTTAGATGAAAAGTATTTGGTTACTCTTTGTGTGGAAAGGGGAAAACCACTAAAAAGCAAAGCAATTAGGCATGTGCTTAACTTTTAATCCATCTCTATTCAGCAAAATGCAAATCCCAGGTATGTAAATGGGATTTAAGCACATACTTAAGGGAGAGACTTTCAATAAATGGGATCTGGGTGCCCAACTGCCTTTGGAAAATCTTCTCCTGTGTGATTTGCTAAACAGGGCTGGATTGAAGCATGCTGGCTTGGGGTCCTAATCTTCTTCTTTATATATAAAATGCCTAGCAGATTTTGGGTTCTCTATAAAGAATTAAACAACACTTACAATGACATTTGCAGCCATTACACCTGCAAACATAAAATATAAATCTGGCAAGCTCCTGCTCTTCATAATTTGTGTGTGTATGTGTTCTGGGGATGTTGATGGGGAGGTTACCTGAATTTGGTACTCACCTTATTTTATGATTATGAAAGATAGATACTGACAAAGTATCTGGAGCAAAAGCTGCAAACATTTGAAATGAGATGCCTGTGTCATATCCTAGGGATGATAAGGCTAGAGAGCCTAAGAAATGACATCCACAGAAGACTGAAAGCACAGAGCATGACTATAATAATCAAAAGGCACCAACTATAATGGCTTGGCCCTGTTGCTACAATCATCCCATAGCAATTGCCTAAAATCATTCCCTATGGAACAGTGCATGGAGCAAGAAGCCATGGACGTCCAAGGAGACAGTAGTATAACATGATATATAAAACCATCCAGGCAGTGCCCAGACAGGCTTAAGTGGCAGCTCAAAAGAGACATGGTTGGAATGTGCATATACTCTCCGCTGTACCCAAGCTTTGCATTGGTGATGGTAGTGGAGATAGATAGCAAATTCAGGTAACATCTGCTACCAAAATTCTTAAGCATTAAATTCAAGTCAAATGTGTCTTTTTTGCTAACAGAAATGGAAATGCTGGCAAAAAGTTCATCATTAATAAATGGACTTTGAAATTTCACTATAATGTCCACAGGACTTACGTTTTTCTCCTGTTGCACAATGAGCTGAGCACCTTCAAATGTATTTTCCTTTTTGACATCAGTCTTTTTTTCTTTCATTTTTCTTCCGACATTGATTTCTGTAGCAGTGCAAACATTCAGCTATAGTGCTTCTGAATGAGAAAAATTCTACCCCTGAACCGATAAAACAAACCAGTCCTTCTCTCTAGCTCACAATTGTCCTCAGAGATTTCTCAATGTAAAATTAATTTGAAAGGGTTTTTCTTCATGCTGGAATCTAACTGATCCCAAAGGGTTTGAAGTCATCCTAGGAAAGCTTCAAAGTTTTACCTGAATCTCCACATAGGTGAAGGTTTATCTTTCACTAATATTGCTATAGAATGTGTTTTACTGTTGGATAAATTGATTAAAGAATATCAATCAATAGCATTTTAATGCAAACTCCTAATACAATTAAAAATATTCTGCAGCTATGTCAGAACTCCATGAGTAGGAGGAAAATATGAGAAGAGCAATTGCTTATACATGTGTAGCAGTTATAGTGAATTGTTGAGCATTCTGTATTTTGCTGCTGTAACTCATTATTAGGCTAAGAGAAATGGGATAAAGATAAAGAACGTATTATTGCCAGTGGAGAACTCCACATTTATAGCTACACAATGGCTTTTATTCTAGCACCTTATTTTCACTTGTTTATAACTATTAAAAATGCTCTAGGGGTGCCAACCTCATTCTGGGGAGAGAGCTGAATTCCATATTTTAAATATGGTCTGAGATCTGGGATATAAGTAGTACTCTTGACCATTACCCAAAGTCTTCCCCATCTGACTGCTTTCCGTGGCTTATCTATATAATAAGATTCCAGGAATGTCACCTTGTGTGTCACTCTGAAGGCTAAACTGTCTGAGTAAGTGTGAAGCAATGAAAGCACCTACAAGCAAAAGTGAGAGCTCTTTTTGTTCAGCATATCAGCACGTTGAATCATCACTGAATTTAGCAGTTTGCGACAGCCAATTCTTTAGTTCTCAGCCATTTTGACTTTACGAATTACACCTGTCTGCCAGCACAGGCTTTCAGCCACAATAAGGCATGTATCTATACCAACCCAAGAATCCTAGACCACTGTGATATTAGACGTAACTCAACCAATCACCATCCTGTCTCTGCAACTAATTTGCATGTGACAATTTCATTGGTTGTAGGAGGATGACTGCAAAGATGGTGGATTAAATGGGCCAGCTGCCACACCCCTGTGACAGCACAAGCTTTAAGCTACTAGTTTGAAATTAATGGTTTCAGCTCTCTTTGTACTGAACAGGTGTCCAGTTACAAAACCCATCAGAATAATTGTGTCAGAGAAGCCAAGATGTGAAAGGGCTTAGAAACTGATCCTCCTTGTTAGGGGCACAGGTATATCAGTAGAGAATAGCGTAAGAGAAGCATTCATGGCTCTTTTCCAGTGTGATGGTGCTATGGATGAACAGTCAACAGGGCTGTTCAAACTATTAGAAATAAGAAAGAGATGTTACAAATGGGAAAAGATTTTAGCTAAAGCAGCTTAATCTGTGGTGTTCACTTTTTCTTTCCTTTATAAATCACTTTAAATTATGAATGGTATTTTAGTGATGAAAACTTATTGAAATATGAAATATTTCACTGAAATATAAAATCACTGTCACAACTGTAGCAATTTGGTTGGAAAATTTTACATATATGCTATATGTAACTGAAATATAATGAGAAAAATAAAATAGAAAAAAGGGGAAAAACCAATGGAATTATTGTGTCATATCTTGAAATATATAAACGACACTATTTAGACTGCTGGAAAGACTTCAGTTGGATTGTGATTGCTCAGCATCTCTGAAAATCAGGCCCAAGGTATCTTAAGTTGTCCACTCAACACAGAGGCTACTTGTGAAATAGTCCTGAACATTTCATTAACTAAAGTTTTTCATGTAATTAATTAAAATATTTGTCTAGTTTTTTTCATGTATTTAGATGTAGAAAGCCAGTTTCAGGCTCTAAGTTCTAGTGAAGTGTTAATGTATTTGCAGAAATACAACTGGGGGAAATTTTGGTAGTAATCTTTGGTTTAACAATTCAATAGCAATAAACAGTTTGAGATCTCGTGTGTAATACTTGCTCCTCTTCCCCCGCTGTTCCTGAAATTGGAAGTAATTTGGAATTGGTGAATTGGGTAATTCTTTAATGTCATTTGACTAGTACTGGAAAGGAAAGCAGAGGAGTGAAACTGTCACTCCATTGCATTTTTACTTTTTGGTGCAGAAAAGATTGTGCTTGATTCTCATGATAAAGAAATAGATAACGTGTCTCCAAGATGGGTGTGTATGGCATGAATGTCTACATTATTCATCGTATTATCTCAGTTGGCTCAAAGTGCCAGAAAATTCACCCAGACCAAGATTCTTCTCAGTTCAGACAGCATCCGAGCAACTCATGGCTCTGATAAGGGGCCCCTCCTGGCCTGTATATGCAGTAGTGTTGATGAGCAAGGAATTATGCTAATTGCGAGGGATAACTCAGGGTTGTGAGTTTAATCCTTGAGGGGGCCATTTAGAGATCTGGGGTAAAAATTTGGGATTGGTCCTGCTTTGAGCAGGGGGTTGGACTAGATGACCTCCTGAGGTCCCTTCCAACCCTGATATTCTATGATTCTATGATTACCCTCTGAAAGGTGACTATGGGGAAGGGAAATAAAGGGAGATAGAAAAGGGAAACAAATCATATGTTGTCTGAAACTTACAAAAAGTTATTCGAAATAAATGTTGGGTCACTTATCTAGACTTTCTCCCTATTGTGTGTGTATTTAATTCTCCTACGGAAGGATCCATTTTATATTCTTTTATGCTGGCACGTTAGGATCATATGAAGTTTTGAAATGTTCAGCTACCTCTCTCAAAAGTGGCATGTTCCTTTTATAGCCCCTGGACAAACTGACAATACCTTGTAATATACTGAACAAATCTTAAGGTAAGTTTATTCAGTAAGGTTTACCTTACTGAATGAGGGTTAATGCTTTTGGGATACATTGTGTTAAAAATACAATTGGGTATGTGTTATTGTGGCATTGTATGTACCTTCTCTAGCAGGGATAGGGATGCTAATGAACTTTTTTAGTTATCAGCCTTTGAAACCCCCCTGAGGCAATATTATACATTTATTAATTCAAACAGGATTTTCCAGAGACTCACAGACAAAGAAAAAACTTCTGGATAAAAACCCTGAGTTTAGGCTGACCTAAGCCCTTTTCCCTGATCCAGCAAATGAACAGGACTCCTGGTCCATGGAGGGCCACCATCCTTAAGGGAGGACTTGGCCTGCTGAGGCCTCATATGACTGTGCGCTTGCTCTGAGTTGAAGCTCTGATGAACTTGTAACCAGAAGGATGCCCCTAGGGGTAGGGTATTAAAAGACTGCATCTGCCAGAGGCCATGTGAGAGTTGGGATGAACTCTGCTTAGCTTATTAGCATACGTACAGATTCTTTTAGTGGTTTTAATGTTTCTCTGTAATGTTTTTTACCTTAGAATGAAATGGGCTTGCTTAGAAAAACAGTGTGGTGAAAGGTATATCTGTAACAATTACACTGTTATCCACTTCTGAAGAGAAAGCCAACAGGTGGCCTAGGGCAACCTGCCTGTGCTGGGAATTACACAGTGAAGGCAATGGAACTGTCCAGCCTGGAAATACTCTGGTTAGAAGGGAGAGAGACAAGTGTCTCCATCCAGGAGAGGAAACAGCTGGGGAGCAGAGAGGCAAGAGTGAGTGCCCTTGCTGAGGAGAAATACAGGTGCCATTGCTCTGAACTGTGACTGACACATGCCAGATACAATAGATGGGACTGTCACTCCTACCACAGCATGCCTGGGCCATTCAGACTGGAAAACTGGCATGTCTGAAGCCATGATGGACTCAGCCATAGTTCTGATAAGCACATTTGGGGGGCCCATCCAAACTCTTTGAACCTCCTGGATCTCCTAAATTGAGCTGGGACACTTATGAGAATAGGCTTTCATGTAAGATGTCTGTTGTTTCCAATTTATCACAAGAACAGCTTCATTCATGACTGGCTGTCCTGCATGGGCATGTGTGACATTCCCCTGGTGTTATCTGGACTGGTGATCTGCTAGGTCACGCCAATCCTCAACTCCGGGAGCCAGCCTTACCCTGCTCTGCTGTGAGAACCCCCACTCCCGGGTTGTTCCTGCACAGCCTCTAGTATGTAAGCTGCTCCCAGGTACATGAGTGAGCACTTTTGGCCAGCCGCTACTTGGATTGTGCAACCGAATGACACTAGCCAATATCTCCAGTCCTAGATGCAACCCTAGGAACCTCCGTCTTGCAGTATCCAGTTATTTCCACTGGACACTGCAAGCTTATATGAGTTCGTCAATTTAACAAAGAAATTGATATGTACCAGGCTTTTTATCCCATGGGGAGTCTCTGACATGCTTCAAACCAAACATACTGCTTCAGGTAGAATAAACAAATGTATTAACTGCAAAAGATAGATTTTAAGTGATTATAAATCAAAGCACAAAGAGTCAGATTTGGTCAAATGAAATGCAAGTGAAACACATTCTAAGCTGATCTTAACATTTTCAGTGCCCTTACAAACTGAGATGCTTCTCACCACAGACTGGCTGGCTGCCCTTCAGCCAGGCTCTCCCCTTTGATCAGCGGTTCAGTCACTTGGTGGTGGTATCTGTAGATGAAGGTGGAGAAGACAGCCAGCATGGCAAACGTCTCTATCTTTTATCATGTTCTTTCTTCCCTCTTGGCCTTTCCGCCCCCTTCAGGGTCAGGTGAGCATTACCTCATCGTAGTCACAAATTGGCCAAGGGAAAGGGGGTGACTCACTCAAGAGTCTAACAGATCCTTTGTTGCTGCCTGGGCTAGAGTCCTTTGTTCCTGTGAGGCTGAGCTGGGTTTGTTCCATACATGCCCTGAAGAGGTGTAAACTGCCCGTCTGTTTTTGGAGAGTTTTGCCTGGGCTTGTTTTAAGCTATGAGGACACATTTTCAGCCTCATAACTATATGCATGAAATTACAACCTATAACATTACCATAGCAACAATGCTCAGTGCATCATGAGCCTTCTGAAGCCACTCAACATGACAAACTTTGCATTGGATACCACACAATCATATTATAAGGATGAACATGGGGGTGAAGGGTGTTCCCCTGAGATACAGAGTGTCACATCTGCCCCCTTAGATTACTGCAAGAGGGTTAGTCACTGACTATCTCAAAGGCAGTTTGTGTTATAGTTCTTTTGGCATCCAACCATTAAGGCCATAAGGCAGCGTGCCTCAGTTTTCCCCTCACCCAGCAAACCAGGTTTGTTGTGGTTTCTCTGCTGTGGTAAGCTTCAAGTGTGTTTACAGGTATTAATTGAAAAGTAGCATTATCATAAGGTTTAACATCCATGTCAAAATTCTTCTCCCCAAAACTTAACATTAATACCAAATTTTTTATCACAGATGTGTGTTTACAAGTATCTTTATGATACCACGTCCTCTGTTCAGATAGTGTAGTTTGCGGTTAATTTGTTCCTTACCCATGGTGTCCTTTGACTCCAATGTAATCAGTCACTGGCTTTTCTTTCCCTCCAGTGTTCCCATCTGTGTGGGCTCTTAATTTAATCATGTTTTGGGAATTTTGGTGCCTCAGGGTCTGGCAAGATAGGTGTGCAGGGGGATCCTGCACATTGGCTGGACCTTTGAGGAATGGTCTCCCAAATCCAGGACTGTACATATACAGAAAATCCAGCTCCCTTTTTGGGGTTACCTGGTGTTTTCCCCTCCCAGAACTGAGTCCTTCCCTGCTTCCAAGGGGGCTGTGATCTGTGCTCTCTGGGCTAGGTGTGTTTACTCTTCGATCAGATTTACATTTTCCCAGCAGCTCTCCCATAACTGCTCTCTGTATCTCACCAGCCTGGGAGAAAACACCCCCTTCTCTGTCAGTTGGGTCATTTGTATTCTGGCAGACTACCACCTGGCAATTTCCTGGTACCAATTCTTCTGTTATCACAGGCATTGGAGCTGCATCTTCATTTAAAGAGACACAGTTACTTTCCAAAAACTTATCAGAAATAGCACCCTGAAAAATTAGGAGTTGCATTGGGGTACTCTCCGCCACCGCTTTCTCTGTCGCTGAGAAGTCAGCTGTGTGACTGCTCCCCACCAAGAGGTCAGTTACACAGTTCCTTCTCAAAATCTGGGTCATGGGCTGAGTGTCTGGGTGCACAGATGCTGACTCAGCCATTCTTTCCTGGGCATCCTCTCCCAAATGACCAGGGAGGAGACATTCCTGTACCCCCATAATTCCTTCCCCAGTTTCTTCCTCTGGGCCCCCTCCTAAAACACATTTCTCTGTGCTCCCTAGGAAGGGTTCTTTCCCTTGTTCAACTGCAAAACTCTGCCAGGTAACAACTGGGACAGTTTCCTTAATCACTGACAACACCTCTCCTGCCCCTGCTCCTGAGGGCACATTGCCTTCTGCTTGAAAGGAGCTAGTCTCAGCCCCTTCCATACTTGGAAACACACTACTTCCCTGTGTTTCAGACTCACAGGAATCCTCAGTGGTTTCTGAGATCCCCTGCCCCTTCTCTGGGCTGTCCTCTGGGACACATTTCTCTCTGCTCCCTAGAGCGGGTTTGTCTCTGGTTCAGCTGCAACCTGCTGGCAGCTAACAACCTGGACAATTCTCTCCCTGGCAGGCATTACACCCCCATCCCTTCCTGATGTGGTGTTGACTCCAGCTGCAGTGCAGGAGCTGGTCTCAACCACCCTCCCACATGGAATCATGTGGATATCCCCCTCCTGCAGAAGAATCAAGGAGACTCTCTCCCATTCTCTCAGCAGTTCCTGAGACCTTACCCTTTCCCTCGGGGGTCCCAGCATAAAACTCCCTCCTGCTGCAGGCAAATACTTTAATCTGAGCTACACGGAAAAAAACATTACCAAGAAGCAGGTCAACTAAGAGGTGTTCCATTACTCCCACAGTCAAAACACTTTCTAAACCTTCCCAAACCACATGGATTTTAGCTAACGGTACGAGGAATCTGCTTTTGTTCACCTCCACAATCTCTGCCATTTGGCCAGGTAACATGCTGGCCTTTGGGACCACATTCTGCTTAACCAGAGAGATCTGGGCCTCTGTATCCCTCTGCCCCAAGCATTCCCTGCCATTAATTTGGACAACCTTAACATGCTCCATATCTGGTTCTGCAGAGGCTAATCTCACAAAATCAATATGATAGGTTTCAATTGCTTGGGGGGTTTCTGTGTTGAGGACAGCAGAACTAACATGAGCCATTGGCTGCCTGCTTCCTTCTAGTACAGGGCATTTATTTCTCAGGCTGATCAGTGGAATTACCCTGATCGCACCTTTTGGTCTCTTCTGCTTTTACAGGAGATTTGGGACAGGAGTTACCAGTAGAAGGATGTTTTTGGGTAGAAGAATATTTAGGCTCCCAAACCCCTTCTCTCTTCCCAGGGGCAAAATGAGATCCTCCCTTCCCACCAGTTTTAAACCTCTCTTTCTGTGCCCTGCCCTCAATAGACGCCTGAGTCTGTTCAAAGGCATCAGCTAAAAAAGCCATCTCATCCACAGTCTTTACATCAGCCTCACATATGCTTAGGAAATGCTCTTGAGCAACAAGATCAAGCATTCCTTCAAAACTTGCCACGTCTTTACCCCTCACCCATTTTCCCAACAAATCTTTCATTTTGTTTACATATTCCCCATTACTCATACCAATAAGTATGGGATTACTTACTTACCCTCTTAAGATTCCTAAATTTAACTCTATATGTTTCAGGGGTAATCTGAAAACTTTGCAAAACAGTATTTTGAAATTTACAATAGTCTAAAGCATCTTCAAGAGGCATTCCATTGAATACATTTCAAGCTTTACCAGTTAATTTCACAATCAGGGTAGGAACTCTCTTATCCTCAGGGATTTCATGTATTATACATAGCCTTTCAAAAGTAGTCAGATATTCAGCAATATCATCCTCCTCACTGTATGCAGGACATAAGTGTTCCCATTTGTGGATTTTTGGAGTGATGGGAGTTGTTGGGATTGGGAGCCTCTGGTTCTGCTTCTCTAGCAGGTCCAGTTGGTGTTTTCTCGCTCTTTCCTTCTCCTTTATCTCCAGTTCTTTCAGTTGCAATAATCTCTGGTACTCCCTCTCCTTTTCTGGAACCTGCAGCCTAAAAAGCTCCAACTTTGCAATTGCTTCACTGCTTTCACTCATTTTCCTGTTTTTCTGTCCCTACTTCCCTTTCCCGAAATAAGCAAACAGAAAATAACAAAACTGTGACCTACTCCTGATTGTTCTTAGACACTGCACTTAAGACTCACTTAAAATCACAAGTATCAGTGCTTAAAGTGTGAACTCCACTTGGAGTAACAAGCTGTACATAGACCCTGCCTACTGCCCCATTCCCCTGGTGTTATCTGGACCGGTGATCTGCTAGGACACTCCAATCCTCAATTCTGGGAGTTAGCCTTACCCTGCTCTGCTGTGAGAACCCGCACTCTTGGGTTGTTCCCGCACAGCCTCTAGCATGTAAGCTGCTCCCAGCTATGTGAGTGAGCACTTTTGGCCAGCTGCTGCTTGGATTGTGCAACCGAATGACACTAGCCAATATCTCTGGTCCCAGATACAACCCTAGGAACCTCTGTCTTGCAGTGTCCAGTTATTCCCGCTGGACGCGGCAAATTTATAAACTTTTTATCAATAGTGGCTGATTGACTACATTAGAGAGCACTGCAACTCTGATGACAAATTATCTGACACTTTAAATCTCCGTAAGTTTAATATAACAGGTAAAGAGCGCCTCAAGGCGGTGTTACATCTGTGGAATCTCAGTTTTATGAGGTGATTATAATGCAAGCAATTGACTGCCATGTGGAGTATGTGCTAAATGATATCTTGAATGATAATGATGGTTCATACTTGGCAGTCTGATAGTGCTGTGATCAATTTATAATTCCACAGAAACTGGAATGCATGAGTTACATCCAGATGGCACTGGCAATTCAATGTGGTGGAATGGCAGAGGTCAGCACTGCCTAGCAACTTACCAAGGACTTAGTAACAAAAGGGTTTAGCAGCGTTGTCATCAACATGGCCAGAAATCTTAATTCCTATTCCCAACTTCCCCATATGACCTAGCACGATTGTTGTATCACTAACAAAGCATTTAGACCAAGATTTTCAAAAGGGATGCGTGATTTTGGGTGCCCAACTTGACACATTGAAAGGGTCTAATGTCAGAGGATAGCTGCTTAATATTTTCTGTTAATCAGGTACCCTTAAAGTGCCTTGAATTGGGTGACACTTAGAAATCTTGGCTTTCATTTTAAACAATATATAACTGATATGCCTTGGTCAACAAAGAAAGCCAACATTTGCCAGCAGCCATGCTACAGCAATAGGAGGCAATAACCATGGCTTCTCTGTTACCACTATTAACAGTTGGTATATGCTGACTTTAATGGGGACCAATTCGCCATGGGTGCATGAGAGGGACCAGAGTTCTTGAAACAACTGAGTGTTGAGAGCTTGGCACCAAAATGACATACGAATCCCCTGCATATAATTATGAAGATTAAATTGGTGCCAAACACTCAGCTAACAGATTTGGATGTCCTAGCTAAGCACTCACATTTGAAAACTAATCCTTGTAACCTCATTTATCCTAACTTGTACATTATTTTAATAGGTTTGTATATAACAGATTTGTTCTTGGAATATCTAAACTATTATTTTGTTTGTTTGTCCAGTGTAACACTTGGATGGGGGGAAATTCTGAATGCATTGCTCCTGTTTATGTGAATGGGGACCCTCTGAATACCTTAAAGGCTGAATCCTGACTTATAAGTATAAGCAAGTCCCTTCTTAATGTTAGTGACCGGTCCATACAGTTAAACTGGTATCACATCACTGCACAGTTCCCCTTATTTTTGGAAGTTCAGACTGGGAAAACAACATTTTGGTGAATTATTCTTTAGTATTTGAAATGCTGGTTGGTTAGTCCTGGGAGCTGATGTTATTTCTGAAGGTGCAATATGTATGAGTGCTGTAACTTCATGCAACTGCTATCTACTATACAGAAACCACTTCATCCATGTAAGCTTCAGAGCTAGAAGGCTTAGACGGAATGGAATTCTCTGCTTCCCCCCATTGGAGAAAAGGGAAACTCTAGCTTCTCAGGCTTCATTTAAATTAATTATAACTTGTTTACCCATAATTCTAGGCAGAGTGTGTGATGCATTATTTGAAGTTGATGTTCTGATTTTATGAATGATAGTAGCTTGTTAATGTGACTGTATTTTTGAAAGAGCATATCACTTATGAAAGATATACCCTGAAAAAAGTTGGTCACCCTGAGTTGACAGGGAGTGGACTCTGGCTAATTTGGGAACCAAAATTCAGCTAAGGGACTTGAGTGATATTGTCCATGCATCCAGCTTTGCTCTGGGTTTATCAACCATAGATATGGAACACTGTGTAGAATGGGTGTTGCATGATGGGACTGCCCTGGTGGTACAGGACTGGATTGGTGTGACAAATTGGGGTGGGGATGCTCTTTGGCAATCACTAATACTGGATCCAAATCTGACACTAGTGTCTATACCACAAATACGGGTGGGCATTTCACCCTGGGAAAGAGGGAGAAAGCCCTTTCTAATATTCACCTAACTGCTTACTTCTAAGAATTGTTAAGATACCATGTAGAACTGAATTAGCCTTAATGGCTCTAACCCGCTCTGGTGGGGAGTTCCCCAACTAGTTTTGAACAAGAAGAAACCTGGCTGAGACCCACAAAAAAAGGAACATCTGAGCTGGCTAGGAGGATGTAAATGAATTCAGTTCTATTCTAGTGATTTACGAGGAAGAGCCTATCTAATTTAGCCTGTAGTCAAGCATGAGTTTAGAAGAGACTAAATATATGTGGTGTCTATTTTAATTTTTTTCTCTAATGCCTTATTCCAACTACTATTTTAAAATATTTGGTTGTAAGAAGGCTGTAGGTCAATCTCATCAGTCACAGATTTCCAAATGGAGGAAATGCAGGTGTCCAAAACCTAGCTGAACCTGAAGAGGGATTGGCAGTTGGTATACAAGGAACAGTGTATGAATGGGTCATGGGTGTAAGAATGGAAGAAATCTGAAAATCCATACTAAGACAGGTCAAGGCAAGAGGATGAACACCTGGGCTAGCATGCTCTCAGAGACCAGAAAGGGGGCACAGAACGCTAACGGCTGTAATTGTGACTGACTTATGGAACTAGGTAGCAGCAGATCAGAAGTGGACTTGGTGGTACTTCCTTCACTGGACTGAAACAGTCAGGCAGAAGAGAGTCACCCCTGGAAGTCCACTCAGCTACCACCGAGTCAGTCTGTATAAAAGTTAGCCATCTGTTTTTTATTTTAGAAAAGGTCCCCTAGACATATTATTGAACTCAGCCCTGGTTATGCCATTGATACCTGCAGAAGGATCATACCTAACTCACCCACCATTGAATTGTAGCCGGACTCCAATGTCTGATATTATACGTCAACACTACCCCATCACATTGGGACATGAAGCGAAGAAGGCCACTATAACCAAGTGAAATTACAAGAAATAATTTAGGTAGCAAGAGTGCAACTAACCCCACAACAAATTAACGAGGACAGTGGTAGCAACAGCCTGTTTCATGTGAAAAGTGAGATGGGGTTGTTGATGAAGAAAAGTGGCCGATAGGATGGCATGATATGAAGTCTCTTGCAAAAGATGGCACTCTCCTTTAAAAACATGGCAAGCCATTGTTTCAGTAATATGGGCAGAGAGTGTCCCAAGATAAAACATCAACTCCAATTCCTGAAGCAGCCTGCATTTCTTTTGAAGATCTGCTTTTCGAGTACTGACCCAGCCCCAAACCTATATAACTTACAGCATTGAACAATGCTCTAGCCAGAAAATATATCTGGAGGCACACAATAACAGTGACTAGCACGTTGTAAATATCTAATGGGAAAAAATACCACAGTTGTCAAGATGCTCACTGTTTTAGAAAGTAGATCAGCTATTTAAATTGTAGTGTCTGCCTATTCCAGAGTATAAATATGTAAATTCTCCTTTAGTGTGTTAGGTAAAAGACATAGTTACAACAAAGAAACATTTCTTTAATAACTCCTGGTAGAACTAAGCACATAGATCTGCTCTGGCCAGTGAATAAAGAGTCCCTGAAGATTTTTCAAGTCAACAGGAAGTTGTATTTCTGACTGCAGGTTAATTTAGGCAGTAAGTTCTTCAAAGTACAGTTTAGAGATAGTTTAATGGCCAATTAGAACACTATATATTATTCATTTCTAAAAATACAGAAGCATTGTTTGTCTGTATGTTTACTATGGATGAACTTGAGCTGTAAAACTTAATTCTGGATCCAGGTTTCAAAAAGGACAGAGTTCAGAATGTTTGGATCCAGGATTTTTGTTCAGCCAATTCTATAGAGAAGGGATCATGTATGAAATTCAAATTTGGAACTGTGTTCAGATTTCTAACTGTGGGGATGTTCAGATAGATGGTTTTGGTTCTGATCAGTCTCTAATATTTACCCAGAAAGTATCTACGTCAATGAAGCTGTCCAGAATTTGGACAAGTACAAAAAGTAAGAAATATTCATCCTGTAATGTGATAATTTATTTAATTTTTCATAAGAAGTATAGCTGTATCAGTCTTGCTAATATAATGAATTCCACCAACCGGTTTGTTAAAACCAATAGCTTTGTGATAAGGCAGATGGGTTTTTTTAATCCTCTCCATCACAGAGTGTGGGTTTGGCCAACTCCTACAGTAAGTAGCATACATGTCAACTTTGTAACAACCTTGTCAGTGATGCAACACAAATAAGAAAACGAACTCCCTTGAATTACATGCATCTGAAGCAGCAGTGATTTTGATTGATTGTTTTTTTGTTTGTTTGCAAAGCAGTTCTATTTGTGAGAGTGAAAAACATATGTCGCAACAACAATGCTACTTAATTTATTCAGGAGAGTGTTCAGCACATGCCTTTTTGGCATTGAGCTGTTTTATTAATTTTTTTTTAATATTCACAAAATGAGATGCCTCACCAGATTGGGCAACTAGACTACTCAGTTACATTGTGAAAATTAAAGGGCAGGGAAAGTTTGGTGTATTGAATATAAGGTTTATTCATGAAAAGTTAGAGAAAATTGGGGGGAAAGTGGCTGTGCAAATGACTGCAGTTTGAGCTTCATGCATCTCTCTGGTTTGTTCCAGTAGCCCGTGAGATATATTGTCTGGAAGATACAGAGCCTCTTATTACATAAATACATGCATATGTCAGTACATCACAAGCATGCTTCTTATGCTCATAAAATAATGTTATGTGGTTGTATAAAACATGCACTGTTCCTTTCTATCAATGATCTTTAATATTCTGTTACCACCACTTTTATTTCCCCCTGGTATTCTGGCCGGTCATTAGGGATTAAAAGGGCTAAATCTTCCAATAATTTCACAACCATAGTGCGGCTATGTGCTACATGTTGTAATACTGCTTGCTGCCACTAGGGGATGGCTGCTGGGGCTGGAACTGCTCCAGCCCCTGACTACAGGGTACCCCACTGTCAATGGAGGACTGTTGGCCCTGCCATCCATTCTCAGCTGCCTGCAGTCTGAGGCGGCCCAAAGTAGGAATACAGCATTTTGATGGGGCTAGTTTCACAGAAGCAGTGTACAGGGATGTCTGTGTCTGCTCTTGCTTTTCCAGAACAGCTGCAAGAATGGGCATGTTCTGAGCCTAGCAGTGTCTGTCATGTGCAAGGGGATGAGTTCAAGGACTTGCGTGGATGGGGAGAGAGTGTTCAGAAAAGAGAGCTGCTAAGGTTTCTCGATTTGGGGAATAGGTGGGTGCTGGGGATCAGACAAGGTTCTGGCCGCAAAAAAGCTCTCAATATAAATACCCTCATGACACTTAGGATTTTGTTCCCATCTACGGTCAAGAAAGGGAGATTCCTTCTTTAAAACTTGTGGCCAGCCACGGTGTATTCCATGTGTCTGTGTCCTGGTTTGGACCATGTTGCATTTTTCCTAACAGTGCGGCACTCTGGTAGCAAACACACTTCTCTGTGCTGCCCAATTTAGCTGGTGCTGGCACATGACTATTGACATGGAGTCATACCATCTCAGTGCCTAAATGAATCCTGCTGCCATGTAGAATCCAAAGCCAGCATTCTGCAGTGAACAGGTTAATACTTCATTTTGGGCAGTAAATACCATATAGCCAGTACGCTCAGCTGTCTTCCTGGAGACTTTGCTAAAAACAATGTCCCAGCTCAAATCAAATCCTGATGAATTAGAGCCCTTGATGTCTGGAATGTTACTGGATTTCATGAGAAGAAAAAAAGAGCAAGATATTAGTTCGGAGCCTTTTATGGTGGTTCATCTGGGAAATTATCTGGGAGCAGATAATTTAATGCTAACACTCACTTTAACCAGCAGCAGCTGCAATATGACATGCCAACCTCTTTTTTCCCTTGAGAAATGGGTTCTACTTTTTTACTTGAAATTTATAAGTCTGGCTGCCAAAGAGACTTACAATTGCTAATGACAGAGGTCACCAACTTATTTCTTCGTGGTAAGGCATACCTGCAAAGTTTGAATTTTAGACAAAATCTGTTTAAGACACATGGGGTAAAATGTATATATAGTACGGTTTGATTGTCTATATCTCAGGGGGCAGGTCCTCAGCTGGGGTAAGTTGGAATAGCACCACAGACTTCAAGGACTAGAGCCAAACAATGATGACAGGTCCTGGTAACAATGTGACACTTATGGAAGAGCCATTCAGGAAAGGGTGCAGCAACAGGAGAGTGACAGAGTATGAATTTGCAGGTGTTGCAAGCAGGAGAGAAGAGAACAAAGTGAAACTAGGTCAGGAAATCTAAACAACAGAGTTCCCATGGACTTTAGGGATAGGAAGAGCGTGTCTTAAATCTACAGTAAATGGGAATAACTCATGACTTTAGATATCTGGACCAACCCCTCAGCAGCTGTAAAGCAGAAAAGATCAATTGAAGTCAATGCTTATGCCTATTTGTCTTCTCTAATGTTAGGACCCATTTACTCTAACCACCTCTTCCATGTCCCATCTACCTTCCAGGGACCTGATCCTTCCATCAGTTGTACAAGAGCAACTCCCATTGACCTCAATATCTGGGAAACTACACTATCTCTTTTCTTCTCGTCTGCAATACTTCTGTTCAAAGAGTATTCCATCATTCTCCAGCTTCACAAATTCTCTGCTTCTCAAGCTCTCATCACTGTCACTCAGCCATGCTATTCCCAACCCACACGAGCACTAAAGAGTCATGTTTTATGAAGTGCAAACTAACAAAAAGTGCATTTCAATGTGGAAATTGCAAACGGAACATGTTCCATTTCTATTACAAAATTCTCCAACACCTGTTTGCCCCATCAATTCTCCTTCAATTTATGATTGTTGTCGAGACCATAATTGAGCCCAATGGTATTCTAAGACGCAGCTAGTAACAGAAGACTGAATGGAGTGAATTAGAACTAAATACATTTTGCGATTAAAATTACCCCTAGGCTTAATGTGTACTATTTTCCTCATGTCTCATGACAAATAGTAGTGTGAAGTACATTGCCAGAGAAGTTTCAACCCTGAGCTAACTCCATTTTCTTCATGTCAGAAAGCAGTGCTAAATCATTGTCATTATCTTCATGCAGGCAGGCCCATGGTGTGGAAACTAGACCTATATTACTGAGAAATAATTGAAATTGTAAGGCTAACTGCAGATTCTACAGAGTCAAGTCTTCTAGCTGTAAGTGGGAGGTAAAGGAAATGAACAAGTCACTTTAATACACCTGCAGATCTTTTATTTCTGTCTAAAGCTTTCTTAGGCATTAAATAGTCCATAATAGAGAACATTTTAATTTACTGGCTTTATTCATGGTTTTGACATAATGTGCTGTGTTCTAAAAAAATCTTTGAAATAAGTATTCTCTTCTCCGTCTTTAACATCCGGTGGCACAAAAGCAAAGTCAAGAAGATCATTTCATTGCAGAGAAGTAATTTAATTTTGACAATGAAATGCAGGAAAGCCTATTTTGGCTTTCCATGAATTTTATTGACAAGGTTTAAACATGAGCTAAGACAAGAGGGAAGTAGGAAGGTACATGGGACATAGTGTTTAACCTATACCTCCTACATGACCTTTGTTCAAGACAGCATATGGAATCTGTTCCTCTGGAAAGCTTGTTTTATAATTCAGATAGTACTGAGTATAAATCAAATGCAATATACAGATGCAGGCATTTTGAAAAACTACTCTATCAGGGTAAAAGCTTGGCAAATGGATTTTTTGCCTGGATGGGTGCATTTTTAGTGCAATTTAACAAAATTGAAATAAACCCTGAAGATGTATTATATCCTGGTGCGGCTTGGTATTTGGCAAGGCTTCATGGCTATGGGTTGATCCTGTTGAATCATCATTGCTTGAGAGGAAAAGTATTTTCCCCCACCCACTCTTGCTCAAAATTATCCAGGGGCTTTAAAACCTATTTACAAGGATGGAATTCACCTGAGTGCAGAGGGTTTCTTTCTTTCTTTCTTTCTTTGCACAAACAATATGCTGACACTCTGCACAGGGTGAATTTCACCCTTGGGCATAAGCAGGTGGATACTTTTCTCCCACCTTCATTTTTTAAATCTTCCTGTGTCAGTTTTGGCAGGTGAGAACAAAGAAACAACCTACTACTATGGAAAGCAGGAGACTGGGAGAAAAGATTGCTAGGTTCTGATGTTGGCCATACCACTGCCTCATTGTGTGAGGTTTGACAAGCTCACTGTGCCTGTGACTGTCCATGTGTATATTGGGGTTAATATGTACCTTACTCAGAGGAATGTCGTGAGGCTAATGATTGTTTGTAGACTCTCAGTTGAAAAGTGCTAGGTGAGTGAGAAATGCAATAAATCCCATACACACTTGTGTTCACTGACAGCTTAATGGACCACGCTTTCCAATTTTTCAAAGTTTAGTTACTTTAGTGTTTCCACTTTTAGATTTATATTGTAATACATTTCCTAAATTCTGCCACCCTCTAAAGCAGTGGTTCTTAACCTGGGGTGCACACACCCCCTGGGGTGCGAGATGCCCTTTTTGGGGGTGCGAGACATGGCAGATTTTTTTAGAAGGTAAATCATCAAAAACACAAATTAAGCACAGGTACGTAAGTACAACTACTTTGTTTCATCAAACCTATGTATTTATTAACATTATACATTTTTTAACGATTACTGTAATATACAAACAAAAAATATATCTAGGTTTAAAGAACTGACCTACTTCAATGATTTTTGATAAGTGGTATGAGAACATATTTTGCAAACCAAGGAGGTGCAGGCTGGAATAAAGGTTAAGAACCACTGCTCTAAAGCAATGAAGCTTGGTATCTGCGATGTCTGTAATAGGAGTAATGGAGACACACATGTTCCACCAGTAGTGAGTGTTAAACAGAACAGTGCATTTGAAAGACACACAGTATTCTTGGACAGACCAAAGGAAAAAAGGCAGGAAACGTAATTGATTCAGGTGGCCATCAAGTATTCCTGCGCTCATTTGCTTTTAATATAATCTAATTAGGATGCAGCTAAAGGCCATTCTCAATTTTAATTGCAATATAATTTGAGATACTCAGAAGTGGTTTGAGATGTTATATAAATGCAAATAATTAGGCTCTGGTTCAACCACAAGTTGTTGGGCCCAGTAAAAGAGTTACTAGATAAACATGATTGCCTGTGTCATAACGAGGTCAAACTAAATGATCATAATGGTTAAAATCAATGACCTTAGTGTTATAATATTTAATAGTGACGTAAAGGTCAGGATTTGGTGAGATTATAAATTTAAGGGCAGTAAATTTAGTTTTACTTTAGGCACAATTCCATGGCACTTGTCTTGGCACGCTTCTTTGTGCAACATACAGCAGGACACCTGCTGTGTGGCTGGACGTAGACAAGAACTAGGTAAGTTTGACCGTAACACTGGAAGCTAAGTGAGTTGAGATAATGAGAGCACAAATCAAACCTTAAACTTCAGGAAGTCACTTGACACCTTCTTAGGGGTTAGGCATGATTTTCCACCCATGTGAAGTATTGCACAGATGCATTATGATTTGAGTTTTTTTCCCTGTAGCATGAGGTATTGGCCAAAGCCAATGGTAGGATTCTACATGAGAGATGGAATAGTGATCTGGTCCACCAGGGCAAATTATACATTCCATTTCAACTTCATCTCTAATAACGGTATAGTATACAGGCATGCCATTCAGTAAATAAGCCAATGAAAATTTTCTTTTCTGATTGGACTAAAGTACACTGCCTTCATCAGGTACACTGCCACGTTAATTTGGAGCAGCACTGACAACTGACAGACACAAAAGAAATTGGAGAGCTTCTTTGGCAGGGGTTTGAAGGATCCGGGAGAATAATCTAATATGTCTGAAAGAGGAAACAGATAGAGCAATGCTGGCATGTCTTGCTCTTTCAATGGCAGGGCCTTTACAGGAATCAGTGGTCAGGTCATTCGCTGAACCTAACTGATCAAATGGAGCTGCTCACTGCTGACTTGCGGCTTGCAGGGAGACCATGTCTGTGGCTCACTTAGGCCTTGTCTACATTACATGGCTAAGTCGACCTAAGTTATGCAACTCCAGCTATAATGTGAATAATGTAGCTGGATTCAACGTAGCTTAGGTTGACTTATTGCGGTGTCTTACCTTACGCTTCTCATTCTGGTGAAGTACTGGAGTCGACAGCAGAATGATCTGCAGTCGATTTAGCGGGTCTTCACTAGACCCACTAAATCGACTCCCCCTGCATCAATCACAGCAGCATCAGGTAAGTGTAGACATGCCCTCAGACACTGGAGGTAGCATCCCAAGAGTTCTCATGGAAAAGAGCTGTGTGCAACTTCAGTGGTGAAACACTGAACCAACCAGCTGCCTTTTACATACTTTTAGGCATCACACCTCAAAATTAGGCCCTGAAGGGGAATAAAACTTCCTGGGGAACAAAACTTCCCAGTGAACGTAAGAACGGCTTAGACTTTCCGTGGCTTGGAATTAATGGCTTCTTCAAACCCTGTGATGGACAAGTTTTCCCATGGTTTTGACCCTAACTTTATTTTTTATTTTGGGGGTTTCAAACTGGATACTCTACGAAATCAGGGGGTGTGAAATGAAAACTAAAATATGTTTAAATGGACTTGAACCCTCTTGCCTGAGTTACATACACACATAAGGAATTCCCTGTGTTTTAAGGAAGCAGAATGGTCCTACTGACTCCTCAGTGACTGTGGATGAAAACAAAACTGAGTCCTTCAAGCACCAGTGTTAGAGGTGTCTTGAGGAACAACTGAGTCAGTGACCCTCAGAAACACCTGGACTTGAGCTGTGGAAATTCTGCTGAGATCAGACAGTGGGGAAAATACTGAGGAGGTTTTTACAGCTGGCTCTCTTGCTGTATCAGCAAATTAGGCTTTGAAAGTAAACATTCAGCAGGAGAGCTCATCTAGAGCTATTCTGTGATGGTTTCAAAATCTGGAGAGAGATTGTTCTCTACCATGCATATACAAGGCTTCCTGGTCTGTAATAATCATCCAATTAAGTAGTGAACCCTTAAACTCTGTGGGTCTTTTTAGAAGCTTTAAACTACTTCCCTCCATTTGACAACAAATTCATTTTTCAGTATAATTAATGTGTCATTTTGATAAATAATTCAATCAGCCTCCTCCCACCTATGAATAGTTTTTCCCTGTAATTGTTCTTATTCTGCTGAATTAAAACCATTCAAGAGAGAATAAGAGGTATTTAAGCAACAAAAATGAATAGGCCTTATTTACAATCCTCCTGCAGTCTATTAACTGAGACACCAGCGTAATACAAAAAGAAAAGGAGTACTTGTGGCACCTTAGAGACTAACCAATTTATTTGAGCATGAGCTTTCGTGAGCTACAGCTCACTTCATCGGATGCATACCGTGGAAACTGCAGCAGACTTTATATACACACAGAGAATATGAAACAATACCTCCTCCCACCCCACTGTCCTGCTGGTAATAGCTTATCTAAAGTGATCATCAGGTTGGGCCATTTCCAGCACAAATCCAGGTTTTCTCACCCTCCACCCCCCCACACAAATTCACTCTCCTGCTGGTGATATTGTCACTTTGCCATCCAAAGTGACAACTCTTTACACAATGTGCATGATAATCAAGTTGGGCCATTTCCTGCACAAATCCAGGTTCTTTCACCCCCTCACCCCCCTCCCAAAAACCACACACAGCGTAATACAAATTTCACTCCTCTTCTCTCAGTCCCTGTTTACTAACTAAATGCTTTGAGTACATTACATGAGAAGATTTCCTTATATAAATGCTTAATCTGAATTCTACTTACAAAAGACAATTCAATGACATTTCTCCAAGTAGAAGAAAGGAAAATGCTCATGTCCTCCTCCCCATCATTACTTTTCTCATTCAAAAAAATTCTCGGGTGCAAAGCTTTGAGTTATTGCTGAATGGACTGTGAATCATGAGCTAAATCATTGAAATTTTATGTATTAATTTATTTATTCGTAACAGTGACCTGGGTAGAGTAGTATTTATGAAAATATGCCTCAGCTAGTTCATAAGAATGGCCATCTTGGGTCAGACCTTCTAGCCCAGTATCCTCTCTTCTGACAGCGGCCAGTGCCAGATGCTTCAGAGGTAATGAAGAGAATAGGGCCATTTTGAGTAATCTATCCCCTGTCATCTAGTCCCAGTTTCCACTTCCTACTCTTATTATAGGAGAGTAACTGTGGTGTCTCAGAGCCACAGGGTGATGACTGCTGGTGAATATTGACCTTTTAAACGGCAATTTATATACAGTACTTCATTGCTTTTCAAAGCATGTTGGAATTCTTTGAGTCATACTAGTAATACTTAGCACAGTGCGTTATCCTAGTCTTAACCAACAATTATCTCAACATATCCCAATGAAGTAAGGAAGTAGCTGTAATATTCCCATTGTATAGACAATGAATTGGAGGCAGAGATGCTAAAAGCAGCAGCTAAAGTTTGTATAAAGTTTGGTGCCTGTGGAAGTGACCTGCTTTTTTCATAGGTGCCTAAAAGTTGTTTTGCTGGACAAATGTGACTCAAGTGACTTGATCAGGGCCACTGTGGAAGTTAGTGGCCAAGTCAGAACTAAAACTAGGAAGGATTTAGTACACTAGATCAATAGAACTACAGCTGTCAGTCAAGCTTTTGGCACAGCACCTCAACTGATTTCCTTTGGCTGTCAGTCATGCAACCATCTGCACCAATCCACACCTTGAGTTTGTATTGAAAACCTTTTCTCCTGTATCCTGCTTACTGGGCAAACATTTTGCCATAAGCTGAAATAGTGAAATTCCTCTGAAGAAATGCAGCAATGACATCCTTCAAAATAACTCAGGAAAGAAAGGAGGAATGAACTCACCATCTTAGCTGCATTAAGCTGCTGTTACAAGCAAACCTTGATGGATGGACGTCAGACCAGCTTTCCTACAAAGAATGTTCTCAGAATTCAAATAACCCTGTGATAGAAATTGTTTTCACTGGCAAGTGTTGGTGGTTGGGCTTTAAAACACTATACAACTGAACATGATCACAGCAAAGTGAATATTTCATTATGAATATTTTTCTAAAAAAATAGAGCACCTTTTTTAGTTTATAGAATATCTATGAGCAGACTGCAATTTCCACTAATGTACTCAGTATTCTTGGGTTTTGTTTTTTTCCATTTACTTTAACACTGAATTGGTCACAAGTAGCTCTGAGTTAGCTAATATTCAGTAGAGCCTGGACTGGCACCTTGCAATTCACAGAGGGAGCAGTGCATCTTTGCACTGCTATAGTAGCTAGGTAGGACCAAATTATGACTCAGCCACACATTGGTCCCTGCTTCTACCTTGCTGTATGAGGGAAGTAAACTGTGTTTGCCCTTGTCCAGTGTGAACTCTGATTCGTCCAATAAAACATAAAGCATGATTTCTGTCCCCTCCCTGGATAAGCATGTGAACCTATCCAGCATGGATGCAACTGCAAAGCTAATCTTATATTATACACATATACACAAATATGCCTATGTTAAAGACCTTCATTAAGGTTGCACAGTCTGGCATTCAGAAGCTGGGAGAATTCAGAATGAAAGTTGCCTGTTCAACCTTAATTCATCCACCTTGTGTGTATGCATTGTGATGCAGTCTTTAATTACATGATCACACACGATTATTTCCACAGGACCCCTGCCTCTCGCAATGCACAGGATGGATGATGCTCACTGAATGAGCAGCTCTTGAATATTGTGTTTCCTCTTCATCGTTCGGTGCGTGACTCCAGGCCTTATTACCTCAAACTATACAAACCCTATTCCGTGGAGGGAAGTGTTCATTTTCTCATAGGATTTTCTGTTTTGCTCATCACTACAGTATCTGAATGCTCCAAACATTAATGAATATATTTTCAGAATACCCATATATGAGGTAAGGGTATAATATAACTGTTTTACATATGGGGAAGTGAGGCATGGCGAGAGTAGAGTCAAAAGTATCCACTAATTTTGGATGACCAAATTGAGACACCTAGGACCTGATTTTTAAGACTATATATATATAGATATAGCACTTTGTATGATCAAAGCACAGTTCCCATTGAGTTCATTTTCAGCAGCAAGTGCTCAACATTTCTGCAAATCAGACCCCAGGGCAGGGGTGAAAGTAATAATAAATTCTTACCGGTACAGGGGCCAGCTCTGGCCCCTGGAAGGGGCGGGGCCTCAGGCAGAAGGGGCAGGGGTGAGGGGGTCAGCCTCCCACAGCCAGCCCATATACACTCCCTGGCCCCTGCCACCCGGGGCTCCAGCAGTGATTTAAAACGGCCTGGAGCTCCGGACGCTGCCATGGTAGCGGCGGCCGGGAGCCCCAGGCCCTTTTAAATCACCAACCCCGGGGCAGCTGCCCTTTTGCCTCCCCCGTCAGTGGCCCTGCCGGTAGGGTACCTTCCGGCAGGGCCACTGACCCGGGGGAGGGAGAGGAAGGAGCAGGGACATTAAAGCGCTGCAGCTGTAGCGGTTCCGGCTTCTTACTAGTACACTGTACCGGCTCACTTTCACATTGCCCCAGGGTCAAGTCAGGCAGCCAGAAAGTGAGGAACACACGAGTGACCATTTGTGAAAAGTTTGCTCTACGTGACTTGACTGGCTTCATACAGCAACTCTGAAGCAGAGGCAGGGATAGATCAAATTCCCCAGGGTAATATTCAACTGTCTTAACCACGAGACCATCCTTTCTCTTCCTTCATCTCCCTGCATCATTCACTACTCACCTCCCAACTTCTGCAACAAATGGGGCAGTGCTCCTACAGACAATACCCTCTGTCACTACACAACCCTGACTGATTCCCTTAGCATGAGCCACCATGTGCACTGAGTGAGGCAGGGGTCCTGGGGAAAAATTAATATGTGACAATATAATTAAAGACCTTATCATGCATACATACAAGGGGCACAGGAAACCTGAATTCTGTTTTTTCCTAACTTTTAAGTGCTTGCATTTGCAACCTTAATCGTGTTCTTTTACCATAGGTTTTTGTCTGTAATTTCCTGATTTTTTTAAAATCAATATGAAAAAGAAAAACGAGAACTTTAAGCACAGGGCAACATATTGACACCAACATGGTTCATCAGCAGGATTGGAACCTTTAGCTCCCCTGCCACTTGAGCTAATGGATTAACTGATGCAATAGTAGATTGCCATCCTCTATGTGGAGCAGGTTGGGATACTTTGCCAGGGAGTTTCACATGTATTTGCTGACAGAAGAGGAAGGGTGAGACTTGGGTATCTTGAATTCCACTGCAGGCTCTGAAGGATAGAGTTCTCTAATAAGCACAGACTCTTCCGCCTCATCCTCTCCAATCTTGCCCTCTCTTCCACACACCTGGCTTCTCATCCCACCCCATTGTCCTCATCTAGCCTTCCACACCTCAGGCTTCTCATTCCAGTTCCAGATTCCATGTCCAGGAGGTCCTAGTCTTACCACTCTGGACTCTCCTTCCCAGGCCCCGCAGTCCCATGTCAGCCTCTTTGCCCACTCATTCACAGCCCTATATCATCCCCTTGCTGCTTGCCCAGCCATTCTGTTTTCTCCCCACACCTCGACTCCTCACCACCTCTGTCTCCCCACCACCCGCTGGCTCCCCGTCCCCCACTCCCCATTTTTCTCTCCAATTTCCAGTCCCAGTCTTCTTGCCCAGCAAGTCCTAGTTTCCTCTTCTGCCTGCTTGCCAGCTTCCAGTCCCGTTTCCCCCACCCCAGGCTCCTTGTTCAAATCTACTCCCCTGTCAGGTCCAGAACTCGTCTCCTCTGTTTCCTCCTCTGCGCTCCCTGGGCCAGGAAGGAGAGACATTAAGAGCACAGGGGCTGCCCCCAGCCTCCAGCAACCCAGAGCTGCAATTGCAGGGAAATTCCTGCTCAGCCCCGGGCTTGGAGCATGCCTAGCATGGACTGACTCTTTGGGGAATTTTGCTGCAAAGCTCCAGGAAGTCTCTAATAAGGACGTGCGAACTGCAGGGTTTTTTTTCCAAAGATTTATAACTTGACCAGATTTGGGTGGAGTTTCACAGGATGGCAAAAGGTGCATTCTTAACACAAAAGCCACCACCAAATTTCAAGACAGCATGGGGGCAGTAGAGCATCTCAAACAGCTTGTCCAAGTCTTTAAATATAGGGGAAATAACAAATGTTTTCCTAACCCCATTCTTGGAAATAGATGAACCATTTTAGCTCAGATTTAAAACAAACACCCAAAAACAAAATCATCCTGAGCTAGACAGATAGCACGTAAAATTTTAGCCCAAACGGTTTAAGTCTGACGAAGTTATAAGCAAGTGAAAAGAGGGTCTTATAATGGGAAGTATCAGGCACCCTTAATAAATGATGCTCCCAACCCACCTATAAGTTACACATGCATTTATCAACTGTACTTACACACAGTGGAGTAGGTATAGTTGAGTGTCTTGTCTGATGTAGTCCCATATTTATATATACATAGTATATATAATTCTGTAACTACTGTTTTCATTCTTACTGATTCTTATCTAGCTATTTTTTGGAAGTTATGCTGAAGATTGGTTGAAAAAATAAAGTAACTACAATCAGGTAGCTCTGATCAGAAAGACTTTTCAAAATTGCTCTTCTGGGGGGAAAACTTAAATAATAAAATGACAGTATACAATCCATTAAAAAAGAAAAAGCCATGCAGTTTCCTCCTGCCAACATCCTCAACTGAATTTGCAAAGCTGATCATATGTTTAAAGGATAGGATATCAATCTTGTACCTGTAACTGTCTCATAAACCGAGTATGGTTTTGACAATTTGAATTAATGCAGATGGATTGCAAAAACGTGCAGCCCCTGAACCTGGTGAGGCAAGAACTGAAGTGAAGAATATTCTTCACTACTTTCACTTGGATTGATTTCAGACTGCTCAAAGTGCATCTATTAGGTAAAAAAAAGGAACAGATAAATAAGTCAGTTAAAACCAGACTGAAACTATTTTCAGTGGTGCTGGAACAATTTGTACAGTGGGGGTGCTGAGAGCAATTGAACCAAACTGTAAACCCTGTCTGTGATGGAAACCACTTCAAGGCAGGGGTGTGCGGAAGCATCCCCAGCACCCCTAGTTCCCGCACCTATGTAATTAATTGATTTAAATAGCATTTGATTTGAACAAACAGACACTTAAGGCTCTATGTGCCCTGGCCAATATTTCAACAGTCCACAAAAAGGCAAACCAGAGCAACCAGAGACCAGTCTTGACATGAGATCTGGTAGACATTTTTTGTTCAACATTGTTTTTATTAAATATTGCCTTTTCCAACACTCGAACTTCTGTGTATACCCTCCTTTTTTTCTTTTCTCTCTTTTAATTGAAACTAAATTTAGAAATTTTGAATTTTGGGATTTTCTCATTTCTCTCTGCTAGAATTAATGTCTGTTTTTCCCTTTTCTCCTCTTTTAAACCATTTTTGTTTTGTTAAGCTATACTTTTCAAAACTTCCTCCAACTTTCAAAAAGTTAATAGAAAAGGGAAAAGTGAAATGAACAAAAATAAAGATGTATAGAAAACCATGGGTATTATTGATTTCACTCAGTGGCAAAAAGGAAAAGAAATTTCTATGCTTTTCTGAAAAAATATTTAATGAAAAACATACCAAATTTGTTCTGTTCAAGCCCTGAAAATAGAAACAACGCCAATATTTTGAATACTTTTATGAATTCTTTTCTTTTTTTGGCCACCTGTTCTTGGCACAAAAAATTTGCTAGTCAAGAAAAAATGAATATTCATCCTCCGTTCATATAAATGCCCTAAACAAATTTGTATTTCACTGCCTACATAGCTTTCCTCAAGTGTTGGGCTTGGTAGGAAATGGTTTTCCCATCCTACTAGGATTTTTGAGATTTCAATTTTTTTTTCTCATCTTGCGATGAAAATTGCAATGAAAAGTAAAAATCTCAAAATATTTCATGAGCTGACAAACTGAAAAAAAATGTTGGTTTGGTCAATCAGAGCATTTATTTCATTAATATTGAACCATTTCTTTCTGATTTCAACCTTTTTGAGTGTAAATCATTAGTTTTTGAAATGAAAGTTCATTTTGAAAAGAAAAACTTAAACTTTTCATTTCAAAAATGTCAAAATTGGACGTTCTGACCATTTCAAAACTTTTTTCAAGCTTTTTTTTGAGTTGGGAAGCTCATCAAAATGAAGCCATCCCTGCATACAGCTTCTGTTTTGACAAATCAGCATTTTTCAGAAAAAAAATAAAAAGGTTTGTTGAAAAGTTCTACTCAGGTGCCAGCTCAGCTAGATTCTAGAACACTAGTGCCATTCATGCATCAAGATATGATGCATAATAAGTTGCAATCAGTTCTTGTTATAGTTGCTAAGTCGACTTGAAGCATAACCTAGTGCAGAGTACATTACAATAACCAAATCCTGAAATAAAACACCTGAGCAATGGTAGCAACATATTCTCCTAGGAAGAGAATACAGCCTCCTAACCAGCTGTACATGTCTGAAAAAAGCCATTCTGGGCACCACTGCTGTATGAGTGTTTAACACCTCTGAATCTAAAAGGATCTCTAAGTCATGACTCTGGTTGCTTCCCCCAACCTACCAATGTCACCTTTGTCTTCTCTGGCTTGAGCTTCAGCAGCCATGTGAGAGCAGCCTCCCCAGTCATTAACAGGCGCCAAGACACATCTAGCTGCACCCTCTGAGACTGAGCAAAAGGAACAGCAAAGCTTGGTGTCATCAGCACACAGAAAAACCTCCTCACTTCCTCTCCCAAAAGGCCTCTCTGTGCATTGAATAGGAGGGGCAACCTCCCTGGGGAAGCTCCCCCAAAATATTCTCCCTCCAAGAACAGAAATGATAAATCACGTATTATCCCCTTCATTTGTACGGTTCAAGTATATTTTGTGCAGGTATCTAGATTATCTGGCATATGGACCTTTCAACCATTAAGACTAGATATATATTTCCTCTTTAGAAAAGAGTGCATGATGCTGGGTTGACAGCAAAGTCCCTTCTCTACAATGTAGGAATATCATTTGGCAATGAAGTCTTTCCCCAAAAGGATCCGCTGAGAAATTTTCATCTCTGATTTCATATCTGATTTCATCTCTATGTCTAGAGGTGAAACGTTACTTCGGTCTCCATGTCCTTTAATGTTTTGTTGTGTCTGCTGGGATGGCCTGTTGAGCTGAGGACCCCTAGGAATTGGACTGAAGATCACAATTTAATATAGCACATGGCTCAACTAACATGTAGTCCTGACTTTTAGACTCATTGACTTGGGCTGGTTTGAAACCAGTGATTCAGAAGTTAAGGGCACTAATCCCACTGAGACAATTCATCTTCCCTCCTTATATGTGCCTACACGTATTTTACTCTGTACAACAGGGGGATGAGTTGAGCTAATTTGTTAGCATATTGTGTATTACTAGTGTGCATTTTAGAGGTTTGCTAGTGGAATATACTTTCAAGAATTCTATTACAGCTATACTTGGCTTAAGTCTTCTCCTTTCTCCCCATGACAGCCCAAATACAGTCCGCCATTTAAACCAGGTGAATTTCATAAGAGGCCTGTACGGAAAGTTCATCTCAAAGCCTTACTCCTAATAGAATTATAAAAACCTATGAATAACAATGAGGGGATTGGAGAAGCTAAGCTGCTTGCTCAGAATGCGCATCCATTGTAACAGCAGGCATGCTTAATAGGGGTCAGCTAGCTGAAGGAGAGAGATGACAAATGGGAAAACATTTATTGCTCAGTTCCATGGGAATTTGTGATAGGGCAGATTTTTCCATCTATTTTGCTAGATTTACTCAGTCATTTAGAAACCCACATAACTGGAAAATCACTTTTACTGAGGCTTCCATTTGCTAACTGGAGAAAATGGAGAAAGTATTGGTAAATACATATTGATTATTGCACAGTGTAATCGGGTGCCCACCCCACACTAGGCCTGGTGGGGTTAAAGGGCTAGGCAAGCCAATTAACTGTCCAGCTGCACCTGAAGAATGAGACAGAGAGCAGGCAAATAATTGGAAATGGGCTCAGCTGGGCAGGAATAGGAAGGGCCTGTATAACACCCAGGAGCTGTGAGCAGCAAGGGGCTGGAAGGAAATAGTCTACAGTCACTCTCTGAGAGGAGGAAGCTTGGGCTGGGAGACCCAGAAAGAGGGCTAAGCTAGATAAGTAGGAAGAAGCCCAGGGAAACAGCAGCAAGGGGTAGGATGGTACAGACCTTGGATGCTTGTTATAGAGTTTCTGGGCTGGAACCCAGTGTAGAGGGCGGGCCTGGGTTTCCCTACCAGCCCTCTGTGGGAAGTGGCACAGGGTGTTGGAGATGCCAGCCAGCCACCTGGTCCAGAAGGGCTTTGACTTCCTCTCAAGGGGAGGATCTTAGTGACTGGCCAGAGGGCCAAGCCACAACTAGGAAGCTGCAGCTCCAGGAGTGAGAGGAGATGCAGGGTGAAAGAGACAATTGGCAGAGACACCCCCAGAGGAGGATGGTTCCTAGCAAGAGCTAATCCCCAGAGCTGTCTGGAGGAGGCCCTACCAGTGGTGAATGAATTCTGTGACACACAGTGTATTAGAAATGGATTTATTTTTTCTTCTGGAGTAATAGTTCCAGTTTAGCCATCAGGGAAGTGTCTGTAGATGGTGGAACTGAGTCTACCTTCATTTACCCTGGTGTAAATCAGGAGTCATTCCACTGAAGTCAGTGGAATTGTACCATTTACATCTGTGTAAGAGAAAGGAGAGTCAGACCTAATGTATCCCTGCGTGCATGAAAGATATAGCTAATCCATAACTACCTAAGACATCATGCTTGTCATTACGCTACAGACCATGACTATTGTGAAATTCATGGAAATGAAACATTATATCCACCGTACATAGACTAAGCCTGTCTTCAAGCTTCTGAAGGTCACTGCGCTTCAACTCCTGTGTCTAATGTAATAAATCCCCTGCCAGCTGGAACTTCATGGTTGTCACTAGAGTTAGGCGGAGAAAGGTCATTCCTTTTGATAGGATTTTTCACAATATGATTTCATTCCAATTTGGAACAACTCCCCCAACATTTCAAAATTCTCCACAAAAGAGAACGGAGCCACAGCTCCAGAGCAGTGTCCACCTGGAAGCCTGGGCTGCTGAGGTCCTGGGATCGTGGGAACAGGGACTCCCAGGGCTTCCAGGCTTCTGGTCCCCCTCAGCCTACCAGGCAAGCTGGCAGGAACCAGGCTGGCAGGCAAGGTTCCATCAGAACTCCCTGAAAATGGATGAGCCTCCACAAAGTGTTTTGATTTTGGTGAATCAGCACATTCCAAAGCAAAAATGTGTCATTGGAATTTCTCTGATCGTCTCTAGCTGCCTCAGAGTGTGCATTCTCAGAACTCCTCAGCTGCAGTGACAATAGGTGCCTGTGTTGGTGGAGTAGAAGGATTTCGGCCATAACACTTGAGCTGAAGGGGGAGGCTCTTCATTAGCTGTTTAAGAGTGTAGGATCTATGACAGTTGTATGTTCCCAAATCCATCCAGTAAAAGGGAGTGGTACAGATATGCACTTGCCTGCTCATTATGGTAATCGTGCAGTCTTTGTATGTGAGTCTATCTTCAACTACCATCTTCACAACATATATTATTCATAGAAGACTTTTCCACATTGCACAATGTGGGGACAATATTGGACATTATCTTATGTATACACAAACAGGACCATTCTCTGGACAATTTTACTTATTTTCTTGAAAAGCAAAGTTTTAATAGGGATCTGATTTCTCAGTCTAAAGAAAATAGGGGGAAACATTTAAAACAAAATAAATTAGATGCAGAATGAATTCACTAGGTTGTGTTTGCCAGAATTCATCGGTAGTCAAACTTCATTAATGTTACAGTCTCATTAGTTGGTTTACAAATGTAAGTGTTCTAACAACTCTCCAGTGACCTCAGGCAAAAGCCAAATACCAAGCAGTGCAGTCAACTTAGAATGAGAGAGTCGTTTCATACTGCAGAAGCAGAGAAGGTATTAAATTCTTTACCGGCTCAATGCACTTGCTGTTGATCAGTGATCGCCCCCAAGGCCTGATAGTCTTCTTACAATGATAGAATGAATCCACTCATCTAGTTCTATTGCTGACTCTTTTTTGAAAGAGAAAAGATAAACCCAAATGCAACTCATAACATTCAAGCAGATAGTACAGCTGCTGTATCTCTTCTCTTGATTCCTGGTTCAATAGAGTGAAATCATCTTTTTACAGCTTACATTTCAGCACATACATGCACAGTTCTGTGAATCTTCAATGGTAATCAAGCTGGAGTTGAGCCAAGACCTTTAAACAAAGGAGATGTCTAAGAGGCAGATGTTTAATGTGTCACTCACTATATGACCTCCTTCCCAATAATTGTGTGCCACAACCTAGAACAATGCCATTTTCAGACGTCTTATCCACTGGAAGGTAGGGTTGTACTGCATTTAAGATATCCAGTACTTGCCAATATTGATTAGCAAGTGCTAGTGTCCACAGATGCATTTGTAGTACAATAATCATACTTAGCACTTACATAACCTTTCTTACTTAGATCTCAGAGGTGGACTGTACTGGATTAAGGCCAACACTATGATGTCCCTCCCCCCCTTGGAGTGTCAATACCAGAGGGCTCTCTTCCATGGGACCCTATTCTCCACACCAGGAGTGGCAATTGTGTCACCCCCGCCCCGCAAGAGCAGCCTCTTCCCCCTCCCCCAATCCCAAAGGTGCAGGAATGGCAGTAGGGTCCCCCCAGTACTCACTCCAGCATCTGGTGAATAGTAGGTGAATAGTCTGGGAACTGTACTATTCTCCTCTAGCCACACACAGAGTTCTCTGCTGGGATGGTGTTAGCAGAGGTACCCAGAGCAATGGGTTCTTGGTGTTAACACCAGGTTGTGATGCAAGGGGCAGTTCTCCTCTCTCAGAATTAGTGGTTCAGTTACCCGCTTGTCATTTTTTGAGCCTCTCTCTGCAACCATGAGGGTTAGAGACAAAATAATTATAATGATAAATTGAGATTCTGCTGTATTAACATGACTGCAGGAGCTGGAGCCCTCGGCATGGGCCTAGAGTATCTTTACCTTAATCCAGCTCTGGTCAGTATGTTTTCTTAGTTTCATTTTACAGATAGATAAAGCAAAGCATAGAGGTTAAAAGGCTTGTTTGCTATCAGACAGCAAGTTGGCAACAAACCCAAAGGTTAAACTGAGGTCTCCTTACTCCTAGTCTTGAGTTCTCACCATTGGATCAGACTGCTTCTCAGGCTAAATGTGATCCAGATCAATTAAAAATATTGTCTCCTAAAACTCACTCAAATGTTTCTAAAACAAGGTGAAGTTACATATATTTGAGGACCTCTTGAGAGACTTTGAGGGCCACTTCAGAAGTGAGGGGCCTCAAATGGCTTCTGTTTCTTAAGGGGAAAATTTAAGGATCAAGGAGAGGACATCCTGTTCTCCTCCCCAACACTCTTGTCCTAGAACCCTTCTTAATATCCTAGATTCCATATCCCTTAAACTCTCTCATATTGACCACCTCTGCCCTTCCTGAGAGGAAGATCTGAAAAGCAAGGTCTATCACATGAACAATTACAATTCTTTCCCATGAAGAAAGGAGAGCAGGTTGAGTAGGAAGAGCATCCAAAACTTCCATCATCAAGGGGTTATTGAATAGCAGTTTGTTTCAATATTGCTGTAATTTAAATATTAATGTTCCCTGGCATTAAGATATTACGCCAAGTGTGGAAAATAGCTGGGGATTTTAGGATACATCAAGAAGAATATGGCTCCATGAAAATAACATTTGGAGCTAATTACAGGACCAATGGATTAGAACAACAGGCAGCTGCCAACAGTCCCTAGATATTTACTTATTCATGGTGATTTGAAATCCAGTGATTGAGCAGGGAAATGTAACCATAATAGAAAACATGACCAGAATATTCACAGATAAGTGTATCTAGTGTTAGAGTCATGATGAAAATAAAGTACTATCATTGAAGGGAGTCAGATATGTCCTTTAGGACACTTTTCTCATTTTATTTTGAGCTACATGATCTTTGTGTAGCAATACGTTTTAATTCAGCACACGCTGCTTATTTTTTAAAAAAAATATTTTTTAAAAAATGATTAAATCTAAGGCAAGACAAGGAAAGAAAGCCATATTAATATGAACTATGTGTACAGAGGTCTGAGAATATGCATTAGAATAGGAATGGGTTCATTTTAATTTATATGCATCTGGTATTTAATCATTACCCCTGTCATTGTCAGTAGACATTGTCAGTAGACATTGCACCATGAGAATTCTGTGCCTACCCAGAATCAAAGAGTAAATTTCCTCTTGTACAAAGGGTCAACACAAGGTCTAGGTCTAGACACTTCTTAAGAGCTCAAAATAGAACTTAAGTGGCACTAAGTGATGCATAACCCTTATATGGACTCTGCACAAGGGTGAACTTCACCTCTAGACTGTAATTGCGTTTTCTTCTCATTATGTTTCTGTGTGGTTTTCTTTTGTACGGAGTCGTTTGGGCTTGGGGGTCCCTTAAATATTGTTGGGAGCAAGGTAAGTCCCAAGTTTTCTAGACTAGGAGGCTAGATATGGTTGGCTTTCCTCATAGTATACACTTAGAACAAGAGATGGTCAGAAAATTGATTTTTTTTCCCCCTACACAAAATGGCGGGTGTTGGTTGAGAAAAAAAGAATTGTCCTCTGAAAAAAAATTGACTTTAAAGTTTGAGGAGGTGGAGGGGTATGAAAAGCCAGAGATTTCCATGGAAAGCAGAGCCATTCCATGAACAGTCTCATTTAATCGAAAACCCAATTTCCTATCAGAACAGTTCTGACAGAAAATGTTCTGCCAGTTCTACTTTAATACATAATTTCAACGGATTATGGTCCCCTTTCGGGTAAATGGGTACAACTCCCAACCATATGTGCCAGGGCTCAATTTGGTAGTCTTTAGGTATATTGTCTTAACTTTTTTATTTTATCCCTAATGTATTCCTCACCACTATTCACAGTAACAGCCAGTCCAGCCAGCAATTTCAAACCTGTCATTTGGAAATTAATAACTGATCCCTACTACAGACTTTTTTCCATGCTAAACTTTACATCTGAGCTCTAACTACACATATTAGTATCACACTGTTTTTATGCTAAGTGTCAGCAGAAACAGAGTAGATTCACTCTTTGCCTAATGTGGCTCCTCAAATCTCAGTTTCTATTAGAGCTAATTTTCCAGTGACTTCAGACTGGTTTTGGCCTCTGGGGAGGGCCTACCCATTATGGGAAAATTGATTTTTAACAGCTACTCTTCATGTTAGTTCTTGTTTCCATCAAGTGCCACTGAATCTCATTCTCCTTAATATACAGAATAATTGGGAAATGTTTTTCCTTTTGGCTGGATTTAAGTCAGAGTTTTAGAAGGGAGTCAGAGTTTTACAACTATCATCTCTATCAATAGCTGGCATGTTGTAACATGAAATGCCCACCATGAAGCTTCACATTAGTTATGACTCAGGTGAGGAGATAGCAAGTGTGAAAAGTTGGGACAGGGCTGCGGTTTAATAGGTTGCCTCTATAAGACAAAGCCCCTAATATCGAGATGGTCCCAATAATATCAGGACATCTGGTCACCCTTGTTATAACCCGCCTACATCTTGGATATGAATTTGCTCACAGAATTACCCCTCTGTGTCTCTTACCCCTCCCCTCTGTCTCCCCAGCTGTGTTCGATATCTCCAGCACTGTTCATAGATTTCATAGATATTTAGGTTAGAAGGGACCATTATGATCATCTAGTCTGACCTCCTGCGCAACGCAGACCACAGAATTTCACCCACCACTCCTGCAAAAAACCTCACATCTATATCTGTGCTATTGAAGTCCTCAAATCATAGTTTAAAGACTTCAAGGCACAGAGAATCCTCCAGCAAGTGACCCCTGCCCCATGCTATAGAGGAAGGCGAAAAACCTCCAGGGCCTCTTCCAGTCTGCCCTGGAGGAAAATTCCTTCCCGACCCCAAATATGGCGATCAGCTAAACCCTGAACATATGGGCAAGATTCATCAGGTAGATACTACAGAAAATTCTTTCCTGGGTAACTCGGATCCCACCCCATCTAATATCCCATCACAGGCCATTGGGCCTATTTACCATGAATATTTAATTCCCAAAACCATGTTATCCCATCATACCATCTCCTCCATAAACTTATCGAGTTTAATCTTAAAGCCAGATAGATCTTTTGCCCCCACTGCTTCCCTTGGAAGGCTATTCCAAAACTTCACTCCTCTGATGGTTAGTAACCTTCGTCTAATTTCTAGTCTAAATTTCCTGGTGGCCAGTTTATATCCATTTGTTCTTGTGTCCACATTGGTACTGAGCTTAAATAATTCCTCTCCCTCTCCGGTATTTATCCCTCTGATATATTTATAGAGAGCAATCATATCTCCCCTCAACCTTCTTTTAGTTAGGCTAAACAAGCCAAGCTCCTTGAGTCTCCTTTCAGAAGACAAGTTTTCCATTCCTCGGATCATCCTAGTAGCCCTTCTCTGTACCTGTTCCAGTTTGAATTCATCCTTCTTAAACATGGGAGACCAGAACTGCACACAGTATTCCAGGTAAGGTCTCACCAGTGCCTTGTATAACAGTACTAAACCTCCTTATCTCTACTGGAAATACCTCTCCTGAAGCATCCCAAGACCGCATTAGCTTTTTTCATGGCCATATCACATTGGCGGCTCATAGTCATCCTATGATCAACCAATACTCCAAGGTCCTTCTCCTCCTCCGTTACTTCTAATTGATGCATCCCTAGCTTATAACTAAAATTCTTGTTATTAATCCCTAAATGCATGACCTTACACTTTTCACTATTAAATTTCATCCTATTACTATTACTCCAGTTTACAAGGTCATCCAGATCCTCCTGTAGGATATCCCTGTTCTTCTCTAAATTGGCAATACCTCCTAGATTTGTATCATCCGCAAACTTTATTAGCATATGTCATAAATATAAAGGGAAGGGTAAACCCCTTTGAAATTCCTCCTGGCCAGGGGAAAGCTCCTCTCACCTGTAAAGGGTTAAGAAGCTAAAGGTAACCTCGCTGGCACCTGACCAAAATGACCAATGAGGAGACAAGATACTTTCAAAAGCTGGGAGGAGGGAGAGAAACAAAGGGTCTGTGAGTCTGTCTATATTCTGTCTTGGCCGGGGATAGACCAGGAATGGAGTCTTAGAACTTTTAGTAAGTAATCTAGCTAGGTACGTGTTAGATTATGATTTCTTTAAATGGCTGAGAAAAGAACTGTGCTGAATAGAATAACTATTTCTGTCTGTGTATCTTTTTTGTAACTTAAGGTTTTGCCTAGAGGGGTTCTCTATGTTTTGAATCAGATTACCCTGTAAGGTATTTACCATCCTGATTTTACAGGGGGGATTTCTTTATTTCTATTTACTTCTATTTTTATTAAAAGTCTTCTTGTAAGAAAACTGAATTCTTTTTCATTGTTCTCAGATCCAAGGGTTTGGGTCTGTGATCACCTATGCAAATTGGTGAGGCTTTTTATCCAACATTTCCCAGGAAAGGGGGGGTGCAAGGTTTTGGGAAGTATTTTGGGGGGAAAGACGTGTCCAAACAGCTCTTCCCCAGTAACCAGTATTAGTTTGGTGGTGGTAGCAGCCAATCCAAGGACAAAGGGTGGAATATTTTGTACCTTGGGGAAGTTTTGACCTAAGCTGGTAAAGATAAGCTTAGGAGGTTTTTCATGCAGGTCCCCACATCTGTACCCTAGAGTTCAGAGTGGGGGAGGAACCTTGACAGCATACTCCCACTTTTTGTGCCAAGGTCAATAATAAAAAGATTAAATAAGATTGGTCCCAAAACCGATCCTTGAGGAACTCCACTGGTAACCTCCCTCCAGCCTGACAGTTCACCTTTCAGTAGGACCCAGTGTAGTCTCCCCTTTATCCAATTCCTTCTCCACCTTTCAATTTTTCTATTGATCCCCATCTTATCCAGTTTAACTAATAATTCCCCATGTGGCACGGTATCAAATGCCTTACTGAAATCTAGGTAAATTAGATCCACTGCGTTTCCTTTGTCTAAAAAATCTGTTACTTTCTCAAAGAAGGAGATGAGGTTGGTTTGGCACAATCTACCTTTTGTAAAACCATGTATTTTGTCTCATTTACCATTGACTTCAATGTCCTTAACTACCTTCTCCTTCAAAATTTTTTCCAAGACCTTGCATACTACAGATGTTAAAGTAACAGGCCTATAATTACCCGGATCACTTTTTTTCCCTTTCTTAAAAATAGGAACTATGTTAGCAATTCTCCAATCATACGGTACAACCCCTGAGTTTACAGATTCATTAAAAATTCTTGCTAATGGGCTTGCAATTTCATGTGCCAATTCCTTTAATATTCTTGGATGAAGATTATCTGGGCCCCCCCCCCGATTTAGTCCCGTTAAACTGTTTGAGTTTCGCTTCTACCTCAAATATGGTAATGTCTACCTCCATATCCTCATTCCCATTTGTCATGCTACCATTATCCCTAAGATCCTCTTCAGTCTTATTAAAGACTGAGGCAAAGTATTTGTTTAGATATTGGGCCATGCCTAGATTGTCCTTGACCTCCACTCCATCCTCAGTGTTTAGCGGTCCCACTTCTTCTTTCTTTGTTTTCTTCTTATTTATATGGCTATCGAACCTTTTACTATTGGTTTTAATTCCCTTTGCAAGGTCCAACTCTACTTGTCTTTTAGCTTGTCTCACTTTATCCCTACATGTTCTGACCTCAATAAGGTAGCTTTCCTTGCTGATCCCTCCCTTCTTCTACTCCCTGTATGCTTTCTGCTTTTTCTTTATCACCTCATATGAAGAAAGCAATCACAGAAGGTATCAGTTTTCTCACTGTAACCTACATTTTTACAATGGAGTCTCTACTTTCTTAATTAATTAATTAGAAAGAAACCTTTTACCCATGGACACATCCAACGTAGAGAAAGCTAAACAAGCAATTTGATTAACTAACAGTCAAGATTTCAGTAATTCATGAGAATCAGCATTCAGTGTGGGGCCATACCACCTTGTGACACTTGGCAAAAGCAGTACAGGAATCCAAAAGTACAGAAAAGCAGTACAGGAATCCATTCTTTTACTTCCTGATGATTGGCCAGATCATGGCCTCCCATAGAAAAACCCACAGTAGAGCTTAATGACAGGTTTCAGAGTAACAGCCGTGTTAGTCTGTATTCGCAAAAAGAAAAGGAGTACTTGTGGCACCTTAGAGACTAACCAATTTATTTGAGCATAAGCTTTCGTGAGCTACAGCTCACTTCATCGGATGCATGGAGCTCACGAAAGCTTATGCTCAAATAAATTGGTTAGTCTCTAAGGTGCCACAAGTACTCCTTTTCTTTTTGCGAATACAGACTAACACGGCTGTTACTCTGAAACCTGTCATTGTGCAAGGCACTGCATTTAGCCGTATGGAGTGGAAATCTATCAACTGCATGAAAAAACTTGTACAGATGCATCCGATGAAGTGAGCTAAGTCTCTTAGGTGCTTAGTGAGCTTAGTCTCTAAGGTGCCACAAGTTCTCCTTTTCTTTTTAGTAGAGCTTAAGGTGCTTGGGAGAACTTTCCAAATTTACATTAATTCTCTGTTTGTGGGTTTATGTGCTGAGAGGAGCAGGTTTACTTTCCATCCCTCCATGGAGTGCCCATATACGCAGCAATCTGGGAGATCTTTGGGGCTCAGGTGGAGTGTGTGGGGGGGAACAAAGGTCTCAAAATTTGGAATAGCTATAAAGAAATACTAAAGGGTTCCTAGTTTTATTGGTTTTTTTTTTATCTCAGAGGGTGGGATTAGCATTGGGCAGGGGAGATAGAACAAAATATATTGAATTTACTGGTGCATATGCAGTTAGTTACTGTATGGACTGCATAACTGTGATCAGTAGTCCAGCTATCTTTCACAAACCCAGGTACTGTTCTCCTAATCTGAAGTTATGGAGTTTCAGGCACAGCCTTGAATCTTGGGTGGGTTTTTATACCCAGGCAGAATGGACGTAAAGAGCTATCTTTCTTGACTGGTTGCATTGTATGTCTACTTTGCCTAGGTGAAAAGTGTGCAGGGAAATGGAGAATCAAGTCCACTCAGTTCACATATTCCCAGTGAAACTTAGTGAAACATGCTTTATTTTCCTATTCTGGACCAATGGTAATGTAGCAGAGAATCCCCCATGCACTGTAGTTTAAGGATAGTACTGTATTTAACATCTTGGAAGATTTTAACATTGGTGACACCTAGTAACATCTTACATTCAAGTTATTTCCATGTTCAGGAAAAGCCACTTAAAACATGCATTGCAAGTTTCTTCCTAGTAAATCAAGTCATTCAGATAAAACTATTAACTAACAGTCAAGATTAAAATCAAGTCATTCCTCTGACTGTTTTGCAATGAAAACTTTTACCTATTCTATCCATCTCTGTGTCTCTTTGTATAGTGACTGTCACTAGGGTGTCTAGAACCCATGGTATTATTTAATCTTCCATGTTCCATAGGGAAAGCTTCTCCTTTAATGGTATAGGAATAAAATGGGTAAATACTAGTGTTCCATTTAGATGCTTCTTGCTTTAGGAGAATGTTAATCTTCTGTTAACACAACTACTCAATTTGTAGTTTCAAAGCATACAGTATTGGTGTTCATTATACCATACTAAGCGGAAATGCTTCAAAATCAGACCTGTAACCTATAGTACATCTCACATAGTATGTGATTGAACTAGGTTGTCTGTCTGATTTAGAGGCTAAGTCCTCAGAGGGGTTGAACAAATTGTTGCAAAATCAGTGGGCTCAGTCCTTCAAGCTCTTGAATGCCCCCTGTATTCTTGTTATCTTTGCAAGTCCCAACCCCTATTGCTTACCATCTCTCTGGATTTAGTACATAGGGACTGATTTTGTAAATCTTAATGTGTAGGCAATGCTCAGTGAAGAATCTCATTGACTTCAGTCAGACTGTTTGCATGAATAAGCACAATGCTTGTGTAGGAGGGTTTGCAAAATTGGGTCCTGTATTTGCATGATGCTAACCTTTCTGATAGTGCCCAATTTAACTTTAAAATTAAACTATCTGGATAAAGCAACGTAACTTACAATAACTGCTTTCAAATCCAAAATATGCACAATTTCAAACTTAACGCCCCTAAAAATTAACTCCCCAAGCACTGAACTAAATTAACCTCTATCTGGTAGATGACAACTGTTGTTTGGTTCTCTTGGAGAGCAATTCTTCCGCACCTACCTCCTGCAAAACCTTGCTTTTTCAATTGCGCGATAGACATGGATTTTTTTTTTTTTTGCCAGCACTAGGCTGCAACAAGTGTAGCAGATTCATGGCCTTGTTCTATTAGCAAGTTAAGACTGTCTACATTCCAGGAAACCTCTCGTGCTTTGACTACACAAACATCACAACCACTTATAGTGAATAAGTGGCTCTTTGTTCCTATTCCAAAGGAAACATAGACAGCCCCTCAGAGCAGCTCTTCTTTCTCTCCTTTGCACTTCTCTGAGGTACATTTCATTTAGTTTCAGTCCATTAAAAACCAAAATGCTTCTGTACTCCCACCCATGTTGAGAAAGTTAAAATGTTTGATTAGGAAACAAATGAGATGGCCAAGGATTTGCTGAAATACAAGAAAATACCACATTCCAAAAAAAAAAGTGGGACAGATCAAAAGTGGAGCTGCTTCATTTATTCATTACCAATTTAGCCGATTTTTTTTAGTTCACAAGTTGGTCATGAACCAATCCCAGTTTCCACAAATGCATTTGTTACTCCTAAGTGTTCACAGAGTTGACATTCTCAGGCTATGGATGGTTCACCCTAAGTATTTGTTGTGTATGATTGATCAAAGATCAAAAGATAGGAAAGATAGGAAGTATGACAAGATACCACCCTAGCTTAACCAGGAGATCTTCAATGATCTAAAATTCAAAAAAGAGTCCTACAAAATGTGGAAACTTGATAGAAAATAGAAAAGGATGAATATAAACAAATAACACAAGTATGTAGGAACAAAATTAGAACAGGCAAGCCACAAAATGAGATCAAATTAGCTAGGGACGTAAAAGGAAACAAGAAAACATTCTACAAATACATTAGAAGCAAGAGAAAGACAAAGGACAGAGTAGGTCCATTACTCAATGGGGGGGGGGGGGGGGAAGACAATGACAGAAAATGTGGAAATGGCAGAGGTGCTTAATGACTTCTTTGTTTTGGTTTTCACCAAGAAGTTTGGTGGCCATTGGACGTCTAACACAGTGAATGCCAATGAAAATGAGGTAGTATCAGAGTCTAAAATAGGAAAAGAACAACTCAAAAATTACTTAGACAAGTTGGATGTGTTCAAATCACCAGGGTCTGATGAAATGCATCTTAGATATCTCCTCCATCAGTTCCTTGAGTATTCTGAGCCATTAGCGATTTATCTCTGAAAAGCCATGGAAGATGGGAGACATTCCAGAAGACTGAAAAACGGCAAATATAGTGTCAATCTATAAAAAGGGAAATAAGGACAACCCGGGGAATTGCAGACCAGTCAGCTTAACTTCTGTACCTGGAAAGATAATGGAGCAAATAATTAAGCAATCAATTTGCAAACACCTAGAAGATGATAAGGTGATAAATAACAGTCAGCATGGAGTTGTCAAGCACAAATCATGTCAAACCAACCTGATAGCTTTCTGTGACAGGGTAACAAGTCTTGTGGATAGGGGGGAAGTCGTAGATATGGTATATCTTGACTTTAGTAAGGCTTTTGATACTGTCTCGCATGACTTTCTCATAAACAAACTAGGGAAATACAACCTAGATGGAGCTACTACAAGGTGGGTGCATAACTGGTTGGAAAATCATTACCAAAGAGTAGTTATCAGTGGTTCACAGTCATGCTGGAAGGGCACAATGAGTGGGGTACCGCAGGGATTGGCTCTGGGTCTGGTTCTGTTCAATATCTTCATCAATGATTTAGATAATGGCATAAAGAGTACACTTATAAAGTTTGCGGACGATACCAACCTGGGAGGGGTTGCAAGTGCTTTGGAAGATAAGATTAAAATTCAAAATAATCTGGACAAACTGGAGAAATGGACTGAAGTAAATAGGATGAAATTCAATAAGGACAAATGCAAAGTACTCCACTTTGGAAGGAACAATCAGTTGCACACATACAAAATGGGAAATGACTGCCTAGGAAGGAGTCCCATGGAAAGGGATCGGGGGGGTCATAGTGGACCACAAGCTAAATATGAGTCAACAGTGTTACACTGTTGCAAAAAAAGTGAACATTATTCTGGGATGTATCAGCAGGAGTGTTGTAAGCAAGACACGAGAAGTAATTCTTCCACTCTTCTCTGTGCTGATTAGGCCTCAACTGGAGTATTGTGTATAGTTCTGGGTGCCACATTTCAGGAAGGCTGTGGACAAATTAGAGAAAGTCCAGAGAAGAGCAACAAAAGGTCTAGAAAACATGATCTATGAGGGAAGATTAAAAAAATTGGGTTTGTTTAGTCTGGAAAAGAGAAGACTGAGAGGGGATATGATAACAGTTTTCAAGTACATAAAAGGAGGAGTACATAAAAGTACAAGGAGGAGAGAGAAAAATTGTTCTTAACCTCTGAGGATAGGACAAGAAGCAATGGGTTTAAATTGCAGCAAGGGCAGTTTAGGTTGGACATTAGGAAAAAATTCCTAACTGTCAGAGTGGTTAAGCACTTGAATAAATTTCCTAGGGAGATTGTGGAATCTTCATTGTTGAGGGTTGTCATAAATATAAAGGGAAGAGTAAACCCCTTTGAAATCCCTCCTGGCCAGGGGAAAGCTCCTCTCACCTGTAAAGGGTTAAGAAGCTAAAGGTAACCTCGCTGGCACCTGACCAAAATGACCAATGAGGAGACAAGATACTTTCAAAAGCTGGGAGGAGGGAGAGAAACAAAGGGTCTGTGTGTCTGTCTATATGCTGGTTTCTGCCGGGGATAGACCAGGAATGGAGTCTTAGAACTTTTAGTAAGTAATCTAGCTAGGTATGTGTTAGATTATGATTTCTTTAAATGGCTGAGAAAAGAATTGTGCTGAATAGAATAACTATTCTGTCTGAGTATCTCTTTTGTAACTTAAGGTTTTGCCTAGAGGGGTTCTCTATGTTTTTGAATCTAATTACCCTGTAAGATATCTACCATCCTGATTTTACAGGGGGGATTTCTTTATTTCTATTTACTTCTATTTTTATTAAAAGTCTTCTTGTAAGAAAACTGAATGCTTTTTCATTGTTCTCAGATCCAAGGGTTTGGGTCTGTGGTCACCTATGCAAATTGGTGAGGCTTTTTATCCAACATTTCCCAGGAAAGGGGGGGTGCAAGTGTTGGGAGGATTGTTCATTGTTCGTAAGATTCAAGGGTCTGGGTCTGTAGTCACCTAGGCAAATTGGTGAGGCTTTTTACCAAACCTTGTCCAGGAAGTGGGGTGCAAGGTTTTGGGAAGTATTTTGGAGGGAAAGACGCGTCCAAACAGCTCTTCCCCAGTAAACAGTATTAGTTTGGTGGTGGTAGCGGCCAATCCAAGGACGACGGGTGGAATATTTTGTACCTTAGGGAATTTTTGACCTAAGCTGGTAAAGATAAGCTTAGGAGGTTTTTCATGCAGGTCCCCACATCTGTACCCTAGAGTTCAGAGTGGGGGAGGAACCTTGACAGGGGTTTTTAAGAGCAGATTGGACAAACACTTGTCAGGGATGGTCTAGATAATACTTAGTCCTGCCTTGAGTGCTGTGGACTGGACTAGATGGCCTCTCGAGGTCCCTTCCAGTTATGTGATTCTATGATTCTATGAAATAATTATATTATATTGTTTCTGTTCAGTGACTGGATCACTGAAATTTTAAAGGTTTCAGAGTAGCAGCCGTGTTAGTCTGTATTCGCAAAAAGAAAAGGAGTACTTGTGGCACCTTAGAGACTAACAATTTTAAACTAGACCAATGAATAAGTAATGATAAAGCACATTTCAATATGACATTTGGGATGAGTATTCATTTGTACAAGACTGTGTGAAGCTTAGGAGTAATGAACATTCTCCCAATTGCTCATCAGAATACTCAAATAGTGAATAATATGAGCCTATATATAAAAACACTTCTATTTAATGTATTCGTGAACCACTTTCATACCATTTGATCAGCTCTGTGGTAATTAAAATCCTGAACTGTTTAATTTAGAATCATAGAATTGCAGAAGTTAGTGATTATTTCAACCTCCCATCATCACAGCACTGTTTTCTACCATACACGGTTCAGCACCTTAGCTGATCTAGTTTTAAATGTATCAAGCAATGAGACTTCCACCAACTCCCGAGGGGAGACAACATATTCAGATTAAATGGTCCTCTTCGTAATTACATCTAATTAATTCTTAAATTGTTATTCTTAGTTATAACCTGCATAACCACCCTGAACAATTCTTCCCACTACTTGGTGTTCAAACCTTCAAAATCTGTACTTGAAGGCAGCTGTATGTCCTATACATAATGTTACATAGCTCTTATCTAATGCTTTTCATCAGTATAGATTGTATACGGTACAAAGGTATCATTAGCCCTATTTTACATATGGGGAAACTGAGGCACTGAGTGGTGTTGTGCCCAAGGACATACAGCAGATCAGTGGCAGGGCTGGAAATAGAACCCTGGTCTCCTGATTCCCAGACCAGTGCTCTATCCATTAGGCAAGACTGCCATCCTACATGCAATACTTAAGGCTTGAATTTTCAAAAGGGAATTAGATGCCCATATTCCATTGAAAGTAAATGAATTGAGGATCTTAATTCTCCTAGCCAGCTATCCTTGACTACTTGGTGCTGCAGGGTAAGTGGCTGACTGCAACAGCAGCAATGTGGCAGGCAAGCCTAAGATGTGTGGGGTGGAAATTCAGTAACAAGCCTCTGGTATTTTGGAGGCAGCAAGTCAAAGTTTCTTGGCTATGCTTCTTCCAGCTCTGACTGGGGTAAAATACGATCTCCAGGAATGTCTCCAAGAAGCTGGTCAGTCAGAGGAACAGGAAAATACGTGGTGCAGGTCCCTCCCTCCCCCCAAGTCGATCACCCCTTTCAGCCTACCACAGTAACCAGACATTTTGTCCCCGGTGTTCCAGGATGAGCCTTAGCCAGTCCTGGTTGTGGTAATTATGTTCAACCCATTGTTTCCTCAGTGGGTCAGACACACCGCCTTTCTCTGAGGGCAGCTCAGACTCTGAAAGCTCTGAAGCCAAACCAAAAAAACCCCAAACAAATCACACCAAGAAAACAAAACAGCCCTCTCAGAATCCCTGTGCTTCTTCCATCAGGTCAGCCTGAAGGTTGTAGGTACTGATCCTGTTCTCCTGGCAGCTCCCTCAGGTAGGTGGACTTGTGCAGTATGGCCTTGCGGGCCATTTTCCCCACTCCTTCCACTGTTTGTTTGTTTTGTTTTGTTTTAAACTCGGTGAGCCAGCAGAGCGGTGTGGCCCATATCGTCAGCCTAATGAGACCAGTTCATTCTCTGTTCGGCTGGAGGGACCAGGTTTCTCAGGTCCAGGATGGAATTATTTCTGATCAAAACCAGAGACACACCACCTCCCAGAATAGTGAGTGGGGGAGGGAAACAGAGAGTGTGTGCACAACACCCCATAATATCCAATAGCCCGTGGTCAAGGCAACAACCTAGGATGTGGGAGTTCTGGATTCCGGCCCTTTCTCTGAGGCAGTGACTTGAACCCAAGTATCCAACATCCCAGGTGAGTTGAGTACCCTAACTGCCGGGCTATTGGCTATTTTGTGGGGGCAAGGAGGTTCTCTCTCTTTTCACTGAAGATCTTTGAAAAGTCTCAGTTTCATCCTGAGGTGGAATAGGAAACATTTCTGAACACCCAAAAATATTTACCGGAAGGGAAAACCATTTACTGCAAAGGTCTACCTATGACTGCCACTGACTTCTGTGATCTGATTGTTTATAAAGGGAGCCATGTGAGTGGATCCCGGGGCAGAATTTGTCCCTTTCTCTGCATGCAATTATAAATGTGTTTAATAACTTTGCAGCTCTCAAAATTCCCAGTAAAGTTTAGCTGTGGGCTGACTGAGCTGAGGTTTCTTACAGCATTGCAGTGGAGCTGGGTACAAGACCTGTAGGCCTAGTGGTGGCTTTAGTTTTCCGAGTGAACTTTAATTCTTCCTTCCGCTCCATCACTTGCCCAGGGTAAAACATAACAGATCAGAGTCTCAGCAGGTGTGAACTGAAGAATCTCCATTGGGGTCAGAGCTCCACCTGGATACAATATTCTCACTCAATCTGTTACATGAAAAATCAGCCAAGGACTTGAAAGAATACTGCATGAATGTCTAAGTTGAAATATTTGCAATGAACTATTCATGAAAGTTAATCAGACAACAATTTGTAAACAATCTAGTAAATAGTTTTGCATGCCTCTGACAATTTAGCTATCTGCTTGAAACTGTTTTATGAACAAAAGATGTGGCTAATACGTTATTTGTTATGAATAATGCAGTCAGTTCTGTTTTCTAGTTTACAGTGTTAAGGAGAGGCAAAATTAATAAATAAACTCAGTGCAACAGCTTTGCTGATAAACCACCTGTAAGGTTGAGAGGCAGCATAGTTTAGTGGAGGGGGCACTGGGCTGTGAGTCAGATCTGGGTTCTATTCCCAACTCTGCCACTGATCTGCTGTGTGACCTGGGGCAAGTCACTTTATCTCTTTGTACTTCTGTTTCCCCTTCAACCCACCATCCATCTAGTCCGTTTAGATTGTGAGCTCTTTGGGGCGGGGGAGCATGATTGTCTCTTACTATGTATTTGTGCTGTGCCCAGCATAACAAGGTCCTGATTTGGTTGGGGCCTGTAGGTGCTGCCATAATTAATGTCAGCCTTAGAAAGGACACCAGAAATCAAGCGGGTTAAGTTGTTAATGGTGACTTGCTGGAATTGTGATGACATTAAACTCCATCTTATGTTCTTATGTCCATTGCTTTCTACCAAAATTAGTAAGTGGAATGCTGTAATCAGCAGATAAGTCCATGCATTATTAGTTGTATTTTTTCTTACACACTCAGCAATCATATACTTTCAGTCAGTATGTCCTTTAGTTAGCAGTGAGAACACTACAAGAGTAAGGTCTTAGAGCATGGTATTTTGGCTCCTCTCTGGAAGGCTGGTATTGAATACCTACAGGAAGCTGCCTCCATAGACTCAGTAGACTTCTCTCTTCTCACATTAAAGGTGCAGTGCATATAAATGTAAGATACTTATCATGTATCCCACACTATACATCACTTGATGGCGCCATGCACTATTTCTGGATTCTCCAAGGAAATGCCTCTGGGGGCAAATTGGATAAAGTGAACAAACAACTTTCCCAATAAGAAACCTGTATGACCTGTATGTCATGGCAGTTGGTCACCAGCGGCCATATCAGAAAAATCAGAGCCGCCTTTGTCTTCTATGGATCATGAACATTTGCTTGGTGTGAGACACACCAATCAGCTAATCAAGAAAGAATGTGGGACAGCATGACATAGTTATGCCATGTGAACTGTGGGCCATACACTCAAATGCTGTAAAGGAGAAAGAGCCAGAAAGACTCAGGAGCATTAAAAACATACTTCTTGAATGTAAGGTCCCACAGAAAGTGACATGACTTCAGTTACAGAAATTCCTGTGGCATCTTCACAACATTTCAGCTCCCAGCTAAAGTAAAAAGTCCCAGATTAGCTCACAGTAAGAGACTAACCAACCCTGCAGAGCACAATGGTGCAGCTGGTTCTACTTTTCCGTTTCTCTTGGAACTAAAAGGAAATTCATAATGTATAGACTTACACCAACCAACCCACTCACTCATTCCCTGGATTTCCTCACTCCTAAAGATGGACCACTTTGTCACAGAGAAATAGCCTTGATGGTTGGATTCATTTCTTTAACATAACTGATTTTCTACCACTAAGCATGTCTGATGTTGACCCGTGTTAAAGCACCCACTCTCTGGGTGTAAAATGTGGGAAAGCTGAGAGCTATGATTCAGTCCTTCAGGGAAAACCTTCCCTTCTGAACTTAAATTGATGCACTGTAGCTCAAATATGAAGATTCCCCAGAAGATACCTTGAAGGGAGATTCATCACTTCAAGGAAGTGTATTTTATTGCCAGCACAAATTACATAAGGGACTCATTTTGAAATTAGTACTTTCTCTTAAATTAAGTTGTTGCTCAGAAACTTCTGTCTGGCTAGAGGGGTTTTCTGTTTTATGAACACATCTGCTATGAACCACACTTCACCCTCCAGCTATACAGAATGATACTGACAATTAGAGGAACTCTCAAGCCCTTAATGATAAGAATTTTAATCTGGCGCCTCTAAGACATGCCATGAATAGAAATCAGATGGTCCTATTTCTTCAGCAGAAATATTAATGGTAAGTAACACTTCAGTAACTGATTCACAAAAGAATTTGTTTAGATATTCCAGATACAAAGTTATTAGTCAGAATATGTACAGATATCCAGCCATTTCCCTACTTGCCATATCCTGCTATCAGTTTCTTTTATGCTAAACAGTAACTGACTTCTTGAGAAGGCTCACTGGCAGGAAAATAGCAGAAGAGGACCTATTTTGGGAGGAAGCTGTGGAGAATGAGCCATTCTGCCCAAAGGCAGGAGTAATGTGCTTGTAATAGTGGCATAATGTAATAGTGGCATAATGTAAGCAGCACGCAGAGAGCTGAAGTTGGATGTCAATATTAAAAATGCTCCTTTTGGGGGTCCCACCATCAGAAATGCAAGATTTCTGGAACTGGCCATATTTTAGAGCAGTGGTTCCCAAACTTATTCCACTGCTTGTGCAGGGAAAGCCCCTGGTGGGCTGGGCCGGTTTGTTTACCAGCCACATCCGCAGGTTCGGCCAATCGTGGCTCCCAGTGGCCGCGGTTTGCTGCTCCAGGCCAATGGGGGCTGCAGGAAGTGGCACAGGCTGAGGGACGTACTGGCCGCCACTTCCCACAGCTCCCATTGGTCTGGAGCCGCGAACCGCAGCCACTGGGAGCCGCGAACCGCAGCCACTGGGAGCCGCGATTGGCCGAACCTGCGGATGTAGCTGGTAAACAAACCTGCCCAGCCCACCAGGGGCTTTCCCTGCACAAGCAGCGGAACAAGTTTGGGAACCACTGCTTTAGAGTAATGCAGAAGCAGATATATCCTAACCTGAAAATTGTAGCTCACAGGAATTTATGCTTGCTGTAACTGAACCGCTTTGGGATTGGTAGAACTTTAAGTATGCAGAATAAGGTTTTCAGTAACCCCTCACTATATTAGGCTGTGTCTACACTGCCACTTTCAGCACTAAAACTTTAGTGGTTCAGGGGTATGAAAAAACACCCCCCTGAGCAACAAAAATTTTACTGCTGAAAAGCGCCAGTATAGACAGCACTAAACAAAACTACCGCCCCTTGTTCAGAATTTTTTTTACTGCCAGGAGAGCTCTCCCCCAGCAATAAAGCATGTCTACACTGCCCACGTCACAGCGTGGCCACGGCTGCGCTGCTGCGGCTGCGTTGTAATGTGGGCAGTGTAGACATACCCTTAGACTTGGTTGTTGAGATGGGAGCCAAGGATTGTAATGCCTAAAGGGGACTGTGTTTGGCTTCTGGTTAATGAGTGTGGTACAACAGAAGTTCTTTCGTTACTGGCTTGTTGAATCTAATTGTAGAACAAACCACCAGTTTGGGGGATTGTCTGCCCTATTTCTTGCAATCTGCCCTGAATATGGCCCATGCAGGCACCTGCACACAGCCCTTATTTTAGAACTTTATGATTCTTCATCCTAACTTGATTTAACTCTGCAGGCACATACTGAGAAATGTAGTGTCTTATAAGGACCACCATTTTTTTCGTTGTACACTTGGATAAAAAAAAAAACACTTTGTTGCTAGGACTGCAAGGTATTCTATTTTAGTACTCATAATAAATATTTTTAATATATGTCCAGCACTGACATCAACACTGATTTATTTAAGAGCCTCACGTGGATTTTCATATGTGCTATAAATTGGTGTTGACACCCCTTTCATTGTGAGATAGTTTTACTTACTTGGGGAAAAACAAATGACATTTGCTCTTTAAAAAGAAATTTGTTTTGAAATGACTTTGCAAACTGCAACCTATTTCAAGAGATTTATTTGCTTTTGGCTGAAGGCTTTCCTGTTCTGTCAACAAACTTGATTCGGTGAACCAGCAGTGATTCCTTCTGCCCCCTCTGGCTATTACTATTAATCTGGTGAGCATGCCGGCTTCCAATAATTATTGTGCATTGAATGTGAATTTCGAATGATCCTTTATTGGGGGTTGCACGTGCAGATACACACGAGGCTTGTTCTCAGAACTCTTTTTTCTTTAGTCCACTTGGTGTCCCAGTTAGCAAATCAGACACAGATTTGTGTAAATAATTCAGATGCTTTGGTTTTCATCTTTGGATTTTCAACCCACTTTAGTGGCATAGGCCTAGATTCCCAAAGGTATTGAGGCACCTAACTGCCATTAATTTCAATGGGAGTTCGGCACCTAAATACCTTTGAAGATCTGGTGCACAGGTCCTACTGGCTACCATCTTTCTTAAGTTATTACAGCTGCAAGGTGATTCAATTTGCTTTATCCTCTGTTGAGTTTCTCTTATCTAGAGAGGATGTTAGACTTCCATTCCAAAGGGCTAGAATTGAGATAGGGAACCTTTAGTCTCTAAAGTACCTTGTATAATTGTGGTCCAGGCCTAAAGTCACTTCTGTCTATTGTCTGACTGACACTTGATTAAATTAGTTGGTTAAATCAGTCCTGTTTCAAGTGGGAAGAGGGTTTTCACACCACAACTGGCACCCTTGTTGTCAGGTTCAGTAGAGAAGCCAACAGTGGTAGAATGGATTGCACTCTGACCCTTTGTCTCCAGCTTGGGGTTCAGACAGCTCGGTAGAATAACGTGCAGGAAACTGGCCAAGTTGCTTGCTGTACTTTAGCTCTGCAATGGATAACTGCAGGAGGACACCGCCAGTCTCCAGAGCGCTCAAACCAGCAGCTTTCAGTTGTGTTAAACTGACTTTCCTTTTCAAATTCTTGTTTCAGATACACCTCACACATTCCAGATAGTTTTGGCACTCTTCTGCCAAAAGAGCCCTGTTAGAGAATAGTGTTTAAAAAAGCAGTTCACTATACAGTGGTATAAATGAAACCATCCTCTTGGAATCCTTTGTGTATTGGGCCAGGCTGCGAGTGATCCTGAGCAGGCATGCAAAAGGAAGGAAGAGGAGGAAGAAGATTTCTATCCCTTTACACCTTACATAGGTTCCAACACAATATGACTGGGGAGTGCAGTGCATGCTGGAACAGGCTGGGTGTGGTAGGAAGCATATGGAGCACCTTCTCCAATGATGGCAAAGCGTGTTTGGGGGATTTAAGAATTTTGGCTGAGCCAATCTGAATTCTCCCTGAGAATTCCTGCTGCAGCATGGCCCTTCTCACAGCTGGAGCTGTGAACAGCGTCTATCCGCTAAAGAGTTAAATGTGGAGATGGCTGTAATGCGATTTGTGATGTGTTAGACACTGTTTGGTCCTGTGCATAGAGACTAGGTCTCTGTTACTAGTCATAGAATCATAGAATATCAGGGTTGGAAGGGACCCCAGAAGGTCATCTAGTCCAACCCCCTGCTCAAAGCAGGACCAATTCCCAGTTAAATCATCCCAGCCAGGGCTTTCTCAAGCCTGACCTTAAAAACCTCTAAGGAAGGAGATTCTACCACCTCCCTAGGTAACGCATTCCAGTGTTTCACCACCCTCTTAGTGAAAAAGTTTTTCCTAATATCCAATCTAAACCTCCCCCACTGCAACTTGAGACCATTACTCCTCGTTCTGTCATCTGCTACCATTGAGAACAGTCTAGAGCCATCCTCTTTGGAACCCCCTTTCAGGTAGTTGAAAGCAGCTATCAAATCCCCCCTCATTCTTCTCTTCTGCAGGCTAAACAATCCCAGCTCCCTCAGCCTCTCCTCATAACTCATGTGTTCCAGTCCCCTAATCATTTGTGTTGCCCTTCGCTGGACTCTCTCCAATTTATCCACATCCTTCTTGAAGTGTGGGGCCCAAAACTGGACACAGTACTCCAGATGAGGCCTCACCAATGTCGAATAGAGGGGAACGATCACGTCCCTTGATCTGCTCGCTATGCCTCTACTTATACATCCCAAAATGCCATTGGCCTTCTTGGCAACAAGGGCACACTGCTGACTCATATCCAGCTTCTCGTCCACTGTCACCCCTAGGTCCTTTTCCGCAGAACTGCTGCCTAGCCATTCGGTCCCTAGTCTGTAGCTGTGCATTGGGTTCTTCCGTCCTAAGTGCAGGACCCTGCACTTATCCTTATTGAACCTCATCAGATTTCTTTTGGCCCAATCCTCCAATTTGTCTAGGTCTTTCTGTATCCTATCCCTCCCCTCCAGCGTATCTACCACTCCTCCCAGTTTAGTATCATCCGCAAATTTGCTGAGAGTGCAATCCACACCATCCTCCAGATCATTTATGAAGATATTGAACAAAACCGGCCCCAGGACCGACCCTTGGGGTACTCCACTTGATACCGGCTGCCAACTAGATATGGAGCCATTGATCACTACCCGTTGAGCCCGACAATCTAGCCAGCTTTCTACCCACCTTGTAGTGCATTCATCCAGCCCATACTGCCTTAACTTGCTGACAAGAATACTGTGGGAGACCGTGTCAAAAGCTTTGCTAAAGTCAAGAAACAATACATCCACTGCTTTCCCTTCATCCACAGAACCAGTAATCTCATCATAAAAGGCGATTAGATTAGTCAGGCATGACCTTCCCTTGGTGAATCCATGCTGGCTGTTCCTGATCACTTTCCTCTCATGCAAGTGCTTCAGGATTGATTCTTTGAGGACCTGCTCCATGATTTTTCCAGGGACTGAAGTGAGGCTGACTGGCCTGTAGTTCCCAGGATCCTCCTTCTTCCCTTTTTTAAAGATTGGCACTACATTAGTCTTGGCACTAGCAAGCGATAATGCAATCTCTGAATACAGTCAGTCACTTTTGTAGATGGACCCTTAAAAATCGCTATTTGAAATTGTCTCTTGCACTAGGGAGTTAGCCGTTAATGCACTGTAGACCTCCTACATGACTAATTTCTTCAGCCATCCAAAATTTTTCTTTTGCTGCCACAAGCTACCTGTCTAGTTCCATCACACTGACTGATGATCCTGCCTCGGGTTGGGCCCTTTCTGCATAGAGAGCTTTCATCTTGGACTACTGGAAAGAGGAAAGGGAATATGCACTGTGGAGCAAGGAGTGTTCAGTTCTCAGACATCACAGCTCTGATTTCAGAGTTTGATCTGGCAGCATTAAGGATACTAGTTTTCCTGTCAATTATACCTTTACTGGTTCACCCATCCTGAAAGATGGAGAAAACTGGCTCAAACTGCTATCTTTGCAGCAATTAACTTCCGTTGGGAGTTTAGACCCTTGGAGGTTTCTCACCCAAGCTCACAGGAGGATTGATCCCATATAGAACCTAATGGGAGAGAAACGCAACACGATGCAGAGCCAACTGCTGCTGCTAATTTCCATAACTAAAGCTATGCTTTAAATGGCTGTGTATTAAGTGAAATAGCAACTGCTATTAAAGATGCAGTCAGTGTTTTCCCTAGGAACTAAAATTAGGGGTGACGTTGAAATATTCGGGGGGTGGGGGAGGAGGTATGAGGCCAATGAGGGTTGAGACTGTGAGGGCAAAGGTGGGCTGTATGGCACCCGAGTAAAAACTGAAAAATGTTTCACAACCATTTTATTAGATTTAACTCATGTTTTAAAATCATCACAAAAATTAAAGTTGGCTACTCAAGCCTACTCTGAAGCACTACCTCTACATCCATCTTGGTTTCTTGTTATAATTTTGCACTCTTTGGTGTCTTCGTGTGTGTCTGTGACTTCCAGTCCTTCATGATATGCTCATGATCAGGCAGAAAGCGACCTCTTTCAGAACACAAAATTCTATTCAATGAGGAAAAAGAACGCTCAGCTGTAGCTGTTGTGACTGGGAGTAGCAAGAGATGAATTCCTACTTCTTTCATCCCAGGAAACATAGCACAAAGATTGGGTCGAACCACTAGTGATGATAAAGAAGTTGAAGTTAAATCTTCGTTCATTCATCGTATGATATTCCAGTCTGTGTTCAAAATTCTCTATTCTGTCCTGACCACATAGCAGGCCTATTGCTGGTAGGCATCTGTAAAAGCTATGTGGAGGTAGAATCCAGAAATCACAATTGTAGATTTGTAAGAATCAAGTCTGTGTACTTTTTCAGCTGGCTTAACAAGCACTTCATCCTGTTCACTTAAGGAGTCAATATAAGTACCTTCATTAGTCAACTTCTGGACTGAAGTCTTTGCTTCTTCCAGTACATTTTCAGTGGATATTCTCTGATTGATCCAAGGGTAGCTTCTATTACTGGACAAAGATCTACTACTGTTGTAGCAGATGCCTGGATGACATTGTTTAATGACCCAAGTGGTTTCAACAGTAGACTTACAAGAAAGAGAATGGCAATAGTCTTCTCTGAACTTAATGACAAAAGTAGTCCACCAGCCTCACTACTTAAATCTGTCCTATCTTGGCGGATACTTTCCAAACCCAGTAATAATGGTTGCAGTAATTTTAAGACAGGGATCGGCAACCTTTAGCCCCCTGGTGGGCCAGGCCAGTTTGTTTACCTGAAGTGTCTGCAGGTTCGGCCGATTGCAGCTCCCACTGGATGTGGTTTGCCGCTCCAGGCCAAAGGGGGATGTGGGAAACAGCGGCCAGCACATCCCTCGGCCTGCACCACTTCCCGCAGCCCCCACTGGCCTCAAGTGGCGAACCACGGCCAGTGGGAGCTGCGATCAGCCGAACCTGCGAACACGGCAGATAAACAAACCAGCCTAGCCCACCAGGGGACTTACCCTGGAGGGCTGCGTGCCAGAGGTTGCCAATCCCTGTTTTAAGACAACAGCCAAGAAAGCCAGCAGATTTTCCCAGGTTGGACTCATTTGAACTTCAATCCCAGTGTATCTTCTATTTGTTTCCAAGATATTCAGTCCTTTTGGACTCTTCTGAAAAAAAAAGAGTATAAAAAGCCATAAAATTTGTGGCTTTTTAATGGCTTTTGAAGATTCTACATCTTGTACTAGCACTAACTGGAGTAGATGGCCTCTGCAGTGTATATAGGAGAGATTAGGGTTATACTTTTCTCTGAGCAAAGCTTGTACTCCACTATGTCTTCCAGAGAAGTTCATAGCTTCATCAAATGCACAAGCAGCCATCTGTTTGGAGTTCAATTTACAAGCATTTAACTCTTCTAAAATGTCACAGATGCAGCTGATGTGTCTTCTATAACCTGAACATCTAGAATGCATCTACTCGCCTACCACAGACCTCAAGATAACATATACAGTGACTTAATACTTGATGCCTATTTGCATTGGTGCATTCATCAGCCATGTATGCACATATTTTGTATATGGTGAGAGAGTTCTTCACTTTTTCAACTGCTGAGTCTTTCACTGCATGATTCTAGAGAATCAGCTTAGTCTTTTCAGAAAGATAGTGAGCATTTGCCAGTATTGTTCGAAACCAGTGTCCAATTTCAGGATTAACAAGTGGCAATGCACTCAACATTGACCTCCAGATGTAGTGTGTGGTATCTCTTGCTTAAATAGAAAGTATGATGCAACAGCCACATTGGTTCACATTGTTGTGTCTCCAGCATTCTTAACAGCCTCATTAAGTTCTTCTAAAATTGGCTTTGACGGTGACTGGCTTTCTGCATGTTGATGCTGTCCAGAGGCATGGTATTTTGCAGCCTTTTCATATAGGTTGTCAGTATTGGTTTAGCCGATTAGTCTGGCAAACCAAGCTTCTCCACTTTTACTATATAAGTCCATGGTATGCTCACATCTTGAATACTGCATGCAGTTCTGGTCACCCCATCTCAAAAAAGATATAATGGAATTGGAAAAGGTATAGAGAAGGGCAACAAAAAAGATTAGGGGTATGGAACAGGTTCCGTATGAGGAGAGATTAAAAAGACTGGGACTTTTCAGCTTGGAAAAGAGATGACTAAGAGGAGATATGATAGAGGCTTATAAAATCTTGACTGGTGTAGAGAAAGTGAATGAGGAAGTGTTATTTACCCCTTCACTTAACACAGGAACCAGAAGTCAGCCAATGAAATTAATAGGCAGCAAGTTTAAAACAAACAAAAGGAAGAAACACACAATGCACAGTCACCTGTAAAACTTTTTGCCAGGGATGTTGTGAAGGCCAAAATTATAACAGGGTTCAAAAAAAGAACTAGAGAAGTTCATGGACATTAGGTCCATGAATGGCTATTAGCAGGGCAGGGATGCAACACCATGCTCTGAGTGTCCCTAGTCTCTGTTCACCAGAAACTGGGAGTGGAAGGTCTCGGAAAAAAATTTGAAGGAGAAGATAATTAAGGACATTGAAGTCAATGGTAAATGGGACAAAATACAACATGGTTTTACAAAAGGTAGATCATGCCAAACCAATCTCATCTCCTTCTTTGAGAAAGTAACAGATTTTTTAGACAAAGGAAACACAGTGGATCTAATTTACCTAGATTTCAGTAAGGCATTTGAATACTGTGCCACATGGGAATTATTAGTTAAATTGGATAAGATGGGGATCAATATGAAAATTGAAAGGTGGAGAAGAAATTGGTTAAAGGGGAGACTACACCGGGTCCTACTGAAAGATGAACTGTGAGGCTGGAGGGAGGTTACCAGTGGAGTTCCTCAAGGATCGGTTTTGGGACCAATCTTATTTAATCTTTTTATTATTGACCTTGGCACAAAAAGTGGGAGTGTGCTAATAAAGTTTGCAGATGATACAAAGCTGGGAAGTACTGCCAATTTAGAGAAGGACAGGGATATCCTACAGGAGGATCTGGATGACCTTGTAAACTGGAGTAATAGTAATAGGATGAAATTTAATAGTGAGAAGTGTAAGGTCATGCATTTAGGGATTAATAACAAGAATTTTAGTTATAAGCTAGGGACGCATCAATTAGAAGTAACGGAGGAGGAGAAGGACCTTGGAGTATTGGTTGATCATAGGATGACTATGAGCCGCCAATGTGATATGGCCATGAAAAAAGCTAATGCGGTCTTGGGATGCTTCAGGAGAGGTATTTCCAGTAGGGATAAGGAGGTTTTAGTACTGTTATACAAGGCACTGGTGAGACCTCACCTGGAATACTGTGTGCAGTTCTGGTCTCCCATGTTTAAGAAGGATGAATTCAAACTGGAACAGGTACAGAGAAGGGCTACTAGGATGCTCCGAGGAATGGAAAACTTGTCTTCTGAAAGGAGACTCAAGGAGCTTGGCTTGTTTAGCCTAACTAAAAGAAGGTTGAGGGGAGATATGATTGCTCTCTATAAATATATCAAAGGGATAAATACCAGAGAGGGAGAGGAATTATTTAAGCTCAGTACCAATGTGGACACAAGAACAAATGGATATAAACTGGCCACCAGGAAATTTAAAGTAGAAATTAGACGAAGGTTTCTAACCATCAGAGGAGTGAAGTTTTGGAATAGCCTTCCAAGGGAAGCAGTGGGGGCAAAAGATCTATCTGGCTTTAAGATTAAACTCGATAAGTTTATGGAGGAGATGGTATGATGGGATAACATGGTTTTGGGAATTAAATATTCATGGTAAATAGGCCCAATGGCCTGTGATGGGATATTAGATGGGGTGGGATCCGAGTTACCCAGGAAAGAATTTTCTGTAGTATCTACCTGATGAATCTTGCCCATATGTTCAGGGTTTAGCTGATCGCCATATTTGGGGTCGGGAAGGAATTTTCCTCCAGGGTAGATTGGAAGAGGCCCTAGAGGTTTTTCGCCTTCCTCTGTAGCATGGGGCAGGGGTCACTTGCTGGAGGATTCTCTGCTCCTTGAAGTCTTTAAACTACGATTTGAGGACTTCAATAGCACAGATATAGGTGTGAGGTTTTTTGCAGGAGTGGTGGGTGAAATTCTGTGGCCTGCGTTGTGCAGAAGGTCAGACTAGATGATCATAATGGTCCCTTCTGACCTAAATATCTATGAATCTATGGACGACAGGGGATAGATCACTCAATGATTCCCTCTTCTGTTCATTCCCTCTGAAGCACCTGGCATTGGCTACTGTTTGAAGACAGGATAGTGGGATAGATGGAGCATTGATCTGACCCAATATGGCTGTTCTTACATAAAAAAATAATTATAATAATAAAAAAGTTTAGTACAGAAACTCCCCAAGATAATGACTTCTTGAGATACTGATGATATGAGATAATGATGCATTTAAAAATAATGCATTTTAAAAATCTTGGCCTACTGGGAAACATATATTTATTTAAGTTTCCCAGTCACGAATCTAGCATTCTGAAGAAAAGTCACTAAAACACAGTCCAATACTCTGGCCACTGTTATTTATTGTGTCACTGTTCACTCCACTGTTCTGTCCCTAATGGCCCTGCACCATCACTTTCTGCTGCCACCTGCCACTGTGACCTCTGCGAGTCTGTCTCTTAAGGTTCCACCCAGCACTCAGTGATTTCAGCTCTCAGTGGGGGAACCTCGCTGCTTATTTAGGTGTGGTGTTTAGTTGCTGCTTGTAATTATTAGAACTGGGAGCACTGGCTGTAGGGAGTCTGAAAGGACAGGAAACAGGAAGGGGGTGGGGGGGAGTTGAGGAGGCGGATTCAGAGCTACCGAGGGTGCAGCAGTTTGGTAAAGAGGTTTCCACTTCAAAAATAAAGTCCTGTTGAAGTTTGTTAGTACCTTGCCTGGTTGCTACAACATTTTGGCAACAAGGATGGATCTTCTGCCTCTGAACCCACCTGCACCCTTTCTGAAAAGCCCAGGTGAGCCTCCAGTTGCTTTTACTACCTGGATCCATATGTTTGAGACTTATCTGCTTGCAATCACTGCCAGAGAGATTTCTGAAGTAAGACAGCGTGCTCTGCTAATCCACTGCCTTGGAGAAGAAGGGCAGTGTATATTTTACATTTCCCCCCTGGCAGATGATAAATATGAGACTGCACTCACTGCATTAAAGAACATTTTTGTGGCAAAAGTGAATGTAGTAGCTAATCGCTACAGATTTTGCCAGTGTGAGCAGAAAACAGCGGAGACTGTAATGCAGTATATTGCTTCCCTGAGGAGTCTGATTGTAACTTGTGTCTTTGGGAATATGGCAGATGAGATGATTAGAGACCAGCTCATTGAGAAAACAACTATGCTTCATGTAAGAGAACGCTTACTTCTAGAACCTTACACTAGAAAAAGCAATAACCATTGCTACTCAGATTGAGTCAGCTACGGCTGACGCCAAAATAATGAGCATGGATACAAGATGCACAGTCCAGGATGTCACTCCTTTGCAGAAAAGTTCACTATCGCTGCAGACAAATAATTACAAGAGGAAAACTAATGGAAAGCCACCAAATTAGCAAATTCAAAATACAGTACAAGCATGCTTTCGCTGTGGATCCCCACATCACCTTGCAAGCTACATAGGATGTCCAGGAAAAGTACCTCAGTGCAATCATTGCAAAAAGATTGGGCATTTTGCTAAGGTATGTCACAGCAGCCAGGTCAATCAACAGGTGCATGCAGTTACAATACCAGATGTTACGGTGCTGAGCGTGGACAAAATCACTACTGCACATATTCCAGAACAGATAAAGTGCACTGTAAACGTTTCCGCCATACTCTCAGGCAAATCACTCTCTATTCAGCTATGGTGGACACTGGCTCAGCAGTATCTATACTACCTGATTCCATCTGTTTGCATTACTTTAAAGATGTGCCTCTTACTGAACCCAAACATCACTTGGTGTGCTATTTGAAAAAACATTTTCCAGTACACCGCTGCCTGCCAGCAATAGTTAATTTTGGTGATTCCTGTGTAACTGCAGAGTTCTACATTGTCCACAAAGGCACTCCTATCCTTGGCAGAGATTTATTGACTGCCTTATTTTAGAGTTTGGGATGAACTTTCTTTGCTTGATGGCTGTGTGCTACGAGGTATACACCGGTTCCTTGTGCCAGAAGAATTACAGTCAAAACTCATACACCTGGCACACAATACATATCATAGAATTGTCAGAACCAAACAACGACTACGGGATCTGTATTGGTGGCCAGGGATAGGCCAGTACTTCTCAAACTGAAGTACTCATAAAATCCTGTGTCACTTGCCAAATGCATGATAAGACAGCAGTGACATGTACCCCTCCATTACAGCCTGTTCCTCTTCCTGAATCTTCATGGGAAAAAGTGGTGATTGACATTGTAGGACCCTTTGATACTGCACCAAGTGACTGCCATTATGCCATCACTTTAATAGACTATTTCAGTAAATGGCCCGAGGTAGCGTTTACATCGCAAATCTCTTTTGCTACAGTAATTAAGTTCCTCTCTTCAGTTTTTAGCAGGGAAGGTAACCCAAAAGAGCAGGTTTCAGATAATGGTAGTTAATTTACTTCCCTGGAGTTTGAAACTTTTCTAGCACAGAGGAACATTTTACACAGAATGTCATCCCTATATTACCCTCAAGCCAATGGGGAAATTGAACAGTTTAATAGAAGTTTGAAAGAGAGTTTGCAAATGGCTAAACTGGAAGGGCAATTGTGGGTAACCTTCACTACTGATTTCTTGCAAGCATACAGAGCTACATGACATGCCACAACGCAAAGATCACCTGCAGAGTTACTTCATGGGAAACAGATGAATACTAAACTAAACATTGCTGGATTGTTAAAGGCACGACCTGATGCCCCAACCAAGGATGATGTGAGAAAAACAGTTGAACAGAATGAAGCAAAGTCTAAGGCTTTCACAGACAAGAGGCGGGGTGCTAAGGAAGCAAAGTTTGAGTGTGGTTCCTTCGTTAGAATACGAAAATCTGGAATTTTACGCAAAGGGGACCATAAATTCACAGCTCCTCTTAAAATCATAGAGAAGAAGGGACCTTACACCTATCGACTTACTGATGGGCGGGTATGGAATGCTTCTTATCTTGCACCCACCTATGCACCAAGAGGAGATTATGCCAACACCCAGTCTGCATTGGATGACTTCACCATAGTATCAACACAACAAGACATTGCACTGGAACCGGGACTTGAGAGACGGCCTGTCAGACCCAGACGACCACCTGTCTGGACTAGACTATGTTGTGTAGTATCTACAGTGTTTTCAGTGTAATATTTCTGCCAACAGCATAGTGTCTTGTTTCATATTTGTTCCTGTGGTTAGAACAACAATGTTTATTTTAATTGGAGAGTTTCTTAAGAGAGGCGGGAATGTGGTGTTTAGATGCTGCTTGTAATTATTAGAACTAGGAGCACTGGCTTTTGGGAGTCTGAAAGGACAGGAAACAGGAAGGGGTGGGGGGGAGTTGAGGAGGTTGAGTGAGAGCTACCGAGGGTGCAGCAGTAGCTTGGTAAAGAGGTTTCGACTTTAAAAATAAAGTCCTGTTGACGTTTGTTAGTACCTTGCCTGGTTGCTACAACAACTGACCTTTAGGAAGGAGAGGCTGTGCCTAGCTTGAGATGAGGGTGGAAGGGCTGGAAGGTTGGGGGATTCAACCTGAATGAGGGGATATTGAAACAATAGTTAACCTAAAGCTGGCACGCTATTTCCCACTCAATTTTCAATAATCTGTTCTACTTTGTGATTAATTCTCCATTTGACGTTTAGAGAAGAAAACAAAAATCTGTGCTTTCCAGTGGAAATAGCAACTTGACATGATGATTTTCCTTCAGGCACATATATGTTGATATTCCCCATGTCATTTTGTATGAACAAATCTTCCCCAGCAGAAAAGTCTATCCTTCAAAAGCAGCTAGTTGTCTGAAACAATGTTAAATATATTGCTTTGAGCAAAGTGTAAGACCCAGCCCAGCACATGTAGCTTTTATTGTTGGCATGAGCCACAAGTAGCAGTGAAGGCTCTGCCTGTTTGAAGAGCTTTGGTCTAATTACTAAAGCAATGATTTTCTGAGCAATGCATCAGACAGGAGCAGCCAGTGGAGTGCGAAGTGAGACTCATCAAGAGATTAATGTGGAGAACTATCCGTGTTAGTGAAGGGATTCTCCTTGTGAGTCCCATTTTTCCCTGGCATTGCTCCTTTAGAGCAACACTGTCAGCAAAACACTTCAGTGCATTGATAAGGCAGTAAAATATGGAAGCAAATAGCAGTGAAGTGCTAACAAAGGATTGTGTTTCTTCTGCTTTCTAAAATGTGCCATCTGGACTCTTGAGTTAATGCTTTACAGCTAAGATTTGAAGACTACAGGTAGCACTTTGAAAAGCATTTCAGAGCCCAAGTCCTCTTTTTAGAAATTGGGGGGAGGGGGCTCAGATCCTCAAAAGGGTATTTAGGCACCTAACTTCCATCAATTTCAGTGGCAGTTAATGTGGTGTATTGACAATTGTGTAAAAATTGTGATTATTACTTTAAAATCTCAATGGTTTATTGGTCCTGCTTGCAGGTAGGGTGCTCTCTAGGGAAGTGTGGGTCTGGACCTAGTGGCAGTCAGTCTGCAAACACTCAGCCTAGAGTAAGGTGGGTTGAATTGTGCCTCTCAGTTTTAGGGAGCAGCCTTCCAGCATTAAAGTATTTAACTTCTCTATGTGTATCCCATAGAACATAACAATTAGGAGCCTAAATACATGTGAGAATCTGGGCTCCAACTCACTTAAATGCTTCTCAGAATTTTACCCTGGCCATCTAAATTGAGGCCTCTAAAATTGTATTGAAGCACCTTAATAAGTAACTTTTTTTCCCCCAGAGGTGGCCAGCAGCTCCACTTGTAATCAACAGTAACTGCAGTGTACCTGGCACTTTTACTGCGTACCAGACAAGTTATTCAGGTAGCTAAATATGGATTTTGGAGTCCAAATTTAAGTACCCAATTTGGGAAGGCTTGGCTTACAAGTGGAAAATCAAATCTGCCTTTCAAGGAAGGAAGATAGCCAGACTCAGAAGACTGTATGTAGAGCTGAGTGGTTATTTTGCTGTGCCTAATGGATTAATTTTGCTCCTTCCATCAGTTGTTTGCACTTCATATATATACACCCATGAAAGAAAATGTCAGTTTCTTCAGTGAATAGATTAGGCTGCAGATTGCTCTTAATTGTGGGCACACATTTTGCATCCACTTTTCAAAGAGTTAAGGCTGCATGAAAATTTTCATCTATTTAACAACTCAACATGTAATTCCTTCAGAGGCTGTGCCCCCCTTGACTTCAACTTTAGCGGTAGCAGCTGCAAAGGGATGTTTAGCTTGCACTGCATGGAATATATTTTGTGTCCTTTAAAAAATTCAGGTATGCAGGGACAGATTCTCAGTGGTTTCCAGTGTCTGCCAAGAACAGTTGGGACGAGGGGTAATCTGCAGAAGAACCACTTGCTCCTTCCAGGTTCTTGAGCTAGTTCTATACTAGCTAGAGCCCCATTCAGAGCAACCTTGGGGCTGTGTTAAACTAGTCTTCCCCATGCATAGGGCTGAATGGGGTGGTGTGGCAATTGGCTATCGCATCTCTTTGGCAAATGAGGAGATGCAGAAGCTTTGGTGCAGTGGGGCCTGAGCAAAGAGGAGAATGTGGCCCATATAGGAAATTAGTTCGCTTCTCCCTCTATGTTGCTCAGAGACATCAAGATGGTGGCTGAGCTATTAATGTAGGTGATTGCAGTGAGATTAAAGGTTCAGTTATGTTTGTGTCATAGACAGTACTCAAATGATAACCGTTATGGTAATAGTTTTGTAAATAAACTGTTGAGTGAGTGCTTTCCAAGTCAAGTGACAAAATGTAAATATCAAAAGACTGCTTAAAAGGGTAAACTATGGGTGGTAAATGGGAAGGCTTGTAAAACCATGCCTGATTGTTCTAAACTCTCAAATTCATGTTGGGAAAACTAAGAGTCTGACTCTGGTTCGACTACAGTGTGTGCATAGGGTATGCACAATAGGGCCCTGCATGAACTACACTTTAAAAGCATTAAATTTCTGAGATGCAAACACATATAGGGATAGCTATTACGTCAGCACTAAACTGTATTCTCCCTGACAGCCATGCAATTGCCATTAATGTTAATGAGAGAGTAGGGAAGGGAACATTGATGTATTGTGGGGAGGCTGAGACAGCAGAATGAATTTCATATGAGATTAACAGCAACACTTTTGAAATGGTCTTAAATGCTAGAGAATTATTACAGTCATGCATGATCCATCCCAGTGGGGAGTCTTGACCCGGCTAGTCTTTAATAATCCTTGAACACATTTTTGGGTGGGTGAGATTCTGTGGCCTGCGTTGTGCAGGAGGTCAGACTAGATGATCATAATGGTCCCTTCTGACCTTAGTATCTATGAATCTATGATGTGTTCTGAATGCATGGCATGATTTGATTTCTAAATGCATGGCATGTGGCAAGACTAGGTAACTGACAATTGGCTAAAGGGTGTAAAGGTGTGCTAGAAGAGAAGTTCTGCATTTGGTTAGCTGTAACTATGCTACTACATGCTTCTCTCCGTTCTAAACATCAAAATGTTGATGGGGCATTATTGGCTCAGTGTGGCAAAGCACTGAGCAATTCCCTGCTCTGGCAAGTATCTTCTATCCACTGGCTTTAGTACAATAGCAGTGTCTCAGTGGTGAAAGTACCATCTCAGATTCGTCAGAACGGACATACTCAGTTAGACCAAAGGTCCATCTAGCCCAGTATCCTATCTTCCGACAGTGGTCAGTGCCAGGTGCCCCAGAGGGAATAAACAGAACAGGCAATCATCAAGTGATACATTCTGTCACCCAGTCCAAGCTTCTGGCAAACAGAGGCTAGGGACACCATCCCTGGCTAATAGCCATTGATAGACCTATTCTCCATGAACTTATCTAGTTCTTTTTTTAACCCTGTTATAGTCTTGGCCTTCACAACATCTTCTGGCAAGGAGTTCCACAGACTGACTGCGTTGTGTGGAAAAAAATACTTCTTTTTGTTTGTTTTAAACCTGCTGCCTATTAATTTCTTTTGGTGATCCCTAGTTCTTGTGTTATGAGAAGGAGTAAATAACACTTCCTTATTTACTCTCTCTACACCCATCATGATTTTATAGACCTCTATCATATCCCCCTTAGTATACTCTTTTCCAAGCTGAAAAGTCCCAGTATTTTTAATCTCTCCTCATACGGAATCTGTTCCATACCCCTAATCATTTTTGTTGCCCTTTTCTGAACCTTTTCCAATTCCAATATATCTTTTTTGAGATGAGGCGACCACATCTGCATGCAATATTCAAGATGTGGGCATACCATGGATTTATATAGAGGCAACATGCTATTTTCTGTCTTGTTATCTATTCCTTTCTTAATGATTCCCAACATTCTGGTCACTTTTTTGACTGCTGCTGCACATTGAGTGGATGTTTTCAGAGAATTATCTGCAATGACTCCAAGATCTCTTTCTTGAATGGTAACAGCTAATTTAGACCCCCATCATTTTATATGTACATTTGGGATTATGTTTTCTAATGTGTATTACTTCGCATTTTATCAGCATTGACTTTCATCTGCCATTTTGTTGCCTAGTCACCCAGTTTTGAGAGATCCTTTTGTAGCTCATTGCAGTATACTTGGGACTTAACTATCCTGAGTAGTTTTGTATCATCTGCAAATTTTGCCACCTCATTGTTTACCCCTTTTTCCAGATCATTCATGGTATGTTGAATAGGACTGGTCCCAGTACAGACCCCTGGGGGACACAACTATTTACCCCCTCCATTCTGAAAACAGACCATTTATTCCTTCACTTTTCCTATCTTTTAACCAGTTACCGATCCATGAGAGGAACTTCCCTCTTATCACATGACCGCTTACTTTGCTTAAGAGCCTTTGATGAGGCACCTTGTCAAAGGCTTTCTGAAAATCTAAGTATACTATATCCACTCGATTCCCCCTTGTCCACATGCTTGTTGACCCTCTCAAAGAATTCTAGTAGATTGGTGAGGCATGATTTCTCTTTACAAAAACCATGTTGACTTTCCCCCAACAAATTATGTTCATCTATATGTCAGACAATTTTGTTCTTTACTATAGTTTCAACCAGTTTGCCCAGTATTGAAATCAGGCTTACTGGCAAGCAATTGCTGGGATAACCTTTGGAACGCTTTTTAAAATTGGCGTCACATTAGCTATCCTCCAGTCATTTGCTACAGAAGCTGATTTAAATGATAGGTTACAAACTACAGTTAGTAGTTCTGCAATTTCACATTTGAGTTCCTTCAGAACTCTTGGGTGAATTTCATCTGGTCCTGGTGACTTATTACTATTTAGTTTATCAATTTGTTGCAAAACCTCTTCTAATTACACCTCAATCTGGGACGGTTCTTCAGATTTTCCATTGGGACCTCATGTAATTAACATGTGCTTAAATTACTTATAGGTCTTTGTATAGCACAAAGATCACTTGCATATGCCAATCACAAGCTTGTCCTTTTTCATGAACACAATTTCAGACACAGTTAGGCACTTGCAAATTTTTATGCAATAGTTTTAACGTTGGGTGACTCCATTTTGCATACCCCAAATCTTCAGGAAGCAGTAATTTGACAAATAACAGTTGTCCCAGTTTAAGCGCAAAAGGGCTGGGAGGTAAACTTGTAATTGAATATGAAAGTGCTAAGACTGAGCATTTTATAGTCTCTGACCTTCTGCAAACCTCTAACATGCATACATATGATTTTGTACACAAGAGTCTGAACATAAACTAAACATTGTGTTTTGAGAACTTAGTCCATTTATATCTTATGAATTTTGTTTATAAGTTTGTCATGCAAGTTATAGTAAAGAGGAGAAACTAAGGAACAAAGAAACATCCAATTCCCTTGGAAACTCAGTAGATTAACTGGGAGCCTAATTCTCTTGTTGCTTGAGAAACTCCCAGCCTAAATGAAAAAGATAATAAAAACATGAAGCACACTTGTTACAAAACCTGTTGAATACTAGTTCTAGGGGCAACTTTGCTTCTGGAGTTTAGGCTAATAAGCAGTAGAGAAAAACTGAACTTCCAATAGTATAACTGAGGGAGTACAATTGTAATTAATTTCTGTTTGTAGCAAATAGTTTCATTGGAATTTCTATTTCTTTACCCAAGCATATAGTACTCCAACATCAGTAAATCTGTATTAACATTTGAATGGCTCAAATTCAATTCCTGCCTCCCTCCCCTTCATTGTTTTCCTCAGTAATGGAGTCCGTATCTTCATATTCAGAATGGATGACCTTCTATCTTACTGGTGATGATTCTAAAATAACACAAGTGCAACAATAGGGTCAGAAACAGTAAAATGCAAGAACCAGTGAAAACCCTGGTGTAAAACAGACGTGTTTTCAACATCATGCCAACTAACACTGTTAGAGGACACGATAAAAAGGCCTTCTCCAGAAGCTCCATACAAGCACTCTTCCTACCACAGATGGAACAGCACTGGGGCTAGTCCAAAGGTGAGATGTGCTAGTGTTGCCTGAGGCAGGCCTGAATGTGGAGTGGAAGGAGATGTATTGTCTGAATCATGGTATAAAGCCTTATGCTTCAGGAATACTGGGGACAGCCTGGTGCAACTCTGTAGGGGACACTGGGGCCGTGACCTTACCCTTCTCTGGGGCTATAGCACTGTGTTCTGAACTCCACCTTCCTGTTCTTCCCAGCAAACACTGACTTCTTCCTGGGCAGGGTGGCTGGTCCTCTAAGAAGAGCTGGGCCCAGTCCCACCTGTGAATGATCAGCTGCCTCCCACCCGGGGCCAAAGGTCACGTGAGAACTGTTGCTAGATTGGACTGTAAACTGAAGTCAGGGACAGACTTGTTTGTACAGCACCTAATATAGTCTAATCTGGCAAGAGCAGGGTTCCAAAGAGGATGGAGCTAGGGTGTTCTCAGTGGTGGCAGATGACAGAACAAGAAACAGTGGTCTCAAGTTGCAATGGGGGAGGTCTAGATTGGATATTGGGAAACACTGTTTCACTAGGAGGGTGGTGAAGCACTGGAATGGGTTACCTAGGGAGGTGGTAGATCTCTCTATGTACCTTTCATTCAAAGTAACACATGACCTAAGCTGGTTTATAGAAATAGTTGGAGGGAAAACTCCATTGAACAGAGTCATATGTATGTGAAATTTCTTCCCTTGTATTTAAAGTATGGCACTTGGAATCAGAGCATAGCTAGCCTTAGGAATGATGGAGAGTAAGGGTAACTATGAGTCCAGAAGGCAGAGTACGGGGGGGGAGAGAGGGAGATCTGATAGCCACAATGGCCACTTTCTCAAGGGGAAGATCATTTTGGGCACCGGGGAAGCATGAGATTGATGCCAGTGAGCCAATATTTCTGTGGATTGTTGTATTTATTGTTTGTATTACACCATGGCCCCAGTATATGATCAGGCCATGAGTTAATGAAAAGCAGTAAATAGACCGAGAATAGATGTCACAACACAACAGTGTTCCTCTCCATTCCCTTGCCATTTACACCAGTGCAGAGTGGCTGTGAAGCACTAGCATTATAATGTAGTGTGTTTACATCTCCTCACACTACGTGAATGGCTACGCAAGGGGTAGATCCTGCATATGTAAGTGTAAGTATAACTCTGTTAAGCAACATTTAAGGTGTTGTCGTACAGTTCAAATGCTACAAGTGGCTTTTAGATTAGTAGTGTTTAGTTCTCTCATCAAGATAATATTCCCAAAATTGACTTTTTTATATTTCAGTCTCAGTTACAGAAACACTCTTGCCAGGCAGCAGCAAACCAATTTGTCTCATTACAAACAATGCAAATGTCAGTCAGAATCACTAACACAGTGAAACAGTTTCCATGCCTTCCGCTTAAGAAATACTTGCCAATGATGTCTTCACTCAGTCTGAGCTATTTTCTAGATGTGTGATGCATTCTAAGTTGGTCCACTGGAAATTGGTGTGACAGTTTGCCAAGTTCTTTTGAAATTATGTGGTGGGAGGGTTAAATGGGTGTAAGTAAATGAAGTTGCATTTGGAATTAGGCAGACTCCACGTTGCCAACTTGGAAAGTCCTGAAGTCTGTTACCACACAGCAGAGGGGTGACACTTGTGTCAGAATGGACACTGAGTTTTGGAAGAACGGGCAGCAATAGAATAATTTAAGCTACCCTATATCTGAGATTGTCAACAACTAAATGCACCTAAACTTTAGCGCTCTCTAGCCAACAATTGGCTAGACTATTATAAAGTTCTAAGAGTATGAATTTAGAATGGGACACAGTCAGTTGACTGCATCTTCTACCTTTCTGATTGCAATATAGATTCCCTCGCACCCTCAGTAAATTAGCTTCCTACCCTCGGAGTAAGTGGTCTAGGTTTGTTGGTGTACTTTCATAGATGACAAATGGATTTAATTGTGGCTAAAACAGTGGCTCAATTCTGCATTGGCGATGGAGACACAGGCAGCATCACTATAATAGGTTAATGAAGAGAATACTCTGTTGGGTTGACACTTGTGGCTTAGAACAAATGTATTGATGGCTTCTGTGGCTTTTGTGAATGGAGTTGGAGGTCTCATTCTAATTCCTAGCAGACAAATACCCACATCATTCACCAGTTTAAGTTGTTACTACTTAGTGTCTTGCTGGCCATTGCAGTAGAAACCAGGGGTTCCATGATTATAAAGGCTATTCAGATAGTACCAATGGCATAGGCATAATTGTAGAAAATCAGTTACTACAGCTTGAATTTAGCAACTTAATATGCATTCCTATTTATATTCAGAGTTTGTCATTGAGAGTGCCCATTCTTAAAGCCAGTTATCAAAATCAGTTGAGTACACATAGTAAGATTTATCCATTGTTCCAGTAATTGTGGCAGTTCACTTGCTGAGTAGGGCACTTTGATCATTAACGAGGGAATAATGCCACACCACTTCTGTGACTAGATTATTAATCATTCTGCATTGAGAATTCACATCAGAAGAAAGATCTATCACCTGGAAAGAGGCCACTGTGCCAAAGGAATAGTAGTCTCCTCCTTTCATATGACTTGCCTCCCAACTACTAATTTGTGACATTGGAGAGCGTGCAGGTCAGTTGCATGGAGGGGCCCCTTCCCCTCTATAGGTGGCTTCTGTGGTGGCATACTCTGCCTGGCTTCATACACTCCTCAATACACAAGCTGTTCCCCCAGGACTGTCACCTTTGATCCAGTCAAGGAATGGTTTTGACCTGCACCTTCCTGAGGCATCCCCAGTAATCTCCCCTGATGCTGGATCATGCTGACAATTCTGCTGTACTGAAAGCTTCATCATAGAATCATAGAATATAAGGGTTGGAAGGGACCCCAGAAGGTCATCTAGTCCAACCCCCTGCTCGAAGCAGGACCAATTCCCAGTTAAATCATCCCAGCCAGGGCTTTGTCAAGCCTGACCTTAAAAACCTCTAAGGAAGGAGATTCTACCACCTCCCTAGGTAACGCATTCCAGTGTTTCACCACCCTCTTAGTGAAAAAGTTTTTCCTAATATCCAATCTAAACCTCCCCCACTGCAACTTGAGACCATTACTCCTCGTTCTGTCATCTGCTACCATTGAGAACAGTCTAGAGCCATCCTCTTTGGAACCCCCTTTCAGGTAGTTGAAAGCAGCTATCAAATCCCCCCTCATTCTTCTCTTCTGCAGGCTAAACAATCCCAGCTCCCTCAGCCTCTCCTCATAACTCATGTGTTCCAGACCCCAAATCATTTTTGTTGCCCTTCGCTGGACTCTCTCCAATTTATCCACATCTTTCTTGAAGTGTGGGGCCCAAAACTGGACACAGTACTCCAGATGAGGCCTCACCAATGTCGAATAGAGGGGAACGATCACGTCCCTCGATCTGCTCGCTATGCCCCTACTTATACATCCCAAAATGCCATTGGCCTTCTTGGCAACAAGGGCACACTGCTGACTTATATCCAGCTTCTTGTCCACTGTCACCCCTAGGTCCTTTTCCGCAGAACTGCTGCCTAGCCATTCGGTCCCTAGTCTGTAGCTGTGCATTGGGTTCTTCCGTCCTAAGTGCAGGACCCTGCACTTATCCTTATTGAACCTCATCAGATTTCTTTTGGCCCAATCCTCCAATTTGTCTAGGTCCTTCTGTATCCTACCCCTCCCCTCCAGTGTATCTACCACTCCTCCCAGTTTAGTATCATCCGCAAATTTGCTGAGAGTGCAATCCACACCATCCTCCAGATCATTTATGAAGATATTGAACAAAACCGGCCCCAGGACCGACCCTTGGGGCACTCCACTTGATACCGGCTGCCAACTAGACATGGAACCATTGATAACTACCCGTTGAGCCCGACAATCTAGCCAGCTTTCTACCCACCTAATAGTGCATTCTTCCAGCCCATACTGCCTTAACTTGCTGACAAGAATACTGTGGGAGACCGTGTCAAAAGCTTTGCTAAAGTCAAGAAACAATACATCCACTGCTTTCCCTTCATCCACAGAACCAGTAATCTCATCATAAAAGGCAATCAGATTAGGCGATCATCTGCCCCTTCCGGTCCCAGGAAGACTTTCTTGTGCAGATGTGAGGTCCCAAGATGGTAAATCACTCCCCCGGGGGGTTGTGAGCTCCCAAAGTCACTCAGGGTTGGCTCACTGAAGCTCAGTCAAAATAAGAGGTCTTGTAAATTACACATTACTCAGGGGTGCAACATTTGACAGGGAGAAGAGCAGACTTGTTGTGGAAAGGGAAATCTAGAGGAGGGTGTCAGATAAGTTGGCTGCCTGCTGTACTCTCCTGCTCAAGCCTGGTCATGCTACAAGGCCCCTTATCACAGGGTGGCTGGTCTTCTAAGGAAAGCTATGAATGATCAGCTGCCTCCTAACTTTGCACTTTGAGCAGGTTAGAGCCCTACGAATGGGGAATTCCTAGCAGACCAGATCTCCATTAAAGAGGAGGAAAGGGACTCCTACTTTTTGGTGGGAGTGCCTCTGTGGTGTCAAGAACTCTGTTTGGGGTCCTAGGCCTCTGATTCCCTCCCACTCCCCCGAAGACTTTATGCAGAGGTGGCTTTTGCAAATAAGAGGTTGCTTTGTGAATGGCAGCTTGGAATGGCAGCTCCAATGTGGTAGATGACTGAGGTGGCTGTGCTACCCGCGGTCGTGAATGGTGTGGAGGGGCACTCAGGCAGCTTTGGCTGAAGCTGCCATGGGCAACAGCATAGCTGAGAAACTCCTACCTAGCAATCATAATGCTGGGATAAGTGGTAGACCCCCAGGAGCAGACTAGGCAGCAACCAATCATTAGGTGTTGGAGATGCACCTGCCCAATCTCTGGACTCCTCCAACCCCGAACAAGAGTGAGTTGGGACGCAGCAAAGGAGGGAAGTGACTACTGTGGGGATACATTGCCTTATTGTGCACTTGCAATGGGAAGGTCTGAGCTGGACTATGGCCAAGAGACCATGGGGAGGTGGAAGTCTTTGGGCTTGTTTACTCTTGGTTCAATTGCACCGCTGTACAGCTTCAGCATAGACACTTCCTACGCCAGTGGGAGGGGCTCTCCTGTCAGCGTAGGTAATCCACCTCCCCGGGATGCAGTTCTTCCATTGACCTATCACTGTCTGCAGAGGGACTTACGTTGGCTTAACACTGCTGTTCGGGGGTGTAGATTTTTCACGCCCCTGACTAATGTAGTTAAACCAACCTAATTTTCTGGTATAGACCAGGCCTTAATATATATTTAATTAATGGCTTTCCCAAGTTTTGTGTCCCACTTCTCCAAAAATATGCTCTTTATTTCATATCATGGAGTGCTTGTGAGGGAAAGTAATTCCTGCCAAGGGCACCTGGGTCTTATGTTGTTTACCCAAGTTTTGGCGGAAGGGGGATACCTTGAGATGGCATTAAGTTTTCAGAAGGAACTCCTAACCATTTGAACCTGGTCCTTTTTTGCCACTGACAACACCTGGCAAAAGGGTTAAATTTTTCTGGCTGCTCCAGAACAAATTCATTGCTCTTCTTTAGTATTGAATGGTCTTCTATGTCTGACCTTAATTGCGGTTAAAGCAATGATTCTTTTTTGCTCACAGATTAAACTCCCGCCATTAAAATTTGTCAAACTCCTAACATTAAAATTTTAAATTATAATTAAAATGAAATAAAAAAATCACACACTGCCTCTAACAGCCTCATTATTCTAGTCTGATTGATTGTTGCGGCAAACTACTATGCAAAAATTGAAGCTGGTGAGTGAGAGCATCTGAGCTTAGGTATTAAAACCTTAACCTTTAAAAGCCCTATATAAAGGTTATTTCTCCTTATTACATTCTATGGGATTTTTATACTGATCTGTATTATTCCAGCAGCAGGATGTAATTCTCTATTTAATTACATAGGATGGTTTAAAGTGTCTTCATAGAAGTGGCTTTCCATTAAACTCTGTAGGCTTGTAGTCATTTCTTTAAAATCCTATTTATATACAAGTTTATTGGTGTCATTCCTATTAGAATATAGATTAGTTTTCCATAAAGGCATGCCACCTATCCAGCACTAGAAATACAGGAACCAGTGGGCTCTGGATAAAGGTGAGAATTTTATCCAGTCATACATTTCATGTTCTTTATGACACTCAAGTCACATAATATCATATGTGATGTTGCTGCCTGAGTCATCCATGTTATTACAAGTTTTAATAATGCAACTCCTTGGGTAACAAATGGGGAGGAAGATCACTCATGAAGAGATTAAGATATTTTTTAGAGCAACAATCCTAGTAGCTGAACATTTTGAATATATTCATGCCTCTTCAGTTCAATTTCCACAAGGGTTCTACAGATAAGACTGCTGACACATTGTTTTAAAGGAATCATACAGAAAGTTGGAAGCCGGGCTTTAAGAATTATGCCCATAAGTGAGGGTACAGAACCAAACCCTGTGATCTAGTTATTCCATCCAATGAGGTCCAATTTTCACTTTCAGAAGCTTGCAATGAACTTCTCAAATAACTGAGGCCAAAAGAACTGTAGAAATTCAGCAAATAATTTTGAACATTTAAATGTGATTGTGATCCACTCTCAGAAGAGTTGTCAGAATCAATTGCATTATTTAATTATTCACCCACTTTCACTTACGAGAAGTAGCCTAGTGATGAGTGTCGGAGTCTGAGAATTAAGACTTGTTGGAGCTGTTCCTAATTCTGCTGTTGGCTCAGCTTGTGATGCTGGCATGTCTACATTAGAGCTCCTCTCATTGCTAACACCAGTGGATCTGACCCTGTCTTACTGATGGGAATTCTGTGAAATTTCCCTAATTTAGACAAGATCAAAGACTAGTTGAGCTAGTTACCCTAGTAATATGATCTTAGAAATTAATGTTTGACTTATTTGGATTTTCCAATAAAGGTTAGCAGTATCAAGTTATACCCTGTCTAAAGGCTGGTTAACAGCATCTCTGGGTAGCATGGAACCTGGCAGTAGAAGTTGAGTTATTCCTCAAAATCTCTTTTTCAGCCAGTCTCTCATCACTGCAGCCTGAGACACAATCTCCTCTCAATAAAGCTCCTCAATTGTACTGTTGAGTCACTGATGTTTAAGCATAAGCATCCTGCATTAGTGTTTGTCATGAAGCAGCACATGTGCAGTGTTACCACAATGTCAGTACCCTCAAATACAACTTTGGAGTATACTCTGATTGTATTTATATGAAGCTTGTTTCTGTCACTGCTGTGCTTAAACTGGTGTAAATCAGAAGTAACTATTAAATTGATAGAATCAGGCCATTCATAATTGTAATGAAGTTATGGACACCCAAATCTGGACTCTGACACTTGGATCACACCACTGGCTAATTCCAAATATGCAAAAGTGAGTACACAAAATGCCCTTGGGTGCCAGCCAGTTGATTGCCCCCTGCATGTACACATACTGGCTTCTCTAGTGAAGGGCTAACACTTGCATAGCTTTGTGTCTGATCACTGGTTTAATCAAATACCTTTGGCAGGACAGGAGGTTGGAAGCTTAGTTTGAAATAACTAATAGACAAACAAGGATGTGGCACAACCAGGCACTAGAAGAGCCCTTTATTTATATATGCATCAGATATGGCTGAAGTAATTCAGATAATATAGAAGGTGATTTCATTCCATTTAATAAAAGCATAGAGTTTAAATATTTTAGGGGTTGGGAGACTATTGTTCAGTAATCAGCTTTCAAGATGGAGCTGTGAGAAAGGATGTCTGTGCAAGTTCAAAACCAGAGAAACACCTTTTTACCCCCTTAAAATTGCCTTTTCCCTGTAGCAAAACGCCTGAGTCTTCAGTAGACTTCAAAAAAGACTGCCAAACACCTTGGTATTTGTATTAGCATTGCAGCACAAATGTCAACCAGCAAAAATTGCGACTTCCTATTCAGGAACTCTGTGGGAAAACAGGCAATTTTCCCTACCTGTTACACGTTAAAAAGGTAGTACAAACCTGACATAGATGGTTCTAGAATAGAGCATTTTTATCTTCCAAAACTACTTTATATACAGAACTAGTGACTATTTTGTACTTCATTTAAGGAAGCATCTAAACTGTCTGTTCCTTTACCTTGTGCATTGACTTTTTTTCTGAGATTAAGGTAACGGAGTAGGTTGTAACTTCTAAAAGTTTCAATGAAGTGTAGCCATTAAAGCCTTTACCCAACATGTTGCTTCTAATCAAATTTTGTAATAAGAAAGAATGAACTGTTGAGGGTGAACTGGTGTATATCACTAGAAGTGTGTTTTCAAAACTGAAAATATTCAGAGACCTGCTACCTGTTGGTCCACTTGGAAGGGCCATGGTCATATAGGGTAGGTATATGACTTTCTTTGAAGCCCTATGAAGCACTAACAGAGATGGAGACATTCCAATTCATATGTCATATTGACTGGCAGACTTAAAGATAATATAATGCTCATGCCTACAGCTGCAGAATTAAGGCTGATTTTATGAATTTACCTTCCCCCCTTTCACCCCCCCTAATTTCAGTGCTTCATTTCTCCATCTGAATGCTAGCTGTTTGCATGGTATGTCAGTGGTTTAAGTAACTTTTACTCTATTTTTTGTTCAGAGTTGAAGTCTATTTGAGCTCTTTACAAGGCCTGTGGAACCTGAACCACTTTTCTGAAATGCATCTCCCACTCCCTTTTGGTACCAACTATCTCCAATTTTTCTTTGAGAATGTTAGTGATTGGTTGGGATTAGAGGTTTTTTAATGGGTTCTAATAGAAGAATGTGTCCTTCCCACATGGTCAGCTTGCATATTGTGACATATCCCCATCTGGCAGATTATTCACACTTACAGAGCAGTGAGTTAAGTATGCAAACTTTCGACAGGTAACAGTCTCCCAGTGGCTATTCCTGGGTCCCAGTTAAATGATCAATGCAGCAAAAAATAGGTTTCCCCATTTTCCTGGCCTAGTAGGAAGCAACATCTTTCAAACCATTTCCTTTTAAATTGTTTGCAAACATTGCAGTGCCTTCAGAGAAATGTGCACAGTTGAGACAGATACTATGATAAGAATTCTGCTTGTCTGTGCAGCATCTACCTGCATTTCCTTTATCTTCTGTGTTGTACAAGTTTAAGAAACAACTTGTACAAGATGCTGCTTAAATGTAACCTTCATCTTTGGCAAGTCCAGATGACAACAGACTCTAATCTATACCAGTCAGGCAGGTGTTTCCTTTCAACCGTTGCGCAGAGGATAAACCCTTTTCATTTTGAGGTGTACCCTCTAACAGACAGAATTAATCTTTACTAAATGCTTGACACTCTTTTCAGAGCAATAGTGGCTTTAGGGGCCAAGTTGTGTTGTGCAACTTTAGAGCAAAGCTTCAGAGCTTGGTTTTGTTCCGATAAGTATATCCTACTTTTGGATGCTAACCTCTGTCTGCATTTGAATGGAGTCCGGTTCTAAGCCCTCCCCCCAACTATGCAACCCTCCCTCGCTCAGGCCAAAGAATTCCTTTCTCTCAACACAACAGGTCATGTTCTTCCTATCTGAGCCACCTACTACTGTTCACCTAATGCTCCAGACTTCTATTTGGGCAGCCACCAGGTCTGCACACCAGTTTAGAACTCATTGAATAGTCATGACTTACCACTGGGCTTCTAAGACATTCCCTCTCATATCTAGACAGCTGTTTATAAACTCTTGGGCATAACATCAGTTACAGTGAGATTGGAGCTTAGGCCCCTTTGAAAATCCAAGACACCTCTTTTTTAAGAAAGATGCCTGTTACTCGAATTCAGGTATCTCTGTGCTCCTGTACTAGTTTATTTAGAGTTTAAAAACAATATTTTCTACAAAATTTAAAAAATAGTGGTGTGTGCTGATAAACGATACCTGTGATAATGGTAATACCCAGCACTGACCCCATCGGGTCTTTGTACAGTGAGCAGTACTACTTTTTGAAGTATCAGGCTTTATACAGCCATTGTGTGCTCTTGATTCATTTCATGTTTACTAGGTAGGTTGGGGGAACTTCAAAAAAGCTACTTTGTCACTATTAATAATGCCTTAGACATTTGAGACACTGTTTGGGGCTAGATCCACCAAGAGATTTAGGTACCTAACTGCCACTTTAGGCAATTAAATCTACAATTTGGATCCTTAAAACCCCCGCTCAGTTGCTGCCTAGCTCTGAAGTGCTTAGGCACCTACAGTTCTGCTTGTAAAGTCTCCTAGGCCTCTAAAATTCTACCAGTGAGCATGTACACAGCTGCCTCAGTCTAGGTGCCCAGCTCACGCCTAAGTTCCAATGCAATCCTCAAACTAGGTGTTCCCCTGCCTATTTCACCTGCAGTACCTGATCTGGTAGCCATGCTCAGAAGCTGCCTACTGGGTCAGGCCCCGCACAAAACACAGCTGGTGGTGCTGCTGCCAAGGAAAATTGATTTAAATTACCAGGTGATAATGTCTTCTCCCTTTTTACGTAACTCCCCATTCTATCCCCCTCCTCCTTCCCGCCCCTGGAAAACAAAAGAACTAACAACACTCCAAGACTTCTGCTCATATAACCTGCATGCCTTTTGCACTGCAGTATCTTATTTGTTTAGCAACAGAGGGGAGCCAGTTGAGAAACTAATGGATTTCTGTTGGTATCTCTATGTACCCATGTAAGGAGACAGAGCAAGGTCATTCATTTAAAGGGCGAGAAGCATCCAGAAGCAAGGGCTGGTAGTCAATGGTCAGATCAGTGTTTTATTCAATAAGCTGGAGAGTAAGTTTCCTTGGTGGGTAGAGTCTTTAAATATCGTAACTTGAGAACTGAGCCAACCAGTGCTCAGATAAGAAGAAGCTATAAAATAGAAGTATGAGACCACCCAGGTGAGCTCAGTGGATAATCATGATGAGATACATGATGGTGTATCAGAATTCAGAGGCCAAGTGATGACTTTGCCAGTCTGCCCCACCAGGATCAACCCCTTAATACACTACATGACCTACTGTGGCATATTTAAAAAGCTTGACTTCAATAGCTCAGACATAGGTGAGAGGTTTATTGCAGGAGTGGGTGGGTGAGATTCGGTGGTCTGCATTGTGCAGGAGATCAGACTAGATGATCATAATGGTCCCTTCTGACCTTAATATCTATAAGTCTGGGAGTCTATGAGTCACCTTGGACATCTAGGCTCTATCATCTACCCTGGCATGGCATCTCTCAACACACAGCTGCTTTATACCACAGCACAAAAGCCACACAAGATTTTTAACATGCTCATGGTATGACTTCTTAAGCTAGTTTTGTTTTCTTCCCTTCACCCATTGATTAGTTATTGGCTAGGGTAGAGGTATATGATAGGACAGCCATTCATTTTAAATCAGCACTGATTTGCACTGGAACAGAATAGTCTTATAAAGATGCTAGAATGAGCTGAAGAGGCAGTAATAAGTGGGTAGTAGGATGGTGCCTGACCATCTTCACCATGTGATAACTGTTCAGTAACTCAGACCCTAAGGTTAAAAGGGACTGTCATGATCATCTAATCTGACATCTTGCCTGTTGTAGGCCACAGAACGTTACCCACTCCTGTAATAGACTTATAACCTCTGGCTAAGTTACTGAACTTCTCAAATCATGATTTTTAAAGAGTTCAAGTTACAGAGAATCCACCATTTATTCCAATTCAAACTACCAGTGCCTCAAGCTGTAGACAATATGGCTTTATGCATGTTCTCCTGTGTGTAAAGGAAAGTGGAAACCCCTAGGTCCTCTTCCAAATATGACCTGAGGGAAAAATCCTTCCCAGTCCCAAATACATTTATCAGTTAGATGCTGAGCATGTAGGCATGAGCCACCAGACAGAGGCCTGGGAAAGAAAACTCTGTATGAACTCAGAGGCCTTCCCCTCTAGTGTCCCATCTCTGGCTGCTGGAGATAGAATCATAGAATATCAGGGTTGGAAGGGACCCCAGAAGGTCATCTAGTCCAACCCCCTGCTTGAAGCAGGACTAATTCCCAGTTAAATCATCCCAGCCAGAGCTTTGTCAAGCCTGACCTTAAAAACCTCTAAGGAAGGAGATTCTACCACCTCCCTAGGAAATGCATTCCAGTGTTTCACCACCCTCTTAGTGAAAAAGTTTTTCCTAATATCCAATCTAAACCCCCCCCCACTGCAACTTGAGACCATTACTCCTCGTTCTGTCATCTGCTACCATTGAGAACAGTCTAGAGCCATCCTCTTTGGAACCCTCTTTCAGGTAGTTGAAAGCAGCTATCAAATCCCCCCTCATTCTTCTCTTCTGCAGGCTAAACAATCCCAGCTCCCTCAGCTTCTCCTCATAACTCATGTGTTCCAGACCCCAAATCATTTTTGTTGCCCTTCGCTGGACTCTCTCCAATTTATCCACATCCTTCTTGTAGTGTGGGGCCCAAAACTGGACACAGTACTCCAGATGAGGCCTCACCAATGTCGAATAGAGGGGAACGATCACGTCCCTCGATCTGCTCGCTATGCCCCTACTTATACATCCCAAAATGCCATTGGCCTTCTTGGCAACAAGGGCACACTGCTGACTCATATCCAGCTTCTCGTCCACTGTCACCCCTAGATCCTTTTCTGCAGAACTGCTGCCTAGCCATTCGGTCCCTAGTCTGTAGCTGTGCATTGGGTTCTTCCGTCCTAAGTGCAGGACCCTGCACTTATCCTTATTGAACCTCGTCAGATTTCTTTTGGCCCAATCCTCCAATTTGTCTAGGTCCCTCTGTATCCTATCCCTCCCCTCCAGCGTATCTACCACTCCTCCCAGTTTAGTATCATCCACAAATTTGCTGAGAGTGCAATCCACACCATCCTCCAGATCATTTATGAAGATATTGAACAAAACCGGCCCCAGGACCGACCCTTGGGGTACTCCACTTGATACCGGCTGCCAACTAGACATGGAGCCATTGATCACTACCCGTTGAGCCCGACAATCTAGCCAGCTTTCTACCCACCTTATAGTGCATTCATCCAGCCCATACTTCCTTAACTTGCTGACAAGAATACTGTGGGAGACCGTGTCAAAAGCTTTGCTAAAGTCAAGAAACAATACATCCAGATATTTATTAATAGCAGGCACAGAGGAGCCACATACCACTGTAGGCAATCTCATTATACCATCCCCTCCATAAACTTCTCAAGCTCAGCCTTAAACAAGTTAGGTCTTTTTGTCCCCAGCATGCCCCTTGGAAGGCTGTTCCAGAACTTCACTCCTAATTAATAGAAATCTTCCTCTAATTTCAAGCCTAAATATATCGATGGCCAGTTTTATATCCATTTGTTCTTGTGCCAGCACTGGCCCTTAACTTAAATAACTCCTCTTCCTCCCTGGTGTTTATCTCTCTGATGTGTTTATAGTGAGTAATCATATCTCCCCTCATCAGTGGTTGGCTCGTTTCCTGGAAAGCAATCCACATCCTAAGTCACCATCCCAACTGGCACTCTTGCAATAATGATGTGCCAGGTTAAAAGGAAAACAAGTGAAAATTAGTTTATGGGAGAACACACAGTAGTGCAGTAACTTAAAACATACAACTAGTATTTAAAAGTCCCATGGCATGACAAAATTAGCATCTGTCTGGATTTCCCTTTCCTTCCTTCATCTAAATTGATCGTATTTCCATCTGTCTTCCAGCCCCTCTGTTACCATTTTCCCCTTGTTATGGGCAAACCCTGAAGAAACACAGATGGGGCCTCTATAGTTACTTCTCTTGTCAGTCCCAGTGAAAAGGGTGGAGAAGGCAACTTTCCTAGTCTATAGAAGTTAGCCTAGCCCCTTTCTGTAGTGTTGCAACAGAGGCTTTGCAGTCTGCCTTCTATCTAGACCTAATTCATTTCCTAAGGGAAGCCAATTGCAGTGAGCATGGAGTAAAATAACTTTTCCAGGTGTATTTAAACATTTTAAAAGGCTGCCTGTCACTTCTGGGCAGCTATTATTGGCAATAAAGGGGGTTCGCTACAGCACAGTCTGAAATCCAGAGCTAGCAAGTGTCTCATTTTAGGCAACAACTCTGTCAATGTGTCATAGTCTCCCTTGTATCAACATCCTGGCAGAGGTTAAGGGTTGAATGACCATGAAAACTGAATTACTTCTATTCCTTGTGGAGGTCTCGCCAGTCATTAGTGGAGGCATAGGCTCAAAACTGTGCAAAGCTTGCACTGCTGCTGTCCAATGTACCAGCTCATAAGCAAAGGACTTTATTCTCCAATTCTGGTAAGCCAGAGCCTCCCACTCAAAACGAAATTTACCACTCAGCATAGTTCTTTGCTGTTATTGATTGATTGCATTTTTCAATATACTGGCAAATACTTAGCATTTGGAGCATTCAAAGCATATTCAGTTTGTAACAGCAGCAAGTTTCTCCAGGGATCCAATTTCACCCAACTTCTGCTCTGCAAGTAGGTATTGCTTTTTTAGAGATTGGAAAACCCCATCAAACTTGCTGATACAAAGACTTCAGTAAATTGCTAAATAACCTTGTCAGAGCAGGACATTTTAAAATGAGAGCTATGCTGATCCCTGAGTCTTATTGTTTGACAAGCCAATACTAGTCACATCAATACTAAGAGAGGTGATATATTCAGAACCTGCATCGATCTGGAAGACGCTGAGCCCTTGTTAGAGCTCTGTATTGATGCAGCTGCTGCTCTGAAAGACAGTAATGTCCCAAAGGTCATGTTTTCTTAAATTGCTGTATAAATGTGAAATTAATACAAAGGTCACCAAGTTGATTGTGAAAAATAAGCCACTTACTATTCATGTCTTTCCCTAAATGAGCTTGTGACTCTAGAGATCACTCAACTAATGCCCTTGCTGCACATTTGCCAGCTGGAAGGTGTTTTACATTGCGGTTGTGCTGGATCCTATGGGATAAGTACTTGCTCCCATTTGGAGCAGAACACTTTGTTAAGATCAGTGGGAACTGTACTTTCAGGCTCAGAAGAGGCTGTGTCTGAAAGCCCGCAACTTTCCAGATGTGGTAACTGTTTCCCTGACTTGTTGTTTCTATCCCAACAAGCTGGATTGTGGATGGGCTACTTCAAAGGCTGTGGGGCTACTTACAGTTCTGCAGTGACTATTATTTGCCTCTTCCTAGTTACCTCTTTCCTACAGAGCCCACACAACAAGCCACTACTACTAGCACTGGCAATTTAACTTTCCCAGTGCTATAAAGGCATTCTTGCCAGTCCCATAGAGGCAATGCATCCTCAAATGATGGGGGGAAATATATACACACACACACACTCTGACACTCACAAGCCTGTCAGACTCCTCCCACCCATGAGTGGAGAATACTGCTGTCTTCTGCAGTAATAGACCTATGCCGGTAACATGTTTCCAATAATAAAAGTCATTTTGTAAGGGTTTCATCTGATTAACTGTCTGAACATCTCTCAATGCAATTTTGATTGCAGGTGATAAAGGCAATTTGATTTTTTCCAATTTCCCTGGAAATTTCACTTTGTGACAAGTAATATCACGAGCTTCTTCAGATAGCAACACTAGGAGGACATGGTCTGACAACATTTCATAAAGGAGTGTTGAGAAGTATAATGTTATTTCCCACACAAAAGGCTTTTTTATAAAGCCAACACTGTGTGAGTGAAGTGATCCTTGTTATTGCTTTCCTATTTAAGGCACAAACAAGTTAAGCACATACAATAAGACCTGAGTTAATACTACAAGATGGTATTCACAAACTTGTCTAAATCAACTCACTTTTGGTCTTTACCTGCTTTGTGTTCACTTTTTGCCAGTATTTTAGTAAAAGCGGGTCCTGGCAGCATAGTCTGAATAACGGTTGGGTTATTTGCTATTCATAATTTGAAAACAAATTCATGCAGCATAGATTTGGTAGCAACATAATTCATGTGTCCCTGTAACACACCAAATCTCCTCCTGTAGCAGGCTGACACACTAACTACTCCATAAGGATGCTGGGATTCTCTGCTAAGTCATCCTGACATCACCTGCTTTGACTATCCATAAGGCTTCAGAGTAGTGAATAGGGATTCAGTAGTAGGACCAACCAGGATATATAAATATAGAGCGTAGGGCAACAGGAATTATAATCTGGCATTGAGAGGTCCTGCTGGGAAACACTAGTAATAGCCACACATGGGGAGAAAGGTATAAGGTTGAAGTTTAAATTTGGTATTAGTTGCATCAATTACCAATTAAGCCAAAACCCAAGAAAAGGGGTCCTGGATTGCCTACAGTGTGTGTGTACACTGTACTTCATTTGGAGCTGGGTGGGAACTACATCTACTTGTAGGTTTTTTTGTCTGCATCAGCTTGCTGTGACTCAAGTCTCCAGAGGACATGTACGTAGAAACTCCATGATACAACTTCTAGTGTGGTCACATTAGATTTTTATGGCTAATGTAGAAAATTTAATTTTACACTGCAGTCTGTCTGAGATGCCACATCCTTGCTGTTAATAAAGATTGTGATAGAATTGCCTGCCAAGTCAAGTAGTACAGTAGGAGAACAGAGGTTAATGGGCAGTTGACAGCAGTCCAATCAGCTGTTCTCATCACCAGCATAATATGCAATGTTTTAAAAACTTCAGAGGATTGTGTTCCCAACTGTAACACATAAAACAACATGACATTAAGACACTGATATGACAGGTTCTTTGTAAAGCACTTTGAGATCTACTGATGAAAAGTGCTGTCTAAGAGTTCGGTATTATGACTGTGCCATTTTCAGGGATCAAACAGATTGCTAAGGGATTCTGTCGTTGCCTGCTCTGTAACCTGGAGCCTTCATGCTGTGCAGCTATGGCTCAGATCCCTGACACCAGCAACCAGCTCAGACGCATAAAGTCTCACCTGGGCTCTCACCAGCCTAGTTCCTCCTTTCAGGGGGACACCAACAGTTCTTGCAGTCCCAAATCTCCCAGAATTCATCTACACAAGTACTAGACACTGGAACCATTCCCCTCTGGTTTGTTACCCTCAAAGTGTGCAGCCAGCCCCCCCGATATCAGCTTGCTTTGGCTGGTGCACACACTCCGCACAGCTTGTACACCAGAGACCTGCTTGGGATAAAAATAACCGAAGTGTTTTGTTTTGTTTTTAAATAGAAAAGCCACAGGTTCAAAGATGGAATAGGAAGGAAGAGCAAACATATACAAGTTATATAGAAAATGAACAGATGCAAACTCAGGCTTTACACTTACATATTCAATAAAATCCCTTCTTCTAATGCAACTTAATGTTGCCTTTGAACAGTTTCATAGCATACCCCCTGTCCATAGGGGGGATCTGGCAGCAACTGGCAGCCTCCAACCTTGACATTGGCCCTCAGATTCTGGATGAAAAAACCTCAGCCCCAAGCCTGTTTTTTTTAAAAGGTTTTTTTGCTTTCTCACTCCTGGCATGGTGAGTCATGGTTTGTCAGCATGGGGAAATCACCTCTTGACTTGAGAGCTGGGATGTCTCCATGTCTTTCCATTCACTCTTCCTGGGCTGGACAATGAACATAAGAATGTCCATATTGGGTCAGACCAATGGTTCATCTGACCCAGTAGCCTGTTTCTGGCAGGGGCCAATGGCAGATGCTTTAGAGTGAGTGAATGAACAGAACAGGGCAAGTTCAGCTGAATCATCCGTGGTCATCTACTCCCAGCTTCTGCCAGTTGGAAGTTTAGGGACACTCAGAGCATGAGGTTTCATCCCGGACCATCCTGGCTAATAGCCATGGACTGGAACCAACCTCTATGAACTTATCTAATTCTTTTTTGAGCAAAGTTATACTTTTGATCTTTGCAACATCCCCTGGCAACAAAGTTCCACAGGTTGACTGTGTTGTGGGGAAAAAGTACTTCTGTTTGGTTTTCAATCTGCTTATTAATTTCACTGGGTTCTTGTGTTTATGTGAAGGGCTAACTGACACTTTTTCTCTCCACAACATTCATGATTTTATAGGCCTTTGTAGTACTGCCCTCCCCCCTAAGTCATCTTTTTCCAAAATGAACAGTCCTAGTCTTTTTAATCGTTCCTCATATGGAAGCTGTTCCATGCCCCGAATAATTTGTTGCCCTTCTCTGAACTTTTTCCAGTTCTAATGTATCTTTTAAATGAGGCTGCCAGAACTGGACACAAGATCCGAGGTGTGGGAGTATCATAGATTTATCAAGTGGCATTTCTGTTTTGTCTATCCCTTTCCTAATGGTTCCTAACATTCTTGGCTAGCTTTTTACTGCTGCTGCACATTGAGTGGATGTTTTCAGAGAACTGTCCACAATAACTCCAACATTTTTCTTAAGTGGTAACAGCTAAGTTAGACCCCATCATTTTGTTTGTATAGTTGGGATTATTTTTTCAATGTGCATTACTTTGCACATATCAACATCAAATTTGTCTGCCATTTTGTCACCCAGTTTAGTGAGTAACTTTTCAGTCAGCTTTGGACTTAACTAGCTTAATCATCTACAAATTTAGCCACCTTACTGTGTACCTCTTTTTTCCATAACATTTATGAATATGTTGAACAGCACTGGTCCCAGTACAGATCATTGGGGGTTTACTTTGGGGACCCTGTTGTTTACTTTTTTTCCATTGTGAAAACTAATCATTTATTCCAACCCTTTGTTTTCTGTATTTTAACCATTTACTGATCCATGAGAGGGCCTTTCCTCTTATCCCATGACTGCTTACTTTGCTTAAGAGCCTTTGGTGAAGGACATTGTCAAAGGCTTTCTGGAAGACCAACTACCCTTTATCCATTGGATCACACTTGTCCACATGCTTGTTGACAACCTCAAAGGATTCTAATTGGTGAGGCATGATTTCCCTACACAAAGCCATGTTGACTTTTCCCCGACATGTTGTGTTCATTTATGTGTCTGATAATTTTGTTCTTTACTATAGTTTCAACCCATTTGCCTGGTACTGAGGTTAGGCTTACCAGCCTGTAATTGCCAGGATCACCTCTGAAGTCTTTTTAGAAATAAGGCATTACATTAGCTACCCTCCAGTCATCTGATATGGAGTCTGATTTAAGTGATAGATTACATGCCACAGTTCTGCAATTTCATATTTGAGTTCCTTCAGAACTCTTGGGTTGGATGGTTACTTAGAACCAATTTTGTGTAAACACCTGGCTGGGAGTTGCCCATTCCTGCTGTAAGTTGTAGATGAAGTGGTGGTACAGTGAGCACAGTTTTCTATACACATAAATACATATCTTCATAACCCTAGTCTATATACATATCTCATAGTGATCATCAAATTCAGAACATTACAAGCTTTCATACTAGACCTTACTCATATGCTTTTATGGTACAATATACAGTGTGCAATCAGTTGGTTTAACTGCTCATTTTGAGGAGTTAAACTTTCCATTCTTCCCTTGGGTGTCCGGACCCTGATTGTCACAATGATCTTGAAAGGTAACATGCACTCAAACTTCCCTTCAGGGCAAACTTATCCTGAATGTATGTTGAGTTAATTCTGGCACTGTGTAACAAGGTTTTGACATCTTTCCTCCACAAAAAGTGAACGTCAATGATACATTAGAGAATAGCATCTAGAGACTGATGGCAACTTTGGTGGTGGTGGTTAATGCAGTGATGATGGTCTCCTGTCCATTGGCCAAAAAATAAGAAGAAAAATATCAGTAACTTCACTCAGAGGGAACCCAGTGGGGAAAGAATATGTGTGGTCTGAGTAGCTCATTAGTCTGTTTAATAAATAGATTACACTGTGGGTCCAACAAACAACTTTCAACCCAACAGGCTAACTTAATAAGCTTCAGTGGAGTTACACCAGGCCAAATCTGTCTCAATAGTTTGTGTATATATACACTACCTTATAGCCTATATCACTGTCAGCTCAGAGTCACTGAATTAATCTAGTTTCCCTTTGCGTCTGACACCCCAAGGCTGTAGTTCATGCGGGGTGGAAGAAGTTAATGGAGTTCTAGAACAGCACTGAGCAGAAGGTTCATGTCTAACCAGCCAAAGTGATCCCTTTCAAAAAGGTAACGTAGTGGGCAACAGACTATAGTGGGTGGAAGCAGTGCTCCTGTGCACCCTCTCAGATAGCAGGACTTTCTTAGCATCTCCCAGCCGAGTCAGCAACTGCTTGAGTCACTGCTGCAAGAGACTTCACTCCACCCTGAATATAAGGGAGATGAGAGAGATTTGGGGTTGAGCTATGCTAAGGAAGTTTCCCTAGAAACAGGAACCTGGGGCATGTTTGCGGTATAGGCTGTGTATTTGATATTAACTTGTAAGTGGAGTCAGACCTAAGGAGGAGTGAGTTTCTACCTTGAACAGCCTATGCTGACCGATCTGACTGAGGAAACTGTGTGCTTGTAACTACATAGCAAGTCAAAATATTAATACTCAAAATATTGAAAGTTACTTTTACAGGAGGGGGAGGGGTTCAGAAAAACACCCTGATGGCTCAACTCTCTGCTTCCATGAAGACAGTGGGAATTTACCATCAGCTGTAGAGGGAGTGGAGTTAAGCTGATTTTTCATCAGTAGTGCTGGATATACCAATCTTATCCCCAAGGAGAGGTGGTATTATAGGCTTAGGGATCTGGACACATTTATATTTAGCCCTGGTTGTTTCAGCTATATTTGACTTTCAAATTCCAACACCTTTATTTATATAAAAGCTATTTCAGATATTTTAGTGCTGTGTAAAATGTCTCATGTTTGGTCCTTCTAAAGCCTCTGCATGGTAGTTAAGGCAATCTAGCTTAACAGACAGAGGGATATAAATGCATGCCAATAAAAGCCTATTCCTAGATATCCAACAGAAATTCTCTAAAGTATAATCTATGGCTATTCTACTTGTGAGTAATGCCACGATTCCAAACCCCAGCCAAGAAAACCTTTATGCCCCTACGATCCATTGTCCTTTCTCTCTCTCTGCATGTAAAGGTGTACATGCATACCAATGAATGCCTAGCAATATATGCACCAGTTTAGTAAATTAAGATTTATACAGCCTTACACACAGAGCAAAAGGTGCTTTCAGTCTCTTACTTTCCTTAACCTAAAAGGACAGGAAAGTCAGAGCAGTGTTTCTCTCCTTTGCACATGCTGCAGCAATCTTGAGAACAAAGGCCCAGAATCACAAAGGCATTTAGGTGCCTAAATTCAGCATTCAGATGCTATCAGGATCCAGATAACCCCACTCAGCTGCTGCCTAACCCTATAGGCACCTAAACACACTCATGCCTAAATCTTTGCTGTATAAGTTTGATAGGTGCCTATGTTTCTGCCCCGGGAATGCACCCTGCTTCAGGCAGGTACATGGATATCTGTCTGATGCCTAAAATGCAACATGATTTCAAACCAGGGGAAGACAGGCATTGTCCCATCTCTCCTGCCTGTGGGCCCCGATGTGGCGGCTATACTCTCAGCCTACCTTGTAACTTTTAGCCCAGTGGTTAAGGAACTTGCCTGTATGAGGGAGACCTAGTTTCAGTTCATCCCTCTACGTGATGAGGAGATGAGATTTGAACAGGGATGCCCTAACTGCTGGACTATGGATATTCTGATGTATGTGTGTGTGTGGGGGGGGTCCTGTCTCTCTTTAAAGCCATTCCTCTTTGTATTAAATAATGTGCCAGAGAGAATGAGTGACTATAGCTCACGGGCTAGAGCATTCATCGGAGAGCTGGGAGACTCTTGTTCAAATCCCTTCTCATCAGACAGAGGGAGGAGTTGTACTGGGGTCTCCCACCTCCTGGAGGAGTGATCTAACATGATTGCATTTGTGAATGCACCATTCTCATGTGCCTGTCTCCCCTCCGTGAAATGCCTAGGGACCTTACCCAGAGTTTGTGTATTCCAGTGATCTTTTCCCCTCAACGTGTTTAAGTACCTTTGTAGATCTGGGCCAAAATGCCAGCATCTCTATACACAGGCAAAACTTACAGTTTAACTTCCAGGGCAAAGAAAAAAAGCCTACCATTTTTCCAGTTACTTGCATCACAAAGACCTTGCCTTTGCAGACTAGTACCTGCTGGCTCTCCCTTAATCGCATGCATTAACCCTTCTTGGCGTTTGGGCTGCTCTCATTCTGTACCCCAGCCCTATTGCTGGATGACCCCTCCCCCACCATGAGCATAGCAGAGGGTGGGAAGCAGAGGGGCATCTGGGTATTTCCTAAAGTTGTTGTTAAGACTCTGGGGAATCTAGAGGAACTGTTCCAAAAGCAAAGCCACCACCCCGTATACCTACGAGGGGATGGGAGCTACTATTCTAAGTGTCAGTCAGGGGGCATACAACCCATGTGAAAGTAGAAACTAGATCAATTTGGAAGAGACATGAAGGTTCCAGCCTGAGCTACATTAGTCATAAGATTTATTGAGCTCACTACTATCCAATGCTTTTCTCTTTGCTTATAAACTGTGGTGTCAGTATTCTACTGGCCATAAAGTGTTTGTATTCGAGGAAATAATGACCCAGTGGACAGGCACTGAACTGGGAGTCAAGACATCTGGACTCTATTCCCAGCTCTGTTACAGGCATCCCATGTCTTGGACATGTAATCTTTGCGCCTCAATCATCCGTCTGTAATATGGTGAAGTTTCCCCACCTTGTAGGGGTACCATAAGGACAAACCCGTTGATGTTCATGGCGTACTCCAGTACTGGAGTGATGAGCCAGAGAATGAGATTCGGTGGGGAAGCAAAATCCTGAGGCAATGAAATGAGATAATGTCCCCCTAATTTGCCACTATTTATTTTCAAATTAGTGTGGAATCATCAGATTTTTAGAAAATGAATAGCTTGCATCCTGTGAATGCTTGAATTCTTCTAAATGCTTCAGCAAGCTGTACAGAGCAAAAAAAAAATGGAATCTAAATGAAAAGCATCAGTAATAGATGAAGTACCTGTGTAGGCAGCAATTATGCATCATTTTCTTTCACTCTGCACCAGCAGCAACACCTGCTCCTACAAAGATTTTTGTAATGTTGTTTTGCACTATTTGACTTAACTAGCTTTGCATTTTCTATTAAGGGAATGCACCGTTTTAGGTTGTTTCCATTTACTGAGTAATGCTTACAAATCCAGCAATGCATAATTGAGAGATGGGGTCTCACTTCTTAGTGTAGGTTTTCTCATAAATATTGCTGTTCAGATGCTTCCTGATGTATCAAACTTTTAAACTGAATTCTCTCTTACAGCAGGAGCCCTCAGGACCCCTCTGCCCACCCCATCACATAAACTTAATAATGAGTTTCAAATAGCAGGGTTCATGTGGTGTCCTTGATTCTAAAGCCTCTGGGAAATTGTGAATGGTCCCTCAACTCCACCCACTCCTCTCATCAGTGGAGCTGGCTTGCTGAAGTAGTCCTTGATATTTACAGTTTAATTCTCCATGACATCATCCTTTTCTGGCAAGGTCATATTTAACTGCTACATTATAGTCCCTTTCCTTCCAAAGAATTATAAAATGCTTTTCAATCTATAGTATGTGTTCACCCACCACTGAGGTCCATCAGCCTCTGGCAGGAATGAATTATCTTAATTTCACAACAGCTTACAATGACAGGAGCAAGTTAACTCTCATATGCTTGACAGCCAGGAGGTTCTCATTATCCCAATCACAAAGGGTCACTCTATTTTAAAACTTGCCCCAAAGAGGCCATTCCAACAAAATAGTACTGTTGAACGTGAAACTGGGATATCAGTGATGTACCGGAGGGAAGAGACTGCCACCTAGCACATCTACAGTGCTATTTCCTACGTCACTAGGTTCTAATTACTGACCCAGACTAACCTTCCTTAGAGATCAGATCATAATAAAAAGAGCTATAGCTGCAGGTACTAAGGTGTCACTAGGCTTTTAAAGAGAAGTATTGGAAATGGGACAGGTTCTTTTATTTTAACAATTCTCACAAGGTTATGGATGGATAATTTTTCATGAACCCCTAAGCAGAACTTGTTCAGCACTGTATGGTGTGGAAAGCAGAGTTTCTGCAATTATACCTAGTTACACGAGACATGAATATATTCTACCAGAAACCTGATTCTGATGGACAGTTACCTAATTAGGGAAAACTGGGCACACAGGTAATGTGGTGGTTATCACAACTAAGAGCTCACATTTAAATATTTCACAATGAAGTAACCACAGATCAACGAAATTGGGCAATAGTTTCTAGGCACTGATACATTCAAGGAAATCATAAGCCATGTTACCAAGCAATTCACTAACAGAAAAGGGGAGATATTTATTGAATAAATCTTTCACTATCACTTACTCACTTAGAACTAGATGGATACCCTGTACAGGATATAATCTACTGCTGTATCTTAATATAAATAGTGAGCAATTGATAAAATGGAAATGAAATATCCCTGTTTCTGGGGCATCCTGTTCTCCAGAGCCTTTGACTCAAAATAAGACCATCTAAAAGCATGACATGTTACAACTCTGGTGCAGTAGCAGTGTCCCCAGCCTCTCTACCTTTGACAAAACACTGTTCCCAAACAAATAATATTAATACTGCAGAAGAAATAGGTATTGCTTTTTCATTAGTAGATCTCAAAGTGCTGCACTGTGTTAATGTCCCTTTCAGTATAAAACTACAGAGAAAGCTCAACACCTTGCCTTTTAGACGAATGTGTATTTAGACAAGTCTACAGTGGTTCTCAGACTTCATTGCACCATGACCCCCTTCTGACACCATAAATTACTACATGACCCCAGAAGGGGGACCTAAGCCTGAGCCTGGCTGAGCTCCACCTCCCTGGGTGGGTGGGGCAGGGAGAGAGCGAAGCCCAAGCCCCGGGCATTGGGGCTCGGGCATTGGCTTCAGCCCCAAGCCCCAGCAAGTTAATGCCAGCCCCCACTAAAACGGGGTTGTGACCCACTTTGGGGTCCTAATCCACAGTTTGAGAACTACTAGGCAAGGGCATTCTAGAATCACAGCCGGATACTGCAGAAGCCCTGCTTCCAGCCTTTACAAGGGGTCAGAGTCACTTGTGCTAACCTCTGCTGTTAAGGGTCTGCTAGTCTGCTCATCACTGTGGCATCGGCTCCCATTCAAGCGAATAAATGCCAGCAGACACAGGGCTTTAGGATGCAATCTCCTCAGAGCAGGGACTCCCTCTTAATCTTGTAAGGGTCTCCCATCAATTTGCCAAAGCCATCTCAAAATGCTATGTGTATAGTACCATCAATGTGCTTGGTCAAAACGTTTCTTGTAGTCTTTAATATTAAATACTGAAGCCAAATGAAATTAACTGAAATGTTGACATTGTCGAGACTCAAAATATCAGGCCCACCAACAGCAATTCCGGGCCCCAGGGCAGAACAGTCAATGGGCGCTCTTCCAGCATGGCCAATGGGCACTCTTCCAGCTTCTTCCATATGCTCGCCTGGCTGCCTTCACTGCCGCCGGTACTACCCCAATGGCACCTAGGAGCCCTGCAACCTGCCCGGCCATTTAAAAGGGCCAGGGCAACCGGGCCCCTGGGCAATTGCCCTCTTCCCTTAACACCCCCCCTCTGCCCCCGGTCGGTGGGCCTGCAAAATGTTGTAACTTTTTCCCCGCTCAAATCTATAGTTCCCACAAAATGTTTTGATGAAACTGTATTTTTGGACATAACTGTTCCATTTAACAAAAAATGATGAGCCCTGATCAAAATATTTGTCTGAGCTATCCAGGTCTCTAGGGACTGTCACACTGGATTGGAATCCTCACAGCTACTGGGTTTCTCTTTGAGGTTTCGGATAACGCACAGGAAGAGTTCAAAAGCAGTCTCAGTTATTATTTACATTTTTCAGAGTAACAGCCGTATTAGTCTGTATTCGCAAAAAGAAAAGGAGTACTTGTGGCACCTTAGAGACTAACCAATTTATTTGAGCCTAAGCATCCGATGAAGTGAGCTTTAGCTCATGAAAGCTTATGCTCAAATAAATTGGTTAGTCTCTAAGGTGCCACAAGTACTCCTTTTCTTTTTGAGTTATTATTTACTGCAATATAATTATATAAACTTTAGCACCCAGAGATCTCAGTCAGATCAAGCCTTGTCAGTAATTGCTGCTTGCTGTATCCTTTTCTCTTAGTTTGTAAATATTTTCAAATTCTAATATGTTTTTCTTTTTTATTATTCTGCCAGAGGTAGCATGATCTCATAGTATTTCTATTATTTTTGGAAGAAGAAGCAGTTACTTTAATTCTTGTGTTTTTCTTATAGAAGAACAAAAATTGTTAGTTTGATAGCCATAGAATGCTGCTTATCCTGGAGGGTTTTTCTTTAATTCAACTGAGTAATTGTGTTGCCAACGTCTGCAATTTTATTGCAAGTTTTGTGATATTTGGTATCTTTCTTAAAGTCCTAACTTCTGGGATCAGGTGATTGTGGAAACCTTAGCTTTGGGTTTGGGGTTTTTGTTTTAAGTAAGTTTCTAGTCCTTGAGGCTGCAGAGCAAATCTTGGCAATCTGAACCAGAAGGCAAATGAAAATAGCAAATGTATTACTTTTTAAAATATTATGACTTTTAATCCAGTCTCATTACTTGTGGAGACTTTATTCCTAATTTTTAATATTCCCTTCCTTATAAGAGAGACAATAGCTTGGATATTACGGTTTTAGGTCAATGGGTGTTGTCACGTTGATGCAAACTTTCACTACAAGGACAGCTTTGTGTGTGTGTTGTAATGAGCTGGTAGGAAATATTTCATTACCTTTTTATTGTTGAACTACTTATCACTTTAATAATTTGACTTAAGTTTGGCATGAGCTAAAATTCCTAATATAAGGGAAAGAGTCATTTGGCTTCAAATTTGTAACAGAACTTAAGTGAAAGAGCTCCAGAACAGCTGTTGCAATAGTTCAGCTACTGGGCAGCTTCTTTTCCGTCAGCATTTGCCTTCCGCTTTGGCTTTGAGCTTTTTTTCTGCAGCAATTGCTAGTGCTAGTCTGCTAGCCCCCTAGCACTAGTATCTCAGTTTGTGAAGCAGAGAAGAGTTGTTTCAGACTTCTCCATTTCCATTTATTTTGCTAATGGTATTCGGCTATCTGCAAAGCTGTGAACCACTTAAATCAAAAGGACAGTTCTATATTTCCACCTACTGGCATAGTGATACTGAGGCTATGGCTACACTACCGTGGTAAGTCAACCTAAGTTACACAACGCCAGCTATGTGAGTTACTCCAGTAGACCTCTGACAATTAAGCTGTGCAGTGGATCTAAACATTGTAGCCTTGCTTATGACCAGTATTAGTTTCAATATGATGTCATGTGTTTGATTTTTTTTTTTAGGTTGCTTTTTCAAAAACCTGAGAAATTACACCAAAAAATGTTCTTTTAATGCATTTTCGTGCATAGTATGGACCTGGAGTAAAATAGTATGGATCTAGGAATAGAGAGTTATTTTAGAACATGTGACAGGCTTAATCTGGAAATGTGCCAGGCAAGAGTAGCATGCTAGAAAATGTAAAAAAATATACAGTAATATAAAATGTATGAAATACAAGTGATGATAGAATCATCTGTTCCCTAGCAATTGATAGCTTGTATGCTCCCAGGACCAGTATTACATTGATTAAACAAACGTTTACTGAAGGCACATTTTATCATACAAAGCATGTATGGACTTGAGTACAAGTATTCTGTGGGCATAAGAAGAGAACTCTTTAGTTCCCACCTGTTCCGATGATCTATCACAGTGGGGGCTGGGAGAGGAGGCTGTGCCTGTGGGCAAGAGCCCTGCTGAGTCGCTTGCACGCCTCCGGCTACAAGCCGGACCTGCTGCTGGCCGCTTCCAAGGTGCAGCATGGTCTGCAGTGCCAGCACAGGCAGGAAGTCTGCCTTAGCACCCCCGCTGAGCCGCTGACCGGGAGCCACCCAAGGTGAGTGCGCACCCCAACCCCGTGCCCCAATCCCCTGCCCCAGCCCTGAGCCCATTCAAACACGGAGCCCTTTCCTGCACCCCAAATCCCTCATCCCCAGCCCCACCCCAGAGGCTGCACCCCCAGCCCAGAGTCCTGACTACCTTCCACACCCCAAACCCCCCATCCCCGGTTCCATTGGGTCATGGGCATCAACAATTTTCTTCAACTGGGTTCCCAGAAAAAAAGTTTGAAAACCACTAGGCAACACGAGGGGACGGGTGACCCTGGAGTCACATGCCCCCCCGCCCCCCGATTTGCTGTTTGGCTTGGATTGAGCATGCTCAGTAACACTGCTGAAGCCAGCTGCCCTCACTCTGCTTCCCCACTATTAACAGGCATGGGTCGTCTCTGCCACATTACTTCAGTATTAAGCTATACCCTGTACAGTGCCTAATTATTGCAATACAAATAGTAACAATTCATTGAACATGACACATCACAATTTAAATGCTTGCTTTCTCTCTCTATGGGGATAAGGTTGTCCCACCACACAGCTATATGTATAAGAGAAAGGAAATGCAAACAAACCTAATCTGGGACAAGAAAGAAACAGGTGCTGCTTTCCTTTGACCAGGGCTGGCTCCAGGCATCAGCATCCCAAGCAGGGGCTTGGGGCGGCACTGTGAAAGGGGCGGCAGTCCGTGTGCCGTCAGGGCGGCGTCTCGTCTTTCCGTGGCAGTGGCAATTCGGCGGCAGCTTTACTCTGCATGCTGCGCCACGGCGACAAATCAGCAGCTGCTTCTGTCTTCAGATGTCCTGCTTGGGGCAGCAAAAACGGTAGAGCCGGCCATGCCTTTGACAGTTACATAACAAGGGTACATGCTGTAGTGTTTCGATGAACTAGAAAGAAGGACAGCAAAAACATTTCAATCACAGAATAAATTGTCCTATCCCTGATCTGATGACGTTCTAGAAACCAGTGCTACCACTGACTTCCTGGCCCGTAGAAATGTCATGGAATCATCTGGGTTGTGGAACATGTACAGCTGTGCACTGCATTCGTCAGAGACCTACTGAGTTCAACATAGTTGCATGAAGACCTATGGTTTTCAACTCTATTTTTCCTGAAGCAAAACTTTCAGTCAGGGTCATGGTATAAAAAAGATGTTTTGTTGACGTGCAGAATTATATTCCATGGTAATATTTATATATATTCCAAATAAGAGCATGTAGTATTATATACACATGAATCAGCCCTCTCAAGACTTTGGTGAGATAGCTAAGTAGATATTGTCTTCATATTCAGTTGTGGGGGACATACTGAGGCAGAAAGATGCAGCGATTTGCCAATGCCATGTAGTTAGAGGCAGAGCCAGGATTAAAAGTCAGGAAGCCCTGACTCCCAACCACATGCTTGTTCCTCTTAGACTTTTCCTACCATCTGTCCATGTTTTTTTGTTTTTTTTTAATGAATCATATCTCAAGTGTCAGCACATACAAACTGCATCTGGGTGAAATCAGAACAGAGAGTTTTCCAAGGAAGGTGCTTAAGCAAAAGAATCTGTTAGCTAAGAGCAAGTTCAGTCCTGGGGTAACTTATTTGAAGCTGCACCTGCTTAATTAACCTAGCCCTTTTTTAAAAAAAATCCGTAGTCAGAGTTCTCAAGCATATACTTAGGATCCTCAAAATGGGCTTCATCTAACTATTTTTGGTCACATCTACTTTATGCTTGCTAACATCTGTACTATGATGGCTCAGTTTAGGGTGTTGTAGAAGTCAAAATGTGGTGGTATTGATAAAATTGCATACCATGGGGCTGAAATCAACAAAATCAGTGTGGGCAACCTGTGGCCTGCGGGTCACATGTAGCCCATCAGAGTAATCCACTGGCGGGCCGCCAGACCGTTTGTTTACATTTGCACAGCCCCCTGCAGCTCCCAGTGGCCGCGGTTCACTGTTCCCGGCCAATGGGACCTGCGGGAGGCAGCCAGGCCCGGGAACGGCGAACTGCGGCCACTGGGAGCTGCGGGCAGCCGTGCAAATGTAAACAAACGGTCTGGCAGCCCGCCAGCGGATTACCCTGGTGGGCTTGTGCAGCCCATGGCCCACAGGTTTCCCAACACTGAACCAAATGCAACTTGGAGTAAGCAGGGTCAATTTTCTTTGAGATCTCTGCCTCCATTGGCAGCGTGTAATGGAGGCTGGGGCGGGGACAGTGGCAGATTACCATACGGGCCCATGCCCAGGGATCCCGGCCAATTTGGGGGCCTGGAAAAATCTCCCCCCACCATGGCCCTGGGGTTGGAGGAGCTCCCGAGGCCATGGTGGGGGCCCAGAGCTTTTCCAGTCTTGGGGCTGCAGTGCCGGGGGTGGGGAGAGGGAAGAGGGTCAGAAAGCAGTGAGTGGGGGCAAAATGTGGGGGAGCCACAGGTGGAAGGGGTGGAATGAGGGAGGGGCTCCGGGCTTAGCTCCAGCCAGGGCCAAGAGCTCTCAATGTCCCCTTCCCCCACCCTGTCTGGGGCGACGGGGGGGAGGGGCTGAGAGCAGTGAGCAAGAGTGGGGCCTTGGCCAGAAGAAGCTTCACGTGCTGCTCATTTGTGTCATATTCACCAAAGATGCAAAAGAGCAGAAAAAGTTGCATATCAGGTAACAGTGACAAAACTCACATCAATCTGACAATTCCATGGGTGTGCAAAATGAGCGTGATGATGGGGATTGCAGTGAGGGGTGCAGCAAGCCAAGCGGCAAGACGATGTAAGACAATGCAGCGCATGCTACTGTCATTAGCATTGCTGGGGTCAAATCTGACACACACAGCACAACGCTTATTGATAAACTTAATCCAGGGCTGGATTCTGTCCACACAATACCACACAGGTATAAATTTGCTTGTTTTACAAACCTACTGAGCACCAGATAAATACAATTTCTGTTGCTTTGTCAGTTAACAGTCTTTCAGATACCACTGAATTTAGCCCTAAATCTGCGTCACATCTCTGGCTTTGTGAAAAGAGTTTATCTAGTGAAAGTTCTGAGCTATAAGGTTCCCTCTGCTTCTGTGCACTGCAAGCTCCTGACTTCATACAAGAGGGGTATGTATGTGCAGCTCTGAGGGGAAAGATGGCTTCACAACATACTAACTCCCGCAGTGCTGCTTCCTTCCCCTCTGTGACTACTGTGGTGGAATTTGGCAGTTCTTAATTCTTTGACCACACTCCTGCCACAGCCTGGGTGGCCACGTAGCAGCATGCCCATGAATATAGCACCAGGTTCCCATGTACTCCCTGACCTGCTCATCACAATGTACCTTGTGCTTATAAGTTCAGTCCTCTATACAAGTGCCAGTGTGAAAAAGGGGTGAAAACCCCAAATACCAAAATGAAAAAAATTAAATAAAATGAAAATTGGGTGACAAGGCACTCCACCAAACTTTGTAATTCAGTCTCCCGTCACCTGGCCTGAAACTGACCACATCAGTTGACTTTCAGGCTCAGCTGTTTTTCAGATATTTAGAAGCACAAAAGAGTAGGTGATATGAAGGGAAATGGGTTTCCTATTTCAAGCTTGATTTTGTTGGGGGAGCGAGACTGACTAGGGTTTGTGTAATTTGTGCTTTTCAGTAACAGCAGGACACCCAGAGCATTTAGATGGCGCCTTTTTGTTATTTTACAAATCTAAATAAATAAATGCTCCCCACCCATATTTGTATAATTACGTGTTCAGCATAGGTAGGTACCAGACATTTACATACTGAACTACACTGTGCTCATGCATCGAGTTCGCTGTTTCTGCACATTAGGCTAATGAAGAATGAGAACTAGCATAGTCTGACACTTACAGAATACTATAGAGGCTGCTTTGTTTGGTTTTAATTGCTCCTCTGCTGGAAGAGAATGGCTCACTCAGGTACACAACTAGCTTCCCAAAAAATATAGGTTCAAATCTTGAGTGTGTCAACTCCACCTTTCAGCCTTCCAAGGCGGATGTTAAATACCATACAATTTACTGTAAGGGTGCTTTTTGGAGGCTATTCCAAAAATGAAGTCAATTTCCTATGGAGCCCACAGCAAGTTACGTAAGAGTAGGATTTTGCCAAAGTGTGCTTGGCCAAAATTTCTTTTTCCTACTGTTGTGTGGTGTGCTAATTGGCTGATGTGGTCCACTCCATCAGTGATTCCCTTTCACTGGTATCCTACAAAATATATTATTTACAATAAGTGCTTTCTGATCTTTTAGGCTGCATGATGCTACATAAATAAAAGTTATTCTCTCACAATTTCGCAGACAGTGCTTTGAAAACAACACCACTTTCGTATTGAAAGACAAAATGGTTTTCAAGGTGTGTTATTGGGAATTTCCTCTATGGGAGCAATTATTTAAGATACAAACAGTGTATGGGACTGAATTAACAGCTATCTACAGGCACAGTAAATCTCATCAATACACTTGTGACTCCCATTAGTGCAGGGTTACAAACCATGATTGTGGCCGGATTTTGATAGATAGTTACCAAGATCTTGGCAACTCTGATGTCAGTTAGTCTGGCAGGCTCTGCTCTCTGCTTGGTTGTTTTGATTTCTTAAAAACATCTGTAACATCTGAGCACGTTGATCAGTAAGAACAGAATTCCAGGGTTATTGAAAAGAGCAGGCAATGGGAGAAGGGCATAAATCCTGGATGAATACAAGGAACTCTGCCTGTATCAGTCCAACAGTCTGGCCAGTCCCGCCAGCTGTAGCTCCTTATTCCTGGATTAAGGTGCCTCTGTTTTTCTGGGATGTGGCAGATCCTTATGTGGGTGCAAGCAGAGAGACTTTGTATCTAAAGGTAAACAGTTCTGTGTCTTATTATCTGAGCCACTCTGTTTGTTTTAAAACATCCTTTAAAATTAAGGTGAGAATGTTTTATCCACAACAAAATAAAAACGTCGGTTTTTGTTGCAGAACACTTGCTGTATCAGCCACGATCATATAGCTATTATAGTAGACATCAAGTACAATTGAATGCATAAAAGGTTCTGACTGTATTGCATGAATATTGAACAAAGGCTTTTTGTGCCTTTCTTTTTATCCTTCAGTGAATGCACCATTAAACAAAAGTGTGTTTTGGAAAGAAAACAGTTCTCTAAGCACCACTGTGATGATTCAGGAATCTATCTGTAATTCTGTGGGAGCTTATGAACTCTCTGTATGTATCTTTACCAACCCCCAAACTCCATTTTGAATTAGAGGTTTACTTGCTTTCTCTGTGGTCTCTTTACCTCCATATTGGACTGACATTCCAAGGGGGAGTAATATAGGACTGATAATAGACTATCATTAAATTGGTATGGTCTTCTATTCAAATCCATATGTTGTGGAGAACAAGTTAGCTCTTACCCAGGAGAATTGGCTAGTCAGGGGAGAGGCCACCTGGCAACAGAGTCATATGGTAGAGGTCCCTGGTCATCTGAGGAGGTAGATCCAGGAGTTACCTGTCAAAGGGACTGGACAGTGATAAAGGTCAAGCGCTGGCCTGTTTGGGGCACCTCAACCACTTTCATCAGTGCAAATTGAAGGAGTTGGTTGTCATGGTATGCAGATCTTCTCTGTATTTATCCCGGACTTTCTCCTTGGAGCATATTCTGCAGTATCTGAATGCCTGGGCTGTAGATAGGGTGACCAGATAGCAAGTGTGAAAAATCAGGACACTTTTTTTTAGAAGGGGGAGGAATAGCTGCAAAGTCCCTAATATTGGGATGGTCCCAATAATTTCAGGACTTTTGGTTTGGGTCCAGGTTTTACTCAAAGCAAACAGGAAAGTGAGATCCCAGAAGATGTGAGAGGGGCAAACGTAGTACCTTCCTTTAAAAAGGGGAATAAATCAGACCTGGGGAATTATAGACTGGTTAGCCTAACATCAATAGCAGAAAAGATACTGGAACAAATTACTAAACAATCAATGTATACGCACCTAGACAATAATAAGGTTATAAATAATACACAACATTGATTTGTCAAGAACAAATTATGCCAAACCAACCTAATTTCATTCTGTGACAGGGTTTTTGACTAGTGCCTAGGGGAAAGCAGTGGGCATGATATATCTGGACTTTAGTAAGGCTTTTGACACAGTCCCATATGACAGCCTCATAAGGAAACTAGGGAAGTATAGTCTAGATGAAATTACTCTAATCGTGCATACCTGATTGAAAAAATATACTCAAGGAGTAGTAATCAGTGGTTCACTGTCAAACTGGGAGGTGTATCTAGTGGGGTCCAGCAGGGGTCTGTCCTGGGACCAGTAATATTTAATATTTTCATTAATGATTTATATAATGGAGTGGAGAGCATGCTTCTAAAATTTACAGAACATCAAGCAGGGAGGGTTGTAAGCATTTGGGACAGGATTAGAATTCAAAACCATCTTAACCAGTTGGAGAATTTGTCTGATGTTAATAAGATGAAATTCAATGAAGACAAGTGCAAAATGCATAAACACAAAATGGAAAATAACTGGCAAGGCAGTAGTACTGCTGAAAAGGAAATGGTGGGTATAGTGGATCACAATTTGAATATGAGCCAACAATGTCGTCCAGCTGAGAACAAGGTCAATATCATTCTGGGGTGGTTTAACAGGAGTGTCATCTGTAAGGCATGGGAGGTAATTGTCCTGCTCTACTCTGCACTGGCAATGCCTCTGCTGGAGTATCATGCTCAGTTTTGAGCACCATACTTTAAAAAAGGTGGGGACAAATTGGAGAGACTCCAGAGAAGAGCTACAAAATTGACAAAAGGTTTAGAAAACCTGACCTATGAGAAAATGTTAACTGTGAATGTTTTGTCTTGGGAAGAAAGGAAGACTGAGGAGGGAGCCTGATAAGTCCTCAAATATTCTAAGAGCGGCTATAAAGAGCATAGTGATCAGTTGTTCTCCATCTGGAAGCTGGATAGAAGCTGGATATGAGTCAGCAGTGTGCCCTTGTTGCCAAGAAGGCCAATGGCATTTTGGGATGTATAAGTAGGGGCATAGCAAGCAGATCGAGGGACGTGATCGTTCCCCTCTATTCGACATTGGTGAGGCCTCATCTGGAGTACTGTGTCCAGTTTTGGGCCCCACACTACAAGAAGGATGTGGATAAATTAGAGAGTCCAGCGAAGGGCAACAAAAATGATTAGGGGTCTGGAACACATGACTTATGAGGAGAGGCTGAGGGAACTGGGATTGTTTAGTCTGCAGAAGAGAAGAATGAGGGGGATTTGATAGCTGCTTTCAACTACCTGAGAGGTAGTTCCAGAGAGGATGGTTCTAGAGTATTCTCAGTGGTAGAAGAGGACAGAACAAGGAGTAATGGTCTCAAGTTGCAGTGGGGGAGGTTTAGATTGGATATTAGGAAAAACTTCTTCACTAGGAGGGTGGTGAAACACTGGAATGCATTACCTACGGAGGTGGTAGAATCTCCTTCCTTAGAAGTTTTTAAGGTCAGGCTTGACAGAACCCTGGCTGGGATGATTTAATTGGGGATTGGTCCTGCTTTGAGCAGGGGGTTGGACTAGTTGACCTCCTGAGGTCCCTTCCAACCCTGATATTCTATGATTCTATGATCTCCGCTGAAGGTGGGACAAGATCTAATGGGCTTAATCTGCAACAAGGGAGATTTAGGTTAGATGTTAGGAAAATCTTTCTAACTCTGAAGGCTAGTTAAGATCTGGAATAGGCTTCCAAGGGAGGTTGTGGAATCCCCATCAGTGGAGATTTTTATGAGATCAGTTTAAATACATGTCAGGGATGGGCTTAGTTTATCTGGTCCTGCCTCAGTGCAGGGGGCTGGACTAGATACCTCTTCAAGTCCTGTCCATCCATATGTTTCTATGATTTAACAGTTCACTGATACCAGACAAAAGCTTTTATAGCTTCTAGGATAAAGGACACAGATGAGCTGGAAGGAGACCAATAATAAGCAAGGACAAAAACAGGGACTATCCCTGAATGTGAACACAGGCTACTCCTATTCCAACTGACATCACTGAATCCCACTGACCTCAGTGGGTGCAGGATCAATCCGTACATCTAGCTGTATGAGGAGTTTAGGGCTGCACTACTGAGCTGATGCAACCATTTTATTGTGGCCAGGAGAAAAGGGACACCAGAAATCCTTGGCTGCTGGAACAACCACTTCCAGCCATTGGCAAGCAATACATTTTAGAGTAGATATCATTCTGCTTTGAGTTGCGCCTGGCAGATCCTAGGGCACATCTGCTTAGGATTGGAGGAATGCTAAGTGGCTTAAGGGCATCTCTTGCATACCACCCCCTCCGCTAATTCCCTTGGTGCCAAGGTAGTTATGTTGTCAAATAAATTGTAATATTCAACCTAATATGCATGAAAATGCATATTCAAATATACTTCAGTAGCTTTGCACCACCAAAAACCTGCTAAAGTCTCGCTGTGCTCCACAGCAGCCCTAACAGCTACACACACACACACTGTTGGCATAATTATCTGAGAGTCTTTCAGAAGTTTCCATCTCTAATGTTTTTACCCTCTCTGCAAGCAGCAAAAGCAGTGCAGGGGAAATTAGCATTTTACAGCTAGAGCCAACATTTCCATACATGTCACAAGAATGACGAGCGTGGCATAGAAGCATTTCCCCCCAGAAGTACAAAAGGTGTGAGAATAGCAGGGATGCACAGTTCCATTTCTCCTAAATGGCTTGTTACCCATCACCCTATAACTTACTGACACTGGGGAAATACTCATTTGCTTCACTTGTTTCCTCTGCAAAGTTCTGGGAAAAGTTCCGCAGGAAAGACACTTCTTTGTGATTTGTGACACCCACTCTGTCTCTGCCTCTTCTTGGCAGCTCAGCTTTCCATGCAGCCCAAAAGATTATGAAGCCTCATCAGCTTTCTGTATGTCAGTTTTACAGATGGTGTCAGTAGGGTACCTACCCAGACTCTGATGTGTCAAGAGTTGGCTAAACAATAAATTCATATTTTGGAAGCACACATAAAACCTGATCCTGGGAAGCATGGATGAGCAACTCTGAGTGAAGTCCACAGCAGGTGCTCTGTACCTGTCTTGCAAGGCAGCATAATTCATCTCCTTCCTTTTAAGGACTCTTTCCCATAATTAAACCAGAATCACTGAATACATTTTTTTGCTCTGAACCCATCCTTATAGCCCTACTTTTTCCACTGCAGAAAGTGAATGAATTATCCAGTATCTCCATGCAGCTTTGCCCTGGGACTTGTCCTACCATCAGTTTAATGAGATATTTTTCCAGTTGGTACATCCTGCTTTGGACATCATCTGTTCATCCTTCAGTCTAAGCACCCCCCACCTTTTTATCTCTTGCTCAAGAAGCATGACCAGCCCATGCCACATTAGCTGCTTCAGTCTATGGTGTGTTCATCTTGGTTTGCCCTCTTCTTAATTTAGTTTTCCTTTTGTCTCCATGTAATATAAACTGTGCTCTGTTCTTGTAACCTTCTCCATCTTCTTACTAAGGGGCCAGATTTCTGCTCTGACTGAGCCTGGCACAACAGTGTCTTCCCTAACGGGATGGATAGCTCTCCATTCTACCTTTAGAGTCTCTCAAATGTTCGTCATCTAGCCTTGAGTTCTCTCTCCACCTGATGTGTGATAGCGTGTCAGTCACCAGGCAGACATAACACTCCCTGTCTTCTAATTCATCCCTTTTCCCCTGAGTGCTTCAATCCAAACTGCCTCAAAGATCCAAGCGGCTTGTTTCAAGCTCTTTTCTACTTATCAACCACTTCAAGTCCTCTTAGCTCCTTCAAGTCCTTTCAGCTCGCCAGTCATAATTTCTGAAATTCTGAGGTGCCCAGGTGTTCTGTGCTGTTGTGGGGGTGACCTTTTCCTCCTGAGTAGGTGTATTTGCCTGTAACATCAACCAAATAAATATTTCACCTCCCTAGATAGCTTGCAGACCACTTGCACAGAAGCAGTTCAACTGCAGTATTTTTGGAGTAACAGTGATGTGCCCCAGAACACACTCCTGTCCCTGCATTCCACAGCCACCCTGCCCTGCATGGCTCAGGGGCCCTTTGTTCAGCCCACAAACCCCCATTGCAAGACCAATGTGCTTTACCATGGCTTTGATTTAGTCTTTGTATACAATATTAACATGTAAAGAAACTCATAGGCTTGTGAATGAAAAACAGTCAGTACGAAAGTTTTTGGTTGCCATCTAGTGTTCAGACAGGATTTAAACCTGCCTCAGCAGAAGCTGTGGAAATATCACTGAACCAAGTCATGTTGATAGCTCAGTGTATGTATCTTTCCTTGGGGAGCAAGGTTCCCCCAGCCTCTCTCAAACACAAGCCTCTGCCTTAACAGCACTGTTTGACCTTCAATAATTAGCAGGGAGAAAAGATTTAAAACAGAGGAAAGAATGAAGCAGAGAGACAGGAGATAAGAATGATTCGGGAAATGAGCATAATAGGAGTACCTGCCAGGCTACACTTGTGGGTCAGGGGCATGGAGATAGGGGGAGGATATAGCAGTGTTCTGGAGGGATACATAAGATTATTCAGTAATATCGTAGAAGGTTCCATGAAGAACAGAGCTGGCTACTGTTTCGTCCCAGGGTTTTTTCTTGACTTCCTTGATTGGCTGGATGTGAGCCTGATTCTTCACTGCTGTGCCCGTTGTGTTGTTATGGATGCCTGAGCAAGGTGAGGGCAGGACTCTCTAATGAGCCTGAGTAAAGAATCCAGGTGGGTAGTGTTGCACCTAGTTCTCACACGGCTGCCCAAGCTTGTGCAGTTCTCAGTCAGGGCCCTGCATCGAGGGGACTCGGCAGAAGCTGTTTCTCTTTGGGAAAGAGGGAGGAGCTATCCTCGACTTGGGTGGGCCCTCCATCCAACATGGTTATCAAATGGTGATAGCACATCACTGGCAACTCCCATCCCACTCCAAGGAAGCAACACAGACAGAGAATGAGAGAGTAGATGGATGGACCTGCTGAAGGAGAGAGGAGTAGGTGGTGGGGGTGGAAAGAGGTCAAGTGGTTTCTAAGAGTTCTGATGTATTGGATAAAGCAGCCATTCTTCTGTACTTTCCTTTGAACCTTTTGAAGTCCCTACCCATCTCTAGTATTCAAGATATCTTTAAGATGACAATATGATTTTTATTCCTAGTATTGGGATAGGGAGCTCTTTTACAGAGTGCTTTTCATATGTACATGGAGGCTGGCTTAATAGATGCCATTTTCATAGGCAAATTGTCCAATGCTAACGTTGATGTAACATAGCCTTGTACTGCTGGCTTTGTTCATAACCAGGGCAAAAATATCTTAAAGGGACTAAGGGAGTTTTATTGCAATTTGGGTGACAAATTCATAGGAAAACATGGATAGCTGGAATCTCCTCTCCCTTCACTTGTAGCTACTATAGTCATATACTAACTCATGACAAACCACTGACTAAGCAGTGAATATTGTAGCTCTATACCTTGGGATATTTTAAAAACACGCTCCAGTCTCCTGCACTTTGAACTTCTTTGCGTTAAAGCGGAGGTTTAATACTTTTTTTCATTTCGATGCTCTTGCTACAGAACAATTTTCACATCCTCTGAGGTGCCCAGGAGTGTGGAATGAAGATGGGCTTTGAGACCACAGAAAACTGAAGTGTAAATGAATTCACTGGAGATAAGTTAGTTCCATGAGTCGCCTCAGAAGATCATTTGCATTGGTCTTTTAAGATTATCAGCTGCTATGCCAGCTGCCCCTGATAACACAGAAAACTGAAAAACCTTGCTAGGGAATCACTGGCTGTTTATAAGCCCTTTGTCAGAAATCAAAGGAGCAATCTATATGCCCGGTAAGATAGCCTAATCTCTTAGAAGCACAAGCTTCTAGCTCCACTCTGCAGAACGTATAGCCTTTTGTGTCACTCTGATTACAAGATGCACCTGGCAACTGAGTAATGAAAAATAGTTTTCAGGGTTCCTCTTTAAATAGATTTTTCAGAAGCCATGTGAGGAATGCTGTTTCTCATAACCTTTTTCCCTGACTGAAGCAGGTTTGTGCCATCTCATCTGAGCATGTCCAGACATACTCTCTGAGAATAATTAAGTGAAATGAACTTCTTTGCAAGTTACAGGAAGGGTTTGAAGATACCATGGAGGCAACACTCCTCCTTTCTTCAGTCTCCCAGCAGGGATCCAGTTGCTTGTGTCCCTTGTGGCCATGAATAAATATACAGGTTAATAATGAAAATAATTAAATCCTGTGCTGGGTTAAAGCATAAAGAAAAACAAATGTTAAGGAGAATTTGTAATGCCATAAAACTGAGGGCAGTATCTCTTCATTCAACATGTGCTAACTTATGGGAAGAAGGTAGACACTGATATTTTTTGACCTTAACGGTTGCAGCAGGGTTAGCCGATTCAAGTTAGCAGCAGGCTTTTTTGAAGAATCAGGCTATCCCTTTGGTTTTGGTAGAGCATCCATCACTATGGTATTTATGACTCCATTTCAATAAAGCACTTAAGCACATGCTCAAGTGACTGTAACATGAAGCATGTTTGAACACTTTGCTGAACAGAGAAGGGATTGCTCACATGCTTAAGTGCTTTCGTGGGCTGGAGCCCTAAGTGCCGCTCACCACAGAATCTATGTCCAAAAGAAACTGTGTCTGAGGTGTGATGGCCTATACACAATGCTAATAAGAGTACTATGAGAATTTACTTATCTGCATTATTTAAATCAGGCAGGATATGTGCTATAACATTGGGAGAAAAATCTCTTTTTCTCTGCACTGCAGGTGATTATATATTCTTCACTTCTGCTCGACATGGAATGCTCATTATAGTCAATGAAGTTCTGTGCATGGGATGCAGCTGAAGTCCACTGTAAAGGACACATTCTGCCATCAGATTTCCTTGGAGTTCTGTGTCATTCAGGTAGAGATGAAACTTTGGATGAAGGGGGAAAAGCTTCCTGTGAACAGCTGGGCTAAAGCTAGAAAGAACTGCATTTTGGAACAAGTTGCCAAAAATCTCCCCTCTCCGGCTCACAGTTTCATTTCCAAACTCACACTATCTCTACTGATCCAGCCACCCTTCCTGGAGGAAGAACATTGCAATGGAGCTTGGCAATGGAAGGGCCTTCCCCAAAAAGGGAAGCAAGGCCAGACACTACCATGTGTCACTTTCACTGCAGTTGCGTGGATGTAACAGAATAAAATAGGGCCCTGAATTTATCAGTAAGGGTAGTTAAGCACTGGAAAAAATTACCTAGGGAGGTTATGGAATCTACGCCTCTGGAGGTTTTTAAGAACAGTTTAGACAAACACCTGTCAGGGACGGTCTAGATAATACTTAGTCCTGCCTCAGTGCAGGAGACTGGACAAGATGACCAATTGAGGTCCCTTCCAGTCCTACATTTCTAGGAGTCTGTGATCAACTTGATCTTCTATGGTGTGCCAGCCACCATCATTTCCCATTTGTTCCCCTAAAGGAGCATTAGTGATCCTTAGGGCTATGCATCACTATCACAAGAGGTGCAGAGAACTGGGAAGAGGCAAGCTTGGCTAGAGGGATTCTCCCTGTGTAATCTGTTCCCTTTGGATAACAGTCCGATACACACCCATCACTGGATTCTTGGGGCAATGCAAGAGGGAAAGGTCAGACTTCAGTGGCTGAGTGAGATCCATACACATGTGTAACATCTGACCTATTATCTGTGCCTCATGGGTATCATTCAGTGATGAATGGGAGAAGAACTTGAACATGTATTAAGATGTGATCCTCATTATGAAAGCCTGAGAATTCTAGAACTATGTACGGCAAATGCACATCTCGAACTTCCATGTGGAAAGAGGCACTAACAGTCCATATAACAAGACACTTTGGAATAGGGCTTTTTTTGTCCTTTTTGTGATTTCATTGTTCAAGTAAACTGAAGACCAGAGTATGTATTCAAGTGCCAAATTGAAAACTTGAGCTAAGTAGGCTCTGTCTCCATTTACACCAGGTCTGAGCTGGTCCTCCATGTTCAGTGGGAGATGGAGGGATGGTAGCGAGCACTTGTTTGAGTTTCTTTTCTGAACATGGATATAAATACAAAGGGGAAAAAAGGCTTCAGCATTAAAGGTGTAATTTTTCAAAATGGTGGCATTAAGCCATGCATAGTCTATAATTTTTGGCAGTGATTAGAGAATGCCTGCTGACTGTAAGTATAGGCTTTGCACTTCCTTAAGAAGCCCAGATTAAGACATCTGCTGTTCTTGCTGATTTTAGCCAGCACACAATACAATACAATACCATCCATTAGCTTCAATTCAGGTTAAATGATCTATACTTTCTCCAGCAATCAATCCCCAAGTAACTCTTGTGGTTAAGGACCTTGTCTCACTCTGACCTCACATTATCTCTATCCCACAAGGAATAATAGTGCCCTGAGCTCTACTTAACACTGTTCTTAGGAAGGGACTAATGACTATTTTGAATATCCCTAGCTTGAATGTCATTCAAGTGACAGATCTCAAATATTACAGCAGGCAAGCAAGTGTGGGGAATGGAATCTCTGAAGCACCTTTGTGATTAAGGACTATGGTGCTACTCTCATATGGGTCCTCTTACTTGGTGCATTTTTTTCCCTTTCAGTCTGGTTTTCTTATATTCCATCTAACTAAATATCTCCCTTCTCTGTTAAAGACCTTTCCTGCTCCTTTTCTTCACAGACCTGATCCTGTACTGGTTGATCCATCAATGGGAGAAGGATCAGAACCATAATCTCTTCCTGCAGGACTCCTCATCACACTCTTCCTCCATTACACATCCTTTCCCTCTCTCCCTGTAGCTTGTCTTCTTCCATTACCCCTCAATAACAAGCCTAAAGAGGAACTCCTCTGGCCATACTCTCCCTGTTACCACCAGGGCCAAACTTAGCCCCAAGAAAGATTTACTGTAGCTGTGACGTGCATAGGCCCTTTGAGATTCTTATTACTTCTCAGCCAATTGTTACTTGTTATATACTTTTTAAAGCAGAAGGTCCAGTAAACCTGGAACCTTAATGCCCTCATTTGCCTAATTGATGAATATGCATTGCCATAAGCCTGCACCATGGAATAAGCTTTAGGAACAAACATGCTTCTTGCTGGCTCTGGCATCTCTGCTGCTGTTCCTTGAAGCTGTGCCCTGACTGCTCCTGGTTCTTCACTGGATGGATGGATGTGGTTGGGTTGTTAGCCCCTAATGCTGACTAGTCCTGGGCTGAAAAGGGGATCTGGCTACTTCCTGCCATCAATGGGGGGATATTTGACTGGAATGCCGGCCCCTAGCTGGTTGTCGGGGGGTGGAGGGCAGGCTCTGGGTGCTCCTGCCCATTGCTTCTGGACTAGAAAACTCTGACTGCTGCTCCCTGGCTTTTGTTCCCAGGCCCCTAACTTTATCTGCTGCTCACCATACAGACCTCTGTTTCCTGCATCTGAATATGGAACACTCAGCCCTCTCAGAATGGTATCATGCCATTGGTATGGGCTTTGCTGGATGACAACAGACAATATTGCCCCTGTGATTGACAACTTCCCCCCAAAGTATAATGACAGGTTTCAGAGTAACAGCCGTGTTAGTCTGTATTCGCAAAAAGAAAAGGAGTACTTGTGGCACCTTAGAGACTAACCAATTTATTTGAGCATAAGCTTTCGTGAGCTACAGCTCACTTCATCGGATGCATACTGTGGAAACTGCAGAAGACATTATATACACAGAGACCATGAAACAATACCTCCTCCCACCCCACTCTCCGGGTGAGAGGAGGTATTGTTTCATGGTCTCTGTGTATATAATGTCTTCTGCAGTTTCCACAGTATGCATCCGATGAAGTGAGCTGTAGCTCACGAAAGCTTATGCTCAAATAAATTGGTTAGTCTCTAAGGTGCCACAAGTACTCCTTTTCTTTTTCCCCCGAAGGTACACTGTCACCTAACCACTCTTGCATGTTTTTACACCCCATGATGAAACACGAAAAGCATTTTGTTTTATCTCACTCTGTGCCTGTTGCTGTGCACAGTGGTCTATTTTGCCATTGTGCACAATTTCTGAACCAATTCTTGTGTTGATGTTGGTGATAAATACAAATGACTGTAGGTAGGAAGGGTCACATTTTCAAAGGATTGCACATGGAGGCACTAAAGTGATGTGTGCTGATGCAAGGAGCCATTTCTCTCAGCAAATGTGGATTTTGCATGTACAAAGGAAGCAAAGTGCACATCTTGTGATCACACAAAATATAGTCCCTTTATAGTGCACATCAAGGCTTTGATTTTCAAAGGTGACGAATCAATGAAGTATGGAGAGATGAAGTGGAGCCACTTTCCTGAAGGAAAGTGGAAGGTTTTTTTTTGGTGAATGAATCCAAATCTACATTATTGCCATTTTCTATGTCCTCTTGCAATAGCTATCATTTGTATGCCTCTGGGGGAAAAAAGCTGCAAGGGGAAATGTGTGTTTAAATTGTTGGGTTTATGTTGATGTGCAATAGAGGCAGCAGAGGGCAGCAGTATACACAGTATCTCACACAGAGTTAAGTTGGTTCCACGAATACATTTGAATGAACCTGGTTAAAAGCTTCTTATAGGATGTGTGGATATTAGTTAAATATTGGTGGTGGTAACTAAGTCCTGCTGTTAAATATTGTAATGCTTCAGAAATCTTAATAGTTTGGCATGTGGCAGCTGTGTTCAGTATTTATCAAACTCTAATCAATTACATTAAGGTTTCAGTACAGTCTGGGATGTACAGTAATTAAAGGTTTAGAGTGACAATTGGACCTGATCTCTTGTTATGGAAAAAATATACCAGCACTGTCAGTAAGTAACACATTTACCTTTGAGTGCTAACTTAGAATTGCTCTTTGGTTGCCGATTAGATTTGGGTTTCAGATTCCATGGCAGTGTTAAATACTTCTTGGAATTTGTTGTTTTTTATTTTGCTGTCCTCAAACTGAAATAGAATAGATAGATCATATATGCAGTGGTCTGATGGGCTTATTTAGAACTGCTTAGCTACTGACTCCTTCTTCTTCTGTCTGCATATCATAGGTACTTACGTGGCCCCATCTCTGCAGTATCTGAGCACCTACCAATCTTTCATGTACAGTATTTATCCTCACAGCTCCTCTGTGACATAATCTATTATCTCCTTTTCTCAGATGGGAAAAGTGAGGCCCAGGAGGACTTAGAGCTTGTCTATGTGGCAAGTTACTGCACAGCAAGCCAGGATATGAATCTACAGCACACCAGCTTGCTGCCCAGTCACATCCCATGTGGGCACTCCTACCGGGCACTGAAAGTTCCGAGTGCATACTACTACCTGTTGCATTCTGGGTCTTTAAGTGCACTGTAGCAGTGTCTCCACAGGATGTTACTGTGGCTTGCTGGTGTGCTATAGATTCTGGCTTGCCATGCAGTGTAGACAAGCCCAAAGCCCAGCATCACACAGGAAGCATGTGGTAGAGCAGAGAATTGAGCAACGTCTTTGATGGCACAGGCTAGTGCCCTACCCCCTGGACCATCCTTCCTCTGACCTCAAAGAGCTGAGAGATACCTAGGAAGGCAGAGTTACCTGATTTCCCCTGCTGAACTGCTTCTATAGCACTGCACTTCCTGAGGTCTGAAGGGAAAGAATTGTTACTTCCTGAGACTTCCAAGAAAGTAACTTTTTCTCTGTGGCCCAGAGGCGACATACCTTCCCTTTTGGCCTGAGGCTGACCAAGGATTTATCACCATTTGAAAGCAGACTTAAAATACTTTTTTTTTTCAGAAGCTCTTGGGTACAGCAAATGGATTTGATTTAGGGTAATGTGGTGTTTCATTGCTTTAATTTCTCATGTTCTGGAACAGCCTTCCAAGGGGAGCAGTGAAGGCAAAAAATCTAACTGGCTTCAAGACTGAGCTTGATACATTTATGGAGGGGATGTTATGATGAGATTGCCTACAATAGCAGGTAGCTCATCTGCGACTGCTCGCAGCAAATATCTCTAATGGTTGGAGATGGGACACTAGCTGGTGAAGGCTCTGAGTTACTACAGAGAAATCTTTTAATGGTGTCTGCCTGGTGAGTCTTGCCCAAATGCTCAGGGTCTAGCTGATCGTCATATTTGGGGCCAGGAGGGAATTTTATCTCAGATCAGATTGGCAGAGACCCTGGGTTTTTTTGCCTTCCTTTGCAGCATGGGGTACAGGTCACTTGCAGGTTTAAACCCATGTAAATGGTGGATTCTCTGTAATTTGAAGTCTTCAAATCATGATTCGAGGACTTCAGTAACTCACCCAGAGGTTAGGGGTCAATTACAGGATTGGGTGGGTGAGGTTCTGTGGCCTGCAATGTGCAGGACTAGATGATCATGGTGCTCTCCTCTTAAAGTCTATGATTGAAATGAGTAAGGTCATGAGGTGACAGGGTGCTATCAGCAGCACCCTGATCACTGACATTGCTGCAGGCCCAGCTGAGGGCAGTTATACACTTTCTGGTGGAGGATTGGGAGCACCTGGGTGACAATCACTGGGCTAACAAGGTAAGTGGGGGAGACTATAAGGGGAGGAAACAGAAAGCAAGAGGTAGCTCAGGAGGAGGCTCAGAGGGTGAGTCTGGGCTGGGGAGCGAAGGCTACAGGGAAGTCTGTCCTTGCTATAAACCTGTGTTGTACAGTATTACTGTATTATGTAAGAGGGGAAATAAATGCACACCTTGGAGAAAGATAAATGGCCTGGTGTGCATCTGTGACTGTGAAAGTCTCTGAATTGGCCAGGCAGCGAGGTTCACCAGGTAGTAATGGAGGTACCCTGTAGTACATGCTTGTCTCCTAGAGAAGCCATTGGCAAAACTCCATCTTATTAACAGGAGTAGGCTTTAAGGTCCAATCCTGCAGCCCTCAGACAACGGTGATGGGCGCAGTATTAATTCCTAAACAGACACTTGTATGCATAATCCCACTGGAGAGAAAGGACTATTCATATTAGCAAAGGATGCAGGAGTGGGATGATGGTCTTTCTTTTGCTGCGTAACCAGTATAAAAAAGGCATAATTTTTATTTAGGTATATGAGCATTTCTAGCGCCCTTATCAGTCTGATATCTAGATGTCTTTTTATTTTTAATGTAAGCACCTCCAGCCCTTAACCATAAGATTGAGAATTTAGATTCTCACAACAGTTGGGCCACGGAAGACCTCACTCTTTCTTACCTTAGGTTTACCAGTTGCCATTGTTGTTGCTCAATATTTATATTGTGTTTAAGTTTTGGAGGCTAACAAGGTCAGAACCTCGTTATGAAGGGTGCTGTGCAAACATAGAGTAAATTGGTTGTCTTAAAAAAATCTTCTTTTCCCATCTTCATTATGTGGACATGTCAACCCTTATGTGAAAAGGCTTTTGGGGGAAAAGTGGATAATTGCAGTGTAGAGATCTCAGGCTGACTTCTGGCTTTCTGGAGAGCCTAGTAGAGGGCCCTCCAGTCAAATCTGCTCTGCTCTGCTCTGCCCGAAAGTTTCACACTGGGTTCCATCAACTACAACACCCCCATTGAGCTTATCTGTCTCTGTGAATGGCTGCATGTCGTTATGCACCCTTGATCCAGGAATAGCCCCTCTGAATATGTCCCTGCACAGATTTTGCTTCTTATGTTAATATTCATGCAAATATGGTGGAATGGCAGAAGTGAGAACTGTGTGGTTGATGCCAGTCAGGATATGGCTGCACACATGCTGCACAAGCAGTGTTAATGTGCCAGTTTGCCCAGTTGTATTTCTAGGAGTTGGCCCATAGGTATGGAAGGAAGCTGGAAAGAAATAAGACACTAGGGTGCTAAATGCTTCTTGAAGGTATAATATTAACTCTCACTGTCAACTGGTAATGCAAAATTTGGAAGTGACAGAGAATTTCTTATTGTTCTTAGCCAGCAAGATACATTCTCTCCTCTGTATGCTGTATCTTATCAGTCTTGTGCAGTTCACCAAGGAAAACATAGCAACTTAAATGTATACCTGAGTAATGCAGCCCACTGGAATCAATCTAAGCTGAGAAAACCAACACTGGAAATCAGGAGTTTGTACAGACTTATTAATAACTCTTTCAAACGGTACCAAGCTACCACCAAGACGATCAATCAAGAGGCCCACATTATATGCCCTTGTTCAGTCTGTGCCAGCTGGCTTGGCCTTGTGGGGCTATTTCATTGCTGTGTAGACTCTGGACTTGGGCTGGAGCCCGAGGGTCCTAGAGCCCAGTCTCCAGTCCTAACCTGGAAATCTACACAGCAATGAAACAGCCTTGCAGTCCAAGTTTCGTGAGTCCGAGTTGGCTGGCACAGGCCAGCTATGGGGTTTTTTTTTGCTGTGTAGACATACCCTCAAAGCCATTACAAGAGGAAGGAATTATGCAGAGTCTTGGACTGCTCTCTCCTTGCTCCTCTTTCCCATAGCTTCTTTCAGGCAGCCACCTCCTTCCTCTTTTCTGTTTTCTCTGCTTTCTCCTTGGGAGCAAGGAGAGTCTGTGCTTAAGGGTCCCAAACTCCTCTCCTTTCCTCAGCATGTTCAGTTAGTTATAAGGAGTGGTAGGCAGACCTTTCCTTTCCCTACTACTCCTGATACTTTGGTCTATCATAGGTACTTATAGTATCTGACCACCTCACAATCACCAATATATTTATCCTAACAACATTACTATGAGATAAGGAAAGATCCCCTTTTACTGATGCACAGACAATGACTTGCCCAAGGTCACACAGGAATTCTGGTACAGAGCCGGGAGCTGAGCCCAGGTTTCCAAGCCCCAGGCTACCACCCTAACCACTGGACCATCCTTCTTCTCTAGTAGTTTAGACAAGTCCTAAGTAGTTTAGACAAGTCTTTTTTCATCCACTATCCTGAAGAGCTTGTCTATCCAGTTCCATGATACCTAAGCGCTGTTATTAGATACATTCCAGAAGGTAAACTTACATTGGGGCCTGCCTTTCTGGTCTCTCCTATAAATCTGGGACTGTTGAAGTCTCCTAATACTGGGATTACCTAATTTAGTATTCTGCTAATACTCTATCCCTGTCTTCTCTGAGCTCCCATCTTGGTGCCTAGAGGGTACATAATGGCAGAAATAAAACAGACCTGGTCTCCCATGGCAAAGGCCTCCCAAAAAGGGATGGAGACTGGAGATTCTGGAGGCATATTGAGCAGAGAGATACTGGGACATGGAAGCCTAGAGAAGGCAGCTTGTGAAAGTGGTAGATGAAGCATGGAAGTGAGGGAGTCCAAGAGATGGGCTGGGATGAAGACTAATTCTGCCATTGGGAATAGCAATTCTGCCATAGGAATTTGCCCTACTCAGGAAAAAGTAAAAAGCAAAATCAGTGTTTTAAAAATTGCTTTTTTTAAAATTAATTCAGCTGTTAACAGACTTGGGCTTTCATTGTCTGGGTGGAAGACCCATGTGAGCAATTCCTTCAGTGCCCAGACTGCGGTGTGCATTCCATAATGGGGCGGACAACAGCAGCAGCATTTCATAGAGGGCGTCCTTAAACAACCTATCAGCTGCCTGTGGGCTGTTTTTCACTGTGAGCACATATGCGGCAAAGGGAGGGAAAAGCCACTGCCTCACCTAAAACTGTGACCTTGAGCTGCTGCTGGATGGGAAAAGAAATCTGGAGAAGAGATATGAACTCCTAGAAGTGAGAAGAGTAACAGGAGTCTGAAAGCAAACAGAAGAAAAGGCAGAGAGACGAGGCATTGGAGAGAAGTTGACGTAAAGTTGATGAAGCCTTGAGAGGTGTAAATGAGTAGCCCTCAAAGCAGGGAAGATGACAGAGGAATATACAGAATGTGGAATATGGCAGGGGTGGGGGAGAGGCTAAGTTCTTTAATAGCAGAGCAATAGGTTGAGGCTTCCATGCAAAGACCCACCAAGCCAGGTATGAGTCTGAGATTCTCTTATTTGGCTTTCTTCATGTGGAGAAAATTGGGGATGGAGGTGGGGAGGCAGTCATCCCTCCCAATGGCCCCTTGGCAACGGTCATGCTGGTGCAACGGGGCTATCAAGCCCTTCTTGAGGAATATCTTCCTCCTCCCCAGGCCAAGAGCACTCGCTGTCATGTAAAGTTTTGGCTGAAGTTTGTCTCCTAGGACTAGACATTCAAGTCAAGTAAAAATACCCTACCCATGGGTGTTGAGTCTTAATTAGCTGCTATTTCTAAAGTGCTTCAAATATGTACCTCTCTATATAGATATGTTTTTTACTACTGTATGTGTAACATGTGCGCATAAGGACCCTCTAACACTAGAAACCAAACATTTAAGGCCAATAGCTGTGAACAGTCTAGGCATATGTAAAATGTGAGTTTCAGCATGTTAGGGTTATAAATTATCCAAATGTCATTGGGGGGCTTTGCGTAAGATACTCAGCCCAATATCAGAAAGGGTGTATAGAGTGCATTTTGGAAATGACTGACTTCACCTCTTGGAGTAAGTGACTATTCAGAATGACACTTGCCAAGTAGACTAGACCCTATTCTCTTAGTATGAAACTCCACTTCAGGAAAAGATACCTTGAGCCTTATCCTGGTCCTTCTGAACTCAAGGGGGGTTTGCCATTGACTTCACTGGGAGCAGGACTAGGCAGTGTGATGGAAAACGCTTTGTAAGAGGTTTCCATGCACAAATTTAGGGACTATTTAGAGATATTAGGGACTATTTAGAAAAGCTGGACGTGCACAAGTCCATGGGGCCGGACGAGTTGCATCCGAGAGAGCTGAAGGAATTGGCGGCTGTGATTGCAGAGCCATTGGCCATTATCTTTGAAAACTCGTGGCGAACGGGGGAAGTCCCGGATGACTGGAAAAAGGCTGATGTAGTGCCAATCTTTAAAAAAGGGAAGAAGGAGGATCCTGGGAACTACAGGCCAGTTAGCCTCACCTCAGTCCCTGGAAAAATCATGGAGCAGGTCCTCAAAGAATCAATCCTGAAGCACTTGCATGAGAGGAAAGTGATCAGGAACAGCCAGCATGGATTCACCAAGGGGAGGTCATGCCTGACTAATCTAATCGCCTTTTATGATGAGATTACTGGTTCTGTGGATGAAGGGAAAGCAGTGGATGTATTGTTTCTTGACTTTAGCAAAGCTTTTGACACGGTCTCCCACAGTATTCTTGTCAGCAAGTTAAGGAAGTATGGGCTGGAAGAATGCACTATAAGGTGGGTAGAAAGCTGGCTAGATTGTCGGGCTCAACGGGTAGTTATCAATGGTTCCATGTCTAGTTGGCAGCCGGTATCAAGTGGAGTGCCCCAAGGGTCGGTTCTGGGGCCGGTTTTGTTCAATATCTTCATAAATGATCTGGAGGATGGTGTGGATTGCACTCTCAGCAAATTTGCGGATGATACTAAACTGGGAGGAGTGGTAGATATGCTGGAGGGGAGGGATAGGATACAGAGGGACCTAGACAAATTGGAGGATTGGGCCAAAAGAAATCTGATGAGGTTCAATAAGGATAAGTGCAGGGTCCTGCATTTAGGACGGAAGAACCCAATGCACAGCTACAGACTAGGGACCGAATGGCTAGGCAGCAGTTCTGCGGAAAAGGACCTAGGGGTGACAGTGGACGAGAAGCTGGATATGAGTCAGCAGTGTGCCCTTGTTGCCAAGAAGGCCAATGGCATTTTGGGATGTATAAGTAGGGGCATAGCGAGCAGATCGAGGGACATGATCGTTCCCCTCTATTCGACATTGGTGAGGCCTCATCTGGAGTACTGTGTCCAGTTTTGGGCCCCACACTTCAAGAAGGATGTGGATAAATTGGAGAGAGTCCAGCGAAGGGCAACAAAAATGATTAGGGGTCTGGAACACATGACTTATGAGGAGAGGCTGAGGGAGCTGGGATTGTTTAGCCTGCAGAAGAGAAGAATGAGGGGGGATTTGATAGCTGCTTTCAACTACCTGAAAGGGGGTTCCAAAGAGGATGGCTCTAGACTGTTCTCAATGGTAGCAGATGACAGAACGAGGAGTAATGGTCTCAAGTTGCAGTGGGGGAGGTTTAGATTGGATATTAGGAAAAACTTTTTCACTAAGAGGGTGGTGAAACACTGGAATGCGTTACCTAGGGAGGTGGTAGAATCTCCTTCCTTAGAGGTTTTTAAGGTCAGGCTTGACAAAGCCCTGGCTGGGATGATTTAACTGGGATTTGGTCCTGCTTCGAGCAGGGGGTTGGACTAGATGACCTTCTGGGGTCCCTTCCAACCCTTATATTCTATGATTCTATGAAATGTAGGTACCAATCTGCGGTGAAAGATGTGCTCCTCTTCCACTGCCCTAGCTGTGGTGAATCTGTGATCTTGAGAGAAGGGGTTCTGGAAGGTCATATTTTCACTCCTAGTGGGGGATAGCTGTAGCAAAACCATGAATCAGGGCTTATTCTTTAGCAGCTTCTGATGGGCTGCTGTGACAATTTATTCTTTCCCCCCAGCTCATCTAAAGCAGATTAGTAGGAGGTGAAAATCACTTGGAATGCATGATTTAACACCTAGATGGTAGCCAATAATTAATTGCTGCTTTCCAAAGTGATTAAGTGTGTGCACGCTGTTTTCACCAGACTGGAACTTCATATGACAGCATAGCAAGTGCCAGGGTCCTGCGCAGAGCTATGCTGCTGTTTTACTCTGGCTGTAAGTGGAGTCTTTTTAGCTCCAGCTCTGTAGTATAAATGGCTTGAGTCCCTGGACTAAGTTAGTTGCAGGCGTAATTCCATTCACGGTAGTAGAGCTGTGCAGAGTTACCAATACTTGAAATATTGTCATGAATTTGGACCAATTTTGGGAGCTCTTGAGATAAGATAAGATACAGCTCAGGAATTTTGCCTTAGCTGCTCGTAGCTTCCCACTTCAGTCAGAAGAGGCTGCAGGTAGGCTTGTGCTGCAGGCAGCTGCAAAGGCACCCTCACCCTAAACTCTGTGATAAACAGCAATGTAGTTGCTTCCCCCTCAGAGTGTGGGAGGAAGGAATTACCAGGAGCAGGAGCCCAGGCCTTGCAGCCTGGGACAACTGCCAGAGTCTGACAGGAGTGTGGGGAGAACCTGGGCAGTGAGGTCCTGCTGAAGTCTGTTTTGGAGGCATGGGAGGGGCTGGTGGAGTCAGCTAAAGGAGTCTGCTAATGGGGAGCCAGGGAGGTTTGTGGGGGATGGGGAGAAGAGAACTGGTCCCACATAGAAAGCTGGCTAGATTGTCGGGCTCAACGGGTAGTGATCAATGGCTCCATGTCTATTTGGCAGCCAGTATCAAGTGGAGTGCCCCAAGGGTCGGTCCTTGGGCCAGTTTTGTTCAATATCTTCATTAATGTTCTGGAGGATGGTGTGGATTGCACCCTCAGCAAGTTTGCAGATGATACTAAACTGGGAGGAGAGGTAGATACGCTGGAGGGTAGGGATAGGATACAGAGGGCCCTAGACAAATTAGAGGATTGGGCCAAAAGAAATCTGATGAGGTTCAACAAGGACAAGTGCAGAGTCCTGCACTTAGGATGGAAGAATCCCATGCACCGCTACAGACTAGGGACCGAATGGCTAGGCAGCAGTTCTGCAGAAAAGGACCTAGGGGTTACAGTAGACGAGAAGCTGCATATGAGTCAACAGTGTGCCATTATTGCCAAGAAGGACAATGGCATTTTGGGATGGATAAGTAGGGGCATAGCCAGCAGATCGAGGGATGTGATCGTTCCCCTCTATTCGACATTGGTGAGGCCTCATCTGGAGTGCTGTGTCCAGTTTTGGGCCCCACACTACAAGAAGGATGTGAAAAAATTGGAAAACGTCCAGCGGAGGGCAACAAAAATGTTTACGGGACTGGAATACATGATTTATGAGGAGAAGCTGAGGGAACTGGGATTGTTTAGTCTGAGGAAGAGAAGAATGAGGGGGGATTTGATAGCTGCTTTCAACTACCTGAAAGGGGGTTCCAAAGAGGATGGATCTAGACTGTTCTCAGTGGTAGCAGATGACAGAACAAGGAGTAATGGTCTCAAGTTGCAGAGGGGGAGGTTTAGGTTGGATATTAGGAAAAGCTTTTTCACTAGGAGGGTGGTGAAACACTGGAATGCGTTACCTAGGGAGGTGGTGGAACCTCCTTCCTTAGATATTTTTAAGGTCAGGCTTGACAAAGCTCTGGCTGGGATGATTTAGTTGGAGATTGGTCCTGCTTTGAGCAGGGGGTTGGACTAGATGACCTCCTGAGGTCCCTTCCAACCCTGATATTCTATGATTTTATGATTCTTTGTATATGCTTTTTGTGTGCCTTTAAGGTTGAATTTTCACCTCATGATCACCGAACACACATGGGCATAAGCAGGGGAGCAATTCTTCTTAAAATTTCATGGGGTTTGGTCATTCTTGGGAAGTTTTGGGGTAGTGGGATTCTGATGCCTGATTTCTGAACTCCTGGGGTTGGTGATGCTGGCTCTGCCAGCGGAGAATTTGGCCCCATTGCTAAATCACAGGGTATTAGGATAAGGGACAGATGGGTCCAGCAGGTAGAAACTCTAGGGACAAGCTAATGAGGAAGTTCAGGCTGACTTTTGCTTCCTACTGTTACTTGTTTGTGGTAGGATGAATCCCGAGGAGAAGGGGTGAGTTTGCTCAGATCCTATGTGTCAGGCCGGGGAGGGGGGCATGTAACCAGCTGGTAATGTATGTGTTACAGAGTCCATTCTGTGCCACTCCAAAGAAGAAATGAATTAGTACAGTCTCCAGCCCCAGAGTCTTGGCTCTTTACCTCAAGTAGTAGCAGCTCTCCATGCAGTCAAGAGCAGCCATCACTTGTGCACTGTTAGGAACATGGTGGAAATAACTCCCTCTTTTGTTTTCAGGAAAAGCAGATTGAACCTTTGCTCCAAATGTGTCAAATTCCGTTGAAATCAGAGATGGGACAAGGAAGCCAGTTTGGGGGTTTACAAAAACCTCAGCAGTGAGCTTTTACTTTGCACATCCCAGATAGGTCTGGTTTGAATCTGGTTCAGTTAATCAACCTTACAAAGTTCTGTTTATCTGGATAAAAGGTTCAGATTTGATTCTGATAGAAATTTAGTAAAACAGTTTGGTATCTAAACTCCTATTGTTGTAAAATGGTCAAGGTAGGGTTAACTCCCCGGTTTAGTTAGTGGGAGTTCACCCCCCTCCATCGCACAGTCTATTATGATGCAGTTAAATAAAGCTGTAAATTCCCAGCCTGCAGTCTTGTGCGTAGATTTATGTTTGTTGCACTGAATGGTCTTTTTAATAAAACTTGTGTAACTGAAGACGCTTTATAAGCAGATTCCTGCACATGTGTGTTTATACAGTTATGGAGAAAAAGAGACAAAGGAGGAGAACGTATGAGGGTGAGTTCGAAAGTTTTGTCAGCATAAATTGGAATACAATCACTTAGAGATTATCGCCCTTTTAAAGTATGTAAATTCATACCCAGTGTTTTTTACATGCATTCTTCAAAGCACTTGGGGATATTTTAAAATGTCAGATACTATACAAACGTATACTCAGGTTTTAGTTATTGCTACTCATAAATTGAATATATATAGTGAACTAAAAATAAACAGGCTTGGCCTTGATATCCATGCTGCTAGTGGTGGGCAGTGTGATGTTCCTTATTTCTCTAATGAATTTTTTTAAACTCTGCAAACAAACCACACATATAGACCAATATTTCAAATGTTTGGGCCTTCTGGACAGTGTTCCCTCTGATTTCTTCCACGCATGTGCGGAATGAATTTTGTTATGTGCACCAATATGGAGGTGATGTGTGACACTTCACCTCCATATTGGTGCACTCATGTGGCGGGGATGGGGCCGAAGGCTTCAGAGTGTGGGAGGGGGCTCAGGGCTGGGGCAGAGGGTCGGGGTGTGGGTTCTGGCTGGGAGTGCAGGCTCTGCGGTGGGGCTGGGGATGAGGGGTTTGGGGTGCAGGCTGTCCTGAGGCTACAATGGGAAGAGAGGACTCCCCCTAGCTCTCTCTCCCAGCAGAAGCACCCGGGCTGCTGGGGGAGAGGCATTTCTCCCCTCCATGGCAGCTCTGGGGCTGGGGCCGCAGGATAGGTACCTCTTCCCGAGCTGTGGCAGGCCTGGTTCACACCCAGAGGAAGGTGCCTCTCCCCACAACATCAAGTCCAGGGCTGGGGGAGAGGCATCATTTCCCTGCCACAACCCTGAGTGCCTACGCAACATTTAACAGGCTGCTACGTGGCCACACGGCTCAGAGGGAACTTAGCTTCTGGAGATTCCTGAATTGCCTACTAATGAGGTCCCAGCAAATTATTCTGATATCTTCTCTCTGATCTTAAGGTGGAGTTCTGTAACCTATTATGCTGTGGGATATTTAACTCCAAGTCATGCCACTGAAATCAGTGGGACTATTTGAATAAGTTCTACTCAACATTTCAGTATTTCCAACCCTAAACATTCAAATATCATGGGACTGTCTTAAAATCATATGATTTTAATGGGTTCTTTTTATTGGTCTTCTGGTTCAGAGCCTTTGGGGTTGAGTTTTCAACCCCTCTGCAACTGTCTTTCTCTGCAACTGCTTTTTAAAATGAAAGCTGAGATTCTCATGTGATTCCAGGAGGTGGGGCTTTCAGAACAGCAGCACATATTAAGAATCTCACCATAAAATTTTGAGAGTTGACTGGTCGGCCCCAATCCTGCAGACACTTAGGCTCATGTTTAAGCCTGGGAATTCAATACTGCTATTGAATTCAGGGAAGTGACACCACTTTAAAATGGGTGCGGGTGGAGAATCAGGCCCTGCTTCCGGAGATTTTGCCTGAGTGATGTTGCCCTCTTGGCTGGTCCATAGATGAGATAAGGGTCTGCTACAAGCAAAAGGGTTCTTGAGCCCTGATTGTAGTGCCCTGTGTTCTGGGAGCTGAAGAGTTGTTCCTGACGGGCTCAGGGTGTACATGATTTATCTAGTAAGTATGGCTGGGATTTCAAAGGGGTGTAAGGGGGTTTGGTGCCCAATTCACATTGAAAATAAATGGGAGTTGAGCACATAGCTCCATTAGACCCCCTGAAAACCACACCTGTGTCCTCTGTAGGCAGCAGCTTCAGATGTAAGTGGCAGCATGAAGGAGATCATGGAAGAAAGATACGGAAGTGTTGCTCAAATCCTAAATACAGTAATGTTAGTGCACTGCACTGTGCCTTGTGAACCACAATTAATATTCTGTGCTTTTGCAAAAGTAGAGCATGTCTGTCAATTTTTTTTCTCCACTAGTCTCATTCTTTAATGTAAAGTACTGGAGGGTTGATATGGGAATGCTACTATTAAAGCCTTCCTTACTCCTTGTCAAGGTTCCTTCCCCACTCTGCACTCTAGGGTACAGATGTGGGGACCTGCATGAAAGACCCCGTAAGCTTATTCTTACCAGCTTAGGTTAAACGCTGCCACCACCAAAGTGTTACACAAAGAACAGGGGAAGTGCCCACTTGGAAACAGCTCCCCCCCAAAATATCCCCCCAAGCCCTATACCCCCTTTCCTGGGGAAGGCTTGATAAAAATCCTCACCAATTTGCATAGGTGAACACAGACCCAAACCCTTGGATCTTAAGAACAAGGAAAAAAACAATCAGGTTCTTAAAAGAAGAATTTTAATGAAAGAAAAAGTAAAAGAATCACCTTACAGGGTAATCAGATTCAAAACATAGAGAATCCCTCTAGGCAAAACCTTAAGTTACAAAAAGACACAAAAACAGGAATATACATCCCATTCAGCACAACTTATTTTATCAGCCATTTAAAGAAATCATAATCTAGCGCATATCTAACTAGATTGCTTACTAACTCTTTACAGGAGTTCTGACCTGCATTCCTGCTCTGGTCCCAGCAAAAGCATCACACAGACAGAGAGAACCCTTTGTTTCCCCCCCCTCCAGCTTTGAAAGTATCTTGTCTCCTCATTGGTCATTTTGGTCAGGTGCCAGCGAGGTTATCTTAGCTTCTTAACCTTTTATAGGTGAAAGGGTTTTTCCTCTGGCCAGGAGGGATTTAAAGGTGTTTACCCTTCCCTTATATTTATGACACTCCTCCTGGTAAGTTAATCATGCATGATCAAAACATTTGTTTCCAGTTCGAGTTCACCAGGTGTCAGGTCGTTATCTTTCCTCCCTTAAAAAATCAATGAAAAGTGAACAGAAAGGAGCCTTGCCCTCATGCCTGTATGCTCTTTGATATACTTGCCTGTGTGCTGTCACACTGACTGAAAAAAAAATGTTAAGCACACTGTATTGACTTAATAAAGAAGAAAAATCAAAGGCAAGACAGACTGGTATAAACAGAGTAGACTACACTTCAGAATAGGAGAAATCTGAAAATCAATAGGTATACATGTTTGGCCTTTGGCTATGCAACCTTTTATAATGAAATTGTCAGGATGAAAAGGCTATTTCAATTATTTAAGTCATGGGGAAAAACACAGTCAAATAATTTACTATACTACTGAAAGTTATTTGAGCTCTTACTACTGTGAAATTTCTTAAGGATGCATTATTTATTTTCAGTTCTCACTGATATGCTTATCTTAAGTTTGAGCTGTAATCCAATATTTGTATTCTCTTTTCTTGCAGGTAAGTCCGGATTGGGCTATTTGATGAAATTTGCAGTTTGGGGATGTAAGCAGACAAAGTAAGCTGTCTCAGCCTGTTAACAAGGTCAGATTGTTGTCTGAATGTTCAAACTACGGCATTCCAATTAAAAACGTAGTGACTGAAATAGACGGCGTAGTTTGCAAACTGGTGGTAACTGTCCAAACTCAGTGTTTTTTATCTGGTAGGTTAGAAATCTTTACCATCAGTAATTAGCATTTACAAATACTTCTTTTACACTTAAACTATTAAATCTGCAATAGCTGGAGATAATATGCAATTGTATATTGTTACATATATATATTAAAGGTGGTATAACTTTTTTACCACCATCTCTAAGATAATCACTTTATTGGATTCTCTAATTTTGGCTCTTTGCCATGTGGAGAGATTGAAACCTTTAGAATTTGAGCAACAGCCAGTTAACAGGTCATACACTGAAAAGTTTACTTTGTGGATCATTCGAAACTGATTACCTTTGAGTAATCATCTGGCAAAAGGGCACTGCTATAAACCATTAAAATACCGCTACCAAACTGGCATGCTTTGCTTCCTACATGACCCTTGCTGCTCATAGTGACTCCTGATAATACCAAGGAAGTCCTCATGCTCTTTCAAGCTTTCTTGCATCAGATTCAGCCAGTTTGAATCATTGACATAAGTGTCATGTTTATTGCTTCAGTGATCTAACTTGATTCTGTTTCAGTGTTTTCTTTGGTTCTCCTCTACCCATCAACTCCAGGAACAGTTAACCTCTTGTTGAATCTTTTGTTTTTGCTTTGTTTTGCTTTTAACAATTATTGCAGATAATCAAATAGCAGCTTCTTGAGAAGTCAGCAGTAGTTGACTGGTGTCCATACCACAAGGAATCTTTCTGATGCCCTGAACTTTAATGCTGTCTTATCTCTCTACAGAAAATCTTCATACAATATTTACATCCAGAAAAAATTTAATGCCTGATCAGATCAGTGATATTGTGATGCTAATACCTGTCATAGACTATTGATATTCAATTTACAGAAAATGATATAAAAGATACCTTCCTGCAATCATCCATGGAGTTTAGATTTGGTGATTTTAAAAATGAAGAGCTTTATGCTTTGTCTGGCCAGTTGTAAAGATTGCTCATTGTGTTAATATTTGGGTGGTAGTTCCACCACACTTGAGATTTTATGTTGTAAGTAAACTTGTCACGAACACCATTCAGATCAGCCAGTGATATTTTATGCAAATACTTGACTAAGCAAATACTTTTATTCTTGGTTCTTCTTTTACTTTACTTTACTTTCTGCTTCTGTTATGGTAATTCACATCAACCAAGGGGCCATATGTTTGGCCATTATCTTTGAAAACTCATGGCGATCGGGGGATTGAAAAACGTCCAGCGGAGGGCAACAAAAATGATTAGGGGACTGGAACACATGACTGGAACACTGAAACACATGACTTATGAGGAGAAGCTGAGGGAACTGGGATTGTTTAGTCTGCGGAAGAGAAGAATGAGGGGGGATTTGATAGCTGCTTTCAAGTACCTGAAAGGATGTTCCAAAGAGGATGGATCTAGACTGTTCTCAGTGGTAGCAGATAACAGAACGAGGAGTAATGGTCTCAAGTTGCAGAGGGGGAGGTTTAGGTTGGATATTAGGAAAAGCTTTTTCACTTGGATGGTGGTGAAGCACTGGAATGCATTACCTAAGGAGGTCAAGTTGCAGTGGGGGAGGTTTAGGTTGGATATTAGGAAAAACTTTTTCACTTGGACAGTAGTGAAGCACTGGAATGCATTACCTAAGGAGGTCAAGTTGCAGTGGGGGAGGTTTAGGTTGGATATTAGGAAAAACTTTTTCACTTGGACAGTAGTGAAGCACTGGAATGCATTACCTAAGGAGGTGGTGGAATCTCCTTCCTTTGAAGTTTTTAAGGTCAGGCTTGACAAAGCCCTGGCTGGGATGATTTAGCTGGGGATTGGTCCTGCTTTGAGCAGGGGGTTGGACTAGATGACCTCCTGAGGTCCCTTCCAAACCTGATATTCTATGATTCTATGTTCCTATGTCAGTTTGAAAATGAGATAATGAGTGCCCTACAGTATGAATGATTGGGTCACTGCAAGAGCGAGGCTGACTTTTGAGGTGGAGAGAAGCCTGGGGAAAGTGAGCTATATGGTACTGTACATGCATGTATTATATCCACCATTTGGGATGATTCATGGATTTCAGTGGAAGGAAGATTAACATTCCAGGGAAATGCAAATTATGGTTTTCTGTGTCCTCTGATGAATTAGAAGTTATCTCCTCAATATGCACCAATATCCATTTCTGGAACGAGTAAGGGGAGATATGATTGAGGTCTATAAAAGCATGACTTGTGTGGAGAAAGTAAATAAGGAAGTGTTATTTACTCCTTCTCATAACACAAGAACTAGGCGTTACCAAATAAAATTAATAGTCAGCAAGTTCAAAACAAACAAAAGGAAGTATTTCTTCACACAATGTATAGTCAACCTATGGAACTCTTTGACAAAGGATGTTGTGAAGGCCAAGACTATATCAGGTTTCAAAAAAGAACTAGATACATTCATGGAGGATAGGTCCACCAATAGCTATTAGCCAACATGGGCAGGGATGGTGTCCCTAGCCTCTGTTTGCCAGAGGCTGGGAGTGGGCAGCAGGGGATGGATCACTTGATGATTACGTGTTCTGTTCCTTCCCTCTGGGGCACCTGGCATTGGCCACTGTTGGAAGACAGGATACTGGGCTAGATGGATCTTTGGTCTGACCCAGTATGGCCATTCTTATGTTCTTATATCCGTTCGACACATGCTTTAGCTTTTACTCTGCTCATGGAGGAAAATAAATGTTGTCCTCAGACGAGTTAAATATTAAATTCCCACTAGAAAAGTCACCAAGCTGACTTATTCTAATTTTTTACAATTAAATTTATTTAGTTTATAAAATTCTAGTTCACACTCTCTTTCCCCCTTCCTACTAGTCATAAGTTTTCTTCCTCCACCATTACCCTCCAATGTATGTGCAATACCCCAGAGACTTCACACTAAAGGCAATGTTACAGTGAAGTATTTCCATGTGTTTAACATTTTCCAGGAATATATTAAATAAGTGACTTAATGTGTCTAGATGCACTACGAGAATCTGATTCTATATTCCTTATACACTAAAACTCCTACTAACATCAACAGAGGATTTTGGCATGAGGGTCAGACTCTGTTTCTAAACATTGATTCTAAACAATGATAGCCCTGTTGTGTTGATTTTGATGGAATAAATCGGCCCCAAGTGTCAAAGGTGAACACATCACTGTACAATACTAAATAGTTAAACACGGTTTGGGGTTTCAAATACAGAGACTTCAACCTGCTTAGTTCCATGGCAAACCTACCATTAAAATGTGTATCTCCTTTTATTAAAGATACAGAAAAAGAAAGAAGCATTTGAAATGTAAAGTATTGAGGGGCTTTTATTTTAACAATATCCCTTTCCCTATAGAGAGATTTTATAGAGAGAACCTCCTGTCTGACAGTCTTTTAGATGGTAATAACTGTCCTTTTTGGTGAGGAAAAGAGAAATAATTAGTTGAGATGGGCTGTTGCTATTGAAGTCTGATCCTGCTTCTCTTAAGACAAAGCAAGACAAACACAAAAGGAGAGGGAGAATAAAAGCAAAGATAGCAAATGGACCATGCTGATTCTCTCAGCCTCACTGCTAGAGAAACATAGGCCTAACACATTCTTTTTTTTTTATTAGCTATTCCGAGACCTGGCAAACTTGTACCAGCATCTGGCTCTTCAAGGCATTGTTTTTAATTGCCTCTCTGGTCACGGACTCACAGCAATGTTGCAAAAGGTTCAGTCTTGGACAGCTAATCCAGACTCTTTTTAAACAGAAAACAAAGAGAAAGGAGAGAGAAGAAATACAGTGTAGAAGGAAAAGGACACGCAAGTGAGGGAGGCAAAAGCAGGACCGCAAGGCTCGCATTCTGGGGGTGTTAATGACATTGGCTCTCTCTCTCTCTCTTTCTCTCTGGCCAGGTCAGGGCACCTTTCAGGATCAGGATGATGAAGGACTAGTGGTGTCATGGTGGATCCCGAATCAACAGCAGATGGTGGGGACGTTAGCCATGATAGTAGAGCTTGCTCCTTCCAATCCATCTGGCCTCCAATCCTCATGATTCCCCTCCACAAAGTCTCTGTTTAAGAACACCAAAAAAGGATGATAGTGGAACAGACTATCCCCTCATTATTTGTTCACCAGTTAGGCCTAATTTCTGACATACCAATTTTGGTCCATTAATTGCTGATTTCATTCTCCTTTATTTACCATTTACAGTCTTAACACAGCACTTGAGTTGATTAATTCAGTCTCTGTCTTTTATCTTTTGCTGACTTGTGTAACAGACTGAGTTGGACTTTTATTACCTTGCACAACTTAGAGTATAGGCATCTTCAAAACAACCCCTCAGGGGAATAAGTTAGGCTAGCATTGCCTTGAACAACCACATGAAACATCCATGGAAAAATATGTTGTAGCATAGCAGGGCTGTATACTATCTCTCATATTTTAATGAATGCGAATGCACAGCTTTTTGTTTTCATCACTGTGGAGCTATTAATAGCAGAGTCTGTCAGTGAAAGATTTTGAGCAGTAGTGATATTCCTCATTTCAAGCAGCAATAAAAGGCTTGTCCTTCAGCTTTTTTGTCTGGAATTTATAAATGCCTCTTTCAAGGCGCTCCAGACATGAGAAGATAAAAAGTGGTTAGACAAGAGTAAGAATAGTTACAAACCTAAAATAAAGCTTTAAAAAACGAAGCACTTCTGGCTGTAGTGTAGAGTTATAAATGACATCTTTGGGGAAAATCAAGACAGGGATTCAAGTTTAAACAAACATTGAATCATAAGACAGGAATGGACCTTGAGAGGTCATCTTGTCCAGTCCCCTGCACTCATGGCAGGACTAAGAATTATCTAGACATACCAAGCAACTGTGGAAATCCACTTAAATCAGAATTTATAGTAACATACATGGCAGGATTTTCATAAGTACTCAGCAATGGGCTAATTCTACTTCCATTGAAGTCATCTGAAGCTTTACCACTGACTTCGGAGAGTGCAGATTTAGGCCAATGCTTAGAGCTTTTGAAAATTGTACGCAGATGTAGCCAATACTTGCTCTACTTTATCCTATAAGAAATCAAGGCTGAAGCAGGTTTTGCTCATACTTCAGAGAGATTATCATATGTTTGCTTTTTGTATATGTTAAAGCTGTACCTCTCAAATGACTCTCATTTTGAAGAACATCATTCCTCTGAGTCCCCAGGTTACCTCCATTTCACACAAACACACTTGTTTCCTCCCTTTGATTGTGGAAACTTTATCTCAGAAATAGAATAATGGAATTGAGTTTGTGGAAAGTGTTTGAATCAACGGAGGGAATCTCAGAGCATTTAATGTTTCTTGTATGAATGACTTGTATGCCCCCTCATTTTGGCTCTCTCTCTCACACGCTGCATCCCAAGTTTTGAGCCTTGGCAGGTTGAGAGGAATAAATAAAACCCTGACTGAAGGGTGGAGTGAACTGTACCACATGCACAGCCCCTCCTGGAACTCACTGGTGCACAAAGCAATGGGTATGCAAAGAGCCATCACCACCTCCATTGCGTGGTTTGCAACACTGGGGCAGTAGCATATTGTAATGGCTATTTTGGGGTGTGGAGTTGTATATACATACCTTTAGATGGATGGCCAAATCTCCTTATTTACATCTGGCCTTCACCTGTGTTCTAGTAGAAAACAGGCAGTGAGTCATAACAATGAGGCTGTTCCCCATGGATGGAGTAGAGGGAGGATCCTGCCAATCATCCAGGATTATTTAGGATGTTGGAATGCCATGAGGGAATACAATGAGGGAATTTAAGGCTGAGGGAAATAATTAGAGATAGGTCCATCTTTTGTGATACCTGTCAGAGTAGAATGTAACCCAAGTAAGGGTACAGCTTGTGTCTGAATATAAATCTAAATAAATATCTGCACAGTACAGGCCATATTTAATCATAAAGGGAATTGTCATTGACTGGGGAGCTGGGCAGTTTTGGAAGGGAAGTCCCACTATAAAATGCAAAGCTGTAATCGTTTTTTAAAAACACATTGGCTGATGGATTTTGTGGGTTGTTTTGAGGAGTGTGGCAGGGAGTGGGGGAGCAACTTGGATCTGGTATTGGATTTCAGTCTCTCAGCATTTAATGCAGCAAACAACTGGTCTGCCTCCCAAGCCCAAGAAGGAGTCTGGTCAGTCCCTTTCTTCATGGCACCACCTATCCGCAGCACTGACAAACTTTAGCAAACCCCAGAATGAGGGCTTCCCCGTGACACAGGGCATTCCTTGAGGGAGCTCCCAGCTCCTGGCAGCTTTTCCCCAGTCCTTCTATAGGCTGTCTGCCTGGGGGGAGTCCTGCCACAAGAGCCAACCAGCTTCCTTTTACTCCCTTACCTGAGCTTTCAGCCTTTATGGGAATCACATGCTCATCAGGCAATCATCTGACCCCTTCCCAGCTGGTCTGATGAGCTTCTCTACCAGGCTTAAATGCCTGTTCCTCAGAACAGGACTGGCTGCAGGCCGTCAGGTCCTTAAAGGGGCAGCCCACCCTGTTACACATGTTTTAGATTTTGCATGACAAGGTGCATTAAGGTGTGACCTGGACTGGAAGGGCATTTTTAACATTGGGTAGTGCTGGTTGCATTTTCTAAAGTACTAAATGTTAAGAAAAATAACAATTTTTGATTAATTTTTTGCAACATTTTTCCATGGTTTTTATCTACTTTTGAGCTGGCTGACTTTTTTTTTTTTTTTTTTAATTTCTGTTAATTTTTTTCAGTATTTCAAATTTTGAAGAAAAACTGACCATTGTTTTACCAGCTTTAGCACTGCAATGAAATTTTCCAATCCCCACCACTCTGCAGCTGAGTACATTAACTATATTTTATAACTATTTTATTATAATTATTATACTAATATGATTTTATATACACACTGTAAATCATTCCATCTTCTTTGGTGCTCAGTGGGATGAAATGTGACTTCTGCATTAAATTGTCCACACCTCTTGGTCTTCTGTAACCTAGGATTCTTTGGCTAAAATTTCTCATTCTTGGTACCACAGTTCAGCAATTCGGGGGGAACACTAATAGGAACACTACTGTAGATGGAGGGTGAGGTGCTTGAAGGTTTTAAAGAACCATCTCATTACAACCTGCTCTGAGTTTGGTTGGACATCATGATCATTAAAATGTAGTGACCTTCCTGAGGCCTGTCAACATGAGCAGTTACTTTGATGCTGCCACCAACATTGCTGCTCGAAGGGTAGTGCGACATTGGACAGATTTCACACACAATCTTTGTGTAGACACAGCCTCTCTTATAATACAAATAAACCACCTGATGGAAACCGCTCCTGGACTTAAGAAAAAATCCCAGTAGAATCTTTCCATGGGCCTTGTTTTCTACTGAAGGTCCTGTAGACCCAGCAGACAGTAGCCAAAAGGCTTGTTTCCTTTTCCAAAACCTAGTTGCTAGTTTGGAACCAACTGAAAATTTCCCCCTGGAATTTCCAGTAAAGATGTACGTTACTTTAAACATTGAACTGACATACATTTGCTGTTTAAGTATATGAACTTAGATAGAGCAACCATAAAGTGGGCGCATAACTGGTTGGAAAACCGTTCCCAGAGTAGTTATCAGTGGTTAACAGTCATGCTGGAAGAGCATTAACAAGTGGGGTCCCTCAGGGATCAGTTCTAAGTCTGGTTCTGTTCAATATCTTCATCAATGATTTAGATAATGGCATAGAGAGTACATTTATAAAGTTTGCGGACAATACCAAGCTGGGAGAGGTTGCAAGTGCTTTGGATGATAGGATTAACATTTAAAGTAATCTAGACAAACTGGAGAAATGGTCCGATGTAAACAGGATAAAATTCAATAAGGACAAATGCAAAGTACTCCACTTTGGAAGGAACAATCAGTTGCACACATACAAAATGGGAAATGACTGCCTAGGAAGGAGTACTGCAGAAAGGGATCTGGGGGTCACAGTGGATCACAAGCTAAATATGAGTCAACAGTGTAACACTGTTGCAAAAAAAGCAAACATCATACTGGGATGTATTAGCAGGTGTGTTGTAAGCAAGACATGAGAATTTATTCTTCTGCTCTACTCCATGCTGGTTAGGCCTCAACTGGAGTATTGAGTCCCGTTCTGGGCACCACATTTCAGGAAAGATGTGGACAAACTGGAGAAAGTCTAGAGAAGAGCAACAAAAATTATTGAAGGACTAAAAAACATGACTTGTGAGGGAAGATTGAAAAAAATGGGTTTGTTTAGTCTGGAAAAGAGAAGACTGAGCGGGGACATAATAACAGTTTTCAGTTACATAAAAGGTTGTTACAAGGAGGAGGGAGAAGAATTGTTCTTCTTAACCTCTGAGGATATGACAAGAAGCAATGGGCTTAAATTGCAGCAAGGGAGGTTCAGTCTGGACATTAGGAAAAACTCCCTAACTGTCGGGGTGGTTAAACACTGGAATAAATTGCCTAGGAAGGTTGTGGAATCTCCATCATTGGAGATTTTTAAGAGCAGTTTAGACAAACACCTGTCAGAGATGGTCTAGATAATACGTAGTCTTGCCATTACAAGGGACTGGACTAGATGACCTCTCAAGGTCCCTTCCACTTGTGTGAGTTTATGATTCTATGACTCTATATTTGTGAAGATGAGAAAACAATTCTTTATCTTGCATTGTTTTGAATAATTTCTCAATGTTACTTTCCTCTCCACAATGCCTCCCTTGTGTCAGATGAAAAGCTTTATGAGAGAATTTTTCCTTCTATGAATTCTTATTGGCAATAAAAAGTGACAAATACATCAGGATGTCTGCAAACAATTATTTTCCTCTGCTGCCATAATTTTAAGACTTAAATATCAGTTTATGAGTTCCACTAGGTATTTCTGGTCAAAGGACATGTTATTTGACAGAGCTGAAACAGGTTGTATATTTCCTTGTGACTCCAGACTTCTAGGGAGCTGTGTAGGCAGAAACTGGGGATCTTAATCACTCTGTGCCACCACCAGAGTTTCATTTCAGGCATTTAATTCCCTAGGGAGTTCCCTATCTGAAGTGACTAACATTTGCAAAAGCTATTAAAGTGCAGCAAAAATGTGGGTTTTATTTGTATTTTTTTTCATCTTCCAGGCTAGAGCTTGCCAATAACTGACATTAAGGGACTGATCTAAATCCACTGAAGTCAATCCCCTTGGAGGACATATAGCAGCAATGCTGGTGGTGAAGAGTTTTGTGTGTGTGTGCAGTACATGAAAGAAATTAGTGACAAATAACACAGATCACTAGAGTGACTATATTACAGTTCACAAGTGAAAACACACTAAACCTCTTATTCTGTTAGTTCTAAGTCAAAGCTAAACTGAAGGCTTCTGTAATTAATGAATTTGGCTCTGACGCTCCATTACTCCCCTTAGTGCTTGATTTATTGCTGAAAATTTGGAGTTAGCCAAGTGAAATATGTCAACATATTTACATTTAATCAATCTCCAATGTACTGGCCTGAATCTATATGGCACTCCATATTAAGGAGGATTGGGCCCATTAATAGACACTGTTGTAAACCTCTGTGGCATTTGGGATTCCTTTTCTTTCATGATCATGAAAGGAAAAGAAGTTATGCTCAGAATCTGGGGCCTAATCCAAAGCCTGTTGAAGCGAATGGGTTGCGTCAGGCAAATTGTCATAAAGTAATCTATGGTATGCTGCAGATTTCCAAAGGAGGGCTAAAGACTGAAATAGGTGACTGATTTGTTCCTGATGGGTGCAACTTGAACATCCAGTAGTTTTGCTATCCACTTGAAAAAATATATATAATAATCCTCCTTAAAAAGTCTTTTGTTGATGCACAATTATATTAAAGCTGGTACACAGTGAGTACAGACTGAGGCTAGTCTTTTCCAAACAAAGAAGACCATGAGTCTGTTTTATCCTAAAGTATATTTGCTGATATTTGTTGCAATATAAATCTCAGATTGCTGAGTACGAATGCACCCAGAGAGGATTGCCAAGCTACAGATGACAGCCTGACATGCAGCAGTGTCAAAAATACTGAGAAAGGCAGCTGTGTATGCATATCTTCAAGCTGGTGCAGGGCCGTCCCATAGGGTGATTGCAGGGGCTGAGGAGAGAGACATAGGAGACCATGAGAAGAAAGATTATGAAAGGCAATGACCTATGCACAAATTTCAGTTTTACTAGACTTGGTAAGAATAATAAAACTGCAATTAGCTGTGCAGGTAAAGCTGTGTACGTGAGCTAAGTCCTTTAGCGACATATTTAAGATGTTGTATTCATAAATAGATGAGAAGGAGGGCTTGGTAGAGGCCAGCTCAGAGTGACTAAGATGGGGAGTTGGAAGCAAGAGATCAGAGCTAGAGGTGAACTCATGAGGCTCAGAGAACAGAAATTGGGATCACTCTGGTCATGAATATGGAAATGGCTGTTGTTTGGGATAAGGGATTTAAGAGACTTTCTCAGACTGACACTCAGAGTTCTGTGTGCGCAGCACATGCTTGAGCAAACAGGAATTGCATAAAAATGTAATGCTGAGGTAATTAGAATGGAATCACACAAATTATTTAATTTAAGAGAAACCACTGGATTAATACATTTAAATGTGTTTGCGTTGTTTCCAACCAACTCTTATGTGTTCCTTTTTGAGTCCTGAATTTATACGCCATATAAAATACTACAGAGCAGTGGTGGGCAACCTGTGGCCCGTGGGCCACATGCAGTCTGTCAGGGCAAGCTGCTGGCGGGCCGCCTGACCATTTGTTTACATTTGCACAGTTGCCCGCAGCTCCCAGTGTTCCCGGCCAATGGGAGCTGCAGAAAGCGGTGGCCAGGCCTGCCGTGCAAATGTAAACAAATGGTCTGGCGGCCTGCCAGCAGCTTGCCCTGGTGGGCTGCAGGTTGCCCACCATTACTATAGAGTATCTTGTGCTAAAGAGTCTCTGCTGCTGAATGTTCCAACAATTACAGATGGTTCCACCCCATAAAATCCAAATCCCAACCTTCCTCAGAAATTCAGGGGTGTTTGGATCTAGGGATTTGGTTTAGGCCAAAGGGAAATGTACAAGAAATAGTGATTATCCTGTGTGTATAAGACCAACAATAAATGCTCTATACATGGCAGCTTTTAAATGGAAGGCTTAAGGACTTAATAATGAGCTATGGAGCATTTCACTTCCAAATTCCCATTGAGGTCAAATCAGCAGTAAGAAATCACCAGCTGATGTCCAGGGATTTTCAGAGAATGAATTGGTGATATTAACTCAGTACCCAGTGGTGCTGTTTATATATAAAGAGCAACTTCCACCCTTCATTCTGATCAGTTTTGATCTCTGGATGGTATTGTGGTATATGCTCATTGGCTAGAGAAAACTGCCATTCTTCTTAGCAAGGAAGGATAGGATTTTAGGTAAGACAAGAAATAGGAGCACACAAGCCATGTGATAGCACTGTCTTAACTAAAGCATTATTCAAATAGAATTATTGAAATTGTGTATCATTTCAATGTGCTACGCAGTCTGTTATGTACAGGAGTGCTCATAGATAAGATCAGCCATGTATTTCATTGTAACTGATAGATATGGGCTGGACTGAAATAAGAAGGTACAGGTCTCAATCCTTTAGATTTTTTTTAAATCAGAAAATAGGAGAGAGGGAATGGGGGAGGACAGATTTTCATCTGGTTTGAATCTGCTAAAGCCAAGGGTAGTCAATGGAGCTATACAGCACCTGGGAATCTGGTCCAATGTGTGCTATTAATTTGCTCTTATGGATTCAGACTATAAAAGAAGAACCAATGGTGTGCACCTGAGTTTGTCCACTGGCAGACAACACTACAATAAATAATAGTCTGCACCTTTCCAAGTAAGGATCTCAGTGTGTTCTAAATGAAAGGCTTTCTTAACATACCCCTGAACAACATCAAGCCTTACCATAATCTAGAGAGCATTGTTACTCGTAGAGATTTTGAAATGTACAAGTGGAATTAGGCTCCCAACTCCCATTAACTTTCAGTAGGAGTTGGGCAGTTGACTTCTCTGAAAATCCTAGTCAAATCCTGACTTTCTAAATAGTCTGCATTTTTATTTTTAAAAAACCCATATGTATACTGTGATACCTGGAGTAAATTTCTGTCCCAACATTTCAGGAATTCAGCACATCAGCCCCCTTCCTCCCCACTCCTTCCCCCCCAAAAAAACCCCAAAACAAAACTAGCAACCATCAACACTGAGTTATACTCCAGGTTGGTCAAGGCTCTGGTTTATTTTCCAAATTGAGTCCTCAGGCAAGAAGAATAAATGTAATCCTGCCTCTCACCTCCCCTTTGAGATTTAAGGACAGGAATATTTTAACGGGAAGAAAGAGAAGGCTAAGGGGTCAGATACAGTACAGTTCCCTGGAGAAAGAAAATGAATTTCATACTTTTCTTCCTTTTTACCTCTATCTTGTGGTTCTATGAGCCAAGTATTCACATGTCAGATTAGGACTGGACAGCAACTAGAAAATGTAATGATTGCTTGTGAAAAGAGAATTAATTATTTCTGGAGTAGGCGAGAGAGAGAGATTTGCCACATATTAACAAACACAACCAATTCCTGTGTATCAGAGTACAGGTCCATACTTTTCATAGTACCATGCCTTACTTAGGAGATAAGCTGCTGCATGAGCCTGAGGTTTATTAATTTCCTTCGTGGTGAACACAAGTAGACCACTTTGCACTAATCTAGCCTGGAGATGACAAGACCTTACTAATAAGTTGTTCAAAAGCCTACTAAAATCTTCTACCACATCTTCTTTCATCTTAACTAATTCATGGTAGCTACTGATAATTTTTCTTTAATAATGGGGAATGATTAGAATCAAATTTTTAAAGTCTCCTTTAAAGTTTGAGCACAGTTATAAAAGTGACTATGTGAAACCAACACCTTCTCCCACCCCTTATTTGTCATAGAGTATGTCTGCACTGCAAAAAATGACCTGCAGCAGCGAGTCTCAGAGCTTAGGTCAGCTGATTCAGGCTCAAACAATGGGGCTAAAAAGTTCAGTGTAGACATTCAGGCCCAAACTGGAGCCTGGGTTCTGTGATCCACCCGCCTCATTGGGTTTCAGAGCTTGGGCTCCACCCAAGCAGGAATGTCTACGTTGCCATTCTTAGCCCTAAAGCACAAACCCGTGAATCTGAGTCAGTAGATCTGCTCTCTGAGACTCCCTGCTGCGGGTCTCTCTTTGCAGTGCAACCATGCCCTTAGTCAGATCTACTTATTTGATTGCCAGACCCAGATTTTTACTTCTGTCCTTCAGGGTGATACAGCTATGGGACAGTGAGCTGGTATCTTGTCTACCTTGTTTATCAGTACAATTTGTCAGTTAAGTTTGAAGTCCCCAAAGCAGCAAAGCATCAAAGTATGACCTTAAATTTAATCATGTGCTTAGATGTTTTGCTGGACAGGAATAAATTTAAATCACATGGTTAAGTACAGGGCTGAGTTCGGTTCCCCCCCAAGCTGATGGATACAGTAGGTGCAAAGAAAGCAACTTGATTCCATGTCCCAACATAAATTTATAGAACAGACAGAAAATTGTTAGCATCTTTTGTGTTCTCTAGCTGTTTGTGACCTTTGTTTTCCTGTCCCTGTTTATTAGTTATGCAATGCTAGTTAACTCAAAAACAAATAAACTGTTTAAATATGCAGTAAGGAAAAACATTATTTTGACTTGTAAGCTGAGCACACTTGATTGGGTGGAATGGAAAGAGAGCAATTACAGAGTCTTACAATATTGTTTTCCCAAAATCACTTTTCTGACTACAGCCTTGAACATGAGGATTTTGCTGATATCACTTTCTGAGTCAATAATTGGATTTCCATTCAAGTAAAACAAATTCAGCACAACATGTGAATAAAGAGATAAGGATTATGACTATTCCTGATGTAAAGAAACCAACAAAATATCCTGCTATGCATGGTTAAATTAAAAATAAATAAATTTTTCATCCTAAAAACCACTCTCCAAATTATAACAATTTCAAATAGTTCTCTTAAAGAAACAAAGGCTAAGCATCAATATGGTTTTAGTCTCAACTGTCGTAGCCTCATAATGTGAAATTTGCAAAGAAAAATCCACACTAACTTTTGAGAGGACTATACGTATTTCACAGTCTTCAGTTCTTACACAAGCTTACAGTTTATTTCACATAAAGGGGACGCTACTCCTGCAAGTGTAATATCAAAGTCTGTGAAGACCAAAAGTCTTCACAAATTGCAAGAATATAATATGGTGTGCAGCATCTGAAATTACACTTCTAAACTTGTGAAGAGAATGAAACTGGCATATTGTGTTCCTGTTACTGTACAGTTACATGGTGACAGAGATAATGTAAGAATGCAAACATAGCCAGGCCTCTTCAGATAATTCATTCCTTTGTGATGGAAAATATAATATTGGCCCTAAAAAGTCATTCTTGTGATAAGAATTATAATAATGGGTGATATTCACCCATAGTTAATCCAGTCCCAAGAAACCCTTTGGCCCCTTTTACACTTTCTAATGCTGCCAGCTCTGTTTATCTCACTGTAGGTTCCTGAATTTCTGACCTTTTTCAATGTGTCTCTCCCATTCATCTTTTGTGTTCTAAAAACAGCACTGTCAAAGGGGGAGGAGGGGGAGAATATGTACAAAAATGGCAGGGTTTTTTGTGCACATCTCCTGTGTGCTAACATAATGGCAACATCCTAAAAAACAGCAGATACGTATCAGCAGTGTTTGGAAACTGTCTGATATCATCCATCTGCTTTACAGTTCAATCACAATGCTGTTTGCTATAAAATGGAAAACACTGAGAATAGAAGCACATTTACTCATGCCAATCAAGCTGTTCTGAGTGTCTGGCTTGCCAACAGATTGCTGATAATAGATGCAACATTCTGCTGTTGAAAAAGTTTCGCCAATTTAGGAAGCAAGTGCCCTGCACAATTCCTGGGGCTAGAATGGACGGCCACAAGGCAAGTCCTGTGTAAAGCTTTTGGTAACAGGCTAATTCTCAAATTCAGGTTGGTCTCACGAATGTAAAATATCAGACAATTCTTCTTAGCAGCCCAATTGCACCCCTATGCTTTGTTTGATACAGCTTAAATTAGTTCCTTTTATTCAGATGATGGTGTCATGGGTCTTTTATTCCTTGAGGATCTAAGGCTGGATGCTACTATTCTGACAATTTGATCTTCTGTTGCAAACATCTAATTAGCGACTTATTTCCCCCCCTAACCATCTCCCTCTTGTGCTTTACTGTAACCCTTTTCATACTTTTGTCATCTCAGCTCTCACTAGAGGAGTGCACGATCATCCCCAGGCATTACAGCCACGCACTACTTTACGGGTGCATTCTGCTACCACCACAACAAAATGTGTTACTTCAATTCTTGTTTAGTTTTCTCTTTATAATGTACATCACAGTGAAGTCTCAAATCCCCATGCTCTCACTCCTGTAGGCTATTGCACAGGAACAAGTCTTAATCTAAAAAATAATAAAAAGAGCAACACCAAACTCATCTTTTTTGTTCCAACTTTGCAGGTCTTGAAGGTGACAGTAGTTCAAAAGCTTTGTAATGTCTGGAATGGAGATTTGTCATCCTTTTCATGCACTCCAGTACCAGGAAATACTGTTTGGTGATGGGCAAGCCCATGCAAGCTTCTGCCCCAATCTCCTCTATCTTGAATAAAGTTCATGTAAACTTAATTTGTTTTATTTTCATGTGTGTAAACCCTTGTAGCTTCTGGTGATAATGCAGAAAAGCCTTGAGTCAGAGGGTGTTCTTTATAGATTTCTGGTCTAAGATGGAAGTATCAAAAATGTTGGGAGAGACCTGTTTTTGTGAGCTGTTGAGTCCAGTTTTTGTAGATACAAAGAAGTGCAAACAGTGTGAATAAATGCATGCATTCTGTGATTCCCAAACCAAATGCATTAGTCTTTTGAAGCCTTCCCATCATTAGTTAACAGTGACTCATATTTTGTTAATATCCAAGACTAACCAAGTGAATAGGAATTAAGGTATGGACAATGTTTACATAGAAAGTACAGAAATATGACCTGGTATACAAAGTTGTTTGTAAGACTTAATATTATTCGGCCCACTGAGTAGTTAGCATTAAGCTTAATTTCTTCAGTCCTTGCACCCTGGGAACGTGAAGACATAAAACATTGAGGCATAGCAGCCGGAAAGTCAGCAGGTTAATATGAAGGGCTACTGTCAATGTATTCACTGTCTTCTTTGATCAAACTTGTGCTTCGTGCTGGTAGATAAATGGACACTAATATTCTAGTTCTCCATTATTACCCAGCGTACCCAAGTAGTCTTCATTAATAAGAACCAAAACATAACATCAGACTTCTTGCACATTACATAAATGGGATGTGTGTTTTCTTTGTGAATTTGTATATGTATCAGTATCTGTTGTAGGCAGGGGTACTACATGACAATTTTCTGTTCAGATTTCTGGCCAGGACACTAGAAAAATTGAAAGGTGATACCATGCTGCACTTGGGACTCCATTTCAAATATCACAGTAAGTCCAGCACAAGCTTAGACAGTACTTCAGGAGTTGAGTCAATTCTTCAGAAGTGTGCCTAGTTGACATGATCAATAAAACTCATCATTGATATATTTCACGAACGAGTGCCGAGCTTGGTGAATACTTCAAAAGAACTTCCATTCACTCAGCTAGGAGTAGATCAAAACGCACTGCAGCACATTTAAATGCACAGGAGCAGGGTCTGTGTGGCCAGTTAGTGCACTTTATACCCCAGCTTACAGATAAAGAACTCCCTGTCAGTGGAATGCCACGGATTTTAATGGGAGTCTTGCCTGAGTAAGAAAACCAGGATCAGGCCCTGAATTTTCCTATGGATCAATTCCCTCTTATTATTTCTACTTACACTCTTTAAATCTTCCTAAACAATTCCCCTCCCTCCCTGATGTTTACGCCCTTCAGAGAGATATGTAGACAGTTATCACCTTCTCCTTAGCCAAGCTATAAATATTTATTTCCTTTCATCTCTCCCATAAGTCATTCCCTCCAGCCTCTCTGAATGTGATCTTGTTGTGACTGTTAATATACAGGATGAGCAGCTCAGCTTCCTTCTGTGCTTGGAGCAGTTTGAAACTGCCCTATATCATGGTGCTGCAAATATTGTGTAGATGGAGAGCCAATAGGTGACCATCCAAGACTTTGTGAGCTGGAGGGGGGCATGTTTGTTTGCCAGCATTGAATGTTTCTGCTGCACAGCTCAATTTTTGTAAGGGAAGGGCGGGGGACAAAATACACTGCTTGGTAACCTTGAAAATGCTTTTCAGTGGTCAAGTCTAACAGAAAGCACTACAAGAAAAATGATCTTTTTGGCACAAAAGACAGGCTATTAACCTCCTGTCAAGTCTGGCTTGTCAGGCAGCCTGCTGAATCTTCATTTATTTGTACAATGCTGGATTTTTTTGAGCTATAAGAAAAGGAACATGTTTCCATGTATACCCTGGTAGATTTTAGTTGTGTGATGTGACTTTGCTTGGATTTCATTTTTAAGCAAAAGAGATCTGAGTTCTGTTTCCACCATTAACAGATGAGAACTGGAGTAACGGTAGTAAACTTCCATTAAGTCTGCTATTTCAGCGTGATGCTTAAGTTTGCTACTAGAGACTCCCCTTGATGAGTCTGTGATAAAATTAAACAGACAGGGATCTTTCGGCACTTCTGAATGTTCTGTATATTTCTTTTCTGAGTTAAAATTTAGTCCCTGTCTAGACTATTTGACGTAGGGATGTAAGCAATTGAAATAAACACATTTGTAATTCATGGATAAAGAACTATTTTCATTTTGGAACCTTTTCCCTTTGATCTGCTTCAGAGAGACAGCCCTATTGGAAATGGCGCTATTACATTTTTATAACTGTGAGGTTCTTTAGTTCCTGAGAGAGTCTTGTACTGTGAAATAAAGATTTAAATAAGTGGTTTGAAAATCTGAATATGCTGAATTATAGTTCCAATATGAGGTTAGAAGTTGATTGGGCAGCTGCAGAATGCTTTAAAGGATATCATTGGTTGTACCATATGCCAGCAGCAATGTTGATAGGTATGTAGATTTGATTCCTTTGAAGGTGATGTGAAAAATTACAAAAACTAAGTGAAATTAATGATTTATCAGGCGATAGAAGATACTTTTAAATGCATCTCCCTGTCCAAAATGTTTTCAAAGTGATTCATGGGGATTTAGATATGACTCTTCATACAGTTAAGGAACTCCAGTGGCCCAGGACAATGCATCAGTGTTCCCATGTCTTCCAAAATGCATATATCTATGCCAGAATGATAACATGACAGAATGAAAGCCCTTTTCTATAGGTAATAGCTGCATGTTCAGCACAAGACTTGTAGTAGGCTTATTGTTGGTAACAATGTAAACTTCCCCATCATGTGGAAATGTGGAGTTTTCAGATTCCATATACAGCACTTAGATCTCCCTTTTCGGTCGGAGCATGGTTTTCTTTTCTCTGCTTTAGTTAAGGTTCAGGAAGTGAAGACAACTGCTCTGTTCATTCCAATCTCTTCTAGTATATTCTAGACTGTTGCAGTTTCTGATGTCTTTAGACTTTTAAAAGGGCATAAATCAGTCAACAGCTTCCACCTTGCTTTCCCAGTCAGGTTTGCTATTCTTGTACCAAATGAGCCATTAGTTGCTTGCATCAGTGTTGCAGCCTTTATGTTACAGTTCAAAAAAAAAAAAATCTGGCCCATTTCTACAGGCAATCCAAGTGTAAAGATGCTTGTACATGTTGCTGGCAGCCAGCAGTCTCTCAGCTGAGGACATTGCATTGTATACTTAATCCCTTGATACTTCGTTTAGGAACTGCCTAACATGTTTTCTTCCATCTTCTTCAAATTTGCCAGGTACTCAGTATTTCTCTTTCTAGCTCATTCCATCAGTGAGGCTCAATATATGGAATAAAATTTGTGCTGAGCAATAATATCCCCCTTAAGATTTCAATTAAGTCCTGAAAGCTGTTTGCTTTTTCAATTTCAATATACCATAGGTTGTCTTCCTCATTATGGCTAAAATGTGCAGCCTTATGGCTTTTGTTAGCAGTAATTTAATCTACAAGGAAGTACTAATCAAGGTATTTAGCATGCTGTACATGTGGGGAAACTCTTCACTGTCACTACATTTAAACAGCCATCTTAATCTTGGGGATCCGCTCTGAGGTAATTGTTCAGGGGGCAAATAGGAATCTTTTAACCAGTGGTTTTCAGATTAGTTCATGTTGTTGGCCGCTAAGCATCCCCCGTGTGGTTACCTTCACTCCAAACCCCAACTCCAGACCTTCCCTGCAACAAATTAGAGCTCTGTTTCCTAAATAGGAGACAGGATAAAAATCTACTTGCTCTAATGTGATGGGTGCTGCTGCTTGCTTATCACCCTCCCCCATCCGTTTTGTATCCCTGTTGCTTGCCTCCCCTTGCAAGATGTAGGACTTCACATCATCTGTTAATACTGAATCCCTCTTCCCCAATTGCACTTTATATTGCCATCTTGTTTGTTTGCTTCTTTTCCAGTTGTCTGCAGTTGAAATTAACACCATCAAAACACTTGCTTAAAGCATTCAGCAGGAATGAACAGGGCAGCTGCTGCTGCTTTTTTTCAGTTTTGTTTTTAACTAAGTTTTAACTAAGTTAAAAACAAAATTCCCTGAAAATCTTCTTTAAGAAAATGTAGTTGGTAGGGCTATAATTAAGCAGCATCACTGCTTGGATACTGCTAGCTACTGTTACCGCTGTTATCACAGAATTAACTCTAGGCCACATAAGTGCTCTGCAGGCCACCAGTGATCACTGGATCTCAACTGGAGAGTCACCGGCTTAACCTATCCAAACAGGATCCCTCTCTGATCATTCGCTGTTGTCTACTTCACCTGGGTTTTCTTAATTAACATTTAACTTTTATTTAAACAGAGAAAATCCCAAAGGGCTAGCAAAATCGGAACAGCCCTTCTAACCAGTTTGTAAAAAAAAAACAAAAAAGTTCTCTTCTCAGATGCCGGAGCCTGCTTTGCAGAGCTAGAGAAGGTGCAACCTATGACATTAGCTGTAACAATATATCATATTATCCTGTTTACAGGCAGAAGTGGCAAATAGTAACCTATTTCAATATTTATGATTGACTGACTGTTCCTGGCTTAAAATATTGGGTAAAGCATACTTAATATTTAGGGGAAGTTCGTCAGTCCAGGCACAGACTAACCAAGAATTCCAAAATTACAAAACACATTTTATGTATTCTTTATTTAAATGATAAATACATACAGATTTAAGGATAAATTGTGGGGTTTTTTTCATTTAAATGTCACACCTGTCTCTCTTCAGTATCGAAACACAACAGCACAAAGTTGGCAGAATGTAGTGCTGCCTGAGGCTAAAATCTCAGTATAGCTAATAGCGCCTCAAGAAGCTGCCTTGACCATTGACCAATTGACCATGCCCAGGACTCACTTTATAAGAGCACTGCTGTGGTAACCACTGCTTGGTGAGGCCATGGCAGGATGGTAGCAGTTAAGCCCAGGCTTCAGGAGGTAGGGATGGGGTTGGCAGGCCCCATGTGTGTGCGTAAGGTGCTGCAGCCAAGCAAAGGGCCTGTCTCATGCACTGCAGGCCCAGGTAGCAGTGGTGGTGGTGATGGCTCCCGCTTCTGGGTCCAGCTGCTGTTGCTTCACCTATAAAAAAAGGTGAACTTTTAATAGCTATGAAATTATACATTGAGAGGGGGTGGAAATAACTGTTTTGAGATTTGTTCCTTCCCCATTGGAAAAATCACAGGCCACTGGTGCTAATGTTCACAGAATCATAGAATATCAGGGTTGGAAGGGACCTCAGGAGGTCATCTAGTCCAACCCCCTGCTCAAAGCAGGACCAATCCCCACTTAAATCATCCCAGCCAGGGCTTTGTCAAGCGTGACCTTAAAAACTTCTAAGGAAGGATTCTGCCACCTCCCTAGGTAACGCATTCCAGTGTTTCACCACCCTCCTAGTGAAAAAGTTTTTCCTAATATCCAACCTAAACCTCCCCCACTGCAACTTGAGACTATTACTTTTTGTCCTGTCATCTTCTACCACGGAGAATAGTCTAGAACCATCCTCTTTGGAACCCCCTTTCAGGTAGTTGAAAGCAGCTATCAAATCCCCCCTCATTCTTCTCTTCTGCAGACTAAACAATCCCAGTTCCCTCAGCCTCTCCTCATAAGTCATGTGTTCCAGACCCCTAATCATTTTTGTTGCCCTTCGCTGGACTCTCTCCAATTTATCCACATCCTTCTTGTAGTGTGGGGCCCAAAACTGGACACAGTACTCCAGATGAGGCCTCACCAATGTCGAATAGAGGGGAACGATCACGTCCCTCGATCTGCTGGCTATGCCCCTACTTATACATCCCAAAATGCCATTGGCCTTCTTAGCAACAAGGGCACACTGTTGACTCATATCCAGCTTCTCGTCCACTGTCATCCCTAGGTCCTTTTCCGCAGAACTGCTGCCTAGCCATTCGGTCCCTAGTCTGTAGCGGTGCATTGGATTCTTCCGTCCTAAGTGCAGGACTCTGCACTTATCCTTGTTGAACCTTATCAGATTTCTTTTGGCCCAATCCTCCAATTTGTCTAGGTCCCTCTGTATCCTATCCCTACCTGCCACCGTATCTACCACTCCTCCTAGTTTAGTATCATCCGCAAATTTGCTGAGAGTGCAATCCACACCATCCTCCAGATCATTTATGAAGATATTGAACAAAACCGGCCCCAGAACCGACCCTTGGGGCACTCCACTTGATACCGGCTGCCAACTAGACATGGAGCCATTGATCACTACCCGTTGAACCCGACAATCTAGCCAACTTTTTACCTACCTTATAGTGCATTCATCCAGCCCATACTTCTTTAACTTGCTGACAAGAATACTGTGGGAGACTGTGTCAAAAGCTTTGCTAAAGTCAAGAAACAATACATCCACTGCTTTCCCTTCATCTACAGAACCAGTAATCTCATCATAGAAGGCGATTAGATTAGTCAGGCGTGACCTTCCCTGGGTGAATCCATGCTGACTGTTCCTGATCACTTTCCTCTCGTGTAAGTGCTTCAGGATAGATTCCTTGAGGACCTGCTCCATGATGTTTCCGGGGACTGAGGTGAGGCTGACTGGCCTGTAGTTCCCAGGATCCTCCTTCTTCCCCTTTTTAAAGATTGGCACTACATTAGCCTTTTTCCAGTCATCCGGGACTTCCCCCGTTCGCCACGAGTTTTCAATACTGATATTATTTATATCAAAGTATAGTCTTAAAGTAAAATGGGGTTAGGAGTCTGAAAAGGAGAAGGGCAGTAATCTTTGGTTATAAAATACTGAACAGCAATGATGCTGCCTTGGCCAGTTAACCATTTTCACTATGGCTTTTCATTATACACCAAACAAAATATGAAAATGATAGCGGTTCTCTTCTGCCCAGGCTTAATTCACATTTGCATTAAATTCTCACTGCATCTTATTGTACCACTGTGATATAAAAGATATTGGTATTACTGGGTGTGGATTTTATTCACTGAATAAATTGTCCTTGAATTTAACACTTATTAGCATTTGAGAAAATACTGGAAGCATTTGAGGAAATGCTGAAAAAGCAGGAGCTGACATACTTGCCATGATAACTTTAACAAAGCTGTATTAAAAAAGATATACATGCAAAGATACAGTGGCATAATGAAGCCTCCCACACATATCACAGAATGAAATATTTATACTATAATCATACTATTAATAAAATGATGGATCAGCCAACTCCTACTGTAATAAGACTCGGCTGAAAGATTGGGTACTGCCTTGGGGAACTAAATTCACATCCAGACAACTGAGAACTGGAAATAGGCACTCTGGACTAGTTAGGGAATTCCTGCATCTGAATTTGTCACAAGGTTGTACAATACACGGGCTTTGTGAATACAACTGTTTCCCTCCAGTAGCTAGTCCCAGTGACCATAACAGCCTTATTTCACGAGAAGTAGAGGAAAGCCTGTGCTTCTAGTGCTGATGGTCCTCCTGGGTTCCATCTCTACTGAATGCTCAGGTTGTTCTGCCATGGACTGTCATGTTTGAACTATATGTCAAAGATTATTAAGGAAGGTTGGTCTTGTGGGTAAAGCACGGCACTGGACTCAGGAGGCTTGGGTTCAAGTTCCTATTTAATGCTCTGTTTAGACTTCCACTGTGACCTTAGGAAAGTTACTCATGCCCTTTGGACCTACCTTTGTTCTCCATTTGTAAAATGAGGTCATACCCCTTTTCTCTTATTTGTTGTCTATGTATTTGGATTGCAAACTCTTTTGGGCAGGGAATGTCTATCACAGTGTTTTGTGCAGCATCTAACACAGTTGGAACCTGGTTTCAGTTGGGGCCTGGAGGTGCTATTGTAATACAAAATATAAATAATAAAGTCAGCAGAGAGGCCAAGAATGGAATAGGGCCTAAATATGAACTATCGTCTCTTGCTCATCAAGGTTAGGCACATTGGCTTATGTTGCTGCACATGCTATACTTATTCTGTAAACGGAAGACTTCGGACTCCAGCACTGACTGTCTGGCCACCGTAGAGTCTTAAATGCATACTGAAATTTCCATCTACCAAAAAGGGCTTGTTTACACACAGAAATTGACTGGAATAGCAATTGTGGAATAAACTATTCTGGAATAGCTCCTCTGTGATAGCTTCTCATGTGGGCTTTACTCTAGAATAATTTAGTGCCCTTTGTGAGCTTTGTGGGAAAAGAACTGTCTTTGTTGTACAGTGGCTCACATGGTGGGGTCCCAGTCCCTGATGAAGTCCTTTAGGCACAGCAGCAATACAAATAATAAATGTTGTCCCTCTGCTGAGCTGCGGCAGATTTTTGGGGCCTCCCAGGTCAGTTTCCCTTGTGGAGCAGAAATGGATGGCTCAGGATATTTTCTTTGTGTAATTAGTTTATTGACAAAATGTACAGAAATCCTGAAGGATGGGTGGTAACAAATAGCACATAGGCAACCCCCTATGGCAGAATCCTCAGGCCCAGTACCTCTGCCTTGTCTCAAGAGGCAACTCTCTCCTTGGCCTCTCCCAGGTACTCACGCAGACTCACAAGCCAAAACTGTTTGCTGCTGCTTCTCTCCAGCTTCTGCTGACTCACTCCCACTGCTTAAACACATGGGGAAGCAGCCCCTCACCTCTCCTGTGGCCGCATGGGTTGGTCAGGTGAGCCTGGGCTGGGTCATTTAGTGTCATGATACCCCCTTTATAACCTTCTGGCTGGTTACATGTTTGTATCTACCTTTTCCAGTACAGAACATTGCTCTTACAGCAGTGACTCTTAATGGCAGCCCATTACAATAATATGTTGGTGTAAGTAACGTACCTGGCAAGGAGTAGGAGGGAGGGGTAAAATTAAAAAAAAAATGAGGATACATTGTTTTCTGGCTCTTCCGACTGTTCCAATTTAGACACCTTTCTACATCAGTACAGCATGTGCAAATAGTTCTCAGGGAGGCTGGCTGTAAGGGAGCTTTATGTGTCATCTGTGCCTATGGCCCTATTCTAATTTTCTTTTTTGTTCTTGCATGTCCTCCTTTATGCCGTGAAAACAGTTTGCCAAGGTGTTAGCACTTGATGCTAATTAAGCAGCAATTGGGGTCTGTGCATATTGCATACCCAGGAATTTTGATTATGCATTAAACATAGAGGACTTGACTTCTCATTACCCTATGACTCTTTATGCTACTAGGCAGCCTAAAGGGGGTATAAAGCCAGATGATTTGCCCATGGGTGCAAACCTACTTTAGAGGACAGAAAAGCCCCAAAGATCCCCCAAATATGTGGAGGCATAAAGTCACTTGTATCCCCGCCCTTGTGTCTTGTACTGAACATAGCTAGGCCAGAATGGACAATCAGGCTGAGGAATCAGAGTACAATGGATATTTTGCCCCTAGAACACACTTCTATTTGCCTGGAATCTTTTTCCCTAGTATTAAATGGCTGACTCTCAAAGAGCAGCTGCAAATTAGATTAGGAGTTTGATACATATATTGCTGTAAGGAAATAGCTGGCATATAAATGCACAGACTACAGTCATAAAAACCTTGTTTTATCCGATTTTATAAGCTAAGCAGGATCAGATTGTGTCACTGATAGATCTCTAGGAAAACATAGTCATTGCTAGGAATGACATTGGGGCATCCCATTTCCCTCTGAGTCTGTAATGAACAAGTGCCCCAGCACAGGCAAAGTGTGCTGCTGGAAATGCCATCTTTCCAGTGAGAAATGAAATTGAGGTTCTGACCACTTGTGTTCATGAATGATCTAGCTGATCTTGCTTTTTGAAAGAAAAGAGGTTTTAATCTTATGATACTGGCCAAATGCTAACTTCGGCCATTTTATTCCAGCTGATTTCTGCCGTGAGTTTCCATCAAATATGGAATTCTTCTTTGCTTCTTGTCCTAAAACATTGTAGAGTGTAGCAGTGCAGTTGTGACCAAATGTACCCCTCTATTCACACCCTACACAGTTGTAATAATCTTTGTGCAATTTATGCCTTGTAAGGTATCATTTGAAAACTCATAATTTGCTGATCAGAATCATCCTGACAAAACCTCTCTCTTTGTTAGTAAACTCATTATATTGTTTTATCTAATCCAATGTGTTTAAATTGAAGTGTCTGTGAAACTCCATTTGGGGTGGCAAGATGTGTGCATATTATTTCTATTAAAGAAATAACAAACTTTATATAACTTGTGTTGTCCAGGAGAAGGCTGGGCAGTACAGGGCATACATCTCTGGGGAAAAATGCAAGACTGGGGGTATGTTGGGGGTCGCCCTGCAGTATAAGCAAGGCTGGTGAGAGCAGAGTGTAACCCAAGGGTGACTGGCAGTCTCCAGTTACACACAGACACCCGGCGTATGGTTTGCATTCTGGAAGGTTGTTTGTGAGCAGCTTAGATGGAAGCCACTTCAGCAAGGCATTGTAAGGCACCCAAGGTTGCAGGCAGGGGTGACACAGCTTCTCATCAGTCTGGATTGCACTCTGGTATGTCACAGCAATGTTAAACACCTGTGTCCTGCCCCAGAACTAGCGTCACTTCCATGGTAGGTAAAGTGAAACTTTGTGGGGGTTTACCTACCTTAAAGGGATGTTGAGCTTCATGTGATGGATGTTGGTAAAGAGCTTTGATATCCTCAGAGTTTTATTTTGAAGTGAAAAGGGTTAGCATTAATATGGAAAGCTGATATATTGTTACAGAGATATGGAAGTTGTAGATACTTATGATATTTCCCATATTCATAGCAAAATAATGGCTCTGAAATATAACCGATTGCTCAATGTATCAGAGTAGCCATATGAGAAAGAGAACTTCATTCAAACTGATAACAAAAAGTGCCATACACCACCCTCCTCATCAGCCCAATACAAACACTATGAAAATGAAATAGGAAGAACAATCACCAGCTTTCTGAATGCCCCTTCAGCCTGCTTCTGCTCCCATCAGTCAGTGGCAAAAGTCTCATTTAAGTGGTAACAGGATTGGTCCCCTTATATAGTCCTAGAAAGATGAAAGTTTTCCCTGTACAGAGAGCCTGCCCAAGACCCTACAACACCATTTAAATCCTTAACACAACTTTGTTGCAAGACTGTCCTGGGAGACATTAACATAAAATGTTGATAAGAAATAGCAGCACATGGATCATTAGCATGCAGGTACAGCCTGATAATAATCAATCAGTCAGATGAATACAATACAATAATAATCTAAATATAAACTACAGCTTGTTTTTTTGTATAGCTCTTTCTTATAGTGAAGTTATCCCAAAGCGAGTTAAAATAATGAGTTGGGAAGTGTCAATGCAGTGAGTGACCTTGTCAGCAAATGAAGCAGTCAATGTGGATCATATTTTCAAAGAGCTTTCGCATTTAGTCACAAAATAAGTGGCCAGATTTTCAAAAGCACTTTGCATGCGGAATGCACGGTGAGTGCTGCACATTCCTGAAAATCTGGCCATACATGCCTCCTGGGGTGATGCTGGAGAGTCTTTTGAAAAACTGGCCCCTATATAGGTGCCCAAATGGGAGCAGAGCTCTTATGAATGTCTGGTCTGAATGGTGGGTGCTGTGCACTTGAAAAGCCAGTCATGAGCACTTTTCATAAATGCTTCCCTTGTGATGAACAATAGGTTGCACACAGCCTTGGCAATGAGGGTATGTTGTCCTTGACACCATTGTTTGCCCTTCCTCACTTGGAACCTGCCGTGTAATAGGAGCGGAGATAAACTAAGTCCAGTTACCCCCAACCATCTGCATATACAATATGCAGCAATATCCTATGCTATTTTGTTAGTTTATTAATCCTCAAACTTTAACACTATGCTTCATTTCTAAATCACTCAACACTGACTGTAATTTTTGGTAAATTCATATATTCAACATAAAATATGCCTACACTGAGGAGGATAACTGGGTCAACATATTGATAGACCCCTGTATTTAAATGCAGATGGGTTTCTGTCCATGTGGCAAAGCTGTGATAGCTTGTGTTGTTTGCATGTTATTGCTTTGTGTTTCTTAAAGTTTCATTTTAGCATCAAACAAATCATGTTTGTTTTTTACTAGGCACTACAGTGTGAGAGCAGTTTGTATCTGTAACTTTTTTGGGGGGGGGGGGAAGCATCAGATTTAGCCAGGTATCAAAAACGATTTGATGAATTTTGGCTTACACTGAGAGGAAATGCTAAACAAAGTGGCTACTGTATATTCTGTTGCCTTAGAGACTGAAACATCTGTATCCATGCAGGCAAGTGATGCAGACATTGTAAGATATGACTTCCTTGCATTCCTTGTGTTCATTTTGCTGTCAACAGAAATGTTTTATGGTGGCAATATGCTGAAGTTCTTTTGCACTGTATTTCTCTGGTTCTGTGGCATATCTTGGACTACAAGGGCTTTTTAATTAAAGTCTAACTCTCAAGTCAGGACGCTCCCTGAGAAAAGATGCTTTCATGTGAATAATTTTTCAAGATGAACTTGGAGGGACTTGAAATGATTGTGGTACTGGTGATAATTGTTGCATTTGTGAAAGCACTTGAGCATCTGGGTCTCCTAGAAGGCAGTTATGAAGGTAGGACATTAAGAAATAGAAAATATTTGGTTCAGAAAACCCTTTGCTGCAGAGCATTCTACTTGAAATCTGTGTGTATGCAGTGTTTGGGTAATAGATGAACTGAACAGAAGCTCAAATAACTTAAGATGCTTTCTTTAGATAAATGAAATATGTAAGGTGTTTTGTATATCTCCATACAGTAACGCAGCTCTAATTTTAAGGAGAGTTTGACACACAGGTAATCTTAGATAATTATCTACCTCTAATTAAGCTGGTTTCAAGAACTTCTGTACAGATCTGTATGGTTTAAGTAAACTATAAATTGTATACTGGAGCTCTGATTAAGATGAAGCTTTTCATGTTATTAAGTTTATTGTTATAACTTCCATTTATTCTAATTGTTTGAAGCATTATTTATTATTAGGTATCGTCTAAAGTTGCCGGTACAATAGAAAACACTAAGGTTATTTGGAAGCACTTTTCTATGATAAACAATTCCTTTGTCACATCTTTGTCCTTTTTTCAGAATGTTTATCATTAACATCTCTTCTTAGCTTTGATATCTAGCCTCATGAACATTTCAGGAGAATACTGATTGCAATATAAATATCCTTTGTTGAAGACACTTGCAAAGGATTGATTGTGAAAGATGCTCTACTTCTAGTTTCTTCAGTCAGTTTTACAAACAATGTCATCCATGCAGAAACATGGAAACATTAAATAGATAAAGGCATGAAGCTGAATTTTGTACAATGATCTTTTAGATCAAAATATGGCTGTGGAGAATGCTTCATTGTTTAAAGCAAGGAGTAGATTTACAGTGAAGTCTAAGTGTTCTTGAATTTGATATACCTTGGAACAGCTACTTTTTATGGGAACTTTCGGGCCATTTTTCATGGTGAGCTACATGTATGCAGGTATTTAAATAACCTTCAGCTAACCACTGATACTGAACAATTACTCTTTCCTGCTTCAGAGCTCATGACAATCTGCAAAAGATAAAGTTAGTAGCCCCATATAAACTAATTGACAAAGTTTAGTACACGGTTTCCAGGAAACTAGCAGCAAGTACTTAATTGGGAGAACAGTTGTAAAACTTTGTCAGTGATTGTGTACTTTACTTACTAATTCTAGTATGCATACCTGGTTCTCATTCTTGCTGTCTTTTGAACATCTTTTCCGTAACCTCCTTGGTGCTTAGAAAAATGAGAGAGGTAAGTGAAGATAACATTTTCAAGCTATACCTATGTCCTTGAGCAACTGCTTTATTTATCAGCTTTAGCATTGCAACTTATGTTAAAATAAGATGCTGCAAATGAGACTCACTGCTTACAGAGAAACACAATTATTTTGGCTTTCATCAACCTTTAGAAGACTTTGCACTCTTTATCAGTTATACATCTTCCCTGATATATGGTTAATACTGTCCAGCTTCAGCAAAGTCCATTGTGAATTTTGTGTTTGAACACGTATTTTCTGAATTCCTTTGTTGTCTGAATAAATATAAAAAGGAAATGCTATTTTGCATCTTCGTAAGCAATGAGAATTGAAGGAAATTTAAGAAGAAAATGCTATTGATTTGTTGGCATTAGGTGGGCACATGTCTGACCACCTCAGATAGTTTCAAGGAATGCTGATATTATCAGCGGGGAATTGCACATTTGGTACCATTAACTTTTAAGGGGTGGTTGCTTTGCATATTTACATTTCTTACAGGAAAATATAGTTGGATGTGATTGTTTTCTGAAGCAGGTTAGTCAGTACGTCAGAGTTATTTTGTGTATTATGCTGAAAATAGTATATGGTAAATTTTGTTTGATACTATAACATGAAAGGACCTCCCAGAATAATAATTAGTTTGAATCAGGGTCCATATTTATCTTAATTTCAGGAAATAAACAGTTATTTTTATGTACTTAAACAGATACTGTTTCTCCAGATGGGTGTAGAAGTACATAAACACTCCCTCCAACACACGCATATATGTGTACCCTATATTTCTGTGGTTTTAATACGCCTTTTAGCATTGTGGTATCTTAGAGATAACATGGAGAAACGCCAAGTCTACTTAAATGAGTTGTTGCACAGCAGAGGATATTGAAATCTCCATTACAATGCATTGGCTCTCAAATCTTGTGTACTGTGTTAGTACAGAAAAGCATTGCATTTCATTCAGATTAAGTGATTGCTGTTCTATTGGACAAGATGCTGATACCTCTATTTCTGGTCCCATTCAAGTCAATGGGATTTCTGTAGAATAAACTGCTATTCACCATGTGTTATGATATAGTAATCTAGTTCCATATATTTAACTTTGAAGGCACAATGTATTAAATTGGGGAGGGATAGCTCAGTGGTTTGAGCATTGGCCTACTAAACCTAGGGCTGTGAGTTCTATCCTTGAGGGGGCCATTTGCAGATCTGGGGCAAAAGTGGGGATTGGTCCTGCTGTAGGCAGGGGGTTGGACTAGATGATCTCTGAGGTCCCTTCCAACCTTGATATTCTATGATTAAAATTTATGAAGTGCTTGAAACCCAGGTATGCTGGAAGCACTTCATCAAGGGAAGAATAGAGAAAAACAAACGTAGGTGGATACCCTTAATTAGGCAAGAACAAAATGTATGTCTAATGCACCAGGCAGCAGAAATGTGTGCACTAAAACTCAAATATGTATGTGGTTTGCTTGTTAAATTAGATGCCTAACTAGCAAATAGACAAAAATGTAATTTGCACTGAAAACACGTATTAGACTATGTTGTACACAGACAAAGACTTTTTGTTAATATTTATTTCTTATTAGCACCGTACATTGAAGTGTGTAAGTATTATCCCCAATGTCTGTACATACCAGTAAATTTGAGGCTGAGGCTCAGATCTGCCATTGGTATAAGCAGGTAGAGAGCTCTGTGGAACTCCCACTTTTGTAAGAAATGGTATTGCCTTTCAGAAATTAAGGTCAACTTTTCCAAAAGTGGCCACTGAATTTGTGTGCCTTTTTTGAGTTCTCAATTCCAGCAGCCCTTCCACATCTGGAGTTCAGAACAACTGGGTGTTCCCAACTGCAGCTGAAACCTAGGGTAGCTGTGGGTGCTCTGTGCTTTTATGAAATTGTGTCCTTAGTAGTGTTAAGTGGAGCTCCCAAAGTTAGAGGTAACTTCGGACATTTTAGTCTAAGCCATTTAGGCTATGTTTACATTGCAATTAAACATCCACTGTTGGGCCAGGTCAGCTGACTTGGGCTCAGGCTAAGGGGCTGTTTAACTGCAAAGTAGATGTTCAGGCTCAGGCTGGAGCCCTGTCTCTGGGACCCTCCCCGCTCAAGAGGTCCCAGAAACTGGGCTTCTGGCTGAGCCTGCATGTCTACACTGCAGTTAAACAGCTCTTCAGCCCAAGCTCCTTAAATCAGCTGACACAGGCCAGGTTTTTAATTGCAATATAAACATAAAGTTTCACTGGCAGAGCTGATAAGAATTTGAGAGTTCCTGGTTCCCAGTCCCATGTTAGTTTCGCTTTTCCATGCTGTCTCTGTGTATTCAAAGGGTGTGACTTTTGTTGAGAAAGAACCAGTAGCTGTAACTCACTTGACTTTCTGTGCTCCATCTTGAGGTCCTTACTCAGGGAAATTCCCCTTCAGTCAGGTTTGTTTTATTTGACTTAGATCAGAGAATAATGAGCATAGTGTAAAAAAAAATTTCCTTGAAGTTTTAAAACTTGTTCAGAAAACTCAGAAAACATTTATATCAAATAAAACCCTCAAAGCTCATCCCTGACTGCAAATGCGTATTAAAAAGTACTGGTGAAAGTTTATGCCACCAGTTTACTAAACAAATTGACATTCTAATCATAGAATTATAGAAGATTAGGGTTGGAAGAGACCTCAGGAGGTCATCTAATCCAAGCCCCTGCTCAAAGCAGGACCAACACCAACTAAATCATTCCAGCCAGGGTTTTGTCAAGACTGGCCTTAAAAGCCTCTAAGGATGGAGATTCCACCACCTTCCTAGGTAACCACTCCAGTGCTTCACTACCCTCCTAGTGAAATAGTTTTTCCTAATATCCAATCTAGACCTCCACCACTGAAACTTGAGACCATTGCTCCTTGTTCTGTCATCTGCCACCATTGAGAACAGCCTAGCTCCATCCTCTTTGGAACCCCACCCCCCTTCAGGTGTTGCAGGCTGCTATCAAATCCCCCCCCTTGTCTTCTGCAGACTAAATAAGCCCAGTTCCATCAGCCTCTCCTCATAAATCATGTGCCTCAGCCCCCTAGTCATTTTCATTGCCCTCCGCTGGACTCTCTCCAATTTGTCCACATCCTTTCTGTAGTGGGGGACACAAAACTGGATGCAATACTCCAGATGTAGCCTCACCAGTGCTGAATAGAGGGGAATAATCACTTCTCTCGATCTGCTGGCAATGCTTCTACTGATGCAGCCCCATATGCTATTAGCCTTTTTGGTAACAAGGGCACACTGTTGACTCATATCCAGCTTCTCATCCACTGTAATCCCCAGGTCCTTTTCTGAAGAACAGCTGCTTTGCCAGTCAGTCCCCAGCCTGTAGCAGTGAATGGGATTCTTCTGTCCTAAGTACAGGACTCTGCACTTGTCCTTGTTGAACCTCATCAGATTTCTTGTAGCCCAATCCTCCAATTTATCTAGGTCACTCTGGACCCTGTCCCTACCCTCCAACATATCTACCTCTCCCTCCAGGTTAGTGTCATCTGCAAACTTGCTGAGGGTGCAATCCATCCCATCATCCAGATAATTAATGAAGATGTTGAACAAAACTGGCTCCAGGACTGACCCCTGGGGCACTCCGCTCTGGCTGCCAACTAGACATTGAGCCATTGATCACTACCCATTGAGCCCAACGATCTAGCCTGCTAATAGAGCTCAGCACTTTGAAAATTTCCCCTGGATGAAACTGCCTTCTCTAGCTTCAGTGAATGGGCTCTGTGTGGCAGAACTAGATGGGCATTGGAGGAATTGGAATCCCCCACATGCAGGCCCTGTGGCAGCCCCCCGGCTTCTCTGTGACTAGTATGGAAAATGGGTAACTATCCCTGCACAAAGGATTATATGCATTGGATTTGCATTATTATGGATCCCCCCCCAAACCCTAAACTTGCACTCTGTGCTGGCCTAGGCAGAGCTGGATCACACCTTGCTGCAAGCGGGAGCGGGGGGAAGTATTAACAACTCCAAGCACACTTTTTTGCAGCTGTCCATATCCTGTACAGTGGAACCACAATGGTTCCAGTCGGATGGGTGTTGAGTAGTGAACAAACTGTTTAAAACAAAGTAAGATCAATCTGGGGCACTCTAAAATCTGGACTACTCACTCAAAAAATCTGTGTGCACTGTTAAATGGCAGGTCTAAAATACCATGTCCTGCTCTTCTTTAACTTGCCGTCTGCCTCCTATCTTGAGATTACCACCCTAATCACTATTTCTGTACCATTTTTCATAATTATTTCAAATATGGAATCTTAGCCACTTGTAGGATTTCTGCCTGGCTGGCAGCCATCCCGTCATGCTGATTTCAAGTATCTGCTTCAGCACTGAGAGTGCTCATTGTTTTTGTTTTTTTAATTGTTTGTAATGTTTTATTGACAGTAAGTAACTGGAAAGCTGGAGAGTAAAAGGCATATGGGAAAGGAGATCCCCAGCTACTGAGAATAGTCTTCTTAATGGCACCACAGTAGCACAAACATGCAGGAACTAACAGAGGGAATTACTGCGTGACAGTCTCACTTTCAGGAACATTTCATAAATCTCTGTTGGTGAGCAGGAGCAGCTGCCACAGCCTCTCATTCAGACAGGAATCTAATGGGACAGCAGCAGTAACTCAATGAGCTTGGAAGAAATTTGTTGCTAGAGTCTAAATATCTTACAAACTGCTCCCTGCGGGTTGTAACATTATATCAAACATATATTTATACTGTATAATGAGTTGTCTGTAGCTAGTAGCTTCCCTGCATGATGCTAGATGGCTGCAAAGTGCATTAATGGTAGAGAAATAGACAGCACCCTAGCAAACTCCAAAAAAAGAGAGCTACTGTGCAGATTCTGCCATTCAGTCATAAGCACAAATACCTGCCGTGTGTTGGGCAGAGGTACATCAGGTGAACAGACACAAAATTACATTATACATGGCCACACGCACACACTAGGTGACAATTAGAATTGGGTGATGATTTGGGGACAAATGGTTTATTTGCCAAAACCATGTGTCAATTTGACAGAAATTTGCCAAATACTTTTGTCCAAAACAATTCTGGAGGAGGACTCCCGGACCGTCTTTATTCCAGTGGTTAGTAAATTCCCCTGGACTGTGGAAGACCTGCCTTGAATTTCCCACTCTGCTTGAATTGGAGAAGGGCTTTGAACTTGGGCCCCCCACTGAGATATGGGGTCTTCTGTGGCAGGTCTCTCAATCTCTGCTGTTTGAAGCTGTTCCACTCTTTATAAATAATTAAATCATCATTGGTGTTGGGACTCAAATTTGAGTCCCCACCTCCTAGGTGAGTGCCCCAACCACCATGCTACAGAGACATTCTCATTCTTTGTCCCTGGCCCAATGACTCATCATTCTCATCACGAATGTCTGTGTATTGCCATTATGAAGAGTAATCTTTCATTTGACTCTGTCATAAACATACAGCTAAGGGTAGCAAGTAATAGCAAGGAAATGTGTTCGAGTATCTTCTCTTTTAGCTTGTGAATTTTCCCTGTGCTAAGAGAGAGGGTTTATCCCTGTTTTTTGTAACTTTAAAATTTTGCCTAGAGGGGAATACTCTGTGTTTTGAATCTTATTGCCCTGTAAAATTACCTTCCATCCTGATTTTACAGAGGTGTTTCTTTTACTTTTTTTTCTCTTTATAATAAAGTTCTGTTTCTTAAGAATCTGATTGTTTTTTAGTGTCCTAGAAACCCAAAGGTCTGGTCTGTGCTCACCTGATTTACCTGTTTGGTTTGTAGATTATTCTCAAGCATCCCCAAGAAAGAGGGTGAAGGGGCTTGGGGGAGATATTTTAGGGAAACAGGAACTCAAAGTGGTCCTTTTCCTGAATCTTTGTCTAACTCACTTGGTGGTGGCAGCAGTACCCATCCAAGGACAAGGAAGGATTTGTACCTTGGGGAAGTTTTTAACCTAAGCTGGTAGAAATAAGCTTAGGGGGTCTTTCATGTAGGTCCCCACATCTATACCCTAGAGTTCAGAGTGGGGAGGGAACCTTGACAGACCCAAAACAGATTTTTTTCAGTTCACCAATTTTTTTTTTTTTTTGCTATTTTTGGATTTGATTCAACCTGAACAGATGTTTTTTTAATTTATTTAATTTTCAGAACTGCCAATTCTGGTGGCAATAGACTAAGGTTAGTACAGTGTAAATTTGCATATTTAAATAGCTCAGATTCTGCTTTGTTACATCAGTGTAAATGGAGAGTGATGCCACAGAGCCCAGAGCACTCACTGGCAATCTAATAGGAGAAGGGTTCCCATGACTACAAGAGGGGTGGTTCCCTTGGAATACCCAAGCACTTTGCAAGTAAATTCAGGGGAGGGGTTGTTGAGGGAACCTGTGGGAGGGGCGGCTGGAGAGTTGTTCCTCTTGGCAGCTGGATTTCATAGAATTCAAATCTCCATGGGAACACTCAGAGCCACTCCCCCTGTAGATTTGTCAGGGTACATACATTAATCAGGCTTCTATTTATTTTCTTTAGGAAGTGTGACTGGATGACTCCTCCCTTCACCTGTAATTTTAGGGCTCAATTCTGTCACCTTCATGTCTTTTGAGCAATCTTTTACTCATGAAGTAGCTCCACTGAAATCAATAGGACTAACCAGGTACTACTGAACATAAGAGAGGGTCACAGAATCTGGCCCTTTGTGGAAATGTTCACCCCAAGGTTGTAGTAGGGAAACTTGGAACCAGGATTTTATGAGATGAAACCATAGCTCTGAGCCTGCCCATATGTTGGGGAAGTTGAGATTCAGATGCAGATGCTGCAGCTCAGACCCATATGTTTGAGTGATAACTTTTTAAATTAATATGGTTGCAACGGGAATGCCAGTAGGCTCTTGATCCAGGGACACACATGACAGTACTGCTACATGCAGAGCAGAGAGTTTGGCTGACTGGCGTAATGAGGTCAATGTGAACAAGAGAACTCGGATTAGTACCAGTAGGGTTATCAGAAGTCAGAGATGTTGTGCATCCAAGGAAACATAATGTCAGTAGTTTTAGAAACTCGTGTTCACAAATAAATGGAAAGGCCTGATTTAGTACTGCCCAATGTGCCATGTTCTCTTAGTTGCTATCCATAACCATGTGAAGGAAAATGATGGTCAGAGTCATACTAGTTTCTTTATAATGTCTGTAGCATGACTATTTGCAGTCTGTTTTCTCTATATGTTAGAAGGTGGAAGATACACATTGTGTCTTTGCCTTCAATTTTTTGCTTACAGAAACTGCTCTAAAGAAAGGCCTCTGGCTGTTAGGTTTAGCCGCAGTTGTCTAAACAGAGTTGGTTGAACTATTCATCACAAACAATTTATTTGAAAAATTGTATTATTTTTTTCCTATTCATGAAACTGACCATGCAATGGCTGATGATTTTTAGGAATTTGTTCACTATCCCAAGTAGTTAAATGAATAGACTTTAAGAATATATATTTGAGCTTTGGATTCTACACGAACTGTTTGTAGCAAATGCTCCATCAATTTGCTGTTCAGGCTTTATGATTGGTCACTTACTTTGTTACGGGGAATTGTTTGTTTCCTGGTTGGCTGACCTAACCTTTAAACTACTTACACCCAAAAGAATCGAGTCATATCTGGAAATGCACTGCTTCTGAACATCCATAGAAATTAAACAGAAGTTGTACAAATGTTCATGAACAATGAATAATAAAAGGGTGTGAACATGCAGAATAGAAAGCAAGTTGCTAATTTGTTAAAGGATTTACTAAAAAAGGTTTTTTACAACTAATTGACATTTCTAGGCCCCTAAACCTGAGTGTCTTGTGAGATCTGGCTGTCAACACAAAGGACTTTGAACAAAGTTCTGGTCCCCCCACCCTGCGTCCCATGGCAAGCCTTTTAATCTCTATGCCCCAATTTATTCATGTGTAAAATGGGGATAAAAATTCTTACCCGACTCTCAGGCGCACTAGGAGGCTTAATTTTGTTCATAAAGCATTTTGAGATCCTTGAATGAAAGGAGCAAGATTATTAAATTCTAAAATTATAGAATTTGGTAACACAGAGACTAAACATGTATAATATAAAGCTTTCCTGATTCTAGTGACAGAACATTTACATGATCAACTAATTATTTATACTGTAATGACCAGGAAAGCAAGTGTCATGAGCTTTCTGGTCACTGTATGTGAAACACAAGACTAGGGACATAAATTCCTTTCTACTCATCACAGAATTTGTATTAATTTTGGATTGGAATAGTTCACGATAGAGAATACCTTCTTGTTGATTGCATCTACCTGCAAGGGCACTTTTGACTCATCTAAGGCTATGTCTACACTACAAAATTAGGTTAAATTTATAGAAGTCGGTTTTGTAGAATGCGTTTTTATACAGTCGATTGTGTGTTTCCCCACACAAACGCTCTAAGTGCATTTAGTCAGCATTTAGTCGGCGGAGTGTGTCCACAGTACCGAGGCAACTGTCGACTTCCGGAGTGTTGAACTGTGGGTAGCTATCCCACAGTTCCTGCAGTCTCTGCCACCCATTTGAATTCTGGGTGGAAATCCCAATGCCTGATGGGGCAAAAACATTGTCACGGGTACTTCTGGGTAGGGTACATATCGTCAGGCACACCCTTCCCTCCTTCCCTCTGTGAAAGCAACGGCAGACAATCGTTTGGGGCCTTTTTTCTTGGGTTACGCGAGCAGACGCCATACCATGGCAAGCATGGAGCCCACTCAGCTCACCATCACCGTATGTCTCCTGGGTGCTGGCAGACATGGTACTGCATTGCTACACAGCAGCAGCTCATTGCCTTTTGGCAGCAGACAGTGCAGTAGCCTGGTGATAGCCATCGTCACCATACTCCAGGGTGCTCTTTTAGCTGACCTCGGTGAGGTCGGTCAGGGATGCCTGAGCAAAGATGGGAGTGACTCAGCCAGGTCATTTCCCTTTTAAGTTTTGTCTCATGGTGATTCAGTCCTGTTGGCAGCCCTAGTGCACCGTCTTCTAATGAGCAGCCAGGAGACAACGATGACCAGCAGTCCATACTGCACCGTCTTCTGCCGAGCACCCAGGAGATGACAATGGCTAGCAGTCATACTGCACTGTCTGCTGCCAGCAAGATGTATAAAGATAGATGAAGTGGATCAAAACAAGAAGTAGACCAGATTTGTTTTGTATTCATTTTCTCCTCCCTTCCTCCCTCCCTCCATGAAGTCAATGGCCTACTAAACCCAGGGTTTTGAGTTCTATCCTTCAGGGGGCCATTCTGTTTCTCCTTGATGCAAAGCCACCCCCTTTGTTGATTTTAATTCCCTGTAAGCCAACCCTGTAAGCCATGTTGTCAGTCACCCCTCCCTCCATCAGAGCAACGGCAGACAATCATTTCGCCCCTTTTTTCAGCGCAGATGCCATAGCACTGGGAACATGGACCAGCCCAGATCACCGTGGCAATTATGAGCACTATAAACACTGCGCGCATTATCCAATAGGATATGCAGAACCATAACCTGCAAGAAAAGCAAAACCAGGCGAGGAGGAGGCGACTGCGGCACGGTGACGAGAGAGATGAGGACATGGACATTGACTTCTCACAAAGTACGGGCCCCTGCAATATGCACATCCTGGTGTCAATTGGGTAGGTTCATGGCGTGGAACGCCGATTCTGGGCCCGGGAAACAAGCACAGAGTCGTGGGACCACATAGTGTTGCAGGTCTGGGACAATTCCCAGTGGCTGCAAAACTTTCGCATGCGTAAGGGCACTTTCATGGAACTTTGTGACTTGCTTTCCCCTGCCCTGAAGCGCAAGAATATCAAGATGAGAGCAGCCCTCACAGTTCACAAGCGAGTGGCAATAGCCCTCTGGATGCTTGCAACACCAGACAGCTACCGGTCAGTCTGGAATCAATTTGGAGTGGGCAAATCTACTGTTGGGGCTGCTGTGATGCAAGTAGCCAGTGCTATCACTGAGCTGCTGCTATCAAGGGTAGTGACTCTGGGAAATGTGCAGGTCATAGTGGATGGTTTTGCTGCAATGGCATTCCCTAATTGTGGTGGGGCGGTAGATGGAACCCATATCCCTATTTTGGGACCAGAGCACCAAGGCAGCAAGTACCTAAACCGAAAGGGGTACTTTTCAATGGTGCTGCAAGCACTGGTGGATCACAAGGGACATTTCACCAACATCAACATGGGATGGCTGGGAAAGGTACATGGCGCTCGCATCTTCAGGAACTCTGGTCTGTTTCAACTGCTGCAGGAAGGGACTTACTTCCCAGACCAGAAAATAACCGTTAGGGATGTTGAAATGCCTATAGTTATCCTTGGGGACCCAGCCTACCCCTTAATGCCATGGCTCATGAAGCCATACACAGGCATCTTGGACAGTAGTCAGGACCTGTTCAACTATAGGCTGAGCAAGTGCAGAATGGTGGTAGAATGTGCATTTGGGCATATAAAAGCGCGCTGGCGCAGTTTACTGACTCGGTTAGACCTCAGCAAAACCAATATTCCCATTGTTATTACTTCTTGCTGTGCGCTCCACAATATCTGTGAGAGTAAGGGGGAGACGTTTATGGTGGGGTGGGAGGTTAAGGCAAATCGCCTGGCCGCTGATTACACGCAGCCAGACACCAGGACGGTTAGAAGAGTATAGGAGGGTGCGGTGCGCATCAGAGAAGCTTTGAGAACCAGTTTCAGGAATGGCCAGGCTATGGTGTGAAAGTTCTGTTTGTTTCACCTTGATGGAACCCCCCCTCCCCACCCCCCCGGTTTCACTTTACTTTCCTGTAAGCTAAGCACCCTCCCCTCCCCACCCCACTGCGATCACCGCTTTCAGAGGCAATAAAGTCATTGTTGCTTCACATTCATGCATTGTTTATTTATTCATCACACAAATAGGGGGATAACTGCCAAGGTAGCCCGGGAGGGGTGGTGGAGGAGGGAAGCAAGTGGTGGGGTGGTGGAGGAGGGAAGGTAGGGTGGGGGGAGGGATAGCTCAGTGGTTTGAGCACTGGCCTGCTAAACCCAGGGTTGTGAGTTCAATCTTTGAGGGGGCCATTTAGGAATCTGGGGCAAAAATTGGGGATTGGTCCTGCTTTGAGCAGGGGGTTGGACTAGATGACCTCCTGAGGTCCCTTCCAACCCTGATATTCTATGAATCTATGACAAGGCCACACAGCACTTTAAAACTTATTGAATGCCAGCCTTCTGTTGCTTGGGCAGTCCTCTGGGGTGGAGTGGCTGGGTGGCCAGAGGCCCCCTCACTGTGTTCTTGAGCGTCTGGGTGATGAGGCTAAGGAACTTGGGGAGGAGGGCGGATGGTTACACAGGGGCTGTAGTGGCGTTCTGTGCTCCTACTGCCTTTCCTGCAGCTCAACCATACGCTGGAGCATATGAGTTTTATCCTCTGGCAGCCTGAGCATGACTCCTGCCTTCTTTCAGCAAACTGACACCACCTACCATCTTCAGCCCGCCACCTCTCCTTGCGGTCATATTGTGTTTTCCTGCACTCTGAGATTCTCTACCTCCATATTTTGCTGTGCTCTGTCAGTGTGGGAGTACAGCATGAAATACAGAGAGACAGGGCTAAATGCTCAGCTGGTGAAAACTGGTGTCACTCCTGAGGCACGGCCTCTGCCCTTCAGATGTTAAACTGATACTACTCAAATAAATAAAGGCTTTTACATATAGTTTTAGCTTCCCTGAGTGGATGGGAAGAAAAGAGGAAAAATGGTATGGAGAGAAAGAATATGCCCCTCTTTTGTTAGGCGCTCAGTTGAGGTTTGAGGAGAGGGCACTAAAAATATAACAGTACAAATAACAGGTTCTCTCTAGTCTGTAGTGTCTTCAACCCAAGCCATACAAGGCTTATCATTTCTCTTGCAATCCCCTCTAAAGATGTATCTTTTCTGGTCAGTCCCTGTCTTCTACTGTGACATAAATTGAGAGCACTTTAAAAAAAATGACTGAAATTCGGTGTTGTTTCTTTTAAAATGCATTTTCAGTATCTTCCCATTCCACATGGACTGAATGGAATTGATTTCACTCGCTGCCACTGTACTATCATCCCATTCTTCCTTCATATCAAGGAGAAAGTTAATTTTCACTCTGGCAGGCAGCCTATTAAATTGAAAAAGCAGCTGACATAAGGATAAACATCCTAAACCTCGGACATCAGCAAGGACAACAAGAAGGTCAGATAAGTTTGATAGGAATGTGATTGACTTCTTTACTCTTTTGATGAGAGAGAAGTTTCCTCCTTAAGCATAGTCTAGACACATACTTCACAATAGGTGACAGTTCCTAGTACATAAGGAGGAAAGATCTGAATGGGGTTAAACTGTTTCAAATATTACAGGGAAGATCTAGGGGGAATTGCATTTAAATGGAAGACTAAATACAGTAGATGAGACAGAGTAATATAGACCCTTGGCAGTACAAAGGGATAAGTAGACATTTAAACAGGAAGCATAAATGCCCTGTTTTCAAAAGGGTAACATGTGCAAACCTTTTGCACTTGAAAATTCATGTGCATTGTGGTTGGCATACCAAGGTCATGCTCAGTGCTAGCTCTGTCATGCAGACTTGTGTGTAAAATTAATTCTCCAATTGTGGATCTCCAGAGTGCTGACTTCCTAGAAAGATGATGTCATGTCAAAATATTTTTCTTCCAACAGGTCGCTGATTATTATTTCTGATTCTGGTCCAAGCCAAGATCAGTGCTCCACTGTGCTAGGTGCTGCACATACACCTGGAGACAGTTCATGCCCCAAGAGATGACCATCGAAACAGACAAGACAAACAAATGCAAAAAAAGGAAGTAGTGTTATCCCCCTTTTAGAGAGGGGGAACAGAGGCATGGAAATTAAATAACTTACCCAGAGTCATGCGGAAAGGCTGTGGCAGAGTCAGAAATCAAACCCAGGTTTCTTTGAGTCTACGTCCAGTACCTTAATCACAATACCAAACTTAATTGCTTACGTATAATTTTCCTAAGATTTCAGGTATGTGAACAGTAGTGGAATTCATTGTGCCTGGGTGTGAAGATATTTGCACATGCATCCGATAACCTGGGTTTTCTTCTGTGGTCTGTAGCTTAATTTCTCACTGTCAGCAAGAACATTTTATTATGGCCCTGCTTCATTGTAAATGTGCCCTTGATAAAGGTTCCAGAGATGGTGTGTGCCCAGGAGCTGCTTGTTTCCTCACTTTGATTCAACTGATCAGCCCTGGTATAAATGCAGTATTTGGAAGTCAGCTCGGCCCTTATGTATGAAGGCTATTTCTGTGGTTTCAGAAGTATAGCTCCATCCTCTTAAAGGACAAAGAAAGAAGCATGGAGGAGGGTTTATGGAGCAGTTTAATAAATATTTAACTCAGTGATGCATTATAAGTTTAGGAAAACTAATGTAAAGAATGTTGTGTGACAACAACCCCCTAGAAAATACTTAAGCTTACAAATTAAACCACTCCTTATCACCTTCCTCATAGGAAGATGAACCAACTTGAATTTTACTGTAGCATGGCTTCGTGTAGGCATACTTGTAGGTGGACTGCAGAAGTGTTTGCTGAAATGCAAAGTGCCTGCTGTGCGTGTTTCTTATAGTGTGTCTAACTATCCCAGGTACCGTTTTATAGGAAGACATTTTAACAGTTCCTGTGCAAGTTCCAAAGGCTTGATTTTTAGCGTGGCTCTCCCACTGTCACTGGACGGTGCTTGGGGGCTTGTGAAAATGTACTGTTGTCATGGGTTAGTTATGTTTATGATCTAGGACTTCTATATGGCTATTACAGCTGGCCAATTATTTTCATCCAAACTTTGCAATGAAAAAAGGCTTTTGACTGAACCAAATTTTTGTGAGAATTTTTCATTTAAGTATACCATTGACTTTTTTTTTTTTAATTTTTGTTGTTAACTCAAATTTTAATTAACATGGAATTTTTTTTCTGTGGAAAATCCAATTTCAACCTGCTGTGATGGTAGTTAACTTTTAAAATTCTTTTTCTGTTTTAAAATGTTTACTTCAGCATTATTGAACTAGATCACTGTTCATGCAGTTTGAGGATGAGAGAAGCAATATAAATGGAGGAAGAGGATGGCAAAAACACTATTTGTGTTTCCGTACAGTTGTATATTGTTGTTTTTAGTCCTACAGCCGCTTTTGTGCCACTCTGGTGACATAACGAGGCCATAACGCCAGTGTTTGGGGATTCCCTGGGGGACACAGAGCCACTGTACTGGCGCTTAACTGTTCCTGAGTCGCTGGGGTAGATGGGAAGGAGGGGGCACGGTTGGAGTGTTGCTGTGTTCTATTCTTGGCTGCCACACTGGCCCGGGGGTGGGGGTAGTTGAAAATTGAGTGTAAGTTAAAGGAGCCCTACGACTATTTGAACTTACACTGGGTGCCTCGCGATCCTTTGTTCTGCACAGACTAGGGGAGGCATAAAGGTACCTGAAGCACCCATAAAACCTCAGTTTCTGCACTGAGTAGAGCTCTGGTAGAACTGAGCATTGGGCCAGAGAGCATTGGGGTTTGGCACTAAGGAGAGCTGCAGTAAGGAGTCAGACCCTGACCAATTCTTGCCCCAACATATTACAACTCAGAGGGGAAGTGAGGGAACTCTGGCGAAGCCCAGAAGTGGAACAGCCTGGGCTATGTTGTCCTGATTTGTCTTCAAATGTGGAACTCTTTGATTTGAACTGTTTATTGACTTCCAAATCTTTTTCCAGCGATTACAATTCAAGTTTAAGGTGCATTGTTACTTGTGGACAGTTTATTTCGTGGATAAAATATACATCTGCATTGTTGGAAAATTCTTGGCCTCAGACAATTCAGCTATACATTGGTGATGGTGAGGTCCAAAATGTGATGAGATGCTATATATGTCTATCACTTCTTCACAACTGACTGACTGTTGTCAGTCTGGAAGATATTTAAGAAAGGGTAGATTGACTTTCATGACTTTATTCTTCATCCTTCAAGCATGGGGCCAGACTCAACAGTCGTGCAATTTCATTGTCTTTAATGGCATTATACCAAGTATGAATCTGGTCCACATGTGAAACGCATGTGATGAGAACAGTGGTTTTCAGTTTTTTTCTGAACATCCTTCAGGCAGAGACCTCATAGGGACAGAGCTCACTAACTATTACTGACTTCATACTGACAGTATCTCAATTATTTTGATCTCCAGAAATCCCTGGCATTGGGCTTGTTACTTACCTGAGGTTTGCTGTTCCGCAAAGTGGAAAAAACTTTTTTTGCTTCACTGAGTGCTTTTCCATTAAACACCTGACCCACTTTTGTCCAAAGTTGATGCTGCTGTGCTTAAAATTGCTTCAAATTCAGTCCTCTGCATGCAAAGGATTTTACCAGTAGTCCAAATTGTCCCTTTTTTGCTTTTTGTCCTGTCCTTTGAATTGTTACTATTCTTGATTAATTTGAATTTCTTCTGCTGTATCATGTGGTGAGGTAGGAAAAAAATGAACTGAACATACATCTTGGCAAAAACAGACTGTTTTTTTGACCTAATTGTAAATATTTTCAAAAGCCCTCCCACCCCACACCTCCCACCCCCACCCAGTTCATGCTTCTATTAGTTTTAAGTAGTGAAAACAGACAGAAATTATGCAACATACAAATCTAAAGAAAGAGGGAAGGGGAATAAATATTCCAAGAGGCTATGATGCATATTATTCTTCATTTGTTCACATAGCTCACGGAAGTGATGCTTTACAGAATATACTTTCTAATGCAGTGAATCCTGCTCATTCGTAAGACTGTGTGAGCTCAACGGCGTGGAACCTGTCGACCAGAAAGGTAACTGTGACCATTAGTAATTAGTTGTGTTCTAATTTTGTTACTAGAAAATTTCAAGAACAATTTCCAATGAAAGTGTCATTAAAAATTCCATTGTTGAAATTGACAATATTTGCAAAAAAATTGTCCATTTTAGAATTTTTCCACCCAATTCTTCACTATCTTTCTAGTATTTCTTACCCTCTCCATCTTTTTTGCATGAAACAATCAAGTGTTAGATTCCCACGTGGCCAAATGTTCTTTGTTTTGATAGTGTGGTTGCTATTTTGGGGTTTCACAGTTTATGTGGGACCAGGAGCAGGCCTAAGAGAGCAGTCAACTGGTTTGATGCAATGTTACAAAAGTTTCCTAGGATAAAGGTGCAGATCCCAAAGTAGGGTGGTCTTGTCTCAGCCACAGGACTGGAACTCAGGAGACCTGGGTTCTGTTCCCAGTTCTGCTCCAGGCTTCCTCTCTGAGCTTGGGCAAGTCATTTAACTCTATGCATTAGTTCCCCCACCTTAAAGCAAATGCAGCCCCTTACAGGGCTGTTGGGAAGTTACGCTAATTAAAAGTGATTTCAGATGGAAGATGCTGTACATTGCAATTTGAATATCATTATTACCAAAATTAATTAGATCTGGGTTAGTTTACAAGTCTTTTGTGTGGGGATCTTGCTTTGTTTAACCATGTTGAATCGGTAGCCCTAGCATGTTCTCTCTCCCTGCCCCATCTTGAGATTTCTCTTACTAAATCCCAGCACCAGATGTCTACCTTCTTCTAGTTCCTCCCCTGATTCTCTCACACACACCCCATGCCCTCCCCAAGGGGAACTGACAATGCTTCCTAAGGGGTGGGAGGAAATATCCATGCACTCGGGAATGCTAGCTCAGGAGAGGGGAAGGTGAGAGCAATGGTGAATACAGGAAATAGCAGTCCCACTTGGCAACCTCTAGGGCTGAAGTGTGTCTTGAATCCATTTTCTTCTGTCCCATTTGCCCAGAACAGACTGACCTGTAATACAGTGCAGAAACCAATCGCTGTTGGCAAGTATGCAGTCTTGTATGAATACATTATTTGGTGGGGAATCAGCTGTTTGTCCTTGAGAGCTGATACTTCTGCCCATCGTCCAACGGTTTCAGAAGCACTCCCTGCAGTTGTTTGCACTTTTGCTTTTTAATTTCAAAAGCTTCATTTTGGGCTCAGCTGTTTAAAACTCCCAACTGAGCTTTTTAAGTGCAGAATGAAAAGGTTGAAAGCTGCTGCCACTAGCGCTGAGCGCTGCCAGCAGCCCCAGAAATAATGTACTTATGGGGAAAAAAGAGAGGAAACAAATGAGAGAGGAGAGGAGTTCATAGCCAGTACTCGTTCAGTGTCAGACAACACAAGGTTTGCATGCAAAAATTTAAAAAGAACATGTGGCTTTCTGCACTGAGCCACATACTTTAAACAATTAATACACTTTGTCCTCTTTGCTCTTTATCCCTCCGGGTCTGATTTTGCCAGTCATGTTGAGTAGGGATTGAGACTACTCATTGTTAGTAAGAGTGGCAGACTGTTTCTTCATTTAGTAACGTATTCACAATGTGCCTGATCCAAAGCCTACGAAAGCCAGAGAGACCCTTTCCAATGACTTCAGCAGGCTTGGTATCAGGTCCACTGTGCTAACAATACTGCCTTTTTCTCCCCCCATTCCCTCTTCACAGTTATCATACTTATTTTGCAAACTACAACTGAATCCTTACAAACGTGAGGAAGGATTGTCCTATAGTTAGGGCATCGGGTTGGAATTCAGAAACCCTGGGTCCAATTTGTTGCTCTGTCACTGACTTTCTGGGTGACCTTGGTCAAGTCACTTAGTCTCTCTGTACCTCAGTCCCCATCTGTAAAATGGTGACACTGCCGTTTCCCTGCCTAACAGGGGTGTTGGGAAGATAAATTCACTGAAGATTGTGAGGAATTCAGATGCCTTGGTGTTGGGGAGCCATTTAAGTACCTAGAAAGAACTTTGAAGTAGATGAGTATTCTTCCCATTTGGTGGTAGAATAAATTGAAGCAGAGATGAAAGACCAGTTCACTTCTACTGTTTTAGTGGGGATGATGTTTCACTCTTGGGAGCCATGTTGAGCCTTGTCATTTTAAGGTCTGCACATGCACTCTGTGATTTGAAAAATAAAACACAATTTTAATGTATTTATTTATTTCATTAAGAAAAAAAATCAAAATGTAATGGTAAAGAGAAAATGTGTTTTCTAGAATACGAACAGTGGTCACTCTTAAATTTTTCAGCTATATAATGGCATGTCAGTATTCCCTGAGCCATGTCTAAATGTAATGGAAAATCTTCAGTTTCACAGCTAACTTTAATTTGACTTTTTTGTTTGAATATGGACAGGATGTACATTTTTCAAAAGTTCTTAAGTGCCATTTTCCGAAGTGGCTTAAGCATTGAGCACTGAGCATATTTCTCATTGAAAGTCAATGGAACTTATGTGCCAAAATCATCTAGAGGCTTTTGGAAAAGTTATCCAGGGAAATATTGTTTCTGTGAAAATATCATCCTGAATTCCTTGGGTGCCTGTCAGCATAAGGGCCAAATGCCTTGCTCACTATCTTGTTGTTGGTTAAGCAGCAGAGAGCTGATCCAAAGGGACTTCGCTCCTGCCTATGCTCTATGGAGGAAGGACTGGCATGTGGAAAGGAGGATGTTGAGGCTGATGCCACTGGATTTGCCTGCAGTGGGCCAAATCCCATTTTGAAGAGGAGCAGTGAACTATCTCAGCTGATCCTTCACATCACCTTCCATTGCCAGCCAGAGACCAGTTTCCTGGGTTTTATGTGCCTGCAGCATGGGTGCCATCACTGCAGGGAAGATTTGGGCATCTCCCTAACTCTGTACTCTCCAGTCATTGCCCCTCTGAATGAATTGCAGGTTTAACGCTTTCTCATTCCCTCTGCCTCCCATTTTGTTTTAATGGGTTGCACGTTCGCCATTGAAACAAATGTTAGTACTGAGGATTCCTTCTCTGAGCCCTGCTATGCTTCAGGCTATTTTCCTTCAAGGAAAGCCCTCTGATTTGTGCTTTTCTTGGATTCTCAGGGTTGGCCGATAGCTAAATCATAGTCCCTATAGTACCTCAATGGACTTAAATTGCATGCTCATGGCACCCTCTCTAACTTGGTTTCAGTTCAGGTGGGGGTGCTTTTACCCAACACTGCATATAGGCTATATTAAGGTGTGTGTTGAAACCATACACAAAAGGACTTAGAGTTGCCTAAAAACTAACACAGTATTGTAGGTATCAGCAAATGCTTAACCAGCCCTCAGCTAGAAAACCATGGATTTACCACAGGTCATAGAAGGAAACACAAATGCAGCAAAAACCAATTACTGTGGAAAATCAAACATCCTAGTGAGAGATGAAGGAAGTCGTACATGAATGCCTGACAAGAAATCTATTGAACATATTAAATTATACACATCTCCCAGAATAGCTAGAGCTTTAAAAGAAACTCAGGGCAGCAGCGCTCAATCAAGAGCAAAACCATAACGCTGCTGCATATCAGACTTGGGACAACTTGCACACAAAGACTACTCTTTGAAAGCAAGAAAACATCTTTGAACCCTGCAGCGCGCCATTAGCCAGACACACACACACACAAATTATAAAGGAATTGCAGAGTAAAGTGAACTATGACAAGAGACTCCCCTCGTAAAACAGGACACTGAATATGCAAGTGGAGTAAAATAAAACAGCCACTAATCAAAAGCTATCCCCTACCTAAACTCCAAGAAGAGCCATTTGCTGTCCACAAAATAAATTAGTTTTGAATTGACGCATGAAAAAAATATTAGTAATTATCCAAGGAGCCAAGAAAATATGAACTTGAGTTTCTGCTCTCTGGTCTATTGAGAGAGGTTAATGAATATTGTACTACAATGCTCAAATACTTTTTGAGGGGGAGAGTAATCAAGAGGTTAGAGTAAGGGAATGGAGATCAAATGAAATGGATTACATTCTTTGCTCGGTCCCTAACCTGCTGTATGACTTGTGCTACATTTTTTCCTATCCATAAAATGAGTTAGATAATAATTAACCAGCTCACAGAGCTTGTGATATTTAAGGGTTTAAGTGCTTTGAGACCCTTAGAGGATACAGACTATAGAAGTACAAAGTATTATAACTTATAGCCATGTGTGTATAGCATCGCCCTTTGCATGGTGGAAATTCTTATCCAAAATCCAGAACAATTCTGCCCTATGTTACTAGGGTATTGATACCACTGAAGTCAGTAGAGCCCTGCAACCAAGGGCAGAATCATTCTGTAATGGCAGAAACCAGGAAAGTTTGAGGGCAGTTCTGTTCAGCATCTGGACATTGTTTGCATTTTCTAAGATTTTCTTTTGTCTCCTGTCATCTAATCTTATTTTCCAAATTTCTTCTACCCCTGCTCCAGATGCGTGGCTGGATTGTGGGCATCAGTCTACAGTCTTGTGACAGGGTAGCTATGGAGACACTCCACCACAATAGCAGCTCCAAGAGGCATTATGGCTGAGGTTCAGGATTATGGGAAGCATAGGCCAGAGCAGCTCCTGCAGCTCCCTTTGAACAGGTACAGCAAGCTCCAGGCTGGCCTAGCTATAATAGAGCACTGCTCTTGGTATGAATCTTAACAGGTGCTCAGTGACCCAGCAACTACTACTGTGACATGCCCCTGCAAAGGGATTGGGGGGAAAAGCTGCTTAATCCCTCTCACCCACCCATAAGAGGCTAGTCACAACTATGTTGCCCTTGGTTGGTGTATCTGTGGGGACTAAACGTGCAAACTCTGCATCTAAAAGCATGAGAGGCTGAACAGCTTGAACTAAGTGACCAGAGCTGTTAATGTGGAGAGAATAGCAGATTCTTAAACCTCTTAATCTTAAAACCTTAGTCCGGCCACTACATGGGGAGAAAACCACAGCGGTAGATCATATGTTACAATAGCATATATGTCGGGGTGGTCTGGTCCCAATACAATAATGAGATATAGGGCAGCCTGGGTGGTCCCTTATGTGCACTGACCCTGTGTTACTCATGGATGCAGATGCAAAAATTAAAATTATGATGGCAGCCTCTGGAATGATTGTTTGTTTTTTAAAAACCACTATCAATTGGAATGAGTAAAAGGGAAAGGAAAACCCACAGCTTTTTGAAGTGCCAGAATGGTCCACGAATTTTTCTTTAAAAGTTTCAGAAATCAGAATAAACATGATACTAAACACAGTCTCAGCTGCCATAATCCACTGTGCTACTGACACGAGGCAACAAAAATGGAGATAAACTAGACACTAGCCCTCCAGCAAATCTCCCCCCCCCCACCTACTCCCCACACTCACTATTAAAAGGATCTGGCCTGTTCTGTAGTGGGATTGTTCTTGTTATGCATAGATACAGCAACTGGATATTATATTTTATCTATGGCTGACAGTGAGATTCTCAGATCCCTACTCAGCCTAAAAGCCTGTTTAACCTTTATTAAATATTATAATATTCCCATGAGGGAAGCACCTTCCTAACCCCATGCCCTTAGTTGTTGGCTTATGTCCTAAAGCAAAAGAGAGATGATGATCCTTTTATTTTAATCCTTTGTAGTGTACTTATGGATTTTTATATTATTCATCTCTCTCTTTTGAATCCTGCTAAACACTTGGCCCCCATGAGACCCTGTGGCAATGAGTTCCACAGGCTGGACACACCTTGTGTAAAACTGTATCCATTTTTCACTTTTAAAATTTCTCGCATTTTAATTTTAACAGATGTCCGCTTGTTTTATTATGATAAAGAGAAAATAGGCACTGGCAAGAGACTTCTATAACTGATCACCTATCATGTCTCTCATTCATGCCCTCTCTAATCTAAATAGCCCTATTGTTCAATCTCTCCATATATCATCTTTCCAGGCCTCTGATCATTTACACTGGCCTTGTTTGGACTTTTTCAATTTCCTTTGTGACCCTGGTAAAGTCAGTTAACCTCGTTGTGCATCATTTTATCTATCTGTAAAATGGGGGAGGATAATACATACCTCAAAGAAGTGTTTAGGGTTAATGAATTAATATTTGTAAATCACTTTTAATCATGTTTATTACAGTAGTGGCTAAGGGCCAGTCAAGAATGAGGCACCATGGTTCTAGGTGCTGTATGAACACAGGGTAGTTGATGTGCCCTACCCTGAAGAGCTTACAGTCTAAACATATTAGACAGACTCAGGATGCGGGAAGGGGTAGAACACACCAGCACTGTGACCAATGGGATGGCAGCAAACAAAGACTTTAAGGCCAGAAGAGACCACCATGATCATCTAGTCTCACCTCCTGCACACTACAGGGCACAGAACCTCACCCACCCACTCCTGTAATAGACCCCTAACCTCTGGCTGAGTTATTGAAGTCCTCAAACCATGATTTAAAAACTTCAAGTTACAGATAATCTACCATTTACATGGGTTTAAACCTGCAAGTGATTGGTGCCCCATGCTGCAGAGGAAGGAGAACCACCCCTCCTCCCTCCACAGGGTCTCTGCCAATCTGATCCAAGGGAAAATTCCTTTCTGACCCCAAATAGAAGGATCAGTTAGACTCTGAGCATGTGGGCAAGACCCACCAGGCAGACACCTGGGAAAGAATTCTCCGTAGTAACTCAGAGCCTTCCCCATCTAGTGTCCCATCCCCAGCCATTGGATATATTTGCTGCTAGCAATCACAGATTGTCTACATGCCATCATAGGCAGTCTCATCATACCATCCCCTCCATAACCGTATCAAGCTCAGTCTTGAAGCCAGTTAGGTTTTTTTCATGTTAGTTCCACGATTCTTTTTGGGGTGGGTTACTTAGGAGGGGATCAGCTAAATGGAAAGAAAAGGGAGAGGAAAGTTGGTGGGGGGGGTAGGGCAGAAGAGAAAAGGAGGGACAGGTGTGGAATGAAGCTGGAGGAAGAAGATGGTGGGTTAGGGTTGTCACAAAAAGCCAGTCAGCACAGGGCAGAGAAAGTCGTGTCAAAACTATAGCAAGTTCTCTGCCTTTCCAGAGGTCCCTGCTCTGGCTGTCTCTATCCCTGCCAGCTGGACTCTCTGGCTGGCTCCTCTCTGCAGTTTTTCCCCAATGATAAATGGAGGGAGGGGAAGACCCCACCTGGGTCCTAGTGCCTCCATAAAATGTGTGCAAGGTCTCCCCTACACAGGAGGGTGCTGAGGGAAGGGGTGGTCCTGACTGGTCCCTGTTTTACTCCCTCCCCAGTGCAGCAGTCCCTGTTATGGCTGAATCTGCTTCCACTGGATGGAGTCTTGAAAGCCTGTTACTGTATGGAAGGTTTTACAAATGTACAAATTATTTACTATTTTTTGAAGGTATAAATAACAAAACCCAGTGATAGGAGAGTGAATGCTAATTGTGTATGCAGATAAAATAGATTACAGCACCAGCATTTAATGCTAGATCTGCACCACATCAGCTGTAACAACACACTCCTACTTAAAGTGAAAAGAAATATAAGTATCACAATTAAATTCCCATGATTTAATTGGCAGAGTGTCTTCTTTCATTTGTTTTGCAATAACATCCTATGAGCCACCACCATTCAAATCCTATATCCAGCAGCTTTGTTGCCCGGTACAAGAGTGCTTCTGATGAAACTTTCTGCTCTGAAATTTATATTGAACTTTGTGTGAAAGAATGCTCACCAGCTGATTTGTCTCATCATCGCCATTTCTCGGGGTCATTAATCCTAAAAATGGCTGACACTAATGTCTAATGCAAAGACTGAAGCGCTATCTTTCACTCAGATTCAGTGCAGTGTGTATAACTTTGGAAACAGACAAATCTCTTGCCCGGGGGTTGAACAAAAAGTTTGGTGTTAAAAATCACATCTCCGTGGAAGAGAAATGTTGATAATGCAGGTTCCAGGTTTGTTTTTTTTATTTTTCCAGCTTGAAGATTGTCTCCTCCAGCAAATTGAAACATATAATGTTAACCCTTGCAGTGTTCACTTCACTTGCTCTGGGGCTATTTGACAGGCACAATAAGCAACAGCAAAGAATTCTGATCTTGGAGTATGATCAGTCTCCTCTTAGTTCCAACCCAGCAGACCTCTTTACTACTTCAGGCATCAAAATGGGCCCTCCATCCCTGCAGGAGGTACTCAGAAGTGAGCCTTTGAATATTCCCCTTTACACACTGATGTCAGTGGTGGCCCCTTCGTATACAGAGGATGTAACATTACTTTGGCCTGGGATGCATGCACATCCCACTGTGCCCATTCCAAGACTGGCTGTATAAGGGAATTGTTTTCCAGGTGACAGAAACCAGGTGGCCAAGTAGCAGGATAAGGTACAAGGACAAACCAGTAGTTGAGTTAGGAAGGGACTCCGGAGAAGAGGCCAAGCTGTAGATTATTTGCCACAGTTCCTAGGCAGAAGTCTTAAGGAAAGAGTCCTAGTGCGAAGGGCCTTGGGGAAGCCTCGGCAGAGGCCTGTAGAGATGTGGGGGAGCGGCGTCAGAGAGGAAGACTGCTCAGCTGAGAGAGACTATATAGGATGGGGAAGCCCTGGAAGTAGGGGGAAGCTCTTGTAAGGACTGAGAGCACAGTGAAGTAGCGGTAAGGACTGAAAGGACTGTTGAGCCATGGGAAAGGCTTAAGGGATTAGTAAGCTTGGGGAAGAAGGCTGGGAGGTTTTGACTTGGGGTTACACTGTTCTTCTATCAAACAGAATCCCCAAGAGGTGGATCCACTGAAGTTAAGAGAACTTGAGGGCACTTTGCACCTTACAGAATTGGGCCCTAACAATTTGATCTTATCTTCTTATGGAAAGTTTTTTTTAAAAAAACAGTCTTCAATACCATTTGCAGCACACTGACTTAGTGCATGTCTCCTGACTTTGTGAGAGTGAGACTGCATCTGTTTGAGCTGAGAGGTATGTTTCCTCGCCATTTAGATCAAAGTACCTGTGTTAGCTCTGCTCAAACTAGTGCGCTAAGAATAGCAGTGTATCTGGGATAGCTCGGTGGTGACTCAGGCTAGCCTCCCAGCTATGTACCCAGGGGATCCGGCTAGTCCAGACGGATAGCCCAAGCTGCCACCTGTGCCACCCTGACCAGGCTGCTATTTTTTGGTGCTAGTTCAGGCAGCACTAGTACAGGTACGTCTACGTGAGCTGGGAATTCGACCTCCCAGCTCAAGTGTAGAGTTACCTAAGGGTACCTCTACACTGTGCAAAAGACCCATGACACGTCTGCAGCTGGTGTATGTCAGCTGACTCTGAGACCCTGTAAGGGGGTGGAGGGAAAGGTCTCGGAGCCTGGGCTCCAGCCCAAGCCCATATGTCTACATGGCAATTTTTAGCCCCATAGCTCAAGTCTCACAAGGTCGAATCAGCTGACCTGGGCTCAGAGACTTGGTGCTATGGTTTTTTATTGCAGTGTAGACATACTGTAAGAGTCTGCTGCTTACGGACAGCGGGGGAGGTTAATCTTTAGCTCAAGTAGTAGGGGCTTTTGGTGCTAAAGGTCACAGGTTTTATCCCTGTTGATTACAATGGAGTCATTTGGCCATGGGTTCATTACACATTGGGTTTAGAGAGCTGGTTTTTTGGCAACTAACTCTGTCATAGTGTGATGTTAACATCTGCTCATCCATTGGAAACAGCAAAACCTGACTTTCACAGAGGGAAGGGATTGTTGGCTAGTGGTTAGAGCACTGGGATGGGACTCAGTAGACTTAGCCGTGATAGCTGGTTCTGCCACTGGCCTGCTGGATGACCTTGGGCAAATCACTTCACTGCTCTGTGCCTCAGTTTCCCCACCTGTAAAATGGGGATAATGATACTGAACCCCCCCCTTTGTAAAGCACTTTGAGATCTACTGATAAAACATCCTATGTAATAGCTATTTGTTGTTTGTTTTTCATTATTATTAGATAATGGTTACTTTCTTTTTTAATTGTTTCAGCAGCCTACAGTATTTAAGGCTTTTGCAGTCCTATTAACTTTGCAGGGAGGATGAGATGCAGGCTGTCTATCAATTTGTGACAGCACTTCATTTTTAATCTATTTCCTATTAGGCAACCGTGCAAAAATAAATATAAGCAGAAACAGCATCTTGAATTATTTCAATCCCCATGTTATTTCCATCATTCTTATGCGTTTTTTGTTGTTTGTTTGTTTGTTTACATTGCAAGCTGAAAATACGCTTTCTGCTTTGGGATCATTTGTTTTCTCAACTATATTAAAGTGTAATTACCTTGTTCTAACCATTGGAAAAAACAGTATTTCAGAACTAGAATTCTTTGTAAAACCAATCACTCACTTCATTCACTGAATAATGCGGTGCCTTGGGATAGGAAATTAGAAATTAAGTGAGGTAGCAAGAAGGGGTTGAAATCCTTATACTGCTTTCTTCTTTGTATGTTATCAGCCACATTTTCAGAAGTAGCCACTGACTTTGGATGCCTCACTTTTGGGGTACCCAACTTGAGACATTCGGGACTTGCTTTTTCGAGAGGCTGAGGACTCGTACAGTCCCTTTGGGAACCACAAAGCTGACCCACGTGGAAAATGTGGACAACTGTGAAAAGCTTTAGTCTGTATTCTTTTTTGTTACGCAGCAGGCTGTGGGAGGAAGGGAAGCCTGGTGTGATGCAAAGAGGAAGAAGCATTTGCAAACTTGACTTGATGTATGTGTGTGGGAGGGGGGGTTGAGTGGGAAAGGATTACAAAGGCCTAGATAGTGTGGAAAAGAAAGAGTCACCTGAGGGAAACAGAGGGAAAGGCAAACAAAAACCACTTAAGATCATGTGACACAAAATGTAGGTATACTCGCAAGAGGGCAGAGTTAAGCTTTCACAGGCCACCGTAATTCAGGCATTTTGTAACTTTTGAGTGTTTGACTGTGTAACCTTAATGATAATTTCTGTCTCTGTGTGAGTTATATCTGTATTATACACAATTTTTTTAACTTTAACCTTGCCCCCCTTGTGGATATGCATTACAATACAGGCTTTAATTACCTGATCAGGGCCCAGAGTAAACCGTGCTCACTCAACGAGCAGCAAGTCAATATCTTGTTTTAGCCTCATTTAACAATGGGTGGCCCTAGGCCTTATTTACTGCCCACGATTCAAACCCTGCTCTGAAGACAGAATTATTAACTTACCTTATGGGCTTTTCCATGGCGCTCACTGCTATAGTATCTGACGGCTTCACAAACATTAATTGATTTATCTTCACAATGTTCACGTGAGACTTTCACAGGAACAACCAAACGCACATCTCTGATACAAAGGCCAGCCCCTGCCCAATATCAAGTCCCTCATTCAAAGAATGGGGGTCTCTAGAGCGTCTCAGAGAAAATGTCATTGGAATTTTTTAGCATGGCAGAAGCATTTCTCCTAACTTTATTCTCAGAAACAGCTGAACTGTTTCATTTGAAACTTTTTCCAAACAGAAATCAGTCAGAGGCAGGCATCCACCATGGAAACCTTCAGCCAGAACAGTTAAAGTTTGACAAAGTTATAAACCACTGAAAACAGATGTATCGGACAACTTTAACAGATGGTACTGCTAGCTCCATCTATAATATGTATATAGCAATGGCAATTTATCCTAAGAAATTAGCAGTTAGCACTTGTTAGGAGATTGGATGCCATAGACGGTTGCTAATGAACTTCAGTCTGTCACCTGTTTGAAACCAGCTCAGACCAGTAGAGATTAAAAACTATTCCATTTACTGGGTGTTTGGTGATTGTGAGATGAGTTTGAGCTTTCATTCCCACTATCACATCACAAATTTTATACCTTTCATCAGTATTAAATCTACACATTTTTTGAAGGCAGGAATGTATGGTTATATGCAAATTATTTGCAAATATGCAAATTATCTCAAATTAATTGCCATTAAATGTCAGTCCTAGAACTGCACAAAACTTGGCAGATATGTCATGACACTTCCTTTTGTTCTCTAGTCTTTTTTCTTTAAATTAAATATCATTTAGAATAATTTTAGACTTGAAAGTATGACTTGCTCTTTGTGCATGAAAAAACAGCATTGAGCTTTGAGACCAAACATTTAAGATCATGCCAGTGATCTAACATGAAAGCAAGGGCGGATTTGGTATGGGGTACTGATCAAAACAAATAAAACAAAGATCAGCCTCACATAATACCCATAGACACTCAAGAGTTTATCAAGTCACTAGTCTGACCTTGCAGTGCCAGGAAAATAGGAAATCAGGTATAGCAATAAGATAGAAGGAAGTGGGAGAGGTGAACCCAAAATCCTAAATCCCAGCATATGTTTAGCAGGTGAGTGCTCCTAAAAATTGAGTTGGCAACTTTTGAAATGAGATAATTAGGCCTGGTTACACATGATTTAAACTTGGGCAGGATACTAGTATTTCTACTGATGCTGTTGGATCTTTCAGATTATATCTCTTGGACAGCCATGCTTAAGGTGCTATTAAATGTAATGCTCTTTATCTAATTAATTACCTATGTAAGTCATTTGGCATTTAATTGTGAAGTGATGAAATGTCTAAGCCTCCATGAAATAAATATGTTGGGTATAATTTACTAGTGGATGTTTCATTATTCTAATCGGCCACAATTTTCCAGTGCTGGTAGCTATGCCTATAGTTCAAGTTGCCTGACACATATCATTATGAGACCATTTTCAGTTGCTTATAGTTTGGCAAACGTTTAAGCATATGGGCTGAAGTTTCCCATGGTCTATGCCTGCCTCAGTCTGAACACTTCCAGAAAATGTCAGCAATTCAGGACAGGGTAAGGATAAAATATGTTTTGCCCATGTTAAAAATTTCTTACAACCCACTTTGTTTAGAAGCTCTAGTGCCTCCAACCTACGGAACAGGGATTGAAATTTGGCCGGGCATTCACCCCGTGGCCTGAAATACAGAACACTGGATTGGGGCTGGATTGGGTTCTATTCCCAGCTCTGCCATTGGCCTGCTAAGCGACACTGGGCAAGTCACTTCAGTGCCTCAGTTTCCCCACCTGTAAAATGGGGATAATCATACATCGCACTCTTAGGAAAGTACTTTCATACGTACTAACGAAGAGCACTAAGTAAGTGCTAGGTATTATTATGTTGACATCCTGAGAAAAAAAAATCCCCAAATTTGGCCAATTTATGAACCTCTGAAGATCAGTTTGCACATGCTCAGTAGAGGTTGCTTAGAATTGGGTTGCTAAACTTTCCCAAGATTCTGTCTGCCCTGAGTATGCTCCATCCCAGGGCTGCAAGTATTGAGCAGGACTTCCGTTGCAATTACTCCTGGCTGCTGTGGGCTGTTGTGATGCCAGGCAAAGGAACTGAAAACATGGAGACTGTCTCAGTTGCTTCTGCTGACGATGCCAGGCAGCAAGGAGATGGGAAGCTATCTGACTGGAAGGCAGAACAGTGAGGATCCAGGCCTGGAAAGGTAGCAAGGCAGGACACTGGGACAAGGAGGGGAGAAGTGAAATGAAGTGTTCAGGGGTGGCATTGGGACATGGAACAGTGGGAGGAAATGGGGAGTGTGATTAAACAGTCTGGTGGTGAGAAGGCGAGAAACTGGGAGAAGAGCAAGTTGGACACGTCAGGAGCAGAAGAGCTCAGGCTTGGGATATGGGGCAGAAGGGTCTGTTACCACCAGAGTGTACACCCATCTCAGAACACGGAATAGAATCCAGGAGGTCTGAGTCTCTGTATTCCTCTGCTGTCAGCGTATAACTGAAATTCTGCTGGCTAAATGTGTGTCTCATCCCCTTCTATTAGCTGGCTCACATAGAGAATGACAACCTACTATTGCTTTCAGTTATTCCATTAGCTCAAGTGGCAGAGATTTGTGTGGTGGATCTAAAGGTTCCAACCCTGTTAATCAAATATGTGGGAATCAATAGGGGTCCACGTGATGGGATTTCTCGGGTGGGGGGTTCAGTTTGCTTTTTCAAAAACAAACTTTGGAAGTTATACACACAATATTTAAAAACATTTAAGTTGCAAAGTCAAGCAGTCAAAAATTAGGTTGCAACCAATTTGCCTTGTACTGAAGTTAGGCTTACCAGCTTGTAATTGCTAGGATCACCTCTGGATCCTTTTTTAAAAAAAATCATGTCACATTAGCTATCCTCCAGTCATCTGGTACAGAAGCTGATTTAAGTGATAGGTTACGTAACAGCGTTAGTAGTTCTGCAATTTCATATTTGAGTTTTCAGAACTCTTGGATGAATACCATCCAATTCTGGTGACTCATTCCTGTTTTATTTATCAGTTTGTTCCAAAACTTCCTCTACCGACACATCAGTCTGGGACACTTCCTCATATCTGTCACCTAAAAAGAAAGGCTCAGGTGTGGGAACCTCCCTCACATCCTCTGAAGTGAATGCAAAAAATTCTTTTAGCTTTTCCTCAATGACCTTGTCTTCCTTGAGTGCTCCTTCAGCACCTTGATTGTTGATTGGCCCAACTGGTTGTTAATTTTTGCAGTTAGTTTGAGTCTTTGTCTAGTTGCTCTTCCAATTTTTTTTGTTGGTCTGCCTAATTATACTTTGACTTGCCTGAGTTTATGCTCCTTTCTATTTTCCTCGGTAGGATTTGATTTCCAATTTTTATTGGTTGTCTTTTTGCTTCTAACCACTTCTTTTACTTTGACAGGTTTCAGAGGAACAGCCGTGTTAGTCTGTATTCGCAAAAAGAAAAGGAGTACTTGTGGCACCTTAGAGACTAACCAATTTATTTGAGCATGAGCTTTCGTGAGCTACAGCTCACTTCATCAGATGTTTACCGTGGAAACTGCAGCAGACTTTATATACACACAGAGAATATGAAACAATACCTCCTCCCACCCCACTGTCCTGCTGGTAATAGCTTATCTAAAGTGATCAACAGGTGGGCCATTTCCAGCACAAATCCAGGTTTTCTCACCCTCCACCCCCCACACAAATTCACTCTCCTGCTGGTGCTAGCCCATCCAAAGTGACAACTCTTTGCATAATCAAGTCGGGCTATTTCCTGCATAGATCAAGGTTTTCTCACATCCCCCCCACCCCCATACACACACAAACTCACTCTCCTGCTGGTAATAGCTCATCTAAACTGACCACTCTCCAAGTTTAAATCCAAGTTAAACCAGAACATCGGGGGGGGGGGGGGGTAGGAAAAAACAAGAGGAAACAGGCTACCTTGCATAATGACTTAGCCACTCCCAGTCTCTATTTAAGCCTAAATTAATAGTATCCAATTTGCAAATGAATTCCAATTCAGCAGTTTCTCGCTGGAGTCTGGATTTGAAGTTTTTTTGTTTTAAGATAGCGACCTTCATGTCTGTGATTGCGTGACCAGAGAGATTGAAGTGTTCTCCGACTGGTTTATGAATGTTATAATTCTTGACATCTGATTTGTGTCCATTTATTCTTTTACGTAGAGACTGTCCAGTTTGACCAATGTACATGGCAGAGGGGCATTGCTGGCACATGATGGCATATATCACATTGGTGGATGTGCAGGTGAACGAGCCTCTGATAGTGTGGCTGATGTTATTAGGCCCTGTGATGGTGTCCCCTGAATAGATATGTGGGCACAATTGGCAACGGGCTTTGTTGCAAGGATAAGTATATGCAAGGTAGCCTGTTTCCTCTTGTTTTTTCCTACCCCCCCCCGCCAGATGTTCTGGTTTAACTTGGATTTAAACTTGGAGAGTGGTCAGTTTAGATGAGCTATTACCAGCAGGAGAGTGAGTTTGTGTGTGTATGGGGGTGGGGGGGATGTGAGAAAACCTTGATCTATGCAGGAAATAGCCCGACTTGATTATGCAAAGAGTTGTCACTTTGGATGGGCTAGCACCAGCAGGAGAGTGAATTTGTGTGGGGGGTGGAGGGTGAGAAAACCTGGATTTGTGCTGGAAATGGCCCACCTGTTGATCACTTTAGATAAGCTATTACCAGCAGGACAGTGGGGTGGGAGGAGGTATTGTTTCATATTCTCTGTGTGTATATAAAGTCTGCTGCAGTTTCCACGGTAAACATCTGATGAAGTGAGCTGTAGCTCACGAAAGCTCATGCTCAAATAAATTGGTTAGTCTCTAAGGTGCCACAAGTACTCCTTTTCTTCTTTTACTTTGTTATTTAGCCATGATGGCACTTTTTTGGCCCTCTTACTATGTCTCTTTAAATTTAGGAGGTACATTGAATTAGAGCCTCTGTTATGGTGTTTTTAGGGTCTAGGTGTCCAGCACCACTGTCCGGGTTGCTGGAGTCCCTGGTCAGCTGACTCGACAAGCTACAGGAGTCAGGTAGCTCTGGGAGCCAGCTGGCCTGGGAGTTTGGAAGCACTAGGGTCCCTGGCCCTAGGGCAGTCCATGTGGAAATCTGAATTTCAGCTAGCTCCCAATCCTGATGTTTCTATTTTCCTTCGATGTGCTATGCATAGAATACCTTTGTCTGAAGGTCAACTAAGTGACTTCAAAATAGGAATGAAATGAATTAAGCTTTACAACACACTTGTAAAGCAGGCAAATGTAATGCCCATTTTTACCATTTCTGTCTGGGAAAGGAGACAGAAGTTCCATAGTTACCTTCACTGCACTTATAGATGGTAGGGAGTAGAGCCGATAAAATAACCCAAATATGCACTGGAAAAATCCCCTTTTGAAATTTTCCAACAAAACTTCGTGTTTTCAGGAATTCTCATTTAGCTTTGTTTCGAAAGAACACTTCAAAATGAAGTTTTACTTGCTCTTGTTTCAAAATGTTAAAACACAAATTTTGAAATGACTTTTCTTTAGCAATTTCTTTAATTTTATTTTTTTTAATTTAAAATGAAAACTTTTGGGCAACCACAAACTGTTTTTACCTTTCAGTTAACATTATCGAAAATGACATTCTCCTAACACAATTTTATTTCCATTTTTTACAATGGCCAGTGAACCAAAAAATGTGTTATTCGCCAAGCTCAGGCTGGGAGCTCTTTTCAACAAATTGGTCTACTTTAACTACATTGACCAAATTTGACTCTCAGATATGTTAACTTAAATTTATATGAAGCTGTATATGCATTTGTCAAGGTTCCTTCCCCACTCTGAATGCTAGGGTACAGATGTGGGGACCTGCATGAAAAACCTCCTAAGCTTATCTTTACCAGCTTAGGTCAAAACTTCGCCAAGGCACAAAATATTCCACCCTTTGTCCTTGGATTGGCCGCTACCACCAACAAATACTGGTTACTGGGGAAGAGCTGTTTGGAAACGTCTTTCCCCCCAAAATACTTCCCAAAACCTTGCACCCCACTTCCTGGACAAGGTTTGGTAAAAAGCCTCACCAATTTGCATAGGTGACTACAGACTCAAACCCTTGGATCTGAGGACAATGAAAAAGCATTCAGTTTTCTTACAAGAAGACTTTTAATAGAAATAGAAGTAAAGAAATCACCTCTGTAAAATCAGGATGGTAGATCCCTTACAGGGTAATTAGATTCAAAAACATAGAGAACCCCTCTAGGCAAAACCTTAAGTTACAAAAAAGATACAGATAGAAATAGTTATTCCATTCAGCACAATTCTTTTCTCAGCCATTTAAAGAAATCATAATCTAACACATTCCTAGCTAGATTACTTACTAAAAGTTCTAAGACTCCATTCCTGGTCTATCCCCGGTAAAGACCAGCATATAGACAGAGACCCTTTGTTTCTCTCCCTCCTCCCAGCTTTTGAAAGTATCTTGTCTCCTCATTGGTCATTTTGGTCAGGTGCCAGCGAGGTTTCCTCTCACCTGTAAAGGGTTAAGAAGCTAAAGGTGTTTTCCCCTGGCCAGGAGGGATTTCAAAGGGGTTTACCCTTCCCTTTATATTTATGACACGCCCCCCAAATCTCAGGTAGGGTGAAGCACTGGCTGGGATTTCTTCCTGGAGCTCTAGGAAAAACAGTTAATAAGACACATGCATCTCTAAATATACTACCAAGTACATAAAGACTAACAATATTTTCCACATCTCAAGGACGATTTTAACCAGTTGATTCTGGGAAACTTTCACAGGAGAGTGCAGCAGCCACTTTGTTAGAAGCTCCTGAGATGTGTCGGATGTCGAAATCAAAATCTTGGAGAGCTAAACTCCACCGAAGAAGTTTTTTGTTAGTTTCTTTGACAGTGTGAAGCCACTTCAGTGCAGCATGGCCGGTTTGCAGGTAGAAACGCCATCCCCAAACATATGGGCGTAGCTTTTCCAGAGCTTAGACAATGGCGTAACATTCTTTTTCAGTGACTGACCAGTTGCTTTCCCTCTCAGACAGTTTTTTGCTGAGAAACACTACAGGGTGGAATTCTTGATCAGGTCCTTTCTGCATTAAAACTGCTCCCACCCTACGCTCGGACGCATCTGTGGTTACTAGGAATGGTTTGTCAAAGTCTGGGGCCCTTAGTACAGGGTCAGACATGAGTGTCGCTTTAAGCTTGTTAAAGGCCTTCTGACACTTCTTGGTCCACTGAACAGCATTTGGCTGTTTCTTTTTGGTTAGGTCTGTCAGTGGGGCAGCGATTTGGCTGTATTGGGGTACAAATAGTCTGTAATAACCGGCCAAGCCTAAGAAGGATTGAACCTGTTTCTTTGACTTTGGGACAGGCCACTTTTGGATAGCATCCACTTTGGCCTATAGGGGGCTGATAGTTCCCTGACCCACCTGGTGTCCAAGGTAAGTCACTCTGTTTAGGCCTATTTGACACTTCTTAGCCTTAACAGTTAGTCCTGCCTCCCTTATGCGCTCAAGGACTTTGTGTAGATGTTCCAGGTGGTCTGCCCAGGAATCCGAAAATATGGCCACACCATCAAGGTAGGCGACTGCATATTCTCCTAATCCCGCTAGGAATCATAGAATATCAGGGTTGGAAGGGACCCCAGAAGGTCATCTAGTCCAACCCCCTGCTCGAAGCAGGACCAATTCCCAGTTAAATCATCCCAGCCAGGGCTTTGTCAAGCCTGACCTTAAAAACCTCTAAGGAAGGAGATTCTACCACCTCCCTAGGTAACGCATTCCAGTGTTTCACCACCCTCTTAGTGAAAAAGTTTTTCCTAATATCCAATCTAAACCTCCCCCACTGCAGCTTGAGACCATTACTCCTCGTTCTGTCATCTGCTACCATTGAGAACAGTCTAGAGCCATCCTCTTTGGAACCCCCTTTCAGGTAGTTGAAAGCAGCTATCAAATCCCCCCTCATTCTTCTCTTCTGCAGGCTAAACAATCCCAGCTCCCTCAGCCTCTCCTCATAACTCATGTGTTCTAGACCCCTAATCATTTTTGTTGCCCTTCGCTGGACTCTCTCCAATTTATCCACATCCTCCTTGTAGTGTGGGGCCCAAAACTGGACACAGTACTCCAGATGAGGCCTCACCAATGTCGAATAGAGGGGAACGATCACGTCCCTCGATCTGCTCGCTATGCCCCTACTTATACATCCCAAAATGCCATTGGCCTTCTTGGCAACAAGGGCACACTGCTGACTCATATCCAGCTTCTCGTCCACTGTCACCCCTAGGTCCTTTTCCGCAGAACTGCTGCCTAGCCATTCGATCCCTAGTCTGTAGCGGTGCATTGGATTCTTCCATCCTAAGTGCAGGACCCTGCACTTATCCTTATTGAACCTCATCAGATTTCTTTTGGCCCAATCCTCCAATTTGTCTAGGTCCTTCTGTATCCTATCCCTCCCCTCCAGCGTATCTACCACTCCTCCCAGTTTAGTATCATCCGCATATTTGCGGAGAGTGCAATCCACACCATCCTCCAGATCATTTATGAAGATATTGAACAAAACCGGAACAAAACCGGCCCCAGGACCGACCCTTGGGGCACTCCACTTGATACTGGCTGCCAACTTGACATGGAGCCATTGATCACTACCTGTTGAGCCTGGAGATGCCCATGCACTTCCAGAGGGGTGGATTACACCCATCTGTAACATATCCTGGATCTCCCGTTCTATAGCAGTTTTAGCTTGAGGAGACACCCGGTAAGGTTGGGCTCTAATTGGGTGAGCATTACCTGTGTCAATGGAGTGGTATGCCCGTTCAGTCAGTCCTGGGGTGGCTGAGAACGTTGGCGCATACCTAGTGCACAGCTCCTTCATCTGCTGTCGCTGCATACGCCCAAGGGTCATGGAGAGGTTCACCTCTTCCACACCACCAGCACATTTCCCTTCGTAGTAGACACCTTCAGGCCACTCAGTGTCGTCTCCTCCCTGGGCTGTAAACTGACAAACCTTTAATTCTCTGGGATAAAAGGGCTTTAGAGAATTAATATGGTACACCTTAGGTTTTCAGTTGGAGGTGGGGAATGCTATGAGATAATTAACAGCTCCCAGGCGCTCCTGGACCGTGAATGGCCCTTCCCACGATGCTTCCATTTTATGGGCCTGGAGCGCCTTTAAGACCATGACCTGGTCTCCTACTTTGAAGGAATGCTCTCTGGCATGTTTATCATACCAGGCTTTTTGCTCTTTTTGAGCACCCTGTAAGTTTTCTCTAGCAAGGGCTAAAGAGGTTCAGAGGGTGTTCTGTAGGTTGGTTACAAAGTCCAGAATGTTAGTCCCTGGAGAAGGTGTAAATCCCTCCCATTGCTGCTTCACCAACTGCAATGGCCCCTTAACCTCACGGCCATATACAAGTTCAAATGGGGAAAACCCTAAATTGGGGTGTGGTACAGCTCTGTAGGCAAAGAGCAACTGCTGCAACACTAGGTCCCAATCATTGGAGTGCTCATTTACAAATTTACTATCATGGCCCCCAAAGTTCCATTAAACTTCTCCACCATGCCATTTGTTTGATGGTGGTAAGGAGTGGCAACCAAGTGATTTACCCCATGAGCTTCCCAAAGGTTTTCCATAGTTCCTGCCAGGAAATTAGTCCCTGCATCTGTGAGGATGTCGGAGGGCCAACCTACCCTGGCAAAAATGTCTGCTTGTGACTGGCACACACTTTTAGCCCTGGTATCACTTAGAGCTACTGCTTCCGGCCATGGGATGGCAAAATCCATGAAAGTCAATATGTACCGCTTTCCTCTGGGTGTCTTTTTCGGAAAAGGACCCAGCATATCCACAGCTACTCGCTGAAATGGAACTTCAATGATGGGGAGTGGCTGGAGAGGGGCTTTGACCTGGTCTTGGGGTTTTCCCACTCTTTGGCACACCTCACAAGACTGGACATAGGTAGAAACATCCTTGCCCATTCCCTCCCAGTGGAATGACCCCCCCAAACGGTCTTTGGTCCTGTTCACCCCAGCATGGCCACTAGGGTGATCATGGGCTAAGCTCAAGAGCTTGGCCCGGTATTTAGTTGGAACTACCAACTGTCTGAGGATGCTAGTCTTCCTGGTGTCCACCAGAAGAAGTTTCCTTGTATAAAAGTCCTCTTTCTACAACAAACCTGGATCGATTAGAAGAGCTGAGAGGCAGTGGGTTGCTCCGTGCTGCCGTCCAAGCTCTCTGGAGGCTTTCATCTGCTTCCTGTTTGGTCGGGAACTGTTCCCTTGATGTTGGAGACCTCAGTTCCTCATGGGATTGTGGACCTAGGCTTGGTCCCTCTGGAAGCGATGTAGGGGATGGAGCCGTTTCTGTTGACGGTGAACTGCTCTCCGCGGGTGTACTATGTTGGGATTCAGGCTCCGGCTGAGCCTCTTGTGTAGGGTTATCAGCTGCTGCCAGTTCAGGTTCGGTGGGGCCCTTTGGTGTTGAGGTTGCAAGTACTGGATTCAGTGCTGGCAATGGGTCTGGTGTTTGTTGTTTGGCTGGTTCCGGTTCTGGGACTGGTTCCGTCTGGGTCTCGGAGACCGGATCCACTACTGCTGTTGCGGACATTGGCCTGGAGTCTGGGTCCATCACCTCTGACCGGGTGCTGATAGAAGTTTCCAGAACAGAGCTAGGCCTCACGGCTTGTTTAGCCTGGCTGCAGGTGACTGTTCCCACCCTCTTGGCCTGCTTCACATGACTGGCCAAGTCTTCCCCCAACAGCATGGGGATGGGATAATCATCATAGACTGCAAAAGTCCACGTTCCTGACCAGCCCTTGTACTGGACAGGCAACTTGGCTGTAGGCAAATTGAAAGAGTTGGACTTGAAGGGTTGAATTGTCACTTGGATCTCTGGGTTGATTAAATTGGGGTCCACTAAGGAAGCATAGATAGCTGACACTTGTGCTCCGATGTCCCTCCACACAGTGACCTTCTTCCCGCCCACACTCACAGTTTCCCTCTGCTCCAAGGGTATCTGGAAGGTATCTGGGCCTGTGGACCTCTGGTGTGATTCCAGTGCAATGAACTGTAATCTGTTGGGGTTCTTGGGGCAGTTGGCCTTTACATGCCCCAGCTCGTTACATTTAAAACATCGTCCAGCTGACGGGTCACTGGGGCGAGGAGGGTTGCTGGAGAATGGGGTGGTGGGACGATAAGGTGTCTGGAGGGTTCTTTGGGAGGTAGGTGGGGCCTTGGGCGGCCCCCAGTAATAGGGTGTGGTCTGGGGTTGTCCCTTCTGGTCTCCGCTCCAACTGCGACCAGTTATCTTCTTCTCTGCCACCTCCACCCATCTGCCTCGATTACAGTTTTGGGTTTCCCATCTAGGATGTATCTTTCTATTTCCTCAGGAACACCCTCTAAGAATTGTTCCATTTGCATTAGGAAGGGCAAATTTACTGGAGATGCAGCACTTGCTCCTGATATCCAGGCATCCCAATGTTTCACAATGTGGTAGGCATGTTGGGTAAATGACACATCTGGTTTCCACCTTAGGGCTCTGAACCTCCGACGAGACTGCTCGGATGTTATCCCCATTCTGACTCTCGCCTTGGATTTAAACAGTTCATACTTGTTCATGTGTTCTTTAGGTATTTCAGCTGCCACCTCAGCTAAGGGTCCACTGAGCTGCGGCCTCAGCTCTTCCATGTATTGGTCAATAGAGATGTTGTACCCAAGACAGGCCCTTTCAAAGTTTTCTAAGGCGGCCTCAGTATCATCATCTGCCTTGTAGGTGGGGAACTTTCTGGGATGGGAAGTGGTACTTGGAGAAGGATTGCTAGGGTTTGTTGGGATATTCTGCTGAGCCTTTGTCTTCTCCATCTCCTCCACATGTTTCCTCTTTTTCCTTCTCCATTTCTTTGTCCCTTGCTTCCATAGCTCTCCTGTGAGCAGCTGCTTGGTGTTGTTCTGCCTCTTTTGCTGCCTCCCTTTCTTTCTCCTTTGCCTCCATTGCTCTCCTGTGAGCAGCTTCTAGAGCTTTTTCGGTTTCTTTCAATGTCTCCAGTTTGGCTAACTCCAATTTGTTTAGTGCCTTGGTGCCGGACATCTTTACCTCTCTGTTTTTAACTAACTTTACACCCGAGGTTTAGAAATAAACAAACAAAACTTGGCTGTAAAATTTTGCAGTGCTGGAATAGAATACCTATTCTCTGATAGTGATTGTCAGCCTACAGAAAAAGACAATTCCCTTGTCTCTGCTCTGGCCCCAAATCAAAGCAAAAAACCTCCAACTACTTGGAAACCTGCTTACCAGCAGCCCAAAGGAAAAAAAAAATTCCTTTTCAAACTTGTGCTCCTTGTAAAAAATCAAAATCCAAAAAAAAAAAGCCCCTGCCACTTTTGTCTCCAGGCAAATGGGTAGAACACTCCTCCCCCCCCCCCCCCCCATTTACTTTTAGAGGGAAAAAAAACTCTGGGTTGGAAGACTGAACTTCCCTGCAGGAGTTAAGTACCCTGCCTCCAGGCAAAGAAAACCTGCAATTCACAAAGATAATCCCCTTGTGTCTCTGCTCTTTCCCCAAACAGAGAAAAAACAAGCTGCTTTCAATTTCAGCTGCTGTTCTGGACTTCCTTTCCAGCAGCTACAAAGGAAAAAAAGATTCTTTTTTGAAATCTGTATTTCTAGTTCAAAAAATCTCAACTGGATCGCAGAATGATTTCAGATTAATCCCACCACTCTACCACCATGTCAAGGTTCCTTCTCCACTCTGAACGCTAGGGTACAGATGTGGGGAACCTGCATGAGAAACCTCCTAAGTTTATCTTTACCAGCTTAGGTCAAAACTTCCCCAAGGCACAAAATATTCCACCCTTTGTCCTTGGATTGGCCACTACCACCACCAAACTAATACTGGTTACTGGGGAAGAGCTGTTTGGAAACATCTTTCCCCCCAAAATACTTCACAAAACCTTGCACCCCACTTCCTGGACAAGGTTTGGTAAAAAGCCTCACCAATTTGCCTAGGTTACTAAGACCCAGACCCTTGGATCTGAGGACAATGAAAAAGCATTCAGTTTTCTTACAAGAAGACTTTTAATAGAAATAGAAGTAAAGAAATCACCTCTGTAAAATCAGGATGGTAGATCCCTTACAGGGTAATTAGATTCAAAACATAGAGAACCCCTCTAGGCAAAACCTTAAGTTACAAAAAAGATACACAGACAGAAATAGTTATTCTATTCAGCATAATTCTTTTCTCAGCCATTTAAAGAAATCATAATCTAACACATACCTAGCTAGATTACTTACTAAAAGTTCTAAGACTCCATTCCTGGTCTGTCCCCGGCAAAGACAGCAGACAGACAGACAGAGACCCTTTGTTTCTCTTCCTCCTCCCAGCTTTTGAAAGTATCTTGTCTCCTCATTGGTCATTTTGGTCAGGTGCCAGCAAGGTTACCTTTAGCTTCTTAACCCTTTACAGGTGAGAGGAGTTTTCCCCTGGCCAAGAGGGATTTCGAAGGGGTTTACCCTTCCCTTTATATTTATGACAGCATTTGTGTGTAATTTGGCCCCATGTCTGCCTGGTGCCTCCTTCACTTAAGCTGCAGCTTGTTTCCTCTGTGAACCAAGATGAAACTGATGACCAACATCTAATGTTGATTTGACAATGAACTCCAGATAGTAATGATCTAAGAACTGAAACTACTGACCAAGAAGAAACTTTATCTCCTCCCTGCCAGCTGATTTGAAGTGGTGTAGGTGTGGAGAGATGTCTCAAGTGAAGACTGCAGTTTGTCTTTAGACAAAAACACGTTTATTTTTTGTAAAAAATTGTCACAAAAGTAGTTTGTGCCATTCTATGTTTTTGCTACAGGCTTTGTCTCAAAAATGTAGCTTTCAAATCCCACAAGTGGTCTAATTAAGGTAGCACTATGGACTACTTTGACCTTTTCAATGTTCTTTAATGTGCTTGGCTGGCATTTCCTGTTCTTTCTTTTTACACTCATTGCAAAGTGTGTGCAGGAGAGATGAGCCTGCTAATTAAAGGCAGAATATTTAAAAGGTTAAAGTAGGATAGTAGGCACTTATGAATCATGGGCCACTATCCCTGGCTTAGGCAGTGCATTGGCAATCTCTCAGTTTCATGACAAAGACTTCAACAAGAACAGAAAGCATTGTCAGCATGGCAATGTTGTGCAAAACAGACGGGAAAAGTGGAAGCTTAACTCATTCTTGTCTGCATGGATTAAAAAAAAAAGGCACCAGAAACACAGCCACCACCTTGAAACGGGAGACTTAAGGCATGTCTACATTTCTCCACAGTTTGGACTGTCAGGATGTGAATAGCAGTTTGCACGAAAGGGCTGCATTGTAATTTCCCCATGTGGACACTGCAGGCAGGCACTAAAAGACTCTTGCTTTTCATTAATGTAGTTCTGTTTGAAGTGGGAACCTTTTAGTTCATGCCCGCAGCGTTCACACAGGGGAGTTACAGCGCAACACTTTGGTGTGCATTGCTTTTCACATGCCTGTAGTCCAAACTGTGGAGCAGTGTAGTCAGCACTTGAGGGAACAGAAACAGCCTAGTGGGTGTCAAATGTAGGGTGACCAGATAGCAAGTGTGAAAAATCGGGATGGGCGTGGGGGGGTAATAGGCCTCTACATAAGAAACAGCCCCAAATATCGGGACTGTCCCTCTTGTGGCGGTTTAGTGATGAGACAGAACACAGCTTTTTGCAAGCAAGCAGGCTGGTCAGCTGAGATGGGCCGTTCTCTGCCCCCCCGCCTTCCACCTTCTCCTTTTATTATATTTCTCCCCCTAAGCATTACACACTGCTACACAAAGGAATGTGTGACGTTAATTCATATACTTAGTTACCATCCCCTATCTACTACAATCCTGGTTCTCAGGCCTTGAGCCCAGGCTAAGAAAGCCTCCCACAATTGCTGTCCAAACAATCAAGTTCTCATGGTTCATATCTAGCCCTTGTCCTTGGATAGAGCAATGTGTGCATTGCTTCTACGAAACAGTCAGGGTGTGCCCCGCCTGCTTCCAGGTGGACTAGCTAAACATTAACCCTTCAGTCCCTCTAAAATCGGGACATCTGGTCACCCTAGTCCAGAGCTGGCCCACAACCTTTTGGCACCTGAGGCGGGGAGCTCAAATGACGCCCCCATACCCCCTCGCTTGGGCCAAAACTTTGAAAGGTCTCAATTCTGCCTTCTTCCTGTTCTACTCATGGTACTGCTCTGCTACCTACCCCAATAAAGGAGAACTAACAACTTAAAATGTTTTGTTCAAAAATTTTAACACTTAACTTTCAAACACCTGAACAGCAAATGTAACTTTTCTTGTCTGCATAGTAAACACTGGCATTTTTATCTGTTCGAATAATCAAAGTGGTGCTTTCCGTGCCTTCTTGGTTGCAAAGGTTTGAACTGCTTCCTGAAGGTCCACAGTCTGGGCCAGCTCATACTCTATTGAGATGGTTGCAAGGCCGACCAGCCTCTCCTGTGTCATTGTGGAGCGTAGACGTGTTTTTATTAAATTCATCTTGGAGAAGCTGTGTTCTCCACTGGCAACTGCTACAGGAAGTGTTAGAAATATGCGCTGAGCAACAAAAGCATTTGGAAAGAGGGTGGTCATCTTATTTGTGCACATATATTCCGGAACAGCCTTTGGAGTTGATCCTGCTGAAATGTATCCTGAAAGGGCTTTCAGTTCATCACCTAAATCACTCGCATCAATATCGTGCATGTCATCATGTGTCAGCACTGTCTCTAGTGCCCTGCATTGCTGGTGTAGGTCTTCTTCAGGTACAGTGAGGAGTTCTGGAATATCATACAACAGCCAGAATATACTGCTGTGTTCCTTGAGCTCCATGAAACGTTCTTCAACTGACTGTATTGCACAATCTAGCACCTGGTTAAAGAATTCAACTTTCAATTGTTGTTTGGAGTCGCTCATGGGATTATCCCGTGTCTCGTAATCAAAATGTCTTCTTCTTCGGTGACTCTTGTATTCTTGAATGGGTGGGAAAATAGCTTCAGTGTGAAGTTCCCCTGCCAACTTCTGTGCACTCTTCAGAATGTTTTGAAATCCCTCATCTGACCAGTAAGACTGTAGGTATGACTTTGCTTTGTCCAGTTGTTCCATTGCTCCAGATATATCAAGGTCAACACCTTGGAGTCTCTTGCTTACAACATTTATTTCAAACAGTATGTCATGCCACAACACTAAGCCACGCAGAAATTTGAAGTTATATATGTTTCTGGTGATTCCATTTCCCTCTGCCACTGCTCTCCCACGAACAGTTCTTGTCATAGCATTATCCTCCATAATGGCAACATCTATCTTCCCAATTTGGTGTTTGATAGGCTTTATCGTCTCCACTCGACTTTCCCATTGTGTGGCACTCAGTGGTTTCAGTGTCAGAGAGGATGTTCCCAGATGTTGCTTCAAAATTTGCCATTGATGAGTTGATGCAGAGAAAAATACATAGATGCTTTGAATTACATTAAAAAATTCAGTAGCCTCACTAGAAGCTGATGCTGCATCACTGACCACCAAGTTCAATGAATGAGAACTGCATGGGACAAAAAAACCTCGAGGGCTTAACTCTTGGATCCGTGTCTGCACTCCTCTGTTCTTTCCTCTCATGTTGGCACCATTATCGTAGCCCTGACCTCTCATGTCAGCTATCACAATTCCCATATCTTCCAGCTTTTTAAGAAGCACATTTGTCATACCAGCTCCTGTAGTATCGTCAATGTCAATAAATTCTAGAAAATGCTCTCTGACAGTCACCATTGCAGGGACATTTTCACTAGGTTCTGTTGTTGTTTCAAAATGCACCATTAAAATAATTTGTTCCATATAGCTGATGTCCTGTGTGCAGTCCAGAATAACAGAGTAATATCTTGCTGACTTCAGATCTGCCACAATCTCCTGTTTGACTTTTGTTGTCAGTAACTGTATGATCTCATTTTGAATTGTTTTTCCAATGTAGTGGTGTGTGTACATTTCTTGGGTGGTGACTCTTCTTAGATGCTCCTGGAGTACAGCATCAAACTCAGCCAGCAGCTCCACAAAATTTTAAGGAAGTTTCCATTGTTTGGCACATACAGCTGATCTGAAGTGCCACGCAGTGCTAGGGTTTGGGTGGCAAGCCTTCTCACAATGGCAATGAGCCTTTTCAGAACTTTTTGCCAGTAAAGAGGCTCTGATGCACAGGGGCGGCAGGTTTGTTTAATTTTTGGTGGTGTCCAGAACAGGTCCAAGTCCTGCTCTCCCCCCGGCACCTGCCTTGTAGGCGAATATACAGTAACACCTCACTTAAAGTTGTCCCGGTTAATGTTGTTTTGTTGTTATGTTGCTGATCAATTAGAGCAGTAGCTCTCAAACTTTTTTTTCCGCGGACCACTTGAAAATTGCTGAGGGTCTTGGCGGACCACTTAATGAACTTTCCAAATGTTGTTTGTACCGTTAGCTGACTATTGTAAAGCACTTTGGATAAAAGTGCTATATTAAAAAAAAACCTAAATAATAATTAACTTTTTTTGTTTTACACATAAAAGCACACAACTCATATTTTAATATCAGTAGTCTTAACCTTTCTAATGTGATGGATGTGCCCTCTCTCCCCCACTGCAGTAGCCCCCAAGCTGGGGCTGGGAAGGAGTGGGGGGGGGGTCTCTCCCTCTCTCCCCTGCCGCAGCAGCCCCCAAGCTGGGACTGGGAAGAAGGGGGGTCTCTCCCTCTATCCCCCACTGCAGCAGCCCCTGAGCTGTGGCTGGAAAGGAGGGCGGGGAGTCTCTCCCCTGCCACAGCAGCCACAGAGCTGAAACTGGGAAGGAAGGGAGTCCTTTCAGCAGCCTCAGCCTCTTTCTCCGGCCACCATAGCCCTGCACATCCCAAATTCCCCCCATCCCCTCTTCTCACATCACTGCCACCTCCTACCTACCCTCTATTCCCCCCGAGCCCACCACCTCCCCTTACATGTGCATCTTGTCCAGGGTCCAGGCACCTAATTAGAGGAGCCACACCTGTGCAGCTTCACTATTTAGGTGGGTGGCCCTTCATTCTCTCATGTGCGGTCACCCAGGAGTGCACCTTAGAGGGGACTATCTGCGGACCACCTGAATGGAGCTCATGGACCACTGGTGGTCCGCAGACCACAGTTTGAGAACCTCTGAATTACAGAACATGCTTGTTTAAAGTTGCCCAATGCTCCCTTATAGTGTTGTTTGGCAGCCGCCTGCTTTGTCCACTGCTTGCAGAAAGAGCAGCCCGAGGCCAGGGGAGAGACCTGGACCCGAACATTGGTGGAGCTGGCCCCCGGGGTCTGAATATTGCTGGAGCTTGGGCACCACGGGGTCATATAACTCGCCGCCTATGCTGATGCAATCTTCTCTTGATGCTGATCATCTATGGTGGCCTTTAACCTTAGTCTCATCTCAAGCTCTTTCCATCTATGGAATGCTCTCTGGGGATTTGCTGCCTTCTCATGGCATGCCAGATTTCTGGCCACATTTTTCCAGTCCTTTGATCCTGTAGAACACAATGTGGCTGGAACATTAGACTGAAAGAGTTTGCAACAAAAACAGTATGCAGCATTCTGGGTTTCTGAGTACATAAGCTCTGGCCTCTCCACTTTGTCACCATTGGGGATTTCATGCTAGTAATGTGTTGGATGGAAACTTCTATTTCATTGTCTTTGGGGAACATGAAGTTTTTCACTTACTGTGGCCCATGCAGTACAAGGAAGTCCCTCAGGCTACTGCTCAAGTGGGTCCACAGTCCTGGATCATCTAGATTTAAGGAACTAAACTCAGCAGCAGCTGTTTCTTGCACCTCCACCACACTCTTCTCTGATCTACCCTTTTCTTCAGGAATGTGCATGGTTACATCCATTTGAGATGGAGATATGGATGCTGTAGTCGCTGCCTGGTCACCTGCACTCTGATTAACTGGAAGATCAGGCATCTCCTCACCACTCACTTCCTCACTGGGGCCGGAAGGCTCACCATGAACATTTGTGTCTGTGTATCTCAGGAGAGCTCCGTCCTGCTTAGATAGAAAAGCTTCCTTTGCTTTCTTTTTTTTTTTTTTTCTGAATGCTGCCCCAGAGGGGCGTTTTCTTCTTTCACTCATGACTGCTGTTCTGTGCCAGCTATCGTGTCTCTCAACACTCAGTTGAAGGGAACAAATAAGCAGGCTGGTCACAGGGTCTGAGTGAGGGAAGATATCAGCGTCTCAAGGGCCTAACTGGCTGCTACTACTTCAATTGACTGCCTGTTCTCCTCAAGTGGGTTCAGGGAAGCAGCAGGAAACAGGAAGCTCCCTGAGAAGCTGTGTCAATCAGTCCAGGCTCCTCAGGGTGCTAGAGGGGTACATAAGAGGCTCCTCCTCCTCTCTCTCCCTGCAGCTCCTGCTGCTTTCTCTTATTCCCTCTCACGGTTTCTCCTGCCTGCCTGTTACGTCTCTTGTGCCCTCCTTCCTCCAGCACAGCACTCCACCATCTCTGTGCATCTAGAGCAGAGAGAATACATATGCACCAGCAGCAGACACAATTTTCTACACTCTGGGTCCTAGTGGCAACCCCTCCCCACATTCTGGCACCTGAGGCAGCCGCCTCAGTTCGCCTCATGGTAAGGTCAGCCCTGCCCTAGTCAAATGTCAGGAAAGGACAGTCTTTAAGTGCATGTCCAAGTCTTTTTGTTCATTACCCAGGGGAAAATTTATCAGCCACATAAAAAATCTTTCTCTGATTTGAAACATCTTATTCCAATTATGTTCACAAAGATTATTGTCCCTGCCGTTCACTCTGGTACCCCAAAATATGCCAACATCTTTGGCCCTGTTAAAAGCTGAGAAAGATTAATAAAAATACAAGTCTCTCACCTACAAGATGCTCAAACAATTCTAGGCAGGAGTCTGGCAGACTTCTTGGATAATAATTAGTTGACTGATCTGTTTTCAGTGGAGTTTTGCTTGAGTAAGGACTGCAGGTTTTGGCTCCCAGGGGCAAATCCAGTTTCCTGGTGCACGGCTCAAGAATCTTAGGTGGTCCCTGGATCTGGAGAAGGGTGGGGATTAGGAATCCAAGCCAAGCCACTAAAGGAAGAGACACCACAACCCTAATACAAAATGTCCATGAGGAGGGAAGGACTGGTGGATCCATGCAGACCTCGATGCCCCAGCCCTGAACCAATTCAGATATTTCATTTAGCATTCCTGCAGTTAGGGGGCCTTTAAGTCCCATGGAGGTAAGGACTGGATTTGGTTCCTAGCACATGAGATCAATTGCCTTGTAGTTCTCTTCAAATTGGCAAATTATAGTTAATGGGCAAAGTATAGTGTAAGTAACTGTGTGTTCCTTTATTTTGATGGACAAGGTATCCTAACAATTTGGAACTGCTCAGATTATACCCAAGGGAGATGGGCCTAATTTGGAGGATAACTGCTAGAAATCTGTTTAAAAACAAAGAATGAATACTGAGGCCATTAGAAGATTAGTGCTTCAACAATCAGCTACCTGCCATTTTTCTCACTAATCAGCAATTTAAATGCAGTGTTCTGACCTTGTAACACAAGCCAGTGCTGTCCATTATTTTTCTTTTTCAGAATTTACATACAATATTGCCAATGCAGTTAGATATGGTAGTTCTGAATCTCTGCATATAGGCTCTGGTTCAGCAAGGTATTTACTCATGTACCTAACTTTTAAGCAGGTGCATTGTCCCATAAAAGTCAATGGCACACCTCACATGCTGAAGTACCTTGCTGAACCAGAGCTTTAAAGAATGCACACTGGACTCAAATTGTCTTCCATTACTCAAGTAAAATACCTGTTGTCTTTAATAGATGTTTCATCTGAGCCAGTTCTGGAGGATCTTGCCCATATTATTGGTAACGCAATTATGTAAATTATTCATTACTCCAGAAATTAGTGCAAATGAGATTCCAAGTATGTACAATAAAATTGATTTCAATTATTCAATTTGTCAAAACATAAAATAAACATGGCATTGGCAACAAAATCTGATGTTCAGTGTTAAAAAATGTAAGAAAAAACGTTGGGGCTGCTGACTGCTTGTTGAGACATGAGGAACAATAGCTTAGTGTAAACACAGTGGTTGAGATTTCCAAAGCAGACAAAGATAATTGCCGTTAATTTTAATGAGATGTGAGGCTAAATCCTCTAGTTGGTTGAGATTTGCAAACCAATATTGGTACAACATCCAAAGCCCTGGATGAGTGCTTCCATAAATATAAGGATTGATGGTCTGTTCCTTATTTGGGTTTCCATAATTTCTTACAGTTAATGCATGGCATCCATCATTTTATTTTTAGTTTTTTAGGCTTCATTTTTTTCTGTGCTGCAATATTAAGTATCTGAAAAGTGGCAGTACTGCTCACAGAGCAGTGGTGGCATATCTTGGATTGGGAAGGAGCCTGTATTTGAACATACATGTGTCTGTGTAGATTGTGAGGGGAGGGTCCTATTTGAGTTCAATGCAAAACTAATCAGGATTAGGCCATTCGTCGTCAATTCCGTACTATGTTTTGCTCTAGCTTTACTCACGAGGGAGTATACTGCCTGACAAAAAATGTGGCAAGGGCTTCAGTTTTAACCCAGTGATATTCACTGCACATTTCAGGAACAGAATAAGCCAGTACATCTAAATGGCTGGCCTTTTTTCTTTTTTAGTTAAAAGAAATTTAAAAAACTCATTATGTATTAATATCATCCCAGCATCCAAGGAGGAGAATAGTTTTAGGCTATACAACATGAGTATTTGTAATTGAGAGAACACAGATGCATCTCTTTGGGTCCAAGCAGCATAACAACCTAATTTGTAAATGAGATTTTTGTGTCGTCATAACACTCCCAGTAATTTGGATCAGAACACTTAGGGAAATGCACTCATCAAAATGTGAATTGCTTCTAATTCTTTCCTCCTTCATCTCCAGTGGGGAGAACATGTTTGACTTCCAGGGGGCGCGGGGAGGGGGGGGTTGAGAGAGCTGGTGAGCAACATCAACTTCTCTAACAAACATTCGCAAAAAAGAAAAGGAGTACTTGTGGCACCTGAGAGACTAACCAATTTATTTGAGCATAAGCTTTCGTGAGCTACAGCTCACTTCATCGGATGAAATCTAACAAACATTGCTACTCAGAAAAGGGCCAGTTACTCAAGGAAATTCCAAAGTAAGCAGTGGGGTTTTGTCAAGAAAAAAACAATACAAATATGTCGGTCATACAAAGGTCCTTTTGTGGTGTGCAGCAAGGAGTACAAGGTGGGTTGTATAACAGTGCAACTGAAGGCTTCACATAGGCACAAATATGGTCAAGTAAGGTTACTTGTGCATCCAATATTGGATCTGCTTACCATCTAATGTCTGCACTTGAAAATTGTGCTGTCTGAATCCAGCTGTGAGTTTTTCAGATTAGATATTTTGAGCCAGGTGTAACTAATCCTACCTTTTGCACAGGGATGTGGGCAGCCTGGTGTATCACTAGATGTCATAAATATAAAGGGAAGAGTAAACACCTTTAAATCCCTCCTGGCCAGAGGAAAAACCCTTTAACCTGTAAAGGGTTAAGAAGCTAAGACAACCTCGCTGGCACCTGACCAAAATGACCAATGAGGAGACAAGATACTTTCAAAGCTGGAGGTGGGGGAAACAAAGGGTTCTCTCTGTTTGTGTGTTGCTTTTGCCAGAACTAGAGCAGGAATGCAGGTCAGAACTCCTGTAAAAAGTCAGTAAGCTATCTAGTTAGATATGCGTTAGATTCTGTTTTGTTTAAGGTTTCAGAGTAACAGCTGTGTTAGTCTGTATTCGCAAAAAGAAAAGGAGTACTTGTGGCACCTTAGAGACTAACCAATTTATTTGAGCATAAGCTTTCGTGAGCTACAGCTCACTTCATCGGATGCATACTGTGGAAAGTGTAGAAGATCTTTCTATACACACAAAGCATGAAAAAATATCTCCCCCCACCCCACTCTCCCGCTGGTAATAACTTATCTGAAGTGATCACTCTCCTTACAATGTGTATGATAATCAAGTTGGGCCATTTCCAGCACAAATCCAGGTTTTCTCACCCTCCCCCCCCCCACACACACAAACCCACTCTCCTGCTGGTAATAGCTTATCTAAAATGACCACTCTCCTTACAATGTGTATGATAATCAAGGTGGGCCATTTCCAGCACAAATCCAGGGTTTAACACTGGGTTTAATCTGAGGGGGGGGGTAGGAAACAACAAGGGGAAATTGTTTAAATGGCTGATAAAATAAGTTGTGCTGAATGGAATGTATATTCCCATTTTTGTGTCTTTTTGTAACTTAAGCTTTAGCCTAGAGGGATTCTCTATGTTTTGAATCTGATTACCCTGTAAGGTATTTACCATCCTGATTTTACAGAGGTGATTCTTTTTCTTTTTCTTTCATGAAAGTTCTTCTTTTAAGAACCTGATTGCTTTTTCCTTGTTCTTAAGATCCAAGGGTTTGGGTCTGTGTTCACCTATGCAAATTGGTGACGATTTTCATCAAGCCTTCCCCAGGAAAGGGAGTGTAGGGCTTGGGGGGATTTTGGAGGGAAAGACGTTTCCAAGTGGGCTCTTTCCCTGTTATATTTGTTAGACGCTTGGTGATGCAGCAATAAAGTCCAGGGACAAAAGGTCAAATAGTTTGTACCTTGGGGAAGTTTTAACCTAAGCTGGTAAAAATAAGCTTAGGGGGTTTTTCATGCAGGTCCCCACATCTGTACCCTAGAGTTCAGAGTGGGGAAGGAACCTTGACGCTAGATATCTGCTGAACCATTAATGCTGTGGTACATCGTCCCTTTGCATTCTCCATGCAGATCATTTCATTTCACAGATGACCTGTGTTGAAGGGAGCGGAGGTGAATTGTGCATCAGTAGTGGCAGTCTAGTGATGACTTGTGCCATAAGGAGTTTGTGGTCCTAGAGTATGGTGTACCTGTGTAGTGGAGATACAGGCTCCTTTAGCCCTACTACACTGCACCTGTGAAGTCCTATCCAGTTGAATTACTCTGGGTGGGATGGGATCATCTGTTTAATCCATGTTATCACCATCTGGTATGAGTCTACTCTTGCTGTGTGTGGAGTTTTCAAATTACATGGCAGAGAAGACCAGTTGGATATGGCTTTGTCTCCCTGAAACTGTTTGGTGCAATTATTCCTTCTTGCCTTTATACCGCTACATCTTCCCTGACCTGACTAGATTTCACTAATGGTTTCAACCAGAGGTCCTAAATGCACTGCAGAACTTCACTCAGCTGCATGCCAACTGGATCCGTGTCCTTTGTGGATGAGAACAGACAGTCTGGACCTATTATTGGCAGAGAGCGAGCAGTAAGGAACTGCCACTCTCTGTGATGATTTGGAATGCTTAAGAATAACCCCAAAGGTATGGCTTGAATGTGCAGGGCATTTTCAATAGCTGATGATCTTCTCTAGAATTGACTCCGAGAGAACACCTATGTTTGAGTGTGGTCACACTCAGAAAGCATTGCAGTATACCTCTTTGTGCAGATTTTGGTAACTGCCATCTCCCTTTCCTCTGTCACTTAATGTACTGCTGAGGTCCTCCTTGTCTCAGTCCTTTTACAAAGTCATTGTTCTGAGAAGGCTCTTGCAGTATTAGCTCCCTATACCTGGGAAGCATGCCTTAATCTAAGAAGTGTGCTTTATGCCTAGGTACTTTGGTTACCTATTTTAAGATTTTGTATGTGTTCCTATCACCATAACACCATGCCACTGCTTTTAATAGTCAACTGCTTGTGTATGCTTATCATCAAAACATTTCTTTATAAATCACACATGTTTTCCCATGTCCTCCTTCAAATAATCTTTTTCTCTGATAATTAGGACAGATTAATTCTCATTTTACATGACCATGTTCGAAGTTTTAAATTGTGATTAAAAAAATGCCAACAGGAAATAACTTTGTAAATCATACAAGCATTTAGGTATCAGAAAGCTATAAGACTTTTACATTGCACTTATATTGTCCAACATGTTATATGTCTAATAAATAATGATAGGCTGATATGTTAAAATGTGTTTGAATTGAGTTTGTGCTGCCTTTTCAATTGCTCAATATGAAGGCTGTGATTACAGAACGTTAATGTTTTGATACACTGACAGAAGCCAGGCAATTCACCGTTAATGCTGGTATTCCTCTTTCACTTGCCTCTAATGTGTGACAGCTTAGTGTAGTCAGTAATTGACTAGAAATGGCAATAGCAATTATCATGTAACCTTCTGTTTTAGTACACTTTTTACTATTCATTATGAGAGCAAATATTTTTGTTTGTGTGTGTGTGACCTTGTGATTAAAAACTCACACTGTTCTGACGATCTGCTTTGAATATCAATGCTTATGTCTTAAATGTAGTAGGATTTTTAATTTCTTTACTATGAAAAATATTGTATCATGCATCCAGTCACTTTTTTCCTGATCTAATTTTCTCCTCCCAGGTTGCGACAGTTGGTTATTTTTTTAAATGCCAATTTTCTAAAATGCCAATGATTTCATTACAACAAGACTTTGCCACCATTGATTTTAAGAATGCATTAAAAACTTGTGCCCTGGCTCATTGCTGTTTGTAGTTATTTAGGAGGCAGAATTGGGAAAATAAGAACTGGCTTGCATGTGCCTTTATGGGCTATCAAAGTAGACTGTGATTTATGTGTCCTGACTAACAGCTCCATACTTTTGCTTATTCTCCATCTGCACTACTTAGAGCCTTGCTTATAAATGAATAGGTAGGATTTCTGTGCCACTTCAAGGCTATTTATTAATCAATGATGTTGTTCTAGGACAGAATATTGAATATTTAAAAGTTTCCAGTTTACCTCCTCTACATGTGCTGTATCAGAAATCAGAGCAGTGATTTACAGTGATACAAACACACCATGATATAAACTTTCTTTTCAATTTTGGGTGAACTTTATGCTCATGAAAATGAGGAACTTAACATTGCTTTGAATCAGGCATAATGCAGAGATGCACCCTCCAGCTTTCCCCGAAATGTCTGCCAGAGCATCTCAGTCAATATTTTGTTTTAAAGTTGGTTCTTAAGTCCATAGTTAGACCCCTAAATATAAGTGACCTGATTCTGAAAAGTGCTGAACTGCAGCGCCCATTGATTTCACTGGGAAAACTGCATAATGTTCAAAACTTCTGAAAATCAGCTTCCTTAATTAAAAGCCTAATGTTAGTTTCTCCCACTTTTTTTTAATCTAGACCCTCAAGTCCAGCCGACACCTGTTAACTATCATGCAATTACATAATATTAACCCACTTTTGATGGGCAGAGGCTTCCACTAGTAAGTTAGCATTTTCCAACGGTTACCACATGGTGGTATCCGCAGCTGCATTATTTTTTCCTTAGTTTTAGAGTAAAAAAAATCTGTATAGCTGTGCGGTAACAGATGACCACTGTTAACTTTTTAATGCTTCTTATTGTATGTAACAGAAACTTTACAAGTGTAATCTAGGCAACTACCAAGCTTTCAACAGATTTTCCCTTCGATGAACTACTGCTAGTCCCACTGAAATGAAAGGGGGTTGTGTGTGCATCACATTTCCATTTTGGGAGAGAAATGAATGGTGAGAGAGTTAACAAATTATTCTACTTTGCTGCTCTTTACTACATGTCCATATGTACAGAATATTGCTCTGCAGAATGAGGTGAAAGGTTTGAGTTTTATAAAAATGAAATTAATGGTCTTCACTTATTTTTGCTTCCCAGTTATTTATTTATTCTTTCTTCATTAATTTACTGCATGTGTAAATTAGAGTTGTGTGTACACTACGGTATATAGTGTGGACAACATTCAGTCAATGAAGATATTATAGATTTATATTGGTGTAAATTAAAAAAAAACTGCTCAAAGTGCAAGATCCCCAATTTTTATGTGCATTAAAATCACCAGGGAACCTCTGCTCTCTACAAAATAAGGATCAAAATAGCACCATTTAGCCATATACACCTGCTAGGTCTTTGAAAAGCCAATCAGCCAATTACATATTTTAATTTAACAGCAGGAAACTTAATTGGATCAGAATACTGCACAAAGAAAAATAATAAAGCTAGAACAGTGAGAGGTCCCTTGTTTTCAAGTTATGCTCAGTTTCATTCCTAGACACAGTCTCCAGCCAGCTCCAGCCTAAAATGTTGCAGGTATTAAAGGTGCAGTAACTAGAGTCACCATAATTCACAAAGTTCTAAACTCACAAACTGAAGCTAGCTGGCACACCTACAGAACTCCACCCATCACTCTCACACAGTTTATTTGTAGCTGCTCCTGCTCAAACGTATTTGAATAAACCCAGATTCATCACAACTCCCCTCTTAACGCACACCTGTGCCTCAAGTATGTCTCAATTTAGAATATTTTTGCAGGGTTGGAGTCATTTGTCTGCTAAATGAAAGGGGTACACTCAGTACAAATATTGTTGTTGTGGGTTTTGTATTATAACTTCTTTTTGAAACTTCTCCAGTTGGAGGATGCATGTTATTGTGCAAAAGGTGACACCTATAGGCCAAGTTCATACATAGTGAAAGCTAGTGCATCTGCCATGCAAGTGCCTGGGCCAAACTGAGCAATGGCACAAATGACAAAGGAACTTTACCACCTAGCCACACTTTTTCTTGTTTAAGTAGTATAACTTCCATGGATTCTGATACTTTGGGGGGTGTGCAAAACTAGTTTCACTTAGAAGAGGAGGGGGCGGAAGGGGTAGGGATATTTCAGGAATACTTATTTTACCAGGGAAAATAGTGTATTTAGTATTCCATCTATTTCTCCAAACTCTAGCCTTTAAAAACAAAAGGAACCTGTGCACCTAAAACCTATAGACACTTTTGAAATCCCCTGTAGTACTGCAGATTCCAGAAGGGCCCACTGTGATTATCTAGTCCTCTTCGCATTATCAATTAGTTTTGATCAGCCTTATTATTGGTTTTTTGTTTGATGCTTCTACTTTTTTCTGCTTGATTCTTAGTAGCCATATATGTGTGTGTATAGTATATAAATAGTCAGATTCACTACTAAATCAAAATTTGGCACCAAAATGTGCTACATTGCACTAGGTGAGGCATTAACTTGGAACAATGAGTAATGGCCTAAATCTGTGGAGCTGTGCAAAGGGTTTCAGCCTCATGTATATTGAAATACTGAGGCACAAATCTATGCCATTTAGTAACCAGGAGGGCTTGTGACAATTATTTTGCATACACATTGCAAATTTTGTTTGCGTGCTTTTGCCACAGTGGATTCAATTGCAGTATGCCAAAGGTGTAGATTGTGCTTTTGAGATGCTGACTTGCTGTGGGGTAGCACACTTTCAGGAAGCACAATCTGTTTTGGACTTGGACTTGCACCCTACTCTATCCCCCACAGCTCATGAGAATGGTACAAGCTCCTCCCCCAGCAAATCCAGCCAGTCCTAGTGATGTGCTGATATGGGGAGGTGGGCGTAGGGGAGGAAGGCATGGCCCCTAAGTATCACTTAGCAACTCCCATCCTTAGTCAGTTCCTCCGTTCCTTGCACTGGTCCTGAAGAGTCTAGTGCTCCTGGTGCTGGAGGTGAGAGATGGCTCCTGCTGATGTGAAGATGCCCCATAGGGGAAGGATTTCTAGTCCCAAAGCAAGTCTCCGTCTGTTTGGGCTTGGTGCAGGATTTGGCCGTCAGTGCATGTCATAACCAATGGAGAGAGATATAGTTCTTTGTCTTGTAAAGTGCCTCAGGTGTCCAAACTTGGTCCAAAGTTTTGAAATTGTTTTGATGGGAGTAGTTCATCATCCGTGTCTTATGTAGGTAACTACTAACTCAAAGCAGGATCACAGACTAGTAAGAGTAGGTTGTAGTGACAGTCTAGTAGGCCCTCAGGAGAGGACCTAGCTTCTATTGGTGATATGAAACATCAAGGGGAGAACTCACGCCTCCCTAAGGAAAACGAGGTAAACAGGGAGTCTTTTGCATTTGGTAGAAAACAAATGTTGCTCGAGCAAGGTCAGGTGAACTGATCATTCATTATCTTCTTTCAAAACACTGTATGAGAGGGATCCTGCTGTATTTTTTAAAAAATGTCCAGAATATCCTTTTACTCACTTTTAAGAAAATAACAATTCTGTTTAAATGCATTATGACGCTCTCCATAAACAGTCCCCTTCTGGCTGTAATATGCTTCATTGACAGCAATTAACAAAGGTCAGCAAGATAATTTACCACTGTTTAAATTACAGTGTGAAAACAAGACACTGAAGGGCATAGAAAATTGTGCAAGATTTAATGGGGACCTGGGAATTTGATCATTAAACACACAGGGGGTATATTCTATCCTCTCTGACTGCATTTCCCATTAACGCTAATAGTGTGTTGAGAAGCAAATATACTCAGAGTTTCATTACTCAGTTTATCTCTTCCACTTTGACAAATGAGGTGCTGGCTTGGACTCAGAGCTGGGTAATGCAACTACTTCACTCTTTGACAGTGTTGTTACAGAACTGGAAACTTTTATGAATGAACACATTCTTATACCTCTGACTAGTTTGTTTGTTAAACAAGTTTGGATCTGCTTACTATTTGGATGGTAAACCTCCAAGGTAAAAGATGAAGTGGTGCTCTTCCTTCAAGCTGGTATTGCACCAGTTGGCCCCAGTGCCGACTGGCTAAACGGCAGTTCTGCAGAAAAGGACCAGGGGATTACAGTGGACGAGAAGTTGGATATGAATCAGCAGTGTGCCTTTGTTGCCAAGAAAGCCAATGGCATATTGGGCTGTATTGGGCTGTAGGAGCATTGCCAGCAGATTGCGGGAAGTGATTATTCCCCTCTATTCAGTACTCGTGAGGTCACACCTGAATACTGCACCCAGTTTTGGGCCCCCCACTACAGAAGGGATCTGGACAAATTGGAGAGAGTCCAGCGGAGGGCAACAAAAATGATTAGGGGGCTGGGGCACATGACTTATGAGGAGAGGCTGAGGGAACTGGGCTTATTTAGTCTGCAGAAGACAAGAGTGGCGGTGGGGGGGATTTGATAGCAGCCTTCAACTACCTGAAGGGAGGTTCCAAAGAGGATGGAGCTAGACTGTTCTCAGTGGTGGCAGATGACAGAACAAGGAGCAGTGGTCTCAAGTTTCAGTGGGTGAGGTCTAGGTTGGATATTAGGAAAAACTATTTCACTAGGAGGGTGGTGAAGCACTGAAGTGGTTACCTAGGGAGGTGGTGGAATCTCCATCCTTAGAGGTTTTTAAAGCCCGGCTTGACAAAACCCTGGCTGGGATGATTTAGTTGGAGATTGGTCCTGCTTTGAGCAGGGGATTGGACTAGATGACCTCCTGAGGTCTCTTCCAACCCTAATATTCTATGATTCTATATTACTAGGGGGCACTGTGCTACTTGGAGTGCTGTGCATTGAAGGAGACATGAACTAGGGGACACCTGACCATTTCTGGTTATTAAAATTGCTATATTTTACAAGAGTGGTAGCACAGGAATCTTGGCCACGTTCCAGTTCTGTAATTTCTTTCTCCCCAACTAATTTCCCCATGCATTTTTCAGATGGATTCAGCATTGTTCTTACTTTCTCGCTCTGAACTGGGGTATTGCATTGCTGTGCACGGTAAAACACCTTCCAAGTTTCCCCCTGTAGGTAGCTGCAAGCTACTGGTCAATACCGTTTGTAATGAGTTACTGGTATGGGATTCTTAGGAACGAAAGCTTCAGTACATTATGTACCTGTCAGGTATAATAACATGGCTTCTGCTGAGAGCAGTACGAACCTTTTCACTCCATTTTGTATGGCTGTGCAATTTTTTTCTTTTGTTAATGAAATTATACCAACATTTTAACAAGGAATGCTCAAACTCTAGTGTAAAAAAGAAAGAACAGAGAGCTGGAGGATGGGTCCATGGTAGCACAGAATGTGTCATTCTGGAACTGAGGGGTTATACATTTACTTAAATTGCTGAACTTTTGATGTTGTGTCACAAATATTGCATGCCACTTCCAGCCCAGGATGTCTCTGCTCTTCCGGACTCCTCCTCCAGAGCACAAGTGGGAGTCTAGCTTTGACATTGCTGAACATTAGGGTCAGAATCAGAGGTGGTCCCAAAGTCACCACAGTTAATGGATGTTTGGATTTCAGTCTTGGTTTGGCCTGTCATGGAAACACAGTTTGCACCCAAATCCAAAATCTCTGGAGGCTGTCTGTGTCCTGGGTTTTTACTTTGGTTCATGTTTAGGTTGAACCTGCACTTTTGTGGATTTGCTTATTCCTTGGAAAGAGAGATTCTTCTCGTTGGCTGTTCTGTATTAAGGAAAGGGGAGGAAGGCCAGTGATCAGTGTGTTAACCTCCCTAAAATCAGTCCTGGGGTCTGTGAATGGCCTACAGAGAGAGGATTCGTCCCCCTCCCACCCTCAGTGCAAGCCCCATTTATTCAGGCTTTGTTTAGGGGAGCAGGATTTGGCACTCGGTAACTGTTGTAATTGAGAATTTGTGTAGCTCAGATAAGCATCTCACAATTCAAAGGAAAAGTGCGGGAGAGGGTCTTTAACTGTACTCTCCTGTAGAGAAAGATTCCAGTTCACTGACAGAGATGGGGGAAAAAGTCTTGGGTACAGAGACACTTAGTATTTCTATATCCCTGTCAACAAGCATATTGTTGGGGTAGTATATACAGACTGGGATCCTTACAATCCAACTTAGCCTGTTCAGAGGATTTCTTGTACAGCTAGGCAAATTCTGCTGAATAACATTCAAGACAGCTAACCAAGCTATAGCAGGTAAGGATGGATTTGAAAGCTCCAGCACTTCATACGGGTCTTCGGGTCATTGTTGCCTATGGACTAGAAGCACAAGCAGATGTAGAAATTGTGTGTGTCGTTGCATGCAGAACACTTCTGTCTTTAGCTATAAAGACAGAAAGCCAACTCGTTGTATTAGAGAAAGTGAAGCTTGACATTTTTGTGCTTCTCAGAGAATGTAAGCACTCCATGCCACATCTACTACCCTCATGAATACTGAATGGACTCATTATTACATTGCAGAGCATACTAAATGAATTAGTAATGATTAGAAATAAATGTTAAGATTGATGTAGTGGAGATTTATAAAAAAATATAATTTCCTTTCATACTTAAGTCAGCTGCAGCAATGCACAAGCTTCTTTTATCCCCATTGGGTAGAGAGAGATGGCTGCAATATTCAAATCCTCAGCAGGCCTGAATTGTCACAATAAAAATGGTATATTCCACAAGAGAGCTGTCAGAGCACTGCAATTCCCATATTATAGGGGAAATGCAAGCAGATATATAAGGCTGGCTAGGCCAGATGGTACTGGGATAGAGGGCACAAGCTATAATAAAAATCTTGTATAATATACAATAGACTCCTCTCTACTGGAACACCCAGTGCATGTCCAACTGTCTTGATTGAGCAGCTGTCCTGTTTAAGGAGCGAATCTTGGCCACTACTTCCATCCGAGGAAGAATTTGGGAATCCTAAGTAAGGGTATATGTTACTCCTCAAACACTACAGAGCACAGATCCATGAATGGATAAAAAAAATTAGAGTGGATAGATTACCAGAGGTGGATTTAACACAAATTCTCAAACCACATTTGAGTCTTGAAACTGCACTGAAATTTCAAAATTTAGAAAATTAGACCAACTCTACTTTAAATGACATAATAAAATATTGTTATGAACGAAAACCTAAGAACCAGAGTTCATCCATATGCCTTTATTTCTTCTACCTCTTGCCATCTTTGAACAATTTTTTACTAAAATAACTGAGCATGGAGATTCATACTTATTCAATCTACCCTTTGGTAAACATCACCTGCACACACATTAAATGGCTAATAGGTTTCAAAATGTAATTGTAAGCAGGGAATCACCTCTGAGCAAAAAGAAAAGGAGTACTTGTGGCACCTTAGAGACTAACCAATTTATTTGAGCATAAGCTTTTGTGAGCTACAGCTCACTTGTTTATAGGGGGCCCCTGCAGTTTTGGCCCTACACTATTTGATATTTTTATCAGTGACCTGGAAGAAAATGTAAAATCATCACTGATAAAGTTTGCAGATGACACAAAGCTTGGAGAAGTGGTAAAGAATCAAGAGTAAAAAGTCACTGATAAGAGCAGTCTGGGTTGGGGTACTGGGTGCAAGCAAACAATATGTATTTGAATTTGGCTAGATGTAAAGTTACACACCTAGGTACAAAGAATGACATGAGCTGCTCATGTGATGCTGTGGCCTAAGCTAACTGTTTTAACTGGTGGGGGTGGGGGTGGGGTGAAGGGCAAGGGGGCACCCAAACAATTCTGTGAATTGTACATGAATTTGACAAATGTTTCAGTCAACCCAAATCTGCTTTCTCTGGTGAAAAAAAAAGTTGTGTCTGGAAAATGTTGCCCAGTTCTACTCTCCTTATCTATGGAGAACTAAACGGAGATGTTGGGGGTGCTAATTACCTGAACCAGGAAGAAGGGAAGAAACTGTCCTTCTGCTAAAAGCAGACTGAGGTCCATGCTCCCCTTCTACTACTGTCTTCTTTTACCCCTGGTATCAACTTGCTATCAGCTATAGCTGTATACAGAAGCTATCAGCACCACCACGGCTTCCTTCTGGTCACAGTAGAATGAAGGTCTCCCCAAGTTGCTATTGAGCATCCCTGTCATAGATCCGAAGGAACTACCTGAAAGGGTTGGGCAGATAACTGTAGAGATACCTGTCCTAGCTCCTAGAAAGGAAGATGCCTTGTTTAACTGACCCTTACCTTGGTCAAAAGTAGGGGGTGAACCTGGACCTTCAGTTCTGAAATAGTGAACATATGCTGCCTGAACTAAAGGACTTAAAATTCTGATTCAGTCCTTGGGAGGCTTTCCATTAACTACAATAGACATTAGTTCAGGCCATATGTCTCCTACCTGGCAGCTGAAGCATCATCATAAATCTGTATATATGGACCAGCCCCAGAGTGTGTACACAGAGCATGAGATTACATTTGCAGTTGTTGTTATAGCAAATCAGATCCTAGGGTCTGAAGTCGGCCACTCAGAAAATGAAGAACACACAAATAGTGACCATCTGCAAATGCTTGGTTTAAATGATTTGATGAGCATCACATAGGAACTCTGTGGTAGAGGCAGGAATAGAATCCCGATCTCCAGGATGGCATTCAACTATCTTACCCAAGAGACTGTCCGTTCTCTTCCTGCAATCCCCCGCCTTATTCACTACACACCTTCCAGCTTCTGCAGGAAATGAAAGTTTCCACTATGCAACCCTGATTCATTCCCACAGCATAATCAATCGCATGCAGTGAATGAGGCAGGGATGCTGTGGGGGAAAATAGTATGTGGTCACTTCATTGACTTGGCAACCTTCTTTTAAGTTTGATTTTTGTGGGTAATTTTCTGTCTATCACACAGCTATACCATTGTGCATCCTATGCATAGTTTCATACTTGGACACTTTCCTGTGACGATAAATTGTTTATGCCGATAGATATCAACTCTAAGTGGGCTGATCAGGTACCCAACCTAGGGATCACTTTTGACACATAGCTGAAGCTGGAGACCCAGGTTTTAGTGATGATCAGGAGTGTCCTCTTTTTTTTTTTTTCAGTCTCTCAAACAGTCAGAAGTTACAGGTGTTCTTGCCTGTATAGGCCATAGGTTTATATCCTCGAGACTGCATCATTGTAATGAGTTCTATTTGAGGCTTTCCTTGAAAAAAAGATAGCAGATTGCAGCTATCCAGTGACATGGTGGTATGGCAGCTCAATGGCTTTCAAGCCCATGATTCAGCAGTGCACAATCTTCAGATCTGCACTGCTTCACTATCTTACCACTGGTATTTAATTCCTTACTATCAGTTTGGCTATTTGAGGGACTATCTTTCGCTATAGCAGCTAAGAATGGTGCAAGTGGAAATGCTGATTTTCCTGAGACACAATGTGGGATGATAGGAAGCAGTGCCTTTTCCATTGTGGGCCCATAAGTCTGCAATTGTTCTATCATTTTTGATGTATGAAAAAATATAAATATAGTGATAATTATTGCATCGAGGAAATAACAATAGTCATTGTAGAATACATTTTGCTTGTCTCAAAGTCTTATACATTTCCTAAAATTTCATATATAAGCTACACAGTAAAATGTATCGATCCAGAATAATATAGTACCAGTTACTATAATGTTGATATTCTTTATCTAATATCTAATTTATACTTCCTTATTGATTCAGGATTACTTGTAAACAAATGTTCTACTTCTGATTTTTAATACATTGAGGAAGGATCTTCATGCACATTTATAACTTTCTAAGCTATCCTGTGTTTTTATCAATTGACCTTTCTTATAGATTCTTATATTCCAAGGGCAGGAAAGGACCATTGTGACAATCTAGTCTGACCTTCTGTATAATGCAGGCCATAGAATTTCCCCAAAATAATTCTGAGAGCAGATCTATCAGGAAAACATCTAATCTTGATTTAAAACTGCCAGTGATAGAGAATCAATCCAACCCTTGGTAAATTTTTCCATGGTTAATTACTCTTACTGTTAAAAAATTTATGCCTTATTTCCAGACTGAATTTGTCTAGCTTTAATTTCCAGCCATTGCATCGTGTTACACCTTTCTCTGCTAGATTCAGGAACCCACTATTAAATATTTTCCCCCATGTAGGTACTTACAGACTGTAATCAAGTCACTCCTTAACCTTCTCTTTGTTAAGCTACATAGATTAAGGTTTCTGAATCTATCACTATAAGGCAGGTTTTCTTAGCCTTTAATCACTCTCATAGCTCTGCTCTGAACCCTCTTCAGTTTTTCAGTAAGGCAATATCTGCTATTGCCAGTCATTCATTTCCTCTTTGTCCTTCAACTATTATTTTTAACATCTAGGAATGCTGACCTCACATACAATTTGTATGTTCAGACTTTTCAGTACTATGACATCATTGCAAGGCTCTGGTGCCACCATCTGTGGAGCTGGATGAAAACGTTCATATGAATAATTAATTGGCCGAAAAAAGCAGCTTTGGTCAACCTGAAACTAGTCACTTCTCTTGTCAAATTCACCCAGTAGTTTCAGCCATGTTTTTTTTCTGGATAGATTTGCAAGAGGACTTAGGTGCTATTCACAAAACTGAGAAGGTGGAAGTGGTGGTGCTTCCCCTTTATGCCCAGTCGTCCAGTAGTGAAGGCACTCACCCGGGGTATGAGGGTCCAAGGTTCAGATCCCTGTGCCAGAGCAGGGACTTGAACTTCGGTCTCCTGCATGGCAAGTGAGTGACCTAACTTCAAGGTTACTGGGTATTCTGGGGTTGGGTTTTGGGCTGGTCTTGTGTTCTGGAACAAACAACATCCCAGAAGAAATCAGAGTCACATATTTGCCATCCCCTGGGCTTACTATAAGTCCCCCTTTTGTCATAGTTGTCTCCAAAGAATCTAAGAAAAAAATGATAGTAACAACCCTGGTTAGACTGGGAACCTGGTTTAAAAAAAAAAAAAAAACATCCTCAGAAGCTTTTATAACCTTTGTTTCGATGCTTGAGAAATTCTGATGATCCTAATAGAAATAAAAACCAGGGTCCTTGGAACATTTGCCCACTGTAAGAACCAAATGTAAAACTATTAAGGGGGCTTTTTTGTTTGTTTTGTTCTTTTGTGTGCACATCTGCACCTGCAGAATTCCGAAGGGCAAAGTTCAAGACTGTGTTCCTTTTTAATTTTTGTGTATGTTTTCTTTACTGAAGGCTTGTTTGGTTTTGATCCTGATCTGGGATGTATGCCATTTATACCCATGTGTTTGTTTAATTGTTCAAATGAATATGTAAATAATTTGCTAACTTGCTACTTGGTGTTTTACAATAGACTGTTCAATATGATTTGGGGTCCAATCCTGCAAAGTACTAAGTATCCTTCATTTGCTTTATCAACAAAACTGATAAAGAAACTTCATGTCACAAGGCCTAAGTGACCTAGATTTTCAAATGGGACTTAAGCACTTAGGGTATGTCTACACTGCAGCTGGAAGATGTGATTCCTAGTGTTGCAAGACAGATTAATGATAGCTTGGCTTGAGTCCTGATCTGGTTTAAATGAAACTTGAAGATAGGATTAGTTAGCACACTCCTCTTCTTCAAAGTGCTTTACAAACACTAACTATTATTCCTCCTATCATGTTTCCTTCTGAACTTCAGAAGGACCTCGCTAACTTGTCTAGATTACATTTCATCTGTCACCAAGTGCCAGGTGGTGCACATTGCAAGGAACTACTTGAATTACTCATGTGTTCATGATTTCTTAATTAACTGTAACCAAAACACTAGGTGTCACTCTGGACATCTTAATAAAAAACCTCTGCTCAATGCAGTAGCATTAAAAGTTAAGCTACATCAGAGACTGAGAAAATGGTAGAAAATTCCATTATATAAATCAATAGTTCACCCTCACCTTGAATATTCTATTTTACTCCAGTCACCATCCAAAAAGGATTCAGAAGGGACCAGAGAAAGGCAATGAAAATTTAATGGCATGGAGAGACTTCTGTATGAAGAGTAAGTGAAAATGTGAGTGCTGCTTGGTTTAGAAAAGAGATTAATTAAAAGGGAACATGAGGGACATGTTAAAAATAACAAATGGTACATAGAAAGTCAATCAGGCACACCTATTTGCCCTTTCCATTAATGCCAGAACAGGAGAATATCCAATTAAACTGAATATTCCAAATTTAAAACTGATAAAAGGATATATTTGACTTGTGGAACTTATTGTCCCAGTATATTATTGAGGAAAACAACTTTGCAGGTTTAAAAAAAAAAAAGAAAAACAGTGACATATAGTTATGATAAAAAAGTATAGGAGACATAAGCACTTAAGTATCAGGTCATAAGCCAACTGTCTAGGGTTAGCAGAAACCTTTTCCAATGGCCTGTCTATTGCCTAAGTATCCAATATGAGTATTTTACCCCTTCCTCTGAAGCAACTAGAACCATTGAGATTTGGGGGCAAGATACAGAACCACAAAGACCAATCTTTTAGCTTCATTTGATAAATAGCCCATCTTTGGAAATATGGATTTCTAGAAGCAATAAAGTCTATTAAAGCTGCTGTGTGAAGTGATATAAGCACCAGCTGATGTGACAGAGTAATAAGTACACACATTAGTAGGGCTACAGTTTCTATATCAATGTTTTGGCTGAAACTGAAGCACTCAGTTTTAGCCAATGTGGATGTGACCAAGAAATGCGAGATAAATCAGAAACTCCTGCATCTTACTCTTAAACTTTGAGTAACTTAAACTTAGAATATTATAATATCAATTTATCAAAAAGCACCTGGAGGCTGTACTATAAAATCATGTACAAAATGAAAATTTGATCAATAGTGACCAAAATAATTTCCTGGCGTACTTCCAACCCATTCAGACCAAAACTGATCCTTATCCACCTTAGCCCTGGGATAAGAAGTCTTCCAGTGTAACTTGGAAATCAAGAAATCTGAACTGTTGGACTAAAAGGACTCAGATTCCTTACTTAGTGTGGCTTGGCCCCAGTCTTTTCCATTTAAATATGGAGCTGTTAGTTTGACAGTTTCAGGTGATCACAGTTGTTTCTGTACAGCACACAGGAAGTGAGATGGACTCTCTGGTAATTGTTATGTAGACAAATGTAAATCACAATAGGATGCTTTTCTCTAAGAAAGGACAAGAAATTTTATTAGAATAAGAAAAATCTCTAACACTACTTCCTCTCTGTTTCTCTATAGAGTTTTGCCTCACACCTACCCCAGCCCCTCCTTTCTCGCATATACCCAATTTAGGGTATCGTATATGGGATGAGGTGTACACCCTACATTGGCAGCAGAAAGGTTAACAGGAGCCTGAAGCTAGCCCACCTGGAAGGTGTGGACAACCAATTTGTTGTTAGACCCAGCTGCAGAGGAGTTGGAGGGAGGAGAGGGAGAGGGAGGAGCTCAGAGCAGGATGGGAGAGCTGGAAGAAAGAAAGTCTGGGGAGAGAAGGCTTTGGGTTCCTATCCTGAGAAGGGAATTCTGGCAATGGGCTAGGAGAGACGCTAAGAGGCACAGGGTTGGAGTGAGTGTTGATGAAAGGACAGGAACCGGATCTCCTGTGGGGTGAGCCCTGAGAGGTATTGCTCACAGTCAGAGTTGGAAAGGACTCTGTGGAGCCTGGAGACGGTCTGAGGGAAAGCAGCTTGAGGCAAGCTAAGGTAGGAAGACATCTAGGGAAGCAGCAAAGGGGCTGAGGGAGCAGCCAAGAGCTTGACAGGAACCTAGGGGACAGTGTGGCCACCCATGGTGAAACCACCTGATACAAAGGGGTGAGGTCTATTGTAAGCCCTGAGGCAAGGGGTGTAAGGGCCACTGGACCTAGAGTCAGTGTCAAAGACCTGACACAAGGCCATTGGACTGGTGGGACTCTGTAACTCTGGAAGGAGGCAGGCAGCGGGGGGAGTATAAATGACCTGCCCAGAGGGCCATGTCACGAGAAGAGGCAGAGCAATGGAGGGCTGGAATGGCTGTCAGCAGGGGGTGCCAGAGAGGAGAGAATGCTATACTATGACTAGTATATTGGGACACACCAGCAGTGAGTTCACTCTTCGAGAATATACTGTTGCAGTTGGGGTTGGAGTATTTCCTAGCGTGAGGCCTGCCTTTCAGTGAAGTCATGCACATCCTCCTTGACTCTCTAAACCAAAGCTCAAGAACCAGCGTGATATGTGGGTGGGGAGCAGTTTCCCACTCTGTTGCGTTCTCTTCTACATTCAGCGTTCTGAAACAGTTAACAGCAAACTGTACACATTTTTTTTCCCCAGTCCAACAGCATGGAGCTTCAAAAGATAGGCACTTCTCAGCATGAATCAACTGTGAAATGTATTTGAGAATGAAGCTTTTGATGACAATTTACATCAAAAAAACCAAACTTCCCTTTCAAATATCTCTGTTTATTCCTGCTACTTATCTCTTGAATTTTCAAACTACTGAACTGAAAAAAGTTTTTAAAGAAGTTTTTAACCAACAATTGGCACATAAAACAAAAGTTTATTCTTAGTTTTCCCTGCTGCAAAGAATTCTCAATACCAAATTCCCTGCTGGAGTTGCATCACCAGGGACTCTGGTCCCTGGACTCCTGGCCTGAGCAAAATGCGTGGAGTTGGCCTTTATATGATATGTCAAACATTGGTGTGGAATTATCATTACATCTCCAAGTAAACTCCTTTCTTGACTGATGGATCTAAAATTCTTCCAGGGGTGCGACAAATCCCCATTATGATCTGGAAAGGTGAATTTTGCATTGGGATCACTCAACTGGCTGAGTTCCTGAAAGCTAGTTATTCCAGCAGGAATGTAGCATAAATTACAATACAACAAAGTGGGCCACTTTGATATTGGCAGAAGCAGATGCAACATAGAGTGCAATTGTCTTGATACACTTATTTACTGATCTATGATAGGAATTGTAGTGCTCAAAGGTCCAGATTCCGATTAGTACCACTCGTATAAATATGAAGCAACCGTATTGAAATCCAGGGTTGTCAGTCCAATGCCTTTCACAAGCAGTAACTTCACTCTAAATGAAAGGGAGAGAAATTATATAATAAACTCTTATTTACATTAAATAGTAAGTGATGTCAATCTAATGGAGTAAATGGCAAGAAATTATTGTAATTCCATGTTCGTTTTCAGAACACAACTGTGTATTATGGATCAGACTCTCTCTTCATGAGTGTGCTAGAGGGGAGTATTCAGGGACCCTTCCTCACTACACTCTTTACTACAGCCCTGTGCATCCATATGCTGCTGCACGGAGAGGGTGGGTTTAGGGCAGGCCCCAGATCCACTCCTGCTCTGGACTAGCCAGAGGAGCTGAGCTGATATAGGAAGGAGTGCATGCAGCAATCTGTAAATGGGTAGCAGCGCTCCCACTCCGACATGCTCCTCTGTAGTGCTTTCGAGAATTCTGTCTGAGACAAAATTCCTCTCGAGATGCCAAACTGCTGCTCAATAGCACCATCAAGCTTTCCCACTCTCTTCCCCTCCTCAGCCCTCTCAGCCTCCCAGTGCCATCAGGGGCTTAAAACCACAGGCCCACATGCTCTCCTGCTCAGATCCATGCTTGGCACAGGAGATGAAAGACACTTCCCTGATTCCCATGATGAATTTGTGCCAGCTCTGGCAACTGGCTTGACTTAGAGCAACGTTGGGCTGCTCTAACTTACACCACCTATTTATGGTCTCTGTGGGACTATCCTCCATTTGTGAATTGGCACAGTGAAAGTATGCCCCCATGATCAACATCCCCTCTGCTTCAAGCTGTGGGCAGACCATTAATGTAGGACCTGGCTATGCCACTTTATGCTTGCTGAGAGATGCTTTATACCAGGAGAATTCTCAGCCAGATTCTGCCACTTAGTGAAAAATTGCCAGAAAATAAGGTTAAAGGCTGGGCCTTGGTTAGGCCCTGTCTGAAAGCCCTCAGACATCCAAAATATCTGTTGAGCTAGGTTTAAAAGCACCATTATTCCCTAATGAAAGTGCATCCAAAACGACTGCCTAGCAGGGACCATTCATCTTGCTTATTCTGATTCATCTCTCAGCATCCTGGCATGTTCATTGCACACAGCACAGGGAAGTTCAGGCTAGAATGAGATGACTCATATAAAAAGACTGTTTATAAAATATACCCGTAAAATGAAGAACGAAAGAAATTAGTGATTTATCTAATGATTCAGAGAGAGTCTGAAAGAGTAATAAAGTCTATTAGTGGAGTGAGGTGTTGAGTTCCTCTTGAAGTTTCTCAAAGCAGAGCAATTTAATTGAATTTTATATATATAAATGTATATTATATATAATACATAATATACATATGTGCACACACACACACACACACACACTTCACTGAATGACAAGATGATAGGAAGAGAAAGTGGGAGAGGATAAAAAGGCAGAGCAGTTCTGGGAGGGGGAAAGTGTCTCGAACAGGGGTTCTCAAACTTCATTGCACTGTGACCCCCTTCTGAGAACAAAAATTATTACATGACTCCAGGAGGGGGGCGGAAGCCTGAGACTGCCTGAGCCCCGCTGCCCCGGGTGGGCTGGTCAAAGATGAAGACCAAGGGCTTCATCCCCAGACAAGGGGCCTGTAACCTGAGCCCTGGCACCCAGGCTGAAGCTCTCAGGCGTTGGCTTTGGCCCGAGCAGTGGGGTTTAGGCTTCGGTCCTGGGCTCCAGCAAGTCTAAGCCAGCCCTGGTGACCCCATTAAAACGGTTTCGTGGCCCACAGTTTGAGAACCCCTGGTCTAGAAGGTTCCCAAAAACATTGAAGGAAACAAGCACATCAGTCAGTCAGTGCATGTGAAAGGAGAAGCTTTTCCCTTCTAGTACGTAACCATTTGAATGAGTCTCATTGAGGAGTCTCAGTACCTGGTAAGCAAAGCCAGTTTGTGGGGAAATTATTAGTAATATTGGGCAGGAGAAATTTGATCCAGTCAGATGAGTAACCAGGAGAAATAACTTCAAACAGATGGGAATGTGGGGGAGTGGTAGAGAAGACTGTATTTGTCACGATTCTCAACCTGATCCTTATTCATTCCAGCAACAAACCATCCCTCCCTCTCCCGCCACCCCCAGATTCGCCCTACATTACTATGATAGAATAGGAGGCATTTTGCACAATTAGGGGAGACCAGTGCCCCCACTGGGTTAACTTTGAGCACTCTAATAACTGTGACATAAAGAGGATTGATCACATGTCTCTCAATTCTTAGTACGTTGTACTCACTAGAGTCCCTATAAAAAGATGGGGAAGTAGAGAGCAGAAGCCAGCAAATGACAAGAAGAGGGGAACTTAAAGATACAATTTTAAAAGTAATGGAGCTACAATAGATAGGTTTGATATGTCCATACTTTGACCCCATCCGTTTGGCCTTGATCTGGCAGTCAAATCTCTGCTGATGTCAGATAAGAGTTTTGTGTGTAGAGGAGGAACAGAAAACATGGCTATTCATGCTGAAATGTTGGCTTCAATACTGCTCTCTTTATGCCAGTAAAAATCCAGTTGACTTCAGCAGGAGTTTTATGGGGAGTAAGGATTGCAGAGGATGATCCCCTTTTACTCAGCTGATGGAAATGTGTACTTTTTATTGCATGGTGGATCCTTCCTCATTCTGTCTCTCTCTCATCCTCTCTCCATGCTCAGACTTCTTGTCTTGGACACCCAAGTCTTCATTTTATGGATAAGACAATGCAGTCATCTGATTCTCTTTATTTCAGTTATCAAAATAAGCAAAGTTAACTCTGTAGACAGTAGTCACTCTTCCTGGTGCACCAACAGAAAACAGTAACCACGACTATGCTATAGTTTTTGATTTAGTGCAACACAAACTAAAACCTATAGGAAGAAAATAAAGTAGAGATGTTACCACTCCTACTTAGTGAATACTGTTTACGCTTTGTGGAGGATATACATCATTTTTAAGAAGCAAGAAGGAAAGGTTGATAGCTGAGCAATAGTTAACTTATTGTGTACAGTAAAAACTGATTCTTACATAGCACTTTTCATCATATCACAAGATCCTTTATAAAGGAGTCAGTAGCATTGTCCCCATTTTACAGATGAGGAAACTGAGGTACACAGAGTAAACAGTAAATCTGATTTAATAATACTTAGCAGTGGATAAGACAGAGGTACAATACCCCGCAGTAGCTTCAGTAGGAAACAAGGTCTGGGTTATGGAAGAAGAAAAGCTTGCTTTAGTTGTTAAAATGTGATCATATACAACAGCGTGTTTACTATATTTTTTGAACTGCAAAGTAACCGCTGCTCAATAATATAACAGAGCTGGTGAGTGCGATCATTTATTCTTGTTTTCTAATTATTTATTTGGAACTGCTAAAGCTCTAAGTCTGGGAACAGAGTTGATATTGACATGTATATTTGTAGATATGTTTAGTAAATACTGTTTTTAAAATGGACTGTGACTGATAGGCAGTGATAAATTCTGATTCATAAGTTGCAAAGAACTATCCCATGGCTGTTTAGTAGTTTGTGTCAATTTATTGTGTCAGACTAGTTAATAGTCAAAAGACATCTGTGAATATAGTGGTGGGGGAAGAAGAGCACTCAGGGCTCATCACTAAGGTCAATGACATGAAACAAACGGGGTTATAAAAGGAAGGAACCCAACTGCTGTAACCCATGGCTCCTCATGAAAAGAGACAGATTTCCGAGATCTGACTGAAGTTTTGAATACACTTTAATAAATTTATTCCATATGTCACTGTAATACTCCCACTTTTAATTTGTAAGTTCCGTTAATACATAAATAGTTAAAGCTTCTTCCCTCAGTCACATAATAATTTTCTGACAGTAGCATCAGGACTGAGGCATGTTGGTGCAGTGGAAGGAAGCCTGTTCTGCTGAAATCGGACAAATAGAAGCCATTCAGTCTCTAGGGATTTCAATCTGGTTCAGTTCATTTGCTTTCCCTGTCTCTTCAAAGGGTCGAAGTGACAGTTCCTTTGGTTCAGAAGGAGCATTTTATGAAAAAACTGAGTTTCCTAGGTTGGGATAAGTTTAGCCAGTACTTGAGGGAAAGGATCTAAATCAAAAATTGCAATTTGTCTGTCACCAAAGTGTACAATAAAACCCAGAATATTATTAAACTGTCTAATTTTCAATGCTATCAGATAATATTGTATTCCTACTATTCATACTCCTCAGAGTAATCAATAATACAATTACGCATGAAATACAACTGACTTCAAACTGGAGTTGTAAGCATTTTTTTCTGAAGAGAAGGTCCTGTATCAACTCTTTAAAGTTGGTACCAAAAGAGGCACCGCCTCAATTTATCTGCCGTTAGATTTTTGTACTGTCGCCCATCATTGTGGTGTCTGAGTAAACCGTTGGCTTAGATGTGCATATCATGGTGCCTAGTGAACATCATGGTGTCTTTTTCTTTCCTCTTTGGTAATGGGAGGCGCTGCTTGGACTAGAGTGAGTTTGGTTTTTGAATGGCCATGGACAGTTGTTGTATTTTAAAATATATTCTGATTATAGTGCAAATGCTTTGTTAAAGAGTAATGTATTGCAGTATGACCTAATAGTGATCAGAATCTGGATTTGTCTAATCACCTTTGGAAGTCAGAAGCAGCTCTTGGATATTTGGCTTAGGTAACTTGCCCAGTGTCACACATTAGATCATTGGCCAAACTGGGAATAGAACTCATGAAGCTTGAGTTCCTGCCTCCCATTCTAATTTCTAGACTGCACTGCCTTCCCTATATGTATCAATTCTGCTCCTCAGCCATCTTGTCCCCCTCTTCCCTGCCCCCTAGGCCTCAGCTAACCAGATCCACATTAGCCAACCACGATCAATCCAATTAAACAGTACAATGTGCAGGACACTGTTGTCATGTTGACTTTTAATTATGCGACTACCAGAATGTTTTCCTCAGAACCCTGACTGTTATGGAGTAATTAGGTGGAACATACTGGGATAGAACACTTTTTAGAGAAAGACTTAATATACTGAGTGTATTTATTAGAATTATTTACAAACCATTAGGAAGACAGCACAATGAAATAGTCATCTCCGCTGGAAAGACAAGTTTATTGTTGTCCTCTGTAATCTTCATAATCGCTGAGTGAACTAGTTTGCCTTGTTGAAGGATATAAATTGACAAACTGCAGTAATAAAATTTTGCTGAAAGACTCCAAGCGCAGGTGCCTTCCAGCCACATGGATATACTACTCTTTTCATCTTCCTTTTCCAGGGATCAGTGCAATCACGTCATCTTTCAGTTGCGTCTTGGTTATGAAGTGCTTTACTTTAATTAAAAGTATCAGCACTCTATTAGAATCCGCTTTCATTTGGTCTGTAATTAAGAACAGAAATAATGTTACGAGCTGTTCGGCACATGCAGGAAGCAAAACAAATCAGAGAACTGTACAAATCGACTGTTGGAGCCTTGCTGTTTTTTTTTTTTTAACCTTTTTTTCTTCATTATTCCATAAAAGTTGCACATATGTGGTAGTTTTCTTGTTGATGAGGTATATTAATCATACTGTGATGGAAGAGATTTTTTTCATTCCCACGTCCCCTCTTTATTACCTCTTTTTATAGTAAGAGTTGGAATGAATATAGTGGGTTTGAAAAGATATATCTGGAGAACGCCCTTTCTTTTTTCATGCACATACTTACTTGCCACACTGAACTGAGGCCATACAAGCAAGTAGAGCACAGAAAGCAGTAGTAGAATCATAGAATCATAGAATATCAGGGTTGGAAGGGACCCCAGAAGGTCATCTAGTCCAACCCCCTGCTCAAAGCAGGACCAATTCCCAGTTAAATCATCCCAGCCAGGGCTTTGTCAAGCCTGACCTTAAAAACCTCTAAGGAAGGAGATTCTACCACCTCCCTAGGTAACGCATTCCAGTGTTTCACCACCCTCTTAGTGAAAAAGTTTTTCCTAATATCCAATCTAAACCTCCCCCACTGCAGCTTGAGACCATTACTCCTCGTTCTGTCATCTGCTACCATTGAGAACAGTCTAGAGCCATCCTCTTTGGAACCCCCTTTCAGGTAGTTGAAAGCAGCTATCAAATCCCCCCTCATTCTTCTCTTCTGCAGGCTAAACAATCCCAGCTCCCTCAGCCTCTCCTCATAACTCATGTGTTCCAGTCCCCTAATCATTTGTGTTGCCCTTCGCTGGACTCTCTCCAATTTATCCACATCCTTCTTGAAGTGTGGGGCCCAAAACTGGACACAGTACTCCAGATGAGGCCTCACCAATGTCGAATAGAGGGGAACGATCACGTCCCTTGATCTGCTCGCTATGCCCCTACTTATACATCCCAAAATGCCATTGGCCTTCTTGGCAACAAGGGCACACTGCTGACTCATATCCAGCTTCTCGTCCACTGTCACCCCTAGGTCCTTTTCCGCAGAACTGCTGCCTAGCCATTCGGTCCCTAGTCTGTAGCTGTGCATTGGGTTCTTCCGTCCTAAGTGCAGGACCCTGCACTTATCCTTATTGAACCTCATCAGATTTCTTTTGGCCCAATCCTCCAATTTGTCTAGGTCTTTCTGTATCCTATCCCTCCCCTCCAGCGTATCTACCACTCCTCCCAGTTTAGTATCATCCGCAAATTTGCTGAGAGTGCAATCCACACCATCCTCCAGATCATTTATGAAGATATTGAACAAAACCGGCCCCAGGACCGACCCTTGGGGTACTCCACTTGATACCGGCTGCCAACTAGATATGGAGCCATAGTACACGTTTCCCCTGTAGCTGTGAATGCTGTCTTCCAGTGGTAATTGCTAAGGACAAAAGGGATCTCTGTTAGATCCTTGGTCATTTCATTGATGCTGCCAACAAGGGAGTTAAGTGCTGATTTTTCTGTAATAGCGAATAGTCAAAGAGTTACCAAATCATTTTAGCTTTGGTAATATTATTTATTTTTCCCCCATTTTTTGAGAAATTACCAGTTATCCCTACTTTAAGTATAAGGAATATCCTTCAAACAATAGAATTTTTTTAAAATGCAAAACACTTCAAGTGTAACCACTGTAGATCACCAGCCATCAGCTAGAAATGATTATGAGCTGCTGTTGACCATGCTTAATTTGAATTCATCAGCATGGGTGAAAGGGTCTGAAAGCTATTTCCATTCCACTTCCCCTCTATCTCTTCAAAACCTCATGGAATATAAATAACATTTTCAAACTTGAGTGCTAAACTTGACCAATGCATTGGTCAGTGGGAGCTGGGGCACTTCTGAAAGGTAGACCATACTTAATTAGGTCCCTAACTTTATGGATTTAATTAATGTTGGCCCTTGATTACTGGTTCTATGCCTTTCTTTTGTATCACCCCTTTCTATAAAATGGTGGCTTCCTGCTGTCAACATTCCTTTTAGGCTTCTATTTCAACTAATGAAAAATGTGCATCGGTTTTTAAAGAGTTAGTTGTTCCAATTATCTGCTTACATGGGGAGGGGATGTTATTTAATTACAGAGATGGATCTTCTGCTAAGCCATTCTTTTCGTCTAGCACAATTTGAGTCAGTCAGCTAATGTCCGTAGTAAATGAAATCTCTTCATACTGTTGTTTCTTCAAAGAAGGAATATGTTAAGTGCAAGACATTTTTAATTGAAAGCATTGTGTCCTAAAAGCAAAGGCATCTAGACAAATTGTGAACCAAAGAAGGGAATGAGATCCTCATTCTTTAAACTGCAGATTAGTAGAATATATTTGAGAGATTTACATTGCATTTTGATCTTCAAATGAAACACAAAGAATTAATAGATAAGCAGATTTTGTGCAGTAACTCAAGTATTTGAAGCCCCTTTGTGCTGAATGATTGATATACTGTGTATATACCACTGAGCAAAACTGGTTTGTAGAGAAATAGGTGAGTACCTCTGAAGCAAAGACCAAGATGAATTAACTACAGACAGACTCCAAGCTCTTTCTATAGTATTTGTGAGAGCAAGTATTGAATGATATACGTGCCCAGACTCAACACTAATTTAAGTCAATGGATGAACTCCCCCTGACTTCAATGGGCCTTGGATCAGGGCCACAGACCATTGTCACCCAACCTTTGTCATACCCCTTTCTAACCTTCTCCTTTCACAGTGTGTTAAGCAGGGATGCTGACTTGTGTAAATATTTTTAAAGATACATGAAAGCAGATAAAAACCTAGATATATAACAGATTGCAAAAAACACACCTCAGGGTAAATATATAATGGATTCAAAGCAACCTCCACAAGTATCTCAATTGTATTTCCACATGCCCAGGAGAGCGACACCTGTGCTTTGCTGGCAGAGCATTTTATTACAGTGTGGCATGCTCCCAAATTCAAAGCTAGCCCACGTTTTTATACCCCCATCGAAGTCTGGCTTAAAATCTTTACATGGCTTCTGTTGCCTCATAAAACATCCCAGAAATCCTTGTTTACCCTTGTCATGGAGTGTGGGGGAGTCAGGGCCCTGCGCCCCCTACTTCCTGCGATTCACCATGACTCTCAACCAGCCAGTAAAACAGAAGGTTTATTAGACGACAGGAACACAGGATGACAGGAACTTTCCAATGTGTAACCCTCTCTTTTTGCACAGGTTTACAACGTCCTTCTTAAGGAGACGGTGATAGGCCATCACTTTGCTATTCCCAAGTTGTTGTGGACTCGCAGGCCTGTGTGCTCTCTGCTCCCCACAGTTTCCAGGAAGAACCCCTACTGTGCCAGCCCTTCTCCTGGTCACCACCTCTCTTCCAGGATGAAGCCGCAGACTCCTCCACCCCCGGGACCGCTCGCTGCAGTCCCCAGGGGGACCCTGTTACTGCAACAATCCTTCTCGCTGGTCACACACTCCAAGGGGTTAAGCATAGCTCCTTCGCCTCCTGAAACTGCTCCTATCTGAGCCTTCAGCACGCCTGGTCATCGTTAATCCCCCTTCATTTTACTTCTCCCCAGTCACTCACTGCAGGAAGTGTAGATCCCACTCTTCCCACCAGTTGTCACGGACTGTGCGGGAGTCAGGGCCCTGCACCTCCCACTTCCTATGATTCACCATGACTCTTAGCCAGCCAGTAAAACAGGTGGTTTATTAGACAACAGGAACACAGTCCAAAACAGAGCTTGTAGGTACAGAAAACAGGACCCCTCAGTCAGGTCCATCTTGGGCGGGGTAGGAAGCCCTGACCCCGGTACTGGGCCTCCCTCCGTTTCCCCAGCCAGCTCCAAATGGAAACTCCCTCCAGCCCCTCTTCTGTCATTTGTCTCTTTTCCAGGCAAGGAGGCCACATGATCTCTTTGTTCTCCAACACCTTCAGTTGGCACCTTGCAGGGGAGGGGCCCAGGCCATCAGTTGCCAGGAGACAGGATGTCGGCCATTCTCTGTGCAGACAGCATCACACTGGCCCTCTAGGGCTCTGCAACAAGCACACACCCTTATCCCACCACCAGATACTTAAGAAATGCATAGGGGAAATTGAGGCACCCACACAGTATTCAGAGAAAACATTAAGAACATTCCCACTTCATCACAGCCCTCTTCTTAATGTTCAGCAAAATAAAACTGCATTTAAACTCAGACATATACATTACAGACATAAAGAACTCTTTTCAATAAGTAACTTACAAATACTCAACTTCTGAAGGGTTTGTCCCAGTCTGGCTGCCTATTAAGGATATGCTATAGATGGGTATTTTAGGGTGCCAGAAAATATTTTCCTCATTGTCCAGTAAATAGGGCATGAAATGTCTGTCTTTGGTGTGTTATATCTAAGGCCCTTCATTTTCAGTTTTTACTGTTGTTTTTTTTACATATATATATATATTCAGTTTTACAAAAATTTTTTTTAATTACTGATTTTCTTCTGAATTTTGGACCACTCAAGTATAAGAAATTACTGATTTTGTTAAGAAAATCAAATATGTTACATTAGGTAGACATGTTAATTATAAATTAGTCTGTCTTCCACTATATGGCCTTACTCTAACACACACATGTATGAGCATACATTTATGTACTGTTAAAATACAGTTCATGAAATAAACCACAGACTTAAGTTTTTACTTTCAATACTCTTACTTTTCTCTATTTGTTCTTTCGGTCCTCCTGTCTCCCAATATTAGCCCTGATATTTACCCCGAAAACTGAAGTTAATTTTTTGCACTGATTTTTAACCCATTTTTAAATTTTTGTAGCAAACACAGATACATTCCTGGGACATTTTAAACAAAATAAAAACCGAAATATCACGCTATCCCACGTCCCGATCAGTCACCCAGGCCCCATCTGCTCAGGAGGAAATGGTGCTTGTTCTGATCAAGTTAGCTCAGTCTAAATGTTTTAAACTGTGTCTACATGGGTGTTTAAGGGTGTGGGGTGGACGTAGGGATGGGGGTTAAGCTAATTTGATTGAAAAAAGTAGGTGTTTCCCCTACAAACAGGACCATTGGTACATCTAAACTAGAGTTTGTGGTCCTCTTTTAACTTGAGTTAATGGATTGCCAATTAACCCAAGCAAATTGACATGAGTGTAAATGCTAATCTAGACACTCCATAAACATTTATTACCCATGCTGAGTCCTAGGATAAGTCACAAATGCTTGTGAGGTATCTAGACTGGCATTTACAATCATGTCAACTCAAATTAATTGACAAATTACGTGAATTGTAACAGGTCTATACACTTATCTAGACAAATTTTACATACGTAATGTAACAGTGGCTATTTTCTGGTTGACTTACTTTGAGACAGGCTACAGATTTATACTCCTTTTTTGGGGCGGGGGAGAGAGAGAGAGAGAAGCATTTTCTTAAATGTTCAGTAAAATAACTTATTGAAAGATTTTTCATATTCAGCAGCTGACATTCAAGGCAATTTAACTGAATGCTAATGAACCCTTCCTCAAAGCTAGTATTCCCATTCTAGGTTGACATTTTTGACTCTTCTTATGAAGTCTCACATAATGCCAATTTAGTATTCTGAGGGGATGCTTCATTCTGAGAGTGTGCTTTCTGTAAGTGAAAAAAACAAGTGCTAGATAATGTACCGGGACCTCATGCTAGAAGAATGAGGAGATGAATCATTGCAAAATTTCCTTTTTAATAAAGGAAAGAAAAGAACTTGGAGCTTTTAAAGTGAATGCTATATTCACTAAGGAATGAATTAGTTCTGCTTGTTTGTCTTATTCCCATTAAATGAACATTACTGAAAAGTGTAAAGCTCATATAAGCATTCTTCCAATATTGGGGAGAGACAGTTTGCAAACTTCTGCACCATGTGATGCTACAGTTAATAAACAACATTCCTCCTCCCCCACATTATCTTGTAGCTGTTATTGTAAGTGCAGTACAGCTACACATCCAGATTTTGTTAACCAAGCATGTTATCATAGGTCACATACTGTAGTAGATGCTGGTCATTCATGAGTAACAGGCATTACCATCTATGACTGTTTAGTTTACTGGGTATGAATGTGACAGAGTGGCCCAATGCTTTGTGGGATTGTGTATGTAAAGGGAGGGTTTTTCCTCCTTTCTTTCAGAAGTTTCTGTAGTCTATAAAACCCTTACACTGAATGTGATATGAATGGAGTATGAAAGATCATCTTGTCTTGATTTACTTTCCTCTCTGCTTTATGTCTATCTATGCTGCAGCACTTCTCTGTTCCAGTATCCTTTTCCATTTATTTTGGGAATCAAATGAGCACCAGACAGTGTGCTGACACATGGGAATCAGTTGGGTTGTTTTACTGACAACTAGCCAGAAAAAAACCCCAGAGGCTAATTGCCCTGATTCAATCCTGAAAGGCCAGGTTAGGTTGTTGAAGAAACCAGTCTGGGGCCAATCAGGAGAGAAAAACAGTCATATAAAAACAGCTTTCTTGAGTTTTGAGGTGGCCAATTTAACACCTACAAGCATCCTGACCCTGAATGCTGGGCTAGTTCAGCGTCACATGCTGGGGCTTCTATGCGTTGGGGACTGCAGGCCAGAAACCTGAATTCTGATGCTGGGTGTTAGCATTTGGGATGTGTTGTACATGTCCTTTCCCAGATTGAGAAAGGATGCATAAAACTTGAATTAAACTTGAGAGATGGAGGCAACTGTGACTTGCTTTTATTAAAGCAAGACCCACCACTTCAGACAGGGTCATAAGATGGTCTGACGCCAATTACCAATGAACACATGTACTCATCTTAGGGTGACCAGATAGCAAGTGTGAAAAATCAGTACTGGGTGGAGGATAAAAGGCACCTACAAAAGACAAGCCCCAAATATCGGGACTGTCCCTGTAAAATCAGGACATCTGGTCACACTAACTCATCTCAGTCTGCTCCCATAGCTGGAGCTAATTCACATCACTGTTGAAAGTCTCAGCAAAGAGTCCAAGGACTGAAATAGCCATACACAGACTTTGCTAAACATTTAATCTAGGCTTTTTAAAAGCCTAACAGTGTAATGACAGGAAGTAAGAAAGACACCTCTTCACTGTTATGTGCCTAGTAAAATTTGAATTGAAGCTCAAGTATCGGTATGATTTATAGTCCCCTCAAGATCTCCTGGATGAGAAGTTTAAAGAAACACTGTTACTAAAAAAGGTGTGCCTCGTTCAAAGGCAGGGCCGGCTCTACAGTTTTTGCTGCCGCCAATTTGGCTGAACGGAGAAGCTCCCACCGAATTGCTGCGGCTGCGGAAACACTGCCGCCCCTTTCCCACTGCCGCCCCAAGCACCTGCTTGGAAGGCTGGTGCCTGAAGCCGGCCCTGTTCAAAGGCTAAATGGCCTCAGACAACCGTTGTTTATAAGTAGACATGATGGCTTGTGGTTTCGATGCACAGGATGCAGAGGATGGTTTTGATGCAGAGGATGATCTCTGATGGGACAGGAAACAAGTCCTGTAAGAGTGAGTAGTCATAATTTGTCTGGGAAGGTGGAATCACTTGTGCGATGATCTGGAGAATCTATTTACAGTTTGTGAATTCTGTTTGATATTAGAGGCTCGTTAAGTGTGTTTTGTGCCAGGCTGCAAATTCCATATTGATTGTAGAGTTTGCAGGCTTTTCTGTTGTCCTTCCACCTACCTCCTGTACTGAAATTCCAAAGGATGGTGGCAGAGGGAGAATAATGGAGGGTGGTTAAACCTTGATGGTTCTCTCTTCACATAGAAGCATGCTTGGACAAAGAATGACTGACACCCAGAGGAATCAGTCTGCCCAGGTGGGCTAATAACTAAACAATGGGTCACATGGTGAAGGGACTCTAATAACCTGATGAGACTGAACAGAAGGACATCTTACAAAGGGGCTGATGGTTATAAAAGAGAGGGTCCCTCAGCAGTTATTTGGAGGAGAGCAGAAGCAGAGAAACTTTGGGCAGGCAAGCAAAAGGGCACTAGTGCAGAGGTCTTAGAGAGAGACACCATGATTCTGAAGAGAAGCCATGTGCAAGAGGGGAACCAGAGTGGTGAGGAAACTGAGGATAGAAATGAATATAGGTATGTTTACTGTTTTGTCTAGATTTTTATCTTTCTTGTGCTAGCTCAGTTCAGTACTTGTGTTTAAAATTCTGTGCAAAGCCTGTATGTCTGTTTGCTTTCACTGTCATGTGTCCCTGAAGAGATAAACTGTAAACCCAGAGAACCCACAGTGTGGAATTCTAGGAAAGATTGTGCTTAAGCTACAATGGAGTCTAGGGGTGGGTGAGCAGCACTGGTCCCAGGGATTAGGCAGTTGGACCACAGCTCTTAGGAGGGGCTTCTAGACACAGGATCTTCACCCAGAGAGCATCCCCTAGAGATCCAAAGCTGAGGCAAACCCTAGGCTCTGTTCATACTAAGGAGGCATAGAATACACAGGCCCAGCGAGGTGGGCCCCAAACACAACAGCCCGGTGAATGTTCAGCCAGGAGCAGCTCTGTGGGCAATGATGGGGAGAGAGAAACACAACTTCTTTCTCTAATTTCTGGAATTTTCAAATGTGTCCCTGTGAATTTGTCTGTCCACTCCACAATGTTCCTTTCTTGACCTTCTCGCTTTTATTTATACCCCTAACAATCTCCGAGAAACACTAGTGAGATTGTGGGGGAAGATAGCACTAAACTCTTCTAAAGAGGTCTACTGAGGTTCAGAGAAGCTCTTCGGAGTTTTCTTCATCAAATAGAAGACCTCACCCACTAAACGAATTAAGAGCATGGTCTAATAAATGAGATTGTAGCACTCAAATTCAAGAGACCTGAGTTCTATTTTCTGGGTCTGCCGGTAAGAATTGATCAGCAACCATGGGCAAATAAGATAGGTCTCAAATTTTAAAAGTGTTCACTCACTACAGGTTCCTCAATTTTGGGGTGATCATCTTAAATTTATTCAGAAACAGCTGCTGGGTGCAGAATTTGGTGCCTTGCCTGCTAAACGGTGTAACAAATACGGCAACTGAATGCAGTATCTTTTGCGGAACATATTATATTAAGTCTATGCATCACTGTGGGCCAGGGATTGTATGCACCTCCCAGGAAGGTTACCACAGCCCCAGGAAATAGAAACGGGGAGGTGATTAAGGTGAATCACTCAGATAATAAACACTCCAGAGAGGTCTCAGTGTAAGGCAGTGAGCTGTGTAGCCTTAAACGAACCCTGTCAGAAAGGAGTGAAACAAGTGTAAGGGGACTGTTGCCCCCTTACTAACATTCAGTGGGGGTGTTTTAGTTGCTAGCTCCCAGTACTAAAAAGGGGGAAGGGTCGATGGGGAATCAGGATCCTGAGACTGACAGCCCCCAGGAACAATGGGGAGAGGTCAATGCTTCAGGTCAGCCTGAATGACAGGGCAGGCAGGCTAATCAGGGAGCCAGGAGGCCAGGCAGTCAGGTCCCGTCCTCCAATGTGAGCAGGATTTGCCAGGGTCAGACAGAGTGGGGCCGAACTAAGGCAAAAGCACGGGCACAAGCTGAGCTGGGGAGCAGAGCTGTGCCAGATCCAGAGGGACCAGAAAAGCAGCCCAGGAAGCAGGTCAGTGCTGGGAGCAGAGTCACAGAAGCAGCCTGCAGAGCAGACCTGTCCTGGGAGCAGATCTGCAGCAACCAGAGCCAGAGGAGCCAAAGAAGCAGACCAGGGAGCTGGAGGCAGAGCAGCAGTGCAGAGACAGAGTGGTGCAGCTGGGGCCGGAGCAGTCCGGAGCTGGGTGCGGTGAGCAGCTGTGGAGACTGAGGGGGAACCTGGGCAGCAGGCCCAGCACAGGGAGATGTCTCAGCCAAGAGGCTCTACAGGCGGCTTGGATCGTAACCCCGACAGGGTGGGGGCGACACTGAGAAGAAGCGTCCTACCACTTAGAGCCTGAGAGTGTGTGGCCACCACCAGAGCAAGTGTCCAACCCACAGCATCCCTGCAGCAAAGCCAGGGCCTGAGAAGAAGGCCTGGGACTTACAAGGAACAGACTGTGAACTGCCTTGACGTTCCAGAGACACTGTTTGTGATGTTCCCTGCCACAGAGCGGGTTGATGTGTTTCCTTTAACCTTTCCCATTTTTCCTTATTCTTTTTAAAATTAATTGTTGATTAAATAACTTGCATTTGCTTTAACTTATATGTAATGGTCAGTGGGTCAGAGAAGTGCCCAGTGCAGGGAGAAAACCCCAGAGTGGAGACACCCTAGCCCCTGTCCTAGGTGACCACAGCAGGGTTGGGGATCGAGCCCCCAAGGAATCCTGGGCCCAGCCTTGTTGGGGTTACGAGGACTCTGCCAGACAGGAGAGTGGAAGGGGAGTCCTCAAGAGCAGGGAGGCCACTGGGTAAAGGAAGTGGGAGCGAGGACTCAGATCCTTTCGCTAGCCCACTTCACTGGGGTAGTGCAGAAGCCAGGAAAGTTCCCCACAATAGCGGGACTATTTCCCCGCTTACACAAGGATCCCTGCCCAGATACAGGAGATTGGTGCACACCTGGGATCTGACTAGGAACTCCTGGAATGGACCGCAGAGGTGGGGGGAAAAGGTGCAATTACACTGAAACTGTGACAAGTGGGGTATTTTGTTTTTGTAAGCATATCATACCCATCCAGTATGATCCATACTGGCTGCCTGTTGGCTTCTGGATAGACTTTAAGATGTTGTCTTTGATCTATAAAGCCCTAAATGACCTCAGACCTTTCTCCCCATGATATACTGCTGTAACTGTGGTCAGCAGAGACCCATGAGCAGAAGTTCTGTTGTTTGAGAGAAGGGGTAACTGGCAGAGCATGCTCTGTTAGGGCCCCAGACCTCTGGCACTCTCTTGCTCCTCAGGTTGTAACAGCCAGAGTCTGTCAGCAGTTATTATTAACATTATAAGATACTTCTTTTCCCCCTTCATCATGTGGAGATGGGGTCTGAATAGAGCTAGGTAGTGGTGGTCAGAGAGGGGGCTATGTGTGAAATTGATCAATTTCAGTTATATTTATGCTGTCACTGGGCTATTTGGTCTGTTTTGGGAGAACTGATGGGTCTGTTTATTAGTGGGTTTTTAAAAGATGCCTAAAGGTGTCCAGAGCATGGCATGGGTGTTGTGGTTTGCAAGAATCCTGAAAAATTAAATACATATGAAAACTCTGCCTAAATATAGATTAAGGTGCCTAACTTTAGACACCATAGTACTAAATTAAAAGTAATTGAGTTTAGACCAACACAGCCCCCTTCTAGAACTATCACTGACTGCGAAATATCTGAGATGATCCAGTATAGTACACCAAGCTGAGGCCCTGTCAAACCAATAACAAAAAAACAAAGGGGAAGTTAAGATACCAACACTCTATGGATATGAAATTATGAGGGCACTGATCTTCACTATTGTTATTCAGGCCTGGCCTATTGGAACTATTACCTTTTTTTTGGGTCAGGAGTAGAGAAGAAAGAAGTTTCAAGCCCAAAGTTTCACAAATACTTTATTTCTACAGAGCAAAATTGCAGAATTTCACCCTGCTATAGCACAAGTCTTTAGTCGAACAACTCACCTGAAGTTTGTGCCTGAGGTTGTCAACATTCCCTTGCATTGCAGCATCAAGGCTGCATGTGAGTATTAATATAGGATTCAAACCCACCCAAAAGTATTATGTTATCGTAGTCCATGAGTTAATAAAAATTTGGCTCTGGTCAGTACTTGGATAGGAAATACCCGAGAGAAAAATGAATCTATGCAACACACATACACAGTTTTCTGACTCCCTGGCCAGACTGCTCTTAGCTGAGCCCTGTTAAAAGCATCACAAAGAGGGTATTTTTGAGGGCTTCTTGCCATTTATTGAGTGAATGTCTGCCGCTTATGTGTCAAAAGAAGTTAATACACTATAATTACCTTTTCCCACCTCCAGAGGGGTGTGAGTGTGTGTGTGTGTGTGTAAAAATGCTAATTAGATATGTATGTTAAATCCAAAGTGAGGTTAAATCTAAAGTGGATATACAAGCTCTGTATTACCCTGACACTCGCTTCATTTCAGTCCCAGAAGAATATTAATTTACAGACGTCAAAATATTTTCATTAAGTGAGAAATTAAAATGTAGAGTTGACTTCACGTGTACTTCTTTCAAGAAGCAAAGTGGTTCCCACCCCTTATTTTTTTTTTAGAAACCTGGGCCTCGTGTGCTATTCTCCCATCTGTCTCCATGCACCTTTTTCAGATTGCTTGATTGCTATATTATCTAATGACACACTTTCAGAACTGCGTTTTCATGTACTTTCACTATGCTTGAAAGCTTGTGTGCATAAGTTGACATGCAATTTACCAGAAGTGCATGGAGATAAGACTTGATTAAAAATTGGTCATGATAGATGCAACTGGATACAAAAGCACAGAATTTTTAAAAAGCTATGTTTTGATTAATAACTTTAATTTTAAATATTAAACTAAATTTAAAACTACATTTAATATTAAATAAAGTAAGCAAGGCAGTATGCATGATCTGGCTTGAAATCTGCCTGTCTTGAAATCTGAACTGTGTGTGAACCACCCGTTTGCTCAGTTTCTTTGTTTCTACCTACTATTCTCAGAAACTTTTTCAAACATTTTTACTTTGTCAAATCCCATGATCTCTCAGAGCACCATTCACTGTGAGCTCTGTTGCATCCATGGCAGTGTGTAGCTGCTGCAGACCTGAAAGCAGTGCAGAGCCTCTCCAAGCTACCAGGTATGCATGGGGAGGCACAGCCATTGTTACGCTTGTAAGGAATGCTGTACGCTCTCCTTTGGGTGACCAGTCAGCTCTGCTAGCTGGTGTGGGTGGGGCTAGTCCATAGCCCCATCCCTCTTGGGGGAGCTTGTTTCATTGTCCTAAGCAGGGAGCAGTTCCTTTGTCAGTAGAGAGCATGCATTTTTATTGTGATGCAAGTTGCAGGGGACAGGAGGGCTCCTGTGCTTGCCCATCCAAGGAGGGGCTGGCAACAGTCCTGACCTTGGGAATCTAAAGTCTACACCCAGCTCCTTAGGCTAGGTCACATATTGGGAGTTACGTGGTTTTTCTCCTGTACTCCAGATGGACTGAACTGTCCCATAAGATTAAAAGCCCAACTCAGTAGGACTTCCCCTCCCTATACATGCCCTCAATTGTTTGTTTTAAAGTCAGGTTACTTTCCAATTGAACCCTGATCAAGATAGAAAAATACTCAAATCTTTCCTTCTGTCCTCTGTCAGGCAGTATTGTGGTGCTCTACGAGAACGGGATATAACACCATTATGCACATCAATAATACACACTCATATAGAATGCTGTTTAGTTGGGTTGGTCAATTTTCAGTCAAGTTTTTTTGATGGAAAATGGGTTTGCAATTTTTTTTTAAAGTGTCTGCGTTCCTCAAACTTCTAAATTGTTTGGAAAACTGAAAATCTTTCATCTACCTTTTTTGAAATAAAAAAGTTTTTGTACCTAAACTGAAAAGTCAAAATTGGTTTTGGTGAATTTTTTTTGTGGGGAATAACAATGGGTTTTCCAGCTGCCTCTTGTGTGCGGGTTTTCATTTCAAACATAAAAATATAAAGTGCTCAGAGATGGGTGACCGGAATGATCAGAAGCATGGAAAGAGTTCCATTGAATAAGATTTTAAAAGATTGGGACTGTTTAGAGAAGGGAAATGTTAGGGGGTATACAAAATAATGAATGGTATTTAGAATGTAAATCAGATGCTCCCAGTTATCCTCTCATAAAAGAACAATATTCTATTGGATGAAATTAAATTGTTGTGTTTAAAATTGACCAACCTGTGGAACTCATTGTCACAAGATATCGATGAGAAAGAGATTTTGGCAGCAATGAAAACTGATTACATGGATAATGTCCTTGTTCCAGGACATACTCCACTCACTGACTAATGGTTAAACTTTTGTCAAGACAATTATTCCATAATTGTGTGCTGTGGAATTTCTTGCACCTTCCTCAGAAACTTCTGATGCCAACCGTTCTCAGAGAGAGAGGAAGGATACTGGAGTTGATGGACCACTATTTTCTCTGGTATGGAAATTCCTGTGTGCCAGTATATTTTATAATCTTCTGTAATTCCCCCATGGTTTCATTATCATTTTATAATTTGGCTCAAATGGTGATTATATCCCCATTACACATGGAGCAATTTAAGATCCAGGTATTTTGTCTTTGTGTCACACCTGAAACCTGTGAGCCTCTTCAGGTTCTAGCAAATTGATGTGAATGGGCATGAACCTCTAGGGTCTGAACAGAAGATTAGGTTTGTAATAAGATTTCAACCAAGAGGAGATCAGGTTTCTTCAGTTTCAAATGTTTCTGAACGCCAGGTCTTTTGAGTTCAAACTTGGCACAAAAAATTGCCTGCCTTTTCCATACCAAACTTAGAAGACTTCATGGAGTTCAGAAAAATTAAAAGGTTAAAATCGCACTTAAATAACAGGTAGATAGTGCCCTGTTTTCAAAATTCAAATTCATATCCAAACTTCCTCTAAGAGTAAGAGTGGTCAGAATCAGTGTTTAGTTTCTGGCCTGGCTCTGAGAGAGAGAGAGAGAGTCACACTGCCCGCTCTCTCTTGTGTTTGAGCACTTGATTTAGATAATGATCCTGTAAAGACTTACATGTGTGCTTAACTCTATGCACTCTGAGTAGTCCTGTTGGTCAGTGGTACTGCTCGCAGTACCTGAAGGTAAGTACGTGCTTACGTGTCTGGGCATGAGCAGAGTGTTGCAAATTTTGGGCGGCAGAAGGCCTCTTATTAGATGTTTGTACAGCGTCAGGCCTTGTGGGGCACAGATCTTGACTGGGAACTCTAGCACCTCAAATACAGTAATACCTATTGTATAACAACTCTAACTCTGCACACTGTTCATTGGTGTCAATGAGGAAATTGGAGTGCAGGTTGAAGAACAGAATTTCACCCTGTGGTTGCTGCTCCCCCCCCCACCCCCCCCAGAGGTGATCTCTGGGTTCATATGAAAATAGCCAGCAGTGTAACCACCTCTCTGCCAAGAAGTACATTATCTCCATATTTGTGTATAGTTCCAGCTTATTCTACAAGCTCATTTACAGGTATAGCACTAATAATGTACAAATGACATTGTCTTACTGGCTTCTCAATTTTTTATTCATAAAAAGCAACTAGTGTATTTCTCAGAACAAGCCTAGAATCACTCCCCATCTCTAAGAAGAATGGATATAAAAAGTAATATTCATCTTCCCGGGAGTTCACGCTGGCTTGTAGAGATTAGATAACGAATAGGAATTAAGTGGACAAGCAGCCTATTTAACACACAGTCCCAATTTATTTTTTCTTCCCTTATTTTTTTAAAGAGGGTTTTTTTTCCCCCGATCACACGGCACAGGCAAATTAGTTCTTCTGTGAATATTGCTGAAAAGGGAGCTAATATGTGACAGAAATGTACAATGTGAAATGTGCAACACTTCTGTTTTCTGTTAATTAGAAACTTAAGATGTCTCACTGCTAAGAGAGCTTCAGGTTTCTGTTCTCTGAAGCAGGCAATTTTCCAGTCAGACATAATTACTGAGGAAAAGCTCTCTGGCTGGATCCATTAAGCTTCTCCCTTTTCCCCCCTCCCCAGTATCTTGGTCTGGGAGGCAGTAAAAGATATGGCAAAACTCCAATAATTACCTGAATGGAAGACATTTAATAGTTTTATAATGTACCTTATTGAAAGTTATTAAATCTGCCATGCTGGGCTTTCAAATTTACAGCTTTTTCAAGCACAGGAGAACTTCAAAAATTCTCAGTACAGCAGGGACAGTGGTGCTTTCCAAATACATGTTAATTAATTATCCATTTATGTTGACATCAGACATTATTCATGAATCTTGCCTATAAAGCACTTGCCCTTGACTGGTATTTTGGAAAGACTGTTGAAAGTAGCTGCCCCTCCCCCGCCCCTCTTCTTTTTTTTAATACAGATTGCCTGGTTCAGTATCTGTTTTGTATCATCACTTCCCCTAGTCCTTTAACGATTTTAAACAACAAGTTTTCTGGTGGTTGATTACTTCCAATCCATTAGCCCTTTGTCTAATGGTGGTCTGCTCTGGTAATGCTCCTTCTGGTTATAACTCAATGGTCTGGAGTGGATTCTCAGCTCATGTCATCTGGTCTAGCTCCATTGAAGTCCATCATTGATTTACAGAAGCAGCTGAGAATCAGGTCCAGGGTGCTTTTAATTAAATAAGAGCTTTTGGGGGGGTAAGAGTGAATCTTTCCAGGCCAGGATCTGCACTCACTCATTTATGGATTCAGATGTATTTAAAATGAACCCATTCAAGTCATGTGCAAGTTTTGTCACCCCAAAAGTGCAAAAATCATAGTCAGAACCCCCATCCCCTCCTGCCCAATCACATGATGATAAACCTCACTATTTTTAAGTCAAAGCAAAGCCTATTGGGTTCTTTTTTATTTTTTTTCTGGTTTCTGGGCAGTTTGGTTTCCTGGGATTTTCAAACTTTTCTCTGCAGCCATGAGGGCTAGAAATGTAGATCTTTTTTCATTTTAAATGGAAGCTGAAATGCACATGCAATCCCTTGATTCCAGCAGCTGGGAGTTTACAAAGAGCACCACATATCCTGTGACTTGCAGAAAAATCATGAGTTGGCAGCGCTGAATGCACAACTCTCATTGCTTTCAAAGTCTACCATTCGCTGCTGTCCAGAGAGCCAGCAAAAGACCTGTGAACATTTAAGACTTATTGTGAAGGTTTCACTGATTTGTGCTGACTCTCAGAATAAGTTCCGTTGGCCAAAATATCTAGGGTTCTATATGTATTGGCAATATCTGTTAATTATATCATGCACAACTTTTCCGGGCTTTGATTTGGAATAGTGCCTAAAAAAATTTTCAACCACTGAGACATTAAAGGTTGATTCTTTTTGTCATAAGTGACACTTATTCTGTCTGGAATCAATTGCTGAACTCATTGGCATTGCAGAGGCATACTCAATCTGAGAGTGAAAATAATGTTATGAGCAGGGTGAAACCTTGTTATGGGATTGAGACTGATAAGTCTGAACTGACCTTAGAGGTCACATAGGTGGCATTTATGCTTCCAGTTCAGACAAAAGGAATGTGAATCTACACAGCAGCTTTTGCTGAATATTGTTTTGGGGTGGGTATTTGGGGGAGGCAATGCACACAGAAACTGAGAACATACAAGAAAGACTGAAGAGAGAGTCAGCCACCAGCAGCAGCTGAAGGCACAGTGGCTGACCCTGGAAGAAAGCTGGGAAGGGTTTTTTGGGTTGGGTATAGGCTGAAAGAAGGGTTTTTGGTGTAGTGAGCAAAAGAAGCTGTTCACTGTTATCTGGGTCCTTCTGTGTTCAGAGACACAGGACTTTGTATGTTTGTGTAAATAAAAAAAACTGCATCAAAGAAATCTGACTACCACCAATTTCTGCTCCCCCAGGAACACCCCCAGGGCACCAAACTTTGACTATCTGCAGGGTAACATCTGCGTTTGACATCAAATGGGGTAACAATAATTGTTGAATCCCAGGCTGTGTTGATAGGCTGGGAAGCAGGGCACTCTGAAGCAATGCAAATGAAATGAGCAACTTCTGATTGACAAATTATAGCAGAGCTGTGTGAACACCTAATTAGGTTGTTTTTACCTGTAAATTTAATATTAAGTTCTAACGGATCTCTCTAACACTAAAACCACTGATGGTATGCACAGGAGGCACCCTTTTGCTGTTAGTCTTTGCACTGGCAGTACTCTAGCTGAGCCTAACAGTTCTTCTCTGATCCCGTTAGGCCTCAACCCTATTGTTGGAAGCCCTATGGTAAGATCACCTCAGAAGGGGTCCCGTCTGGTATACTGCGGAGAAAATGTACAAATTTGGAAACTGAAACTTGGTCGAGGAAATTGGCCATGCTGATTGGGAGCTGCGTGCGGGGAGTACTCCAGGTCAAAGCTTTCAGAAATAAGAGCCTAAAACTAGGCTTCTAAGTCCTCACTGATGGGAAAGATAAGTCAGTGACAGGCTGTTAGCCTAGAGCAGGGCTTAAATTCAGCTGGCGCCATCCAGAGCAGAGCTCTGGTGAATATTTTCACACCCACAAAAGCCCCGGCGTGCATCCCCCGGGGCAGAAGCCTGGGGCTCTGGGAAATATTCTGTGAGAATTTAAGCCCTGGCCTAGAGTTTACCAGATTTGGGTTCAATTCCCTCATTTACCACAGACTTCCTGCATGACATTGGGCAGGTCACTCAGTCTCTCTGTGCCTCCATTCTGTGCCTCTTGCTAAATGGATGTATTTCCCTACCTCACAGGGGTTTTGTGAGGATAAATAATTTAACAGATTGTGAGGCACGAAACGATTGAGATGATGTCTGAAGGACAGCTGAGTTTGTAAAATAAGCCATTTTCTTAAATAAGTGGCAGAAAGTGAAATTCAGACCACACTTTCCAGACAGGGATCTGGGGAGGTGCCATTTTGATGTTCCCAAAGGAAAATTTTCAACAAAATTGAATTTTTTCCTGTGAAATTTTGATTTTTGTGAAAAGGACACTTTCCATCAGGAAATCATTGTGATGGAAAATTCCCAACCACCTCAACTTGGCACCCAGTGTGACTCCTACCAAGCAGTCCTCTGTGGGAGGTGAAGGGGGTTTGACGCTTTTGAAAGTGAGTTTGCTTTTTTTGGTACCTAAACATGGATTGAGGTACCTAACTTTCAGTACCAAAGTCGTCAACATTGGCTTCTGAATAATATAGCTGTTAGAACTCCAGAAAACAGCTGTGTGCGCAGGTTCCTATTCAGGTCATTTCTCCCATACAACATCCAAGTTGCCCTATATCTTTTAAAGATATTTTCAGACAAGTCTTTGGAGGGGGAAAATCATATTTTTTTTAATCAACTCTGGCTTTTGCTATGGTGACATCATCTCAGAGTGCTGTCTCTGCTAGGGAATTGTACATAAACAATCCCATTGGCGCCACTGTAGCTACAATTAATCTCACCATCTACCTTTCTTGTCAGTGAAAACTGCCCCTTCAGACTGGGGCTGAAAAGGCTGAGTTCGACACTGGGAGAGTGGGTCTTAATTGCTTGACATGCTAAAGGAAGCTTATTTGAATATATTGACCCTGTCTCATAAAAACAAGGGGACAACTCTTCCAAATGACTTAATGGAGTCATGCTGATTTATGCCAGCTGAGGGTGCTGGCCCACATGTTTAAATGACTGTGTTAACAGCCCATGAAGTTCACAGGCATTTCTTGATCTTCCTAACTAACCCAACTTGATACTAAGCTAGGTATATCTTCAGGGACTGACTATTAACCCCCTTCAGTATGTTCCCATCTCAGATATTTATTTCAGTATGGATATTGGTTCTGGATCATTACCATTTTCAGTACAGTGGTATACGAGAGAAAAGAAAACAAATAATATAGATTTAGTATGCCCGCAGAGTTCATACAAAGCCATGTCTCCTTCAGACAACCCCTCTTGCCTACTGAGTCCTAACTATCAAAGGATGGACTATTAGCTCTTCATCTTAGTGTGGCATAGAGTGAGATTTCTTCCCTCTCTCTGGATGGTATATGTTGGTAAAATTCTGTAATAGGAATACAGTATTTGTTTGTCCTTACAGCTAAATGCATCTTTTCTGTTAATCTAGTTATTTTGAGAGTTTTCTGTATTATGCCAGAGTTATCTCCAAAAGGGTCTTTAAAGGGATAGTAGAATTTGCAAATACAATTTAATTTTCCATTATAACTAACTGCTTCCAAACACAGTTAAGCCCTTTTATTGTTGGGAAAGAAATGTGTGTATTTTGCATTAGCTTCTCAAACAAAGCACTCAGCCCTGAGACACAAGTAATACCACTTTCTGCTCCATAGTCTTTATTTCACTGTCAGCACTCTTTAGCATCAGTGCCTCTACTTTTCTTCAAAATAGGCTTGTCTTGCTCTGCCTCAGGGGTTCTAATGGCTTCAGAGGGTGTTGTCCTGTCTATGAGCTCAGGGCCTCTGGAGTTGCCTTTAATGAGCTCCTGTGCTAGAAGCTCTGAGTCCAAGAGAAATCTCAGTTCAAAAGAATTTCAAACATGGTTATAAAACAGATGCAATTGTATGAATTCATTTCTCAATAGGAGTGCCAGATACTGGTTTAAGTTTATAGCAGTGTGATGCCAGTGAACTAACAGACTTGATGTCAATGGATTTACTTTGGATTTTAAACCAGGGTAACTGAGATCAGAATCTGGCTCCCTAATCAAGAATGCACTTGTATGTGGATAGGTTCCGATAGGATAGATTGATTTTTGAGCTGCTCTTTGAAGCAGGGACAAACAATCACATTTTGTCTAACGTTGAACTTCTTCCTGTGTGATTTTTTTTCAAATGCATTGTTTCTCTAACTATAGAGAAATTTTATGCCATGGATTTAGTGTTAGAAGAATAATCAAAATAAGCGAGGGTAGCACTTTGGCACAAATTTGTCTTTCCTCAGATTTTTCTCTTTCTCTGTTGTTTGCTTCAGGCTTTGTTTATCTATTTTTCATGCTGGTTTCTTCTTTTTCTTTTTTCTTTCGAGTCTTTCCATAGGGGAAACCACATCCAACAGCATTCAAATTGTAGTAAAACTTGTAACTCCCCAATTACAGAATACATTCAGAAACTAAGGGGAAACCTCCCCTAATGAACATAACCCATTCAGAACCTCCACAGTAGCATAAAAATAACATGTGGGGGTTGAACCAAATGTATGACAGATCAGCCTCTAAATCAGCCCACTGACCTTTATTTAAAGTTTCAGAACTTCGGCACAATGGGTAAGATTCAGTCCTGTTTAGGGATCCAACAGAATGTACTTAAGGGCATAGAGAGGAGGCAGTGTTGTCTAGTAGACAGAGTACTGGACTGGGCCTCAGAAGACCTGAATTCTGTTCCTAGCTCTGCCACTAGTTTGCTGGGTGACCTTGGGCAAGTTATTTCACTCCCCCGTGCCTCAGTTTCCCCATCTGTAAAATGGGAATAATGATCCTTTACTCCTTTGTGAAGCAATTTGAGTTTTATAGAGGAAAATTACTATGCAAGAGCTATGTATTGCTATAATAATAATAAACCTTATGCTAGACTTTTCAGAAGATGTGCATTTCACTCAAAGTTTGCCCATTTGCAGTATGAAATATACTAAAGCATCACCGGTGGCCTGCCAGGCATATAGGACAATTTTGTCTTGTTTCTTTACACCACAGTAAGTTTTAACACCATAAAGTCATTTATACCATGTTTTCTATAAATCACATTAGATCTCAGGAAATCAAATCCACTGATTCACCACGAATGAGAGGAGTTCTCAGGACTCCTTTTTAATTCAGTATAGCTGTGGGGAAATGGAGAGCTTTGTGTCAGTTTCATTTCTTGCAAAACAACCCTAAAACTGGGGAAAAAATCATAATTGTGGTGTCTGTTGGAATAAATCCATTCTGTGTTTTCCCTGGTTAAGAGGGCAACGGTCAGACAGATTTTGCTGGTATTGAGTTACAAGCAGACAGATAGACACAGTAACAGCTAATGTATCTTTTGGGAGGGAAGGAGAAGGAGGCAGAGAGCTGCATTGATAACACAGAGTGAGCAGATATGAAAGAGAACTTGGTGCCTGCTTCCCATTGACTTTAAATGGAATTCAGTCTAAATTAGACTGTAAGCCCTTTGGGACAGAGACCGTCTTTTTGTTCTGTTTGTATAGCACCTAGCGCAGTGGGGTCCTGTTATGTGACTAGGGCTCCTAGGTGCTACTGGAATATGACTAACAACTCCCAGAAACCCCTGCAAAAAGCCCACCCTTTAATAGCTGGCTCCACCTTCAGTGAAGCTGGCACAGAAGAGTGTGAATCTCATACCTGAGCACCAGCCTAGTCCCCAACCCCATCCCCCAGGGCAGTTAGCATGAGGCAGGGCTGATAGTGGTGTTGACAGGGCTTTTTGCTGGGAGAGGTATAAGTTACACCTAGTGCTTCTTAAGAGCCCTTGCAATAGAGGCTGCTGTGGGAAAATGTGCTGAATTAGCACATCTCCTTGTTGCCTTGTGATCCTTGTGGCCCTAATAGTGCCACCCCACTGGAAGAGAGAGTGCTGTCAACCACCTCCTTCTGAGTGGACTCTCCTTTGCCAGAGGTCTTTGCCACCATGGGCTGGACCCACATTCATTAGTATTCTAAAGCATCTCTGTACTAACATCATGCACAGTCCTGGTGACAGCCATTTGGAGTATTTGATAGCCAACTAAAGATCTCTAAAATTCCACTGTCTTTAGCAGGGCAGGTTTTTCACTAGTAGAAGAAGGCTGGGCCCCAGGGGATTCACTTCTGCGTGTTTCAGCACAGAAGAACTACTTTAAGGTATAGCTGGCACTTCATAGCAGCCTCACATATGGAACTTGCTTAGAGGATTGTTTCAGGCCATTATCTGGATGCTCTGACCAGACCACTTTCCCTCTCAGTTCCACCTATTTCCTGGCTTCTGCTAGTCTGCTCCCCGTATTGTGGATATCTGCTGTGAATCCCAGTCTGGGAAAACTTTATGCCCCGGAAGACCTGGATCCTTGGGTCAGGGTGGTGTAAGGTTGTTTTTAACTGGTGGGAAAATGTTGAGTGTATACAGATACAGACTGATTTCTGTTGTGTGGAACCATATTCTGAAAGCCAGATTTCTTTGCCAATATGCATACTGAAAAAGAGGTTTCAGAGTAGCAGCCATGTTAGTCTGTATCCGCAAAAAGAACAGGAGTACTTGTGACACCTTAGAGACTAACAAATTTATTAGAGCATAAGCTTTCGTGGTCTACAGCCCACTTCATCGGATGCATAGAATGGAACATATAGTAAGAAGATATATACATACAGAGAAGTTGGAAGTTTCCATACAAACGGTAAGAGGCTAATTAGTTAAGGTGAGCTATTATCAGCAGGAAAAAAAAAACTTTTGTAGTGATAATCAAGATGGCCCATTTAGACAGTTGATAAGAAGGTGTGAGGATACTTAACTTAGGGAAATCAATTCAATATGTGTAATGACCCAGCCACTCCCAGTCTCTATTTAAACCCAAGTTAATGGTATCTAGTTTGCATATTAATTCAAGCTCAACAGTTTCTCCCTGGAGTCTGTTTTTGAAGCTTCTCTGTTGCAAAATTGCCACCCTTAAATCTTTCACTGAGTGGCCAGTTGAAAGTGAGGTTGAAGTGTTCTCCTACCGGTTTTTGAATGTTATGATTCCTGATGGCATGCGGAACCACCTGATCAACATCCTATACAGCAAACAGGGAAAGATTAAGAATGAGCTCTCAAAACTGGATACTCTCATAAAAAAACAACCTTCCACACAAACTTCCTCATGGATAGATTTTACAAAAACTAGATAAGCCATTTACAACACAAACTTTGCTTCTCTACAAAGGAAAAAGGACACTAAACTATCTAAACTGCTACATGCCACCAGAAGCCACAACAATAGTTCCCTTAACCCACCCAACAATATTGTTAATCTTTCCAGCTATACTCTTAGCCTGGCAGAAGAGTCTGTCCTATCTCGGGGCCTCTCCTTTTGTACCTCTAGGTCCATGAACATGATACAGTTCTGTGGTGACCTAGAATCCTACTTTCAATGTCTCCGACTCAAAGAATATTTTCAACACACCTCTGAACAACATACTAACCCACAGAATCCTTCCTACCAACACTACAAAAAGAAGGATTCTGCGTGGACTCCTCCTGAAGGTCGAAACAACAGACTGGACTTCTAGATAGATTACTTCCGTCGACGTGCATCAGCTGAAATTGTGGAAAAGCAGCATCACTTGCCCCATAACAATGCCAGCAACAGCCTCAAGAAAAACTCTGACATCATAATAAAAAAGGCTGACAAAGGAGGTGCTTGTCATCATCATGAATAAGTTGGAATATGAACAAGAGGCTGCTAGGCAGCTCTCTAACTCCACATTCTACAGGCCATTTTCCTCTGATCCCACTGAGGATTACCAAAAGAAACTACACCATCTGCTCAAGAAACTCCCTGAAAAAGCACAGGAACACATGCCCGACCAGAGGTATTCTATTTGCTACCCAAGATCCATAAACCTGGAAATCCTGGATGCCCCATCATCTCAGGCATTGGCACCCTAACAGCAGGATTGTCTGGCTGTGTGGACTCTTTCCTCAGGCCCTATGCTATCAGCACTCCCAGCTATCTTTGAGACACCACTGACTTCCTGAGGAAACTACAATCCATTGGTGATCTTCCAGAAAACACCATCCTGGCCACTATGGATGTAGAAGCCCTCTACACCAACATTCCACCGAAAGATGGACTACAAGCTATCAGGAACAGTATCCTCGATAATGTCACGGCAAACCTGGTGGCTGAACTTTGTGACTTTGTCCTCACTCATAACTATTTCACATTTGGGGACAATGTATACCTTCAAACCAGCAGCAATGCTATGGGTACCCGCATGGCCCCACAGTATGCTAACATTTTTATGGCTGACTTAGAACAACGCTTCTTCAGCTCTCATCCCCTACTACTCTACTTGCACTACATTGATGACATCTGCATCATCTGGACCCATGGAAAAGAAGTCCTTGAGGAATTCCACCATGATTTCAACAATTTCCATCCCAACATCAACCTCAGCCTGGACCAGTCCACACAAGTGGTCCATTTCCTGGACACTACTGTGCTAATAAGCAATGGTCACATAAACACCACCCTATACCGGAAACCTACTGACCGCTATTCTTACCTACATGCCTCCAGCTTCCATCCAGGACACACCACACGATCCATTGTCTACAGCCAAGCTCTGCGATACAACCGCATTTGCTCCAATCCCTCAGACAGAGACAAGCACCTACCAGATCTCTATCGAGCATTCTTAAAATGACAATACCCACCTGCTGAGGTGAAAAAACAGATTCACAGAGCCAGAAGAGTATCCAGAAGTCACCTACTACAGGACAGGCCCAACAAAGAAAATAACAGAACGCCACTAGCTGTCATCTTCCACCCCCAACTAAAACCTCTCCAGCGCATCATCAAAGATTTACAACATATCCTGAAAAATGATCCCTCTCTCTCACAGATCTTGGGAGACAGACCAGTCCTCACTTACAGAGAGCCCCCCAACCTGAAGCAAATACTCACCAGCAACCACACACCTCACAACAAAAACACTAACCCAGGAACCTATCCTTGCAACAAAGCCTAATGCCAACTCTGTCCACATATTTATTCAAGTGACACCATCATAGGACCTAATCACACTAGCCATGCCATCAGGGGCTCGTTCATCTGCACATCTACCAATGTGATATATGCCATCATGTGCCAACAATGGCCCTCTGCCATGTACAGTGGCCAAACCAGACAGTCTCTATTGCAAAAGAATAAATGGATACAAATCTGACATCAGGAATCATAACATTCAAAAACCTGTAAGAGAACACTTCAACCTCTCTGGCCACTCAGTAAAAGATTTAAGGGTGGCAATTTTGCAACAGAAAAGCGTCAAAATCAGACTCCAAGGAGAAACTGCTGAGCTTGAATTAATATGCCACCTAGATACCATTAACTTGGGTTTGAATAGAGACTGGGAGTGGCTGGGTCATTACACATATTGAATCGATTTCCCTAAGTTAAGTATCCTCACACCTTCTTGTCAACTTGAGACATCTTGATTATCACTACAAAAGTTTTTTTTTCTCCTGCTGATAATAGCTCCTCTTAACTAATTAGCCTCTCACAGTTTGTATGGCAACTTCTAACTTCTCTGTAGGTATATATATATCTTCTTACTATATGTTCCATTCTATGCATCCGATGAAGTGGGCTGTAGGCCACGAAAGCTTATGCTCTAATAAATTTGTTAGTCTCTAAGGTGCCACAAGTACTCCTGTTCTTTTTACGGAAAAAGAGGAGTTTCAAAATTAGCATATTTCACATGCACTTAGCAATTTATATTGGGCTAAGATTTTGTTTGCAAATATACACAGAAATTGGCAAGGGTGCCAAATGAGTTATCAGATATTTACCAAATGTTGAAGGTGAGAACCAGTAATACACAGAGAATTAAATAATTATACCTAACATGCACAGATAGCTTAACTTTTAGAATGTGACTAGTCACATTGACTTCAGTGGGGCTACTAGCAGGCTTAAAGTTAAGAATATGCTTAAGTGTCTTGCTGGATCAGGATTGGAGTCCTCTTCACCTTAATAGGTCTGAGCTGTGGATGAAAAGCAGGTGACAACATTACAGTGTGGTCTGCAGATAGTGGTTTCAAATGTAGAGAACATTAGATGTGCAAAATATTCACACCATGCCACAAACCCTATCAAACTGGTCTGAAGGAATCTGTTCCTGTGAAACTAAGAAAGGATGATTGCACAGCAGGGAAAATGTGGCAATTGTGTTCAAAGTTCTTTAGCCATTCTCACCTAATATCCATCCTTTCTCTCTAAACAATCCCCATGACCCAACTCCTGACCTGACTTTGTATTTCTCAGTGAACCCGTTGCAGAGAAAAAAACATGGACATAGATCCAAATACTGAGGTCTCCAGGTTAATTTGCTGAATGCACAGCACAAATATCATGGTGGTTCTTTCAGTGGCTGTGTACTACACTACAGCTGGTTGGGAAATGTTTTTTCCCTCCATTTCAAATTTTGATGAAAATGAAAAATATGTTCATGTTTGTCAAAACTTTTCTTAATGATTTGGGACCTTTTTCGTCACTGAAAACTGCAATATTTACATTTTGGTTTTCAATAATCTCCTCCCCCTCACTGCCCAAAAAATCATGTCAGACACTTTTAGCAGAAATTTCCCTTTTGACAAAAAAAGCAATTTCCATAAAAAGTTTTCAGCAGAATTTTTGAGCAGCTCTACGCCATACCCAGTTGAGATGAAGACATACCCTTCTGTAATTGAAGCAGATGCTACTTTGCTACATATTCTTTATAGTATAAACTTAACAAAATGGGAAAATACTAAGGCTGTCAATCAGTTAACTCACGTGATTAAGTCAAAACAATTAATCACAATTAATCGCACTGTTAAACAATAGATTACCAATTGAAATTTATTAAATATTTTTGGATGTTTTTCTACATTTTCAAATGTATTGATTTCAATTATAACACAGAATACAAAGTGTACAGTGTTCACTTTATATTATTTTTATTACAAATATTTGAACTGTAAAAATGATAACCAAAATAAATAGTATTTTTCAATTCACCTCATACTAGTGCTGTAGTGCAATCTCTTTATAGTGAAAGTGCAACTTACAAATGTAGATTTTTTTTGTTACATAACTGCACTCAAAAAACAAAACAATGTAAAGCTTTAGAGCCTCCAAGTCCACTCAATCCTACTTCTTGTTCAGCCAATCGCTAAGACAAATAAGTTTGTTTACATTTACAGGACATAATGCTGCCGATTTCTTATTTACAATGTCACCTGAAAGTGAGAACAGGCATTTGCATAGCACTTCTGTAGCCGTCATTGCAAGGTATTTACGTGCCAGATATGATAAACATTTGTATGCCCCTTCCTGCTTCAGCCACCATTCCAGAGGACATGCTTCCATGCTGATGACACTGTTAAAAATAATGTGTTAATTAAATTTTTGACTGAACTCCTTGGGGGAGAATTATGTGTCTCCTGCTCTGTGTTTTACCCGCATTCTGCCATACATTTCATGTTATAGCTGCCCTCAGATGATGATCTAGTACATTATATTTGTTTTAAGAATACTTTCACTGCAGATTTGACAAAGCTGAAAGAAGGTACCAATATGAGATCTCTAAAGATAGCTACAGCACTTGACCGAAGGTTTAAGAATCTGAAGTGCCTTCCAAAATCTGAGAGGTGTGGCGCATGCTTTCAGAAGCCTTAAAAGAGCAACACTCTGATGTAGAAACTACAGAACCCAAACCACCAAAAACCAAAATGAACCTTCTGCTGTTGGCATCTGACTCAGATGATTAAAATGAACATGCGTCAGTCCACACTGCTTTGGATTGTTATCGAGCAGAACCCGTCATCGGCATGGACGCATGTCCTCTGGAATGGTGGCTGAAGCATGAAGGAACATATGAATCTTTAGCGTATCTGGCACGTAAATATCACATAAATATCTGCTGTTCCCCCTCCCCCGCAGCCTCAGCATGCTGCTCCGCTGGCACAATGCTCTGGTCAGCCAGGCTGCGCAGTCGCAGAGCCGCGGCCTGACCTGGTGCTTTGTAGCGCTGCCAGCCACCGGTGCTCCAGGCAGCGTGATAAGGGGGCCGGAGGGGTTGGATAGAGTGCAGGGGAGTTCAGGGGTGTGGTCAGGTGTCAGGAGTGTGGATAGGGGTCGAGGCGGTCAGAGGGTGGGGAACGGGGGAGTTGGATGGGGCAGGGGTTTCGGGGGGGAGGTCAGGAATGTGGGGGGGGGGGTTGGATGGGGCAGCAGGGGGCAGTCAGGGGTGGGGGGCCCGGGGGTGGACAGGGGGTTGTGGATGGGGTAGGAGTCCTGGGGGAGCCGTCAGGGGGCAAGAAGCAGGGGGGTCGGATAGGAGGCGGGGGCTGGGCCACACCTGGCTATTTGTGTACATGTGTACATTGTAAGGAGAGTGATCACTTTAGATAAGCTATTACCATCAGGAGAGTGGGGTGGGGGGAGAGAAAACCTTTTGTAGTGGTAAACACCCATTTTTTCATGGTTTGTATGTATAAAAAGATCTTCTGTTCTTTCCACAGTATGCATCCGATGAAGTGAGCTGTAGCTCACAAAAGCTTATGCTCAAATATATTGGTTAGTCTCTAAGGTGCCCCAAGTACTCCTTTTTTTTTTTGCGAATACAGACTAACATGGCTCTTACTCTGAAACCTGTCACCCAGCTCTAATATTAATTGAGAAGCTAAGGTAAGGCTTGCATGGCTAGTAACCATTCCACAGATAAAATAATAAACTTCAGTTTGCAGAGCCAGGTGCAAATCTAGCACCTTTGACCAACATTAAATTGACTTGAAAAGTTACTTTTTCAGTAAATAAAACTAGGCAATTAGTTATGGGAGCTGGGAGAGCTGATTCCATCAACTTTCTTCTCTTTGGAAGCTGAGGAAAAGTGGTAAATAGTTGCTAGAATTCAGATGAACTTTTTGTGAAGATCTGACTAGGGGATAAATCTCATATCAAATGAGTTCACTGTAGCACATGTTTTATCAGTGATTTAACAAAGGAGCTAATCAAAATTAGCTCCCCATTATGAATGTAAAGTGGTTAAGGATCAAGAAAGTGCTAGCCAAGAACTTTACTATGTGTTTGCAGAGTGTTTTGAATTTTGATTAGCTAAATGATCATCTCCAGTACCTCCGGACATAATTTGGCACCGCCACTGTGGTTTTTTTTTTCCTGTGCCTTCTAAAGCTCAGAACTGCATCAGTACTGCGAACTGAAACAGCCTTTCATTTCCTCAATGCACATTCCCTGCAGGCCTGAGCTGTGATCCATTGGTACATAAGTAAAGCATACTCTGGCTTATCCAAACCAATATTTAGTTTAATAATGGAAATTAAGCAATGTTCTACTTTCACAAGAACACGTCTTTGCAATTAATAAGCTGCTGTTTTATCAAATAAGGAGAAAAAATTACTGTCCTTAAATGTAGGGTTTTCTTAATATAGTACATTTTTCTAGCACCAGATTTTTAGAACGTTTTAAATGGATTCAGGGATAGTACTAAAATCAATGGCAGCTACATAAAATTAATTACTTTTAGTGACAGATATAGAAAACTTCTATATAGTAAATCATTCTTCTTACAGGAAAGGCATTGGACACAGTCAGAAATGGCCTTCTATGTGATATAATTCTTTTCTAATATATCCATTTATAAAAGGTGTCAATTACATATGAACCTCAGAGCTAGAGGAAGCACCTTCAGCATAGGACATCAAGAGCTTTGGCAGGGCAGTCTGTGTTGCTGTTCCTTGTGCTGCTGCTCCTTACACTGCCCCTGCTCTGTGAGTAAATGAAGGGTTTCACACGATAGTCATAGAATCATAGAATATCAGGGTTGGAAGGGACCTCAGGAGGTCATCTAGTCCAACCCCCTGCTCAAAGCAGGACCAATCCCCAGTTTTTGCCCCAGATCCCTAAATGGCCCCCTCAAGGATTGAACTCACAACCCTGGGTTTAGCAGGCCAATGCTCAAACCACTGAGCAGGATGCACTGCAGCAAAGATTATTCAGGCAGCTCTAAAGAGCACAGGCTTGTGGATACTACGCTCAGAGGAAGCATTCAAAATGGTAAGTGCTAAATACATCCTTTGAAAAAAAGCAGCTTGTGGTTTTTTTTTGTCCATGGGTAAAAGCAGGACAAGTAGGGATGCAATATGTAGCCTACAGGTGGTCCTGTACATGCACAAACACAATTGCTTTATTATTATTATTATTATTTATTTATTATCTATATTCTGGAAGGGCCAAATATGATCAGTTCCACGTAGTGTTGGGGGGTGTTGAAACAGTCCCTGCCTCAAATAAATATCCCACTTGTGTCTTGTCATAGAGTGTCAAAGAGTTGTACGGAACAGCGAAATGCAGATGAGTATGGGGAGTTGTAGGAAACGTGGTATGATAGATGAGCTGTGAGCACAGCACAAGATGGTTTAATCCATTTTATTTCTTTGACTGATTTTTTTGAACCTACAAGAGAGACAAGTGGCTAAACTATATAAATTCCTAGTGGTTATTTACTTAGGAGTTTTCAGTTAGAAACTATTAAGTGCATTTAGAAAGGTAGGATACCTGTCACAGCAGTATCTGTAAATAACAAACTACTTCTGTATCCATATTTATCATATCCTAGAACTGATACAGAGAAAGCATTTTATGAACAACAATCTCGTGCCAGTCTTTACTTGGTAGAAAGAAAATCTCAAAACATCTTTTAAAGTGTGCTGCAAACTCCCCAAAAGCACCATGTTCATTATCACCCTCAAGCATCGAATTCAATGTGTCTTAAGGTTGTGAAAGCACGTCCTGTTAAAGAGATGTCTGGGAGCAGGGGGTTATGTGTTACTAATCACCACTTAGTAAAACCACAGATGGAAGAGGTGACATCACGGAGCAGCAACTCTATCCTCCTCTATCCTCTGGTGAGTTCCACTTTGTACCAGCTTCTTTTGGCTGCTGCTTACTGCATCCATCTGTACTTCTTTAAAAATCACAATCAAAGAATTTTTCTGATCTCAAGTGGAAGTTCTAATAGAAAATGTTTGTCTGGTTCCTGTTGACCTCTAAGGTTTGGAGCCAAAGAACAGGTCATCTAGATGGAATGTTGCAGTGGAATAATTTTTTTTTAAGTTTTTTTTTTTTGTGTGTGGAATGAATAACCACCTGAGCTGAAGTTTAAAAGCTATGAACACAGCCGTTCCAAACTCCCATTCTCTCTTTACACCTTATCCCCTCTCTCATTCAGTGTACTCCTCCCTCGATCCTTATTCATTCCTTTCCTCCCATTTCTTACTTTCTCTCCATCACACAATCTCCCCTTCACTTTCCAATCCCTCTCTTCCACTCTTCCTTTTCCCATCTCATCAAATGTCTGTGTGCACATGCTAGAGTGGAGGAAGAGAGGACAACAGAGTGTAGGAGGCCTTTTTCCCCCATTTCACTCTCCCTGACCAGTAGTGGGAATGACCCACCAAATGAAGAGTCCTGGAGTTCCTCCATCGCATACCAGCAGTGCTGGAAGTGGAGACTGGAACTCTGGATTGCTCCCCAAGATGGTATCTGAAAGCAGCTTCCCTGTACAGCAGGAATTCAGCTGCCAGGGGTGTGCCAGCAGGTTCATAGCCATGGTTTAGGGGAACTCTGGATTACTGGTTCTTGGGACAATACTGCTCTACCAGTAGAGGTCAGGAGTAACCAAAGAAAGCTAGTGACCAGTAGACAGATTCTAATGGAATTTCCACTAAGGATACTTGATTATTGGCACAGAATCCAGGTTTTGCAATATACAAAGTTCATTGCTTTACATTTGAATTATATATCTCCTTTGATCCAGTTCCTAGCAGTTAGTTAACTACTTCATGCCCATGGAACACTCTCATGCTGTGCATCACAAGTGAGCAAGAGGAAGACCAAGGATAGGGTAGGCCTGTTACTCAATCGGGGGTCAGTGGGGGGAATAATACCAGAAAATGTAGAAATGGCAGAGGTGCTTAATGACTTCTTTGTTTTGGTTTCACCAAGAAGGTTGGTGGTGATTGGATGTCTAACATACTGAATACCAGTGAAACTGAGGTAGGATCAGAAGAGGCTAAAATAGGGAAAGAACAAGTTAAAAATTGCTTTGACAAATTAGAGTCTTCAAGTCACCAGGCTCTGATTAAATGCATCCTAGAATACTCAAGGAGCTGACTGAGGAGATCTCTGAGCCATTAGCGATTATCTTTGAAAAGTCATGGAAGACGGGAAAGATTCCAGAAGACTGGAAATAGACAAATATTGTGCCCATCTATAAAAAGGGAAATAAGGACTACCCAGGGAATTACAGACCAGGAAGCTTAACTTCTGTACCCAGAAAGATAAAGGAGCAAATAATTAAGCAATCAATTTGCAAACATGAGAAGATAATAAGGTGATAGGTAACAGTCAGCTTGGATTTGTCAAAAACAAATTGTGTCAAACCAACCTGATAGCTTTCTTTGACAGGGTAACAAGCCTTGTGGATAGGGGGGAAGCAGTAGGCATGGTATATCTTGACTTTACTAAAGCTTTTGATACTATCTTGCATGACCTTCTTCTCATAAACAAACTAGGGAAATGTAACCTAGATATAGCTACTACAAGGTGGGTGCAAAACTGGTTGGAAAACCGTTATCAGAGTAGTTATCAGTGCTTCACAGTCATGCTGGAAGGACATGACATAAGTGGGGTCCCAAAGGGATCAGTTCTGGGTCCGGTTCAGCTCAATATCTTCATCAATGATTTACACAATGGTATAGAGAGTATATTTATAAAGTTTGAGAACGATACCAAGCTGGGAGAGGTTGCAAGTGTTTTGGAGGATAGGATTAACCTTCAAAGTAATCTGGATAAACTAGAGAAATGGTCTGAAGTAAATAGGATAAAATGTGATAAGGACAAGTGCAAAGTACTCCATTTAGGAAGGAACAATCAGTCGCACACATACAAAATTGGAAATGACTGCCTTGGAAGGAGTACTGCAGACAGGGATCTGGGGGTCATAGCGGACCACAAGCTAAATATGAGTCAACAGTGTAATGCTGTTGCAAAAAAACCAAACATCATTCTGGGATTAGCAGGTGTATTGTAAGCAAGACACGAGAAGTAATTCTGCTTTGCACCATGCTGATTAGGCCTCAACTGGAGTATTGTGTCCAGTTCTGGGTGACACATTTCAGGAATGATGTGGACAAATTGGAGAGAGTCCAGAGAAGAGCGACAAAAAATATTAAAAGTCTAGAAAACATGACCTATGAGGGAAGATTGAAAAAATTGGATTTGTTCAGTCTGGAAAAGAGAGGTCTGAGGGGGGACATAATAGTGTTCAAGTACATAAAAGGTTGTTACAAGGAGGAGGGAGAAAGATTGTTTTTCTTAACCTCTGAGGATTGGACAAGCAGCAATGGGATTAAATTGCAGCAAGGGAGGTTTAGGTTGGACATTAGGAAAAACTTCCTAACTGTCAGGGTGGTTAAGCCCTGGAATAAATTGCCTAGGAAGGTTGTGGAATCTCCATCATTGGAGATTTTTAAGAGCAGGTTAGACAAACACCTGTCAGGAATGGTCTAAATAATGCTTAGTCCTGCCATGAGGCAGGGGACTGGACTAGATGACCTCTCAAGGTTCCTTCCAGTGCTATGATTCTATGTCACATACTATGCTTTTACAATGCTGTCTTTGGTTAATTTTTGGATTTGCACCTTTTGTTTTGTGTGCACCCTAGTATGTGTGTATAATGAGGTGCTCTGTATTTAAGGCAAAGAGAAATTAGGGACCTCCTAGGAATGAAGGCAAGACTCAAGATGAAATCTTACTGAATCTGAATTGTTGCAGGAAGCCGACATGATGCAGAGAGTTTGGACAGAATTATAGCATAGGCTATGGGTAAAATACTAAGAGATGGAGGGAAAAGATAATAGAGTATAGCTGAAGATGGAAGAAAGATAAAAGGAAAATAAACACTTTCAAACAGTATGGCAATTGTGCCGGAAGAGCTTGGGTAGTTTATTCTCAATGGTTTGTAATCAGAATTCTCCTCTTGGCCTCTGCTTCTTACTGTGGTCTCTCCTTTTTAGAGGCAGAGTGTAGAATATGGAAGAAAAACGTTCACTATGGATCAGAGATAAGAAAGCCCCCTTAGAAAAAGGGTACTTTAATAAGCGATGTCTAATGGGTTGGCATTGAAACACCAATGTGTTATTCCAAACATATACCAAGACTTCATTTCAGCCTTGGGTAGTACATCTAATATTGCTCAAGGAGTTTTTTCTAGTGACTACAAGACAGGACTCCTTGGTTCTGTTCCTAGCTCAGGCTGACTAATTCTGGGGCCTGAAACAAGTCACTAATAGCTTGAATTTATAGCATCTTTCCTCCAAAGCTCTTCAAGCACTTTGTAAAGATGGAGAAGTATTAATAATCCCATTTTACAGATAAGGAGGCAAGCACAGAGATGCCTGATGGTGGCAAGCCCTGTGGCTAGCCTCTGCTTTAATGCAAGACCTGTCTACATCTTGCCTCAGCTATGTTGGTTGAGCAGGGACTCGATGGAAGCAAGTGAGTGGGGAGTGGACAGAGCCTTGACTGCCCTCTCCAGCTCTTGGACAAGGGAGTGCTATACTTGGCAAAGGGTTGTTGCAAGTTATTCCCCTGGCAGTAAGGGGGCAGCAGGGAAAGTAGTGACTAAGTCACAGGTTTTTATAGTTTCATAGATTCCAAAGCCAGAAGAGACCATTGTGACAATCTAGTCTGACCTCCTGTACAGCACTCGCCATAGAACTTCGCCAAAATAATTCCTAGAGCAGATCTTTTAGAAAAACATTAATCTTGATTTAAAAATTGCCAGTGATGGAGAATCCACCATGAATCTTAATAAATTGTTCCACGCTCATTGTTAAAAATGTACACCTTATTTCTAATCTGAACTTGTTTAGCTTCAACTTTCAGCCATTGGATCATGTTATACCTTTGTCTGCTCGACTGAAGAGACCATTATAAAGTTATTTTATCTGTGACTGCTGCTGAAATTCTCTATTAGGTTCTGCTGTCCACAATTCAAGGAGAACATAGATAAATTGGAGAGGGCTTAAAGAAGAGACACACAAATGATTAAAGCAAGGGTGGCCAACCTGAGCCTGAGAAGGAGCCAAAATTTATCAATGTACTTTGCCAAAAAGCCACAGTAATATGTCAGCAGCCCCTCAGCAGCTCCTCCCACCTGGTCCTAGCGTCTCCCACCCACCAGCAGCCCTGCCAGACAGCACCTTCCCCTCCCTCCCAGCACCTCCTGATCAGCTATTTCATGGAGTGCAGGAGGCTCTGGCGGGGAGGAGTGAGGACGCTGCAGGCTCAGGGGAGGGGACGGGAAGGGGTGGAGTGGGGACAGGGCCTGTGGCAGAGCCAGGGGTTGAGCAGTGAGCACACCCCAGCACATTGGATAGTTGGCGCCTGTAGCTCCAGCCCCGGAGTCGGTGCCTATACAAGGAGCTGCATATTAACTTCTGAAGAGCCGCATGTGGCTCAAGAGCCACAGGTTGGCCACCCCCGGATTAAAGGATTAGAAAACATGCCGTACAGTGATAGCTAAATAGATTGAGTTCCTGGAACCTAACAAAGAGGATGTTAAGGGGTGATTTGACGACAATCTATAAATAGCTACATGGGGAACAAATAGTTTTCTACTCCTACTTGAGATTTCTCTATGTATGTATACAAGGACTGCATTAGCCCTTTTGGCCATAGCCTTGCATTCAGAACTCACATTCTGCTGATTATCCACTACAACCCCCAAATCTTTATCAAAGTCACTGCTTCCCAAGGTAGAGTCCCCCATCCTGTAAGTATGGTCTAAATCCTTTCTTTCTAGATGGATACATTTACATGTAGCTGTATTGAAACACGTATTGTTTGCTTGCACCCATCTTAATTTGCTTGCACCCACCTTAATGGTAATTAATTGATCTGTAAATATTCATGGTAAATAGGCCCAATGGCTTGTGATGGGATGTTAGATAGGGTGGGATCTGAGTTACTACAGAAAATTCTTTCCTGGGTATCTGGCTGGTGAATCTTGCCCATATGCTCAGGGTTTAGCTGATCACCATATTTGGGTCGGGAAGGAATTTTCATCCAGGGCAGATTGGAAGAAGCCCTGGAGGTTTTTCGCCTTCCTCTGTAGCATGGGGCATGGGTGACTTGCTGGAGGATTCTCTGCTCCCTGAAGTCTTTAAACCACGATTTGAGGACTTCAATAGCTCAGATGTAGGTGAGAGGTTTTTGCAGGAGTGGGTAGGTGAGATTCTGTGGCCTGTGTTGAGCAGGAGGTCGGACTAGATGGTCATAATGGTCCCTTCTGACCTTAGTATCTATGAATCTTCCAGGTCATTGATAAAAGTGTTAAATAGCATAAGTCCAAGAATCAAACCCTGTGGGACTCCACTAGAAATACATCTCCCCATTTACAGTTACATTTTGAGACCTGACAGCTAGCCAGTTTTTAATCCATTTAATGTATGCCATGTTAATTTTATGTATGCAATGTTCTTATTGTTGCCATGGTGCTCCCAGGATATTAGAGAGACAAGGTGGGTGAGGTAATATCTGTTTTTATTGGGCCATGTTATTTTTATATCATTCCAGTTTTTTAATCAAAATGTGGTGCGGTACAAAGTCAAACACCATGCAGAAATCTAAGTATATTACATCAACAGTTTTACCTGTATCAACCAAATTTATAATCTCATCAAAAGAAGGTAGTTGGACAGGATCTATTTTCCATAAACCCGTTTTGATTGTCATTAACTATACTATCCTCCTTTAATTCTTTATTAATCAAGACCCAGATCAACTGTTCCCTTATCGTGTCCAGGATTGATGTCAGACTGACAGGCCTATAATTACCCAGGTCATCGGGTTTACCTTTTTTAAATATTGGCACAGCATCTATTTCTTACAGTCTTCTGAAAATTCCCCAGTGTCCTAAGACTTATTGAAAATCAACATTAATGGTCCAGCAAGCTCCTCATATAGCTTTTTAAAAAACTCTTGAATACAAGGTATCCTGATCTGCTAATTTTAGTAATATCTAACTTCAGTAGCTGCTGTTTTACATCCTCCTGAGATACCAGTGGAATGGAAAGAGAGTTCTTATGTGATACAAGTACATAATTTCAGGTTTCAGAGTAGCAGCCATGTTAGTCTGTAGCCGCAAAAAGAAAAGGAGGACTTGTGGCACCTTAGAGACTAACAAATTTATTTGAGCATAAGCTTTCATGAGCTACAGCTCACTTCATCAGATGCATGCAGTAGAAAATACAGTAGGGGGATTTTATATACACAGAGAAAATGAAACAATGGGTGTTACCATACACACTGTAAGGAGAGTGATCAGGTAAGGTGAGCTATTACCAGCAGGAGAGGAAAAAAACCAACCTTTTGTAGTGATAATCAAGGTGGGCTATTTCCAGCAGTTGACAAGAACGTGTGAGGAACAGTAGGGGGGAAAAATAAACATGGGGAAATAGTTTTATTTTGTGTAATGACACATCCACTCCCAGTCTTTATTCAAGCCTAATTTAATGGTGTCCAGTTTGCAGATTAGTTCCAATTCAGCAGTCTCTCGTTGGAGTCTGTTTTTGAAGGTTTTTTGTTGTAATATTGCGACTTTGAGCTCTGTAATTGAGTGACCAGAGAGATTGAAGTGTTCTCCGACTGGCTTTTGAATGTTATAATTCTTGACATCTGATTTGTGTCCATTTATTCTTTTACGTAGAGACTGTCCGGTTTGGCCAATGTACAAGACAGAGGGGCATTGCTGGCACATGATGGCATATATCACATTGGTAGATGTGCAGGTGAACGAGCCTCTGATAGTGTGGCTGATGTGATTAGTCCCTATGATGGTGTCCCCTGAATAGATATGTGGACACAGTTGGCAATGGGCTTTGTTGCAAGAATAGGTTCCTGGGTTAGTGTTTTTGTTGTGTGCTATGTGGTTGCTGGTGAGTATTTGCTTCAGGTTGGGGGTCTGTCTGTAAGCAAGGACTGGTCTGTCTCCCAAGATCTGTGAGAGTGATGCGTTGTCCTTCAGGATAGGTTGTAGGTCCTTGCTGATGCGCTGGAGAGGTTTTAGTTGGGGGCTGAAGGTGACGGCTAGTGGCGTTCTGTTATATTCTTTTTTGGGCCTGTCCTGTAGTAGGTGACTTCTGGGTACTCTTCTGGCTCTGTCAATCTGTTTCTTCACTTCAGCAGGTGGGTATTGTAGTTGTAAGAATGCTTGATAGAGATCCTGTAGGTGTTTGTCTCTGTCTGAGGGGTTGGAGCAAATGTGGTTGTATCGTAGAGCTTGGCTGTAGACAATGGATTGTGTGGTATGGTCTGGATGAAAGGTAAGTACGGCGGTCAGTAGGTTTTGGTATAGGGTTGTGTTTATGTGACCATTGCTTATTAGCACTGTAGTGTCCAGGAAGTGGATCTCTTGTATGGACTGGTCCAAGTTGAGGTTGATGGTGGGATGGAAATTGTTGAAATCATGGTGGAATTCCTCAAGGGCTTCTTTTCCATGGGTCCAGATGATGAAGATGTCATCACTGTAGTGCAAGTAGAGTAGGGGCATTAGGGGACAAGAGCTGAAGAAGTGTTGTTCTAAGTCAGCCATAAAAATGTTGGCATACTGTGGGGCCATGAGGATACCCATAGCCTTGCTGCTGAATTGAAGGTATACATTGTCCCCAAAAGTGAAATAGTTATGGATGAGGACAAAGTCACAAAGTTCAGCCACCAGGTTTGCTGTGACATTATCAGGGATACTGTTCCTGATGGCTTGTAGTCCATCTTTGTGTGGAATGTTGGTATAGAGGGCTTCTTCATCTGTAGTGGCTAGGATGGTGTTTTCAGGAAGATCACCAATAGGTTGTAGTTTCCTCAGGAAGTCAGTGGTGTCTCGAAGATAGCTGGGAGTGCTGGTAGCGTAGGGCCTGAGGAGAGAGTCCACACAGCCAGACAATCCTGCTGTTAGGGTGCCAATGCCTGAGATGATGGGGTATCCAGGATTTCCAGGTTTATGGATCTTGAGTAGTAGATAGAATACCCCGGCTCGGAGTTCTAGGGGTGTGTCTGTGCGGATTTGCTCTTGTACTTTTTCAGGAATTTTCTAGGAAATAATTTGTTTTCTCCCAAATACAAAACAGAAATATTTATTGCACGTCTTCCTTTTCTGTATTATTATTGGTAGTTCTACAATTTCCATCTAGGTAATGGACCAATACCATTGGCAGCATTTTTTTGTTTTGTTCCTAATATATTTGAAAACTCCTTCTTACTCTTAAGTCTGCTGACCATAGATCTCTCCTTATTTCCCTTTGCTTCCCTTATCTATTTAATACAACTCCTAGCTTCCTATTTTATATTCATCAACTTTCACTTTCTTCCATTTGTTATTTTTATTTTCTATAGCTACCTTCACTTCCCCTTTAAACCAGGTTTGTTTTTTTAATCAATACAGCCTTCTTCCTAGATTGTGACTTTTGGGGCTTTTAGTTAAGTGGTCTGAAACATTTGCCAATTATCATTTACATTTCTCTGATTAAATTCTTCCTTCCGGCTCAGTTGCCTTATAATTGTTTCCCAGGAGTTTTCCCTGGGGCAGGACAACTATGTGGTTTAAGACACTGTCTAGCTGTTGGTGATTTGCCCGTGATCACACATGGTGGCAATGGTACAGTAAGGAGCATAAGAAAGAACTCCTGATTCCTAGCTCTCTGCACAGCACAGCCAGAGAAGTATCCAAACTTCTGTGTTTTATTTGACCCAAACCAATGAAACAATCGTGGTTCACTTATCACTATGCAGAATGGATCCTCAAGTGACGAGAATAACTAGTAATTAGGCATTACTTCCCAAAACACTCAGGACTGTGCTGGAAAACAAAAATGTGATAGTCCTGCCTAATTGGCTTGCAGCTTTCAAACCAAATTAATTTGTATCTGTGGAGTTGCTGTGGATTTGCACTGACACAAATGAGAATGAAATGTTGCCCATTGTCCCTAAATAGCTAGTGATTGCTAATACTTTAAACTAGTACCCTAAAACACCAGATCTGCTAAAATCCTTGTAATTTTGCAGCTGTCATCAGGTGTCAATTGATAGCTTTTTATCCTCAAACTTTGCAGATGGTGGCACAAAATTATTTAGAATAGTTGGAGCTAGCGAGAATTGAGAAACTCTAAAAGGACTTACCCAAGCTAGATGAATAGGTAGCATGATGACTAATGAAATTCATTGTTGAGAAATGCAGGGTGGTACATATTAAAAGGAAAAAAAATACTATTGATACACACGCCTAGGTTCTAGATGGATTATAATCACTCATGCAAAAGAACTGGGCATCATTTTGGCCATGAAATCCTCTGTTTCATGCACACTGGCAGTAATAAAAGAAAACCAAACGTTAGGATGGATAAACTACATGGAAAATAATATTGTTATATTTTCAGTATTTTATATAATCTGATGTTATGTCCTCACCTGGAATACTGAAAATGATCTCATTACCCCATCTCAAAAAGTACAGCAGAAATAGGGTGTCAGGGAGTGGGGTGGGGGGTAGTTAATTAAAATCATTAGAGCTATAGAAATATTTTCATTTGAAGAAATTAAATGATTTGAACAGTACAGTCGTATCAGCATACGTGCAACGTGCCTCAGGTGGCATGTTACCAGAATTCATCACCGAATTTGGTCTGCTGGTTGGATCATCGGGAGCATTACATGAATGCTGATCCACGCCCCTGACTGTACAGTGTAGAAAGGAGACTAGTGATGGGGGATGTGCTAGAGGTATATGAAATAATGAATCTTATAGAAAAAATCATTCAGATGATCCTGTTTGTCCGTTGTCATAATGCAAGAACAGGGGAACATTTAATCAAACTTAAGGGTTGATAAAAAAAAAAAAACTTTTCTACACCACATGTAATTAACCTGTGAAAATCATTGCCACAAGATACAGTGAAGTCTTTTAAATATATATGTGGATAATAAGAGCATCCACTGTTATCTTTGATACATTTAAAACAAAATAAGGAGTGTAAAACCCCAATTCTACAGAACATAAATCAATTACTAACTTCTTGGGCACAGAAACAAACTTCCTCTGTGGGAAGGTTGTTCTGCATTTGTCCATTGCAGGGGTTCCTGAATTTTATGATGCATTTTGACCTGGCTTATTTTAAGGAGTAAATAGACTATTGGTCTGATCCACTATAGCAATTCCTTTTTTTCCTACAAACTCCTTTTCATAGTACATTATTTTGAATGATCTTTATGTAAAACCAACATATGTTTCCAGGAAGTACATGTTTCACACACACAGTGAAAACCTTTATTGCAATTAATTGCAAGATTCTAAATGTTTATTGCCTGCAGGAGCTATTGTATGCCAGGCACCAGCAAGTGTATCTATCATCAAGAGATCTATCATTTTGAATGTGTTCGTGATTTGTTTTTTACTCGCAGTGTCTTTGTTTTAATTTTCAGTTGCTGACAAACATACAGCTTTTTCTGTTGAGTCTTCAGAGAGTTTAACACTTTCATATGTAATTGAAAATATCTGTGTAGTTTTTGAATGCTGTTCTGCAGGAAGTGTGATGCTATGGGTAGAACATAGGACCAGTAATTGCTGCTCATAGGTTCTAATCCCTGCTCTGCTGATTATTTTCTGTGTCAACTTGGATAAATTGCTTATTTGTTCTGTTCCTCAGTTTAACTGTCTGTAAAATGGGAATGTTAGTACATATCTTACAGGCATAGTTACTGAATATTTGAAAGCTGTTATAGAAGTTCAGAAAGTCTTATTGTTATAGAATGTAATTAATGCCAGAGAGCTCCATAAGTTTGGAATCCAAGTCAAGTTCGAGGCTCATTGAATGTTGGGTTTTACTTGAGGCCCCATGAGAAGCTCAGATAAAACATCTATGTGTAGATGAGCTATAAATTCCTCACCTCTACAGCTGATCAATATTTTTTCATCTTCTGAAGAAGATCTGACAGTGTGCTTCTGTGCAAGGTCCTATAGGGAGCAAAGCTGAGCAGCACCTCTTCATCTTGTTTAAATCCCAGCACAAGTATATCTCAGTAAGAACACAGCCAACTTCCTGCTCAATTATTCCTGACTGTGTGAATGTTAAGTAGAAACAGAAAGCTCATCTTTTCAGTTAGTTACACCGGAGGGCCCGAGTACTGTGTGAGGAGCTGCATGCTGACAGCTGTCCGTGCAGAGTTGTTGTCGTGGGGGAAGCTGCTTCCCCATCCTTCTCTACCCCAGTAACCTCCAGTGGAAAGTTCAGTAGGGGTTGGATAGGACAGTTGCATGGTGCATATTTTCTCCCTTAGCAACCAGCAGGGAATTCAGCTTGAGGCTATACTGAATGGAATGGAGCACCTCAGAACTGTGAAACCCCCATTGTTGGGGCTAAGATGATGTGGTGAATGTGTGAATCTCAGGCAGGATGGCTGAAATTGGGCTGTGTTATCAGGGTAAGGAGCTTATGCAGTGTGAAGCCTCCACAGGCATGGTGCTGGCTTCAGGTAAGCTCCAAGATCCTTGGGTTGTGGGAGTTGTCTCCCTCCCACAATAGAACAATATAGAGGAAACTCTGATGGAACCCACTACTGATAACCCCAAATGTTGAAGAACCATGAGTAATGCCCCCCAAAATCACAAGACCAGTTTACAAATTATGAGAGTAAAAAAAAATCATTTCTTTTTACTTTCTTTCTGGCTTTTAAACTCTTAGGATGCACAAGGGTCACAATTTCAAGTTTTCCTCTGCAACCATGAGGGCTGAAAACTTTTTAAAAAATGAAATCTGAGATTCTCTTGTCATCACACATCTTGTGGGAGTGGGGCTTTAAGAAATGCATCAAATGTCATGAAATTCGTGACAGAATTGTGGAAATTCTGGGAACCTCAGAGTTTCCCACTCCTTTCTCTAGTGATCTGTATCCCAGTTATCCATGTTCCAGATTGAGGTGTAGGTAAAGCTGGTTCAAATTGTGATCAGAAGCAATAAAGATACTGTCAAGGTTCCTTCTCCACTCTGAACTCTAGGGTATAGATGTGGGGACCTGCATGAAAGACCCCCTAAGCTTATTCTTACCAGCTTAGGTTAAACACTGCCACCACCAAAGTGTTACACAAAGAACAGGAGAAGTGCCCACTTTGAAACGTCTCCCCCCCCCAAAATATCCCCCCAAGCACTACACCCCCTTTCCTGGGGAAGGCTTGATAAAAATCCTCACCAATTTGCATAGGTGAACACAGACCCAAACGCTTGGATCTTAAGAACAACGAAAAGCAATCAGGTTCTTAAAAGAAGAATTTTAATTAAAGAAAAAGTAAAAGAATCACCTCTGTAAAATCAGGATGATAAATACCTTACAGGGTAATCATATTCAAAACATAGAGAATCCCTCTAGGCTAAACTTTAAGTTACAAAAAGATACAAAACCAGGAATATACATTCCATTCAGCACAACTTATTTTATCAGCCATTTAAACAAAACAGAATCTAACACATATCTAACTAGATTGGTTACTGACTTTTTACAGGGGTTCTGACCTGCCTTCCTGCTCTGGTCCCGGCAAAAGCATCACACAGAGAGAACCTTTGTTTCTCTCTCCCCGCCCACCCCCACCCCCACCCCAGCTTTGAAAGTATCTTGTCTCCTTATTGGTCATTTTGGTCAGGTGCCAGCGAGGTTATCTTAGCTTCTTAACCCTTTACAGGTGAAAGTGTTTTTCCTCTGGCCAGGAGGGATTTAAAGGTGTTTTCCCTTCCCTTTATGTTTATGACAGATACTGACTAGAAGAAAGAGAGAAAATAAAGATTAAATAATGATCCCAGAGAACTGCATGTGGACAGTGCATAATATTTAGAGAAAGGTGAATAAATTGTAAGGAGCAATTTATACAACAAATTTCACCTCTCTTTGCATGTTGTCTATAAAAAGATGGCAATTTTCTTGAATGTATTGTGCAGAATTACTCACCATGCCCTTTCTGTGAGTAATTCTTGGGTGGTAGCTCATTCATCATCGTTTTGTTGTGTGCATTTGATATTCAAAAGTGGAGTTGTTTTCACTGGATGTGTAGACCCCATGTTATGGTTTGGCTCCCCGAATGGATGTGCATAACTCTTAAAATTGGGTTTCTGGTGTACGTAAGTACTCATGGTTGCATTTAGTGAAAACTCTAATTTAGAGGTGGGTGGAAAACTGTTTTCCTGTTACCCAAAACTTTTTTAGATTTTGAAAACTTTCCTGCCCTGCCTGGAGTGGGGGCAAGGGGAGAGACGCATACACACACACAGCAACCCAGGGTAAGCTGATAGACTGGTGTTTAGGGCACTCACTGAGGATGAGAGAGACCTGGGTTTAAATCTCTGCTCCAAATCAGGCAAGGACTTCAATCTGGGTTTCCCACCACATCCAAAGTGAGAGTGCCGTAACCACTAGATTATTCTGTGAATGTTAGTATGATTAGCTTTTGTTTGTATGATTGGGAAGAATCTTTTTTTGTGCTAATATAGGTATTTCTTTGTGAATAAATGTATTAGTGGGCAAATTAGCATATCTGTTATCAGTGAACACATTCATACCAGAAGTACTTTCTTGACTGCTGTGTACAGTGTACATTCAATTACTTGTAGGAAGTGACATGAGACAACTGAATGCAGTCTGCTAGACTGCCAATAAATCTGCCCTACATCTTTCTCCTTTCCTCTGGCAGAAAGGAACCCAGCTATTTTAAAATCTGTGGTTCACATTCATAATCAAATATAACAATATTTTTGTGCAAAACAGGACAGGATAAAATTTTAAATACACTAAGAATGTCTAGTCTTGTTTATTATGTATTTCTCCTGAGAGACTCAGTAGCTTATTGATTTCTCCAGGTGTTGCTCCTCTTTTAAAATTTTGGTCACACAATCAGGGAACAGAAACTATAGCATGTGACATAATGACCAGTCATTCAGACAGAATATTGAATATCTAATGGGGTGGATGCTACAAACAGTGCACAAAACCTCTTTAGAATAACTACATTCTTAAATAGGAATGGCTTGTATACCATGCTGATGAGCACTGTGTAAGAACCTGGATAGATGAATACTATTGACTGAACACTTATGAATACTAATAAATTTTGCAAAATCCCAATCTATTCATGGGCCATCTGTGTATGGGAAAAGATAAACTGTTCACAACTAATAGCATGACCACCTCTAATACTTAATAATAATACTTTTAAGATGGCTTCTTTCGGAGGATCTCAAAGTTCTTTAAAGCCCAACCCTCCCAACATCCCTGTGGGGTTCTGGTAGCATATATTTTTCGTGTCGTATCAAAGGAAAACTGAGGTCCAGAGAGTTCATGTGAAGAAGAAGAAAGTCTTTAGCAGAGCTGTGAATAGACCCAGAACTCCCAAAACACAAGTCAGTGCTTTTGCCCCGCAGACCATTCTTCATGGAGAGAAAAAGCCACCCCCTTTTCTCTTCTATAACATAGTTAGCATCAGAGGTCTCTTTTGTTCCAGAGATAGTGTTTAAAGATGAAACCAGTTAATGGGTGTGTTTACCCTGCAATTGGAGGTGTGACAACATCATATGTAGCCGTAGCAAAGCTAGGTAACGTAAGTACCAGTAGCAGTGAAGATGCACAAGCACTAGTTTAAGCATAGGTTGTATAATACTGACCAGGATCCTGGGTATTTGCTCAGGTGGCTAGTCTGCACAGAAGTCCATTCTGCCACATCTTCACTGATATTGGCACCTGAGCTAATTAAATTAAAGTCAGTTCAGGTATGATTGTACATGCAGCAATCATACCTCTGGTTGCAGCACAGACTACCCTTTGTTCTGTTTCTGCTCGGGTGCTTTAATTAAAGACTCCTTTGGCCTTACTGAATATTCATTGGTCCAGACTATTACTTCTGGAGAAATACTGTCTTGCTCCGTTCTACATTTTTTCCAGTGTTATTAAGTACCTATACAAATATCATAAAGAAGGTAGAAGCCCTGCAGTCAAGCACCATAGTAACACTGTGAGGATCTATTAGCTGGACATGAACATGCTGCTTTGGACCATTGACATGTCAGCTGTGTCCCTAAAGTGTTGTTTTTAAACAGAGACAAGTCAATTTTTGGAGAAGCAATGAATGAGCAAAGGTAGCAGCGGTGAGGAATATGATTAGAGAGACATATGAGGTAATTCCCTGAGCATAAATATGGGACCCAATGTTCTAATTCTGCTCCTGACTCATTCTTCGAGTCTCTACTCCTGTAATATGGGGATAATAAAATCTATCCGTAGATTTGTTATGAGACTCACTTGATGTTTATAAAGTGCTTTAAAGAAGAAAAGCACTCAGTGTTATTGGAGCCCTGCAATAATAGTCCTGAAAATTACCATCCCAGTCACAAAATTCTCCCGTGGTGGCGATGGAAAAAATATGTGACATCTCTACTCATTAGTGGGGGGCAATTTACCCGAAGTAGCCAGCCCAATAAAATGTTGGAAGAATAAGCTATAACAAACAGCAACATTATTAGTCTTGTTTGCCTGCCTGCAATTGATGCCCATGTCAGGCCAGATTTTGGTCTATTGAGACTTCTGTGCATATGTTACAGAATGGCTAAGTTTACTGTGTTCCTCTCTAATAGATAATCCAGAGTCTCAGAGCCTACTACAGCTATCAGCAAATGGTTCCTTTAGCTCAAGTGGTAGTGATGTTTTGAAGTCCTGGTTCCTATGCTGATTTATGAGTGGTGGTGGGGGGAGGGGGTCTCATTGAATATATCCTGACCTGTCACTGTGATACTTGGAATTTTTCCTGCTGAATGTCTTAAAAGCAGGATTCAGAAGGAAGGAAAGTAAGAGAGGAAGACAACCTTTTTCATGTTTTCCCCCAAGCTTTGCCTTTACTTTCCACGCAGTACAGCAGAAGCATTTTCAAAAAGCATTGGCTCATTCACCTGCACATCTACCAATGTGATATATGCCATTATGAGCCAGCAGTGCCCCTCTGCCATGTACATTGGCCAAACTGGACAATCTCTACATAAAAGAATAAATGGACACAAATCAGACATCAAGAATTATAACATTCATAAACCAGTCGGAGAACACTTCAATCTCTCTGGTCACAGTCGCAATATTACAACAACAAAAAATTCAAAAACAGACTCCAATGAGAGACTGCTGAATTGAAATTAATTTGCAAACTGGACACCATTAAATTGGGCTTGAATAAAGACTGGGAGTGGATGGGTCATTACACAAAGTAAAACTATTTCCCCATGCTTATTTCCCCACACACACACACACTGTTCCTCACGTGTTCTTGTCAACTGCTGGAAATGGCCCACCTTGATTATCACTACAAAAGGTTCCTCCCCCTGCCCCCCCACCCCCACTCTCCTGCTGGTAATAGTTCACCTTACCTGATCACTCTCATTATAGTGTATATGTTAACACCCATTGTTTCATGTTCTCTGTGTATATAAATCTCCCCACTGTATTTTCCACTGCATGCATCCGATGAAGTGAGCTGTAGCTCATGAAAGCTTATGCTCAAATAAATTTGTTAGTCTCTAAGGTGCCACAAGTCCTCCTTTTCTTTTTGCGGATACAGACTAACACGGCTGCTACTCTGAAACCTGCATTGGTAGGGTTATAAAAAAGCCCAAAACAGCACAGAAAATAATTGTTTGCACAGATTTTTAAAAAATCACATGTAACGTTGCTGAGGTAGTCAATATAATGCTAAGTTGTTCAGGGGCAGAGAAAACTCATGGGAGAATTGCCCTGAGGTGGGAGAGAAAGTAAAACCATAGATTACTGTTAAATGCAGAAATTGCTTGCACGTGAGAGACAGAGAAGAAATGGAAATAGGGGGAGAGGATGAGAAACGCAAAGATAGACACACACACACACACACACACACACGAAGAGAGAAAATGAGCCAGATACTTACTGAGCAGCAGGGAGAAAAGCTTCAAACAGACGATTTCCCAGCATTAGATGTCTGCCAGTTGTTTGGCTAGCACACCAGTGGGTATCTGTGTGGTGCCTTAAAGGATGTGGAATAAAGGAGAGTCAGAGGGACTCCAGACTTTAGGGATTGTGGTGGTGGTGTGTTCTTCTCTGAAACTTTTGCACTACCTCGGGCTAATTGACTTGTCAGATGGTAAGAACCTCCAAGCTTTCCAGCTCCTATTTACCTTTATTTAAGTGTATTTCAACAAAATCACAGTGAGTAGCAGGTTAAGGGAAATAAAGCATCAGCTTTTCAGTGCACTTATTTTTCATCCTCATCTTCATGCCTTGTAAGTCATATGGTCTTTAGTGCTGGAATTAGGCTTTGTGCTTTATTTCAAGGGCTTGTGTTAGCTTTTGGAATGTTACCATAGCTGAGGGGAATTTTATGTTGTGATTTTTGCCACACACGCTACTTTTCTTTTATCTAAGTATTATTTTTGTTTCACCCTCTCCTTGGGAACGATAGTCTCTTTTTGGGTAGTGGAAGCACTACTAATAATTAATTCATTAGTTTGGTATGGTTTACTAGACACAGTACTCCTGTGACTCTTGTGACCCGAAGAAAATAAAAACCGGTTGAATGTATGTAGTACAAAGGAAACTTTTTTGTGTGTGAGTATTTCTTATTCTAGATTCTTCAGAATAAGAGAAACCAGAGACAAAATAAATTAAGTATAAAAATAATGTTTCTCATTTGAAGAACTATTTTGAGGGGATTGGTCTCTCTCTGTCAGATTTAGTAAAGCAATATTTTTTCTATGATATTTGATAGGAACAGGCAAAGCATATGTATTTGAATTATTTAAGTAAATTTAGGCAATAGCAGAGTGTTTTCTAACCACACAGTGACACTCACCCCAGCGGTGAAATTCCTGAAAAAACAACCATTGGTATGAAACAAATAAGAATTAAAAAAAAAAAAAAGAGGGAAGCCAGTAGTCCTTGGCAGATCTTTACGAGTTCACTCATGCATAGATGATTAACACTGCCAAGTTTTCCTAACAGAGGAGCAGAATGAGCTGAAATCATAACAAAGACAGCAGTTTCTTGACAGAGGTTTCCTTTGAAATATGGGTTATGTAAAACTGTCAGACTATTTAGTGAGAAATTAAAGAAAGAAATACATCAATTAGTATTTAGTATTCTCCTTAAGTACAAGTTTTATCATTTACTGAATGATGGTGGGAGGAAAGGCAGCATATTAATTTTAACTCAGTCATTGTAAAAATCACTGTGCTGTAAGATACCTGATGGGTAGATAGTGTTCATGGATGGTTAACCAAATACAAAAATAAATTGTGACCTATAGAAAAGATTTTTTTATTTAGAGTATTAGAGTAGAAAATTTAAGTTACATGTATTGTCAATACATACATGTTTGGGTTTTCCCTATAACAGGAGTGAAACACAACAGCTTTAGTCTACCCTTACATGAATTGAACTCCAATAAGGTCTGTTCCCCTCCTCCCCAAAAAAAAGCACCTAACAGTAACTATCAATTTCAAAAGATACACTCACCTTCATAAAACGTGTTGGGGGGAAGTGTAAAATGAAATGCGGAGACAGTTGCAGTGCTACCTGTTTAAGTGCAAGGACATTTCTATATATTCTTTCCAGAGCTACTGACGTTAAATCCACTTTTAAACTAGATTACTTACCCAGACCAGTCTCCGCAATGTTTCCCCAGGAAAATCAAATAAGGGACAGGTGAGAAAGATGTCAAGGGTAAAGGGAAGTAATAATTGTTAAATGTAGCCCTGTTGTAGAGCAGTGCCAGTCCTCTAGCCCAGCTGTATCCTACAGTATATTGGTATTTTAGTGAGAAATTAATCCTTAATGAATTGCTTTCACTAAACAGTCCTGGATGCAGATTTCTAACCAATGTGTAACAGCATCATTCGGCCCATTCAGGTGCAGAACATAGCATTGTTGTGCCTCATAAATCTTTGCAGTAAGCACACTAGTTAGAACATCTCACGGTACTAATGGACTATCTGACAAAGTATAGGTGCACCATAAAATAAACCCCTTTCTTCTCCAGCTTTGATTGTTGCTTTTTTTTTCCTTCCTGACTTTGGAATTGTCCACTTAGGATTCTGCAGGAGTCTGAGAAATGTATAGTTACTGTTCACAAGTTATAGGAGCTTTCCCTCCCTTTGGGGCCTGAATTCTTTGATCCCTTACTTATGCTGAGTAACACTTGCAGGTAGTTGTATAGATGTCACATGAGTAAATATTGCAAAGATCAGGCCCTTGGAAATCTTTAAGTTCAGCATGAAACTTTTTATTTGACCTGCTAGGTAACAGTGGGTAAGTGTGGAACATTATTATTATGATTTGTATTCCCATAGCATGTTGGGGCCCTGGTCATGGGGTTGCAGTGTAATTATTTCTAGCTTGTCTTTACATTCAGTGTAGATGATCACTGCTTTTGTTTATCTAGAGGCAAGTGATTCCATGTGCAGTTCCATCACTGTGTGTAATAGCCCTAAAATTAAACACTGCACTATTTAAGCAAACTGGCTCCCAATTGCCTGAAATTGGTCACGCTGTTATTTCCTTTTAGAATTTGTATTATGCCAACTCCTGCAGGTAAAACATTCTTATTTAGAAACTACTCATTTGTGTTGCTTTTTCACAAGAAGTGATTGGATACCAATTCTGCATTAGGGTAATATGAGAAGCTGGATTGATGGAGTAGTAACTACTGTGTGATTGGCAGTTCAATAAGTATAAAACACTTCTTAGAATTTCCTGCAGTTCAATATACATAATGCTCAGTATCTTGACTTTCAGCTTCTGTTTCCAAGTTATATTTCATAAGTAAGGTCTGGATCCTGCAATTAGTGTTGTGCAGGTGGGTCCAAGCTCCGATTCATTGCATCCAATGGCGTTTGGCACAAGTGCAGAGGTCTACCCACACTGAGCTTTGTTACGGGATTGCAGCATAAGAATCCAGTTGGAAATCTGGGCAAGACTTAGACCTGCATAAAACTCTCTAACGAAACCCTAAACCAGGGGGAAGGCAACAGTTTCGTCAGAGATTGGCTTTGGGGTTCTGCATTCCTTTCAGCCTGAAACTGAAGTGGTGTGATATCCACATAACTGGAACCCAATAAACTCCCCTGTAAAGAGGAACCCCTCGCGTGATCAGAGCTTGCCAAATGCATGATGTTCATTTCACAGCATTTCACGTTACAGGTTTCACTGTTTCCTGTTGTGCAGCCTCTCCTGTGCTTCCATCTCATTCATAATTTCATGTTGGTAATACCAGACTTGCTTGCAGGAGACAACCAAATTCAAAAAGAATGAGGCAAGAGTCAACGATTAGTTTCCTAGCAAGTGTGGGGATGCAGTCATAATTAATTATTCACATTAAATGGCATTCAAGAAAACATTTTGTGAATGTTATGGTAATACTTGGTTGTCAAAGGATCAAGAACTCTCCTCATAAGAGCAAGTGTTGACTATTCTAGAACTGTTTTATGAGTTTGGCTCTCACTCTTCTTACTTTGTTCCATCCATCAATCATTTGGATATCCTTGTACTGCTGATAAATTTTATTTCTTCTGAGTAGCGAGGGATCCAGATCAAATATGATGTGTGTTTTTTGGACAGCTATCAACATTGATTACCTAATACCACCACCAGGGTTTAAAATTCTGAGAACTAAGTACTGTTTAAAGATACCACTTGAATATTGCAAATCAGAGATTTAACTTTTAATGCAGCAAAATTGGTTGTGAGCCCCACGATATGTGTGTTTCTGTCTGGTAGGGCTGTCTTCTTGGCTGTTTTCAGTTACTTCACAGGAGAAAACTATACTGGTGACAGATTTCGTCTCAGTTAAATGGGTTGTGGATTTTGCTCTCTAAAACTGTCTCAGTGTAAAAGGATAGCAGCTACTCTACCCTGGTGCATGATTCAGCAATCTGTAAATAATGTATAATCAACCGGTGGAACTCTATTGTTTCATGATGTTGTGGAGACAAATAGTTTAGTAAAACCCTGAAAAGAATTAGACACCTGAAGTATGTGACTAGGAATAGCATATCCTGTTACATTAGAATAGGGCAACAATATGACCATTCGCTAGGGCTGTCCAAAAGTTCATTTGGAAATGTGAAGTCACCATGTTTCAGGAGACATTTGGGTCTAGGCCTAGGTCTGTGAACTGTTGCAGACCAGTACTGTTTCAATTTGTACAGTCCTCATTCCCAGCCTTGGCCCCCCACTCAGTGACCTGCTCCACCAAACCTGGGACCCAACCGACCTTACCATTACTGTCCGTGGAGAGAATGACTAGATATTGGCCACCATTCCTGCCATCTCTGTTGGCCCTGGTACTAGATACTAAGGGTCTTCAGAGAGCACTAGAAAACTTTTCTACCACTTTATTTCATCAAGGGATTACCAAGCTCCTTGTCCACGTCCGAGAGGCAGCAGAGGCAAGAGTTGGTAGGGTCCCAGTACCTGGATGAAAAGTGGGGTAGTAGAGGACAGTGCAGGGAACTCTGGGAGGTGAGGGGATGTGGGTGTACCCCTACAGATTTCAGTTCTGTATAACCTGAACCTCCAAGTGAAATCTGTGATGTTCTGTATCTCAGGGGAAACACCCTACACCCCCATGTTCATCCTTATAATATTATTGTGTGGTATCCAATGCAAAGTTTGTCATGTAGGGCAGTGGTTCTCAAAGCCGGTCCACCACTTGTTCAGGGAAAGCCCCAGGGGGGCCGGACCAGTTTGTTTATCTGCCACATCTGCAGGTTCAGCTGATCATGGCTCCCACTGGCTGTGGTTCGCCGCTCCAGGACAATGGGGGCTGTGGGAAGGGCGGCCAGCATGTCCCTTGGCCCGCTCCGCTTCCCGCAGCCCCCATTGGCCTGGAGCGGCACACTGCAGCCAGCGGGAGCCACGATCGGCTGAACCTGCAGACGCAGCAGGTAAACAAACCGGTCTGGCCCACCAGGGTCTTTCCCTGAACAAGCGGCGGACTGGCTTTGAGAACCACTGATGTAGGCTGTTTTTGGAAGGCTCATGATGCACTGAGCATTGTTGTTATAGTAATCATTGTTATAGTAATATTATAGTAATGTTATAGGTTGTAGTTTCATGTATATAGTTATGAGGCTGATAATGTGTCCTCATGGCTTAAAGCAAGCCCAGGCAAAAGCTCTCCAAAAGCAGAGGGGCAGTTCATACCTCATCAGGGCATGTATGGGACAAACCCAGCCCAGCCTCACAGGAACAAAGAACACTGGCCTAGGTAACAACAAAGGATCTGTTCAACTTTCAAGTGACTCACCCCCCTTCCCTTGGTCAGTTTGGGACTTCAATGAGGTAATGCTCACCTGACTCTAAAGGTAAGGAAGCAAAGCTAAGAAAGAACATGATAAAAGGGAGAGACGTTTGCCACGCTCTTCCTCTCTCTTCCACCTCCATCTACAGATATAACCATAAAGCGACTGAAGCTCTGATCAAAGGGGAGAGCCTGGCTGAAGGACAACTAGCCAGCCTGTGGTGAGAAGCAGCTAAGTTTCTAAGGGTACTGAAAGTGTTAAGATCAACTTAGAATGTGTTTTGCTTTTATTTCATCTGACCAAATCAGACTTATAATCACTTAAAATTTATCTTTGTAGTTAATAAATTTGTTTGTTTATTCTACCTGAAGCAGTGTGTTTGGTTTGAAGCATGTCAGAGTCTCCCCTTGGGATAACAAGCCTGGTACATATCCATTTCTTTGTTAAATTTATGAACTCATACAAGCTTGCAGCATCCACCAGGCATAACTGAACAGTGGAAGATGGACCACTAGGGTTGTATCTGGGACCAGAGATATTGGCTAGTGTCATTTGGTTGCACAATCCAAGGAGCAGCTTACATGCCAGAGGCCGTGTATGAACAGCCCAGGAGTGGGGGTTCTCACAGCAGAGCAGGGTAAGGCTGGCTCCCAGAGTTGAGGATTTCAGTGGCCTATCAGATCACCCGTCCAGGTAACACCAGAGGGGAACGTCACAATCTGGAGGATTTTGCTCATTGACCCCGTGGCATCTGGCTTGTGTGTGTCCCCAGTTAAGGAACCCTGCCAGACTTGCTGACCTCCATCATGAATTCTTAGATTTCAGGTTGCAAATCTTTAACCAGCTGTATTATTAGATATATTATAGGGGGCTTAATCCTTCCTTTGAAGCATCCGGCATTAGCCATTGAAGGAGACAGAATGCTAGATTAGAGGGTCTGTTTGGGTATGACTGAATTCCTTTTTGCAACAACTATAAAGTAATTTCCAAATAAGGCAGTAGGAATCGACAGTTACAGGCCTGGCTTGCTGTGTGGTGATGCACACCTCACTGTCTCCCCTATGGCGTATTGCAGTGTACTCTGCTCTAAGCCTACATTACGTGCAGAAATGCAAAAATCTTTTTCATTCCTACTGCCAACTAGCAAATTCCCTCAGAGCTTATGGTCCATGGACAAGGGCAACTTGCTCTTCAGGAAGCATATCGATGTGCCTTTTTTTGTGATGGAAAGAGTCTAAAACAAAAAACACAAGCAGGAATTATGCCATGGCCCTTCCTGCAAATTCAAACATCACCACAGTTGGGATCCAAAGGAACCATGGGTATGTCACAATTCAGAATCAGATTGTTGGCTCCTGAAGTCCTTTTGAACTCAAGTTATTTTCTCTGGGGTTGTTGGTTAGACACAAGCTCCAGGTGATTGTCAGAGAATGTCTATTCTTCACTGGATGTACAGGGAATTTTTATGCATGCAACACACAGTGCATAAAGATAAGAGCTACAAGAGAGGAAATGGGAGCCTAGACTGAACTCCAACCCCCACTTCTGCATGTGTTATTTCAAAGAGCTTTAGAGAGACCAAAGGGAAAAGAGTGAAAGAAAGGAAGTGTAATCCAGTGAACTGGAGCTTTGTGTTTCTGTGACCCCATTATTTCTCCTCCCCCGTGTGTTTTGGTTTTTTTTAAGTGAGACATGCGGGAACCCTTTGTAGCACACCTAACAGACTTTGAGCTAGTGCTGGTTTGTACAAACTTCACCATGGGAAACCCCTCCCTAGGGCTTTCTGCCCTGGATAGGGCAAGTGCAGTTTCTGTTGCTGCCCTCCTTCTGGGGATTCTGCCCAGGGACAGCAGTGTATGAGGCTGCACAGCGGCCTGCTGAAAAAGGCTATATCATAGATCAGTGGTGGGCAACCTGTGGCCCAAGGGCCGCACGTGGCCAGTTAGGGTAATCCACTGGCAGGCCGCCAGACAGTTTGTTTCCATTTGCACGGCTGTCCGCAGCTCCCAGTGACTGCGGTTCACCGTTCCCAGCCAATGGGAGCTGCAGGAAGCAGCAGCAGCAGCTCCAATTGGCCGGGAAAGGCAAACGACGGCCATTGAGAGCTATGGGTGGCCATGCAAATGTAAACAAACTCTCTGGCTATCCACTGGTGGATTACCCTGATGGGCCACAGGTTGCCCACCACTGTCATAGATGTACTGAATCAGTCCATCCCCCAACTACTCTGACCACGTGCCCTCCCCAGCAGCTCATTTTTCCATCTTTGTTGGCCTATTGTAAGCCCACCCCTCAATGTGAGAAAGGAACAGTGCCTCCACTTTGTGTTATCCTAGTATACTGAGAACCCAAGTGGGCCCTTGCAAGAAACTGGGGATGAACTTAGGCTCACCACATTCATACAAAGAAGGCTTTGTTAGATTCTTTCTAAGGTACCAATCACCATAATATTTAAGGACAATCTAGTGCTAGTAGTGGGCTGAGCAGCACATGGAGTCAGGACTCTGGGTTTAGAGCTGCACAAAATTTTTGGAGGAATAGTAAATTTGCCAAAAACTGCAGTTTCGGAGTGACTGAAGCGATTTAAGAAATTCAGGTTGAATTCAGTGAATAATTTTGACTGAATAAAAAAGAAAAAAAAAATCAAAAAAGTCCAAACCAGTTCATTTCAACGTTTTCTAAATGAACCATTTCAACTTCTTCTTGAGATATAACCATTTTCAAAAATGTCATCTCAAAGCAACATTTCCTTTAGAAAAAGTCATTCCAAACTGAACCAACAAAATTTTTCTGGTTTTTCATTTTGGTGAAACAAACTGAAAAAATTCAGTTAGAAACTAAGCGAATTATTCCATTCAGCCACCAACCAAAAAATCAGTTATTCACTTAGCTCTGCTCTGGTTCTGTGTCCCACTACGTTAGTTTCCCTGTCTGTTAAATCAGCGCAATGCTGTTTACTTCAAATGGAAGTTAAGAAGCTTAATTTTAATTAATGTTCATAAAGCTCTTTGAGAGTCTGAAATGAAAGGTGCTGTAAAAGTGCAATGTATTATTACAACAAATCCTCTCTGAGGTTGAGGGTGGTGGTGATCAGGGGTAGCTGCTTAGATGACCTGGTGCAGTGTGTAATCTGGTTCTCAGTTGCTTTTACTACAGAATCATGTTTATGATGATCGCTTGCTGTAGTCTCTCCCCCTGCCTCACCCCTATAGTTGTTTAGTTAGTAGGAGGTAGAAATAAACTTTGATGTACCTGCTGACATTCTCTTGCTGGCTAATGCTTATTGCAACACTTTGGGTTTCCTGGGTACTTCTGCATCTTGTTTTTCTTGAACTTCATTTTTCTATCTGGACCTTCTTTTTTCTGAACCTGCTTCAACAGGTGAAAGGAAAACTACAATTCACAATACAAAAAAATCTCCTTCTGGTCTCTGTCTTTGAGAACAAAGGGGAGTAAATGAATAACAAGTTTTGGGTTTTTAAGTGAAAAATAGCATTCATTCATGCAGGAACCTGCTATCATGGCAGTTTGACACACAGTAGTTTGAGGCACATGAAATGCAGCTCAGTATTTCACAATAGAAGACAGGCAGGAGACTCTAAAACTTTTTTAAGGTAAAAGATTACTTATTTCTTGGGGTGGGGGGAGTTAATTGAAGTATAAACACTGTTAAACCACCCATTTGAGAACTTAACCAATGGTAAAATATGGAAACTTTATTGTAAAATACCTTTGAAATGAGAATTTTAAAAAACTGGTCTATTTAGCTAGGTAATTGTCCTACCTTTATTTTCCATGTAATAAACCTCTATATTTTTAAGGACTCTGCTGTCTGCTGTGATGGGCAGCCATTTTTTATTCAGTGCAAAGTGTTGCAGAAGAGATGCAAACTGTGCTATCCGATGGAGATTTTATTTTTGTTGTTTTTCATTATTTTGCTCTACAGTGTATCATTCTTGGTGAATTGATATGGTTCTCTCCCTGCTTATAGGAGGGATACATCAATTCAGTCCATAAGGAACATAGTCTAAAACTCTTATTGTGACTATTACATCCCAGCAGCTTCTCTGGACCTCAATGTTTTTATGGAATGCCAGAGTGGGGTGAGATAATCTAAGTTTTTTAAAGTTAAATTAGCCAGGAGGCTTTTCTAAAAAATAAAGCCACATACCTTACAACAGTTATGAAATTCTCCTTTCTCATGCATTCAAATCCTGTGCCTCTAGCTTCAGCAGCAGGCTGGACTTCCTTCAGGAAAGTATCAGTGAAATAGTGACTGTAATTGAGATGCACCAGTGACAAGTATGTTAGAAAATAATATTTGACAGTGCATCTAAGTGTGCAGGAAATGTCAGTGTAAGTGGTTCTCTGTGTGTGTGTGCGCGCACATATGTATATACATAATAACTCGGTTCTAATGGAGGCTCCTTAACTGTCCAGAAAAAAAATATATTAAGATAAGTGAAGCACTCGTGTCAGGAAATGACAGAATTAGGGTCGCCTGTACAATCTTAACTCTTTGTGCATGTTGTCCTCATTACGATATGGTTTACTCATGATTAAAATACAATATTGTAAAGTATACAAATCAGGGAGAAGAGCTAAGGTTGTGCAGGCAACCTTAATTTTGGCATTTCCTAATCTTTGATTTCTCATATGTTCAACCTTGACTTTCTTTCTACATAGATAGGTGTTCTGTATGAGTAGCTGGTGTGTGTATTGTGACAAAGCTCTGTCCTTGCCTCCGTGGGTCCCGTGTTTTCTGGCAGATTTCACTAGCCTCAGAGGCTCACCATGACCCTGCACATAACCCTTCTCTTTCTAGAGACAAGGATCACAGTCTACTGAGCCATTTTCATCATAAGCCAGCGAGGGAAGTGAGGAGAAGTTATCCTTCCTTGCACAGTCTCTGTTGTCTCCCAGTCTCCGTGATTAATCAGGGGGCAAAGTTGGGGGGGAGCCCAGGCCCACCCTCTACTCCGGGCTCCAGCCCAGGGACCCTAATAGTATCAGCTATGGTAGCTGACCTTTTAGAAACATGACATGTACAATTCCCTGGGTTACTTTCCCCACAGCAGCCCTCACTTCCTCAAGCTCCACTTCACCCTTACCTCAGGGCCTCCTTCCTTGTGCCTGATATGGTGTGTACTACTCAGCCTCTCCAACAGCACAACTTCCTCCCACAGCTCCTGACATGCACACCCACCTGACTAACTGGGAGGCTTTTAAGTAGTTTCAACCAGCCCTTGATTGGCTTCAGATGTCCCAATCAACCTAGCCTTCTCCCTGCCTTCTGGAAAGTTCTTAATTGGCCCCAGGTGTCTTAATTGACCTGGAGCAGCTGCCATTTCACTTATTCTGGTACCAGGGATTTGTTCAGCCTGGAGCTAATATATCTATCTCCCACTACTTTTCTATAGCCATCTGGCCTTGCCCCGTCACAGTATATATGCACTTATGAATTATATTCTATTATTTAGCTGTTAGTTATTCTAGCTAATCACTGCTGGGTTCCTTTAATGAAATCTCTGGATTTCTCTCAGTGTTCTCAACTTTCAGTATTTTATCTCTCATATAATTCTCTGGCTGCTAGACTTCATTAGACAGTCTATTGCAGAAACTGCCAAGGATTGTTTGGCTTATACCCAGCATTGCCTGTTGCCTGCTGATCAGTGAATGGAAGGGAATTCTATATGTTGCACATCATTTCCTGATTTCCCAGTCCTGGTGACATTTGTTAGCACTTGAGAAGTCTTTCCAGATTAGCTTTCGAAGGTCGCTTCTGGTGTTTAATGACTTTTCTCTCAGTTTCAGCTATGCCAAAGATATAGGGAGGGATCTGACTTTGTGGATTAACTGCAGAGTCACAGACCACATTTTGGGAACTTCATTTGAATTGTTCATACCATTTATTTTGTATTTTGTTTAATCCTGAGGCATTTGGCATTCTTTCAGGGAAGGAAGTCCAGCTTTTTTACTCTTGAGTTTCTTAGACTGATCTGGTTCTGCTTCTATTGTAGGAATCTATACTAATTCAGTTAAGTGTAGCAGTAACTCATTAGTGCTTGCTTACAAAATGATTCATGTAGAGCTACAGTCATGATTATACTTCAATCTCTCATAATTGCACTGCTGTTAACCTTTCTATTAAAACAGTAATTTTCTGTTCATTTACAATGTTACTACCCCAAAACTGCCTTTTCAGCACCTTTATGTTCTCTCTGTGTGTGTACGTGTGTGTGCACACATCCTGTGGTTTCAAATCTGCTAGTCAGTGCAATCTTGCTGTTTTCCTTCGCATACAGCCAGTTGCTATTTTGCCTCCATTCTAGCTTGCAAATCACCTGCTACTGCTTTTTCCCACCATGTCCAATAAAATCAGGGTTCTATAGCTCTTTCACACCTGATGCCCAGATAACAAGGTATTATTTCCATCTGAGCTCATTGGCATGAACTATATTGGTTTGCTCCATCTTCTAGAAATGTGACATTGCCTTACCACTTCTCATTCTGTGTGCCAATTCATAATTGTATGTCTCTTCTTTCTATCAAACATATGGAAATCAGAGCTCTTAACTGCAGAGGTTTCAATGCTTTTGAAAATGTTACAGTCGGATTTCCAGTTTCTCTTCCTTGATTATTCTCTCTCCCCAAGCACAGCTTTGCCTTTCTCACTTCGTGTTTTGAATTCTTATTCTTAGGCAGCACTAATGCAAACTAAATAGACAAAACTGGTAATTTTTAAATTGCATCCATTTCAGTTACTTGGGACATATAGTGCATTGATCTTCCTGACCCATTTAAGGTCATACTTTTGTTCAATTTATCTTTATGGGGTTAGTAGCTTCTGGTCTGAACACTCAAACTTAGTAATTCTGATGACATGTGTTATTACTACAAGGTGTAACTACATCCCTTTCTGACTCCTATTTAACTTAAAATTTATTTGCTGTTTCTCTAGATGTAAATCCTGTTTCGTTGGCTTTGTGCCATGTTTTCCTCCCATGTTTTGGCTTTATCTTTGTTCCCTGGTTTTTGGTAAACCTATCTGTAGTGAATGATATTATGAAAGTGTATAACACACTTTTAACTGATATTATTCCCAGCATTGCAGCAACAATGCACTGTGGGCCATGTACCACCTTCGATTCATGTGTGTATCCCAATGATCTGGCAAAGGCAGTATGTAGCCCAGGATGTGCCACAGTCACATTGTTCTTTGATTCACTGACCAGCTCAGAGCCTTCCGTTCATAGGCTCGAGTATCACCACAGGTTGACTGATCATCATACTGTCAAATGGGAAACTTCTAAAAGTCATTTTACTGCCTGTAAATAGTATCATACGTATAATACTAGAAACTGTATTCCTCTGTTTAACCCCAGGAAGGACAAATGTGTAAAGCATAAGCAATGACAGGGTAAACTTCCTTGACAACATTGTTTCATCTCTATCTTGAAGCGACCATCTCTAGAAACTCTCTTCTGTTGTGATGCCTGTAAAATACTCCACAGTGACAAGGGAGCTGGCCTACTGTGATTGCTGCTTTTTCATGCTTAGAGCATTGACTCATTATTTCCTTATAATCCTCTCATCTGTCTGCATCCACCTGTTGTGTCTTGATTTATACTTAGTTTGTAAGCTCTTTTGAGCAGAGACCGTGTCTTTGTTATGTTTTGTACAGTGCCTAGCAAAATAGGGTCCCAAATGCTACAATAATGAAAATAGCTGTAGTGTCAATTAGTTAATAAATAGTTTGTATCTATAAGTCCTTGTTTTAAAAAGAGATTTGAAGGAAGACAATGAGATCGTCAGATCCTTTTACCTCTGTATGGAGCCAATGGAACTATGCTGATATTCCCTAGTGGAGGTTGTGGTCTTGAATCTTTTGCAACCATTCCTTGACCACCCGACTTGGGAGTCTATTCTGACTAATTGCACAAGCTTTTACTCTTAACTTTTTATTAATATCTATCCTAAGCTTTTTCCTTCTTTAGGTGCCCGCTGTAGTACCTTGTTCTGCCATCGCTGAGACTGAGTAACTCTTTCTTCACTGATATTGTTAAGTTAAAGATATTTATTGGCTGTGCATATGCAACCCCTGAATTCTTTTAAACTAAATAAGCCTGGCTTTTTCAATAACTCCCCATGTGTCTTAACTATCTTGTCTTCTATCACTTTCATTGTCCTCTAGATTTTCTATATCCTTTCTAAACTACAATATCCAGAATTGCACACTGTTTACCAAAGGTATGTTAGGTAGCACATTAACCTGTGATTCTCCTTTATGTGTATTCAAGAACAGCACTGGATTTCCTTCTTAACTGCATTGTCCTAGAAGCAAGTGGAGAGTTCACTCTCCATTCCCACTGAAACTTTGGCTTCTTTCTTGAACTGAGTAACTGCCCAGATAGCTGCACTGTATAATTTCTAGTTCTAGTCCATCAGATCTCAACCTGAGGGTTGCAATTGCTCAGCCCGTCCCATATTGCTAGGTGGGAGGGGAGTCTTGAGATGGCCCTGTTGTGGAAAAGGTTGAGAACCACTGTTCTCGTTTATTATGAGAAGAAAAAATATTCATTTTGTATTCTAAGATTCTTGTCTGAGAAACAAGCTATGCTTGTATGTGGTCCTGTAAGTCAGATTTTCATGCAATTTAATAAGTACTGTAGAGGTACATGTCCATAACACATCCACTGAGGCAGCAGAATGTTTTCTCTCCATACAGAACTGGGATTCAGTAAATCTGGATTCTGTTCCCAACTGAACTTCACACTGACAGGGACCTTGGGGAAGTCACATGACCACCCTGTGCCTCAATTGCTCCATCTGTGAAAAGTAAAGTATCTTGAGACCTACACATTAAGAGACCACTGTTCATTTATGCTTATACCATTTAAATGAAAGCACTATAGGAACAAAATGGTAGTTATTTTAATATTTATATTGTGGTAGCACCTAGGGACCATATAATACTTTGATTTTTCACTGTATTCTGGTAGACAGAACTAATCACCAGTATGCAGTGGAGAAAGATGTGTAAGTCAAACAGAGCTACCTGGAAATTACAGATGAGGAAGAACTTGCTTTTGAAAGAGCAAATTACTCATTAACAAATGTAACATGGGCCATCAACATAAAGGTCGAGTACAACAGACTCAGCATAACATTTCAGAGGTGTTGCCATGCCCCAAAGTCTTTAAGGAACCTCCCTGGATCTTCTGAATGTTGACCAGAAAAATAAATGGACCTATTTCCAGAGTGACTAATAAAGTGCTAAAGAGGGAGGTAAAAGACTAATTACTCTGTTAATTAGAAGTGCTTATTGTGCCATACACATGAGCTGTTTGAAAAATTTAAGTTTTGAGCTGACTCAGAAGTTTGTTAATGGTTAGAATAATGCAGTGGGTTACATGTGAGATATTGATGCATCAGCTGACATAAGTGTCTTAGTTATTTCACTGAACATAGCTTGGAACAAGAAACTCCTGAGATGCTTGTTTTCAAATTATGTCCGCAAAGAACACATACTATTGTATGCACGAAGTATTAAATATCTCACACAATTCCCAGATTTATATCCATAGTTGTGGTAAATGCAAATTCAAATAAGGCCTGTAATTGCAAATGGATTTTACCCATATTGTCATGTCTACATTTAAAACAGAAATCTGGCCCTCTGTTTCTGTTAGGTGGTAGGACTTGAAAAGAGATTTGTAACTTTCGTAAAGAAACTCTGTTCTGATTTAGTAGCATATAGACCTGTGCAAAACTTGGCAGAATCAGTTTCTGTATAAATACAACCAGCAATCAGAAATAACTAATAAAGAAGGAAATTCACTGAATAAAAAGTAAATATTACCTGTCATTAATTCAAAACTAAAATGAGCACAAGCTTGCTGAAAAGTTTTGTTCTTGTATTCAATTTAAAAATCCATATTTCAAAGCAAGGTTATTTTTTTTCTTAATGCCCTGTGATCACTGGGAGATTTATTTTCTTCTGGTGATTTGCAAAAGATTATATGGTGTAACTCTCATAGTAAGAAGAATATTTAGGGATTTATTCTGACTTATTACAGACAGGTGCTTTATGGAGGATGTGGGCAGTGGGTAGGGTCAAAATGTTTGATACAAAATATTTTTGTCAAATGGCCTTTTTAGAAAATGAAGTGTCTTGTGAAAATTGTTCAAATTTTAATTGAAACAATGTTATTGACACTTTTCAATTACTGAATGCTAGGCTTTTGTTAAACAAAACGTTGGTAATCTTTTTTTATATTCATAAGAGTTCAAAAAAATTGAAAGGCCAAAAAAAAGTCAGGTTTTTGAATCCTTCAAAATGAAAATGATGTTGGGGAAAAACGTAATTTAATGAGTTAGTTTGTTTTTCAGCTAGCGGTTAGCCAGAGTAAGAGCTGTGGCACCTTTTTATAGGGTGCTCTCACCTTGTCCTCATCCATTGGCTTGTGTGCTGTGTTCACTGCAGAATGTCTAGCACCAGTGTTAACACTCTAGATACTTCTAGTCCTTGCATATTGGGGAGTAAAGGGACTGAGTCTGTGGGCACCCTTTGCTCAAACACATGGGGGCAGAAGGCTTTGCAGGTATGTCTACACTACAAAAAATACGAAAACCATGTCAGCAAGTCTCAGAGCCCAGGTCCACTGACTCGGGCTGTCAGGGCTCATGCTATGGGGATAAAAATAGCAGCGTAAATGTTTTAAGCTCAGGCTGGAGTCTAGCCTAGACCCACCTCCCTCACTGGGTTTCAGGCCCAGGCTCCAGCCCAAGAGGGAACATCTACACTGCTCTTTTTAGCCCCATACAGTTAGCCTCATAAGCCCACCTCACTTGACCCACGCTCTGAGACTTTCTGCAGTGTTTTTTTTTTCTCGGTGTAGATGTACCCTGAGCGTTCTCCTCACGTTCCCTCTACTTGCGCACCCATGCTGGGCTAGCCACAATCCATCCCTAATCTTTGTTGGGTTTTTCAGTGAAAGTTTCAACAGACACAGGTTGTCATAACTTGGTACAGATGAGAACCACTGTCAGCATATCAAAGCACCCAAATAAATTATTGGACCTAAGATGAGTATGTGCTGCTGCTTAATGTGGTAGTCACTTAAAAAGTGTTCTTTCTTGGAGCGTCACTGAAACAAAACACTGGAAAAAATTAGTGTTTTGGTTCCAAATAAAGCATTTTGTTTTTCAGTTTGTTCACCAAACTGAAAAATCAATTATTCACTCAGTTCTTTGGGGGAATATCAAGAATATTGTTGAAGAAAAGTGCAAACCTATGCCTGAAAAGCTGCCAAAATTAGTCTGCGTATATCAGCTTTAGAAGAACTAGATGACTTAGTTAAACATTCCTTAATGCAACTGAAGTGGGGACTGGACTTTTTCATAGGATGTTCTAAATTTGTGCTGTGGTCAATCAACCTCGGTAAACTTCTTATTTATTGCTCAGCCTTCCCTCCCATGTCATTTACTGCCCCCCTTTGAGACTTTCATCCCAACATGTATTTTGGCCAACTGTCCTATTTCATGGTGAGTGAGTCATACTGTACAGTACATCAATTTCATGAGTTACATTTACTTCGAGTTTCAGTAGAAGTTGTTTCTGAACAACTTAACCAAAAAATTGCTCCCCTCAGTTAAAAGGGATTGTAAATATAACCGGAAGTGTTTCAAGAAATTTTATTATTTTTTCCAGGAAGTTTTTCTTTCAGATAGTTTGGAGAAGCACAATTGCATGGCATCAACATAGGTGAGAGATTGGACTTCACATTCTTGTTTTTATCTATTAATCCTCATGGGTTATGTACAATATTCTGTGTAACATACCTTCACCGACAAATTTAATCCTAATTAATTAGCAGGTGAGAAACACGAATTTTAAAAATTGCTAAACACAAACTAAGACTAATGGGATGTTCTCTGACTTCGTATCTGCTGGTGTTGCTGTTTGTTGTTTATTATTGTTGTTTGTATTGTGGTAGCAGGATCTCATTTTTGAGGTCTGGAACAGTGGGGAAGTGAGAGCTATTATACCTGAGTGAGATTCGTGCCTCACTTGGCTGTTGACAGTCAGCAGGAAGGTTTGGGGGCCATTAGTGGAGTCAATTGTCCACGCCTATAGGGGAGGGCAAGATGTCAGCGTTTTAAGGAAGTGATTGTTAGACCCTTGGCACTGAAAGTATTTCCAAACATCACCCTGCCGCTAACCCTTTTTTATGTGCAAAAGACTGGTGAGAAGTGCCTGGAACCATCAGATCTCTGATGCCCTGTCAGCTTGGTTTGAGGCCTAGTACAATATGGAGACTATATGGGGTGTAGGAGGGACATGGAATGTCCTTGCTGATTCTTTTAGCTCTGTCAACTACCTTGGATACCTTTTGACCATGTGATGTTGACATACATGTGTACACCCAAAGGAGTAGATAGAGCCAGCTTGAGTGGCTCCATTCCTTTTCCCTGCAGACTGACTGAAGGGACCACTATGATCATTTGGTCTGACCTTTTGCATAACACAGGCCGTAGAACTTCCCTGAAAGAAATCCGTGGTGGAGCTAGGTATAGAGTTCATATTTCCTGGCCCCTAGTCTTGTGTTTTAGCCACACAACAATCCCTCCTTCTGGAAGGTCTAGACTGCAAAGGGTAGAATGGTATCCTGAGGACTCTTGTTTGGGTTCCCTTACTTTTAACTACTCAACAAGATTATTCAGTGGGTTAGTGTGGAAATATAGGGTGTGGTGTTACAGTGTGCTGATGACATGACAACACTGAGCTTTGTGCTTTCATCTGTTCCAGTCCATCTGGAGCAGTGAAATAATTTACCCCATCCAAAGAAGACTGGGGTATGGATGAGAGCTCGCTCAGCTGAGGGAATACTGAAGTAATGATGGTCAAGGGAGCAGGCTGACAAAATATCAAATTATCTATGGACCCCTGATTTAGGGTGTTTGCCTACTTTGTTGCTCTGGTTTGAAATCTATGGCAGGTCTACACTACCACCTAAGTTGATCTAACTTATATCAATCAAGGTTGTGAAACAGACGCCCCCCTGAGCAATGCAAATTATAGTGACCTAAATGCTGTCTATACTGGGCTACTTCCTCCTTCCATGGAGATGGAATAATTAATGAATAATGGACTTTCTGGGTAGGCATAAATGATATGCAGATTAGGCACATAATACAACAGAGAACTAGAAATGTGTTTGTAGGTTAGTACACCCATAATAAAAAATCTAAGCATGACATCCTGTAGGAAATGTCAGACAGGCTATAATTTTAAGCTTAACATGTCCACAACTGCATTCTGTGTCTTCCCTTCTGAACCCACTCCGTTCTTTCTTTCTTTCTTTCTTTCTCCATCATGGTTGAAAACTCAGCCCTAATCCCATCACTCAGGCCTGAAACATGGTTATCCTCTTTGACTATGCCCTCTCTAGAACATCCAGGCCATGTCCAACTCTTGCCATTTCTTCATCCATAAGATTTCTATGATGGGCCTTTTCTCTCTGTCTGCACCCCTAGAATCCAAGCCCTCATCACTTCCTGCCTTGACTGCTCCAACCAATTTTTCCCTGACATTCTCCTCTCTTCCATCAGGTATGTCCCAAATACTGCTGCCAAGGTCATGTTTCTGAACCAGCATTCTTAGAGTTGCCTGGAAAAGCAGAATTCCATCTTGCGAAAAATTTTAAGGTTTCCAAATTTGTATTCCTTCCAATATGGAATGAAAACAAGACCTGAGATTTGTCATGCAAGGAAGAGGCAGAGAAACTGACCCTAGCTCCAGAATAACTCAGTGGTTAGGCCATGCACCTGGTATTTGGGAAATGCATGTTCAAGTCCCTGTTCTAAATCAGTCAGAGTGGGAACTTGAACCATCTCCCCATACTACAGATGAATAGATGCCCTAGCCACCGGGCTTTTAACTACTGTGCGGTGTCTCTCTCTTTTTCTTTCCTGATAAAGTTTGTCAAAAGGGATATGTTTCTGCCGAAAGTTTTGGTTTTGATGAATCAACATTTTCCAATGAAAAAACATTTTTAGTTAAAAATGTCTTGTCTAGCTCTAGTAATTCTAGCCATGTCACTCCATACATAGGCCCCTTGTCAAGGTTCCTTCCCCACTCTGAACTCTAGGGTACAGATGTGGGGACCTGCATGAAAGACCCCCTAAGATTATTCTTACCAGCTTAGGTTAAAACTTCTCCAAGGCACAGATTTTTTTTCTTGCCTTTGGAACCAGCTTAGGTTAAAAACCTGATGCGCTGCCACCACCAAGCTATTTAAACAAAAAACAGGGAAAGAGACCACTTGGAGACATTTTCCCCCAAAATATCCCCCCAAGCCTTACACCCCCTTTCCTGGGGAAGGCTTGATAATAATATCCTCACCAATTGGTACAGGTGAACACAGAGCCAAACCCTTGGATCTTAAGAACGATGAAAAATCAATCAGGTTCTTAAAAGAAGAATTTTATTTAAAGAAAAGGTAAAAGAATCACCTCTGTAAAATCAGGACGGTAAATACTTTACAGGGTAATTAGATTCAAAACATAGAGAATCCCTCGAGGCAAAACCTTAAGTTACAAAAAGACACAAAAACAGGAATACACATTCCCTCCAGCACAGCGAATTTCACAAGCCAACAAGAAACCAAAAGAAAATCTAACACATTTTCTAGCTAGATTACTTACTAACTTTACAGGAGTTGGAAGGCTTGCATTCTTGATCTGTTTCTGGCAAAGGTATCACACAGACAGACCAAACCCTTTGTCCCCCCTCCAGATTTGAAAGTATCTTGTCCCCTTATTGGTCATTTTGGGTCAGGTGCCAGCGAGGTTACCTTAGCTTTTTAACTCTTTACAGGTGAAAGGATTTTGCCTCTGGCCAGGAGGGATTTTATAGCACTGTGTACAGAAAGGTGGTTACCCTTCCCTTTATATTTATGACACCCCTTTAAATCCCTCCACTGACTCTTCTCCACAATGCAACATGAGCTTCTTGTTCTTTCCTTTTGAGGCCCTTTATAGCTGAATCCCTCCCTACTAATCCATTCCTGCATTGCACCTCCATCCCCACAATGATGCTAGTCTCCATCGTCTGTTTTGCCATGGTTTCCGTGAACACTTTTGTCTTTACTTCAGTGTTGCCTCTTATACGTGGAACACTATTCTTGCACAATGCAGCAAAGCCTGACCTGCTTTAATCCCTCTCAAGAGCCATCAATACTGAGTTGCCTACAGGGAACTGCTAATAACAGCTAGGTAAATGCCCAGTAGGGAGTCCTGATATGTAACTTGTTGGGTCAGTGTGAACGTATTCTCAGCACAGTTTCTCATTCTTCCCCTCATTCCTTCAGTTTGTTTGTTACACATGTTTTAGGGTCTTGTCTTGACTTTATTCTGCAAGCTTTTGGAGCAGGGTCCTTCTTTTACTCCATTCAGTATCTAGAACACTTGGGACTTTGGACACTATCATGATGCAATTTTTTTTTAATATATTTATCTGCCTGAAAGATACCAAAGTATTTTGTAAGCGTCTCCACAGTTCACCTACCCCTAACATGTATCACCTCTGGATGAAGATCACAGCGCACAACAATAGGTTTATGGAAAAGTTCTATAGAATTCAATGAAAAAATCTATAGCTATAGAATTCTACAGGATGGCTTTAAAAACCTTAGGAGAGTTATCATTCTGTAAGTATGTGACCGAATGCACCCCTGTATTCACACCCTACACACTGGAAAGCGTCATTTGAAAATAAATAACTCACTGGTCCATAATATCATTGTGAAATTTATGTCGCCGTGTTGTATGTAAAGTTATGAAATCCCACCCCTGCATATAATGTTAAAAGGACCTCTTCAAACTCACATAGCCCCAATTAGGCATACCTAATCAAGCAAGTCCTAAACAAAGGGATGTATGTTTACCTCAGTTTCCATATAAGCTATAAAGAGTCCTCACACAGTGTGAGAGAAAAGAATGGAGACAAAGAAAATCTGCATCTCAGCACACACAGGTGAAAGAAAACAGCATGAAGCATCTTTCCTACTAGACACCAGGTCTTCTGCTCAGCTGGATAGAACTTTATAGTGGGGACTGAACTATAAAAGTGAGGGGCAAACACCCGAAGGGATCTCTCTCCCTGTCTATCCCCCTCGTTGCATCTAAGAAGACAAAAGAAACAACCATTGGATTTTGGATGAGGAGTCCTGACCTGAAAAGATTGGTCAGTAATGTTAGAAGGATGTCATAAGAACTTTGAATCAAGTATAGTTTAAGTTAGGCACTAGGAAGCATTTTATCTTTATTTTTCATATAGCCATTTCTGATACTTATGCCTCACTACTTGTACTCACCTAAAATCTATCTCTTTATAGTTCAACTTGTTTGATTCTTTAATTGAAATTAATCTGTGTATTGGTAAGTTAAATTGCCTGGGTAACTCCATTTAAGGTGGCAAGTTGTTGTGAATTGTTCCCTTTAAAGGAACAACAGGCTTAATGTTTCTGGACTGTTCAGGAAAGGGCTGGACAGTACAGAAAATATATTTTGGGGGGAAAACCCAGGACTGGGAGTGTGTTGAGGTTACCCTGCAGCAGTAATCGAGGCTGGTAAAAGCTGGAGTATGACCCACATGTGGCTGGCAGCCTGAAGTTATACACACTCACTCACTCACTGAGGATGTGGCTTGCATGCTGGAAGGCTGTTTGCGAGCAACCCAGATGGGAGCTACTGCAGCAAGGCATTGTAAGGCAACCAAGGTTGCAGGGATGACACAGCCTTCCACTCATCTGGAATCCATGGGAATGTCACAATGCAATATTGTATGTTTTAGAGTGCCTATGCTAGAATTTTTTCAAGTCTATAAACACTATGGAATTTAAGGTGCATAGATGTTTAGGGCAGAAAGTGAATAATACGTAGCCTTGAAAAAACTATGGAGTGAAATTACACTGGTGGATTACTAGCTTTTCATTTATGTGAACCCAGGATGTAATATGGTGAAGGGCTTAAATATATAAAAAATTGGCCTCATCTTAATCTTGATTCTCTTTTCATTTACACTGGTTTCCCACTTGTTTAACTCCACTGTCGTCAATGGAGTTATTCCTGATTTACACTAGTGTAACTAAGAGGAGAATCAGGCCTTCAGCGTCCATTTATCTGTTGCATAATTCCCATTTCCCATTTACATTTCATAATTCCCATTTCCTACCTGAATCATCTGGGCTTTTGCTGGTCAAGACTGAGGCCACATCTTTACAGTGATGTCACAGTGAGGAAAGATGGCATGGCTGCACAATGTCCCTGTTTGGAAAAATTCAGGCACCATTTATTTTTTATTATGTATTTATTATATATTTGTAACATCTATAATATCAGACTCTTGGAGGAGAATTGCATGCTTGTTTGAGCCCATCATAACATTCCCATGCCTTTTGCCAAAGAAGAGCAGAGCTGAGGGGCTTAGTCTCCTCCTTGAAAGGAATGAAAACTTGATATATGAAACACGATATATAACAGCTAAGGCTTGATGGTGCCTCAGCATCCCTTCCCACGGCAGCCCATGGAAATGTTACCACGAAGAGGAAGTGTTGCATCTGAATGGTCATTACACAAAGTACAAGGTTACAGTGGAATCCCAGGGTTGTGTTCTTGCCAGCAGCTGCCCTGGAGGGAAGCAACAAGAACACTCAGGAATCTGCTAGGCCTGCCTTTGGCATCAAACATCTCATTTAAATGCTTATTTAACTGGTGTTGGTTGAGTATGAAGTCTCTTCCTGCAGTAACTTGAGAGGCACACTGCAGATCTTTCCAGGTAGTCAGCCACCAGAATGATGCCATACTTGGCCACAAGAGAACTTTTAGCTGGCTCTTCTTGTGAGAGTTCTTTATATGTGAAAGATGTCTGTATATACATAGTTTAATAGGTAAGATGCCCATACTTGGTCCTGGGTAATATGCAACACAGTTCCTGGGTTTTATAGACCCAACAATAGGGGTTGTTCACAGCAAATATCTTTTTGTGTGTAGCTCCTTATATGGAGCTCTTAACACCTCCAGCTGCAAAGAAGAGACTGAGGAAGCAATTTTGCAACACACTGCACGTGTCAAAGCAGTTGAAGCAAATCTGACCTTGGGCCGGCAAGGCTGTACTAAACCACCAAGGGATTTTGACCTAAGACCAGCAAAAGTGCCAGGATCATACCTGGATGGTACAAAGCATCTGAGAATCAATTTAATCAATTTAGATGTTGCAAAGAGAATGTTAAATTAAAACACACTCTCATGTATAGTAGGTGGTATTATTATTCATCTGGAGTAGCCTTAAGAACATAAGAACAGCCATACTGGGTCAGACCAAAGGTCCATCTAGCCCAGTATTCTGTCCTCCAACAGTGGCCAATGCCAGGTGCCGCAGAGGGAATGAACAGGTAATCAAGAAGTGATCTATCCCCTGTTGCCCATTCCCAGCTTCTGGCAAAGTGCAAGATTACAGGCCCACATGTGGGAAAAAAATATCTATCCAAAACTTCCACACATGACTTCCCCTTAAATCTTAACTTGCATCTCTGTACTGGCAAAAGTGCAACAATCGTGCATGGTAACATACTACAATCTTGTGGTAGTTCTGGTCATTCCTCTGTGTCTCATATAAACATCTGAGCTGCATTCTGAAATAAAGTTGTCTAGTTAACAGTCATAAGAACAAGTCCAACTCAGCACCGAGCCCATTAGGACTCACACACTAACCACCATACTGTCTTTCATAATAAATGGATGACATTTGCAGCACTAATCTAAGCACAGTTTTTCAGATAATATACTGTATTGTATTGTAGGCTGGTATTGTTGTCACAAAGCGATGGTGCATCATCAAATGACTATTTTTCAAGCCCAGCAATCCATCACCAAGGTTGGTTTTATCACCTGTATGATATGAGCTTGCTGAGATGGATGTATAGGAGCCAAACCTGAGCTTTATTTTCAGTTTATTTGTCATAACCTGAGAAGCCTGAAGTTGGAGAGTAAAGGAGAAAGGCTGTTTTGGAAGTAAAATGTAAAAATAGAGATTCTTTTCCATGCCTCTTCATAGTAATTCATAACTCAGCTGCACAAATGTACTCAGGTCTGAAGTTTGGCAGTTTAGATTTCATTCTCAGAGGGCATATCTCTGACGAAAGTTTAATAAAGCAAACTCTGTTTAGCCAAACTGGAGTGGCCGAAGTAGAGATTAGCATTTTGCTTCATGATCACAATTGCATGATCACATTTAAATCTTTTGAAAGAGTACTTTGTGTTCAGTTGCATTGGATCATTGTTTCTTGGTGCCATACAATTGTGTAACTTGGTTTTTGTACACTAAAATGGCGAAGGTAAAGATTGTGTTCTTTTTATGATTAATACATGTCTGATGAAGTTTCAGAAGTTATGAAAGGCTTCTCTTATACAACATAGGTACAAAGATTTTTTTCATATATTACATTTCTATGGATTTGAATTATATAATAGATCTTAATTCTTCCATTTAATCTAATTGCATGTCCATTAAAGAGGTGTTGAGTTCTATCCTATGTACTTAAAATGATTACAACAAAACATGACAATACACAGACCACTGAAAGTAGGCCAACAGGTAGCTACAATGCATACAAAAATGGATTAAAGCATGAAAATTCAAAGTTAGAGGGACATGTGAAATATGCAAGTACAATGAAATGGCACATTAATGACTTCCATAATGAGCTGCATTATGCCAAAACAATGGGAGACATACAGTCACATATCTATCTTGGCGGTTGTGTGGTCAAATCACTGTGCCATCTGAGCACCATAGTATAGACTCTTGTTAACTGTGAATTCTTCGCTTTAATAGATTTAAAGATCTTAATCTGTTTAGCTTATCAAAACAAAAGATTGAGAGATGGCTTGATGGATACATATAAGTACCTTCACAGGGAGAAAGTACTGAAGGGCTCTTTAGTCTAGGGGAGAAAGGAATAAAGGGCCAATAGCTGGAAGCTGGAGCCAGACAAATTCAAATCAGAAACTAAGCACAAATGTTTAATAGCAAGCGTGATTAACCATTGCAAAAAATTAGCAAGAGAAGTGATGGATTCTCTATCTCTTGATGTCTTTAGGTCAAGATCGTGTATCCTCCATGAAGATATGCTTTCGCCAAACAGAGTTACCCTTTAGTCAGACAAGTTATTGGGCTCAGTACAGGTAATCATTAGATCATCTAGCCTGACTTTTTATATCACAGGCCATTAGCTTTCACCCAGTCGGACTAGATGATCTAATGATCCATTCTGGCTTTAAATATTTACTGACTCATATAATTTGTTTCTCAGAGTCAGGGCCTGCATCCCCTCACATAATTCTTACTGAAAGCTATTGGACTTATTCTCATGAGTGAGATTTTGCAGGTTTAGATCTTCTGTTTTGGAAAGGAGTGGGACTTCGGGTTGCTCACACAACTAACTACTTCATATTATACCCAATGATTTTAGTTGATCATTTATTGTGTGATGTTATTATTAACTAGTATGTTACATCATATATAATCATTGTATGCTAAATAGAATTAAGTTGTAGGATTACAGAAGTATAAGATTGGTCAGTAGTTAGCAGGAGAAAATTGAGCTCCCTACAGGAAACGCCAGCAGGAACCATCCCTCTACTGATGATCAATCTATGAGAGACCCATCAGACACTAATACTGTTGTTAAGGATGCGAGTATAACTATATTTGAAACTTTGGAATAGCTCTTTATAGAATATATGCTTAGGTAATCATAATTTTAATTGCAACTTCAATAAAACTTGTGAAACAAACTAGACCTTGTATTTGTGAATGTATGTGTGGTCACTATCCTTGATCTGTATGTGTTCATAGAGACTTTAACTTAAAAGCAAGTAGCAGACATGACTTTCACTCTGGTAAGCTTGAAACTGTAGCCACTGTAGAGCAGAACTCGTGGTGGTGTAATACCACATTACTAAATTTGCTTTAAATAAAATAGGCTACAATGTATATTAATATTTTATGGGCCATCCCTGATCTAATTGCTATTAACAATATTAGGATCATTTGTAGTGCTGTTGTAGCCCTGTTGGTCCCAGGATATGAGCGAGACAAGGTAGGTGAAGTATTGTCTTACATTGGACCAAGTTCTGTTGGTGAAAGAGACAAGCTTTGGAACTACACAGAGCTCTTCTTCAGGTCTGGAAAAAGCACTCAGTGTCACTGCTAAATACAGAGAGGAACAGATTGTTTAGCAGAAGGGGAAATACATGTTGCAAGAGACCATTTACTATGAAGGGAAATTAACACATCTGCAGTCTTAGGACAAGGGAGGATTAGTGGGTTACAGAATGTTGTAAAACCAGTATCTCTGTTGAGTCAATGACTTTTAGAGTTAATAAGCAAAGTTATGAATTTAAGCTCCCAGGCTCATCTTTTGAAGGTGTAGTACAGGTTTCCTTTGAGGATGAGAGATCCCATATGGAGTGATTGCTTTGTGAAAAATGTTAACTCCCAGGTGATAGTGTGTCTTTGTCTTTTAGACATTTTCTGTGTGAGTTCATTTGAGAGCATAGTGCTTTGTCTGGTTTCACCCACTTAATGGTTGTGGGGCATTTGATGCACAGGGTGAAGTACACCACATGTTGAAATAGACATGTAGGACTCTGGGATCTTGAAACGTCTGTTGTGGGGGGTATTGATCATTTTACCAGTGGAGATATGTCTGCAGGTTTTGCAGTTGTCATTGTTATGGTGCTGTCTGGTCCTGAAGTATTAATTGCCCACTTCATCTTAAATGGTCTCTTGGGACATATTTCCCCCTTATGCTAAACAATCTGTCCCATTGGTTTGTATTTAGCTGTGACACTGAGTATCTTTTCCTGACCTGAAGAAGAGCTCTTTCTAGCTCCAAAGCTTGTTTCTTTCACAACCAGAATTTGGTCCAATAAAAGATATTACCTCACCCACCTTCTCTCTCTCAATATCGGGATTGGGTTGCTAAAGCCCCGAGCTCTGCCATCCTGTGGGGCAGAAGCCTTGAGCCTCCTGCCCCACCAGGCTAAAGCCCAGAGGCCCAAGCCCTGGCACCCAGCAGGGTAGAAGCCTGGACCCCCCCACACACACTTGTGGGGCTAAAGCCCAGAGTCCTGGCGCCCAGTAGGGCAGAAGTCCTGTGCCCTGCAGGGGAGAAGCCCAGAGCCATGAGTTCCAGCACCCAGCGGCTGGAGCCCCAGCACCCCACAGGGCTAAAGCCCTGAGTCCTGAGCCCTGCAGGGCTAAAGACGCAAGGCTCCAGCCCCGTCGCCTGTGGCTGAAGTCCTGAGCCTGCTCCCCGCCCCACTGGGCCCTGGAGTTTTTATAGCATGTTGGGTGAGCCTCAGAAAGAAAGAAAGAGAAGGTTGAGAACCCCTGAGTTGAACAGCACCTTGGCTGTGTGTGGGGATTTACAGATAAAAAAGACACAGTACCTGCCCTGAAGAGTTTACGATCTAAAGGCCTGATTCTGTGATTTAAGTGGTAGCAACTGAATGAGTAAGGGATGCAAAATCCAATCTTGAGCAACATGAAATGAGTGAGTTTGAAAATCACAGTGGAAGCAGTAGACAAATAGAGAAGGGTTAATAAAGATCACATGGCTGAATGCACCTAAATTGGTTTGTTTTCTGCTTCCATTTAAAAAGAAAAGCATAGTCATTGTGTTATTTAAAATGGTTGGAATTAAAGACCATTATATATCTTTGCTATTAGTTCATCAGTTCTGTAGATCTATGAACCTGTTTATCTCTGCTTCACAGGTAGTCACCGATTTAGAATGGCAAAAATCTGTTCACTAGGAACAATAAAACTGCCAAGCTGAGAAAAACATCACTGCTTTCAAAGAAGGAAGAAAAGACAAAACATTTAGTGCTTGTTAAAGCTGCCAGATTAACATCCCTAGAGAATAAAGCCCTCTATCATAGGGCAGATACTGCACAAGCTTCCCAGCACCCATCAGTGAAGGGTGTTCTCTACAGACTGTAAATGTGAGAAAAAGAAAATCTGACTTTAGTTTTTCCACAAAAGTTGGAGCAAAGAAGAGAAATACTTTTCTGTGAATCCGACAAATTATCTGCCTCTGTCCTGTTCCCCTTGCCCCCTTCCTTCTGGTATTTTGAAGGTGCCTGTCATCATGGTATTCAAACACCAATTTCACTACCGCCAGGATTTTTTCCCCCTCCCCATACGGCTGGAGCTTCAGGTAGCAAATTCCGATTCCACCCAGAAGCTCTTTGTCTGCTTATAAATAATGGTGGTAGATTTAATTTATGAAAGAAATATGTCCTGTCCTTGCAGCGGAGAGGAATATAATGCCGAATGTTTGGTTTGTTTTTTTAATGTCTCTGTATGACAGGACAGAAACTCTTACTTTAATATGGAGAAGTGTAGGTGAGTTTTAAAGGGATGCTGTCAGGTTAAAAACCATTGTTTAAAAAAATCTTGTGCCATCAGTAACACCTTAGATTATTACAGATGAAAGGATTTTTTAAAGATCTCATTTGCATTTCATCTGTTAGGCACTTTATTTTTTGTTCCAATATAGACCATAGAAATATAGATTCATTTATGTTTGTAGTCACATTCGGACATTTGGCTCTCATGCACTAACCCTATGTTGCTGGAATGTTGAAATCTGCACTTTTTTTAACTGGCTTTTTGACATTTTGTTAGTGGGAAAATAGCAGTTGAAAGATGTGTGAGGCCCATCATGTGAGATGCCAGTTACCCTCAGCTTCCATTAATGGCAATGAGAATGCTCAAAACTTTGCAGAACCAGTTCTTCCCTCTATAAATAGTTTCTTCTAGGAGGAGGAAAATGTGGAGGGCTGCAGCTGTGGAAGGGCAGTAGAGATTTAAGAACATAAGAATGGCCATACTGGGTCAGACCGAAGGTCCATTTAGTCCAGTATCCTGTCTTCTGACAGTGGCCAGTGCCAGATGCCCCAGAGCGAATGAACAGAACAGGTATCATCAAGTGATCCATCCCGTCGCCCATTCCCAGCTTCTGGCAAACAGAGGCTAGGGACACCATCCCCGCCCATCCTGGCTAATAGCCATTGATGGACCTATCCTCCATGAATTTATCTAGTTCTTTTTTGAACCCTGTCATAGTTGTTGGCCTTCACAACATCCTCTTGCAAGGAGTTCTAAAGCTTGACTGTGCGTTGTGTGAAAAAATACTTCTTTTTGTTTGTTTTAAATCTGCCTATTAATTTCATTTGGTGACCCCTAGTTCTTGTGTTATGAGAAGGAGTAAATAACACTTCCTTATTTATTTCCTCCATACCAGTCATGATTTTGTAGACCTCTATCATATTCCCCCTTAGTCATCTTTTATTTCCAACCAGATAAGTCCCAGTCTTATTAATCTCTCCTCATATGGCAGCCATTCCATGCCCTTAATCTTTTTTTGTTGCCCTTTTCTGAACCTTTTCCAATTCTAATATATCTTTTTTGAAATGTGGCGACCACATCTTTGCAGCTTGTGGTATTTTTCTCTTAACTGGATAGCTTCAGATCTGCTTCAATTACAATTTAATCAGCCAAGATGAAAAAATGTGTTGGATAAGACCACTGTGCCCTCAGAGTGGTAACAAACCTCATTACTCATAAAGGATAGGAAAGGCAGAGTAGTATAGGCTGAGATCCTCCATTTAAGTTACAGTTAACGTAATTGGAACCATCCTCTGTAAGCTACACACTCTCTGTAAGAAATACCTTTATAGAAAATAAGTTTGTCCATTTCAGCTTCTGTTTTCAGTGTAATAACTAAGTGATCTTACAGGTAGGTATTCCCAGATAAAAGACTGTGGTGTGGGGAGGTGTTAGGCAAGGGAATGGGTATGAAGGGATTGTACCTGTTAAGACTAAGTGCATGATCTCTGGCACTGAAAGCGTTGCGCCTGATGGGGAGCAGTGGGGTTGGTGCTCTACTCCAGCTCTTCCAGAAGAGTGAAAAGAGGAGGTGGTGAATTGATCTAGCACATGGCTTCTCGAGCTGGAGGTAGTGAACAGGTCCTCCAACAATCACCCTTCCTTCCTTCCTTTAAGGCTGAATGGGGGACGGAAAGGGCGTGCAACCTTTTTCTCTTGTAACATGGGATTATGCTATGGAAAAAATTGAGAAACACAGCTCCAGAACAGAAAGGAGGATGCCTGCTGTGGAATGACTGGGAAGGAAGGGAGACAGCCAGAATCATGGCTGGCTGACAAAAGGCTGCTCTCCCTCATTTGGCCGTTAACTGTCTCTTCCCACAATCCTCCTAGTGGTTCTGTCTCCTTATGCTCCATTTCACTCGGTCTCCTTTTTGCTCTTCCCCATTCACCTGCTGATTTCCAAGGCCTTCCCGTGCCTTTGATTTCTGTCTTAATGGACACTGGGGCCCAGCTTCTTCTGCTAGGATCTAGTGAGGTCCTCAATCTCCTTTCAGTTGTACTATGGTGAGGCTTCAAAATCCTGACTCAACCTACCTGCACAGTCAGGAGAGTAAAAAGAGTATCCATTTTTTTCTAAACGTACTGGAGTCTCAAGGCCACAGGGCCAAAACTGTTCTAATATAATGTCACACGTTTTCAGGATCTGACATATCCAGTATGCGTAGTCCAAATGTCTTTAACCTGGGAGGGCAGGGAGTACGATGGGAAGGGCTTTATAGCAAATGGAAACTTCAGCATAAAACAACTTTTATTGAGGAAATTGAGATAAGGAGGTTCAAAACTGGATCATTGACATTGTCTGTTTAAATTGGATTAAATTAGCACTAAATCCCCCTCCTATAGTTTTTAAACCCCCATATGGGAGCTCTGAACAGAGAAGGCAGATCCAAGTTTGTTTTAATTGGCTTTATTTATTTTGATCATTTTTACTGCAAATACCCTTTCTCCTTTTAATTGAACAGAAGTACAGTTTGCCCATTTTATACAGCAGTACACGTTACCTAGGTACAACTGCACTAAGTGTCCGTGATCCCACTTTGCTAGATTATACAGCCAGTGGTCTTTTTTCACGTCTTCTAAGATTGAGAGGCTCAGCATGACTATTAGAAAGGAGAGAGAGAGAGAATGGAAAATACCAAGGGCCATGAGGCACTGTATGGCAAAACACATCTTGACTTTTAATATTTTGGGGGGGATGAGAGAATTAAAAAAAGGAAAACTCTCATTTTGAGTGCTTCTGATTTCATCTTATGGATACTTTTAATCAGACTTCTCCAGATAAATATTAAATATCACCTTATCACCAGCACTATGAATTGTGGATCTGGGTTCTCTCCAATTTTAAATGTGATAATATGACAGATAGATGTCAGAGCTCAGTGTGAAATGAGAGACCACCAAAGGGCTCATGTACTCTAAGAGTTCAGTGTTTGAGGATGTCTCAGGGATAGCATGCTGAAGTGTTTGTCCTTAGCATGTCACCGTGATCTCTTTCTTGTCCATCAACAACCCCTATTTCCTCAGTCCTTGATCTGTTACAGAGTTTTGCTGATGTGAATGACAAACTAGATGAGAACAGCTGGGTGTATAATACCATTGGCACATCAGACCCTGAGACAATATTTTAGTTTAAACATGCATGTTTTTTTTCCTTTGCCTAATTTTTGTTATTGTTCTTTGCAATGATTACATTTTTATTCTCCCCTACCTCTTCACATCTTTAACTGCTCACCTTTTTTTCACTTTTTAAAAGGATATCCATCTTAGTTTGTGGCCTAATATGTAGTTTCCTTAAAATAAGGATTGAGGATGGGGAATTACAAAACCTAACATGACAGAAATGTTCCCATGGCTCTTTACTTAAATAATTGACACCAGCTGTTCAAACATCTAAACAAGTTCCTGCACTGTTGTGAACTTAGAGAGCTGTAACAGCAACATTTATTGCTTTCCAAACTCATTCACGTTGTCAACCACTTCCTAAAATAGAAAGAACGAGGAGTATTTGTGGCACCTTAGAGACTAACAAATTTATTTGAGCATAAGCTTTCTTGGGCTAAAACCCACTTCACTGGATGCATGCAGTAGAAAATACAATAGGATTTATTGTATACATACACAGAAAACAGAATACACAGAATACACAGATATATACATACACAGAAAACATGAAAACATGGGTGTTGTGATACACATTATAACGAAAGTGAGCAACTAAGGTGATCTATTATCAGCAGGAGAAAAAACCTTTTGTAGTGATAATCAGGATGGCCCATTTCCAACAGTTGACAAGAAGGTGAGAGTAACAGTGTGTGTGTGGGGGGGGAATAAGCATGGGGAAATAGTTTTACTTTGTGTAATGACCCATCCACCCAGTCTTTATTCAAGCCCAATTTAGTGGTGTCCAGTTTGCAAATTAATTCCAATTCAGCAGTCTCTCATTGGAGTGTGTTTTTGAATTTTTTTTGTTGTACTATTGCGAGTTTTAGCTCTGTAATCGAGTGACCAGGGAGATTGAAGTGTTCTCTGACTGGTTTTTGAATGTTATAATTCTTAATGTCTGATTTGTGTCCATTTATTCTTTTACGTAGATACTGTCCGGTTTGGCCAATGTACACGACAGAGGGGCATTGCTGGCACATGATGGCATATATCACATTGGTAGATGTGCAGGTGAACGAGCCTCTGATAATGTGGCTGATGTGATTAGGTCCTTTGATGGTGTCCCCTGAATAGGTATGTGGACAGAGTTGGCAACGGGCTTTGTTGCAAGGATAGGTTCCTGGGTTAGCGTTTTTGTTGTGTGGTGTGTGGTTGCATGAGTCAGAAAATATGGCCACGTCATCAAGATAGGCAACTGCAGATTCTCCCAATCCCACTAGGAGACTATCTACAAGTTTCTGGAAGGTGGCAGGTGCATTTCACAGCCCGAAAGGGAGCACATTAAATTCATACAGCCCTACATGTGTGATGAAGGCTGATCTTTCCTTGGCAGATTCATCTAGCGGGACCTGCCAGTACCCCTTGTTTAAGTCCAAGGTAGAGATGAACTGGGCATGTCCCAGTTTCTCCAATAGCTCCGAAGTGTGAGGCATTGGATAGTTGTCTGGGCAAGTCACCGCATTTAGCTGACGGTAGTCCACGCAAATGCATATTTCCCCATCTGATTTGGGAACTAGAACCCTGGAGATGCCCACGCACTGTTGGAGGCATGGATTATACCCATCTGTAGCATGTCCTCAATCTCCCATACTATAGCAGTTTTGGCTTGAGGAGCCACCCAGTAAGGTTGGGCTCTAATTGGGCGAGCATTACCTGTGTCAATGGAGTGGTATGCCCGTTCGGTCAGTCCTGGGGTGGCTGAGAACATTGGTGTGAAGCTAGTGCACAACACCTTGATCTGCATATGTCTGAGGGTCATTGAGAGGTTCACCTCTTCCACACCACCGTCACTTTTTCCTTCATAGTAGACACCTTCAGGCTACTCAGCGTCATCTGCTCCCTGGGCTGTAAACTGACAAACCTTTAATTCTCTGGAATAAAAGGGCTTTAGAGAATTAACATGGTACACCTTAGGTTTTAGGTTTGAGGTGGAGGATGCTATGAGATAGTTAACAGCTCCAAGGCACTCTTGGACCATGAAAGGCCCTTCCCATGACGCTTCCATCTTATGGGCCTGGAGCTCCTTCAAGACCATGACCTGGTCCCCTACTTTGAAGGAATGCTTTCTGGCATCTTTTAGGTAATTCTCTAGCAAGAGCTAAAGAGGTTCAGAGGGTGTTTTGTAGGTTGTTTACAAAGTCCAGAATGTTAGTACCTGGAGAAGACTTAGAACTCTCCCATTGCTGTTTCATCAACTGTAATGGCCCCTTAACCTCGTGGCCATACACAAGTTCAAACGGTGAAAACCCTAAACTGGGGTGTGGCACAGCCCTGAAGGCAAAGAGCAACTGCTGCAACTCTAGGTCCCAATCATTGGAGTGCTTATTTACGAATTTACGTATCATGGCCCTCAAAGTTCCATTAAACTTCTCCACTAGGCCATTTGTTTGATGGTGGTAAGGGGTGGCAACCAAGTGGTTCACCCCATGAGCTTCCCACAGGCTTTTCATGGTCCCTGCCAGGAAATTAGTTCCTGAATCCGTAAGGATGTCAGAGGGCCAACCTACCCTGGCAAAAAATGTCTGTTAATGCCTGGCACACACTTTTAGCCCTGGTGTTGCTTAGAGCTACTGCTTCCAGCCATCGGGTGGCAAAATCCATGAAAGTCAGTATGTACTGCTTTCCTCTGGGTGTCTTTTTTGGGACAGGACCCAGAATATCCACAGCTACTCGCTGAAAGGGAACCTCAATTATGGGGAGTGGCTGGAGAGGGGCTTTGACTGGTCTTGGGGTTTTCCCACTCTTTGGCACACCTCACAAGACTGGACATAAGTAGAAACATCCTTGCCCATTCCCTCCCAATGGAATGACCTCCCCAAACAGTCTTTGATCCTGTTCACCCCAGCATGACCACTAGGATGATCATGGGCTAAGCTCAAGAGCTTTACCCGGGACTTAGTTGGAACTACCAATTGTCTTTGAGGATGCCAGTCTTCCTGGTGTCCACTAGAAAGAGTTTCCTTGTATAAAACTCCTCTTTCTACAACAAACCGTGGGGCTGGTTCTGTTGACTGTGAACCACTCTCTGCTGGTGCACTATGTTGGGGTTCAGGCTCTGGCTGAACCTCTTGCACAGGTTTAAGCTGCTGCTGCCAGTGCAGGCTCAGTGGGGCCCTCTGGTGTTGGAGCTGTAGATGGGGTTGCAAGTGCTCGACTCAGTGCTGGCAATGGTTCTAGTGCTGGTTGCTTTGCCAGTTCCGGTTCTGGGACTGGCTTTGGCTGGGTCTCTGGGACTGGATCGACTACGGCTGTTGCAGTTGTTGGCAGGGGATCCGGTTCCATCACCTCCATCAGGGTCTCTGGTAACACTGACGGGGCCCTGATGGAATGCTCAGGAACAGGGGTAGGTGTAAAAGCTTGCTTAACCCGGCTGCAGGTGACCATTCCCACCCTCTGAGATAGCTTCACATGGTTGGCCAAGTCTTCCCACAGCAGCATGGGAATTGGATAATCATCATAGACTGCAAAAGTCCACATTCCTGACCAGCCCTTGTACTGGACAGGCAATTCAGCTGTAGGCAAATTTAAAGATTTTGACATGAAGGGTTGAATCGTCACTTGAGCCTCTGGTTGATGAATTTGGGGTCCACTAAGGATTGGTGGATAGCTGACACCTGTTCTCCAGTGTCCCTCCATGCTGTAATCTTCTTCCTGCCCACACTCACGGTTTCCCTTTGCTCTGAGGGTACCTGGGAGGCATCTGGGCCTGAGGACCTTTGGTGTGACTCCGGTGCAATGAACTGAAGTCTGTTGGGGTTCCTGGGGCAGTTGGCCTTCACATGCCCCAGCTCATTACATTTAAAACATCACCCAGCTGACTGGTCACTAGGGCAAAGTGGGTTGCTGGAGACTGGTGTGGGGTGACGATAAGGTGTTCGGGTTTTTCCTTGGGATGTAGGTGGGGCCTTGGGCTGCCCCCGGTGATAGGGTGTTGTCTCGGGTTGCCCCTTCTGATAGCCGTTCCAACTGCTATTAGTTTTTTTCTTTTCTGCCACCTCCATCCATTTGGTTCCAATCTCCCCCACCTCGATTACCATCTAGGATGTACCTTTCTGTTTCCTCAGGAACACCCTCGAAGAACTGCTCCATTTGCATTAGGAGAGACAGATCTTCCAGAGATTTAACGCTTGCTCCTGATATCCAGGCATCCCAATTTTTCACAATGTTGTAGGCATGTCAGGAAAATGCCACGCCCGGTTTCCACTCTAGGGCTCTGAACTGCCGACAGGCCTGCTCGGGTGTTAGCCCCATTCTGATTCTGGCCTGTTTTTTAAAAAGTTCATACCTGTTCTTGTGTTCCTTACGCATTTCAGCTGCCACCTCTGCTAAGGGTCCACTGAGCTGCGGCCTCAGCTCTACCACATACTGGTCTGATGCTGTACTCAATTTTCTAAGAAGGCCTCTGTATCATCACCTACCTTATAGATGGGGAACACTTTGGGAGGGGAAGCTGTACCTGGAGAAGGATTGCTAGGTTTGTCTGGTATATTTTGCTTAGCCCTTGCCATCTCTAACTCCAGTTCATGCTTCCTCTCTCATTCCCTCTCCTCCTGAGCATGCTTCTGGGCCTTCCTCTGGGCCTCCATAGCTCTCTCATGGGCAGCCTCTTCTCTGGCTGTTTCTGCCTCCCTAGCAGATTTTTCCTCTGGCCACTTGTGCATCAATCTCCATCTATCTGAGTTCCAGCTGTCTTTCATGTTCCTTCTGTCTTTCCTCAGCTTCAAATCTGGTTAATTCCAGTTTTTTCTGGGCGTCACTTTCTGTCATCCTAGCCTTTCTGCACTTAGCCTAGCTTAACCCGAGAGCTAAAAAGAAAAAAAAACCACACAGCTTGTGAATTCTCTTGCAGGATTTAACAACTCTGCCCTGAGGCAGAGAGGAAAAAAAACTCCAGCTGCTCTCAGCTAAAAGAAAAAAAAAGTCCTTTAAAAAACAAAACAACAACAACAAAAGCCTCCCTGCTTTCCAAGTAGCCAAAAGAAAAAAAAATGTCCTTTTAATATCCTGAGGTTTGTGCTTCTGGTTCAAAATGATCCCACCGCTCTGCCACCATGTCAGAGTTCCCTCCCGACTCTGAACTCTAGGGTACAGATGTGGGGACCCACATGAAAGACCCCCTAAGCTTATTTCTACCAGCTTAGGTTAAAAACTTCCCCAAGGCACAAATCCTTTCTTGTCCTTGGATGGGTACTGCTGCCACCACCAAGTGAGTTAGGAAAAGATTCAGGAAAAGAACCACTTGGAGTTCCTGTTTCCCTAAAATAGAGACTGTCTTGTGGGTCCTTTTGCTCCTAAATCTGAATTCCACACCTTTCCTGCTAAGTGCTTGATTACATGAAAAGTAACAGGAGGCAATGTGAAAGTAAACTGTATTTAATGTGATGGGGTCAGTTATTTGGTCATGTCTACATCATAAATGCTGTTTATTTCCTTTCCCAGACCAGATCCTCAAGTGGTGTAAACTGGTGTAGATTCATTGACTGTAAGATTTGACAGTTGTCAGTAGAGCTGGTTTGGAATTTATTGATCAAATGTTTTTACTTGGAAAACTGAAACGTTTTGTGGAAACGTACTGGTTTCAAGGAAAATGTCATGGAAGGGTTCTCACATCCAGGATGGAATCTCTGGTCAAAACAGGGGAGAGCGCAACAGACACTGGTTGCTCTGGGTTGTGGGAGATCCAGGTTCACATCCCTACACCAAATCTGGCACAGCAGGGCTATAGAGTCTCTCTCTTGGTTTATGTGAAAATTTTTGAAAGATGTAATTTTCCTTTTAGTGTGGAATGAAAACAAGTGTTAAAACCTCAACATTTTTCATGAAACAGAATTCTTGTTTTCTGGCCAAACAAGAATTTAGTAGTTTAGAAGTGCCTGGAGTGTTTGTATTCCTCCACTGATCTATTCTCCTTAGGTCAATTTGCAGTTTAATTTGATTTCCTTGTGTGTCTGCTACTGCTATTCCAGTTTTGTCATCTGCAAGTTTTGGGTTTTTTTCAATCAAGGTTGAATTCAAACCATAGGATACCTGAGAAAAATATGAAGCAGCTGCTCAGGATATACAGGAACTGCTTAGTTTAGCTGGTGAAAAAATGCGTTGAACACCCTAACTAACGTTCTGTGGTGTTTAGAGGTTGCTTGTAATTATTAGAATTGGGAGCACTGGCTGTCAGGAGTCTGAAACAACAGGAAACAGGAAGGAGGAGGGAGGAGCTGAGAGGCTGGGAGAAAGCTACAGAGGATGCAGCAGCAGCTTGGTAAAGAGGTTTCCACTTTGAAAATAAAGTCCTGCTGAAGCTTGTTTGTACCTTGCCTGGTTGATACAACATTTTGGCGACGAGGATGGATCTTCTGCCTCTGAACCCACCTGCACCCTTCTGCAAAGCCCAGGTGAGCCTCCAATTGCGTTTACTACCTGGATCCATATGTCTGAGACTTATCTGCTTGCAGTCACTGCTACAGAAATTTCTGAAGTAAGAAAGCGTGCTCTGCTAATCCACTGCCTTGGAGCAGAAGGGCAGTGTATATTTTACACTTTTCCCCTTGCAGATGATAAATATGATACTTCACTCACTGCATTAAAGAATTTTTTTGTGCCAAAAGAATGTAGTAGCTAATCGCTGCAGATTTCACCAGTGTGAGCAGAAACCAGGGGAAACTATAATGCAGTATATTGCTTCCCTGAGGAGTCTGATTGTAATTTGTGACTTTGGGAATATGGCAGATGAGATGATTAGAGACCAGCTCATTGAGAAAACAACTATGCTTCGTGTAAGAGAACGCTTACTTCTAGAACCTTACACTAGAAAAAGCAATAACCATAGCTACTCAGATTGAGTCAGCTATAGCTGAAGCCAAAATAATGAGCATGGATACAGGAGGCACAGTCCAGGCTGTCACTCCTTTGCAGAAAAGTTCACTACAACTGTAGACACACAATTGCAAGAGGAAAACTAATGAAAAACCACCAAATCAGCAAATTCAAAATACAGTAAAAGCATGCTTTCGCTGTGGATCCCCACAACGCCTTGCAAGCTACACAGGATGTGTGACAAAAGTAGCTGAGTGCAATCACTGCAAAAAGATTGGACATTTTCAATCTAAAGTATGTCGCAGTAGCCAGTTCAATCAACAGGTGCATGCTGTTACAATACCAGATGTTTCTGTGCTGAGCATGGACGAAATCACTACTGCACGTGTTCCAGAACAGATAAAGTGCACTGTAAACGTTTCTGCCATACCCTCAGGCAAACCACAGTCTATTCAGTTAATGTTGGACATTGACTCAGCAGTATCTATACTACCTGATTCCATCTATCTGCATTACTTTAAAGATGTGCCTCTTACTGAACCCAAACTTGACTTGGTGTGCTCTTTGAAAAAACATATTCCAGTACATGGCTGCCTGCCAGCAATAGTTACTTTTGGTGATTGCTGTGTTACTGCGGAGTTCTACATTGTCCACAAAGGCACTCCTTTCCTTTGCAGAGATTTATTGGTTGCTTTAAATCTCAGGGTAGTTAATGGACAAATTGATCTTCCTCAGCAAAGCACTCTTGTGGTACACACACCAGTTTCAGCTGGGACCCAATACCAGGTTGAGGAGAAACTCAGCTGTGCTTATGGGTTTCTGCATAAAGTTAAAATGCGGAATAATGTGATGCCTGTATGACAGAAGTTATGGCACTTACCATTTTCAGTCAGGGAAGCTGTTTCAGAGGAACTTAGAAAACTTCTTCAAAAGGACATTATTGAAGATATCAACTCCTCAGAATGGGTTTCACTTATAGTAGTGACACAGAAGTAGGGTGGAGGCATTTGTCTTTGTGATTGACAGCCATCCTCTTCCTCACAAAGAAAAAGTGTTTGCAGAACTCCATGGAGCAAAGATGTTTTCTAGTCTTGATTTGCAGAGTGCATACCATCAGGTTATGTTGTATGAAGATAGCAGAGACCTCACTGCATTTATTACACATGAGAGTCTATTTAATTTTAAACGTGTTGCATACAGTCTCGCATCTGCCCCAAGTACCTTTCAAAAAATGATGTCATTGATTCTGAAGAATCAATGTGGAGTTCAGTGCTATCTGGATGATATTATCATGTTTGGAAATACTTCTGAGGAGCATGACAATAACCTGCAGTCTGTACTAAACTGCATCAGCACAGCAGGTCTCCAGCTCAATAGGTCCAAATGCAAATTTAGACAAACTGAACTCTCCTTTCTGGGGCATACAATTTCACAGGCTGGACTAAAACCTGATCCAGATCATATCCTGGCAATTTCAAATGCTCCTCCTCCAACAGATTTGCAAACCTTACGTTCCTTCTTGGGTCTTGCCTCCTGGTATGCAAAATTCATTCCCAATTATGCTTCTGTCATTGAACCAGTATGGGACTTACTACAGAGAAGTTCAACCTTAGTGTGGACAACGGATGCACAAACTAGTTTCAAAACAGTAAAAGACTTGATTGTACATGGTCCAGTACTTGCACTGTTCAGTCCTGGATTGCCCACAATTGTAACTACTGATGCTTCTGATTGTGGACTTGGGGCTGTTCTCACACAACTGCATGAGGACAGCACAGAGAGGACTGTTGCATTTGCTTCAAGGACACTAAGTAATGCTGAGAGAAAATATTCTACAGTCGAAAAAGAAGCACTTGCTTGTGTCTGGGCTACTGAAAAATGGAGAACTTACCTGTGGGGCCACACATTCAAGTTGCGCACAGACCACAGCCCTTTAACAACATTGCTCACCATGAAAGGACTGGGAAAAGCAGGATGGTCTGCAAGACTACTCTCTTTCAATTATGAACTGGAATATAAACCTGGAAACCAAAATGTGGTCGCTGATTGCCTTTCAATTATGAACTGGAATATAAACCTGGAAACCAAAATGTGGTCACTGATTGCCTTTTTCGCCTGCTTTGCCTTCACCAGATGGTCCACTGGAGGATGAGGATGTGGAGGTTGCACTTATTACAGACACTCTCACTGCAGTTACAAGAGAACGATTTCAAGCTTCTTCTTCAGCATGTCCAATTCAACAAAAACTATGGGAATTTCTGACAAAGAGATGGCCCAGTCACCCTAAAAACCTTGACCCAGTTTTGCTGCCTTATTTTAGAGTTCAGGATGAACTTTCTTTGCTTGATGGCTGTGTGCTACGAGGTACACACTGGCTCCTTGTGCCAGAAGAAGTATAGTCAAAACTCATACACCTGGCACACGATACTCATCAAGGAATTGTCCGAACCAAACAACGACTATGGATCTGTATTGGTGGCCAGGGATGGACTCTCAAGCATAAAATCCTGTGTCACTTGCCAAATGCATGATAAGACAGCAGTGACATGTACCCCTCCATTACAGCCTGTTCCTCTTCCTGAATCTTTATGGGAAAAAGTGGTGATTGACATTGTAGGATCCTTTGATACTGCTCCAAGTGACTGCCGTTATGCCATCACTTTAATAGACTATTTCAGTAAATGGCCTGAGGTAGCGTTTACATCACAAATCTCTTCTGCTATGGTAATTAAGTTCCTCTCTTCAGTTTTTAGCAGGGAAGGTAACCCCAAAGGACTGGTTTCAGATAATGGTAGTCAATTTACTTCCCTGGAGTTTGAAACTTTTCTAGCACAGAGGAACATTTTACATAGACCATCATCCCTATATTACCCTCAAGCCAATGGGGAAATCGAACAGTTCAACAGAAGTTTGAAAGAGAGTTTGCAAACGGCTAAACTGGAAGGGCGATTGTGGATACCCTTCTGTCAAGGTTCCTCCCCCACTCTGAACTCTAGGGTACAGATGTGGGGACCTGCATGAAAAACCTCCTAAGCTTATCTTTACCAGCTTAGGTCAAAACTTCCCCAAGGTACAAAATATTACACCCGTTATCCTTGGAATGGCCGCTACCACCACCAAACTAATACTGGTTACTGGGGAAGAGCTGTTTGGACGCGTCCTTCCCCCCAAAATACTTCCCAAAACCTTGCACCCCACTTCCTGGACAAGGTTTGGTAAAAAGCCTCACCAATTTGCCTAGGTGACTACAGACCCAGACCCTTGGATCTTAAGAACAATGAACAATCCTCCCAACACTTGCACCCCCCCTCTCCTGGGAAATGTTGGATAAAAAGCCTCACCAATTTGCATAGGTGACCACAGACCCAAACCCTTGGATCTGAGAACAATGAAAAAGCATTCAGTTTTTTACAAGAAGACTTTTAATAAAAATAGAAGTAAATAGAAATAAAGAAATCCCCCCTGTAAAATCAGGATGGTAGATATCTTACAGGGTAATTAGATTCAAAAACATAGAGAACCCCTCTAGGCAAAACCTTAAGTTACAAAAAAGATACACAGACAGAAATAGTTATTCTATTCAGCACAATGCTTTTCTCAGCCATTTAAAGAAATCATAATCTAACACATACCTAGCTAGATTACTTACTAAAAGTTCTAAGACTCCATTCCTGTTCTGTCCCTGGCAAGAAGCAGCATACAGACAGACACAGACCCTTTGTTTCTCTCCCTCCTCCCAGCTTTTGAAAGTATCTTGTCTCCTCATTGGTCATTTTGGTCAGGTGCCAGCGAGGTTACCTTTAGCTTCTTAACCCTTTACAGGTGAGAGGAGCTTTCCCCTGGCCAGGAGGGATTTCAAAGGGGTTTACCCTTCCCTTTATATTTATGACACCTTCACTACTGATTTCTTGCAAACATATCAAGCTACACAACATGCCACAATGCAAAGATCACCCGCAGAGTTATTGCATGGGAAACAAATGAATACTAAACTGAACATTGCTGGATTGTTAAAGACATGACCTGATGCCCCAACCGAGGATGATGTGAGAAAAACAGTTGAACAGAACCAAGCTAAGACTAAGGCTTTCACAGACTAGCGGCGGCCTGCTAAGGAACCAAAGTTTGAGTGTGGTTCCTTCGTTAGAATACAAAAACCTGGAATTTTACGCAAAGGGGACCATAAATTCACAGCTCCTCTTAAAATCATAGAGAAGAAGCCTATCGACTTTCTGATGGGTGGGTATGGAATGCTTCTTATCTTGCACCTGCCTATGCACCAAGAAGAGATTATGCCAACACCCAGTCTGCATTGGATGACTTCACCATAGTATCAACACAACAAGACATTGCACTGGAACCGGGGCTTGAGAGATGGCCTGTCAGACCCAGACGACCACCTGTCTGGACTAGAGACTATGTTATGTAGCATCTACAGTGTTTTCAGTGTAATATTTCTGCTAACAGTATAGTGTCTTGTTTCATATTTGTTCCTGTGGTTAAAACAATAATGTTTATCTTAATTGGGAGAGTTTCTTAAGAGAGGAGGGAATGTGGTGTTTAGATGTTGCTTGTAATTATTAGAATTGGGAGCACTGGCTGTTGGGAGTCTGAAAGGACAGGAAACAGGAAGGAGGGGGGAGGAGTTGAGAGGCTGTGAGAAAGCTACAGAGGGTGCAGCAGCAGCTTGGTAAAGAGATTTCCATTTTGAAAGTAAAGTCCTGTTGAAGCTTGTTAGTACCTTGCCTGGTTGATACAACACATTCCTGATTGAGCTATGGTTAAGAAGTATCCTTGCTCAATGACTGACAAGTGCTAACCATTATAACAGAAGTCTCTCTGTGGATGATCTGTCCATGGATCAAAGTTTGAGAACGCCTGTGCTTGTTCATGAGGTGCTAAATGTGAAACTGATTAGGACAAAAGTGAAACCAGCCTGTCTATATTCTTTGCCTGAGCTGTGATATTTAAAAGTAACAGCAAAAATGGCAATTTCAGTGTTTTTTTCAAAGCAGTGCAAAATGAGCCTGAGTTTGCAGTTTGAATAATTTAAGATATTGTTTCCTGATTTCAACTAGGAATATATTTCTCCAAGAGTTTTATGCTGACAGTATTCCTTTAATATTTCTGTACATTTTGCTCTTCCAAGTGTGTCCCACATTTCCATCCCCACTGGTTACCTCCAAAGCTCTCTGAATGTTGCCCTCAGATGATTAGACAGGCCTCCTTTTTCTGTTGCAGAACAGCAGTGGAATCTTAAAGAACTGTAAGTCTGAGAGCTACAGCAAAGCCAGGATACACTAAGTACAAAGAAACCTACCTAAGCATATAACTGATACATAAAGGAAAGAATTAAGAGTAGCAGCAATGTTAGTCTGTATCCGCAAAAAGAAAAGGAGTACTTGTGGCACCTTAAGACTAACAAATTTATTTGAGCATAAGCTTTCGTGAACTACAGCTCACATCATCGGATGCATGCAGTTCACTTATTGTGCAGAGGGCTTCCCGTAAGCCATGGAGGGGTAGAAAGGGCCATGCAAGAGGTATGAATAGGCTATGCATAAGGGACTTGGGATCGGGGGGATTTGCTGGAGCCATGATTACACATGTTCATTGGTGCAGATACTTCCAGAGAGATTGCAGAGTATCGGGGCTGTTATTCCAGCTTCAGTGGGGCTGAACTGCAGATTCACAGCCTGCCTATGGTTCTCGAGAGGTAAATTTAGTCTTCCCACTTTAGCTCCATGGAAATCCCCACAGAAACACTGATAACTTACTTTGTGTGAATGACTGCAATGTTGTTTTCGCCTTGTTGGTCCCAGGGTATTAGAGAGAGATAGTGGTGAGGTAATATCTTTAATTGGACCAACTTCTGTTGGTGAGAGAGGGACAGCTTACACAGAGCTCTTCTTTGTGTGAATAAAGGGGCATACCTGAAGTTTACTGAGGATATAATTAATTACTAGTACTGGTTGAAAATTGAAGAAAGTGTCATGACAAATTTTTTAAGTTGTCTATTTTGTAGGGTTTGAAACAGAACAATTTTTAATTTTGTGATTTGTTTTTCCATAAAATATTGGACTTTCAAAATTGCATGTGTCTTCCCCTTTTCGCTACTGCATGTAATGAAATTAATGCCCTGGTTTTTCACTTTCAGTTCTAATTTTTCAAACTTCCTCAACTTTTGCAATAGTGTGGGGCATAGTTACAAAGTTGCAATTTTCCTTTTCCACTGGGTAACTTTTCCAAAGTTAAGGGAGTTTTGAAGTTAGCTGACAAAGGAAAAATGAGAAAAAGTGTGGGGGAAAGGAGATACCCTTTCTATTTTAATTACATCTAATGGCAATAAGGGAGAAGAAATGAGGGGAAACATCATAAATTTCATTTTTTGAAAACAAAAAAGATTTCATTTCAAAACTAAAAAAAATTTTCCGTTTCATTTCATTTAGAAATCTCTTTTTCCCACAAAAAAGTCCTTTTTCAGAAAACTCCAGTTTTTTGGGAGGAAATTTTTTGAGTTGAAACATTTGATCGACTCTACTAATTAAAAAGCCATTTTCTTTAGCTACTTGTGAGCACTGTCACAAGTATAAATAAATTACTGCTAATTTAATAGAACCCACTCTCCAGAAAATTGTAATAAATCTTGATATTTCCTGTACATTTTGGAACCCATTTTTACAATTGGATTCATACAATCAGACCTTTGCATCTAAATGGACTCCCATTCACTTGTACTGGGGTCATCTGACAGGATTGGGTGCTGAGCTGGATGCAAAATGTCATCAGTAGAAGCTAAATTCATTCAGAGACACCAAACATATGTGGTGTTTGGCTTCAGTGACCTCACCCTCTCCATAAAGCATCTTAAACTGTCCAGACCTCAAATTACATTACTTCTGACAGGTTCTGATCATTAAGCTTTGACACCAGAGGCCAAGCTCCACACGGGGAAGTCACATCAGTGGTTTAGCGGCTCAGTAAACCCCACAAACACAATCCACCTCCTGCTCATCTCAAGATTAACAGGTTTCAGAGAGTCGAAGGCTCTCTAATGTGTTCCCCAACTATCTGGACTAATTAATTTGGCCTCATTTAACCTAATATTTTTTTTTAAATCATTCATTTAGCCCCATTGTGGTTCATCAAGCCGAATGGTTAGTTATGTTCATATCTCAGCATGGCTTTTGCCATAAAGCACTCATCACTAAGCTGGAATCTTAGCTCTTACCCCTGTGATTCCCCCCAAGCAAAAGCCCAGCTGGGCAAATGGGATCAAATTCTGTGTTGACCCTGGACATCCTTTGCTGAAGGCATTAAAGCAGCATGTGGGACCAGGTTTCCAAGTGCTTACCACCCACCACTAGGCCAGGTTTTCAAGAGCTCTTCTCTCAGTGAGGCACCGATGTAGGACCAGATTTTCAAAAGTGTTCAGCACCCAGCAGATTCCATTGCAAAACCGTTGACCAACCTGCGCAACCTGCTGGGTCTTTCTGGCAATCTGGCCATGGATTTTGGAGCCTAAATGGGAGCTGAGCAATTAGAAAAGCTGATGCCAACTGTGGGAGATAGGGCCTTCTGAACACTATGGCCGTGGTGTGAGTCAAGGCAGAATTTGGCTCGTGGTTTGCAAAGGTCTAGTGACACCATAGGGAAATAAAAACACGTCAGGCCTGATTCTGATTATTGAAGTATATGGGAGTTTTGCCATTGACTTCAGTAAGCTCAGAATCAGACCCCTCATCCTGCTTCTTCCGTTACTATATCAGTGGATGATTTTTGTCACTTTTCTTTTAAACATTACTTTTTTGTTCAGTAGAAATTAGTCTTGTCCAGCAAGAAGAAGTTAACAATTAGCAGTGCATTCAAACCAAAGTAATTCTTGCTTTCAAATCTTCATAATATTTCCTAGATTTTGGGGGCAAACATCTCAGTGGGGTGTGAAAACGTGGCAAAAAGTTTCCATTCTTCTCAATAATGTAGCTTATTTTTTTGTTTAAGACCGAAGAAAGCTTTTGTTTTGGCCAAGGACACCTTCATAAATGCATAGTGTTTGCATTTGCCTTATGCTTTCCGCCATACAACACATCACTCCGGGATTCTGGCTGAACACTTGAGCTTTGCAAAACAAGCTATCCCAAGTGATGGAGATGTGAAATCTTCAATCTGTGAAAGAGAGCATAGCTACAAGCCGTTAGCTCCCTGGGTCCTTATTTGTACCGAATACTGTTTAGTAACGCTTAGTAAAACCCACCTTAATTCTTAGGGGATCTGTCTCATCCTCTTTCAATCACTCTTCAGAACTCTTAGAACTAGATGGAAAAGCTCCCATGAGATTCATTCTTGCCTCCATATGAAATTTCAAAGATTCTTTGATACATTCAGCTGCTTATTGACTAGCACAACTTCTAGGCCCTTTGCAACACATTACATTATTTGTTGTTGAGCTTTAGAGGAACTTTTATATTACATTTGTCTGAAAATTGTTGCTTTCTTTGTACAGAGGAGCATTAGGAAGCAGAATAGAGAGAGAGTAATCACATAAGCCAGGTATCCTTCACTGCCTGAGACTTGTCTCTTTTGTCACTGTTCATAGGTACAATCACTTTGGATAATAAGGGGACATGTTTCCCATAATATTCTTACAATCCTGTTTGTCCTCATCCATGTGAGTGGAGAAGCAAAGCATTCTGACCCACTATTGGTCTGTCCCACCCCAGATTTTTTTAAAATGTGATTGCTCTGCAGTTGTGTTCAGAGCAGGCTGCTGTTTTGCATGCTTGTGGCTAGATAAGGTAGGAAAGCCATTGTCAGTGGGCATATCTGAACTGTGAAATATTAAATATTAAACCGATAACTGCAACTGAAATGACTAACTCTAGGAATGTTACAATGGACAAAGTATGGACCTGGTGAAAGGATAAAAGTACTTCATTGTACAGTAAATAAAATTCCCCTCAAGTGAATTGCAATATGTTATTTCTTTCAAGCTGAAGCCATACCGATCAACAACGACTCTAGAATGATTTTTTGTAATTAATAATAGAAAATGACATTTATTTGGACTGAGAATTTCAAAGTTGGGTGAACTGCCCTTTAGATACCAAAATACAGATTTTGATGCCTAACTTTTTTGGAATTTTTTACCAAAACAGTTAAATGCTTGTCTAATGTCTCTTTATTTCATGTGAATATGCATGTGATAATACAAATCATTTGCTGAATTAATGCAGATTATGAAATACATGTTAAAAATCACAGTTGATATAAGACTGTGAATGAAACTGATTTGTTAATTTATGGGGGGACAAGGTTGGTGAGGAAATATCTTTTATTGGACCAACTTCTGTAGGCGAGAGAGACAAGGTTTCGAACCACAGAGCTCTTCTTCAGGTCTTGGTCCAATAAAAGATATTACTCACTCACCTTGTCTCTAATTGCCTTGAACCGACACAGCTCCAAATACGCTACATATGTTGATTTATGGGGTTGTTCTGCAGGTTTTGCCATCAAACCTCCTTTGTGTTGATTTGCTTCTTGAGTCAAAGTAGGGCACTCCTATTTGGTACAAGCAAAAGCGTTTGGTACAAGCGTTCCTTACCTACTACTGACCAGTGTTTACCGCTGCCATCTGCTGGCTGGGATCTAACCGCTCTAATGCACATGGTACTGCCCTGGTTTACAGACAGTGCACCCCACTGCTGCTCCAGTTGGTGACAGTTCTTTTGTGCCAAGGGAAAGATCCTCAGCAGGTCTGAATTGTCACAGCTCCACTGACTTTAATGAAGTTGACATTACTGAAGTCAGTGGAGTTATGATGTTCTGTCCCTGAACCGATACAGTTCAGCCGGTGATTGTGTTGTCTGTATGTGTACAGCATATATATGTATTGTGTATGCATATATATCTTTGTCAGAATTCTTCATGGCCCTTCAAAAGCTTCTGGCAGGATGGAAAATTAGGACAGTATTTTCCAAGCAGTTTCTCTGTGGGCGAACAGAGCTTAATTGGTACTTATGCTCCATTTAATTAGACTCCATGTTTTGGAACAGCTTTGGTACAATCTGCTTAACTTAAACACCAGCTTTGCTGAATGGAAGGAAATAATCTTTTGGAGGATGTTGTCTCATTTTTATGTGACATATGCTGTATTATTTGATTTGCAGTATTTATCCTGTGCTCCCTCCACCCTCTCTCATGGATTGAGGCTGTCAGGGTACTCAAGGGGAGTGCCACCTCAGCAGTATGTTGCTCTCTTGTCCCTGACTACACAGAAGCCCTTCCATGAGGTCTCAACATGAGGACCAAGCAGCAATGCAGAGGACCCTTACCCACAGAGTTTCCATGGAAATCTGAGTTTGGGGTGTGATATAGAGGGACAAGTGCAGATTTCACAGGACCTGCAAATTAAAACTTGTGTATTCCATTCTCCAATGTGGGTTATTTCCAGAGAGGGGAGAATGGTTCCCTCTTTTTTTTTTTTTTTGGCTAGTAGACAATGGCTGAGGTTTTCAGAGCTATGTAAGCACAGTTAGCTGCACAGTTCCCATTGAAATTAATGAGAGTTGTTCATTTAAACACTCTAGGAACCTTTGAAATTCTCAGCCAACTAGGTTGTCTTCTGTGTTTTATTCAGCACTGTTAATACTCTAGGTGCTCAATAAATAACAAAACAGAGCCATGTTTTACCAGAATAATTTTCCTTTTCTACTTTTCTGTGGCTGATACTCACTGTTGTTATTCCAGTTAGTGTAAGCAGAGGGTAATCTATACCATCTCCTAACAGAGCAAGTGCATGGGTTTGGATCCAGACTTATCCCTTCTGGGGTTTTACCTAAAGAAGCAACAAAACACCAACCTTTTTCTGGGGTTTGGCTGTCCATAAATTGACAACTATATCTCTTTCCTTAGTCCCCTCTGCCTCAGAAACATCTAAAAACACTTTAATGATTTTGGATTGGAGTTCACAGGACCCTCCCGCTCTGATTCCAGGGTGAGCCAGCAATTCTCTCTCTCTCTGTGCATGGTCCTAAAACCCGAATCCTGCTACAGTTATTTTGAAAATCACATGTTAAGCCCTTACTTTCATATGCTCAGGGCCTTCTAGGGGAAAAAATCCTTATTGGCTGAACTTTTTCATGCTAATCCTCAACCCAAAGATGATTTTGTAAATTTGAGCAGTCTAGTTTATGGGGTTGGGGAAAAAAATCTTGTTTCTGTTGTGAAGATTAAGGTATTTTTTCACCCACATTCAAAAAAAGATAAACTTTACAAGCTGAAAATTCCTCGATAGTGAGTAGTACAAGTGATGGCAAAAATAGTTTTCCACACATGCAGTATTAATCTCCACTAAGAGCAGTTATATTATTTTACATGACTGTGGGATAATGTAAATACATGATACTGCTGCTTAAAGTTGTGTATCACTTTTAATAAAAAGAGTCTCCCTGCCGATTTCACTGCCTACTTCCACAGTCTCAGAATCAAAAAATCATGCAACTGGAGAACTCCACAGTCTAATAGCAGCAGAGAACTGTTGCTGTATAAATAGTTCCCCATGGAATTTGTTCATTTACATGTGCAATTACTTACTTTGGATGCACAATTGCATATTTTGCATGCAGAGGTACCTGTTTTGTTTCAGTAGGTTGTTATCTTGCCAATACGCCAATAATTCAAAATTTAGTCCAAAAAATTCTTCTCTCACTTCTAGCCACTGGAGGCGGTGGGATCATGACCCCCATCTTTGATGCACCTTCCAAAAATACAGGTGACGATGAAGGCCCTCATGGGAGGGACTGGTCCTGTAATTGTCTGGCCCTGTCTTGGGGTCAAAGCATCTAACGGTACTTCTACCAGTCCTCTTTACACACACATTCAAAGACTAATTCTAAACTCCTCCTATGTTCCTACCTTGGTTTGGGAACTCCTGAACTATTCTATAGACACACGCTCCAGCAACTGAAGATTTTTCAATAGAGATGGATCTGAGCTGCAAAGACTGGATCCAGATCAGACCCGGACTTCCCTACAGTTGACTGATGATCAGATTCAGGGTGCCAGGCCTTTAAAGAGATGGACTCATCTAAACTTCACCGAAGTCCTGGTTGGGAAGGGCCACGTTCACCACTGTCCTCCACCTTGTGTCGTCACCTTATACAAGTGCAGGGTGTTACCATTCTGACTTGGCAGTGTTTTACACCCACTTGGCCCAGATGTAAAGCCATGCACATGACACAGGGCTATGGTGAATTGGACCTCAAGACTGAGATTTTCAAAGGGACCTAATGAATTAGATGTTCAGCAACCAATGACTTTCCATTGCTGGCTCAGTCTCTAGCGCTCAAGCTCTGCTCTTCAGTTTTCCTTTGACCTCTGTTATAGTGCAATGAAATGTATGAAAGCACCAAGGTCTGAGGTGAAGTGACTTATCTTTAAAACTCAAGTTAAAACCTCTCTGAGTGCATGTATCAATTTTTATATATTTTTTCTTCCATTCCAGGAGCACTGATAACCCAAGGGCTATGCGTCCTTGAATTAGGCAAGGCTTTAATTATTTCTTCTGATAGCTTGATTCATCCTACATGGTATTTACCATCCATTGATTGTTTCCCCCCCCCCCCCTCCAGTTCTCTGCCTGAAAGCTTAAAACATGCTGACATTTATAGAAATCAATGCATTAATAAATCAGGAAACTCAAAATGTCTGATTTGCTTTTCAGTGAAGTAGAACTATTATCGCTGCTGAAGTTTTGCAGAGAGAGAGAGAAAGTCCATTTGTAATAGATTGCCTAGGCTCATCATAGGTAGTTGATGAATAACCTTTCCAAGAGAGGGAAAAAAAAACAATTAAAGTTGAATTATTTCATTTATAATTCAGAGTGCTTCTGCGAGGGTTTCATTTAATAAGTGCATTGTGGAGAGTTTCCCAGGCTTAGTTCTCAAAAGCGAGCAGTTTTGTAGCTTGACATATTCTTCCTTGCCTCACTTTTTGGTGCTGTTTTAACGTTGGAATTGCAGGAGGTGGTGGTTGTTTTATTTTACTCATGGTCTGAGCTTAACCCTGCATCAGTTACTTGAAAGCGCCTCTAGAAGAAGGTCCCTTCAAAGGCCAGCTGTTTATTCAGCAACAAGTGCAGGCTCAGTGGAGAAATTGGCCTCCTTATTTCATTTTTTATTTTTTTCTACATTAAGAAAGCGTCTGCCTCTAGTGAAGACCTGCTAAATAGAGGGCAGAGTACACTCCGGTTGACCCTGGGACTCTAGCTCTCCAAGGGGTTGTCTCCACTTACCTGGGGATCAACGTGTGGTGACAGATCCCTGGGGGGTCGATTTAGTGGGTCCAGTGAAGACCCTTTAAATCAACTGCCGATCACCCTCCCATAGACTCTGGTACTCCACCGGAACGAGAAGCATAAGGTAAGTCAATGAAAGAGTTTCTCCCTTTGACCCAGCCTGGTGAAGTCGCAGCAATAAGTTGACCTAAAGGTATGTCGACTCCAGCTTCATTATTCACGTAGCTGGAGTTTCGTAACTTAGGTCGACTTATCCCCATAGTGTGGACCTGCCCCAAGAAGAGTAAGGGAAGTTGACCAGAGAGCATGTCCCGTTGACTCAGTGCCATGAAGACATTGGGATAAGTTGACCTAAGCTACGTCTACTCCAGCTACTTTATTCACATAGCTGGAGTAGTGTAACTTAGATCAGCTTACCCCCGTAGTGAAGACAAACCCTTTAGAAACTGTTCTTTAAGGTAGTGAATCCCAGTCTAAGATTTATCCTAGCAGCAGGATGGTCATGTGCTTAAAGCTCTGGATCAGGATCCAGGACACCTGGATTCAGTTCCTAGCTCTGCTACAGGCTCCCTGTGTGTCCATGGGTATCTTGACACTGCAATAAAACCCGCAGCTGGCCCAGGTCAGTTGGCTCAGACTAACTATAAAACAGCAGTGTAGATGTTCAGGCTCAGGGTGAAGTCTGGGCACCAAGACCCCATGAGAGGGGAGAGTCTCAAAGCCCAGGCTCCAGCCTGAGCCCAAATGTCTACACTGCTAGTTTAGAGCCCTGCAGTCCAAGCCTGCAAGTCTCACTCATCTAACCAGGGCTCTGAGACTCGGTGCCATGGGTTATTCATTGCAGAGTAGACGTTGTAGACATTGTAGGATTGTCCCTTATTATGTATTTGTGTGTTTTTACAGCATGCAGCACCATTAGGCCCTGATCTCCATATAAGGGCCTGTAAGTACTACTGTAATATAAATGTAACACCCCTATCCACCCAGTTACCTCCTTTAATGCCAGTTTCCTTATGGGTTTGGATGGATGGGCCTGGGTTCATTGGGATTCCAGCACAGCAGGGTGTAACTTCCTTCTTCTCTTCCCAGATGTATTTACTTGGCAGTACCTCCATCCGCCTCTTACCTCTTCCTGGGAAGATCACCAGGGAAGCTTGGAAGGAAAATTCTAAGCACGGGGTGACCCTGAGTTTCTTGGCAGATAATTGAAGACTCCCAGGGAATAATGCAAATATACACAATACATTCACAAGAGTAATTGTATTAAAAAGGAAGTAAATGTAACATAATAGGGTAAAGAGTCACTGGTGTCCTCCCTGTTCTGATAATACCCATGAATTTCCTCACTCACGTGACCTGATATAACAAGACTAAAATTTAGTATCCTGTTGATACCAATACTTCATAGGTACCCTTGATGACCTGTGATGACAATATCTTTTGTAGCAACAATAAGCAACTTGGCTGACTGGGTTCAGTGCAGCCCAAAGGACTCTCAGTGGGGCTAAGATGGGAAGTCACTCCATAAATTTAATAGACAGTAGATGATGAAATCCCCATGGCTTGAGGATACAGTTCAGGGAGGAGGGGGTGTCCCAAACAATTTCCCTGACAGTCTATCTAAAAGATGGTGCGCTCACAACTCTGTGAATGATCCTCCAGTTCAGAGCTGAATCTTGAGTCCTCAGCTGTTGCAGAGGGGCTGACAGTCTCAGTTGGCAGGTGTCTTCTTCATACAGGAGTCAGGCTGTTTCTGCTCCCGAGACAGCCCCTCCCCATAAAGGGATGCAGGGATTGGGTGCAGATTATAATAATGTATACTAAAAATCCTAACTCCTAATCTCCAGCCCTGGAGCTCTGATACAGTCACAGCAGGTGGGCAGCCCTGAACTAGCAGCCAGAGCAGTACTTGCCATGTGGTGACTAATTTACCTAGGGAGCTAAAGGACTAGCCTAGCCTGATGGGATGGGGAGTTTTCCCAACCCAATTGTATAAACTGGGAGTCAGCTTGAACAGGAAACAACCAAGTTTGGGGATATTGCTTCCAGGTGCCCAAAGGCCAGTTCTCCATTTTTCTCCTCTCACAGTACTCCTGGGCATGGGCATCTCACTGAGGACCTTCCTTATTGGTCAGGCTAGCTCTACGTTCCTGGGCTTTTTCTTGTCAATCATTTGAACTCTCCCCCTTCTCTCAGACACTGCTCCTCCTTTGAACAGATATGCTAGTGGTCATCCAGGAATGCCTCCTATCACTCCCCTGAGCTGCAGGAATGCCCATTCATAGAACCAGTGTCTCTCCTTTCTCCCTCTTGGTTTCCTAGCAGACTTTCCCTGCGTTACAAGCGCACACAAACCCAGGAACCCTGGTAAACTCAATGAGGATTACACAAATGATATCTATGCATCTCCCAAACTAGCCTCCTTATGAGAATCATGTCAAGTTTCAGATGTTAATTTCTTTCCAACCAGCACAAACCTTGTGTGTCCTCACTTTAGTGACTTACATTGTTCCTATCACTTTATTTATAAAGCACGTAGGGATGCAACTCGCTTTATATGCAGGCCTCCACCCAAAGGAGCTTATGTTCATTATTACAGTGAATAGTGTATAGATGACTGTCCTGCCCAATCCTGCAGCCAGTCAGAATTTGGGTGGGGGGCACCGCCACTCCAGTGAGGTGCCAAGCACTTTGCAGGAGCAGGCCCTGGTATGGTGCTGATATATCAAACCCCATCCATCAGTCTAACTGTGTTCTACCATCTTCACTTTTACTCTCCTGTTTTTACTCCACAGGGAAAGATATTTATTAACACATTTATTGACTTATAAAGCCCAACTCCTGTAACTACACTGCATTGGCACTTGCATAGAAATACTGAAGTGGTTCCATGCACTCGCTTACCTTTTTCACCTTAAATCAAAATGTTAACAGAAGAACTTGTTCCTGAATCAATCTTCTGATGAGCAGAACAAACCCACATCAATAGTCTGGAACAAGGTCACTTTGGTGGCAATTGCTAGCAATGTGTGTTATGTTATTTCAGTTGGTAAGCTGTCCAGCTAAACAGTGATACAGGGTAAACAGAAGCTTTTTGATATGCATCAGGTAACTCATCGTACATGAGTGTGTACGCAACACCTGTTCCATTTTCAATTTGCATTGTGTAAACACGTGGCAGCTGTTTGTTGCAAACTGAATATATAGCATCCTGGGAGGTGTCCCATGGTCTTTTGCTTTAGCTACTGAGAAGCATGCATCCTGGGATTGTTTTCACTGTGAATTGTGGGAAGCCAAGCAGCTTCAGTTTTTTTAAAAATACGTTTCTACTGTCTCCACCCTATACTTCTTTTCTGTGCTGGCTCATACCATTCTCCAGGCCACTATGGTTACAAGAGCAATCATGCACAGGCTGCTTGGCCTATACTACAGCACTCGGAGCTAGATAGACTCTGCAGTGGACCTTGCCCATCACACCACTGACAAGATGATGTGGGAACAGGAGATTATTCTATGGCAGCAACAGGAGGATACTCTGCAGAGGTGACAGCAGGATGAGGTAGAAGAACAAGAGGACACTGATGTGTTGGAACAAGAGGACGAGTTCCTGGATTAGCTACAAAGCATTCACTGCCATTTCTACACCTGGGAAACCAGTATGGACTGTGGTGGGGCAGAGCTGGGATGACCAGCAGCATTCAGAGAACTTCAGGATAGGAAGGGCTACCTTTCTTGCGATGTATGCAGAACTGATGTAGCATTCTCTGGAGGTATCCCAGAGCTTGAGAAACAGCATACCAATTTGCAGTGCTCCATACTCATGGAGCAATGGGTCGTCATTGTCATCTGGAAGCTGGTCACCCCAGAATGTTACCAGTCTGCAGCCAAACAATTTGGCATGGGGTGATCAACTTCTTGGGGCCATTTTCATGCAGGCCTATCAGGGCATTGATAAGGTGCTATGTAACCAGACCGTGAAGCTGGGTAATGCTCAGGAGATTATTGATGGCTTTACATGCATGAGTTTCCCAGAATCTAATGGGGCAATTGATGGAACATGTGCCATCATTTTCACACACACACACCAACAGGGTGCAGAATTTATTTCTACATGGTGCTCCAAGGACTGGTGGACCAATGTGGCAGGTTTACAGACCTGAATCCAGGGTGGTCAGGAGAGTCCATGAGGCTAGGGACTTTCAGAATTTGGTAATATTTAAATTAATGGAGACAGGACTTTTTGCCCCCCGGAGAACGGTGGACATTAATAGTGTGGAGGTTGGTCCAGTTATTCTGGGGGACCTGGCTTATTCCCAATGCTGTAACTAATGAAACCATATACAGGCCACATGCACAGAAGGAACATTTTAACTGTTGCCTGAGTAGTTGCACAATAGTAGTCCAGTGTGCATTTGGCCATTTGAAAGGCAGGTGATACTGTTTATGGAATAGGTTTGAAGCAGCAGAAAGAGTTCCTAACCATTATAACTGCACGTTGTGTTTTGTGCTGTATTTGTGAGAGGAAGGGGGGAAAGCATAACTGAGGTGCAGAGACTTGATCAGAGGTTCAAGCAGCTAGCAAGGCATCCTAGAGAGAACACAAACACCCTTGAGAATGTTGTCAAGGATGCCTGCTGTTTGTGTTTTGAATCACATGCTTGAGCATGTTAGCCCATCAGGATGATGGGGGGCTGGGATGGAGACGTTGCCAGCACTGGGACATTGAGTGTGGGTGGCTGAAGTTTAACATTCCCTATGTGCTTTGGTAAACCCTATGAATTATTGTAGCTTTATTTAAAAGATTTTCTGTGTTTAATACAAAGATGACTCATAATGGATATATTGTAATGGCTTTGTTATGAAAGAAGAATACCCAATAACAGAGTTTAAATGAAACTAATAGAAAATAAATTCTATGTAATTGGAAATACATTTAACTAACCACTCTTCTTAAGTAATGAACTTTACACAAACCTTTAATTACGGCAACAGTGCAATCAAAACTCAAAGTGCAACGGTAAGAACATTTCAAATATAACAATTTGAAGAGCATGCATAAAGTTAAAGGCAAGTATACGTCTTGGCTCCATCTCTTCTTGTCCACGTAGGTTCTGGGGTTGAGTGCCTTGGTTCAAAATTCTTAGGGGCATTGCTGGGCTCCAAAGAGCTGACTCCCAAATGAAAGTGTCCAGAGGTTGGATCTGAGTGGTAAATGGGAGCCTCTGGGAGCAGTGCTGCTGGATGCGGAAGCTAGGGGTTCCTGCTGGTCCCATTAGGCAGCATTGTCCAAGGCTGTAGAACATGTCTGGGTCTCAAATTATGGGCCTGCAGGGACTGCTGGCCTCGCAGGGGCATGTTTTGTGGGAGGACATTCTAGTTCAGGGTAGCATCCATGCATTGCCTCTGCATCTCTGTCTTTTTCCATGCTCTTCTTCACCATGATTGTGCTGTCCTTGGCCAAAGCCACGCTTTCCCTGGGTTCTGTCTCTGATCTACCATGATCTCCTGGACAGCTCTATTTCTTTCTTCATCTGGATGCTCATGTATAGCCTCCACTTCTCAGCCAACTTGCTTTTCCTCTATTATCTGCCATGACTTCTGCAAACATCTTGTCCCGAGTCTTCCTTTTGCTCCTCCTCAGGATAGCGAGCTTGTCAGCAGTACACAGAAGCCCTGTCTTCGTTGGTCTAGCTATTGAAGGTGCTGTATCTGTGGGAGCAGAGGGGGGGAAAACAGTGACTTATTGTTCATACTCCAGACAGGTCATAATAGCTTTCTTTAGTAGTATATGTGACCTTACCTCCCCGAAACTCATTCTCATTCTTGGGGGAACCTCAGAAATGTTAAGTGGTCTGCATGTGCAGAGCGTGCTTGGTGCATTTGCCTTTCAGTTTGCTGTAAATGCTTTTATGCTTCTGGAGGGAGGTGGAGTGGTTGGAGCTATGATCCAGGTTTGGTTCTGCAGTTTTGTTTGTGCCCTGGAGGTTCTATTGTGGGAAGTGTCAGAAGTGTAAAGGGGGGATTATGGAGGGCAATCTGGATAGTAATCCCTTCTACATCCTCTTTAGATCATCGTCACTGTTGATGACAGTACACTGAGTTGGGTGAATAGGAGGTAGAGCAGCGGTTCTCAAACTGTGGGTCAGGACCCCAAAGTGGGACTTGCTGGGGCCCAGGGTTGAAGCCAAAGACTTAGCCGGGGTGGCAGGGCTCAGGTTATAGCCTCCTCTCCCCCAGGGCTGAAGTCCTTGGGGTTTGGCTTTGGTCCCCCAACCCAGGGCGGCAGGGATCAGGCTTCGGCTTTGGCCCACTGGCTCGGGGTGTCAGGGCTTGGGTGAGCTTAGGCTTCAGTCCCCTATCCTGGGGTCTTGTAGTAATTTTTATTGTCAGAAGGAGGTTGCGGCACAATGAAGTTTGAGAATCCCTGAGGTAGATAATGGTCATTCAAAAAGGCAATGGGCAGGCCATCGAGATGCACGCTGAATTTATTCACCAGAAGCATGGCAGGAGTGGAAGAGGCTTGCAAGCTATACTGGGGCCAGGAGTGTGCAGCTGTTAGTTATAATGCGTGAAACAGAATCGAGCTATTTCTCAGTATTACTTTTTGCTATATCTCCTGCCCAGACACTGAGAAGTGCAGAAAAAAATAGACTCCTATAGTAATTGTCAACTACAATGCATGTCGTAGGGCATTTGTACCTCCGCAGGGACCAGCATTGTTTGTGCCTTGACCAGGCATGCTGTGTGCAGTTAGACCTCATGTAAATGATCCTGTAAGCACCATCTCAGTAAATGTTCAATGTTACATGTTTTCAGATGGGGGGGGACACAGGTCTGAACATCATTTGTCATATATGCCGAGGGGAATTCTGCATCAAAAAATTAAAATTCTGCACACAATATTTTAAAATTCTGCAAAATTCTGCAAATTTTGTCAAAATAACACTATAAAATCATGCCAGTTTCAAATATTTATTTTTTTTAATTCAGAATACCTGTCAGCCAGTATTTCTGTAACAATACAGGCACACACAAAAATTCCCTCAGGAGCAGAGAGTTAAAGAAAGCCCTAGGACAACCGAATTCCTGTTTCTGCCCTCACCCCCCTAAAGCCCAGCTGGGGGGGCAGACACACCCCCTCCTAACCCTAGAACCCAGCTGCGGACCCTCCTCTGTCCCCCACCCCCAGCCCAGACACTCACACTCCAACCCTCCTACAGTCCAGAGATCCAGAGGGAGAAACAACCTGATGCTGGATCCCGGGCTTGCATGGAGTTTCCTGGGCACCACCACCTCCTTCCCTCAGGGCGTACTGGGAACTGCAGCTTCTGGGAACCCTCCAGCTCCCTCAGCTTCCCGCCGCAGTGTCTTCTACTTGCGGGCTGGGATCTGTCGAGTCCAGCGGCCCTTAGTGGAGACCAACGTCTCTACAGCCCATTTCTGGGGGGGGGAAAGGAAATTCTGTGCATATAACATTAATTTCTGCAAAATTCTGAGTTGTGCAGTGGTGCAGAATTCCTCCAGGAGTCGATACCAGACTGCTGGGCACACTGGAAATGTCTAGATAAGTGAATGGATACATGTAAGTATTCCTACTACATTTACATGGAAATAGAGGGTGGTATATCTCCAAATAACCTAAGTAAGTCTGATCAAAAGTTTGTGTTATGCTAATATTAGATTCAAAAGAGATTTCTTTCAAAGAACAATCGCAGCCAGTGTACTATGACTCCTAAGCAATGGATTCTGAAATGTGAAAAAAGAATCTACTGCAGCTCTTCAAACTGGGTCACCATGGTTATTTTAGTTTAATCAAATCCATACTTGGCTTCAGCACTATTAATTAGTCATCCGATTCCCACCTCATTCATTAGTATTATTAGATCAATTCCTAAATGTACTGCAAACAGCAATCCAAGAGCTGATTAGGAGAAACTAGCATGTGTTTTAAGCACTGAATTGATTTCTACATTCCAATTTAGGTTTTGAAAAAATGCATATCACGGGAAGCCTTGCTGTAATGTATGGTGCTTTGTCCTACAAAGTGGTAACTAAGGTACAGAATTACCCATTTGGAATGAGGAAAGATTTATTTGCACTGGTTGTGTGAGTGCCAGCAAAGCTGTAGGGGATTTCTATGGGACAGCTCTGAATGTACGTATGAGGTCAGTTAAGGCTGGTGAAACTCTGATGCATCTCAAAGTGTGTAAGCATTATTATTTTCATTAAACCAATGAAGATTTACAAAATGTCCTTTGATCAGTTCCTGATCTGTTGAAGTGCTGCGGAGATAGTTCATTCACAGCTGTGTTGAAAGGGACTCCACCAGACTTTGGATATCTTGAAATAGCTCTGTTTAGACTTAATGTTACTTTGAGAAATCAATCAGGTCTGGTGTTATGTTTTTGGGGTGCAACCCAAACCAGGAAGAGGTAGTGTCATGGCTTGTCCTGTAACCCCGAGTGCCCTAAAATGCTCTCCTGCTGTAGTTGCCTGTCTGGATGCTCCCAGCCATCATACAATCATGCACTGAATATCTGTGTGTTAAGCAACTTCAGTTCAACAACTTTGACTCCAGTAGTCTGTTTGTTACAGGACAACCACATTCTGGTCTTCACCAGCCTTGGAGTTACTACTAGTCAAGTGACCCCAACACACAACCCAGGCCTGAATTTCCCCAAAACCATCTGCTCTGAAATGTGCAGCCCTCTTCTGAAACATTTAGAGAAGTAATAAGGTCCATGGTTCCTTTCAAGAGACAAATACACAGCAGTTTGTTTCTTTAACTGGAGCAAGCACAGCACAAGTTGGTTTAGATTAAAAGAATAAGAAGTTTATTAACAAGAGAGGGGTTTTAAGTGAGTTGAAGTAAAAAGGATAAAGTCAGAAATGGTTACAAGCAAATAAAAGTGAAAAGGATTTCTAGAGACTGACTTAACAAAACTACAAAATGAAGGCCAGTTCTTTGTGGGGAGGGGTTACTTAAAAAGCAGCAGCTTTAGTTTGGAAAATAAACATCTGGAAATAAATGTTATATTCTTACCGACCTCCTTCCAGCTAGATGGCTGGTCACACCCTTGGTCAGTATCTCCCACAAAGTCCAAAGTGCTTGGTTTCTTTGTCTTCTTGGGTGAAAGATGATTTGGGTTTTTTTGCCCCTCTCTTTTATAGTCCAGTGAACCTTTCAAATAGATTGTTCTGAAGGTTTCCCCCAGAGAAAGTTCATTAGTTCATGCTGAGTTAAAGAGCCAGGAGGTCTGGAAGATAAGGCTCCCTACTGGTTCTTTACCCTCTAGTGGTTGTTACTATGCCAATTATCTCCGTCTGCTGCAATCTGTGATACAAATGAATAGCACATTGAATTTGGACACACCTGGTTTGAAGTGTCCGCCTCTTTCCTTTGTTTGGAGAAAACCTGTTTATCAACTCCCCTTGGCATGCCTGGCTTAAACATCTTTTAGTCACAGACTTTAAAGCATAATATTAGTGAGTATCCATAATTTCACTTGTAGCATTGTTATATATATTTTACAATGATATTATTGACTATTAGTTTTCAAATACGTCACAAGCCATATTTTGTACAAAGAAGTCATTGCAGTAGTGCATAAGGTGTGAATACAGGAATGCCTAGGGTCACACCTGATCTACACTTAAAAATTACATTATCCTAGCTATGTCACTCAAGGCTGTGAAAGATTTTGTGCACTGATCACTGTAGTTAGATCAACCTAACATACAATGTTGACTTGGCTAGGTTGAGAGAATAACTCTTTTGTTGACCTGGAATCCGCCTCTCAGAGAGATGGATTAACTATATAAAAAGAAAAACCCCTTCTGTCAATGTAGGACGCATCTACGCTACTGTGCCACAGCAGCACATCTGCGATGCCACGACTATGCCACGATAGCATAGACATGGCCCTAGGATAATATTGCTGTGGTGACTAGAGGCATGGAAGAAGCTATCAGTGCTATCAAACATGGCCCCTGCAGGGTATTCTGTTATTGTGCAAGGGGTAGCCTGCCTTTTTTTGGATTTCGAGATCTGTGGTTCACGTCCTGCTAGATGAATTCCCCTTTGTGTATTCCAGAGATGCTTTTTCACATCTAAAGAGCTGATTTACATAAAATATTTTGTGTTTCCTGTGAGGTTTTGCAAAACTCTTAGTGAAGGACAGTATATTCTACAGGCAGTATAAAATGAAGACAGTTCTTTTTTTTTATTTTTTTTATTGGGGGGAGGCAGAGAGAATTACTTAAAAAAGAACCCGCTTTAGTTTGAAAAATATATAGCAAATATTCATCATAGTACACACAGAACTCCTAAAATCAAGCTGTAAAACATTAACACCACCAAACATGATTATAATTGCCAAATATCCATTGACTACCCAGAAAAAGACTTCAAGTCACATAAATAATTTGATTAGTTAAAACTGCACTTCAGATAAAATAACACAAGAGGTTTATTTAAAACTTAACACTGTTAATAAAAAGGCACACTGATGCATAATATTTTAGGGGGAAACGATATAGCAATTGTACATTGATTTTACCAAGAAAGCTAATCTTGATAAAGATGAATGAATACATCAACGTTATTTTTGGGTTAATATTCATCTTCAATTCAATTCTAATATACATTCCCAAGTATTGTATTTCAAAGATAAATAACATGCTGCAGAATTTTATTAGAGGTAGGTCAAAAGATCTAGAATTTCCTTTGTGAAAATGTCTCCCCATTCAAAAAAGAGAGTATTTTGAATCCCACTTTGAAGCTATATCAGTACCTAATCACAATGGCATACAGCCTGTACTGGGATAAAGATAATATAGGCATGCCCTGCTGAGACTGGCTTGACAGAGACTTTATGAAACCACTCCTTATCCCATCTCCTCCCTGTCATTCTCAGCAGTCTGTCTGGAACAAAAGGATTCTCAGCTCTATAAGTCATGTTCTGAACTTGGAGGATGTCACTGTTCAGGCTGGTGAACATCAGTATGGTCTGGACAGAAATGTAGCCATTGGGAAGATAGCCACCTTCACAATAGTATAGAAAAAGTTGTTATGGCCTAGCTGGATTAATAAACTGAATACCCATCAGATACTGTAAAGTGGGCACTCCTGAATGGATGAAATGTGTCTCTGTTTCTTCACCCACATCCTGGGACTGGGTACACCATCCCTCACACCAACCCTGTAGAAATTATCGAGCTTGAGAGCAAGATTTTCAAACTAATGAATTTGGGTGCCCAACTTGAGAAGACTTTAAAGGGCTTTGATTTTTAGAAAGCACTGAGCCACCTACCCTCTAAAGATCAGGCCCCCTTTAAGGTATTGCAAGTTTGGAGACCCAAAATCCCTAGTGGCTTTGGCAAATGCGCGCCCAGGATCTGTATATTGCTTTTCCACAGAGCCACCTTTAAAAGGAAGTTTAAGGCTGCTGAGGCTACTCTTCCAGGGAATGGGGCTCATGGAGTTGGTATGGAAGCACAAAACCTCTGATCAGATGCCCTTTGAATGATTTGAGGATGGGCAATAAGGGGCTGTGTGTGGTATTTACTCCATGATGGTTCTGTAAGGATGCTGCTCTTTCTCACATGTTAGAGGGTCCTCTAGCCTGTAGAAAGAACAACACTCATAAGGTCTGCAGCTGAGGCAAAAGTTGGAGAAACTAATGCTTATTATGGACCCACTCTCACATTGCTTACTGAAATGGAACACCTAATGAGCATCAGGTGTTGGATCTAGCCCAAAATGGAGTGTGTTCTTCAGAGTCCCATATGGACCTTTCTGTTGATCTCTGTAGAGCATCCAGCTTAGTGATTGATTAACATTTGGAGGAGAGACATAGGTTAGCCCATCAATATCTGAGAGAAGAGAGAACCATCTCAGAACATTAGTAAATCCACACAAGAATCCTCACCACAAATATTAGCCATCAGACAATTAATTTGAAGTCTTCCTAGGCTCTAGACAGTCTCTTCATTTTGAGACAGTTTGAAGCTTTCCATTTAACCCACTAGAATTCAGTGTCTTTATTTTATTCTCTTTCCCTTTCATGGTCTAAATTACGAAATTTTAGTAATCAAATATACTTTGTGCTTCAATATCTAAGAGCAGAGATTGACTGTCCTGCTGAGTACAAGTGGGGATCAACAGCAGGATAATTTAACTGCCTTCTTTCTTATTGCTCTTTGATGTTCATTTAGTCTTTGCTTCATTTGCCTAATTGTCTTTCTAAGCCATGGGGGATATTTCAAAAAGTAAACCATGGGTGGGTAGATGAACAAATAATCAAACCCTTTGGTTCAAAAGATGGCTTGCAATGATAAACAGATCCCCAGAGTCACTTGTTGGGGATAATTTTTACACCCCATTGCTGTAATCAAGAAAGGATCCAGACTACATATGCAGAAATTTTCCCACAATGGTCAGTTTTGCTGGGTTGCAATACATGAAGCGCCCAGGGATCAGAACTTCCTTTGAGTTTGTCTTAGCCAGGAAACCCACTGAAAGACACTGTATCTGCAAAACTATTAGTAATGTTTCTGAATGACAATGACAATTAAGTCCCATAAGATAAATATTAATAAGTATTTTCGTACATTTTTGGGTTTGTTACTCTATTACCTACCTTTTTGAAGGAGGTCTTACTACTCAGTCATACCAACAGTTATGCCCATGGTCATGGCAACTACTAGAATGAAGTTAGAGCAACTGCAGAGACTGCTGTAATTTACAGCAGTTTGGCATGGCCATCAACGGACTAATCCACAGCACAAAATAGTTGGAAGCATAAAGCACTTTGGCCGCTTCCCCCAACAGTACCTCCTCCTCCTTGACCACTTTCTCAGCATGTCCATAGACTTTGGGTTATGCAGGGCTGCCGTTACGCTGTTCTTGCACTGGGAGAGATCCCAGTACCACGCTAGCTCTGTGGCCTCTTTTGGATGGCTGAGCCACTGTAAAGGGGCCAGTGATTCCAGAACCAGGCCCAGTAGGTTTGATTATGATATAAATCTACTGGAGTCACTGGGGCTACACCAATCTGAAACTGGTGGGAATGTTAAATCAGACCTAATGTTCTATTAACTTGTAGATACCATAACTCTCATAAAAAAGAACTGTTAGATTCTCTTGTTTTTCACCCATTACTTCATCAGATCACTGAGACTTAGTGGTTTCTGTCAGGTAGAAATAACATGTGAAGTGGTGTTCTTGAAAGTCAGACCCCATTTCACATCACTCACTAATAGTTGGCTTACAGGAATTACCTAGCTGGGCTGGACTTGGTAAATTAGAGACAAATTGCAGCCTCCCAGAGCCAGCAAGTACCCCAGTTGTGAAAAGGTTTCTACTTACACCAATCTACATCCTAATAAGAACATTGTCTTGGAGATGGCAGTGCTTAAGAGCTTTATATTATTACACAGATTTTTATTTTTGCTAGGGACTCCATATGGCGCCCTAAGGTATAAACTTGTACCATGCTAAAACAATATAAACTTGGGGAAATTATCCTTTAAGATCTAGGTAAAAAGCACAATGTTGAATTATTTTCTTAACGCTACCCTGTGTCAATCTGAGCTACCTTCGGTGCAGAGAGATGCATAAAATTGAATTGAAGATGTGATGCAGAACGTATTCAGCTTTTCACTTTAACAGACTGAAACTAAAGGTGCTGCTAGATTCTGTGGTGTGTGAAATACGGATATTGTAGGAAATACATTAGCTTAATAAACCATGCAAAAATTATTCAACTGTGTAGAGAGCTGCAATGTAAATGTTGTTCATTTTTATTTCATTTTTACTGAGACTGGTGTGGTGCCAAATGGCATTGCATCATTTTGTTTCAAAATACAAAGTGTGCTGTCCCTGTTTAAAAGAGTGTGTTGTCCCTGTTTAACTGTCATACAAAATACAAAGTGTGCTGTCCCTGTTTAACTGTCATAAATGTAACGGGAAGGGTAAACCCCTTTAAAATCCCTCCTGGCCAGAGGAAAAATCCTCTTACCTGTAAAGGGTTAAGAAGCTAAAGGTAACCTCACTGGCACCTGACCAAAATGACCAATGAGGAGACAAGATACTTTCAAAAGCTGGGAGGAGGGAGAGAAACAAAGGGTCTGTGTGTCTGTTGGTATGTTGCTTTGCCGGGGATAGAACAGGAATGGAGTCTTAGAACTTTTAGTAAGTAATCTAGCTAGGTATGCATTAGATTATGATTTCTTTAAATGGCTGAGAAAAGAATTGTGCTGAATAGAATGACTATTTCTGTCTGTATGTCTTTTTTGTAACTTAAGGTTTTGCCTAGAGGGATTCTCTATGTTTTGAATCTAATTACCCTGTAAGGTACCTACCATCCTGATTTTACAGGGGTGATTCCTTTACTCCTATTTACTTCTATTTCTATTAAAAGTCTTCTTGTAAGAAAACTGAATGCTTTTTCATTGTTCTCAGATCCAAGGGTTTGGGTATGTGGTCACCTATGCAAATTGGTGAGGATTTTTACCAAACCTTTCCCAGGAAGTGGGGTGCAAGGGTTGGGAGGATTTTGGGGGGAAAGACGTGTCCAAACTACGTTTCCCAGTAAACCCAGTTAGAGTTTGGTGGTGGCAGTGGTTATTCCAAGGACAAAGGATAAAATTAATTTGTACCTTGGGGAAATTTTAACCTAAGCTGGTAAAAGTAAGCTTAGGAGGTTTTCATGCAGGTCCCCACATCTGTACCCTAGAGTTCAGAGTGGGGGAGGAACCTTGACAGACACAATCAAAAGAGTTTAGGGCTTCTATTATCATTAATAGTGTAAACTGATACTGTTGTGACTCTGCAGGCAAAGTCAAACGTATTTAAATAATATAGGGAAACACTGAGAAATGGGACATTTTCATTCTACCCCATTCTCAAGATACTTCAAAACTAAATAGGACTGGAAAGGCGGGAGCACTTGTAAAGAATTGTTCACCCACAGATATGTTTCTAGTGCAGGATGGGATGGGGCAGTGGCTTAGAGATTGTAATTGCCAAAAGTAAGGTGAGACCCTCATATAATTGTATATCTCCAATCAGTTGTGTCCCCTCACTAGATGTAAATTAATCAAGTTAAAATCCAGCCTTATTTTATTCAACAGAGTATGTAGGTTCCCTTTAATCACTTGTGCAAGCAACAGGGCAGGAACTGTCCATAGCATATACAAAAGGTGGGTTGCTAACCGAGGGTTTGTCCAGTCCCCACTAAATCAGCTAGTGTGCATCCCCAGAAAATCAGCTAGAGATGGTAGGCAAATGGTGTATGTATGCATGTTTATTTCTGCTCAGAGAAGCAGCAAAATGCATCACATAGCATGGTTTCCAACTATCTTTGAAAGCTACTGTATCACAAGTAATGAAGTTATCTGATATTTTATGTTGTGCTGTAACTTCCACAGTACAGCTGTGCCCTGGAGGCTTTTGTATGGGGGTTCCATGTGTTTGGATCTCCAAAGTGCTGTTATACAAAATGAGCAAAGATAAATTGAAAATCTTTGCAGTTATTCAGGAGATGCATAGAGGCATCCTCCACAGGAGACGAAGTAAACACATGTATTAGCTAGTCTTTCAGTGGCACCTTGTTACTGTTAGGATGAATTGCTGTAGCTCACAGGTGGTGTTGCAGAATGGAAGTTCAGGATTGGGAATTCACAGCAAGGATCTTTCTAGTAAGCTGGAAGAAGGCATAAAAAGAGAGATAATGACATCATAACTTGGCCTCTCCTCCCTCCCCCCAACTCAACACTGGGAACAACATCTGGAGGACAAAGACTTTGAACTGAGGAACTTTGGTCCCAGGCTGAAAGGTAGTCCCAGCCTGTGTATTGAGGAACTGTAACCTACTTGCTTGTATCATCTGTCAGGGTGAGAAAAGCTGTTTGATTCAACTCTTGCTTAGACTAAAAGTTTAGGCTTTAGAATGAATGTTTACTTTTTATTTTCTTAAGGTAACTATTCTGGCCTTTATGCCTATCACTTATAATCACTTAAAATTGATCTTTCTATAGTTAATAAACTTATTTTAATGTTTTATCCTTACCAGTGAGTTTGTCTAAAGTGCTTAGCAAATCTCAGTACAGGTTACAAATGCTTGTGCATGTCTACTTTCCTATGAAGAAGTGGTGAACTAGGTAATGAGCTTACACTGGCCAGGCCTCTAACCAGGGCAAGATGGTACAGTTACGGTGTGCAAGACAGGGGAATTGGGGGAATTGGCTGGAGCCTCTCTATTGTGGGTTCATTCGTGGCTGGTAGAAGCATTCATGTAACTCAGTTGGGTGTGTCCCAAGGGATAAGAAATGGATTCTGATATTTCACATTCAGCTATTTGCATTTGGGTTTCTGAGGAACCTTCTCCTTATTGGGTGATGTATTGTCTTTGTCTTTGGGTTTTAAGGTTGTTACTTTACACCACTGCTTTCTTTTCATGTTCTTATGAAAACTTTCATGGACATTGTCTGCACCTCTGCTGTTTTTCTGAAGGTCCTTTTCAAAACTGTATGTGTTTTTACATCTATTCCCAGAACTTGATTCAGTGCCTATGTATGCTACACAATGAAATATATACGGGGGCGGGGGGGGAGGAGGGAGCATGTGACGTTACAGACTCAGTTAGCATCAGATTCATTTTTCATCTTGGTGTGTGGTTGGTTTGTTCAGTAGCCCTCACTTTATTTCTTGAGGGTATAGCACAGAGAATAATTGAGAATGAGCTGGACTTTGGCAGTTTTTTTCTGAAGAGAAAGCTATTATACAATTGCAGAAAAATATGTAAAGGTATTAAAAATAATAATTTGTGTTTAAATGAATCAATTAGGTCTAGGGCCAGATACTAAATTATTTCCATTCCTGCAAGCATTAAATATGCAATCACAACTATAATTCTAAAGGCTTTGTCATCTAATCATGTTGTCTGCACCCAAGTCTAGAATTAGCTGAAACCCCATCCATCAAGCTGGGCTCAGGGGAGAGTGAAATAGGAAAGCTTGTGATGATTGCCTAGCTCTCAGCCCCTTTCCTGTAACGGTTCAACAACTGAATAATATATTTGGGCAATATGAATAAAAATGTAAGCTCACCTTTGCCTTGTCGTGGGTCCTTATAATTCCATTTGTCCTTTTGTAAGGGAGGGGATGTCTGCTTGTGTTTTTTACAAGAATTCAATGTTATTCCATGAAATTCAGCGTGGCCTAAGGATTTTAGGGGGCAGATCTTCAGCTCGTTTAAGTTCATCAATGGAGCTATGAGAACAGTAAGGGCAGGCACAGATGTGCCGTAGCAGCACCGGCTTCCTTCACACACACTTCCTTGCCCATACAGCTTACCTGCAGGGCTGCTCCCATAGGGATGAGCTTGTGTGGTTTGGTGTCTATGGCCCATTTGATCTTTGGCCTCAAACTGGCAAGGGAATTCCTACCTAACTCAGATATAATTCAGATGGTGACACATTCACCTATCAGCAGCAGCTGAGCAAGTTGTGCTCGTTTGTGTGTTCTGTTAGTCCACCAGAGATCTTTCTGGTGGTGCACAGTGATTGGCCAGGAAGAGATCAGGTATTCGGAACTGGAGAATGTGATGAAGGGGAACATAGGAAAGCATTGCATACAATTTAGGTATTTTTGTGTGGCACTAACTAAATGGAAGCTAAGAAAACAAATGGAAGCTGAACTGACCCAGAGATAGGAGCTTCACAGCATGGAATGAAGGCCGGGAAACTTGTGTACATTGATATACTGAGAAATGCTCTAAAGATCTACGTGACTCTTCATAAATGGTTGCAGACCAAATCTAAGGTAAAGAGAGTGAGACAAAGTGGAACTAAATACAGTTCTAAAACAAACAAAAAAAGCCAACCTAACTCTTTTTGTTTAAACCTAATTTACTAATAACACTTCCTCCCAAGGTGCATGAGAATTGTATCAAATTACTGTGCTGCAAGTGTGGTGACTCTGAACAGGCCACCAGCCCCATGGACTTTGTTATTCCTCCACTAACCGATTTTCATTTCTACAGCCAAAGAAGTATTCTGACCAGGATGAGGAAGAAGAAGATGCAAGGCTCCCACCATTGGAAAAAGGGAGCCCTTCTGTCCAAACTTTTAAGATTGCATGAGGGAGAGGATTTGCTCTCAGAAGCGCTCAGTATCAGAACGTATTGCTCCTTCGGTGTCATGTTGCATCCCCACCTCATTGATCTCTGCCACTGATCGCATGGTTGCATGACCATTGCACATCTTCCTTCATGCAACTTCCTGTGTTTCATTGTCATACAGGGGAGAGGGAACCCTGACTTCCTTAACTGCCCTTCTGCATAAGAGAAAGAAGCAACGGACTGAGATATGGCACATCCAAATAAGAACCAGAAGATCCCGGATCTCTTTAAGGGCCCATCCAGCTTCACTTAAAAAAACAAAAGTAAAAAACAAGACAATAGTGTATATGGTTTTAATTTTATTTTTGTTAAATTGTTTTCTTACTTTTTCCTAGACTTCGCCCGATGGTCTTACCTGTCTCAGAGAGGTAAAATTTAAACCAATTTGACTATCTTGGTCATTTAACTTTCAAAGGAAGCAGTTTCCTAAGCAAGAGCAAGGTACTACTTGATCAGCTCTGCTCCCCCTTCACATGTTTGTTAGCAAATGAAGTAAAGGTGGTTGAAGATTACCTACCTCCCAGGGTATATTTTCAGGTTGCGCAATTCCCCGTACCTGGGTAAGAAGTGTCCTGTGTGTAGCCATAATCTGCAGTCATCCATTCTTCTTTCTGTTCCATGATTTATTCTTTGATGTGCTGTGCAGCGTTAGATGCAGCAGGTTAGCTCATTTATTTAGGGCTTCGTTTGGTACAAGTGGAAACCACCTACAAATGTGTAGACTAATTCTTCTCCCTGCCCCCTTTCATTCAGACTTACTCTGACTTTCACTTATAATTAACCCTGTGGAAAAAAGCTGGGAATTTAGAAGAAAGGCAGAGAAGAACATAAGGTCTTGATCCAAAACCCACTGGAATCAATGGGAGGACTCATAGTGATCTCGATGACCTTGGGAATGCATAGAGTGAATACGGAAAGTGTATAAAATAATTTCAGAGCACCTTCCACAGTTCAAAGTGTGGAGAGAACAAGTGTCTGAATCATTCCAGCTCTCCTGCATATAAAAGAATTAAATGTACCAAAAGGAAACAGAAGGCAAAGTGTTTGTGAATAAGATAAGTTTACATGAGTCATTGCAAGTATTAGCAAAAGGATTCCCAGACTGTATTTTCCTATGTTCTATGTCACATTTTAATACAACCTTTCTCCACAGTTGGTTTTCACCAAGCCTCTTACAGGCATCATATGTTCATTAAGCTTAACTGTTTGTGTAATTAATTTCAGTGCTGTTGATTTAGTGGGGAAAATTAAGCTGAAATGATCTTTGATGTTTCCAAGAAACGGGGTGGATATTGAGAGGCCAATGTAGAAACAAAAAGGAATTAGATTCTCTTTGGTATAGAAATTAATCTCTCCAACCAGGCAATAATAATGATTTATTAATAAATTATAGTTCAACTTTAATTAAATATGTTTCATATTAAATTTATATTTTAGTGGGTACTTGATGCAATTTTTTAATTAACATTTACCATAAGGAAATCCTACTTAACCCTTTCCAGGTTGTGTGATACATCAATATGACTTCCTAATCCATCACCTAAACTGGAAGTCTGGAAAACATCATAGTTTGTTGACTTCCATGGGAGTAGGATCGAGCCCATAGCTGACTCCCAATCTAGTTCTGCAAGCATACCCAATTTTACGTGTTTGCCGGATCAGGCCAAAAACTGAGGGTTGGCCACACAACAAGTCAGTGTGCAGCAAGGAGGGTGGTGAAACACTGGAATGTGTTACCTAGGGAGGTGGTAGAATCTCCTTCCTTAGAAGTTTTTAAGGTCAGGCTTGACAAAGCCCTGGCTGGGATGATTTAATTGGGGATTGGTCCTGCTTTGAGCAGGGGGTTGGACTAGATGACCTCCTGAGGTCCCTTCCAATCCTGATATTCTATGATTCTATGATTCTATAAGCCAGGGTGTGAAGCTACAGCATACTAGCTTGCCATGCAGTCCCTGCTACCACATACAGAAAGCTCTGTAGTGCACTTTGATGTACTGCTCTTTGAAATGGGAGTAACTCAAAGTGGACTACAGAACTGTTAGTGTGCCTGAAGCAGGGTCCACAGAGTGAGTTTCTGTGCAGCAAGCTAATGCGCTGTAGACTATCACCCTTGCTTGCTACGACTAACTCGCCATGTAGGCAAGCCCCAAGGCTCACTTCTTCTATTTATGCAAACACTTACTACTGGGTGTATAGCTTATTAATGTTGGAACCTCACTTAACTTCAGTGAGACCACTCATTGGGGTTCTGAAACCATACATTTCAAAGTTCTTGACAAAGGAACATATCATTATCACCATTTTTCTGATGGGGAAACTAAGGTGACATGTCTTGACATAGGTTATGTACCCAGATCAGCAGTAGAGCGGTGTTTGATGCTCAAGAGAGTACTGCTTCACAAGAGTTTACTGACTGTGGCATGGCTTGAAACATCTTTATTCAAGATTTTGCCCTATTAGGGACAACCACTCAGTCACTTATTTTGGTTGGTTACAGTGACCATGGCAGGGGGCTGTTTATACAACCTGTTGTGACACTATATCTGAGTCTAACATCTGCCACATGCCCAAGTGATGTTGTTGCTGATTTCATCTGAGGAGACTGATGGGTCTATTTATTTATTAAGTGTATCTTAACCCAGAACATTGATTAGGCATTCTTTCATAGTTTGCAAAATAAGTAAATAAATATACTTGAATATTTAATCCCAACAAAGTTTTTGAAAGCAGCGGTATCTTATTTTCAGACTGGTGGTATATTATCTGCCCTCTAGTGGTAGAAGTAGTGAATTAATGAATGTTTTTCTATTTCATGGATACCGCCTGCCATGGTAACTGATTGTTCTGTTTGACCTGGAAATATGTAGGCAAATGTCTGATATGCATTACATTTTTTAGAAATTAAAATTAATTAACGAAGGAAATTCAATAAATGGCTTTTTGTCTAATATGACAGTTAAACATTTTTCTTTTCTTGAAGGACACGATATAGAAGCCTTAATTCTAGTGGCACTGAAAGATTTGTGGGGAAAGATGAAATATTGGACCCACTCCTGCTCACTTGGAAATCAATGGAATTTTTTTCCTTTGGTGTCAGTGGGAGCAGGATTGTACCCTTCTGTCAGATCTTGTGTATAAATAGCGAGTTCCATTTGTGCTTGAAAAAATCTTTTTCCCTCATGATGAAATTATATATTTTGTCAGGATGTGTGTGGATGTGTACATAGGTTGACAATTTGATGTTATTTTGGCTCTTACAGAAAGGATTAAATTATTCTCTTCTGATACTGGAGATTTACAAAAATGTAAATTCCATTCAGTGTAGTTTACAACGGTGAAATTCACTTTGAGAGACTCATTTTCAAGGGGATCTAGGTAAGGAAATGCTCAAATTTTAAAGGTAACAAAGGTATAATTAGAATAAATATAGGGGATTATAAATCAGATCTGAAAAACAAACCCTGTTAAATAATTTCCAAACTGTGTGTGTAGTTAAAATATCATGTTTGATCTATTTTAAGGAAAACTCCATCTCCATTCTCAAGCAAACAGCAAAAGCAATAGAATGCAATAATCTTCACCAGCAGCAATCCATAAAACATTCGTGCTTATGTAACAGTGTCAGGGTTTTTATTCTTTGTAAAGTAAAGACACTATTTATTCAGTCTGATTTATGAAAAAAATACATATACCAAAAATTACAGTCTTGACCAGTAAGAAAATCTCCTCTTACCCCATCCACCAGGCTAATAATGTCCTCTCCTGTCTCTTACAGGCAAAGGCCTGAAAAAGAAAGATAAGTTTTCCAATATGCCCTTAAGGTCAGTAGGCTCTGGCTCCTTTCCATTAAGAGGAAAGCAAATTCCAGAGTGGAAGGTACTGCTGCCAATTCCACCTGTTTAAACCAGTTTGATCGTAGCAAGTAACAATTAAGTTAAGGTGCTGAAGCTATGGCATGGCATGAGGATCTTTCAAGGTTACAGGAGTCTGACCAATTTGATCTGTATTCATAAAAAACACTAACGAATTACATCCAGAAACATAACAAAGAAAACATAACCTAGATAGAGCTACTATAATGCAGGTGCATAACTGTTTGGAAAACTACTCCCAGAGAGAAAAGGAGTACTTGTGGCACCTTAGAGACTAACCAATTTATTTGAGCATGAGCTTTCGTGAGCTACAGCTCACTTCATCAGATGTATACCGTGGAAACTGCAGCAGACTTTATATACACACAGAGAATATGAAACAATACCTCCTCCCACCCCACTGTCCTGCTGGTAATAGCTTATCTAAAGTGATCAACAGGTGGGCCATTTCCAGCATAAATCCAGGTTTTCTCACCCTCCACCCCCCCACACAAATTCACTCTCCTGCTGGTGCTAGCCCATCCAAAGCACCAGCAGGAGAGTGAATTTGTGTGGGGGGGTGGAGGGTGAGAAAACCTGGATTTGTGCTGGAAATGGCCCACCTGTTGATCACTTTAGATAAGCTATTACCAGCAGGACAGTGGGGTGGGAGGAGGTATTGTTTCATATTCTCTGTGTGTATATAAAGTCTGCTGCAGTTTCCACGGTATACATCTGATGAAGTGAGCTGTAGCTCACGAAAGCTCATGCTCAAATAAATTGGTTAGTCTCTAAGGTGCCACAAGTACTCCTTTTCTTTTTGCGAATACAGACTAACACGGCTGTTCCTCTGAAACCTGTCATACTCCCAGAGAGAAGTTATCAGTGGTTCACAGTCAAGCTGGAAGGGCATAACAAAAGGGGTCCCACGGGGAACAGTTCTGGGTCTGGTTCTACTCAATATCTTCATCAATGATTTAGATAATAGCGTAGAGACTACACTTATAAAGTTTGCGGACAATACCAACCTGGAAGGGGTTGCAAGTGCTTTGGAGGATAATTCAAAATGATCTGGACAAACTGGAGAAATGTTCTGAAGTAAATAGGACAAAATTCAATAAGGACAAATTCAAAGTACTCTGTTTAGGAACAATCAGCCATACACATACAAAATGGGAAATGACTGCCTAGGAAGGAGTACTGCAGAAAGGGATCTGGGGGTCATAGTGGACCACAAGCTAAATATGAGTCAACAGTGTAACACAGTTGCAAGAAATGCAGACGTCATTCTGGGATATATTAACAGGAGTGTTGTAAGCAAGACATGAGAAGTAATTATTCTGCTCTACTCTGTGCTAACAAGGCCTCAGCTGGAGTATTGTGTCCACTTCTGGGTGCCACATTTCAGGAAAGATGTGGACAAATTGGAGAAAGTCCAGAGGAGAGCAACACAAATAATAAAAGATCTAGAAAACATGACCTATGAGGAAAGATGGACAAAATTGGGTTTGCTCAGTCTGGAGAAGAGAAGACAGGAGGGGGGGGACGACTGGGGGGGGGGAAGAGAGATAAGTTTTCAAGTACATACAAGGTTGTTACAAGGAGAAGGGAGAAAATTGTTCTCTTTAATCTCTGAGGATAGGGCAAGAAGCAATGGGCTTAAATTGCAGCAGAGTTGGTTTAGGTTGGACATTAGGAAAAACCCCCTAACTGTAAGAGTGGTTAAGCATTAGAACAAATTGCCTAGGGAAGTTGTGGAATCTCCATCATTGGAGGTTTTTAAGAACAGGCTAGATAAACACCTGTCAGGAATAGTCTAGTTATTACTTACTCCTGCCTTGAGTGCCAGGGACTCGACTGGATGACTCCCTCGAGGTCCCTTCCAGTCCTACACTTCTATGATTCGATAAAGGAATAAATGCTGATCAGAGAGAACAGTTGTAATGTCTATTCTCTGCAAGAAGGACTGCTAAGCAAATGGATAATCACATTGTACACTTGGTGGAGTTTCCTGCTTGTCTTTAGAAATAGCTCCACATAGAGTCCACTGTAGAAGTGTCAAAGGCACAGATCACTGCTGCAAGATCTAGATCCAAAAGAAAAAGTTAGCAACATTAATCACTATGCACACATGGGGAAACATACTGCTTGTTACTATGGTTGTCTGCATCTCCAGCAGCTGCTGAGGGCCCCAACAAGAACTCCACGTTGAGTAATTAAGTAAAACTGTCTGTTCAAGGACAACATCTCTATAATGATTCTTACTGGTGGAATGTTCATAATGGTGAGTGCAGTAAGTTTTCATGGGTGAAACATAAAAGGAAAGAGGTGATAACGAAAGCAGTAGGAAATGGTATCAATGGAAAACAAAGAAAAAGCTCCAGGTTTCAGTTTCAAATACTTTAGAGTGTCATGACCAACCATGACATTCAGAGTTATAGGGAACAGTACTTTGAGTATTCCTACTTGGGGTGACACATACAGCTAAATATGGATTCTCAAATAGATATGTCAGGAACAGGAAGTAGAGGAGAACTATGAGCCAGAAAATAGAAAATCCACCCAGAGGAGAACCCATCCAGGATATATTCTTACCCATAGAGAGGAACTGACTGAGAATTTGAGAGTACACAGTGACCACAAATTCCTGTTGACAAACAGTATTAAGAAATGGATTCATTGGGCACTTCAAAGTGTAAGAATTCAGTTGACTATTCTAAGATATCAGAAACCTAGGTCCTCAACAAATACTTATATGTGTGTGTATCCCTGAAGCTAAGAACATGTGTAGGTACAAAAATGAAGCAGTAAGGTTCTATAAAAGGACATATTAAATTCCATGAGTGTGGTAGATGACTGGAGGATGTTCAAACAAACATGAGAATTAAATTGCAAGAAATTTTGTTACCACTGAAAAACAGGAAACCAAAACTGGCCAGTATGGCTTCATGAGCAATTTATTGAAAGACCTGGAACTACAAAAAAAGCTGTACTACAAAGGGACAAAGTTGGAAGGAACCAGACAAGGTTAGTTAGTTAATCAAGGCTTGTGTGGAAAACATAAGGACTAAAAAAGAAGCACATTTAGTTAATACTAACCAAATGAAATAAGGAGAACAAGTAAGGCTTTTACAACTTCATTTGGAGGGAAAGTAGGCACAGTGAGGAGAGAGACCACACCAGTGACACGTCCAAAATGGATGAACTACCTGCTTGTTAAAAATCTTATTTTAACCAGAAAAAATAAAAAAAGATGTATAGGAAATTAGGAAGAAAGGAAAACTTAGTCGATATAGCTACTGTTCTAAAAATAAGGTATGGGAAAGAGTGGGAAAGATGAATAAATCATCAAGTCTGCATGATAGATATCTCTGGGCTAACAAAATAATTAGCTAATGACATTATTAAACCACTGGCAATTATTTATTTAAAAGTGCTGAAGAACCAATGATACACTCGAGGATTGGAAAAGAGCAACTGTGTTACTGAAATTTTTCTTTAAAAAAAAATCACTCCTGGCATTTAGTCTCCAGTAACACGATGGAATAAATATTGAGACAAAACCTTGTGAGACACTCTTATGTTCACACATCACTAAAAAGTGAGATTCAGTGTAGGAAAAATGCAGCTTTGTACCTCTGAGGGTCAAACACACCCAATTTCTATACACAGAGACGTACTTGAAAAGCTGAGAGTCTGGAAAAGACTGAGCTGATGTGTGATAGCGGATAGCAAATTGGAGGTGTACATTTAATAAAGACAATGTGATTTTTAGACGATATGCAGGAGCATTGTATCAAAAATAAGAATATTGAGATTACCGTGATCGGATTCAGGAAAACGTTGATTAACCCAGAGAGAAATGAAGGAATAAAGGCCTGGAGAAACTGACCTAGAAATGAATGAAAAAAACTAAGCAATGACTAAAAAATGCTGTGAAAACACTGTAAGAATTTTGAAGAGTCTAAACAATGAAGGCCAAATTCTGTCCTTGAATACTCACCTGCAGCTTGTTAGGGCTCCGCTGCCCTCCCTGGGTTCTTGTCACGCAGACAGAAAGCAGAAGGCCAGAGTCCAAAGTGCAGGCAATGCAATGCCTGTTGGAGTTAACAAGGAAGCATAACCATAGCTCTGTACACCAGTAGAGCTTTTCCTTTTCCCCTCCTCCTTCTTAGCAGGCTTAATTATATTGGTAGTGCCCGTCCCTGGTCCCACCCCTTACAATTTATGGTCATGTTCCGTTTTGGAGGGTCTTGAGTCTGGAGGCTTCAGTACCAGAAGAGTGAGGTTGTGTCCTGGCCAAGGCTACTTTTTCTTTGGCTTTTTGTGTTTCTCATACCTTGCCCCTCCCAACTGGTTGCTTGACCTTGTCTTGGGAAAGGAGTCAAAGCAGTTGTATATTAATCTCCAACCATATCCAGCAACATTTTAGCTCTATTTCTTATCTTTTTTTATTATACTAAAAAAAACATCTTGTTGTAGGCAGAACCAACACACTTCTTTCTTCCTTGTTCACATATGTTGATAAGGACATAAGGCACAAACAAGTATATTTGAAAAACGTCAAAATTCTCTCTCTGGCAAATAAACAGGCCTAAATACTGTGACAGGGTTGGGCAGAATGGCTATAGGAGAGTAACAGAAGGCAGATATACAAGCCCCAGGCTAAGTAGGTCCCTTTTCCCTGGGTAAGGTAACAGGGAAGGTTCCAGAACAATCAGGAACCTTCTGGAGACTATTAAGACAGGCTGATTAGAACATCTGCAGCCAATCGAGAAGCTGCTAGAATCAATTAAGGCACGCTAATCAGGGCACCTGGGTTTTAAAAAGGAGCTCACTTCAGTTTGTGGTGTGCATGTGAGGAGCTGGGAGCAAGAGGCACTAGGAGCTGAGAGTGAGAACGTGGACTGTTGGAGGACTGAGGTGTACAAGCATTATCAGACACCAGGAGGAAGGTCCTATGGTGAGGATAAGAAGGTGTTGGGAGGAGGCCATGGGGAAGTAGCCCAGGGAGTTGCAGCTGTTGCACAGCTGTTCCAGGAGGCACTCTAGACAGCTGCATTCCACAGGGCCCTGGGCTGGAACCCGGAGTAGAGGGCGGGTCTGGGTTCCCCCCAAATCCTCCCAACTCCTGGTCAGACACAGGAGGAGTCGACCTGGACTGTGGGTTCAGAAAAACGGCCAAGCTGAGGGCTGCCGTGAAGCTCCAAGGCGAGCAAATCCTCCAGTAAGCGCAAGACCCACCAAGGTAGAGCAGGAACTTTGTCACAATGCATAAATAAATAAATATAAATATTACCATCACTAACACAGCTCTCATTGGCTGCCTGCATATAGGTGCACAACAGCCCTACAGAGTTCATCTTTAAAAAGGGAGAGGAGGAGTTTATAAAGCCACCGGTGGAAATAACTATAAAAAATGGGATCCAACTGAGCAAAGTTCAAATGTAAATATCAGATGTATATAAAAAAAAAATACTATTTGTGAGAACCATTGGAATAGTGGGGAATAGTTACTCACACGGGGAGCATTTGGAGGCTACATCATTTTGGTCCTTTAAAAACCAGACTGGACAAAGTGATCATGAAACAGCTTTGAAGTGACAAAGGGAAGACAAAATAACACAGTAGGCCTTTTCTGTCTCTGCTGTATACAGTGTGATTCTGTGAAATGACGCTTGTTGTCCTGTCCGAATGACATCTTGTTGGTGTGTAGTAGTAGGATGAACCCAAATGTTCAAATCCTCACCAAAGGAGAAGTGGATTATTATTATTAGGATATACCACATACTCTGGATTGATTTTACTATGAGAATTACTGTCTGCCATTTTCAGAATGTATGGGTTTGAAAATAGTTGATTATATTTCTGTGTGGTCACGTTTGTTTTGGTAAAGTTTCTAAATGCCTCTTGAAGGAAAGGATCATGGAAATTATAGAAATAGAGGGCTGAAATGGATCTCAAGAGGTCATCTAGTGCAGGATGAGTAAGTAGAATGTGAAAGGGATAGCTCATACAGTCTTCATCATAGACTTGAGTGATAGATACTGATTCCTGAATGTAGAAAGGAATGTGTTTTTAAAAAGAATGGATTCTTATTTTCCCTAACCTTAGTCCTGGAATTTTTTAAAAAGAAAAAAGTTTAGAGAAGTTGAGCAACATAAGTGCAGGGGAATGGACTAGATGACCTCTCGAGGTGCCGTCCAGTTCTATGATTTCTTAGCGTAGGGAGTGGAGAAAGTCGTTATATACAGCAAAAATCTGCCTGACTTTTAATAAGAAAATATCTGTCCTCTGGGACCAAAGGTTGTGAATTGGAAAGAATCTGTGCATTCAGGACAGGCTGAAATAGATGAACGACAATGATATTCCCATTGAATGAGGCTGGGATTTATCAAAATGTAGCATGTCACTACTGAAATATTGTGTTTACCAAGTATTCTTTTATATGGGAATATTTTTAATAGCTGGGATGCTGGTATTCATTCTTCAGTTCATGCAAAATATGGCTTCATAAGCAAAAGAAATAAGTTTTTTAATCCCCAGGCATTTAGACCTTATTCATTTAAAACAAACATGGGGCTGCAAATGAAGTTTTGCATAGGTAAAGTCTCCCAGATCTTTCCCTTTAATTATTGTTTGTTTTTAGAATATGAATACCAAATACTAATTTAGGAAACTGATCGCCTAACAATGGAGAAACCAGTGATACTGTGAATACATAATTTTATAAATGGTATCAGTCTTCCAAAAATAATGAATCAACCTGACAATTGCTTTCCAATGAGCCTGCCTTAAATCTTGCTGAAGTCACTTACAGCTGTGCCAAGGAGTTGTAAAAGGCTACCATCCTGACTTCACAGCATTTTTTAACTTCTTTTGCAAAGATGTAAATGACAACACAAGGTGTGACACAGCAGGGAGTTGGATCCAGTGAGTCTAACTTCTGTTGCCAGAAAAGTTATCATTCCTCTGATTTCTAAACATTGTTGTAACTTTTCTCTTTCAGTATTTCTTTTATTATTTTATTGGGAATCAAAATGAGATTTGCAAATGATATTAAGTGTAGGATTTTTTAGTTTTATTTTTGAGGAAGATTGGCACTAGATTTAGTTTTTATAATTTTCTGGTACATTCCTAGGTCTCCATTAGTTTTGGAAAATAATTTAGGGTACAGTAATTTTATGTATACAGTTCTCTAATATGCTAGGATGCACAACAATTAATTTGTATATTTTCAAATAATGTTTAAAAGAGCACATACTGTTTATAGAGCTGTTCATCCTGTTCCTTTGTCTGATCTAGTGGTCTATAGCACATCCCTACTGGTACCCCATCTTGTGATTTATCAGTTAGTATTTTGATCCATAAGCATTCCAGCTTCTGTCCTTCTGAATTGTCAGTAACCTTAAAGCAGACTCTGGAGAACCAAGGTGGGACAAGCATATTCCACAGATGATAGCCCCCTGTGGAAAATACCTACAGCCTCTCATTTAAATCAAAGGGCCTGAGTTCAAATACCTCATTGGATTGCAGCGCTGTCTGTCACCAAGTAAGATATGCAAGATCTGGGAGATGCAGGAAAAATTATTTTTTAAAAAGTCAAGTTTAAATAGCCAAATCCTTGTTGGGCAAAAGTCGAGTCAAATTAATTGTTTGTGCTTATATTCCACCTGCATTTTTCACCTAGCTTCCACAGTGATTGACACTCTATAAATACCTTAGATTAGATCAAACCAATAGGCAATACTACTAGAATGTTGACCCATGAGAGGTCACAGAAAAGGGTGTGGAAGCTGAGCAGTACTAAAGGAGATAAGTTCAGAGAATGTGAACTCAGTAAGGGGGAGGGGGAGAGAGAGTGGGTAATGCTTAATCCTAAATATTGCCTTTGTGCTGCACAGTTTATTAAAACATGAGAAGGGAGTGGGATATACAACTGACTGTGACAGGTACAAACTGGCTGATTGTACATAACAGAAGAGAACCCAGACATGTTTGGGCAGATTGAAAATGTAAAGTTTTTAATTAATTTATTTCAAGGCACTCATGAAAAATCATGTTCAGACTAGAGGTGGGTCTCCCTAGGTTGGATCCATTGATGACTGATATTCTCTTTCTTTCTGTTTCCCATTTATTGTCTCCTTCCCACTTTAAGACCTTTTTCTCCACTGCACTCTTTTTTTCCCCTCCTTCCTCCCCCATATTCCACCCTTTCATCTTAAAAAGAAAAGGAGATTTATATACATAGAGAACATGAAATAATGGGTAATCTCCCCACTGTATTTTCCACTGAATGCATCCGATGAAGTGAGCTGTAGCTCACGAAAGCTTATGCTCAAATAAATTTGTTAATCTCTAAGGTGCCACAAGTCCTCCTTTTCTTTTTGCGGATACAGACTAACATGGCAGCTACTCTGAAACCTTTCATCTTAGGACATCTTCTTCCCCACCCATCCTTTTTTTCAATGACCTCTGTCTTTCTTCTCATCTCACAGCCTCTTCTTTTTTCCTTTCTTCTCCATCCCCCTACTCTTCCTTCTAACAGTATCTCTTCCAGACTCTCTCCTCTCCGTGGTCTTTAGTGGTGTCTCTTCGTTCTTCTCCTTTCCAGGACTCTGGCTCCCTCTGCTGATGGTCCCAACCCTTCTTTCCCCTTCACCGTTTCATCCACTTCTGCAGACCATTGCGCTCTGCTCACAATTTCCTTTCTGCTACTGCCTCTCAGATATGCTCTTCTCGATCTAACTAACCTTATAAAAAAATCCCTATACCTTTACTCCCTGTCAGTCTCTGAGGATCCCTTTGACAAGATGTCTCCCTCTGCTGTAGTGTTTCAATTAAAATTATCTGAAGCTGAGTGCTAAACATCCCCATTAGACAAATGTTGCAATTATGTGCAGTGGCATTCATCTTAATTAATCTACACAATCCCATAAAATGATTATCATATTTGGAAGCATACTGGTGACCAGCCTGAAATTTCTTCTGCTGAACACACATTGTGGGGGTGCTGTGGGGGTGAGGGGACGTATACGGCTATTGATTATACATATTTCATAATGACATGGACTGGTAATGTGATTGTCAGTCTTCAAATTACTACTAGATCCATGCAGATTGAATACTGAGTTAACTGTGATAAGGGGGAAAGAGGAAAACACAGCAGAGATATTCAAATTTCTCTTTTCCAGTCAGGAATAAGAATATTCTAGGTTGTGGCATCTAGTGTCCTGTAGAAATAATTAGTGAGAGGGAAAGTCTTGTAGTGCTTCCTATATCAAAATGCACAGTCTCTTTGACATGGCTTTTCAAAGTTCATTCAAGTCCATGCCCTCTCATCTTGGCAGGACTGATTTTACTATTGCTGATGAGTGGGTGAGTGTCAAGTCTGATAGCATTTAAAAACTCCCCACATCAGTTCATTCCACTACCGAGCTATTTGAAGAGTTATACATATACCAAAGTTTAGGCTAAATTTTCTTTTCTGTACCGTAAGCCTATTCCTTATTGCCCTGTTTTTATTGACTAGGAGTATGTGTATGTCTCTACTAGAATCACAGGGTGTGATTGCAGCTCAGGTAGACATACCAGAGCTAGCTTTAATCTTGCTGGTTGGGTCCCAGAGCAGTGAAGCTGTGGCAGCATGCGTTGAACCGGGGCTACACAAGCCTCTGCAGAAGCTTGGGTAATTACTCATGGGGCTAGCTGGCACTGAAGTGTGTGCCACTGCAGCTTCTCTATTCTATGACATGAGCTCACTAGATTAAAGCTAGCTTGGGTATGTCTATGCAAATTGCCATCACGCCCGATAATTCCAGTATAGATGTACCCTAAGACTCATGGTCCAAGAGGAAATTAGGTTAAAAACAAATAGTCAAAGCTTACTTGATCTTTTCCGTAGATGTCATTAACCCAGCCATTAAAACTATGTGTACATACTATTATAGTGGGAAAGCCATGAAAGCATAGTTAAAAGCATTGGATCACCCCTACTTTATATTTTCTGTAATGATCTGCTGTTGATAGCTTAGATTGGAGATGACAAAATTTGGACCTGGATTTGAATATTTTAAAATTCAGCACCCACAGATTCTGACTTCTGAAGAACACAGACATAGAGGATGGAAAGATTCCCCCCATGCTCTGAGGCCAGTTTAAATTCACAAGAAAATTTAGCACATAGGATCAATGACCAGCAAGGTTTAAAGGGCTGATCTCTGCTCAAAGCTCCAATGTAGACCAGGAGAATTTTCCTTCTCAAACTCATATTGACAATTAGTTTATCATTTCTCTGTGCATTTGGGCAGGAATCAACCGTAATTCACCATAGGAACCCAAATGATTTTTACAGGATATGAACGGAGTAGTTTTGCCATAAGCGTGTACTACAGTCATTGAAGGTCTAGAAAAAATGAAATTTTTCTGAAGGTGAGTTCATCCTGGAAGTGCTCACTGACCTTTATACCATAGAGGTGGTGAGGTTTCATGGCTTAGGGAGGATTGGTGCTTTTGGGACAGCTGTGATGAATAGTCACATCTGGCTTCAGGAGTATTATTGATAATCTCAGACTGGCATACAGTAACCATCTGTTCAGATCTATGCTTTTTTGGGCACTGCTAGCGAAATGAGATTTCTATAACCTACAAGTCACATGGGAGGATTTGGGTGGAAGCATGTATGCATGTGTCCAAATCCATGTACTTTCATAAGAAAAAAAACTTTTACACCAAATCCACATGGGCACTTCACGGCTTACCTATTTCACCCAAAAGGCCATGTAAGCAGAGGGCCAAATTCCTCCTGGATGCAACTCCATTGGACTTAACCTGAATTACACCTGGGATGAATGTGATCCATAATGTCCTTAACACTTCAAGCTCTTTTGATAATGTACAAGAGAGAGAGTTTCTTTCTGTTTCCACTCAGTGTAATGTCATGTCTTAGTATAATATGTTTAAGCATGTCTGCTCTGTCACTTACCACTGATGCTTGCATGCTCTTCTTTAAGACTGGTTTCAGAGTAACAGCCGTGTTAGTCTGTATTTGCAAAAAGAAAAGGAGTACTTGTGGCACCTTAGGGACTAACCAATTTATTTGAGCATAAGCTTTCGTGACTAGCACCCTAGGATTACTCCTTTGCACTGTGCAAGTATTTAAACAGGTAACTTCTACCATTTCTTTAGTGGAACTGTGATTAGCTACTTGTCCTCCTCTTCATGTCCTCAATTTCTGCCCTGGGAGCAGAATACTAAATATTTACCCCCTAATAAGGAATTTGGGGTATTTCTCTACTCTTTAGTTTTAATTTTGCTTTTAAAGGATTGAAACCAGTTGTATAGAGAAACTCCGTGTTAGCTTTTCTCTCTTCTTTTTGTTCTCGAGATACATCAATATTCCAGTTATTTGACCTGTCTGTCTCTTTAATATAGCAAAGGTAGCAATCAAAGTAAATATTTCCATGTCTTTTCTTTTAGATAAAATTGAAGATGAACTGGAAATGACCACGGTGTGCTATCGGCCGGAAGGACTGGAACAGCTTGAAACACAAACCAATTTCACAAAGAGGGAACTTCAAGTGCTTTACAGAGGATTTAAAAATGTAAGAACCAAAGCATTGCAATGAATTGGCTAATGTATATGTCATCACCATCCCTCTGCTGCATGGTATCCAAACTACTCACCTGTGTTCCATAGCTTTTATCCTGGTAACAATGACACAGAGATTTCATTTTGGAGGCCTGGGCTTTTTGAAGCAGAAGGATCTGAGTTCTAACCCTCCAACCACAGTGAAATATACATGACAAAAGCCTTATAAATATTTTTTCTTGGCATCATGATCTGCTTAAAACTAGAACTGAATGAATATCTATCATGTGATTTACTCAGCAAATTTAGGTGGTTTGCCCTTATTCCCAAATATTTGCAATCACATAGCAATTTCCTCAAATGCATTTGTAGGTTGAAATTAACTCACAATATTATTTTCTGATTTTTTTTAACTCTTTGGATAGATCACAGAGTTTTCTGTGAGTAATTGGTTCTTGGTATTAAAAATTGAGCTCTCTTGGTTAGTTGCTAAATATGCTGGAATGCCATATATAGGACCCTACCAAATTCACGGTCCATTTGGTCAATTTCACGGTCATAGGTTTTTTTAATTGTAAATATCATTATTTCAGCTATTTAAATATGTAATTTCACAGTGTTGTGATTATAGGGATCCTGACAAAAAAACGAGTTGTGGGGGGGGATCACAAGGTTATGAGGGGGAGGGGGGGAGTGTGGTACTGCTACCCTTACTTCTACACTGCTGATGGTGGCGGCCCAGCCTTTCCTGTGCAACTGGAAAGTGGTGGATGCTGGCCAGGATCCCAGCTCCAAAGGCAGAGCCGCTGCCAGCAGCAGTAGTAGTAGAAGTAAGGATGGCATGGTATGGCATTGCCACCCTTACTTCTGTGCTGCTGCCTGCAGAGCTGGGCCCTCAGTCAGCAACCGCCAGTCTCCGGCCGCCCAGCTCTGAAGGCAGCGCAGAAGTAAGGGTGACAGTACCATGAACCCCCTAAAATAACCTTGCAACCCCCCCGCAACTCCCTTTTGGGTCAGGACCCCCAATTTGAGAAATGCTGTTCTTCCCCGAGAAATCTGTATAGCATAGACCAGATTGCATGGAGGGAGACCAGATTTCACTGTCTGTGACGCATTTTTCATGGTCATGAATTTGGTAGGCCCTACCCATATACTAACACATTATTAACTATTTGAATATATATCAACATTTCTCTTGGATAGGTCATAACTGTGACGGGGGTGCCAGGCACCCCTCCCACCCTGTGCTGTGTCAAATACTGCCCTATCTCATTACAAATATCCTGTCCAGTGCTAGGAGATCACACATGCAAGCTTGATAATCCTTTTCCACAAGTATTCATTGGAGTAACACTTTGTTACCGGAGTACTCACAGACAGTAAAAACAAGATGTGCAGGCCTAGGAGAAAATGAATTTTTAAATTCAAATGAATACTCTGAGCTTTTTATGACATAATGCCACCACAGCTCTGTGAGAAAACTTTGTCTACACATAGATCTCCCCTGATTCCAGCCATCTGCATATCTGCACTGGTATACCCCCTTCATGTGGCTTAGTGTTATTTGCACTGTCGATATTTACCCCAAATTGCAGCTTTAGCATGGTAAATCCATAGTGTTGATGGGTAAAGTTACATCAGTGGCTGGAACTGGATAGGGTGACCAGATGTCCCAATTTTATAGGGACAGTCCAGATTTTTGGGTCTTTTTTTTATATAGGCTGCTATTACCTCCCACCCTCATCCTGATTTTTCACACTTGCTGTCTGGTCACCCTAGAACCGGAGCAGATCCCCAGAACCCTTAAATACAGCAATCATACTTCACACTAAGATTCTACATATTAAAGGTTAATCAATGGTAGATGTGGTTAGCATGTTACATACATGACTAGGTTGTTTTATAGATTGTTATAAGCATATTAGTAGAAGGTATTGTAGATGGTTATAAGCCACGGCTGGTAAGCAAACTTTTGGACTCTCTAATAATTATTAATTTATGTATTAACACATCTATTATTCATTTATTAACTGTAAATGGGACCTTCACCTTAATATAAAAGATGATTGCTTTGTCTCTCTCTGTGCCCCATTCCTGTTGTCTCTGCTCTCCTCTACTCACATACATGCCCAAAAAATATCACACTTTCTCTGCTCATTTGATTCAGGATGCAAGCAGATTCACTTATGATAAAGTACATCAAATGTCTCTGCCAAACAGATATGTTCTTTATAATATAAATTAAATTTCACTCTGCACTGATAATATATTTTCATTAACATTTCTCCTTTCATAAAGTGTTTTGCCATATATATGCCACAGGGAGTATATGTATTTTGCATGTGTATTTCCTGCTTATCTATCCATGTATTGGTACTTTTTTAAATACATAGAATACCTTCTTAATATGTTGATTTGCTGGGACAGAGTTGGGCTGAATTATTAGTTCTTTCATTTAGTTGAGTTTTCAAAGAAAAAATTATAGCTCTTCATAAATTTTACATGCAGCATATACACAATGGGCCATATGCTATGGTAATTTACACTCTGCCCATTCTAATTGATTTAAGTGGCAAATCTGTCTCAGTGTCAGTAGTATCTCCTGACCTGCCTGTCCCATGGAAATTCCAGTTTGCAAGCCCTGGCTGCTGGCCCATGAAAGCTCTGTGGGACTCAGCCCGATCTCGTAGACCAGTGAAACTCAGATTACAGTGGTTCAGGAGCCAAATTACTGATCAACATTACCCAAAAGAGGCACAGCAGTGTGAATTCATTGTTTCATTTACTGTAGTATTATATATTCATATTTAGACAGTATGACAGGAAATATTTAGTGTGTTTGTGTATGTGCATGTGGGTGTGTATATATATATATATTATTCTCACAGCAAAATGACTGACCAAGTATTATTTTGTGAGCTATAATTGGTTAATAACATAGTAAAAGCATCCTGGTTGGTTAATAACTTAGGCTGGTTAATCATTTAAATCACACAGTATTTTAATATCATGTGTGGAAAAGAGCTGCAGGAAACACATTTAAGAGCCACTTGCACCTCACAAGCCTCAATCTGAGTACCACTGTGTTAGATTCTTTTTACCAAAGGTAATCCCATAGAAGTCAAGCACTACTCCACTGCTAAGTATTACTCTCAGGAGCAAGGGTTTGTGGAATCAGTTTGCAGAGGCAGCCCCCATTTTGAGGAAGAACTTAACCACACCCTACAACTGCAGAATGCTGCTTGTGGGTGGAATCTGTCTGTCCATAGCACACTGGCTGCATTCTAACATGTGAATTCTGCTGAAATCAAACCAATTACCCTGGGCTAGATTGTGATCTGAGCACGGGGTCCTGTGAAAGCTGCCTCACCTCAGCACTTGCCCTAAGAGGCGTGTGTGCCTGACAAACCAGTCTGAGCCACAGTTGCTCCGTAGGGTGGGGAAGCAAGTTACTACACTGTTACTTGAAAGGATGCCGTTCACATCTCCCAGCATGTGTAGAGTGGGTGTGGCCAAAACAACACCAGTTCCTGCCCATTTACTTCTAGGGAGAATATTAAAGATTGGGTGGACAGGTGTACTTTTCAACAGACCCAAGAGCTGAGTGATAAGGTGTAAGGTAAACCCATATTTCCTTGCTCAGCCGAGTAAGCCAAGGACAGAACCTAGCCTTCAATTTCTCTGTGTAATTTTTCCCCATTAAATGTTTGTTTTACTTTGTTCTAAGCACATTACAAAACACTTTTCCCCGTATTAGCCACAGGAGATCAGGAATTGTTGTATGTTTCTAAGGTCTCTGAAATACCTTGTTATATTGGTGGCGAAATCTGTGTATGTTCAACTTTGCTGAATTTCATTGCTCATCAGTGTGAGTGATTCAGCCATGTGCACTGTAAAATGGACAGGTACTGCAAATTTCAGCATGGCAGCGCTCTCAATGCATCTGATTCTTGGCCCCTAACGCTTCTGTTCAGAGAGTAAATGTGCTATTGTTTTGCAATATGGAGAAATTACTACTCAGCAAGAATAATTATTAGCAAGTTCAGTTAGTCAGTGACTTTGCCCATTTTCTAAATTCGGCATCGTTGAAGGTATTGGTATTAATTCACATCGCCACCACAATCCTGTTTTGCTCCAGATTGTTAGGACAAAGCAATATTAATGCTATCCTTTTCTTCTGCTAAGCACTCAGTATGCTTAAAGTATTAATATGTTGTGTTTCAGACAAAACAAAAGGGCAGCTTTAGAGTTTTTCAATAAATCATTATTGAGATGGGATGAGTAATTATACATGGTGGCCGCACTGACTTAGCTGTTCCCCTATTTCCTATAGCTTTTAGCCATCTGTTTTTTGTGATGGTGTTACAGTGCCATCTGGAGATTCAAATTCCCAGTGGATATATGGTCACTTTTCTATATCTTGCTTCTACTTATTTCCTTTCCTTGGATGATTGTGGTGGTCCTGCTTACTTTACAGGATGGCACCTAGTTGTTACAACGATGGACACTTTACAAGTGCATATAATGGGCCAGATTGTCTGCTACATCCAATTTAAACTGGGTGAAGTAAATGGGAGTAAAGGTCTATCAAGGAGTGACTCACTGACACTCTGCTTGGCCCTAAATCCAGATTAGAGCATCCTGGAGGCTGCTCTAACCTGAGCCAGTTTACTACCCCCCAACCTTTCCAAGCTCATTATCAGAAGTAAAATCTCCACAGCCCAGGAGACACCAACTCAAAGCAACACCAGACACTGCCAGAACAACAGATACAAACCCTGCAGACATATCTCCACTCCTATGATATTCAGCACCCCCATAACACACCTTTCAAGATCCAGGTGTCCTTTACATGCTATTACAACATGTAATGTACCTCATTCGGTGACTTAAATGCCCCCATAACAACTATGTGGGTGAAACATGACACTCCCTACGCTCCTGAATGAACTCACACAGAAGAATGATAAAAGCCAAAATGCCATATCACCTGTGGGTGAACACTTTTCACAAAACGATCACTCTATATCTGACCCTGGTCCTCATCCTGAAAGAAAACCTGCACAACACTGTCAAAACACAAATCTGGGCGCTTATATTCATAATTTGCAAGGTACTAAAAATCATGGACTGAATAGAGACACCAGATTTATGACAATAATCACTTACGCCTTTTTCTCTGCTCCCCCCCCCCGCCCCTTATCCTTCCTGCGTCCCTACCCCCCCTGACTGGAGAACTTTTAACGGGCCACTTCACCTTCAATGGTCCCTTGAAATGTGTTCACTATTTATGCTGAACAACCTGTTCCACCTTTTATTTAGCTGTGACAGTCTGGATATGTCTACCCTGCAATTAGATGCCCAAGGCTGGCCTGTGCTGGCTGACTTGGACTCACGGGGCACGGGTAAAGGGCTGCCTAATTGCAGTGTAGGCTTCCAGTCTTGGGCAGGAGCCTGGGCTCCAGGAACCTGCGAGGTGGGAGGGTTCCAGAGCTCAGGCTGCAGCCCAGCCCCGAAGTCTACAATGTACTGAAACAGCCTGGCAGCAATTAAACAGCCCTGCAGTCCCATCCCAAGTCAGCTGGCACAGGCCAGCCATGGGTTTTTAACTGCAGTGTGTACATACCCTCTGAGTACATTTCCCAGACTTGAAGAAGAGCTCTGTGTAGCTTGAAAGCTTGTCTCTTTCACCAACAGAAGTTGATCCAATAAAAGATATTACCTCACCCACCTTGTCTTTCTCAGTAGTCTATTTACACCCCTAGAGTTAGCCAGCTTTCATAATGGGTATAAACAGGGGGCAAGATTAAACTGTACACAACTGGTCTGATTCCAGTTGTGTTGAATTTGCAGTCAGCAGCCTGCATAAAGAGAAAGGTAGGACCCAGGGTAGTGGACTGCTCCCCTAGGGGAAACAAGGCCCTTTAGAAACTCTTTTAAAGTCTTACTTCTTTGGGGATTGATTGTATGAATCTAAAATGGCTGGGCCTTCTATAGTTGATCTACTGATTTGTGAAGGGTTCTGGGTAGTTAAGGAAACCAGTTGTTGACTGCAAAAAATATTTTCTTTAATGTTAAATAACCAAAAAACAAAACTACAGAACCATCAGCCCCTATTCCAAATGTTCTGGTCTTCCTTTCAGTGGGAATGTCAGTACAGTTGTAGTGGTGATGGCTAATAGATCTGGTATAAAGTCAAAGCAATGCTTTAGTGTCATCCGGAAAATCACATCTTTGAAGACTGAAATGAAGAGCCATATGAAAAGCTGTGTTCCAATAGAATATAATCCCTACAATAAATTTTAGCCCCTGGAAACAAAAGCGAAGGTAGCAAAATCTGAGGGTTTACCAATTTTAACGTAAATTCCAAAGCTGTATTGAAAGAGACAAGACAATACAATCCAGAGCTGTTGTTACCCATTTTTAGATAACTGAGATGATAGCAATGCGTGTCTTCCATTTCAGTGGAGATAAGTGTTGACTTCTTAGTGCTCCTTGGTATGTACATAGTCCCGGTGTACACTTACTTTTGAACACTGCTAGGTGTTTTTTTTTCTTTTCATCCACTCTAAGCACTTGCTAGTCATCTTTTGACATCACTTGACTGTCCTTGAAAGTAATGGGTAATGTTGATTTCTTATTCAAACAGCAAAAAGAATTGCAACTGATTCTCTTTATGTGGACTCAGCTCTTTAGTTTAGCATTTCAAAATCAGTGCAAGATGCTGGATTTGCATACCTGCCCTGTGGTATTTTTTATGTTCAGTAGTTAGTGGGTTTCTGGAAAAAGTGCATTTGGTTTCAGCACCTTAAAAAGCAAAGCCGCTAGTGGTCACTTTTCTCATTCTTCTATGGATTTAGACACCTTGTTAGATATGTAAGAAGAGTGCAAATAAAAAAAGAAGCAACGTTCAGCTAAAAAAATAATCCATTGTCATTCAAGTCAAGGGTAATGTTCCCAATGTCTTAAATAGTGCAGCATTCAGCCCTGCAAATAGTATTGTAACTCCTTACTAGATGTGCATTAATACTGCCAAGAAACTATCCAAATGATCAACTCATTAAGGCTACAATTTAGTCATGGTGGTCATGGCAGTCATGGATTCCGTGACTTTACCGGACCTCTGTGACATCTAGGGCCTCAGGAGGCAGAGGCGGGACTGTGTGTCCCTACTTTGCAACTGGGGCTGGCTTGAACCGTGCGCCCCAGCCTCGTGGTGTCACAGGGTTGACAGGGGCTGCAGCTGGGGCCACGTGCCCTAGTCTTGTGGTGTCCTTGGGCTTGGCGGGGGTCTGCAGCTGGGGCCGGACACCTCAGCCCCGTGGTGTCCCAGGGTTGGCAGAGGCTGCAGCCAGGGCTGTGATCCCCAACCCCTCAGCTTTCCACAGTGGCAGCACCAGGGGCTGTGTGCCCCCCTGCCCACGGCTTCCCAGGGCCATGCACCCCTTGGCCCGCCGGCTGTGCCAGGCTTGACGGAGGCCACAGCCAAAGCCACACACCCCTGTCCCACAGCTACGGCCAACTCTGGAGCAGGGACTGTGTGCCCCCTGTGGCTGCATCCCCCCCACTGCAGCTGCTGGCAGGGAGCTTGGCCTGTCAATCCCCCCCCCACCCATGAGACTCCATTCCTCCACCCTGCCTAGCCCTGCCTCCAGGTTATTTTTAGTAAAGTCACAGACAGGTCACAGACAGGTCACAGGCTCCGTGAATTTTTGTTTATTGCCTGTTACCTGTCCATAACATTTTACTAAAAATAACTGTGATAAAATCTTAGCCTTGCAAACATCAAACACACACAATGTCCTGAGGACTGTTGTACCATAATAATGACCACTGTTGATGGCATCACACCAGGCATTGTGCAGTGAAGTTCCTAAATCTGGCTGAATCCTGTAAATCTGTGAATCTTTGGGGCCGCCATCTGGGTGGCGCCAGGAAGGGTCAGGGCATGCACTCCTTCGTGTGTCAATGGAGAGTTGAAGAGCACAGTGTTCTGGGGTGTTTGTATCCATCCTGGAGATATGGCTGTAGAGCCTGCAATGCCACTTTTGAATATAATGAGTGACTGAAGGAAGGCCAGATCTCTGGGAGATTGTAACATTTCGTACAAAGTCAACCCACTTCATGCTAAGGATTTGGCACATGGGTGACCAGATGTCCCGATTTTACAGGGGCAGTCCTGATATTCGGAGCTTTTTCTTATATAGACGCCTATTACCCCCCAACACCCCATCTTGATTTTTCACACTTGCTTTCTGGTCTCCCCAGTTGGCACTGACAGCACATATGGAATGCCTCTATCCACCCCAACTCTGTGTGTAAGTGGGTCCAAGTTTCTGACTCATATAGCAAAACATTGTGGTACACAGATCTGACCAATCCTGAACTTTGTCTCATTGCAAAGATCATAGAATAGAATCATAGAATATCAGGGTTGGAAGGGACCCCAGAAGGTCATCTAGTCCAACCCCCTGCTCGAAGCAGGACCAATTCCCAGTTAAATCATCCCAGCCAGGGCTTTGTCAAGCCTGACCTTAAAAACCTCTAAGGAAGGAGATTCTACCACCTCCCTAGGTAACGCATTCCAGTGTTTCACCACCCTCTTAGTGAAAAAGTTTTTCCTAATATCCAATCTAAACCTCCCCCACTGCAACTTGAGACCATTACTCCTCGTTCTGTCATCTGCTACCATTGAGAACAGTCTGGAGCCATCCTCTTTGGAACCCCCTTTCAAGTAGTTGAAAGCAGCTATCAAATCCCCCCTCATTCTTCTCTTCTGCAGGCTAAACAATCCCAGCTCCCTCAGCCTCTCCTCATAACTCATGTGTTCCAGACCCCTAATCATTTTTGTTGCCCTTCGCTGGACTCTCTCCAATTTATCCACATCCTTCTTGTAGTGTGGGGCCCAAAACTGGACACAGTACTCCAGATGAGGCCTCACCAATGTCGAATAGAGGGGAACGATCACGTCCCTCGATCTGCTCGCTATGCCCCTACTTATACATCCCAAAATGCCATTGGCCTTCTTGGCAACAAGGGCACACTGCTGACTCATATCCAGCTTCTCGTCCACTGTCACCCCTAGGTCCTTTTCCGCAGAACTGCTGCCTAGCCATTCGGTCCCTCGTCTGTAGCTGTGCATTGGGTTCTTCCGTCCTAAATGCAGGACCCTGCACTTATCCTTATTGAACCTCATCAGATTTCTTTTGGCCCAATCCTCCAATTTGTCTAGGTCCTTCTGTATCCTATCCCTGCCCTCCAGCGTATCTACCACTCCTCCCAGTTTAGTATCATCCGCAAATTTGCTGAGAGTGCAATCCACACCATCCTCCAGATCATTTATGAAGATATTGAACAAAACCGGCCCCAGGACCGACCCTTGGGGCACTCCACTTGATACCGGCTGCCAACTAGACATGGAGCCATTGATCACTACCCGTTGAGCCCGACAATCTAGCCAGCTTTCTACCCACCTTATAGTGCATTCTTCCAGCCCATACTTCCTTAACTTGCTGACAAGAATACTGTGGGAGACTGTGTCAAAAGCTTTGCTAAAGTCAAGAAACAATACATCCACTGCTTTCCCTTCATCCACAGAACCAGTAATCTCATCATAAAAGGCGATTAGATTAGTCAGGCATGACCTTCCCTTGGTGAATCCATGCTGGCTGTTCCTGATCACTTTCCTCTCATGCAAGTGCTTCAGGATTGATTCTTTGAGGACCTGCTCCATGATTTTTCCAGGGACTGAGGTGAGGCTGACTGGCCTGTAGTTCCCAGGATCCTCCTTCTTCCCTTTTTTAAAGATTGGCACTACATTAGCCTTTTTCCAGTCATCCGGGACTTCCCCGGTTTGCCACGAGTTTTCAAAGATAATGGCCAATGGCTCTGCAATCACAGCCGCCAATTCCTTCAGCACTCTCGGATGCAACTCGTCCGGCCCCATGGACTTGTGCATGTCCAGCTTTTCTAAATAGTCCCTAACCACCTCTATCTCCACAGAGGGCTGGCCATCTCTTCCCCATTTTGTGATGCCCAGCGCAGCAGTCTGGGAGCTGACCTTGTTAGTGAAAACAGAGGCAAAAAAAGCATTGAGTACATTAGCTTTTTTCACATCCTCTGTCACTAGGTTGCCTCCCTCATTCAGTAAGGGGCCCACACTTTTCTTGGCTTTCTTCTTGTTGCCAACATACCTGAACAAACCCTTCTTGTTACTCTTAACATCTCTGGCTAGCTGCAGCTCCAGGTGCGATTTGGCCCTCCTGATATCATTCCTACATGCCCGAGCAATATTTTTATACTCTTCCCTGGTCATATGTCCAACCTTCCACTTCTTGTAAGCTTCTTTTTTATGTTTAAGATCCGCTAGGATTTCACCATTAAGCCAAGCTGGTCGCCTGCCATGTTTACTATTCTTTCGACTCATTGGGATGGTTTGTCCCTGTAACCTCAACAGATGTTTTTGTATCCATAGGTGAGACATGGACTTTGTGCAGGAGGTGTTGAGACCTATTCATCAAAGAAAGTCCAGTTTGTTGTGACCATTTGAACTATGCTTGTAGCCTAAGTAGATTAACTCATCAGTGCTCTCCACAGTACTCGACCCCACCTGCTGCAGGGCTTCTGGTGGCCCAGTTCCAAGGTTCTGGACCTTGGTCTACTGCCATGAGACATTCAACCCATAATGTAGGTGGTGTACTTCAGACCTTGGAGGATGGGGCTGAAATTATCTGACTTCTCCACAAGCAAAGCAGTGTCATTGGCATAGTCTTGGTCAGTGAATGCTTCTCGACCAACCTTGATTCCAATGTGTGGAGTGGCAAGTCCTAATATCCAGTTGATGGTTGACAGAACAGTGCTGGGGTGAGAATGTATCCTTGCTGCACACCACAGGTTGTGTAGAAATGTGGCAAAAGTCATGAACCCACATGTACTCTCGCACCAGTACCAGTGTAAATATCCTGCACCCGATATAGCAGAACATCTGGAACACCAATTCCTTTCAGTGTGAACCAAAGTGCTGAAACTATTCTTGAGTAGGTAAACGTTTTCTGCCTACCATGGAATTTAAACTGAGCATGGGGCATACCTGCTTTGTTTCACAAGAGCTACATCTTTTGAGTCAGCTTGATTATGTCATGTTGAAGCACTAATGAGGACTCTTGAGCATTATTTGGCTCTTATAAAACAAAATTGTGATCAACTAAGTGCAAATGAATTGGAACTAGCATACACATCGGAACACAATCCAGTTACAGAAAGCTGAAACAGGATGATCAATGGCAGCATTGCCTTTCTGAAGCATTCCTCAAGGTTTGATTCAAGGCCTCACTCAGCTTCCAGATGGAGTGTCAGAAGCAAAAAATAATCATGTGGGAATTCAAGAAGTGTAATCATGCATGCAGGCCAGAACTGCTGTCACAACACGAGCCGCTTCTTATAGAAGCGTTGACATAGTAAGCACCCACACCAGCAGTTTCTAGTCTTTTCAGGCTTTCACAGCAGCATGTCGATCACAAAGGGGGCTAGTGGCAGGATGGGGCTTTTATCAAGCCAGGATTGTTAATTTATCATGGAAAAGGAAGAGGTTAGAGGAGACTCTTCAGAGAAGCATTTACAATTATGAAAGGTAGAGTGACAACTGATCAGTTCCTACATTTTAAGCTGTTTTAAAGTTATATTTGCTGGATGAAAATAATGGCAGGTACATTTTTGAACAAAAAAAAAAGAAAGAAATCTTCACATAATATATCCAACCTGCAGAACTCAGTACTGTAGGAGGCATAGCCACATACTGTAAAGTGGTTGAAGTTGAGAAAGAATGGTTAATTTAATTATCAATATGTTTGAAGATATGTTTATTGCCAACAGTAAAGGCAATTAGCTTCTTCAAGGCATAAATTTATCGTTTTAGGGGTCAGGAAAGAATTTATTTCCCTGGAATAACTATTGGTGGAAAGGTTTCAGAGGAACAGCCGTGTTAGTCTGTATTCGCAAAAAGAAAAGGAGTACTTGTGGCACCTTAGAGACTAACCAATTTATTTGAGCATGAGCTTTCGTGAGCTACAGCTCACTTCATCAGAAGTGAGCTGTAGCTCACGAAAGCTCATGCTCAAATAAATTGGTTAGTCTCTAAGGTGCCACAAGTACTCCTTTTCTATTGGTGGAAACTAGATTTGACTGATCAGATCCTATGCCCCTATATTCCACTGCAAGCTACCATTAGAACTTTTGGGAAAATATTGTACCCCTGTGTTAACCTATCCTTTCTACTAATTGCCATGTTATTCTACAGGAACAGTCCAAAATTATAATCGAATAATGCCCTGCAGACTTTTGGCTCTCTCTCTATAATAACATAGCATTTTAGTAAGGAATGAACACATTATCATCAGTGCTTCTGTTATGTGTTTAAATCTACCACTAATGGACATTGCAATAGTTCGTGTGGCACACAGCTAGAGGAAATCAAACTATAAACCTATCTGCAAGCATTACAGAAACATTTAAATCAGATCCACTTGCAGGTATCTGTCACCTGTTTGGGAAGTTCCAAACAAAAGGCAAAAGCCTATTTTAATAAGAATTAGAAAGAAAATGCTTGGGAAACTAAAAACCAAGTTATGCTTCTATCTTATGCTGTATCTGAACACAATTTATGTCATTGATGGTCTGGGCCACATGTTATTGTGAATAGATTCAGTAGCTCTGTGTATATAAAATTAGGATCTTACAGGGGACAAAAAAGTAGATACATTCTACTGTGCAAATCAGTTAAAACTGTGCCAAGAAACAAATATTTCTCCATAGGCACAGAAACGATAAATGCGCAAGAGAGCCAGTACAAATCGGCCCCGTAACAGGAACAAGATAAAATGCAGAGCATAACAACACTGATCCTATACTTCTGCTTAAATGCTGCTGTTCAAACTGAGTCACAGACTGTTTTATCTGTCATCACAAAAGACACAGATAAGACAGTTACCTTTTTTTGTAACTGGTGCTCTTTGAGATGTGTTGCTAATGTCCATTCCATTGTGGGTGGGTGCCGGAAGTTTTTCCCTCGGTGGTATCCGTGGGGGACTGGCTCTGGTGCTCTCTTGAGTGGCACGCGAATGCCGTAGTGTAGGGAGCATTGACGGTCCTCCCATCCTCAGTTCTTTCTTGCTGGAAACTCCGACAGTGGGGAAGGAGGGCGGGTCATGGAATGGACATGAGCAACACATATCGAAGAACACCAGTTACAAAAAAAAAAGTAATTGTCTTTTCTTCTTCGAGTGATTGCTCATGTCCATTCCATTGTAGGTGACTCCAAAGAAGTACCACTGGAGGCGGGTAGGAGTTCATGGATGTGTCAGTTGCAACACAGCTCTTCCTAAGCCAGTGTCATCTCTCGCTTGCTGGGTGATGGCATAATGGGTCATGAATGTGTGTATCAAAGACCATGTCGCGGCCCTGCAGATGTCCTGAATAGGGACATATGCAAAGAAGGCCGCTGAGGATGCTTGAGCCCTGGTTGAGCGGGCCTTCACTATAGGCAGCGGCTCAGCCTGAGCCAGATCATAACAGATCTGAATGCAGGTGGTGATCCTCTGACAGGACACCGGGAGGCCCTTCAACCTATTCACTGTCACAATAAAGAGCTGGGCCTTCAGAAAAGGGCAACAAAAATGATTAGGGACATGGAGTGTCTGCCATATGAGGAAAGATTAACAAGACTTGGATGCTCAAATAAATTGAAAAGGAGTACTTGTGGCACCTTAGAGACTAACCAATTTATTTGAGCATGAGCTTTCGTGAGCTACAGCTCACTTCATCAGATGTTTACCGTGGAAACTGCAGCAGACTTTATATACACACAGAAATCATGAAACAATACCTCCTCCCACCCCACTGTCCTGCTGGTAATAGCTTATCTAAAGTGATCAACAGGTGGGCCATTTCCAGCACAAATCCAGGTTTTCTCACCCTCCACCCCCCCCACACAAATTCACTCTCCTGCTGGTGCTAGCCCATCCAAAGTGACAACTCTTTACATAATCAAGTCGGGCTATTTCCTGCATAGATCAAGGTTTTCTCACATCCCCCCCACCCCCATACACACACAAACTCACTCTTCTGCTGGTAATAGCTCATCTAAACTGACCATTCTCCAGGTTTAAATCCAAGTTAAACCAGAACATCGGGGGGGGGGGGGGTAGGAAAAAACAAGAGGAAACAGGCTACCTTGCATAATGACTTAGCCACTCCCAGTCTCTATTTAAGCCTAAATTAATAGTATCCAATTTGCAAATGAATTCCAATTCAGCAGTTTCTCGCTGGAGTCTGGATTTGAAGTTTTTTTGTTTTAAGATAGCGACCTTCATGTCAGTGATTGCGTGACCAGAGAGATTGAAGTGTTCTCCGACTGGTTTATGAATGTTATAATTCTTGACATCTGATTTGTGTCCATTTATTCTTTTACGTAGAGACTGTCCAGTTTGACCAATGTACATGGCAGAGGGGCATTGCTGGCACATGATGGCATATATCACATTGGTGGATGTGCAGGTGAACGAGCCTCTGATAGTGTGGCTGATGTTATTAGGCCCTGTGATGGTGTCCCCTGAATAGATATGTGGGCACAATTGGCAACGGGCTTTGTTGCAAGGATAAGTTCCTGGGTTAGTGGTTCTGTTGTGTGGTATGTGGTTGTTGGTGAGTATTTGCTTCAGGTTGCGGGGCTGTCTGTAGGCAAGGACTGGCCTGTCTCCCAAGACTTGTGAGAGTGTTGGGTCATCCTTTAGGATGGGTTGTAGATCCTTAATAATGCGTTGGAGGGGTTTTAGTTGGGGGCTGAAGGTGACGGCTAGTGGCGTTCTGTTATTTTCTTTGTTAGGCCTGTCCTGTAGTAGGTAACTTCTGGGAACTCTTCTCAATAAATTGGTTAGTCTCTAAGGTGCCACAAGTACTCCTTTTCACTTTAGATAAGCTATTACCAGCAGGAGAGTGGGATGGGAGGAGGTATTTTTTCATGCTTTGTGTGTATATAATAAGATCTTCTAAACTTTCCACAGTATGCATCCGATGAAGTGAGCTGTAGCTCACGAAAGCTTATGCTCAAATAAATTGGTTAGTCTCTAAGGTGCCACAAGTACTCCTTTTCTTTTTGCGAAGACTTGGAATAGCAGCTTGGAAAAAAGACAGCTAAGGGGGGATATGATAGAGGTCTATAAAATCATGACTGGTGTGGAGAAAGTAAATAAGGAAGTGTTATTTATTCCTTCTCATAACACAAGAACTAGGGGTCACCAAATGAAATTAATAGGCAGCAGGTTTAAAACAAACAAAAGGAAGTATTTTTTCATGCAACGCACGGTCAACATGTGGAACTCCTTGTCAGAGGATGTTGTGAAGGCCAAGAATATAACAGGGTACAAAAACAGAACAAGATAAATTCACAGAGGATAGGTCTATCAATGGCTATTAGCCAGGATGGGCAGGGATGGTGTCCCTAGCCTCTGTTTGCCAGAAGCTGGAAATGAGCGATAGGAGATGGATCACTTGATGATTACCTGTTCTGTTCATTCCCTCTGGGGAAACTGGCATTGGCCACTGTTGAAAGACAGGATACTGGGCTAGATGAACCTTTGGTCTGACACAGTATAGCCGTTCTTATGTTCTTCTTATGTTCATAGTTGGAACCAAAGTCAAAATGACCTGAGTTTTCTGGATTAGCCTTTAAATACCAAAGTGCTAAATGCTTTTCAACCAGGCCATATGTGAGCAAGTGCTAGGTGTGTGTGCTGGGGTTGGGGAAAGAGTTGAGTGTGCCAATGGATGTGTGTGTAAAATCAGGTGCAGGTTTAGAAGCCATGTTTTAAGACTTTTGCCTTCACTGTCATAAGGCACCCACTAGAAAATTTCTCTTTTGAATCATTGCTTTTCAATAGAGATGGGCTGGTTTTCAAATCTGGTTTTCAAATGTAGATGGGCTTATGGATTTGGGGCTTAGAATGACACCCCTCTTTCTTTGTTGCAGAGCAGGAAAATATGAGAGCAGTGAAGAATTGTTGCTGTAACCAAATATTTAGGTCACTTCAAGTGGCTTCTAGAGTTTTCACACAAAAATGGGAGAAAGAAACATACAATAGCCCACTTCAAAAGACATCATGAGTAGATGTTTTATTAGGAGCTTCTCACTTAGAAGATGGTGGTCTAACTTGGAAGTTTGCCATACAGTTGCTGTATTTAGCAAACATCATTCAGCATTCAGTCTCGGCAAAAAGGAAAAAACAAGGCCATGATCCTGCTGCCAAAATGAAGTGAGATACAAGATGGCTTTTTATTCTTTGCTGAAAGCCTAATTCTGTAAGGTGCTGAAGACTCCTGTTGGGGGCATTCAGCACGTGAAAGGATGAGATCTCATGCTGAGTTTGAGGGTTGATTTTTGTGGCACTTGAGCTAGAGTAAGGAGAGGACAAATGTCATGACATGCAGACACAATTAAATATGAATTCAGGGTCATTGAAAGGCTGGTTTCTTTTTATTTCATTGAAATCTGTCCTAAATTACTGACATCCAGATAGTAGGTGGACCAGTTGTAGATTTCTTTATGTACAGGAGGAAGATGGTCTAAGAGACTGGGATCTTCTTGCACTAGTTTCAGTTGACGAGGGATATGAACTTGTATGTGAGTCGTATCTGTCCATTGGCAACATCCAATACAAATCTCCTCCTTTCTCCCCTTTGATATTATCTTCAGTGGTTTACACAGGCAAGGTGATTTGAGATGATTAATTCAGTCCACTTGTTCAGATGCCCTCTACTCTTTGGTTTATACATGCACATTGTCAGCATGTGGTGTCAGCAAATGAGAGCTTTTAAAATTCTCCCTTTCATGCATTTTCTTTCCTTCATATTCTGTGCTTTATGCAGGAATGTTATGTCAAAGAAATTTATGTTCTTTAAAGATAACTAAAGAACTCAAAGATAAGTAAATCACGGACCTGGCTATCCCACCCAGCTTTTTTTGTGGTTGCAATTAAAATGGATTTGATCCCAGATCTCTAAATATTATCCATCCCTAATTAGGCACTCTTATGCTGCTTGAGAATGCATCTGGCTGTCTTTGAGAATTAACCTTCTTGGATGTATTGGCATATAGGAATGCATTCATAAATAAATGTAGTTGGGGTTGGTCCTGCTTTGAGCAGGCGATAGGACTAGATGACCTCCTGAGGTTTCTTCCAACCCTGATATTCTATGATTCTATGAATGTCTTTCCTTTTGGGTCAAAGACAAGTATAGGATGAAAACACAATGGATTTTTTTCCCATTGTGTGGAACCAGCCAAGCTTTGTCCATAGATGGGCTGGCCGAAACATTTTTGGGAGGGCCTGCAAAACAATTTTCATAACTCCAAACTTAACTGACTCTTTTAAGGTTGACTTGGCCAGGATATGAAGTCCCTCACCAGCAGCCTAGAGTCCTCCTGCTGTTCCTTACAGTCTTGGTGACTGATTTTCCCGGGCTGTTGTCATGCAAAAAAGGGCTGGACATTTTTTTAAATTGAAAATTGAGGTGGCATTTCTAGATCCTGCAAATCAGAAGACTTGTGGCCTTGAGCTTTGCAGGGCCTGCCATCTGGCTTTCTGCAGAATCAAACTTTTCAATCAAAACCAGGCGTGATCCTTCACTGACTACAGTGGTGGGGTTGAGTATGCAAGGAATTCTAAAAAGGGCCCTTTGTTAGGACAGTACCCAGGTGGGATGTTGTCATCATAACCCTAGATCACCCACTCATCGCCACCTTCTGAACTGGTCTAGCTGTGCCTCAGTTTTCCATCTGTAAAATGGGGATTGGTATCTCTTTTCTCCCACCCTTTATATCGTCTATTTAGACTGACAATTCTTTCACTTTCTGACTATGTATTTATAGCACCTGCCTGATCTTCGTGGTTGTAGCCTCTAGGCACAACTGTAAAATAAAAATAAGCAGTGCTGTTTGGATGGGGAGGAGACTACCTATTCATCCAGGTGGAAAGATCTAGTATACATTGTATCATAATCAAGGTGGAGTGCTTTGCTGTTGTTGAGTTGACAAATGTGCAATCAGGCCATAAATGGTTCACAACTTCATGATGGATATTGCTAACTTCATCATAGTAAGGCTATCTTATTTTATCTGTCAAAGTACTTATTGTCATTGTATCTGAGGATGTCACAATCTGTATTGTATTTAGCCTCACTACACCCCTATGATGTAAGGAAATATTAAACCCATTGAACAGATGGGGAGCTGAAGCAAAGAGAGGTTGAATGGGCTTGCCCAAGGTACCCAGGATGCCTCTGGCAGAGCCTTGAACCCAGGTTGTTATCATATAAAATTATTGTTTCTACATGCTTTGAATTTGATAAACACTTCCCAATGGCAGCTTTTCTGTTACCTAGACGTCTGTACAGTGTGTGGACATCAATATCTTATACATGATTTTAGTCAGTTCTCATCTTCAGATATATGTGAGGTGTTCATGGAAGTCAAGTTTTCTGCTGACTTCCATGGGATTGTATGTCACATATAGGTCAGCACAGAATTTGATCCTCTGAGATTTGTGTGTGCATATCCAAGGGTGGAACTGCACTGTTAATATGAGACATAAGCAATTGTTTACTTTGGCTTTTCCATATCTAAAATGTTACCCCCTGCCTCGTGAAAACAGGTTAATGCCACAGATAATTGCAATATTGATATCCAATATTTTCAGATGAACCATTTCAAAATTGGTTGAACTGCCAGAATTGTGGGAAGGAAAATGAATCAGGAAACATTTGAAATGTCTGGGAATGTTGGATTGCTAAATCATGGTTCAAAATGTTATTGAATCTCACTGAAGTACTTAGGCAGTAATTTAACTGGCTAAAAATGCAATACATTTCACTTCAAAATACAAAGAATTGCTAACTGTATTGTATGTTAACATAAAAAGCATTATAATTGAATTCCAGAACATTTTATTTTGCCACAAGCTGGGTGACCTTTTTTAAACAAACTTCTTCAAAAGGGTTTGACTATAATGGCCGGAAGTAGGCTTTGAAGTTCACAATCCATTAAAATGAAAGGGCAAGATTTTTCTGTCTTTCTGCAGAGGAAGCATAATAGCAGTGCATTGACTTAAAGGAGACTGAAGTACGAGTGAAAGGTGCCTTCACAACCCAAAATACTAGAAACTTTCGTCTTATTTTCTACATTAGTTTTCTTTAACAGGGCACCCAAAAAACCCCTGCAGCCTATACATTATCTCAAAACTCAGTGCAGGTTTGCAAACCTATACCAAGTTTGAGTGTTCGTTCAATTCCTGAACTAAGAAAAACCTACATATTTTCAGGCTTCATTCTGAAAGTTTGCATTACCCAAATTCGAACCAGTGCTGTGATCCTGGAATGTAAATAAACTCTTACTAGGACATAGATCAGACAAGTGACTTGTATCTTTTTTGTTGATTTCATACAAATCTAACTGTGGTTTATTGGGTAGATAGGACAAATAATTCTGTCTACAATTCAGTTGTAAAACCTAGGAAATACCATCAATTTATAGTTTGTCAGAGCACTGGGACCCATATTAGAAAACAGCAGCTGTAACTGCAGAAGTTAGAGGGGCTGTGGGCTGAATACAGACCAGAAGTCAGAACCAGTTGTGTTTTCATCCTGGCTCTGGCAATATCTCTCTATGGGTGTGACCCAGTTCCCACAGAAGTCAACGGAAAGATTCTCAATGAAGTAGCCTTGGGTGAAAGTTACTTAACCTTTTTGGGTCTAATAGTGGTTACTATTTATCATCATCACTCCCAAAACCTCATTGGTCATTGGGAAACCATCACTGATGAGCAGGCAACCAATTGTCCCCCTAATGATTGTGAGTCAGTGCTTGAGTCTCCACGAAGTCCATTCCTGTCTACTCTTTTATGTTGTCAATCCATCTCTTCTCCTGTCTACCTCTTCTTCTCTTCCCCTGTACTATCCCTTGGAGATGATCTTGGATAGGCCAGAGGATCTTGTTACATAGCTGAACCACTTCTGCTTGCGCTTCTTCACAGTTGTCAGAAGGTCTTCAAATGACCCAGCGCATTGGGTGTTGATGTTGCAGACCTCTTCATGAATGACATCGTCAAAGTAGGAGATGCCCAGGATTTTACAGAAGCATCTCATCTCTAGTACCTGCATTTTCCATTCAAGTTCTGCTGTAAGGGTCCATGTCTCGCACACGTACCGAAAAATGGAGATGACCAATGTGTGCAGCACTTTCAGTTTGGATTCAAGGGAGATGTTCTTATTCCTCCAAATTGGTTTTAGCATTGCCACTGCTGCTTCTGTTTGCACAGTTCTTGCCTGAATTTCTGCCTTGGATCCTTCATCAGTGATGATTGCCCCCAAATACTTGAACTGTTTCACTGTCTCCAGCAATTGTCCACTGACAGTGATATCTGAGTTGGTGCCATCATGTTTGTTTGTCATCAGCTTGGTTTTCTCTGCACTGATTTCCATGCCATATTTTGCGGAGGTTACATCCAATCGTTTCACAAGGTTGGCAAGTTCATCTTCGCTGCCTGCCAGGCCACCAATGTCATCATTGAACTGAAGATTTGAGATTGTTCGCCCCCCAATGCTGACTCTACATATGTGATCTTCTAGGACATCAGTCATTATGCGCTCCAGTAGATGTTGAACAGTGTGGGCGAAAGAAGGCGCCTTGCCAGACTCCAACAGTGGTGCAAAACCACTCTCCTATTGTGCCATTGACAAGAACTGCACGGCTGGCCTTGGCATACAGTTGTTCAATGAAACATGCAGGAGGAGCAGTGGGGCTATTCTGTCCCCAGACCCACAGGGGCGTTATTATTTACAAGGACTTAATAATACTTACTTTTAACGCCATACAAGGCTAACATCACTAACTTACCACCAGTGTTACTTTGAAGATTAGTGAGTTAATGTTTCTATAGGACATTGAAGATGAAATATTACTTGGTATTAATCTTGTTTATTATCATTCTATGAAGGCCTTACATGGCAAAAGACATGAGTCAACTTCCAAGGTTGTCCGACAAAATGGGGATTGAACTGTGCGGGGGGTTGTTGGTTTTCTTTTAAATTGTGAGCCAAGCTTATGGGAGCTAGAGAATTCTAGCCTTAAGTCTTTTAATTTCTTCAGCTGCACAAACCATGCATACAGTATGCTGCAGGAACAGGAATGTAATTGTGTAAATGCTCTCTTTGGGCATGTAGTTCTCTGCAAATGAATCTTGACAGGGTTTTTCTTGGTTTTCCAACAGGAATGTCCTAGTGGGGTTGTTAATGAAGAGACGTTCAAACAGATCTATGCACAGTTTTTTCCACATGGAGGTGAGTAAAGTGCTTTGTGACTGTCAGACTTATTGAAGCATGTCTTAAAATTCATGTCTGCCAGCTAGCAGCAAAACTATTTCAGCTAATGCATACTGTAACTTTGAATCAATTTTTTAAGTTTTACTGAGTTTTTTTAAAATATGAAAATACAAATGAATAAGAAAATAAATATATACCCCCTAGAATACCTATTGCATGGAAATACAGGTAAGCCTGCACTAAAGATCATTACCAGTGTCAACCTCCTTTTTTAAGATGAACACTGGTACAGTGGTTAGGGCATTTGACTGGGAGTTAGGAAACCTAGGTTTCATCCCTGCTCTGCCTCCCAACTCCTGCATCACCTTGAACAAGTCATTTCCCTTTTCTGTGCCTCTTTCCTGTACACACACAATCTCTCCACTCTGTATAGAATATCAACGCTTTGGGGCACAGACTTCTCTTACAATTGTCTTTAGAGCACCTAGTACAGTGGAGTCTCTGTGACGGGTTTGGTCACAGAGACCCCCTTGGGACAGTCACCTGACATGCTGAAACTACCTCTGAGCCCATTTTCTCTGTCAGCTTGGGAACCCTGTCTTGTTGAGCCAGACCTGCAAGCCTGCTGCAACACAGACCCAGGATCTGAACCATGTCCCCAAAGCTGCAGGCTTTAAGTGAAAACCACTCAGCAGGTACTCCTGTCTCCAGGACCCAGACACCCAGCTCCCAATGGGATCCAAACCCCAAATAAATTTGTTTTACTCTGTATAAAGCTTATATAGGGTAAACTCATAAATTATTCACCCTCTATAACACTGATAGAGAGATATGCACAGCTGTTTGCTCCCAGGTATTAATCACTTACTCTGGTTCAATAATAAACAAAAGTGGTTTTATTAAGAATAAAAAGTAGGATTTAAGTGATTCCAAGTAATAACAAAATAAGTTACCAAGCAAAATAAAACAAAACATGCAATTCAAAGCCTAATACATTAAGAAACTGAATACAGGTAAATCTCACCCTCAGAAATGTTCCAATAAGCTTCTTTCACAGACTAGACTCCTTCTTAGTCTCGGTCCAATCCTTTCCCCGGTACAGTTCCTGTTAGTTCCAGCTCAGGTGGTAACTTGGGGATTTCTCATGACTGCTACCACCCTTGTTCTACTCCATCCCCTTTTATAGCAAGGCAGGCCTCCTTCTCTCTCTGGGTTTCCACCCTTCCTTCTAAATGGAAAAGTACCAGGTTTAAGATGGATTCCAGTATCAGGTGACATGGCCACATGTCACTGTAAGACCTCATTCTTCATCCACAGGCTGGCCCCCACATCCACAAGAAGGCTTGCAGGTAAATAAACCATCTACAGTCAATTGTCCTAGTCAATGGGAGCTATCAAGATTCTAAGCCACCATTAATGGCCCACACTTTGCATAATTACAATAGGACCTCAGAGTAATACTTTAAATTTCTAGTTTCAGATAGAACAGTGATACACGCATACAAATAGGATGAACACACTCAGTAGATTATAAGCTTTCTAATGATACCTTACAAGAGACCTTTTTCATAAAGCATATTCCAGTTACATTATATTCACACTCAAAAGCTTATTTCCATAAACATATGGAGTGCAACGTCACAGTCTCAATCTTGATTTGAGCCTAGGTGTTACTGTAATGAAACCCGTGATGGGGTATACAAACCCCATACTGTGACTGAACGGTGTAAAAGGCAATACTGGACCCAGGTAGCCCCACTCACCAGACCTGCCAAGCATGCACTGACTGGAGGAGCAGGTTAACAGGGACCTCAGAAGCCCAGGCAAAGGGTGTTGGACAGGCTACAGGAGAGAAGAATCCTTCTCCAGGAAGCCAGACAGAAGAATGAACCTGAGAGGGGACCACAAAGTGGGTAAGACCTTTGGGCAGAGCCTTCTCTACCCACCCACCCCTATGAGAACCTGTAGAGTGCTTCTCCTTTGGACTATTGTTCGGAGGGGATTGCCTGTTTGGACAACAGGGGCCAGGCCCCAAACTGAAGGGATCTATAAGTAGGAAGTAGCTCAGGGAAGCAACTTAGACTCACTGCAGGGAGGACCCTGCCAGTGTTGCATCCCACTATGCTATCCAGCTCTCCGAGCTCCCTATCACACAAATGATACCAGAGACAAGTTTAAAGCCCTCCCAACATTTCTAGTGCCACACAGTTTGACATGGACAGATCAACCTAATTACATAATCAATTTTCACTAGTTCCTTGCGTCACCAAATATTTAAGATGGATTACACTGAATATAATAGCATAATCCAGGAGTACATATTGCCTCTTAAACTCACAAATAGAATAAGGCTTCCATGGCCTTTTCAGCAATAACAGGAATCTAACCATTCTAACTCATAGGTTTTGATACAAGAATTATTTCATATTTGAAAATCAGATATTATAACTCTAAATATTTTTAACAAGAGATGTCCATATGAGGAGAGATTAATAAAACTGGGACTTTTCAGCTTGGAAAAGAGACTAAGGGGGGATACGATAGAGGTCTATAAAATCATGACTCATGTGGAGAAAGTAAATAAGGAAGTGTTATTTACTTCTTCTCATAACACAAGAACTAGAGGTCACCAAATGAAATTAATAGGCAGCAGGTTTAAAACAAACAAAAGGAAGTATTTCTTCATGCAATGCACAGTCAACCTGTGGAACTCCTTGCCAGGGGATGTTGTGAAGGCCAAGAATATTACAGGGTACAAAAACAGAACTAGATAATTTTTTATGGAGGATAGGTCTATCAATGGCTATTAGCTAGGATGGGCAGGGATGGTGTCCCTAGTCTCTGTTTGCCAGAAGCTGGAATGGGCCACTTGATGATTACCTGTTCTGTTCATTCCCTCTGGGGCATGGCATTGGCCACTGTCAGAAGAAAGGATACTGGGCTAGATGGACCTTGGTCTGACCCAGTACACCTGTTCTTATGATGGCCATTTAAAATATTTTAAGCTACCTTCCCTTTAACTAAACACATGCTGCCCTGCATGGGTGCCACGTGGGGGAGGGGCAGAGGCCTCCCCCACCCCACTCCCCCAGCTGGTAGGGCTGCTGCACTTGCAGCCTGGGAGGCTGTGCAACATGGAGCCACAGATCCCTTCCCCCTAGAGAACAGCAGTGGCAGAGGAGCTCAGGTCACTACTGCTGCCAGCTGGTGGGAGCACAGGTGCCACTCTAGGGTCCCTGCATGCTGCCCAAGGGGGAGGGTGAATGCTGAGGACTTGGAACTGCTCCTGTGGGTGCTGTGTGGGAGAGAGGTTCTGAGGATCTGGCTTTGGGGATGCTGGTTCCAGGGAGGGGGCTGGTGGCCCAGAGAATGGTGTTGCCACTGCCAGACTTTTTTCACTGCATGGGACCACCCAGGACCCCAACTCCATCACTTTCTTCTAGCAACGGTGCAGGATCAGGCTGGCTCAGTCCCAGGTGTCAGCCCAGAGCAAAGGTCCCAGCCTGGCCACCAGGGAGCCCTAGCACAGGGTTGGGGGATGGTGAAGAAAAGCACCAACCTCACCCAACAATTCAACTTCATGGCTAAGGATCAGATCTGGTAAGGTCTGTCCCCCACTCCTTTGACCCACCCAACTCCAGTCCCAAATCCTCACCCCCTCCCAACCAGGGAATCTACCCCAATCTCCCATCTCTGCCACTGACAGTGTTCGGGAGAATTTTCAGAAATGTTCAATAAATTTCTGATTTCACCTTCCCTTCTTGAGACCCCCAACTGGTACCGCTGCTGTCCTGTAGTATTTGTCTGAAGCTCTTCATCAGGGAATGATGTTAGAATGCTAGTAGAAGTAGATTTCCTTCTCCTAGTAGCATGTGTATGTTAGTGTGCATGCGTGTGTTTGTGAATATCAGTAACATAGCAGAAACAAATCTCACAACACTGTATATGTCTATATGAGGATTACGTATGCACCTGTGTTAATATATATGCATTAATGTCTATGTGTGTGTGTTTTTCAGGGTTACAGAGTACTTGAGTTTAATAGATATATTTCAATGAACTGTTCTAGTAGTTGAAAAGCTCATCTATGTGCCCAGCTCCTTTACAGACTTGCAGTATCAGTGTCTTGGAGAAGGCATATTGAAATCTGTTCCATCACTTGCTCTTTCTATTGAGGTTGATGCAAGCTCTCTATTATGATTTTAATTGATGACCCATTCCCTGGATACATGGTTCTCTACTAGAGTTAGGCCTGGGAAGACTCCTTTTACACGCATTAGTAACACAGCATTAGGGTTAAAAGTGTGTTTTGACATTGCCCATATTTTTTTCTCTCACAAGTTTTTTCAGAGTGTGTGTGTCATTTTACAATCCCACACAGTGTGATGTTTCAGATTTCTCTTATTTTTTACAACTCTTTACATATGAAATTGTACATCCTGGGTATAGTAAAACTTCTATGAATTACAAACATTTTGCATTTGTGTGATTTTATCATCACAGCCTATTCTCTCTGTTATTAAACACTAAAAGCTTCTGTTCTTCACAAGACTTCACGTATACGGTTTGCCATCTATCAAACAGTACTAGTGGTCTAGTATTTTTCGATGAATGTTATATGCCATTGAAACAAAACCTTTTAGTTTAACATTGTGTAATAAGGTCTTTTCATAAGGGTGCATTACTGATAATTCTTTTATTCTTATGGAAGTATTTACTTATACAACTTTTAGCTTAAAGATGCAGCAGCCAGTTTTGTATTGCACTCTTACTTGTTTTACTATGTGAATGGTAGTAATTGAGTGTTGCTTTAGAAATTGTAACACCTTTTTCATTCCAAATGGTTCCACCTCCTAAAGGTGGCCTGTAGGAATTCTGGAAGGAAATATAAATCACCTCTCAAAGTAGAGCACAAGCAAATGAAGGTCATCATGTCGTACATGTTTCATTTTTCTTCATATTGTTGTGGTTTCTGCTATTAAAAGCTGCCCTTCATCTGGCCTTAGAATCTGTTCTTGCTTTAGATGTAAGGACTTCTAAAACCATCTTTAACAATGTTTAAGGTTCAGTGCAGGCTCTGTGGAAGTCCTCTGGAACTTCTCGAGGTCTCAATAAAATCTGTTCCGCTTTTCAGCCATTATCTTATTGCTTTAAATGAAACTAGAGTGACTGGTGTCAAAATACTCAGTAAACAGGACAAATCCAGAGTTCAGATGTCCCTAGTATTTTTCCTTTCTAGCCAACCACCTGTTCTGTTGTATGGCACAATGGGCCTCCATTAGAGATAGGATTTGCTGATTTAGTGAACAACTGGATTAGACAGTGAAAGGCTTTTAAAAAGTACCTGTGGGTCAGTTGGTTATATGGACTGCCCAGCAATCTGTGAGCTAGTGGAATATTCTTGTTTTCATAATTCCTTTCGAGTCACATCCCAGTGAAGGCTAGCACCAAAATTTGGTACCAGTATACAGCCTTTTAGAGTATTGCAACTCTAGAATACCTCCAGTGCATTTTATATATAGAAAAAGATGGATGTGAAGCCAACATATGGGCTGAATTCTTTGTTGCCATACTTGAATTGCCCCATGGGCTTAGGTTTCCTTTCCCTCCAGACAGTGATTCTTCTTTTCTTATTTCCCCAGCCTTCAAATCTAGATCATTGCCATGTTGATAAATTCTTGTTTATTTCAAGGGTCTTTTCCAAGTACTGTTAATGAGCCCTGAGTTGTAATTCTTCACTTCTTTATACCAGTTTACAGAAACAATTTCCAAAGAAACCACATTGGTTACTGGAGGAAAATGAGGCCATGAATGTTGCTATTGTCAATAGTGAAAGTGTGTGCATAATAAGTTTCAAGATAATCAATGTCTTTGTATTTTTCAGATGCTAGTATGTATGCCCATTATCTTTTCAATGCGTTTGACACTGCACAGACTGGATCAGTGAAGTTTGAGGTAACTAACTTACATCATATTTTGGTCATCTTTCTCAGACCATCTTCCACATCCTCTCTTCACTATGAACTATTAGTATTTTCTGGATAAATTGTTGGAGTCTTTAGACAAAAATCAAGCAGATCTTTTCTGTAGGTGGCGTTGCGTTTTCTCTTTCTCATGTTTAATGTTATCAGCACCACAGGAAAAGTTAGTTGTTGAAGGTGGAGAAGAGAGAGCAGTAGAGAGATTTGACAGCAGAATCAGTGGGAGAGGGACAAGAGTGGGGGAGGAAGATGCAGAGTGGTAGATGTCAGTGACATGGATGGAACAGAAGGGCCTGTGATACTTATGACTTCAATAGTGGTTGAGGCTACTGCTGAACATGCAGATGTAGGTTAGAATTAGATTTATTGTCTTCTGGATTCCTTTTTTAAAAATAAGCTTATTTGTATAACTAACTAATTGAGCAGCCATCTTCAGGCCTCTGGCTGCTGAAGGAGAAAACATCCATTCATTAAGCAAAAGTTGATTTGGTGCTCCAGCTACAAAATTCTATTATTAAAATTCACCCTTCTATGTATACAAGCATTTGTGGTACATGGGCATGAAGTGATAGATCTAAGCAGGAAGGACTTACGAGTTTGGAGCACGGTTCATTGTGTGTCCCAGCATAAAGCTGTACTCTTCTACCATATGACCAAGAATATTAGTATGTTCTAGAAGGGGCAGAAATATGTTGTTCCATTTATTATGTGTGTGGTGGAAAAGGTACCACATGAGTAGAGTGATTCTCTGTGACAACACCTGTGTGGATGTGAGGTGGACTATATAACGTTAGCTATCAAGTTAATCATATGGCAAAAATTATACTAATATCTGAGTTATCCTCTGAGCATGTCCATTATGAATTAGATGTTTTTAGAAACCTAAATAAACTCAGACCAAACTAAATGCTTAGATAGTTAATGATACACCTTCTCTATCTTTAATGCTTATTAGTTTGTCCCCATTATTGAGCTTTTCCGAAAGCTCAGCAAATCCTAATTCCTCCCTGAGCCCAAAGAGTGAAGTTTCTTACGGGCTGCTGCTGTAATGCCAAGCCCTTTGTGGGGTTGTGGCCAGTGGGCATTGAACCTGGGATCTCTAGAACTTAAAGCATAAGCCTGTGCTGCCTGAGCTAAAAAGAACTTTTTCTGTTAGTCAAGGCTGTAGCAATCTGATCAACCTCTTTATGTGGCCCAGCGGCTACTGGAGGGTGGGAGGGAGGGAGAAGAGAGCCCTTATACATTTAGCGGAAAGAGTTTTATGGTGACAATATTCTCCGAACAGGAAGTAAAGATGTTTTAAGAAGTTACTTTTTTTAAAAAGGCTTAAAATAAATTATTTCTTCTTCATTGAACCAGGGTTTTGTGATGGCACTATCAACTTTGTTGAGAGGAACAGTTCATGAAAAGCTAAGATGGACATTTAATCTTTATGACATAAATAAAGATGGATATATAAACAAGGAGGTAAGGCATTTTATGGCATTGACATCTGTTTAATTTCTAAGAGGACTGACTGGCTCATGTTGCACCGCGTAATTCATGTTTCATGCAGCTAATTAAGTGCCAGTCAGCACTGGGTTTGAGCATTTCCTTTTATTAGTATTCAAGAAAAAGTGCATGGTTACTTTCTATTGCATAATTGTAGAGCCTATATTTTTTCTATGTTGTGATGTGTTTTAAAAAAAATTATTTAGCCAGGAGCAAATTCTGCATTCATAAAGGTATCTATTGATTCACAAAGGTAAATCTTGGGATAGGTATCAAATTACTGGTATGAGAGTGACTATGAGCTGTAGCTCACGAAAGCTCATGCTCAAATAAATTGGTTAGTCTCTAAGGTGCCACAAGTACTCCTTTTCTTTATGCTAATGCCTGTACGTCCCTGAGCATGCCTAGTGTTAGCTAGAGATTTTCTGAAGCCTTGATATACTTAGAAAAAGCTGAGTGTTTGCCCGTTCTGTAAAAAGCACAGTGCCTTCTCTCCCCACAAGCTTGACCCCCGAATGATTTACTAGATCTACAACAAAATATTCTCTGGAGAATGTGCATTGAACAGTGCTGCTGAATTCTTCCACCTGATGCATGTACGCTGTTTATAATGGCAGTCATATACATGCAGAATTGAAGAAGGGTGGTTTAATGGCTAAAGCATACAAGTGGGAGTCAATAGACCTAGGTTTTATTATTGGCTCTGCTTCAAGCTTCCTGGATAACTTTAGGCAATTCAGGGTAGATAAGGGCCTTAATAGATTTTTTTACACCTAGAAAATATAGACAGAAATAATGTCACTTAGATATTTATTGATCTGAATGTGTGGGCACAATCAAATGATTAGTCATCCAGGTCACATTAATTTACACAACTACTTGCAGGTACAAAACCAGAGAGCAGGTTAGTAACATTTGTCTCTTAATTTTTCTCTTCTTCAATTTCCTTATTTGAATATTGAGGCTGATACTGTTGTGGCAGCTGCCACCAGATGGTGCTGTTACATGAAGTCTTTCACATTTTTCTTTGTGCAAGTAAGCTTTTAATCTTGGTCTTGAGGGTTCTTTCTCCTGGTAAGTATCTTTGGGGGAGCTGTGGGAAGCAGCAGGATGTTTTACTCTTGTCTTAATCTCCTTAACTAGTCAACTTCTGGAAATCAGGCATTTAGGTTTTGCTGATATCCCTGAAAGAGGTATTTGCCTACATGCTGTTTGTGAGCATACCTGTTCCAGGACTGGTGTCTATAGTGTATAAATAAAATAAAAATATATCCAGACTCCACGTTACTGATTCATCCTCCAATAGAAAGGTGATATACAGGGCCTTGACACCTGCTGTCACTCTCAGAGGGGTGACAATGCTTACTTCTCCAATGTTTGGTGGGGCTTAATCAAATCAACCAGATTATGCCACATTATTGCACCAAATTTATTTCAATAGGACAGCCCACAGAATATAGTACTACTTAATGTAAAGATGACAAATTCTAGCTCTTAATATCTGACGAAAGACTTTGACATCCTTGGATTTCAAATATTTGGCACTAGGGAACTGCAAAGGGGAAAGACAGACCTGGCTCATAAACTGTATCAGAGGAAGGAGGTTAATGATGTCTATAGTGTATAAATAAAATAAGTTACACTAAAAATATACCCAGACTCCACGTTACTGATTCCTCCTCCAATAGAAAGGTGATATACAGGGCCTTGACATCTGCTGTCACTCTCAGCTAGAAACTGAACTAGTTATTTACATCTGTTCACACCAGAGTGAGGGCCCTTGTCAAATTATTCTTTGTTTTCCCTATCACCGAAAGAAGACAGTCTAAATTATTTTGAAGCATCTCTGTCGATGAAAATTAAGCAAGCAAATAATGTAATGGCTTTACTGCAGCATGGTTGGATTTATAGATACGAAGACCAAAACAAATGGGATGGGATGCATCTGCACGCTGTTTGCACAATCTCATTTTCAGAGTAGGATGATCAAACACATGACGAGCCCAAAACTAGCTGGAAGTGGTTGCATCTACTTTGAAATAAAAGTCCTCCTTCCAGCCCTTTGCTTCTTTCTGCGTGTTAGTTTGGTTTGGAAGTATTTGTAGTCAAGTAGCAACCCAACCCCTCCTCATTTTTTGATTATTTTTGCCTTTGCACATCCAGGTTATAGATAAAGAAGATTATCCCAAGCTTAATTTTGATCATTTTCTTCAAAGTAACCTGAACTTTCCCTTTAATCAAGTCTTTATTAGAGAAGATTTGTCACATTTGATAGTGGTTCAGCAACAAAGAAAAATCCTTTCCCCAGCTAAAAAGAGCTTCATCCAAATATTTTATTCTCAAACTTTGGGAATGTGGGTTGTAACAGAAAGATACAAGTATTCAAAGAGAAAAGAAAAAACAAGGGCCTAGCTCAGATTCCACCACTGGCCAGTTCTTCAGCTGCCAGTCGCAGCAAATTACCTCATCTAAAGCTGTCCCCTCTCTGACTGCCAAGGTGCTGTTTATGTAGAGTGCTCTGATCTAACTTCTGGTTGTGCCTTCAGCCACTTGGCCGCCTCATTAACCCCAGCTTCAACCTGCAGGACAGATGAGCAATTAGTTAATTGATTTGGTACCAGTCCTAAGATAAGGCCTGTGCACCTGCCTAATGTCCTCCTGATGGCATGTTAAACTTCCCTTCCTTATGCATGGCTCTGGCAGCTACATGCAAGTTAATGATCATGCAACTGAAAAACTGCGGTTTAACACAGGTATCCTGCCAAAATTGCCGCTCTCAGACACAGATCTGCTGTCCAAGAGTGTATAAGATTACTGAACATGTATTCCCTGCTCCTTTTGCCTACTGGAAGCCCTACTTTGAAATATGTTCACCTTAATGTGTCCAAATGCTGTATAAAGGCATATATGCAAATAAGACCAAATCTCAGCATCCAAAAGATTTCAGGAAGGCCCATAGTCGACACTAGGTTCTGAAAGACTGCCAGTAGCTAATTTCCTACTCTTTGTAGTGTGCTCACTGACCGTCTCTGCCCACCCTCCTTTTAGTGTGCTGTTGTCCAGTGTTTTGGCTGGTCTGTGATCAGTTTTGAGCTCTTTCCAAGAGGAATTATGTCTTGATCTATATTATCTAAAGCACTGTGTTCATCTGTGGTGTTACAAAAATGCTTAGCAATAATAAGTGCATTGAGACAACTGAGAAAGGTGGAGTAAGATTGTAAGATGTTTGGGACAGGACTGACTGCTGCTTTGTGTCAGTACAGTTCCTAGCACAATGGAGCACCATTCTTGGTTGGTCCTTAGTCACCACCATAATAGACGTGGTCAAAAGACCACAAGGTCTATTGTGGGGCCAGTTCTGATCCGTCTCTGTGGATAGTGCTGGAGGTGATTCTTCCCAATCACTGGATGAAGATTCACTGCCTTTGGGGGACTGATTCGCCCAGGGAAGTTGTACAAAAATATCACTGTGTCATAGTAATTGGGCTGAGGACTGAGCACATTGTTTGAGACTAAACACTAGCTGTAACCGTTGCACTGAGTGAGGAGACTCACAAACTGAACAGTCAGCCTTCTTCATAGGCCTAAGATGGCATTTGCTGCAGTGCTCCCAAGCAAGATCTAAAGATGTGAAACTGGGGGAATTATAGTGGCCTCACAGGAGCCTTTGCAGAATGATTGACAAGTGATAGCAGAGCAAGAGAGATCCATTTGTAGACTAGCACATGTATGATGATGTCCGTGTGTATACCAACAGAGGTTTGTGCTATCTGGAACTATAATAGAAATGCTAAGGGTAAGACCTAGGCCTAGGCCTTCCTTAATATTAGGAAGAGAGCAAAGAACTGGGCCTTATTCAGTAAAAGAAAATAATGTATGGCTTGTTTGTATTAATTTCCCTGTTGTATGTTTGCATGTCACTACTCCAGGAAATGATGGATATAGTAAAGGCAATTTATGATATGATGGGCAAGTACACGTATCCTGTTCTCAAGGAAGATGCTCCGAGACTGCATGTAGAAGTTTTCTTCCAGGTACTTAGTTGATTTCTAATGCATTTCTCTTGCCACGTAGCTACCAGCAAAACCTGAGCAATGACACTCAATCATTCTGAATTTCAGTGGTAGCCTCTGTCTAAGTTTGGAAGGTACTGTAGTTTTATGCAAGTTATAAAATGACATGCTACATATGCAAAAATATATCCATGTTATGAGAACTAAAAATGTTTCTTTGTTTTGTTTTGCAGAAAATGGATAAAAACAAAGATGGTGTTGTAACTTTAGATGAGTTTATTGAATCATGTCAGGAGGTAAGGACAATCATATTGCTGCCATGAAAGCAGAGAAGATGGTCTCATGCCACAAAGTTCATATCTGTTCTGCATTTCAATCCACTCCAAGTCTCTGGGTGCTCAGGATCCCAGGTTTCATTCTATTAGATGTTCAAGCCAGCTGAAAAATTCCGCTCTGGGTTCTGATCTGTGAATCTTCCTGAAGATCAGAGTGCTTGGAACCTACATGGTTTTGGTGCAAACTGGTCACTGAATACAGTCTGTTCATTTCCAGTGCTGATGGCCAGTGCTTTTATTTTCCCATGTGAATTCCTGATTTCTTGTTACTGTACACAACTCTTAGGGAACCTCACATAGCCTTTAACTTATGTAGAGAGACATTTTCAGCCTCTCAAAAACAGAAAAATACACAAGTGTTTTTTTTTTCTGGATAACATTAACAGGGACTACCACAATGTCTGTGCTGTCCAAAAGCATAAAATCTGCCTAGGAACCTTTCAGTTACAACACTGACTCAGAAAACTCATTGATGTTCAAGGTCAAATGTTAAAAACAAGTGCTGTAATCAAACTGATGATGTTTCCAAAATGAACATCTTTGGCAAATTCCATAAATTAAACTGGCTGTGGTAATTATTTACTGTTATTTTTAGTGCCTACACAAAGACCAGCATCTGCATTAACATGCAATTAGCCCAACATCTGTTTTCTTGGACTCCAGTTAACTGTGTGACTGTTTGGTCAGGGATGTTTCCAGTATTTAATCCATGCAATAAAAGCCTGTGCCTTGTATAGAGTTTAAAACAGCACTAATTATCATTTACCAAGCATCAAGCTTTCCCTAGAAACTAATCCTTGTTCTCTCATCAAAACGTTTCAATTCTTCAGGTATTTTTTGTGGGGGCGGGGTAGAGAGGGAAGAGGGAGTTTTCAGCCAAAGCAATTGGGCAGATTCGCAGAATGTTTCGGTCACCCAAATCTGCATTTTTTTGGTGAAAAAAATTTTAGGTGAAAAATTTCATCCAGCTCTACTCAGGAGTGTGCAACTCATCCCTAATTATTAGATGACTAATCCAATGTCTTTTCATTTTGGTTGCTTTATTTTTTATGTCTTCTGTTTCCTTGCTTGGGTTTTGGCCCCCTCCTTCATTTTTTTTTATCTGTTGGTTTAGTCCCCATTTTTGGTACCAGTGGAGTATTAATCTTTTTACTGGTAATTGACTTGCCTTATGGTTACTAGGTTTGCCTTGGGCTAGATGTGTATGATCATTGGTATGAGAAATTTAAGCTGCTTCACTTTCCTTTGAGATTTTTTTTAAATACTCTGCACTGTGGTTTCTGTTCAGTGCTTGAATACCTTGCTGTTGGAATGCATGTTGTAGATTGATACAATACAAGGATGGTTTCCTCTCAAATAGGAGACTCCAAAATTTAGATTTATCTTTTTTTAATTTAAAAAATAACCCTGTAATGGGAACTGCAGATGCCAGGTGTCTTTGAGGATTTGCTTTGTCATCAGTTAAATCTGTAGTCATTAATCTTTTGTGGATATGGCGTCCCATGCCATGTACTGCACTTCACCACACCATCCCCTACTAAATTGAGTCACATCAGTAGCTGGAGTCTACTCCTATGCTCATTTGGGGCTGGTGCAGAGTTATGCTGCTCCTCCTATTAAAAGTGTGTGTGGTGGGGAGGGAGTGGGATTATGCTGGCCTCTAATCTGCTACCTGTGGAAGACTGATCTTGTGAGAGCTCTCTGTTTCATCGAGTCAGTGTTCGGGATTGTTGGAGGCCTCCACAGGACTGATCTGCTGCTGATGGGAAATGGATCCAGCAGAGAGAATCCTATTTCTTTGCAAAAATGGGGGTGAAGAAAAACTGGATTGTATTGGACCTCAAACAGTTCCTCTGGTGACTGTGGGGGGAAATCTAAATTACCCTATGAGTATGGGATGACAATAAGAGATTCTCTGAAGCAGGAAGTCTGTGGTAAAAATCAAAGGGTCCACTGGATTGTAAAGAGTTAAAGGGAGCAATTAGGGACATTGTGAGAAAAAACATTGGTGAGAAGCTAAATGATATCTCTGCATCAGTTTTCACCACCAGCACTGGACCGACCTGATCTTTCCTGGTAACAAAGATGAGGTACACTCAGAGATAGAGGTGACAGTTGAATTTGTGCTGGAGAAAATTATTAATTGATTTAAAATATAGTAAGCTGCCAGGCCCAGAAGGTATACACCAAGAGTTCTGAAGGAGTTGAAGTATGAAGCACCTGAGCTGCTAACAAAACAATATAACCACTCATTAATAATAAAAAGAAAAGGAGTACTTGTAGCGCCTTAGAGACTAACCAATTTATTTGAGCATAAGCTTTCATGAGCTACAGCTCACTTCATCGGATGCATCGGATGCTGTAGCTCACGAAAGCTTATGCTCAAATAAATTGGTTAGTCTCTAAGGTGCCACAAGTACTCCTTTTCTTTTTGCGTATACAGACTAACACGGCTGCTACTCTGAAACCTGTCATTAATAATAGCCACTTTTTCTGAGTATTTGAAGGTAGGAAATGTTTCTGCATATTTAAAAAAAGGTTCATGGGATGATCTGGGGAGTTATAGACTTGTAAATTTTACATCTGTACTGGGCATACTCATTGAATCAAACATTAAAAATAGAGTAACAACACATTGGATACAGTCCAACCAGCGTGGATTCAGCACAGGAAAATCATGTTTCACTAATTTCTTAGAATTCTTTGACTATGTCAGTAACATGGGTGCAGAAAGGACAACCAGATAACATAATTTATTTAGACTTCCAAAAGCCTTTGAAAAGGTGTTAGAGGTGAACTATTTTCTTGGATTAAAAACTGGGTAGGAGTCAAAAAGCAAAGAGTAGGATTAAATGGTCAATTTTTATCATGACAAAATGGTTAACAGCTGGGTACCTTCAAGATTCATACTAGGTCCCATGTAGCTGAGTACTGAGGTAGCAAAATTTGCAGATGATACAAATTTATTTGGGTTAATCAGGACCGGAGAAGACTCTGAAGAATTTTAGAGACCTAAACAGTCTAGATCAATAGACAGCATGATGGCGGATGAAATTTAATGCTGACAGATGCAAAATAAGGCACACTGGAGGGGGAAAAACTAAACTACTCTTGTAGTTAATTTAGATATCTATAAGGTGTAACAACTCAGGAAAGGGACCTGGGTGTCAGTGAAGAAAACTCAGTTAAATCCTGTGTTCAGTGTCAACTGTGGTCAAAATCCCTCAAATGATGTTAGGATGCATAAGGAATGGGATAGAGAATAATACCAAAACTGAAGCCTTTTATATAAATCAATGTGCAGCCTCCCCTGGAATCCTGTGCGCTGTATGGGTCACCTCATCTCAGAAAGGACATTTCAGCATTGCAGAAGGTTCAGAAAAGAGCAGCAAGAATGGTCATAAGCCTGCAAAAACTCTCCATGCAGAGAGATTGAAAGGATTGGGGTTGCTTACCTTAAAAAGGGGACAAATAAGAGAGGGCACAATAAAGGTGTATAAAATAATGAATGGTCTAGAGAAGATAGGTTGGGAGCTTCTGTTGTCCCTGACTCATAAGACATGAGCAAGGGACATTAAAATAAATTAAAAGGTGGAAATTCAAAACCAATAAAAGGAAATGCATTTTCACACAACTTGTAATTAAATTGTGGAACTCAATGCCACAGGAAGTCATTGACACCAGGAATTTAATAAGATTCAAAAGGGGATTAGATATTTATATGGATATCAAGAATATTCAGAGTTGTTATAATCAGTGATAATAGAAATTTCGGCAGGGCTATCAAGCTTTTTACTTCAAACTTTAAACCCTTCTCTAACTATTAGAGGTCTGGATGAGACGTATGGGGTAGGGAGGGAGACAGGTTATCCCAGATTATATGCCTGTTTGTGGGGGTTCTTACACCTTCCTATGAATCATATGGTTCTATCCTCTGTTGGAGACTGGATGGACTAGATCCTGAACTAGGTGGACCTTAGGCCTGATCCAGTCTGGCAATGCGTATGTTCCTATCATAGGCTCTGTTTTTGGGAATTCGAGCAGTGGTTGCCCTAAAAACAGGGGCCCTGATTCTCCACTGAATTGTACCTGTGTAAACATTTATACCTGTGCAAAGTGAGGGCACATTGCTACCAGATCAGACTGCACAGGTGTAAATGATGGATAAAAATTGGAACAAAAATGTTTGGCATCTGCTGGACCTTTAGATGTTGGGTTTTGAAGACTGTCACCCCTTGCACACCTGATTTGGAAGTACTGTAAATGGAAAAGTGATAAGCTACCATCCTCTGGTTGGATGACACTGAATGACTGCTCTCTCCGGCTGTGCTTAGCCCAGTGAAGATGCATGCATGGATGTTTGCTGGTGAGAGATCAGATGTGGGAAACAAAGTTAGCATTTACATGGGACTAAAGGAACTGCTTGTTCTAGGCCAGATTCAAAAGCAATTCTTTTCTGCAGATGCAAAGGATTGTGCTGCAGAGACCATGTGGAATTTGTATTGAGTTTCTCCCATGTTCATTAACAGTGGGTGATTTCTCTAGGTTTTATATTGCAAAATCTGTATAGGCATGAATGATTCCATCGGTGTTTGTGACTGTGTCCATTGCAGCAATTGCCCAACCTCAGGTATCATGTCATTCAAAGAAGAAAGATGATCTTGTGGGTAAATCACTGAACTGGGATTTGGGAGATCTGCACTGAATTCCCACCTCTGCCACAGATTCCCTGTGTGACTGTGAGCAAGTCATTTAATTGGAGTATGTCTGTTCCCCAGCTGTAAAATGAGGAAGATATTTCCTTCCAGCCACTCTGTGTGGGAGTTGCCTGTTCAGATTTTAGGCCCTCTGAGGCAGGGACTGTCTTCTACTTTGTGTCTCTACAGCACCTCTCACACTGAGACCCTGATCTTGGTGTGTCTAGGCGTTACACAGCTATAACATCAGTAATTCAACTTGCATAGTGTTATAACTGTTTTTAATTTAACAGCAAAATATTATTTTCTTTTTTCAAAATATACAGCCTCTATTTGTAAATCTGGCCTAATCTGAAAGAAGAAGAAATTGAGATCATGCCTTCTAAAGGCAGAATAGAGAAAATTAGAGACCTCTGCTTTATCATGCAATTCAACTGAAGACTAAATATATGTCACATTACCATTGACTAGTAAAACCTGCTTCCCTTGTCTAAACATTGATAATATCTGATAGTATAATAGTATTTGACTTAACTGTGGTAGGATGCAGGGGCTCTTCCTTGGTCCATTGAGAACAAGGGACCAACCTCAGTTCAACTCCTGCCTCCTTCCCCTTGCCCAGGCATTCAAGGAAAGGACTTGGGGATGAGTTGGCAGAGAAAGGAGTGTGTTTGAGAAGCAAAAATTTCTCTGTTGCTGAAGAGAGGAAAGAGGGAAGGGGTTGAGTCTGCTCTGCTACCTCCTCACAGACCTTTCCCTGGGTCGTTGATAAATGGCTGCCAACCAAAGCTAAGATCACTGGTATCTTGCACTGCAGCTCAGCTAGTTCACAATGCATGGTAGATCAGACCAAAGTCACGGATTTAAAGAGACAGGTGGGCGGAAATATAAAGCTCTATCATTTGACTCAGCTTTGGGTATATCAAACATCAAGCTCTATAGTAAATTTGCCTCATGAGAAACTTTTTAAATCAGTTTTTCCCCAGGTATAACCCTAATTTTGTCATTTGGATTCAGGAGGTGGAAATCAATGGCATTTGAGATTTCATGTATTTCAATCAGAAAGTAACTGCACTTTAGTGGTGGATCAAGTAAACCCTGGGTACAGTTTGCACATCAGTTTAAGGCCTATGACTTCAATTGGACAGTTCAGGTGTGTAAAGTTAAGCACACATGTAAGTGTTCAAAGTCAATGGGGCTCCATGCAGGCTGCAAAGTCTGCCCACACGGAGCTAAGAACAGGCCCCACTTCAGTAAAGGACTGAAACATGTGCTTCAGTCTCTCGTTATTCAGCAAAGAATTTAAACCTGTGTTTAACTTCAAGCATATGCTAAGTCGTACAGAGACATGCTGCCGAATGAGCCCAAGTGCTGTGCTGAATCCAGGTCTAAGCTTGTAAGCATTGAATCAGGCTCACCTAGGATGCTACAAAAATGTAGCCACCACATCCTGCAGCAATAAATATTTGGTACTGGCTGTGCTGCAAAGTGCCATAGAAAGCTTTAAGAACACAGCTTTTCAATACCACTCTTAAGTGTATGTTTTTCTCATTGCTTCCAGGATGACAATATTATGAGGTCCTTACAGCTCTTTGAGAATGTGATGTAACAGCATCTGGAATGCAGCATAGGAACCAGAGACTTTGTACGTAATGAATGCCTTCTTTCTGGATGAAGGCTTTTTACAACTCTGCTATGTTGCGTGAACAAGGATTGTGTAAGGCATCTCCAACCGAGCTTCGTTTCCGAATGCAACAAACTCCCATCTCTCCTCCCCAAGAGATACTGACTGGAAGTTATTTCATTTTGGAAGCATGCTAATATTTTAATAAAACCTGATGAGTGAGACCTGCTGCTTAAAGTTAATGAATAATATACAACCTTCTGTTTGCTAGTCACAAGTTCTGCTGCTTTTAATCTATCAAACTTGATTACATCTGGTAGCACCATATCAAGAGCTTGCTAAGCCATTTATTGTGAGTGGAAGCTCAGTCCATTCCAACATAGAACAACGTGTTTTATAAATGTCCTCTTTATTTTGCTTTGGCAGAAACCTAATCTACCAGGACATCTCTGTTTAGATTTTGAAAACTAACACCAGATTTATTTACTATATTAAATGGAGGGTCCAATTCATTTAAAAACCATATATCCCACTTTACTCAACATTCCTGATTTTTCTCTTACGTAAACTGGTGTTACTCCATTGAATTTCATGGAGTTGCTTCTAATATACACCAGCCAGAGGAGCGTCAAGCCGATATACATTAGAGGAGAAGAATATACTTTTCCATATACAATTTCTACATTACAGAATGAATCCCATTGAGTAACATTGAGTTCCTGTGTGACAAGATGATTTTAACAGGCTGGAACTGTGCGGGGCATGCTTTTACCATTAAATGCCCACCAGTTTTCCCAGCCACAAAGTGGGCCTCTAGTATACAGTATGCATCTCCCACCTGAACAGCTACAATGGACCATGGTCCTTTCTGTATGGTTTGGAACACCCTTAATAAATATATCATTTGTAGTTTTACATTGTTTTAAAACAAGGTATTTCCCAATGTTTGGATTTATTTGAACTTTTAAATTTTTCTTCTGAGACCCCTCTTGGCTGCGAGAGTAAGGGAATATGTTTGGCCAAACGTAGCGAGGCAAATTAAATCTTAGTACTCAACAGTCCAGAATAAGGCCCTGATCAAGTAACTGTCTCCACACAGGTTCACAGAGGGCACTGGGAAGGCTGACTGCACTTGTACAGCAGCAAGCAGTTGTGACAGGCAGGCAGCTAAAGGCAGAGGAACCAAGAAGGAAAAAGAGAACAACCTAACATAGTCCAGGATTGCCATACGCCTACCATATAGGAAACACCTATATTTTTATTAGAGACTATATTACAAATATACCGTCAGCACTGAAATTATATTTTAAATATTAGGTAAGTGGAAACTTTCCCATATATTTTGCATATTATAAATCACTTGTTTCTATAGCCCTATATTTTATAAAACCTATTGATCCACAGACATATTGCTGATGTAGACATAGATCCGATTGATACCTGTGCAATGCTGTGTTTGCACCACCACTGAGGATGCTCCTGTAACACGTCCTGGCACAGGCTTACACAGGCGTTGGGCTTGACTCATGTGAGGAGCCCCACTGAAGTCAGCAGTGCTATTCAAGTGAGGAAAGTTTTAGTGCCGGCAGGACTGGAGCCTTACTCTGCTTTTCTGGCTACCTCACACCAAACACCACCAATGAGTTTGTTCCTTCAAAAGATGTAGGACATGGCAACTCCCACCAGTGTGCTGTGCCTTGCAAAGGGGTGAGATGCTGTGAGGGTAGCACAGTCCAGTTGTACTGTGTCTCCTCCATCTAGCTATTATCTTGATGAATAAGTATGTAGTAAATCAAAGGTGGAATAAATCAGAAATTGTATCCTATTGCCTCTTCATTTTTCTTGCAATCCCACCTTAGGTACAGAAGCTTAGATTTAATACAAGCAGGGCCGGCCCACAACATTTTGGCACCTGAGGCAGAGAGCTCAAATGACATCCCCATACCCCCTTGCCTGGGCCAAAACTTTGAAACTCTGGGTCCTAGTGGCGCCCCCCCGCACAGTCTGGTACCTGAGGCAGCCGCCCCAGTTCGCCTCATGGTAAGGCCAGCTCTGAATACAAGGCCAATTTATTTACACATAGTGCAACTACAAGTTTTCAATCCGAATTATTAATTTCATTTTAAGAGAAAACAGCCAAATAAAAAAAGGAAAAAAGTGACTTAAAGTGACAGGCAGTGTGTATTTTCTGTAACATGCTGTATCAACTCTGCTCACAAAATGGCAGTTGCAGCCTGTGGACTCCTAGAAATGTAAAGGTGTAGTACGCAAAATAAGATTACTAGAGAGACGAGGTGGGTGAGGTAATATCTTTTATTGGACCAACTTCTGTTGGTGAGAGAGACAAGCTTACACAGAGCTCTCCTTTATTTCAGCCTCACTCACCTTGTCTCTAATATTCTGGGACCAACGCAGCTACAACAAACTGCATACAAAAATAAGATTATTTATGAAAGTTGTCAGTTACATACACCCAAAGTGTTTGTGTTTGTGTGAGGAATGGGAGATGTCACAAGGGCCACAGACTGGGGAAAAAGTCTAAATCAAGCCAGCTCACAAAGAGGGGGTGCATTTTAGGCACTGTCTTATCATAATCTTAGACCAGTAGCTTTGATAACCACCCACTGTTTTCAGACCATTATAAGCACAGTACCTGAGGCCACACCCCAATACCTAAGGCCAAATTAATTTCTTGGGTAACACTATTGACTTCAGTAGAATTACATCAGTGATGAGTTCGGCCCCTGATGTTTTTCTTGGTATAAACTTTCAGAACTGCTATATTGATAATGCAGGTTACCTTCTTGTTAGCTGGAGACAAAACTGTAGTGTGTTAGTTTGTTAATCCATGTACGGAGTCACTGCTGTACTAGGGTGCACTATTGTCCAGACTGTTCTAATGTTTTTAAGTACCTTCTGCTGAGTTTGGCCTCCATTCAGCAACACACACAACCTTAAGCACATGACAGGTCCCATTAGCTTCCACTGGGATCATTCATGATTGCATGTTGCTGAATTAGGGCCTGAGTTAGTGGCAATGCTGCTTTAGCTTCTCTTTTTGGGAGCCAAAGGCCCTGATTCTGTTACTGCCATTAACCATGGATTCTGTATGTGTAGGGTGGCCACAGAACATCATGGCCCTAATTGTGCTCCTGCTGAAGTCAATGGTAAAACTCACTTTGATTTTAGTGGTACAGGATTGGGCCCTATGACAGCATGATAGTGTTTCCACCCTGAGTTAATACTTCAGTTCCAATTACTGTTACTGATACCTAAAATAGCAGGATTAGCACATCTGACAGCTGTATCTTCACGTATACTGTAGAAAGTATCAGAAGTCATTCCCCCTTACTGAACAGTTCTAGTTGTAAATTCAAATGGTGACAGAGTAACTTTCTTTAAGAACCCATGTATTGTCCATTGTATCTTGTATCTCATCCCACAATTTATCTGGCAATGTCTCATCCATAGGCTGGTATGCATCGATGCACAGTAAGCCTTCTCTTTATGAACTGTGTGCAAAGCACGCATGGATGAAAAAGAGCCAGTAACTGTGAGAGAATTTTATTCTGCTTAGAAATGTCTTTTGGTTTTAAATCCTCTATGAATGTTAGTTTGTAAACTTGCAAACCCTCCCATGATTCATAAATGGGGTCTGCAGTATTTATGGCAAATACTTACTACTACAGCTTATTAAATAAAACATACTGTGACAGTCTGATCTCATCCCATCATGAAACCTACTACCAGTATTTGGAAGGCAGTTATTGTGCTGGCTTCTCAGTTGCAGTTAGAATATCCATCAGTGCTATCAGCTGTACACGTTTTCTCAAAATTGTGAATGTTTAAATAATGGCCAGATGATTTGTCTGACTTAATTCATTAGTTAATCTACATAACCATGCCAGCAGTTTTAAAGCACATAACATGCATATTAGGCAACAAATCTATTGAAAATAAGAATGTCAATAATGATGCAACAAATGTAATGTGTCTGCTACTTTTGATGTTAGTTTTCCTGTTACTTTGAAAGCACTGCAATGTTGTGAGTAATCATGAATAATGTGACCCATGATGATACTGATATCATATGAGAAATGGCAACGTTCAGATGCTCTAGGCAGAATATTGGCATCCCTGGATTGTGACACATGCTGAACGACAAACCACCATTGTGTCAGCCTAAGAACTCTGTCGATGTGCGTGCAGCAGTGTAACTTTTTTCTTCATCGTGGAAGGACCATGATGGACTTAAGGAAGTATGGGCAAATAATATAAATTGTGCTAACTGAAGCCATTTTACTGGAGCAGCAATGCATTGCTTCACAAATGCTATTATCCAATGGCAATTTGTATGATATTTTGTTGAACAGTTTTAAAGATTTTGAGTTTAATAATAAAAATAAAAGATGTACAGAAGGGAGTCTTTTTTGTAGCCTGCAGGTGCTCAGGTCTTGAAGGGACACTGTGGGGTTAAAAATCCTGGACCAGATTTTTTTTAAAGACGGGCCCCTGTTCCAAACACACATACCTGTGTATGTGCCAAGTGGTATTGCTGAACCAGCACTGTGAGCATAACATTTACCTACACATGGGTTATGTGCATGTCTAACTTAGGGATGAATCAGTGTATGGGTGCAGGGGCATGCAGCTAACTTTGAAATTCTTCTCCCCAAATATAGATACTAATCAATGCCTTCACCTGTATCATTCGTAACACCTTGGGCTAGTGAAACTGTAAGGCTTATTTCTTGTGACTATTTTGGCTGTTTTCATTGAAATAATGTCAAGAAAATATCTAAACAATCTATTTCTTGGGCTAAAAAGAAGACCCATCCATGTCCCTTTAGCCACAGTCTAAATAGCTATTCTGACACTTAGATAAATGCAGACAACATTTTGCATTATACATATTTGCTAAGCTACATATTGTAGGGCCTGAAATATATACAGACATGCAAAGGAGAAAGGGTTCTCTTGCATACATGCAGAAGTTAGCTGTGTGAAATATGCTGTTGGTCTGATGCCACTTCCAAATGGATCGGTGGCTGCACTACCTTGATTGACACCCTCCTTTGGCCAATTCTCAGCAGACTAGGCAGGCACTGGGTGGACATGAAGAATGCAGTAGTCTCTTGTCTGCAATAGACGGGGTGAGGTACGTTGGCCTGTCACTGTGGAGAAATTTGCACTTATGCTGCCTGCCTTCTACCCGTTCTTGGGTTTAAAAGGGTTTGGGGCTAATCCAGCACTTTTCATTAGCATTGAAGTAACTTTTACCAGGAGGCTGCCTGTAGGAATGACAAGGCACAGTGGAGTTTGCACCATACAGTCACATGCCCATGCTGTCTTTCTCATTTTATTCCTCAGCCCCTCCCACTCAGACCAGAAGATCAGGCTCATTCTGCTGTTTAGCTGCCCCTCCCTGTAGCCAAACTAAAACCACATGTTTCCATATACCTCTGCAAAGCATGTTCCCAAGAACTTCTGTATGAAATTGGTGCTGCTGCAAAAGGAGCAATAGCTAAAAGCTGAGGCAGATTTGGTCACGGTGGCAGATGTGAGCAGTTAGCCTTGGAATAAACAGTGGCTTTGCTTAAGTGAGAGACTGGCTTGGCAGTCCATTCTCATATAGTGCAGTCACACTGAAATCAAAGGGGAGGGGTTTGTATAACAGGAGCAGGCACAGCCAGGATTTCTGTACACACAATTCCACTTCAAGAAGCAAACAAAAATCATCACCTGCCCTTGTCCTGATCTGTATGTGTAATTCGCAGAGTAGTCTACAATACATTCATCCCCAGACAGTGAGTCTGGCAAGGAAAGTGAGAATTAGGCACAGATAGCGAAAAAGAGCAATTGCATCTATATAGACAATCAAATCAAACGTGTTAGTCTGTCTTCAGTAGCTGCGGGAAAAGCATTGTGCAAGGCCGTGAAGGAGCCAGGCAGTCCTTGCCAGATGGGTGCATCCTGGAAGTATGTGGCCTACTTCTTCTAACTGGCCACAACAGCAAAGGAGGAATTACCAAATCCCCACTTACAGTCATTAGCAGCAGAGCCGATCGCCCCAAATCAGCAGTAATTGAAACTTAGCCAAAGGTGGCGGGAAGGCCAAAGCCAGGGGGCTGGATTGCTGGATGTGTCATGAGATAGGCCTGGGTGCTGTTGGAAGCTTGTTGACACCCACAACACCACCTGGAGGTGAGATTGAGGTTCTGCCTGGGAACTGTCCAAAGAGTGTACCTTCGCACTAAGATGGTGGCTCTGTAGATTAGGCACTACTAGAAGGGGGAACTTGAGCTGGGCTGTGAGCTAGTAGGTACAAACAGAGTCTGAGCCAATTCAGCTTCTACCATTGATGCGCTCTGGTAGAAATCCTTGGGCTACATCTGGCCAAAGATCAGACAACCCATGTGCAGGGCTATTTAATCATTGCGCTAAGGGTTTATATGGGGCATCAGTGGTGTGGTTTCACCCTCTGGTACGTGAGGCAATTTACTTTACCTTTCTGTACCTCCGATTGCCCTGCTGTGAAATGGGGAAGATAGTGGCAGACACACAGGGATGGGGGTGAGGGGCTGAGTTTCTTTACAAAGTGCAGATGTTACAAAGTGTTATACTAGTAATGATTACATGTGTTGTTGAGGCAAGCATAGTAGCTGGAATCTCTACAAAAAATAGAGGATATGTTCTCCCTTTGCTCTCCATATTCAGCAACCAGACCAATCAGAGCCAGAGATAATTCCAGTCAGGAGCTATAGGCCCTAATTCTTCCCTGCATCAGCCGTAGGGCCAGTGCAGGCAGAGTAGGGAATTGACTTGCTGCCAGAGTGCTGGAACAATTTTTATAGTGGGGGTGCTGAGAGCCATTGAACCAAACTGTGAAGCCTGTCTATAATGGAAACCACTTCAAGCCAGGGGGTGAGGCAGCATCGTCTAGTTCCAGCACCTATGCTTGCAGCTGCCTGATTCTGGAGATGCTGAGGATTAATCCATCATGCAGCATATGTAAGGACAGCCTGAAGTTGCACCCCAGCTGAAATAGCTGTAACTGGAGAAAAGAGTCCATGGAGCAACCAACATGGGTGCCTGAGTGCAACTGAGCACTCACAACCCCCATCAGCAAGGGTAACACTGTGATCTTGCTCTTTATGAAGATAACACTGTCCCCTGGAGACCACTGTTATCTTAAATTAACTTATTTCCTCAATTTTAGTCTTTTACCAGTTTCAGTCAGTATCTTATGAGCTTGGTTCTGCACCATTCAGCTTCTTTGCACCACTCTGATGTTGCAAAGCAAAACTAAACCCAACGGAGCCAGACACATCCTGCCTGGGACGATCCTTGTGTGCACATCATAGGGTTAACTTAGAGACACTAACTAGACTCCTAGGTGACTCAATTACTATGGACAAAGATTTTCAACGGTTCCAACCTGGATTGCTAGTGGAAAGAAAAATGACTCCTTGATATAAATGTTATTAAAAATAATATCAATAAATCCTATCCCTAAAACGAAAACCACTGTAAGCAGAGTCTGAATGAGCTCTCCCTTGACATCTAGTGGTCAGCTGTGGAAAAAGACTTCAGAAGCTAATTCCGGCTGCATGGACACACCCACCCTGCCTACGTGCTCAGCATGATGGGATTGCTTGCCCAAATGATCACTTGTAACTGGTGTTGGATACTCAGTCTCCTTGTTATTGGGGCAGAAGTATGTGACACTCTCTACCTCAGGGGAACACCCAGCGCTCCCATGTTCATCCTTGTAAAATGATTGTGTAGTATACAATACAAAATTTGTCATGTTGGGTGTCTTTGGAATGCTCATGATACACACATAACATTGTTGTTATAGTGACGTTATAGTAATTGTTACAGTAATGTTATAATTTCATGTATATAGTTATGAGGCCGAAAATGTGTCCTCATGGCTTAAAATAAGCCCAGACAAAAACTCTCCAAGAGCAGAGAGGCACTTCACACCTCATCAGGGCAGGTATGGGACAAACCCAGCCCAGCCTCACAGGAACAAAGAACGCTGGCCTAGACAGTAACAAAGGATTTCTTAGACTCTCAGTGAGTCACCCCCCACATTATTTGGTCAGTTTGGGACTGCGATGAGGTAATGCTCACCTGACTCTGAAGCAGGGTGGTGAGGGAGGACAAAGCCAAGAGGAAAGAAAGGGAGAGACATTTGCCATGCTCGTCCTCTCTCTTCCATGTACATCTACAGACACTACACCAAGTGACTGAAGCTCTGATCAAAAGCGAGAGCCTGGCTGAAGAGCAACCAGACAGCCTGTGGTGAGAAGCATCTAAGTTTGAAAGGGCGTTGAAAGTGTTAAGATCAGCTCAGAATGCGTTTTGCTTTTATTTCATTTGACCAAATCTGGCTTGTTATGCTTTGACTTATAATCACTTAAAAATCTATCTTTATAGCTAATAAATCTGTTTGTTTATTCTACCTAAAGCAGTGTGTTTGGTTTGATGCGTGTCAGAAACTCCCCTTGGGAGAACAAGCTTTGTCAATTTAACAAAGTAATTGATATGTACTAACTCATATAAGCTTTCAGTGTCCAGCGGGCATTACTGGACACTGCAAGATGGAGTTTCCTAGAGTTGCATCTGGGACCGGAGATATTGCCTAGTGTCATTCGGTTACAAAAATCCAAGGAGCAGCTTATATGCCAGAGGTTGTGCGTGAACAGCTCAGGAGTGGGGGTTCTCACAGCAAAGCAGGGTAAGTCTGGCTCCCAGAGTCAAGGATTGGAGTGACCTAGCAGATCAGCGGTCCAGATAACACCCAAGGGGAACGTCACAGAGAAATAAAGGGTTGTTATCCTTCTTGTGTGAACCATGGGCAGCAGAACTGTACCTGGGATATCCCAATGGAGGGACTCCCCCTTAACTGAATGGCACTCGCTAGGCAGGGGACATGGGTTCCAAAGCCCAATGAGTTGCGAGAGGGTGGGGATAGGGATTGGTACCTGGTGGTGTGGGCCCTGTTTAAGGGTCCTAGGCACCATTTATAGATTCATTGATTCATAGATATTAAGGTCAGAAGGGACCATTATGATCATCTAGTCTGACCTCCTATGTGGCGGTTTAATACAAGACAGGACACGGCTTTAGGCAAGCAAGCAGGCTGGTTTGCTGACAGGATTGCTTTTGTTAGTTTTTTTATTTATTTTTTTTTGCGCATTATATATTTTGATTGCAAAAGGCATTAACAAACGAAATAATATGATTTTGATTGATATTTTTATTTATTAGCCTTTATTTATTACAATTTTTGTTTTTAGGCTTTGAGCCTAGGCCAAGGAAGCTTTCCACGGTTGATGTCCTTATTTTGACTTTTTAATGGTCCATGTTCCCATGGTCCATGTCCTTGGACAGAGCAATGTGTGCATTGCTTTTACACAACAGTCAGGGTGTGCCCTGACTGTTTCCAGGTGCATGAACGCTACATGAACCCTTCACTCCTGCACAATGCAGGCCACCGAATCTCACCCACCTACTCCTGCAATAAACCTCTCACCTATGTCTGAGCTATTGAAGTCCTCAAATCATGGTTTAAAGACTTCAAGGTGCAGAGAATCCTCCAGCAAGTGACCCGTGCCCCATGCTGCAGAAGAAGGCAAAAAACCCCCAGGGCCTCTTCCAATCTGCACTGGAGGAAAATTCCTTCCCAACCCCAAATATGGTGATCAGCTGAACCTTGAGCATGTGGGCAAGATCCACCAGCCAGATACCCTTCCTCTCTCCATGGTATAATAAAAGAGCTAATTTAGACTCAATTGAGAGTCTTGTTACATGCTGCAGAGCTGAAATCACTGATACCTAGGTCTAAGTATTAGACCTACTTTGGGACAGTGTCTCTAGTGCAAGAGACTTCCCAACGTGCACCAGCAGTGAGGCTCCCCCACTAACAGCTGAAATCACTGCGAGCTGAAATCAGAGAGTTGTGTTAAGTGGGGGTGGGGCTGAAGACATTTTGGTGTGTGGCCAGCCGGGCGGCTGGCAGAGAGGTGCGGCAAGCGTCCAGCAGGGCAGCTGGCAGAGAAGCGTGGCAAGCGGCCATCAGGGTGGCTGGCGGAGAAAGCCAGAGCAGAGCGCTGCAGAGCGGCGTGCCAATCAGCCATTGGGGCAAGGAGCGAGTGCCCGAGCAGCAGAGTGTGGAAGGTGCCTCCATCCCCGCCCCCACACAGAGGATGGGAGGTGAACTCTGCAGAGCCTCTGAACTCTGGGGCTGCACTGGCCAAGGACAGCAACTGTGAGTGGGGTGCAGAGAAGGAATGGGCACGTTAAAGGGACTTTTGGGTTGCTGGAAAGGGGGACTTGGGGGTGGGTCTTTTGCTCATGGTTTGTTTTTATGAACCCTAGTTGCGGTGTTTTCCCAAATTAATGCTGAGCTATTTCCCTCCTTTTATTAAAAGGTTTTGCTACACTCAGACTCTATGCTTGCGAGAGAGGAAGTATTGCCTCTTCGAGGTGCCCAGGGGGTGCTGTATAATTGTCCCAGGTCACTGAGTGGGGGCTGCAGCCAGTTTTGTGTTGTATTGTTGAAAAGGAACCCCTAGATACTGAACCCCGCGCTTGTTGCTGCTGGTTCCACCTGGCAGAAGGGTTACACCACTTAAAACTCTTCTTTAACTGAGGGTTAAACTATAATCAAATTGAGGTCAAAGTCATGTCAAATAAACAAATTAGCAGCAATACTGCAGTTAAGGGCTTGTTTACATGAGGGGTTAAACCAAATTAAGTCAAGTTAAATTGATTTGAAAACACTTGCATACACACAATGCATTCATTATGGCACACAGACTCCATATTTATAGCAAACTCGGGAATCCTCTTTCCAGAAAGCCAGGATCTTCTCAGAACCCTGATGCTGGCCAGGTAGAAAGCAAGCTCAATTCCTGCTGTGCAGCAAATGAGCCCAATTCCCCGCAAGAAAACCAGGCTGGGATTGTGAAGGCAGATCCTCTCGAGAAACTCTCAGTAGGTAAGTCTGTCCTTACAATTTAAAGTCATCAATTCAGGCAAAGCATGAGATTAACAGAGAAAATCCTTATAAATCCTAAAACAGGAAGTTCAAGGATGTAGCTGCTTGTTTAGTTACAAACCACCAGTGGAGAATTTTTATCCATGGCAGTGACATCAACTCTTAGGTGGGTAAATATTGTAGGATTGATACCAAATTATTATTTATATCTAGATCACAGTCTCAAGGGCAATGGAGATTTCCTACTTACATTTCATTCAGTGGTGGCCAATCTGTTTCCTTCCCTTGTCACCTCCCACACAGATACAAATATAACTAAAAGAACGAGAAGTACCTATGGCAGCTTAGAGACTAACAAATTTATTTGAGCAAAAGCTTTCGTGGGCTAAAGCCCACTCATTCCATTTGAACCAGAAATAATTATAAATTTATACCAAGGCTATATTCTCATATATGTTAATTCTCTCACACTTGGACAATGTGGAGCAAACATAATCTCTCCTACACCACCCTCTCCCATCTACCTGTGCAGGGGGCATGGTTATGGGAGTCCCTGTCAGAATGGCCCCATGGGACTGTTGCTTTCTAATGTAAATTATAGCAGTCTAGATACTACTCTAATTTATGCCCGTTGGACCAGCCTAGCTGCCAGGATGCTCCATGACCAGGATAAAGGTGTCCAAAAGCTTCCTTTGCCTTCTACCCTCATAGCTGTGCTGACTACTCTTTGGCTGAAGCACTGAAATCTGTCCCTTGATTACTGGATTCTGGTGAGTTTCTGAGATTTTTTTTTTTTTTTTACCAGCACCAGCCTTTGGATAATTCTTCCAAGGAACAGGGAACTTGTTTGCAATAAATTCAGCCTTGCTTGACCATCATGAGTAAAATCATTTGACTCTGACTAAAACTTTATTGGCCGCACATTCTGCTTAGAAGCGTCAGTGAAAATGAGCTAGGATAACTAGATTCATAGGCTAGAAGAGACCACCATGATCATCTAGTCTGACCTTTTCCAAAACACAGTTCAAAGAACCTGTGACGAAGTGGGGGGTTTTCTTGATTTGTCTTTGTTTTTTCCAATGGTTTGCATGCAGAGGGGGTGGGACTCAGTTTCCCTGGGTGTTACTGGTTTAACGAGGTGATGGGAGAGGGAGTTTGTTGTTACAGAGGACAGGCAATGAAACGTGGGACCCCAGCCAATAGCCTGGAGAATGGATACTTCAGCAACTGGTGACCTGGTGACCGGGAGGCCCAGCTCAGGAGTCACAGACGGTTCTGGCCAGTGGGAGGACAATGGGCTGGGAAGAGAGGATCCTGGTGACCTGACCAGCCAGTTCCAGCCAGAGTGGGCCAGAGGATGGAAGAGAGGAGAAGAGGCCCAGGCAACCCTGTTTACCAGGGTAGAAAACAACGGACAGAGGCGAGACTTAGTGGAGGTGATATCAGATGCCCAGCTGGGAAGCAGTGGGGCTTGGGACTAGAGAGAGAAAGCAGGCAGAGCCCATCTGGATGCAGGGGAGACTTGGATGTGCTGTGCTGTGGGAGGCCAGGCCTGAGGTTCCTGAGAGTTTCCTATGCTGTGTTCAGACGCTCTATACTCCCTCCTGTTTTATGCTGGCTGAGAGTCACTCCGGTCCAGAGAACAGGGTTGCATTATTCCCTCTGGGATGGGAGGACCTGGGGGTCCAGAGCGAGTGGACTCCCTGAGGGGGCCCACGGTGAGAGATGGGCATGCTAAGGCTCAGAGAGGTGCGGTTCCAGGAGGCGGAGGGGCTTAACCCCCGAGAGAGAGTGGACCCCTGAGAAGGGCTGTCACACTGAAGGGGGTTCCCGCCAGGGACCGCACAGGGCCAAGAGTAGGTACGACCTGTGAGTCCATGACAGAACCTCACCCAGTAATTTCTGCATCCAGCCCATAACTACAGCTATAGCATAGCATCTAGAAAGACATCCAGTCCTGATTCACAGACATCAAGTGATGGGTTTCAGAGGAACAGCCATGTTAGTCTGTATTCGCAAAAAGAAAAGGAGGACTTGTGGCACCTTAGAGACTAACCAATTTATTTGAGCATGAGCTTTCATGAGCTACAGCTCAATTCATCGGATGCATACTGTGGAAAATACGGAAGATGTTTTTATACACACAGACCCTGAAAAAATGGGTGTTTATCACTACAAAAGGTTTTCTCCCCCCCCCCCCCCCCCACCTCCAAGTGATGGAGAATTCACAATGTCACCAGGTAAGTTGTTCCAATAGTTAATTACACTCACTGTTAAAAATGTGTAGCTTATTTCTCATCTGAATTTATCTAGTTGCAGCTCTTAACTATAGGTTTCAGAGTAGCAGCCGTGTTAGTCTGTATCCGCAAAAAGAACAGGAGTACTGGTGGCACCTTAGAGACTAATAAATTTAGTAGAGCATAAGCTTTTGTGGGCTATAGCTCACTTCATCAGATGCATAGAATGCACCATCTTGATTATCACTACAAAAGCTTTTTTCTCCTGCTGATAATAGCTCAACTTAACTAATTAGCCTCTCACAGTTTGTATGGCAACTTCCAACTTATCTGTATGTATATATATATCTTCTTACTATATGTTCCATTCTATGCATCCAATGAAGTGGGCTGTAGACCATGAAAGCTTATGTTCTAATAAATTTGTTAGTCTCTAAGGTGCCACAAGTACTCCTGTACTCTTAACTATAAGCTCTCATTATGCCTCTTTGTGCTAGATTACTTACAGAATCATAGAATCATAGAATAACAGAGTTGGAAGGGACCTCAGGAGGTCATCTAGTCCAACCCCCTGCTCAAAGCAGGACCAACCCCAACTAAATCATCCCAGCCAGGGCTTTGTCAAGCCTGACCTTAAAAACCTCTAAGGATGGAGATTCCACCACCTGCCTAGGTAACCCATTCCAGTGCTTCACCACCCTCCTCATGAAATAGTTTTTCCTAATATCCAACCTGAGCCTCCCCCACTGCAGCTTGAGACCATTACTCCTTGTTCTGTCATCTGCCACCACTGAGAATAGCCTAACTCCATCCTCTTTGGAACCCCCCTTCAGGTAGTTGAAGGCTGCTGTCAAATCCCCCCTCACTCTTCTTTTCTGCAGACTAAATAAGCCCAGTTCCCTCAGCCTCTCCTCGTAAGTCATGTGCCCCAGCCCCCTAATCATTTTTGTTGCCCTCAGCTGGACTCTCTCCAATTTGTCCACATCCTTTCTGTAGTGGGGGGACCAAAGCTGGGTGCAGTTTTCCAGATGTGGCCTCACCAGTGCCGAATAGAGGGGACCCTGATCGAGTCATCTCTTTACTTGCTCTTGGATAAACTAAATAAATTGAGCTGCTTTAGTCTCTCACCATATTCCAATCCTCAAATCACTCTTGTACCTCTTTTCTGAACCCCCTTCTATTTTTCAATATCCTTTTTGAAATGTGGGCCCAGCACTGGACACAGTAGTTCAGTAATGGTCTCACCAGTGTCCCATTCACCTTCCTATTCCTGCTTTATATTCCCATATTTATACCTCTGAGGACACATTCTCCTGCTTAGCTACAGCATTACACTGGGCGCTCATGTTCAATTGGCTATCTGCCAAGAATCCTAAGGTCTTTTCAGAGTCACTGCTTTCCAGGATACAGTCTCCCCACAACCCCCAATCTTATAAGTGGGATCTACATTCTATATTCCTAGATGTATGACCCTGCATTTGGCTAGTTCAAATGCGTGTTGTTCAAATGAGCCCACCTTCCCAAGCAAACCAAGTCAGTCTGTATAACTGATTTGTCCCCATTATTTATTACTGCACTGATTTTTGTGTCATCAACAAATTTTACCAGCCAGGATTGTATATTTTCTTACAGAACATTGATAAAGTTATTGAATAGCATTGGACTAAAAACAGAGTCCTGTGGGAGCCCCCCAGAAACATGCCCATTCAATGTCAATTCCCCACTTACAATTACTTTTTGTGAGCTATCAGTTAACTAGGGTTCATCCATTTAATATTGGCTACATTGACTTTGTCTACTACTCATTTTTTAAAAGCAGAATGTCATGCAGGGCTAATCAAATGCCTGGCAATACAATTGTTTTTACTAACCAGACTTTTCTTCCCATTTAAAAAAAAAAAAAATCATCGAGTTTGGTTGACACGTCATATGTGCCTTAAAATCATGTTGCTTGGCATTAATCATTCTCCCATCTTTTAATCCTTTACTGATTTGTTCCCCATATCAACCTTTCCATGATTTTGCCCAGGACTGATCTCAGGCTAACCAACCCATAGTTTCCCAGGTCATCACGTTCATCCTACTGACACAATATTAATTACTACTGCTAAGAGCTTCTTGTATCCTTAGTACAAAGCTCAGGCTTCCCCATAGTATCAACTCCCCTTTAGTTAGACAAACGGGTTTGGTTTCTGTAAAATGAATTTCCTGTGGAGGGAGAAAAACATGGGAATACTAACTAATCTTGTGAACCCAGAGAACTCATATTTATATTGCTCATTCCATGTTTGTTCAAGCAGTGAATAATAGTATGAATATATACCGGGTTATACAATAGCACCAATATTTGCACTTTAAACTTGTATATACTACGATGTGCAGTTTTCATTTGTAACACTAGATGTCACTGGAACCTCACTGAATAGCCAGCAAACAGATTGCATTGCTGAAGTTGATCTGATTACTTGAGGGATAGTGCCAAGTGTCATGTAGAGCTAAGTCAAATTGTGGCTAACAAATATATGTTTAAACAAATTTTGCATGTCCGGATTTGAGAAGTCATTTTTAAAAAATCATCACACCATATAATTTGTACTAGCATGTCCATTAAATAATTATTGAATGTATCTAAAATTCAGATACCTGGAGCAGGTAAAATGTGAAGAACTGGGAAGCATTTTTTTTTATGTGCACAGATTTTAAGCTGAAGCAAAAATCTGCTCCCTTGTTCACCTCTAGTGCCATGTGCAGGGCTAGCTGAACTCTGCAGCAGTCAGTGTATGGAAGCTGCACAAATTGAATCTGGGGTGCCGGTTCTGGTGGCAAAATCTGGCAATGAATCAACTCCTACAGCTTTACTTGGGAGGTTCTTTACAAACACAAATCTCAGAAAACCCTCAAACTTCAAATCCAGCCACAATATCTGACTGCATGGCCAGCTTTAGATCTCAGTTTCACATGTGTTATTCCAGTAAATCCTCTGAAGTCAATGGAGTCAATCTGGATTTACACTGGTGTTGCTGAGTATCTGGCACCCTACATTCTGCAGCTAAAGTACTTTAGGTGGTGCATTGGTAGAGAGGGAAAGTCAGAGGCCTGTGAAATAACAGCAGCCTCCTGAATCTATCCAGCTACAGGAGATTATCTCTGTTTTGAGGGGTTTCCCCTTGGCTTCAGTTGCATCATGCTGACTAAGGGTATGTCTACCAATTTAGACAGATTTTATTTAAGTTGACATTGAGCCTCCAATTTAAGCAAGTTGATTTTGCGTGTCGCCACTACGCTCATAGTGTCAGCGGAGTGCATCCTCACTGGCAGGACTTGGGTAGCTGCACTGTGGGTAGCTATCCCACAGAGCATGTAGCCGAGTAGAATTATGGGTTGGGCTTGCAATGCCTTATGGGACCAAAGCATTTGTGCGGGTGGTTATGGGAACATGGTGTTAGTGTCCCATGATGCATTTACCTCCCTCCCTCCCTCCTTCTCTCCCTGAAATCAATGGCAAAGAAACCAAGTCTTTTTCGCACCTTTTTTCCTAGGCCTGGGTTACACACGCAAATGCCATAGCACGGCAAGCATGGACTCCGCTCAGCTGTACCCTGTTGTTGTGAGCATTACAAACACCTCGTGCCTTATCCTGCAGCATTTGTGATGCCACACAAGCAGCCGTGCTGGAAGCCATGGAACAGAGCGATTTGCAGATGCTGGTGACAGTCATGCATCACCTTGACATGGTGGAGCATTGCTTCTGGGCCCGGGAAACAAGGACTGACTGGTGGGAATGCATAGTTATGCAGCTATGAGATGACGAGGTAGTGGCTACAGAACTTTCGAATGCGTAAGGCCACTTTGGTGGAACTGTGTGAAGAGCTTTCCCCAGCCCTGAATCACAGCGATACTAAAGTAAGAGCTGATCTGACAGCGGAGAAGCGAGTGGTGATAGCTCTGTGGAAGCTTGCAATGCCAGTCTTCTACCGGTCAGTGGGGAATCATTTTGGAGTGGGTAAATCTACCGTGGGTTCTGTTGTGATCCAAGTTGCCAGGGCAATCAGATTTCTGCTGAGAAGGATAGTGACTCTGGGAAACGTGCAAGACATAGTGGATGGTTTACCCGTGATGGGGTTCCCTAACTGCGGTGGGGCGATAGACGAAATGCATATCCCTATCTTGGCACCAGACCACCTTGCCAAAAAGTACATAAACCAAAAGGGGTACTTCTCAATGGTGTTGCAAGTGCTCGTGGATCACAGGGGCCATTTCATTGACATCAAAGTGTGATGGTCAGGAAAAGTGCATGACGCTCACATCTTTAGGAACTCCAGTCTGGTCAGAAAGCTGCAAGCAGGAACTTTCTTTCCAGACTCCAAAATAACCACTGGTGATGTTGAAATGCCAATCATGATCCTGGGAGACCCAGCCTACCCCTTGCTCCCATGGCTCATGCATCCATACACAAGCAGCCTGGAGAGCAGCAAGGAGTGGTTCAACCATAGGCTGAGCAAGTGCAGAATGGTGGTGGAATGTGCCTTTGGACTTTTAAAAGCCTGCTGGCATAGTTTGCTTACTAGGTTAGACCTCAGTGAAAGCAATATCCCCATTGTTGTTGCTGTGTGCTCCATAATATCTGTGAAACAAAGGGAGAAAAACTTCCGGTGGGGTGGGGGATTGAGGCAGATCGCCTGGCAGCCAATTTTGAGCAGCGAGACACCAGGGCAATAAGAACAGCACATTGAGGGGCATTGTGTCTCTGTGAGGCTTTGAAAACTAGTTTCATCAGTGACCCACAGTGATGTTACACTTATGTGTGTTGTTCCTTATCGAGCTGTCCCTTCATTGCAAGTACTACCCTGTAAACTACATCCCTACTGACCACAGTGTGCTGAATGAATAAAGAACCTTTTCTCCTCAATCCTTTAAGTTTTATTATGCACACAAACAATGAGAGACAGCAAAGAAAAGTAAGATAACCTGGGGCAAAAGGGCTGATAACACGGGGCGGCAGGGGGTAGAAGGACAGCTTGCTTACAATTGCACCGCAATCACAGGTGTGGGAATGGGCGCCTTCTGGTCCTTGTACCCTCCCCTGGTGTTGAGTGCATCCTAGGATGTTTGCAGGAGGAGGATATGAAACTTGGCAATGATGGCTGCAGGTTCAGCATTGGCTGCAGCGGGACTCTAGCGTCCAGTTGCCTTTCTTGAACCTCAACCAGACACCTCAGCATGTCTGTTTGCTCCCTCATAATCCGCACCATCTCATCCTGCGTGTCACGCTCGTGTTCCCTGCATGCACTCCTCTCCTCGCTGTCCTTGTACAGGCTGTCAGACAGTGCAATCCTCCATACTCTGAGCTCCATCTTGTCACTCTTGGAGGTGTGCATTAACTCATTGAACATGTCCTCCCAAGTCTTCTTTTTCCTTCTTCTAATCTGGGAAAGTCCCTGTCCCAGTGTGGAGGATGTACTGACGGACAAGGTTCCAGTTGCAAGGAACACAAAGCATAAGGGTAGCATTGACAGTGCATACATTGTTTCTGGTGCAAGGTTAAATCTTTTTATAAAAGAAACACCCCTCGGTGCACTCCCCTGCAAGCCACAATATAAGCAGAACCGTTGGCTACTGCAAGAATTGGTTTACTGCTCCAGCCATGGTGAGCAAGGCCAGGAGGCATGGGAGAATGGTCTTGTGCTGTAGCTTTTGTTAAGACAACGGGGGTCAGTGGTTCCAACCTCAGCACAGCCCCCTTTCCCACACCAACCGTGATGGTGCTTGAGGACAGGCACCAGCGTAAAGCCCCGCAAATAGTTTGATTCTTACAAAAGTGGCACTGGGTTGTGGTGGAAAGGAGACAAACAGGAAGCAAGCCCCACCCCCTTTTTTAAAATGCTGGATGCAATATGTGATGATCCCTTCCCAGCACAACCAGGGCATGCTCGGGAAAGTGTGGTTGTGTGACCCAGACTTCACTTGTCGAATTGCTTGCGGTTTAAGGGCTAGCATTTAAAACTTCCCCCATTTCCCCTAGGTGATCGTATGCAACATCACTCTCCTGAGGGTAACAGAGGCGGAAAGGGAGCAGATGCTGCAAGCGTCTGGGTACAGATCCAGTCCTTATGTTGCAATGTTGTGTGCCGCAATGATGCCAGAAGAGTTAATGCTGGAGTGGCACAGAAAAGTGTCCTACCATGGGGGACAAAATAAGGCAGCCCTTTCCATAAACCTTCTGCAAAGGATTGCAGAGTACCTCCGTGAAAGCTTCCTAGGGATCTCCAGGGAGGATTCCAGGGCCACCCCATTGCCCATAAACAGTCTTTTTCAGGGAACATCTCTGTGTAGCTGGAGTGGCCAATGATAACCACTACCCCAATTTTTTGTATTCAGATTCAACATTAAAAATAAAAGCATGTAAACTCTACAGTTTGATTGAAAATGTGTACTCACCAGAGGTGCCTTCCCCGGCATCACGTTCCGCCAGCAGTTGGTCCTGTGAGGGGATGGGCTCCAGAGTTAAAAACAGTTCTTGGCTGTGGGGGAGAATGGATCGTCCACTTGCCTGCCTCGCATTCTCTTCCTCCTCCTCCTCTTCCTTATCAACAATGTCCTCCTCGTTGTTGCCTAAGGTCACCCAGGGCTCCTGGGAGGTATCCACGGATCATTTTGGGGTAGTGGTGGGGTCACCACCAAGAATCACATGCAGCTCCCCATAGAAGCAGCACGCCCGTGGCTCAGAACCAGAGTGATTGTTTGCCTCCCTTCTCTTTTGCTATACTTGGCAAAGCTCCTTTATTTTCACGCGGCACTGCTGCCTGTCCCTGCTGTAGCCCTTCTCCTCCATGCCCTGCGTGATTTTGGCATAGATGTTAGCATTTCTTCTGCTAGATCAGAGCTGTGCCTGAACAGACTCTTCTCCCCACACGGTAATCAGATCCATCACCTCCTGTGTGCTCCATGCTGGAGCACATTTGCGGCCTTGTGCATCCATGGTCAGATGTGCTGATGAGCTCTCCACGCCAACAAAACAGGAAATGAAAATTCAAACGTTCCCAGGGCTTTAACTAGTTTCCTGTGTATCTGGCTGACATGTAGTGGAGTTGAAAGTGCTCTCCAGAGTGGTCACAGCGGAGCACTGTGGGACACCTCCTGGAGCCAATTCATTAGAATTACACAATGCAGTGTCTACACTATCCCCATGTAGACATGTGGATGTCGACTCAAGCGCTACGCCTCTCCTGGAGCTGGAGTACAGAAGTTGATTTTAGAAGCCCTTTAGGTTGGCGGAAGGGACTCGGTAGTGTAGACACATACATTATTAACTTGACCTAACACGGCATATTTGGACTGAAAATCAACCACAATGAGACAGATATCATGACCTTTAATATTGCCTCACCATCACCAGTACAGATAAAGGATTATGTTCTCACTAATGTAGAAACATTCACATACTTGGGCAGAATCATCAGCCAGGATGGTGGAACAAGCCAGGACATACAGAACAAAATCAGGAACACCTTCAGAAGCTTAAATACAGTCTGGAAATCATCAAAATACAACATCAAAACCAAACTCAAGCTTTATCAGAGCTGCGTACTTTCAACACTACTTTATAGTGCAGAATGCTGGGGAATGAGAAAATATGACATGTCCAAACTGTCTTCATTCCATACAACCTGCCTCAGAAAAATCCTCCTATCTTTTGGCCCAGAACAATCTCAAACCAAGGTCTATTGACACAGTGCAGCAAAGAGGATCTGAGCACCATCATTGTCAGGAGGTGCAGGAAATGGATCGGTCATGTGCTTCGGATGGAAACTGATTCCATCACCAGAGTAGCAATAAGATGGACACCTGAAGGCAAGCGAAAATGAGGCCACTCAAAAACAACATGGCGAAGAGCTATGGAAGCTGAGCTGAAAAACCTGGGGCACAGCTGGGGAACAATTGAAAGACTTGCCAGAAACAGACAGGAGTGGAGGAGTTTTGTCACTGCCCTAAACTCCAGAGGCATAATAGGAACATGATTATGACAATGAATGCGGCATATGTCGACCTAACTTTGTAGTGTAGACCAAGCCTAAGATATTATGGTCCATTAAACTTGCAGTTCAGATACTTCAACAGCCAATGTGAAATCCTGGCCCTTTTGAAGTCAGTGGCAAAATCTCCATGGACTTCAGTGGGTCCAGGAATTTACCCCTAAGTGGTGGAATTTGGACCCTCAACCAGGTGTGAGCACAAAACTGGGTTTGCAGTAGGGCCACCCTAAGAAACCAGCCCTGTTGTCAAGTTTTGTTGGGATAGCAAATCCATCCAGGTACTGACAAAACTTGCTCAGGGTCATGAACCCTGGTAGAAAGTTACTATGGGAATGAGATCATTCTGGTCAGCCCAGATCCTCATTGCAAAATCCTTTGACGTCCCTTCTTCCCTCCAGACATTCTCTCCCCATGCAGAAGCTCCTTCCCCCAGCAGCTGCTTCCTGGCAAAGCCAGACCCTTGGGCTCCTCAGGCTTGGGGCAGATGATCTAGAAAAGTAAAACTGAATCTCTGCTGCTCTGCTTTTTTTAAATCATGTTTCTAGCCTTTTGCCTTGTGACAACAGCCTTCAAATTGATATAAAGACCCCTCACTAGCCATGAAAGCAATAAGCAGTAGGGATGAGGAAAACCTAACAGTGCTATACACCCATTTTTAAATGTTCAATTGAGTCCATTTAAAGCAGAGCTTGTTGAAATGTTTAGAGCAAGGGCACAGTTTTCCGTCAGAAAAAGCTGATTTGATTACACTGAAATGTTTTGTGGGAATATATCAATGTCATCAACATTTTTGATGGGAATTTGTTTATTTTGACTTATGACATAAAACAATGTAAAAATCAACATAGTTGGACTTTTGTTATATTATAAGCCATAATAGACTATAAAAGTAATAACAATGAAATAGTTCAAAATGTGTCATTTCACAAAAGATGTGCAGCTTTCAGCTTTTCAGCCTGATTTGCGACAACACCCAAATTTTGAAATCTCGTAATTTCCCATTGGACAGAAATTCCATTTTCCAGCCAGCTCTACTGAAAAGAATTGTTTTGGTGACATGGCTGTAATGGATACTCATCCCTTCCATGCGGCAGGATGATTAATCTTTTGTATCCCTGACCCATGACAGGGGGCTGGCACAGGAAATCAAGTTCAGTGTCTTGGTGACACTCCTGTTTGTTGCACCTTTCTTACATGGCATCCGAAAAAAGCTGTCATCCAGAAAAAAAAGAGCAAATTCATCTACTCACCTGGAAATGAACATGGCTATGATCTCATGAAGGTGTTTGCAACACTTCCCATTTTCTCTGGAAGTAAGCAGTACTGAGGAGAAGTTGAAGTGTGTATGAAATCCTCCACAGCTGTACATGTGTCAGGACCAGAGGAGAGCTGGGTGAGTAACAGGGTTTTATTGGTTTGCTGGCAATTCCAAATTCAGCTGTCTGGTGACATCCTGGATCATTATATTAAAGATTTAGGTAATAAAGCTAAGTCACATGGACTTGAATAGCTAAGAGTTGCACTAATTAGAGAGCAAGTTAATGGATAACAAGGTGAAAACAAAGTTATGGATTTGACTTTGTAAAAATCAGGGGATAGATATAGTGCTAGTGGAAACTGTGCTTGCCCAATTAACAAGCGGTGAGAAATGAGGTAATGATCTACCAACGGTACTTATGTAGCCCCCATCACTGCAGCACCACACAGTCTTCAGTGTGTTTATCTTCCAAACATCCCTGTGAGGAAGGGCAGTGCTGTTGGCCCTATTTTACAGGTGGGAAACTGAGGCACGGAGTGGCTAAGGGATTTGCCCATGGTCACAGAAGTTCATAGACGAGGAGGCCTCTCCAATGTTCTAGGCTAGCCCCCTAACCGCTGAATCATCCTTCCTTTCAATGCCCACTTTACAGAGGTGCGGCAAGAGTTAATTGATTAATGCCTGGCAAGCGTTTTAAGATGCTCAATAAAAGTGAAATGTAGTTTGTCCAAGAGAAAGAGGAGGAAATCAAGAGTCAGAACCCCCTGCCCCCATACCTGGGCTCAGCCTCAGTGTTTACACAGACACACGAAGCAAACCCACTCCCTGTGCCACTGCTGGGACTTGTCTCCTTCGATTTTATTTAGCACTTAGGGGAGAAAAAAATTATAAATGTTATCTGTCTTGTCCTTTTCTATGTTCCTCCTCTCTCGGTAGGTATTTATAATGCACCCATCGTGGTGGTATCTGGGCCCTAGGTACCCAGAGATTAGTAGAAGGTAATGCTGTGTCTATGCTATTGGTAACTGAGCTGGTGGGAATGCAGTGGAGTGAAACATATTAGTACAGGGTATCCACACAAAACACGCTCTTTCAAGTACAGTTCTACCCGGTGCCTACACCTGGCAATCAAATCCATAGTAGTAGCTGCACTGCTTTCTGGGTATCGATCTTACATTCTTTGGCAGAACTTCTTGAAGCAATGGCTTAAGGGGCATCTTGTAACACTTTGTGGAGTCCAAGGGAATTATGGGAGAAGGGGTCAAAATCCCACAATTCCTTTGGAAACTCAGCCATTTCTGAGGCATATCCTCAAAATGGGGGTTAGGAAAGGATGGGGTTTGGTTAGAGAGAATTTTGTGTCGGAGCCTCTGTTGAGTTCTCATAAGCTGGGTGAGAGCCCTCCCGGGTTTGTCAACTCCCAAGTCACATGCCTGAGAGAACCCTGTTGCCTCTCATAAGGCCCAAACACCCTGCTTCCCTTCCACAGTCTTTGAGAAGGCAGGGATTAGCCCTGCACTCAGCTGTAAACCAGCACCTGTGTCTGGGTGGAGACAAACCCCCAGTTAGAACAAGGGACCACTGGGGGTGCTATGGGTAGTCACACATATCTCCCCGCAGGAACAGTTCCTAGTGCCCAGCTAAGCAGAGGGATGCTCTGTGACCCAGTCCATGCAGTCCCCAGCCCCAGACTGTTAGTCCCAGCCAGGGGCCATCCCACCACTTGCTGGTCATGGGTGCTTGGGTGCAGGGTAGGCTCGAAGGGTGAATCCCAGTCTCTGTGGTGTCCATCACCGTGCTGGTCATGACTTCTGTTCTGAGTCTAGGCTGCTCCTGCAGCCTGGCTGTGTCCATGCCCCTTACCTGATCCCTAGGCCAATCCCCTCGTGCCAGGTTCCAGCTGTGTTTGGGCCTGCTCCCTCCAGCAGCTCCAGCCAACATGTGTGTCTCTCCATTACTGAACTAGTGATGCACTGATAGTGAAATAGAGTATGTTGATAGATTCTTGACACAGAGGTAAGTTGTGCAAATCAGCTTTATCGAATGTACCAATGTGCAGGCTAGCTGTAACCTGTGCACTAGAAGAAAACTCAGCAGAAATATGACTTGCAGACTATATGGGCATGAAATGCATGACCTGGAGATTTCTGTTTTCAGTACCTGCTATCAGGTAGGGGTGGAGTTTTCTGAGAATGCACAGGAAGGAGCAGGTGAGGATGGGATAATATATCATAGGTTCTTTGCTGCCTGCTGAAATCTGTCATTCAGAAACCCTGAGTCCCTTTGTGTCCCTCTGCATTAGCAGGAACACAGCTCTTCTTCTTTTCCTCAGGATTGATCACATGCTTGTCACCCAGACACCTGGCTCTGCTCCAGGTCTATGATATCCTTAGCTGCAAGGAGTCTCTCTTTTCCAGGACAGCTAGGCATTGACTGGGTAGATTATTTTTGGTGGCTTGAAGGGGAGGCTTGTATTTCAAGGCAGGTGTTTTTTGGAGCTCATTTTCCTTGCATGCTGACCCACTGTGTGTATTCCATAGTGACTAGATTTTCAGACTGGTGCTTGACTGATGCTAAGTGATTAATGGATTTTTTAGTTTGCTGGCAGTTCTGAAAAATTTTTAAAAAAAATTCATTTTGGATCAACCCTAAAATGAAATTTTTCAGAATGTTTGGCAAAATCAAAAGTCAAAAAAATCATTTTCAGCTGAACACATTAAAATGAAGCAATTTTGAGCTTTTTTCCTTTTATCAAAAAATAAAATTAAAAGTATTTTTGAAACAAAAAGGTGAAATGTTTCACTTTTAAAATGTTGAAACAAAACACTGACTTGTTTAGATTTTTTCCTCAACAGAAACAATTTTCTGAACTCTACAAAAATTTGCAAAATATTTATATCAAAACATTTCTGCAATCTGCAATTTTTGCCAAAAAAAATGAGTCAAAAAATTTAACCCAGCTCTGCTTGTAATAAATAATGACAGCAATTGCTGGGTCTGTTAATTGACAGTGTGCTTTCTATGCTAAGAGATGTTGCAAAATCTTGGCCCCATCTAAATTCAATGGGAGTTTTGCCATTTAATTCAATGAAGCCAGGTTTTCATCCAAGCTTTTCATTCCTTATACAGCAGTCTCCCCTCCAATCCCCCACTCCTCAGCATCAGCTCTACGTTTTTTTTCCAGCTATGCCTCCAAAGTTCATTTATCTGTATGACAAGCAGCATCCACCCAAGGAAGTCATTCAGGTCATTTTCAGTAGGAACTCCTGTTTGCAAAAAGGGTGACTCGTCATGGCTAGCCTCAGTGACTGAGTTGGCTGTTAGTGGATTCAGAGAGTGCCTAGTATTTGGTAGTAAGGTGAGTACCAGGGCAAAGCTAAAAGTGGAAGGGGAAAATATTTTGCTAGTGGCTGCACAATTGTGCTATAGTTCTGTAGAAGAATCCGCAGAATGAAATGCCGGGCAGCAGAGAGCGTAGTTCATGGCTGCATGCGGTTGCAAACTAGTTCAACACATTTCTTTTCAAGGATGGCTCTGTGACCATGCTCCTCAGAACTCCCAGAGACACTGAATCTTCTTCCTGTGCAATGCCTTCCTGAGCTACTGCTTGTGCAAGCATCTCTGCACCACTCCCAATGCCAGGCTCTCCCTCAGCAGTGCAATAGAGCCCTGAATTGGTTCATTTGGATTTTAGGTTTTGGTTGCTAGGGATAGAAAAGCACAGGTTCCTGAGACCTAAAAGAAAATGCAAATTATACATTGTAAAACCATGTCACTAATGTGTATCCTGGGCTTACAGACAGGCAGGGTGAATATTAAATAAGTCATTGAAGTACTTGACACCACTGTCACCTGAATCCCATACTTAGTCCAGTAGATCAGTGGTTCTCAAACTTTTTTTTTTTTTGCGGACCACTTGAAAATTGCTGAGGGTATCGGCGGACCACTTAACGATCTTTTCCAAATGTCGTTTGTACCGTTAACTAACTATTGTAAAGTGCTTTGGATAAAAGCGCTATCTTAAAAAAAATAATTAACTTTTTTTGTTCTACAAATAAAAGCACGCAACTCATATTTTAATATCAGTAGTCTTACCTTTCTAATGCGATGGATGTGCCCCCCCCCACTGTGGCAGTCCCCGACCTGGGGCTGGGAAGGAGGACCATCTCTCCCTCACAGCTGCAGCCCTGGAGCGGGGGAAAGTCACCTCTTTCTCTGGCCGCTGCAGCCCTGCACTTCCCAAATTCCCCTCACCTACTCTTCTTACCCCACTGCCCCTTCCCACCTACTATCTATTTCCTACAAGGCCACCACCTCACCTTACATGTGCATCTTGTCCAGGGTCCAGGCACCTAATTAGTGGAGCCACATCTGTGCGACTCCACTAATTAGGTGGGTGGCCCTTCATTCTCTCATATTCAGCCGCCCAGGTGCGCACCTTAGAGGGAACTATCCACCTGAATGGAGCTCGCGGACCACTGGTGATCTGCAGACCACAGTTTGAGAACCTCTGCAGTAGATCATGCTCAGTTCAATAGCTGTCAAGCACTGTAATCCAGCACTGCTATCGGTAAGCAAGCAAGTTCTCTTTGTCCACGTTTCAAGTGGCTTGATCAGAGGAATGGTCATGGGGATTTCCCATCACTGGCAATTTTTAAATAAAGTCTTGATGTTTCTTCTAAAAGATCTGCTCTAGGAATTATTTTGGGGAAGTTTTATGGCCTGTGTTATACAGGTGGTCAGGCGAGAGGATCATAATGGTTCCTTCCGGCCTTGGAATCTATGAATCCATGAAAGGGCTACAATGGAACTGGCCATGGCTAACTGTTTATTCCAGACTGGCCCACCCAAGGGCACACTCAAGGGCTGGAAATGCCCTAATTTCAGCGTGTGTTTCTCTCTCTCTCTCTCTCTCACACACACACACACACACAATGTTGGTTTCTGAGCATCTGTGGGTGGAATCTGTGACGGCTTTAGTGGCTTGCTCTGTACAACTGAGCAACAAATGGTTGAGTTGATTTCGGTGATTGATGATGGGAACCCTACTGTCATGACCATATATCCAAACCATATGACATCTTAAATCACTTTACAGAATGAAACGGGTCTCATTTCCTCATGTGATTTATCACTTTGAGGCTGAGCCAGGTATCTACTTAGCATGAGCCAGCTGATCCACTATGTTCTCAGCCAGTATAGCCTCAGGAGCTGTGTGCACCTTGCTGGATTTATTATTATTGGCCGAGTGGGTAGAACTCTGGATTGGAAGTCAAAGGTCTTGGGTTCTCGTCCCAGTTTGGTCACTGACTTGCTGTGTAACCTTAGGCAAACGTCTGGTTCTTCTCCCACCTTTGTCTCTCATGTCTGTTTCAATTGTAAGTGCTTTGAGACATGCACTGTCTCTTAATATCTGCTTTAAAGTGTCTAGCCCAATGGGTCCATGATCTCAACTGGGGCCTGTAGGCAAAGAAACAATAAAGTGGTGTAATGGTAGGCCACATTGTGTGAGGCATGGTTCCCACATGAGACTTTAATCAAGTGAGCTCCGCAATTATTTATGTTCCATGTAGCCACTTTCAAATGACTGCTGTTTTGGGCATAGGCCTGTTGAAAAAAGGAACACAGCAAGAATTTGTCTAATGGGGGGTGTATTTTTTTTCTTTTTTGTTTTTTTCCCCCACTCACAAATAGCTGAATAGTTTTTGCTCAAACTTTGCACAAAAAAACCTCACCTTGGGGCATAGGCTTAGCCGGGGTGACCAACCCGAGCCTAAGAAGGAGCCAGAATTTACCAATGTACATTGCCAAAGAGCCACAGTAATGCGTCAGCAGCCCCCCAGCAGCTCCCCCACCCCTGCTCCCAGCACCTCCCACCCACTAGCAGCCCCGCCAATCTGCATCTCCCCCTCCTGCCCTGCACCTCCTGTTCAGCTGTTTTGTGGCGTGCAGGAGGCTCGGAGTGGGGGGGGAGAGCAAGGGCATGGCAGGCTCAGGGGAGGAGGTGGGAAGGGATGGAGTAGGGGCAGGGCCTGTGGTAGAGCCAGGGGTTGAGCAGTGAGCACCCCCCGACACACTGGAAAGTTGGCACCTGTAGCTCCAGCCCCAGAGTCGGTGCCTATACAAGGAGCCGCATATTAAATTCTGAAGAGCTGCATGTGGCTCCAGAGCCACAGGTTGGCCACCCCTGGGCTAAGCATTGGAAATTTTAGACCCCCCACCCCAAGCAGAAGATACCTGAGTGCTAGGAGTACAATGGAATCTCAGTGTTTATGAACACAAATCTTACAAACAACCAGTTGTAGCGGTTCAATACAAGACAGGACACGGCTTTAGGCAAGCAAGCAGGCTGGTCTGCTGATGGGATTTTTCCTGTCAGCTTTTCCACCTCTTTTATTTCTCTCCCCCCTGCGCATCACATACCCCATCCGACCGCAAAAGGCATCAACAAAGGAAATAATATGACTTTGATTAATATTCCTATTTACTAGCCTCTATCTACTACAATCTTTATTCTCAGGCCTTGAGTTTCGGCCGAGGAAGCTTCCCACGGCTGATGTCCTTATTTTGACTTCCCAGATGGTCCATGTTTTCATGGTCCATGTCCTTGGATAGAACAGAGCAATGTGTGCATTGCTCCTACACAACAGTCAGGGTGTGCCCTGACTGTTTCCAGATGCATGAACGCTACATGAACCCTTCATCCCCCCTTTTGTTATTATTATGCTCGGCCATCTCATGGTAGCCATCAATTTGCTTTTGTAAGTGATTCAACTCCCAGACAGACAAGGACATAACTCGGGGAGCCTACCAGGGCGGATCTCTGCAAAGCCTTAGCAAGGAGGGAATACATTGTACACAGCAGCAGCAAAATATAAGCCCAACAATTACAAACACAGCATAACCGAAAAGTTGTCGCAGCCATCCTAGAGAGGGCAGCCATCCTGTAAGCCAATTCCAAAAGCCCTCAAACCCCAGATCTTGGCGTATGTGTGCTGTAAGATTGGCCAATTCAGCCAGTCTAGTTTCTATGGAGCGACTATTATCAGTTAAATTAAAGCAACACATGTGCTGAAACGTGGAGCAGCCTAGATGGTGTTTCAGGAGCAAAAAATCAATGGCTGCTCTGTTATCCAAAATTGCATCCCTTAATTCGTGTTGCTCTGTGTTAAGTAGGGCAATTGCCTGGGATGTTGTATTAATTGCCTTTGCCGCAAAGCATGCCAGGTTATTTAAAGTTCTGGCTGTATAAATGGCAAGCGCGGGGACCCCAACAATAGAGGCCGCTAAAGCAGTATACTCAGCATGACTAAAAAGCTCAACATCTGCAATACAATCATCTGAAAGGGGTACACTTCTTCTACTACGTTTTTGACCAGCAAAAGGCAATATAAGTGTCATTCTACTAAGACAGCAAAGGGTGCCATCACTTAAATTTGCAGGAATATAATTAAAGGTGCGTGAACCGCAGGTAAAAAACCATCCTGATGGTAGGATGATATGGCCATAATTGTATGAAACATTTATGGCGTGGGAACAACTTAAAAAGGGTTGAGAAACTTGCCGACAGCCCAAGGGCACCCTTGTACTAGTGCAGTTAACCACACGTGCACAGGTGACATTGTTGGCCCCGGCCGGGTACGGTGTGTGGAGGGATATGGCCGTGTGAGACAAAGTATAATTGGCCGGGCCCCAATTAGCCATACCAGAGTATTGGGAAGAGAGATTTGCGTAAGCAGCGAGCATCGTCTCATTCCCTATTTCTTCAGGGTGATGACATACTGGAATAAGGCATGTACCCAACAATTCTCCAGCTGCTACAGAATTAGATAAACAAAAGTGGGTAACATTTGCTATTGAAGCCAATCTTTCCCATAGGTTATATGTCATTCGGGCTCGTAACGGAGAAAGCGCTCCCGAGCCAACCCCTACAGGAAATAGCAGGCACAAAAGGCATACAATCAATACAGAATTAGCAGTAATTTGGGCAAGAATTGCCACAAACAAAGTCTCAGGAGTCTCTGGCTGTTGGTTTGCTGCCAGCCGTCGTTGAGCCGCGGCGACCAATGCTTTTACTGCTCCCCATGTCACGGCCTGGCTTGGGACACTACGCCTCTTCCGTTTCCGTCCCTTCGTTGTCGACCCAGGAGGCACCGCGCCCTCCTCCAGGGTCAGCTGAAACTCCGGTATGGGGTTCGATAGTCCCTGGTGCCATGCCATGCTGCTTCAGTGCCGGTCGCACACACCGGGCCGGAACCCACAATGGTCCTGCAGGGAGAGACACAGCAGCATATCCCCGACCCCAAGTGATTAGAGGTACTGGGCCCAGCCATTGCGGATCAGGCAGCTGACGGTAATAGACACGTGGTCTTTCCAGCACCTCGGATTTATGAAAATGCCGATCCGCGGGGGTCTGCTGATCTGCGTTTAGCGTTAAGTTATTTAAAGTGAACAAAAGGATATGCAATTGTTGCTGAATGTCTCCCAAGGTTCGGAGACGCAGCTCCCCTTGTTTTAATTGTTTGTCAAGCAAGGTTTTTAGTGTGCGATTTGCACGTTCAACAATGGCTTGGCCCGTGGAGTTATAAGGGATCCCGTGTGTGAGACGGACGTCCAATTGGACACAAAAGGCGGAAAGGGCTGTGGAGCAGTAGGCTGGGGCATTATCTGTTTTTATTTGGCTCGGGCGACCCATAACAGCAAAACAGGCTAGCAGATGGTGAATAACTTTAGGAGTGGCTTCCCCACGCTGTGGGGTTGCCCAGAGGAATCCCGAATAGGTATCAATGGAAACATGTAAAAACGAATAGGGGCGGAATTGTGGCACATGAGTAAAATCCATTTGCCACAGCTGATTTGCTGCGGTACCTCGGGAGTTAATGGCATAAGAGAAAGTAGGAGCAGCAGCAGCACAGTGGGGGCAGGAACGAACAATGGAACGTGCATGATCAGCAGGAATGTGAAACTGCCGGGCCAAAACAGAGGCAGACTGATGAAAAAAGGCATGGCTTTCAATGGGGTCAGAAAGAAGAGAATTTACCTCACCACGTAACGCGCGATCGGGGCGCGCATTGCCTTCGGTGAGTAGCCCAGGCAGAGGGGTATGACTGCGAATATGAGCAACAAAGTACGGGAAATTACGAGTGGTGATGAGATACTGTAAAGACAAAAACAGGCGAAGGAGGTCTGCATCGACCTGAGGGGTAATGAGGGCTAGGGGTAAATGATCAATTACTTGATAAACATAATGGGTGTCCACAATCAAATTAAAGGGACAATCAACAAAAAGTTGAAAGGCCAAAACAACAGCAGCCAATTCTGAGCGCTGCGCAGAACGCTGAGGCAGCGTAAAGCGAGAATGCCAACGAGGGGGGTCACCTAATTGATAGGTGACAACACCGCGACGTGGAGAGCCATCAGTAAAAAGAGTGACGGCTGAAACAATGGGTTGAGAGCGACTAAGACGATGGACAACCAGGGGCACCTGTTGGGTAATTACCAATCGGGGATCTTTAGGGGGATTATAAGAGATCTCTCCCACATAATCACAAAGAGCAACCTGCCAGGCCAAGGAGGTGTGGCACAAAGAGTCAAATTCAGTACGGGACAAGGGGAGCACAATGGCAACTAAATCAGTGCCAGTGAGTTGCACTGCACGGTGGCGGGCTTTACGAACAAGATCAGATAGGGCATCTAAATACGGGTAAATATTTCGAGGGGGGGTGGATGAAAGGTATAGCCATTCTATAATAGAGACGGCTGTGTCTGTACGGGGTACAAACAGAGCCGCAGTTGGCGTATGAGGGGTGGCAAGAAGAACCAATCGTAAGGGACGGACCTCTGGGAGTCTGTCCACAAACTGCTGACTCAATGCTGCATTGATTTGTCGAATGCAGGCAGTATGCTTTTCAGTGATGGCAATAACCGCACCCGGTGCCCGGGCTCCACGCAGGAGCTCGAACAACGGCTGCAGCATTGAAGTGGGGAGACGAAAGTAGGGCCTAATCCAATTTAAATGACCCAAAACTTGTTGTAATTTAACAAGGGTTAGGGGTTGAGGTAGAATTAATTCCGGACGAACCGGAGCAGCATAGGTTTGTAAAACCTTATGTCCGAGGTAGTGGTAGGGATAAGAGCGTTGGATTTTTTCTGGTGCCACTAATAGGCCATTTTGGCCGAGAATCTCGGACAGAGATTCAAGTTGTTCTGCCGTAACCTGAGGACCACTAAGCAAAATGTCATCCATATAATGGTAGACCTTTAGTGTGGGGTACCGGGCACGAAAAGGGGCAAGGGCCCGATCCACAAAGAGCTGACACAAGGTCGGACTATTTTGCATTCCCTGGGGCAAGACTTTCCATTGATACCTATGAGAGGGTTGTTGATTATTATATTGTGGCACCGTAAACGCGAATTTTTCGCGGTCTTGTGGGCAAAGGGGAATAGTGAAAAAACAATCCTTTAAATCTAACACACAAAGCTGATCGGTTTGAGGAATTAAATTCGGGTTCGGTAAGCCAAATTGTAAGGGGCCCATAGGTTGGATGCGTTTATTTATTTCCCTTGGATCATGTAACAGCCGCCAAGCACCCGATTTTTCCTTAATAACGAACACGGGGTGTTCCAGGGACTAGTGGAGCGTTCCAAGCGCTGTGCTTGCAAATGCTGCTGCACCAGCGACTGAAGTGCTCTCAGCTTCTCTAGAGGGAGGGGCCACTGGTCAATCCATACGGGCTCTAAGGATTGCCACACCAAGGGTAATGCTGAAGGCATGGCGGGTGCGGGAGGGTTTTGGGCCATTAGATATTAATATCGAGGGTGGTGTCCAGCTTTGTAAGCAAGTCACGGCCCCAAATATTGAGGTGGACAGGGAGCACAAAAGGACGGATTGTAGCAAGGGTATGGCCTCCCGGTTTAGAGACTGTGACCCAAGACAAACTTTGGCGCCTGGGTTTACTACCCCCAATCCCCCACAACTCCTTAGAAGGAATTGTTGGCCAACTGACCGGCCACTCCAGATCACGAATCACCGTAACGTCAGCTCCAGTGTCCACCAGCCCTGTAAAGGGAACATCATTTAAGAGAAGTGTTAACTGAGGTTTCGAGGGGCGGACCGACATTGTTAGAGCAACAAGTGGAGAGGACGTGTTGTGAGATGGTGACTGAGCCAGCACCGATCCAAAGCCGCCTCCGCCCCGGTCTCGATCCTCCGCAGCTGGCACCTGATAGGGGACTAAAATCAATTGTGCAATTGACCGTCCACACGGGAGCGACTGTGGAAGATGAGTCCACACCTGAACCTTAATAATGCCTGTGTAGTCAGCATCAATGACCCCTGGAATGACAAAAAAGCCCTGTTTCCCAGCATGTGAGCGAGGGAGAACGAGACCTACAAAGCCGGCAGGGAGAGGTCCCGTCACCTGTGTAGGTATGGCGCAAACCTCCCCTGGCAGCCGAAAGTCAGTGTCCTCCTGCATGATCAAATCAAGCCCTGCACTTCCAGCAGTCACCGCCCTCATAGAGTCTACGGATTTTAAGGCAGAGGAGCGGTTGTCTGAGTGGGAAACACCCCCGTTTGGCCCTGGGTTCGGGGGGGACCCATCGCGCAGTTTCCCGACCCGCTACGACACTGATTAGCCCAGTGATAATCTTTCCCACACTTGGGACACTTCTTGGAGGGTCGGGCTGGTGCCTTAGATGAGCGGCACTCCCGCTGAAAATGACCCTCCTTACCACAGCGGTAACAACGCTTCCCCTCCTTCCCAGTTTTTCTCAGGGCGGCAGCCAGAACTCCAGCCTTGTGGGCTTGTGTGCCGATGTTCTGGCACGCCCGCAGCATGTCTGAGAGCTCTAAAATACCAGAGGCTTGCGCTGCCTGGAGAGTATGGCGGCAATCCTCATTTGCATTTTCAACTGCCAATTTTAACAGGAGCTCGTGAGCTGCCTCAGTGTTATCCACCTGTCGGAGGATAGCCTCATGCAATCTGTTGGTAAAATCCAAAAAGGACTCTGAGGCACCCTGACAGATACTGACAAAGCTTTTGGTAGGCTTGCCTGAATCCGGGACCTTCTTGAAAGCATGCTGGGCACAGGTGGAAATAATGGGGAAGACGGCCTGAGGGAGTTGAGACTGCATCTCAATAGTAGCAAACGGGCCCTCCCCTGCCAAATGCTCATAAATGATACCGCGCTCTCTATGTACCTGAGCTTGGCGTTCTGCCATCTGCCAATACTCACTAACCCAAATAACATACTGACTGGGTGACAACATCATGCGCAGCAGCGTTTTCCAATCCTCAGGGATTAGGGAGTACCCAGTACCTATCCCTTCAATGAGACCACGCACAAAGGTGCTAGTCAGGCCAAACTCACGAATTGCTTTCTTTACCTCTCTAACCACCGAGTATGGCAAAGTGGTCCAGGTGCCCACGGGGTTGCCCTGGTCATCATTCTGCCAGGTCACCGGGCAAACTGAGACCAGATCAGCCAGCTCCTCCGCTGTAAGATCTGAGCGAGTCTTCGCTGCATGGACCATTCGTTGCACCAGCGAAAGCCCCTGAGCAGACACGTATGACCCTCCGGGGGGAGGGTGATCACACACCGGCTCCGGTGGGGAAGGCCAGAGAGGCGGTGGTAATAGAGGCCCTGGGGGCGAAGCAGGGGGAGGGATGGTTGCAGGAGCGGACGGGGTGGCGAGATCACCAACCTCGCGAGGGAGGGTCTGTCCGAGGCGACACGCTGTATTGCGTCGCGGCAGAGGTGCCAGGCATGTAAAGCCTGCACGGGCGCCCGAGGCTCCTCGTGCAATGTCTGGCCCAACCGCTCCCAGTCCGCTAAGTTAAGGGTTCCAGCTTCAGGGTACCACGGGCACTGGGCACTCACCTCCTGTAGCAGGAGAGTGAGCTCTCTAGTGGGACAGTCATGCTGAGCCTTACGCAACAAATACTGTAGCTCACAGGGATGTTGCACTTGCAAAGCAGAGAGGGAACTTCCCATACTTACCACAATGAAAAATACTCACCGGGATCCACGAAGCGGATAAGTGACGCGTCTGAAACCCTTGCCGGGCGAGGTGAGTGCTGAGGGCCCCACGTTTGGGCGCCAGTTGTGGCGGTTCAATACAAGACAGGACACGGCTTTAGGCAAGCAAGCAGGCTGGTCTGCTGATGGGATTTTTCCTGTCAGCTTTTCCACCTCTTTTATTTCTCTCCCCCTGCGCATCACATACCCCATCCGACCGCAAAAGGCATCAACAAAGGAAATAATATGACTTTGATTAATATTCCTATTTACTAGCCTCTATCTACTACAATCTTTATTCTCAGGCCTTGAGTTTCGGCCGAGGAAGCTTCCCACGGCTGATGTCCTTATTTTGACTTCCCAGATGGTCCATGTTTTCATGGTCCATGTCCTTGGATAGAACAGAGCAATGTGTGCATTGCTTCTACACAACAGTCAGGGTGTGCCCTGACTGTTTCCAGGTGCATGAACGCTACATGAACCCTTCAACCAGTTGTGCAAACTGTATTTCCTGATGAAAAAGAAAGAAACCACACAACCACATTGATGTTGATGAAGATCAAGTCCATGTCGCTTTACATTTTGATGCCATCAGTGTATTAAAATAGCTTTGCAGCAGTATGCCGGACAAGAAGAAAGTGATGCAGTGCATCATACTGCAACTTATGCACCTCACCTCCTGTAATTTTGAGATGTTCAATTTTATGAACATCTTGATTTTATGAACTCATCAATTCCCCCATTAGTTTGTAAAACAGGCATTCTGCTGTATTTGAAAACAGGGTTTTATAAGTGAAAATGTTTTGAAATCTCAGCAATAGCAAGCAGTAGCAACCACCTGCTATAATACCCATTTTGTAGTTCAGATATAGCGGTACAGGAAGGGTAAGTGAGAAGCCCATGGTTACAAAGAAAGACAGTGGCAAGGTCAGTAATATAACCCAGAAATCCTGATTGCCAGTCTACTGCATTGACAATTATGAGCATAAACTCTCATGTAACATATAACATGAAATAGTGAACAATATTCCCACAGCAGGTATCAGTTTGCCCCAAGGGACATTACTGCTTCAAACTTGCAATGATACACCTAACCCAAGCCTCTACAGCATCTCAGCAGCTAAAATGAGTGATCGGAGACTCTCACATTGTCAATGTGTTGTTCACATTGTCAATGTGTTATGTGCACACTTTAATGAAATCTAAGAGCTGTGTATTAAGGCTTTCAGTCACCCAAAGGTGCCAAGCTGGAATAAAAGCTACAAAGCCATTTTTGTGATAGTGCTAATAAGTTACGTAGATCTGCATGTGCATATTTGTGGCTGTTGAACGTACCACAGTTAATGCCTATGATTTGCCAAGGTGTAGGGGATAGGCTGCCTTTGTGTTACTACACACTTTGGGGTTGAAGAGGGCTTGTCTGGCAGCAGCAGCTACATGATGGGGGCCAGATCCTCAGCTGGTCTCAATCGTCCTAGCACCATTGATTTCACTAGAGCTAGGCCTGAATCCTTATATGCAATTTCAATAGAGCTCTGACAATTGACACCAGCTGAGGGTCTGGCCACTGGTCACTGGCCTAGATGTCCTTGAGGTTAAGGGTGATGCACCGGTGTAGAATCTGAACTGGGCCTGGCATCTTAAGAAGCACTGAAGTGACTGTCATCATCAGCTTCTGCAAAGCCCTTTCACAAGGTGCAGCAACATCCCCCTGCTGGCCCAGTGTAGAAGGGGGAGAACATGGCCTCACCCTGGTCCCTCTCCTCTCTGCACCCGATGGCATTTTTGCCACCAAAGACAGCACTGAAGTGCCCAGGTCTTTGCAAGCTGGGAGCATAAGAACCAAAATGCCCCTTGCACCTTGCTCAAGGGGAATGGGATGAGTCTCCCTGGGTCATCTCTCACCTCTTTGCACTCCCACACCAGAACAGACCCTTTCTGTTTTTATGTTTTAACACTAAGATCCTGAGCCTGCAAGTTGTTCCATGCAGGTGAATCGCTGATTGGCACAAGTTGCAGGATCAAGGCTGAAGTAACAGAAAAGGAAAAATAAAAGGAAGTCACAGATGTTGGCCCAATGACAAGAAATAAAGTGTGTGTATTATTATTTGTATTATTGTGGAGGTTAGAGGCCACATCTGAGATCCAGGTGCCATTGACTAGATTCCACTGTTCCTTAAGCTTTCTTCTCAGCAGCACTGGGCACACACAGTAAGGGGAAGCTGTTTTGAAACTTCTTGTTAAAATATTGCCAACACATCCTTGCTAAACTGTGGAGTGTTTTTTGTGACCTGGGAAAAAAACTGCACTGGTGCCTAGGATCCTGCTCCACCAAAGTCACTATTATTTGTGACTTAGGTCCATAGGTTAAACGCCGTGTCATCCAGAATGACTGGTCTCTGCTTGATGACATTTATTCATACTCGATTGGGAATGTTGTTCACTTAGAAAACATGACATTAGTGGTTGAATCACACAGCTCAAAGTCAAGAAATCTGGGTTCTATTTCCACTGCCCCCCTGACCTTGAGCAAATCATTTCACCTCTCTGAGCCTCTGTGTTCTGAGCTCTCAAATATGGGATTTTAATACCAACCTACATCACAGGGTTATTGTGAGGCTGACTTCATTAATTAGTGATAGGCTGAAGGTGATCTGGATGTCAACTGCCCTGAAGTTTGGTTCTGGGATTTCTATTTCACTCATGATTAGATAGAGGCCACACGGAAAATTCAGATCCAGGCCCCATTTTGGATTCACTTTCATAAGTGTTGGAATGTTTGTCTGTAGAGTGAAGGCTTGGGCATATTTCTATAAGTAATGCTTAGTTAGTAGATATTAGTGATGCAGTAGTAGTTATTAATAATGTCCTTTCATATACTCAGGTTATGTCTACACTGCAATTTGTAGGTGTGATTGCAGCATGTGTACACATACCTGAGCTGGCTGCAGTCTAACTATCAATGTTAGCTTGAGTAGCAATAGCAGTGAAGTTGTGACTGAACACAGCAGCACAGCCTGCCCCAACTCACCTGGGATGTTGGGTACCTTCCCCAGTTGCTACCATGGTGTCACTGCTATTGTTATTTGAGTTAACTTTAATCTATCTATAAATGATTGTAACATATGTAGAAATACCCAATCTAGCTAGATCAAATGGGTCATTTCTCCATGAGGTTTCTAGCCTGCCATCCATGCTCTACCAGCAAAGTGAACTCTTGAGTTCCAATCATGATTTGGAGATGTTGACTGCACTGTTATCAAATTGTCTTCAGGTTTTCCTGACCTATCTGTTTTTAAGCCCAACACCTGTTAGTATTTGCTCACTCTTAATTTTCCAGTTTACTTCCATGAATTCAAGAGTATTCCCTTTAATGAAAGATGGCACCCTATAAAATTTGTTTCACTTTTTCAAACTCAAATACCATGGCTGGACTTTTTTTAAAGGGGCTGGGTAGTTTTATGACAACTAATAATATTATAGCTCATAAACCTAAGATAATGATGGGGGCAGTCAAATGTCATTTTGGGGCATAGCCTGCAGGAATTAGGAAGGATTTTTGCCCCTGTGTACAGCATTACATAGTTAATAGGCTAAATTATGATCTTTTGTCTTAGAGCTATCAGGTATCAACCATTACCAGATGGAGCAATAGCATGCTCTGGTCCTTCAAAACAGTCAAACATCAGTTACAGCCATCAGAAAGATTATTTCCTTCATATCAAGTTTTCCTTCCAGATACATATTTCATCACAGCCTTGTATAGATTTAGCATTTTGCCAAATTTGGCAAAGGGCTCAAAATCTACCTTTCAAGTACATGCTTAAGAACAAAACTTTGTGTTCATGAACATTGAAATGACAATTGTTCCGAACATAATAGAAATAAAATTCTATTAAGAAGGTGACTGAATACGGTTGCAAATAATTTTTCCCCCTTTTTACTCAATGCTAGTGTAACCCGCACACCTTCTGGATGTGGTGTTCTGTCCATCTAGTGGCACCGAGACCACTTAGAGAGAGAGATTAATGAATTTGTTCTACAGCCTTAGCTAACAGTTATATGGCTTTTATATATAAAAGTTATATAGCTCATGCAGTAGAGGCTCATGCACTAAGCGCCAGAGGCCCCAGATTCAATCCCGCCCGCCAACGACCAGGGTTTGTCAGTTTTACACTAGGACAGTGCTATCCCTTCTGCCTTGGAACATGATGTTCAGCAACACAACATTAATCACCAATGTTTTCACAATGAAGTTCTTTTAGAACTTCCCTTTGCAAGGGTTCCGTTTGGTCGTTGATAGTTTCCATTGTACTGACTTTGTGGTATATTTTGAGACATCACACATAATTTCCCTCAGGATTTAGGTTCCTGTGTGGTGATCTGACCTGTCTCCAGGTTCAACAGTAAACAGGCCATAGTTCCTGTAAAAATACCAGACATTTTCTCTGACTGAATCAGATAGGTCTCAGGTGTGACGCAAATGCACATAATCTCCCTAGTTCCAACTTGTTCACACAACTGTTCACCACAAAACTTGAATCAATTTATTAAAAGCAGCTACAATTCTGAGACTAGAGCTGAATGAAGATCTTAGCAAAAGTAGCTAAGTCGGCTAACATTGTTAACCTGATTTTTTTTTTTTTGCAACTGTTCTTTGGTTATTTCCTACTCTTCTGTTTCCGGTGTAAGTATTGTCGTGTACATGCTCACTAGCAGAACTGTACATGGAAACGGCAAATGTTAAAGGTTAGATTGTGCCTTTAGGCACAGCCCTGCGGAAGGCCTGGTGTGAAAGTAGCATTACCCCTAGAACATGGGAATTGCCAGATTTGATTAGACCCGTGGTCTATCAAGTCCAACTGGCAACACCAGATGCTTCAGAAGAAGGTGCCAGAAATCCTGCATGTGGCCAGCGTAGGTGGTCTCCTCTTGATCCCTAATAGCTAGAGATTGGCTTAAATCCTGAAAGAGGAGGTGTTATGTCCCTTCCACAATGTTTGTTAGGAGTAACCCCAAGAGACATTGTGCCTCAGAGAAACCCCATTCAATTAGAATTCCTCCCCTTCTGTCTCCTCCCACCCCTGGGGTGGGGATAATAAACCATCATGGTATTCAATTTTACCACAGTATTTCCTATTCTTATATTTAAGCTATACCATAACTACAGCAATAAAATCAAAAACCTTGGCATGATACATATTTAGTGACAATCTCAGTATCTGAATTTGACCTTCAAGCTCTTTGCAGTTCACCCATCCCTAAAACCCATTGTACATTTTAGCCAAACTATTTTACATCCTGTCGCCTTTCAAAATTAAGGTAATGTTTTACCTTGGAATGCAGTAAATTAGATACAGCAATACTTCCTCATTCATATTGTGACAATAGACTAGTCCTTTGCACATTATCCTTACCACTATGCTATGTTGATAAGGGCAAATGTATTGCTTAATGCCTCTTAACAGTTGGAACTATAGTTAAACACAAAGCATGTTTCTCTAGTGCACTGTCATACTGACAAGACATTTTTGAGATTATTGAACTTCACCTATTCTAGTTAATAAGCTAGTCTCCTTTTTTCATGCTGCATCTACTACAGCTACTTAATTTAATGCAAAAACAAACCTATGTGATCTCCTAGCACCAATTTTTCACCTACGTTTGTTTCTCTTGGAAATAAAAAAAATTTAGTTCATGGGAAAGACACATAATTCATCCCAGTAACTATTTAAAATACTCTACAATTAAAGTTTTGCAAGATCTGTAGTAAACCCTTTAACCTCCTCACACCCATCCCCTCAAGCTTTTTTAATTACTAGAGCCATGTATTTACTACAACTGCTAACCATAATACTATGCAAGGTCACAGAGCAATTCAGTGGCAGAGACAAGAGTAAAATCCAGGAATGCTTCTCTGACCAGTAGACAACACTTAAATAGAATTTATAACATACAAAGAGAACCTACCGCATATGGACAGATTCTCAGCTGAGGTAAATCAGTGTAGCTTCAGTTGAAGTCAACGGTACCACTCTGATTTACTTCAGCTGAGGGGATCTGGCCCTAAAGATCTGAACACAAAGAGCAAATTACTAGAGATGGTTTAAGATGATCATTGGATTATAACTACATCCATAAAGGCTGCCTCTTGTGAAATATCCAGAACATCAGTCGACTGTGGAGTAGGGCCTACATTTTTAAAAGTGTATGCACAGAAGTGTGTGCATCCACTCTCCATATGCTTAAGTTGTGCATGAGCAGAAGAGCATGCCCAAGTCAAGGATTTTAGGCCAAAAATCACTATAGCAATTGCCTTATAGAATGGAAAAGATGTTTGGGCCAAGGACTGAATGGGAATGCTTTATGGATAACAAGCTGTCACAGCATAACTTTTGTGAGACAAGCTCATTCCTCAGGTGCTCATTGAGGCACAAGACGTAAACTCTACTGCCAATACCAGCCAAGAAGGTCAGCTACTTCTGTCTTCAGCTGAGCCTTTCCTCCAAAGAATATAAAACGCTTTATACAGGTAACAGATGTATGAACTTGTGCCTTGATCCTGCAAACATTATGCACATGAGTAACTTTTAACATGTAAGTAGTTTCATTAACTCCATCAGAACTATCTACATGCATAAATGTTTGCAGGACTCAGGCCTATATATGACCCACTGAGTAGCCTTCAGCAAGACATTGAACATCTCAGTGCCTTGCTTTGTAAATATGATATAATACTATTTTCATATTCCACATGGTGTTTTGAGATTCACGTTTATAATGCATTTTGAGCTCCTCAGCTAAAAGGTGCTACAGCTGTACAAAGTATTACAGTTTCATAGTTGCAGTAGGGATAACAAAAATATATACAGCTTTCAGAGTAGCAGCCGTGTTAGTCTGTATTCACAAAAAGAAAAGGAGTACTTGTGGCACCTTAGAGACTAACTAATTTATTTGAGCATAAGCTTTCGTGAGCTACAGCTCACTTCATAGGATATATACAGGGAGCTTCTTACCCACCACCAAAATGCAGCAGCCTCAGGAGCAAAACACTGCAGCTAGAGCACTGCAACTCCATACAAAAGTTCAAGGCAAGACATGAAATTTACCTTTTCAAGTTCAAATTAAGAACCTGTCATGTAGGTAGACTGTAGTTAATTACAGAAAATAGACTATGAACTAGACACCAACAAGCCTGCTCTTGCTAGAAGTGCTATGGGATTTTTAATGCATGCACAAGTCATCAGGACCTTAGGTTTCATATTACCTCCAAAATATATTATCCATATGCAGTGAGAACATACATTTTCAGTCTAGATCACCTTTATTTAATCTTAACAAAAACTCTGCTCCTACCTCTCCATCTGAGAGAATGAGAGAGACCATGATTCATTCTGTAGCATTCTACACCAAACCAAGACACAAAATGGCAGCTGTCTATGCTGATTACAGATGGATTCTTATGTGTTTAAAAGTGCAGTACACAGAAAACAAATAACAATGCCTTTTATTTATTACATAGTTACAGGTGACTGAGGTGGCAACATTTACTGAGGACACAAAATGATTTAGATTAGTGTGTTAGGGAAGACTGTGTGACGCTCGAGAAAGATCTAACAAAACTAGGAACATGTGCACTGTGATGACAAAAGCAAATTAATCATAAACAAATGCAAAGCCGTGCACATAGGAAGGAGCAATTTAAACAGCTTGTAACATGGAGTGCTCTGAATTATCTATAATCACTCAGGGAAAAGTTATAGGCATCATCAGGCAGAGCTCAGTGAAGATATCTTCATGTGTAAAGTGGGTGTAGTACAGTAACACAAGCTATATCAGAAAGGCAATTGACGATAATACATGGCCAAGCCATGATCCCCCTAATAGGGCTGATTTTAAAAAAATCTAACTTGTTTTTTGGCAGTAAAATAGGTTTTTGACTACATGAAATTTTTCACAAAAAGTGTCTACTTTCCACAGAAAACTTGGATTTTTTTTTTTAAACTGAAAAGCCAAATGCTCCAAAACCATAACATTTTGATTTGCATATGCTGGCTCCAGTGCCTCCTGGGAGTTGTAGTTTGGTTGCCTTTCATCCTTAGTCTCCTCTCTGGGTCAGGCTTCCATCTGGACCACACCTCCCATGACACATGACAGCCAGGGATTCCTATGAAGCACTGCCTCCCAATGCTACCATCGTGCATCATGGGAGATGCTATCCAACCAGTGAGTGTGGATTATAAAGGACAGAGGGAACATGAGGCACACAAATGCCACTCCCATAAAGCACATTGGCAACATTCTAAATTAATAATTTCAGGATTTGCATTTCTCCCCCAAAATCATAATTTTTCACAGGAAAAAAACAACATTTTCAAACTGGCTGTAGTCCCTACTTTAATTTTAAAAAAAGAGAGGGGGAAAGCATGAAGATTTGTTACAATTCATCTTCTCATGCTGGTCTTCAGGGTGGATCCTAAAAAAGTCCAATACCAATAGATTTTACCTCCCTCTCATTCCAGAGATTCATCCCAGTGAAGAGACAGCACAAAACAGATGCACAAAGTACATCCAACTTAACCCTGCAAACCAGTTTATGTGGTGTGTAGGCCTTGCTCTGGCCTTCTGCATGAAGTGAATTCTACCCTTTATTAATAAGGACATGTAAAGATTTCCAATGAATAATGGGGCACATCCTCATCTGGTGCAAGTCAGCATAGCTCCCTTGATTTCAATAACAATATGTAATATAATTTGAGAAACTCTAATGGAAATAGCTCATACCTTTCAAGATTTGGAGCTAAGATTAAGTAACTATTGTGTATTGATTTGAGATGGCAACAGAGTATTGTGCTCCTAATACTGATTAACCAATTCATTGTCTATGTGCTGTGCCTTATTCTAGCAACAGGTTGTACTGACCCATTGTTGTTTTAAAATGTGCTTTCTTTATTAACAAAAATTTAATTAGAAAATCCCATATGCATCTGGGCACGAACATTCAGTACCGATGTGCAGACAGATAAACTAATCCCTTCAGGTTGTAATTATTAAGGTCATCAGGGAAATAGTTAAATGACATTTCAAGTGCAGCAGTTAAACCATATCTGATATAAATCAAGCATTTTTGTTCCTATTTATGGTGTTTTTTGAACCTGTAGGAGTATAATCATGCAACAAAAATGTTAAAGCATGAGACTGTATAGGTCAACAGAATACCTGTGATGTGCGTTTCCCATTATTGTTATCGCTGATTATTTATAGATCAGAATGTGCAATGTGTTTTACAGACACATAGAACACAGACATAGTCCATGTCCTAGATAATTTATTATTTAGGCTGGGATTTTCCAAAGTGCTCAGCAATGAGCTAAGTAGGCTTTCAGTGTATTCAATGGGAGAAGAGTTAGGCCAACCCTGAGTACCCCTGTTTTCTGTGCTCCATTTGTTTCACCAGTTCATAAAGTATCCGTGCATGTAATAGTTTTAACCAAATACAAGACAAACCATACAGGCTTCATATTGTGAATGGATCTCAGCTATCACTTTTGCAATGCGTCATTCAAACCTTCATGTAGTGTCCATAAATACTGCCTAACAGTAGTACATTTCATCTGTAGATCTTAATGCACTTTACAAAAGGTAGAGGAGATAGACTAAGCTCCCTATTGTTGGGTATCAGAGAAAGGCACAGCAAGATTCAATGGCTGGAAGTTGAAGTTAATTTTTTCTACATAAGACGTGACTTCTTGACAAGAATGGCAGTTACCAAGAGTGGTGCTAAATTTATCACCACTTCATCTCTAAAGATCATGGGGATGCAGAGGATAATTATTTTGCCTGATGCCCAGAGAAATTAAGTAACTTTCTCAAAGTCACTCAGGGAGTCTAGCAGAATTGGCGACACGCAACAAACTAATATCTTAACCACAGGCCTACTGTTCCTCTGTGATACACCAGAACTTGAATACTCAGGAGATCTGAGTCTGATTCCATTTTTCCACAAATTCCCTGTGTGACCTTGAAATACATTTGAAGAGCTGCAAACATTTGGTAGCCATTTTTCACTTTTTTATTTCAAGCAGGGTTGGATGGTTGTGATTGATCACATGGTATTGGTTCTAGCTCCTTGATAAGCTGAGTCTACTGCGTATGGTCACTGTAACCAGGCACAGACTCACCAACAGCGCCTCCTGCTGGTTATCCTTGGGAATTAGCATTCCAGCCTCCAGAGCACCCTCTTCAGGCCGGTGTCTCACCTTCCTGCTGGCTCCCGTGTCCCTCCCAGGACCCCGGTGCCCCTTTCACTGGGTGCTGCCCCCTGGCAGTACCCACAGTTCTGGGTCTCCCCCTCCCAGGGGAACCCCCCACCCACTATCCCTACCTTGCCTCAGTCGTAGGCTCCTGCCAATCACCAGCTAGCCCCCGCGCCTTGGGGCAGACTGCAGTATGAGCTACTCATCACCGACAAGGTTGGTCTTGGACCTGCTGCCTCTGTCTACCTGTGGCTGCCCCTGCAACTCCCGTACCTAATAGACCTTACCAGGTCCTAAGCCTGGGGCTTGCCAGGGCCAGGGCCAGGGCTCCCGCTCCCGCTCCCGCTCCCGCTCCCACCCCTCTCTCTAAGTAGAGACTCTCCCTGGGCTTCTGGTTCACAGCCTTTATAGAGCCAGCTGGGCCCTGATTGGGGCGTGGACCGCAGCTGAGGCTGCTTCCCCAATGAGCCCTACTGCCTTCCTTCTACAACAGCCCTCTCTCAGGGCTGTTCTAAACCCCTCTGGGCCCAAGTGGGTGTCCACCCCACTACAGTCATGAAGCACTAGTAGAAGCTATTTTGTCCTCTCATTTCCATAAAGACGGTGTCTGGGCTTTGTGAGCTCTCTCTGAACCAGCCATGAGCCACTCTGTGCTGCTTGCTCCTGCAGTATACAGAGCAGGGTTTCCACTTGCAGCCGTCACCCCTAGATGAGTATCCAGGATGTGAGGGAAGCAGTTGTACTATCTGACGGCTCCCTCTGATGAAACCATACAGAAGACTGGTTCATTTACCACAGACACTGGATGGGGATAAGGGTAGGAGATCATCAGCCTTCTAGACAAGAAAACAACAGAAGGGGGATTGTGTGGGCAAAGGGCTGTGTGGCCTAGTGGTGTTTGGGCAAAGAGGGGTTGTGTGGGGATGGAGGACTGTGTATCCTAATGCTGGGTCGGTGAATGGGGGCCTGAATGGAGATGGAGGGCTGTCTAGCCTAGTTGTGGTTGGGGGAAGGTGGGGTAGGGTGGATATGGAAGGCGTGTGGCCCAGTGGTGGTTGGGTGAACAGGGGTTGCATGGGGAAAAACCCAGAATTCAGATCATTTGAAGACAGGAACCAGACCATGTAAGAACCAGACCATGTCCAGAACTGTTGAGACCATATATTGGCTGCAGCAAAGGAAATTGTGGAGGAAGTGGCACTCATTTGGGTTTATTCAAGCCTGAAAAAAGGTTTCAGATTGTGTATTTATTTATTCCTAGGAACTCCAAACATTGTTCTAGTTGCTGTACACACATAGAACAAAAAGACAGTCCTTGACCCAAACATTTTACAGCCTGGCTTGAGGGGTCTGGGCTGAGATTCAGATATGTTCTTATTTTATCAGTTTGCCCATTCCTACTATGAGCCCAGTTTACACAATGTAATGGTTATCTAATTCAATCCAATTCAATGGTTATTTTGGTTGCGGCTTTAGAGACATTTGCTTGGCTCTGGAGTTTGCCTTAGCTGGCCCTTACAGTAAAGAATGACTTTCCTTTCAACAAAATATAAAGGATTGGAGCCTACATTTTCAGTCTCTCAATGGAAAAACCTACTGTTGGTTATTTAACTATTTTCTAGAAAAACAACCTGGAAAGATAAATTATTCAGTGGGACTGGCTTGACAGTTGCCTTTGAAAATGCAAAAACTGGGCAGCAATATCTCGGGTTTGAAAGGAGCTCTGAAGGATTCAGAAATGCCCGTGTGCTTGTGTCGTTATCTGAGTCTCCCCTGTAGGTGTTGAGCTGTCTAGACTGAGATTTACCTGTATATTCTCCCAGGCTGAACAAAAGAATCAAACAAGATTTCTGTAGGTGGATTTTGGCAATCGTCTGAGTTTTGCTGCTGTTCATGGCAAGAAAGAGTGGAAGTTGATGCCCTTGTGTAGTTGCTGGGAGCAGAGCGTTTGCCTGGCACAAAGTGTACTTACAAAAAATATATGCAGTAGAAGCCAACTGATTTTATCTGCACGGTCTGGCCTGGCAATTAATTCTCTTTTTGTGAGCCAGAGCTGAAACTGCAAAGATGCTGTAATGCTAGATCGGAACTGATAACACATGCCTCCATTTTTAAATCCTTTGCGAGCATAGAAATCCAAATCAGACTACTGTACATAGGCGATAATCTCCTAAACACATTTTTCAGAATACCCTTTTCCCATTATTCTTTATAATAACTATGTGTAAAGCCATCTCTTCAATTAATGGAGATCTTTTCTGACCCCAAATATAATTTAGTGCTTCCCCTTCTTACACACACACACTCCCAACAGTAGTACCCTAGAATAGCCTCAGAGGCTGTACTTCCACTGGCCGTTCTGGGTCCCTGAGGAGCAGAAGCCTACCAGGGCAAGAACAGAACTGGCCCGAGGGAGCTGGTGGTAGGGTATGGACGGGGAGAAGAGAGGGAGCAGGCTGGGCAGCTACCATGGGGGGGATGAGGGGAGAAAGTGAAGAGGGAGCCCAGCAGCTCTGCTCCCACCAGAGCCCACACTCCTCTTGTAAAAACGGTGTCATGCAAGCCTGCAGGCTCCCCGCTGCAGGTCTCCCCATCTAACATTTCCTACTGGCTCCTGGGCAGCTTTTTCTTCCCTCTCAGACCTCTCTGTTACTTGAAGGGATTAGGGGACCCAGAGCTGCCCAGGGAGTGTGCCACCTCCTTCCCTCACCCCTGCCAGCTGCTCCCCATCCCTGATTACCACCCAGTGGATTAGGATGGAAGTGAAACGATCTCCAGTGCCGGGTACAATAATGTAGTGTGGGAGAGAGTGCTCTGTCTGCTACAGAGAGGATGGATGGCCTGGGAGTTATAGCACTGCACTAGGCCTTGAGAAGTCTGGCTTCATCTGCTGGCTCTGCTTCAGAGTGCCTGTGTGCCCTTGGGCAAGTCATTTCCCCTTTCCGTGCCTCTGTTCCCACTCTGTAAAGGAGGATATCAATATATCCCTGTCTCGCAAGGGTGCTGCAAAGGCACCCCCATTATTTGCGTGGGAGGTGCCCAGACACTATGCAGATGAGCATCATAGAGAAGCGTACAAGGCAGCAGCGCTCCTGTCAATGCAGGAGCAGGTTCTCCTGATCATCACGTATTCCCACAGCACTCGGCATCCACACAGTGGATCAATGCCTGTTTTGCTATTTGTGCCAAACAGCCCTAAGGAAGACTCCTTGCTCCTTCACTGTTGTCCTTTTGCGAGTCTGTCTTGGGAACAGTCTTGAACGGAACTTCTTTCTGTCTGAGACAAAACAGTGAAAGTGATCCTTGGATGGACCTCCTTCGTAAACATTCCTGACACTATCAGACGGAATAAATGGGATGGTGTGATTGTTTCTCTATCCTGAATTTTATCTTCGCAAGATAGCTTGCATTTTGGAAGTCAATATTTCAATACATAAAAAAAAAATTAGGGGTTGAAATGTGAAGACCCTTTTGAAAGACACTTTGTGATCTTGAACTCTAAAAGTGATCCTCATGTCAAGCAGATTTCTCACAAATCTTTAATGGAGAAAACAACACAGCTTTGGTTGTCAAAAATCAAGATTTCATTCATTCATCATCTGGAGGAAGAGAGAGGCCAAAGACCTACATTTTTTTCCTGAGATTCCCAATTAGATCTTGTCTAAATACAAATTGCATTGATTTAACTAAAGGAGTTTAAAAACTGGTTTAAGACTGTCCACATAGGGAGTTGTATCAACTTAATGGAATCAGTTTCTAAACTTCTTTTGTTAAATCAGCACAACTTCTGTGCATAGACATGGTCTTACCCCAAAAATGTAATGGATAAACTAACTTCCCGACAAATTAGTAGCCAAAAACCCAAGTGATGGGAATTGGTCTCCTAAACGAAAGCCCAAGTATTGACATACCGTTGTTCAATATTCATTTCTGCACCATGTTTAGCATTAGTAACCTGTAAAGGACAAACTCAGCGGCAAAATGCATATGAGATGACATCAGGGCTCCCTGGTGTGAAATACAGCTCTAATGGAAGACGACAGCATCTGCTTTCACGTTGCTGAAGTCAATTCATCAATATCATGAGGGCAAATGTTTTGACAGGCGGCTTGAAATGATTAACGAGCAGGCACACATTTTATATGTAGTTAAAATTGCAAACACCTGCTAAGCCTGAAACTTTATTAAATGTAAAGGTTGAAGCAACCAGCACGTGGACTATGCTTTTTTTAAGGTGTAAATCTAGGCTGAGGCTTATGGGTCTGTTCCAACACAGAACTCCTAGTGACTTCAATAGATATTAGATCAAGCCCTCTATTATTTACATTCTGTGGTCTTCTTGGCCAAAGTTAGACAATGTGAGGTTGGGTTATTAAATAGTGTCACTAAAGGGTGAGATTGCAGACTATCACAAATGTTTCTGTTCCATGACATGCCTTTAATACTGAGAACAAACATGTTAAATGGTTGTCAGTAGAACTATCCAGTGCTGAACTAGTAATGGCCAACTAGATTAGTGCCCTTGAAACACACAGGCAGGATGGGGAAAAATGCCAATGCATGATGATGTTCCTCAGTGTAATGCTATGTAGGACAACTTCTTGGATGTCATTAAACGTGAACCTAACATCAGGTGAGGCAGCATAAGGGTGTGACTAGATTAGATGCCTAGATTCCAGTCTTCTGTCTATGTTTATTGTAGATCGATTTCTTTTTTCCTTTGTCTTAACATAGTAGTTTTTGGTATGTTTAGCCATAGCTGTGTCTGGTGTAATATCCACTTATAATTACATTTGTGCTGTAAGAATGTGGGGCTAAATTCATCACAGTTACATCAGCATCACAAGGACTGTCTTTCTGTTTGTGTAGGGTCTCACTGTTCTATATTTGAGGCTCCCAGGAGCTCCCACAATACTGATGGTAAATAATAATGATCATGCATCCCTTCTATGTGTAGTGGAATTGTGCTGGTCTAAGAGAGAGCAGGATTGTCCCCAGTTCCTTCACTTTTCCACAGAATCAATATGACAAGGGCAGAGGTAGTGCAAGCTTCCCCTGGACTGCAATTCAACTTGTCAATCAGAGCTAGGCTGAGACCACCTCTGAGCACTGCCAGGGAAATGACAGATACTCGAGCATGGAGACTGTGGATGCCTTCTGGAAGATATGTTTTAGCAAACACAAGTTACTGGACTCAGTTCCAGGATAAGTGGGTGAAATTCTGTGGCATGTAGTCTGCAGGAAGTCGGACTAGATGATCTAATTGTTCTTTCTAGCCTTAAAATTCATGAATGACCAATTCACAACACAGGGTGACTGGCCAGCCATCTGATTATAATGACTTAGGGTTTTTTGCTAGTTTTGAGATGGAGTTGAACCAGTGATTTTCTGATGAAAAGGTCTCTGTCTAGTTATTAGTTCCCTGAGCCATCTAGTCTCTCTAGCAGGTACTACTTACAGCACAGCACTTAAGAGCATGCTTGAGCCCTATTGACTTCTGTTAAAGCTAAGCACATGCTTAAATACTTTGCTGACCTGGGACCATACCACATGCTTTGAGAAAATGCAATCACTCTATTACTCCTTCCTAAGACTTTTTTTTTAAAAAAAGAATTCATTTATTAAACAATAAAGAAGTGCCTGCTTAAAACAAGAGGCCCATGAATATGGTAGACCTCCTTTTTTTTTGCAAGTTGAAGCATCTCATCTTTCTTAGAGAACAGATATAAGTCACTTTGGTTGCAAGCCCTGAGCAGTAATTTGTATTCATGATAAGTCATTTATTGAGTTAATTTATTTAAGGCCAGGGCATAATTTCTAATAATGGAAGAGACTCTAGGCCCAATGAAATCTTCTCCCTGATAGGACATTAATATTTTAAGGGATTATAATACTCTGTCAATTGATCTATGTTTTTTAGGGGGTGAGTTAGAAGTTATTGATGATCAGTCTTATGAAAGATCACCTTCAATGTGACTAGTATTCTGCAGCCTGAAGTCTTCATCATGATCTTGAGTGATGGTAGGAAGGTATTTTACTGAGGGAATGGATGCAAGTGAAATGGGGAGGCTTTAATATGTTGCGAGTTTGCAAGGTAGCTGATTGTCTCAGATCTCTACACTTAGAGTGCAGTGAAGGGAGAATTTAATTCAGAAGAATTCACCAACTATCTTGAGGGTTTATTTGACAATCTTGTTGTTGATCTCAATTTCCAAAGACTTTAGACATGGCAAATGAGATAGTGATTTGGGCATGGAGATGTTGTCACATACCCTGAAGGAGGTTTCTTATTGTTAGGGGAGGTTTAGACCTTTATGCTGTATTAATTACATTTGGGAGGAAAATAATTTAATCTCTATGTGGCTGAATTTATCCCTCATCCAGGAATAATGTTTCCCCTCCTTCTAAGATGCTTTAAGATGCCTAAAAGAAAGAGAGTGTTCAAGTACAAAACATTACTGTTTATTTTATTTGTTCAGTAAATCAGCATGGTTGTGTCATTCAGTGGCATGGATGAAGATCACAAGTTACTCAGTGTGATAATAATGTGTCGTTTAGTATGGTAATATGAGTACTAAATATTATTATTATTTATTACATATATTCCCATAGCACCTAGGAGCCCTAGTCATGGACCAGCAGCCCTTTTTCCTAGGCACAGTGAAAACTCAGAACAGAAAAAATAGCCCCTGCTCCAAAGAGCTTATGATCAAAGTATAAGACAAGAAATGACAGCTATAAACAGATGGGAAAGAGTACAAGGAAATAGTGAGACAGTATTGGTCAGTGTGATAGGCAGTGATAGCAGTGCATCAACAGCTTAATTGTTGTCAAGCTTTTTGTAGGCATCACGGTAGAGGAGAGTTTTATTAAGGGGTTTGAAGGAGGTGAATGATCTGAGATAACTTTGCAGATGTTTATGGGGAGCGGCCCCCAAGTCTGAGGGACAGCCTGGGAGAAATGTACTTGTTTGAAAATGTAACAAGCAGGCAATGGAGGCTGATGTCATTGGCTAATCAGAGATAGGCTGTATCTCAATAGTGAATGAGAAATTATAAGTAGGGTAGAGATGAAGAGCCTTCAAAGCGAAGACAAATAGCTTATGTTAGGCAACGAAGAAAGGAGAGCTGTTGGAGGGACACAAAGAGAGGGATAGCAGTCAAAGTGACTGGCCAGGAAAACGATCTTTGCAGGATCATTCTGAATGGCTATGAGCATGGCAAGGTGGAGTTTATCAAGGCCAGAAAGAAGGATGATGCAATAATCAAGGTGAAAGATGAGAGCCTGGACAAGAGTTCTGGCAGTGTGGGTAGACAGAAGGCCTGTATTGCAGAGGTGTTATGCAGAAAGAATTGGCAAGATTTACTCATAACCTGGGTGTGAGGACCTAGAAAGAGGTCTGAGATCTGGATGACCTCCAGCTTATGGGCCTGAGTGATGAGCAGGATCGTGGTGTTGTCCATGGGGACTGAGAAAGGAGGTAGGTGGGAGGACTTGGGGGAGAAGATCAAGAGCTAAGTTGAACTAGATATTCATGAGGAGGGATCTGCATGTCGGTAAGAAGCAGGAGCTGGAGGGAGCAAGATATGAAGATATTGTGGATGGCTGTGTTCATATTAGAGATGGAATGGGCATTCCAGAGACAGCAAGACAAGGGGAGGAAGGAGAGAAAATGAGGGAGGGAGGAAGGGGAAGGGTGTGATGTTAGGAATGGTGGCATGACAGTGCTGGAGATAGGTGCAGGGATGGGATTAGGAGGCAGAGAGGTTGGGATGAAGGGAGGTCCAGGGCAGGGACAAATGTTGCTAGAGGTGTAGTGGGATGTGGATGTGGGACCTAGATTTGTTTTAGTGGGAGGATGGAGAAGATCAGGATGGAGCAGACAGGAAGAGGAGTAGGCAGAATTGGTAGGAACTTTAGAGGGATGAGGATAATCAGGAAGGGGAAATGAAGCTAGGCAGGGAAGGGAGAGGAAAGGAGGATGAGGATGGATACTATGACGCAGAAGAAGGGTGTGGTGAAAGTTATGGGGGAGTGGCAGACTACCAAGGTTACAAAAATAGAATATTTAAAGAATAAATTTGCTCTTTTCCATGCAGAAAACAAGAAATATCCTTCACCATCATTTCTAAGCGCAATGATAGTAATATGGGTCTCATACTAATAGAAAGGGGAAATCCCATGATAGTGACTTGTACTGCAAGATAATAGGGAGGTTATCTTAACATATGAAATGTCATGCACAGGCACCCTGCTAAAGTTACAAATGTTAAAGATCTTCAGCCAGGCTTGCTTTTGACTCTGCCTGTGATAGTTTTTGACACTCTGCAAAATTGCACAGGTTCGATAGATGGAAAGATGTAGTTCCCTTTAATTTAACTACTGCATACAATAGTGACATCACCTGGGAAACAGAAAGCCCAATCCTTCCTTAGGGTCTGATGCTGTGAGCACTTGCTACTGGATGCAGTGTTTGCCATCACAAGTAGTCCCATTGGCTTCAAGTATATATAATTAGTTATGCCTCTTAATGCATTGTGTGTGTGTTAAAAAAAGGTATATTTACCAAGAGCTGAATTCTGCTCTTGGCAGATTCCAACTCCACCACTTTGCAATCAATATCCCTACATGTATGATATCCCACTAGCATTATCATGATTATTTCATCCTTATTGAGCAAAATGACCGTTGGCCTGGAAGGGCGTGCAGCCATAATGCACTGCATTTCCAACTATTGTTTTGATAAGATTGCATAAATAATGTTATTTATAAAGAGGAGCCCATGGAGGCTTTCAGGGCACTACGTAGTCATATAAAGGCCTACTTCTGCCAACACTTACTACCAGACGTGGTGATTTACTGGCATGCAGAAATTGAGTTTGCTGTCCAAATAGAATAAATGCTCGTGTCTGAACTATGCTCCTTGGGGCATCACCTGACTTTTCCTATGTTTGCACATTGCTGTGCACACTCTCAGTGCTGGAGACATCCCTTAACAATCTCATCTTTTCTGTGTTATTCTTTATCCCTGTCTTCAGAAAGACCAACCTCCAGTTCCTCTTTTCACCAGTGCTGCTGCCCTGCGCCAGGCAGGCACCTATTCAGTGATGGACAGGGCTCCTTAGCAGCAAAGGCAGAAAGAAGCCAATCAAACCCCTGCACCATCTCATTCCTTGTCCTAAACCCCAGGGAGCTCTTCCTGTGTCTGCTGCCAGCTAAGGGGCCTTTGCAGGGTCCCAGGGGATGGAGAAGGGCACCACAGCAGAAACAGACTGAATCGTGGCAGTGGCTTATGTGTTTGTGATGGGATGTCCACCCCACACAAGGGCTGAAGGGGTTAAAGTGGCTAGGTGGGCCAATTAACCACCTAGGCAGCACATAGAGAAGGAGCCAGGGAGCAAGGCCTAATTAGAGATGAAGCTCAGCTGGCCAGAAACAGGAGGGGCCTGTATGAAGCCCAGTAACTGACAGTAGAAAGGGGCTGCAGAGAGTGAGGCTGCAGTCACTCTCAGGGTGAGAGAAGGCAAAGTAGGAAGTAGCCCAGAGATACAGCAGTATGGTTCAGGACTGTGCAGCTCTCAACTGCTTGTTGTAGGGTCCCTGGGCTGGAATCTAGTGTAGAGCGCAGGTCTGGGTTCCCTTACCAGCCACTGAGGAAGCAGCACCATTAGGGGCAGGGAATGAAAAGACTGCCTGGGACAATGGGTCCCGAGAGACTTTGAGAACACAACACACACACACACACACACACACACACACACATGCCCCACCCCAGAAGGGGAAAACTACAGTGACCTGGCCTGAAGAGGGAGCAACTGAGTCCTGAGAGGGAGTGAGGACCCGTAGGAAGGGGTGTCAGACTGGCAGAGCTAATCCCCAGACATGACTACGAGGAGGTGCTCCAGTGGTGAGCAGACCACCCCATGACAGGGCTCCAGTATTCTGCCTCTGAGAGTTGCCAGTAATGGATGCTTAAGGGGCAGGGACAAGAAAGCCTATAATGAGCAAGTCTGGAATAACCTGCCCATAAGGCAAGTTGTGCCCTTATCCCCTGTGAGGCAGAGGTTGGTTTATGCCCAGCAGCTGGTGGGCTTAAATTCCATCTTTCGAAAAATAATTCTATCTAATGTCACTTTGGGTGTTCTCATGATCCATATAAATCTCTCACGCTCTTTTGAATCCCGTTTAGCTCTTAGCGTCAATGATATATTCTGGCAGTGAGTTCCACAGGGTAATGGTGTTCTGTGTGGTTTTTTAAAAGCATCTCCTTCTATTTGCTTTGAAATGGTTGTCATTCAATTTCATAGACTGACCCTTTGTTCTTGTATCATGAGAAAAGAAACACAAGTGCCTGACTTACCTTCTCTATACCGTTCATTATTTTGTATGTATCATGCCCCTTTTATTATTCCTTTTTTTCCCTAAACTAAACAGTCCCAGTCTTCTCAACCTCTTCTTATATGGAAATCTTTCCCTGGTACTGATCAATTTTATCTTCCATTTCTGAACCCCCTCCTATGTCTGCTATGCTTATTCTAAGATGGTATGGCCAGAACTGAACAAAGTATTATAAGTAAGGCTGTAGTTTTGGTTACTTTTCCATTATAATTTCTATCCCAATCTTTATGGAGTATAGATTGGCATTGGAGTGGCCCCATTTCATGCCATGAGGGCAAGTTAAACTTGTATATGGTAAAGGAACCATTTGACTGATATGAGCAAAATAATATTGTCACACGCCTGTGCACAAACAATGGAGAGGAATCCGATGGGAGAACTGCTGAGGTGGGAAGTACCATGAGTATAAGGTTACAGGTAGAGGTCTGGGGAGGGAATACAAAGCTTTGCCTGCAATCTAAGTGCCTGCTAGGGGAGGGAAGGTGAGCTATCTGCACCTGCTGCTGCTGGATCCTTGCCTGTAGTGGATTGGTGAGGGGACAGGTTTAGTGAATGAATGAAATCTCTGTTCTGTAACAGTCACACAATATGACTGAGCTCAGACAGCAGTGAGCCGACTAGATCCCCTGTTGCAACAGATGACTCCACACAAGTTTATATTAGAAGTTGAGTTCAGAAATCTAGTATCTAGAGACAAATTGGAAAACAGTTGGTTGGAGTGATATATATTTTTATAGACAACCTCATTTATATACATACACTCACATATTTTGCTCAAACAGCATAAATGAACTGCCTGACCAGGAGCAAAGCTTGGCATTTTGGAGGAAGAATTTATTGCATGTAAGTAAATCTTGGAAATCCTCATTTTATTATTTCTTTGTCTTGCTGCATGTATTTAAGCACTTGATCCTGTAAACTCCAGGCAGATCCATATGTCTTTTGAAGTCCCTTTTAACTTCAGCGGGCTCTGTGTAGGCTCACCTCCACCTCCACCAAGCAGTGTGAAGGATCAGGGCTTATGTCCTGGAATCTTACACTATTTGGGGCGGAAGGATTTCTTCTCTTCCCCAATTTCATTTGCACCGGTCTTAATCCAGTATAATATCATCAGACTTCTCTGGAGTCTTTCACTGGTGTAACTGATGGCAGAGTTCTATTGTATTGAAACTGGCATGATTCTCCTCTTTCTTATGCTGTTGAAGTCAGTGATGTGTGTGTATCATTCACTACACTAGTGTAAATGAAATCAGAATTAGGCCCTATATTTTAAACTATTCACTGTGGATTTGGGGGGATAGTTAAAATTGGGTGATGGAGTGTGTGAATGCCTTAGATTGATTGGTCATATTTGTTTTAAGCATGAGATCCTTGCACTTCCTGTATTCCCACTGAGCTCAATGGGAGTTTGGGCTGTGCAAAGAATATAGGCTCAGGCCCCAAAGTTTAAGATATAGGTAGCCTTGGCTAGAGCTCAGTGTGGCTATGTGCTGTGAAACTTCCCCATGCAACTGCCACTGTTCCCCTCAAGGGTGCCAATTATTTCTGGAATTTAAAGGTCATTTTTCATATGATGTAATGACAGTTGCTTCAACCGAAACTGTCTATTTTGAGCAAGAACAAAGTTCACATGAGTTTGTATAGGACTCCTGAGAGTGCCAGGAAGTCACTCATTCGTTGTTCATGATTTCAGCAAACTTTTTTTAGCCTAGTGAAAACTAAATGCATAAGAAAAGGTCAGTGTCTAACATTGTGAAGATAGTTCTCACTGCTAGCATCGCAATCCTACCCCAGGCATGCATGCACCTTTGCCAGCAGAGTACTGGTGACAGTACTTCTTCTTCTGCTCATCCAGAGCAGTGTCATTCCTGCCCTACCTGGCTGTCTCGGTGCAGAGGGGCACAGCTTCCAGCTCTCACAGCTCAGTACATGGATGAAGGGGACAGGCGGATACAGATGAAAACTCTTCAGAACGTTCAGATTATTTCCATACCACGTCAAGTGGGGAACACAGAGAAGACATAATGGCAGGGGGGAACTGTTTGGTATTTTAATCCATCCCTCTGTTGGAGTAGGATTGTTGCTCAAAGAAAGGCATCTACAGTAGGAGTTACCAAACTGTGATGAACAGAGCACCAGCTGCTGGTGTGCAGAAAGTTGGCTGGTCAGAGGGTGTTGGCTTCTCTTGTTTCCAGTTGTGAAATCACATTAAAAGAAGCTAAATATATACAAAAACTTTCCTAATGTCACTTTTCCATGTAATAACTGCAGTAGTTATAGGGATGCTGTGTGATCACTAGTGGGAGATGACAGGTTTCAGAGTAACAGCCGTGTTAGTCTGTATTCGCAAAAAGAAAAGGAGTACTTGTGGCACCTTAGAGACTAACCAATTTATTTGAGCATGAGCTTTCGTGAGCTACAGCTCACTTCATCAGATGCATACCGTGGAAACTGCAGCAGACTTTATATACACACAGAGATCATGAAACAATACCTCCTCCCACCCCACTGTCCTGCTGGTAATAGCTTATCTAAAGTGATCATCAAGTTGGGCCATTTCCAGCACAAATCCAGGTTTTCTCACCCTCCACCCCCCCACACACAAACTCACTCTCCTGCTGGGGGGTGAGTTTGTGCTCATGCTCAAATAAATTGGTTAGTCTCTAAGGTGCCACAAGTACTCCTTTTCTTTTAGTGGGAGATGAGGTATCCATGGGACAATCTATTAATGCATAGTCCACGCTATGTACAAGTTTGAAAACCTCTGACCTACAGACTATTTCTTTTTAACGTGATGTTTCCAGCAGTAGCGCCCGCCCCAACCACACACAAAGTTTTGTCATTCATTCCAGTGTAGTGTTTACAATATATTTTTCATTGTCAAATTCACTCCTGTGCAGAGGCCCAGCAGAAGCTCTGTGCATCACTTCAGTCCCATTTAAATTGCTCACTAGATGGAGTTCCATCGTGGCAACATCTCTCTCATGTGTTGACAGGCTGGCAGAGTCCTTTTAACTCTTCAGGACCATAGCAACATGCCCATGTCCATTCTAAGTGATTGTAAAGTTAGCTGATGACTAGCTTGATGACTAGGAAGACTAGCATGAATATCATTCAGTTTTATACATAAACTAGGTGCCTAATTTTCCTCCCATGTAAGTAATAAACCAGTGTAATTCTATTGCGTTCAACAGAGTTGCTCCGACTTGACACTTGTGAAGAGAATCAGCCCATGGGTTTTTCAAGTCCACAACTACAAGAGGATGTGCCAAATTTATCCCAAAATTCAGAACTCCATTCCCGCAGGTTATAAACTTTGTTTTTTCCTTCCAATATATAAAAACTGCTTTAATAGTTATTTGGATTTTAAAATTGTAGCCTTGTACCTCAATAATAAGAAGAAAATGGGTCCTTTCCAGATATCTATCTTGCATAACATAACTTTTATATGACTGGCTCCTCTCCTGACATCACAACAGGGGCTATGTGTCAAACTGGATTTGCATACTCTTGTATGGTAAGTATATCCTAATAACACCTGGTTCTTTCCCAACTGTCTGGCAGAGAAGCCGATGCATTCTAAGACTCCTTGCTAACAAAGTCCCCTGCCTACCCACATTCCAAAGCCGGTTTCTTTCAAGATCAGTTCAGAGATACCTACTTAAAATTCAGGCTTTGGGCAAAAAAGACAGACGATCTCAGGTTTGAATCTCTTCATTTCCTCTTCTAGATGGAAAACTACTGACACATACTTGATGTCTGGAATTCTCCAAAGCCAATTAAATCTTATCCCAGAGTGTTTGATGGCACAGAACGATTAGGAAAGCAAGCAGCAATCATTCTAGTCATACCAAGGACCATTGTCACAGGGTAGTGTGATTACATGGGAGGACAGAGGACATTCCCAGCAACACCATCTTTAGTGTTCTCTGTTGAAGGAGCAGTGCTAATAAATGGGGAGGCTCTAAATCTCTGGCTGTATGCCTTTCCCTGCCACTAGCACTCAATCTTGGGGGTTGCACTGACTCCCAGATAACCTCTAATGACACTGTACTGGCTCCACTTGAGGACTATGCTGTGCTGCACAGAAGCTGACATGCACTCAAGGTGAACCCTAATTTCTTCACATTCAGGGTGGAAATATCACTGAGTTATCACTTTCTTGTAAGACTTCCAGCAATTCTAGTCATGGTCACGGAAGCATCCAGCAGAGGCAACATGGGAATGAAAAAGGCTGTCCTAACACTTCCGAAAAAACCCCTTTCGAATTTGGTTCTAAAAATGGCTGAAGGCTAAGGGGAGAGAGTGGTCTCATGAGCTGCTGAGCCTGCATGAGACACCCAGGACTCCAAATGGCCATTTGTTCCTAAGGCTTGATTTGAAAATTTTTGCAAATTATAGTGGTAAACACTGATGCTAAAAAGCAACCTGATTGCAACAGTGCCTTGCCAAGGGAAATAGGATGGATCAGGTTGTGCCTGAGTTGGTAATGAGACTCTTCATTATAGATGTGTAGAGGCTGCAGGATCAGGTCCTAGATTATGTCTTAAATTAAAACATTAGACTGGTATGTGTTGTTGCATGGTGGTGATATTCCCAGCATTCATGTGGCAGAGGCATTACTGAGAAGGTAGTGTTGTATAATTTTGCTGTACTCCTTGGGTAGTATTTGGAGGGCCTCATCTACCCCTTTCCTTTAATCACAGAGAGAAAATAATCATTTACACTGAGACCTCTATGTACTGCTTTGGCAAAGAGGCCTGAAAGTGAGAGTCCTTTATATTTACTGTCATGTAAATGAGAAGCAGGCCCTAGAGACGTACAATATATACTTTTAGAGAGATGAGGCAGGTGAGGTAATATCTTTTCTTGGACTAACTTCAACTGGTGGAAGGGTCCAGCTCTAGAGCTTCCAGGAGCTCTTTTTCAGCTCTGGGGAAGATACCTAGAGTGTTTGAGCTAAAAAGTTGGGACAGATTGTTAGGCATAAGGGGTTCACCCATGCTTTAGGAGACAACTTAAAATGAAGTGGGCAGGTAAGGCTTAGCAGACAGTCAGGGCTGGCGTTAGGGGGTGACAACCAGGCAATTGCCCAGGGCCCCATGTCACAGGCAGTTGCTCAGACTTCAGCTTTCGGCCCAGGCGGCGGGGCTTGGGCTTGGGCTTTCTGCCCTGGGCCCCAGCAAATCTAACGCTGGCCCTGCAGGCAGAGGGGGTGAGTTACAAATTGTTGCAATAAGCCAGTTGTAATAAAACCAGTGTCAGTTTAGTCCATGTTTTTAATAGCTAGCAGAGTTATGAATTATACCGCAAATAATGCTTATTTTTCTTACTAACACTTTATGTCAGGTAAACAAGATTGATGACACTACAGATTTATTTTCTGTGTGTGTGTGTGTGTCTTTATCATCCTCTTGAACTAATGTTCCTGTATTCCTTACCTATGGTGAGGCAGCATAGGCTGAGTTACAATAGAGATACATATTGGACCAGATCCTCAGCTGGTGTAAATAAGCATAATTTCATTAACTGCAGTGGAGCTACATGGATTTACACCACCTGGGATTCTGGCCCCAGGTGTTTTTTCACAACACTTGCAATTTGTATAACCTTAAAAATCCACAGGGAAAGTATTATTTTTAAACAAGTGCTTTATTAAATTCTCAGCATCTTCAATATAACTGTGAAAGACTAAGCAATATATAACTGTGCTGCATATCTTCTGGAGTTGGAAATAATTTCCCCGTCAGTGAATTTATGTACTAATCTTGCATTTGTTGTATTTTTACTGACAGTATAAGAAAAATCCAACTTAAACAGAGCCTAACATTGTTACTGCAATCAACTAAAATTCTTGACTAGTCAATTAGAAAAACAAAAATATATTGTACCAGATACAATCTTTTTCCAATCTACTTTACTGCAGTAATTTGTAATCTTTGATTTCAGCTCTTGGAATATACAAGTGGAAGAGTACGTGTATTTATTGGCCTGTTGGGATTCTTGTGCTGAAATAGAACCACAAAAAGCAATAGTTTTGGCACTCCCTTCTCCCTATATATTTGGGATCAAGAGTAAATCATAGATAAAGGGCATCATTCTCATTTTAATCAGGCTGGTGCAAATCAATAACTCCAGTGAAATCAGTGAAGTTATTCTGTAAAAATTCTTTGACATCAGAAGCAGGCGCATATTTAAGTGGAGTATAGAATGGTAATGCACTTGGTTTTGTGAGTTTATTCTCTTCCTTGATACACTTTCATCACAGACTTTGTGTCTAATTCCCTTAGTTTTTTATTGACGTCAAGGTAATTTAGGATTATGGCACTATTCAATCCTTTTTATGTCATGGGAGAGTTGCAATGAAATCATTTTGCCCTGGTAATTCTATAGTAATCAGTTATCTAGATGCTGCACTGACATTACATTCTTCTCTCTTTGTAAACTCAAATCACAACAGCATTTCAATGATAGATTTTGCTCTGCTGTAAACTGGTGCAACTTCATGGAATTCAGTTAGGCTCCCTTACACCGATATATTTTGGCCCAATGTCTTCAGGTCTCCACTGAAATCCATTTTGCCATTACAGCCTACATTCTAACCAATTTATAATGGCATCATATACGGAACTCAATAGACTTCCAGTGAAATTGTTTCTTTTTACTGTTTTAACCTTATTTGGAAACTCAGTCTCTGTAGTAGTACAATGGAACCATCTTGAGGATTTTGTGACACAAATGAACAGGGACTTAATGTCACTAAAAAAAGAAGCCTGTAAGAAAGAAATATTGTGTATGTTTTGTCATTTTTCAAACTTAAATACCTCATTTTTCTGAAAGAAGTTGAACTTGGGGAGAGAGGACGTTTACATTCTGGCTGTGTTTGGTTCTAGGAAGTGCTATCTTTCATACAAGTACAGTACTATCTAGCTATCTTCAGTAATTATTTAGTGCCCATTACCATTACACCTGAGTGTTTCACAATCTTTAATGTATTTCTCCTCACTACTGCCCTGTGAGGTAGGGAAATGCTATTAAACCCATTTTACAGATGGGGACAAAGCAACGGAAAGGCTGAGGCCCAGATCCTTAAGGCAATGTAGGCTTTTAACTGCCACTAAAGGTCATATCAACTTTCAAGCAAAAAACCTCTGAGTAATTTAACAAGACATCAAAATTCATGAAGCCACAGGAAGGAATAAATAACCCGTTCTTTTAAATCTACAATGTAACATATTCTCTTTTGGAAAATTATATTTTTGCCATTTTACAAAACGAAGTGAAACCATTTTAAGAATATGCATTGAGACAGACATATAGGAATGGCCTGATTCTCCGTAGCCCTGCACCTTATTTTGTTATTTCCACTGAACAGAGTGTAAAATGTTATCACATACAAATGTCCACTGGTGTAAATGATGACACAAGTGTAGGGCAATGGAGCGCAGGTCTGGTGCCTTGACTCCCATCTTTTTTTATAGTAAGCTCTTCTAAGTTTGATGTTAGGAAAAGAATGTAAGGAACCCAGGATGATAAAATTCAGTAATCATATGTGTAGAACAAAGGCTCTGTAACTTGGTGAACTTTCTAGCTTGTTTTTCACTTGTGGGAAAAAAAACAAAACAAGAGCTGGCTTATCCACATGGCAAAATGAATCAGGTACAACTTCATGCTCACAATACTCTTTAGATTTTAATTAGGCTTCAAACTGCAACACTGTCCGCTTTTTGTCTGCTAAGCAGCGCTAGGGTGGGTCACAATCTGGATGGCAGACTACTAACGGGAATATGTGCATTGCATTGGTAATCCAGCAGGTGATGTGCCCATCATGGCATTTATGAGCACTGTTCTGCTGAAGAGGCCATCTTTCACAGGCCTCGATTACAGCACTTTATTCCATTTAACATCTCATGGCACTTTTCAGGAGAGGAGTTGTGTTAATCCTAGTGCTCTGGCCCAACGCCATTTTGAATAATTGAATTTTGCCTCCCTCAGAGCACCCCCTTCCAGTAATTTCAATTAGATACAATGTTCTCCACTTTCCATCCTAAACTGTTGTGTAGTGTTGCTGTGAGCTGTTAAAACAATTCCAGTTGTATTTCAGTGGTGGGCAGGTAGTAAAATCTGGAAATTACATGCATGCCAAATTGGATGAAACGTGGTAGAAATGCAAGAGCCTTATCAGAACGTCAGAATTTACACAGAGAACTGGCGATGTCAGAATATACTTCATTTTGGGAAACACTCCATTCATACCTTGGTTTTGCCCCCACTTGATTCTCCTTATATGATTCCTTTGGGTTCATTGTGGTGCCTAGCTGAAACTGCTTGCCATATTGCTTCATGAAGCTGCTGCCAGGAATGCCATGAGAAAAGCACAGAAAGCCTCTTCCCTCGGTTCCCATATGCTGATCCCATCCATTACGTACAGCAGGTAGGTTAGGACTAGAGAAATCAAGCTCAGATCTGCCCTTAAGAGCACCTGAAACAAACAGCGCAGTGGGGCACTAAGGCAATAGGTCACTGACCCTCAGGCTTGAGAACTCATTAAGCTCCCATGAAAACTTATTTCTCTCCTCTTACGTTTAAAATCAGCCGCTGGCAGCGCAGGCAACCAATGTTTTTGATTATGCTTTAATCTTGTTATTGCAAGGCTTAATGATGTGCACAATCACCTCTGCCTAGCAATAGGGTGGCAGGATGGCTGCTGCTGGCATCACTTCCTTAAAGAGAAATGGCATTCACTCCAGCATTGGGTGGTTTGCCATCCCTGCTGAAAACTTGCACAGCCCTAGCCCATCCAGAGCAAACTCTCAGCCTTGCCCAAGCTAGTCCCAAGTCAGGACTTCTGGATCCTAACAGTGGGCTAGATTCTCCCTTGCAGCTCAGCTCAGCGCAGGAGCAGGGAGGAGCCATCAGAGAGCTGGTCACAGCTTTCTGATTTTCACAGCCTGGGCTCAGCATGAGTTAGGCCACTGGAATATGGTCCCATAGAGAGACTACGCCAGTGAAACCTCCGCATATAAAACAGAACTTGATGCTTGCACTCTGCCCTGGGGTGTCTTTTCTCTCTCTGGGAATGCCCTTTATATGGTGGATTGAGCAGCTGGTACAGTAACAAAGCCATTTCTGCTGGCTTTGAATCATCATGGAATACCACTTTTCCCAGGGAGTTCTCCACTGGCAAGTTGCAGTCGGAATCCAGCTCCTTTGTGCCTCCTGAGCAGTGCAAATGGGCAGGATTATAATGCACATTTGGGCCACAGTGTGCTAACTGAGATGGATCTAACTGCAAAATAGGAAATGTTCAAAGTTTGGGGGTGTTTTAGTTTGGGGCATTACAGAATAAGGGCCAGCTCCAAAGTTTGAATGTAAATTTCAGGCCATAATGAGAAAACACACTGAGTTAAAATCTGTTCTCAGTTGCTTTCACTGGCCTAAGTCCAGAGTAACTCCACTGATTTGCATAGACTTATTCCAGACTTACATAAATGTAACTCAGTGCAGAGCATAGCTGGATATTTCCTTGCGAATATCTGCATGAAGAAAAGGAGTACTTGTGGCACCTTAGTACTTTTCTTTTTGCGAATACAGACTAACACAGCTGTTCCTCTGAAACCTATCTGCATGAAAGCACTCATATACTCAGACATATTTACATGCTCATTTGGAGTGGTTTAATGGGGTTGATGGTACAACATCATGCTCCTAACTTGAGTTCAGCATGGCCAAGTAATGAGAATGTCTTAGCAACCACAGTTTGTGCAGATCAGCTAACTCCTAGTTTGTTCTTGTTAGGAAGTACATTTATTTGGGTGTGTGACACTCAGCCATCCATATGCTTTAGGGAAGCTTTTTTAACTGACCCACTCTTTTGTTCAGTGAATTTAATACTGGAGAGGGGCTGCAGGTACATTGTAGTCAGATGAAAGCTAGTCGATCATCATATTGTTCCTTTCAGAAAAGCACAGACCTGAGGAACTCTAAGGCTGAAAGCCAAGATTCAGTTCCACTCCCAGAAAAGTCAACAAAACTATTTTAAAATAGAATGATTTCATCCTGTAGTGAACCCTGAGTTACCTGCCAGTGGTACTATTAATAACCATAGGTTTATCGCAAGCATGACCTAATGGAGTACATAGACTACAACATTTTAAAGCCCAGTTGTGTTAGAAGCTAAAACCCTGCTGTGAGGAAAGATTAGATGAATCCAGAATCGGATCACTGTTAGGAAATGCTGAAAAGCCTTCCTACTTAATAAAGCTTTTCCACCATAGCCAGAATGCCATTCACATCAATCCTTCTCTCTGCCCGTCTTAAACTAAAAACTCAACCCCAAGCCACAGTTCCTGTGGGAGAAATGGTATCAAATCCAGAGCCTCCATGAAGTCCACTGGGGACCTGAGCATTGCCAGTTTATTTTATGTGAAAGACATTGCTGAGAGACCATGATGATAGGCATCATTACAGAACCCCAAGAGAGACAGAGAGAATGGACTCTGGACTCCATGTGTGTTGAGAGTGCTGGATCAGGCCCTGATGTTCAGATTATAGAAGAAATGTTTAACTCTTGTCCCCCATCCACTCCTCCAGGATCATATCTCTATATGTACGCGTGCACATTTTCCTTAAACTGCTGTAAATTGCATGCCATTCCTTTCTGCTTCACAGATGATCAGTAGAAGTATCACAGCCAGCACTGAAACCAACTCCAGAAATGTACTGCAGATATTTTGTCCTCATCTGTGTGTGGCTATTTCTTCCAACTCAAAGGTAAGTTTTCTGACAAGGATACTAGCTTGGGTGTAGTTGATATAAATGCTGGGAGAAGAAGGAAAATAGCCATGGTCGAGACTCCAATCCTCCCATCCCTTCCGAAGAGGGCTGGATACATCAGTAGAGAGCTGATTATACCATCACAAAGGATAGTGTGATGGGCACAACTCCCTGAGGCACAATCCCTCACTAGTGAGATGCTGCCCCCTTTCTACAGCTCAGTCCGGCCCTTGATAGATTGCAGCTTTGTATAACTTCCATTAGAGAATCTGGCACCACATGACCCTCCCCTAGTTTTGAGTTTAATTAAAGTGTAAAAGTCTGTGAACTTTTCAAGTGACCCTATGCCCAACTCCAAGGAAGACTGAAACCGTTCATGCCTCAGTCCTGAAACAACATGAAGCTGAGCAATTCTGATCTTTGCTTTGGGATTTGCGGGTTCTTTCAGATCCGAAACCTACAGTGAAATTCCAGGGCTATGAAACCTCCAGGACCCAACCTGCTGCATTTCACACTGCATAGCCTTCGCTGTCATTAGGTACTAGCAGTGGAATGATGATGCACTGCCTTGGGCCTTGTTTTGCCATTTCCACCAGAATAAACACCATCAGACCAGAATTATCCATTCATTTACACGGCTGGCAATATTTTTTTGCAGCCACTTTATACAGGATGTAAATGAGCACACAGGGCCTTGTTCCACTGGGAAATTATACCATGTTAGAACACGACCCCTCTCTGTCATTTTAGCTATGTACGTTAGCTGGCCCTTGTCACCTCAATGTCTAAGTGCCTTCATACACATTAGTGATTTCTCTTCAAAACACCCCTGGGTCAGGTTTATGGTCTAACTATGGAATGCTAATTTTTACATAACTAGCAGAGATAGGTCTGAACGAAAACTCTGCATCTGATCACCCCTAGAGTGAGAGGAAAATTGACTTTGCATATTGGAGCTCAGACCCACTTCTGATCATCGGCCATGCAAGCACAGAGCCAAACACAACAACTTGCTTTTGCTTAGTTTGAAAAGTTTTGGCTCAGGCTGTGAATGTTTAATATTGGCTGCCACCTGCACCTCCCAACCCAATTCACCCAGAGGCTGAAGGTAGGAGTCCTCCCTCTCCTGATGGCATTAGCTGCGCAGGGACACTCTGACACTAGAGGATTGCCTGTAAACAATAACAAGCGAGGTGCAAAGCATTTCCTGGAGATCAGTGACCACCAAGGAGGAGCTGATGGCCTGAAGTACATCTTTTGGCTATCAAAAGGTGATGACTAGGGAGGGAGGAGGAATGGATGTATTCACATATGGGTTTTATAATGACAGAGTGCAGTTTTAGATCTTGTAACAAATCAGCTTTGTAATGAGGGATGCCATTTCATGTGTTCCATACTGGACAGTTTTAGAGACTTCTAAATCTCCTCCATTTCTAGGCTGTCGAACCCCGTGTTCCAAATGATCATGAAGGATATCACTTATACCCCATGCCCCACTATTATGCATGAGATGGGGGTAGTGGGGGCAGATCTGCAGGGGCAGTAGGGCTGCTGACAAAAATCTCAGCACCTAATTAACCCAGTCCTCATTGGGCTGCTAAGAGAGCTGTGGATGGCTCTGTCCTGTGATGGACAGACCTGTAGATGACACAGATAGATCGCTTGACTCTTCTTCAACATTGTCTTCTACCTATATAAGGGCTTTATACTCCCACCCACCCAGGTGGTATCTGAGCATCTTCTATGTAAAATCAAAAGCAACAGAAAATCCCTAATGACTTCATGGAATGAGTCTCTGGTGCTTTTCTCTTCCTGGGGGCAAAACACTGCTTGTACCTGGGTGTTGTGCTATATTTTTAAAAGGCAGAAGGAGGAGTGATTGGGTGTATAAACCCGATTCTGTCACACCCACTAAGGGGTTAAGAGACAGAGTAGCTACCTCTCCAGCTGCAGCTGATTGGCAGATCACCAACACTTGGAATAAGAGGCTGTAGCGAGGTTGGGAGCTATCCTCCATCATCAGGAAACTGGGAAGAAGCCACCAAAGGAGCAGAACCAGGACGAGAAACACCCGAGGACTGGGGTGAGGTGACTGGGCGAAACCCACTAGACTAAGTGGGTATTCCTTCTCCTGCACTCCATGAGCTAGAAGAAGACTGGACTGGGTTGCTGCTTCTAGGCCCAGAAGAAAGACAACATAAGGATTTGAGGATTGTGGGAACTGAACTGAAAGACTAGGAGAGCAAGGTCTGAAAGGGCCAGCATATATCTGACGAAGCTGCAGACAGGCTAGAGGGACTGAGTCCCTTCACAGGCCACGAGTTGGGTATGGATTGAGGTGTAGAAGGGGTGTGTCACTGCTATGAATGTCACTGTATGATGGAAAGGCTTTTCCCAGCAGTTTATCACAGAAATGAGAGACTGGCTCTTCTCCCTCCAACCAAATCCCTGGATCAAGATCTGGGTTTGGACAAGGGATTATAGCTTCCAACCAATCCACCTGGTAGGAGAATCTAAATCCAAATTTAGCCTGAACACTAGGGAGGCTGTGATCCAGAGATCCAAGCCAAGTTTGGATCCAGAGCCGGAGACCAGAGCCGTGATGTTGGTTCTGACCTGTCTTTACCTACTGCCGAAGATGGCCAGAGGCACTAAATATGAACCAAAACCCTCGGAAGCCTAGTCCTGCCCCTGCTTCTCTTCTGTTTAAGAAGCAATGGTGCCTCAGCATCATTACCATGGTGCAGACACATGTAGCCAGAGACCATGGCTTTATCTGGCAAGGCTCATGCATTCAGCTACAGAATTTCACTGAGATCCTCCACTCTTCTCTGCAGCTGACAAGCCCAGGCTTAGCAGCACAAGTCACTGTGAAAATATTACTTCAATACTGCATACGCTGCACCGGTATCCCACTGAGTCCTATAGCATCCCCTACTGGAAAAGAGTGGCTCTGCAGCAGCCTGCATCAGTTTTCTTTTATGTTTGGGGCCCCTAAAAGTCCACACAGTCCAGATATTTAAAACATTCCCCTTCACACTGTCTTTTTAATAGACCTCAAAATCTATAACCTTCACCCCAGTTTCAGCTGGGCTCATGCCCTCCTCCCTGAAGATCTATCCTATCTCTAAAGTTTACTTCTTTCACTGTAGTGCCAAGCTGGGCACATCCCCTCTGCCCTGGGCATCTGTCTTCCTGCTTTCCCACCACCTTTTGTCTGGGGCTTGGCCCTTCTCCACTGGCCTTCCGGACCTCTGCTCATTCAGGGCCCTCCAGGAACTTTGTCACTCTCTGCCAGCATCTCCCACCCACCTGCAACTATCTCCCCCTTTAAAAGGCACAGGTGCCTTCCCTTAAGTCCATCTGGGCAGCAGGTGCACTGGACCCCACTGCCTCTTAAAGGAGACAGTCCAGTTCAGGGTCCCTGACCTGGTTTTCAAAGTCTTGCATTGGATTAGTCCTGGCTACTGGAGGGATTGTCTCTCTCCATCCAACCATGGCCTACTTTGAAGGCCGTATTGCGCATGAATGGGGAAACTGTCAGCCAGCACAGTGAGGCTGACACCTGGGGCTGGAAGATGCTTCCCAAGACCAAGACACTGAATCGCCCTCTCAGATGAGAGAAGAACAGCCACTAACCTTGTTGCATTCAGAGTTAAGTGCAACCATCACTGAGAGTACTCTGCTCATGCTGACAGGGGCATTTTCATATTCAGAGTAAGAAAGGAGGAGACAGAAGCCTGTCTGTTTCTGAAAGGGGCTCATTACCATTATTTTTGTTACTTAGATTGTGAACTCTTTGGGTCAGTGGTCATCGCTGTGTTCTGTGTACAACACCTAGTTGAATGGGGTCCTGGGCCATGGCTGGAGCTTCTAGTTAGTTAGTCTATCCTGGGCTTTGTCGCACATTGGGCTACCCACATTTGCCATCCTTGCCTGTCAACTGCCCTTCTCTCCACATCTTCCTATTTCATGTTGAGATGCTTGATGTCGTTCAGAACTGTTCATTTCCATGTTATTCGCGGTCTTCCTCTCTTTCTGGCTTCCATTCAAGAGCGGTATTTGGTAAGCGTTCTTTTTCCATTCTCAGCACATGTACCAGCCACTGATGTCTTCTTTTGTATATTTTTTGTGAGACGGTGCCTTACACCTGTCTTGATGCTGAATGGCTTAACTCAATCCATTTTCCATTTTAATGCAGCACTTTGAGTTGGCGTAGAATGCCTTCATAATGTTAATTCATTTTGTTGGAATTCCATATTGTTCCACAATTTTCCACATGGTTTCTCTGTTTACACTATCGAATGCCTTTTAAAAGTCCACCAAATTAATGGCAAGACTGCCTTGGAATTCAATTGTGTTCTCAATAATCAGGGTGAAAATAGCATCGCTGCATGATCTCCCTTGTCTAAATCCAGATTGTTGCTCACGTAGCTATTACCACAGTTCCATTAATAATTGTGGGAAGCATTCAGTTGCTATGGTGATAGGCACTAATACAAGAACCTGCATAAGTAAACATTAAGGAAGTCATAAGCAAATTCCAACTGTCACCATTCCAACTGTTTCTGGACATAAGCATCTTCCCCAGACAACCATATCCCTCCTACACGGCTGTAAAACACCCCAAACTTTGGATTGTCTGTTTAATGAAGTCACACGCTGATTGCCCACAGTCCCTGTCCCCCACACAAAGGAATCAAGTGCTGATGGCTTTGATGAAGTGTTTTATGCAGTTTCTGTTGGACTGCTGTATACATGCAGGGAACGCAGCTGCAGCTGCACAACAGAGGCTCCCAGCATGCCCTGCCATGCCTAACAATATGTATTTGTATATTTTAGAAAGTGCACGCTGGGCCGTAAATTGGACACACACAGCAGTGACACGGTATCGCTCCCTGGATTTGAGAACCTCACAGAGGGCTACAACAAATATCTGAGACCATACTTCGGTGGTACGTCAACAGAACAGTTCAATGTCTGATAAAAGGATTATATAATCAGTAATGTTTGCATGGAGAGAATGACGTTTTATGGGTTTTCTTTAGTAAGCACTAGTTTATCTGTCCCTGTTAAATTAGCCAGTGTGCTCGGACTATGTGCCCAAAGTCCACCCTCACCTATCCCCTCCAATTCTGTTTGCTCAGTGGGACTGCATGTGTATGACTGAAGGCAGAATTTATTCCATGGGAACATGTTTGTCGGTGGAATAAGGAACAGGAAGCTTAGAGAGTTTTGACACCTGTCTAATTAGATACCTTGGGCTAAATTTTGCTCTGTTACAACCATGCAGCCCCTTTGTTTCAGTTTGTCCCCTTGGTTTGGCTGTGTATTTGTTAATGGTCGTCTGTTTTATGAGGCTCACTGTGGCTGCAAATGAATGAAGCCTGGCTCCTTGAACTGCAGCATTGCTCACTTATAACTTCCTTCCTGTTTAGTCCCAGTCTCTGGGGACTTGTTTCCACTGTGGAACCATGTACACTAAATTCTGAACAGCCTCTGCCCAGGCTTTGCCTTACATTTTGTGAAGGGATAGCCTTCTCAGTGCACAGAGCATGTCTGGGTGTTCTGTGAAGTGCAGATGACCAAGCCTCATGCAGTCTGATTATGATCCCTATACCATGTAATGTAGCTGATGTACATTGGCTTTGTCTTACACCTTTTAGCTTCTCTCTCTTTAACTTCCTCCTGTGGTGATAAATCTCTACAACAGTGGAGTTACCTAGAGTAATGACCACTGCATCTGGTATTGTGGAATAATACCAGCTCTTCATGGAAATTTGTCCCATAGGAGAACAGATGGTTATAAAATACAAGAGAGAAGTTTAAATGCATGCAAGTCAATATCAGCACAAGTTTAATGTGTCCATAACACATTGGGTAAAAATTGTCAGGACTCTGGCTCCTAAATAACTATCACTTTTGAAAATGGGACCTAGCTCCTAAATCACTTTGGCCCTTTTGAAAACTGTCCTTTTTGCAACTTGAAATCTTATTAGGCAAATGAAAAATATGAATTCTAGATAAATTTACAATATCTTGTTAAACCTAACTGACTTTTAGAAAGTGGTTGGCTTCAATTCTAACTGGCAAGATATATAGGATTGAGCAAGTCATATAGGTGAAAAAAGTACACATGTTGATTACATAGATATATATGGCCTGTTCCTGAAACGTGATAAGCACCTGCAAATCCTGTTGACTTCAGCGGAATTTGTGGGTGCTCAGCATCAATCAGGATCAGGTCCCTGTGGCCCTAGGGCTTAATTCTGCCTTCCCTATGTACCTAAATCTCCCACTGAAACCAATGGGAATGGAGTATTGGGCTCAATGCATATGAATGTTTTTGATATGTGGGTTATGAAGAAAATGTTCTAATAGGTTACTGTGCCATATATTTGCTACTGTGCTGACAGGATTTGATCTTCCTCATGTTCACCCTTATTACAATAAAAAGAGGCAAAATATAAACTGACTTACAGTAATGTCTTCTGACATTTCCTAGGGTGGAGCTGCCCTCTTGTGGTGAATCCTTGCTTGAGTGCTAACAAAGAGGCAGCCACGATATGTGGTTCCTTCAATGTAAAATTGTGTGTGTATCGACCCAATGAAAAGGGATACTTTGCCTCCATTTTGTCATGTGTTTTATTCACTGACAAGCTACCTCCCCTCTAGCTAACTGCTGTTCTTTAAGGGTTTCAGTTTACGGGTGGCGGGGGAGAGGAATAGCTCAGTGGTTTGAGCATTGGCCTGCTAAACCCACGTTGTGAGTTCAATCCCTGAGGGGGCCATTTAGGGCAAAAATTGGGGATTGGTCCTGCTTTGAGCAGGGGGTTGGACTAGATGACCTCCTGAGGTCCCTTCCAATCCTGATATTCTATGATTCTAAGTGAACTTCACAAAGGGCTCACCCATGCCCATGCTCTACAGAAATGGCAGGGGTTTGGCCTCCTAAGCCCACAAATCTTCCTGACCCCAATGCACCACAATGCATGTTCCCTAGAGAGCAGTGATGCCCACTGGCTGCTGTTGTCCCACCCAAGCCACCCCTTCGGGGGGGGAGGGGACAGGGTATTCACTGTGCACTACCTCTGAAGGGACAACACATGAAGATAACATTGTTGTTTTACACAGTGATTTCCTGTGGGTAAGGAAGCTGGGAGGCAGGGAAGACGGGTACGTAACAGTGGCACAGACAGAAGTAGTCTCTCTGGCCCTGCACCTGGCCCATACCCTCCTAAAGTACATCTACTGAGAGGCTTTTATGAGATCGGGCAAACAAGGGACAATGGAAGAGAGCTGGCAATTCCTCTTCCATCCTCTCCAGATAGGCTCTGGCCATCTGGGTTCTCTGTGCTCAGTGAAGCGAAAGAGACAAATGGGCCCTATCCCAGGAGACAGAGAGCAGATTTCCGAAGCTGGGTGTGCAAAGGAGAACATGTATATTTTCTCCATAAAGCAAATCTCTCTTCCCATATACTTCCAGTGCACATTACAGCCCTCTGTCCTGCGTTCAACTCCAATTACGAGGCAGGATGGAGGTAGCCACATTCAAACAAATCTAATACGCTGTCTGCTGCCAAACAATGGTTCACTGTGGCACAGCACTCACTCACTGTAAAAGATTTCCTTAGATCCCATTTGGCAGGTTCTCGGGGTGCCAGGCTCAGCGCTCTGGGATGGGGAGGTCAGACTCTCTGCATGGACAGTTGGGTGGGTCCCTAGATCAGGTCTCCACTATGAGCATGTGTCTGCACTGCACTCGGGAGGTAGCTTTCATTTGAGCCCAGTGGTCGCTTTCAGTGAGTGGTGCTGCTCACAGGAGAGGCTATGGCAGTTGATTAGACTCACAAAGGGTGACACCTGAATCACTTATAAATCCCTCAATAACCAGGATTGTAGGGAACAAAATCTCACCCTCCCAAGCTCAGGGACAGGCTGCAGGACTCCAGAGGGAGAGTGAGGCTGGGGACTCAGCCTTGCTTTGCATCAGGAAGAGGCTGTGTGGTTCAGTGGACACAACATGACTAGGAGTCGGGGGTCTCAGTTCTATTCCTGCTTCTGGTACCGACTCACATTGGCAAGTCACTTAATTGCTCCAGGACTCGGTTTTCTCCTCTGAGAAATGAAGAGAATAATTCTTACCCACCTCTCTAGAGCACTCCGAGATTGAGCCATGGAAAGTGTTATATAACAGCTTAAGATTATTATCAGTACATCTGCTGAACCATGTATGGCTCTTGATTGCTGTGGCTGATTGCAAGAGAAATAGTGCCTTCCAACCCTGATATTCTATGATTCTATGATTGCCTGGGTGTGTGGACACGAGTGCTGCATGGGATCATTTCTGTCTGCTGATGCCACCAAAGAGGATGGTTCTAGACTATTCTCAGTGGTAGAAGATGACAGGATAAAGAGTAATGGTCTCAAGTTGCAGTGGGGGAGGTTTAGGTTGGATATTAGGAAAATCTTTTTCACTAGGAGGGTGGTGAAACGTTACCTGGAATGCGTTACCTAGGGAGGTGGTAGAATCTCCTTCCTTAGAAGTTTTTAAGTTCAGGCTTGACAAAGCCCTGGCTGGCATGATTTAATTGGGGATTGGTCCTGCTTTGAGCAGGGGGTTGGACTAGATGACCTCCTGAGGTCCCTTCCAACCCTGATATTCTATGATTCTAGGATTCTGTGATTCTAAGTCAAAAGCTTTGGGGCATGAAATTTAGTCTAGTTCTTTGGTTGCTGGCAGCAATAGGGACACCCCTGTACATAGGCCTGGAAGGATTACACTTTTCTATGTAAATGTTGATTGCATCATACATGCTCAAACCGATGAAAAGGTATTTCCATCAGTAATAATCAGAATAGACAGGCAAAACAAGATAAATGCTCCTTGAGAACGTATTAGAGTTTGATTTTAAGGCTATTTACTTTGTATACTTTGACATGTAATATTAACAATTTGTGCTTTAATGGTTACAAAGCTTTAACTTTTTGAATCTGTGTCTACTGTCATTAAATAATTTTCTGACCTCCCTGTAGTTTCCCACAATGGTGAAAATTTAAATAGCTAGATAGAAATCTAAAAAAAGCTTTAAAATAAACATGGATATTATGCATCAAAATTATAAAAAAAAATCTAATTCTTGCAAGGCTACCTATGTGTGCTGCTCGATTAAGTGCAATGAACTGAATTCCATACTGAATTCTAAGTGACCATTTCTTTTGTTTAGTACACAACAATATAGCATTACCTTCACCCTTTCTTCTCTCTAATCTAAGCCTCTCTATCCCACCCCAGGGAAACCTGTTCAAATAGCATTGAGCCTGGATGTTGCAAGTATTTCAAGTATATCGGAGAGTGATATGGTAAGTGACTCAGTCTCAATTACACACTGAAGAGAAAGGGGCCAGCTTGGCTCTGCTGCTCTGGAGGGGATCCAAGTGTGAGATACCAGAGTTGGAGACCATGGCCAGTGCATCCAAGAGTGACCGATGGTATTGGGTGCCTCTGTTCTTGGGAGCCCAGTGTGGCAATTCCCAGCTCAGCCACAGACATCCTGTGACCTTGGGATCAGATAGTCACTTGGGACCAGGTCCTCAAAGGTATTTAGGTATCTAACTCCCTTTCAATGGGAATTGGGTGCCTAAAAACCTTTGACAATCTGGGCCATGGTCTCCCTGTGCCTCAGCTGCTCTTCTGCAAAATGGGGATAATAGCACTTTCCTCACTCACAGGGCTGCTATGAGGATCAAATCCACTCATAATTATGAAGCACTCCAGTGCTACAGCCAAGGGGCTATAAGGACTGAGTTAGAGACAGAGACAGGGGGCTGACTGTCAAAAGGCAGGAGCTCAGCATGTCCTGAAAGTCTGTCCCTTTTGAGGGTTCCGAAGCTGGGCACCAAAAATGGTGGCACACAAAGTTATTATTCACAATGGAAGATCTTAGCCGTGGGCTGCAGCTGTTGTAGCATTTCATCCCCCCTTCTGTTTCCCTGCAGAGTACCCTCTTGCAGGCTTAGGCATGACACTGAGCGTTGCTCCAGAAGCCACCTCCAGTCCTCCTCTTTAGCCTTCAGATTGTGGAGGAGTAAAGCAGATTAAAGCTGAGGAGAAGTCCTAATGTTCAGAGGGCTTGAAGGGCCATCACCCCAAGGGGAAATATAAAGGGAAACCTTCACCAAATAGAGGGTATTTTCATGAGTCTTGTCTCCCACCCCTTGTAAAACTACCCCTTTCTACATGTATTTCCTCCCCATCCCACCTAAATTCCCCTTGTGTCAAGGAGAATATTATAGAGACATACTCTATGGCTAGATAAATAATTGAAATGACCCAGAGGTTTTCCCCTTCATCACCAATATTAATAATTCACTATATTGAAACTCCTAACAGTGCATCATTTCAATCACTTAAGTCGTGGAGTAGAACTTACTCCCCCATGTCCCATCTCTCTCTCTCTCTCTCTCACACACACACACACACACACACACACACACACACACACACACACACACACACCAGTCTGAGAATCCAATCTGAAGAGCAAGCATAACATAATTTATTTAGCACCTTTCATACTGAAGGATTTTACAAGCCATCCATTGAACACAAGGGAATCGATTCATCTGCCACTGAAATGCAGCCATGTCTGGGCAGGAGCATGGTAGCTTTATAACAGTGCACAGCAATACTACACAATTGTGAAAGCTGCATTTAATTCATCTGCAAATTAAAGAGCCAAGGACTGCCACAAGGTCCTGTTATGTACCCAGGAGGCTCAGTAAAGAACTCTCTTTGTATCCGTTACAACTGAGCCCTGTTTCTTCCTTTATCATGGGGGCACTATAAAAATACTTCAACCACTTGAAACTTCTGGGGGGATCTTAGTCAGGCTGGATATTGCAACCAAGTTGGAATCTGACCAGGACACTAACACTCTTACTCTTGCAAAACGTTCTGTGAGATCTTCAATGACAACAGTTGGTCAAGATCTTGGTTTTTAACTCTCCTACCTAAAATTTCAGTTGCATGGCATCCCCTAGTCCCAGGCTTGGGCTCAGTTTAGTACCGACCTGACAGAGAAGAGTAACACTACAAGCTTTGACCCCACTTCCTACTTTATTTGGCTTAATTAGCATGTTATTTTCTTACATTTCTTCAACATATCACCCTCAAAATGCCTCTCCTCTAAGCACCCACCCACCCCTCCTGAATGATCTGAATATCGCTCCCAATAGTGAATGAAGGGAACAAATATTGTACAGGACCACTGGAGTGACTCACTCGTGGTCCTGCTTATCTCCATTACTCTAAACTGTGTTATTCTTCTCATCATCTACTATGCATAGTTTTTCCTTCCCTTACATAATCGCCTTCCCTGGCTTAAACAAACAAACTTTCAATAGGGTGAATAGGTTAAATGCAGGTGAGTCTTTACTCTTGGACTTTTAGCTCTGGAGAAAGACCAATGCAGCTGTATTTGCATACCTGCTCTCCCTCTATGGCTATTATATACATATATATACTGCATTCGTGTGTAGGTTACTTATATATTTTTCCCATACTGGAAGCTATTTCATATGTAATTGATGTAGCAGCTTGAGTAAGTCAGTCAACCTCTCTGCTTCTCTGTTTTCTCAGATGGAGATTATGATCCTTATCCACCTTAATACATACTTACTTATGGAAAGGAATTTAAGGTTTAGGAGTGAAAAGCACAGTATAAGACTAAGTATTATGATTATGATTGTTTATTGGGAATGAATACATGAAAAACTTCAAGCAAACAGAGGAACTAAGTTTAGAATTCAAGTCTACCGGCTTTGTCCTGTGCATTTTAAGCTGAGTTTTCATGTGTTATATGCCCTACATTTAATGCTATGGCTGTATCCTTTAGGAAAGACAGACAGCGGTCTGGATGTTGTAGCAAAGGAGGGTGAAACAAACACACACACAGTTTGTGAAGACTATGCCTCAGCCCCAATACGTTTTGGACATAAGCGGTGGACATCAACACCTAGTAAACATTCTTGCTGCGTGTCTTCTCACACCTGCCTTTCTCCTTCAGGACTACACTGCTACAATATACCTGCGGCAGCGCTGGACAGACCCCCGCCTGGTTTTTCATGGGAACAAGAGCTTCACTCTGGATGCTCGTTTAGTGGAATTGCTATGGGTGCCAGACACATATATCGTGGAATCTAAACGGTCTTTCCTGCATGACGTTACCGTGAGAAATCGTCTTATAAGATTATTCTCCAATGGCACTGTCTTGTATGCATTAAGGTAAGTCACGTACTGGTGGTTGTGACAAAGTTCCTCCTCTGCCTTTGTGGGTCCTGTGCTTTCCGGCAGATTTGCTTGCCTCAGAGGTTCACAGCAGCCCTCAGTTTGGCCACTTTTGCCACTGGCTCAAACCTGCTGTTCACTCAGCTAACCTCATCACTGGCCAGCATGGGGGAAAGGGAGGAGAACAATCCCCGCAGTCTCTGTTGTCCCACTGAGTGGGTCGGGGACAGGCTAGAGACCTTCCCCTCTGATATGACTCACAATCCTGGTCAACTCCTCTTCTGTCAGACAGGGAGTTGGAGGAATGGGGGAAACCCGGGCCCAACCTCTATTCCAGGTTTCAGCCCAGGGCCCTGTGGATCACAGCTGTCTACAATGTCTCCTGTAACAGCTGTGTGACAACTACAACTCCCTGGGCCACTTCCCCATGACCTCCCCACAGCACCTTCTTTGTCCTCATCGCAGAACCTTCTTCCTGATGCCTGACGGCATTTGTATTCCTCAGTCCTTCAGCAGCACGTCCTCTCACTCCCAGCTCCTTACATGCCTCTCCCTAACTGAAGGGAGGTCTTTCTTTTAACCAGGTGCCCTGATTAGCCTACTTGCCTTAACTGGTTCTAGTAGCTTCCTAATTGGCTCCAAGTGTCCTAATTAGCCTGCTTGCCTTAATTGGTTCTAGCAGGTTCCTGATTGTTCTGGAATAGTCCCTTTTATCTTACCCAGGGAAAAGGGACCTGCTTAATCTGGGGCTAATGTATCTACCTTCCACCACCATCCTGTAGCCATCTGGCCTGACCCTGTCATATGGTGAAGAGCAAATTATTAAAACCACACCGGATCAGAATGTATGTAGGCTGGTGTGGCCATCATGGTTAAGAAGAGCTTTGGAGTCAACAGGCCCCTAGTTTTGACATTATTTTCTGGATCTCAGTGTAATTTAATTGCTCCCTCACTGCAGTTGCACATTCCTCCCAGTCAGTGCAGTTATTATCTTGTATTATTTCTGTTGCATTAGTCCCTAGGAACTCCAGTCAAGGATCACCCCCCGCCCCCTCCATCTTCCTTGTGGTAAGTGCTGTACAGAGCAGCAACACAGAAGACAGTCCCTGGCAAGGGAGCTTACAATTTAAGTAACAGATAAAAGATAGAAGGTGGATAAAACAGAATAGGCTGGAAGAATGTGGGGGCAGAGGTAACAAAATGAACAAAATTTAGCAGAAAACTGTAAGTCTTGGCTTGCTGCTTGCTTAACCAATACCAGTCAGTGGTGATCTGTAGGTATTACATGAATATTCAGTTAAAACCACTTATGTCATTTCCCTATTAATTTCCCATGCTCAAAGGACCAAACTGTGCTCTCTCTTACACCAGAGTAACAGCCAGAGTTTCAGAGTAACAGCCGTGTTAGTCTGTATTCGCAAAAAGAAAAGGAGTACTTGTGGCACCTTAGAGACTAACCAATTTATTTGAGCATAAGCTTTCGTGAGCTACAGCTCACTTCATTGGATGCATACTATGGAAAGTGTAGAAGATCTTTTTATACACACAAAACATGAAAAAATATTTAAAAAATTTTTCATGCTTTGTGTGTATAAAAAGATCTTCTACACTTTCCACAGTATGCATCTGATGAAGTGAGCTGTAGCTCACAAAAGCTTATGCTCAAATAAATAGGTTAGTCTCTAAGGTGCCACAGGTACCCCTTTTCTTCTTACACCAGGGTTAATCTTGAATCACTCTATCTCTGCTGACTTAGACGAGACTGGCATAACTGAGCTCAGAATTTATACCTTAGGATGCAAATTCTCTGGCGTTATTAGTGCATTGATTTCAAAAGTCAGAACTATCCAAATGCCTGATCAGGATCTTTGCGGTCTGTAGTTTGCTATGAAAACTAGAGACATCCTGAGGTATGTTTTTATTGCACAGCTTCTGAACTCTTTCTCCCCATGTAGAATCACTACTACTGTTGCATGTAACATGGACCTGTCAAAATATCCCATGGACACACAGATGTGTAAACTGCAGCTGGAAAGCTGTAAGTATCTTATTCTACAGATGCCTGAGAATATTTGCCTGGCCTATTTTGAATCTGTTTATTTGTATGTAGGTGTCCATTCAAATATTTGGTTTCAGCCAGAACAGCCTCTGAAAATGTGCCTTTATTTCTGCAAACACAGAAACTTTTCAAGAAGAAAACAGTTCACATTTAATTCTTCAAATATAAATATTTGTTATTCCAGGGTTTATAAGGTTCCTGTCCCCATGGTCCCCATGCACACTTTATAGAAGTTGGAACGGTAATAAACACCACCTTCCCCCAAACAGTCAACAGATATTGCAGTCTTTCACATAGAAGGAAATTATACTGTCTTTCTCGAAAATCACCTCCTTTTGAGCACACTCATTCATTAGGGCCAGCCTTTGGTACAATAGGTGGATAATAGGACCCAAATTTTCAAAAGAGTGCCCCTCAGCTATCATCCATACTGCACCCCATTCATACATGCAGTTCATGTTTGTGTATGCAGAAATCTCTGTCTTGAATGCATGCCTTGGACAGTAAACTTGAATAAGTCAGACATGCCCACTCGTGAAACTTAGAGACTAAGTGGAATTGCCTGGACTGTGGCTAAAGCAGAATTTGGCTCTACAGGTTTCATTGCTGGGCTGATGGCATCCCCTCTGAATAGGTCTGTCAGTTATTGATGAAACAAGCAAATGCAATGAGTTGGTGATAATCTTACTCTGGGTGCTAATGGACACACGTCTACATTATACAAAAAAAAAGTACCAAATCTGCAATTAACCAGCGCCTTTGATGGTATGGTTTGAACTGTTGCTTTCACTGCTTCCCTGGGAATGAACAGTGCATGTTAATCTCTAGGGTCCTTAGTCCAGCATCTTTCACCTGTGCTAAATCACTTAAGTTATTTTCAAAGCAGAGAGAGTTTTTTAACAGGGGGAAGAGCTGAATTCAGGAAATGTGTATTGCCTGTGAAATTGGTGAGCTGAAGCTTAGAGCCGGTCCTAGCACAGAAAGGCACAATGAAAGCTTTCCCATCTGCGCCCTTTGTTACAGTAACATAAATGTTGGTGAGCATGGGAACCCGCTACTGCAAGCCCTCAGTGCACAGAACCCCACAGTGGCCCTCTCTGGGACTCCTGTCTGCAAGGCACTTGCAGGAGCAGTGATATTCAGTGAGCAAAATGCTCTTGGTTACTTAAACTCAAAGGCCTGGATATTGCAATGTGGGCCATTTATTGACAAAAGACAATGCATAGATAAGCCAACAGTAGTCGCTAGAGAGAGAGAACCATGGGGCTTGCACCAATACACCGTAGCTTTCAGGAGAGGAGATCTCTGCTCCAGAGGCTGAGCAGAGGTCAGCTGATTCCCCCACCATTCCACCCGTATTTTTTTTGGTTTTTTTTTAAGTTGTGAAAAACTGATCTTTATTTTCCAGAAATATACAAACTTATTCTCTCATTTCTCCATCTTCTTCTTCTTCTACTACTCCTCTGATGTACAGGACATTGTTACATCTTATCAAAACTTCACCAAGGTGTCCTGACAATGCACCATCTAGGATAGCTTCTGTGTTTGCAAGCTGCATGTTCATGTAGCTGTCGACAGACACCAGGTAGCCCTTGTATTCCATCCCCCACTTCAGCTTCACCATCACCAGCTTCCCTGTCAGCCCGTTGGTAGGCAGGCAGGCTTCCTTCTCAGCAGTCTGCATGTCCACACACTGCTGCTCCCTGGGGGAAGAGTCTGCTCAGGTGCAGCACTCTCAAAATCTCAATGAAAAAGAGAGGTTTCAGAGGAACAGCCGTGTTAGTCTGTATTCGCAAAAAGAAAAGGAGTACTTGTGGCACCTTAGAGACTAACCAATTTATTTGAGCATGAGCTTTCGTGAGCTACAGCTCACTTCATCAGATGTTTACCGTGGAAACTGCAGCAGACTTTATATACACACAGAGAATATGAAACAATACCTCCTCCCACCCCACTGTCCTGCTGGTAATAGCTTATCTAAAGTGATCAACAGGTGGGCCATTTCCAGCACAAACCCAGGTTTTCTCACCCTCCACCCCCCCACACATACTAACATACTAATCCACAGAGGTCTCCCTGCCAACACTACAGAAAGAGGGATTCTAGATGGACTCCTCCTGAAGGTCGAAACAGCAGACTGGACTTCTACATAGAGTGCTTCCGCCGACGTGCACGGGCTGAAATTGTGGAAAAGCAGCATCACTTGCCCCATAACCTCAGCCATGCGGAACGCAATGCCATCCACAGCCTCAGAAACAACTCTGACATCATAATCAAAAAGGCTGACAAAGGAGGTGCTGTTGTCATCATGAATAGGTCGGAATATGAACAAGAGGCTGCTCGGCAGCTCTCCAACACGAGTTTCTACAAGCCATTACCCTATGATCCCACTGAGAGTTACCAAAAGCAACTACAGCATTTGCTCAAGAAACTTCCTGAAAAAGCACAAGATCAAATCCGCACAGACACACCCCTGGAACCCCGACCTGGGATATTCTATCTACTACCCAAGATCCATAAACCTGGAAATCCTGGGCGCCCCATCATCTCAGGCATTGGCACCCTGACAGCAGGATTGTCTGGCTATGTAGACTCCCTCCTCAGGCCCTACGCTACCAGCACTCCCAGCTACCTTCGAGACACCACTGACTTCCTGAGGAAACTTCAATCCATTGGTGATCTTCCTGATAACACCATCCTGGCCACTATGGATGTAGAAGCCCTCTACACCAACATTCCACACAAAGATGGACTACAAGCCGTCAAGAACACTATCCCCGATAATGTCACGGCTAACCTGGTGGCTGAACTTTGTGACTTTATCCTTACCCATAACTATTTCACATTTGGGGACAATGTATACCTTCAGATCAGCGGCACTGCTATGGGTACCCGCATGGCCCCACAGTATGCCAACATTTTTATGGCTGATTTAGAACAACGCTTCCTCAGCTCTCGTCCCCTAAAGCCCCTACTCTACTTGTGCTATATTGATGACATCTTCATCATCTGGACCCATGGAAAAGAAGCCCTTGAGGAATTCCACCATGATTTCAACAATTTCCATCCCACCACCAACCTCAGCCTGGTCCAGTCCACACAAGAGATCCACTTCCTGGACACTACAGTGCTAATAAACAATGGCCACATAAACACCACCCTATACCGGAAACCTACTGACCGCTATTCCTACCTGCATGCCTCCAGCTTTCACCCTGACCACACCACACGATCCATCGTCTACAGCCAAGCTCTGCGATACAACCGCATTTGCTCCAACCCCTCAGACAGAGACAAACACCTACAAGATCTCTGTCAAGCTTTCTTACAACTACAATACCCACCTGCAGAAGTAAAGAAACAGATTGATAGAGCCAGAAGAGTTCCCAGAAGTTACCTACTACAGGACAGGCCTAACAAAGAAAATAACAGAACGCCACTAGCGGTCACCTTCAGCCCCCAACTAAAACCCCTCCAACGCATTATTAAGGATCTACAACCTATCCTAAAGGATGACCCAACACTCTCACAAGTCTTGGGAGACAGGCCAGTCCTTGCCTACAGACAGCCCCGCAACCTGAAGCAAATACTCACCAACAACCACATACCACACAACAGAACCGCTAACCCAGGAACTTATCCTTGCAACAAAGCCCGTTGCCAATTGTGCCCACATATCTATTCAGGGGACACCATCACAGGGCCTAATAACATCAGCCACACTATCAGAGGCTCGTTCACCTGCACATCCACCAATGTGATATATGCCATCATGTGCCAGCAATGCCCCTCTGCCATGTACATTGGTCAAACTGGACAGTCTCTACGTAAAAGAATAAATGGACACAAATCAGATGTCAAGAATTATAACATTCATAAACCAGTCGGAGAACACTTCAATCTCTCTGGTCACGCAATCACAGACATGAAGGTCGCTATCTTAAAACAAAAAAACTTCAAATCCAGACTCCAGCGAGAAACTGCTGAATTGGAATTCATTTGCAAATTGGATACTATTAATTTAGGCTTAAATAGAGACTGGGAGTGGATAAGTCATTATGCAAGGTAGCCTGTTTCCTCTTGTTTTTTCCTACCCCCCCCCCCAGATGTTCTGGTTTAACTTGGATTTAAACTTGGAGAGTGGTCAGTTTAGATGAGCTATTATCAGCAGGAGAGTGAGTTTGTGTGTGTATGGGGGTGGGGGGGATGTGAGAAAACCTGGATCTATGCAGGAAATAGCCCGACTTGACTATGTAAAGAGTTGTCACTTTGGATGGGCTAGCACCAGCAGGAGAGTGAATTTGTGTGGGGGGGTGGAGGGTGAGAAAACCTGGGTTTGTGCTGGAAATGGTCCACCTGTTGATCACTTTAGATAAGCTATTACCAGCAGGACAGTGGGGTGGGAGGAGGTATTGTTTCATATTCTCTGTGTGTATATAAAGTCTGCTGCAGTTTCCACGGTAAACATCTGATGAAGTGAGCTGTAGCTCACAAAAGCTCATGCTCAAATAAATTGGTTAGTCTCTAAGGTGCCACAAGTACTCCTTTTCTTTTTATGAAAAAGAGAGAAATTCTTCAGCTCCTGCTGGGACAAAAGGGAGGGGAGCTCCCACCTAGCCTCTAATGGAAGCTCTGTTTTCAGGCATTCTTAAGATGGGGCACCCACACAGGACTTCCAGCCCCTTGCCTCAAACTGAGCACCCTGAGAACTCATGTCCTCCTTCTTCCCTGCCTGTTTCTTAAATTCAGCTCTGCAGGAAGGTCTCTGACCAGTGCTCCTGGGGAAGAGAGGCACTCTCCCCGTCACAAAGAAGTTCATCAGTAATGACAGAGCTTTTCTTGGCTCCATCCTTGAGAATCCCCAGAGTAAAGCAGCGGCCAATCTCCCGTTTCAAGCCACAAAAAAGAAATGCCTGAAATCTCATTATTTAAAAAACAGGTTTGACTTGCCAGCTTCCAGAATGGAGCTCCTATGGAAGTGCATATTATTTTCACATTAAAATCCTATTAGTTCACCATGATTAACTTTATTACAAAGAATAGCACCTGATATAATAATGATTGGCCTCTTCTTTTAAAGTGTAGCTGGCTTCAGACTTTTTTTTAAAAAAGTAATTTGGGTTTTACGTCATGTTCAGTTGCTGTCTAATTCCAGTGAAATTACATGCATATTGTCAGCTGGAGATTTCATTAGGATAAATGCCAGGAATTAATGCTATTTAAATATATGCTAGATGAATTAACAACCTGTCATTTATTATAAAGTTTCCCTAAATAACCACAATTGCTATTATTACAAAACTGTCCAGAAACTTTGAAAAGTCACATGTTTAGGGTTTGCACACAGGAATTCAGAACCTGTGCATATAATTTATGAGTACGTCAGATGCATGCTCCAGTAATTTGTGTCTAATAGAAAACACAATTAGATAAACAATACAGTAGGACGTATTAGTGGTAGTTTTCCTACAAGGTTTGAACTGGTGACTATTGGCTACCAGTGTCACTAGTCATTTTTCAGACAGACATTTAATTAAAAGACTCAAACTAATGAGATTAATGGGCTTATTCACTAAATTAATATGACTTTTTTGAGCTGGATGGCTATTCGGTGAGTGAGTAGGAATGTCAGGTATCAAAAAGATCACTCGCTTTAATTTGGGGTCATGTTATGCTGTCACTTAAATTTCCAGAGCCAGATCCTCAGCTGGTGTAGGTTGGGATAGCTTTGCGGAAGCCAGTGGAACACAGCTGAAGATCTGGTCTGGACCCATTGTTTTTAGTGGGGAATTCTATTTCAAAATTAACAGCAGCCCTGATAAATGAGCCTCACAGTATCTGACTCGTCCAGTTCAGGGTTGATAAGCTCCCAGATGTTTAGATGCTTGTCCAAAGCATCTTTGAAGTGTGCATAAATGGGTGGGCGGTTTGGTTAAGAAAGCCACACACACTCATAAGATTTCTGACTCTTCTGCTTCCAGTCATGAGAATTTGTAACCGTTTACAAACTTGATTTTAATACGGGGCGAAGGGTTGGGGATGAGGATTGTGCTTCTTTCATCATTTTCATCCCCAGTAAACCCATATGGCTGAAGTAATTATGCACATGGATTGTTAATTTCAGTTACTGACAAAGATCACCACTTGCAATCAAATTAGACGTGAGAGGGATTTCCGCCTTTTAAAAAATGTTAGAATATTTTAAAAATAAAATAAAATGCTGTATGCAAATGATATGCCTTGCATGTTGTCATTTGCCGCTGAGCGATGTGGGTGCAAAATGCTACCAGATCAGAATTCGCCACTCATTTACAACACTGGCAGAGACTTACACCCACATGAGCAGGGGTAACTGACTGCACCAGGCACTGAAGAATAAAGCTCATATGGCCTAATTTAAATTTCAATTTGATCCATCAGAAATAAAAATATGGTTAATATAAGAACAACCACTTTCACCAACATTTTAAAGTAATTATACCTATAAAACAAAACCTGCAGCCACCTAATAATCTTGTTGCTTGTGGCTCCATAGCTGAGTATTTCTGATTCTATCCAGTAGAGGGCAGTATGCCACACATGGACTAGTTGGTTCATTACAGTAATGTGGCGTTTTATGTTCTCTGTAGGGGGATATGATGGAAACGACATAGTGTTCACTTGGTTTAGGGGAAACGATTCAGTTCGTGGCCTGGAAAAACTGCGTCTCTCTCAGTACACTGTGGAACGTTATTACACTCTGGTCACGAGATCCCAGCAGGAAACAGGTAAAGCAGGGAGGTGGGACTGGTGGAAGAGCATGTGTGTCTCACAAGCATGTATAATTTTTCTTTCCATTCTATGCAGTGATGTCTTTCAAGCCAAGAGGACGTGAGTAGTGAAATCATTAGCCGTTCCTAGTCCCACTGGAAACGAGGCAGTAAAATGGCTTCTATAGGAATAGGTGATATGTTCCTTAGGTGTTAAATAATAATAATAATAATAATACCCCTAGCTCTTGTATTACGCTTATCAATGATAGATCTCAAGGTACTTTACAAAGGGAGGTAAATATCATTATTCCCATTCAAGTCATGGAAAATATGGATTTCACATGTACCTGAAATCCACTTGACATTTTTATTACATCAGAAAAACCTAGATTGTGCTTTGTGTGTCTGCAAACTATAAATACTGCATTAAGCATTCCAGGAAAGGCTTAAAGTAACTGGGATCAAAACTAACTTGTTGAATATTTATTTGTTTCCAAAGGTCACTTCTGTCTTGATGCAATGGGAATGTATTTCTCATTACCAGCTGGTTTAAACTTCCTTCCCTAGTGTCAGAGATAATATGACCTTTAAAATCCCTCCTGGCCAGAGGAAAAATCCTTTCACCTGTAAAGGGTTAAGAAGCTAGGATAACCTTGCTGGCACCTGACCAAAATGACCAATGAGGAGACAAGATACTTTCAAAAGCTGGAGGGAGGGAGAAACAAAGGGTCTGTCTGTGTGATGCTTTTGCCAGGGACAGAACAGGAATGGAGTCTTAGAACTTAGTAAGTAATCTAGCTAGATATGCGTTAGATTATGATTTCTTTAAATGGCTGAGAAAATAAACTGTGCTGAATAGAATGGATATTCCTGTCTTTGTGGCTTTTTGTAACTTAAGGTTTTGCCTAGAGGGATTCTCTATGTTTTGAATCTAATTACCCTGTAAGGTATTTACCATCCTGATTTTACAGAGGTGATTCTTTTTACTCTTTCTTCTATTAAAATTCTTCTTGTAAGAAACTGAATGCTTTTTTCATTGTTCTTAAGATCTAAGGGTTTGGGTCTGTGGTCACCTATGCAAATTGGTGAGGATTTTTATCAAACCTTCCCCAGGAAGGGGGGTGCAAGGTTTTGGTGAGGATTTTGGGGGGAAAGACGTTTCCAAACAACGCTTTCTCAAAAATAAACCGGGTTAGACGTTTGGTGGTGGCAGTGGAAGTCCAAGGGCAAAAGATAAAACAGTTTGTACCTTGGGGAAGTTTTAACCTAAGCTGGTAAAAGTAAGCTTAGGAGGTTTTCATGCAGGTCCCCACATCTGTACCCTAGAGTTCAGAGTGGGGAAGGAACCTTGACAGAGCCATTTAGCATGCATTTGCCAACCCTCAGGTATATACTGTCAGTTTTTGAATTTACTGACAAAAACAGTTGTGCAGTACTATAATATTTACTCAGAACATGTTAGTCTACAGGACCTTCGTTTAAAATTTGCTTTAAAAATATTTCATTAGTGTGTTGCTGAAGATTATAAAATCACATCTCTAATAAATCCTTGCATAGATTTTTATATGCACAATCTGAGTATTCATCTTTAGCCTTAAATGCTTGGATCTTCAGACATATAGTTTTTTAAATAAATCCTTCAAAAGACTACCCTTATCTAAACTACACATTTTAATTTTAATTACTATAATACAAAAAACTTGCTTCCAAAGTCTTCCTGTCCTTTCTGTCCATCCCTTTCTCCCTTCACCCACCCTGTTGAAGAGAGCCCTTAATTCAGGAGTGGCCAACCTGTGGCTCCGGAGCCACATGTGGCTCTTCAGAAGTTAATATGAGGCTCCTTGTATAGGCACCAACTCCGAGGCTGAAGCTACAGGTGCCAACTTTCCAATGTGCCAGGGGGTGCTCACTGCTCAACCCCTGGCTCTGCCACAGGCCTTGTCCCCACTCCACCCCTTCCCACCCCCTCCCCTGAGCCTGCTATGCCCTCACTCCTCCTCCTCCCCCGCAGAGCCTCCTGCATGCCACAAAACAGCTGATCGGGAGAGAGAGGGGGGCGCTGATTGGCGGGGCTGCCAATGGGTGGGAGGTGCTAGGAGCAGGGTGGGAGCTGATGTTGGGCTGCTGACATATTACTGTGGCTCTTTAGCAATGTACATTGATAAATTCTGGCTCCTTCTCAGGCTCAGGTTGGCCACCCTGCCTTAATGGGACAACACCCCTTCCTTACAGATAGCTGGACAAACAAGTTTCCTTTTCTTTACTTCTGACTATTTGATGAACTAGTTTTAAGAGAACACTCCAGCAAAATCAGTTGGTTAGTAACATATAAAATCCTCTGTTATGCCTAAAATCTTTGGAAACATATTTTTTAAAGTTGGTCAAATTTCATAAACATGTCTATTGTTATGGAGATCGCACAAAGTAAATTAATGTTCCCTTTTTCTAAAAGCAATGAACATTGTTATGAACACACTAAACCTCTGTGACTGATTAATTTAAAATAATGTCTTTGTTTCAGTGAATTAAATCTGGAATGATTACTTTATGAATGCTTAAGAGTACATTTAAAATATAAAAGCAGTTTAGAAATACTGATTAAGAAAATGTAAAACAGAGACGAGCTGCATCATGTATTCGATAATATTTAATGTTGTATTCAGCAGGACAGCTGACTTGCCCTTACTACAAAGTTTTTGCAAATAAATCTCTGACAAATTTCAGGGTATATCAAAAAACCTGTGACTGATATTTTTTTATTCCCAAGTTTAGTGCTTTTAATTAGGTACCTTCTCCATCTCCAGTCTTCACCATCTGGCATGCAGTGGAAAACATTTGAAAAAAAACACTCTTCTGTAATTTCTTTCTAAAGAAAATGGAGCATGTCATTTGCTTCATTTGGGTTCAGGGATTTGGTCAGAAGGGGGTGAGCGGGGAGGGAAGAGAGGAGGGAGACAGTGGGGAGAGGTCGGGGCCTGGGCGGAGTGGGGCAGAGCAGGAGTGGAAGTTGGGTGGGACCATAGGCAGAAGAGGTGGGCTGGGGAGCTAGCCTCCTCAAGTGGTAGCTTCACCCACCACCCATGACGGCAGGTAAGAGCAAGTCTGCTCCAGCACACCCAGTGCGCACTGCAGTGTCCTTTGTCAGGGGCTGTATTCAGAGCTGAATGCGCCGGCGCGGCACATTCTGCATGAAGGAGAGGGTACGGGGCTCTCTGCGGGGAACTGTGACTCTCCGCCACAGTGAGGCGGGCCAGGTGGCTCGGTGTCCTTTGCTGCCTTGTCCATCTCCCGCCCCTGGGCTGTGAGCCCGGGCTGCTAACGGGCATGGGGCACCAGTTTAATAATAATAATGCGTAGAGCCCCATAAATTCTAAGGACGGTCCTGACAAGAGGTGTTTATTTAAGGAAACAGCTACAGGCAAACAGATGAGCTTCCACACAACTTTGTTCCAGTTTTGGTATCCCTTGTTTACTAGAGATCACATCCTGTCTGGAACGCTATACAGCACACAAAGACTGTTAGTGGTTATATCATATATTGTATTTAACCAAATCATTACAGACATGCTACAGCAGTTCTATGGTACACAGCAGAGGACACAATATTGCATCCAGTTGTAATGGCACAAAGCATTCCCTCTTTCCCATTGGCCTTCCATGGTTGAGAACTTTAATTCTGTGGTGATATTCCCACTTCCTACCAGCCTACGAAGTAGAAACCTGTGTTCACATTTCAATGGGCTATTATTAAGCTACAAGGCCAACCAGCTACCACCCTTGCTGTTTGCTGTAGAAAACTTAGAGATGCACATTGATGTAGGAAGCATTGTAACAGGTTAACTGGCCTTAAAGACATTATGGGACAGATCCCCAGCTGATGTAAATCGGTGTCACTCCTTTGAAGTCGGTGTTGCTATATCAATTTACACTGGCAGGGAAGCTGGCCTATAGAGAGGAATAAAGCAAAGCTTACATTCTGTTCTCCCTTGGAGACATTGTCTGGTCCGATTTGACCTAAAATACAGATTGTGTGAGAAAGAAGCTTTTACACAGCACAAGGTTAATAGAAATGTTTCCTTCCATTATGACAGGTTTCAGAGTAACAGCCATGTTAGTCTGTATTCGCAAAAAGAAAAGGAGTACTTGTGGCACCTTAGAGACTAACCAATTTATTTGAGCATAAGCTTTCGTGAGCTGAGCTGTAGCTCACGAAAGCTTATGCTCAAATAAATTGGTTAGTCTCTAAGGTGCCACAAGTACTCCTTTTCTTTTTCCTTCCATTGTGTTTTTTCCGTGCCAGTGGCAAAGGTTCTAAAGCACCAAATAACCATCACAACACAGCGTTTGCAACTCAAGCACTACAGCCCTGTGCTAGCTTCATGACAGACTGATGGTGAAATTGACTTGAGGCTGAAGTGAAGTGCGTTAGTCTGATTTCCTTGCCTACGTGGAGAGAGATGCAAGCAGTCGCTAAGCAGCATGAATAGCAATAAATAAATTAGACTGTAAAATTCCTGTAATGTTAACAGAGTGGGGTGCTATTTCTGAGCCTGACCCAGAGCCCACTGGGTTCAATGGAAAGACTCCCATTTACTTCAGTGGGTATTGGATCAGAATTTTAACCTGTCAGAGTCCCTTTAACATGCTTCCTTGGGAAAAATACTCTGTGCTGCTTGTTAGAGATGAAATGAAGGAACAACCTATCTCCAGGCTTTGTTAGGGTAATAGTGTGAAATATTCCCTGTAAATAATAAGTTGGGGAGTCCTTGGTGAGCTGCCTATTTGTTTTAAATATCTCTTGCTTACCATACATTGTTAATTAACTTACATTGTACATTGGTTTGTTTATGAAATATGAAATGAATAAAAAGATAAGATGGGTCAGTCCCTCTACTGATGTAACTTGATGTCACTCCAATGACTTCAATGGAGCTGTGCTGGTTCACATCAGCTGAGGAGCTGGCCTATGATGTGCTTGAATCCTAATCAAACTCTCTCTGGAAACCTTGCTTTTGTGGCATGTGTCCTTGCTTTGCCTAACAGGCAACTACCCGAGACTGATACTGCACTTTGAGCTGCGAAGAAATATCCTGTACTTCATTTTGGAGACCTATGTTCCTTCCACGCTGCTCGTTGTCTTGTCCTGGGTTTCTTTTTGGATCACCCTGGATTCGGTTCCGGCAAGAACCTGCATTGGTGAGCTGCTGCCGGGGGAAAGGTACTTGAGGCATGTGCAAGTGAGAGGGCAGAGTGCAGTGTGCAGTACAGCCAAATGCCAGCTTTTCTCAGATGAGCATGGAAATGGAGAATGACAAATGCAAAGGGCCTGGTGGCACTTCAGCTTTGGCATGTGGAGAAGAGCCAGATTAGGAGCATGGAGGGTGGAGGAGTACATTCTAGTCGGAACCTTCCCCCCATCCCCACCAGAGCTCTGCATGGCCAGGGCTCCAATGCGATCCAGGACCTGAGGCGCGCCTGCTGTCTATTTTAGGCTCCCCTCCATCTACCAGGGTATCTGCATCTGGGTTAATATTTCAGGAAGTGACATCACTTAGGTTCTGCACTTCCCCCGGAGAGGGACTTTTTGCACTAGCTGAGGGTAAGAAAAGAGCCCAGGGGAGGGAAGAAGAACAACACAGAGGGGCTGGCCTTTTACACTGGTGCACTTCAGCAGCTGTGGGGCGGAAGCTTCTCTTCCCACTGGATTCCCTGGGTGGAGAAGTTGCATTTTCTGCTTCCCCCATCTGTACAAAGTGGTATGAAGTGCTTACCGTTCTAAGTCAATGGAGGATTTGGATTTGGTAGTGTTACATCCACTGGGCCTTGGTGTAAAGGACTATCCAATAGGTAAGAGAACCAGGCTTTTTGTTTCCTGAAGTTTGGGTGAAATGCTTTCCCGTTGGACCTGAAAAGATGTCCTTCTCTGCCTTACAGGAGTAACAACTGTGCTGTCGATGACAACTCTGATGATTGGCTCCCGGACCTCGCTATCTAAAACCAACTGCTTCATAAAGGCCATTGACGTTTACCTTGGCATCTGCTTCAGTTTCATTTTTGGTGCCCTGGTGGAATATGCAATTGCTCACTACAGCTCATCACAAAAACGTGCAGCTAAAGAGCCTCAAAAGGTACATACAGAGGTTCCTTAATGAGCAAGGTGATATTGAGTCAGCTGTAGTTGGTCCTTGTTAATGGCATATCCAGGGAAGAGTGAACTAGAGAAATAGTCTTCCTGTTGGGAGACGAATAAGAGGTACATGAGTGTCTCTCTCTTGTTCCTGTACCCATTAAGCAATGGTAAATACAACTCCCACAGTCTCACGCAACACTGGCCCATTGCCATGATGCTAGTGTCTGGAATCACTGAGTGCTACTAGTTCCAGAATCCTAACAAATCTGACAGTGTTCACTGATTGTCTAGATGCATGTTAATAGCCAGAAGAACCTTTCTTGCTGGCAAAATTTGGTGAGTAACTGTGCCAAGCCAAAGCATTACACCAGTGGGGAAGACCACTGTGACCATGGGGAGAACTGCATGTTGCAACATGAAGCCTGCAGGGACTTTTCTTTTCTATTGGCATGCAGCCTTATGCTGTGCACCCAGCCAATTTTATAAGCTAAGAGGATTGGGCTGCCTCAGTGCTTGGAATAGAGACCTCCAAGGAATACCTCCATCCTTCAGGAAATACTGCTGTGATCCATAAGATGGCACTTTCTAAATGTTTAAGTTTTGCATGTAACAACCCTAGCATTATGGGTCATCAACAGTGATAGGCCCTTCAGGTCTAAAGCATAGGGCTCTACCACTTAAGCTAAAGGAGTAACTCCCTTAGTTGAGAGCTGTGTGTAGTCTCTTATCTTCTGTACAGAGCAGTCAATAAAGAAGGATATGACACACTTAGCCAGTGCAATACATGTGTATCCAAATCACATCACCTAACATTAATTGTGCTCTATCATCTCCTAGGGGCCTACCAAAGAAACTGAAGAAGTCAACATCACAAACATCCTCAATAGCTCCATCACCAGTTATAAGCAGAAAATAAACTTAGCCAGCACTGAGATTTCCAGCGATAACGTCGACTATTGTAACCTGACCATGAAAACCCATGACAAAATTAGGTTTGTGCTGAGAAACAAAATGCACAGGATCATCAGCTATTTCACAATTCAGAATCCCAGCAATGTTGACCATTACTCAAAGTTACTTTTTCCTTTGTTTTTCATGCTGGTCAATGTATTTTACTGGGCTTACTATCTGTATTTTTAGAAAATGACACCTTCATTCTCACATTTCAGAGGAGCTTGAAACCAGGTGGGACCAACCCACCTTTATTCCTTGATACCCCTTACTGGACAGAAAACTCACTGAGCTAATCCTACCACATTACACTCGTCCTGGAAAGAAAGGTACATCTTCCACAGCTCATAGAAGGAGCTGCAATTCTCAGAACATTGGGGACCAGAAATACAGCCAGTAAACCCTTATTATTGCTCTATAACCAACATTTTTATCCTGTTCCTTGTCTTGAGTTTCTTTTAATACATGTGGGCCAGAGTGTACTTGTGATTCAGCCACTTTTCTCTCCATAGAATGCTATTAATCTACGATGGCAACTGTGATGCTCTGAATCTCGGGGGAACACCCTTCACCCCCATGTTCATCCTTATAATATGACTGTGTGGTATCCAATGCAAAGTTTGTCACATTAGCTGTCTTCGGAAGGCTCATGATGCGCTGAGCATTGTTGTTTTAATAATGTTATAGGTTGTAATTCCATGTATATAGTTATGAGGCTGAAAATGTGTCCTTATGGCTTAAAACAAACCCAGGCAAAAACTCTCCAGGAGCAGAGGGGCAGTTCATACCTCATCAGAGCATGTATTGGACAAACCCAGCCCAGCCTCACAAGAACAAAGGACTCTGGCCTAGGCAGCAACAAAGGATTGGACTCTCAAGTGAGTCACCACCCCCCTTCCCTTGGTCAGTTTGGGACTACAATGAGGTAATGCTCACTTGACTCTGAAGCGGGGGGGAAGCCAAGGGGGAAGAAAGAACATGATAAAAGGGAGAGACATTTGCCATGCTCTTTCTCTTCCACCTCCATCTACAGACACCACAACCAAGCATCTGAAATGCCGGTCAAAGGGGAGAGCCTGGCTGAAGGTGAGAAGCCTGTGGTGAGAAGGTGCCAGCCTGTGGTGAAAAGCATATAAGTTTGTAAGGACACTGAAAGTGTTAAGATTAGCTTAGAATGCATTTTGCTTTTATTTCATTTCACCAAATCTGACTTCTTGTGCTGTGACTTATAATCACTTAAAATCTATCTTTTGTAGTTAATAAATGTATTTGTTTGTTCTACCTGAAGCAGTGTGTTTGTTATGAAGTGTGTCAGAGACTCCCCTTGGGATAACAAGCCTGGTACATATCAATTTCTTTGTTAAATTGACAAACTCATATAAGCTTGCAGTGTCCAGAGGGCATAACTGGACACTGCAAGACTGAGGTTCCTAGGGTTGTGTCTGGGACCGAAGATATTGGCTAGTGTCATTTGCTTGCACAATCCAAGCAGCAGCTGGCCAAAAGTGCTCACTCACATAGCTGGGAGCAGCTTACATGCTAGAGGCTGTGCAGGAAAAACCCAAGAGAGGGGGTTGTCACAGCAGAGCAGGGTATGGCTGGCTCCCAAAGTCGACGATTGAAGTGATCTAGCAAATCACAGGTCCAGATAACACCAGGGGAAAATCACAGCAACCCTGCTGCAACTTTTGTTACCTCTTGACAATTCTTGTTTCACAAATTGTACGGGAAGGCAAATAAAAAGCTGAGATTTTGCCTCTAACATTGCACTCCAAATATTGTTTGTGCTAGCTTGTGGGCAAGTGTTTTTCTGATGTCTGTTTTATCATATGGAAAAATGCAGAGTTGCGTGCGCGCACACACACGCACAGGATTTGCAGACTCAGGGAGGGTCATAGTGATGGAATTTGCAAATGCTGATCCCATTTGTGTGCACAAAAATGGGTTCTTCATATAACAGCACGTCCATGTGAAAAATGGGTCATTTAAAGGCCAGCTTCCATCCCCTTTGAAAACCATTTCTTATCTTTCGTTTTAAAAATTAGTCCATTTCTAGCCCTCGTAGTTGTAGAGAAAAGCTTGAAAACATGAAGCCTAAAGACTCCAAACCTACGAGGCTGATGAAAGGAATCCAAATGTAAAATCTCCTGATCTTTAAGCCAATCTCATGATTTTTGTTTGACCTGATTCATGATTTTGACCACTTGAGGTTGGCAATAGGGCACTTGTTTCTGTTCTTGAATAAAAGCCCAACAGCACAACCAGTACATCATGCAGGTGTTTAATCTCAGTACGATTTCTCTCTTCCTGCTTTTAAAAAAAAAGAAGTTCCCCTAACATTCTCTGTGCCTGGAGATTTATTGAAGTCCCTCTTGAACTCCTACACTCTTGGATTTGAGTGCCTAAAAACTCATTATCTCCCTGTCTAATTCATTTGCTACAGTGTGACACATCACTGACTCTATAGATAATTTTTGTATGACTCTTTTAAAATTGTACCTAAGAGAAGTCCAGGCAGCTCCCATTGCTTCAAGATGATGGCACAAGCTGCCAGAACTGAAAGCCCTCTCGCCCAGTCCTCTTTACAGTTACAGCACAGATAACAGCAGCTGTGCAAGCTGCCCTGCCAAGGTGACTCGACTCCAACGCAATGAGAGAATGTCTACGTGGCATAGGACTAATACAGTCTCTGTAGTCCACACTGGCCTTGGCGCCTCTGCTCAGACACCAACAAGGGAGTAAAGTGAGGTGATGGGTTTTATAATGTAATCAGCTGCCTGCTAGGAACTGGATTGAGTTCACATTTCACGCAAACCACTGAACAGCCCTGACTGGATCTTTAATCAAACACAGATAGCTTAAAAACTGCATCATCTCTCAAGTTCCATGTTCTATTATTAAGCCCTTTGCCTCTTGCACCCTAGACTTACTGAGCAGGTGACATTGTGAGAGATGACATTTGTCAGGGCACTGGAAACCACAGAACTCCAGAAGCAACCTCCCAAGTTGCCAAAGCTGTGTGTAGCATATTCTGGCATGGGGAAGGAGTAGCACTGTGCAGGTCAATGGGTTGTTTAACAATGAAATGCCATCATTAACACCTCCTTCCTCAACAATAATATATTCTTGATGGTCTTTATCCATGCAGCCTCGGTAAGGGACAAAGCTGCCTTTGCAGATAGAGGTAGAGATGGAGTAATAGGTTGTTGTTTAAGTGTAGAACACTATTACACTTCTCCAGAAAGTCAAATTCAAAGCAGCGCTCGGGACCTAATTCTGTTTGTTGGCTCTATTTTGCTCACTCCAAAATCAGCATGACTGACCGCTTTGTTCTAGAAATGAGTTAAATGTGTGTGTCCCTCCACCCACACTTCAAAGTACTGAGCATTTGGGAACCAAATGCCATTTGGTATTGTGTATCTTTATGCTAGAGCGGATGGTTTAATTTCCTGATTTTAAAATAAGTCTCTTAAATAGATTGTATATGGCTGTTTTTTTTCTTTTTGATATATGCAACTTTCATTACATTACTAAAGGCATAATCTAGAAGTTCTTACTCAGGCAAAACTACTGTTGACTGCAGTGTGTGTCTTCAGGAGGAGTTTTGCCTGAGAAAGGACATATCTGCCTGCATATTTGTATTAGAAGTTGTGCAAGTATGAGTGTGTGCTGGGTATGTGACTGACTAAAGTGAGCTAAGTCTCTTACGAGGGTTTGTTATAGAAGTTGGGCAAAGCATATGAAACTTTATGGATTTCTTACTTTAATAACTTTTTATTGAACCATTTTGCTACAGTACATTGTGAAGGATCAAAACCACATATTCATAAATCATACCTTGTATTAAGTGCAGCACCAGAGAAAAAAATGGGAACCGAACAACAATGGCAAGTGAATAAACAAAATTCCAGTAATGAAATGTAGGCTTGTACATAGTGGCATTTAAACTCTATTCCATAAAATGTAATAAAGTGAATGTTTGAAATATAAAACCAAAGCCCTGGAGAGATCATCTGTTCTTTTAAAAATCACCACTTTCTTTTTGCGTCAATTTCTTCCTTTAATCCCAACTAAAATGCTGTTATCTGTTCTAAGCTGAGCTTCACACACAAGCACTTAACAAAGGGAACTTTCTCTATTATAGTGGAAATGGTTAGCAGCTCCCAGGGTTGAGGCTGAGCACTCTATTTGACAACGCTACCTTTTTAAGAGGGGCTCATAACTTGTTCAAAGAAGTTCTCTGTGAGCTGAAATTCTTCTGCCCCTGCCCCAACTCAGAAAAAAAACAACCAATATTTTTGAAAGTGTCAACACAATTCATTCTATGTGTTACTAGTTTGGGGTCTACGTTATATAGCATACACACTATATATATAAAATAGTACCATACACACATATCCCACAAAGAAAAATCGTTACTTAAAAATTAGTTATGGGTGGTTCAGGGGAACATCCACCTTCACAATCCTTTACAAGCAAGGAAATGCCCAAATGTGTTTGCATTCCCATTGAGCTGGCTTTCTGCAAACATTTGAGCAAAAGAGTTTACTGGCCAGATTATTCCTGGAGGTCCCGATTCAGCAAAGCACTTAAGCACTTGCTTCACTTTAAGTGCAGGATCCTTCTTTAATGTCCCTTAACCTCCACAGTCACTTTCAGTGACAGACTCTAGCCCTTTATAAATAAGTTCCATACACCTCCAGCATGTACAATAACACAATGCACACACCCAACTCCTCACAAATACACTGCAACACAAAATCTTAAATCTGACCTCAGGTGGGTGCAACTGGAGTAGCCAGGAGGCTGTTCTGTTGGACTGAGCTCAAACCAGCCTCCAGCTAGGCCCAAGATTTCAGAGAAAGGGAGATAAAGGTGACATAAAGCCACCTCGGCCTCGTCCCACCACACCTGCACCAGAACAATGGAGGATTTGTCTCTGCTAGTGTAAATCAGTATAGCTCCATTGATTTCAATGGAGTTGCACCAGTTTACACCAGCTATGGATCTGGCCCCAAGAGTGCAGACTGATTCTTGTAGATCTATCACTTACCTTTGACACTAATGACCACAACGTGTTGTTCACAGTCACCATGAGGCATAGATAGAGTCACTCTTGAGATGCTCTCTTTTTTTTCTCTGAGGCCTCATCTACAGCTAAAACTTAGGTTGACCTAGCCACGTTACTCAGGGCTCTGAAAAAGCTCACACCCAGTGTGACACAGTTAGGTTGACCTAACCCAATAGTTCTCAACTTATTTATCATTGTGGGCCTCAGGTTGAGAACCACAGTGCCCCTGCAGTCCCTTATGGCCAGTGCCCCCCACACAGAGACCCCTCCACTGAATGGAACCAGCCTTGGGCGCGGGAGTGGGCAGCCAGCAGCCTGGACCCTGCTGAGTGGGGCCGGGCAACCGGGACCCGGCCCCTGCCGTGCCCCGCCAGGCGCGCGGGCTGGCAGCCAGGACCCAAGGCGTGGGCCAGGAACCTGGGGGTTCTGTAGCACCCCTGCAAACCACTACTTCCCAGGGCCCCCCACCTCCTAAATGCTTTCCTGAATCAGGACTCCAATCAGGGAATAATACCAGCTGACTTAGATGACCAACCAACCACAGTGAAAATTTCAAATTTTGGCAGCCAACTATTCATGAATAATCGGAGGGATTAGTCACTGTAGAAATGTAGAAGTAATGTTCAATTTTTCCCTGGACACCTCATGTGATATTGCTTCTGGGCACTGCCACATTTCATGGGAAGCACTGAATGTGCACTTCCAGTGTAGCATGCTACTTAGCAACCTGGTCAAAGAAAACTGCATTCTTTGCTTCTGCTGTGCTAAGCACAACAGATGGAACCACCAAATCCAGCATGGGTTCTGTAAATATTTCTCTTACTGGGTTGTACCAAAGTCCTGCTCTTGGATTTTCTGTGGACAATTTTGTTTCATTTATTCTCATTGATTTTATAATTCTCATAATTTGTAAATGCTAGCACTGGGGCGGAGGACGGGGGAGGAATTTGCAACCAACAATTTAATTTGTGTTTCGCTTTGTGAACTGCCTGCAAGGGTGCAAGGGTGCAAGGGTGCAATTTTCTCTCACTTAGGGAGTATTCAATATTATTTGCTGAATAATATCTGTGAATAACTCTTGATCTATAGCTTGTTTGCAGGCACTTAATTATGAATACTTGATAGTCAAAATTTAATCTGCTTTGATTGGACACAGGTCCCACAGTGTGTTTCTTTTGCCTTAATTGGGACAAACACTAGCAGATAGAATCAGGTTTCCTCGTGAACGCTTGTGTGGCTACTCTGCTAAATCAGCTTAGATCAGGCAGTTTCAGACCCTGACTTAGAAAGCACCTAAGCACATGCCTAAGTGCTTTGCTGAATCGGGGTCTCCGTAAACATTATGGCCAGTAAACTCATTTGCGCGAATGTTTGTCTGCAGAAACAAGTCGAACACAAAGGAAATGCAAACACAATCAAAACTAAATTATGAAAACAAAATGTGAACTAATATTCACCAAAGCTTTGGGTAGTATGTTCCCCAATCTAGTAAACATACATATTTCTGAAAGCAAAGGCAGATTAGGGGAGTGGGAACACCTTAAAGTAAATTTAAGTATTCAAGCAAATCTACTAGCGGGGAGGGAGTAAGGAGTATAGTACAGGGATAGAAAGAATGAAAGGGACTTGAAAGTAACAAGTGTGAGAAGCAGCCAGGCTATTCTAACCGGCCTCGCTCACACATATGCACGTGTGCCCACACACATACATACATAGGAGGAACTTTCTTAATATTACTGACATCTCATCTGTGGTTATCCACTTTCATAGTAAGCCCCCGTATGATGACATGGGCCAACCCCAGGAGTTTCATTGCAGTGTCGGCTGAGCCTGAGGGTCAGAGTTAACTCAGATTACCCACATGTGAGTTACTCCTCTCAAGTTAGCCTAGGGTCAGTGAGAGCAGCCACGCTGTGAAATACTCAAGTTAGGGTTTGGGGTTTTTGTTAACTTTCACATGGGTTTATTTCCCTAACCACTATCAGCTTCTGAGAGGTATGGCCCAGCTGGGGATTCCTCTTCCCTTCTTACTCAGAAATCTACAGGGCTACACATGGCAATAAGGAGACACCAACATTGCTTAGACACTCCATTCAACGCCACACAACTCTGCCTAGCAAAGCAATGTTGCTACTGCCACCCTAGTACATGTTCTCACTGGCTCCTTCAGGCGCCACATGGCAGCCATGTACTTGGGGATCTCGCTGTTCCGGCATGGGCAGTACAGTCTGTGGTCGGTGTAGTCCACACTAACGAAGGGTGTGGTGTTCCACCCAATTTCCTGGCTCTCTGTCCGTGGCTCTGTGTATTTCTTGGTTGGGTCCAGTGCAGCATGGTGAATAAGATTCAGAAACTTGGCGTCTTCTGTGTTACCGTGTTAAGGCATTGGTTTCCTGGTGATCATGTGAACCCATCTGAGGGATTTGACTCTGTACTTCATGTGCAGTTTTTGGCACTGCAGCTCCTTCTGAACGGTCTCACAGAAAATCTGGTTCTGATGCATCAGGTCAGGCGACTCCTTCTTGTGGCCCCACACAGCAGTGAAGTTGCTGCATTCACAATGGCACTGCACTCACTCATTTGTGGCCCTAGGAATTCTGGGAGCACATCCTGTGATTCTTAGCAGTAAGCTGCATTGCACTATGAATTCCCTCTGTGTATTGTGGGAGAGCTAGTCTGTCCTTTCCGGGCATATGGCAGGGAGAGGGGGGCGGAATTGTGGGAAGGCACTGGAGGACTAGCGACGCTTGAGTGGAGCCAGCCTGCATCCACACTGCAGAATGGTCATGCTAGCAGCTGACAAGTTGTGCTTGCTTATGTTTTAGCTCATAACACCCCGACGGGCTGGTCAACGTGAGTTAAAAGCACCATTACATGCAGATAAAGGGTTTTTGTGTGTGGATGGGACTCGAGTTAGGGGCAACACTCTAGCTACATCTTGAGTTAACTTTGCAGGGAAGACAAGCCCTGATTGTATTAACAGGAGATAATTAAAACTGCCTCTTCCACGGAAGAATGACATGCTCCAAAGAAACTGTGAATGGGAGCTAAACAACGGCCACCAGCTGCTTAATGGGCAGGAAGCTTGATTGGCTCTGTAAGGTGCCTGCCAGCTTTAGAACAAAAGAGGGAAGTGTATGCACTGGCAAGCCCCTCCTCTCCCTAGGAGCTCCATTGGCCAGCCAGAGAGAGATGGAAGCTGATTGGCTCCTTGCTCCCCACAATCATTAATTTAAACCCATGCTGGGGGTTTCTTGAGAGTCTTACCCCTTTTAGGGGCCCCTCTGCTCCTCCCCCATAATTAATAAGAAACTATGGTTTTAGGTGCTATAGGTCTGACTGATCTCCTGGTTTAGCGGTCAGGAAGGAATTTTTCCCATCAGAGCCAAATTGTCTAAAGCTGGTAGGTTTTGTTTGTTTGTTTTTCTTCCTCCCTCATAGCATTACAGAGGTTAAATTGGAATAGGACTTAGAAATTTAGTATTAGGAATTGTATGAATGTCTAGTTCATAACAACATGTGGCCAGTGGGGATAAAAGACCAAGAAGGCCATTGCCCAGAAATAAGAGCGATGCAATCTCCCTGTGAACTGCAGGCCTAAGGGAAAAGGGAAGACCTGTAGTCTTCATGGAACTGGGTCCCTCTTTAATATCTTCTGTCCCCTTTGCAGGGGGGAGAGTGAGAGGATTCACCAGAAGAAAGTCAGCCCTCAGTTATGGATTTATGATAGGAGCCTTATGAATCCTGCACGGGACCCACTCTGATGCCTGGAATGGGGCGATGGGGTAGATAGCACCTCTTCCCAGTGTGAATTTAATAAAACTGCAGCCTGCCACTTAAATATACCCTTCTGTCTGTCCTTGTTCACTTGCACGTCCTGATGAAAAACAAGCAATGTACACAAAGGAAACCGAACCATCTGTGCTTTAAAGGATCAGCTTTGACCTGGGTGGAGCAGGCAGGCCCGCCAACAGGAGGGCCAAAAGGGGCAACTGCCCAGGGGCCCAGGCGATTTAAAAGGGCCCAGGGGCAACCACTGCTGCCACAGTAGCGGCGGTGGTGGCCAGAAGCCCTGGGCCCTTTTAAACAGCCTGGGTGGGCCGCAGAGCTCCTAGGCATGTGCGGGGTGATACTAGCGGTGGCAAAGGCATGTTGAAGTCCTGGCCATGCTGGAAGAGCGCGCCCAGCAGTGCAGCCAGCAGCTCGCTGGGCACCAGCCAGCGCAGGCACAGTGTAACCCAAACGTCAGGCAGACCTTTCTAGGGGGCCCGTTGACTGTTCTGCCCTGGCCACAGAGCCGTCCCCAGGGTACGGCGAATTGGGGTGACTGCTCTGGGCCCTGCGCTTTGGGGGGCCCCACAGGCCAGCATGATTGGCCAGCATGGTTGGTCCCGGAAGTGATGGGTCGATCCCGGAAGTGACAGATTCATCTCTTCTGCCCAGGGCCCCACACCCCTCTAGGGACATGTGGCCCTGGGGCCTGGAATTGCTGTCGGCGGGCCGGGAAGCAGGAGAGAGTTTCTGAGTAATTAATGCTGGCTGGGAAAGGGCCAGCCTCTGTCCAGGTTATATTTGGGGTTGGTAACCAATCAAACCCCACTGATCTCTTCTGCCCAAAGAGGAGGGAGGGAATAAGTGACATCCTGTGTGGAATTTAGAGCTTTGAGGGACCACTACTAACCTACAAATCACATGAAACTCATGTACCTCCTATTGTTCTGAGTAGCCCCTAATGCTGTGCTTTACTGTTCCTTTATATTTTCAGATTGCATTGTACAATGCTGCAAGTATATAGGGGGAAAGAGTAACATTGACCATACACAGTTAGTTAGGATTTGTTTGTGAGAGTCTTTTCCACACAGCATCAGAGAGACAAAAGTGTATTAAACGTAGGAAAATGTGATGGTAAGCCATAAGAAGGGGGACTGAGGGACAAGGGTCAACCTGGTTAGATTTTTAAGTTAATGGCATCCATTGTACAAGTGTGTGGCATTATTGACATGAATTGTGACTGTATAGATTATTGTTGCAACCACTGTTATATATTTGCAGCAAAAATTGTACAAAGGTTGTTGAGTGAGGTGTTGATGATCTGCTGGTTATGATTGTGCTATCTGAATGCATGTATCAATTTTGTAGTTGAAAATATGAATATTGGCTATGTACTTGTATATCAATGTGTTTGATTCTAAGTAGCATTAGTGAAGCATTTGGTCAGCTTCTTGAGAAAAGAATTTGCAGATTAAGTGCCCAATCAAGAAACACTTAACTAACAATGGACCTTGGGAGATTCCAATCCACAAGAGAAGTCTTCCTGGTAACATTTAAGGTAGCATGTGAGCAATGGCTGCTCTCCCTGTAAAGAACTGAGTCATGCATGGACATGTGACTTGCCCATGTGACTCCAAACTCCATCTTGCTGCTGTGATTTTCCACAGTAAGAACAAAGGGGTGTCCTTCCACATGGCAGAGGATATAAAAGGCCTTGGAAACCCCTCCATTTTGTCTTCAATCCTGCTTCTTACTTCTGGAGGAACCTTGTTACAAACTGAAGCTCTGAACAAAGGACTGAATGACCCATCCAAGCTGTGGATGTACTCCAGAGACTTGATTTGAACCTGCAGTTTATTCTGTCACTGCTACAAGCCTAAACCACTAACTGTGCCATGACTGTATGTAATTGATTCCATTTAACCAATTTTAGCTCTCATCTATATTTCTTTCTTTTAATGAATAAACCTTTAGATTTTAGATTCTAAAGGATTGGCAACAGCATGATTTGTGGGTGAGATCTGACCTGTATATTGACCTGGGTCTGGGACTTGGTCCTTTGGGATCGGGAAAACCTTTTTTCTTTTACTGGGGTATTGGTTTTCATAATCATTCATCCCCATAAGGAGCGGCGCTGGTGGTGATACTGAGAAACTGGAGTGTCTGAGGGAATTGCTTGTATGACTTCTGGTTAGCCAGTGGGGTAAAACCGAAGTCCTCTCTGTTTGGCTGGTTTGGCATGCCTTAATAGTAAAGGAACTCCAGCTTTGGCCTTTAACTGCCCTGCAATGTGCCCTAAATTGATACTCTCAGTAGTGTCCCACCAGAGGCATCTTCGTTACAAAGTGTAAACAATTGCACAAGGTGAAATACAGAGAAGAATCAAGCCATAGGTGCCCCTGGGAGTTTTCCTGACACCCCTTTAGCCCATGGGCCATGCTTGATTTTTGGGTTCTTCTCATTTGTTCCGTTTCTTCTTAAAAATGTTTTCTGCCTGCCTCACCCCTGAGCCAGCATAAGCAACTCTTCTCTGATGCAGTATCAAGCACTCCTGGTACAGCTTGAACTCTGCAGTTTGAAGTCAGAAGCAATTTTTTTACAAAGATGAAAGATCCCAGATGGTTAATCTTATTGCCATACATGTGGCTTACATTATTACCTCAAAAATAAATGTATATATGTAAACATTACCATCTGCAGCAAGGAATCTTGTGCATTTTTAAAAGGTGAACGACCTGCTCAGATATGCTCCTACTGAACTGTTAGCAAAAATCTCTTATTTGCTTACTGTATTAAACATGGCAGCATGTAGAATGCCATAAAGCCACATCAAGGAAACGGGCTTTGGGCAGCTCCCGATTATCGCAGTGCTGTTTGACTGGCCAAAGTTGTGGGGTTTGTTTTTTGTTTTGTTTTTCCTCCAAATCCTCACATGGAAATAACTTTTTTGTTTGGTGGTGGAAGTCAATAACAGTAACCCATTGTGGTGCATAGCCCATCGTGAAGCTGAGATTAGCCAATGGACATGTTAACTAGAGTTGGGTGCTCGGTTTTCTTGAATTATTTATTTGACAAATTTTGCTCTTTTTTTCCTCTTTGTAGCTGTATATTGGTTTTAAAAAAAAATCACATCCCCCAACTGATGTAATTCTATTAGTACAAACTCTGTGTAGACCAGGCATTAGAGTAAGAGCTCATACATTTTTAGAAATATTAGCTTCAGTCGTCTTCTGTACTGCGTGCTGTCTGGTATCTTATGTAAAAGCCACATTGCTTTTCCTGCCTAGAAAATGATTGTGGTGCAGTATCTCTCTCTGCTCTTGCTGCAGATGGAACTGGTTGGAAGATTTTCATTTTAAAATGTTTTGTCAGCCTGGGCAAAAAAAAAAAAAATCAATCTGAAGTACGCCCTGTTGGACCGAGACAAAGGCCATTTGTCCTGCCAACTTAAACAGGAAACTAGCTAAGCTAAAAGCACTGGGGGTGAAATCCTGGCCCCATTGATTTCAAGACAGCCAGGGTTTCACCCTGGGCAATTCACTCTCACACATTTTTTATTCATATTCACTTTATCTGAGGTTTGGATTCCAGCTTTTATTTCTTTTATCAATCTTTTTATTAGGTGCCCGTAGAACATACAGACCCAAGGAGAATGATAACAAAAACTACTTGCCACTCGCCAATCATAAGAAACTGGGCTATCCTAGTAAAGTGTATATAATAATGCAAATGAAATGGCTCTAGGTTTTTTGATAAATGAATACCTAAATAATGGTCAACAACTCAAAACCCGAGCCATATAGGAATTGTTACCCTGCAGGGAGCTGTATGTCTTGGTTTAAATTAAACTACATCTATTATAACTTAGTACCCATACAGTCAACAATTGTGCAAAAAAGGCCTTTCTTATCTGATGTGCCTGTATATATTATCCATTCAGTTATATGAGCTCTTTGGTGCAAGGACTGTCATTTGCTAAATGCTTGTACAGTGCCTAGCACAGGGGGCACCTAACCTGGTCAACCTCTAAGTGCTGCCACAATGTGAATGTTAATAAAGTCCCCAGAGCAGTAGTAATGGGGTTGTCCCAGTAAAGCCAAGGCCCAACCCTCAATGTCAGGTCTGTGTGGTGTGGAAACAGACAAGGAGGGGTTAACTGGATGTGGAGCAGATACATCTGGGATTTATTAACCTACCAAGTCCTATTGCCAGGAAAAGGAGGAAGAAGTAAGGAGTGGCCAGTATGGGGGGGTGAGATCAAACTCCACCCAACTGGAGACTGCTTCCCTTCTTGGACCTAGGAGGAGAGGGTGGGACTGATGCTTGACTATGATTAAGCCCTGGAGAGAGAAGGCGTTTTGTTGAACTATTTACACCCTGAAAGCTAGTGGATTACTTTGTCTGTCTCTGCAACACTGGGATGTATGGCTCAGTTGTTCTTGGATTCTCATTAGCTCTCACTTTATAGGAATTGACTATATAAGGATTCATAATAGCAACAGGCTGAAAAATGATCTCTTACAGCCAGATTATGCCTGGTTCTTGGAGGTGTACTAGATGTGGAAGGAGAGACAGGTAAAGTGCTTGGACAGCCTCTTCATCCCCTGAAGCCCCTTATCTCTATTGCACCTTCATAGTAGGTGCCAGAATTTGGCTGCTGGTGTTAGGGAGTTGTCTGCTATTGCTACCTGCAATGCTAATAATGACCCCAACATGGCAGTACCTGGGTGGGCTCTATCCACCCCTCTTCCTACCCCCCACTCTGTGCTGAACAGCAGCAAGTACTGGCAAGAGCACTGCCAGACCTTCTGATGGGTGCAGCAAGTCCTGCTGTTTATGGAGCTCTGGAGGCAGCATGCCTGGTGGGGTGGCCCCAGCGTTACAGCTCTCCTAGCCCAGGACAGCTCTGCCTCACCAAGCCACCTTTGAGTTTTAATTTCATGCATTAGGATGAATGGACAACCCATGGATTATCTTGTCTGGGCAGTGCTCAACACAGGCAAAATTCTGCACTCGTCTCTTCAGTGTACCGGGTGTGCACTCCAGTATCACCATGTCAATGTCTCATAAGAACGGCCATACTGGGTCAGACCAACGATCCATCTAGCCCAGTATCCTGTCTTCTGACAGTGGCCAAGGCTTCAGAGGGAATGAACAGAACAGGCAATCATTGAGTGATCCATCCCCCGTCATCCACTCGCAGCTTCTGGCAAACAAGTGTTCCTCACAAGAATCCCGCAAGATCTATAGTATGCATTCAAATGCCCTTGAAAACTGACTGCCTTAAACAATGACCGTACGTAGACTGTTCTCTCATTTGACTTAAGTAACTAGTGTACATGTGCCTAAAGAGTGAGTGCGTGATAAGACAATATCACTGCCCAGAGCTAAATCACTGCACTGGATCCTACTAAGAAAGACATGTGGTGCTAAAACTTGGCACTGCCATAGCCCTCAGAACAGGGGTGGAAAAACTTTTTGGCCCAAGGGCCACATATGGGAATAGAAATTGTATGGTGGGCCATGAATGCGCTCAAAATTGAGGTTGAGGTGCAGGAGGGGGTGAGGGCTCTAGTTGGGGGTGCAAGCTCCTATGTGGGGCCAGAAATGAGGAGTTCAGGGTGTGGGAGGGGGTTCCAGGCTGGAGTGTGTGTGGGAGGGTGAGGGCTCTGGCTGGGGGTGCAGGCTCTGGGGTGGGGCTGGGTATGAGGGACCTAGACAAATTAGAGGATTGGACCAAAAGAAATCTGATGAGGTTCAACATGGACAAGTGCAGAGTCCTGCACTTAGGACGGAAGAATCCCATGCACCGCTACAGACTAGGGATCAAATGGCTAGGCAACAGTCCTGCAGAAAAGGACCAAGGGGTTACAGTGGACGAGAAGCTGAATATGAGTCAACAGTGTGCCCTTGTTGCCAAGAAGGCCAATGGCATTTTGGGAGGTATAAGTAGGGGCATAGCGAGCAGATCGAGGGACGTGATCGTCCCCCTCTATTCGACGTTGGTGAGGCCTCATCTGGAGTGCTGTGTCCAGTTTTGGGCCCCACACTACAAGAAAGATGTGGAAAAATTGGAAAGCATCCAGCGGAGGGCAACAAAAATGATTAGGGGACTGGAATACATAAATTATGAGGAGAGGCTGAGGGAACTGGGATTGTTTCTTCTGCAGAAGAGAAGAATGAGGGGGAATTTGATAGCTGCTTTCAACTACCTGAAAGGGGGTTCCAAAGACTGGATGGATCTAGACTGTTCTCAGTGGTAGCCGATGACAACAAGGAGTAATGGTCTCAAGTTGCAGTGGGGGAGGTTTATGTTGGATATTAGGAAAAACTTTTTCACTAGGAGGGTGGTGAAGCACTGGAATATGTTACCTAGGCAGGTGGTGGAATCTCCTTCCTTTGAGGTTTTTAAGGTCAGGCTTGACAAAGCCCTGCTTGGGATGATTTAGTTGGGTATTGGTCCTGCTTTGAGCAGGGGTTGGACTAGATGATCTCCTGAGGTCCCTTCCAACCCTGATATTCTATGAGGAGTTTAGGGTGTAGGCGTGTGCTCTGGGCTGGGACTGGGGGTTCGGAGGGTGGGAGGGGGATCAGGACTGGGGCAGGGGGTTGGGGTGTGGAGAGGGTTGCAGCTCTGGCAGGGGATGTGGGCTGTGAGGTGGGGTTGGGGATGAGGGGTTTGGGATGCAGGAGGGTGCTCTGGGCTGGGTTGAGAGGTTTGGAGGGCAGGAGGGAGATTGAGGCAGGGGAGTGGGATGTGGGGAGAGGCTCAGGGGTGCAGGCTCTGGGCAGTATTTACCTCAAGCAGCTCCCGGAAGCAGCGGCATGTCCCTTCTCTGGCTCCTAGACAGAGGCTCTGCTGCGCCCTGCCCTGTCCGCAGGCACTGCCCCTGCAGCTCCCATTAGAGCGCCAGAGGGGGCCCTTTGAGCGGCCCCCAACCCTGCACCCCGGCTGGAGTGGTGGAGCAGGGCAAGCCCCGCTCCCCAGTGGGAGTTTGAGGGCTGGCTTAAAATGCCTGGCAGGCTGGATGCAGCCCGTGGGCCGTAGTTTGCCCACCCCATCTCAAAAGCATCAATGGCATCTATTAGTAAAGACTAATAAATAATATTTTTTTTCTTTAGATCTCAAAGCACTGCAGGACTGGATACAGGCTCTCCCGCACTGAGACAAATGGTAGTTCCACCCACAGAATGTGCACATTTAATGCAAGAGACATTGTACAGTGGGGATAAGCAGGGAAAGTTTTGCCTTAAACCAGTACTGGCTTCCAGTTGTTGCTTCAGTATGGCATCTCTGCAGCATCTTTTGTGCCCTCCCTGTAACAGAAAGTAGTGCTTACTTGAATTGCCGAGTGGGATAGCAGCTGAGGCGAAAGGAAAGTCCTCAAAGCTCTCCTTTTTATGCCTTGCCTGCTGATTACATGTTTTTAGGGACAGGTAGCTTTTGCTAATGAGACTTTTAATAATAAAGTTTTCATTGCTTTGGAAAATATTAACTTTGCTGGGTAGATCAAACAAGCCCTGCAGTTATAGTTACAATATCCTAAAGATTTAGCTTCCCAGTAATAATAGGTCTAAGCCTTCGCACTGCCAGAGGCTATAACTATTTTATTTGAAATGAAACCTCTCATAAATATCCAACTATGAAGTCACTTTATATCAGTTGCTGTTATATAAACTGGACAGGGCTAAATATCCCATCGGCCAATATCAGGGCTGCCAGAAAGAGAAGCTGAATGTACAATGCCTGCAAATTGACAGATCTCCTTCTCTTTATTAAGCCATCCTGGGAAGCATTTTGTTTTGCACATTATAGCAACTTCTGTGACGATTGCAGCCATGGGCCAGTGGTCATAGCAGAGTTATCTTCTCTAAGCCTCAGAAGGTACGTCTACACTTCAAAAAAAAAAAAAAAAAAAAAAAAAGCCCTGTGGCAGTGAGTCGAGGAGCCTGAATCAGCTGATGGGGTTTGTGGAGCTTATGCTATGAGGCTAAAAATATAAGTGTAGACGTTGCTTCTCAGGCTGGAGCCCAGGCACTGACACCCCCCTCCCCACCCCTTTGCCAGGCTCCAGCTTGAGCAGGCATGTCTGCATTGCTATTTGTAGCCCCATAACACCAGCCTCAGTCAGTTGATCTGGGCTCTTAGACTTGCTGCCGTGGGAAGTGGGGAGGGTAAAGTTTCAGTGTAGATGTACCCAGAGATCTAATCTCCTCTTGATGTCTGTTCTATCAGCCCCACAATGGGCAGGGATACTAAAAGGAAGCTGGGCTTAAGTTTTAGGAATATGCATGCTCTATTCTGCTCTCTGTCAGCCCTGGTCTACACTAGGACTTTAGGTCAAATTTAGCAGTGTTAAATCGATGTAAACCTGCACCCGTCCACACGATGAAGCCCTTCATTTCGACTTAAAGGGCTCTTAAAATCGATTTCCTTACTCCACCCCTGACAAGTGGATTAGCGCTTAAATCGGCCTTGCTGGGTCGAATTTGGGGTACTGTGGACACAATTCGACGGTATTGGCCTCCGGGAGCTATCCCAGAGTGCTCCATTGTGATCGCTCTGGACAGCACTCTCAACTCAGATGCACTGGCCAGGTAGACAGGAAAAGAACTGCGAACTTTTGAATCTCATTTCCTGTTTGGCCAGCGAGGCAAGCTGCAGGTGACCATGCAGAGCTCATCAGCAGAGGTGACCATGATGGAGTCCCAGAATTGCAAAAGAGCTCCAGCATGGACTGAACGGGAGGTACAGGATCTGATCGCTGTATGGGGAGAGGAATCCGTGGTATCAGAACTCCGTTCCAGTTTTCGAAATGCCAAAACCTTTGTCAAAATCTCCCAGGGCATGAAGGACAGAGGCCATAACAGGGACCCAAAGCAGTGCCGCGTGAAACTTAAGGAGCTGAGGCAAGCCTACCAGAAAACCAGAGAGGCAAACGGCCGTTCCGGGTCAGAGCCCCAAACATGCCGCTTCTATGATGAGCTGCATGCCATTTTAGGGGGTTCAGCCACCACTACCCCAGCCGTGTTGTTTGACTCCTTCAATGGAGATGGAGGCAACACGGAAGCAGGTTTTGGGGATGAAGAAGAAGATAGCTCACAGCAAGCAATCAAGCGGAGAAACCGGTTTTCCCGACAGCTAGGAACTGTTTCTCACCCTGGACCTGGAGCCAGTACCCCCTGAACCCACCCAAGGCTGCCTCCTGTATCCGGCAGGCGGAGAAGGGACCTCCAGTGAATGTACCTTTTAAAATACTATACATGGTTTAAAAGTAAGCATGTGAAAGGATTAATTTGCCCTGGCATTCGCGACTCTCCTGGATGTACTCCCAAAGCCTTTGCAAGAGGTTTCTGGGGAGGGCAGCCTTATTGCATCCTCCATGGTAGGACACTTTACCACTCCAGGCCAGTAATACGTACTCGGGAATCATTGTACAACAAAGCATTGCAGTGTATGTTTGCTGGCGTTCAAACAACATCCGTTCTTTATCTCTCTGTGTTATCCTCAGGAGAGTGAGATATCATTCATGGTCACCTGGTTGAAATAGGGTGCTTTTCTTCAGGGGACACTCAGAGGTGCCCGTTCCTGCTGGGCTGTTTGTCTGTGGCTGAACAGAAATGTTTCCCACTGTTAGCCACGAGGAGGGGGGAGGGTTGAGGGGGTAGCCACGCAGTGGGGGGAGGCAAAATGCGACCTTGTAACGAAAGCACATGTGCTATGTATGTAATGTTAACAGCAAGGTTTACCCTGAAAGAGTGTAGCCACTATTTTATAAAATGTGTCTTTTTAAATACCGCTGTCCCTTTTTTTTTTCTCCACCAGCTGCATGTGTTTCAATGATCACAGATCTTCTCCTTCCCAGAGGCTAGTGAAGATTAGAAAGAAAAAAAACCGCACTTGTGATGAAATGTTCTCTGAGCTCATGCTGTCCTCCCACACTGACAGAGCACAGACAAATGAGTGGAGGCAAATAATGTCAGAGTGCAGGAAAGCACAAAATGACCGGGAGGAGTAAGTGGCGGGCTGAAGAGAGTAAGTGGTGGGCTGAAGACAGGGCTGAAGCTCAAATGTGGTGGCAGCATGATGAGGAGGCAGGATTCAATGCTGAGGCTGCTGGAGGATCAAACCAGTATGCTCCAGTGTATGGTTGAGCTGCAGCAAAGGCAGCTGGAGCACAGACTGCCACTACAGCCCCTGTGTAACCAACCGCCCTCCTCCCCAAGTTCCATAGCCTCCACACCCAGACGCCCAAGAATGCGGTGGGGGGGCCTCCGGCCAACCAGCCACTCCACCACAGAGGATTGCCCAAAAAACAGAAGGCTGGCATTCAATAAATTTTAAAGTTGTAAACTTTTAAAGTGCTGTGTGGCATTTTCCTTCCCTCCTCCACCACCCCTCCTGGGCTACCTTGGTAGTCATCCCCCTATTTGTGTGATGAATGAATAAAGAATGCATGAATGTGAAGCAACAATGACTTTATTGCCTCTGTAAGCAGTGATCAAAGGGAGGAGGGGAGGGTGGTTAGCTTACAGGGAAGTAGAGTGAACCAAGGGGAGGGGGGTTTCATCAAGGAGAAATAAACAGAACTTTCACACCATAGCCTGGCCAGTCATGAAACCGGTTTTCAAAGCTTCTCTGATGCGTACCACGCCCTCCTGTGCTCTTCTAACCGCCCTGGTGTCTGGCTGCGCGTAACCAGCAGCCAGGTGATTTGCCTCAACCTCCCACCCCGCCATAAACATCTCCCCCTTACTCTCACAGACATTGTGGAGCGCACAGCAAGCAGTAATAACAGTGGGAATATTGGTTTCGCTGCGGTCTAAGCGAGTCAGTAAACTGCGCCAGCGTGCCTTTAAACATCCAAATGCACATTCTACCACCATTCTGCACTTGCTCAGCCTGTAGTTGCAGAGCTCCTGACTACTGTCCAAGCTGCCTGTGTACTGCTTCATGAGCCATAGCATTAAGGGGTAGGCTGGGTCCCCAAGGATAACTATAGGAATTTCAACATCCCCAACAGTTATTTTCTGGTCTGTGAATAAAGTCCATTCCTGCAGCTTTTGAAACAGACCAGAGTTCCTGAAGATGCGAGCGTCATGTACCTTTCCCGGCCATCCTATGCTGATGTTGGTGAAACGTCCCTTGTGATCCACCAGAGCTTGCAGCACTATTGAAAAGTACCCCTTGCGGTTTATGTACTCGCCAGCTTGGTGCTCCAGTGCCAAGATAGGGATATGGGTTCCGTCTATGGCCCCACCACAGTTAGGGAATCCCATTGCAGCAAAGCCATCCACTATGACCTGCACATTTCCCAGGGTCACTACCCTTGATATCAGCAGATCTTTGGTTGTGAGGGCTACTTGCATCACAGCAGCCCCCACAGTAGATTTGCCCACTCCAAAATGATTCCCAACTGACCGGTAGCTGTCTGGCATTGCCAGCTTCCACAGGGCTATCGCCACTCGCTTCTCAACTGTGAGGGCTGCTCTCATCTTGGTATTCATGCACTTCAGGGCAGGGGAAAGCAAGTCACAAAGTTCCATGAAAGTGCCCTTACGCATGTGAAAGTTTCGCAGCCACTGGAAATCGTCCCAGACCTGCAACACTATGCGGTCCCACCAGTCTGTGCTTGTTTCCCGAGCCCAGAATCGGTGTTCCACCGCATGAACCTGCCCCATTAGCACCATGATGCATGCATTGGCAGGGCCCATGCTTTGAGAGAAATCTGTGTCCATGTCCTGATCACTCACGTGACCGTGCTGACATCGCCTCCTCGCCTGGTATCACTCTGCCAGGTTCTGGTGCTGCATATACTGCTGGGTAATGTGTGTGGTATTTAATGTGCTCCTAATTGCCAAAGTGAGCTGAGCGGCCTCCATGCTTGCCTTGGTATGGCGTCCGCACAGAAAAAAGGCGTGGAACGATTGTCTGCTGTTGCTCTGACAGAGAGAGGGGCGACTGACGACATGGCTTACAGGGTTGGCTTACAGGGAATTAAAATCAACAAAGGGGGTAGCTTTACATCAATGAGTATTTCAGGCAGGACTTCACGGAGGGTTCCAATAAGAAATGGTGCACCTAAGTAATTGTTCTTATTGGAACAAGCAGGTTGGTCTGGCCTCTGATTGATATATGGCTAGATTTACCTCGCTGTACCTTCTCTGTGAGTGACTGCAGTGTGACCTAGAGGAATGAGTCCCCTAGATGGGGGTGGGGGGAGCAAATGAATACAAAACAAATCTGGTCTATTTCTTGTTTTGATCCACTCCATCTATCTTTTACATCTTTGGCTGGCAGCAGACGGTGCAGAAGGACTGCAAGCCATCCACATCTCATGGCTGCTCGGCAGAAGATGGTACAATAGGACTGCTAGCCATCCTCATCTCTTCCCTGCCCAGCAGAAGATGGTACAATAGGACTGCTAGCAATCCGTATCGCCTGCCTGCTCACCATAAGATGGTTCAATAGGACTGACTGCAGGACTAAAGAGAATGACCTGGTCAAGTCACTTCTAATGTAGTCCCTGCACCCATGTCTGCCCAGGTCCACATCAGCCAGGAGCACCTCGGACATGACGATGACAGCTACCAGTCCTATCGTACCATCTGCTGCCACAAGGCAATGGGTTGCTGCTGCTGTGTAGCAATGCAGTACCACGTCTGCCAGCACCCAGGAGACATACGGTGACGGTTACCTGAGCGGGCTCCATGCTTGCCGTGGTATGGCGTCTGCACAGGTAACTCAAGAAAAAAGGCGTGAAACGATTGTCTGCTGTTGCTTTCACGGAGGGAGGGAGGGAACGGGGGCCTGACGATATGTACCCAGAACCACCCACGACAATGTTTTAGCCCCATCAGGCATTGGGATCTCAACCCAGAATTCCAATGGACAGCGGAGACTGCGGGAACTGTGGGATAGCTACCCACAGTGCAACACTCTGGAAGTCGACGCTTGCCTCGGTACTGTGGAAGCACTCCACCGAGTTAATGCACTTAATGCACTTAGAACATTTTCTGTGGGGACACACACACTTGAATATATAAAGCCGATTTCTAAAAAAAACACTTTTATAAATTCGACCTAATTTCGTAGTGTAGACATACCCTCAGACTACAGTTCCTTATAATACTGCCAAGAACCAGCACTCTATTCTTTGGTGCCCAGGGGCTGGAGTTAAATAATAAAATAATATATGTTCATTATCACTTTAATCTTAGTTTTGTACCATGCCTACGTTTGCCCATTTTTAATAGTGTGAGATAAACGTGTTTCTGTTCCAAGCTCCAGTATTTTCTTTCTTAATTAAATTGGTACATTTCAGGGTGGCTAAACTGCCCCCTCTCCCAGCCTCCCTGTTATCTTAGCCCACGTACATGAAGCTCTGAGAATAGGTACTGCACTCTTCATGACAAGCGAGCTGAAAGGACCATGGGCCAGATTTTAAAGGTGTTTAGGCAGATTTTTAAAGATATGGAAATAGTGGGTGTTAGATGCGTAGGCACCATTGAAAATCTGTCTAGGCACCGATCTGCATCTTTAGATGCCTACATAGCTTTAAAATCTGGCCCTATATGACAATAATAATGCATTGCTTGATTAAGCATGTCCATGTTCCAAACATTTGCCTTCAATAACATTGGAATATTGAGAAGAGTAGGAGTAATAGCTAGAATGCAGCAGACTGATCTGGACACTGTCCGAACTGTTGCAAATTTCCAAATTCAAACCCTTTTTTAAAGGTTCAGCTCTGTTGCGCAAGAGTATGTCTACACTGCAGAGAAAAGCCCATGGCTGGCCCATGCCAGCCAACTAGGGCTTGTGGGGCTGTTTCATTGCAGTGTAGACCTCTGGGCTAGCGCTGGATCCTGGGCTCAAGGACCTTGAAAGGTGGAAGGGTCTGAGAGTTTGGGCTCCAGTCCCAGCCTGGAAGTCTACACTGCAATCAAACAGCCCCACAGCCCAACCCCTGCAAGCCTGAGTTGCGGGTATCTAGTTGCTGTGTAGGCATACCCTTAAAGTCCTGCCCTACCCCCAACTTCCACCTTGCCATCATCCTGGCATTAGAATAGCTACCCGTCAGCCCATCTGTCTCCCCTCTTCCCTGCCCACCCACACACAACTTACCTCTTTCCTACTTTTCTTTCCAGGAGGGCAGCTCTGTTGGGGTCTGTGCTAGTCCCTGGGAGCTCCTTATCGAATCTTTGCAAGTACTGATGCATTCCAGAATCACCTTTGCCCCAGATTTTAATACTAATATGCATTTATGTGGCAACTCTCATATCAAAGACCTTTGAAAACTATTCATAAAGAATCATTTCTGCATCACTGCAGCCCTGCCTGGGGTGAAGCAAGGCAATTGTTCCACAGCCATGGTACGCAACAGTTTAAAACAAGAACTGACGATGACTATTATATCCACTGCAAATGCATAACTTAGCCTATGAACATTCAAAGCAGAGATGCTAGGGCCCATGTGGTACATCTACAATTTGGCTGTTTTTCCTGCTCCCAAGAGAGGAGCAGAGAGATGAGAGAGAGCTCTCCTTTTTGCACAAATTAAGGAGCAACTGTACTTGATTGAAGTGAGCCTATGACTCTCAGAAGCCTTAAGGTTGTGAGTTCAAAATGAAGGGACTAAGGGGATTCTTTAAGGCTCCAGCAAGAATACAGAGGCTACCCAAAGGAATAATGCATGGCCTTTTCTTAGATGAGTGCATTTCAGCCAAGGCAGTTCAGTGGTGAGAGAGAGTATCCAAAGAAAAGACAGAGATAATGTGTCAAAGGATTTCCACCTCAATAGCTTGCTAGGCATTACTTGTAAACCATACTTCTAATAAATCTATTGAAAACATCGGAGCATCGTAGTGAAAATAATGGAAGTGACCTGCAGTAGGAAATCAAGAGAAGGGATTGTCCCTTACAGTCCTGGAGCATGAAAATTCCACCTACCCTGTCTTTTTTTTTTTTTTTTTTTGAGGAACCCAATGCTGTTCATTGGAATTCAGCCTGAACTGTAGCGAATTCCCTGCCAGACAAATGGGATTGTAAAGTTCAAGGACTGCATACATGTCCTGTTTTGTGTTTTACACCACTAGTTAATGTTGAAAATACTCTTTCTACAGCAGTCTGAGACATGCAAGTCCTATGCTGAAGTATTACCAGGCAGTGGGGAAAGCACACAAAGTAGGTGTGGGATATGGGGAATGCTGGAAATGTGGTGGTGGTATATGGGAAAACACTGCTGTGATTCTTTAGGTGGAAGTGCTACCACTTTCCCTTCCCTACCTCATCCCCACCACATCCCACACCCGTCCAAAGCCGAGCTTCAGATAAACATCTGAATATTTGGCACTGAGCTTCCAAATCTTTTAAGTACTAGCTACATTATGTGGCATGGGTCAGTGTATTACTGGAGGAACTTACGAAGCTTTTTGGATTCTAACGTTTATTATCTGCATCCATGGTATAGAAGAGAAGAAGCAAAGCAGCACTGAAAAGACCCCCTGCAACGCTCAGACCTTGCAAGGAAAACTTTTTTTTTTATGTAAGCAGATTTTGTTGTGCAAAATGGGATCCAAGAGCTTGCATAACTCAGATATCTGGCACTAGAATACTGTCGCCGGCTCTGGCTGTGCAGGGTAAAGATTTTGAATGCCTATAGTCATCCATAATGTAGCAGAAGTTGAAGCATGAAAAAGCAACAAATCCATGATGAGCACCAACAGTCAAAGACCAATCCAATTCTAGTGATCAAAAACCTAAGGGGAAAAGCCGGTCTAGGTGACGGACAACCATCATCCTCAGGAGATAGGCATTGATTGTTTCTAAAAATAGCATTACTGTGGGCTACCTATCAGGCAAATGAGCAAATTGATGGCACCTCCTTTTAATCTTTCAGAGAAAACAATTAAAATATATAGGCTGTATTATTAAAATATGTAAAATTTATAATTTAATTATAAGATTAGAGCTTTATAGCCTGATGGCCCCACTGTATTTTGCATATTAGTGAACAATTGCTTCCTTAAAGCACGCAGTAGAATCATTTACTTGATACTTGAGAATAAGTTAATTATGGATCCCCTGCCTTTGACTAATGGATTTAATAATCACGTTACTGTAGAATTAACTTCTACTTCCCCGTGTTATAGCACTAATGAGGAGATTCATAAGTTAAGTTTCCTAAAAGTAAGATTGGCGTGTGTTCATGCGCACAAAGCTGCCCGTACAGTTCCGGCTTCCAGCCAGCAGTTCCTCCAAGAACATTTTCATGGTAGCCATCACTTTTGCCTCCATCTATCCTTAATCCCCACCAGCAGCTTGCCATCCCCGCAGCTGGCTTTGCCAGAAAGCTTAGTTTTCAGTGTGAAAGGATAATTTCCAATCTAAGGGCCAGGTTGTAAGAGAGGATGTGAGGAACCCTTCCCTCAACACATTTTTGCTCACTTATGCATGGGCCACCCAGAATCTGAGCCAAATTCTGCTCCCCATAACACCAGTGCAAATTCAGAGTAACTCCATAGGTCTCAATGGAGTTCTACTAATATAAAACTAGCAAAAGCTCAGATTCATTCCCTTACTGCTTAGCTCTTCAAGCAGACGGACCAACAGATGCCCACATGGAGGTACCAAACTGTGTTAGCAAAGAAATCTCTGTAAATTGCAAGGAATTTGATCAAAGAGAAGCCCTGGCACATTGGAAAGATTCGTACATAGCACAGTGAGAACATAACTGCACACCTCACAATGCTTGGTTAGCATCCCCAGCCTGGAGACTTGGTTAGGGTCCCCAGCCTGGAGACAGAAGGACAAAAATCTTAGTGCCAACAGCTAACAAGCTTTGGGTGCCAGAGACAATTAATGCTCCAGTCATTGCCAAAGAGCTATAAGGCAGGAAAGTGGAGAAGTAGTACAAAGACAAGAATGCCCAGCCATTACCACACTGCAAGTGGGAAATAACTACATTTCAAAGAGAACTTGCCTGGCAAGCGGTAATAGCTATTGCCTCTGGACCAAGGTCATATATCACTGCCACCCCCAAGAGTCGGACCTACAATAGGAACAGAAGGTCTCTAAACAAAATCAAGGAGTACACTAGCTCTCTTGAGGACATTCATAATGCTGCCAACAGAGGTAATACAAAGCCAGCCAGTCACTGACAATGAAAATCAGCAGGAGCAGCAAACACAAGTTCAAGGTGAAGATCCACCTCAGCTACCAAACAAGCTTCTACAGAAGAAACCGTTTTGACTTCAAGAGGAGTTTTCCTGAAGGAGGATTGAGGGTCTGGCCCACAAACCAGGTGGAGTACTACATTGTCTTGGGTATGGTCTCCTAAACTCAATTCCTCTTTCGCTCAAATAGCCTCTTACTTAAACCAAAATTAATCAGGACATGCAATGTTTACAGTGGATAGTCATATAGCCATGCATTTGTGTTGGGATACTAGGCCTGGCATCTTAAACGCACATAAATAACAGCCTCTGTACGGAGCCCTTTCGGTGATGATTACAGATCTGACAAGGAACTGGGATGCAGCAGGAGTACTGGGACTGTGTAGTGTACAAAGAGATGACAGCAAGGAACTAGGGTAAGGGGGGAAACTGAGATTGGATTAGAAGTCCAATAAGGGGCACTGGGACTGGAAGCCAGTGTGTGGGGGAGGGAGGAATAGATTTGAATTCTAGCCCTTCCTCTGCCACACAGTTCCTATGTGATGCTGGGCAAGTCACTTAAAGCAAACTTTTTACAAGGGGTCACTAATTGTGTTCCTCAATTTCTAGGTGCCTGACTTGAGATCCTGGCATCTGATTTGCAGAAGAACACAGCTACAACTGAAGTCTAAGACTTTGTCTACAGTAATGAAGTAAATAGATCTAAATTACGCTAGTTAAGTTAACTTAATTCGATGTAGCTTAGATTGACTTAAAGCGCTGCCAACACTGTGCTGTGTCGATGGGAGAGCACCCTCCCATTGATTTATTGTGTTTTCACCAGACCCGCTAAATCAATGCCGCTGCATTGATTTAGCACTGTTGTGAAGACAATCCCTAAGGGAGGGATTTGAACATCAGATGCTAAGTACTCTGAAAAAGCTAGTACTGGGCATCTCAAATTGGGGAAACTTTTGACCTTAATCTCTGTGCCTCAATTCCCCATCTGTAAAATGGAGATAATAGCTTCTTACCTCCCAGGGGTGTTGTGAAAATAAATACGTAAATGTTTATGAAGCAATAGCTCCTTCAGCAACGAGTGCCATGGAAAAGCCTGTAAGGTGGTTAATAATTCTGTCTTCAGAACAGGGTTTGAACAGAGTGCAGTAAATAAGGCCTAAGGCCACACAGTGAACAATGAGGATACAACAGAATATTGAGTAGCTCACTGAATGAGGCAAGGGACCTGTGGGGAAAAAAAACAGTGCGTGCTCATGTAAATAAAGACTGTATCAAAATCCATGCATTCAAGGGGGCTGAATTATAGCTTCATAAGCAACCTGGTTTCTGGCATTGCCTAATTTTTGAATCCTTGACTCTGCAACCTTAATATGCTTTTAACGTTGGGGAAAGGGGAAGAGGGTAGTGAATGCAATGTAAATATAGAATTAACATGAATATAAACTACAGCTTCCTAGCTATTCTTTCAGATTTCTTGCGAGACCACAAATGAAGATTTGTGCAGGGCTCTCAACTCTCCCTATAGGGTTCTGCAGGGGAAAACAACGGAGGGAGAGACCTGGTCAACGGTTACCTTTGGAACCCTAGTGTAGCCCCATTCAAGTCTAGGGGAGGTGTTGTACATTGGTCTTTGTTTTTTTTAGCAGAGATCTATCCACTGAGTGCTTACAGAGATAAGGGGCCAGGCTCTGAGGTCCGTACTCAAGCAAAATTGAGCAAATGTCTCCGGATCTGGCCCACAGACTAGAACACCTGACTCCAATGTTTTCTTCAAAAGAAATAATATGTTAGGGTTGTCAAGACCCAGTTTCAGGATGCTTCCACCATATACCATGTATTACCATGTAAAGCCAAGTAATGCAGTGTAATGCTGCAATTTAACATAATACTGCGACATGATGAGAAGCCAGGAAATGAATAAAAAAATTAATTTCCTAAACAATTCGCTTAAAGGAATCACTGTGCAGGGGAAATATGGTTTTGCCATTATCCTGCTGGAAGAAGCATTGCTACGACTGGTAGCAGGACATAATGTGTTCTATCAGAGGAGTTCAGGATTTTTGCTATTATCAATAAGTGCCTATTCCTTGGGGCTCCAGTTACCAGCCTTTCTGCAGAAACCTGACAGCATTCTGCTCATTCTTGCCCTGTGCCAGTGAGACCAACTGGTTTGAAGTGAGCTGCATTAGTGGAACAGCTCCTCCCAGCGGGGTTAAGGAGCCAGTTTCTCAGCCCCACAGTGGTACATAGGGACCTTAAAGCCATAAAGGGAATGCTGAAAGTTGCAGTAGGATGTATTCAATGGGTGGCCCAAGCTTGTGAAATCTGCTCTTTCTGGAGCACATGCTACTCTGGAAGTTATTCTTTCAAGATAGCACATCCATCTGGAATCTGCTTCTTCCAACACATGCCCAATTCTGGAACTTTCTCCCTCAGGTGGTTCTCCAGAGCTCAAGCTTGGTGAGCCTCAGGAAAAACCTACTTGTGAGGCTAGGATTTTGCTTGACTTTATGGCAGGAAATGATGGGGCTTTAACAGGCTAGGGGTTCTGCTATAGTCTGTTGATCTCTTATTAGTTTCACTGTGGTAGCATGTACAGGTGCCTTGGCAGTGGGGATGAGTACAAGTTTCTAAATAACTGCAAATAAGATACAAAAATAAATCAGAATGTGGTTTATTTATTCAGGGATCCCATTCCACCAACATCTCTCCAATCCCAAGCAATTTAAAATGGTTTTTGAAAATTGTCCTGAGAGGGTACCAGCCCGATGCATGGGATGAGGCTGTCTGCCATGAATCTGGGCAATAAGGAAACACTAATGATTTTTCACTTGCCCATAAAAAAAAATCACTCATTAGGGCAGTTTGATTCTGCAAACTGACTACATGAAAATTGCAACTTGCTCTTCAAATCCGCTATCTGCATATTCATATTTCAGCGACACAAATATATCTCACTGCTTTCTCTCCTGTTAGCCCTAAAGAGCCAACTCAACTCAAAGACAGTAAGCTGGAGACTGTTCCTTCCTGCTTCTCATCAACATAATTGTCAGTTGCACATGGAAGGTGTTAGGGTTGTACAGGTGCCACTGAGGTAACCATCTGAGGACCGTGAGTTGCACAGGTTGGGCCTGCAGTCATGGTAGCAATCTGTGAGATGGACAGATCTTAGGCTTGACTTTCAGAACCCAGGCTGAGTTTGCAGGCCTAGGCAGTCAGACCTCTCTCTACATGTAAAATGAACACTTTTAATATAAATAATTGAGGCACAATAAATCAGGACCCATCAATACCATTTTTAGAGTTGCTTTTGCAGCAGAGAATTGCACTCGAAAGAAATTAAGATGAGGATCTTGAGTATGCCAATGATATTGACTGTCATGGACCATGGACTCCTGACCAACTACAGATAGAGCTGCAAAAAACTGCAGAATCTGTGGGACTTAAGATCAGTGGTAAGAAAACCAAAGTTATGCAAGTTTCCTGTAAAATGGTAAGGAATGACCTGCTGATGCTGCGTGTGGATGGCAATGACAGTGAATGGGTGAATCGCTTATCCGGGTAGTGAGTTGACAGCAGGAAGTTCTATAGCTGCAGAAGTCATATGTCGTATCAGTCTTGCATCTATGTAATTTCACCTTCTTCAAAGATCTCTGTTTGGGCCATGGGATGTCTGTGTGACAACTAAGATAGGAGTGTTCAATGTGGTAGTGATGATGATTTTGTTACATGAAGCAGAAACATGGCCATTATAAACAGCTGAGGAGAAATGTTTTGCGTTTTATTTCCAGTGTCAAAAGTTATGGCGTGTTCCGGTGGCTTGATTTTTGTCACAAACAAGGAGCTAGTTACAAGGAGCTGCAGTCTTGCACCAGTTGACAACACGACAGCTGCAGTGGTGGCATCCTGTCTGATGTGCAGAAGATGGAATGCTTTTACAGATGTTTTATAAAGCTGAGGTCAAAGGATGGAGAGCAAGAGACTGACCACAAATGATGTTGGAAGATGCCATTTTGAGGGATTTAAGAAGCCTAAACCTTCCCAAACTGACTCTTGCTGAAGGAAGATTTGCAAAGGACTGTTCAAGATGGAAGGCCATTCTGTGCACCACCACATCTACATCACATCCATGTGAATCTGCTGCTGCTGGGTGAATATAGCATTTTAAAACCATTTAGAACTGTGTTAGAGAGCTGCTTTGGCATCCCAGTAGAGCAGTCTTTGAGGGACAGCTGAACACAGATCAGAGTTCATTGGTTTAGTCATAGAGTGGTTAGGATTTTATATGGCTTTCCATGGATACAGTTTTAGATAGTCTTCCAAGGCAATCCCACAATACACAAAACAAAGGCAACAAAGCAAATGCTTGGCAATTTCTTTCTTTCTTGGTTAGTACTTAGATTGTAAGCTGTTGGGGGCGGGAACTGTTTTTGTTCTATATTTGTACAGCACCTAGCACAATATGCTGTGACTGGGGTTCCTATGTGCTACTGCAATACAAATCATAATAACTGCTAATCTAGCAGGTCAATGTAAACTAGACTCACTGACTAGTGCTTTATCTTGTCTCGTGGGTCCATGAACTACCAGCACTTTAGAAATGGTTCCTTAAGCGTCATGGTAATGACCATTTAACAAAATACTGTTACACACTTTAAGCCACATTTCAATTTGTCATTTACCCCTTTTTGAAAATGGCATAATTGGATGTCTTGCTTGGGGTTGCTACCTGAATAGAGGATCAGAAGGGGACTGGTTAGTGAGGGGGAAAGGATGGGGTGTGGGCAGACAAGGAAGGGGTGTGGTTCAATGGTGAAGGAAAACTGTGGAAAGCAGGGTTGCAGAGTGGAGTCTTGGAGACTGAGGAACAAGGAGAGCTGGGTTGGGTAAGAAAGTACTTTGTCCTGGAAGGGTATTTCAGAGGGTTGGGCTTTTCAGTCTGAATGGGCAATACATATTGTAACAAGATGTATGCAGAACAACCAAGTCACAAATGTGACCCGATTTTTGTAAACCTCCTCCATTACCCTCTTCCCCATCCCCCCACTTCTTTAACCATGTTTACCGTTAGATAAGTTCTTTAGAGCAGGAAGTGTGTCTTCCTATAAGTTTGCGGCAACAATCATACTAATCTTACCGATAAGGACACAATCATTTCCTGTTACGTCTGTGTTGTTTTTTATTTTGTGGAGAGCAACAGAATGTTAATGAAAGGAAGATATTTAGACTATGAAGTTGTCTGGGCTTCTGCAAAAGACAATCACCAAGTTTGCCCCTCCCCCTGTCCCCCACACACATTGAAACAAGCTTCCAAGCTTATACACATATTGAGGTAATACTATTTGCATATTAAACCATATAGAAATGTCCCTTTAAATCCTGGGTGAAAGATCATATTTCCACTCTGTGATTCTTCTTTTCTTCTGTATTTATTTAACACAAACCTTGGTTATGAAAATGTGAGCAAATTTGTCTCACTAGAGTCATGATCATCATCATATTGACTTTAATGTAGCTGCTACTTGTGAAAATTACTTCTGGCAAAGCTATTGCTAATGAAAGATTGTAGATGGTTCATGGGGTGTTAAACAGACACGAATATGGCCATCTGTTCATGTTTCAGTCTTGATCACTTTTATATTAGAGTAAGAAATGAGGCTCAAATAAAGATTGGATCAGCCCCAGACCATGTTAACACTCATTGTGCTGGGCTGCAAAAAGCTATCCAAAATGACCCAAGAATTTCTCACCTGGGACCTTTTTCAATTTTATGAAGCAACAGCTTTTTAATAGCTTGCTGAATTTCCATTGTGCACACCACAGGTAGTGAGAAAAATCAATGTTTTAAAAACTCATTTGACGTGGCTTTGAAGACAACCGATCTGATTTTCCTCTCACTTGCATTCATTTAATTCCATTGACTTCAGTAGAGTTAATCCTTAGTTACACCTGTTTAAGTGAGAGCAGAATCAGGCCTAATTCTTAATTACCTTATCTATAGTGTTAAATCTTCAAGATATATCTGAATTAAAGTGACATAGTGACTAACACTGGCTATTCAGTGAAAACCTCAGGCAACTGCCCGGCTATGTTAAGGAGTCCTTCCTACTTATTAACATCCTGAATGTCTGCACTGGGCTTTTCCCCAGTCTAACTTCTCTCTGCAAACATGGCTCCCTACAACAAGGAACATTCATTTTTCACTGCATATAAGCCTCTGAAAACTTCTGTGCTTTACTGTAGATTTTCATCCACTGCACTTCCAAGTAATGAAGTTGACATTGGCATTTAGAATCTGTAATGTGAAACAATATATGTACAATTAGAATTTGATGTGGAAGTGTGAAATATAAAATATATGAAATGGATCAAGAAGGTGGGATAAGAATCTGTTTCAATTAAATTCACTAGTCACATATTTGCTGATTCTTAAAGTTCACAGCATCACTTACATACTTAATATACTATTTTATAGTGTGACCCTACAGCCAGAGGTAGTGCACAGTACAGAATATGAATTAGCCCAGCCATGATGTAGACAATATGAAGTGTATCACAGGTCTCTTCCAGGCAGGCTTTAAATATGGGCCCTCAGAAGTTAAAAAATAAATGAACCATTTTAGCTGATATTCCCCCAAAAATTCATCTTCAGGCAAGCACGCAGCATGGAAAAGAAGTACAATTTACAGTGTTCCTTGTATCATTGGCCCTCTCCCCAGGGCCTGAGAGAAGATGAGGTCTCCCATCCTTGGGAGCGCTCTGAATCTGGGCTTAGCTAGCCCCGGTCCTCTCCCCTGGCACTTTCTTCCTGTGCCTTTTTATCAGTCCTCTGTTTATGACCTAATTAATCCTCTAGCACCACCCACCTGCCAGCCCGATTAGATAATTACATCCCAATCAGACCAGTCTGGAGGACCTAATTAGTGCTACAGTGATCAGAGTGCTGTCTGACCTGCTAGCTCCCAGCACTGTCACACCCCTATTACTATCATTTTCACAAGGCAGGGGGACAGAGCCAGAACAATGAATCCAGGGACCCACCTCCATGTTTGAAGTTCAGATCTGGTCCAAGTGTGATGGCTTGGGGCCATCTCTACAAAGGATCCATAATGGAATTATGAATCCAAACACACGCAGACTAGGGAGATATTTGGACCTAAATCTTGGTCCAAATGTCCTGGCTCTGGCTCAGATCTAGAGGTAATTCCCTAGTGTGCTGGGCATTGATTTCCACCCATGTTTAGTTCTTTGTGACTAACACTATTAAGGGAGTGAGAGAAAAGAGTGAAATAGAAGAAGGTATGTACTTCTCTGCTCTTTCATCAGTTCATTCTGTACCTCTTCCTACAGCGGCTACAATATAATGTTTTTCAATAGAGCAACTCTGCAAATTTGGCTCAAGGAGACCCTGAGCAAACAGCATTTCACAACCCTTCAACTCAGCTGTCAGAGGGAAGTGTGTTTCATATGTATGCTTTCCAAACTACATTAGAGAAAAGCTTCTAGGTTTGTATGCATTTTTATTTATCAGTTCCAGATCAGGAACCTGATGCTAATTTCTCTTTAAAGCCTCCGCAGTACATTTATATTCCAAAAACAAAAAAGGAGTGTGACGTTTTCTCTTTCTCACTCGCTCGCTCTTGCTGTGTGTGGGGGGTTCCTCCCACCCCTTGGCTTTACTCTAAAGACCTTTGCATTTCATTACAGTCTCAAGATGAAGGTTCTGGAGGTTATAGTAGTGCTGGTAGCCCTGGTACAAGTTTCTCAGAGTTTCCCCACATTGTACTACAGGAGCTGGATGAGATTGTTAAGGGAAGGAGATAGCTGTGGAAAATGCAATTTGGAACTTTGCTCCAAGCCTACACACTGTCCAGCCGGGACTGTATTAGATCACTGTGGCTGCTGTTCTGAATGTGGGAATGTGGAAGGGCAGATCTGTGACTTGGACAAGGTCAATCATTTCTACGGGCAGTGTGGGGAGAACTTGGAGTGCAGGCTGGATGCCGACGAACCCAAGTTTGGGGAAATCCCTGAACCACAATGTGTCTGCAAATCCCAGGAAAGTGTCTGTGGACCTGAAGGCAAGACCTATGCGAACATCTGCCAATTCAGTGAGGCTTATTCTGAGAAGAGAAGAAATATCAACATGAAGCACAAAGGACCATGTGAATCAGGTAACATACATAGACATGTATACCAAGTAAACTGTTCTCTAAACCAGATATATAAAGGAGACAAAGATTTGATGTTAATTTCTAGAAATATCTTTTAATGTTTCAGTCTTCTTACAGCAAAATTATGCTTCCGCATCATTATAATTACAATAGTACTTCTTTGAGATTTAAACAAGTAATTCATCAGCTGGTGTTTAATCTTGTGTGTTGTAAGCTTGTTTATTACCATAGTGGATTTTATATCACATGGTCACTAATAAGCAACAAATCTACAGACTAGGTGATCTCCAAATATGTGGCGTGTGAACTTGTATATTACACAAGTTATATGTAAAGTTATATATGACCATAATGGAATTAATGTCACAAAGTCACTAATAAGTGAAAGATGTTCAGAGTAGCTGAACAGAAAGTGAAATGTGGTGAGGGTCGACCACAGAGGTAAAAAATCTATAGAATTGTTATTTAATGCCTGAATTGATATTGCAGTGGTGGGTAGCAAGGCATGTCTCAGTTAATATGGTGGTGAAACCGGAATGGAATGGAATAGAATAAGGTTTGGAAATCACTTTAATAAAATTCCACTCTTGGTATAAAGAGTTAAAAACAATGTAACAATGATTTTTAAAAGATCTAAAGACCCACTGATGATTACAAATCCACACATTAGAACAGAATCAAACTGGAATAATTTCCCTAAAGGCATTTGCATTCATGGCGATTATATAAAATTAAGAACCTCATTTCAGTTTGTTGAGGCTTTAAACTAAATACACCTTTGGCTATATTTTATTTGCATAGGTAAGAAACAAGCATTCAGATGCAGCTACCCCGCATAGCGGAGTGGTAGGAGAGAGAATGAAGTGATTAGGATAGTTACTTGAACACTGGCTGTTTTTACAGTCTGATTTTAATGTGATTCATCTTTCAGGAATTAGTATCACCATCTCACACAGCCGATTTCTGAGTGACCTAAAGCACATTATAGAGAAAGGTCCAAATTACACACAGCGAGACACAAATAGGGACTCAGAATGCACATATAGAGGGACTCTCTATACAAGATCTCAAAGTGTATATATGTTTGCAGTTTATCTGAGATTATATGTAGAGTTCACACACAAATCTGTACACATGAATATTCCTGTTTAAAACTGTAATGATGCATCATCTCCTATCAATTGTTTTATATAGTATAAAATGTTGCTTGGAAGTAGCCTCATTTCTTTGCAGAGAATTTGAAGCTTCTTGTCTCTTCATGACTTTCTCCCCGGAAGTTTATTTAAATTGTTTGCTTGTTTTACTAAGCTGGACTAGTAAGCACTGAGTGCAAGCAGAACCAAATGTACAGGATCCTCAGGTTTGCACATCAGCAGAGATGCCAAAGAAAATTCTCCAAATGCTTTAGCCCCACTGCCCCTTGGAACAGAAAGGATATTGCAGAAGACTAAAGTTGCACTGAAAAAATGTGCTTGAAACAGGAGATCCAGAACACCGAACTATTCCACTGATAACCTCTTGTGGTTCAGAGGTGATAGAGGTGATAGCTTGTACGTTGGTTACTGGTACAGCATTTGGCACAACAGCCTATAGTCCTCGAGGTCCATGTCGTATTCCCGCTGGGCTCTTCCCATTCTTGGCTGTGAACAGACAACCCTGGGCCAAATTCAGAAGTGATATAAATGGTGGGTTTTGTTACACTCCGGTCCACATATATTTGCTCCCTGGACCCGGGGGGCAATTGCATGAGGGTGGAGGTTCATTGTCCGGGGAGAGAACAGAGCAATCCCCCTTTCCTGTAGGGGGTTTGCCAAGCATCTTTAATTTGTGGCCTTGGCTCCATAGGAGTGTTGCTGGCCAAGGAGCTCAGAATGTGCACATCCGTTGATTGTCCTGCTCCCACCCTCCCTCCAGCAATCTCAGTGCCAGGCAGTTCCAACCCCCCGACAGAATGGGGGTTGTTGTCTGCCAGCCCAGCACCCACTCCAGACTTTGTCATGAGGATCCTATATGCTGGCAGGAAGGAATCCAGCTACAGGGACTCCAGCTACATGAATTTGCATTCATGCTGGGATGGAGGAATTGTTGCAGGAAAAGCAACCAACTAGAGGATGCAAGATAAATTAGCTCCCCCTGCCTCCATCTCACCTTGTCCTCTCCAACCCTACCAGAGTCCTTGCTGACTGAGGTTTGGTAGCACTGCTGTTCTAGTCCATCTGTTCATTCTCCTCTCCTGGCATGCCAGAGCTCCATGGGGAAAGGTTGATACTGACTCTCCTAAAATTCCTCTGCAACCACACCCACAGTGCTGCATACATAGAACTAGTCACTTTAAAGAGAACCTTGGTGGCTTTAGTTTATAGTCTCCTTGCAATTTATCAGTCATACATTGGAGTGGGGAGCAAGCGGTGCGTCCACCTCTGGTCACACCTTCTGTTCCTTAGCACTCCCATTTTCTGCTGCCTACACACTGGTGCGAACAAGGGCAGCATATCAGCACTCCAGTATATTTACAAGTGCTCTTGCAGGTGGCAGGCATTTCAAACACTGATTCTGATCCACTCTGTAATTGTGTAAATCAGTAACTCCTGGATCCTGGGAGTTAGACTACATGACCCTTGCTGTTCCTTCTCACCCTATGATTCTAATACTGATTCTGCCCCTGTCTGTCTCTCTGGCCTTGGACAAATTGTTTAGCCTTTGTGTGCCTTAGTTTCTCCAAGTGTAAAATGGGCATAATAGCTCTTTCCCACATTTGTAAAGCACTTTGCAATCTAAGGATGAAAACTCTGTAGAAATTCACAGTATTGGTATAGCAGCAGAGCAGAATATACACCTTACTTTATATTTGTGCACTGTGTAATGCACAGGATAATGGGACTTTATAAGAACTTCAGCATGTTTTACTTCAGTGCAATAAAACTTTATGTGATCTTAGGGGAAAACATTAAGAAGTTATGAGAGGCTGCCATGCCAAGTTGTCATACAAAGCTCTTTGAATTGTCTTCCACCACGTGAAAGAATAGATAGGATTTCAATGGGGAATATTTGCTTAAAAGCCAATTCCAAAGGGTATAAAAGGCATTTTAGCTCTAAAGTGGCAGAAAAAAAGTAAAAGATTAAAAGGTATTTTAAATCATATGTCACTAACACAAATGCCCAAGAATCTAGATGAGGATAGTACATTGAATGTGCTATTCACCACTGCTCTGTGCCTTGTGAGCTTGTTTACAGTGCTGCAAAGTGTGTGTAAAAGGCCACCATTAGGTTATGGCAGTGCTTTATACCAGTTTCACATAGCTACAAGTAATTCTAAAACGTGTAAGGCAGTGGGAAGTCTAGGCCCTGAGATTGGCAATTTGTCTGTGCCTAGGCATTCTGCTGGTTGTCCTTTGTATGAGAAACAGATGTTGAGCACGGATCGGTATCTTTTGGTAGCATTCTGTAAATATATACATCACTAATCTCAATGCAAGTTGTTTTCATACTTTTCCTTCAAAGCATCTCCTGTCCTAGGGATGCCAAATAGATTAATTGTATACAGCAACTGATGAATAAACAAATAACAATAAACTCCTTTCATCACAAGAGCAGACTTTTATCTTCTGTCTGCCACAAAAACACACACACAAAGGCAAAGTCACACACAAGAAAAGGCCCTTTTTCCTTCCCCGGAAGGTTGGTTTGATCAATTTCTATAATAGCTTACAAAAATTGTTAACTGTATAGATGACATGCAGATTCTCCACACTTAATATATCCTCTTTCAAACCTTTGCTGCTGTTGATTTCACGAAGCAATAGACCCAGCCCACAGCATTTCTCTTTACAGACAGTAGCACAAAATACCAGATTATTTTAATGGGAATTTTATACTAAAGGAGCAAAGGAATAGTTTACCACCTTATGTGAATTGTGTTACAGATCAGACAAATAACAGTAAAGATAAATATCATATAGTTTGAGAAATATACCATTTTGTTGTTACCAAATCAACATTCTTTAGTTTGAGTTTGATGTTGGATTGAAAAAAATATAATAGCACTTAGAAAATGATTTCTGCACTTTTTTCAATAGTTTTGGGGCTTATGGCTATTTTTCTCATATCTGTGGCGGCAGCGATAGGTAGGGTAAAATTCATGGCCAAGATTTTCAAAAGCAGCGAGTGATTTTGAATATTCGCTCTCCCTCTAAATCCGTCCTCCTTAAAGCTTCCACAAATGGACGCACCCCAAATCATTAGCCACTGTTGTAAATCCTGGATCATACCGCTGGCTCAGAGTGTAAGTACACTACCTGGTCCCTGGAGAACTTGGAGTCATCTATAGCTCATCTTCCCTGTCCCTTTGCACAGGTGCTCAGGAGAGAGGTTACAAGGGAAGCAGCTGTGGGGAAATGCTTTTTGGTAGATAATGCTCCAAAGCCAGAAGTCTGGGAGCTTTGCTGTTTAGTCTCTGATTGTGTTGAATGATTTCCCTGTCTTGTCATAAGCATTTACCTTTGCTGAAGGGTAACTGTGTCCTCTTTTGGTGAAGTAATTCTACAAGTAAATAGGCTTTCTGAGGTGAACTATGTGGGGATTTGAGGGGCAACATACTCCCCTGCAACCCAGACTGAGAGCCCTGATCACTAGTCTTTGGCTACTACTCTAGCCCAAGCATGGTTTGAAGCAAGTGAATTCATCCACTTGGTAGACTCACTGGGTATGTCTATACTGCATTGTATACCCACGTCTGAGCATCCACACTGCATTGTAAACCTGAGTTAAAATTGCTGGGTTCGGGTCTCACAACCATGCTGATGTGTTCAAACTGCACTGTGCAGACCTTCTGACTGGGGTCTGTGGCTTGAGCTGATTCCACACTCCAGAATGACAGAGCTTGGTTCTGAGTCTCAGTGAGACTCCAGTTCTTACTCAGCACTGCTAGCAGAGTCTGTGGGTCTGAGTCCAGAGGGGATCCAGGCCCCAATCAAACTGATTTCTGTTTGGCTGGAAGAGGGGCTTGGGCTCAAATTTCTGTCTGAACTTGAGTTGATAGTGCAGGATAGACATACCTACTGTGGGCATTCCCCTGGCCTGCTCAAGAACTCCCCACATTTACTCCCACAGAACGCCACTCTGTGGCATGAAAGGGGTTGCAAACCCCAACCTCCCTACCCCTGTTGCCTCTTCAAAGCTCGTCCTCATTGATTCCCCTACTGAAGCACAACTGGGATGTTTCAGGCCTTATGCTGTTGGTGGAAGGGGAGGCTGGATTTCAGTCATAAAGACTGTGCCAACCTAGAATGAAGTGGAACAGATACACTGCATGTGAGATGCTCCCCTCAGGAAATGCTATAGCAAGGTATGTGTATTAAGGGTAAAGGCACAGTTATGTGAACACAGACACACATGCAAGGCCAGAGTTGGAGGTATGCAAGATCAGAAACACATGCAAAAAGGAATTGTTAAAAATCTGGCCTTCAGTACATATTGTTCTTAAAGTGCTGGATTACCTGAGTTCACTTTGCCCTTGCAACAGGCAGCGAGATGTTTTTGTGAGACCAGATTCTTAAATCATTCTGGGTTTTTTTTAATCTTTTAGCACCTCACTTTTGATTGGAATTGTTAAATACTGCAAATAATTTGTGAATATTCATTCAAATTCCAAGTGCCTGCTCGGTTTGATCAGTCTATATACCTTTTTATTTGCTATGGGTGCGTGAGCTTGCACTGTGCTGAGTGTTCTGGCACTGATCCAGCAATGTTTTTAAGCACATGCTTCACATCAATCAATCAGATTGCCCATGTGCTTACAGTTAAGACTGTGTTTAAGTAGTAGATTGGAGCTAGAGTGCTCAACACCTTACAGCACTGGGTCCTGTTTGCAAACAGCCACACAAGCAAGGTTCTGTTCACAGGAATATCTGTAAATTTGAGTTCTTTAGATGAATACTTGGATCAGCATCTGAGCACAGGTATCCAGAAGTAAGAAGGAATATTCACCTGTTTAAAAAGTTTCTCATCTAATCTGTGATCAGAAATAACAATCTACGTAACGAATAGTAACAAGTCAAGTTAAACATTTTGGCTTCCTATGCTTATCTGTACTTCCATGGGGAGTCTCATTAAGATCAATAGAACGACCAGTAGTAAAGTTAAGCAAATGTGAAAATTTCTCATCCCAGCCATTCAATGTATCCTTATGAATTCTGAGTACATTAGGCAACTTTGAAAATCTCAGCCCTAAAGGATTTGAATGCCTAATTCTCATTAAAGCTCATGTGAATTAGGTGTTCAAATACTGTAGTCAGCTTTGAAAATCTGAGCTTAGAAGAAAACCAGGATTGTTTAATGAGCAATATATAAATAGCAAATGAGATAAATTTGCTGGATACTTTATCTGAAATGCATAATTTGACCTGGTTTGTATTTGATGTTGTCAGCACCTAACTAGATCAATTCTATCTGACAGCATGTATTGAAGCTATTGTTTGGAAATCTGGAGCATTGCTTTGCTTTGACAATTTCAGCTGCTGAAACATTCATTCTGCAGAGACCTATTGACTCAAATTTCAGAGGCAAAAATGTATTTATTATTTACCAAAGCTCCCATTTCCAAGCATCTGGGACAGGGGATGAACTATGTGGGGATTAAAATAAATAAAAAATAAAACAATTAAACCCAAACTGGACCTAGTGTCCCATAAAATACAGACAACTTTAAAGAAAGAAAAAAAGAGATAGGAAACATATGTTCAACTGAAAAATGTGTGTGAGTTGTGGACAAACATATTGGGGGAAAAATGCAACTAGATCGCCAAAACAAGGCTATAACAATGATCACGTTGGGTTTTTTCTCTGATTGTTGATGTAACAAATCATCTAGTATGTTCAATACAGGCATAGTACATGCTGCATATGTACATTCAGTAGATGCATTCATATAGTACATTCATCCTGACTCTTATCCTTGAACTGTTTATTTTCTTATTGTGTTCATAGCACTGGATGGGCTCCCTCTTGTGGTTAATGTAAACCTTTTCTTCTTTCAGCCGAACGTGTGAAAAGCTAGTGAATAAATAAGGTAGCTTTAAACTACAGTATAGCTGTTTATTTTTTATTGGGTAAAATGGTTCAGATAACTGGTCGTTCATAAGACTGAGATTCTACTGTATTAGTATTTTATGACCTCTATGTAACATGCAAAAATGCATTCTCTTTGCTTTTTCAAAACAAAGTACTGATATGTGCTCAAAAATATTAACAATTTTTAAACATAAGTTATATTAAGCTGTGATCAAATTAGGCAAGATAGAAAAGGCTTATGCCAGGTATATTAAGCATTGTTTCACTCAACACTACAAGTCCTCATTCTGCATGTATTGATCTCATTTATAAGCTCTGTAGCCCGGTATAAGGTTATATTGCATGTTTGCATTGTAAACTTCTGTAACTGTGTAACTCACCAAACAGGAAAGAAGCATTAATAAGTGTAAAGTGCCGGTCTTGTGGACAACAGGGCCTTTGGAACCAAATGAACCATTGTAATACCTCAAAAGGACAAATACTTTGATTACCTTCTCCACTGGCATGAAGAGGAGTCAACCACTGACACTTCTATCACAAGGATCGGCAACCTTTGGCACATGGCCCACCAGGGTAAGCCCCCGGCAGGCCAGGCTGGTTTGTTTACCTGCCACGTCCATAGGTTCGGCCGATCGCAGCTCCCACTGGCCGTGGTTTGCTGCTCCAGGCCAGTGGGGGCTGTGGGAACTGGCTGCCAGCACATCTCTCAGCCCACGCCACTTCCCACAGCCCCCATTGGCCTGGAGCAGCGAACTGCGGCTAGTCGGAGCTGCAATCAGCTGAACCTGCGGACGCAGCAGATAAACAAACTGGCCCGGCCCACCAGGAGGCTAACCCTGGCGGGCTACGTGCCAAAGGTTGCCGATCCCTGTTCTATCAGTTTGGAGTCTGGGGAGAAGGGGATAAAAATCTCTGACAAGGAGAAACTTGGTTCTTTTTGCTGCTTGGACTCTAAAGGGGCAAGAATCGCTAAGCAAAAGCCACCCAGCTGTTTTGCCTGGGTTTGCCCCAAAGGACATACAAAGTCAGCTTATGACAGCAATTTCTATTATCTTTTGAAACTCAAGACTGATACTCCTTTGTTTGTGTATCTTACCTACTTTAACCTCATAAATAATTCCTTTTTTTCTTTTCTTATTTAATAAACGTGTAGTTAGCTTATTTCAGGATTTGCTATAGGCATCATCTTTGGGTTGAGATCTGAGTAAGTGACTGGCCCTATGGGACTGGAAGTAACCTGAATATTATTGTGATATTTGGTGTAAGTGACAATCTGTGATGCCTAGGTGGCAAGATAGACTGGAATGCCCAAGGGGACTGTCTGTGCCTCCATGGTAAGACTATTATAGTGCATTCAGAGTTCACACTTGTTACTGGGTGGATGAAACATAATTATAGAACATACCACCAGTTTGGGGTGTTTGCCAGCCTCAGAGCAGACTGTCAAGAAGCAGGGCACTCACAGTTGTGAGCCGCTCCACATGGCACAACAATGTTGTTTGACTTTTTCTTACCGCGTACAGGCAGTTGCATTTTACCATGTGCATCTATCAGGCTCTTTTCATATTGGTTCCTTGCAGCTCCTGTTATTTCTTTGCCACCTCAGGATGCTCAGAATTTCACAGGTAATGACGTCATCTTTGGCTGTGAAGTGTCTGCCTATCCTATGCCACACCTTGAGTGGAAGAAAAAAGGGAATAAAATGTTTCTGCCAGGAGATGATGCCCACATCTCAATCCAGGTAGATCATACTTATTCCATGTATCATGTTTTATACTATTGAATTGTGTGGAGGAGTTGGAGGGTTAAGGAGGCTATCTCATTTTTACTGACGTTCTCCTGTTGCAGAGACAAATTGGGTGAGGTAATACCTTTTATTGGACCAACTTCTGTTGGTGAGAGCAGGTTCAGGTCTCCTGTTGCTTCACTACATAGCCCAGTTTATCTACATATGATAAAAGGTTTAGAAAACCTGACCTATGAGGAAAGATTTAAAAAAACTGGGCATGTTGAGTCTTGAGAAAAGAAGACTGAGTGAGGACCTGATAAGTCTTCAAATATGTTAAGGGCTGTTCTAAAGAGGACGGTATCAATTGTTCTCCATGTCCACTGGTGGTAGAACAAGAAGTAATAGACTTAATCTGCAGCAAGGGAGATTTAGGTTAGATAGTAGGAAAAACTTTCTCATTACAAGGACAGTTAAACTCTGGAACACACTTCTATGGGAGGTTGTGGAATCTTCATTGCTGGAGGTTGTTAAGAACAAGTTGGATAAACACCTGTCACGGATGGTCTAGGTTTACTTGGTCCTGCCTCAGCGCAGGGGCATGGACTCAATGACTTCTCAAAGTCCCTTCCAGCTCCACATTTTTAGGATTCTATGAACGTCAATAACAGGATACAACACTATTACAAAGCCTATGTTATTATGATAAATAGCTTGCCAGCACGGGGTGCTACAGTATGATCCTGCCTGGGAATTAAGAGAATTCTGCTTTCAGAAGTGCTTGATGAGAGAGGACAGCATATGTAGAGGAAGAAGTAAACCCTGAATGTCGCACTGTCTTGGTTCTCTCTCTAATGGATCTGGTCATGATCCAGCAGTCCTTACCAGGAAAAACTCCCATTAACTTCACTGTGATTTTTGCCTGCATAAGGACAAAGGGGATCTGGGTCTCTGATCGTTAGCAGTTAAATCGCTGCTGTCAAGATTAAAAGTGTATATTAAATCTAATCCAAGAGTATATACGAAGGTGGTGTACCCCATGCTGAGGAAGAAGTTCCTCCACCAACTTGTGTGGCAGGAAAAATAAGAGCTTTCTGGCCTAGAAGGTAAAGTGGCTGCAGGCCTTGGTAGGGACAACAGCCTTTAAAAGGAAGTGTTCGGGTTGTGGGAGGGGCCCTGGATTCCAGAGATGAAAAGTCCTGTGCCTGGACCTGGGTTGAGAAGCCCTTTGTCACCTTTTATGCTGTTCAGACCTGGGCACTGCAGGCAAAGTGAAACAAGTTTGCTTTTGAACTCCCAGCCATGTTTGGGATTCACCACCCTTCTGGAGCCAGAGCTTCCATAGACCCCTGCCTGGAAAACATGGAGCCTAGCACTCAGCCAGCTCAGTGCAGGAGCCAGCTGGTCCAGCCCAGCGGGAAGGGCTGAGTCTCCTCCCCTAAAGACTAAGACACCACCTGTGATTAGAGGGGAGCAGTACCCCCTGGAGAATGAAGGTGGGGCTGGGCCAGCTGGTCACACCAGAAGATAATAGAGGTACAGAGATCTAAAAGCCACCATTTCTACCCACCTGTACCCTCACCCCCAGAAAACTTTAAAGGATGAGAAGTAGGGTCTGGGAGGCATATGGAGAAGCTGGTGTATGGAGCAGAAGGGGAGTCAGGTGTGGGGCTGGGGATGCAGAGTGGTGTGTGTGTGGGGGGGGGGTGTCAGGGCTGAGTGTTGAAGAAGTTTGGGGAAGTGGGCAGGGGCAGCATGAGTTGAGGAGGCCAAGGGCAGCAAAGGGGAGGGGCACACAGGAGTAGTTACAGCTTGGAGGCCAAGGGGCAGTGGCAATGTACAGTAATTGAGAGCACAGTTTGGCCCCAAACATAATCCAGGTAATTACCCTTGTGGAAAGCATCCTCTTCTCTGGTGTCTGCTAAACCTTGACAGTGTGTTTGCCTTCTCTAAGGCAAGAGGTGGGCCTCAGAAGTATGGTGTGACAGGGTGGCTGCAAATTCAAGGCATCAAGAAATCAGACGAAGGCATCTACATCTGCCAAACAAAAAACAAGTATGGCACTGCGTATGCATCTGCAAGACTGAAAGTCATTGATGGTAAAGTGTTTTTCTTTTGAGGTGAAGAATTTTCAGCATTTGGTTTCAACACTTAGAGCCCGGGTTTCAAATGCATCTGCCTCACCTGGTAATGCAAATCCTCTGTGTTGGCACTTAAACTGATGCTCAGGTGCATAAAGCAGGCAATTGCCTCTCCTATGGTGTGGATCTGTCAGGGGCTGAGCACCCACAGTTCCTACAGACTTCACCTCACAGGGATTGGCCCTTATGTATTAAGGTGAGTGTCCAATTCTGAATGTCCTATTAAGAGGGCCACATTTGAAAACCATGTCCTGTCACTCTATCCTTATCCCTTATCTCTTATCAGCTCTAGGTATTTTTAGTCAAAAATGTGTATGAAGTGCAGTAAACAAAAATTGATAAACTGGTTAATATCATGGGGATTTGCTACAATTTTCACCTTTTTCCATCTGAAAGACACTGTGGATCACAACTGTAAAGTTCACAAGACACAAATTATTCTGCCATCCCTTTTTACACAACCCCCCCTTTGACTACAGGTAGAGTTTCATATCAGAACCATAGCTGCATGTGGCCCTGAGCAATTCTTAGAACTTCAACAATTCTGTTTAATCATTTATTTTTTGAAAAATTAGGAAGGAATTTGGAATTGCTTTTAATAAGGGTGCTTAGAGAAACACATGAAATAACTTTTACTATTTATTTTTTATTGGGCCCAGTCCTGGAGGCGAAACTCCTTTTTACTTTAAAGAGAATTGTGCTTGCATTGCATGGGCAGAAGCAGGCTACATTGTTCATGTTTCCCTCTTGATATGGTCCTCCTTCTCTTTGCCAAACAATGGGATTGATTTTACAATGGTAATTTCATGTGCAGAGCACTTGCAGGATCAAATTCATGGCTTACTTGTGTTTGGAACAGAGTTAAAATAAGTGTGTTTTCAACACTTGAGTGTGAGCGAGAGCTAAATACTACAAAGCTCCCGTTGACTTCAATGATACAGAAACGAGTCATCAGATATTGCCTCTTTCTCTCCAAAAGAGAATTTACTAATCCATTAACAAGTATGTTTAGCTCACTGTAGAATTCTAAAGTCATGTTATCTTCCTCTTAGTTCTTGCTTTGTATATGTTCCTTTTAATGTGGAGACAATTTATGTCTTGCTGTGCAGGTTCATCCTCTACATTTCAGATTTCTGCTGGCAGCAGAACCACAAGCTACGCTACAGATTATGGAGACTATTATGACCATACTGAAGAGGAGGAAGAAGATGAATCTGGGGACTATGAAAATTGAAATAAGTTCCTGTGTTAGTCTAGACTTATTAAGGGTCCAATATCCTTCCCTTTCAGCTGTATTTACTAGTGTGATCTGTTCTGTAAAGAGTCGTTTCCTTCCCACAGTTTGTATATCATTCTTCTGGAATTTGCAAGTTGTGCTCAGTCATTTGGCCAAAGAGTACTGTACTACATATCAGTAATAATAATAATCAGATAGACCAGGGGCTCTCAAACTGGGAATCATGACCTCTCGGGGGTTGCGAGGTTATTACGGGGGGGGGGGGGCACGAGCTGTCAGCCTCCACCCCAAACTCCGCTTTGCCTCCAGCATTTATAATGGTCTTAAATATATAAAAAAGTGGTTTTTAATTTATAAGGGGGTCACGCTCAGAGGCTTGCTATGTGAAAGGGGTCAACAGCACAAAAGTTTGAGAATCACTAAGATAGACCATAGGCTGGTATTGTCAGACTATTGAACACAACTGTTAAACATGGACGTGCCTATTAAGTATTCTGAAAAAGATAATCTTCTCCATTTTAATTTTTTTAAATGGTGAAGATTGGATTAACAAAATCAGTTCCGAAATTAAAGGAATTCTTTACCTGACATCCATTATTTTCTTTCTGCATTGCCCATGTAGATATCAAGAGAGCATTCACAAACACAAGTAGTTACGATTGCAAAATAGCTTCAAATCTAACTCCTTTCATACTTTCAGGAAGATTTTCCTTTTCTGGTTTGATAGCTTCTAGGGTTAGTCTCAGCCCAAAGTGAATTGTCTTTTTTTTTTTTTTTTTTGAGCTGAGTGCATGAAACAATTACACCTTTCCCACTGTATAAATACAGCAGGTCTCCTAAGTCATCATCCTCGTCAGGGGCAGAAATTTACTATCTGACAGAAGGGATCTGGGACCCAAGGAGCAGTGAGGAAAATCCAGGGCTGCCTGTGCAACCAAACCGACAGACATACTGTATGGCTCCACCCAGAATTATTTATTTACCTCCTATTCTTTCCCTCCATCTTAGAGACCAATGTCCAAGGCATGGATCTTCACTTATGCTTTAAGCAGCATTGTGTAAGCTGGGGCTTTCTACAAATTAATGTGGAGTTAGCAGGAGTGGCTACTCCTGGTCTCTGTCCATACCCTTCAGACACATGGAACTCCAACTGCACAACGGTCACATAGACAAAATTTTGTGGGCTCCAACGCTCACTTTTTTTGTGATGCTTCCAACTAACAGTGCATTTTAGCTGCACATGCTTCTGATCCCTTGAGATATTGCATTCATGGAAATGCCAAAGCCATTTTTTAAAAGCAGAAAATTATTTCTTTTTTAAAACATTCTGGGAAAATTCACATACATTTTTCAAGCAATCTCAATGATTGACCAAATGGAACACAGCCAATCTAATGTACTCTAACGGCCTTCAGTCTTGTTTCTCCACACATTTAAAACTTTAACATTTGGAATATAAAATGATAGCCCTTAAAAATTTGCCTAGATTTAGATAACTAAAGAATTACCTGAGGCCAAGATATTCAATAATGGGTACCTGTAGTTCAACTCTTAAAGCCAAATTTTGGGCGCTAAATAAGTGTCCTGGTTTTCAGACATGCTGAGCACACATTACATCCCATTGCACCCAGTGTTTAAAGTCTTGGCTTCAGTATTTTCAATCTTCCCTCCATATTTCCTATACTAAATACAGTGATGTATAAGAAATGCAGGAAATAGTGTGGTAATATTCTCTATTTATCCAACTTAAAGTTAGGAAAGTTTTAAGTGAATCCACTGAAAATGGTGCATTGACTTTACGTTAATTTAGTTTTTTGCATTTAGCATATATATATATAATGTGGGTGTTCTAAATGTATGTATTGTGAAATTTGAACATCTCCTTTATTCTTAGGATGTTGCTTTTTCTGCCATATGACACTGGAAATTTAAATTTTCTTTAGATTTGCAATAAAGTTGTAAGCTGGATATGAACCCTGTTTATAGGTGCTGAAACTAGCGGTGCAGGGGTGCTGCAACACCCCCTGACTTGAAGTGGTTTCCATTCCATACCGGGTTTACAGTTTGGTTAAATGGCTCTCAACACCTCCACTATAAAAATTGTTCCAGCACCCCTGACTCTGTTTGCCATGAGGTATTAATGAACTTCATGGAGATAGCAAAGACATATTTGGAGGAATTGTTTTTTGTTGTTGTTTTTGTAGATTTCCTAGCATGATGTTAATTTAGGAATGAAGTTCATGCCATAAGGTCATTGACAAGATCATTTGACTTAGGTTTAAAAGATGGCTTTGGATTTAACCAGTCGCCTTATTGTTATAAGCTATTACCAATATCTCTTACATTTTTGTATATTAGCTAAATGTTTATTAATTTAAAAAGAAACTTGATCAGTAGATTTTATTAATTTCTAAAATGTAATCTATTTCTATTGAAAATACCCAATCCACAGATATGGAGTTCCAGGGGACTTGTTTGTTTGTTTATTTGTTCATTACTACAAACAAGAGATTACCAAAGAAAATAATTTCATTGTGGTAAAGTACATATCAACACAGGGGACCAAAAGATATTATCTTCAAAACATTATGTGTGGAGACAAACTAGAATTCTTTATGGTCTCCTGCTGCTAATGCAAAATGAAAAACAAAGAGAATGACAGCTGGAGGAGAAAAACATATATCGTACTAGAGCTGTGTCAAAAACTATACAGTTGTATGCAAACTAGATAATTTGGCTGGATTCTTTGTGACCACCCTCAGAAAGCAAACATTTCCAAAGCATAGTTTTCACAATTAAATGTATTTTGTTTGTGGATGTGTGTATTTGGGGTAGTTTAACCACTTCATTGCTGTGTTATTTATTGCCATGAAATTCTTATTCCTTTCAGTGGAAATACTGTGCAACAAAAAATGTGAAGTCATTCAAGCAAGAGGGCATGCACCAAGCTGATCTTTTCTTGGCTGCTTTCTCTCTCTCTCTCTCTCTTTTTAAATCAGACCTTTCGAAATTAAATAAAAAGGATACAACAGATTCAGCCTTTTTCAGGTGGGATAACAATATGCATAAACACAAACAAATAGATCCAGTTTAGGGTTTCTCTGTAGCAAGAGAAATTGTTCTTTTTTAAGAAACCGAAAAAGGGTTTTATTCTTTATATTCAAAATTTTTGGTGGCAGAACCTCCACACACACACACACACACACACAAAAGAACCTGAGTCTTGGTTTACATTTGCCCTGCTACGCTCTATCTGGGTCTCTAATGGGGTTAGGAGGCAGTTTCACTGAGAGTTTAGAAACATGCACACACTTTCCCTCTGACTATGTTTGATTTTAAATCCCTGGAGTTTCCCACTTTTTCTGCCCATAAAAATGATTGTTCTTGCTCCCTATGAAGACTGGATCCTCAATGCAACTAAGACAAGCACGGGGAGGGATAGCTCAGTGGTTTGAGCATTGGCCTGCTAAACCCAAGGTTGTGAGTTCAACCCCTGAGGGGGGCCACTTAGGGATTGGGGCAAAAATTGGGGCTTGGTCCTGCTTTGAGCAGGGGGTTGGACTAGATGACCTCCTGAGGTCTCTTCCAACCCTGATATTCTATGATTTTAGCTCATATAGCCACACACTAGACAAGAGTGCACAAAATTGGCATGAGCTCCACATTCCCACAGGTGAACAATGGTGTCACTCTCTAATACTCTCAATTCTGCCCAGCCCAAGAAACAAGAGCTTTAAGTTTGCTCCAGCATTGCATATTGACTGTCTTTTGAGCAAAACATTCACCCAGCAAAAGGTTGCTGTTGCTTATCGTAACACTATGCCTATGAATCTCAGTGCATTTGTAGTTATTTTTTTAATCAGTTCCATTATCACAGTATTGCTGCCTCACTGTATGCAAATATCCTGACCTGCTAATATGAATGACGCAGTATTGTAATATACAAACAATTGTGTATAACACAAAGCTGAATAAAACCAAAGGCTTAATAATTTACTGTGAAAGATATAATACATTTAAATAATCCAACAGTAACACATTTGATTAGGAGGGACCCTTAATATTACAAATCTTAAAATGGTACAAGTATTTATAAGTTTTTGTGCAGTTAAATGTTACCTAGCCACTATAGTCCAGTGGATCGAGCTCAGAGTTGAAATACAGACACTTCTGAGCTCTAATCCTCTCTCGCTGTGTAGCCTTTTGGCAATTCACTTCATTTCTGTCTTATCTTCAAAATGGGATGTTGTGAGGTTTAATTTGTTGCTATCTATACAGTGTATGTATACAGCACTGGACAGCAGCTAGTTCTGCTGGTTTCTGAGGTGACTTCCACATGGATTACCACATCATACAAGATCCCAGGAAGAGATGACACAACCTTTGGCCAACTCACAGCTTGATCAAAATGTTTTGCCACTACAGGTGTTACTACATGTAGGTGGTGGCAGGGAGCTAGAGTATTGTTCAGTTCTCAGAGGAGTGGATGCTGACAATGAGGTGTGTGTTCTAGTTACTTGCAGAAAATGCAAGGCATTATCCATTAGTACAATGGCCTCCTGCAATGTCTGGGGCAAGCGGTGGAGAGTGTCAAGAGACACTTGCCCAGAAAGCTTGCTGAAAGGTGAGGCACTGTATCATGGGATAGAGCTGGGACACCCCTCTGAACGGATGCAGTTACAACATGTGACCTCCTATCCACAGTGAGGAAAAAGCATCATACTCAGCATTTGTCCACCCAGACTGGAGCTAAAGACTTGCCCCTGAGTAGTGCAATCATCAATCAATGGGACCAATTCCTGTAAAGATCCTGGAGCTGCATTTGTATGTGGATGCAGGACATTTTACTGGTGTTGCAAGTTCTGAGTATTACACTTTGTTGTTTGCAATGCTATTCTGCCTAGGGTAAATAGGGTTTAAGAAACTGTATTTGGAACCCTGCATTGGCTCCTCATTCAGCTTCTTAAGTAAAATTCAAATAGAAAGGAGCTCATCCATCTCTCAGCTGCTACGAAGCATTGATGGACCAGAAGCTTCCTTTGGGAGGAAGGGGAGGACAGACAGAAGAAAGAGGAAAAGGAGAGGGTGTGACCATTGTTATTACAGTTACCCCATTAACATTTCCCCACTGGGCAAAGGGATATTTAATGATATTTTGGTGATAAGGTCCCAGCCATGAACCATTGGGCATTTGTACATGGCTGTGAAAACATCAGGAAGACCCAGCTATGAGCTGTATGGAATATGTGGAACATTTGGTGATATTATTGATACCAATAGTATAAAATTGCAAATAATCTGACCAGATATGCCCTGTAAGGTACCTTCAAAAATGTTATTTGCCAAGTATGATAATCTTGTTTATAGAAAAGGAGTACTTGTGGCACCTTAGAGACTAACAAATTTATTTGAGCATAAGCTTTTCTTTTTGCGAATACAGACTAACACGGCTGCTACTCTGAATCTTGTTTATATGTTTATCACCTTTGTATTGTGAGTTATAGATATGTATGGTATATCTGTATTTCCAAATTTGTGCTGTGTTTCTGTGACACACCCCCAGACAGGTTGGCATCAGTTGCTCTGCATCCTATGCCAGCTCCTCTCTGCCCTTGACCTAGCCTATTTGATGGCGCATCAAGGGTCATGAGCTGTACAATGAACCCACTGAAAGGAGCCAGGGGATACACTTATGAGCCAGCACGGCGGTGGACAGCTTTTCCATGCCATGTCCTGTGAAGCTTGTTTTTGGGATACAGAAAGTACAAGCCGCATGCAAAGGGAATATAAAGGTCAGCAGCATCTTCTCTATTTTGTCTTCATTCCTGCTTTTTACCTCTGGAGTAACTTTTTTCTACAAACTGAAGCTCTGAACAAAGGACTGAATGACCCATATGGATGTGTTCCAGAGGGACTTTCAAGCCAGCAAACTTGCCAAATGCTAAGAACCTGATATATGGACTTTGAAGTCTTATGTATGTATCTGAGTGCTTTACCATTTAACAACTCTCTTCTTGTTCTTTCTTTCTTTTATAATAAACCTTTAGTTTTAGATGTTAAAGGATTGGCTGGCAGCATGGTATTTTGGGTAAGATCCAAACTAATATCGACCTGGTAATGTAGCTGGCCCTTTGGGGTCAGAAGAACATTTTTTGTAGTGAACAGAGTTTTTAAATAACTTCTTACTGTACTGGACCTATGTGCTGATTGGGAAACAGAGTGCTGGAATGCAAAAAAGAGGACTGTATGATTTCTTTTTTAGCTTCTTAATAACCAGTGTGGGGGATCAGGAGCACAGTTTGTGACTGGTTGGTGAGTCTCACTTCATTGTTAACCACCAGTTTTGGGAGTATTTGCTTTCCTTTTTGCAGTCTGCCCTGACCTTGGCATTTTCAGTGAGAGCTACCCGAGGCACCCCAGGTCACACCAAACAATCTGAATGTGGTTTTGGATAATCACAGCCCATACTTCTGCAATGGAATACTAGATTATCCAGTTAACATTCACCAGGCTTTATATTTATACAAACACCAACCAAAGGTGGACAATAGGCACCTACCCAGCATAATAGGTGTGTGCAGCTCAGAAAGGGTCTACACTGTCATGTTAACTGTGACCCAAGTGGATCCTTGCCTTACTATACACATTTGATGATGAGTGATGTCATGCATGACAGAGCCATTAAGAACCCTTCATAAATATATGTATCTATGGGCTGATACATCATCTGGGGATCCATGAACCCGCTAACCTGAGCTGCTGCCCTGCCCACAGTACTCAAGATACAGACCCCAGACTTCTGCATCAGAAAATCTGTTCCAAAGACAGAGTATCTTGGCCCTGTCGGGTAACTAAGGCTGGTAAGATGAGGAAATTGTTCAAGCAGGTATATAGCCCCAACAGGCAGATAATTGCACAATGTTCCCCGCCCACCTCCTACTGCCAAGCAACTCTGCCTAAAATTGCTCTGTATCCTGTGCCAGCTCCTCTCTGCCCTCCTAATGCACACTGCCTCTCTCCTTAGTGCTCAGTCTAAGGGACAAGGTGGGAATACACATGGGGGAAGACAGCTCAAAATGACAGAGCAAGGCAGGAAGTAGTAGGTGTTTTGGCAGAGTAGACATAGGGCCAGTTTAGATTTATTTTAGATGAGAGTCCTGACCTGGCCTTGTCTTCCTGAGGCTGCCAACCTGATCCTTTGCCAAATGCTTAGTTCTTAAATTGTTATAACTAATTGGCTTTGTTCTTTACAAAGCTTTGCACAGCAGGAAGCACGGTTTAGGTGCACAACATACAAGCCTGAGGAGAGCCTATGCATGGGGCACATGTGCTTAAGAACCAGCGAGCCAAAACCCCCTATGCATGTGGTTCCTAATCCACAAGTGCACAGTACAACAAAAGGGCAGGGCTTATGCAGAGAACGGATGTATCTAAGGAGGCATGGACTGACGTTTGCAGGTTATGGTGTATGAGTGCTCTTAGGCCTCACTCTTGATACTAGGCAGAAGTAACCTGTTTTCTGTACAGCAGTGCTCAATTAATGCACAGTCAGGATTCCCTGCATTTCCAGTCTTGTTCATTGCTTTTTAAGATTCTTATACATATCACACTTTACAGTTGTTCTGAGTAGGCCCAAGGTCTTTCCGTAAAATGTAGGAGTTTTTAATCTTATAGTTACCACTTGTACTAACAAGTTTCTTTTAGCAGTTAGTCCGATTCATTACTACACTGCATCAGATCCATAGCCAGAAGAAACGCACATACAACCTCCATGCTATAATTAAGCAATTGGCCATTATTTTTATTATCCCCGAGACTTTCTTTTCAGTTTCCATTCGTAGTAATTCTCTCTATTTTGGGGATATTTGTTGGGCTCCTGACCCATTTTCCCTTTAGTTTTTTTTATTATTATTAATACTATGATTATTTTTATTACTTGTATTGCTGTAGCATCTAGGAGCTCTAGTAAAGGACCAGCACCCCCACTGTGCCAGGTGTTGTACAAAAAGAATAAAAAGACAGGCCCTCCCCGTCCCCCTTTCCTTGTGTGTATCTCTGTGCCATTTTGCATGTTTTGCGACTTTCTCTTTCCCGATTGCTTATGATCATCCAGGTACTACTGCTCTTCCATGCGATAAAGAAAGGGTGGTGATTTTGGTGAGGTACATGTCTGGGAGTCAGGGGATCTGGGCTGAGGCCAAAAATTCTTAACGTGGTCTTTGATTTTTGAGGGCCAAATTTCAGCCTTCCCTATGCTTCTTCACCAATGGCAAAATAACTCGTGTGACATTCTCTTGGGGCTCCATGTAGCACCACGTAGGAAGTAAAGCAGATGCTTTTTTCTGATTACTATATTTGGATTTTGAACTAAAATGAGCCCTAAGGTAAACCCATTCCACATGGATTTAAGCAGAGGATCATTTTCCTACACCAAGCAGGAGATTTTGGAGTCATTGAGTCACTTGCTAGCAGTGATGTGTTCCTCTGCCTCTACCAGCCACCAAGACCACAGCAGCAAAAGGACCATTTATTGGTTCAATAGAGTCCCGGACATCTTGACTCACAGCAACGTCACCATTGATGGCAATGGTGGCACGTACAGGGCATTAGTCTTATGGCTTTTGTCCAATTACCACATCCCTCCAGCCTAGCATGCCGTCACCTTCAGCATCCCCTCCACTGTATGCAGCAAGAGAAATGGGACCATGCACCACACTGAACAGAGGAAATGGAGTAACAGTCCATCTCCACCAACCCTCTTGCCCCCATCTACTCTGGACTGGATTGTGCGCTCCTCCTTATTAGCGCTGGCTGCTCCGTGCCTCCCATCGCCCCCAGCACGCTCCACATTCCGCTCTCATGTCCCCCTGCTCTCAGCTGCCCTGCTCTGCACTGCCTCCCCCACTCCCTGCTGGCTTACACTGCATTATTCCCCCCCCTCGCCCTGCGTAGCTGTACGGCGTGGCTCTCTCCGCTCTCTGCTGGCTGTGCACTGCCTCCCCTCTGCCCATCTCATCACTGCATACAGTCTGGGACACTTCCCCCCCCCCCCCAGTTTACCACTGCATTCCCCCACACTTCCTTTCTGCCCCCATTCTCCTTTCGCTCTTCTCCCCCTCCCCAACAGTGCATCGCCCCCACCACCCCAGAAACACACTGCATCCCCGTTTCACCCTGCCCCCCTCCCCCATACACTGTATTGCTCCTCCCCCTTGCTGTCGCCCCGCCCCTTCACACTGCCCCCTCCGGCTCGCTTCCCTTCTCCCTCACTGTATCGCCCCGCCCCCCCGGCTCCACACACTGCATTCTCCCCCTCCCCGGCTGTACACGCTGCCCCCGCCCCGCCCCGCGTTGCCCCCTGGCCCGGGCCGGGCACGGCCCCCACGCCCGGCTCCCGGTGCCGCTCGGGAAGATGGCGCGGCACGTCCAGGTCAGTGCACCGCGGGCCGGGGCGGGCCGGGCGGAGGAGCCGTTGGGAGCCGGCCTGGCGGTTGGAGCTGCTGTGGCGCGCTGGGTCGGCCACGGAAATGGCCGTGGGGGTGTGCGCCGGGGAACCGGGCCATGGGGTGGGGCCAGGCTGGGGATGGGGTAAGGGGTGCGTGGGGGGGGGGGAGGGGAGTAGGTAGTACCAGAGTGCGTCGTGGGGAGTGCCAGGGTGGGGAGGGGGATGCTGGGGTGGGTCGTGGGGGGGGGGGGGTACCGAAAGGGGTGCCAGGATGGGTCGCGGAGAGGAACTAGGGGGGTGCTAAGGTGGGTCGGGGAGGGGTGTACCGAAGGGATTGCCAGGTGGGTTGTGGAGGAGTGTACCAAAAGGGGTGCCAGGTTGGGTCGGGAAGGGATGCAGGGGGGTGCCAGGGTGGGTCAGGGAGAGATACTGGGGGATGCCAGGTGGGTCGGGAGGGGTACCAAAGAGGTGGGTTGGTGGGCACTGGGGCGGGTTGTGGAAAAGACGGTGCCTGGAAGGTTGCAGAAAGCTGGAGGGATGGTGCCATACTCTACAGGGGGAATAATACTGGTACAGTGTAAGTGCCTCTGGGTGTGAAAGGGGGACCGATGTAGCAAGATAGCCAGTGCAAAGGTAGTCCCAGGACGCAAATGATATAGGGAGCAGGAACAGAGCTGTGCAGGAAATGGAATTTCTCTTCTGCTGAAAATTTGACACGTCTGGGGGAAAAAATCAGAACAGAAGTTGGACATTAAAATTTCTAAGGGATATTTAATTTCCCACACATCTCTACTCCTGCTTCAGCTTCCTGGGTCATTTATAATCAGTTGGCACCTTTGCACCTGACTCCTTTGCATTGGCTGTCTTGCTGTGTTTTCCAAAGCATTGCTGCAGCTACTTCAAACCAGATTGGAGTGCATTTGGGAAATACAGGCATCAGTTGCATGTGACCACGTGGGTTGGTATCATATTAGGAGAGGGTTATGCCAATTCCATTTCTGCTTGGAGGGGCAGTGTATTTCCTATGTCTGCTCTCTGTAATCTGTCACTGGCTTTCCCCACAGTAATGGTGTTATTTTTTAAAACAGGCTAGTGGAAAATACCTATATTCAATCATCCACTTTAGTTTCTTGCAGCAGAGAATTGTGCCCTTCAGCATGTCCTATTTATTAATTCAGTGTGCTTTTTGAAACATCATGCAACAAACACAATACATTGATTAAATAACAAGTTCCTGCATATTGACAGAATTCCAAGTAGAGGACACAAGTTAGTCCCTGCCTACCAGCGTGCATCTTTCCTACGGTTTGCCTCAAGCAAAAACCTGTCTGATAAGGTATGTCTGCATTTATGACGGTGTGTAAATTACAGGCACTACAGGAGCTTCTGGAGCCTTTCCCCTCTGGAGCCTTTCACTGTGGCCAGGAAAGGCTCTGGCAGGGGGAGGTAGTGGGACACTACGCTGCTAAAAAGAGCGGTATAGACATGGGAGGCACTGCGTGGCATGCAGTGAGCCTTGTATGGTATAAACCCTAGAGGTACTGGTGTGTAAAGCACTCTAAGCCATGTGTCACGATCTACACTGCTATTTATACCCATGCTAGCTGGAAGTGCAGTGTCTGAACTCTGCACACCGTCTTAAGTGTGGCTGTACCTATAGATGTGCCTTGCAGAGTGCGCTGAAGGGCGGCAGGCCCTGTCTCGGATAGACCAACTCATTTAGGGCTAGATTATTTTCCTGTTCTGACTATTGTCTAGTGTTTTGTCCAGTGTAGTTTTAAAAACCAGATGTGATGTGCCTTCCCTCATTTCCTTTGGGCAGTTACTCCACAGCCTAATATGTGTCATTGGCATGAGGTTTACCCAGATATTCAGCCTAAATATTTTCTGACTTAATTTCAGCCTGTTATTCATAGTTGTACTCTGATATACTGTACCAGATAATTCATTTCCATCCTTTGTGCTCACATTCAGCTATTTGGAGTCTGTAAATCATCGCTTAGTCAAGCTATAAATGTTTAGTTCTTTTAATCTGTGATCATAAATCATTTGTTTCAGGGACCTGATAACCTTTATTACTTTATTCTGGATTTTCTGAAATTTATCAGTACTTTATCTGGTATTTATCGAGGGCTGAATGCAGAATTCCAGATGTGATATAAAGATGGTCAATAGTCTTGTCCATGACATGGTACCTCAGTAGATGCTGCCTAAAATTGTGTTGACCTTTTGGAGCACAACCATACTGCATAGCAGACTTATGTCTCTTTTCCCAGTCACTATTGCTTTCAGGTCTCTTTCATTACTTTTGCTTCCTTGTTTGTTCCTCTCCTTCTCAGTGTGTATTTTGGATTATTTCCCCCCAGATGTATTTGCTTGCTTTTTTCCAAGTTTCATTTTCCTTTTAATCTGAATGGGAGTGGTTCACTCAGTTTTGCATCTGGGATTGTTACATGTTAGTTACTTTTTTTCCTATAAAATTCAGAGACTGATTTCTCTTTCAGCTTCAGCATCCCCTAGATGTACAAATTATCTGTAACCCCCCCTCCCCCAAGTGGCTATTTCCACAAGTTTTTAATGTGCAAACTGTATATGGCCATTTGAAGGTTGTATTATACAAATTCAGGGGCAGCCAATCAAATCCAGTGAAGGTTTCAATGGCTACCTTTAAAAAAAAAAAAAAAAAAAAAAAAGTGATTCTTCATACTTCTCAGAAATGTATTCTCAGAGTTACTGTCTCCCTTTCCTTGACAGAATCGCTGGGAAACTACATACCATGGTTAATTAAACCAAATTTAATTAGACAGAGATTCTGTTAGCGGTTTGTCTTCAAAATTTTCTTGGACTGCCATTTAGCTGAGTTTTGATGGTTGTAAATTCAATCCTTTTATTTAAAATAAAAAACAAAGCTTTAAGCATTCATTTATAGGTGAAGGTGTGGACGAAGAGGAGCAAAGGCAGCTGACTTCAGAGTATCCATTCTAAACAGGGCCTGTCACATATTAGATTAGGCCTATTAGGATTTCCCTGGCTGTTTCTTTCTAGGTTACACTCAGAGCTTGAAATATTTAGCAGATGCCTTCTAATAGAAGGACTAGGTCTACTAACTGGTAGCTGATGAGAAAGATGAGGGTGCCTACCAGTGAAATCATGTTAAAAAGTCCAGTTCCTACCCCCAGCTTCTGGGAAGTCAAAGGATGTTGGGATTTCTATTGGTATACTATCCCTGAACCTTGTTCAAGGGACTTCATCTTTCATATCATTCTCTAGCTAGTTAGGTCTCTAATAAATCTCAATTCTCTGGCTGATGGACAGGAGAAAGGATCCTTTCTCTCTCTCCTCCCCACTCACCTGAAGACCTCCTTTGAGTGTTGTTAGGTGGATAGATATTTTTGCTGTTTTGCCTGTCCTCTAGCCTCTGAACTATGAGGGTCTCCTCCCTATGAGTAGCTGCATTGTCTGCCTCTGCTGATCCTAGTTTTCAAGCAGCAATACAGTGACAAGAATCATGTCAATTTCATTTTAATTTTTCCCCAAAGGTTGAATAACACCAGTGAAACTGAGTAGTCTTGTCAATTTCTCCTTGCTGCCAATTCGAAAGATATGAGCTATTGGTGTGCAGACTCAGGAAGACAGAACTGTGTTGCATGTATTCTGAAGGATATCTTTGCAACCAGAAATGAAAGCTTCTGTCAGAGAATCTAATGGCTTTTTGCCAGGGAAAACATCCCATTTTTTGTTCTCCTAATTCATTTCATTGTTCCCTCCCTCGTTTTGCTCCTTTGTTCTTCCCTTGTTTGTCTTGTTCCAATTAATCTCGGTACTAACCTTCTGGATAGTGAAGAGGCAGTAATGTTTTTTTTGGGACTAGCCATTAAAGGGTATTCTAGAAGGAGACACTGTATACCTAGAGATCAAGGTCCAGATTCTTAAAGGTATTTAGGTGCCTAACTCCCATTGAAATCAGTGGGAGTTAGGCACCTAAATGCCTTTGAGCATCTGAGCCCACAGGCCTCACCTTTGTAGTCCCTCTTAGTTGCTTTCTGGCCAAGATTTAACTTGAATTCTGGGCCTAAATTTTTGTAATCCCTGCCATTATTTATAGGTATTCTGAATAATATGATTTGACATTGTTGGAAATTCTGCCTTTGGAAAGTTGTACTTAGAGGAGGAAGTGGCAGTGGCCACTGGTTTACATTTTCAAATTCTGTGATGACTTTCTCTGAAGTCTCCTCTGCAGCCGCTTTTACTATTGGAGTAAAAAACCCCAAAAATGCTTGGTGGCATCCTCTGTATTTGGAAATGGTCATAAATAACAAGCACCTGCCTAGTCCTGGATTAAATACTCTGGTGTTGAGGAAACATGACGTTTGCCTCATTTGTGCCAGCAGCTATATTAGTGGATGGGCTGGTATTTTTTCCCCCGAGGCTCTTTAAAGCAGCTAGAGTTGTACAATGATCTTCTTACAATTAATATTTCAAAAGTGAAACACAAACAGTAGCTTGGAGGGTGCATTTTTGCTTCATTTGAATTCTTTGCAAACAGATTACAGTAGTTTCTTCAGCGTTTGCTCTCAGGCTTCAGTGTGTCAAGAAAATTTTAAATGGTTGCTAGTCCTTTGAGGATACGACTTTCTTTTCTTCTGCTGAATGATCAGGATACACATACTTAAAAAATCATTCTTGTTTTAGAGCTATTATCAGCACAAGTGAATTTCCTGTACTTAAAATGGGGAATGTCTCTAAAGCTGTTAATTTTGTAACATGGAATATCATTTTACTCCTTGAACTTGTGATTTCAGTAGGTGTAGCTGAGGAGTAGGATATCTCAGTTTGAGTAAGGGCTGGTCTATGCTAGGATCTTATAATGATATAGCTACATCTCTCAGCGGTGTGAAAAATCCACGCTCCTGAGAGACATAGCTATACTGACCTAACCCCGGGTGCAGACAGCACTAGATGGGTGGAAGAGAGAGCCCCTTGGGGAGGTGGATTACCTATGCTGACAGGAGAAGCTACACTAAAATGTTGTAGCTGCTCTCCTGTAGGGTTTTAAGTTAGACATACCCTAAGAGGGTAGTGTGGTCCTGTATTTACCCAGGCTAAACTTTATTAAAAGACAGCATTCTAGGAACAAGAGTACTTGTGGCACCTTAGAGACTAACCAATTTATTTGAGCATGAGCTTTCGTGAGCTACAGCTCACTTCATCAGATGTTTACCGTGGAAACTGCAGAGCAGGACAGTGGGGTGGGAGGAGGTATTGTTTCATATTCTCTCTGTGTGTATATAAAGTCTGCTGCAGTTTCCACGGTAAACATCTGATGAAGTGAGCTGTAGCTCACGAAAGCTCATGCTCAAATAAATTGGTTAGTCTCTAAGGTGCCACAAGTACTCCTTTTCTTTTTGCGAATACAGACTAACACGGCTGTTCCTCTGAAACCTGTCATTCTAGGAACGTAACTTTTCGCCTTGAACAACCTGAGTCTTTGTATCCTTCCTTAGATTTGCACACAGAGGGTCTCTGCTACACATGGATCTTGCCCCTCCCTACCTGAAAGCGGAGTTGGCCATCTCGGCAGCACTATCCCCCATCCCTTTTACGTATCCCACAGAGGGGGTCTCACATGGTTAGGAGATGGAGGGTGGAGTGGCTGGACTGGAGCGGCCATAGGCACACAATATTCCTCCTTCAGCCTTACACAATTTAGTCAGGAAAGATAATGCAGACCCAGACAGTATTATCTTTTCCACGGAGTACCCATCCACTGGGATCCCACAACCAGTGTGTGTTCCGTGGTAGAATGGTTAAATGAAAGGCCTTGTTGTTTACCTCATGGGAAGGGCATGGAGGACAACAAACTCCACCTCTCTCAGGAATGTCCTCTCATGGGACATCCTCTCATAGGACATCAGGGTTTGACCCAGGCCAACATTTGTAGAAATGTGAAGGTACACTTAGGAGAAAAATGCTAGCTAGATTTTTTTTGGTGCGGAGTCCTTGTTTAGCTGTGGATGCTTTTGTTTGGAAGCAGACTTAGTTGTCTGCATCTTGAATTGAGGGTTTATTTTTTTTAAGTGAGGAATCATGAGTGTTGTTTTGTGCAAGATCATGCTACTGGTTAGCAAAGGAATGTCTTTTGAAAGTGTGTGCTTTCCCAGGGAATAAAATCTCTTAACTGTCTCCTGTATCTGAAGCAGTGCCAATGGCCTATGCTGAAAGACAACTAGACTGAATTTTTCTCAGTACATCATTTGGACAGTTCATATGGTGAGAAGCACCACTGTTAACTGTAATGAAGTTAAAGGTTTTAGTAAAATTGCTAATTTTGGAGACACTTTGCAGAATAGTAATGTTATTGCTGGGAGATCAAAGTCAGGGAAAGTAAATGTAAGATAGGAACTGTTCTAATCCTGATAGCATACGATCTATTTGAAACTGATGAGAAAAAGCTCCTCATCATCCAGAGTGAATAGCACTAAGGTAGCTAATATATGATTAGTTATTATGATTTGTTTGTTTTTTAATAATTACATTAAATGCAGATTGCTTGCATTGATTAAGAACATAAGAATGGCCATATTGGGTCAGACCAATTGTCCATCTAGCCCAATATCCTGTCTTATGACAGTGACTGATGCCAGCTGCTTCAGAAGGGAAGGAACAGAACAGAGTAGCTATTGAGTGATCCGTCCTCCTGTCATCCACTCCCAGCTTCTGGCTGTCAGAGGCTTAGGGACACCCAGAGCATGGGGTTGACTATCTTGGGTAATAGCCGTTGATGGACCTACCCTTCATGAACTTATCCAGTTCTTCTTTGAACTCAGTTATACTGTTGGCCTTCAACATCCCCTAACAATGGGTTGTACAGATTGACTGTGCGTTGTGTGAAAAAGTACTTCCTCATGTTAGTTTTAAACCTTGTGCTTGTTAATTTCGCTGGGAGATGCCTGGTTCTTGTGTTATATGAAGGGGTAAATAACACTTCCTTATTTGCTTTCTCCACACCATTAATGATTTTCTAGACCTCTGTCATAGCCCCCTTTAGTTGTCTCTCTTCTATGCTGAATAGTCCCAGTCTTTTTAATCTCTCCTTGTATGGAAGCCGTTTCATATCCCTGATTGTTTTTGTTGCCCTTCTCTGAACTTTTTCCAGTTCTAATATATCTTGTTTGAGATGGGGTGACCAGAACTGCGCGTAGTATTCAAGGTGTAGGTGTACCGTGGCTTTATATAGTGGCATTATATTTTTTGTTTTCCTATGGTTTCTTAATGGTTTCTTAACCTTTCCTAATGGTTCCTAACATTGTTAGCTTTTTTGACTGCTGCTGCACGTTGAATAGATGTTTTCAGAGAGCTATCCATGATGACTCCAAGATTTCTTTCTTGAGTAGTAACAGCTAATTTAGACCCCATCATTTTGTATGTATAGTTCAGATTATTTTTTTTCTATGTGCATTACTTTGCATTTATCAACCCTGAATTTCATCTGCTCAGTCACGTGAGATTCTACTGTAACCTGTTCTCAGTCACTTTTTGAATTTAACTATCTTGAGTAATTTTGTATTGTCTGCAAATTTTTCATCTTACTGTGTACCCCTTTTTCCAGATCATTTATGAATATGTGGAACAGCACTGGTCCCAGTACAGATGCTTGAAGGACCCTGCTATTTTCCTCTCCCCACTGTGAAAACTGACCATTTGTTCGTACCCTTTGTTTCCTGTCTTTTAACGAGTTACTGGTCCATGAGAGGACCTTTCCTCTTAGCCCATGACTGCTTACTTTGTTTAAGAGCCATTGTTAAGGAATCTTGTTAAAGGCTTTCTGAAAGTCTAAGTACACTATATCCACTGGATCATCCTTGTTCACGTGTTTGTTGACAGTCTGAAAGAATTCTAATAGGTGTGATTTCCCTTTACCAAAGCTTGGTTGACTCTTCTCCAACATATTCTGTTCATCTTTGTATTTAGTGCTACTGGGTGCATAAATTTTTCACAGGAAATCATAATTATGTTTAATCCCAATTCTTTTCATTAGTTTGGATGGGAAACTGCTCTACACACTACTGACCTGTGTATGCAGATTTATTCCCAAGAATGTTGCATGTGCATTGAGTTATATAATTACAGAAAGAAATCCTGGAGGAATCAGAGATGATCTATGGTTTATCTCCTGCTGTTCCCCAGAGTTGCATGGATGGAGGTTATAATTCAGAAATAATGTGACAGAGGAGACTCAGTGGACTATGTAATTAATGTGTATTAAGTGTCCGAATGATGGTGGGTTAATGCCAATTTTTATTTGCCAGTGAAACTTTAACTCAACAAAAATGTTGACCTTGGTACCTGCTACCACTTCTTTTTTAAAGGATTGCAGATTTATCCTCATTCCAATTTTTTAGTGGCAGTGTAAGTTGTCTATAATGGAGGTGCCTAAAGTGAAGTCTGAGTTTATTAGGGAAGATTTTTTTAGGCCAGTTTCTAGGAGAATGAAGATAGTAGCAGTAAAGTGGCTTCCACTTCCTCCAGTGGGATGGTACTGGGTTTGATACTTAGAGAGACAATATCAGAATATGTGGGGGAAAATGATTCGTTGTGCAGTTCCAGGTACATAGTTTAGAGGCTGCTAATATCAGAAAAATAATACTTGCTGATTAAAGGAGCTGCTTCAGCATGCAGAGATTAGTATGCAGGTCTTAATTGCAAGGTCATCTTCAGTGCTCTTGTACGTGCCTTTTATTTTTGTACTCCTCTCTAGTGGAGAAGGGACTTCTGTAAGGTCTCTTTTGCAATGTAAAGTGTAGGAGAGACTAAAATGACCTTTCTGTGAAAGAAGCGGACTCTGAAATGCTGAAACATTCCAGACATGACCTGAGGAGTTGCTATGGCCAGTCCCCAGGGTGCTATTTTGTTTGCTTTTGAGTTGAGATGTCCTGCAATGGGAGTTCAGTGAATGAAAGAAAAAAACTGCTAAAATAGAAGGGAGGGATTGGACGGAAGTTTGTAGCTCAGCATGAGCTCTAAGGAAGGAAATTGAAGAGAAGTGACCCAATATTCCATGGAGCATTTCAGGGGATGCAGATCCATAAGTATGGATCTTGTTTGAAGATCTGTTGTGCCAATAACTGTCAGAGGGTAAAGTGAATATAAACAACTGTTGGTGAGTGAGTGTTGGGCAGAAGAGAGTTTAATTCCTTTGAGTTAGTGTCTTGTTTGGGCGTTAGTGTACATATGTTGTTTTTTCAGGGTCTTATTTTCATTCATTAGTTTATATTTATAGAGGAATAAATAAATCTTCCCTTTTTATGTGACCCAAGGAGTGAGTTGCTTGAAAGAGAAATGTTTTATCTTTAGGAGATGCAAACCTTTAAGAATCAGAGGGGTAGTCTTGTTAGTCTGGATCTGTAAAAGCGGCAAAGAGTCCTGTGGCACCTTATAGACTAACAGATGTATTGGAGCATAAGCTTTCGTGGGTGAATACCCACTTCGTCAGATGCATGTAGTGGAAATTTGAAAGGGCCCTTTGCCGCTCTAACCTTTAAGGGAAGCGCTAGGGGGATATGAGATGTGTGTTGTCTTAATACTTCTGGGGGAATTCTTGCCACTACGCAATGCAGAATTTTGCAGATATTAACGTGTGTGCAGAATTTCCTTTCCCTCACAGAAATGGGTTGTAGTGCTGCTGGCCACCACTAAGAGCTGCTGGACCCTGCAGAGCCCAGCTCGCACATAAAAGACACTGCCGGAGGGAGGGAGAGGGTTCCTGGCAGCTACAGTTCCCAGCAGGTCCTGAGGGAAGGAAATGGCACATAGGAAATTCCCTGCAAGCCTGGGCTCAAGCATCAGGCTGTTTCTCCCTCTGGATCCCTGGCCTCTGAGGGGGAGGGGAGTGAGTGTCTGGGCCACAGCTGGGCTCTGCAGGGGAGAGGGTGCGGGTATCTGGGCAAGGAGGACCCTGTGGCTGGGCTTTTGGGGGGAGAGGGTGAAGGTATTTGGGCTGGGGGCAACACATTCAGTTTGCCCAGTGTGTGTGATAGTTTCAAAGCCACTTAGAGATCTGGATGCCCAGTTCCCATTGATGGGAGCTGGTAGTCCAAATCCCTTTTAGGGTAAATTTACCCAGAAAATGAAGGTGTGATAGTAGCATGGGTAAGCATACCCATGGGCCAACAACCCGAGTACATATCCAGGTAACCTGCAGCCTTGTACTGGGACAGCCAGCCCACTTTGAATCCTGTGCTGCCACATCTTCACTACTATTGTTACCTGAGCTAGTAAGGTTAAAGGTAGGATGGATATGCTTACTTGTGCTGCGGTCACACCTTCATTTGCAGTGTAGATGTCTCCTTAGACAGCTCTTCAAATCTCAGCCTGAAAAATTTCTGTTTTAGTCACTAAAACCTACCAGTGGAAGAACGTGTTCACCCTTCTCATGATAATTGGGGGGTGGAGTGGGGGGGACGGGAGGGAGGAAGGAAAGAGTATTGTAATTTCTTATTAGAATAGTGATTCAAAGTAATTGCTAACTGTACTGACCCTACGTTGTTCTAAAACAAGTGTTAAGTATGAAATGACAGCTGGACTTTTTGTAGACTTGGGTCTCAGTCTTGCAAAGAGTTAAGCCATGCTTAACATAAAGCATATGGATAGACTCAGTGACTTTCTGTTGGTCTTGCATAGATTTCTCTCTGGTCTTCAATCTTCATTTGGCTTCCTCTTAAACAGTATCTTGTTGATTCTTTCTCTTTTCCTCCTGTGTTGCATTATCTCTCTCTAAAATGTACCTCATGTTATAGCTGCTTTTTGCATTTAGTACTTTCTTCATTGTGCTTTCAAATATTGACTCTTCAGTCAATAGCTTACAACATTTTCATGCTATTATCAGATATGCTCAATAAGCCAAGTGTTGATTTAAAGCTTACCTTCGCTATCTTTGGAACTTACAGCTAATGTTAGAGAGCAAACTTTTTTTAAAAAATACATGTTAAATTTGGATTCTTTTTATTAACTTTACCAGACCTGTTGTTTCTGTTCTAAATTTCAAATTAGGAGTAGTCCATGGTAAAAGAATTGTGTTATGTCACTTAATTTTAATCACTGGTGTAATGTCTTCCATTTTAGTACTGTGGTATAAAATCTGTTTGTCTCTCTTGCACATATATTTTACTGGAGTTCTGTGCCACTCTTATTGCAGTGGGAATTGGGAGGGAAAGAAGCTACTGGGGTTTGATTGCACTTTTCTGGAAAACTGAGCATAGGTAGCATTTTATGTTACTGTACTGGATATATGTCAGTGTTTGTAAATAGCCAGTACTATGAATCTTAAGTAAGGCTTCCACAGGTGAAAGGCGTATTTGGAGGTTTCAGTATTGTTCTTTCTTAACAGAGTTTGGCAGAGCTAGAAGTACTATGTAACCAGCTCTATGAGGGGACTGATCTAGCACAGCGGATACAAGCAGAGAAGGTGCTCTTGGAGCTTATTGACAGCCCTGAATGTCTCAGCCAGTGTCAACTTTTACTAGAACAAGGAACAGTAAGTACTTGGGAGAAGTGTAAAATCTGACAATGTAAACATGCATTTATCATGAAGCCCACATTGGAGGTCCAGGTAATGTCAGTGTAAACGCAGTACATGTGAGATGCTCATCTCTTATAACAAATTGAGTTTTTTCCTTCATAAATAAAATTCCAGCAATCTGTCTACACACACAAATTGGTATTAGAGGGTGGGCTTTGTGGGATTGACAGTACCTAGCATTAGAAAGCAGATGGCCAGAAACAGGGGGAAAACCTAACTATGGGGGAAAATAGATGTAAATGTTGGTCTAATACTTGCAAAAGGTAGGAACCTTTATGCCACCTATTGCTCAGTATTGCTCCTCAACATGATTTGCTCCAGCACTTTTACAGTTAAGTCCCCTATGCTCCTGCTCGTCCAAGTTAGAATGGGACAGGCTAAGAATGGTATGAAAAGCCTTAAACTATGTTTTCCTGTTGTCTTAGTTTAAACCAGTCTCTTAGCATTGTTTCAGTTTTCTTTTTAGAGTACGAGGAGTCCAGTGTCACCTTAAAGAAAAGACTAACATATTTATTTGGGCATAAGCTTTCGTGGGTAAAAACCCACTTCTTCAGATGCATGGAGAAGTGGGTTTTTTACCCCACGGAAGCTTATGCTCAAATAAATCTGATCATGTTTAAGGTGCTACTGGACCCCTCGTTGTTTTTGTGGATACAGACTAACACAGCTACCCCTCTGATTTTTAGAGTATTATGTCTTTTTTTTGTATTGATATTTTACTTGCAGATATTTTGTCAGATTTAAAAGGTGGTGGGGGAACCAACCCTGAGTTAAACCTTCAGTCCTTCATAATCATTACAGTGTTTTGGAACATTATGATTTCAGATGACATGCCTAAGACATGTCCGTTATCTGGAAATCATTGACATAGTTGGTAATGCCTTGGAAGAACTTGACTCATCTATCATATTAATGGATGCTTAAGGAGTTCTTAATTCTGTTTATCATTATGATACAGTTAGGTTATTGCAATAGATGTTGCAAAATGCATTCTCAGTGGGGGGAAAATGAAAATATTCAAAGTTAGTATAGCACATTGGCCTGGTCCTGTAATCCATACTCTTGAGTAAGGATTACTTATGTGAGGAGTCCCATTCATATGTGGTTGCAGCTGTGGTCTCTTCGTTGAACAATGGTCTGGTGAATCGAGTGTTTTGGAGCCAGGACACCTACTACTTTCTATTTCCAGGTCTGCTACTGAATTTCTTTGACCTTTAGCAAGTCAGTTAACTTCTTTCTGCTTTAATTATCCTCTCTATAAATTGTTATTTGTTGACTCAGCTTTGTAAAGTGCTTTGAGATCCTTGGATAAAAGGTGCAAAATCTTATTTTTAGAAAGGACTCAATTATTCTGTGTCTTCAATAAGACTTTTGTTCAGGATGTGAGAAATGCAAGCATAAATATTGTTCTCTTCAATTTTCGGTGCATAGTAATTGCATTACAATCATTCAAATTCCATAATAGTATCAAGTAAAACAAATATAGGTCCTGGTCATGCAAAGATTTACACACATACTTAATTGTAAGTGTTTGCATAAGTCTTTACAGGAGTGGGGCCATAATGTGAACAAATGTAACAATACAGTTGAGCTACAGAATTGTTGTAATTAAGATACAGAAAATTCAGAATTCTAGTAAATTTCCTTTTTCGGTGTGTGTATGATTGTCTGAGATCATGTGTAAGACTGATTTAATATGTGGTACATTTTCTCATAGGGTGGGTGAATGGCTTCTATGATCTAATAAGTCTTTTCCATGTATAATAACTATCAACTGACATCAAAATAGTGCTCAACAGCTTTGTTGTTAAGGTGTCGTTTCCATTTCTGTTATTGTGGAGGCATGGTAGTGGCTCCATTGCTAAGATTATAGTTGTGCTGAAGCTTACACTTGAAGCAGGAATTAAACCTCTTGCATTTATGAAGAATATAATGTATCCAGCTATAGCACTTTTTCCTCAGTAATGAATTTTCAAGTAAATCTGTTAGTTACAATCATTTTAAAATGGCACATCTAACTTGCTTTTGAAAATTTATAGCAAGTAAATTCCTTAACTCTGATCTGTTTTATTTACATTATGTACAAATACATATAAAACAAGGTCTGTCTTTACTAAACCATACATATTTTTCAGATGTAATGTGTATTGTTTAATCTGAGATTATTAAAAATCATAGTGTATATCTATGTGTGTGGTGTAGCCCAGCCCATAGAGCTAGCTTTAGCATCAATTTTACTTAGCAGTAAGGCAAGGAAGCCTCCAGGCCTGTATCCTGTAAGACAGTGGCTGTCAACCTTTCCAGACTACTGTACCCCTTTCAAGAGTCTCATTTGTCTGACATACCCCAAGCATGGACAGTGAGTGCCATCGGCTGGGGGAGGATGTTCCTCCGCAAACAGCCAGGCATGGCCCCACCCATGCTCTGTCCCCAGGCCCCTTTCCCCTCCAGCTTTCGCTTGGCACGGCTGCTCCAATCTCCCTGTGGGATGGCCCCAGCTCCGGCCCTCCCCGTGCTCTGGGCCTGGGGAGGCTGAGCCCTCATTGTCTGCCCTCCTGCTGTTCTGAGGCTGGGGTGTGGGGCTCCCTCCCACTGCTCTGGGGTGGGGGTGCTGCAGCCACATTGTCCGCCCTCCTGCTGCTGCGCTGCTCGCTCCAGGGCTAGGGGGGCAAGGCTGGGGCACCAGCCTGGGGTGGGGGGGGTCTGGGATGGAATGGGGGGCACAGAAGGGGTGGGGCCTTGAGCAGAAGGGGCAGGGCTCGGGGCGGTTTGCGTGCTGCTCATGACCAAGTTTCATCTCACTTAAAAACTACTTGCTTACAAAATCAGACATAAAAATATAAACTTGTCACAGCACACGATTACTGAAAAAATGCTTACTTTCTCATTTTTACCATAAAATTAATTGCACTTATATTGTACAGTGTATAGTATACAGGGCAGCAAAAACAAGTCGTTGTCTGTCTGAAATTATAGTTTGTACGTACTTTGCTAGTGCTTTTCATATAGCCTCTTGTAAAACTAGGCAAGTATCTTGATGAGTTGCTGTACCACTTGGAAGACCTCAGCATACACGTACCCCTGGTTGAGAACTACTGCTGTAAGACAAAAAGAAAAGGAGTACTTGTGGCACCTTAGAGACTAACCAATTTATTTGAGCATAAGCTTTCGTGAGCTACAGCTCACTTCATTGGCTTAAGCAGTTAGCATAAGGTTTGAGGCCTATGAACTTTGGCACAAATAAGTGGCCCAATGGTAACACCTAAGTTTTGGGGAAATGGGAATAGAGTGTTTAAAAGGGAAGTTTGTACATAACATTTGGCAACTGCAGGAATATTAAACTGATACTAGGCTTGGATATTTTAGTATAGAATTATTGGCAAATACTTAACTATGAATTTGCCTTGACAACAAATTGGTGTATACGGTAATAAGTTGAAATCATTAATATACTAAACTCTCGGATAAGGGCACCCCAACATTAGTAGGTGTCAGGGTTCCCTTCCCACTCTGAATTCTAGGGTAAGACGTGGGGACCCGCATGAAAGACCCCCTAAGCTTATTTTTACCAGTTTAGGTTAAAAACTCCCCAAGGCACAAATTCTCCCTTGTACCTTGGATTAGGTAACGCTGCTACCACCAAGTGATTTAGACAAACTCAGGGAAAGGACCACTTGGAGTTCCTACTCCCCCCTAATAGCCTCACAAGCCACCACACCCCCTTTCCTGGGGAGGCCTGAGAAAAAACAAGATGAGCACAGACCAACCTTGGGTTTTTTTAGGAGACTAAAGAAAAACCCCAGTCAGATTCAAAAAAAAACAGAACTTTATTGGAGAGAAAAAAGGTAAAAGAAGTACCTCTGTAAAATCAGAATTGAAGATAATCTTACAGGGCAATCAGATTCAAAAACACGGAGGATTTCCCTCTGGGCCAAACTTTAAAGTTACAAAAAGAAAACCAGGAATACACCTTCCTCTCAGCACAGAGAAAATCACAAGCCAAAACAAAAATAAGCTTATGCATTCCCTTGCTAGTACTTACTAATTCTAATGGAGTTGGATTGCTTGCTTCCTTGATCTGTGCTCAGCAAGCACACAGAACAGACAGACCAAAACCTCTCCCCCCCCCCCCCCCCGCACCACTTTTGAAAGTATCTTGTCCCCTTATTGGTTCTTTTGGTCAGGTGCCAGCCAGGTTACCTGAGCTTCTTAACCCTTTACAGGTAAAAGGATTTCGTGCCTCTGGCCAGGAGGGATTTTATGGTACTGTATACAGGAAGGTTGTTACCCTTCCCTTTATATCTATGGCAGTGGGGTAAGGAAACACAAATAAGAAAAAGGGGAGAAACCCCTACTGAATATGTGTTAGGCACAGCGGCATCAGTGTAACATATTATAAACACCGGTATGCTTGGGAAGAGAGAGATGTATGTTGCCCTTGAGAGGTGCCAGGATGATGGCCACTGGTGATAGTGATGAGGAAGATAATGGATAATATTTCAGGTTGTTCTGCAAGGGATGGTGTGAGTATATGGGTGTTCAAATGTACATTCTTTATTATTTCTGTCTACCTTGCTGGCTTAGAGTGTTGGTGACTTTGCTAACTCTATTATTAAACTATTACAAATACAGAAGTGTGAGTGTTGTAACCATGCATATCGGGGTTCCCAACTGACCAGTAATTTTGATAAAACTGGGGTTGATCTTGAGACAAGAATCCGTCAAACCCTCAGAGTGTTAACTGGAAAATCCTAAGTAATCAATATAATTAATACACAATCCACAGATCAGGGAACAGTGGTTTGAAAGGGTAAGAAATTCAAGTACGTAATTAATTTTGTCGGCCAGATGCTGAACCCCAACTCAGCAGCACAAAGCAAGTGTAAAGCTACAGTGGAGGGACAGCTGGGGACTTTTCCAACAGAGGTAGTGCACAGCGGTGGGAGGGCTAGGAAGGAAGCATGCCAGAGGTGGAGGTAGGCAGGTGCAGATTGCTCTATCTGATCTGGGGTTGGTGCAGTGCTTCCTGTGAGGCCACTGAAACCTTAAAGTGGTCCTATGGCTGTTTTGGCTTCCAACAGGCCCAAGATCAAGGGGGTAAAAAGGTGGATTAGAGCTGTGCTTTTCCCCCAACACTTTTGTGTAAACAGCTGATAATCTGGCCCAGTGTTTTTTGACTACTGTATGGTATGGAAGTTCTAAGAATGCAGTTTTAAGATGTTTGTGATTAAACTATTAAGTAATATAGTGTTAGAAGGTTGATGTTAAAATTGTGCATTGTAGTGTGATCTTCAGGTCTTTCATGTGTGCATTTAGGGAGATAGTATTGTTGAATTGAAGTGAGTCTGCTAGAGGGGAATTGGTATAATTGAGTGACATAATGGAAGTGGGCTAATACTTGAAGAACTAGCATTTTATTAGGTGTGAATGTTGCCTTTTTGTGTTTTATGCAGTTGTGAAGCAATACCCTTGAGAAAATGACAGAGTGTGAGTTGTAATAACAGTTTTGAATGTTGATTTTTGCCAGAGTCATCTTTGAAATCCCCAACTCAATTTGCTGAATTAAAGAATATCTTTAAGGAGTTTCATTCCAAGTGCAATTACAGTTTTCATAGAGAGATGTCTGGTCTGATCCATGGCATTGCCAGAGGTGTTGCGGATCACATCTCTTGTGGTCTCAGATGAAGAACGTAGTTTACTTTTCAGTCTTCAGGGCTGTAATGAAGCTTATTTTTACCATCATGCACAAAAAACTCAAATGCTAAAGTCATAGGTATTAAACAAACAAAGACTTCAGATGTTCGAATCCAGGATTCTTGTGACTAAATCTAGAGTGTGACAAATTCATCCCTTAGTTATAAAACATCAAATGATTTAAAACCAAATATTTGAAAACTCAGCCAGTGATAAGAATGGGAAAGTGTTGTTAGAAAAGTAGTTCCAATCACAAGTCTACATTTTTTGAGGGTGCTGGACAAGGGGAACGGAAGGGTCTTCTTATTTCCTATATCTTGGAAATTTTAGTGATTTTAAAAGCAATTATGTTGTATTTATATTTAATTTTTTGTGTATCGAGTATATAGCCAAATCATTGTCTGACCAACTGTATTCCTACCTGTTCGTTCTGCTTTCTTTTCGCATAATCTTTTTTTTTTTTTTTTTAATAAAATGGTATGGTGTTTGTTTCTATAGACATCCTATGCTCAGCTTCTAGCAGCAACATGTCTTTCCAAACTTGTAAGCAGAACAACTCCTTTACCCATCGAACAAAGGATTGACATCAGTAAGTAACTTGTATTATTTCTATTAAAATTGTAGTTGTAGTCAGAGAATGACTCTAACCTGACACTGTCAGGTTCTGCTTTTATTCTCTTCTGTTAACTTCCAAATAAAATTTTTTCACTTTCAAAGCCAAAAATAGCTGGATTTTCCAGTTGCCAGAGCAGTAAACACCTGCTGGGACCTAGAAACTACGTTAGTCCTTTCTGTGCTTTATTGGACAAAAGGGAGAGAACCTGACCACATGGGTGTAAAAGAGAGCACAGTACCCTTTCCTGCTGTCACTTACTCTTGTAGAGGGGCCTGACATGATGGAACTCATTTCCTGCTCTTGCCAGCTCCTTATTTGACAAACTCACTGATTGTGGATGCAAATATACATTGCATCCATCAGGGGTGTAGTGGTGGCTGTGTTCCCCTGCATATAGGAGAATTTTAGGAGGAACCCAGTTTCCCATCTGTAAAATGAATATAATAGTTGTCATCCTTACCTACCTCACAAGGTGTAGTGAAGGTTAGTGAATGTTTAGAAACATGAAAATTCCTAGATATTAGTACACCTACTAATCTCTTATATTTACATGTTACTCCATTTTTTCCCCTTCCGATTAGCTCTTGGAAGTTGTGATAAGCAAGTCAGGGCAGAGTTCACTTCCAGACTTAGGACCCTGCACAAACTTACACATGTGTTTGATTTTAAGGTTGTGATATTAACTTCATTGTGGCTACTCATGTTCTTAAAATTAAGCAAGTGTGTAAACCTTAGTAGGACTGATCTTTGAATAATTAATCATTTTGCATGAGAAACATCTGAAATAGATTAGAATTATCAGTACTGTCAAATGTTATTTAGACCAGGGATGAGGAGAACACAAACATTTTAGAATGTTTCAAACAAGTTTTAGGTATTTTGCAAGAGGTGTTAATCTTGTAGAAAAATGTCTGAGAGGCCTAGGATTGAATGTACATAGAGGAAAGCCTTTCAGATTAGTATTGAGGCTCCCTACTGAGGAAATATATAGAAGTGTGCACTACTTTGGCTAGTGTTGTACCTGTTCTGTGGAGAAAGGATTGAATCTACAGGGTTATGAATCCACCTTTCTTGAGGACTAATTTCAGCCTACATGTTGTTTTTCTTTTGAAAATGAACTTTTGTACAGGTATATGATAAATCATCCTGCAAGTGTATAAAACAGAAATGACCTTCCCTTCCACTCCCCAGGAAACTGTTTTCTTATTTGAGGAAGGTGAAAAGTTAGGTGAAAAGTTTTCTGCCCTAGGAAATATGCCTCGACAGAACTGAAAGCAGCCTGTACATGCGCATACCTGAGAACACTGTTGTTAGTTTCTTGTATTTCATAAATGAGGTATGAAGGCTGCTGTTGCATTTAAGGCAGAGTAATTGATGCCCAGTATGTGGGACAAAATGAATGATTAAATTGGTTAACTGGTCAGCATCCTTGGTATTCACAAACTATTGTCAAATGTATGTTAGAATAATAATTACATACATACTTTGGTGCAAGTAGCTCCAATGTAGTTAATAGTTTCCATGACTTAATTTTTTGAAATTAGTGTCTTTATACTAAGCATAAAAAAAATTACATCACATGACCTAGATTCCCACATTTGTTATAATGGCTCAAGTGTGTGTTTTTTAAAAGAATAGTGAGGTTGACTAAGCATGTGTCTTTACAGGGAATTACATTCTGAACTACATAGCCTCTCAACCCAAACTGGCTCCTTTTGTCATCCAGGCTCTTGTTCAGGTCATCGCTAAGATTACAAAATTAGGATGGTTTGAGGTTCAAAAAGATCAGCTCATCTTCAGAGACATTATTGCTGATGTAAAAAAGTTTTTACAGGTAAGAAAAATTATCCAATCATGCTGCTACTTAAAATTACATAGTCTTGCGTTAAATTTATCTCTCTTCTCACTTAATGAATAGCTTGCTGAGTAACCCAAAGGGTATTTATACACATAGATTAGAAAGGCAGGGACCAATGCCAAAAAAAATTGCTTAGGTCAAAGGACCAGAGCAGACCTGCCAGGTTTAAGGTTTAGTTTTTAGCAAACTGCCAGGGCATGGAATGCTTTATTCCATTCCCCATTTTTTTCAAAGGTATAAAACACTTGTTTTTCACCTTGGCAGTTTGAGTTAGCAGACTTTAAAATCATGCCATTCTGGTTACCATCTTTATTTTTCCCCATTTGAATTCTAATAGAGTTTTAGCAGCTATTATCTCAAAAACATGAAGAAATGAGTACTATACCATCTGAAAGGTGGGAATCTCATCCTTCAAATGGAATAAAGCATTAACTCTGACTGTGGTGATTATTGCAATAATGGCTGCTACAATTGTGCAAACAGTGGTCAGTTGTAGGACCAGTACAAAAATTTTGCAGGACCAGTACACTTTTCTAAACACTGGTCCTTGATAATGGATCAAAAAGAAAAAAGTTTCTGTATTTGATACAGTGGTTGCCATTAAAATCTTTACAGTGTTGCCTTTGTGATAACATGTCTGCCATACTCATGTAGCTTATTAACAGGAATATGGAGAGATACTGCCCTAACTGTAACTACTTGCAAAGGTATGTGTAAAGATTTTTACTGTACTGCAGAGATGATCTATAAAGTGGTTTTGATAATGACATGGTCAGCATTCCTCCTCTCTCATGGTCACATTAAAAATCTTTTCCTGCGTGACCCAAAAAAGCAGAGCTGATTGCTTTAAAAAAAAGAAAGAAAGAAAAGAAAAGAGAGAGTTAGAATGTGTATTCTGTCTCAGTGGGGGTGGAGTCACAATTTGTAAGGAGTCTGCCACTTAGGCAATGGAAGTGGGTAGGTGGTTCCCAGTGTGGGGTTGGCGTTGTGGGCTTTCCTTGTCTTATGACCTAGTGTGTTTAAACCCAAGTCACAATAATTGAGCTTTTAGTTAAAGGGATATGAGCGAATAAGGGAGGGTTACTCACCTTCCCCTCCAGCATTTGGGGCCATCTTGCTTCCCACCCAACCTTGGCTTCATTGATCCTGGCACAAGGAATCTGATTGGACCCAGTATGCCCTAGAGCAGTTAGGTTAGACAGGGCCAGGTGGCAGGGACCAGCATGAAAATCTGCCGGGTGAAACTAGCATGGTGGTCAGGGAAAGGTGAAACCTCCCACTCTGCTACATGAGCAAATTCTTTCCTGACTCTGAAAAACAACGATCTGCAATGATCGCCTGGCAGACATTGCCAGAAGCAGTAGCAAACGATTCAGGGTATGTGTGGGTTGTTGTGATGCCCTCAATGGGAGTCCTTATGAGCAGTCCAGAGGAACGTGCAGGAAGATTACAAATGTCATTGCCTCTTATCTCAGAGACATAGGTGGAGCTTTGAAAATAAGGAGACTAAAGACAGGTAATACTTTGTATTGGTCGGGTGGCATATTGGAGCATTGCACCCTCAGGGATGAGCTTGACTTTGTACATGGAAGGAAGGCTAGGCGGGGACTTTAGCTGCAAGGGATTGCAATGCACACATAGCTGAGTAAGGACCCAACTGTTTTGGTTAATTCCTTTTAAGGTTTGGAGTAAAACAGTTCAATAAGGTTATGACTAGTGATCTTTAAACGAAAGGTGGTGTGGAGAGTTTTATTGGTGCTGCTTGGTGAGTGGCACAGATACATTCTTGTGTTTTTTTTCTACTAGTCTCTAAACACATCCATAATCCCTAGATTAGGAACAACATTAAAACTCAAGAGTGTAAGGAAATTAGTATCAAAATGCATACATGGAATGGGGCGGAGGGGTTATTTTCTTTCCAGAACTTATTTCAGTGAAATATCTGTAGTGGATTTGTCTAGATATTTCTGCATTTATTTCCTTAAGGGATGGTATTATGTATTGTTGGTCCAGGACGCTGTCTGTGGTGGTGTTTCTGGCTACTCCACAAGGAATATAATGGGTGCAACAGTTTCAGTCGTGTTCTCTGCCATTGAATGTCAGATTTATGCTTCATTTGTTTCTCTTTTTCAAAATAATTTGATTATAATATGTAAATGGAATTTTTTGAGCTAAATTGGGAATGACAATAAAAGATGGGCTGTAATATTTATTAAAAACAAACTCTTGAGTAGTATATTGTAGCTTCTTTGCAGTTATTTTTTTAAGTGTAATTGGATTTTACATTTAATATTAATGATTGCAGTGTGAATCTGCATTGGGTAGTTCACTAATAATGGAGGCTTAAATACAAAAAAAAACTTTGCTACTTAAGAGATTTTTCATTAAATTAAAAATTCCTCTAGAGGAGAAAATGAAGCTATAAATTTACTAGTGAACTGAATTTACTATTGAAATTGAAAAAAAAATCAAGCCATAATAGTATATGTTGATAATTAGTGAATAGCAGCCTTAGCTATGTCCATCTTAGTAATCATATGTGAATTTGATCCAGTTTGAATTAGAATGTAATTTACTGTGTAGAGAAGGTGTTTAGGAATCAGGACTCCTGTGTTCTATTCTCAGGTCTTCCACTAACTCTCTCTACCAACTTGGGCAAGTCTATACTTTAGTTCCCCCCTCCCCTCCCCCCATTTGTAAAATATGTTTAGTATTTTCTTATTACCCAGGGCGCTTGTGTGATGTAATGAATATATGCAACCTGCTTTGAGGTTCTGATATGAAAGACATTAAGGTGTTTAAGTTACTATTCAAGATCTATTTAAATAAGTTCCCATAGTTATCTGCTCCGTGATTGTGGAACACTTTTACTTTTTCTGTTTGTAGTACCCATTTTCTTAGTTTGAACAAAAAGCAAAACCAAATCTGTAGAGTGCCACTTGACCAATATCAAGAGTGCCACATGAGCAATGCACATTTAAACAGACAAAATAACAGTGACCCTGAAAAAAAACCTTGTTTCTGTGCACTTCCCGTACCCATTTTCCAAAAGAGGCCCTTCCTACTCTGGTCCCATCAGGAAAAGCCTGAACATATATGTGGGCCTTGAAGTGTGCTGAAAAGATTGACAAAACTGGCATCTGTCAGGCAAAAGGGAAGGAAATTAATTCCAGAGTCAAAGACCCTCTTCTGAGAAAACACTGTCACCATACCCTAGATGTATAAATCTTGGGACTATCAGCTTGGGTAATCAAGTTGATCACAAGTGCCAGGTTAGAACACCGGTGTCAGAGGAGGGAGGACATAAACCATAAAGAGCTTTCAAATCAAAACCAGCGCTTTATCTTTTACCTAGAAGCAAACTGGAAGCCAGGGCATTCTATGGAGCACAGCTGTAATGTATATTCCATAGTCCTGATTGTCCACTGCTCTGCACCTTGTATAGTCATTCACACCAGTGCAAAGCAGGTGTTTAAAAAAAACCTCTTACCCCATCATGCTGATTTGGTAGCCTTGTACACCTACTGTGCACAGGTATAAATGACTATACAAGGTGAAGGACAGTGGAGAATCAGACCCCATGTGTAAGCAATGAAAGTCTGCATTAGCTGAAGTTTGAGTGCTCTTCAAGGTTACTAGATTAATCCAGTCTGGAGGTGACAAAGGCAAAGAAAACTGAGGCAAGTTCCACATTTGAGAGAAAAGGTCTACACTGCTATCTGGATGTCCCGAAACAGCTGAGCAACTGTTGATTGTAGACTTTGATTCAGAGGATTATGTCCACCTTCTGTAAGAAAAGGCAGTAATCTGTAACACTAATTAGTTTACCATTGATTTTAAATATTTTTTAAAAAGTGATTATCTTAATCATGTTTTAATATTCAGTGCTCTGTAATGCCCCAATGAGGGGAACTCTATTGTGTTCTTATTGAAGTTCAAAGTAATATTAAATCATTTCTATGAATAATATGCTAAAGAGTTGTTTATTAGTAGTAATTTCACACTTACACTTTTATAGAATGCCTTTCATCTCAAAGCATTCTAAAGAATTGTTCAGTTGTGGGTCATACCCTCTGATATGATCCTGTGTGGCTCCCATTGAACAACACTAAATATATAGAGGAATTACTTCACCGGTAAGATGCAGACACTTGCAGGATGGAGTATGTCAGTCAGGCCAAAACCAGCATTCTGCTTGCCAGCATAACGGGGAATGTTTGACCAGACCTCAGTGTAAGTCTGTACTCTTCTGAAAAGTACCATCTGATCTTTAATCCACCCAGGATGCTTTTTTTTTAAACTCTCATCTAAACTATGTGGGACTCATTACAGCTACCTTGGAAGGATAAAGGATTGAATTAACTCTAGAGAAGTGTTTAATAGTTCCTCTAATGTAGATATTCAGAATATATATTTCTAAACGGAAGATATATAATATCATCCTTAAGTTTTAATGTTTTATGGTGAGATTTTGAAAGCCGCTTTGGGGATTTGGACTTGCAATTCATACTAGTTTAATGAGAATTGGACATCTAAATCTTGTAGACAACTTTAAAAATCTCAGCCTAAAAATTTAGGTTCACCCAACCTGTTTCTGCTAATATTAGAAATGTCTAGTGTTACATTTTAGATGTATAGATTAAGGAATTTATCTGTTTTGTTCTATAGGCAACTGTGGACCATTATATCATAGGAGTGATGATTCTTTCAGAACTGACTCAGGAAATGAACCTAGTAAGTATGTATAGTTTTTTTCCATTTGTACAAGATGAATGTAACTCTGCTAAAGCAGTGTGTCAGAGTCCCCCTGCACACTATAGAAGTGGTATTAAAAAACAGGACTTAGACTTGGAGGATTCTTTTGTTTTAAAACCCCAGGTGTTTAGAGGACCAAGACTTCTCAATGGGTGGGTGTGACCTAAAAGTAGGTTGCCCATCAGCTGCGGAGTGGGAAGGGGGAAAACATTGCCAAAAAATATATAGCAGCGAAGGCACGGTGAAATAGGCTTCAGCTGTACAAGCCCACTCAGAACACTGGGTACATATGTTGCTGGCCCATATCATACACACGACTATGTCTTGACTGTTTTTTAGCTGTGCAAACTAGATTAAAATTAGCATAGGTATGCCTACCTGAGCTGCAGTCACGCCTCCAAATGTGGTGTAGACATACAATCTCAGCAGCTGGCTCTTTGTGGTTTTGTACATAAAGTTCAAAGAAGAATTATCCTGGAGAGTGAATTTTGATTCTGGTGTTCATGGTTTGGGATGGAGGGTAGGGATCAAGCTAGAAATGGAGTGTATTGATCAGAGAGAAGGAAAAACACCAAAATTAAAGCAAAGGAAAAATGATTTGGTGACCTGACTTGGTACAACACTAAAACAGGAACAGTCAAAGTGCAGACCAGCTCTCCCTCTCTTACAGAACTCCACAGTGTTGGAGCAATTTCACATGAAATCCATAGGTGATGTGTTGCAGAACAGCTGCTGAATATCTCATCGCTTGCTTCTGCTTGTTCTTGGTGTTGCTGTAGACCTAGTAGGTCAGCATCATGAGTAGGGACTAGGATAAAACAGAAATAATAGGTAATATAGGAAAAAATAGAACAACAACAACGGATAGGAAAGCACAGAGTCAGTGGGTGTTGGTATTGGTAAGAGAAACCAGGAGGCCTGGACTTGGTACCAGACCATAGTCTTCATCTGTTGTGACTAATGCCTCAAGTGCCAGAAATGCCCTTTCACTAGTCTTAAGGACGAAAAGAGACTTCTTATTTTTGTGGCCTTATTTTTTTTTAGGTTGATTATTCAAGACCTTCAGCGAAACATCGTAAAATAGCTACCTCATTCCGTGATACGTCTTTAAAGGATATTTTGATGCTGGCATGCTCTCTTCTAAAGGAGGTAAGACTGTTTTATAACTGAAGCTAGTATTAAAATGCCTTAAAATGAGGCTTTTATGTTTTTACTGCTTTAAATTTATGCTAGGTATTACTCTGAGTGGACAAGGCCAGTCTGGACCTAGACTGGTGTTTGCTTACATCAAATTAGAACACACACGAGCAACCGATAAAATGGTTGAATTTTTGAGTGCCTGTCCAGTTTGTCTATTTGCTTCTTCAGTTACGTTCTACCTTCCACAGTAGGCAGCACGTATCCTGAGCTTTTCTTCTTGTTTCCTATGTTGTTTCCCTAGTTTAGTTTTATTTTAGCTTAGTTAGGCCTTCTATTTTAGTGTTATTAAAAAAGGATGATAAATCCTCTTTATGTGGCAGAGCAGCCTGGTCTGACCAGGGGTTTCTGCCTCTTTTGTTAGCCCTGTGAGCCTCTGTGTGGCACTCTGAGATAGTTCAGACAGTAGCATAGCTGGGGAGGAGCGGGGCAGCAGTCGCTCCCCCACTGAGCACAAGTGGCGCCTTGTCAATGTCTTGGCGCCTTTTCAATTTTCCCCTGTTGAGGGAACAGGGGGAGCGATCCAAAAAAAAAGGCACCACCCAATGTGGCACTTTTACTCACCCAGTGGTGCTCCGGGTTTTCGGCGGCACCACGGCGGCGGGACCTTCACTCGCTCTGGGTCTTCGGTGACACCTTGGCGGCAGGACCTTCAGTGCTGCCGAAGACACCTGGAGTGAGTGAGGGCCTGCCGCTGGAGTGCCGCTGGGTGAGTAAAAGCGCCGCAACAGTTAGTGCCTTTTTTTTGGATTGCTTCCCCTGTTCCCTCCATCTGGCTACCTGGCTGAGTTCAGACCCCAGCCTCTCCACAGGCTTGACAGCAGGTACTGAGGAGCAGCCTTCGGAAGCCAAAGAGTCTCAGGCCCATGTAGGCTGAAAGGACTCCAAAACTGGGCCTTACTCTTTGCGTCTTGTCTTCCCTGCTGATCAAGGCTGTTGTTGTGCTTAGGAAGCTGCTGAGCTCTGCTTCTTTTAAGCCCAAGCAACTGCTTGCATTTGAGAGTAGTCTATTTTGAAAAACAACAATTGCTTCCCACTCCTTCAGTGCTTTCTTTGCTAGTTGTTCAACACTTGAGGAAAATCAAATTATTTATTTAGGTGGGTAACGCATGTAGGCTCAAAACCACAGCGCCTCCTGCTGGTTGCTCCGGGAATTCGCTCTGTCCAGATTTGGAGCACCCTCTGCAGGTGGTGTCTCACCTGTTGCTCTGCAGTGTTGTCTGGGATCCTCGTTGCTCCCTAGCTTGCAGTATCCTCTTCTGGACACTGCCCTCCCGCAGTGCCCACTACTCCATTCTCACCCCCTTCTCACACACATGCCACACCAAACATTCTCCAGCCTAGTTGCCTTCAAGCTCAGCTGAACTAAAGTTAAATTGATACTCCCAAACACTGAAAAGTCTGCACGTGTTCAGCCCAGCCACCCTTCCAGGTAGTAGTTAATATGTAATAATTAAAACATCTGTATAATGCCAACTTCTCTTCAGGAAACTATAGTAATAAGTATAGCATTTACTAACTTATTTAATTGTGCACTAAACTAACATTTATCAAATCACTGGTGTAACTTCTACCTATAAAATGTAAGCACTCACATAAAAGTTGTATAAAAGCTTAGCAGAGTAACAAGTGTAATTGGAAAATAAAAATAAAATAGAGCAAGCTCTTGGTTTCCAAGCTGGGTTCTTTATGTCTCGTGCATCGTCACCAGTGATGAAGATTCAACAATTACAACTCAGTTAACAATTCTGCTGATGGCTCAAATAGATTCCAGCTCCCTCTCTGAGTCAAAACTTTTGGTCACTAAATCAACAGATATGACTCTGAATATAAACAGGGAGCAGATTCACTGAGTAAGAAGGGGCTGCATTTTGATTGTTGTTTTGGCCAGAAAAGTAACTCTTTAAGGGAAAATTTCCCAACCCAAGAACAACTTTAGTGACTAATATGTTTGAAGCTCAAAACTCATTGCCTTTATACTATATGTTCATAGTGGTAGTCAGTTGTTTAATTTGTGGTTGTGATGGCTTTCTTTGTAATTCTATATTATGGTAATTGCTGTAGTTAGAGAAGGACCTGTGTAAAACTCATCTTACTCAGAATATATGCTCCTTGTAAGCCTCCGAATCCCATCAGTGAACTTCACTGACAAAAGTGTTTACCCTTGGCTCTGTAGGGCTAGCTGAGGGACAGTGAGTTGTATTGTATTCTGGTCTTGTATATCACCAAACTGTTAGCTAAATTCAGATTACAGGCCTTGTACTACTGATGATGTTGTAAAACAGGAAGAACCCATTCTGGTTCTCATACCCCAGAGGAGTTTCTGGAGCTTTTGAATTGTAAAGTGAAAACATATTTGCTCTGGAGCAAATGAGGGAGAATGAGTATGGAATCCCAAATGTAAAATTTAGATACATTCTTCTAAGTTTTTAACCACACTTTAAAGATTAGGTCTGTATCTTGGAGATTCACAATTTATATACCAATACTATAGGAAAATGTATCACTTTACTTGCCTTTTTGAGAGAGAAGAGAACTGTCTCTTGTGGAATAAAATCGAATTTACTCTATCCTTTATGGGCAAAAAATCCTTAAAACTTAAAATTTATATTTAAAAAATTGAAATTTCTCTAACTATGTACTGACAATCTGTTGTAAAGATTTAGAACCAAATATTTTCTGTTTCAAAATTATATTCAATTTGTTGTATACAAACACCTTAATGAAATGTTTTAATTTTTTAACTATAGGTATTGGCAAAACCTTTAAACCTTCAGGATCAACAACAACAAAGTTTAGCAATGCATCTCTTGAAACTTGTCCTCAACTGTCTTAACTTTGACTTCATTGGCAATTCAGCAGATGAGTCCGCAGATGATCTATGCACTGTACAAATCCCAACAAACTGGAGAACAAGTAAGAAAAGATCATAACTGTTAACACTAAAGTACATTCTACATGAAAGGGAATATGTTATGTTTGTTTTGATACAGTACTTGTAATTATAAAGTTATCTAAGATCTTTTCCTGTAAGGTAGTCTTGTTTGCTGATATATTAAACAGGAAACCTCATGTGGCTATTCTATAATTTCTATCTATAACAGAAACAGTAAGGAAAGAGACAGTGTACTATGCCACACCACGGTGTGCAATTCAAACTGTTCTCTGCAGGTTCTTATACCATGCCCACACCGAAGTATCTGAGTATCTTGAAGAGCTGCAGTAAGCTCTCTGTGTGTATAATACAGGTCGCTTATAGAATCACGTTCCTGGGTATCCATGTGTGACAGGGCAAGGTCCCACCCCTTCTTCTGCTCTGTCTATACAGACTATTTGGAGACGTTCAGTTGTTAAACACCACCATGTAGTTTATTTACATTTGATCTTAGTGGGCCATACATATATAGCTGCAGGTTCTGCTCAATCCTCTGCCAAGGAGGAGAGAGGGAAGAGGTGTCTCCACCCAGAGATCCTTCTTGGTTTTGCCTCTCCTAGCCTGTTTTTCCTTCTTGTGCCTTCATTTACCCTCTGCCTTAAAGGGCCAATTAGCTGGTTAGTCCAACCTCCAGCCCATTCTAATTCACTGATTAGGCACAGTCAGGTCCACTGCCTGGGTGTGTGAATTAACTGGTGTTTAAGTGATCAGACAGCTTACTCAGCTGTTGTTCCCAGCACTTTGTCACACGACTTGTTGTACAGATAAATTTTTTTCTTTTAATGTATAGAATAGATTAATTGTGCTAAAAGAGCATTACAAGGTCTTATAAACTATACATTGTTTGAGCTGAGCTATTTGGTACACTTATATTAATATTCTTTAATCAAATTGTACCTCACTCTTAGCTCTTTTATGAAAAATAAAAACAAATCTGGTGATAGATATTTAATTATTACTGATAAACAGTGATAAAAACATCTCTCTTCCCCCCCCCCCTCAGTCTTCTTAGAACCAGAGACCTTGGACCTGTTTTTTGATTTGTATCATTCCCTTCCACCAGTGCTGTCGCAGTTGGTAAGTAAAGCTTAGTGATTTACATTATAATAATTACTAAAAACCAGTTCTCTTTTGACTTTGTAAATTTATTAAACATACAGGCTAAATGTTTACTCCCTGTCCATCCCCAGTGACATCTTTGGTGCCATCTGCATATAATTTGGGCCATCCCTAGTAAATGGAGATGTAAATTTTTTTTGCATGTTTAATAACTTCTGTAACCTCATGGTCATGATTTGCCATTTGAAATATACAATAAATACACCAAATATGTTAAAAGAATATCATTAAGATTGCAAAGTCAAGCACTCAGAAGTTAGGACATGCCAGAATTAAGGTTGTCTGTGCACCCTTAATTTGACCCTTAATGTGTGTGCATTATGATACAGTCTTTAATTATGATTATACACTATTTTATCTCCAGGACTGCTGCCTCATTCAGGGCAACCAGTGCTTTGGGGAGGCTCACTACCATCAGCTCCCAGTCTTCTTGCCCAACCCAGTCAGAGCCTCACCACCACCAATAACAGTCACAGTTTCTGTCCCTCCTCCATCCCCTCTTACAGTCCCAATCTCATCCGTCTCCTTTTATCTAGCCTATTTCTTGAACACAGCTGAATTCTTTTTGCTGACACTTGCCCCCCCCCCCCCCCCAAAAAAAAAATTCCACCTGAGGCAGACAACCAGCATGGAAAATTTTAGCCAAACAGTTGTTCTTTAAGTAGTGCCCCTATAGGTACTCCACTGTAGGTTTGGCAGCTCCCTTTGCATCTTGGATCGGAGATCTTCTGTAGCAGTGCCTGTTGGGCCTCACATTCACTCCTCTCCATCTCGCGCTGGGGTCGGCATCTATATATAGCATTGTGCGGTCCAGCTGCCCTCAGTTTCTTCTCAACCACCTTTGGTGTGAAACCGAATCCAGAGCAGAGCCCTTCTACCTTTAGAGATACTCTAATTAACTTACCTTACTTTAGTAGTGATTAGCCATTTTCATTAATTTTCTCCCCCTAAAAAGAAACCAAAACTTTGCTACTCTTCCCTCCCCGTTACCTTACGCTTCCCTGTTTCCCGCCCACCCTGATTGGGAGTTCTCCCCCTTGGGACTATGCTGGGATCCCCCTGGTTCAAGAGGTATCTCTCTTCTTGGTAGGCCTTACCCATAAGCAACAGTCACTCACAGTGCATCTGCTGCCTTGGTGGGGGCCACATCACAAAGAAGTGCATCCACTGCATCAGCTCAACCACCCGGACCTGAAAGGACCATGAACTCAGACTGAAACTTCTCCTCATGGAGAGTTCTCTATGGCCAGCTTTGGACCCCAGCCCTGATACTTCTCAGGCATGACTCTCGCACTCGACTTGGTCATCAGCTGACCCCTGCTTGTTACGGCCATCCAAAAGGAAATCCTCTCTTTCCTGCTCAGATGGGAAGAAACTGGCCACTACATCGCTTTCAAAGGAACCACCTCAGAGAATGCCATCCCCTGCGAGGTCAGTAGCCTCACCATCATCAGGGGTCAGACTTAACTCCCATGACCGTCTGGGTACCTCCAGTACTGGAGCTAAACAGAAGTCCAAGAATCATAGAATATCAGGGTTGGAAGGTACCTCAGGAGGCCATCTAATCCAACCCCCTGCTCAAAGTAGGACCAATCCCCAATTTTTGCCCCAGATCCCTAAATGGCCCCCTCAAGGATTGAACTCACAACCCTGGGTTTAGCAGGCCAATGCTCAAACCACTGAGCTATCGCGCCCCCCACCCCCAAGGACTCTAAATGGGCAGGGTCACAGGTGGACACGCTGTCTCTTGGGACTGAGACGCACAGTGAAAGAGCTTCCAAAACAATACCTCCAGCTGCTCAGCCACATGGCAGCAGCCACGTTCGTGGTAAAACATGCTGGGTTGCACATGCACTGTCTCCAGGTGTGGCTATGCACAGTACCTCCCAGACAGTCTTCACTAACTCCAGTCTATGCCTATCAAGATCAAGGATTCACTACACTGGTAGAAAAAACACCAAAACATCTGTATGTGGGTCTTTTTTCTCCAACCAGCAATATCCCTGATTCTAACAACCGATGCCTCCCTAATCAGTTCAGGAGCACACCTTCAGAGCCACATGGAGCAGGGAAGGTGGGCCTCCACATCAACCTTCTAGATCTAGATTCACAATGCACGCCGACATTTCCTACCACTGATCAGACACTGGACAGACAATATCGCCTGCATATTCTACATCAACAGACAAGGCGGAGTGAGGTCCTGCTCCCTATGCTTGGAAGTACTGAAATTGTGGAATTGGTGTATCCAACACAACATCAACATTTCAGCCACATACCTGCCTGGACACCAGAATACTACAGCACGTTCACTGAGCAGATGATTCTCACAAGACTGTGAGTGGGAACTAGAGACGAGTCCTTCAGTGCATATTCAGCCACTGGGGATTTCCCCGCATAGGTCTCTTTGCCACACCAGAGAACACCAAATGCCTTCAGTTCTGGTCGCGGGAGGGTCTAGGCTATGGGTCTCTGGAAGATGCCTTCCTCATTACATGGGATACTCTAGGACTTTATGCCTTTCCACCTTTTCCCCTCTTGTTTAAGGTACTTCACAAAATACAGGTAGAACAAGCCCGAGTCATCTTCATAGCCCCAACATGACTACGACAAATGTGGTATTCTTACCTCTTACGCATGACGGTGTGTTCTCTGATCATCCTGCAATTGATTCCACACCTCCTCTCTCAGGATGCAGGCTGAATTCTCCATCCCAATCTAAGTCTTGCTCATCTGAAGGCATGTCTCTTTCATGGTTTAAGGATTCGGAGATGACCTGTTCAGAGGCAATAAAAGAGGTTCTCTTAAATAGCAGACATGACATGACTCACCGTACTTACCTCCAAAAATAGGAAAGATTCCAATCCCAGTACAAAGCCAATCATGTCTCAGCAATGAACACCCTGTTAGCACTCATTCTGGATTATATTCTAGATCTTAAAAGATCAGGCCTATCTACAAGCTCCATTCGTATGCACTTGGACACCATCACAGCATTCCATCCCAAGATAGATGGCTATTCCATGTTCACCCACCTGCTCATGAAGAGATTCCTTCAAGGCCTTTTGAACCTTTACCCTCACATATGACATCCCACCCAACCCTGGGATCCCAACCTCATCTTGCACCCTCTCACCAGATCACTATTTGAGCCCATGGCAACATGCTCCTTCATTCATCTTTCCATTAAGACAGCGTTTCTTGTTGCCATCATGTTGGCCCGATGAATAGGACAAATAGGGGCTCTCATGGCATACCCCCCATACAACATTTTTCCTAAGGACAAGGTCATGTTACACACGCATTCAAAATTCCTACCCAAGGTACCATCCTCCTTCCATTTGAACCAACCTATCCACCTTCCCTTTTTCTTCCTGAAGCCATACACCGACTAACAAGAAGCAACTCTACTCACCCTGGACGTTAGGAGAGCTTTAGCCTTTTACCTTGCTAGAACTAAATCGTTTAGACAGTCGCCACATTTATTCCTCCCAACTGCCAAATGATTGAAGGGAGTGTCTGTATCCAAACGACATCTTTCCAAGTGGATCACACAGTGTATACACCTTTGTTATCAACTGCACAACCAGCTACCTCCACCTGGAAGTTGAGCACATTCCACTCGCTCTGTCTCCCCTCGATTGCCTTTCTCAACAATGTGCCGATCACTAGCATTTGCAAAGCAGCCACCTGGGCATCTGCGGACACTTTTAGCCAACACTATGCAATTATCCATGACACAGCATCAGATACCTACTAGGATGCACTGCCTTCTCCTCCTTATTAGACGCCACTCCGAAGCCCCAGCTTTCCATCTAGGGGCACTGCTCTACAGTCACCTACAGTGGAGCACCCGGTTACTCACCCTGTGCAGTGGCTAGGTTTTCCGAGATGTGTGTTGTTATGAGTGCTCCACTACTTGCCCTTCTCCTCCTCTGCTTTGGAGCTCAAAGATAAGCTCTATGTTAGAGAAGGAACTGAGGGCGGTTGGATCTCACATTGCTCTATATAGATGCCACCCATGGCGCGAGACAGGGAAGAGCGTATGCAGCCCAATGGGCACTGCTATCAAAGATCTCTGATCCCAGGCGCAAGGGGTGCTCAGCACCTACAGTGTAGAAACCATAGGGAGACACAGCTCAAAGAACCTCAATTAGTGCATAAGGTGAGTAACCTTCTCTTTGGCAGTTATTATACGGAATGGAAAAAACTGTCTTATAATGAAAAGGAGTACTTGTGGCACCTTAGAGACTAACCAATTTATTTGAGCATAAGCTTTCGTGAGCTACAGCTCACTTCATCGGATGCATAAAGTGGAAAATACAGTGAGGATGTTTTTATATGCGTGTATAAAAACATCCTCACTGTATTTTCCACTTTATACATCCGATGAAGTGAGCTGTAGCTCACGAAAGCTTATGCTCAAATAAATTGGTTAGTCTCTAAGGTGCCACAAGTACTCCTTTTCTTTTTGCGAATACAGACTAACACGGCTGTTACTCTGAAACCTGTCTTATAATGGGAGGTGTTGAGCAACCTGAATAATAAGTGGTGCAACAGTCCTGGGAAAAATCCTTCCAAGAGAGGGAAAGACGACTGGTCAGGCAGCAGAGATTTGCTTTTTTAATTTTACAATTATTTTCCTTTTTTTAGGCACTTTCCTGTTTGGTTCAGTTTGCTTCTACAAGAAGATCTTTATTTAGCAATCCAGAACGCGCCAAGTATCTTGGGAATCTAATCAAAGGAGTGAAAAGAATCCTTGAAAATCCTCAGGTATTTTTGTTTTTTAAATTCTTTGCAAATGTTAAAATTATTTGTGAATTTCTGTACCCTGTCACAACCCTGTTGCCTCTCTTTATCCCTCATGACCTTCTTCAAGAGGTCTTCCTTTAAACTTCCAATCTTCTCCTCCTTTCTTAACCAGAAATCATTTTGGGACACGGTTCATACAAAATAAGCTATGCACAACGAAGTTGTCATTTGTTAAATTAACAATGTTTGGAGAGATGTTATATGGCCTTGTCTCAGCCATGTAGGAATAAAGACAAGAGGCAATGGAGGTGGTTTAATTAGGCTGCACCTTTTGTTCACACAATGTATCTGGAAATAGCTGGCAATAAATCTTACAGTGCTGGTCATCATTCTGTCCTTAATTGTTTTCACTTATTTGGGAGGGCTGCTGTCAGCCCTTCTTCCCAACCTGGTCCCAGCCAGCATGTTGCTGGGACCCCACTGCTTACCCCTAATGTGAAGGTTAAGGGGGACTGAAAAATGTGGGGGGAATTGTCTTCCTGCTATACCAGCCATTACAAGCACCAACCTCCCTTTCTCCAGCTTCCGTTAGAGGATGCCTCTCCCTAAATCCACTTACAACTCCTGTGTATCCCCTCTATAATGAGTACCTGTGCTGGGCAACGGCCACACTTGCTGCTTATTTAATTGTGACATCTTGGCCTAACCACCTTACCTATCTCATCAACTAACTTGCTGTGGGGAAGGCTAAAACACTCCACTCTGCCCCAGCCAATCTGGCAGTGAAGAAAAAATTCCTTCCCAGCACCAAATAAAAAAGGGGCTAGCACAAGCCCACAACTGATCATAAAACCTGGTTCTGCTCTGATCCCGTGGTGGGAAGATGGGTGGTGTTGATCAGGGATTGAGAGAGAGCAAGAGAATTCTTTCTGGAATGCATGGGTATAAATACCTCTGCTCCTGCCCCGGTGCATATGGTGGGTGAGTCCCTGGTCCAGCAACTTCCTGTAGCCCCCTGGGCTCCACTGAGGGAAATCTGTCCCCCTCTTCAACCTTCTCTTCACCCAAATACAGTAGGGACCCTTAAAGGATCCTTGTCCTCTTTTCCCTACTGCCCAAAGAGTCACTGCATTCAGTTGCTGTGAGCATATTAGGTTAGTCTGGTGATTTTAAAAAAACTTTGTTTCTTCTGTAATTTTAGGGTTTATCTGATCCAGGTAATTACCATGAGTTCTGTCGTTTTTTGGCTCGACTAAAGACAAACTACCAGTTGGGAGAACTAGTAATGGTGAAGGATTACTCAGAGGTTATCAGATTGATAGCCAATTTCACTATTACTAGCTTACAGGTAAGGATATATACAGCCTTAAATCCTTAACGGATGTGGGATTTGGTTTGGGGAATTTTTTTGTTTTGTTTTTGGGGTTGGGTTTGTATTCAGTTGATGTTATTTTACTTGAAAATGTACTTTGTTCCAAGTTTGCCAGTAATGTAACTTTGTAAACTCTTCAGCCCTGGGCTCACGTCTTCCTATGTGTTTGTGCGAAAGTGTCTAGTACAGGGGTGGCCAAAATTACTGACTCTCTGAGCTGCATATGACAATCTTCAGATGTTTGAGAGCCCCCGGGAGGTGCCTGCTGGGACTCGGGGCTTCAGTCATGTGGGGAGAGGTGTCTCAGGGCTTCAGCCTTGCTCCTGCGCTGAAGCCCTGAGCCCTGGCAGGTGCGCCCCCTGGGCCTGAAGCCCTGAGACCCCCTCCCCGCTAGACAGAAGTCAGAGGTGATGCATGGGAGGGAGCACAGGGGTCAGGTTCCCCCTCCCCCCTGCCAGATTTTTACCAGGGTTTGCTGGCTCCACTTGATCATGTGGTGCCACTGGGCCCTCTCCCTGTACAGCAGCTGCTAGAGCCAGCAAGCTGGGAGCTCCGGCCTTGGGGACAGGCAGAGGAGCTAAAGCAGCGGCCCCTCCCTGCAGCTCCCAGTTCTTTGCATCTGCCTCTTCACAAGGAGCTAACATCTGGGAGCTGCAGGGAGGGCCCTCTGAGGGTAAGAGAGGGGTGTGACTCCAGCTTTTGTAGGGGGAACCTTTAAATTGTACCCCCCACTCCCAGCAGGCACCAGTTGTCTCACACAGAAGCTCCTAGCTGCACCATCCGGCTGCTAGGCAGAAGCCCTCAGCCTCCCTCCACCCAGTCTGGTAGGCAGAGAATGCGGGGAGGGGTGTCCACAAGCCACACTTCAACTGTAAAAGAGCCAGATGTGGCTCGCGAGCTGCTGTTTGGCCACCTCTGGTCTAGTATAATTCAGTGGGGCCTTGATTCTGATTGGGATATTTGAGGACTTCCTCAACATAAATAATACTAGTAGGGAAGATAAGGTTTGAATGTTCATGAATTTTCACAGGATAAGATATGCTCTAATGAAAATTAATTTGTTTCTTTGTAGCACTGGGAGTTTGCTCCAAACAGTGTTCACTATCTGCTAACTCTGTGGCAGAGAATGGTAGCATCGGTACCTTTTGTGAAATCAACAGAACCACACCTTTTAGATACATATGCACCAGAAATTACAAAAGCATACATTACTTCTAGACTGGAATCTGTTCCTGTAGTTATAAGGTAAACCTTCTTCAGTATAAACAGAACTTTGCAGTTTTAGAGCACTGATTAGCTGGTACATTGTTCTTTCTGTTGTGCTTTTGTTTTAAAATCAATAAAACTTAATGGTCTTTTTCTCACGTCAGTTACATTAAATTATATTCATTGATTGTAGTCATCACTCCTGTTTTACACTGTTGTGAGATCAGAATTTGGCCCAGTGTCTTAAAACCAAAATTAAAAATGAAACTTGAGTTCAATTTGTTTCTTTTCCAGAGCCCCCTTATTTTATAAAAAGATCCTTGCCCATTATAATCCAATATCTAAAATATTGTTGATGCTGAGCCTCTTCTGCCATTTATACCATTAGAGCAGGAGCTTCCGAGGGTCCCTCTCTACATGAGCAAAGGAAGGCAGCAGAAGCAATCCCACCTGTTAATGAAAGGGTGGGAGAGAGTAGCACAAGATGAGGTGGCAGAATTATTTTAAAATGTGATTCTGCTCTGAAAAATTACTGTAAAGTGGTCCCTTTTTACTCAGCACATCTGCTCCCTGTTGTATTCGAAGTTATAGTTGCTTATTTTAGTAAAAAAAATAAGCTATGAGCTGTTTTTAAAAAATATATATTTATTCCTCTGTTCTCCACAGGGCCAATAAAGCTAGGAGAGAGTAAGTTGGATTCTATTCCAATTCATGTATCATCAACAAAATTGCTCACTAAGTTCCACTTGCAGAATCTCTTTTGTTGTCTGTGTGAACTTTTTACTCGTAAACTGAGCATATTCTATCCATAACTAACTCTTGCATGCACACAAAAATGGAACACCAGTATACATTTTCTATAGTCGCTTTTCAGAGAATAACTTTTCAGAGAACTTTTAAAAAAATTGAATAAAAGGGTTGTTTAACAATTTCTGTACTAAATGCCATGACAGCTTGGTTAATGAGATACAAATCTGTGCTGATTCTGTATTATTTTTGCTTTGCAGTACACGTTTAAGTGAGTACTACCTTCATTTGCTATATAGATTTATACTTATTGTCCCAGCTAGTAATTCTTATTTATTGACTTGACATTTTATAGCCAAAATCCTTTTTATATTTTAGACAAATTTACCATACGATCACAGCAAATAAAGCAGCCAAAGAAAAAATGTGTTTTGAATGGCTAAAAATGTTTAATCCTTCTTCGGGGGGCCTCTGTGCATTCCCACTTGCAGGGTCTAGTTCCTGTAGTGTCAAGCTGTGAAACTGTATAACTAAGCTTTGTGTCCTGTGGGGTGCATCCTCTCATGCTAGGATGCTGTCATCATGTCAGTCTGTATGAGGAAGAGCACAACCACAGCCATCTCAGTTCGTTTGCAGCAAGACCGAAGTGGAACTACTTCTCAAGTCTGCAAGCATGTTAGCCTATCCTTTTACAGTGAGTGAGTCAGTCATATTAAAATTAGAGTAGATGAGGTCACTTGCCTTGGATTACCCCCTAGGCTGTGTCTAGTCCTGAACTCTGTTTGGAGTTGAAAAGATGTGCCACCTGCTCAACCATCTTTCCAGAGACAGATGAACATGTTTGGTGCCTACAGTGCCTGGGACAGGCTCATAGTCTCCCAGGAGACAGCTTGCTGCACTGTCTCTTCTCAGGTTTCAGAGTAGCAGCCGTGTTAGTCTGTATTTGCAAAAAGAAAAGGAGTACTTGTGGCACCTTAGAGACTAACCGATTTATATGAGCATAAGCTATCGTGAGCTACAGCTCACTTCATCGGATGAGAATTCATCTCTTCTCAGTTGAGGAGAACAGAAAGTTAATACTGCAGGTGCACTTGGCTTCCTTGGACTATCCTCACATTCTTTTGGGAGTGCTGAGGTCTTCTGTAAAAAGATTTGAGATGCATTTTGCTGCCCCAGCTTCATTGCCCCCCTTGTTGTCTGGCCTCAGATTGACCTTCCTGAAGCAAACGCTTACTTGGGCTGAGTCTCCTGGTTGGTACTGTCTAGTGCTGTATGCTTTATCCAAACAGGACTGCTCTAGCACTGCTGTCTTTGTTGGCATCAAAAATTTCCTTGGTTCGCTCCCAGTCAGCACTGGTCAACGTCACTATTCAGAGTCGGGCTTCCAGATCTCCTCATGATCCTGTCCCAGGGAAGAGAAAAGAAAAGAGGAGGAAGCATTCTGATCTGTGAAAGGAGCCTAAGGAGAAAAAGAAAAGGAGGCACTGTTCTTGGTCTCCTCTACTGATGCATGTCCTCTGTAGAGACTGCTTACCTGTTTTGACATTACTCTTGGCACACCCACTAGCTGTACATCTAACAGTGGGGAAGGAGAGCATACAGGCAGACATCCTCAGCAGGAAATCTTACAACCAACATCAGTGGTCCCTAAATGAGGTGGTATCCTCATTATTCTTCAGCTGTGGTCAGCCACAAATTGACTGATTTGTGACCATTCATAATGCCAGGTGTCATCTACTGCACCACTGGTCACAAAGATAAAAAATCTTCATCGGATGCATTGCTGCTGAATTGGAGCAGTCCTCTCCTAGCCTTCCTTCGATACCCAGACTTGTAAGGAAAATCAGAGAGGATAGAGCCAACATCATACTGCTAACACAAATGTGGCTGTGGCAGCATTGGCACACTGTTCTGTCCAGAGAACTGTTGGTTCCGCTTCCGTTGTGCCCTGACCTCCTTTCTCAATGCCAAGGGTGGATTTTTTTAGTTATGGCCTCTGAACCCATTATAGTGTTACATAAAGAAGTCATTTTGAGACCTCACCCCAGCTTTATATCTGTGGCGGTGTCAAATTTTCATCTGTCCCATTATATCTCCCTTCCTGTTTTGTTCCTCAGATCCCAGGCTACCCAGTGATGTTCTGCTTCTACGTCTTAGATGTTGAGCTTTGTTACTCCTTAGCCAAATAAACAGTATCTCTTGGCTTAAAGATGTATTCTGCTAGGGCCAGAGCTGCCTATGGAGCTGCCTGAGACTGCTATGGTAGAGACTTGCAAAGCAGCAACATGGAGTTCTGCTTATTCTGTCATTAACAATTATTCGTTGGACTTGGCATTGCGATCTAATGTTCAGTTTTGTAAGGCATTGTCATAGCCAATTTTTGCGTAAAATGTCTTGTCCACCATCCTCTAATAGGAGCACTACTTACTACTTTCTCATAAGCGGAAATGCATTGAGGCCCTTGAAGAAGAAAGTGGAATTATTTACTAGTAACCATTTTTCTTCAAGAGTTATCTCTGTGCATTCACATTGCTCATCTGTCTTTCCCCTCTGCCTCTGAGTTCTTTGTATTTCAGGACTCTGTCGGCTCGGGAGAAGGATAGAGGTGGTTGGGGTGTGTATGGTTCTTTATATAGATTATATGGTTTAAGCCAATGATGACATTGCAGCATGAGAATGCTAATGGACTGCCCTGAGGACACAACTTTGTTATACAGTCCTGTAGCTTGATGCTGGAGATGTTAGTTATTACAGATGTGAATGCACAGAGGCAACTCTTTAAGAACAATAGTTTCTAGTAAGTAACCCCTATTTTATGTTTATTGCAGAGATGGTTTGGAAGATCCTCTGGATGATACAGCTACTGTATTTCAGCAGCTGGAGCAACTCTGCACAGTCAGCAGGTGTGAATATGAAAAGACCTGTGCACTTCTTGTACAGTTGTTTGACCAAAATGCACAAAACTACCAAAAGCTATTGCATTCTTCTAGTAGGAATCCACTAGAAATCACAGTCCAAGAAGGTTAGTATTTATTTCATTTATGATTGAGACTGCATTGTTCTCTGTTATGTGGACTTGAAATGGTGCAAAATTATCCATCTGTGTATGAGAGGGAAGTGTGATCCGGTGGTCTGAGTACGTGTCTGGAAAGTGGTAACTCTTGAGTTCTAACCCTGTTTTTACTTCACTTAAGTCAGTTTGGCCCACATTTTCAAAAGTTGCCTCCAGCATGGAGTGCCTCAGTTTTTGGGTTCCCAGTTTTAGAACCGAAAGTTCTGACTTTCAAAGATGGTGAAAATCCACACTTCAATTAGAAGGCAGTGGGAGCTGTGAGAACTCATCACTTCTGAAAACCAGGCTGTACATTTCTCAGGTTGGATACCTGAAAACCGAGGGACCCCTCAGGTTGGATACCTGAAAACCGAGGGACCCAAACTTGACAGATACTTTTGAAAATGTAGGCCTTAACTTCTCTGATTTGACTGCCCCATCTGTAAAATAAATACACCAATTATCCTTACTTCCCTCTGAGTTTTGTGAGGATCAATTAGTAGTATTGGAAAAGCAGCTTAGTTATAAAGAGATAATGTATGTAAACTGTACAATATTATGGCCTATGTAATGTTATTACATAGATTAATTGTTCCTATCTGTGCCTTGTTTAACTTGACCATGTAAATGACTAACTCTTTCCTAGTGTAGCTGTTTTATAGTTATTGCATCTTTATATGACTGAATTGTGTTGTTCCCTCCAATACAGCTGTTCTTTTGTTGTCGATATTTTGGATTGGATATTGCCATTCATACTGCTGCTTTTTGTTAACATCTTGAAAATGCAGAGTTAAATGTGGGGAGCCATTTTATTCTAGCTTATGTAATGCACGTGGTCTGACTCTTTCTCTTACTTCCCTTCCCTGTATGCACCTGTCACTTCCCCTTTGTGGTCCATTAGCAAACTTGCATTGAAAGGCAGTTTTCTGTTCTCCAGCTGCAGTCTGTACTTCACTGCTGTTATTGGATTCTTCTACACATAGAGTCAAAGGGGAATGATCAGCTACAATAATGCAGGAATGTTCCATAGGCCAATACTTGGCATAAGAGAAAGTTTGGTGCAGTTTAATTCTGTATTGCTCCTTGCAGAAGAATTCAGTTTCTTTTCTGCAAACTAAACACTTCTGTTCATGCTGAACAATAAATGTTACATCCCTTAGTTATACATACTTTAATTTAGATGTTTAATGGCTTTTAATGTTACAAAATAAGTTAATATTATATTAAGATCTCATTTTATTATATTGTCTTGCTCTCTGTATCGATGGTGATGCGGTCATGGTTTACTAAACAATAATCCCCAAGAAATGGGTCATTAACAGTAGTTAACGATTACTTGTGATCTATGGTAATGACTGATTTCTTTGGGATTATTGCTGTTATAAACCATAATTACAGATTATTACAGCAATAATTATTTTGCCAAAGAAAAAATATGTAGTCTAGCTAAGCAGCTGCAAAAGCAAGTGCCCTGAACACTTCATATAGTGGAAGTAGAGAAGAACAGGGAAAACTGTAATGGTAAACTGGTTTTGTGTTAAGAGTTGAGATTCTGCTTTCCACAAATGAGACTGGAGAGAGAGTCATCAGAAAAATAGCCTTTGTTTAAATCTGAGCTACTTCAATAAGTGTCAGAGTAACTAGTTTTATGTTTAAATACAAATTGTTGACAAGAGTGTGTGGTTCAAAATAGTGGCTCTGCTGTTTGAACCATACAGCTCTGAAAAGCAGCTGCTGTTTGCTGCTGTCTTTTGAAATGGCCACTCTTTACTGGGTGGCTTTAGCCTTTCAAGTCACTGGAGAGCCTGCTGTTGATTTGGTCATTTTAGTTATACAGTCCTCTGGTGCTGCTGCTTCTATACGTTGTGTAATTTGGCTTAAATTGGCTTCTGTACGTTGTGTAATTGTGGAATATTTTTGTGCATGGGTGGTCTTTTTTTATTTGATGGTGGTGTCTGTGTGTGTGTGTGTGTGTGTGTGTGGAGAGGCCTCTTGAGAACCACAAATCTAGTAAGTTATTACAATGGTCTCAATACTCTCTGGAACCCTTCTTTAATAATAATTAATAATTTATAATAGAATATATATGGTCAAGTATAAACATTAGCTAATGAATTCTCATAACATTCCTCTGAAATAAGTAGGCATTCTCTCTTTTTTTTGAAAAACAGATGAGTAAATTGAGACAAAAATTAAGGCCAAATTTTCAAAAGCATTCAGTAATTATGGTTGCCTCAGTTGTTGCATGTGCAATTTGAGATGTGTGCAGCACATAAGAAAATTAGGCTGGAGGTGTATCAGGCATCCAAAATCAGTGTTCACTGCTGAAAACTTTGGCATAAGCTACTTGGTTAAAGTCTCACTTAGGGTATGTCTAGTTGCGATGTTTACACACCCAAAGAGTCCAAAAAGAGCCAAGTTTAGTGCTCAGGAGCTTCTTTTTCAAACAGCTGGTCTCATGTTCAAACAACTGGTCATGCTGCCTTCCTAGAGAGGGGCTCTTGTGCAGGGCGTATTTTACCTTCATAGTTCTTAGAAACTTGTAAATAAAATATTTTTTATTGCAGTGTTTGGCCATTTGGCAAACATCTTATTTTTTGCTGCTCCTTTGAATTAGCTTGCTTTTGTAATCATCTTTCTCTGGCTGTGCATTAGCCCCGTGCCATCAGTGATGAGTTCAGCAAGTATTTCACAGTCTTTGGAACACAGTTGTCCCCATAGGTGATTAATAGACACCTCCTTTGTTGATTCACTAATGTTCTATGTGATTACGTACAGTATGGTTGGTCAATGTATGATATCACATAGCTTTTTAAAAAACAGATTATCTAGAATCCAGGGGACGTTCTCTCGGATTATATATTTTTTGACATTGTCCAAGTGTAAGTGCCTTAACAGGTTAATAATTCTCCTTTTTAACTTAAATGTTTCGACAGCCATCACAGCAAATCTCATAGATTTTAAGGCCAGAAGATACCATTATTCTGACCTCCTGTATGTCAGATTGTAGAATTTCACCCAGTACCTCCTGTATACTGCTCAATGAGTGCCAAATCAGCCTGTGACAGAATCACAAAAATAACACTTATTTAAAAACTACGTGTTTGACTTAGTGTGAGGAGTTAATTTTATAATTTATTGGAATAGAAAAAGATACTAACATTTGGTACTGTTAGTCCAGATTGTTTAGACATACTGCAAAATCTTTGCAGAGAATCAGTCCCCCTGCGGTCTTCAGTCAGAGGTCCCCTCTGCCAGTGGGTCTGAAGTCAACTGAATCCATCACATCACACCTTTCCTCAAGTCCACAGAGGACTATTGGAAGGTCCAGGATAGGCACATGGGGGGGATGAGGGTTGGGGTACAGATAATGGGCCTCCAAGGGCAGCCACTATCTGGCTGCATTGCATGAAAGCATGTGTAAGGCTAGGGATTAAAGATAAGTGCAGAGAGACAGTGCCTCCATGCAGCTGGCTCTATCCTTCTGTAGGTTGTGGGGGGCTGACCTCCCTGCTTTCTTATCTTGGGTGTGGGAGGCAAACCACCATTTCCTTGGTCTCAGATATCTAATGAATTTTAAAGTAAGTGTCATCAGTGTCTCTCCAAAACTGTAAAATAATTTATTAATGTTCCTTTGTGCCTTGGAAGTAAAAGTAAACATTAGCATATGTATCCCTAAGCTTTATCTGCTGGTGATTTTAAATTCTATTGCAAAAGTTTTTGCAAGATATAGATCAGAATGCTCTGTTATAAATACTTGTATTGAAAATCATGTTCCCCTTATTTGCATTCTGTGGTACATTTTAGTATCTATTTTATCATTGCTTGTGTTCTTCCCATTAGATTACTATCACAGGGTTTAAATGTAGGGCCTGATTTTGTTGTTGTTTACATCAGAGTAACTCCATTAATGACATGGAGTCATCCCTTATTTACACCAATGTCAGAAATCTGGATCAGACCTTTAATGCATAGGTGTGTATCTCGGAAAGATTTACCTGAATGGGCCTGGGCAGCGAAAATTCATTGCCCTTCAGTTCTGTACTTTCAGAATGTGTCACTGTAAAACTTGGGGGAGATTAAATGAAGCTTAGTGGTATACAAATGAAGAATTCAGTAAAGAATGTGAAACAAACTTTAAACACTAACATATATGCAAATTGGAGCATGCTATACATATATCAAAAACTCTATTATACACTACTTAGAATAATTTTTCTCTATACATGCATACTTTTGGGTAATGTGTTTTGTCATGAAGAGATTTAGGATCTTTCCAAAAAGACAGAACAAACAAATCTGAAAAGTCTGTCTGTCTGTCATTCTTTCTTTCTCTCTCTCATTTTACCTATTCCTTTAAGATAAAATATAATATTTTGCCCTCATTCTCTGCAGAGAAATGCCATGAAGGACAGTATGTGGCCATTGGTATGTTGTTTAAAAGGAAAATATTGCAGTGTTCATGTGTCTAGGTTTTCCTTGGCATTCAATATTGAAACATGTTTTGGTCAAATCTCCAAGGCCTTGTCTTTACTAGGGAAAAAAAGTGTGTTCGTAAATCGAGGTTAAAATCCTAGGGAAGACCAGGCAGTTTCTGGTTTTCACATAAGTTAGCTGGTGGAGTTAAAGAATATGCTCCACCATAGCCTTAACTCATGTGTAAACTACCTTGTCTTCACTAGGCCCTGGTCTACACTAGGACTTTAGATCGAATTTAGCAGCGTTAAATCGATTTAAACCTGCACCCGTCCACACAATGAAGCCCTTTATTTCGACTTAAAGGGCTCTTAAAATCGATTTCCTTACTCCACCCCTGACAAGTGGATTAGCGCTTAAATCGACGTTGCCGGCTCGAATTTGGGGTACTGTGGACACAATTCGATGGTATTGGCCTCCGGGAGCTATCCCAGAGTGCTCCATTCTGACCGCTCTGGACAGCGCTCTCAACTCAGATGCACTGGCCAGGTAGACAGGAAAAGAACCGCGAACTTTTGAATCTCATTTCCTGTTTGGCCAGCGTGGCAAGCTGCAGGTGACCATGCAGAGCTCATCAGCAGAGGTGACCATGATGGAGTCCCAGAATCGCAAAAGAGCTCCAGCATGGACTGAACGGGAGGTACGGGATCTGATCGCTGTTTGGGGAGAGGAATCCGTGCTATCAGAACTCCGTTCCAGTTTTCGAAATGCCAAAACCTTTCTGAAAATCTCCCAGGGCATGAAGGACAGAGGCCATAACAGGGACCCGAAGCAGTGCCGCGTGAAACTGAAGGAGCTGAGGCAAGCCTACCAGAAAACCAGAGAGGCGAACGGCCGCTCTGGGTCAGAGCCCCAAACATGCCGCTTCTATGATGAGCTGCATGCCATTTTAGGGGGTTCAGCCACCACTACCCCAGCCGTGTTGTTTGACTCCTTCAATGGAGATGGAGGCAATACAGAAGTAGGTTTTGGGGACGAAGAAGATGATGATGAGGAGGTTGTAGATAGCTCACAGCAAGCAAGCGGAGAAACCGGTTTTCCCGACAGCCAGGAACTGTTTCTCACCCTAGACCTGGAGCCAGTACCCCCCGAACCCACCCAAGGCTGCCTCCTGGACTCAGCAGGCGGAGAAGGGACCTCTGGTGAGTGTACCTTTTAAAATGCTATACATGGTTTAAAAGCAAGCATGTGAAAGGATTACTTTGCCCTGGCATTTGCGGTTCTGCCTTTGCAAAAGGTTTCTGGGGAGGGCAGCCTTATTTCGTCCTTCATGGTAGGACACTTTACCACTCCAGGCCAGCAACACGTACTGGGGAATCACTGTAGAACAAAGCATTGCAGTGTATGTTTGCTGGCATTCAACCAAAATCCGTTCACGCGGTGGGAGGAGGCAAAATGCGACCTTGTAACGAAAGCACATGTGCTATGTATGTAATGTTAACTTTCAAGGTTTACCCTGAAAGAGTGTAGCCACTGTTTTATAAAATGTGTCTTTTTAAATACCGCTGTCCCTTTTTTTTTCTCCACCAGCTGCATGTGTTTCAATGATCACAGGATCTTCTCCTTCCCAGAGGCTAGTGAAGCTTAGAAAGAAAAAAAAACGCACTCGCGATGAAATGTTCTCCGAGCTCATGCTGTCCTCCCACACTGACAGAGCACAGACGAATGCGTGGAGGCAAATAATGTCAGAGTGCAGGAAAGCACAAAATGACCGGGAGGAGAGGTGGAGGGCTGAAGAGAGTAAGTGGCGGGCTGAAGAGAGTAAGTGGCGGGCTGAAGACAGGGCTGAAGCTCAAAGGTGGCGGCAGCATGATGAGAGGAGGCAGGATTCAATGCTGAGGCTGCTGCAGGACCAAACCAGTATGCTCCAGTGTATGGTTGAGCTGCAGCAAAGGCAGCTGGAGCACAGACTGCCACTGCAGCCCCTCTGTAACCAACCGCCCTCCTCCCCAAGTTCCATAGCCTCCACACCCAGACGCCCAAGAACACGGTGGGGAGGCCTCCGGCCAACCAGCCACTCCCCCACAGAGGATTGCCCAAAAAAAAGAAGGCTGTCATTCAATAAATTTTAAAGTTGTAAACTTTTAAAGTGCTGTGCTTAAAGTGCTGTGTGGCATTTTCCTTCCCTCCTCCACCACCCCTCCTGGGATACCTTGGTAGTCATCCCCCTATTTGTGTGATGAATGAATAACGAATGCATGACTGTGAAGCAGCAATGACTTTATTGGCTCTGCAAGCAATGATTAAAGGGAGGAGGGGAGGGTGGTTAGCTTACAGGGAAGTAGAGTGAACCAAGGGGCGGGGGGGTTCATCAAGGAGAAACAAACAGAACTTTTACACCGTAGCCTGGCCAGTCATGAAACTGTTTTTCAAAGCTTCTCTGATGCGTACCGCGCCCTCCTGTGCTCTTCTAACCGCCCTGGTGTCTGGCTGCGCGTAACCAGCAGCCAGGCGATTTGCCTCAACCTCCCACCCCGCCATAAACGTCTCCCCCTTACTCTCACAGATATTGTGGAGCACACAGCAAGCAGTAATAACAGTGGGAATATTGGTTTCGCTGAGGTCTAAGCGAGTCAATAAACTGCGCCAGCGCGCCTTTAAACGTCCAAATGCACATTCTACCACCATTCTGCACTTGCTCAGCCTGTAGTTGAACAGCTCCTGACCACTGTCCAGGCTGCCTGTGTACGGCTTCATGAGCCATGGCATTAAGGGGTAGGCTGGGTCCCCAAGGATACATATAGGCATTTCAACATCCCCAACAGTTATTTTCTGGTCTGGGAATAAAGTCCCTTCCTGCAGCTTTTGAAACAGACCAGAGTTCCTGAAGATGCGAGCATCATGCACCTTTCCCGGCCATCCCACGTTGATGTTGGTGAAACGTCCCTTGTGATCCACCAGAGCTTGCAGCACTATTGAAAAGTACCCCTTGCGGTTTATGTACTCGGCGGCTTGGTGCTCCGGTGCCAAGATAGGGATATGGGTTTCATCTATAGCCCCACCACAGTTAGGGAATCCCATTGCAGCAAAGCCATCCACTATGACCTGCACATTTCCCAGGGTCACTACCCTTGATATCAGCAGATCTTTGATTGCGTGGGCTACTTGCATCACAGCAGCCCCCACAGTAGATTTGCCCACTCCAAATTGATTCCCAACTGACCGGTAGCTGTCTGGCGTTGCAAGCTTCCACAGGGCTATCGCCACTCGCTTCTCAACTGTGAGGGCTGCTCTCATCTTGGTATTCATGCGCTTCAGGACAGGGGAAAGCAAGTCACAAAGTTCCATGAAAGTGCCCTTACGCATGCGAAAGTTTCGTAGCCACTGGGAATCGTCCCAGACCTGCAACACTATGCGGTCCCACCAGTCTGTGCTTGTTTCCCGAGCCCAGAATCGGCGTTCCACAGCATGAACCTGCCCCATTAGCACCATGATGCATGCATTGTCAGGGCCCATGCTTTCAGAGAAATCTGTGTCCATGTCCTGATCACTCACGGGACCGCGCTGACGTCGCCTCCTCGCCCGGTATCGCGTTGCCATGTTCTGGTGCTGCATATACTGCTGAATAATGCGTGTGGTGGTTAATGTGCTCCTAATTGCCAAAGTGAGCTGAGCGGGCTCCATGCTTGCCGTGGTATGGCGTCCGCACAGAAAAAAGGCGCGGAACGATTGTCTGCCGTTGCTCTGACGGAGGGAGGGGCGACTGACGACACGGCTTACAGGGTTGGCTTCAGGGAGCTAAAATCAACAAAGGGGGTGCCTGTACATCAAGGAGTATTTCAGGCAGGACTGCACGGAGGGTTCCAATAAGAAATGGTGCACCTAAGTTATCGTTGTTATTGGAACAAGGAGGTTAGCCTGGCCTCTGATTGATACATGGCTAGATTTACCTCGCTGCACCTTCTCTGTGAGTGACTGCAGTGTGACCTAGAGGAATGAGTCCCCTAGACAGGGGAGGAGGCAAATGAGTACAAAACAAATCTGGTCTATTTCTTGTTTTGACCCACTCCATCTATCTTTTACATCTTTGGCTGGCAGCAGACGGTGCAGAAGGACTGCATGCCATCCACATCTCATGGCTGCTTGGCAGAAGATGGTACAGTACGCCTGCTAGCCATCCCCATCTCTTGCCTGCCTGGCAGAAGATGGTGCAATACGACTGCTAGCAATCCTCATCTCTTGCCTGCCTGGCAGAAGATGGTACAGTACGACTGCTAGCAGTCCGTATCGCCTGCCTGCTCACCATAAGACGGTTCAATAGGACTGACTGCAGGACTAAAGAGAATGACCTGGTCAAGTCACTCCAAATTTAGTCCCTGCGCCCATGTCTGCCCAGGCGCTCCCAGCCGACGCGGCCAGGAGCACCTCGGACACGATGAGGACGACTACCAATCGTATTGCACCGTCTGCTGCCAGAAGGCAAGGGGTTGCTGCTACTGTGCAGCAAAGCCGTACCGCGTCTGCCAGCACCCAGGAGACATAGGGTGACGGTTACCTGAGCGGGCTCCATGCTTGCTGTGGTATGGCGTCTGCACAGGTAACTCAGGAAAAAAGGCGCGAAATGATTGTCTGCCCTTGCTTTCACGGAGGGAGGGAGGGAACGGGGGCCTGACGACATGTACCCAGAACCACCCGCGACAATGTTTTAGCCCCATCAGAGCGCTCCATTGTGACTGCTCTGGACAGCACTCTCAGATGCCCGATTGTTTGCCATTGCTCTGACGCTGGGAGGGGCGCTTACAGGGTTGGCTTCAGGGAGCTAAAATCAACAAAGGGGGTGGCTTTACATCAAGGAGTATTTCAGGCAGGACTTCACAGAGGGTTCCAATAAGAAATGGTGCACCTAAGTTATTGTCCTTATTGGAGCAAGAAGGTTAGCCTGGCCTCTGATTGATACATGGCTAGATTTACCTCGCTGCATCTTGACTGCAGTGTGATCTAGAAGAATGAGTCCCCTAGACAGGGGAGGGGGGGGAAGCAAATGAGTACAAAACAAATCTGGTCTATTTCTTGTTTTGACCCACTCCATCTATCTTTTACATCTTTGGCTGGCAGCAGACGGACTGCATGCCATCCACATCTCATGACTGCTCGGCAGAAGATGGTACAGCACGACTGCTAGCAGTCCGTATCGCCTGCCCGCTCACCATAAGACGGTTCAATAGGACTGACTGCAGGACTAAAGAGAATGACCTGGTCAAGTCACTCCAAATTTAGTCCCTGTGCCCATGTCTGCCCAGGCGCTCCTGATCGACCTCACAGAGGCGACCAGGAGCACCTCAGACATGACGATGACGGCTACCAGTCGTACTGTACCGTCTGCTGCCACAAGGCAAGGGGTTGCTGCTACTGTGTAGCAATGCCGTACCGCGTCTGCCAGCACCCAGGAGACATAGGGTGACGGTTACCTGAGCGGGCTCCATGCTTGCCATGGTATGGCGTCTGCACAGGTAACTCAGGAAAAAAGGCGCGAAATGATTGTCTGCCCTTGCTTTCACGGGGGGAGGGAGGGAACGGGAGGCTGACGATATGTACCCAGAACCACCCGCGACAATGTTTTAGCCCCATCAGGCATTGGGATCTCAACCCAGAATTCCAATGGGCAGCGGAGACTGCGGGAACTGTGGGATAGCTACCCACAGTGCAACGCTCCGGAAGTCGACGCTTGCCTCGGTACTGTGGAAGCGCTCCGCCGAGTTAATGCACTTAATGCACTTAGAGCATTTACTGTGGGGACACACACACTCGAATTTATAAAACCGATTTCTAAAAAACCGACTTCTATAAATTCGACCTTATTCCGTAGTGTAGACATACCCTAGGATACTACTTTGAGTTAGTTAACTTGAGTTAGCAGTACAACTTTTTTCCTGGTGAACATACAGGCCAGGAGTAGCATTGTAGTTGAGGGGACATGTTAATGTGCAACTGGAAGCTCTAACAATCTGATAAATCTCTTACAATTCATCTCTTAGATCAGGCACTGAAGTGACTCCATCTTATGGGAAAATACTATTTTAATACCACTATACCTTTTTTCCCAGTTGAGGGTATTCCTGGTTACTAGGTCTCATGGTTAAACACAAATAATTTAGCTAGGGCTGCCATGGTCTAAATATTGAAGATCAGGGTCTTGTAATTAAACTACATGGGAGAAATTTAAACTGTCCTAATTTCTGCAACATGGCATTGGATTTCCTGAGTTTTTGGGATACACAGTTTACATGATCTGCAGGTATAAAAACTCTACAGGGATAGTACTGTAACAGTCCTGAAGATCCCATACTTATCAGGATGGAGCTTACAGTCTGCATACTGGCTAAGCCCCATTGGCAATGTATACAGACCTTGTAAGCACAAGGGTGGTACGTATGGATCTTGCAAAATTTACATATTGATCCTACAGATATTCTAATTGTTGGGCTGTACCTGCAGACCTTGTAACCTCTGAAGTGGCAATCACATAGCTTACAAGATTGGCAGAATGGGCCTGCAAAACTTTTAATGGATGAGATGCACCTTCAAAACTTTTCAGCTCTGATGGCAGTGCCCATAGACCTTGAAAACTACATGATGGAAAGCTACTAATTTTCTGGAATAGGAAATATTTAACTCTAAGAGCATACAGGCTTTGCCCTGTGTCTGCAAAACTTCTGATTTCATTGGCTCAGAACTAGAGAACTTATAAACTACCAAGAGAGACTCTGAAGTTTTTTAATTTCTTATTTGAATGCGAGGTAACAAACTACAAAGGCTGTGCCTGTGGAATTCATAAATTTTGCCAGACCTGAAGAAGCTTATAAATCCTGTAGCAACCTCATAGAATCCCTAAAGTTAAAATAATTATTGAGAATAACTCCCAAATGAACTCCACAACCTTTAAAAACTTACATTAATAAAACAAATTTGACTTTCTAGACTAAGTGGTGTTTGAGGTGAAATGCTATGAAAAAATAGAAGTCTTGTCAAAAAGCAAAAAACTCTTACATTTTCCTAGCCCGAACTAACTTCCGTAAACTAAAAAACAAAAACAACAACTCTTATGGTTAAAGACCAGATGTGAGAGCATTCATATAGAAGGGAGAGTTAAAACTGAGGTGTGTATAGCATCTCATCCTCTTAAAATGGAAAGCAAATTACAGCTTTAACTATGGAATTGCCAGCACAGTTGATCTATCCTGTGGATAGGTTCTGCAGGTCGCTAATAAATTGGACATTCCTGAGTCATACTGATAGTCTGGATAGAGTTCCTTCTTCCTCTGAGCAATTGGTTCTGGGCTCTGTCAGAGAGAGGATACTGAACAATATGGAAGTCTGGTCTGCTCTAGTCTAATGCCTATGTTCATATTTATAGTTAAGGTTTTTTTTTTTAAAGAGGAAGAAACCCTCAAATCTGGCCTTTTCCTTTGTGAGCACTCGATTGTTCCTAAGTGTATAATTTTAATTGGTTTGTCCAGTCCACTTTAAAATGTCTTGAGGGATGACGCTTCCACCACTACTCTTGCAGACTCTTCCACAGTCATATGTCTTACAGAACTATACTCTGCTAATGTAGTTGCTTATTAGCGGGTTTTTCTTTCTTTTTAATGTTAGGACGTCTGGCGTGGCTGGTATATCTTGTTGGTACTGTTGTAGGAGGAAGATTAACTTATACCAGTACAGATGAACATGATGCCATGGATGGAGAATTATCCTGTCGGTAAGTGTATTGTTAAAACAAACCAAAACAGGGGTTGTGTTTTTTAACATGTATTGGTAAACGAGAGGTGCCCAAACTTTGCCCAGTTGTTGGATCCATTGGTATCTGCTACAAATTCAAGGGCTGTACTTAATTTGTGTAAATTTGAGCCAATTGCAACCGTGCTCCTTCATCTTTCAATATGGTGGCATGGTTCTAGATCTCAGGATGTAGTGTTTTCATCCTGATCTGAGTGGCCAGGCAGTAAGTCACTTAGGGCTTGAATTTCAAAATTGACCTCTCATTTTCTGTGCCCCAGTTTTTAGTGTCCAACTTTGGATGATTGTGGCCTGAGCACCTGCAGCTACCATTTGTTATGTACATAGACTTAAAAAGGTAGTTATTATTTATTATGCACATGGACTTAAATGGTAGTTTTGCTAATTGTTAGTTTTATCGTTTGTCTATTTCCTGGATTGCTTCCTTCATTTTAATCACATGAGTTTGCAAATAGTGAATTCAGTGGCAACTGCAGATGCTCAGCACCTTTGAAAATTAGGCAATAGGCATTTGAAGTCAAATACTCAAAATTTGAGGCCACTTTTAAAAATATGGGCCTTAACCTGTCTCTGGGTAGAGAGTTTATTGAAGCACAGACTGGGTGAGAGGTTATTGTGGATGATACCACATTCTCTGTGCTAAATAGGGAATTCCCACTTGCCCTGGCTCTACACCCAGCACATTTGAAAAAGGGACTTACACACTAAGAATTGGCTAATGATGCCTCTATTTACATCCTCATTTCAGGCTTCACTAATTTGCCTTGGACTCTGCATCATTATTGATGTTCTACTATGTGTTGTTAAATGAGAGAGGTATTTTAAAACAGACCTTGTGTATCTGGCTTCTAATCCAGATATTGCATATTTCAGAATTAGAAAAAAGTCATAGTAATTTTCAGAGCAACCGAATAAATTGTCTGAGAATTATATAAATGCTGTACTAAGAAAAAGAGCATTTCGCAAGTTGACAGAAGTATAAAAATGTATTTCAAGTGACAGAGCATAGTTTAGCAAGAAGCATAGTTCTGATGTGCAGCTGTGTGTGGTAGTCATGTTAGTAGTTTATAAAAGAAGGAAATGCAAGGAAGAAAAGTAGCAAATACTAGCTTAGGCAAATAAATAATGGCTGATGGACCCATGAGAAATTAGCTGTCAGAATATCATTTGTGTCTTTGAAAATTCCTCCTGAGAATGTTTTCCCTTGGCATTAAGAGTTTTTCAGCTGATATCCTTGATGGATGCCCAGTTACCACGGTCTAGTAATGAAAAAGTAGAACTCGCTATTCTCTGGTTTTTGGATCAATTCCGTAAAACATATGTGGGGGACCAGCTGCAGCGAACCTCAAAGGTAAGTCTTTGCCGCAAACGAGATTTGTGTAATTAAAATGAAGAAATCTGTGTAGGAAATGGGTTACTAATATATCTTAAGTGTATGTGTAAAAATATGTGCTGGAGTGAAAACTGAAGATATTATCTGATGGATATTAAGCTTATAGATATTTAATTTATTAATTTTTGATGGTTTGAGAGGATTTACCACCTTGTATATTTTAAGGTTTGGCATGCAGAGAGTTAATATTTTTAACAGTTGTATTCATTTTATAGTTTTAGGTTAGTTTGCATTTCAGTTTTTTATTTCAAACATTTAACTGGGTTCTGCTATATTGTGTTATATTTCACATCTGGGTACACAAGATTTATTCTTTTAATAGTTCTTTTCTTTTGACAGTTACTCATTTATGCAGTTTCCACTGTATTTCTCACATTATTTGGCTTTTCTGCATTTTAAATAGGGAAGGAATAGGGAAAAGTAAGATACATTCTTGGAAGAAGCAGCAGTTAATTCACCTTAACTGTAGGGGACAGTCATAATATAGATATTATAAAGAGAACATCAGTAAGACAGTATCAGTTGATCTTGAGAATGATTGAAGGAACATTGTTTGTTTGTGTTTGAGCCCCAAGCAAATCTTTAGGAAGACTTTTGACAGTGACTAAGATTTTTTTTTTTACTTATTGTACCCATGCTTTCTGGTGAACAGTCCCAAACCAAAGGATTATTTTATCCCCCTTGGTTTGAATCATACTTTAGGGTTATTGAATGGCTCCTTACTTTGATATTAAAAATAAAGTTTTATATTATGCTGAATTACTTTTTCATGGAAACTTAAGTGTTGCTTTAATTGCCAAAGCTGATTTGTGTTTTTCAAATATGACAAATTGCTTTATAATATTACAATAACAGATTCTGCTCCCAGTCCTGCTCAGATCTGACAAAACTCCCATTGACTGAAATTCAGTGGAAGCAAGGTTGTCATAATCATTCTGATCAATAATATCTGATTTTTGTCAGGTGGTAAATAAATGTATTGATGTGCTAATTCTCCTTATTGTGTGTGGGCTCTTGCTGTCCGGGCTGGTGCTGGGTGGAAATGACCTGTTAATGCATGATGGAGTATAGTATGCTATACTAGACTGTCATGGTTTTTTTTAGCACCCTCTCCCAGCCAATCCAGCAGAAGCTGTGCCTTCCATTATCATTCTGGTGTAGGGATAGTACTGAGTACTACTGGGGGAAGAATTTGGGTCTGGGTGAAGTGATGTCCTAAAAATGAAGCATTAACACTCAATTGCCTGGAGCTTCTCTGTCAAAAGAAGATGTAAAGTCTGAGTTCTTGCACACTAAATCATAACATGATGCACACAAAATGTATTACATTTACTGGCTGAGAAGTCTTAAGATTGCTGTCACAACTGCCATTCATATGAAAGCTGAAATAGTTAACTGTTGATTTAAAATGTTACTAAATATCAAAAATGTTTTTTAATTTGATGTATTGTCAATCCCTTATAAGAAAAAGAACACAACTAGTTTCATTTAAAGAAGATGGGGGAAATGATGTAAGAATGTCAGGATTTCTGTTTTCCCCAGATAGATGTGTATGGATTAAAGCAGTAGTCACCAATATCTTATTTGTGACCAAACTGGTCAACTGTCATGATGGTTCGGGAAGGCTTTCTTACAGAACTACTACTAATGGTGAAAAAAATTTGAGGTCTTTTTTAAAAGTCTAGTTACCGTATTAGGAATAGAACAACCAATCTGATTGCAACTCTGTGTCCGTTATATGCCCATTTTTATGAGTTGACTATATCTTCTACCAGTATAATTTTAATTTATAGAGAAATTGTACTTCATATTTTTCCCCATTCAGGGTCGAATTCTACCACCATTCCTTGCATGGTCTTATTGGCCTCACCACTTTAATGTCTTGAGGCCTGTCACTCCACTCCTGCACTAAAACCTGATAGAGGAAGAGCTTTGTCCCAGAATTTTCCATTATGAGGACTATACCCCAGTACACAAAGTCAGAGGAGACCTGTGCATGGTGGGTCTGGGGTGTGTGTGTGTATGTGTGTGTGTGAGTGAGTGTGAGACCCCTGATTTTTCTGTTATCAACAGAAGTTGCATGCCTGTTCTTGCAATTAGCTCCATATGTGTGGAATCCTGTGTGTTGAGCCCCACTGAAGTTGGTGTATTTTTAAAAACTGATCCCAAACTATATTTATTTGATATTTTATGTGTATGAGAAAAATAGAAAACAGAACTTGTGCTATCTTTTTATTGTTTTTTCCTGCTGTAGCGGCATTTGTAGCAGCAGATGGCATTCTATCCTCGCAGTTGTAAATCCTCTGGTACTGCATATTGCTGGCAGGTAGCTACAAATATGCAATAAAAGGATTCAAGCTTGGAAGCAGAAAAACAGATATATATCAATTGGCTAAGTTAATATCCATTTATATAAATATTCATGATGATTCAGATTGTTGTACAAAGTTTTGTTTACAGAACAGATAATGGATATTCTGCATATTTCAGCCATATTGAGATAGTTTGAAATAGTTTTATGTGAACATTGTTAAAACATTGGATCTTATGTTCATATACTCAGAAAACTGAGTAATCTAACTTAATTACAAGACTTGTTCTACAGTTAGTGTAATGTAGCAAAGTTTCTTTTGGCTTGGTGTAAATTTGGAGCTACATTTTAAAACCTCCTATAACATCAAATATCAGATACATAGATTGTAGGAGAGACAATGAAAATAATTCAGCAAATTCATTGCCTATGGTCTGTTGTTCATTAAATGGTCCTCGAGGGTTTTCTTTCTAAGTAAACTGAAAAAGCCGCAAAGGCTGCTCCCATAGTGCCACTACATATTTGTGGTACCACTGAGCAGGTGCTACTGTATTGTCAATGAAAGAGTAATGCACTAGGATATAGTCTTTCCGAGTTGTACACATTAACACATGTAATATGTTTCTAAGTGCTATTGGGCCATATTCTCTGGTATGATATAGCGTAGCACTACTGGTGTATTTTTGTCCTAAAGCTGATGTAACTGGCCCAACCAGACTAATCCCACTATAAAGCTAATCCTTTGGTGGCATATTGCTGACACAGGAGCCGTTAGTTTAGCAGGAAGGAGATGTGTCTGGAACTGCCCTGGGCTGTGCTGATCTTGGGCTGTGTTTTCAACTCTTTGGACAACCGACAGCTGTTCTAACATGGTGCCTGGGGTCTGCCTCTGAGCAGAATATCATTTGGATCAAAGCAATGCAGAGATGAACTTTTTAAACCATGTTTGTGCCACCACCAACAGTCTGTTAGCAGATCAGCCTCACATGAGGATCTGGCCCATTACTTCAGTAACGAAAGTCTTATTTATTACAGAACACTTTGTGTTTCATTATTTGACTAATTTATTAAATGGGTTTTGTCGGTATTCTTAACTTGTGACTAATATGTACATTTATTTTTGTTTTATTATTATTAAAGGTGATTATTTCTTCCTGTTCAGAAAATGTAAGTGATAGGGGAAATGTCATGAATATTTGAGGGAAATAACATACACGCTCAAGAGGGAAATGACCCTTTCTCTTACATGTGTTGTATTGCTAAAGTATGGTTTTTGAGGATATTTAAGAGGATAGATTTTAGCCAGATACATGCCCCAAGTAGTGCTCTGGTATTTGTGAGGGGTGAGGATTGATATCCTAGTGAGATAGTGGGGTGTTTCCTTCCTCCTGACTGGCAGATTTGAAACTTCCTCAGTCACTTGATTTCCCTTTTGGGCTTGGAATAAATGACCAGGTCTTTGAATTGGGGGAAGGAGTGATGGGCAGGAGTGCTTTCTTGGTCCATTGTCAGTGGTTGGCAAACTTCCCCTCTACCTTTGAAATTTACTTTTATAGGGGCATTGTTGATATGCAGTCACAAGTATTGAGAGCCAACAGTAGATGTAGTGTTTCCCAGAATGCTTAGGTCTACAGGAAACCATCACTGTATTGTGTTTAGAAAGAAGTTTTACCTCTCCACAGATTGGTTTTGGGGTGGGTGGGTGGGGAGGGGTGTGTGTGTGCGTGTGCACATGTGAGTTGAGAGGGAGTTTAAACTTACTGTACAGCAGGCATTCTCAAACTATTTAATTATGTTTAATACAATATAATAGAGAGATTATCAGGTGATCTCTCCTATCATCAGTATTCATATTACTTTCCCGTAGCAAGTACAAAAAATGCTTAAATGGAAGAGTAACATTAGGAAAGTAAGGAGTGTATTTTCAGCTGTCTTTTTATACAGTTTAGTAGCAGGAAACAGGTCAGGACAAGATAATCTGTAAATGCTACATAGGCCACCAGCAAGTGCCCAGCATGTCGACAATGGTCCATGGACCATAGCTTGAGAACTTCTGCCCTGGGGAAGTGCTGCTTGTGATAGAGCTGCAATGCATGTTTAATTTAGTCACAGAAAGAGGGCTGGTTTGGATGATTATGGCTTGGGGAGACACACCTCACTGTATCTGGGCTCTTTGGTTCTCATCAGTTTGTGGCTTGATATTACCTTGGGTAAATCTGAATATAGCACATTGGAGAGTTTTTTTTTTTCTTTTCTGGATAATAAATAATGGGAGTACAACTCAGACGATAAAATGCATAAGCTTAATAGGGTTGATAAAAGTTATGGTGGTCACTTAAACCAAGTCAAGTTGGTGGTGTCTGCATATCCTGACCTCACAGTAATAGCAACTGTCATTACTACCAACAGTGTGTTGTTAAGTTTCTCATACATTTAAAGTTTATAGTAAAGTTATAAAAAGTTACTCTTGGCTTAAATTTCCTTTTCCTTTTATAGACTGAGTTGCTATGTTTCTAGGATGCGAAGTTAAAAACATACATATGTACATACACACTCAGATGCCCCACAACACTCTTGGACAAACTGTATTTTTAAAAACAAAAGACTCCTTCTAACTATCAGCTCCTTTTTAATTTCTGTGGTTTTGTTTTTTGAGTATGGTTGTAAGTATGTACTAGATTTGAAGGTGGTGATGGGATTTACTCACTAGATTGCTCTAGTGGTTTTACATACTTTATAACCTAAGATAATTTTTTTTAAAGAAATTAAATTCAAAATGTTAAGGTGCTGAATGAATTCAGAATCAGTGCTCTAATACTGTCCATCATTTTCATTGCTTTGTGGCCTCTATCTTTAGTCTTCCTCCCTCTTCCCATTTTCCTTTTTCTCCCCCATCACCATGGATTAAGGATTATGTCTACCTTAATTATGCACTTGCCATCTTTACTTTGTACAGCATGTGGTGCTATTTAATAGCTTTTAACCTTGGGTTATATTTTTAGGATTGGGTCATTCTACAGCAATTTCCAAAACACTTAGGGCCAGAATTGGGTCCTATTACACCTTTGGGCAAGGGCAGCCTTGTGAAAGTAGCATTAGTAAGAGCAAGTGCTTTGATTTGGCTGTGGCACTTAACAGAGCTCCATCACAGATTAGTCCTGTTAGGATCAGGAGTGGTCTTCCTGAGGACTTGTATGGTTAGGCAGGGGAGTACTCTGGTTAAAATGTACAGATAACTCCCACATCCTGGTCCAGAAACCTGTTCCATTAATCTGGCTGCAGGTGACCTGCAGGGTGTGAACTCCACAGATTTTGGGAGGAAACCAGAACTGGGTCAAGTAGCTCCAATGAGCTTGTCTACCTCTTTACCTGTTTGTTCATATGCTTGAGGAGGGTGAGTTTTAGCTCCTAATTCAGATAATCAGGTTTTGCAAGTATATATCTGACAGCTTCAAAAGTATTTGTAAAGCAAAACGTTTTCAGTTCCACATTCCAGTACGAACCATTTTAAAATAAAAGTTTCAAATTTGAAATCCAACTTGCCAGATTCTTGGTTTAGTCTGAGAATGTAACGGAGGCTGATTGTCTTCCCCTGGCTCTGTCCTAACCCCAGTGTAGGTTAGAGCAGTCTGGGGGCTGTTCTAATCTACACTAAATGGCAGTGGTTCCCAAGGGACCACTCACTAGTTTAGGAATACTGGGGTCTAGTGTGTTCTGACCTGCCACGCTTCTTGCTGCCCCATGCATAAAAATGGAGGGATGCAATGGTAGAGTATTCTAGAGTAAGAGCAAGCTCCCATGCCCAGCTAGGGAGATACGGGCAGTTTTACTCCATTTGTGCCAGCTGAGCAGTCCAGGGAATCTGGCCCAGTATTCTCATTTGGGCGTAGAAGCTATGGAGAAGGGTAAATGGTAGAGATTATTGTATTTTAGTTATCCACAGTAAAAGTTATTCCTAAACTGGGGAATTATTGTGAAGTAGTTTAACTAATTATTGATTTTGGTGGGGGGGAAGATCTCTTGCTGTATATTATGTATAATACCATCACATTCCATCTACTTGTCTGTCTAATCAATATAAAGGTCAAGCTATTAAATAATATTTGGGACTACATTAATATTAAGATGCTTTTCCAATCTTTTAACTTGTAAATGTAAAATATGCGCTTTTGAGAAATAGAGCTGCATCATAATAAACAATAATTAGGAGAGTTAGAATTAGACAACAGTATATTGAGGGGGAAGAAAGGAACAAAATATGTTGATTTTAGGATAATTTTCAGCCTTGGTAAATGTAATTTGCTATTGCTAAAAGTACAATCCAAGGGTATTCTGACATCATTTAAGCACTTTTTGAATTTAGGGCCACGTTTGTTCTCTGATGCAGAACGTCTGCTATATTGACTTACGTTGATATCTCTTCACTACGCTATCTCTTCATTCATTTATTTGATTGTCTTCTCTGTAGGCAGGATAACATTAGAGCTGATAGGAACAAGAAATACACGTACAGAATTTGGCTACTTTTGGCTCTGATCCTGTAAAGCATTACACATAGTAGGATCCTTGTGCCTATGCGGATCCGCATTGACTTAACTGGAGCTCTGTGTGTGTGCAGGCACTGGCCTGTGCAAGCTATGTAACAGGATCGGGGCCTTAGTGTCTTCGTGATTAATGATATCTTAACAGTTTTGAGTGATGACCCTTTTTCTGAGGTGTAAAATATATACATTGTTTTATTTCATTACAAGAAAGTAAAGGATTGCTGTGCTGACAGGTGGTAGAAATTAGCAGGCAGTTTTGAAATTGTGCTGTGCACTAGAAATTAGATCTCATTTTAATTCAGCTTTTCCCAACTAGTAAATGAGGTTAATGCCATACATATTCAGCTGATATGGATGAAGAAATTGATATAAAGTAGATCAACATAGCTACAGGGCTAGTTTAATTTATAGGTAAAGAGGCAGTGATAAATGGGAGTAATGTAGTAGTGGTCACTAAACTCCTCAGCCATCAGGGATTCAATAGTGTTAGTTGCTCATTAAAGATATTGTCGGGGTGCATCAAATAGAAATTTGAAAAGGAATAGCCAACTAACCCCTAATTATCAAAATATAGAAAATACTAATTATGCCTTAATTAGCTTTTCTTTTAATGTACTGAAATTGTTACTTTTTGTGTAGCACAAATGGATAGTTATAACAACAATAAATAGGTTGTTTTAATAACTTTCTTTTACCTCTGGGAAAACGGCACTCCAATTTTTAATATGCAATAATGCTTCTCTGTAGCCTGTAGGAGATGAAAATTATTAAGTAGCTTTATTTTTTGAAGATTTTACAGCAGCTTTGGGAAGAATTATTTCACCATGCATCAATTATTTTTAATTGAACTGAATATTTTTCAGATTGCATGAAATGCCTCTCACTTGAGTTTAACATGTAGAGTTTGTTAAGGAAGCATCATAATGAGAACTGGGTGCAACTTGCCTCCGTAATACATTCGAGTAGGGGTATGGAATGATTAAAGTTTCAAAAGATGGAAAGAGGAGGCAACAATTTATTTTTATGTAGATAAAACTGAGATAAGCCATGACTTCCTTGTCAAAAATATGCTATAGTTTACAAATACTCTGGTTATTAAAAAACTTGTATCCGAAAATAGGATATTGCCACACACACATTGTTAGTTAATGATCATGGGGAATGAAATTATGGATAAAATAGAAGGGTTCTGATGAAATATTTCCAATTTGGAGTAATGTTCAGTATATGTGGAAGAACGCATATTAAAGACAGTAATCATTTACATCATAGGGACAGATCTTGGCTTTAGTATTTTCCACAGCATGGCTACCAGACTGTACTCCACAACGACAGAATGCTGTTCTTAAAGTGCTTGCTTCAAAGCTCATGAAGTCAATGGAGAGTCTCCCACCTAAGTGAGTAAGTCTGCCCACCTGGAAGACTTTTGTCAATTTCACTTGGGCAGAAAGTGAAATTGACAACAGCCTTCCAGCCTCTCTGGCAGCCACTCAAGAGGCAACTATCCGCCTCCCCCAGCTATGGGGCCAAATAGGTAGAGAGCCTGGCCACACAGCTTTCCTCCCAGACAAAAAGACAGAGAGCCTAGCTACTCAGCCTCCCCATCTCTCCACCAGCTCTGGGAGCCCAAAAGACAGAGAACCCAGACACACAGCCTCCCCCCAAGCTTCAAGGACAGAGAGGAAGAGAGTCAGAAAGCTCAGCCACTCCAGCCTCAGAGCTTGGAGGGGAGGGGAAGAACAGAGGCTGAGTGCCTGGGGTCTTTGCATTGCTGGCCCTAGCATGTGGAGTGGGGTGGGTGGGTGGGGAAGAGAAAGGGGAGAAGCACACTGTGCAGCCTGGCTTTCTGCATCTCCATGTTACAGAACTGGAGGGGGGGAGGAGAGAGGTTGAGCACCAGAGTCAGGCCTTGGCAGCCCTCCTGGAAAGCTCTTATCATCTGTGCTTTAAGAGCCTTCTGAGGCGGGGGTCATTTCAGTTTTCTCAATGGAAAAATCAAAATTTTTTTGGCAAAACTGAAATCTTCCTGTGGAACACTTTGGTTTTGCGAAAAAGCCTTTTTTTTCTGCCAAAAAATCATTTAGATGAAAAATTTCCTACCAGCTCTATTAAATATGCTTTGTTTTAAAAATCCTAAAGGCATACAGAACAGCCTTGATCTAAGGCCAATATAGAATGCCAACAAACAAATATATTACAGGAAGGCAAATATAGAAGTCCAACATGAATAAGCTTTAAATAGTTAATAAGTTAGGGAAGGGAAGACTATTTGGCTATTAGGAGGATTTAGTAAGGAAGCTGCCCCTGGTTACTATAAGTATTTCCAGTATACCTATATTCAAAATACAACAAAGAGCATTGCAAGGTGAAGCCGGGTACAACATGTAGCCCCTAACAGCTGCTTTGCTTGACATTTTCAATTCCTGAGATGAGTAGATGAATTAATGAATGGTATTCACTTGCTGGTGAAACAGAAAATATTAATTCATGCATTTTGTTTAATTCTCAAATTCTTAAAGTTAACTTGAATCTCTGCCATCCTGTTGCAATGCATTCAGGAGTTAAAGACTGTTCTAGATGTCTATTTTGTTTAAAAAGAACCCCACAAAACACGCAAGAAGCAGAGCAGAAGAGCACATTTTTCACTTTGTGGGTCCATCTGACACCATATATTCTGCATTACTTATTACCCATTTGACCTAGTTTAGAAGTTGTAATATCTGGATTTATGTAAGATGAGAGCAGGAAGAGAATCCTAAGATGTGAGAAATCTCCCCTTGATTATAGTAGGAGCAGAATATGGCCCAAGACAGTGACATGGTATAAGAACACACACTTAACTCCCACTTCAACCACACTCTTGGAATATGATTTGGGGAGACTCCTTTTTTTAAATTCCTTTCTGAATCTCTATACTAAATGCCCTGTAATACAACCCTCATTATAACAAAGCATGCTCATAGCTCTTTCTGACATACTGTGCCATTGATTTATCAGCACTTGGCTTTATATACAACAATACCTCCCCCTCACGCCACAAGATTAATTTGTTCTGGGCAATTGCTATTAAAAAATACTAATCTCTCTCAAATCACAAATTATAATCATATCCAAATAACCTGATAATATATTTGCCAAGCACTTAAGAAGTCAATCATTTGAATGGAAGCAGTATTACTTTTAAGGTCTGCAAGTGATGGTATCAATTCTGAATCGTTTAAATATTAGTTTACAAAATATTGCTTATAGCTTAATAGCATCATAGATGTAGCTTCACAAAGATATTGGCTCTAGACAGTAATTATATCCTCAGCCTAATGTTGTGGTTAATGGACATACACATTTCAGTGATAATTGCAATGCCTGAACATGATAATGTGCCTTTATTAGCAGCTACAAAATAAAGCTGAGTTAGAGCCAGTTGCAGAACTGAACTATGATCATTATTTATTTTGAAGATTGCTTGATTTTTATTGGAAAAATATTCTCTAACAGCACAAAACTTTATAGAAACCAATGTTTTGATTATAAATATAGGATTAAATACTAATTATATAAATGTTCATACAGGTAGTGGCTGGTGTGAATAAATGGACTAACTTAATCACATTATAAAGTAGAGATAAATGAATGTCTAAAATATGCAAAAAAGCATATCTTAATATTGCAATGTCAAATATTCAAAAGTTAGAAAATACCACAATTAAGGTTGCCCATTCAATCTTAATTTGACCCACCTGTATTCATGCATTTTGGTATAGTCTTTTATTACATAATGTCATATTACCTTTTCTCCCCCCCAGAAGACCCTTGCCATCCCAGTACGCAGACTGGATGGAGCTGAGGGAATGAATCCTGTTTGTGTAGTGAATAAGGCTGTTTGTCTGTAAGATCCTTGCCTCATTTGCTGCAGAAGTTGGAAGATGTGTAGTAATGAGACAGGAAACTGTAGGAAGAAAAAGAATGTTCTTGTAGTTAAGGAAGCTGAATGCTATGCTGGAGAAGTGGATTTTATTCCTGCATCTGCCACCACAAACTTCCTATGTCCAATGACATAGAATTACTAATCCAATATTTGGTTAAGATCTGCATGGGAGTCACAGAGGAGGTACTGAGAGACCTTATCATGGGAGGTCACGGAAAATGTAACATTTTGCACAAAAGGTTCAATAAAATTTAGATGGTAAAAAATGGACACCCCAGCTATTGTTTCAGTGAAGAGTGCAGGATCCAAGTGTAAGTAGCAGGCTGCTAAAGCTTCTGTTAAACGAGTACTAACCCCCTTACAAAATATTATTTAATACATAAAGTGCAGACCATGACAAAACATGTCATGAAATCTCATTGTTGCATAAGGTGTTTAGTCCAAAGCTTTGATTGCAGCTCAGAGAGGCATACCTGTGCTAGCTTTAATCTAGCTAGCGCTGCTGAAAATAGTGGTGAAGACATGGTAGTGCCAACCCCAGCTAAAGCTAGCATTCAAGTATGTATTTAGGTTTCCAGGTGAGCTTGTACAACCCATGCCACTGTGTCTTCACTACTATTTTTAAGCAGCCTATCTAGATTTAAGCTAGCATGAGTGTTCCTACCTGAGCTGTAATCACACCTCTAACTGCAATGTAGACATACCCTTTGTTTGATCTCAGTTCTCTCTAAAGAGTGATTTAGAAAGATAGATCATTTACTAAAAAGGACAATAGCATGTTGTGCCATGTCAGCTTAGAAAAAAATAAGAGGACAAATATGAGACACACAGTTTTACATGCACTGATTTGAAACCACAGTGTGCAGTGTATTCTCGCTGCCTAGAGTATGAAAGGGTGGAGAATGTGGGAATTTTTTTACAAAAATGCATGACTCAGTTTACCCACTCACATTGTATTGCTACCCACTTATATTGTATTGCTACCCACTTGGTGTGACGAAATTAATTCCTCCCTTGGAGAAGGGAAGTAAGACAAGACTCTCAGGGTATGTCTTCACTACCTGCTGGATCGGTGGGAAGTGATTGATCCAGCTGGGATTGATTTATTGCGTCTTCTCTAGGCGCAATAAATTGACCCCCAAGTGCTCTCCCGTCGACTCCTGTACTCCAGCACTGCGAGAGGCGCAGGCAGAGTCGACGGGGGAGCAGCAGCAATTGACTCACCGCGGTGAAGACACCACGGTAATTTGATCTGAGTACATCGACTTCAGCTATGTTATTCACATAGCTGAAGTTGCGTAACTTAGATCTTTCCCCCTGCTAGTGTAGACCAGGGCTCAGAGACCATGTCAACCCTACAGCACTGACAGGGGTCTAGTGGCACTACAGAGGCACAACTATAGTACTGTGATACTATAGTGTAGAAGAGATTTTTCTGTCAGTGTAGGTCAGTGGTTCTCAACCAATGGTATTTGTACCCCGGGGGGGCTCAGAGGTCTTTCAGAGGGTACTCAACTCATCTAGATCAGTGTTTCTCAACCTGGGGGTTGCAGCTTCCAGAGGGGTCGCAAGTGCAGGGCCGGCATTAGGGGGTGGCAAGCAGGGCAACATTTTTCATCAGAAGAAAGGCATATCGGTCATTAAACAGAGAGTGTACTTAAAATTTTGTGCCATATTTACAATTTGTATTTTGAAACCTCAAAACGTAAGTTGCGTCTTGCGTGGTTATATTTACAGTATTTTGCTCACTTAGGTTTGCCAAAGGATTGAATGGGCATGGAGAATAACCACCCCTGCGATCTCTAGAGATGGACCCTCCAGGTCGAGGTGGTTCAGGGCCCTCTCTGGGGCAGTGTGGGGAAGGCAGGACAGCTGCTGCTCATTTTTTACCTGTACTATGGATAAGCAAATGAGCTTTACTTCATGAGCACTCAATTCACTTAATTTTAAAGATTTTATTTTTGTTAGGAAATAATTTTCCCTAAGTAACATTCTTTGAAGGTAAAATTACGTGTGGACAGATACCTCTGAGGCATGTAGCCATGAACAGATGGATAGCCAGGGTAAAGTAGTGAAAATGTTAAAACTCTGACTTTACAGTCAGCTATAAGGTCTGTATTAAATATCACAAGTGAATTGTCATTCTTAAACGTAATCTTTGCCAGTCCAGTCTCTAGGAGTATTTTCCATGTCTTTTGTCAATCAGGCACAAGTTCCAATAAGATTCTTAATTTCCCAGTGCCTGCCATTTCTCCCCCGCCACCTCGTCACATATCATCACACCTTAGTTATTGCTGTAAAATGTGTTCACTTTACCTGCATTTTTCCTGTTCAAGTTTACTACTAGTTTTAATTTGCAAATCAAGACTTATTTCCAAGCATTTGTGTTGAAAAACAAACACCATCTGCATCCTTTAGAAGATATAAGGAAAGACAAGTAACATAAAGAAGGCATGTTTAGGGAACCTGATTCTCGTCGTCAAGATACTGTCACTTGCCCATCCAATCTAACGAGCAATAAATCATATTCACTCTAATGGAGATGAAGGCATAGAGTCTAGTTACTAAGAACTGTTTCCTGCAAAGCACAACAGCCAAATGTGTGATTATAGTATCAGGATCACTTATAGTTTGAGATATAAATGAAGTTTGATCTACTGCCTCAGTGTTCCTGTTCCCTTGCTTTGGAAACATAATGAAATTGTCATAAATGTGAACTGGGCCTTTGTCTTGGTCTGCACTCAAATTTGCATAACATTGCCAAAATATTAAATGGCCTGGCCTGCTCCCAAAGATTGGTTATTTGGGGAAAAGACTGGGACCATGGGAAAGAGTTTCCTAGTGTAATTAGAGGAGGACATTGTTAAGGTTCAATACCTTTCCGCCTCTGAGGAGAGTGAAATGTCATCCCCCGCCCTTCTCTTTTTCCACTGAGTCAAGACATTTTTGACAGATGTTACTTGTGTAAACAACTATACATAAAGTCTCCAGTTCGCTAACTAAAAGAAAAAGTAATTCAGCACACAGAACTCTATTTGTCCACTTGTTAATACGTGGCTCAGCCAAGCATTTCAGCAATTCAGATGCTACCTTCCCTCTAGGCTGTCAACAAATTATAGTTTCTCTAGTCGGATAAAGAAGATTGAGTGGGGCATGTCCAAAGCTGGATCCAACAGTAGTGACCTATACCCATAAGTTGTTTACAAGAAGACTTTAATTTAAGGATTCTCTTGGGTCTACCTTAATTATGTTTTTAATCTCTCATTCAGCCCATTTAAAGGTAGGCAGTTCAGGATTCTTTGCAACACTTATTGCCCACTCAGGCTCAATGTCCTGTGTGACAATCCACTGAATTAAAGATCCCTTCCATTTACTTTTAGCTGTGGTAAGGTGTAGAGGAAGACCTTTCCATCTCTATCTCCAAATGCTTTCATGAAGCATCACTTTTAAATGACCACAATAAGATCAGCAATGCTCTTGATTAATCTAGGGGATGTTTTAGTACTCCACCCATTATACTGGACACTTACTATGGAATCACATGCTGTCCTTTAGTTCTTCAACTATATCCCAAGACACTGAAAATTTTCATATTTGATGATTTAGCAACCAGTAGGTAAACAGACAGCCTTCTGCCTCCAATAATTCCTGTTTTTGTCACAAGTTAATAAAAGTGATTTAGAACACTGAAAAAATAATGGAATATTTGATTCCCCAGAGGTCTGAGAGATGAGAAATGACAGAGTTTGGTAAACGAGTAGCCTGATGCAGCTCAGTATGTCGCCTAATGAGAGGAGGTGCCTTTGGATAACTGCAGCTCAAAGTGTCAGTCTATAACTATTGTGTAGCCCATGGCGTCAGAAAGGTTTACCTCTCCTTGTGGTCACTAAATATAATAAAAGTACGTGCAGAATTCTTTCTTCAGTACAGAATACTCTTCTTTTTATTCTATAGTCGCTTGTGTTTTGACCAGTATATGATGGAGACAGCGACCCATCTATGCTAGGATGAGCTCCCAGACTATCAGACAGGGCACTGGAATGCCACAGACATCTTGTCAGTAAGCTTGTTAGGCGGTTTCCAGACTCCTGCAATTATTACATTGGCTTATTACTGCACAGGTAGAGCACACCATCAGTCCATCACAAAGGCTACCCATTTGCGGTATTGGAATGATCAATTTGAGAGCATTAAGAAGTAATGAGCACCCCCCAGCTCACCAAGTCTATTCAGACTTTGACTAAGCAACTTCCTTCAAAGTACTAGTGGAATGTTTCTCTTAGGCCCAATGGTCTTATTGAACCAGAGATCAGCTTTCAGTGGCTACCAGTTAAAATTCTATTATCTGTACAGTGGTCCTAGTGAGTTCAGAACCTGAGTGAGTAATTCTTACTCCTGATATCATTTAAAGTTATTGCTGAAATGGTGGTTGAAGGAACACCAGAGATTGTTGTGGAAATATTTGTGTTCAAATTATTTCAGCAGACATACGATTTTTAATCGAATATTCAAACTACTCAGATTTTTCATCCCCTATGTGAATTCTTGCTGCTGTATGACTGGAGTTATTTACTAGCATCCCACACCACAATGGTTCCCAAAAAGTGGGATAAGTATTTTAAGGATCTCTGCCATGGGAGAAAAAAAAGAAACACTTGAGGACATTGAGCCATATTTTTAGTTTAATATTACAAAGCAAAACTCCAAGAGGGTGGGTGGAGGATAGAAATAAAATATTTGTGGAATGATTGATTTATTAATATGGAACTCTAGTGTGATCTTTTGAAGGAACTTCAGTTGAGTACTCAAAGCCATCTTCTCCATCTGAAAACATGTTTCCTCACATTCAGAGACTTGAAAAGGAAGATCAACAATTTAGAGAAGACATATTCTCTAAACAGCACTCTATGGTACTAACTTGGACTTCTCAGTTTGGAGATTTTGTTAGGTGTGCATTATATACCTCTGGTAAATCTGAATGAAAGAGACCAACAGAAATTGCCATACCTTAAAGACTTGTGAAAAGTCCAAGGTGGTTAAGTCAAATGTGCATGAGATTTTTAAAGCTAGTTGGTACTAAAGCAGTATTTTGGCAGAGGTGTGTGAGGCTGGACAGGTGAGAGTTCTGATTGTTTCACCTTAAACCAAATATACGATCTCTTCCTTTTTGTATTTTTCAGCCTACTCCCTTGGTTGCCTTTGAGCAATTAGGAGAACTAATGATGCTTTCCAGATCAAGTTATGAGGAACCAAAACAAGTTAGAAAAAGATTTAAAGTTAGATTATCTAATTTTTAAATGCTCATATTTTCAAAAAGCCTTGTCAAATTTATCTTAATTTGTGTGTATGTCCATATGTATGTGTATGCATATATAAATACATTTTATATTAATATTTGTTTTAGAGGAATACTTAGTTTTATCCTTAAAATTATAGTCAATAATTATCATTGAAAATCCACATATTATATTAACGGGCAGTGAAAGTCTAATTGTTTCTATGGATTTTGGCTCCCTTCATAGTGATACCTCACTCTGCTAAGAATACACCTTCAGTCCATTATATGTAAGATCAACGGTGCTAATCCATTTGGAATGAAGCATTTCATACCTGCTAGATAAGTGATAAATGCTGTTTTCCAAGAGGATTATTGCCTCCACATCCTCTACTGCTTAGAAGAGAAGTTTCCTATTTTCTGGTTGTTCCCCATTGGAAGTACAGATATAGGCCTCGTCTGCATGAGAAAATTGTTCTGATTTAACTACATTGCGTTAGAAACTGATTTAGTTAAATTGGTACATTCCCCTTGTGTGGACATGCTTTCAATCTGAGTGCCTTGTGTCAATTTAATTTAAGTCAGTATAGAGTGATGGCCACCCCTTCAAGCAGGCAGTGCTCTTTGCAACTACATGGGGAGAAGAGTTGCTATGCGAAAACTCCCGAAGTGAGAAGGAGACACACTTTTGCCAAGTAGACCTTAAAGAATTATAACAAAACTTCATTTGTGGTGAATTTTTATCTGAGATACAGGGTTTAAAAGAGAACTAGATAAATTCTTGGAGGTTAAATCCATTAATGGCTATTAGCCAGGATGGGTAAGGAATGGTGTCTCTAGCCTCTGTTTGTCAGAGGTGGAGATGGATGGCAGGAGAGAGATCACTTGATCATTATCTGTTAGGTTCACTCCCTCTGGGCACCTGGCATTGGCCACTGTCGGCAGATAGGATACTGGGCTGGATGACCTTTGGTCTGACCCGGTATGGTCATTCTTATGTTCTTATGTACAGCACAAACACTCTTAAAACTAAGAATGTTCCACTGTATGGGTTTTAAAATCCCATTTTCATTGGCAGATTTAAAAAAATTATATCCTTTGTCTGATAGGACCTACAGACACTGTGTGCCAAAATGCTGGAGAGTCAGTAGAGAGAGTGCAAGTTAATGCCTACCTCTTCCTTGAGATAGGCTAGTGTCATTGATGGTTTTTTGTGACAAAGTAAATAAGTAATACCACATTACTTTTCATGTTCCATTAGAAAGGTTCTTGACAGTGACTCTTCTATGCAGATATCCTTCAGCAAATGTTTACTCTTGAACTCTATTAGTTTTAAAACTATACAGCTATTTTAAAGAACTATGCCACTTTCAATTAGAAATGAGCTCCAGTATCTAAGGAAGTTTCATTTCAACCAAAGGACTCAATCATGGTTCTTTCATGAGCCTCAGATAAGGGACAGAGCATAGTGGCATTGCCCTTGGAGCAGAGTGGAAGGTAAACTGTGCCTTCTGAGTTCTCCCTTGCTCCAAGGAGGAAGTACCTTGCACCAGGTCTATATTTCACCCACTTGTGAGGGAGGGGAAATGTGGCAGCCTTGTGAAGACTGCTCTCTTCCCCACAAAGGTACCCACAATCTGAAGATAAGGGGGGTCCATTAAACTTCCTTACAAACCAGCCCACTGTTTGGCCCAAAATGAGTGCAGAGCTCATGGAAAACACATTTCATTTTTAAGCATGTTTGCCTCTTAAGAGCCATGGCATATTTTAAGAGAGTTGTGTACCTGAAACCCTATAATTATTTGCATATGTTTAATAAAAACAACATACCTATCTGGCAACTACATTTTTATTTGGCTAACATCATCAAAATGCAGATGACCTAAAATGGTACATTGTTAGAATAGTAATATGCTGCTTGGAAAAAAATACCCTGTGATTTAGTTTTGATTCTGACAATACTCAAAAGGATTTGTTATGTCTTACAGACCTTTCTGCAAACTACTAATGGGATGAACACAATATATCACTTTTATAATAGTGAGCTATTAAAGGCAAACATAAAGCAGTCTGAAGCCCATAAGTGCTGCCAACAGCTCCTACTTTAATGAATTCCCTTTTAGATGTCCATTAAATGCTCATGGCAAATGTACTCATAATGGAAATGGCAAATCTAAATGGGTAGATATGAATAATCCATGGAGTTTAAATTCTGTTTATGATCATCTTCACATTTAGTTTTCAAGACAACGCAGTTTAGTTTTCATTACAGTTTGGAATAAAGAGGACAGGGAGTAATTGATTGCTTCAAGCAGATTAAAATCAATGGCTTTCTTTTCAAAGAACCAGTTCAATGCAGTAATTCCAGCTTTAAACATTGATTTAGGGAACTCAACACAAAATGTTTTGTGCTGTGTGAACTTTTATGTGGAAAGACATATTAATTTTATATCTGTATATGTATATAGAAATATATAGAGGCTGTTAGTGTGTGCATGAGTTAATAATGATCTATATTAAGATATTTGGATATTATTGCAATCATATAATGAATAACTGAGATCCCCGTCGTCATTGTACTACTGTTTCTAACCCATTAGCATGGAGAAATTACAGCCCATCATACATCATTACTGTGATTGAGGCTTTATTACCATATTCTCAAATTGTTTCTTGACATAAACTAAGTAGACACTAGACAACTATAGGTAAGCCATAGACTATGCATTATTGTGCTGGAAGTATTGAAGGATTATTGTAGCGTAATGTGGCAAAACTTATGAGGAAAATAAACTTGGCAGCAATAGCAAACCTGAGTCGTCATACACTTATTTGAAAGGTCAAATATATTTGTTATGATCAGGTTATTGTTTGCTTATTTCATGAATCATACTCTTCATATTTCAAATAGACCTTATTTATTTTTAATTGCAACCTTTAAAGCCTATAGACTATACGCTGTAATGTTCAACTTCAGAAATTGATTGACAACTCACAGAGAATTGGGATGTTCATCTTCATTGTGGTTGTGGTGGTGGAGTGTACTAAGTACTAGAGTTACTGAAACTGTAATGGCAACTGTATTCCATTCTATTGGCAAGGGGGAAGTTAAGGAAAAAGGCTAAATCAGCCAATGCAATTGAGGTAAAAAGTGATGCAGTTGTTTACCAAGCAGACAGAGGCAGCATCAGCAGCAACAATTTGAGGTGGTGTATTAAAATATTTTGTTTTGGTGCTAACAGATGGATAAACAGATTGTATTGGGATCTTGGTGGCAGCTAAATCAGCTATCTTGGAGGGGATTAAAGGTCATGAATGCAAAGGAGGAGTGGGACTTTAAAAGTGTGGTCTAGATGTTACTTCCCCTGGGAAAAGAAAATCAAGACTTCCTTTTTTAAAAAAAAAAAAATTTGTCAGTGAATTTAGTGTTCATGAAAAGTAAGAAGGGAAGGGCTTAACCCATAGTTCTAATCCTGACATGTAATTGTCCCTCCGATTCCAGTTCCATGTCTGTCTTGAGCAGAGACTGCCATCTGTGCTGAAGTGTTTGGTGGAATTGGGATGTTGGCAAACGGGGGACTGGGATGAGAATGTTAAATTCTCTTTCACTTGCTAGCAAACAGAGTCAGGAATTGTATGCAGACCTGAAGAGAGAAAACAGTGGCACTATCCACTTATCTATACATACTGACCTTCCTACCTTGCAGCCCTCTCCTTGTAAGTGTTCCTTTTGTGTTGCATCTCTTTAAGGAAAGTTGGGACCTCTCCAATGTCTGAGCAGAATCATTTAAAATAACATTATGGTTTTTAGTGTGCAGATTTTGAGATAGGACATAACTGGATTAACTTTGACTAGGCTAAGTAGGCATTATTTGGCTGAGAGGTAATGGAAATATTCAGGGCTTCTGAAATAGTTCCAGCTTATTACGATTATTATCAATTATGATTATGATTCAGTAGTGCCTAGAGGCCCAGGTTTGGATTGGGGTTCCACTGTGCTAGTAACTGTCCACATATATGAGCCACTATTCAGGAAAGTACTTAAGCACATGCTTAAAGTTAAACATGTGCTTAAATGCTTTTTCTGAAGAGGATTGTTTTCCTCAATCAGGGCCATAACAAAAATGTGATCCTTCCTCCAAAGAGTTTACAATCTCTATATATGATGAGAGAGAGATGGATACAGTAGATTTCACTTATTAGCAACCTCTTGGTTGCCAGCAAAAAGTTGCTCTTGTCTGGTAGTTGCTAATAAGCAGAAGGCAAGTTTGTGAGGCAGAAGCCAGGGAAGGAAGCATTGGGATGTGCCTTCCCTGGCTATAGCCCTGCAAACCTGCCTGTGGGCAGGGCAGCAGCGAGGAGGAGGGGCTACAGCCAGGATGCCAGGGTTTTCCATGGGGAGCAGGAGCGCTGGTGGGGCTCATGGAGCTGCATGAAACCTCTCCTTGCACTCTCCAGGGGTCAGGGCTCAATACATCCCAGGATTTCCTTCCCTATGTGCAGTCCCCGAGCCGAGCTCAGCCCAGAGAGCATGGGGATGGGGAGTACCAGGCAGCTCCAGCGTCCAGGCTGCCTGTCCACCCCAACTACTGTTCTGCCCACAGCCTCCCATCTCAGCCTGCAGCCCCTTATCCCCTGTGCACATCCTGTGTGCAGACAGGTTTGCCGGACTGCAGCCCTAAAAGAAATCACTGGGATAGACTGAGCACCAGATGCAGGCAGGTTTGCTTGGCTGAAGACCGGGAAGGCAGATCCCAATGCTTCTTTCCCTGGCTGCAGTCCCGCAAACCTGCCTGCAGGGGGTGGTTGGCATGTCTCCGCACTTCCTCTTGGAGCTGCAGCCCTGCAAACCTGCCTGCAGGTGGAGCCTTTCTTCCAAAATATAAGGAGTACTTGTGGCACCTTAGAGACTAACAAATTTATTTGAGCATAAGGTTTTGTGAGCTACAGCTCACTTCATCGGATGCATTCAGTGGAAAATACAGTGAGGAGATTTATATACACAGAGAACATGAAACAATGGGTGTTATTATACACACTGTAAGGAGAGTGATCACTTAAGATGAGCTAATACCAGCAGGAGAGCCGGGGGGGGGGGGGGGGGAGAGAAAACCTTTTGTAGTGATAATCAGGGTGGGCCATTTCTAGCAGTTGACAAGAGAGTCTGAGGAATGGGGGGGGGGGGAAATAAACATGGGGAAATAGTTTTACTTTGTGTCATGACCCATCCACTCCCAATCTCTATTCAAGCCTAAGTTAATTGTATCCAGTTTGCAAATTAATTCCAATTCAGCAGTCTCTCATTGGAGTCTGTTTTTGAAGTCTTTTTGTTGTAATATTGCGACTTCTTGGTCTGTAATCGAGTGACCAGAGAGATTGAAGTGTTCTCCAACTGATTTATGAATGTTATAATTCTTGACATCTGATTTGCGTCCATTTATTCTTTTACATAGAGACTGTCCAGTTTGACCAATGTACATGGCAGAGGGGCATTGCTGGCACATGATGGCATATATCACATTGGTAGATGTGCAGGTGAACGAGCTCTGATAGTGTGGCTGATGTGATTAGTCCCTATGATGGTGTCCCCTGAATAGATATGTGGAGACAGTTGGCAACGGGCTTTGTTGCAAGGATAGTTTCTTTTAACAACAAAGCCCGTTGCCAACTGTGTCCACACTTCAATCTCTCTGGTTGTGAGCTCAGCCGGGATCTTGAAGAATTAGTTGTGGCTCTGTGATGCTGTTCCTATTCTTAAAGGAAAATTCAAAGTAACAAGACCAGACTAAATAAGTGTGTTGACTGAGTGAGCAACTGTCCTAGGAACAAATAGATCTCTTAGAGCATCTCTTTGGGGGACTCCTCTCAAATATAAGAGTAAATCTTACTTCACTGGCCAGTATTATTGCTGGCTATTCTCATGTGTAGGTCATCTTGTTTCCCAGGGGAATGTGGAACTGATCAAGTAAGAAAATAATACATAGATTAGGCGGAGCATATTTCTTTTTAAAATACACTCTGGTTAGCTATGATATAAATATACAGTGTGTTTCTGTATGTGTGTAAGCTTATTTAATTTTCATGGGCTGTGTTTATAGATTTGAAGGCTACTCCCATTTTTTACCAAGAAAAAGATTTTCATAATGATAAATGATATCAGAATCTTCCTAAGTGTTTGATTTTCATATGGTTATCTTTCTAATTAAAAACACAGTAAATACAGGAGAAACACATATTAAATCATTTTAAGATTAATTTGATATTTTTATTTGGAGATTTAGGCTAACCTAAGTCTCCTATAATTAATGTTACCAGAAAGGCAAAGGGACATTCATTAAGTATATTGTGCCAGGGCCAAACTTTTTGCCTCCTTGCTCAGAACAGTCTTACACCGTCACAGTTCTCAGGTGCGTTTTCTGTGGCTAAACAGACCCTCTGCTTTCGGTGCTGTCAGTCCACAACTTTCATGAGCATCCAGTTTATATGGGCACATGTAATGTAATTTCCCACTTACGTTAAATTACAAGGGTATGTAATTAAGCTGTTTAACTCAAGTAAAAGTTAAAAGCAGACACTGAATTTGTCATAACTTCTGGCCAACCCCATTACAATAAAAATTAGAACTGGGGAATCTCCAAAGTGATATTTCAAGTTGAACCTTCTTTTACTATTTGAAAAGTGTTTAAAAAAAAATGCTACCCCATTAGAATATTGCTGGACCTTCCTCATGATTTTATTTTGTCTACAGTAATATAACAGTTAATACAGATTCCACTGCCAGACAACACATACATGTTTTATAACTATGATGTAATCAAAGGCCAATACATTTGAGCCATGATGCTGCAGGGGTGATTTTTTTAAGTGTTAAAAATTACACATATGCACGCACACACAACATAACTGTAAATATCTGAATGTATTCTTGTCCAGAGAAAATGAGCTAGGAAGCATTATTCTGGCAAGGAAGAGCATAAGAAGAATAGTAAGAAGCCAATATGGTTTCATCAGGAGCTCTTTAATGACCTGAAAATCAAAAAGGAATCCTACAAAAAGTGGAAATATGGATGAATTGCTCAGGAGGAGTACAAAAGAACAGTACAAGCATGTAGGTACAAAATCAGAAAGGCTAAGGCACAAAATTAGTTGTATCTATCATGGGACATAAAAGATGATAAAAAGAGGTTATTTAAATACACTAGGAGTAAGAGAAAGACAAAGGAAAGTTTTCAGAGTAACAGCCGTGTTAGTCTGTATTCGCAAAAAGAAAAGGAGTACTTGTAGCACCTTTGTAAATTGGTTAGTCTCTAAGGTGCTACAAGTACTCCTTTTCTTTTTACAAAGGAAAGTGTCAGTCCTTTACTTATTGGGGACGGGTAACTGATAACTGATTACTTCAAGCAGGGTGAGGTGTTTAATGCCTGTTTTGCTACAGTTGTCACTAAAATATTAATTGTGTTGAGTATCTGGTTGTAAGAACAAGGGGGAAGGAATGCAAGGCAAAATAAAGAAAGAACAGGTTAAATATGTATACAAGTTAAATGTGTTCAAGGTGGCAGGGCCTGATGAAATTCATCCAAGGGTACTGTCAGGATTAAGGACCCACAGATACTCTGCTTCCCTGATAGTTTAACGTCCAGGCAGTATAACGGGTGCAGCTGGGCCTCAGCTGAGCCGTGTGGGTGGCCAAACTGTCCCATGGGCTGAGGGAATCAACAGACCTGCTCTTAAGACAAGCAGCAGCAGGCACTAGCTGCTCAGAGCATTCACCCAAAGCTGCGTGTGCTTATGTCTAGCCTTCTCCAGACTTGGTTCCAGCATTGCTCATGCCTTGCCTCACTACAGGTAACCTGGTTCTGACGCTCGGCTCCAATTCCTCACCTCAAACTTCAGCTCTGCCCTTGGCTCTGTCATTAGGCCACTGACTTTGGTTCTGAAGCCAGGCTCCAGTTCCTGGCGACCAACTCCTGCTCTCACCATAAGGCTTCACTCCTGCTCCAGCTACTAGGCATGACCTCCTACCTCCCAGTGGCTAGACAGGCACTTGAACTAGCTGAAGCAATCTCAGAGCAGTTAGTGATTACATCTGAAAACTCACTGAGGATGGGTGAGGTCCCTGGGCACTGGAGAAGGGCAAACATATCTTTAAAAAGGGGAACAAAGAGGATCCTGGAATTATAGACCAGTCAGCCTAACTCTGATACCTCAAAAGATACTGGAACAAATGATTAAACAATCAGTTTATAAGCATCTAGAGGATAATAGTGTTATAAAGAATAGCCAGCATGGATTTGTCTAGAACAAATCATGCCAAACCAATCTAATTTTTCTCTTTGATAGGGCTACTGTTGTATTGGCCCGGGGAAAGCAGTAGACAAGATATATCTTGTTTTTAGTAAGGCTTTTGACACAATCCTACAATGACATTCACAAGCAAACTGTGAAATGTGGTCTAAGTGAAATTACTATAAGTGGGTGCAAAACTGATTGAAAGACCATACTCAGAGTAGTTATCAATGGTTTGCTGTCAGATTTGGAGGGTATTGTCAGAACCCCTGAGACCCCAGTATTCATCACTGTCATGTAATTAGGATATGTTTTGTACAAAGTATGTCTTGAGAGGTATCATTCTTAAAGTCTTGATCTGCCAGACATTAATATTTCGTTGGATTGTATGTGGTATCGATGTATGTGAAGTTATTAAATTTAGCTATGTATGTGTTACTGGAACATGTGAGGTTGAAAACACCTACAAGCAGCCTTTCAGGTACAACAGTAAAAAAGCCAAAGAATGTTAATGGCTTATTGAGGAAATGCACACAAGCACAAGGATTACCCCAGGAACTGTATACAATAGAAACCTCTCAAAGATAGCACTACACAATGAGAACTGTTTGACCCTGGTCACAGCAAAAGAGTTTTCCAGCAAGTGGGAAGAAGATATAAAAGAGGGACAATGACATCGTGAGGATACCTCATTCTCCCTGGAACAACGCACCTAGAAACATCTGAGGGGCAAGGACTGTACTGTGAGAAGTGATGGTCCCAGGCTAGAAGGATCTTTAGTCTGTGTATGAAAACCTAAGAAAGCCAAGGCTACTTGTGCCTTAAGAGTCTTCCCGCTTGTTTATCACTCAGGGTGAGAATTTGCTAATTTATATCCTACCTATCTAGTGTATTAAACTCAGATTACGGTTTTATTTATTTACTAAGGTAATCTGCGTTGATCTGTTAGCTATCCCTTATAATCACTTAAAATCTACGTCTTGTACTTACTGAACTTGTTTTTGTTTTAAATAATTTGTGTAATTCATAATCAGGGGAGCAAGAAGCTGTGCATATCTCTCTCAGCGTTGAGGGAGAGGGCAAATTTCAGTTAGCTTACGCTGTACAGTTCTCCGTACAGCACAAGACAATACAATTTTGGGTTTACTCTCTAGAGGGTGACTGCACTTGAGTGCAGGGCAAATCCATAGCTGAAAGCCTTCCCATGTAGTACTGATTTCAGTGTCTGTCTTTCTGCAGCTGGTTGTGTCTCTACCTGTGTGTGTGCTAGAGGAGGTTTGAGGGCCTGGCTTAGCAGGACAGGGTGTGGAAGCCCAGGCTGGTGGAACAGGCGGGCTCAGTGGTACCCCAGAACTTCAGGTGGCACCCCGGAGTGGGGGGTAACCTGTCACAGGTATATATAGTGGGTCCCTGCAGGGATCAGTCCTGGATCTGGTACTACCTATATTCAATATTTTCACTGATGACTTGGATAATGGAGTGAAGAATGTGCTTATAAAATTTGCTAATGACACCAAGCTGGGAGAAGTTCCAAGCACTTTGGAGGATGGGATTAGAATTTCAAAAACGCCTTGATAAATTGGAGAATTGGTCTGAATTCAACAAGATGAAATTCAATAAAGACAAGTGCAAAGTACTTCACTTAGGAACGAAAAATCAAATGCACAACTACAAAATGGGGACTAACTGGCTAGGTGGTATTAGTGATGAAAAGAATTTGGGGTTATAGTGGATCACAAATTAAATGAGTCAACAATGTTATGCAGTTCAAAAAAGTCTGTTCTGGAGTATACTAACAGAAGAATCTGTCATATGTAAAATATGTGAGGTAATTGTTTGCTCTACCTGACACTGGTAAGGCCTCAGCTGGAGTACTGTCCAATTCTGGGCACCACAGTTCAGGAAACATGTGGCCAAACTGGAGAGAGTTCAGAAGAGGGCAACAAAAATGAAAAAAAGCTTTAGAAAAGCTGACCTATGAGGAAAGGAGCCTGACCTATGAGGTTGAAAAAAGTGAGCATGTTAGTCTTTGGAAAAGAAGACTAACAGTCTTCAAATATGTTAAGGGCTGTTATAAAGAGGACTGTGAAGATAGAACAAGAAGTAATGGGCTTAATCTACAGCAAGGGAGATTTAGGTTAGTTTAGCTATTAGGAGAAGTTTCTATCTATAAGGGTGGTTAAGTTCTTCCAAGGCTTCCAGTAGAGGTTGTGGAATCCCCATCATTGTAGGTTTTTAAGAACAGGTTGGATAAACACCTGTCGGCGTGGTCTAGGTTTACTTTATCCTGCTTTAGCATGGACTTGACTTCCTGAGGTCCCTTCCAGCCCCACATTTCTATGGGTATGTCTACACATTAGGTCGATATTATAGAAGTCAATTTTCAGAAATTGATTTTATACAGTCGATTGTGTATGTTCACACTAAGCACATTAAGTCGGCAGAGTGCGTCCTCACTACCATGGCTAGCATTGACTTATGGAGCGGTGCACTGTGGGTAGCTATCCCACAGTTCCCGCAGTCTCCGCAACCCATTGCAATTCAGTGTTAAGATCCCAATGCCTGATGGGGCAAAAACATTGTTGCAGGTGGTTTTGGGTACATATCATCAGTCGCCCCTCCCTCCGTGAAAGCAATGGCAGACAATCATTTCGCGCCTTTTTTCCATGCGGATGCCATACTGCTTTCAGCAGACGGTTCAATAGGACTGCTAACCGTCGTCATCCACCGCTTCCGCTGCAACTCTGCTCTCCTGCAGACGCCATACCATGGCAAGCATGGAGCCCGCTCAGATCACCGTGGCAGTTATGAGCATTGTAAACACCTCGTGCGTTATCCTGCAGTATGTGCAGAACCAGAACCTGCAAAAGCAGGCGAGGAGGCGACGGCAGCGTGGTGACGAGAGTGATGAGGACGTGGATGCAGATGTCTCTCAAAGTACGGGCCCCAGCAATTTGGACATCCTGGTGGCAATGGGGCAGGCTCGTGCCGTACCACACTGATTCTGGGTCCGCGAAACAAGCACAGACTAGTGGGACCGCATAGTGTTGCAGGTCTGGGATGATTCCCAGTGGCAGCGAAACTTTCACATACGTAAGGCCACTTTCATGGAATTTTGTGACTTGCTTTCCCCTGCCCTGAAGCGCAAGAATACCAAGATGAGAGCAGCCCGCACAGTTCACAAGTGAGTGGCGATAGCCCTCTGGAAACTTGCAACGCCAGACAGCTACCGGTCAGCCGGGAATCAATTTGGAGTGGGCAAATCCACTGTGGGGGCTGCTGTGATCCAAGTAGCCAACGCAATCACTGAGCTGCTGCTATCAAGGATAGTGACTCTGGGAAATGTGCAGCTCATAGTGGATGGCTTTGCTGCAATGGGATTCATTGCAACTGTAGTGGGGTGATAGACGGAACCCATATCCCTATCTTGGGACCGGACCACCTTGGCAGCCAGTATGTAAACCGCGAGGAGTACTTTTTCAATGGTGCTGCAAGCACTGGTAGATCACAAGGGATGTTTCACCGACATCAACGTGGGATGGCCAGGAAAGGTACATGACGCTTGCATCTCCAGGAACTCTGGTCTCTTTGAATAGCTGCTGGAAGGGACTTACTTCCCAGACCAGAAAATAACCGTTGGCGATGTTGAAATGCCTATATTTATCCTTGGGGACCCAGCCTACCCCTTAATGCCATGGCTCATGAAGCCATACACAGGCAACCTGGACAGTAGTCAGGAGCTGTTCAACTATAGGTTGAGTAAGTGCAGAACGATAGAATGTGCATTTGGAATTTAAAAGCTGATTGGCGCAGCTTACTGACTCGGTTAGACCTCAGCAAAACCAGTATTCCCTTGTTATTGCTGCTTGCTGTGTGCTCCACAATATCTGTGAGAGTAAGGGGGAGACGTTTATGGCGGGGTGGGAGGTAGAGGCAAATCGCCTGGCCTCTGATTATGCGCAGCCAGACACCAGGGCGGTTAGAAGAGCACAGCAGGGCGTGCTGCGCATCAGAGAAGCTTTGAAAACCAGTTTCATGACTGACCAGGCTACCGTGTGAAAGTTTTGTTTTTCCTTGATGAAAACCCACCCCCTTGGTACACTCTACTTCCCTGTAAGCCAACGACCCTCCCCGCTTTGATCACTGCTTGCAGAGGCAATAAAGTCATTGTTTCAAAATCATGCATTCTTTATTAATTCATCACACAGATAGGGGGATAACTGCCATGGTAGCCCAAGGGGGTGCGGGAGGAGGGAAGCACCAGATGGGGTGGTGGATGAGGGGAGGAGGGAAGGACAATGCCACACTGCTCTTCAAAACTTATTGACTGCCTGCCTTCTGTTGCTTGGGCAGTCCTCTGGGGTGGAGTGGTTGGGTGCTTGGGGCGCTCCCCCCCACCCACCCCCATGTGTTCTTGCGCGTCTGGGTGAGGAGGCTATGGAACTTGAGGAGGGCAGTTGGTTACACACGGGCTACAGCGGCGGTCTGTGCTCCTGCTGCCTTTCCTGCAGCTCCACCAGACGCTGGAGCATATCAGTTTGATCCCCCAGTAGCCTCAGCATTGTTTCCTGCCACCACTCCTCTTGCTCCTGCAACCTCTCATCTTGCTTGTCCCTCCTGTCCTCGCATTCATTTTCTGCTTTCCTGGACTCTGCCATTGTTTGCCTCCACACATTCTGCTGAGCTCTTTCAGTGCATGAGCTCAGAGAACATTTCACCACGAGTGTGGTTTTTTTGCCTTAGCCTCTGGGACGGAGATGATAGGTGGACCTTTGAAACATTTGTAGCTGCCGGAAGAAAAAAAGGGAGAGTAGTATTTAAAATGATACATTTTAGAGAACAATGGGTAGACTCTTTCACGGTGAAGCAAGCTGTTAACATTACATAGCACATGTGCTTTTGGTACAAGGTCGCATTTTGCCTCTTTATATTGAGGGCCTGCCGGTTTGGTGTGAGAGATCACACACGCAGGGCCAGGCAACAGAATTCGGCTTGCAGGCAGCCATGGTAAGCCACAGTCTTTCAGCTTCTTCAACCTTCATAACATGTGGGAATGGTTTCAAACAGCAGCTCCCTCCTTTCCCGTACCAAGCACCCGTTGGGTTGGCCATTTAAAAGGAGGGGCTGCGGTTTTCAGGTTAACGTGCAGCACAAACCCAACTAACGCTCCCCCCCCGCCTTCCCCAATTCTCTGGGATGATCACTTCACCCCTCCTCCCACCGTGTGACTAGTATCAGGGAAGATCCCTGCCAGCCAAACGCGAACAGCTCAGCGTGAACGCCCCCACCGTGTGGCTAAAAGCAGGGATGATTTTTTTTCAGCCACAGGCAAACAGCCCAGCAGGAACGGCCACCTCTGAATGTCCCCTTAATAATGTCCCTGGAGGATTTCCGCTCCATCCCCAGACACGTTAACAGACTTTTCTAGTAGATGTACTAGCCACGAATGCATCCCAAGTCTTCAGGGCAAATTAATCATTAAACACGCTTGCTTTTAAACCATGTATTTATATTTACAAAGGTACACTCACCAGAGGTGCCTTCTCTGGCTTCATAATCCGGGAGCCTGCCTTGGGAGGATTGGGAGGGCATTGGCTCCAGGGTGATAAACAGTTCCTGTCTGTTGGGGAGAATGGTTTCTCTGTTTGCCTGTTGTGCGCTGTCGTCCTCCTCTTCCTCGTCCCCAAAATCCTCATCCCTGTTGCATGAGACTCACCCCTTGCAGGGGTCCACTGACAGGGGTGGGGTAGTGGTAGGGGCACCCCCTAGAATTGCATGCAGCTCATTATAGAAGTGGCACGTCTGGGGCTCTGACCTGTCGCGGCCGTTTGCCTCTTTGATTTTTTGGTAGGCTTGCCTGAGCTCCTTAATTTTCATGTGGCACTGCTGTGGGTCCCTGTTATAGCCTCTGTCCATCATGCCCTTGGAGATTTTCTTCAAATATTTTGGCATTTCATCTTTTGGAACGGAGTTCTGATAGCACGGATTCGTCTCCCCATACAGCGATCAGATCCAGTACCTCCCGTTCGGTCCATACTGGAGCTCTTTTACGGTTCTGGGACTGCATGGTCACCTCTACTGATGAGCTCACCACGCTGGCCAAACAGGAAATGAAATTCAAAAGTTCCCGGTGCTTTTCCTGTGTACCTGGCTAGTGCATCTGCATCGAAAGTGCTGTCCAGAGCAGTCACAGTGTAGCACTCTGGGATAGCTCCCGGAGGCCAATACTGTTGAATTGCATCCACACTACCCCAAATTCGACCCGGTGATGTCGATTTCAGCGCTAATACCCTGGTTGGGGAGGAGTACAGAAATCGATTTTAAGAGCCCTTTAAGTCGACAAAAATGGCTTCGTCGTGTGGATGGATGCAGGGTTAAATCGATCTAACGCTGCTAAATTCGACCTAAATTCATAGCGTAGATCAGGGCTAAGATTTTGATTCCCCACTACAAAGGGTAAAAGACAATAGATACACAGGTAGAGTCCTATACTGCTGTAGGTGCTACAACTAGGAGCTGGTAATGAAATTGAAATGAGAAAATGAAAATGTTCACTATATAGGAGGAGAAGTACTTATAAAATCAAAAGGGGGGGAGCTTTTATCATAGATGGTTGCAGTGAAAAAACAGTACTATAAGTGATGTGGATAATCACCAAAAAAAAAAAAAAAAAAAAAAAAAGGTGAAGTACTATGTCCAGTTACTTGTCAATTTACATGATTTGTGTTAATCTCAGGAAACTGAAGTGTAAAACACAGTGAACCAAATTCAACCCTGATGGGTTAATGGGAGTTGTGGCTTGCTTGATTCATTGCATTTTGCATGATGGTGCTTTGGAAAAATAAAAAATAATAATAATGATTCTTTGAGTGATTGTCCATATGGATTCCACTTCTAGTGCACATGTGCTCCACACACATAAGATTGAATTATTTTGGTCATTAGTGTCAGTTGTGGCTGTATCTGTACCCTTGATGGCCTCACACACTCCCATTTGAGGGCATACAGGATAGAGTGGGCCCAACAGTCCCTAATTTACCTGTTGTCACGGAGTGTGGGGGAGTCCAGGCCCTGTACCTCTCTTCCTGGGATTCACTGAGACTCTCAGCCAGCCAGTAAAACAGAAGGTTTATTGGACAACAGGAACACAACAGAGCTTGTGGGTACAACCAGGACCCCTCAGTCAAGTCCTTCTGGGGGAGCAGGGAGCTTAGACCCCAGCCCTGCGGTTCCCTGCGTTCCTCCACTCAGCACCAAACTGAAACTAAACCCCCCCAGCAGGCTCCCTTCTGCAGTCTCTGTCCACATTCCTGGGCAGAGGTGTTACCTCCCTCTCCCCCTCCTGGCTCAGGTTACAGGCTCTCAGGTCTCCCATCCCCCGGGCACATTCCCAGGTCAACACTCCTCCCTCTCTGCTGCGTCAGGTCACATCGTCACACCTGTTACCACCTGAGGCAGTGTAGTGAGGCAGAGAGGCCTTCCACGGAGGGGGAGAAACCCCTCACTGAGCTCTGATGGGTGGAGCCAGGCCACGCTCACCCCTCCTTCCAGAAGTCAGTGAGTGTGACGGGAAGTATAAAAGGCGGGTCTGAAAGCTCAGCTGGACAGCAGCTTCCGGAGGAGCCAGATGCCTCCTGCTTGTTCCCAAGCTGGAAGACTACTGCAGGCCCCTGGGGAGCTGAGGACTGGCCAGAGCTGCAGGAGCCCTATGCTGATCCAAACATGGAGGAGCTACCAGCACTACCACAGGCCTTCTACCCAGACGATGTGGACAAACCTCTACCGGCCAAGGTACATGCCGAAGTGGAGTTAGGAAGTGGCCATGGAGCAGCCGACCCTAGTCTTGCTGCAGCACTGCCTGAGCATAGGTTAGCGTGTTGTGGTCAGGATTCCCACTGACCCAGTGGCAAATCCCGCTGCCACTGTTAGGGCCCTCGGCTGGGGCGCAGTGGACTGGGTGGTGTTCTGCCGACCCAACCCTGGGATGGCAGTCTCCCCCTCTCGAGGCCAAAAAGCCACCACTTGTTGGCCATCTGCCAGAGCCAGGATGCCCGAACCCCTTGCTGCTCAACCCTGAACACAGGCCCGAGCCATAGACCTTTGTTGCCCCACCCTGCCTTAGGGCTTGGGCTGTCTAACTGTGTTTGCTGTTCGGCCCTGAAGCAGGCCCGAGCTATAGACTCATTGCCCTGCCCTGCCTGAGAGCCTATCTATCTGCCACTGCTGCTCAGCCCTGAACACAGGCCCAAGCTATAGACTGTTGCCATGCCACTAATTCCCCATGACAGGCGACGCTTAGAGACGTAGTGAGGCGGACTGGCCTCCCATGGACCTGGAGGGGGAGGAAGCCCACTGCTGAACCATTACAGGCAGCAAGACAGGACCCCTTCCTTATTTGCTTCTTTATGTACTCTGTGTGTGTGTGTGGCATAGTGAGTATAGATTTTTTTCTTGTGCCCTTTAATAAAGTGGGTTTTATTTTGGTGGTGTTTTTATGGAGGAGGTGGTTTGTGTTAGGAACTTTCTTGGTACTGGGATTTTTCCACTATTGCTGAAACAAAGCTGGGGTTCAGATCTTGCCCCTATGCAATTCTGCTCACTTTTTTGTCTTGGAGAGGCGCACATCACCAATAGATGATCAGTCTGTCACTCCTTTTCTAAGAGGACATGTGAGGCAAGAGAAGCCCATCTTAAGCTGTTTCCCTTGGAGCCCTCGATGAGGCCAGGAAAAAAGGGCATCCCAGGTCTGAATAGACCTCCTCAGCTAGGGCTTCTGTGAGCTTAACTCCAAGATCGTGGTCTCACTCTTAGAAGAGATCAAACCCCTCAACCACCGAGACCAGCTGGGCAGCTAAGTTCTCCTTCACCCAGTCATCAGACTGGGGTAGCAAGGAACATAATTTCCACTGTGAGTGTAGGCATAGGTCACGCTCAGGACCTAGTAAAATGAGGCAAAAATCTCCTTTGGCCACTGAGAAGAAAGGAGGTTTGTGGTCCCACTGATGCCTTGGCAAAATCTGGTCACCAAATAAACATGATCCATTCTGAGACAGCAATCCACGCTTCACTCGATACTGACCATCTTAGCACTGAAATCGGCACACATGGTGCCGCTAATTCCAGTGCCAATCCCTGCAGTGAGGATGCTTCTGGCACCAAATTCGTTGGTGTTGAAGTTATTCTTGGTACTGAGTGATCTTGCAGTGATTGCGCGATCTGAATCATCATTGCTCTATTCAGCTCTTAGTGCACTCTTTACGTTGGTATTGATTACTGGTACTGCTACCATTCACCTTGTTCATATTCATGTGACCCCAGTAATATTATGGAATCCAAGGGTTGGACTATAAATATAAACCCATGAAATCTTGGGAACACTCACCTTGGTATCCTCCTTCACTGCCGCATGCGCCCTACTTTTTGTCCCTGTAAAGTGCAGTCTGCCCCCTAGTCAGGCTCTTTGAGTCATGCAACTGGCTATGAAGACTGGCTCTACTGCTTTCCCACCCCTCATCGAAACTTTGTAGGGCTGTCCGGGCAGCAGCAGGTGATAGTCTCACAGCCTGTGCCAGGACAAACATCTGCTGGAAATAGAGGAGTATTTGATTTCAAC